>NC_081320.1:64384823-67069823 GCF_026419965.1 Kogia breviceps | reverse complement strand
ACGTTAGGGCTCAAAACCTTTAGGATATTAAGATAGCCAATTGTTTAGCAAGCTAGAGACTTGACTTAGAGATTACAGCTGGCTTGAAATGAGTTGATAAAAATATTCTCAATCATGCAAATGTTCTTTGAAATATAACTTTACATGCCATAGTTTTCTTTCCCTTTTTTTTTTCTTTAACTTTTGCAAAACCACCCATGTGTTTATTTTCTGTATTTGTGTGTTTAGCCATGAAAATAGGCTTGGGCTCGGCTGTGAAGTCAGTACATTGTGTTAAAAGCACGGCCATATTGCACTTCTGCTTATCTATTCAAAATGCCACATTACAAGCGGCTGGTTCTTATAATCTGTGTGGTGTGCTGTTGATAATTGTGGATACTGTAAAGGGTAAACAGTCTGAACTTCACGGCCGCTGCTGTTCGTGCTGTGGCGAGGCTGAGCATGTTACATCCAATTATGAAGTAAAGCATAATGCCACTAATAGCAGCTATATAATTTAGTTCAGTCCTCAAAGACCCTGTTTTAACCTATGAAATTGGAAAATTGTTTTATTCACAATTTGCTTTTTGTTTGCTTTTTTTTCAAGGTGCTTTTTATTTCTTAAAATTATAATTATTAATTGGGCCAAGAATTCAGCCTGGGTACATGGAATTATTCTTAAACCACATAACGTTCCCCATCGAAGCCAGTATTTCCTAACAGCTTTGTGTGTGTTCAAGTACCCTCACATAACAGCTGCATTGGGAAGTGATCTGGTGCTGGGGTGTAGGGCCGCCTTTGAGGGTTGCCGGCTCTTTCCTATAGCTGGAAGGACTCACAGTCAACACGGGGCTGGCCCCTGGCCTCTTCTAGCAAGGAAGCCTCTGCTTTGGCCTCCAGAGGTCAGCATAGAATCCAAGGTAAAAGTGATTTCTAACCCATATTTACCGAAGAATTATTTATCCCACATATTACCTCAGGGACTTTATAAAGAGCTCATTTGAGTCTCTGTATATTAGTGCATTGTGAGTGAGTAGGTCAGCTGACTCACACTGAGTAATCAACTTTCCCTTATCCCCAATCCCAGAGGAAGAATTTAGCTAGCTTGGCCCCCTCTTCCCTCTGTAAAATATTTCAGTGAGCTCCTTCTATCACTAGGGCAACTGGCAACAACGGTATTTACAGTTGGTAGTCCCGGTTATAGTGGGTTTGGTTTGGGAAGTTTAGGAAGCCACTTTTGGGGCATTTTTAAATATTAGATGAAATCAAGAGATGTTGACAGATGTGTATTTAGGAGTAACACTGTCGTTACTTTGGTGGCAACGAAAATTCATGAGGATCTTTCTAAATAGACAACTAACCGTCTGTAAAAAGGGCAAACGCCATCTAAGAAAACAGAATGAGTGACTTCAGCGATTGTACCACCATCAGTTCTTAGGAAAATGGATTAGAAAGTAGACACTGCGTTGGCTTTATGTTCCCCAGAGGAAAAGGAAAAGTAGGATCGCTGCTGCTGTCCTTAATAGTGAGGGCATGTCACAGTTTGGGAATATGATTTAGAAGAAACATGCATTTTAGAAAGATTCAAGTTAACGTGCCCCAGACCTACGAATGCAGGAAAGTGTCATGCTGGAGCCATTTATTTAGATTCAGGGGAGGGCGGGGTGGGATGTTTGTCTGATCTGAAACAATAAAGGAATGGGTTCCATGTATAATTAAAAGAAATATTTATTTCTGATCCTTATAAATCCCAAAATAAATTCACAATTGGCTCCAAAACACCAGCTTCCAAAATAGCAATTTTGTCTTTATAAATAGCAATGTGTTATTTGCTAAAATAAATATAAAGACGATTCTCAAAAATATTCTAGCTGAATGAGGAAAAGTGTACTTTAGATTTAAGAACTCTGACTGGACTTTTAAGTCTATCATGGGAAGGCCCTCAGAACTCCACCTGAATAGTATCGAAGCTTGCTGCTCCAATTGTTGGAATCTGTTTTCCTCCTCGGAGAAAACAATTCTTGAATTCCTTATCATTAATACTGAAACCCTTAGGAAGCAGCTGGAGAGACTTTGAAATGTCTTAGGCCCCACCAGTCTGTCCCTTGTGCCCAGGTCTCCAAATGATCTGAGACGCCTGCTGGCCTGATTCCTGGGACACTGGCAGGGGGCAGAGAGGACCAGGAGCAGAAACTTCTATGCCAAATGGCTGGTCTGGTGAAGATGAGCAAGCCCCCAGCTCTCCCTGTGCTGAAGTACCTCGGAGTCCAGAGGTCATAAAAGCAGCCTGGCTACTTATGAAAAAACACCCTACCCCCTCACCAAAAAAAAAAAAAAAAAAAATCCCAACTTGATACATAGTATTGTCTTGTCACTGCCACCTAGGACCACTTTGAGTTGCTTTTTTGTGCTCTATTTTTCCAGAACAATATACTTAGGTAAGAAGTCTTCCTTCTACTCAACTTTAAAATTGATTGGTGAAAATTCCTAATTGGAATCTCCTTACCCTTTTTTCCTCTATTGTTTTTCAGTTGAAAAAGGAAAACCAGGATATATATGAAGAAAACCTTCATTATCCACTTCTGCTTATTTTAACCAAAAATGAATAGAAGATTAAGCTGCTCGAAAGACAAAGAAAACATCCAGTGCACAGGCAGTATTTTCACAAAAACAGAAATCTGTAACGGGTATAATATGCAGTAAGCCGTGGGCTCCTTGAGATTTTTCAAGCCCCCAGGACATGGGCCCCAACTGCCTTTGCAACATTCCATGTGTGGGTTCCCGGGTCCACCTGTCCTCACCCACGTGACTCCCCAGCCATCCTGGACTCTTCTTTCTTCCATCGGCTTGTTGCTCTTCCTGCACCAAACTTTTGTCTTTAAATATGTATAAGCGGCCTATGTGAGATTTGAATTGGACTTGAGAGCCACCCAAATATTTTTCCCTCTCATTGAGACAGAATTTCTTTTGGTGATTCCCACCCCACCCCCACCACCTTTAGAAAATATCTTGGTCTTTGTTCTATTTTAGTGGTGGTCATTTTTCATCTGCCAACCCAGCAAACATGATGATTCTTTCCTGGTTAAAAAAAAAAAAAGCAAGCCAGCCAATCTTTCAGATCACCCTCAAATTAATTGTATTAAATCTGCCATCTCTGTTTTGCTGTCTCTCTCTCTCACCCATTCTCTTTTTTTCTTTTAAACAGGATGTTTTTTTTCCCTATAGATGTATAAGAAATGACTACATCAGCCCAAAGCCTCATAAACTGCCCGTTTGTCCTCTGGACACAATAGCATGGCCAGCCCTCTGCTCCTCCTTTCCAATTATGTGTGATTAGTCTCAATGCATTGTGTCAAGGAGGAGGAGTGTGCTGAGTGCTTATTATCTGTTTAGGTACAAGAAGAGCACATTTAGGCTCTGACTATGGATGAAAAGTGAGCCTTTATCAGGGCTCAAATCTACTGCTGTTCTCCAGGCCTCTTGCAAAAGAGGTCCTTTCCAGGGAAATTTTGAATAAATAGTTGATAAAACGAGATGGCAACCAGGGCGAGTTTTTAAAAACTCAATCATACAATTATCTGATTGAAAGTAAGTATATATAGTCCTACACAGCAATGCAAGTGTATGGTAAACATTTAATATGTACTACCTAGGATTAAGAAAGAATGACTTTTCTGCAGGGAACCCAAGCCTCTCCTTGCCTGGTTCATCCCGGAGATGCTCTAATGCCTTTTGTGGAAATTCAGATGTTTATCTGTAAGGAATCATCTGTGTCCACTTTCACAGTAATGTCATTAGTAGGTTAGCTATATATCCTCCTATCTTTAGTAGAGGCAAAGTGTGTATTTAGCGTGATACAATTAAAGTGATAGGTGGGAGACTGGGGGCGAATCCTTTTGAATGTTAAGCAAACTTAGCTGTCATAAAAACAGCGACTCTCAGATGTCTTCTCTGCTCACTTCTATCATCAAACAAATTTTTCACCATCAGTTTGCATGTTCTTATATTCACCACTCTTTCTGCTCCATTAGAGCACCTAGATGGATCTCTGAAGGCATAGGTCAAGTCGCAGTTAGATCATACATTTCTTTCTCACAAAAACTTGAATTGCAATGCCAAGTGATGGGCTAACATCACAATAACAGCAATTTATTCTTCTTTGGATAAAACAGCAGTCTATTCTCAGTGCTAGATAAAGACCAGGGCAATGCAAACCAGCCATTTAGCTGAGTAGTTCAGCTAGTGGCAGCTCTCCTTTGGCGACTGTATAGGTTGCACACTGGCTTCATATTTTCTTGTTTAAAAAAATCAGAATTCGGAACGTTTTAAAAGGCAACACAGGTAGTTCCATTTATACTGGTGAAAATATAGAGAAATGATTTCTTCCTGCAACTAAATCTGCCAGACAAAGAAAACCCATCCCTGCAGTAGCATCTAAGATCGTCTGTTCTTATTTTTTCTTGTAAAATATAGAACATCAGAACCATAAGAATAGTTCCATTTTTTTTCTCATGAAAATATATGAATTGGCAAGAATTCAGTTTACATTTGTGTGTTGTGGGTGTAGAAATCCAGTATTTATTTTGCTGGAAGAAATTGTATTTTAAAAAGTAAATTAGTAGTGTGTTTTTTCTTAATATCGGAGAATAGTGTGTACAGTTACCTAAGCTGGAGACAGGGTATAAGAATTGAGCTGTGCTACCAAAAGACATTGAGTAAAGAAATATGTTCATTGTGACTAAAACCTAGAGAATCTTTTGTAAAATGTTAAGGGTTTCATAGATTTGCTCTTTATGGGACCCTTACCTAGAGATGTCACTAGTCCAGGCTCTTTGGAAGTTTGTAAGAAACTAATGTTGTACATTATTGAATAGTTTAAAAGTGTTTTTATTTTCTCAAATTTTGGCGAAGTGCCGATATTGAGAGGGGAAAAAATAATAGCTGCTTTAGAAAGTTTATCCACTTATTTCTTTTGAACTTTATGGTTAAGAATTATTTCTCTTTATCGGTATTGGGTTGAATAATTGCAGTTGAAATGCCCCATTTCATAATTGTCTGTGTAATTGTGCCTGTGTTTGTTTCAAAACAAAGCCTGTCTGAAATCATAAGAATTATTACTATATTCCCGTTTCCTGTGTACCTGTATCTTCTGAGAAAAGTCACAAATCTCTTTTGTCATACTAAATAGATTTGGTTGGATGTGAGAATGTTTCTAATATCGCCCATGGTCAGTTCTAATGCGGGGATATGAACAGCCACATACAAGTTGGTTATAAGAAATATATTTTATTTTATAGCAAGACATATGCTGTGAATTGGGGTAAAAGTGCTAGAAAAGACTACCTAAGAGGTTGATGCTATTTTGTATAAATTGTGTATTTAGTTGGCTTTTTGACTGAGCATGAAAATGTAACTTCCATTAGGTTAGGGTAATTTAGGTGCTCTGTATTCAGCAGAAAACTTGTCGGGCCATAAAAGCTTTTCTGGCTGGTTCCTCCGGTGTTTTCAGAGAAGAGCTGCCCGCCCCTTGCTGATTTTCCCTTTGGCTTCAGTATGGGCTGAATTTACCACTGCATACCTGTTGAATCAATTTGGGGGATCTAGCAGTTAACTGAGTGAATGGAAGGATTAGTGGCCTTCTGGAGCCCTATTTCAACAGCCAGGTGTCTTTCCTAAACCAGTTAACTGCTTTTGACAGTTGAAGAACCTGGTTTTAATACCATAGGCAGGAGTTTGTTGACGTAGCAGGTTTTTTGTTTTTCTTTTTCTCTCCACTATCAACGTGGGGCATACCTTCTTCTCCTAAGGGTTAGGCTTCTTCTTCTTTTTTAATAGGAATGGACTGTCCCCTTCCCTCAACACAGCTTCCGTGGGGCTTTTGTGCTTAGTCAGCATTTGACTTGTTTCCAATCTATGCCAAGCAGTTGGGTGGCCTTGTCCAGCAGTGGACTCGGGGGAGGGGGCAGAATGCTCACGCAGGCGAGGGAGTCATGTGTACGTAGACACACACACATAGACACACTCACAGGGAAGATAAGGCTGTTTAGACCCTCAATCTGCTTCCAGATTCCAGGTACACTCCCCACCCCAGATCAAAGTCTCCTGAGTTCAGACTGTATGAAAGGTCAGAATTAGGCTGAGTGTATCCCAGAGAGGAAAGATTGATTTGAAAGTCAGACTGGGTCTCCTTAGAAACTGAATTTAGACAGTGGGCAAATATGTTTTCCTGAGTGGACTATTTCCAAATTAGGAAGCAGCCCGTTGGCGTTTAACAAACCATTAAGCCTGAAATGCCACGTTTAATTCTCAGATTTCATTTTTCCCAGAAACCTTACTGCCCAGGCTGTGACTAAATGCTCACTCTGTTCTCTGCCCTGGATGTCTGTTCATTTGGAGTCTATCTTTTGCCTTTTTTGTCCCCCTGACTTTTCAATTAATACATTTTTTAATAGATAAAACAGATCATACTGTGACTTTTAAAATGTCAACAAGCTTGTAAACAGAAATGTAATAAAATGGCTAATAGGAGATTCAATAGTTAATAGAGGGCCTGAAGTGTGAGCAAATACAGTAGCTGTATATTGGGAACTGTGCAAGTGAAGATGGCTTTAGTATTGCAAACTGAGGAAGAAAATTGTTTTTAATTAGCACCTTCATAAGAACTGCTGATTAATACTGTTTTGTTTGGTGAAAAGCTTTCAGCTGAGTAATTTGTACAGCCATTACAACAGTTTTGTTAGAGCGGGACTCCTGTTGTTAAACACAAACAGCAGATGATAATGGTGGAAGATGAGTTTGTCATGTAACAATTTACCTTATTGAAAAAAGCTTTATATTAAACCCAATACAGTAGGTACCAGCAGAAATCACATATTTTACATCCTTCCCAAATTGCAGTGTGCCATGTTTATATATTTTTTTTCAGGGACTAGAAGCAGATTTTATATCATTTATAAAATTATATACACAATTTAAAGGTGGTGTAGCATGGACAGACCACTTTCTCAGCAGCAGTTTACATCGGAGCGGTAAAGTGGCCGTGGATTCAAACACTTTCTAACTATACAAAGCAGGTTGGAAAATGGAATCCTAATTAAATAATGTTAGATGTAAATTTGCATTGGGACTGGATGTAGGGAAATAAGAATTAGTGTTTCTGCCTTAGGTGGGTTTATCACACATAGGATCTTTAAAAACAAAAACCTCTTTCACAAGGAAAGTATAATTAACCTTTTCTTTTTTTTTTTTTTGGAGGTGCTTTTAACCGACCAAGGAAAAGAGTACACATTCAGTGAGACCTGACCAGGGAATAAGAGGCTGATTTCAGTGAACTCCCATCAAATGGATATTGCCCTAGCCAGAGGCATGGGAACTTTTTTTTTTCTTTTTCAGTAAAATGCAATGGTAAAGCATATTTGCATTAAAATATTACACAAACCAAGGCTGGTAAGAACTGTAAATTATTGGAGTGGCGTAATAGAGCATGAGTTTTTTTTTTTTTAGACAGGCCTTCGGGGTAATAACAAGGGTTGAGGCTCACGACAGTGCCAAATAAGCTTTAGACAGCATAATAGTCTGCAAAGAAAGCCACAGAGCACTAATGTGAAGGAAGAGCTGTCCACCACATGCAGCAAAAATCACCAAAGGTCATTTTATGGTAGCAATTGTGACATAAAATTGGTGGTCATGCTACATGCCTAATACTCAGCACAGCTTTATAAATGATGGGCCCCTAGCGATGGCTGTCATTAAGTGCTTTCATCATAATAAACTTTAAACTGTTGGCTTTATGAATCGCCAGCTAGCTTCAGCTGTTCGTTGGATGGAGCTTGCAGTGCCTTAAGTGTGACAAGACCTATTAGGAATTGCAACCATGTTTCAAGCGTACTTGGCTTCCCCACTCCTGGGGTGATTGCTGCCTATTAAACGGCGTCTGGGAAGATTTTCCTCCAGCAATCTCTGATCAAGAGCTTTTTTGGGCTTTGACCTGCATTTCCTTCAAGACTTTCTCTGAGGAGTTTTATAAGAGCAAAACTCCAGAGGATTTATAGCCACTTCTGATTAATACCTTTCCAGTTTTTCTAGCAACTCTCCCACTGCTGCATAGAGAAAAGCTTTCATTGTTCCTGAGGTGCTTATTTGTGACCTTTTCTCTGCTTCCTGATTCCCTCTAACGTGTTCTCTCAGTGAAATCCTCGGGGTGGAACCAAGACAGTCAGTGAAGTTGTTACAGCTGGAGAGACAGAGGAGGAAAGAGGGAGGCTTTTATATTTTTAAAGAATTACATGCAGGGCAGTCTGGCCCCGCCCATTTAAAATACCCGCTGTGACGTCACGGGCCGCTGCTGTACCAAAAGCATCCTTAATGAGCCCTCGGTGTAAACCGAGCCTACACGTAAAGATTTCATGATTCGAATTACACTTTCATTAACCTTTAGCATAGGAAGTCTTTTAGTTTCCATAAATCTTACAGTGGCTTACTGTCTGCCCTACTGATGTGAATAATAGATGTTTGGGGAAATCGCTCTTTAAAAACCCAGGGTATTTAATTTACAAGGGCTAAATACGTATTTCAGACTCACTCAGCAAGAACTTTAATTACTTCTTGTTGATTTTTCTAACTTGGAGGTCTCCCCCCACCTCCACTTCAGTTTTCTTCTGCTTGACTCAGAGGTTTTAGAGATGGTAAACGCTTTCAATGTCTAAGTCCCTGCCTTAATACTCTTATTAGTCTTTTAAGCTAAGTAATGTCCTCAAGATAGTTACGGGAATGTCTCAGGTGTGGACCATTACACAATTAAATTAGCAAACCTCAGAGGGATTGGATTAGGACTCAGTAGGGAACACCTGGGGATGCTAGGGCCGAGCCGGGTTTCTGAAGAGCATGGCTCTGGCCATGAATAAATACTGAGGGTCGGCCCGCTAGGTAGCCTCGGTGATAAACTTGTCTTACCAGATAAAGTATTGCAGGCTAAACTATTTTTTCCTGGGAGTAGGTTTCTGTGGCCGTTGGAGTGAACAGAAAAACCATCAGCCAATGTGGCAAGCTGAAGGGAAAACAAGAGTTGGAGGACTCGTGGCTTTTCACATACAAAGGCATCCGCCCATCTCTCCCCGCGAGCCAGCCAGGGATGGACAAGTGCATTCGGAGGCGCTGCCCAGGTGCAAGGGGTGGGGGCAGGGCGGGCTGCAGAATGCCCCAGAACAAAGGCGCCTCCAGGGGCCCGTGTAGAGGTCACCTGCTGCCTCCAGGGCAGATTAAGGAGGACTGGAGAGGGCATTCGGAGGAAATGGTGCTGTTCTTCTTTGGGAAATCAATTCGTCCCACCCTTAATACTGCATTTTGCCCTCCCTCCTTGGGAGTCCCGGGCAATGTGCTTCCAGGTCTCTCCAAATCAAGTTCGGAAAGAGGTGGCCCCTTTGCCTGCCCGTACCCCTTCAAACAGCCTGTGCCCCCCCTCCCCCCCCAAGAATCTCTCCTGCTCTCGGCCAGGTCTCACTTCCCTTTTCTCCCTCCTTTGGGCTCTCCCGCCCCCCTCTACCCAGGCTCCTTTCATAAGGAGGCTGAAAGTGGAACTTTCCCTCACTCCCTTACTTCGAGATTTCTTTTTTCCCAGTGACCTGGGCTGCACTTTGCCCCCACTCCCTGGCTGCCAATCTCCTCAGGGTTAGGGCCTCTCTCTTTCCATTCTTGCGGGCTCCCCCTCCTTGAGAGCTCCGGGAGGCCCAGCCTTCCAGAATCTGATCTCCTTCCAACACTGCAGACCCCCTGCGGAGGAAGGAAGAGGCTTCCTCCGAATGAATGGCCGGTAAGGAGGTTTTTAATTTGTCTGGAGCTACAAGAAAAAGGCCTCCGAGCCGTGGCCCTCCCTCACCTCGTTTGGAAGCCCCCCACCCCCACCCCGCCTTCCCGGTGGGCACTGTCACCAGTCCATCCTAGGCAGGTCCACCGGCAGAATGGGGCGGAGGGGTCTGAAAATACTGGTTGGTTGTGTGAGAATCGCCTCTACAATTTAGAAGAAGGGCTTTGTCAGTTAGGTTCCTTTTTTTTTTTTTTTTTTTTTAATTGTTTGCTGGCTACCGATGTGAGAAATTTGGAACTTGAGCAGTTTCTGTCACACAGGGTCAGAAAATGAGCTCAGCCCATTCCCATCTTGATTTGCAATCGGCCTTCTGCTGGCCGAGCTCTCCTTGAGCTTGGGGGAAATGTCACCATGCTGTCCCCAACATGGAAGACGGTACATTTAAAAGCTTTGCTCACCTGACCTGTGGTTTCACCTTCAGGTGCATTAGCCTTCATTTCCTTCACGGGCTTTATTTTTAGGAGCAGAGGCCACAGCCCTGATTGGCCTGTGTTTTGAGTGGAAGGCACAGGCCCTGTGTCTTTTTTCTTGGCCAAACCACTTATGTGAGCAGCATCTCAGGAGGCCAGGAGAGAGCAGAACAAAGCAGTTCACAGCTCCCAAGTTGCCCCATGTCTTTCCTCTCTGCCCAACTACTCCCGCTCAGCCCACTTCAGGCCCTGGGAGACCACCTTCTGGCTGGGTGACAGAGGTCTAAGGGCTTCCAGCCTGCCTGCCCCTGGCTATCAGTGTTTTGGCCTCACCTCACAGCTAGGCTACTTCTAGCCCCTACTTTTGTTACCTAACACAGGTTCATGTACTCCACGCAGTGAGGCCGAACAATAGCGAAACATCAGAGTTTGGAGCAAAGAAAGGTTTATTGCGGGGCCATGCAAGGAGAACATGCCCCCAAAAAACCTGAACTCCCCCAAGGGTTTCAGGAAAGCATTTTTAAAGGCAAGGTGAGGGAGGGGCATGATTGGTTGTTGCACACTTCTTGCTGTCATAATCTTGGTGTAGGAATGCTGTGTAGGTCAGGTCATGATGTTCCTGTAAACCTCCAACAAGACAAATGTTATTCTCTGTTCTGCAACTTTTTAATGTCTGTACGAATGGAGAAGTGTTATACCCTTAAAGGTATACCTTGAGAATGGGCTAGATATATTTTAGGCTATAGGCAACATTCTTAACTGGAAGCAAAAGCAACAATACAAAGGTTAAAGTAAAAGAAAGAGATCTAATATAGAGTCAGATTTGTTCTTCCCTATACACTTACAGCCTCCCTCCCCCACCCCCAGCAGACTAGATAAACCATAGGGTGGTTTCAGTAATCTCAATATGAATATGATAGGAGTTTATCTGACTCTTATGATTGAAAAAAAATGGCAGCAATATTTTGCAGCTGTTCCCGTCAGGAAATGGAGTCTATTCTCCATCCCTTGGTTCAGAACTTGACTTGGCTTACTTTGGCCAATGAGATGTCAGTAAACATGAGTACAAACAGGTTTGAAAATCACTTGCACATTGGGGTTTGCTCTCTCTTGATGCCTTTGGAGCCAGCTACCATGGGAAAAAGCCCAGGCTATCCTGCTGGACACTGGAGATGTGTGGCCCACTCATCCCCATCATTCCAGCCATGTGAGCGAAGGCATCCAGGACCAGTCTCTGGCAGACCCAGCTGCTGACTATAGCATGTGAGCGAGCCAGGTGAGTTGGCATAAAAACTGCCCAGTTGAGTCCAGCCCAGATGGCCTACTCACAGAATCATGAGCTAATAAATGGTGGTTTCAAGCAACTAAGTTTTGGGGCAGTTTGTTATGCAGCAATAGGTAACTGATACAATCTTGATGTTTTCTCTCTGAGGTAGTTTTCTGCATCCGTAAGTGTACCTTGAAGTACCAAAACTTTTGAGATGATGCATTGCCTAAAATGTATTGAGTTACATAGTGACTAATACTGTAAAGAAACAAAAATAGGATTCAGGTCCCACAGGCCTCACTCACCCTTCAGAAAACCAGCCTATTGCAAAGGCAGATCACTCACAGGCTCCTAGGAGAAGACACAGAGAAAATGGGCTGCGGGAGGAAGTACAATGGACTCAGAATAACTAGATTCTAGCCTGGGATCCCCCCAGTAACAAACTGGTCATTTTAGGCAAACTAATCTTTCTGGACATGTGTTTCCTCCTCTTTGAACTAGATAATTTAATTTCCCATTTCATGCTAAATTCTGAAGCAGTCAAGATAAAAACATTCCATTATCAATCAGGGCCAGAGATTTTGATCACCTCAGGGAATAGGAATTCTCTGATACTACCAAGAGAGTTGTCCCACATTAGCGTGGCCCTAGAAAATACTTAGTACTTCTCAGGAGACTTTCTCCCATGAGGTTCTAGAATGACCTTGATGTTTCACCTTGCTCTGCCCCAGGCTGAATGCTAGGGCGCTGCCTCAGGTACCCCCTTTGGGGGAAGAGGAACAGTGGGGGACCAAGCACCTCCATGTTTATTCACTAATAAATATTTTTTTGTGTGCTGTCACCCTGTTAGCTGCTGGGGATCTAATAGTGAATAAGAAAGACCCTGTGACATGCTGGGGCCTAGTGAGAAAGACAAAATTGCTCTCCGCACAAGGAGCTCGCATTGTTAACAATAAACAAATGTGGCAGTGCACTTATAAAATAATTATAAATTGTAGTAAATTCAACGAAAAACAGGTAGGGTCCTACTGGTAGAGAGTAATAGAAGGGCCTACGTCAGACAGGACGGTGGAAGAAACCCTCTCTGAGGGGTCTCAGTTGTGAGGAGGAGCCATCGTACAAAGAGACAATAGTGGGGAGAGGGGCTCAAGGAGAGGGAATGTGGACGGCATGCCCCGAGGTGGCCCAGAGCCTGCGGACTTCGAGGATGAGAGCAAGGCCAGCGTTGCTGGGGCCTTGTGAGGAGGGACGTGAGATGGGCAAGAGCCAGCCTGTGCAGGATTTAGTGAGTTTGTATTTCATTTGGAGTGTGATGAGCAGCCATTGAAGGGTTTGGAGTCATGAGAACGACACAGTCAGAGGGATATGTTTTAAAGATCACTCTGAATGCTGGATGGGGCGTAATTTAGAGGAAGTAGAGATTCCAGTGAGGGGACTCCTGTAATGTGCTGGTCCTGGTGAAAGACAGCAGCCATGTGGACTGGGGACGGGGGAAAGAGGAGCAAACTGATTCAAAGTGTGTGTGTGTGTGTGTGCGCGCGTGTGTGTGCGCGCGCGTGCGTGTGTGCACGCCATAGAATTAACAGGATTTGCTGGTGGCTTCCTCATAAAATTGCAGGTGAAGATGTCAACCTAAAAGTCTGAACCTTCTGCTCTAAAAATGTAAGCCCTCTTCCCTTAATAATCTACCTCACCCCCTCCCAGCCCCCGTAATGGGATGTGTGGAGGTATGAGGGGGACAAACCATGGAGAGGATGGCACCTCCACATGCTCTACTTTCAGCTTCATGCTCTGCACATTTATGGGCACCTGGGAATGGGGGGTCTTCAAATTCTGATGCCTTCTTGGCCCCCCAGATTGGCCCTGCCTGACATCCTCTTATTCTCTCAGAGTGAGAGGTGACAGTAGCTAGATAGGATGGGGCTGTAGGATAAGAAATCTATTTCTATTTGTGGCTATAACCCCCAGCCTTTAGTTCATACTGTTTTCCTGGGCCTCCGGCATGCTTGGGGACATTCAGGGCAAGACCCAAGGAGGTCAGAGACTGGCCTCTGTCCTGGTTCTGAGGCCCCACTGAGCTCCACAGATGCAGAGTAAGTAATCGCCTATGAGGCAAGATTTAAGGAGCACAGGAAAGCCTTTGGGTGGGAAAGAAATGGTCACTGATACTGAAATTCCACCAACAGACCACCTTCCCCTCAGCTCAAGGCAGGGCTTACTATCAAAATGAGGCTCCTCTGGGAGAGGTGATGCTCTCTCATGGTCTTTGGCATGAAAGATCTGAGGCGAGGCCTGAGTGAGGGTGGGGATGTGAAGCAGGCAGTGTGGAGAGGACACGGGGAACCTAGAGGAGGTAAAGGGGCCCAAGACCTGGGGAAAAGAGCAGAAATGGGGGAATCCAAGTGTTGGAAACCACTCGTCAGCCTCACAAGGTTACCTGGGCCAGGAGGGCCATCCTGATTCAACGGTGCACACACCTGACAGCATGTCCTCCTCACACATGGGCATATGAACACAAGGCAGGTGATGTCCCTGCCCAAACGGAGCTTATAAACTCAGAGGGGAGACAGAGCGTGTCCTCATATGAGACAGATCCATGGAAAAGGACTGGCCAAGGGTTGTTAGAGATCAACAGGAAAAGCAAGTACCTTCTGAAAGAGGAGGCAGGGTTTGTATTACGCCATGACTGTTCTGGCAGGAAGAGGAAAGGCCCTACCAGGGGAATGAAGCTCATGAAGATTTCGGGAAATGTGGACTTGGCAGGAGTGCGGGTTAAATGAGGTAAAGAGTCATTCATTCACTCATCCCACAGACTTTTATCGAAGCCTAACAGGTGCCAGGCACTCGGGAGAGCCATGAACTAGAGCGACAAGTTCCGTGATCTCACCAAGTGGCATTCGATGGAGGGAGAGAGGCAAGCTACAAGTGCACAGATCAGACTGGTTCAAATCAGGAGAGATGTGGTGAAGGCAATAAAATGAGTCGATATTTTAGGAAGTGACTAGGCCTCCTTTAGACACAAGGTCAAGGAAGCTCTCTTGAAGGAGACAGCGCTTTAGTTGAAACCTAAATGAAAAAGCCAACCTTTGGAGACTGAAAGGAAGAGCATTTCAAGCAGAGGTAACAGCAAGTGCAAAGGCCCTGAGGCAGGAGCACATCTGCAGAACCCAGGTGTGTGGAGTGTGGTGGGTGAGCAGAGTATGAGGCGAGGAGCGTGCAGAACCTTGTAGGCCATGGAGAGGAAGCCGGATTTTATTTCAGTGGAAAGCCACCAGAGGAGTGACATGGCCTTGGCTTCTCTGTTTAGAAGCTCACTCTGGCTGCTGCAAGGAGAATCCGTACGGGAGGCGGGCGGGGTATTCAGGAGAGAAAGTCGGAGGCCCATGAGAAGCTGTAATAGACAGGTAGGAGGTGACAAGTGAGGGGAGAACACAGGGAGCCACCTGAGGCTGGATAGTGAGGAAGGAGCACCTATCCAGCCCAGAGGGCTGGACTTCATCCAGGAGCCGTGGGGGCCATCAGGACTGCTGACCTGATGTGACATTTCCAAGGAGCTGGTGTGAAAACATTCCTGCTGGTAGGCACGCATATGAAAGCGGAGTCCTAGGTCTGTCCTGGTGTGTGTGCTGAGTGCAGGACCTTGCCTAGGGCTCTGAGACATGAGCCTGGCCCATCTGATGGGCCCTGAGAGCTTGAGGACCAGCGCACCGACCCACGAGAGCAGGGGCTGTGCCTCATTCATGAGGCATCCTAGCACCTGGCACACAGTAGGTGATGGACGGGAAGGCGGGAGAAAGGAGGCTGGATGAGAGCCAGCCCAGGACGTCTCTCTGGCCCCATCTCGACCCTCTTTTGTAGGCTGCATTCAGGGACTGACAGAATAATCACAAACCTCCCAACAAACACCTCTGAAAGGTGTCCGTGGAGATCACATTTCCTACAATTGTGGGACCGAAGGACAGAGCCCCAAATGAGGAATGGGAGGACCCAAAGGGAAACAGTAGGAGCAGCTCACATTCATTGAGTGCTTACTGTGTGCCAGGCCTTTTGTTAAGGGCTTTACATGTATTATCTCATTTTAGCTTCACAACAGTCCTCTGACATTGTTGCTGTTATCATCCCCCTTTGTTCCCCACGAGGAAAGTGAGGCTCAGAGAGATGAAATCATGGAGAGGGCAGCTGGCTGCCTGCCCTCGTACCATTTCCTCTGAAGAAATGATGTGCCCAGAGGAACACCGGCCACTCTGCCTGGGATCGCCTTGCCCAGAGGAAAAGCCCACCTAGAAGGAAGGCTCACAGGTTAATTTGCACGCAAAGGAAGAGAAGGGTGGCATTGCCAGTGCCTGCTTGTTAGACTGTAGAGTTGTCGAAGCAGATCAACAGCTGAAAGCTGGGCCCGAGCAAGGGGCCCTGAGCTCTGCGGCTGTGGTGCCCATGATTTGGCCAGATACCAGACCGTCCGCTCCAGCAAATGCGGACACCTCTGGGCCCCCACTACAGAGAGACTGGGGGTCCACCACCCACCGAAAGTTGCGTGCCAGACCTTTATGCCCTGCCTCCCACACGCACGCATGTGTGTGCGCGTGTGCACGTGCATGCACCCACCCACACACGCAGGGCCTGCCTGAGAAGGAGCTATCCTTGGATTTTAGGCTCTGGCTCCCAGGACGCCAAGTGGTAGCCGATGGTTGTGTGGTCCTGGTGGCCAGTCTCTAAAATCACTTTAAATGCTTCCTTTGCTTTGGGACTTGATCGCTCGCCCCTGGGACGCACATTGAGGACTTGGTTAGATGGTGTCGAGCACTGTGGCCCCGGCAGCTGCTCCCACTTGACTGGGCTGAGGTTAAGCTCAAGGGCCACGAGGTAAGCAAAGGCCAGGAACATCCTGCTCTGGGTTCCCTTCCCTTCCCCGCTGGCAGGGCAGAAACCGAACACTTGACGGAGAGGGAGAGATCAAGTATGCCAGTGTGAGGATTCCCCCCCTCCCGGTGTGATGAAGCTGCTTCCAATCATCCCCACTATAGGCAAAGATGATGAAAATGAAGGACAACTGGAGAGAGGAGGAAAGAGCCAGCACATAACCTTGTTAGCATTGATGAGCCTCTCTGGGAGGACAGAACAAAGGATGGGTCGTCCTCCCCAGGAAGCAAGAGGTGAAAAGGAGACCAAGAGTCAGCGGATGTGCCGTGAGTACGGATAAGAAAATTGTACAGATGATCCACAGAGAAATGATTCTAGGGTAATTCTGACTCTCAGCACAGAGGAGCCCACACACAACTCCGTCTCTTAGATGCCTGTTGCCTCGCTGCCTGGTTGCCAAGTAGAGCAGGAGGATAGAGAAACTTCCATTCCCTTAAAGTGCTTTTGACATCACTGCAGCCATTAAAACAATTGAGCCTAGTTAGACATTTCTGTCTCTTAGAGATTCTCTGTGAAGAAGCAAAGAAGGAGGAACTTGGGTGGGGTTTGAGGTAGCACGCTATCCTCCGAGGACCTTTGGTCTCAGTCGTGGGTCCTGCGCACTTGGGGTGGGCAGGGCACTCATCCCAGAGGTCTCTGTTGCTTGCAAGCCTCAGGACAGACAGGTTTTAGTTGGTCATTCATCTGACCAGCGTTCACTTCCTGGGATTTTTGTTTGTATGTTTTTAAGTTCGGAGTAAACAACATTCTTTGATGTCAGTTGAGTGTTAGATTGAGATTTTTCCACCTTTGTTGGTGGCAGCAGCAAACTGACATCAACAATTCAAGTTTCTAACTCAGGTTTTGCTACAAGGGGGTCTGCAGAAAGGGGCTGAGGGGAGAGAGGGGTTTACTCAGCTCCTTCCATCTCAAATTAAATATTCAAATGGGGTTTGTTCGAAGGCATTGTTGAGGCTTGAACTTCAATTGAATGGAAAGGCATTGTCCCCCGAATAAAGGTTTCATTAGGCCGGCCCGCAAACCTTTCCCCTCATCCTCTGGAGGAAACAATCTGGGTGACAGCCTACCCATCATAATCCCCTGCTTCAGCTTTATGGTGACAAAAGACTCTTAATACAGAAAATGGTCAGGGGGAGGAGAAACACTTCCCAAACAAGGGGTCTCTCCCTTCCAGGCCAGGTAACAAAGAGTCCGGAGGAATTTGGTGGGGCCTCCTGGCCACCTGCCAGTTAAGCCCACGGTCAGTGGATTAACTGCAGCTCTGACTGAGTGTTTGGAAAGGCAAGTTACATGACAGAGCAAACAAAATTCAGACTGCGCTTTACACATGGTAATCCCAAATTTAATAAGAGCCTCACCGCTGGGAAGCCAGAGCCGAAAAGGTAGCTGAGGCGTGGGGTTCTCTTGTTCCCAACCAGGGGTGTCGCCATTGGTTCTGGGCAGCCTCTGGCCCACCCCCCTGGGGGCTGTGGCTTCAATTAAGAAAGTTCCTCCTAGCCCTTTGGGTGAGGTGGCTGTTTGCCCTCCTTCCAGGCTTCAGGGACCTTGTCTGGAGATGAGTCACGACTTTGGTCAAGGCTGGGGTGGTCAGAAGGCCATGTGAGCCTCAAGCTCTAAGGGCTGCCTCGGAATCCACCTCCCTGACCTCTCTCCAGGAGCAGAGCTGAGGCTTCAGACGAGAGCCCGTGGAAGCCTGTGATTCAGGCCTTGGGCAATGCTGATGAGGGCCTAGTCAGTTATCAGACCTCTAAGGTGAAGCACATGTGGTGTTGCACTCTGGTCACCCTCTGGGTTATTTTTCAGTTAGCTGAAGGAACATTTCTTCTGGGGCTAGCTTCATGATCATCCATTTGCTCAAGAGAGATTTCTTGAGTACCTGCTATATGCCAGTTCTGTGCTCAAGTGCTTAGGGCATCAAAGTGAACAGAAAACAGACATGGTCTTGCTCCACAAATATTACAAACTGAGATAAGTGCTGTAAAGGGGGGAGAAATTGTTCCATGAGCCCACATGATGGAGGAATTTGACAAGTCAAGGGGAACTGGGGAGGCTTTCTGAGGAAATGGTGCTGGAGCTGAGATCTGAAGGTCACCTAAGGGCGAAGGAAGGCTGGGGGTGGGAGCAGGTGGAAGGAAGGACGAAAGGGAGCCTGTGGTGTTGTAGAGCTTGTAGAACCTCTCAGGCCCTGTGGTGAGGGGAGAGGATGGTGTGCCCAAGGAGGGGCTGTCCTCATTCTATCTCCTGGGTACCTCAAACCTGTACAGGAAAAAATGTGGGGAAACCAGGCTCTGGTTTATGTGGACCATGGTAAGAGTAATGGCCATGAAATGCTGAATATCTGGGAGCATCACATTCCTGGGGAGACCCTAAACCTCAGGTGGGCCTCCTGGCTTAGGGGCACCAAGCTGCCAAAAGATGGAGCAAGTAAAATGATAAACAAGTGGGCTTCCCTGGTGGCGCAGTGGTTGACAATCTGCCTGCCAATGCAGGGGACACGGGTTTGAGCCCTGGTCTGGGAAGATCCCACATGCTGTGGAGCAACTAGGCCCGTGAGCCACACTACTGAGCCTGCGCATCTGGAGCCTGTGCTCCGCAACAAGAGAGGCCACAACAGTGAGAGGCCCGTGCACCGCGATGAAGAGTGGCCCCCGCTCGCCACAACTAGAGAAAGCCCTCGCACAGAAATGAAGACCCAACACAGCCAAAAATAAATAAATAAACAAACGAATACAATTTGCTAAAAAAAATATAGAGGAATTTTTTTTTTTAATGATAAACAAGTAAAGTTAAAAGAATAAAAATTTCTTAATCTGCTTATAGTTCAAGATGGTGAACCCAGGACACACATTTGCCTCCTATCTTTCCAAAATTTTGTTGATATAAAGTTTTAGAATGCTAAAAAGATGTAAATTTATTATATTAAAGAGGGGAGGAAGAGGCCACCGACATATAAGAGATGTAAGCAAATTTCTGGAATATGTCAGGAGTATGGGAACAGTTTTCAGAGGAACCAGCTGAAGGAAGCCACAAACAGAATAAGGGGCAACAGAGGAGACGGGGGCCAGGTTATCCACAAAATCTCAAAGTTTCAGGGAAGCCCATTCAGGCAAGGTGGGTACACAACTGCACAGTAATTCCATCTGTGCATCTGTAGTTCTTTTGTATTTGACATCAAAAGATACCCAAGGATGGGACTTCCCTGGTGGTCCAGTGGGTAAGACTCTGCGCTCCCAATGCAGGAGGCCCGGGTTTGATCCCTGGTCGGGGAACTAGATCCTGCACGCATGCCGCAACTAAGACCCGGCGCAGCCAAGATAGATAGACAGGAAGAAAGAAAACCAAGGAGGCATATGTGTGGTGTGAGGAGAAACACCAGCATTAAGGAAATATATGAAAATAAGCAGAAAAATCTCATTAATTCCTGGGGAAACAGGATTCAGGGAACCAAAGATGACTTTAAAACTTTTTTAGAATTCTCAGGGTTGAAAATACAATACATTCTAAAACTAGTATTTTGAGAATAGGAATGAGCTCTTGAAAATTAAAAATGCAATTGGTGAAATAAAATATTCAGTGGAAGGACTAAAAAAATGGATGAAATCTCACAAAGCATTGAGCAGAAAGACAGAAAAAATATGAGAGAAAAGTAAAAGACATAGGAGAATAATCCAGTATCTAACTAATAGGAATCCTAGAAAGAAAAAAAGCAGAAACTAAAGAGGAAAGAATTAGCAAAGAAAGTACAGAAGAAAATTTCTCTGGGCTGAAGAAAGACTAGCCCTGACATCAGAATGGCCGTCAGTCATTGTGTCCAGCACAGTGACTGCACAAGATGGACAACTAGATGCATCCTGGCCAAATTTCAAACTCTGAGTATAAAGAGTAGGTTGTAAAAGACTCAGAGAGAATGATTGGGTCACCAACAAATGAAGAGCAGTAAGAATGGCATCAGACTTCTCCTCAGCAACACTAGGTGCCAGAAGATAATGGAGTCATGTCTTTAAATTTCTGAGGGAAAATTGTTTTCAGTTTAGGATCCTATATGCAAACTCTCAGTCAAGTGGAGGATGACATAGGGTTTTCAGAAAAACAAGAATACATAAAGTTTGTTTCCAACGTGTCCCTTCTTAGGAAGTTACTTGAGGCTAGACTTCAGTAACACTAGGACCTAAGATAGAAGAAAAGCTGGGATGTAACCTACAAGAGCAGTAAAGAGAAGTTTCCATATGTCAGGTGCACAGCAGTCTGGACAGCAACAGCCCACGTTGGAGCAGGATCCCAGAGGACTCCAAGGAAGAGGGCAAAGGCAGTTCTCAATAGATTAGAGATGAGGTATCACCTCACACTGGTCAGAATGGCCATCATCAAAAAATCTACAAACAATAAATGCTGGAGAGGGTGTGGAGAAAAGGGAACCATCCTGCACTGTTGGTGGGAATGTAAATTGATACGGCCACTATGGAGAACAGTATGGAGGTTCCTTAAAAAACTAAAAATAGAATTACCATATGACCCAGCAATCCCACTACTGGGCATATACCCTAAGAAAACCATAATTCAAAAAGTCATGTCCCACAATGTTCACTGCAGCTCCATTTACAGTAGCCAGGATGTGGAAGCCACCTAAATGTCCATCGACAGATGAGTGGATAAAGAATGTGGCAGTATATACAAATGGAATATTACTCAGCTATAAAAAGGAACAAAATTGAGTTATTTGTAATGAGGTCAATGGACCTAGAGTCTGTTATACAGAGTGAAGTAAATCAGAAAGAGAAAAATAAATATCATATGCTAACACACATATGTGGAATCTAAAAAAAACGGTACTGATGAACCTAGTGGCAGGGCAGGAATAAAGATGCAGTTGTAGAGAACGGACTTGAGGACACAGGTGATGGTGGGGAGAGAAGCTGGGACGAAGTGAGAGAGTAGCACTGACATATATACACTACCAAATGTAAAAGGGATGGCTAGTTGGGAAGCAGCCACATAGCACAGGGAGATCAGCTCCATGCTCTGTGACCACCTAGAGGGGTGGGAGAGGGAGGGTGGGAGGGAAGCTCAAGAGGGAGGGGATATGGGGAAATATGTATACATATAGCTGATTTACTTTGTTATACAGCAGAAACTAACACAACATTGTAAAGCAATTATACTCCAATAGAGATATAAAAAAATAGAGAATATAACTGATAGATTTAAAATAAGAATGTGATAATAGCAAATAATGCAAGAAAAAAGATAGGCAACTGGAAACTCCAGGGGAAAATTGGTTAAAAAAAGTCAAGAGCTGAATATGAAGCAAACTAAAAGTGCCATGATATGAAGAAAATGACAAAGTGTAAGGAAGGAGACTCCATTTGATTTGGTGCTGGGCACATTCTCCTTGGAGAGGCTCAGGGGTCACGACAGTGAGTTGAAGGAGCAGTAAGTGTAATCCTAGTGTTATTACTATATTTACATAAAGCTACATAATAATAACAATAGAGTAAATATGATCCGTTTCCCATTTTAAGAGTCAACCTTTAGACAAAGCTTAGAAGACTAGGTTGTGTAATAGGACAGAATATAAATTTCAACAACCTTATTAATGTGAAAGTATGAGTATCATGACAGAAGACGGGACTTGGAAAAAGAAAGAAGAACTAGAGGAAAGGATAGGAAATCAGTAACAATATCTTCATTTAAAAGTAGAGAGTCAGGGGCTTCCCTGGTGGCACAGTGGTTGAGAGTCTGCCTGCCGATGCAGGGGACACGGGTTCGTGCCCCGGTCCGGGAAGATCCCACATGCCGCGGAGCGGCTGGGCCCGTGAGCCACAGCTACTGAGCCTGCGCGTCCGGAGCCTGTGCTCCGCAACGAGAGAGGCCACAGCAGTGAGAGGGCCGCGTACCGGAAAAAAAAAAAAAGAGAGTCGGGCTTCCCTGGTGGCGCAGTGGTTGAGAATCCGCCTGCCAATGCAGGGGACATGGGTTCATGCCCCGATCCGAGAAGATCCCACATGCCGCGGAGCGGCTGGGCCCGTGAGCCATGGCCGCTGAGCCTGCGCGTCCGGAGCCTGTGCTCTGCAATGGGAGAGGCCACAACAGTGAGAGGCCTGCGTACCACAAAAAAAAAAAAAAAAAAAAGGTAGAGAATCAAGAGGTGCTCTTGAAAGATGATGGATCAATAAATACAGGTTTAAGCATTTTGTTGCAGTTACAAAGGCAAACAGTAGAAAAATGGAATCGAATATAAATATTGAACAGTGAAATTCTTTCACACTCGGAATTCCACCGACACCATCTAACAAGTTGGTAAAGGAAGAAATAGAGCTATAAATACATTAGAGCTACGTTGTATATAACTCTACACATTATATGGAGGAAGCCACCTAAGGTCAGAAAAAATACAATATGAAATGTTTGGAGCTACTAATTCATTTTTTATCTGAAATACAAATTTGAGGTGGCATCCTATACTTTTTTCCCTCTCAATCTGGCAATCCTAGATCCATTGGGAGAACTAAAAACCGGACAGCTCAGAGAGGCGTTGCCTCTGAGGGTGGACTGACAGTGGGAGAAGCTGGAGCATTTCTGTCATGAGCCCATGTGTAACATTTGAATTGTAACCATATGCATGCATTATTTTATTTATTTATTTTGCGGTACGCAGGCCTCTCACTGTTGTGGCCTCTCCCATTGCGGAGCACAGGCTCCGGACGCGCAGGCTCAGCGGCCATGTGGGATTTTCCCGGACCGGGGCATGAACCCGTGTCCCCTGCATCGGCAGGCGGACTCTCAGCCACTGCGCCACCAGGGAGGCCTGCGTGCATTATTTTGATAAGAATTTTAAAAATATTTCAGACGTGTCCAGTGGATGCAGTAAATCAATTCCTTATTTTGAATATATAGGAAGAGGCATGTACTTTTCTTAATAGCAAATCAGTGCTGTTCTATCCCACTGAATAAATTTTAATCAAGTATTTAAAGAATACTGGTTTGAGATATTTATACTGTAAATATTGTAGATACTGGTGTTTTAAACCTGCTAGACACCTACAGGTCTTGGGTACTTGGGCCAAGTATGGCCAGATGCTATGGGTCCCTGAGCTTTAGGAACTTGGAATTTAGTTGAAGAGGCAAGATATATACTGTGTGCAAAACAGCTAACCCTCCAAGGGAGGTTGGCATCCATTACTAGAAGCCAAATGATGAATAAACGTGGTAGGTCCTAAATGTTACAGGAGTTCAGCTGAGGGAAAAGACTAAGGCCTGGCAAGACCATGATAAAGGTGGGCCTTAGGGAGGAGGAGTGGGATTTGGAAAAAGAAGAAACAGGAATTCCAGGGCTTACTTTTAAAGTCTCTGTTTTGAACTGTACCTTAGCACAGGAGCAGACGTCTGTCCCCCCAGCACCTCCAAATGTACCCCAAGAAGCATTCCTTTTTCTTGGGTCCCCAAACCTTAGATGGGCTACTTGGTCCATTGTTAAATGCCCAAGAACCCTTTCAAAGAGATGAATCAATGGTCAAAAGACAGTTGGAACTCTAATAAAGATGTTAAAAATTTTTTTTTAATTAAAAAAAAAATAGACAGTTGGGAACCACTGCTCTGGTTGTCTAGGCAAACCTTGGCCAGAAGTCTCCAGGCCTTGGCAGACTGAGAGGACAAGGTTAAACCCTCAGGAGAGGTTCCTCCCCTGTTAACTAAATGCAAGGTGTTGACCTTGTTTGGATCCTGATTTGCAAAACCATCTGTAAAATCCACGTGCAAGACAAATGAGGAAATTAAACTTTGGCTCAGTATTTGGTGATATTAAGAAACTACTATCAATTTTTTCATGTGATAATGGAATATGGTTACATTTTTTAAAGAGGCTTTATCTTTTAGAAATATATTCTGAAATATTTAGAGCTGAAATGATATGATACGTGGGATTTGCCTCAGTATAATCCAGTGTGGGGTTGGGGGGAGGGGAGTGAGGAAGGGTGAAACAATATTGGCTATAAATTGATAATGGTTGAACCTGGACGATAGGCCCTTGGGAGTTCATCACACTATAGCATATGCTTGAAATTTTCAATAATGAAATTCCTCACTTAACATTCCTTGCTCTCTCAATAGACAAGGTAATACTACCTTAGACTTTTTTAACACGTCTGGTATACATTTACATCAAATAACTCTTTTGATCCCTATACTACCCCAGTCGGGCAGTTGGGAAATTTTGCTGATGAGGAAATAGAACAGGACAAAGGTCCATAGAGGCCTTTGACTTGGAGAGAGAATCTTTCCCCTCTCCTGAGTTTAGGTGGCACGGGTAAAGCCACCTTCCTCGTGGCCTGCAAAATATGTTACCTTTCGGAGTGCTCAATAAAAGTATCCCCTTGGCTCATTTTTTCAACGTATAGCTGTTGAGCATCTGCCATTTGTCACACCTTCGTGGGGCGGCAGGAATAAGAGAACAGACGTTTTCTCCACTTCAAGTTCCTCACATATTTTTCCAAAATCAGATGTAATATTTCTCCCTAAATTTCAAGACCCTTTAGCTGGAAACTCCCTAAGCTAAGGAGGTAGAAACCACAGGTGGGGAATACGCCACTGCTTTAACAGTACCGGAGAGCTTTCTGGCCAATGCGTGAAGACTGAATCACAGGACAGGGCCCCTGGTGGTTCAGATCACTGCAGCTCCTGTCCTTCCGTCCGCGGAAAGAGCCAGCACAGCAGGGAACTCACACCTGGGGCCGGAGCATCTTCCCCATAACCTTTGCCGCAGGACCCCAAACCAGAGGCCTGAACACCCCCTAAGCCTGCCACTGTCTGCAGCCAAAGAGACAGGACCTGGGGCCGGGCAACCTGACAGGCAGCTGCCTCCCACTGTAATGTTCCCAACTCCCCCGTCGGCCATTCTCCCTTCCCCCACATGCTGGACTCTCCCCTTCCTCAGCTAGGTTTTCTCCCCCTTCCACCCCCAACCCAGCCCACAAGCACATGCCTCTCCCGGGGTCTCTCTTCTTCCGACAGCTTCCTGTCAGCCAGGCATTTTGTGGTCCCTCCTCGGCATTCCATCTCATGCCACCCCCGTCCTTTAGTCTCCCCATGGGGCTGAAACAACCATTGCTGAGGTCTCTAGGGATGACACTGTGAAGAGGACCCATCCACGATGGGCTGAAAGCTGAGGCAGCCACTTTTCTCATTCTGGCCCTCCCAAGCCTGCTTCCCCGCCCCCGCCCTCCTAGTTGAGCCCTTTCCTCTCCCTCTGTCTTCTCAGTCAATACCTCCCCTGTGTCCCTCAGGCTGCCCAGTGATTTCAATGGCCCGGCTCCTCGGGACTCACTGCAGAAGATCATCCCCAGCTGGGGGGGTTCTGCCCCTCTTCCAGCCATATGCTTCCTTCGACTTAGCCTGGGCCAGCTCACTGCATAGGGACAGCCACACCCAAGTCGGCCCCCGCCCCACTGTTGTTGCTTCTCTTCCTGGATCCTGCATTTTAAATTTGAGGAGGGTTCATCAAGCATTTATTATATGCTAGGAACTGTGCTAAATACTTTCGTGCCTTATTTCAATCTGCCTGACAATCAGGTGAGCACTATTATCTTAGAGAGGTTACAGAGCTTGCCTGGGGTGGCACAGTCAATATTTAAACCAGGCAGTCTTGTCTCTCCAAAGAGAGCTGAAGCCAGGGTGAAGTGAGTAGCAATTGTCCTAAATAGAACTACCACTCCACTTAAAGAGATCTGAGCTCTACTTCTAGCTCCGCCTTGAAACAAATGTGTGATGATGGGCAAATCATTTAACCTCTCTGAGCTTCACTTTCCTCATCTTAAAAATGTGGGTCGGAGAGGTAGGAATAATACAGACACTCTTTCATGAAAAATATATATGTTTGTAAACATATAACAGTGATTAAGTGTGCGAACTCCCGTGCCAGTTTGTCTGGGTTCAAATGATAGTTCTCTGCAATTTGGGAATTATGTGACCAAACTGCCTTGTGTCTCAGTTTCCTCATCTGTAAAATGGGTATGGTAATAATAGTACCTATCTCATAGAGTTGTAGTGAGGACAAACTGGTACATGTCAAATGCTTAGAGCCCTGTCTGGCGTATAGTAAATGACATCAGCCACCATTAATATAATTTTATTATTATAACAAATGGTCTTTTCCATCAAAAGTCTATGATTTAGAATTTAGGATGCATTAGAACTTTTAGCACCATTGTTAATATAGCCAGGATTTTCGTGTTTAGAAATTAGGACATAAGGGCTTTTTAATAAGATGAAAAATTCCCCCACTTGTATAGTAATTCACTCCTTTCAAAACACATGGACATATAGACTTAATAGGACCTCATAACTCTGGGAAGTCAGTCATCAAACTGTGCACTGGAACAGCTCTTCACAGTGATCAATGTGTTTGAATTCATATCAGCTCATTTTGTCCCCACCCCACACTGTGAGGCAAGCAGAATAGGTAGGTAATGTGCCCAATCAGAAATGAGGAAGCTTTACTCAATCTTAAGTAGGTGACTTGCTCAAGGTCATACATTAATGGGTAGTGAAACCAGCAATGAAACAGGAAGATCCTAACTCCCAGTCTAGAAATCTTTCCAGAAAGAAATCTCTCTGTATTCTGCAAAGTACTTTGTGCTTATACATGTGTTGGGTCCCGAACCTGGAATTTTCCAGATGGCAGAAAGATCTCCTCTCCTGTAAGCTAGGACATAACCTGCCTTTATGGAGACTGGAACCCCTATCTCCACGTGACTGTGGGTGTTTGGGGTCATTGCTACCTCACAGAGGGTGAAAAAGGAGAGGGCTCTGGAATGAGAGAGACCCAGGTTCTCATTCCCATTCTGCTTCTTGACTAGCTCTGTGACCTTGGGAAAAATCACTTAAAATTCTTTAAACCCCTCTTAAAAATGGGGATAAGGATTACCACCTCGTAGGGGAGCAGTCAGAATTGCCAATAACACGTGGAGGTATCAGGAGGCACTCGATAAATGTAGTAGTGTAAAAAAAAAAAAAAAAAAAGAAAAAGAAAGAAAGAAAAGAAAAAGCTTTTTTCTCCAAAAGGCCAGCATGGCTGACAGACGCAGCTTCTTCTTTCACTTGTTTCTCCAGGATGCTGGCTTGGAGAAAGGTAGCAGGCAAACGAGACAGGTGACTTTAAGTCATGAAACATATATTCTCACCTTGGGCACCTGCTGTTTTTAATGACTAAATTTTTCCCCCCTGATACAGCCATCATTTAGCAAATACCAGGGCTAGTTATTAATTTAAAAACATGTTCAGCCTGTGCTTACAGAAACTGCCATTTTCCCCCCTTGGGAATGAGTTTTTAGTTATGTTTTTAAAATTAGCTGGCGCTTGAATTTCATTTTCCATCCAAGCTTCCCTGTTATCTGTAAGGTCACAGAAACACGTAGGCGGTGGACAGTCCAATCCTAGATATTAGGCTCTTGGAATTAAAAGCCGAAATAAGTAAATAGAGAATGCCCAAGGATTTTTTTTTCAGAGCAGAAAGCCGGTCCCCAGCGAGCTGCAGGAGCCAGGTTTCCTCCTTAAGTGGCTCTTTCCTTACATTTGGAGGTGAAGCCTGAGGAAGAGGAGTAAAAAGACCTGTGACCTATATCGTCAAGGTCTGTTTCTCCTCCGCTCAGCAACAGGAAAGAATCAGAATGCATTCTGGAGGAAGAAGAAAAACCCAAGTGCTGATTGTCCGTTTAAGCCATTCCAATCACAGGCTCGCAGTTAAAATAATGCTCACCTACTGCGCTTCCAACTGGGCCTCTACCTTTTTCGCTGGCGGGGTCATGCCCAGTCAAGCCTGACGAGGCTGCCACCGGCCCCGTGAGCTCGCTGCAGGCCGGCTACACCTGTTTATCACCAAGTCACTTCATTTCCCTTCCCCTCCTCCCTACTTGAAAAGGAGCATTAATTAAACCGGTAAACAAGCCGGCTCCCATTCTAAATCAGGGCTGCAGGCAACGGAGAGATAACTTGGGCTCCGGAGAAGAGGGATTTTCTGTTAATTTATGGAATCCACCGTCACTCTCTCTCCGAGCAGCCTGTTCCGGCTTAACGGGGAAATTGAAGCAGACAGCCTTTGTCTAAACACTTCTTTTGCCCAGAATATCTTAATTTTTCTATTTGAATGTTTAATAAGATTTGGGGTACTGCTGCTGCTGTTTTAATTTTAATGGTGCAGACGTTTAGGTGTTATCATTTGGCTGGTGGCTGCAGGGCACCGTCCTCCCGGGGCGTGGAGGGAAGGACCAGTTTTTTCAAGCTGGGCTCCGACAGCCGGCGAAAGGAGGCTGGGGTTTGGGGGAAGTTTGGGGGGGGGGTCCTGAAGTCAGGGCAGCCCAGCAACACTATGCCCACAGACCACCCTTTCCTCTTGTTTGTTCCCCAACGCTGTCGGTGCCTGCAGGTGCCCCGGGAACGCGCCCCGGGCCCCGGCGCCCGCTTTCTTTCTCTCCCACCCCTTGGAGCAAACCACCCAGGGCAGGGCGTCCGGCCGTGCCCCGGCCGGGCCTGGGGGGAACCTTCTCCGCCAAAGGGCTGGACCACTGCTCAGAACCCCGCGCTGCCTAAATTAATTATTTCTCCTAGAAGGAGGCTGAGTGTGTGTGTGTGTGTGTGTCTTATTCCCCACTGATATCTGGAATTCCTCAGTTTAAGTGAGAATCACAGTGAAATTGTAGTTTTCATTAGATTACAGACAGTCCAAGAAAAAAACCCTCCGTAAATCTCTGTCATTTCCGATGTAAACCTTCGTGAAAAAACACAGGAATGTCTTATCCATATTTCAAGTCATCCTGCTTCTCCGGGTGGCATATCCAGTAATCATGTTGACAAATTAATGGTAGAGAATTAGTTGTACATTAAAGATTTAAATTATATTATGCAGCACATTGTCATAAAATGATATAAAACAATAGGAAAATAAATGTAAATGAATTCAAGTTACTGACATGTAAAACACCAGACTGACATCTGTACACTTAGCGACGCGCTCAGCCGCGGGGTGCAGCGCCGAGCTCCGACGTAGCGGCCCCAGCGCGGGGCTGCGGGCGGCGTGTCCTGCGCGCGGGTCGGCGAGCCAGGGGTTAAGTGGCGCCGATCGCGGCCCTCCCTCGGCTCCCCTCCTCTGCGTGCAGATTTTCAGGCCCACCGAGCCGCCCGAGAAAGTTTTCAATTCGACGAGGCCGGAGCATTTCAGGGGCTGAGCTCCTTAGAAAGCTGCAGGGCCCCCGAGGGCCGACTGGCAGGGAGGGGGCGGCATGCCCCGTTCTGGGCACGCTAATTACGAGGATTCGGTTTCCCGGGTCTGAAGGAATGCATTACCTGCAGCAAAGGAGGCACGGCCTCTCAGGAAGGCCCCGAGAGGAAGCTGAATGCCCCAGTGAATTCCAGCCCCATCCCTAGGTTTATACCGAGAAGCCCAGCCCATGCTGAGAGACTAATCGCTTGGCCCTTGTCAGGGCTGTTGTCCAATCAGCCCCTGAATAGCAAAACTTCACAATGCCGAGTATGAATTAGAGGGGAACAAATGTGGATGCAGACTTTTTTTGCAACAATACCTAACTGAGCCTTTCAGACAGGACAAAGGATGCACAAAAGCTCGACGGAAATTGGAGTAACTTTTGGAGGCCCTTGTAGCTCCCGTCAATAAGCGTTAGCTTCATAATGGCTGCATGGGCCTCCTCCATTAACACCCACCCCCCCTTTTCTGCGAGATGGATCAATTGTTCGTGGGGTGGGGGGGAATTGTCATAAAAATTGGGCATTTTTGTTGTCCTTGTCTTGGAAACGGTTGCTCTCTGTTGAACACGGCCCAATGGATTTGTCTCCTTTTTATGTGAATGGTGGATTTGGTCATTACCTGGCCCACCGTAAAGTACTGATGACGCCCCCTCCCTGCTCTGTCCACCCCGAAAAGAACAGAATAGCTTCTTGAGCTATACAAATGTCAGGTCTCTGTTTTAAAATTTAGCTTTGTTTACCCAACAGAATGGAATTCATTACTGTGTAAAAGTGGTTCCATTTTCTGATCTTTTTATTCAAAATGTTGAGAGTATCAAAAAGCTCATTTGAAGGTCACAGGTTTATGTATCTATTCTCTTAAGTGTTTTAGAAATTCATATGGAGGACACAAAAGGTGGAAAATGTGAAAACATACTGTTCATTGTTTATCCTAACCTTGCCATGGTTATTAGATAAATGAGTGTAGGGGGGAAAAATGGCATTAAAAGCCATTGTGAACTGGGAAATTTTTTTTCCCCTGAAGACTGTTAATTTTAGCCCTTGATCTGTAAATGTCAATTTCTAATTCTTTTTACTGTGCAGTTTATATAACTTCTGCATTTCAAGTCTATAAAAAGCTTTTGCAGACTTTTCATAATGTAAGTAGCAATTTATTTCATTACAGTTTGAATTTTTTATGTAGTTCCTATGGACGTTTTGATGAAATTGTCAGGCTTAAAAGCTGGAGTGCTTTTCATTTGGGGGTGTGTGGACTTGTTTTTTTTTTTTTTTTGCTCCGGTGTATTCTTGCTGGATAATTTAAAATTAGTGAGATTAATCAGTTCAGTGATGTAAAAAGACCACGTTTTGGTTGGAACAAGGTCTGAGGCAAAATCATTTTATTTATTTTTTATTAGTAAATGATTTAAAAGGTCTTTTCAACTAGTTATCCGAAGCCGATATTTAACTGTTACTTATTCCACTAATTTCTATCTTTTGTGAAAAGAACCTTCCAGCCTAAATCTCCTCGCTCTGTCCCATGCTAATTGCAGCTTACATTATATAAATGGCTTTGTAAAGAAAACTATAACTCGGAGCCTTGAAAGTTGCGTGTTTCTATTTGCTCAAACTTGATGCACTTGTTTGGAGAGGGTCATTGCAGGGAAAGCTGTGTAGCCTGTAAGAATGTCCTGGATAACAAGCTTAAACAGAACCTTTTGTTGTGCTTAGTATTCTCAGGACTCCAAAATGAGGCCTCCTTTTTCTAACTGCAGGCTGAAGTGGTTCATTACTGCTGTTTCCTCCGCCAGGCCAGGGCTCAGCCATTCCCACTACTGAAGGTCTGTAACTTCCTTAAAAAGAGAGAAGGAAAACATGGCCCAGAAAGGTCTTGTTAGCACTTCCTATGTGAAATTAGCAGCTTTCTAAAAGGTACAACTCCAATTACCTCACATTGTGGAGGCCAGCACAAACTCAACAATAAGCACAGCCCAGCAAGTGACATTCTGTCTTTCTAGAGTTACTTCCCTAATTAGGAATGAAGAAGCTCTATTCTGCTGAGTGCATCTATTTACAGTGGCCACAATGCTTTAACTTGAGCATCCTTCTCAAAGACCAGTGTTAAAAAACACAAGTGCTCTTTTCGTAGAGCGGGCTATGGTGAGGCGACACATTCCTAACGGTTACGCCCTTGGAAGAAAAAAAAAAAAAGTGTAGCTGCTTTGGCCGGATTGTTAACACTTCAGGATTCATTTTCCACAATAACGCCCCTGCCCAGAGAGCTCTGGGAATTACAGTGGACAATGGGGAGGCATTCTTAGGAGGGTCTAATGATGGAATAAAAAGAAAAATATTTATTGCTTTTGACAGTTCCACAAGGGGCAAAAAATCCTTGTCGTGGCTAAAGTTTCCCTAGCTGTTGGAGGAAGGGTGGCTCACAGGGACTCAAACAGTCTCCCTTCCTTTGTTAGGAGGCTGAGGACCAGGGCCACGCTGGGAAATTAAAGATTAGGTTCATTAAGGTAAGATAATTGTGCAGAGGCATTGTTGTTGATACAGGTGGAGAGATGGGGGCTGGGATAGGAACCCCACTTACACGTAGGGACAAACGATTAAACAGGCTTAACAGACGTGCCACGCAGCTATGTTTATTATTTGCTTGGTGGCCGACCTGTGCTTTCACTGTTTCGTTAGTCAACAGCCTTCGCAAAGGAGGGCCAGGACTCCCTGCCGGGAACCAGGTGGAAGAGAAGGCAAAGCAGTTTCTGGAAAGGAAATCCGGTCCTGTGGGCCCTCCTCTCCCTCTGATGGCTGTCCCTACCTCTAAGTTCCCCTTTGTCCCCATCCTGGCCCGACAGGACCAGCCTTCCCTGAATAGGTAGAAGGGACAGTGCCCTCCCACCTGAGATGTCCCTTTGGGTCTTTCTGGATGCTGACAGGAGATGTTTGTGCAGAAGAGCACATTGGATGCCCCTTTGAAAGCAGGCATTGCGCGCATCCTTTCCGCTCAGTAGAATCTGGTGATTGAGTTTTCAATCTGGGAGTTTTTTACCAAATGTTTTCCTTCCCCAGAGTTAACCGTTATCTCCTCAGAAACTGGCTGTTTTGGAAATCTGGGCTACCTATCTTTCCATTCATCCTTCTGAAAAAACAAAAAAAAACAAAACAAACCCAAACATGCCCCCCCATCCTACACACACACATACACACACACACACACACACACACCCCTCTCTGCATTGTTATTGCAAACGGTGTTTGTCTTTGTTAAAAAGAGCCCCTCCCTGCCCCCTCCCTAACTTGGAGACGCATAAACACTGAGAACTTTAAAAAGAAAAAAATGTGAGTCAGTCTGGTGGAATTCTTGTGAGCATGGGGTCCACCCCTGTGATTTGTTTGAAGGGAGAAGGTGCAAAGGGAGGCGCCCAGGTTGTGGTCAGATGGCTGAGCGTGTGTCTGGCGCAGCGTTCAAGGAAATCATTCCCACACAGGGCTCCCCTTTCCCCCCAGTGTCTTGGGCAGAAGGAAAAAGGTCTTCTTGACTTTTGGTGGGGTCGATAGTTCTATTTCTGGTAAGCAGCTGAGAAATGCAGTTAGAGTTGGAGATGTCTTTGATAACACATATCCTGAAAGAGAAGCACTTGTTTATTTGCATGATAGGGTCACTTATTACACAAAAACTCACCAGCTTTCTTTTCTTTCCCCTCCTGCCCTCCCTCCAGCCCCCCTCTGAGGAAAATAAACAGTGTCATAATGATTTTGGTAAATAGAATGCTATTTAAAGCCACCTGATCACGGGGCATTCTGAGAAGGCATTCTGAGAAGACTCTAGGATTTAGTTAGTGTTAGTGTGTAAAAAAGACTTGATTTTAGAGAGGTTTACATATATATAGATAGAGAATATCACACGGAAAGAAGATTTTTCAGGAGTTAAGAACAAACATATTTGGATTCCTTCAGATTCTATTATGTTGCTGTACTTCTTGTTGTTATTTTCTGTTAAAGGAAAGGTGACATTAGATTGTTGACTTCCTTGAGCCTGCCAGGCGTCTATAGCGTAGAGTGAAACGGAGAGTCTTTATTTTCATAGATTATATCAGAGAAGTTTGTGAATAAAACATTTTCAGTGTAATGTGCTTATCAGTTAGGGCAGAACTAGACATAATTCTGAAACAAGCAGGCAACATTTACCAAACTTCTTGGTGTTTTTCTCCTCTTGCACTTATGTCAGGATTTCTTTTTATTTATTTGTATAAAGTGTCTTTTGTCCTTGAGAATGCTAAATAGACTTCTTTCAAAAGTTATCAGAGACCGGTCTGATAAATCAGAGGAGAAATTAGGAACATCTGAGTTATTTTCTACGATGGGTTAATGAAGAGATGAGGATTTGCATTTTCTTTTAAAGACCTAATGAGCAAGCAAAACAGCCGAGGGAGGAAGGCTCTGAGGCTGTCACATTGTGATTTATCAGAAAGCAGAAAGGAAAATTTGATACAGACAAGATTCCCAGCTGCGCTTACTAGAAGTGGAGTTAACTTTTTGAGAACAAGTGGGTAATCATTGGCCTTTTACAAATAAAAATATAGCCTGAAAACCTCGTTACAATGTCCTCAGCACTTAAACATTTATCTCCACAAACGGCCCTTTAACAGAAAAGAAAAACTGTGTTGTCAATAATCAGAAAAGAAAATATTGCTTCCCGAACTAGTGGAAACTGCATTGATATTTTCAACCCTGCCGACTTGAGATTGTTAAAACCTTTTCAATAAGAGGCTTCTTCTTTACTGCCTGAAAAAAGAAGAAAAGCCTGTCATCCCATTGTCATATAACGAGGGAAGCCTGATTTTGGAAATTATTTATAACTTTGAGGTTCTTAGAACAATCGCCTTGAATTTGGAACTGTGATTAAAGTTGGTAAAGGGATGGGAGAGCAGGGACGCTGGTACATTTCTCCCGTGTACTTGGAAGATTTCTCAGATGGGAAAGAAACCCAGAGCTTCTTCACTTCGGCAAACTGGAGCTCCATCCTTCCCCTCCCAACGTGCTGGGGGCCAAGGAGGCAGCAAACCAGGCAGCCAGGGAGGATTCTGAAAACCCTGTAAATTCTGCTTACTAAGCCAAGAGGGTTTTAAATATCTCAGGCTATTTGCATCACAATTTCTGGAAATTCTGTTGGAACTTTAACATTTTATCTATTTCATAATGATTTTTAAAGAAATTTCCTACTCATGAAACTGTTTATGGGCTCTTTTGTACTTTATATTTGATATGAAAATATGAGAATATACCATGTTGAATTTTAATGAAAGCTATTAGGTTGCTATTCCCTAGTCTGTGCAGTTTTTTTTAATTAAGGTGAATTTACATAATATAAAATGAACCACTCTAAAGCATACAGTTCAGTGGCATTTAGTATGTTTGCAGTGTTGTGTCCGTAGTTTCATTTTTAGTCATAATTTCTCCCAGTTGCACAATCCCCAACAAGTCTTTGTAGAATCGTTATTATATACTGATACTCATTCAACAAACAAAATAGTCACTGAGAAAATTGTTACACGAGTGGTACCAGGCTAAGCTCTGCTGTGGGTTATAAAGATGAAAAGGGACCTTCATGTCCTCAAGAATTTTTTTTTTGTCCAGGAGAGGTAAAACCTGTGCTACAGGCATCAACAACTTTAGTCAGGGAATACTTATTAATTTTATTAATAAACTTTATTCAGCCCCACAGAGTTTTATCATCCTAAAACATCACGATGTTGCTGAGTATTTCTCAGCAACATTAGCCCGGATAATTAGACTACAAAGCGTTGAGAATATTTACTGTACTGTTTTTCTCAGAGTGATTTCATTTTCTCTGACACGTTTCAAAGTTTCCAAAACTTGTAATACTTTGTTCAGCATGTTCCCTTTGATGGGTGTTTACATTGAGTGGGTCTTTTATTTCAGTGTGAAATTCTCTCTGTAGCCTTTCAGCAAATTTGAGCTTGTGTGGTGGTAAAAGGTGGGAGGAGGCTCCACGGAGATAGAAGCTGCCTAACTTTGCCAGAAAACTATGCATTTTTTTCAGGAAACTTGAAGGCAAATGCTGACTGTGAGACCAATAGTCCAGCACACTTGAAGGGAAGTGATAAAAGTGGTGAAACCAAGAATGCATGTACCCTAAACTAGATTTTAAAGATGAAAACTGTTTAATGTAAGAAAAAAAAAAAAGTATGATCCATCTGTTAAAATATTTATCTTTTTCTGGAAAAATATATCTTTTTCAAATAAGATCTGTATTTTATACTGAAGATGGTGTTGATGTTGCTAGTGGTGGTTTGGAGGTGAGAGAGTTGGTGCAGAGTAAATGTGACAAAGAACTTGACTCAGTAAGGTTAGGTTATACAGCTTTGTGTAATTGGTGAGTGGAGGGTCTTCTTTGACCTAGAATATGGAAAGATAGGACTTCCCTGGTGGTCCAGTAGTTAGGACTCCCCACTTCCATCGCAGGGGGCATGGGTTCGATCCCTGGTCAGGGAGCTAAGATCCTGCATTCCCTGCGGCGCAGCCAAAAAAATAAAAAGAATGGGGAGGCTTAAGGAGCGGTATTAAAATTTTTTTTTTAAAAAAAGAAAGATAGAACAAATGGACAAATATTTGTTGGGTTCACTTTCAGCAAAGGCTGTGCATAGTGTCATTTGGGGGAAGAAAGACCGTAATCAAAAGAGCACAGTTTCTGGTTCTTGATTGTTGTTGGTTCCAGTCCTAGTTCTGGTACTTTCTAGCTGTGTGCCTTTGGGCAAGTTACTTATCTGCTCTGAGCCTGGATTCCCTCCTCTGTAGGGACAATAATAGCTGCCTTGCAGGGTCCCCTGTGAGGGTCAGCAGTAGCATGGTGCTAAATCATATCCTCTGTGCTCAGTAAACCAGTAATTGCTAAGACAAATACACACGTCAGCGCTGTTTGCCGTGCCTTTCAACCAGACAACACAGTCTGACATTCTACCGGGGAAAACAAAGTACCATTTGGTGTGAGTTTTGCAAATCATAAAGCACCAAATTAATTTGCCATAGTGTTTGTGTGTGACGTCAGGGGAGATCGTTTTTAAAGCCATCTAAGAAGTGAGGGAGACTTCAGGATTAGTTTTTTTTGAATGGGAATGTCTAGAACCTGTAGCTCTGACTGTTGAATACCACCATCTCTTGCTGCCGGGGAAAGCTTACAAATAGCGCCTGAAAAATTATTTCAATTTGCCATCGTACTGGAACCATCAATTTATACCTGAAATGTGTCAAAATGTTGGGTATTTCTATAATGATAAAAATGATTGGAATTGCCATGTTTAATTAAAATGTTAATCTACTGTCATCTTACATGATCTCTATTTATAGAAAATTTTCTATTTGCCGTTAAATGTTTTATTATTAAATGAAACTGCTGCTGTTTAGCCAATGGCTGATGCTAACTTAAGCAAGAGGTGACAGTCTGCTAAGGGTGAGGAGAGGTGACTCTATCAAAAGACTGTCTCTTAGTTGAAGAAGGAGTGATTCAGGGGAGCCAGAAAGACCACCCTGTCTCCAAAAGCCTCCCCAGCCTTCTCCCTGGTGTCCAAAATCTTTTAACAGTAGACCTGGCTGAAATGCAAATGCTTTGGGTAAAAGGAACACAAAAGTTTGAGTTAACAAAAAGGGATACAATGCCTGACACCCAGTCCTTTTTTTTGAGAATGAGGGTGGGAGGCTTGAGGGGTGCAACCTGGGAAGAGGGAAAGGTATCCTGACTGAATTTATAATTTTGCTGAAATTGACCCTGAATCAGAGGAAAACCAGATTTCCTGGGGGTTGCGGGAAGGGGGAAGGGGGAAGGGGGAAGGGGGAGGGGGATTGAGCCTGAAACCTTGACCTTGGGAACTGATACTTTCTCTACTCTCTTGTCTAGAGGATGATGACTGGATACAAGGGCAGTCTCTGTTGAGGTACAAGAGCAGATCCCGGGGTCTGCATTCTGCATCCTTGGAAAGGACCTGGAATATTCCAACTACAAGGGTCCCTTCTTAGATTGGATTCAGCTCATCCTACCTGGGTTACTTGCCCAACCAACCTTCCCATCTGACTCTTTCAGGGCTTAAGGGATGTCACCTTCCTACCATCCATCCCCTTCTATCTCCAGTCACCTTGGCCCTAACCGCCCCCTTACTACCTGTGTTGATGTAGGAGCTTCTGGCTCCTCCTCCCCATTCCTTGGTCCGCTATTGTTTCCTCTTCCCCATTCATTAGTCAGCTTCTAGCTCCTCCTCCCCAGCCACTGGACTCCTTGGACTCCTTCAGCTCCTGACCCTCTGGATGCGCTTTCCCAAGTGGCTTTTGTTCTCCCTCCCAGCCTAGTCCTTCCTGGGGTGGTGTCTCCAGGATCGACCCGTTCCACTCACTTCCTACCCAAGCCTTCACCCCAGCACCACTCTGTGAAATGTCAGTGCTTTCTTCCCTCGCCTGCAGGACAGCTTCATAGGAGGTGGTGTTGAAACATCTCAGCCTCATGCCTGTACTTCCCTACAAAAGCTGCTGGCCCTGGGAGGCTCACAGAGCCCTGCCTTCCTGCAGTTACTGTTTCCTCCTGCTTAACGGTTCTTCCCCCCATCTCCCCAAACCAAACCGTACTCAAGGAATACCTCCTCTGTGATGCCTTCCTTGATTTTTATATTTTATAGCCTTCTCTGGATAAATTTAAAAATTTGTAGTAAAAATACATAAAATAAAGTTCACCATTTTAGCCATTTTTTAAGTGTAAGTTCAGTGGCATTAAGTACATTCAAAATGTTATGCAACCATGAACACTATCCATCTCCAGAATTTTTTCATCATCCAAACAGAAACCCCACACCCAGTAAACAGTAACTCCTCATTCTCCTGGTAGCTTGGAACTTCGATTTCACTTTCTGTCTCTATGAATTTAAATGCCCTAGGTACCTTCTGTAAGTGGGATCATACAATATTTGTCCTTTTCTATCTGTCTTATTTCACTTAGCATAATGTTTTCAAGGTTCATCTATGTTGTGATATGTCTTGGAATTTCATTCCTTTTTAAGGCTTAATATTTCATTGTATGCAGACCACATTTTGTTTATTCATTTGTCTGTGGTGGACATTTGGGTTGTTTCTACCTTTTGGCTATTGTGAATAATGCTGCTGTGAGCACTGGTGTACAAGGGTCTGTTTGAGTCCCGGCTTTCAGTTCTTTTGGGTATATACCTAGGAGTGGAATTGCTGGATCATGTGGTAATTCTATGTTTAACTTTTTGAGGACCTGTCAAACAATGATCATTTCTATGACCCATCCATGAGACACTTTCTGGTTTACCAGATGCTGGCTGTTCCATTAGCTTCTCAGAGCAAACCTATGAGGCAAACACTGTTATTAACATCGCCTTTGTTCAGGTGAAGAAAACGAAGCTCAGAGAGGTTCAGTGACTTGATCAGGGTCACTCAGCATGTTGCTGGGGACTTTGGCCTTAAAACAAGATTATGTGACTATGGTGTCCATAGGCTTTCCGGCGCCATGTTACACCCTTTCAGTGTCCCCTCATTGCTTTATCCCTACTGCTGGAATGACCTCTAGGTCACCACGATTATGAACATGTCTGAGCCCCTTTCCAGACTGTCAACCTCAAGGACAGGGGCTGTGTCATGATTATCTTTGTCTCTCCCATGCTGCACAGCGTCTGGTACATGATCAACCCTCAATAAATGCCAATTGAATGGGTAAACGAATGAATGGGGTCTTGAGGGGAGAGGAAGGTGAAAGGAGGGAGGTGCCACAACAGAGAAATGGCCCAGAGGGCCTCATGTTACCTTCCTGTTCTGCTCCAGACATGCAGATGGAACTGGTGTCTTCGCATTGATGGTGACCTCCACTCCCTTGCTCCTCAGAAGTGTCGTTTCTCAGTCTGATGTCCCTGCCTCTGGACATTCCTGGTTGTGATGTGTTCCATATACTGTTTTGATGCTCGCTGCTCCTCTGCCTCCTCGGTTGCCACTGACGTCAGGCATTAGGTCGGTTACCCCAGCACCAAAAATAGTGCCAGGCACACAGGAGGTGCTCGGTACGTGGCTATCGGCTGAATGAATTTTGCAGTGGCTGGGTCTCAGGGGGTCACTCCTCCTCACTTGCCCAGGCACTGGTGGGAGAGGTGTCAGATGGAATGCAGGAGGCCCAGTTAAATGTGAATTTCAAATAAACAACAAATACTTTTCTTTAGTATTTAGTACATGCTTATGCTAAAAAAAATTATGCATCGTCTATCTGAAATTCACATTTAACTGGGTATCCTGTACTTTTATTTGCTCAATTGGCAACCCTAGTCACTAGGTACTTCTTAATGTCACATCACCAAAATTCTCAGAAATGCCAAGGAGAAGAGTCGGAAACTGGTTTTCCAGAGCTAAATTGCTAACTATTTTCTAATTTTAAAAACACAGGGCTTCCCTGGTGGCGCAGTGGTTGAGAATCTGCCTGCCAATGCAGGGGACACGGGTTCGAGCCCTGGTCTGGGAGGATCCCACATGCCGCGGGGCAACTAGGCCCGTGAGCCACAACTACTGAGCCTGCGCATCTGGAGCCTGTGCTCCGCAACAAGAGAGGCCGCGATAGTGAGAGGCCCACGCACCGCGATGAAGAGTGGCCCCCACTTGCCACAACTAGAGAAAGCCCTCGCACAGAAACGAAGACCCAACACAGCCAAAAATTAATTAATTAATTAATTTTTAAAAAAATGCAAACGCAGGACATTTTTTTTCCTAAATGGAAAATAATCCTACACATGCAGCAATTTTTTTTTTTGCGGTATGCAGGCCTCTCACTGTTGTGGCCTCTCCCGTTGCGGAACACAGGCTCCGGACGTGCAGGCCTGGCGGCCATGGCTCACGGACTTAGTTGCTCCGCGGCATGTGGGATCTTCCCGGACCAGGGCACGAACCCGTGTCCCCTGCATCGGCAGGCGGATTCTCAACCACTGCGCCACCAGGGAAGCCCCAATGCAGCAATTTAATTCCCATTTGAAATTGCAGTTTCTGGCTCCTCTGCTCTGGTGTCAGAATATTTCAAGCATCCATACACTCTGGCTTTGGCTAATGTTGGCAAACCCGAACCATTCACTCTGGGGATGTATGTGCCTGTGATCGTTTGGGACATTCCCGGAAGGCTGACACATGTGAGTCTTGCTCACAGGAGGCCAGCCATCCTGATGTGTGGCATTTATTACACTCGTCTTTCTGCACGTTCTACTGAGCTTGACCATTCTATAAACCAGAACTTCCTGCTCAAGACTTTATTAGGAACCTGACTCGGTTTCCCCAGAAGCTTCTTTTTCATTGTGGCACTGGCAGGAGACGCTCTCTACTCTCCCCGAGGGTCCTTTTGAGATCACCTGAATGAGAGGCCTGGGATCAGCTCCCTTCACCACTGGAGGTACCTCAGACTTCCTGGAGTGAAGGAGGGACAGGAGGCCCGGGTGATGAGCAGAGTCAATGCCCGTTTGACAGGGGTAGAGTCTGCTGGGGCTTGGGGAGCTGGGGGCGCTGGGGGCCAAGACCAAGCTGGGGTGGAGGTGGGGGCCGCCGGAAAGGGCCCAGAGAAGAAAGGAAACTCTTTCATGGGTGTTTACTCCTGTGGTTATCCTCCTAAACACTGAATCTTAAACCCCCTTCCCCGGGGCTGCTTGTCTAACACCTAATTTAATCTTGCCGGGATGCAATTACTTACGCGTCTGCTGATTTGGGGATTTCTAAAAAAACATTAGCTTTTCGGCCTCAGGAGCAGCTGGGCTGATGAAAAGCAGTGGACAGGAGGTGGTGGCGCCATGTGAGTAGCCGTCGTGACGAATGGAGGGGCTGAGAGTAGAGATGCACGCGGGGGCATGGGGCTGCCCAGCCGCTCAAAGGCACTTTCAAAAGTTTGGGGTCTCTCCCAGGTGATGACAGGCTGGGAGGAGGGCAGAGAGGTCACACAACCCGGGGATGTCCGAGTTACTGAACGTCTGAACTTGGCATCTTGAATTTAGGAAGTTCTCGGGCTGAGGGACTGAAAAGCCTGTGTCCTTCCAGGGCCTCAATTTCCCTCAGGCTCAAAGTGTGGAGGGCAGTCTTGGTTACCAGCTGTCCAGGACAAGGGGACGCTGCAGGGTCTTGGCCTACTTAGGAAGACAGATACCATCCAAAGTCAAGTTAGAATAGGTCCAAAGTGAACAGAGCTGAGAATGCCTTTCCAGAAACATCTGTGGGGTGGGGAGGCTGGAAGGTACAGTGGAGCCATGCGGGGTGAGTTATTCTTTGAAAGCTCTGCTCCCCTCTGGACTAGGAAATGGAATTTGCCTCATAACCTAAAATCCCAGCTTTGGGCTTCCCTGGTGGCGCAGTGGTTGAGAATCCGCCTGCCGATGCAGGGGACACGGGTTCGTGCCCTGGTCCGGGAAGATCCCACATGCCGCGGAGCAACTAAGCCCGTGAGCCATGGCCGCTAGGCCTGCGCGTCCAGAGCCTGTGCTCCGCAGCGGGAGAGGCCACAACAGTGAGAGGCCCGCATACCGCAAAAAAAAAAAAAAAAAAATCCCAGCTTTGCTTTAGCCGTTACTCACTTAAGGGGACCTGGTGGGAACTGGATGACATGGGGCCAGGCAGCCCAGGGAAATCAGGCTGCCCTTTGGGACTGTCCCAAAGTCCCCAAATTTCCCCAACGCCGGGGCTCAGGCTGAAACAGAACACCCCACAGGGATCTCATCAGCCAATGCCCCGTTCCATTCTGTTTTCAAAGGGAGGAGTTATATGGGGTAAAGTAGCCCTAGGTTGTATTTTAGAATCTATAATTGGAAAAAAAATTTTTTTGTTTCTATCAGGAGATACCTGAGAGGGAGTGTCCATGGAGATGTCATCATCTGATTACAGCCACTTAAGGGATTATACAGAAGACTTGACCTGTGAGTTGCCCTCTGGCCACCCAGTCAATAAGGAAGGGGCTGAGGTGGGAGGTGAGAAGGGGATGTAGGGGGGAGATGGCAGGTCAGGGTTGGTGGGTACTATTAAGTCCCACAACCCTTGCTCCATCAGGTAGGGCCTCCTGGTAGGCACAGAGAAACCATCTACTGAACCCTCAGGAAGGCCCGAAGAATGAACCAGATCCCAACCATCCAGAAGCCTGAATCCAAAACACATCAACTGTTTCCTTCCTGGATCTGGGGGTTCCCTCCCAGGCAGGACCCTCTCTGACATGACCAACAAAATCTGGGGGTTCCCTCCCAGGCAGGACCCTCTCTGACATGACCAACAAAGTAGGATTATTTTGTGAAGTTCTAAGAGATCAGATGTTGGTTTTTTTTTTTTTTTTTTTTTTTTTGTGGTACGCGGGCCTCTCACTGTTGTGGCCTCTCCGGTTGCGGAGCACAGGCTCCGGACGCACAGGCCCAGCGGCCACGGCCCCACGGGCCCAGCCGCTCCGCGGCATGTGGGATCTTCCCAGACCGGGGCACGAACCCGTGTCCCCTGCATCGGCAGGCGGACTCTCAACCACTGCGCCACCAGGGAAGTCCAATGTTGGGGTTTTATAATCTCCACTTCTCCATTCTCTTCCCTTTGGGGAAAGTTATGTTCATTCTATGTTTGTGTGATGTGCAGGTTCACTGGGAACGGGGTTTTGCTGGTGACACATGGGACAGGAAGAGCTGCACTGGCATGGGGTGGGGGGCTATGAACAAGCCAAGTCTGTAGTTGGTGAGCCACCTGGATGAGGTGGGGAGTGGACCCTCCAAACGCTCCTGAGAAGAGAATCAGAGATGGGGCAAGGAGGCTGAGTGGGGGGGAGTGGATGGGCCTTCCTCTCTGAGCCTCTCTCCTGGGTCCCCCTCTTCCTTCCCATTTGCACGTTGATGATGTGGCGGTGGCCAGAGGGGAGCCAGCGAGCTGGCCTCTCGTATAATCCGATAATTGGCTGTAATCCGTGTATGACATATTTGGAGATCTGCCTCCCCATTAACTCCTACTTGAAGAATAATCACATCTCCATATATGAGCCTTTGGGCCAAGTTCTCCCCTCACATTTCTGAAGCTCCTATCATGGACTCCACTCTACCAAAGACAGTTATAGTTGCCCACACGCTGTTTGTTACATTTTTAACTTACCATAAAATTTTTAAAAAATCTATATTCAAAGGGAGGGCCCTCCATTGACATCTTTGAGTAAAGGTGGGAGAAAAATTCTTAGAAGCTGGCAGAGCTGGGGTCTGTTAGGTAGAGTATGCATGTACTCGATGTGACAGAGAGGGTCTTGACAAGAATCCTGGACATAGGGGTGCAATGTTGAGGGGCGGGGATTCACATTATAGGTGTGAAACTACAGCAGTGCCTCTGGTTGCCATGGAAACAGCACTTGGAGGTTGTAGACGTGGGAGGGCCCGGGTGGGAGGCCTGATACTCTTTCTAGGAGGGGGGCAGCAACGAGCCAAGGTCAGGTAACTGTGCGAAGAGTCTGGTTTGGAGCTTCTGGGAGTTCAGCCCTTTCTCTGTGTGCTGGCCTCTCTGAGCATTGCTCAACACTGCCTGCTCTCTGGGTGGGAAACCATTCAAGGAGAGGACAGAGACTCAGAGGGACTAGAGGTTGGGTGGGCAGTGCCTGCATTGCCCGCACAAAGAAAGCCTTTCAGCCCCTGAAGGGTTGCTCCCCGGCGCAGGAGGAAGCAGGCTATTGCAGGACAAGCGTCCAGATTCAGGCTGGAAGTTTGTGTTGAATGTGGTACTACGTGCTGGTGATGAGTTACCCATTCATTCAGGCAGGCCTGCGGACTGGGTGGTGACATAGATGATAAACTGCGGGGAGGACCAAAGGGCCCCTCTGTTCCCAAATATCCCTCCAGAACTTGTCACAGGGCCTGACATGCCACCATTTGTGTTCCGTGCCTTTGTCCTAAGCATCTTCTCCTCAGGCTTTTCCTTCCCACTGCAAGTTCTCCTAAGGAGGGGGTCCCACATTGCGTCCTTGTGACCTGGGCATGGACTAGTTTATCAAACGCTTTGGCAAGATCAGAGCAGCACAGAGCCTCAGGGAACCTGGACTAGAGGAGGGATGCTGGGAGAAGGGAGAACGATGGAGAAATGAGGGGTGGGAGGTTCCAAAGGCAAACGCTCTGACCTTTTCAGTTTGTCCGTGTACCTGTTCAGGCTTGTTGGGCAGCTTGGATGGTGCGTTGAAGGCATTTCCCATGGTTCCTACCACTCTCCGTTCTGCCGTGCTTGAAGGCCTGATAGTTCAGAAGGTTGAGAGGCGGGTGCTCTGAAAGGCGGCAGTTGCTACTTGGGACACGTTTGTTTTAAGATCCCAAGCATCAGGAGGTGGAGAACAGTGCTTTCCCAGATGCTGCTGTTTGTGTCTCTTTGTGCTGGCCCAGGATGCCCAGCAAGTAGGGTACCAGATTAAACATGGGACACCAGGTCAAATTGTGCTTTCAGATGAACAGCGAGTGGTTTTTGTTTTGTTGTTTTGTTTGTTTGTTTGTTTGTTTTTAACAACTTTATTGGAGTATAATTGCTTTACAGTGCTGTGTTACTTTCTGCTGTATAGCAAAGTGAATCAGCTATACATATACATATATCCCCATATCTCCTCCCTCTTGCATCTCCCTCCCACCTTCCCTATCCCACTGCTCTAGCTGGACACAAAGCACCGAGCTGATCTCCCTGTGCTATGCGGCTGCTCCCCACTAGCTATCTGTTTTACATTGGGTAGTGTATATATGTCCATGCCACTCTCTCACTTCGTCCCAGGTTACCCTTCCCCCTCCCCGTGTCCTCAAGTCCATTCTCTACATCTGCGTCTTTATTCCTGTCAGGCCGCTAGGTTCTTCGGAACCCCCCCCTTTTTTTTTTTTTTTTTAGATTCCATATATATGTGTTAGCATATGGTATTTGTTTATCTCTTTCTGACTTACTTCACTGTGTATGACAGACTCTAGGTCCATCCACCTGACTACAAATACCTCAATTTCGTTTCCTTTTATGGCTGAGTAATATTCATTCATTGTATATATGTGCCACATCTTTATCCATTCATCTGTTGATGGACACCTAGGTTGCTTCCGTGTCCTGGCTATTGTAAATAGTGCTGCAATGAACATTGTGGTACATGACTTTTTTGAATTATGGTTTTCTCATGGTATGTGCCCAGCAGTGGGATTGCTGGGTCATATGGTATTTCTGTTTGTAGTTTTTTAAGGAACCTCCATACTGTTCTCCATAGTGGCTGTACCAATTTACATTCACACCAAGAGTGCAAGAGGGTTCCCTTTTCTCCACACCCTCTCCAGCATTTATTGTTTCTAGATTTTTTTGATGATGGCCATTCTGACTGGTGTGAGGTGATACCTCATTGTAGTTTTGATTTGTATTTCTTTAATGATTAGTGATGTTGAGCATTCTTTCATGTGTTTGTTGGCAATCTGTATATCTTCTTTGGAGAAATGTCTATTTAGGTCTTCTGCCCATTTTTGGATTGGGTTGTTTGTTTTTTTGATATTGAGCTACATGAACTGATTTGTATATTTTGGAGATTCACCTTTGTCAGTTGCTTCATTTGCAAATATTTTCTCCCATTCTGAGGGTTGTCTTTTTGTCTTGTTTATGGTTTCCTTTGCTGTGCAAAAGCTTTTAAGTTTCATTAGGTCCCATTCATTTATTTTTGTTTTTATTTCCATTTCTCTAGGAGGTGGGTCAAAAAGGATCTTGCTGTGATTTATGTCATAGAGTGTTCTGCCTATGTTTCCCTCTAAGAGTTTTATAGTGTTTGGCATTACATTTAGGTCTTTAATCCATTTTGAGTTTATTTTTGTGTATGGTGTTAGGGAGTGTTCTAATTTCATTCTTCTACATGTAGCTGTCTAGTTTTCCAAGCACCACTTATTGAAGAGGCTGTCTTTTCTCCATTGTATATTCTTGTTTCCTTTATCAAAGATAAGGTGACCATATGTGTGTGGGTTTATCTCTGGGCTTTCTATCCTGTTCCATTGATCTATATTTCTGTTTTTGTGCCAGTACCATACTGTCTTGATTACTGTAGCTTTATAGTATAGTCTGAGGTCAGGGAACCTGATTCCTTCAGCTCCTTTTTTTTTTTTTTTGGTGGTACACGGGCCTCTCACCACTGTGGCCTCTCCCATTGCGGAGCACAGGCTCCAGATGCGCAGGTCCAGTGGCCATGACTCACAGGCCCAGCCACTCCGCAGCATGTGGGATCCTCCCGGACCGGGGCACGAACCCGCGTCCCCCGCATTGGCAAGCGGACTCCCAACCATTGAGCCACCAGGGTAGCCCCCAGCTCCTTTTTTCTTTCTCAAGATTGCTTTGGCTATTCATGGTCTTTTGTGTTTCCATACAAATTGTGAAATTTTTTGTTCTAGTTCTGTGAAAAATGCCATTACAAGTGGTTTTTTAGTCTAGGTATGTCCCATATCTTGCATGGGGCATAATTATGATTATTCATTGTTTGTCTGAAATTCAAATTTAACTGGGCATCCTATACTGTTATTTGCTGAATCTGGCAACTCTACCTGTTAGCGGCTGGGATTCCAGGGCCCTTCCTTCAACATGGGGCTTCTGAAAGGATGGGCAGTGGTTTCTATCCCTCTACCTCTCCCCGCTCTCTCCTTCTCTCCCCCTCTCTGCACCTCCCTCCTCCCTCTACCCTCCCTTCTCTACCTCCCTCTCTATCTCTCTTTCTCTCTATCTCTCTCTCTCTTCAAAAACAGAAGTTTTAAAGTCAGACACACCTGGAAGCAATCCTGTTCTAAAATTTATGGACTGCATGATCCTGGTCAAGTGACTTTACCTCTGAGCTTCAAGTCCCTCAAGTAAGATGGGGATGATAGTGGGCCTCATGAAGCCAAGATTAAATGAACTAATATATGGAAAGGAACAAGTACAGCATCTAACATCATAAAACTGGCAAACAGCTTTTGAGCTGTCAGTGTTCCTTTCAAGCTCAGGTATTGATGTGGACAGGTGCTGTCTATTTCCATCCCCACTCTGACCCAAGAGCACACCCTGGCACCTCTTCCAGTGAAGAAGAGTCCTCTCACACAACAACATTGTGAGCAAAGGAGACTTTCCTTAGGAGAACCAGAGGTGGGAAATTAAACCAGGCCAAATCTGGCCCAACACCTACTTTTTGCACAGTGGTTGAGCTAAGGATGGTTGAAAAAAAATCAAAAGAATAATATTTTGTGACACATGAAAATTGCATGAGTGAAAACTTACATCCACACAAACACCTACACATGGATACTTATAGCGGCTTTATTCATAATTGCCAAAACTTGGAAGCAACCAAGATGTTCTTTAGTAGGCGAATGGAGAAATAAACTGTGGTACATCCAGACAATGGAATATTATTCAGCGCTAAAAAGAAATGAGCTTTCAAGCCATGGAAAGAAGTGGGGGAAATTTAAATGCATGTTACCAAGTGAAAGAAGCCCATCTGAAAAGGCTACATACTATATGATTTCAACTATATGACATTCTGGAAAAGATAAACCTATGGAAACAATACAGAGATTAGGGATGGCCAGGGTTGGGGGCAGGGAGTAGGACGAGCACAGAGGCAGAGCTCAGAGGACATTTAGAGCAGTGAAATTATTCTGTATAATACTATAATGGTGAATGCATATCATTATACATTTGTCCAAACCCGTAGAATGTCCAGCACCAATAGTGAACCCTAATGTAAACTATGGACTTTGGGTGATTATGATGTGTCATTGTAGGTTCATCAATTGTAACAAAGGTACCACTCTGGTAGGGAATGTTGGTGGTTGGGGAGGTTTGGTGTATGTGCAGGGGATAACTCTCTCTACCTTCCCCGCAATTTTGCCATGAACCTTAAACTGCTCTAAGAAAATAACATCTTAATTTAAAAAAATTATATGAATGAACAAATTTTAAATCGGTGCACAGCCACACTCACACTGTCTACGGCTGCTTTCCCTCTGCAATGGTAGAGTTAAATTGTTGCAAGAGACTGTATGACCTAAAATAATCTGTAGTCCTTATAGGAAAAGATTGCTGACCCCTGCTCAAGGAGCTCGAGAAATGAACAATGGCTCACCCTCAGAGCAGGGTACCATACAGCAGTCACACGGGCACCCACAAGGGTAAATCTCAGAATATAATGTTGAGTGGGGAAAAAAGGAATTTTCAAAAAGGATCCATAAAATATGGTACCCATCATGTAAAATTTTAAGCAGCATGTATTACTATCACATATATTTTTTATAGGTATGTACATAAGTAGTAAAAGTTTAAAAAATGCATTGGAATAATAAATACCAACTTCAAGACGCTGGTTACCGTTGGAGAGAGAAGAAGAGGAAGTAATGAGAGAAGAGTTTTAACTAATTGTTAACGTTTCAGTTCTTTTTGAAAAGGATGATATGAAGTAAATATGATACAATATTTGCATCTTTAATGTTAGTGATGAATACTTGGGTAACTGTTTTATATATATATATATATTTATATATATATATATATATATATATGAAGATGATATGTAAGTGCCTTTATGTATTTCTCTGAAATGTTTCCTAAGTAAACCAAGCCATTTTGGGAAAAGAAAAGAGAGATTAAATAACTCACTCAAGGTCACCCAGCTGGGAAGAGGCAGATTTGAAGAACCTGGATTTTTTTTTTTAATTTTAGTATTTTAATGACCTCATTTCTACTTCCATCATCATTGGGAACATTATGCCCAAGTCCATTCTCTCTCTCTCTTAATTGAAATACAATTCTCAAACCATAAAAGTCACTCTTTAGAGCATACAATTCAATGGTTTTTAGTATATTTACAAAATTATGCAACCCTTACCACAATTTAATTCTATAACATTCCATCACCTCAAAAGGAAACCCCATACTCAGCAGTCACTTCCATTCCACCCTACCCCGAGCCCTTGAAAACGAATAGTTTACTTCTTTTCCTATAGATTTGACTAACCTGGAAATTTCATTTAAATGCAATACTGTTTATGGCCTTTTAAAAGAATGCTTTCTTTCATTTAGCTCAATTCTTCATCTATGTTGTAGCATGTATAAACACTTCATTACTCTTTAATGGATGAATACTATTCCATTGTATGGATATACCATACCATAATTAGCTGTCTGTCAGCTGATGGAATTTTGGGTTGTTTTCGCCTTTTGGCTACTATAAATAACACTGCTATGAACATTTGTGTGCAAGTGTTTGTGTGAACATATTTTCAATTATCTTGGGTATATACCTAGGAATGGAATTGCTGGGTTTGACTTTTTGAGGAATTGCCAAACTATTTTCTAAAGAGTCTGTACCATTTTACATTCCCATCAGCAGTATGAGGGTTCTGATTCTCCACATCTTTGTTAACACTTGCTATTGTTTTTTAAAGAATTATTGTTATAACCATTCTAGTTGGTGTTAAGTAGTATCTCATTGTGGTTTTGTTTTTAATTTCCCTCATGGCAAGTAATGATGTTAGGTATCTTTTCATGTGCTTTTTGGTCGTTTGTATATCTTCTTTGGAGGAATCTTTGTTCAAAACCTTTGCCCATTTTAAAATTGAATTGTTTGTCTTTTAATTGTTGAGTCCTAGGAGCATTTTATATATTCTGGACACTAGATCCTTATCAGATATATGATGTGTGATTATTTTCTCCCATTCTCTGGGTTGTCTTCTCACTTTCTTGACAGTGCCCTTTCAATGCACAAATCTTTTTAATTTTGATGAAGTCAATTTATGTATTCTTTTCTTTGTGTCTTGTGCTTTGATGTCATACCTTAGAAACCATTGCCTAGTTCAAGGTCACAAAGATCAACACCTATGTTTTCTTCTAAGAATTTTATAGTTCTAGCTTTTACATTTAGGTCTTACATTACAATACATTTTAAGTTAATTTTTGTATATGTTGTGAAATAGGGATCCAAATTCATTCTTTTGTATGTGGATAACAGTTGTCCCAGCACCATTTGTTGAAAACATTTGTCTTCCCTCATTGAATTGTCGTCGCACCCTTGTCAAAAATCAATTGATCATAAATGTATGAGTTTATTTGTGGATTATCTATTCCATCAATCTGTATTTATCCTTATGTCAATAACACACAGTCTTGATTACTGTAGTTTTGTAGTAAGTTTTAAAATCAAGAAGTGAGGGGCTTCCCTGGTGGCGCAGTGGTTGAGAGTCCGCCTGCCGATGCAGGAGACACGGGTTCGTGCCCTGGTCCGGGAAGATCCCACATGCCGCGGAGCAACTAAGCCCGTGAGCCATGGCCGCTAGGCCTGCGCGTCCGGAGCCTGTGCTCCGCAACGGGAGAGGCCACAACAGTGAGAGGCCCGCATACCGCAAAAAAAAAAAAAAAAAAAAAAAAAAAAAGAAGTGAGACCTTCAACTTTTGAAGAACATGGATTTGAACTCAGTCCATCTCACCCCAGAGATAAACTCTTAACCACATACTCTACATTTCCCGTAACTTACTGGTGTAAATGTTTAGTGAAAGGTCCTTCTTGTTCTGCCTCCCCTAAGAGTTTATAAGTAAGAGTAGAGGTAAGCCCTTTGGCACCACCAGTGGCATCAAACAGTTTGGCTCAGTCACTCTAGTGGGCTCCTGGGTCCTGTCCATTCCTGTGCAGGAGAGGACCCCAGCCTGCCCCCGAGAATTTGCTGACACCCATGGGGTCCATCAGGAAGCAGTTCAGGATGCCTGGCAAAAGGAATATGACAAGATGCCTTGATGTAGGCTTGGTATCCTAACAGGCCTGCTACAGAGACAGTGGCCTAGGGTCATGTGGAAGGCATCGGCTCCATGTGAATCCTTTCAGACTTTGTGGGGCCAACAAAGAAGGTTCCAGAAATTTTGTCCTCTGAGTCCTTGTTGAAAAAGAATATTCTCCCCCTCCTTCTCACCCCCCTTAGAATGGCACCTACTAAACATGCCTCCCCATCCTTTCCCAGATGGGAAGGGTCTCATGCAGGTGCAAGTGGACCTTGAGTTTGATGTATACTTCCCATCGCACCCAGCTGTCCAGGCCATGGCAGCGAGGCCCAGGGCACAAGGGAGTCAGGGTTCCTGCTCCTGTGCCCTCATTCTCCCCAAATCCTATGTTCCTCTCACCTCCAGAAATGTTGTCTTTTGTCTGTTTTGTCTGGCCTATCCACCAATAAGGCTCATTTTAAATCCCACCTCTTCCAGGAAGTCTGCCCCAATCCCCAGCCCACTGAGGCCTCTCACCTCAGAACTGCTCCAGTATTTGTTATCCAGAGCTCTCATGGGTTCCTGAGATGTTGCTTTGTTTGTTACTCTTTCACATCTGCTGGTTTGATTTGTGAGTGATTTGAGCTCAGGGTCTGTGCCTCTTTTGTACTCTCCCATGATCCCTAGCACAATGGCAGGCACACAGGAAGCATCTACTGTGTTGGTGAATAAATCAGTGAATGAATAAACAAACGAAACATATTTGAAGAAGCTCCTAGAATTCTGTTCTTAAGGAAGGAGAGAGCCCCAAACTAGGTCAGAGGAAAGCCAGCCCTGTCTCTCCACCCTAGTCTGGCTTTGGGGAGACCTCAGACACCCTCAGCATGGTGGGGGAGCAGCGTGCCTGCTCCCCAGCCTTGGAGAGCAGGGAAGAGAGAGGGAGACGCAGGTCCCAGACCAGATGCTGATGGGGTGGATGCTGGGGTCCCTGAGGGGGGACCTTGGCATTGGCCTCCCTCATTATATTTTTGTTTATTTTTCTGTTTGTGCCCAATTACCTCAGACAGTGCCCCACGCTGGCTAAGAAATGTGAAAACAGCTAAAGACGAAATAAAGCAAAAGCGAAAAACAAGGAAAAGAGGGTAAACAAAGAGAGAATTCACCTTTCATTCGCCTGCAAAGTCCTCGGTTGGGGAATGAAGTTAAGACACAAAAGCTCTGCAACAACAACATAGTGGGGGAAGGCACAAGAGGGAAGCCGAACAGCCATTAAAGCAATTAAGAAAAGATTAAGGTCGCTTGTGGTGGAGAGAGAGAGAGAGACCTGTTAATCAATAGGCCAGAAATCACAGCAGGCTAGAAAATTATAAGACCAGGCAGACTGGAGAACACACAGGCTTACCTCAACCAAGATGCCTGAGTAACTCAAAAGCAGAAACATTATATTCATTTCTCAGGCTTGGGGAAAAAATGCTTTTTAGAGGAACCCTTTCCTTTTAATCAGCTAATGGGGCATCCTGAGGTTGGAGTGAGATCCACATTGATTTCAAGGCAAATTCTAAAGCATCATGGTCTAAAGAAGAGTTCGTAATAATGCATGATACCAATGTGACTGGGTTGGAGGGAACATCATAGCAGAAACCTATGTGATAATATTAGAAAGGATCTTAAAACTCCCTGGGGGAGGTTATATTATTGTTCTCAAATATGTGCTGCCCCTTCCTAGGAGGACCTACATCCCTGCCCCATTGGCAGTGGGCTTAGCTGTATGACTTGCTTTGGCCAGTGATATATATGTCACTTCCCCATAGAAGTTTTAACAGCCAGCACACTGTTTGCCCTGGGCTTTTTCCCCTTTGCAACAACAAACACAAAATGTTCTAAATGGAGTCTGTTTCCTCATTTCTGCATCCCAAAGTGAAGCCAGGGTGGGGCAAAGACTCAGCTGACTGGCAGATGACATATATTGTGAGCAAGAAATAAACTTTATTGTTTGACACTACTGAGAAATGGGGGGGGGGTGTTTGTTACAAACCCTATCCTGACTGATACATTTCCTTGAAACATGTCACTGATGCATGGAACCTTCAGTGGCTCCCTATTTCTTACAGGATAAATCTCAAATTTTTGGTCCTGACATCGAGATTTTCCCTTTCCCCCACTTGTCAGAGTGTTCACCATTCCCTACATGTACCCCACAGTCTTGCCTGACTTCTTTTTTTTTTTTCTTTGTGCTGTACGCAGGCCTCTTATCACTGCTGTGGCCTCTCCCGCTGTGGAGCACAGGCTCCAAACGCGCAGGCCCAGCGGCCATGGCTCACGGGCCCAGCTGCTCCGCAGCATGTGGGATCTTCCCAGACCAGGGCAGGGACCCGTATCCCCTGCATCGGCAGGCGGACTCTCAACCACTGCTCTGCCAGGGAAGCCCATTGCCTGACTTCTTTTCTCACTCTGTCCCAAATACCTTCTTGGGCAAGTTTTGGTGAAGAAGGTCTCCTGGGTCAAGGGATCTGAGTTACTCAGGCCTTTGATCCTGCCCTCTCTGCTATGTCCTCTGTGAAACCATTTCTAATCTCCCCAGCTCCAAAGCCATCTCTGGACTGACCACTCTAGTTCATGATCGTATCATTCAAACAACATTTATTTTGATTTAACAAATATTGAAACATATGTAGTGCTTGCTGAGTGACAGGTACTGTATTTGTAGGTTTATGTAAATTAGCACATTTAATTCTCACATGACCCTATTATTCCCATTTTACAGACGAGGAAATCAGGGCAAAAAGAAGTTAAATAAATTCATAGAGCCAGCAAGTGCCAGGTGAGGATTTAAATTGGGCTCCTTGCTCTTAAGCTCTGCAGCACACTGCCCCGCACGCTCCTGCACTATCTTGCATGTGGCCTGGGTTACCTCCCCAACAAGATGGTAGGGCTCTGGAAGTCAGGGAACATTTCTAGATCTCTTATCTTCCCTGGCATTGAGCGCCAGAGCTGGCCTGCTAGCTCCCTGCCAGGATCTGTTAGTTGATTAAAAATTTAATGGGTCACTTCATTTCATCCATTTCTTTGCCTCCAGATAGAATAGAAGTGAAGCCATCTCAGAGAAGGTATCTTCTCTAGAAGGGCCGTTACACTGTAGGGGAGGTGTCCTGATGTCTGGCTCAAGTTTCTCCTGCTGCAACATTATCTTGTTTTCCTTTGTTTCAAGCTTTATATCAGGATGAGCAGCTCTTCGAGTAATAACTATTATTTTATTAATCATTATTTAGATCATTATTTTATTAATCCCTTCCTTATTTGAACTCTGCCTTGTTCCCCCCAAAATATATGATGGCTAATAAGGAACCATAAAATACAACAGAATACACATAAAGAGTGAGAAAGGATGACCAAAATACACTGTTAAATAAAGAAAAAGCACGTTGCAGGACAGTGTGTACTTTGTGAACCGTTTATAGAATTCATACAAAAAATTAATCTACTCACATATTTCTATAATTTCTTTAATTTATTAAGATTAAAAAAGGTCTGAACTAAAGATAGTGGATACTGCTAGGGTTGGGGGGTAGGAAATAGTCCTAGAGAAGGATGGTGGGCATTTCCACTTTCGGTGTAACGTTTTATTGACTTGAAGCAAATATAACAGAATATTAACAGTTGTTAGTTTTGTATGGCAGGTACCATATATAATATTACTTTATGTGCTTTAATTTTGGAAGAATATCTCCAGGTTGTATTTACTTGCTCTATGAGCCACTAATTGATCTCTAAGCTCCCTAAAGGGCAATATAAAGAAAGGAGCCAGGTCACTTCTATCATTCATGAGTGTCCCCAAGTGAAAACATATCCAGGTTTTGGAGGAGTCCAGAACCTGGTACTGAGAACCCCAGAAGCTAGGCTGGTTCCAGAGTGTCCTGGGGAGGGTGGTCACAGCAGGGGGGTGGGAGTCTGAGAGCGTGTGTGTGTGTGTGTGTGTGTGTGTGTGTGTGTGTGTGAGAGAGAGAGAGAGAGAGAGAGAGAGAGAGAGAGAAAGAGAGAGACAGAAACAGAGACAGAGACAGACAGACAGAGAGAGAGAGAGAAAGAGAGAGACAGAAACAGAGACAGAGACAGACAGACAGAGAGAGAGAGAGAGAGAGAAAGAGAAATTGGAGGGAGCTATTTGTTACAAATCTGCATGGGTGTAGCTCTTCGCCTAAATTGTCTGTCCGAATGACTCAGGTGGGGACCACCCTCGGCCCTGCTGCTGGGGGAGGTCAGGGACAGCCTCCTCATGATGGCCTTGCCACCAGCCAATGATTCAGTTTTTTATATGGCATCACAGCAGGGCCCAGTTCATAAAGCAATTCTTCAAGGAGCCCCACTTCTGTCGGGCAGGCCCCAGCTCTCTGCTCACCTGGCCTGGGATTTTCAAGGCCCTGGAAGAGTAAAGGAGCCGTATGTCCTTAAGGCAAAGAAACGCAAACTGCTCCTGCCCTTGGCCAAGCCTGCAACCATCACAGGGAGGAGGTGAGGTGGGGATGGTGCTGCCCGAAGGTACCTGGGAGGTTCACCAATGTCTTCTTCCCCTCGTGAGGGAACAGCAGGCAGCTGGGAGCAGAGACTGCGGACTCACCTCTCGAGACGGCCAGCCCTCCCCCTCTGGAGGGGAGCCCAGGGAGACTCACTTTCCTGCCAGGTTTTTCCTCAGAAAGCATTTGAAATTGGCTCCAGCACCCAAACGCACAGTGATGCAGGCACCCAGGATCAGCTCCAGGTGAGGCCCAGTAGTCTAGCCTGAAGAACATGGAAGGCAGGTGTAACCAAATAGCCAGCTCCTACCCACCCTGTCAAAAAAGAATTCAAGAATGTTAGCCCAGACGGGCCACACTTCCTGGTGTGTCCCCTGGACGCCCTGCTTGGGAAACGAACCCCCTGTAATCTCATGAAGTGTGAAGCTGATATTTTCCAATCAGTTAATGTCGCTTTCAGAAGAGTCGTTCTTTCCCTTCCTTAGGGCAATAACTAGCAAAGAGAACCAATTGCCTGTTCAGAACACTTAGTCCCTAAACAGCCATACTTCAAAGCCAAGGTTTTGGAGCCAGAATCCAGTCCCGCCACTTGGTAGGAGGCACATTCCTTCAGCTTGCTAAACTTCAGCTTCCTCATCTGTAAAGTGGAAATAATCTTAATAATGTGCTTGCCTGGGTTGCGGTGGGGGAAACATCCATTTGCTAATCATAATCGTTAGTATTATTATTATTTATGTGGGTGACGGTAGCATTTCTACCCATAAGTTCTTCCCCCTGCCTTCTATCCTCCAGACAGATCTAAATTCCTCTGTGACTTGACCCTCCAGCGCTCCAACTGCTTTAATTGATTTGATACCGAGCAGTGAGCTGTGTCACCTCTTTGGAGCAATGCAAGCTTCAGTCTGGTCCTTGAGACAGTTTCCTGGGTCAGTCGATCTGGGGGGTTCTGAGGTGTGTATCACTGAGTGACAGGACCCTCAATTCTGTAGCTGCCTTCTGGAAAGGGCGTCCCCTTCTCCCTCTCTCTCCCCACACCCCTGCCACCTCCAGGGGAGAGTGAAAATTGGGAGTCACCTCATCCTGAAGCATGGGGCTTGAGAAATTTCTCTTAGCTCTTGCTTTGGGACAAGGGTCTGTGAGCCGAGAAGGGCTGGTGGTTGGATTGGTCAAGTTGTGTGGAACAAGACAAGTCATTTCTGAGGTGATAAGAGAGACTCATGGGCCTTTACAAAGAGGGAAAAGAAAAGGCCTACTGGCCATTGCGGGGGACAGTGCCCAGGGACCCTCATTAAGCCCCTGACTCACGGTAGGGCTGTCCTCATTAGCATGCCGGCACTCAGGGCCCCTGGGAGCCACACTTGATGGATTATCCGGAGCTAAGAGTAATCCCAAAATCCACGGTCACAGGCTCCAGGAATAAAAGAGAGCTGGGAATTGGGTGGGTAGGGGGAAGGGGCACTGACTACCAGACAAGCAAATAATATTCCTATTCTAGTGCAAAGATTCTCAAACTGTTTTTGTTTGAGGACCCCTTTTCACTCTTAAAAATTATTGAGGACCCTGAAGAACTTTTTATTTATGTGGATTATAGCTGATATTTTGATTTATTGATATTTACAGCATACGAAATTAAAACTGAGAAATGTTTATTCATGTATTTTTAAAATCACCGTACTAAGCCCATTACATGTTAGCATACATAGCATGTTTTTATGAGAAATAGCTGTATTTTCCAAAGCGAAAAAAATCAATGAGAAGAGTGGCATTGTTTTGCATTTTTGCAAATCCCTTTAAGTGTCTGGCTTAATAGAAGACAGCTGGATTCTTGTCTCTTCCTCTCTATTCAGTCTTTTGTGATATAAGACATTATGGAGCTTCTGGAAAACACCAATGTGCACTCCTGAGAGAATGAGAGTGAAAAAGACAAATCATATCTTAGTATTATTTTGAAAATAATTTTGACCCAGGGGTCTCCAAACCATACTTTGAGAACTATTGTTCTAGTGAACAATGGAAATAACCCTTCTAAGGTTCCAGAAGCATCTTTTAATTTTGTAGCTTCTCCCCTCTTTACTCTCTACCTACCCCTGGTCTGTATCTTAGCCTTTTCGCAGAATAAAAACCCTACCAATGTTCCAGGCACTCTGCTAAATGTTATAGAGACACAAAGAAGAAAGAGCCAAAAGCTGGGGCTGGAGGTCAGCTCTGTGTCGCCCTAGGCTCAGAGGATGCGGTGCTCAGCCTACAAGTGAAGGAGAAACCTTGGGTCCTTCCAGGGTGGACGGGAGGGAGACACACACAACATGGTTAAAGAGCCTCTCAGTGCTGCCGGTGATGTGCTGTGTGTGCTGAAGCAATCAGAGAAGTCTTCATGGAGAAGGCGGGATTAAGAGTCTAATATGAGGGACTTCCCTGGCGGCACAGTGGTTATGAATCTGCCTGCCAATGCAGGGGACACGGGTTTGATCCCTGGTCCAGGAGATCCCACATGCTGTGGAGCAACTAAGCCTGTGGGCCACAACTACTGAGCCTGAGCTCTAGAGCCCGCGAGCCACAACTACTGAGCCCATGTGCCCCAACTGCTGAAGCCATGGCACCTAGAGCCCGTGCTCCACAACAGGAGAGGCCACCGCAATGAGAAGCCTGCGCACCGCAACCAAGAGTAGCCCCCGCTCGCCACAACTAGAGAAAGCTGCCCGTGTGCAACAACGAAGACCCAATGCAGCCAAAAAAAAAAAAAAAAAAAAGTCTAATAGGAACTTCCTGGCACCTTAGAGCCTGAGAGAAGGGCAGGGCTGAGTGGTAGTGAACTTGAGAGAGATAAAGGAGACTAGCCTGATGGATAAGGGTACTAGGAGAGAAAGCATAGCTTATGGCAAAGGGAACAAGAAGCTGCAGGTCAAAAGCGGGGCTCCTGCATGCGGGGCCCTGCATGGGCCTGGCCACTTTCTCCAGAGTGCACACTGTGAGCTATTGTGGATCGGCGGAGCCTCACTGGGACCTCCTGTAACAGCTCCCCAAATGCTGCCCTGCCATTAAAATCTGGGCTGTGAGGACTCTCAAGACCCCACCGTGAGGTTGGGTCCCTCAGCCCTGGGTTCTGGAGGCCACATGCCCTAAGGGGCCCACTTGGGGCTTTCTCACCTTCCTCTCTGACCCAGTTAGCTAAGTCCCTGGCTAGTACCAGGCTCCTGGTTTCTGCATTTAAGGCCAGCATTCTTTCCATTGCATTACTCACTTCCCTGGATAGCTATGGAAATAGAGAGAAAAGAAAGAAAGAGAGAAAGAGAAAGAAAGCAAGAAAGAAAAAGAGAGAGAGAGGGAGGGAGGAAGGAAGGAAGAAAAAAGAAAGAAAGGAAGGAAGGAAGGAAGAAAGAAAGGAGGGAGGGAGTGAAGGAAGGAAGGAAGGAAAGGGGGAAGGAAGGGAGGGAGGAAAGGAGGAAGAAAGAAAAGGGGGGAGAGAGAGAGAGAGAGAGGGAAGGAGGAAGGAAGGAAGGAAGGAAGGAAGGCGAGGAAAATAAATGATGCAGTTAGACAAGAATAATCTTTAAGTCCTTTCTGGCTCCGGAGTTTGGCAAATCTTGTTTAAAATGTGCTAAATGCCTGCCCAGTACTCTGGCAAAACTCTTGTTCATCACGTCCTAGTGAAGTGTGTGTAGACAAGGCAGCTCCCTCGGTGGACCTTCCCCTGCATCATCCTCCAGAAGAGCTAGACCCCAGAGATGCAGCTAACGCTATAGCATTTTTTGAAGATGCAGCTGGGAAAAGCTTGAACACTTCTCTATAGTGACACAAGAACCAGAAAACAAGAAGCTTCCTTACCTTGGTGAGACTGTAAACCTCTCCCTCATTGTCGTTTCTCTTTCTGCTGCTTCATCCTCGCATCCCCAAGAGTCAGGCATGACCCCCGGCTGGAGAGAAGGACCCATATTGCCCTCTTCATATCTCCTGGTACAAGGCCCAGGGCCACCTATTATCAAATGAGTAGTTAGTGGTACATAAAGGAGTACAATGATGTGGTATAGGTAAGAGTGATGGGGTCAGGCAAGTGCGGGGATGTGGAGGATTAATGAATTATGGACCAAACTGGAGTGGATTGAGAGCCTCAAGAAGGCCGGAATGAAGCTAATTGAAGATCTGCTTCCCATAAATCAACTGCCTGCCCCTGGAGACTCAAGTCTGTGTGGACCATAATATGCAGATTGGCGGGAGAGCCATCCTCCTCGCAGGCTGGAGAGAGCCACTGTTTTGTGGAGCAAGGTAAGACAGAGCAGCTTAAAAGAGAAATAGATCAAATGGAACAGTGGGGGCCATTTGCTTTCTACCTTGTTCCTCTTTCTCCTGGTTCTATGGTCTCTGATTAGCTCTGTGACTTGCTGGGTGATTTAACAGATCTCCTTTTTTAAAATTACTGACAAGGAAACTCCAAACTTCCAATAAACCAGCTGTAGAAAGCCAGCCAGGACCAAAGGAGGGAGCCACAAGGGGGTCTGTGAAAGTGCAGCTCTCTGAGGAAGCTGCAAAGATTTGTGTGTCAGTAATTCTCTTTCCAGATGCTTCCTGCTGCCCTCTGGCAGCCCTGACTCACCCCAGAAGGCAGTAGGACTTCAGCCAGAGGAGGGAGATGGGATACAACCTGGATGGGAGGTAGGAACAATGGCCTGAGCCTTGGTCATTGTTAGGAGCCCAAACCCTGGGAGAGGGGCCAGGCCATGTCGGGGAGAGGCCCCCAGTCCCGAGCCCAAGTTGCTGGAGGACTCGCTTGTTCTTATGCCCATCAGATGCTTTTACAAAGGAGACTTGGGTCCAGGGGAGAGCCTTGACTTGCTGGGATGGAGCCGATTCTCCGGTCCACACCCACCTCCTTCGGTACATGCATGATCCTTCAACTGCTGTTCTGCGGGAGAGATGATGCCAAATGTTGCTCTTGGTGTGGGGAAACAGGCCTCCTCATACACTGCTGTAGCAGTGGAGACTGGTGACCTTTGGGGGTATATATGATAAAGCCTTCAACAAGTATATGCTCTATCTGGGCAGCTGCATTTCTTGGAATGTATTGACAGGAAATAACCAAATCATGTCCAAAGGTGAAAGTACAACGATCTGCTTATTGCACTGTTGTTTATAACAGCACCAGAGCCCTGGAGAAGCCCTAATCACCCACTGGTGGGGTAGGTTCATAAATGAGGGTACAGTCATGCCTTGGAGTAGTATGCAACCATTCCAGATGATGCTGTGGGCATATATATATATCACCAGGGACATATATTCACAATATATTTTTAGATGTTAAGTGGCAGGTTACAAAAGAGCATTGCATACTATGATTCCATTTTTTTTTTTTTTTTTGGTAAATAAATATCACATATATGAATGACAAAGGTCTAAAAGAATATATATCAAAATGTTAACAGTGGTCATCCAGCAAGAGGGGTCTCAGGTGGTTCTTTTCTTTTTCCTTAATTGAACTTTCTAAATTTTGTATAATGAGTATACACTTGAGCAAATTTTTTAAAGGCTAAGGTGGAGGAAACTGGGTTTGTGACTGAGGGTGAGCCAAATATGCTTCTGTTACCAGTCAGATTCTAGCTTGCCTGTTTCTGATTGTCAAATGCAGCAAAGCAGGGCAGACACTACTTTCCAGAAAGATCTTCAGGAGAAAAAATCTCCTAACACAGCACAGGCAGCTCTGGGAGAGGGCCAAGCCCAACTCGAGAAAGCCTTCAGGGTATATGCAGGGTCTCAGAGCACCCCTACTCTTCCTCCTAGAAAGAGAAAAAGCCCACCAGGGCAGGGGTCCTGAAATCACTTGCCCCACTGCCTTCAGGGGAAGCCCTCCCAGCTTCTCATCATGCTACCCAGGTAATGGGTAGGTGGCATGTGAGAACAGCAGGTGGTAAAAGAGAATAAATTGCATAACCTGAATTTGTCTGATGTTCCAGTAGAGAAAATCTTCTGACGAAGATTTTCATCAGAAGCATTAAAAGTTTCTGAATACAAAAAAACCCACAAACCTACATTTTTTTCACCCCATGTCTGTCTCTTAACTTTTTCATTCCTCCATCAAGGAGTAAGGAAGACAGACATCTCTAAAGCATCCCACCCTTTTACTTGTGTTAATCTAGGTAACATGTGGGATAAAATCATTGGTGAAACAAATTAATAGTTACCTTCCACATACATTGCACATTCAGGTCTGTGTCTCCTAAGCATATTGCAGTAGATACCTCCTCCCTCTCTGAGATTCTTTCTCCCACCTCCAATTTTATTGAGATTTAACCCTGTATTAGTTTTAGGTATATGACATAATGATTTTATACATATATAGTGAAATGATCACCACAATCGTTTAGTTAACATCCATCACCTCACATAGTTACACATTTTGTGTGTATGTGTGATGAGACCTTTTAAGAGCTACTCTCCACAAATAAGTGAGGTCATACGGTATTTGTCTTTTTCTGCCTGACCCTCTCTGAGATTCTGATGGATTAAGTAGCAGCTCAAGAATCAGCAGCCAAGCGTGAAACAAAATACAGCTTTAAGAGTGTCTGAGGCAATACTCGATACCCCCCAGTAGGGCTCTGATAACAGCAGGGCTGGAGAACTGGTTTAGGTTTCAGATCAAAGTGGCAACTGCTCTTCCTTTTCCCCCAGAACCTAAGAGTGCAGTGCTAGGAAAGGTCAATTTGAAGCACATTTGTAGAGAATAAAAGAGCAGGACAAAATAGTTAATGTGCCAGGGCTGCTAATGCCCAAGTGATAAGCTGACTGGGTATCTCAGACCCCACGGCCACGGTGATGCGAAGCAGGAAGTAAAAGAGGAAGTGGGCAGGTGTCCATGAGCCTTTCATGTACGGTGACTGCCAGGCTCTAAGAGCTTCCCCTCCTCCTGTGGGGAGAGAACCTGTACAGTGAGCACGAAGTTCCCCCCACACCCTCTGGGTGGGAAGAGAGCTCAGAGATGTTCCGTCCTTGCTGCAGAAAGAGGCAGAGTCGTGGAGGGCAGAGGGGAGAAGTTTCCTCTCTTGCCAGCAGGGCCACACCTGAAAGGGCTGAGGCTTGCTTTGAGACGTGACCTCATTCAGCCCCACCTGGGGTCCAGACCGTCCCGAATCTCTGCTGTTCTGAGGTTTATCTGCCTGGCCTCGGAGAGACCTTGCACAGGTCACCTTCCTGCCTGGAGATGCCTCAGCCTTGTTCCTCCATCTCCCTAGATTGACCCGTCTGTGCCATAGGAATGCTGAAATCACTCCCCGGAGCACCCTGAAGCCACTCGAGACCTCCCTGAAGGAGACAGTAGTCCTCGGTTGCCAATTCTGTTCCTCCTCCTGAGGGGCTAATGAAAGACAGCAGGGATTTCAGACAGGAGAGGACGGCTTGGGCCAGAGGTTGGGCTGAACTTTTCTTCCCAGAAGACAGACCTAAACCCCCAAATTAAGTTTCATTAATGACTTGTCCACTCTCTCCTTTACACAATGAGGCAACATGGAAGATTAAATAGGGATCCCTAATACCATCCAGTTTCCTCATATTTCAGAATATGGCCTGAGGTATGAAATGACTAAAGATAACTGTTCCCTTTTGTGGGCACGGAGTTCTGCCCACAGGCCCTCGGAAGGAGCAGGTTTAGATGGCCTTGACTTACCTTATCTTACCCTTCCCTCCCTCCAGCTGCAGCTGATTGGACCAGGGGCGGCACTTGACTTACGAGAAGCTCATTCAAGCTGGTGAGCTCAGCCTATCAGGGGCTCCCTTGTATATGCAAACTAGGAGTATTTGGGAGTGGGCATTTGAGATAAAGCCCATGTAGAATGGGAGTTGGAATTAATGCCAGGGCAGATTCAAGCCACATGCAAGCCAGAAATAGAGGGGAGTTTTGGGGGTGGGGGAAGCAGAGCAAGATGGTCTTCAAAGAGAATAAAGCAGACTGGGAGAGAGAAACTAAGGATAAGAAAAAGTGGGAGGGGCTTCCCTGGTGGCGCAGTGGCTGAGAGTCCGCCTGCCGATGCAGGGGACACAGGTTCGTGCCCCGGTCCGGGAAGATCCCACATGCCGCGGAGCGGCTGGGCCCGTGAGCCACGGCCGCTGAGCCTGCGCGTCCGGAGCCTGTGCTCCGCAATGGGAGAGGCCACAACAGTGAGAGGCCCGCGGACCGAAAAAAAAAAAAAAAAAGAAAAAGTGGGAAGGGAGGGAAGGAGGAGGAAAAGAGGGAAAGACAGGTACAGAGAGATGGACAGAGAGGGCTGGGTAGGGTGGGGGAGGGAAACTGTGGCTCCCCACGGCTCCCTCATCACCCGCTTCAGTTTCGAGAGGCCTGAATTTCCTTTATTTCTATAAGATGCTTCCATATCCTTTCAGTGATCAGCCCTCTCTTTAAGTTTCTCTTTCTCGCAGCCACTGAGCACTGATCCCAGCCCTGACCTTGCCATTATAGCAGGAGGGGCTCCTGGAGAGGGCTGGAACCTGCCATTGGATGTGTCTTGTGAGTGGAACAGGCACTTGAGGACAGAGCCAGTTGCAGGGACTAAATGAAATCATGGGCAGGTTACACATGGAAGTCTGGGCAGATGAGCAATTGGCATCTGAAAAGAGAATTGGCAGACAACTGGGTGTTTGGGCTGAGAGACAAGAAATGGCAGGAAGGGAGAAGGGAACTGGCCAAGTCAAAGCAGGTTCTAGTTCTGAAACACTGGAAGGAGACTCACCAGAGTGGATCCCATAACCTGAACTGGGAGCCAAGATGGGCTAAGATCTTGGGCCTTATCCTCTAAAGACAGGAAAAGAAGATCTCTCAAAAAATGATAAAGAACATCTTTGAAAGTGTTTCCAAAAGCCCCACACAGTTTGTTTTTATGTAAAGGAGTTGCTATCACCAAACCACTTCCTGCAAGCTTTGGAAAACTCCAACTCCAAAGTGCCTGGAGCCTCTGTCTCCCTCCACGAATCACTTATCCTATTCATGGTCAATCCTCATTATTCATAGGTGTTATGTTCTATAAAGTCACCGTAAGCACTGAATTCACAAATACTGAGCCATTGCTACTAGGGGATATAAGGGGTTAGGCTTCTGCGAGCCTCTGCTCACATTTTCATCAGTTGGTGGGTACCACATAACCTTGGTTTATGTGGTTCTATTCAAAGATACCTTATTTATTTATTTATTTGTTGCTGAAGTTTAGTTATCCTTGATTTACAATGTTATGTTATGGTGATTCATTAACATTGAACTCATGGCCAATAGCACCATAACTCACGCCCGAACAAAGCTTAACTAACATATATATTTTCTCCGCAAGGCTCATCACGGCCTTCTTGCCCTTAGGAACGCTAGAGAGCCCAACTCAACATCCATGACACCTGCGAACTTCCCATTCTTCTGAGCCTTGCTACACACTATTTCTGCCCCTCTGAGTGTTATTTCCAACCCTCCCTTTCAAACACCCTTTCTACAACTTGTGGAACCCCCAAATTCCCTGACACCAGGTAAACATACCCATTTTTCAAGCTCAGATCCAGCACCACCTACTTGGGGAAGCTTTTGCTGAAAACCCAGATAGACTTAGGTTCTCCCTCACGAGTCCTTGCTGTATTATCACTGAACCCTTATCACACTGGTGGTGTCATTGTTTATGGGTACCCCTCCTCAAAATGACAAGAGGTCCTTGTGGGAAGAGAGTATTATTCCTAATTAATTTTTAGAGCCACAGAGCCTAGAACAGTACCTGGCTCCTAATAATTACTCAGTAAATACCTGATGAAAGAATCAGAGAATCAGGCAGCAAGCCCAGTTACAAAAGTCTACCCTGGGCTAGTAGCAACTGGAGACTTTCTCTGACTCTCTGCAAAGTTACCTGCTAACGTTCAGACTTGGTCCTATCCGAGGCTGAGCTTACAGGAAGGGATCTAGCCCAGAAGAGGCAAGTGAAGCCCGGGCAGGGCCTGGGAGTGTTCATCATTGTAGACAGGTGAGCACAGGTAACCACTAACTTTCAGTGGAGGAGCATCCATGGCCACTCACAGCGTGGACAGCCAAGTTCCAGGCCTCAGATGGTCAGCTGAGCTGGTGAGGTGTCAGGGAGGTGTTCCATCTGGAAACAGAAGGAGATGCATGTGTACAACTGCACTTACTTACTTAAAAGTGCTGAGGAATAACTTGCTTCATTAGCATGGCACCAAAACTTCTAATTGTAACACTGGGTCAATTAAATAGCTTAGACAACAAGCCATGCATAAAGATCATTGCTTTCCTAACTTTCTGTCTCCATCTTTTTATTAATTTACCCCCTGGCCTCTGTATTTTATTTATTTTTAAATTTAATTTTATTTTTTTAACATCTTTATTTGAGTATAACTGTTTTACAATAGTGTGTTAGTTTCTCCTTTACAACAAAGTGAATCAGTTATACATATGTTCCCGTATCTCTTCCCTCTTGCATCACCCTCCCTCCCACCCTCCCTATCCCACCCCTCTAGGTGGTCACAAAGCACAGAGGTGAACTCCCTGTGCTGTGCGGCAGCTTCCCACTAGCTATCTAATTTACATTTGGTAGTGTGTATATGTCCCTGCCACTCTCTCACATCGTCACCGCTTACCCTTCCCCCTCCCCATATCCTCAAGTCCATGCTCTAGTAGGTCTGTGTTTTATTCCTGTCCTACCACTAATCTCTTCATGACATTTTTTTTTCTTAGATTCCATATATATGTGTTAGCATATAGTATTTGTTTTTCTCCTTCTGACTTACTTCACTCTGTATGACAGACTCCAGGTCTATCCACCTCATTACAAATAACTCAGTTTCATTTCTTTTTATGGCTGAGTAATATTCCATTGTATATATGTGCCACATCTTCTTTATCCATTCATCTCTTGATGGACATTTAGGTTGCTTCCATGTCCTGGCTATCGTAAATAGAGCTGCAGTAAACATTTTGGTACATGACTCTTTTTGAATTATGGTTTTCTCAGGGTATATGCCCAGTAGTGGGATTGCAGGGTCATATGGTAGTTCTATTTGTAGTTTTTTAAGGAACCTCCATACTGTTCTCCATAGTGGCTGTATCAATTTACATTCCCACCAGCAGTGAAAGAGTGTTCCCTTTTCTCCACACCCTCTCCAGCATTTATTGTTTCTAGAGTTTTTGATGATGGCCAATCTGACCGGTGTGAGATGATATCTCATTGTAGTTTTGATTTGCATTTCTCTAATGATTAATGATGTTGAGCATTCTTTCATGTGTTTGTTGGCAATCTGTATATCTTCTTTGGAGAAATGTCTATTTAGTTCTTCTGCCCATTTTTGGATTGGGTTGTTTTTTTGTTATTGAGCTGCCTGAGTTGCTTATAAATTTTGGATATTAATCCTTTGTCAGTTGTTTCATTTGCAAATATTTTCTCCCATTCTGAGGGTTGTCTTTTGGTCTTGTTTATGGTATCCTTTGCTGTGCAAAAGCTTTTAAGTTTCATTAGATCCCATTTGTTTATTTTTGTTTTTATTTCCATTTCTCTAGGAGATGGGTCAAAAAGGATCTTGTTGTGATTTATGTCATAGAGTGTTCTGCCTATGTTTTCCTCTAAGAGTTTGATAGTGTCTGGCCTTACACGTAGGTCTTTAACCCATTTTGAGTTTATTTTTGTGTGTGGTGTTAGGGAGTGTTCTAATTTCATACTTTTACATGTAGCTGTCCAGTTTTCCCAGCACCACTTATTGAAGAGGCTGTCTTTTCTCCACTGTATACCCTTCCCTCCTTTATCAAAGATAAGGTGACCATATGTGTGTGGGTTTATCTCTGGGCTTTCTATCCTGTTCCATTGATCTATATTTCTGTTTTTGTGCCAGTACCATACTGTCTTGATTACTGTGGCCTTGTAGTAGAGTCTGAAGTCAGGGAGCCTGATTCCTCCAGTTCCATTTTTCGTTCTCAAGATTGCATTGGCTATTCGGGGTCTTTTGTGTTTCCATACAAATTGTGAAATTTTTTGTTCTAGTTCTGTAAAAAATGCCAGTGGTAATTTGATAGGGATTGCATTGAATCTGTAGATTGCTTTGGGTAATAGAGTCATTTTCACTATGTTGATTCTTCCAATCCAAGAACATGGTATATCTCTCCACCTATTTGTATCATCTTTAATTTCTTTCATCAGTGTCTTATAGTTTTCTGCATACAGGTCTTTTGTCTCCTTAGGTAGGTTTATTCCTAGATATTTTATTCTTTTTGTTGCAATGGTAAATGGGAGTGTTTTCTTAATTTCACTCTCAGATTTTTCATTATTAGTGTATAAGAATGCCAGAGATTTCTGTGCATTAACTTTGTATCCTGCTACTTTACCAAATTCATTGATTAGTTCTAGTAGTTTTCTGGTAGCATCCTTAGTATTCTCTATGTATAGTATCATGTCATCTGCAAATAGTGACAGCTTTACTTCTTCTTTTCCTATTTGGATTCCTTTTATTTCTTTATTTTCTCTGATTGCTGTGGCTAGAACTTCCAAAACTATGTTGAATAAGAGTGGTGAGAGTGGGCAACCTTGTCTTGTTCCTGATCTTAGTGGAAATGGTTTCAGTTTTTCACCATTGAGAACAATGCTGGCTGTGGGTTTGTCATATATTGCCTTTATTATATTGAGGAAAGTTCCCTCTATGCCTACTTTCTGCAGGGTTTTTATCATAAATGGGTGTTGAATTTTGTCAAAAGCTTTCTCTGCATCTATTGAGATGATCATATGGTTTTTCTCCTTCAGTTTGTTGATATGGTGTATCACGTTGATTGATTTGTGTATATTGAAGAATCCTTGCATTCCTGGAATAAACCCCACTTGATCATGGTGTATGATCCTTTTAATGTGCTGTTGGATTCTGTTTGCTAGTATTTTGTTGAGGATTTTTGCATCTATGTTCATCAGTGATATTGGCCTGTAGTTTTCTTTCTTTGTGACGTCTTTGTCTGGTTTTGGTATCAGGGTGATGGTGGCCTCATAGAATGAGTTTGGGAGTGTTCCTCCCTCTGCTGTCTTTTGGAAGAGTTTGAGAAGGATAGGTGTTAAGCTCTTCTCTAAATGTTTGATAGAATTCACCTGTGAAGCCATCTGGTCCTGGGCTTTTGTTTGTTGGAAGATTTTTAATCACAGTTTCAATTTCAGTGCTTGTGATTGGTCTGTTCATATTTTCTATTTCTTCCTGGTTCAGTCTCGGCAGCTTGTGCATTTCTAAGAATTTGTCCATTTCTTCCAGGTTGTCCATTTTATTGGCATAGAGTTGCTTGTAGTAATCTCTAATAATCTTTTATATTTCTTTTTTTTTTATTTATTTTTTTTTATTTTTTTTATTTTTTATTTTTTTTAACATCTTTATTTGAGTATAACTGTTTTACAATAGTGGGTTAGTTTCTCCTTTACAACAAAGTGAATCAGTTATACATATACATATGTTCCCATAACTCTTCCCTCTTTTGTCACCCTCCCTCCCACCCTCCCTATCCCACCCCTCTAGGTGGTCACTAAGTACAGAGGTGAACTCCCTGTGCTATGCTGTAGCTTCCCACTAGCTATCTAATTTACATTTGGTAGTGTGTATATGTCCCTGCCATTCTCTCACATCGTCACAGCTTACCCTTCCCCCTCCCCATATCCTCAAGTCCATGCTCTAGTAGGTCTGTGTTTTATTCCCTCCTACCACTAATCTCTTCATGACATTTTTTTTTTTTTTTTTTAGATTCCATATATATGTGTTAGCATACGGTATTTGTTTTTGTCCTTCTGACTTACTTCACTCTGTATGACAGATTCCAGGTCTATCCACCTCATTACAAATAACTCAGTTTCATTTCTTTTTATGGCTGAGTAATATTCCATTGTATATATGTGCCACATCTTCCTTATCCATTCATCTGTTGATGGACACTTAGGTTGCTTCCATGTCCTGGCTATCGTAAATAGAGCTGCAATAAACATTTTGGTACATGACTCTTTTTGAATTATGGTTTTCTCAGGGTATATGCCCAGTAGTGGGATTGCTGGGTCATATGGTAGTTCTATTTGTAGTTTTTTAAGGAACCTCCATACTGTTCTCCATAGTGGCTGTATCAATTTACATTCCCACCAGCAGTGCAAGAGTGTTCCCTTTTCTCCACACCCTCTCCAGCATTTATTGTTTCTAGAGTTTTTGATGATGGCCAATCTGGCCGGTGTGAGATGATATCTCATTGTAGTTTTGATTTGCATTTCTCTAATGATTAATGATGTTGAGCATTCTTTCATGTGTTTGTTGGCTATCTGTATATCTTCTTTGGAGAAATGTCTATTTAGTTCTTCTGCCCATTTTTGGATTGGGCTGTTTGTTTTTTTGTTATTGAGCTGCCTGAGTTGCTTATAAATTTTGGATATTAATCCTTTGTCAGTTGCTTCATTTGCAAATATTTTCTCCCATTCTGAGGGTTGTCTTTTGGTCTTGTTTATGGTATCCTTTGCTGTGCAAAAGCTTTTAAGTTTCATTAGATCCCATTTGTTTATTTTTGTTTTTATTTCCATTTCTCTAGGAGATGGGTCAAAAAGGATCTTGCTGTGATTGATGTCATAGAGTGTTCTGCCTATGTTTTCCTCTAAGAGTTTGATAGTGTCTGGCCTTACATTTAGGTCTTTAACCCATTTTGAGTTTATTTTTGTGTATGGTGTTAGGGAATGTTCTAATTTCATACTTCTACAGGTAGCTGTCCAGTTTTCCCAGCACCACTTATTGAAGAGGCTGTCTTTTCTCCACTGTATACCCTTCCCTCCTTTATCAAAGATAAGGTGACCATATGTGTGTGGGTTTATCTCTGGGCTTTCTATCCTGTTCCATTGATCTATATTTCTGTTTTTGTGCCAGTACCATACTGTCTTGATTACTGTGGCCTTGTAGTATAGTCTGAAGTCAGGGAGCCTGATTCCTCCAGCTCCATTTTTCGTTCTCAAGATTGCTTTGGCTATTCGGGGTCTTTTGTGTTTCCATACAAATTGTGAAATTCTTTTTTCTAGTTCTGTAAAAAATGCCAGTGGCAATTTGATAGGGATTGCATTGAATCTGTAGATTGCTTTGGGTAATACAGTCATTTTCACTATGTTGATTCTTCCAATCCAAGAACATGGTATATCTCTCCACCTATTTGTATCATCTTTAATTTCTTTCATCAGTGTCTTATAGTTTTCTGCATACAAGTCTTTTGTCTCCTTAGGTAGGTTTATTCCTAGATATTTTATTCTTTTTGTTGCAATGGTAAATGGGAGTGTTTTCTTAATTTCATTCTCAGATTTTTCATCATTAGTGTATAAGAATGCCAGAGATTTCTGTGCATTAACTTTGTATCCTGCTACTTTACCAAATTCATTGATTAGTTCTAGTAGTTTTCGGGTAGCATCCTTAGTATTCTCTATATATAGTATCATGTCATCTGCAAACAGTGACAGCTTTACTTCTTCTTTTCCTATTTGGATTCCTTTTATTTCTTTATTTTCTCTAATTGCTGTGGCTAGAACTTCCAAAACTATGTTGAATAAGAGTGGTGAGAGTGGGCAACCTTGTCTTGTTCCTGATCTTAGTGGAAATGGTTTCAGTTTTTCACCATTGAGAACAATGCTGGCTGTGGGTTTGTCATATATTGCCTTTATTATATTGAGGAAAGTTCCCTCTATGCCTACTTTCTGCAGGGTTTTTATCATAAATGGGTGTTGAATTTTGTCAAAAGCTTTCTCTGCATCTATTGAGATGATCATATGGTTTTTCTCCTTCAGTTTGTTGATATGGTGTATCACGTTGATTGATTTGCGTATATTGAAGAATCCTTGCATTCCTGGAATAAACCCCACTTGATCATGGTGTATGATCCTTTTAATGTGCTGTTGGATTCTGTTTGCTAGTATTTTGTTGAGGATTTTTGCATCTATGTTCATCAGTGATATTGGCCTATAGTTTTCTTTCTTTGTGACGTCTTTGTCTGGTTTTGGTATCAAGGTGATGGTGGCCTCGTAGAATGAGTTTGGGAGTGTTCCTACCTCTGCTATCTTTTGGAAGAGTTTCAGAAGGATAGGTGTTAGCTCTTCTCTAAATGTTTGATAGAATTCGCCTGTGAAGCCATCTGGTCCTGGGCTTTTGTTTGTTGGAAGATTTTTAATCACAGTTTCAATTTCAGTGCTTGTGATTGGTCTGTTCATGTTTTCTATTTCTTCCTGGTTCAGTCTTGGCAGGTTGTGCATTTCTAAGAATTTGTCCATTTCTTCCAGGTTGTCCATTTTATTGCCATAGAGTTGCTTGTAGTAATCTCTAATAATCTTTTGTATTTCTGCAGAGTCAGTTGTTACATCTCCTTTTTCATTTCTAATTCTATTGATTTGAGTCTTCTCCCTTTTTTTCTTGATGAGTCTGGCTAATGGTTTATCAATTTTATTTATCTTCTCAAAGAACCAGCTTTTACTTTTATTGATCTTTGCTATTGTTTCCTTCATTTCTTTTTCATTAATTTCTGATCTGATCTTTATGAGTTCTTTCCTTCTGCTAAATTTGGGGTTTTTTTGTTCTTCCTTCTCTAATTGCTTTAGGTGCAAAGTTAGGTTGTTTATTCGAGATGTTTTCTGTTTCTTAAGGTATGATTGTATTGCTATAAACTTCCCTCTTAGAACTGCTTTTGCTGTATCCCATAGGTTTTGGGTCGTCGTGTCTCCATTGTCATTTGTTTCTAAGTACTTTTTGATTTCCTCTTTGATTTCTTCAGTGATCACTTCATTATTAAGTAGTGTATTATTTAGCCTCCATGTGTTTGTATTTTTTACAGATGTTTTCCTGTAATTGATATCTAGTCTCATAGCGTTGTGGTCAGAAAAGATACTTGATACAATTTCAATTTTCTTAAATTTGCCAAGGCTAGATTTGTGACCCAAGATATGATCTATCCTGGAGAATGTTCCATGAGCACTTGAGAAAAATGTATATTCTGTTGTTTTTGGGTGGAATTTCCTATAAATATCAAGTAAATCCATCTTTTGCAATGTATCATTTAAAGCTTGTGTTTCCTTATTTATTTTCATTTTGGATGATCTGTCCATTGGTGACAGTGGGGTGTTAAAGTCCCCTACTATGATTGTGTTACTGTCGATTTCCCCTTTTATGGCTGTTAGTATTTGCCTTATGTATTGAGGTGCTCCTATGTTTGGTGCATAAATATTTACAATTGTTATATCTTCTTCATGGATTGATCCCTTGATCATTATGTAGTGTCCTTCTTTGTCTCTTGTAATAGTCTTTATTTTAAAGTCCATTTTGTCAGATATGAGAATTGCTACTCCAGCTTTCTTCTGATTTCCATTTGCATGGAATATCTCTTTCCATCCCCTCACTTTCAGTCTGTAAGTGTCCCTAGGTCTGAAGTGGGTTTCTTGTAGACAGCATATATATGTGTCCTGTTTTTGTATCCATTCAGCCAGTCTGTGTCTTTTGGTGGGAGCATTTAATCTATTTACATTTAAGGAAATTATTGATATGTATGTTCCTATTACCATTTACTTAATTGTTTCGGGTTGTTCTTGTAGGTCTTTTCCTTCTCTTGTGTTTCTTGCTTAGAGAAGTTCCTTTAGCATTTGTTGTAAAGCTGGTTTGGTGGTGCTGAACTCTCTCAGCTTTTGCTTGTCTGTAAAGGTTTTAATTTCTCCATCAAATCTGAATGAGATCCTTGCTGGGTAGAGTAATCTTGGTTGTAGGTTTTTTTCCTTCATCACTTTAAATATGTCCTGCCACTCCCTTCTGGCTTGTAGAGTTTCTGCTGAAAGATCAGATGTTAACCTTATGGGGATTCCCTTGTGTGTTATTTGTTGTTTTTCCCTTGCTGCTTTTAATATATTTTCTTTGTATTTAATTTTTGACAGTTTGATTATTATGTGTCTTGGCGTGTTTATCCTTGGGTTTATCCTGTATGGGACTCTCTGTGCTTCCTGGACTTGATTGACTATTTCCTTTCCTATATTAGGGAAGTTTTCAACTATAATCTCTTCAAATGTTTTCTCAGTCCCTTTCTTTTTCTCTTCTTCTGGGACCCCTATAATTCCAATGTTGGTGCATTTAATGTTGTCCCAGAGGTCTCTGAGACTGTCCTCAGTTCTTTTCATTCTTTTTTCTTTCTTCTGCTCTGCAGTAGTTATTTCCACTATTTTATCTTCCAGGTCACTTATCCGTCCTTCTGCCTCAGTTATTCTGCTATTGATCCCATCTAGAGTATTTTTCATCTCATTTATTGTGTTGCTCATCGTTACTTGCTTCCTCTTTATTTCTTCTAGGTCCTTGTTAACTGTTTCTTGCAATTTGTCTATTCTATTTCCAAGATTTTGAATCATCTTTACTATCATTATTCTGAATTCTTTTTCAGGTAGACTGGCTATTACCTCTTCATCTGTTAGGTCTGGTGTGTTTTTATCTTGCTCCTTCATCTGCTGTGTGTTTTTCTGTCTTCTCATTTTGCTTATCTTACTGTGTTTGGGATCTCCTTTTTGCAGGCTGCAGGTTCGTAGTTCCCTCTGTATTTGGTGGCTGTCCCCAGTGGCTGAAGTTGGTTCAGTGGGTTGAGCAGGTTTCCTGGTTGGGGGGACTAGTGCCTCTGTTCTGGTGGATGAGGCTGGATCTTGTCTTTCTGGTGGGCAGGTCCACGTCTGGTGGTGTGTATCGGGATGTTGGTAGCCTTATTATGATTTTAGGCAGCCTCTCTGCTAATGGATGGGGCTGTAGACCTGTCTTGCTCTTTGTTGGGCATAGGGTGTCCAGCACTGTTCGTTGCTGGTCCTTGAGTGAAGCTGGGTCTTGGTGTTGAGATGGAGGTCTCTGGGAGATTTTTGCCGTTTGATATTACGTGGAACTGGGAGGTCTCTTGTGGACCAGTGTCCTGAAGTTGGTTCTCCCACCTCAGAGACACAGCCTTGACACCTGGCTGGAGTGCCAAGAGCCTTTAATCCACACGGCTCAAAATAAAAGGGAGAAAAAAATAGAAAGGAAAGAAAGGAAGGAAGGAAGGAGGAAGGGTGGGAAGGAAGGAAGGAAGAAAGGAAGGGAGGGAGGAAGAAAGGAAGGGAGGAAGGAAGAAAGGAAGGAAGGAAGAAAGGAGGGAAGGGAGGAAGGAAAGAAGGAAGGAGGGAAGTAGGAAAGAAAGGAGGGAAGAAAGAAAGGGAGAAGACAAAATAAAGTAGGATAAAATATAGTTATTAAAATAAAAAATAATTATTAAGAAGAAAAATTTCTATTAAAGAAAAAAAAAAAACCAAAGAAAAAAACAAAAAACGGGTCGGTTCTAACCCTATGACAAATGGTGAAAACAAAGCTATACAGACAAAATCTCACACTGCAGCACCCACATACACATTCACAAAAAGAAAAAAGGGGAAAATAATAGTATATCTTGCTCCCAAAGTCCACCTCCTCATCTTGGGATATTTCGCTGTCTATTCAGGTTTTCCACAGATGCAGGGCACTTCAAGTTGGGTGTGGAGCTTTAATTCGCTGCTCCTGAGGCTGCTGGGAGACACCTCCCCCTCTCTTTGTTCGCACAGCTCCTGGGGTTCAGCTTTGGACTTGGCCCCGCCTCTGCGCGTAGGTCGTCCGAGGACGTTTGCTCTTCGCTCAGTCAGGACGGGGTTAAAGGAGCAGCTGATTCGGCGGCTCTGGCTTACGCAGGCCAGGGGGAGGGAGGGGCACGGATGCGGGGCGAGCCTGCGGCGTCAGAGGCCGGCGTGACGCTGCACTGGCCCGAGGCGCGCCGCGCGTTCTCCCGGGGAAGCTGTTCCTGGATCCCGGGACCCCGGAAGTGGCGGGCTGCACAGGCTCCCGGGAGGGGCGGTGTGGAGAGTGACTTGTGCTCGCACACAGGCCTCTTGGTGGCGGCAGCAGCAACCCTAGCGTCTCACACCCGTCTCTACTGTCCGTGCCGACAGCCGCGGCTCGCGCCCGTTTCTGGAGCTCCTTTACGCGGCACGCTTAATGCCCTCTCCTCGCGCCCCAGGAAGCGAAGAGGCAAGAAAAAGTCTCTTCTGGAGCTCCTTTAAGCGGCGCGCTTAAACCCCTCTCCTCCCTCACCAGGAGTCAAAGAGGGAAGAAAAGGTTTCTTGCCTCTTCGGCAGCTCCAGACTTTTTCCCGGACTCTCTCCCGGCCAGCCGTGGCGCACTAACCCCTTCAGGCTGTTTTCACTCTGCCAACTCCAGACCTTTCCATGGGATCCGCCCGAGCCTCAGCTCCCGGCCCCCGCCCACCCCGGCGGGTGAGCAGACAAGCCTCTCGGACTGGTGAGTACCGGTCGGCACCGATCCTCTGCGGAATCTCTCCGCTTTGTCCTCCGCACCCTGTGGCTGCGCTCTCCTCCGCGGCTCCGAAGCTTCCCCCTCCGCCACCCGCAGTCTCCGCCCGTGAAGGGGCTCCTAGTGTGTGGGAACCTTTCCTCCTTCACGGCTCCCTCCCACTGGTGCAGGTCCCGTCCCTATTCTTTTGTCTCTGTTTATTCTTTTTTCTTTTGCCCTACCCAGGTACGTGGGGAGTTTCTTGCCTTTGGGGAGGTCTGAGGTCTTCTGTCAGCGTTCGGTGGGTGTTCTATAGGAGCAGTTCCACGTGTAGATGTATTTCTGATGTATCTGTGAGGAGGAAGGTGATCCCCGCGTCTTACTCTTCCGCCATCTTCTCGCTCCCCTCCTGGCCTCTGTATTTTAAAAGATACAGTCCATCAAACAAATGGCATTTTATTTATTTATTTATTTATTTAAAAAATTTCATTGGAGTATCGTCGAGTTACAATGTTGTGTTAATTTCTGCTGTACAGCAAAGTGATTCAGTTATACATATCTATTCTTTTTCATATTCTTTTCCATTGTGGTTTATCACAGGATGTTGAATATGGTTCCCTGTACTATACATTGTTGTTTATCGATTCTATATATAGTTTGCATCTGCTAATCCCAAACTCCCAATCCTTCCCTCCCCCACCCCTCCTCCTTGGCAACCACAAGTCTGTTCTCTCTGTCTGTGAGTCTGTTTCTCTTTCATAGATATGTTCATTTGTGTCATATTTTAGATTCCAAGTTTAAGTGATATCATATGGTATATGTCTTTCTCTTTCTGACTTACTTGGCTTAGTATGATAACCTCTAGGCCCATCCATGTTGCTGCAAATGGCATTATTTCATTCTTTTTTATGGCTGAATAATATTCGTGTGTGTGTGTGTGTACACACACACATATATATGTCTACATATATATGTATATATATATATATCTCATATCTTCTTTATCCATTCATCTGTTTATGGATATTTAGGTTGTTTCCATGTCTTAGCTATTGTAAATAGTGCTGCTGTGAATATTGGGGTGCATGTATCTTTTCGAATTATAGTTTTGTCTGGGTATATGCCCAGGAGTGGGATTGCTGGATCATATTGCAACTCTATTTTTAGTTTCTTGAGGAACCCCCATACTATTTTCCATAGTGGCTGCACCAATTTACATTCCCACCAACAGTGTAGGAGGGTTCCTTTTTCTCCATACCCCCTCCAACATTTGTTAACAAGTGACATTTTAAATAACTCCTTTCCCATTGTTATTAAACAGTTAGAACTGCCAGTCAAGCTCTGACCACCAAGAAATGCCACATGGACTTACTCTATTCCAGCCAAAGTAGACGCTTGATATTTACTCTGCTTGTGATAGTTAAATATATGACTTCTACATGGATTTTACAATATTGAGATAACTTCAGCGTACCCTTTATTAAGAGTTTCATTAGCCTCTCTTTGGAAACCTCAGATTGAGAGTAGCTGACATCAATGTCTGAATTCACCAGTGGCTTCACGCTGACTCCTAACATGAGCCAAAGTGTCAGAAGTTAAATCTGGGAGTGCCACGGCCCCTATGTATTGGGATCACTGGCTTATGTGTCAGCCTCTCCTACTCTTCTCCCATGGTGAGCATGTTGATGACAAGGGCCTTACTCTGCTCCTCTTGGCATGCTGGTGTCTAGAACATTGCTGGGGACGCAGTAGGAGCAGAACAAGTGTTTGTTGAGTGAAAAAATGACTAAGCAAATGAATGACTTATTGGCCCCATTCAAGGCCCTTGATCACTTAGACCACATAGGCCTCACCCTCCTCAACTCCCAGAACACTTCTTACCTTGGCTGGGTAGTTCACACTTAGCCACACTTTCACATCACATTTTCCCTTTTATCCTGTGGCCATTTGTCTCCTGGAGTGTACTAACTCTGAGGGGCTAGTCTTGGCTTTCCCCTGTAAGCTCACTAGTTCCTTGTAGGCAGCCTGTACCCTCTACAGCATTCAATAAATATATATTGAGCTCATTAGTCAGTTGGTGTAAATTATGAGGTACCTAAAGGGAACACTCTTCCAGGTGCTGTGGGCCGTTCAGGCAGAAGCCATGGCTCCTTCTTATAGGAGCTTGCACAATAAAAAGAGTGAGAAATTGATTAAGAGAATGACGGAAGCCTATTGCAGACAGGAACCCACTTTTTTTTTTTTTGGCTGCATTGGGTCTTCGTTGCTGCGCACAGGCTTTCTCTAGTTATGGCGAGTGGGGACTACTCTTCGTTGTGGTGCCCGGGCTTCTCATTGCAGTGGCTTCTCTTGTTGCGGAGCACAAGCTCTAGATGCTCAGGCTTCAGTAGTTGTGGGCTCAGTAGTTGTGGCGCACGGGCTTAGTTGCTCCACGGCATGTGGGATCCCTCGGGACCAGAGCTGGAACCCGTTTCCCCTGCATTGGCAGGCGGATTCTTAACCATGGCGCCACCAGGGAAGTCCCAGGAACCCACCTTTTTAGCTACCCCAAGGCTCAGGAAAGATAGGTGTGTTGGGGTCCAGGAAAAAGCCAGCAGCCAGAGGTGAAAAATCACTGAACAATGCCTGGGAGATGGGTTCATCCAGGCTTCTTGGTATACCTGGGAAAAAGGAAACCTTACTCCAGAATGCATTGCCTGGATGGATCTGCTTTGAGTGCATGCCCCCCAGAGAGTCTCTTCCTCACATGCCTGGAATGTTTGGCCTTGTTATAATAAGAGATTTCCCATCAAGGAAACATTTCAGTCCCTGCTTGATGAGGTTGGTGGTCTCTAATTTTGCTCTCTTAAAACACCACCCTCTCACACCTGCATCTACCCCTCCTCCCCGCCAGTCACCAAAGGAAAACCCACCAAGTCACTTGGGTACCAGCTTGTAGCAACCTTTTAACCCTCCCCTTCCACGTCCTTGCCTTCCTCCTGCCCTGGAAAGGCAGCTGCCGCCCTAGTAGAAATACAGAAGTCAATTTGTACGGCGGGTACAGCGTTTTAGCATACTGAGTGGTCCAAATATTTAAATATCTATGATATAGGAAGCATGGAGAACATTAAAAACCACTTTCTCCCTGCTGATTGCAAGAGAGGAAATACACACAGTCCCTGTTCTCCTGCACGGTTGCAAAACTGCTGGCCTAATCATATTGCCTATGTAAAGCACCTCTCCCGCCTCCTCTAGTCCGGTTTTAGGTTGCATTTACTGTAAACAAAGATGTATTTTGGGGGGGCGGCTGGATTGAGTTTATTGTTTATGTAAATCTCTTAGAATGTGACATAGCAAGATAGCTTCCTATGTTGCGTTGATCCACATTTTAGGCCAACAGCCAAAGTATTTTATCTTTTCCTTCATTATAGTGATCTTCCAATTAGCCGTGGTCTGTAATACCCTGATTTTGGTGGCAGTGGTTTGGACAGGATTGTTTGATAGTTCTGCTCGAGAGGCAAAATAAGGGGCCTTATTATAGAAGTGCAGAGGTTGTGTGGGAGCTGAGTTCTGTTGCAAAGTTTGCCGATAAGGGGAAAACCGGCCCTTAAGCGTCCATTCTGTTCTGTATATTAACACTTCTAATCTGCACTGCTGATAAAACTGCAAGCCATTTGCCTTTGGAGGAATTAGTTCTGCCTCACTTGTGTAACCAGGCGATGGTGATTAACCTTTAAACTGTCCAATATTCCCAGCAGCCTCCTGCTCCAGATTAGAAACTATTTAGTTATGACCAAGTAAATTAACAACACTCCCTCCTCTGAAGAATGAGATTTGGAAGGTGGGTGCATTTTAAGGTGGAATTGTGTTTTGAATTGGTGAGCCATCCTTCTAAGGTGCTTATTTCCTCCTTGTTGAAATCGAGGCTGCCACATTGGAGGCAAAGGCTCAGCTGAGGGGTGGGGAGCCGGGAGAAAAGGGAGGGGGACCAGTTGTCCCGGTTGGGTTTGCAGATCTGAGATTTCATGGGCACAAAGGAAACCTGTCTGAGGTTTAGATTTCCTTCCCTTTTATCATCCAGGTTAAGAAAAGGACTTTAGCTCTCCTGCTAGACCCATGCCACGCTCGCGGTGGGATTGAGTGGTTGTTCCTAATGGAAAGACTAAGGAATAAAGAAAGTAGCTCCCTTACCACCCTATTCCCAATTTCTTCCCGGAGTTGGATGTCAGAAGAAGATGGCAACTAACTTTCATGTTCCAGACCCGGGGATCTGCCCACCACGATTGCGTCTGCCCATCTGAACTGCAGTCATGCTAACAATCCTGCTTCAGCTCTCGCCTGTCTGCCCATTTCAAACGTGTCATTTATCACTGGAAACATACCCTCAGTGGTGAGGGCCAGGCAATCATGTAATCGTGTCATGCCTGAAATCCCCAAATTGTTGGTCCTCCCTGGATAACAAATAAAATGGAACAACAACCCTCGCTACCACCACCCTGCCACTACCCAATCCTGGTAGCAATCTTTTCTGTTTTACTAGTTTCATATTAGCTGCCTCCTTAAAAACTGCTAATCTAGATACTGCATTAGCAGGTTGTCAGTCAAGCTGCCATCCACAGTGAAGCCTTCTTCATATACCAATTTAAATCATTCATGGTCTTTTCTTTAGCATTATTCAAAAGATCATAATAATTTTCTTGTGCCCACAGCACAAAAAAATCAATTATTTCCCCACAAAGACTTGAAAGTACTTAGCGAGTGCGGCAAGAAAAGCTGAGGGTGATATCAAATTGAAATTGCACTCATTACATACAACACAATTAGTTGCCACTAGCCTGGCCGGGCTTTAATTCTGAATGGCATATCTTTATTATTACAGAAACAAGCATGCAAATGGCATTGTTCAGGATTTGCCGAAATCAATAGGATATAGTGCTGTGTGTTTGGTGGCCACTGTCACTCACACTGCTGTGGATGTGAGATAATGTGTGTGTTTGAATTAATGAAGGGAGCAGGCAACATCATAAGTGACACCCAAATAAAAGAAATGGGTACATGATATTTGTAATTATTCTACTTGTGTTTTTGTTGTAAATACTTGTGCTTTTTGTTTTTTAATCAAAGGATTAATTGCATTTTAATAAGGCATTATGATTTGCAGAGCTTTAGTTAATTAAAACTTGTAGTATATAATTATGAAGTGATGCTGAGATTTTCTAAAGATCACCCATATGTTCAGAATATGTATAATTTTTCTGTTAAGCAGTTGCAATCTCTCCCCCCACCTTTCTCCTTGGTCCCTCCCCTGCCAGCAGAAGACGTGGATGACTTACATGAAACGGTGGTGAATCGACAATTCCAGGTGGATTTCTCTAAGTGGCAACTAGAACCCAGTTTAGGTTATTGCACAAATTAAAATGACTGTGAAGCAACACTCATGTGATAAACTGTGGCAGAAAACTTTCTTGTCGACACTTGCTTTCCAGTTAATCTTCCCAAGGTGCAGCACTGTAGAGGTCTGGAGAGTTGATGTGAGTTTTAAGTGCAAACATTGTGATTCTAGATCTGGGTGAGGTGGTGCCACTGAGAGTTAGACCCCAGCTGGTTCCCCAGGGGCTAGGACCCAATCCCAGGGGAGCCACTGAGCCCCGCCCTTGTCCTCCGAGACACACAAGAACTTATTGGGGAGGGGTGGGATGGGCAGGGGGGATGCTGCATGACACAGGAGCTTGGAATTCCCGAGTGTTATCATATTAGTAATTCACAGTGGAATCCAGCCCAGAGACGTGTAATCGCGTTTCCTGTAGGTGTGTATTATGTGAAGGCTGATGGATTAATTGCTAGATAGATGGAATAGAGCTAAGGTAAAACATTATTAAAAAGTTTTAAAATCTTAATGTAACATTTTGAAGTTTGCTTTGGGGAATTTTTTCATTTCAGTCTCCTAGTTTTCCATTCTCTCTTGGATCAGGAGTCTTTGTTGTCTTCACAGAAGGAGGGATCTATTTGCTGAGGGCTTAGGATGTGTTTTGTTGAGGCCATGTGGACCTGTGATGGTGGACAGATGCAGGAGCTGGTGGCTGGGCCCCGTGTGGCCAGTGGTACGATGGGATGAGCTGACTTCAGAAGGCTGGACTCCATTTACCCTTTGGGGCCAGTGTTGGCTGGGCACCCAAGGGCTAATTTTTCTCTCCCTCTAAAGACCCAGAGGCTGCAACAAGGAGTGTCAATATTCCCCAGTCCCCCCAAAGTAACATGAAGAAGGATGATGTTGAAGGCAAGAGGATTCTACAGTGTTCGTGCTCCAAACCTGGTTTTCCAGGAGACCCTCAATGGTGCTCTGAGTAGGGTGGCCCAAAGCTGATTTAAAATCTAATATTATTGGGTTGGTCATGGCTTCCTATTTTAACTCTGAAAACCTAGAGCTTGAAAAGGTGGCTCATTCAAAGCTTGCTAACATATTTGCTCAGCAGCACAATGATGTGTGATGGAAAATAAACTCTTGTGGCTTGTTCATCCTATCAGCCGCGGCCTGCAGCAGGGAAAGAATGAGGGAAGGTCAGTCAATTATGTGTGGTAATCACCGTAAGCATATTATCTGAGACACAGATGTCTTCTATGACCCCACACGACATGGCTATTAACCTCGGAGCAATATAAAAATGTAGTGGGCTTGGGGGGAGGAGTGGAGGTAAGCCAGACTTTCTGTCTAGCCTTGTCCACAGGCTCAGGAGAAAAAAAAGAAAGTTGTGGACATGAAGACTGTTTGCAGAAACCCAGCCAACAATCTGACCCCTGTTTACCGAGGCCAGATCCTCATCCCCTTCCTTCCCGAGACCTTGCTGGAGGCCTAGTCAGCTGAGGAAGGACTTGCCTCATCTGAAAACAAGGCCAACAAATTGACTCGGGAGATACTGAGGACACACAATGGCCCTGGGATGCTCCTTTCTGTTCACCAGAGGAGAGGAGAGAGGGAAAAGCAATTTGGGTGTTGGTATGGGTGTTTAAATAAGTTGGCCTCCAGTCTTGGATGGTAGTGGGCAGGGAAGACAATGGGGTCACCCAGGCATGTTGGGGGACCCAACTGGGTTACCCAGGGGACCCGGACTGATGGAAGTCAAGGTTGTTATACCTACCAGGCTTTTACCCCCAAGTACAGACGGGATTGTGGCATCTCCCTGGAGAAGTTCAGCCAGAGCCTCCTTGTATGGGGCTGGGCACAAGGGTGATGTTCAAAGAAAGCAGTCGATGGGTTGTTAACTGGTCCGGGGTGTACACACACACTTAGGGAAGAACCTGCCCTGTGAAACACCCTGGACTGGACATTGAGGATTCAAAATTAAATCAGCTAGTTCCTGCCCTCCAGGAGCTTATGGTCCAGGGTGGGGTGTGAGGATGGGGGGAACCTTGAACTGGAATAAGTGCTGCCCTCATTTCCAAACATGTTAGGGCTGCTGGAGTAGGTCTACAGAAAGGGTTCCATGTGGAAGTGAAGAAGGGACTGTTTTAGGGGCTTGGAAGTTTTTCCCAGAGGAAGTGCCAATAATAACAACTGTCTTTGGAGGAACTTACCAGGAGCCCAGTGCTGTCCTGGGCACTGTCCCTGCCTGTGGTCTAATTCTCACCACCCTGTAAGCAGCCCCGGACCTATCATGAACTTGAGAATCAGAAGAGTAAGGCTACTACTTCCGAAGGTCTCACAACTGGTTAGAGCTGAGACGGAATTCGGACCCAGTTGACTCCAAACTCCACTGAAAAAGAGGATGTATTTGCCTAGCAGCTGAGAGGGACGGCATTTCCGATTAATGTAGAAGTGTAAACAAGGGTGCAAGGTGCATCCAGGCAGTGCAGGGACAGTGGGGCTGGGAGCAGGTGGAAGGTGCATGACCAGGGAGCCAGGCAGACCCCATCCCAGGGCCTGGTGGCCCAGGCCACAGGGTTTGGCTTCATCCCGTCAACAACAGAAGGACAGTATGATCAGATGTGTGTTTCTGAAAGGTTTCTCTTAGACTTGCAGGGCGAATGGATTGGAGAGGCTGAAGATTAGAGACCTGAAGCCAGTTAGAGAATTATTACAGCAAGTCCAGGTACAGGGTGGTGATGCAAGATGATGATGGAGAGGAAGGGATAACTATCCCGGCTGTTAGAGGGGGACCAGGAGGACTTGGCAGCTGAAGGAAAGTGGTGGTGAGGGAAAGGGAAGAGTCCAGGATTACCTCAGTCCCTCACAACAACTTCTTACATGTCTACAGTCCGACACTGCTTTCACCTGCTTTTAGGATAAAGACATTAGGGTTTGAAAAGATTAAGTCACTTGCCCAAAGTCAACAGTCCCTATTTTATCCTAGCCACGTTTGGAACCCCGTTTCTGGCTCTGTAGCCAAGGCTCTCACTGTTGTCCACTGCGTGTGTGTGCGCAGTGGTGGGTGGGGACTGGGTAGTGATTTGCTCCTTCAGGATGCTTCAGTCATGCTCACCTCTTCCATGTATCTCCTCCCTTCTTTCCTTGCCCTGAACTTTTTCCAGTGAAAAAGAAGTTTAGTGACTATTATGAAAATTGCACTGGTAACCGCAGCAACTTTTATATTTTTAAGCCGTTATGAGAAGGTGATTGTACCAAATGAGCTACAGAAGAGATAGTGTTGCTAGGATTAGAAAAACAAAACGCCAAAACCTTAGAACAGCTTAATCTAACGGGTACTCGTGCCGCATGTTTTAGTGGGTGCCACACAATTGTGGTGAACATGACTAATAAATGACCTTATTAAGTATTATTTTACAAAGTCGCAGCAGACACGGTTGGGTGTCTTTTCAGCATCCTCTCTGACCCCCACCTTCCTAACAGAGCCTATTTCCTAACAGAGCCTTTCTTGTTCCGGTTCGACCTACTTCATGTGGTCTTCAACTTCAGGGGACGCTGGCTCTGGTCCCAGCTTCAAAGGGCAAGTCGTGATTGGTCCAAGATGGGCCTGATGGTCCCCCTAGACATGGGCGGGTAATGTAATTCTGGAGAGTGAAATGTGGATGGATGTGCTGCGAGTCTTCTGGGAAATGTTTCCTCTCTCCTAAGGAAACCCATTCCTCCCCAGGAAGAAATGGTCTCTCTTCCCTCTATATTTTGTCATGTCTGGATGTGATGTGTCCAATTGCAGCAACCATCATGTGACCATGAGGAGAGCCAGATACTCACCCAGAAATGGCCGGGGAGAAAGATGGAAATGGCTCTGGGTCCTCCATGATGTCACTGAGCCACTGATCACACGCCACCTAAGGCCTGCAAAGGCCTTATCTCTGGCCTTTGTGTGCTGTGTGATCATTTTAAACTTCCTTATAGTAGAAGTCGATTTTTTCTTTTTAAAAAAATTTATGGTAAAATATACATAACATGAAATTTACCATTTTAACCATTTCTAAGTGTACAGTTCAGCGGCATTAAGTACATTCACATTGTTGTACAGCCATTACCATCATCGTCTCCAGAACTTTCATCTTTGCAAATGGAAACTCTGGACCCTTTAAACACGAACTCCCCATCCTCCCTCCCTCCAGCCCCAGGCGACCACCATGCTACTTTCTGGTTCAATGAATTTGACTACTCTAGGAACCTCATGTAAGTGGAATCTATAGTACGCATCTGTCTTTTGTGACTGGCTTATTTCACTTAGCATAATGTCCTCAAGGTTCATCCTTGGTGTATGTGTAAGTCATTTTGAAATAAAGTTTCTGATACTTGCAGCCGAATGCATCTCAAGTTATAAACCTGTTAAAACAAGGTTCAAATTTTGTCTTGGCCTCATCGATTCTCAAGTGTAATGGTTAGGAGTATGGACTCTAGAGGCCAAATCTCTGATTTTAAATCCTCACTTTACCACTAATTGTGTGACCTTAGAAAACATGCTTACCTCTCTGTACTTCAATCCTTCCAGCTATAATATTACCTCCTGCATAGGACTGCTGGGGAATTAAATGAGTTATTACATATAAAGCTCTTAAAAGGGTGTCTGGCACACATAATTCTTTTTTTTTTTTTTTTTTTTTCTGGTACGCGGGCCTCTCACTGTTGTGGCCTCTCCCGTTGCGGAGCACAGGCTCCGGACGCACAGGCTCAGCGGCCATGGCTCACGGGCCCAGCCATGTGGGATCTTCCTGGACCAGGGCACGAACCCGAGTCCCCTGCATCGGCAGGCGGATTCTCAACCACTGCGCCACCAGGGAAGCCCTGGCACACATAATTCTTATCATCGTTACTATTATTGCTATTATTAGCTATGAGCGGGCAACAGTTTTGCCAGCTTTCCCTGAATGCCGTGCATGAGTTTATCCTGCTCTTAGCCAGCCATTAGTAGACAGATTATGGGGTATGTTTCTTCTCCTCTGCCTGGAATGAAGGGTCAGGGTCCTCTCCAGTCCTTCTTGGTCTTTCTCTTGCTTAGGTCTTCCTGCTCGCATCTGAGCAGCATGTCCCACTTCCTCCTGACCCAAGGTCAATTCTAGAAAGACCAACTCCAAGGTCCCAGAACCTAAAGGCCCAGAGGCAGCTGGTGCTGTGGGCCAGAAGACCAAGGGTGGGCAGTCGGGCAGCCAGATCACTCCTCCGAGAGTCCTGGGCTCAAGGAGGGAGGTACCTGAGGGATGGTGTATGACTCTGGGTAGCATGGATCAGACAGGATAAAGTAAGCCTGGTCCCTTAATTCACTGTGTGGGAATCTGAGGAGGTGATGGGCAGCCACCAGGATCTGGTGGGCAAACTGAGGGAGGGACCAGCAGGCACAGAAAGCTCTAGAGACCAGGATGCTTCTCCCCCAGCAGTTCTGAGGAAGGAGTGTAGCAGCCCCTGCTCTAAACCCCAGTGTTGTCACTACAGAGGAGCTTTGGATGTGACTAAGGAAGGAGCAGAGAGGAAGAAGATGGCTTGAAAGCATAGAGTGTGGGAATCAAAGAATCAACTCTGGAGATAGGAGAGAGAGAGAGAGAGAGAGAGAGAGAGAGAGAGAGAGAGTGAGTGTGTGTGTGTGTGTGTGTGTGTGTGTGTGTGTGTGTGTGTGTAATGTGCCTTAATTTCCCCATCTGCATCAAGAGGAGGTAGGAAAATGCCTGTCTTTCTGACATTATGAAGATCTTGTCCAGAACAAATGAAATATATTGTTGATAACATGGTATTATATATCGACTATAGTTGATTACACTATTATATAATTAAAAATAAAAAGAACAAATGAAATAATGCCTATGCTTTGAAAAGAATAAAGCCTTCAGGGTAAATTGTTATTAGTATGCTTTTTCAAGATGTCATTTGACCTGACCTCATGGTGACCGAAGGAAATTTTCACTCATGGCATGATGAGAACACAACCTTGGCTGTGCCCCATTTTGCTGCCAATGAAAGGAGGCCAAAAAGACATTTGAGGAGACCCAAATGTCGGTTCCCAACTACCACCTTTACAGAAAGGCTCATGTCTGCAGGGTAAGTCCTGCAGGTGCTAGGTGGGACTGAAACTCTCAGGAAACCCTTCTAGACAGAAGGGTACAGACTCAGATTTTTATTAGCGGGAGGAGAGCTGAGGAGGACTAGAGTCCCTAGAAGCAAGGAGGCTGCCTGATAAACTGTATATCTGGCGGAGGGACAGGAAGGAGATAAAAGATTTTAAAAATGTAATAGAAGATTTGCTTACACTTCTTGGACTGGTAATTAAATTTATTTATAGTTATGGAAAATTTGGGGAAAGGAGGAAAAGCAATTTAAATGCAGAGTTTTCACAGGGCGGCTGCAAATGGCTTGCTTTAACGCGCCTCTGAAGGTTAACAGAATGGAAGGGAGGTCAGACTGAAGTGCATATGATAAGTGACAAGTGTTAACATGGCAAATCATGTATTTAAAATTACTCTGAGCTTTATCAAATGTTTCCTCTCAAAAATAAACTATCCTGGAAGGAAAGGTTAAATGAGAAAAGAGTGTTACTCTAATGTTTCCGTGATGACCGGGGGGGAAGGGAAAAGGGTTCTGTAATGTAGGAGAAGCGGTGATAAATATAAATAGGTTGTTATGGTATTAAGAGTAAAGAAACAAGAATGTTCCAAACTTACACTGCACTGGGAGAAAAGGCAAGAAACTGTTCCCTTTGCTCTTCGTCTTCCTTGTCTCCATGAGCCGAGCAGCCTCCCAGCCCAGTGGAAAGGAGACACCGACAGATGTGCTGTTGATGACAGAGTAACAGCCAGTGCTGCCAGAGCTGTAACTAGCCACGGTCAGCCTTGACCATTAAGAGGTATCTGTAGAATTCTCTGAAGTCCTCCATCCACCACTCCCTTACATGCTATCCATTTCTCACAAGTCTTCTCTCTGACCCTGCCTGGTTGAATAAATCATTGTTCTTACATGCAGCACTTTGAAACAATCTCCAAGGTGTATCTGCAAGTGGAAAAAGCGAAGTGCATTATATTCAACAACATGGAGAGGTCTTAAAAATGTAATATTGGGGAAAAAAAAGAGCAAGACACAAAAGAATTTATACAGTATGATTCCATTAACATAAAGTTTAAAAACAGGCAAAGCTGAACTTTACTGTTTAGAGATGCGTTCAGAGGAGGCAAAACTATAGAGAAAAACAAGGAAATGGATACCACAAAGTCAAGATAATGTTTCCCTATGCACAGAGGTGGGGAGTGGATGGGTAAGGAGAGTCAGACGCGAAGGTCAGGAGTGCTGGCAGCGTTCTGTTTCTTGATCTGAGTGGTGGCTATACAGGTGTACGCTTTATAGTTATTAACTCTATGTTTTTTTTCATTTTCTATGTGCATATTATTTTCCCCCAACAATTTCTTTTTCACAAAATCTAGGTCCGAAACTGTGTGTATAGTATACACACAGTATCTTATTTTCAGAAATAAGATACATATATGTACAAGGCAAATACTAATCAAAATAACTATTCATATCAGACAAAATATAATTTAAGGCAAAAAGCAAAAATGCAGATGAAGTGAGACATTACATGATCAATAGAACAATTAACAAATAAGGCATGATTATCATGAAATTGTATGTGCCTAATAAGATAGTCTCAAAATATTTAAAGTAAAAACTAACATAATTATAAGGAAAAAAATTAAATAAAAAATTACAGTGGGAGATTTTAGTACACTTCAATCAGATTAATAGATTAAGCAGAAAATATAATATATAAATAATAATATCGGGTAGCAAAAAGGGGACATTACTACAGAAGCAGTAGAAATTTTAAAATCATAAAATAATCTATAGACAACTTTATGCCATTACATTTGGAAACTTAGATAAATGGAAAATTATCAAAATGAAAAGCAGAGGCATACTTTATCAAAAAGTCTACAAATAATAAATGCTGGAGAGGGTGTGGAGAAAAAAGAACCCTCCTACCCTGTTGCTGGGAATGTATATTGATGCAACCACTATGGAGAACAGTATGGAGGTTCCTTAAAAAATTTAAAATAGAGCTACCATATGACCCTGTAATCCCATTCCTGGGCATATCTCCAGAGAAAATCATGGTCCAAAAGGATACATGCACCCCAATATTTATTGCAGCACTATTTACAATAGCCAAGACATGGAAGCAACCTAAATGTCCATTGATGGAGGAATGGATAAAGAAGATGTGGTACATATATACAATGGAATATTACTCAGCCATTAAAAAGAATGAAATAGTGCCATTTGCAGCAACATGGATGGACCTAGAGATTGTCATACTGAGTGAAGTAAGTCAGACAAAGAGAAATATCATATGATATCCCTTATATGCAGAATCTAAAAAGAAACCATACAAATGAATTTATTTACAAAACAGAAATGGACTCACAGACTTAGAGAACAAACTTATGGTTACCAGAGGGGAAGGGTAGGGGGAAGGGATAGTTAAGGAGTTTGGGATCGACATGTACACACTGCTATATTTAAAATGGATAACCAACAAGGACCTACTGTATAGCACAGGGAACTCTGCTCAATGTTATGTGGCAGCCTGGAAGGGAGGGGAGTTTGGGAGAGAATGGATACATGTATATGTATGGCTGAGTTGTTTTGCTGTACACCTGAAAATATCACAACATTGTTAATCGACTATACTCCAATATAAAATAAAAAGTTAAAAAAAAAACTGACTCAAGGAAATTTGCTTACTTTAAGGACCTGTAATCATTATTAAATAAATTAAATCAGAACCTAAATCCATCATCAAAACAAAGTGTTCCAGAGAATAGAAAGTAAGAAAAAACTAACTCATTTTATACAGCTAGTTAACTTTGATATTAAACCTGTACAAGGATAGTAGGATAATAGGAAATTGTAAGATGGATAGAAAGAAAGAAAGTCATATGGCAATGTTATTTATGAATGTAGATGTAAAATACTAAATCAACTCAACTTCAGAAGTGTTTATAAGCATAATATGTCTTGACCAAGTAGGATTTATCCTAAGAATGTATCATTCAATAGCAGAGGGTATATCAATGTTAAGTAACCACTTATCAGATTAAAAGAGGAAAGACTTCTGATAATCTCAGCAGATGCAGAAGATATTCAATACAATTTAATACTCTTTCATAACTAAAAAAAAAAGAGAAAAGAAAATGTTATCTATCTAGAAATAGAAGGGACCTGTTTTAATCTGATAAAGAGTGTCAGCCAAAAATCTACAGTCTTACTTAAATTTTGAAGTTTAGCAGGATTTCCTTTGATGTCAATAAAAAGACAAGGATGTATTCTATTGCTCCTCGTAACAAGATTGCACTTGAGGTCCTAAAGATGTAATAACACAAGGAAAAAAATTAGTTATAAGGAAGGAAAGAGAAAAAAATTATTATTTACAGACATAATTGTCTACATGGAAAACCTGAAACCCAAACTTTTAGACCTAAGAGTCTAAGTCTGGGTACAGCACAAACATACAAAAGCACTGAAACTTCTAGACACCAATAATAACCTATTAGGCAAGACTTACTATTCCGTATAATTACAAACAAAGTTCCAATAGGATTTTTCACAGACCTTAATCTGACTCTAAGATTTGTACATTAAAGTAGAAATGCATAGGGCTTCCCTGGTGCCTCAGTGGTTGAGAGTCTGCCTGCCTATGAAGGGGATACGGGTTTGTTCCCCGGTCCAGGAAGATTCCACATGCCGTGGAGCAGCTGGGCTCGTGAGCCATGGCCGCTGAGCCTGTGCATCCGGAGACTGTGCTCTGCAACGGGAGAGGCCGCAACAGTGAGAGACCCGTGTATGGAAAAAAAAAAAAAGTAGAAATGCATAATTAACCAACATAAATCTGAAAAAGAAGAAAGATAAAGGATTTGTTTCATAAGCTATCAAGACGTATTCTCAAGTTCGCCACTTCACCAAATGCCAATTTGTCAAATGGCCAATTCAATGAATGGCCAGTTTGCCAAAAGCCAATTTGCTGAAGAATTAATTACACAAATGACTGACTCACAGAATTTGCAAGATGTACTGAGTAGCCACAATGTGTTATAAGCAATTTTCTTGACTATAGTTATAAGAATTCTAAGCAAGGATATATTCAATGTAGTAAATATAGTCAAGGATATATTCAAGACTATATACCTCAAGTATAATCTTCATATACTCATGATATAATTAATGACTTTATAATAACATAATCTTCATTACTATATTCTTGTAAGTGATATATATGAGAAAAGATAAAAATCTATACATGAGTGCATTCAAGACTATATTAAAATATTCAGGAATACATTCTTCATAAACTAACTTTTTGCAAACCAAATATTCCTTCAAATGCTTCTGACAAAAATGTAATTTAGAATATACATATTCTATATAGAGAATATGAGACTATATGAGAAAATAGTCTCAAGAAGAATATTGTCATATTTTAATATATTTATTAATTTATTATCTAATATATTCAAGAATCTTATTTCTTAAAATTTTTGAAAAATTAGTTAATATGATAAAGGTTGGCAAATTGGACATTAGATGGATTGATTTAAAAATTGGCTTTCGCAGACTACATATTGTGTGATTCCATTTATATGACATGTCTGGAAAAGGCCAATTTGTAGAGACAAAGAACAGATCAGTTGTTGCCTAGAGTTGGAGGGGTGGTGGGTAGGTGTGGGGGTTAATTACAAAGTGAAGGAACTTTATGGGACAGTGGAAATGTTCTTAACCTGAATTGTGATGATTGCACAACTCTACAAATTTACTAAAATCACTGAATTGTACCTTTGCAGTGGGTGAATTTTAGAGTATGTAAATTATAACTCAATGTAACTTAAAAATGGGAAGAAATGGCTTTCAGTAAATTGATTGCCAGCACAATAATCTAGAACTATTATTATAAAAATATAGTAATTAAGACAGTATGGCATTGGTATAGGAGTAGATGGAAAGAACAATGGAGTAAAATAGAAAGCTCAGAAACAGATTCAAATATATGTAGGATCTTGATATACTGCAGAGGCAGTACTGAAAAATAAGTGAGGAAAGAATGGACTATTCAATAATTGGTGTTGTACCACTTGGCTAACCATATAAAAACAAAATAAAATTTGATATCCATATTATATCATGCACAAAATTTAACTCCAGATTTATTACAGAGCTAAATATAAAAAATAAAACTTTAGACTTCTGATTTCTGGTCTGCTTTATAAGAAGCGTAGAAACCTTCACACCATCCTAACAATAAGTACAAAGCTGAACAAAGTGAAAAATCAACAAGTCTTCTTATATCTGTTAGAGAAGTGAAATAATTGGGCAAACAGCTGCCCACAAAGTTGGAGATACAGACAGATGGATACAGAGAATTAGAACATCCTGGAGCAGAAACCACCATGGGAACCAATAACAGGGTAGGAAATCCTAAACAGATTGACAGATTGCTGGAGGCTCAGTGGAGACAAGCCCAAGAAATAGAAGCTCCAGGGAGACCCAGTCACAGAGGGTCCTTCACACTTTTGTGAGTTTTACAACCAAGAGCTCTATGAGGTTCTCATAGTGAATACTGGAGAAAAATCTCCTTGTGCTTCCTGCATAGGGAGGAGAAAAGGAAGCATTTTGAAATACACCAGAGCATTCTGTTCTTTTTAACAAGGCCTGCCCTCAGGAGAACTCTTTTACCAGAGCCTAACCTACCTGGGGGAAGGGAAATACCCAACTCCACCCCACTCTAGACTTCCATGGGGGGAAGGGAAATGCACAATCTAGTCCCTTCTGGTCATCTTTTCCCACTGAAGGGAGGAAAAAATTCTGAGACGCACTGGTGAAGTTCACAGTCCAGGGCCACAGGCTTACCAAAAGACTGAGACCTAATCATAGGACTACAGGAGGCATCCCCTCCTCCCACATCTTACAACTACATTACTAAAGTCTCATTACCCCAGTTCCACTTACCCAGGGCATCATGTCCACCTTTCAACGAAAAATTACAAGGCATACTAAAAGTCAAAAAACAGAGTTTGAAGACACTGAACAAGCATCAGAACCAGAGTCAGATATGGCAGAAACGTTGGAATTATCAGGCCAAATTTAAAAAAAATTATGATTAATATGATAAAGATTGTTTTTAAGAAAGTAGATAGCGTGCAAGAACAGATGGATAATGTAAGCAAAGAGGTGGAAATTCTAAGAAAGAATCAAGATAAAATGTTAGAGACCAAAAACACTAACAGAAATGAAGAATGCCTTTAATGGGCTCATTACTGGTCTGGGACATGGCTGAGGAAAGAGTCTCTGAGCTTGAATATATAACAATAGAAACTTCCAAAACTGAAAAAAAGAAAAAAGACTGGGGGGGGGGGTGTTGGGCAAAATCCCCAGAATATCTGAGAACTGTGGGACAACTACAAAATGTGTAACATGTGTAATGGGAACACTGGAAGGAGAAGAAAGAGAAAAAGGAACAGAAGCAGTAATTGAAGCAATAATGACTGAAAATTTCCCCAAATTAATGTCAGACACCAAACCACAGATTCAGGAAGCTCAGAGAACAAGCAGGATAAATGCAAAACAAACAAACAAATAAACAAATAAACTACACCTTAGCATATCATATTCAAATTCAGAAAACCAAAGGTAAAGAAAAAACCTTAAAAGAGGCCAGAGAGATAAAACACCCTACCTGTAGAGGAGCAAAGGTAAGAGTTATATCATACTTCTCAGAAATAATTTAAGCAAGAAGAAAGTAAAGTGAAAATTTAAAGTGTGGAGAAAAAAATATTCACCAACATGGAATTCTGTACCCTGCAAAATTATACTTCAAAAGTGAAGGAGAAATAAGGACTTTCCTAGACAGACAAAAATTGAAGGAATTTGTTGCCGGGAGACCAGTCTTGAAAGAAATGTTAAAAGTTCTTCAGAGAGAAGGAAAAATGATATAGGTCAGAAACTCAGATCTACATTTTAAAAGATTATTGGAAAATGAATAAAGATAAAATAAAAATTTATTTTTCTTAATTTATCTAACAGACAACAGTTTGTTCAAAATAATAATAGCAACAATGTATTTGATTATATATTTATATATGTATTATGTGTATGTATGTGCTTATATATGCTTATATATGAGTGAAATCAATGACAACAATGATAATGATACAAGGGACAATAGGGAGGACTTGGGAATATTTTGTTATTAGAGGATACTAGCATGATCCATGAGATGGAGTAGTATTGATTGAAAGCAGCCTTGGATTAGTTGTAAATGTATATTGCAAACTCTAGGGCAACCACTTAAAAAAGTTTAAAAAGAAATACAATTGATATGCTAAGAAAGGAGAGAAAATGGAATCATAAAATGCTCAATTAAAACCACAAAAGTGGTGTGATGAATTGGGAGATTGGGATTGACATATATACACTAATATGTATAAAATTGGTAACTATTAAGAACCTGCTGTATAAAAAAATAAATAAAATAAAATTCAAAAATTCACACACACAAAAAAACCCACAAAAGGGACTTCCTTGGTGGTGCAGTGGTTAAGAATCCACCTGACAATGCAGGGGACACAGGTTCGATCCCTGGTTTGGGAAGATCCCACATGCCACGGAGCAACTAAGCCTATGTGCCACAACTACTGAGCCTGAGCTTTAGAGCCCACAAGCCACAACTTCTGAGCCCACGTGCCTCAGCTACTGAAGCCCACGTGCCTAAAGCCCGTGCTCCACAACAAGAGAAGCCACCTCAATGAGAAACCTGCACACTGCAACAAAGAGTAGCCCCTGCTCACTGCAACTAGAGAAAGCTCACATGCAGCAATGAAGACCCAATGCAGCCAAAAAAACCCAAAACAAACCACAAAAAGCAGAAAACGTTTGGAATTTTAAAAAAAGAAGCAAAGAACACGGCAAAAAATAGAAAACAGTAACAAACATGGTAGATATTAATCAGCTTATGTCAATAATTACTTAAAATATCAATGCTCTAAATACACCAATTAAAAGACAGAGGTTGTTGGAATAGATTAAAAAACAAGACCCAGTTATATGTTGTCTACAAGAAATCCATTTTTTAAAATTGAAGTATAGTTGATTTACAATGGTGTGTTATTTCTGCTGTACAGCAAAGTGACTGAGTTATACGTATATATACATTCTATTTAAAATAAATTTTTTTATTGGTGTATAGTGCTCTACAATGTTTTTACTTTCTGCTGTACAATGAAGTAAATCAGCTATAAGTATACATATATCCCCTCTTTTTTGGATCTCCTTCCCATTAAGGTCACCACAGAGCATTGAGTAGAGTTCCCTGTGCTATACAGCAGGTTCTCATTAGTTATCTATTTTATTTTATTTTAAAAAATTAATTAATTTATTAATTTATTTAATTTTTGGCTGCATTGGGTTTTCGCTGCTGCACACGGGTTTTCTCTAGTTGCTGAGAGCAGGGGCTACTCTTTGTTGTGTTGCATGGGCTTCTCATTGTGGTGGCTTCTCTTGGTTGCGGAGCACAGGCTCTAGGCACACACACTTCAGTAGTTGTGGTGCATGGGCTTAGTTGCTCTGCAGCATGTGGGATCTTCCCAGACCAGGGCTCGAAGCCCTGCCCCCTGCATTGTCAGGTGGATTCTTAACCACTGCGCCACCAGGGAAGCCCCAGTTATCTATTTTATACATAGTAGTGTATATATGTCAATCTCAATCTCCCAATTCATCCTACCCCACCCTTTACCCACTTGGTGTCCATACGTTTGTCTTCCACATCTGTGTCTCTATTTCTGCTTTGCAAATAGGTTCATCTGGACCATTTTGCTAGATTCCACATATATGCGTTAATATATGATATTTGTCTTTCTCCTTCTGACTTACTTCACTCCATATGACAGTCTCTAGATCCATCCATGTCTCTACAAATGACTCAATTTCATTCCTTTTTATGGCTGAGTAATACTGCATTATATATATGTACCCCATCTTCTTTATCCATTCACCTGTTGATGGATATTTAGGTTGATTCCATGTCCTGGCTATTGTAAATAGTGCTGAAATGAACATTGGTTTGCATGTGTCTTTTTGAATTATGGTTTTCTCAGGGTATATGCCCAGCAGTGGGATTGCTGGGTTACATGGTGATTCTACTTTTAGTTTTTTAAGGAACCTCCAAACTGTTCTCCATAGTGGCTGCATCAATTTACATTCCCACCAACAGTGCAAGAGGGTTCCCTTTTCTCCACACCCTCTCTCGCATTTATTGTTTGTAGATTTTCTGATGATGGCCATTCTGACAGGTGTGAGTTGATACCTCATTTTGATTAGCATTTCTCTAATAATTAGTGATGTTGAGCATCTTTTCATGTGCCTCTTGGCCATCTGTATGTCTTCTTTGAAGAAATATCTATTTGGGTCTTCCACCCATTTTCTGATTGGCTTGTTTGTTTTTTGATATTGAGCTGCATGAGCTGTTTGTATATTTTGGAGATTAATCCCTTGTCAGTTGCTTCATTTGCAAATATTTTCTCCCATTCTGAGGGTTGTCTTTTCATCTGTTCATGGTTTCCTTTGCTGTTAAAAGCTTTTAAGTTTCATTAGGTGTCATTTGTTTATTTTTGTTTTTATTTTCATTACTCTAGGAGGTGAGACAAAAAGGATCTTGCTGTAATTTATGGCAAAGAGTATTCTTCGTATGTTTTCCTCTAAGACTTTTATAGTGTCCAGTCTTACATTTAAGGCTTTAATTCATTTTGAGTTTATTTTTGAGTATGATGTTATGGAGTGTTCTAATTTCATACTTTTACATGTAGCTGTCCAGTTTTCCTAGCACCACTTATTGAAGAGACTGTCTTTTCTCCATTGTATATTCTTGCCTCCTTTGTCATAGATTAGGTGACCATAGGTGTGTGGGCTTATCTCTGGGCTTTCTATCCTGTTCCATTGATCTACATTTCTGTTTTTGTGTCAGTACCATACTGTCTTGATTACTACAGCTTTGTAGTATAGCCTGATATTACAGAGCCTGATTCCTCCAGCTCCGTTTTTCTTTCTCAAGATTGCTGTGGCTATTTGGGGTCTTTTGTGTTTCCATACGAATTGTAGAATTTTTTTGTTCTAATTCTGTGAAAAATGCCATTGGTAATTTGATAGGGATTGCATTGAATCTGTAGATTGCTTTGGGTAGTAATAGTCATTTTCACAATGTTGATTCTTCCAATCAAAGAACATGGTATATCTCTCCGTTTGTGTCATCTTTGATTTCTTTCATCAGTATCTTATAGTTTTCTGAGTACAAGTCTTTTGCCTCCTTAGGTAGGTTTATTCCTAGGTATTTTATTCTTTTTGTTGCAATGGTGAATGGGATTGTTTCCTTAATTTCTCTTTCTGATCTTTCATTGTTCGCGTATAGGAATACAAGTGATTTCTGTGCATTAATTTTGTATCCTGCGACTTTACCAAATTCACTGATTAGCTCTAGTAATTTTCTGGTGGCATCTTTAGGATTTTCTATGTACAGTATCATGTCATCTGCAAATAGTGACAGTTTCACTTCTTCTTTTCCATTTGTACTCCTTTTATTTATTTTTCTTCTCTGATTGCCATGGCTAGGACTTCTAAAACTATGTTGAATAATAGTGGTGAGAGTGGATATCCTTGTCTTGTTCCTGATCTTAGAGGAAAGGCTTTCAGCTTTTCACCATTGAGAATGATGTTTGCTGTGGGTTTGTTGTATATGGCCTTTATTATGTTGAGGTAGGTTCTCTCTATGCCTACTTTCTAGAGAGTTTTTATCATAAGTGGGTGTTGAATTTTGTCAAAAGCTTTTTCTGCATCTTTCGAGATGATCATATGGTTTTTATTCTGTAATTTGTTACTATGGTATATCACATTGATTGATTTGTTTGTATTGAAGAATCCTTGCATCCCTGGGATGAATCCCACTTGATCATGATGTATGATCCTTTTAATATGTTGTTGGATTCTGTTTGCTAGTATTCTGTTGAGGATTTTTGTGTCTATGTGATTATACATTCTTTTTTTATATTCTTTTCCATTATGGTTTATCACAGAATATTGAATATGGTTCCCTGTGCTATAAGTAGAACCTTGTTGTTTATCCATTCTATGTGTAATAGTTTGCCTCTGCTAACCCCAAACTCCCACTCCATTCCTCCCCCACATCTCCTTCCCCTTGACAACCACAAATCTGTTCTCTATGTCTGTGAATATGTTTCTGTTTTGTAGATAAGTTCATTTGCATCATATTTTAGATTCCACATATAGGTGATATCATATGGTATTTGTCTTTCTCTTTCTGACTTACTTCACTTAATATGATAATCTCTAGTTCCATCCCTGTTGCTGCAAATAGCATTATTTCATTCTTTTTTTTGGCTGAGTAGTATTCTATTGTATATATATATATACACCACATCTTTTTTTTTTTTTAGCATCTTTATTGGAGTATAATTGCTTTACAATGGTGTGTTAGTTTCTGCTTTATAACAAAGTGAATCAGCTATACATATCTCCATATCTCTTCCCTCTTGCATCTCCCTCCCTCCCACCTTCCTTATCCCAACCCTCTAGTACACCACATCATCTTTATCCATTCATCTGTTCATGGACATTTAGGTTGTTTCCATGTCTTGGCTATTGTGAATAGTGCTGCTATGAACATAGGGTTGCATGTATCTTTCCAAATTATAGTTTTGTCCATATATAATGCCCAGGAGTGGGATTGCTGGATCATATTGCAACTCTATTTTAAGGATTTTTTTTTTTTGCTGTACACGGGCCTCTCACTGTTGTGGCCTCTCCCGTTGTGGGGCACAGGCTCCGGACGTGCAGGCTCAGCGGCCATGGCTCACGGGCCCAGCTGCTCTGCGGCATGTGGGATCTTCCCGGACCGAGGCGCGAACCCGTGTCCCCTGCATCGGCAGGCGGACTCTCAACCACTGTGCCACCAGGGAAGCCCTAATTTAAGTTTTTTATGGAACCTCCATACTGTTTTCCATAGTGGCTGCACCAACTTACATTTCCACCAATAGTATAGGAGAGTTCCCTTAAGAAATCCACTTCAAATGTAAAGACACATATAGATTAAAAGTAAAAAGATGCAGAAAGATATCCCAAGCTAAACCTAATCAAAAGAAAGTGGGAGTAGCTATATTAATTTCAGACAGAGCTGACTTTAGAGCAAGGAAAATTATCAGGAATGAAGAAGGACATTACATAATGAAGAGTCAATACTCCAAGAAGAGATAATAATCCTTACTGTGTATGCACCTAACAACAGAGCATTAAAACACGTGAAGAAAAAGCAGATAGAACTGCAAGGAGAAATAGATGAATCCACTGTTATAGCTGGAGACTTTAACACCCCTTTATCAGAAATGGATAGATCCAGGAGGCAGAAAATCAGTAGGTACATAATTGAACTCAACAGCACCATTAATCAATTGGATATAATTGACATCTCTAGACTACTTCATCCAAGAACAACAGATACACATTTTTCTCAAGCTCACATGGAGCATTCACCAAGATAGACCACATTCTGCGTTATAAAACACATCTTTTCTTTAACTGAAATATAGTTGACATAAAATATTGTTAGTTTCAGGTGTACTACATAGAAATTTAGCATTTGTATACATTATGGAATGATCACCATGGTGAGTCTAGTAACCATCTGTCCCTATACAGAGTTATTACAGTAGTATTTACCATATTCCCTATGCTGTGTATTACATCCCTGTGGCTTATATATTTGATAACTGGAAGTTTGTAGCTCTTCATCCCCTCCACCTATTTTGCACCCCCCCCACCTTCTTCTTTGGCAACCACCAATTTGTCCTTTGTATCTATGAGTCTGTTTTCATTTTGTTGTGTTTCTTTTTAGGATTCCACATATAAGTGAGATAATATGGTATTTGTCTTTCTCTGTCTGACTTATTTCACATAGCATGATACCCTTTAGAGCCATCCATGTTGTCACAAATAGCAAGAGTTCATTTTTTTTAAGGCTGAATAATAATAGTCTATTATGTGTGTGTGTATAATATATATATTACATATATTATATATGTAATGTATATATTATATATATTTCACATCTTCTTTATCTTTTTATCTATTGATGGACATTTAGGTTGCTTCCATATCCTGGTGATTGTAATAATGCTGCAATGAACATAGGGGTGCATATATCTTTTTGGATTAGTGTTTTTGTTTTCTTTGGTTAAAAACCCAGAAGTGAAATTGCTGGATCATATGGCAGTTTAATTTTTTGAGGAATCTCCATATTATTTTCGAAGAGGCTGCACCAATTTACAATTTCACCATGATTAAGGGTTCCCTTTTCATCACATTCTCTCCAGTGCTTGTTATTTGCTGTCTTTTGTTAATAGTCATTCTGACAGGCATGAGGTGGCATCTCACTGTGGTTTAACTTGGATTTCCCTGGTGATTAATGATGTTGAGCATACTTTCATGTGTCTGTTGGCCATCTGTATGACTTCTTTGGAAAAATGTCTGTTCAGGTCCTCTACCCATTTTAAAAATCAGGGTTTTTTTTTATGTTGACGTGTATGAGTTCTTTGTGTATTTTGGATATTAACCCCTTATTAGATATATTGTTTGTAAATATCTTCTTCCATTCAGTAGGTTGTCTTTTCATTTTGTTGATAGTTTCCTTCACTGTGGAAAAGCTTTTTAGTTTGATGTAGTCCCATTTGTTTATTTTTGCTTTTGTTTCCTTTGCCTGAGGAGACAGATAAAGAAATATTGCTAAGACTGATGCCCAAGAGTGTAGTGCCTATGTTTTCTGCTAGGAGTTTTATAGTTTCAAGTATTACATTTAAGTCTTTAATCCATTTTGAGTTTATTTTTGTATGTGGTGTGAGAAAGAAAGTAGCCCAGTTTTATTCTTTTGCATGTAGCTGTCCAGTTTTCTCAACTTCATTTATTGAAGAGGTTATCTTTTCCCCATTGTATATTCTTGTCTCCTTTGTTATAGATTGATTGACCATATAAGTGTGAGTTTATTTCTGGGCTCTCTATTCTGTTGCATTGATCTCTGTGTCTGTTTCTGTGCAGTACCATATTGTTTTGATTACTGTAGCTTTGTAATATAGTTTGAAATCAGGGGGCATGATGCCTCTAGCTTTGTTCTTCTTTCTTAAGATTGCTTTGACTATTCAGGGTCTTTTGTGTTTCTATACAATTTTAGAATTCTTTGTTTTAGTCCTATGAAAAATGCCTTTGGTATTTTGATAGGGATTGCATTGAATCTATAGATTGCTTTGACGAGTATGGTCATTTCAACAATATTAATTCTTCCAATCCATGAGCATAACAATCTTTCCATTTGTTTGTGTCATCTTCAATTTCTTTTATCAATGTCTCATAGTTTTCAGAGTACATGTCTTTTACCTCTTTGGTTAGATTTATTTTGAGGTATTTTATTCTTTTTTGATGCAATTATAAATGGGATTGTTTTCTTAATTTCTCTTTCTGATAGTTCATTATTAGTGTAGAGAAATGCAACAGATTTCTGTTTATTAATTTCATATCTTGCAACTTTACTGAATTCATTTATTAGTTCTAATAGGTTTGTGTGTGTGTGTGTGTGTGTGTGTGTGTGTGTGTGTGTGTGTGTGTGTGGTACACGGGCCTCTCAATGTTGTGGCCTCTCCTGTTGCAGAGCACAGGCTCCAGACGCACAGGCTCAGTGGCCGTGGCTCACGGGCCTAGCTGCTCTGTGGCATGTGGGATTTTCCCGGACCGGGGCACGAACCCGTGTCCCCTGCATTGGCAGGTGGACTCTCAACCACTGTGCCATCAGGGAAGCCCTCTAATACGGTTTTTTGGTAGCATCTTTAGGATTTTCTTATATAGTATCATTTAATCTGCAAACAGTGATAGCTTTTCTTCTTCCTTTCCAGTTTGGATTTCTTTTCTTTATTTTTTCTCATCTTATTGCTGTGGCTAGGACTTCCAATAGTATGTTAAACAAAAGTAGGGGGGGTGGGCATCCTTGTCTTGTTCCTGATTTTAGAGGAAATGCTTTCAGCTTTTCACTGTTGAGTACAATGCTGGCTGTGAGTTTGTAATATATGGCCTTTATTATGTTAAAGTATGTTCCCTCTATACCCATTGCATTGAGAGTTTTTATCGTAAATGGATGTTGAGTTCTGTCAAAAGGTTTTTCTGCATTTCTTGAGATGATCATATGGTTTATATTCTTCAATTTTTTAAATGTTGTACATCATGTTAATTGATTTGTGGATATTGAATCATCCTGGCATCCCTGGGATAAATCCCACTTGATCATGGATAAATCCCACATGATCCTTTTAATGTACTGTTGAATTTGGTTTGCTATATTTTGTTAGAAGTTTTTGCATCTATGTTCATCATGGATATTGGCCTGTAATTTTCTTTCTTTGTGGTGTCTTTTGTTTTGGTATCAGAACGATGCTGGTCTCGTAGAATGAGTTCAGAAGTATTCCTTCCTCTTCAATTTTTTAGAATAGTTTGAGAAGAACAGGTGTTAAGACTTCTTTAAATGTTTGGTAGAAATCACCACTGTCTTCCAGATTACTAATCTGTTCCTCTGTATGATCTAATCTACTATTGATTCCTTCTAGTGTATTCTTTATTTCAGTTATTGTATTTTCCAGCTGTTTGGTTCTTCTTTATGTTTTCTAACTCTTGTTGAAATTCTTGCTGTGTTCTTCTATTCTTATCCCAAGTTCAGTAAGCATCTTTATGATCATCTTGAACTATTTACTGGGTAGATTGCTTATCTCCACTTCATTTAATTCTTTTTCTGAGGTTATGTCTTGTTCCTTTGCTTGGAACATATTCTTTTGTCTCCTTATTTTGCCCAATTCTCTGTGTTTATTTCTATGTGTTAGATAAGTCAGTTACATTTCCTGATCTTGAAGAAGTGGCCTTATGTATGAGATGTCCTATGGGTCCCTGTAGCATGCTCCTCTCTGATCACCAGAGCTATATACTCTAGAGGTGCCCCCTATGTGGGCTATGTACACCCTTCTGTTGTGGTGGGGCTTACTACTATGGGCAAGCTTGTAGGTAGGGCTGGCCCCCAGCCTGGTTGGCTGTGAGACCATGCCTTGTGCTGTGACTGTGTGTATGCTAGAGGGTGGGATAGGCTTCCCACACAGCTGTCCACACTGCCGGGAGGAGGGGGCATAGGGCATTGGCCTGCTGGTGCATGGGGCTGCATCCCTGGGGCTAATAGGCTAGAGGGAGGATTCCAAATGGTGCTTGACAGTGTTTTTGTGGTAGAATGAGCTTCCCCAAATGGTTGCATCAGCATCTCCTTCCCAAGAAGGAGTCCCAGCTGCCTCCTGCCTCCCAAAGAGGTTCTCCAAGATCACGCAGCAGGTCTGACCCAGGCTCCTTTTAAACTACTGCCTCTGTACTGAGATTCGGAACATGTGGGATTTTGCACACGCCCTTTAAGAGTGGAGTATCTGTTTCCTAAAGGCCCCTGGCTCTCCTGAACATAAGCCCTCCTGATTTTCAAAGCCAGACATTCTGGGGACTTGTCTTCTCAGTGCAGGAGCCCCAGGCTGGGAAGACTTATCTGGGGCTCAGACTGCTCACTCCTTGGTGAGGACGTCTACAATTGTGATATTCCTCCTTTTTGTGAGTCACCGACCTAGGACTGTGGGTCCTGACTATACTGTCTTCACTCCTCGTATCTGTCTTGTTGTGGTTCCTTCTTTATGTCTTTAGTTGTGAAACTTTTTTTCTGCTCATCTTCAGGTCATTCTTATAGAGAGTTGCTCTGTAGGTGGTTGTAATTTTGGTGTGTCCATGAAGAGGAGGTGAGTTCCGTGTCTTCCTACTCCATCATCTTGGCCACAGATCTCCTACAAAACACATCTTAACAAATTTAAAAGAATAAAAATCATAGAACATCTTCTCTCAGATCACATTTGAATTAATCTAAAAATCAATAAAAGAAAGATAGCTGGAAAATCCTCCAAATGCTTGGAGATTAAACAGAATGCTTCTAAATAACGCATAAGTCAAGGAAGAAATCTCAAGGGAAATTTAAAAATATTTTCACCTAATGAAAATGAAAACACAACTTATCCTAATTTGTGGGATGCAGTGATTGCATTTAAAGCTGTGCTTAGAGGGAAAGTTGTGGCATTAAAGACATGTATTAGAAAAGCAGAAGGATCTAAAATCAATGATCTTAGCTTCCTCCTTAAGAAGCTAGCTAAAGAAGAGCAAATTAAGTCAAAAGTAAGAAGAAAAATAAAATAAAAATCAGAGCCAAAATCAGTGAAATTGTATACAAGAAATCAAAACAGAAAATCAATGAAACCTAAACCTCATTCTTTGAAAAGATCAATAAAATGAACAGGCCTCTAGCCAGGTTAAATATGGAAATAAGAGAGAAGACACAAATTACTAATATCAGAAATAAAGGAGGGGACATCACTACAGATTCCATGGATGTTAAAAGGATAATAAAGGAATATTATGAACAATTTTATGCCCATAAAATTGATTACCTAGATGAAATGGACCAATTTGTTGAAAGACACATGAGAAGATATATAATCTAAATAGGCCTATCTCTATTAAAGAAATTGAATCAATAATTAATAACTTCCCAAGGCAAAAAGCACCAGGCCTGGAAAGGTTCACTGGTGAATTCTACCAAACATTTAACCAAGAAAGTATACCAATTCTCTACAGTCTCTTCAGAAGATAGAATCAGAGGGACTATTTCCTAACTCATTTTATGAGGCCTGCATTACTCTAATAACAAAACCAGACAAATAGCTCTCATAAGCATCAGAGATGATCATATCAGTAGATGCAGAAAGAGCACTTGACAAAATCCAACACCCATTCGTGATAAAAACTCTCAGCAAACTAGGAATAGAGGGAAACTGCCTCAACGTGATAAAGAACATCTACAAACAACCTACTTAGTGGTGGTAAAATTAAAGCTTTTCCAATAAGATTAGGAATAAATCAAGAATGTTCCCTTTCACTACTGCTTTTCAATATCATACTGGAAATCCCAGATAATGCAAGAAGACAAGAAAAGGAAATTAAAGATATACAGATAGGGAAGAAGAAATAAAACTGTCTTTGCAGATGATATGATCATCTATGTAGAAAATCTGAAAGAAGTGACCAAAAAAAAAAAACCCTTCTGAAACTAATTAGCATTATAGCAAGGTTGCAAGATACAAGGTTAATATACAAAAATCAATCACTTTCCTATATAGGAAATAAAAATCCCAGCAAGTTATTTTGTGAATATTGACAACCTTACTCTAAAATTCATATGGAGAGGCAGAAAATCCAGAATAGCCAACATAATATTGAAAGAGAAGAATAAAGTTGGAGGGCTGACAATACCCAACTTCGAGATTTACTATAAATCTACAGTCATCAAGACGGTGTGGTACTGGCAAAAGAATAGATAAATAGATCAATGGAACAGAGAGCCCAGAAACAGACCCACCTAAATAAAGTCAACAGATTTTTGACAAAGGAACGAAGACAATATAATGGAACAAAGATAGTCTTTTCAATAACTGGTACTGCAACAACTGGGCATCCACATGAAAAAATGAATCTAGACACAGACCTTTCACAAGAATTAAATCAAAATGGATAATAGACCTAAATGTAAAATGCAGAACTATGTTACTACTCCTAGAAGATAACATAAGAGAAAACCTAGATGACCTTGGGTTGGCAATTCCTTTTCAGATACAAAACCAAAGGCATGATCCATGAAAGAAATAATTGATAACCTGAACTTCATCAAAGTTAAAATTGTCTCTGTGAAAGACAATGTCAAGAGAATGAGAAGACAAGCCACAGACTGGGAGAAAATACTTGCAAACCATGTATCTGATAGAGGTCTGTTATCCAGAATGAAGAACCCTGAAAACTCAGCAATAAAAGAATGAACAATGCAATTTTAAAAATGGGCAAAAGACTTAAACTCCTTACCAAAGAAGACATATAGATGGCAAGAAAACATGAAAAGGTATTCAACATCATACGTCATTAGGGATTGCAAATTAAAACAATGAGATACCACTACACACCTATTAGAATGGCCAAAATTCAAAACATTGACAAAAACAAATGCTGTCAAGAATATGGAATAACAGGAATTCTCATTCATTGCTGGTGAGAATACAAAATGTACAGTCACTTTGGAAGACAGTTTGGCAGTTTCTTACAAAACTAACATACTCTTACCATGTGATCCAGCAGTCACACTCCTTAAAATTTACCCAAAATGAACTAAAAATTTATGTCCATACACATGGATGCTTGTAGCAGATTTATTCATAATTGCTAAAACTTGGAATCAACCAATATGTCCTTCAGTTCATGAGTGGATAAGTAAATTGTGGTCCCTCCAGAAAGCGGAATACTATTCAGTGCTAAAAAGGAATGAGCTATCAAGCCATGAAAAGACGTGGAGGAAACGTAAATGCATATTACTAAGTGACAGAAGCCAATCTGAAGAGGCTACATACTATATGATGTTCTGGAAAAGCAAAACTATGGAGATAATAAAAAGATTAGTGGTTGCCAGAGGTTACTGGCAAGAGAGTGATGAATAAACAGAGCTCAGAGGGCAGTGAAACTATTCTGTATGATACTATAATAGTGGATGCATGTCATCATACATTTGTCAAAATCCGTAAAGTGGATGACACCGAGAGTGAAGCTGAAAGCAAACTATGTACTTCTCATGATAATGATGTATCAATGTAGGTTCATCAATTGTAACAAATGGTGCAAGATGTTGATAGCAGGGGAGGTTGTGGATGTGTGGGGACAGGGGATACTTTCAAGTCGTTTTGCTGTGAACCTAAAACTGCTCTAAAAAAATAAAGTTTATTAATTAAAAATAAAAGATTAAAACTATATGAAGAAAATATAGGAAAATACATTTATGACCACAAAGTAAGGAATGACTTTTTTAGAAGACACACACACATACACACACACACACACACAGGGAAATCATAAAGGAAAAGGCTAAAAAATGTGACATCAAAATAGAAAACTTTGGGCTTCCCTGGTGGCGCAGTGGTTGAGAATCCACCTGCCGATGCAGGGGACACGGGTTCGTGCCCTGATCCGGGAAGATTCCACGTGCCGCGGAGCGGCTGGGCCTGTGAGCCATGGCCACTGAGCCTGTGAGCCTGGAGCCTGTGCTCCGCAACAGGAGAAGCCACAACAGTGAGAGGCCCACGTACCACAAAAAAACCACAAAAAACAAAATAGAAAACTCTGTGGAATAAAAGACACCATAAACAAAATTAATAGTCAAGCAGTAGACTGGGAGGACATATTTACATCATATATAAAAATCAAAAGAACACTATTCAAGATAACTAATGAGAACCTACTGTATAACACAGGGAATTCTACTCTGCTCTGTGGTGACCTAAATGTGAAGGAAATCCAAAAAAGAGGGGATTTATGAATACGTATAGCTGATTCACTTTGCTGTACAGCAGAAACTAACATGACATTGTAAAACAACTATACTCCAATAAAAATTAATTTTAAAAAAAGAGCACTATTCAGAATAAAGAACTACAAACAACCAAGCAGAAAAATACATGAATCATGTAAGAAGAAGCCTGAATAACCTAAAGGCACATATTAAAATGTTCAGCCTCAGAATAGTCAAGGAGCACTAATTAAAATCACAATGAGAGATCATTTCACACACATAAGATTAGCAGAAAATAAATTCTGATTGTTGAAAAGGATATGGCAAATAGGAACTCTCACACAATGCTGTTGGGAATGCAAATTGGCATAAAAATTTTGAAGCTCAACTTGACAACATCTAGCAAAATGTGAAATGTGCATATCTTATGGCCCGGTAGATCCATCTTTAGTTAAATACCCTAGAAAAGCACTTGCATATGTGTTCAGGGAGATGTTACAGTAATGTTCATTCCAGCATCGTAATAACCAAAAATTGGAAACAATCCAAATGTCCATTAGTATAAAAAAAAGGAATAAATTGTGCTGTGTTTATTCAACAAACTACAATAAAGGGGTTAAAATGGACGGATTATATTTAAGTGTATCAACATGGATAGATAAGGAAAAAATGTAAGAGAGAAAAGAATTATGTAACATTACAAACCATATTATTTGTGAATAATATATGTAATAAAATATATAGTTATTTACGGATACTATGTCAGTTAGGACTTTTTGAATGAAAGTAACAGAAACCCCAGTTCAAAATGGCTTCAGTGATGAAGAGATTTACTATCTCAACAAAACAAGAAGTCTAGAAGTAGGGCATTTCCAAGCTATTTAATTCAGCAGTTTAATATGTCATTAAGGACTTGGGTTTATCTACCTTTTCATTCATCAATCTTAAACATGTTCTCCTCAGCCTAACTCCTCTCCGGAGCACCATATGGCTACCACAATCCGAGGGACCACATGTAGACACAACAGTATGCAGTGAAAGAGAAGGATCACTTCTGTCTTATGCATCTCGATTATAAAGCCAAGATCCCTTAACCAGACCACTCAGTAGACTTCCCAACTGAATATCTCCCTTGTCCAGAATTGCATCAGTGTTCTTTCCCAAAGCAATTACAACAAGGAAAATGGGATTGCCAAGACTGGCTGAGATCATTAAGTAATGTTGGGGGGAAAGGTGAACACCAGGACAAAATTGGGGCTCTGGGTAGAAGGGGGAAAGTTTAATGTGCAGGCAATTAAATCAGTCAGGATTTAGGAAATAAAATCCCTTCTAGATATTTTACACAGAGAATTAGATGTTTATGAAATCTCTAGAGCGTTGGAGGAGCAAGGCGTGGACTGAGCCTCTAAGAAGATCCCTAGAACATCGCAATCCAGTTGCTACTACCTCTAGCTCAAAAAGGAAAGCAGGACATCAGGAGGCCACCAGGGAAATATTGAGTTCAAGGGCATATTGCCATAGCTATGATTCAGGAATCAGGAAGCTTATACTGGAAACCACTGCCATAGTCACGACTGCCTAGACATTAGACATAATTCAGCTGTCACCACCTTTGCAAGTACCTTTCAATACCTCCCCCTGCTCTCCCTACCCACCCACACACAATGGATACTGGACCATGGTATCTCCACAGCTTTGCTCACCAGCAGAAAAAAACCCCAAACAACTGGAAGACGGGCTGTGCCACACTAGCTTCTAAATGTTGCATTAAGTGGATATAATTAGTAGAACCTAATATTCATCCAGAATCCTAACTGCAAGAGAGTTCTAGAAATTTAATTTTTAACTTTCCAGCCTCAGCAATACAGGCAGTTATTCTGGAAGAAGATGAGAATGAATGCTGTCTACCAATTGACTAGTCCTTCACAGCAAGAAACAGTATCTACTGCTGTCCATCCCTTTGCCTACCCACACATTCAGTATAAAAAAATGCTCCTACCCACAAAATGCATTCATCCCCCCAACACAGGAAAGAGACAACTCAAAATCTCATTCAGTTACAGCATCCAGACTCAGGTCCAGGATCTCTGAGTGATGTAAATTCTTGTCAATCAAGTCCTGATATAGTGGAACCAGGTGCCATCTCCCAGTATCCACTGGGGAAAGGAGGTGGTAGCATCTGAACTCCATCCCGTGTCCAGGTAGTTGCAACTACAGTGCAGTGACAAAGGGCTAAAGTATATCATCCATTCTCCCAAACACCCATAATACAATAAAGGAAACCTCATTCAGGAAAGGGAAAAAAGCTTCCCACACATGCACACACACAGTAATCACTGATCCACAGCCCACAGCACCTATCATAGTCTTCTGGATTCCATGTGCTGAAAATGTCGTGAGATTCTCTGTCAGCTCACCTGGCAAATCTGCTCTCTTGGAGAACCTCCTTGTTCTTTGTCCTTATGGCCACGTCTGAGGTGGGCATTAGGGGGAATAACTTTATCGTGGCTTTGCAGCTTTAAGAACACGTACTTTGGGTGTACAGTCAGGAGCTGGGCGATTACTGTGGAGGCGCAACAGTCAGTCCCAGGTTGTTGTCAGTGGTCTTGAGTGTCTTTGGCAATGCAGTTCCCTTAGTAGTTTTCCTGTCTATTTGCTTCCAGTGAGTTCCATGGGCTAACAAAGCCAAAATCCTGTCTGAGCACAATCTTTGAGTTTTTGCCTTCTAGCCATGTCCAGTCCCTGATCTTCAAGCTATTGGCTTCTGTCTTAAGCAATTCTATCCGTCTTGAGTGCAAACAGCCCAGTTTGTCAGGAGAAGACTTGGGAGAAGCAAGACACTTAGACATTCCTCTTGCTCCATCCCCATCTTTTCTCTGCTGTAGGACTGCCTTCAACCATCTAGTTCTGGTAGGACTTTACCGAAAGCAGTAAGAATTAGCTAACTCACCAAGATTCTGAATTTCTTCAGAATGTGGTCTATGTCCCAAGGAACAATGGGGGACTCTTGTTATGAATCAAGGGTCCCCAGCTTCCCAGCCTCCTCTATCCTACCACCTCCACTCAGCCAATTTCCTGTTTAGAGTTTGATACTTGAGCACCCACTTCTTGATAAAATATAAAGGGAGGACTTCCCTGGTGGCACAGTGGTTAAGAATCCGCCTGCCAATGCAGGGGACACGGGTTCGAGCCCTGGTCCAGGAAGATCCCACATGCCACAGAGCAACTAAGCCCATGTGCCACAACTACTGAGCCTGCGCTCTAGAGCCCGCGAGCCACAGCTACTGAACCCACAAACACAACTACTGAAGCCCACATGCCTAGAGCCCGTGCTCTGCAACAAGAGAAGCCACCACAATGAGAAGCCCGTGCACCGCAACGAAGAGTAGCCCCCGCTCGCCACAACTAGAGAAAGCCCGCGTGCGGCAACGAAGACCCAACACAGCCAAAAATAAATAAATAAAATAAATAAAATTTTTTTAAAAAGGGAAATAACCTTTGAATAGGTCAACAAAAACACACACACTTAAAGAGTATAAAAACATTAACTGGATACATATCGAATTCATTACAGTGGTTGCCTATGGGGAGGATGAAACTGGGGAGGGACATAGGAGAATATATTATCATAAAAGCCATCTCATTATAAAAAGATCTGAATAGATATGAGAGAGTATTTTCCTGTTTCAGATGACATGGGCATTCATTATATTATCCTCTATGCTTTTATGGTTTTTTTTTTTTTTAATTTAAGATTTCAAAAAAGGGGTGGGGTGTGGATGAACACTAAGCAAAGTGATCAGTGGAGCACAGCAGACAAGGAACCGGCAGCTAAGAAGTTCCCAAAGGGATGGTCTCTCATGGCCAAGCACAGGCCACGCTTGGGATCAGGGCACATCTGGTGCATGGTTGAGTTCTGTCTCTATCCTCTGCTCTGCCCATCGACCTTCTGGTCACCTTTCCAGGCTCTGCAGAAGTCCCTCTCCTCCAGGAAGCCTTCCCTGACTATTCTAGCTCACATTCATCTCTCCCTCTACTTAACTACCAGAACACCTGAAGCCACTGCTCACTCGTGTATCACTAGTTCTTTATTTCAGGAGTTTTAGATAATCCAAAGCAGTGAGGTCCAAAGCCCATGAGGGCTGCTGCAGAATTGACAGGGACTGCATGATAAATGTATAGTCTTGATTAGCTGGGGAACACCGAGGAGGGTCACCGCTTCTGTGTGGGCCTGACATTTTACGTACCCCCGCCAGTCACTCCCCAAACCACAAGCTCATTAATGGAAGATGGCCTCGAATGTCACTGGCTGACAGTGTGCAGCTGGCAGAAACGGGCCCATTTGCCATAATTCAGCAGATCCGGCTCTCAGCTCGGATGAGCCCTGATCCCCTCCAAACACATTTTCCTTTTGTGTGATATATGTAAAACACTCCTAATGTGAGGATCCTCAGAGAGAGAGCTCACACTGCCTGTCTAAGTGTTTTTTAAAGAATCGAGCTCTTACCTTTTAAAATTACACCAGGGTGGTATTGTTCAAATATGTAAGACTGGGTACTCCAGAAAGCGGCAACAACAGGATACAATGCACTAATTTTACCCCACTTTGACTTAGAAAATATAATCGGTACTTACAAAAATTGTAAATACTAAAGAATCAAGGGAATAGGATTATTCTAAAATAGGGCACTAATACATCAGCAAAATAGCTTTTGCTAGTCTTAACTGAGGGCCATTATCTATCAGAGAAGATATACCTCTAGCCTCGATAAAGTAAAGAAACACAAATGACTAAAGATGCTTGCCAGTATTTCTGGGAGGGGGGTGGGGTGAGAGGAAAGAGTCCACAACGAGATAGAAACTTGGAAAAGCTGAGTGATTCAACAGGGTAGATAATCAGCCTCAAGAGTGCCCACGGGGGCAAACCTTGCCTGGTTCAATGACCGTAATTTCCACGGGGGTTCTGTCCTTCTCCTCCCTGAAGTGCTGTGGCTGTCACACAACCCAGGACTGCCTTATTTACCTCTTGGTGGTTGTGTGCAATCATTGCAGGTGTCTCTCCACCTAAATGCAGCCCCCTTGGAGTAGAACCATGCCCCATATTTCTCTTCTCTGTCAGTTCACATCCTCCTACTTCCAGCCCGCAAACCCACATAGTAGCCTTGAGTTTCGAGGCCTCGCGCACTTTCTCCCCGTCTCCGTGTCCCTGCCTGTGGTAAATGGAAAGGATTGTAGACAGTCTGCCATGCAGCTCTGGTGTCTTCCTGAAAGTGTGCAGAGATTAGTAGGAGGCATTTGTTTTGGACCTAATTCCAAGATGGAAGTGTGCTATTAAGGTACATCTAAAATTTAGAGTTTAGAAGATATCCGTTTGAATGACAGGGACCAACACTGGTGGAGAGTTGAGGGACAAGTGTGGGGAAAGGGGTCCCCAATCACTTTGCCAGAAACTACAGGCTGTTTGTGATGACCAAGCAATGTGTATTATGTCCTTCCTCGTTGGTCCCCTCCCTTTTTATGGGTGCCCAGTCTTTACAGGCTCCCCTGTGGCCACCAAGTTTATCCCCCTGCCTCTAAGCATTACTGGACCTCAATAATTCCAAGAACATGCGAGGAAAGACCAATCTGAGTAGAAATCATACTTTTTGTGCTTTTTACATTTTGTGTGATTCTCAGTAGAGGGAAAAAAAATGAGTAGAGGAAGCTTTCATTTCATATTATATATATATATATTTATTAGAACATTTCTCTTATTTTTGTTCTCTATAAAAAAATCTAGATCATTTTTATTCAGGGGCATTGAATGCAGTCCTAGGGTCTATGTGTTTTCTTTTCAACGATCATATGTGAAATGTATTTATTGGCTCTTCATTCTAAAAGAAAACCTGAAAATCAAAGTCAATATTTGCTAGAGTAAATATCTTCAATATGTCATATTTTTGTCATCTGTCATTATTAAGTTTACTATTCATAAAAATATCCTATTTGAAAATATTTGAAAATAATTTGTAAATTAGATTTTGTCCCTTCCCCAAATTTCTGAGTAGGCATCATCTTGCCAGAAAACAATTGTCAATTATGACTTAAGTGAGTCACTTTTAGCCAAATAATTTTAAAAGCAAAATTTTAAAAGTATAAAAAGCATTTTGCAAAAAACATTTCCTGTGGAAAAAACACACATGTGTATTTAGTATGGGTGTGAGCAAATTTTAAAATGTTAGATATGATATGGGGTGGGAGCTCCAAATTAAGACAGCCTTTGTCCATAATGGTTTTTGGATGAGCAATGACTCCAGTTTGGTCTCTACTAAGAATTTCTGTCTTGGTTCCCATGGAAGACTTAAGTTTCCATTTGTTGTACATGTATGTGTGTGTGTTAAAATACACACACACACACACACATATATATATATGACATAAAACTTGCCATTTTAACCATTCCATTTACTTTAAAAATAAATACAACAACATCAGGACTTCCCTGGCAGTCCAGTGGTTAAGACGCTGCACTTCCACTGCAAGGGGCGCAGGTTTGATCCCTGGTCAGGGAACTAAAACCCCACATGCCACATGGTGTGGCCAAAACAAGAAACACACACAAAAAAAACCCCCCACAAATAAACCCCATAAATAAATAAATAAATACAATATAGTATTTCTAGAGCCCATATCATTATTTTGGGCACTTGATTATTCCTACTCTGGATTGTTCCTTAATTGACTTGTGTGTATCTAGTCTTTTCTCTAAGATGGTAAGCTGAGTATTTAATTGGAACTCAGTAAATACTCACCAACTGAGTGAATGAATATGTGAGTACATGACAGAAATCTTTTTTTTTTTTTTTTTTTTTTTTTGTGGTACGCGGGCCTCTCACTGCTGTGGCCTCTCCCGTTGCAGAGCACAGGCTCCGGACGTGCAGGCTCAGCGGCCATGGCTCACGGGCCCAGCCGCTCCGCGGCATGTGGGATCTTCCCGGACCGGGGCACGAACCCGTGTCCCCTGCCTGCATCGGCAGGCGGACTCTCAACCACTGTGCCACCAGGGAAGCCCCTGTAGGTGGCTTTGATAAAGGCTCCCTTTGTCGTGAGGTTGGTGCCCTTCCTGGATGGAGAGGCCTGCCTCCACTGCCAGCCCTGAATGAGAAATGGTCCAAACAGCTGAGTACGCCATTGGGCTGTCTCTTTCCTCTGGAGAAAGGCCCTCTGCACCCCACTCTTCCTGCCTCACACCAACCCCAGGGAAGATTCTGGGAGGACTCTCACAGTTCCTCCAGAGCTCACACCATGGTTCCCTGGGGTTGGACCCCCTCGCCTAACCATGGCACTGCAAGGGCCAGTGCTGGAGGGTGAGAGATTTTCTTTTCATTTCGGTGCCAGCCAGCAAAATGGCTTTTAAGAGTCTGGCAGCCCCTGGGAGAAGGAGGTAGTTAACTCACCAACATGCCACGTTTGTGTACTTCCTGACCAAGTCTTTCTCATCTCCTATAGTCATTGGATGGCGACACCCCACACTCTGTAGGGTGGGTGTTACTGGCCCCGTTTCACATGGGAGGAGATTAGGGTTATGTGACAGAAGGTGACACAAACTAGTTGAGTTGTGCCATCTCTTGGCCTCTTGCCCACAGGTTTTTCCACCTCATGGGACCCACAGATACAAAAGTAGCCCCTTTCTCATCAAAGGCACCTGTAGCAAAGTCAGGGCTGGGATTGTAAAGGGAACTCACATATAGTTCCTGCGTAAGGAAGTTGACAATCCACTGGGTGAAACAGAACACACGTATACGAAAGGATAACTGACAATTATTACTCAGCAAATCACGTTAGATGTATGGTGTGTGTGTGACCGTCTGCCCTTGAGAGCTTACGTCCTAAATGATGCAAAGAAGGCCAGGGCGGAAAGAGGGTCTGAGCTGGGCATGACCTAGAGTACCGAGAGGGCTGCGTGGGGCTGGGAGGGGTCCAGCTTCAGGAAGCAGAGCAGTTTGAACTAGCCTTTGAATAACAGCCAAGTGGAAAGAAAATTCGAGGGCGTTCCAGGCCGGGAGAAGATGAACTTGTGTGGCTCCTTTCAGCAACCAGTGTGTGGGCGAAGGGGATGGCAGTGAGGCAGTGAGGAAAGGTAATGGAGACCAGGCTGTAGAGGGCCCCGGGGGGGCAGCTGTGATGGTTGACTGTCATCCTGTGGGCAGTGAGGGTTCTTGAAATTTCCCAGCAATGGTGTGGAGTAGGTGCAGCACTCAGAAGGTGATGCAGGCAGGGAGCCCAGGTAACTGCCCACAGTCACAGGGGGGAGTTGGTGAGCTGAGGGAAAGGAGAGGACAGATGGAGAAGTGAGTTTACCGCGAGAGATGAGGAGCAGGGCTCTGGGGTCAGATGGATCTGGATGGCGACACAGGGTGTGACCCTGGGCAAATTACTTTACTGCCCTGGACCTCAGAAACAGTACTCATAGATGTAAATAATAGCGGTACCTGCCTCCTGCTGGGAAGTTTATAAGGGATAAAAAGTGCTCAGGGGAACTTTGCTGGTGGCACAGTGGTTAAGAATCCACCTGTCAATGCAGGGGACACAGGCTCGAGCCCTGGTCGGGGAAAATCCCACATGCCTTAGAGCAACTAAGCCCGTGGGCCACAACTACTGAGCCTGTGTGCCACAACTTCTGAAGCCCACGTGCCTGGAGCCCACGCGCTGCAACAAGAGAAGCCACTGCAATGAGAAGCCCGCGCACTGCAACGAAGAGTAGCCCCCACTCGCCACAACTAGAGAAAGCCCGCACGCAGCAACGAAGACCCAACGCAGCCAAAAATAAGTAAATTAATTAAAAAGATAAAAATAAAAAGCGCTCAGGGCAGTGCCTGGCATATAGGAGCTATTACATCAACAACAACTACTACTGCTATTATTACTTTTATTAGTGTAGGGCAAAGGGGAAGGAGGAGTTAATGACAGGAGACTGTGGTCTAAGAACCTGAAAGTAGGACGGCTGTGGACCAAGACCGAGGGCAGCCTCCACATGCCCTGTGTGGAGGCCACTGGGGTCGGATGCTCCACGGGCTGGAACCCGGGGGCGGGGGTGGCGCCTGCCGGCCGAGTAGAAGCCCCTCCCTGCTGCTTGAACTCTCCTTTCTTCTCTCCTGTGTCCCAGCTGCCTCCAGCTTCTAGAAATCAGACTTCATTCTCAGAAGGAAGGTGTATGAGGCTTCTTGGCGCAGACTGGAGGGCATCTAATTCTACGCGGAAAGACTTTCCCCTTTCTTACTCTGTCTCGCACACAGAAGGGCAGGGGGGCAGGCAGTGAGGGAGGGGGTCGATGGAACCCGGAAACTCAGAGCCAAGGCAGCCCCTCGCCCCGCAGCACAGAGTTCAGAGGCAGCTGGAGCGCCAGGCGAGGGCTTTCCCTGTGAGGATCAGTTTCAGATACGAGGTTGATTTTATTTCCCCCCGTTGCAATTAACGGAGAAAAATATTTCAAAGCTGTATAATTAAAGGCCGGCGTTTTATTAGGGTTTAAAATAGTCGCTATGAAATTTGCTCCTGCCACTGGTAATTACAACGTACATCTTAGTATCCCCCTGCTTGCCAGCCCCGAGATAACAGTGCTGTGTGTGCTGCATTTGGCTCTGCAGAGAAGGTACAATCCTTATCTTATCTCCATCTGCACACAACAACCAGCCTCTCTTCCAATTCAACCCTAATCTTCTTAGTAAATAATACTGATATTTTTCACCATAACAAAATGGAGCTGGTGCCAGATTCTCACTGATAACACCTCTCGTTTACACACAGTTCTCTGTCAAAATCGGCCCGATTTTTCTTAATCTCTTTAACTTATCAAAAAAATACTTTTTACATTGGGCCATAGTAAGTTTTTTTCTACCAAATAATAATATTATAAATAAATCCCTTTGCCTACAGCTGACTCACTGAAAAGATCCCCGGCCTCCTCATTTTCTTCATGAATGGGAAATTGTGCTGCTCTTCAGTTTTCCTCTAACTTTGGGGTCCACACCGAGCGAATCGTTCCCAGGCAGGCCCTGAGCCATCTTCGTATCTCACAGGGGGTCAGCTTGGTCCAGGATGTGCAAGCTCGTTCTTTATTTTCATTGTCCTGGGTGGTAGGCTTCCCCCACCCCACCGCCTCCAACTCTGTCTGTCCAGGGAAAATGCAGTGATTTCAGACAAATCCTGGCAGGCTCTTTCCCAGCCTGCAGAAACCGCCCCCCCCCCCACACACACACACGGATAGGCCTTTGCTCAGAGCCCCATCTTGGCAGCAACTGGGACCCAACTGCCTTCTCCTATCACCTTTCAATGTGAGTCTCAGAATGTCATGCAACCAGGGAAGGCAAAACCGAGAAGTGTGCATCACACAGCAGGTATTTATTGAGCACTTACTGTTTGCGCATTCCAGGCTTAGGCTAGTAGGGATTCCAGAGATAAGAAAGCAGTTTTGGCCTACCAGGAACCCACCGCATATGCAGTAGGCTCTCTCTGGGCATGAGGAAAACTTCCAACTGGGAGGAGGATTAGGGTTTAAGAAATGTAAGATGTTATAGGAAAAATAGGATTGAGGGAAGGAGGTTGAGAATGAGCCCTTGGAAGCCTTGCCAATCTTTGTGTAATCACTAAGATAAAGCAGAAGGAAGGAGATAGTGACAAAGACACTATCAATAACATTTTACATAGTGCAGATTAGTAATAATTGGCACTGTATTGGGAGATCCCAATTTCCATTTCCAATTTCCTTGTTCACTAGAAACATTCTATGATTTCCCTCTCCTGCAGTTTCCATAATATGCTTGTAAATTTGCTTTGCTTTGTTGTAGATAATGCACACCTAAGAGGGGTTTTATTTTCTTTGTCTGTCCTCCTTCCAAATGCCCAATGCTTTCTCATTCTATAATGTCCCCATCATGGGCAGCTGCCTCCTATCTCTGGGGCCTTGATTCTCTGGGGTGGGGGTCTCCTCCCTCCCCCAAGACCCTGATGAATCCAGATGCTTAGACAGCAAAGACTGGGGATGCCCTGTGTTTAGGCATTTCTCAACCCCACGTGGTCTTAAATACCCAGGATTGTGGGATGTGGGCTCTGTCCATGGTACATGTCTTGCCGAAGCATGTGACACCAGCCTCTTGCCTGCAAGTGGAGGGAGTAAGGTTCTGATCTCTGTTTGCTCTCCTTATCTTCCTTTCTCTTTTCCTAGGCAGCATTGGAAAACCCTTCTGTTTTTTATTCTCATCATCCTACCTCACATGCCATTTTTATTCCTGATACCCAGTTGCCTCATCGTCTGGGAGGCAGGAGGATATAGTTATTAAGAATCAGAATCAGACAGAGCTGGGTTTGAGTCCTAGCTCTGCTACTTGCCTGCTGTGTGACTTTGGGCAAATTACTTAACCCTTCTGGGCCTTAGTTTCCTTATCTGTAAAATGGACTTAATAACAAACCTATCTCATAGGACCAATGTAAGGTGTTGAATGTTTTATAATCTGATTTTAAAATCTATATATGTACCTGGATCAATAAATGCTCAACAAAGACTCAAGAAATGATAGTTATGGTTAATAATAATATTAGTTGGAACCCAAAGAAGAGAGGTATCAGTGTTGGCTGGGTGTCATTGGTATCATTGTCTGGGAATCTATCCAGAGTCATAGAAGTTCAGGAGAGCTGCTCACAGAAGGCCAGGCAAGTTCTTTAAAGAGGTCTCTGAGCATTTTGGTTTGGAGACATCTTCAGAAACTCAGTATTTGCTGGACCCACCGACCTCTTGGGAACATGAAGGGCACAGACAGTACAATGAACAACTTTGTGCCCTGATTAATAATAAAGACTCCAAAAATGTGCAGAATTCATTTTTCAAAGTGAAATTCTTCCTGATCATTTTGAAGGCCAATTTAATCCAAACTATGTCTACGAAACTCTCCAAATCGCAGGGTTGCTGTTTACACGGGCATAGTGAGCAATTTTTATACGAAAACAACTAGAGATGGATCTTGGTGCCAGACCTTCCCCCTTCTCTATCTTTGTCGGGCAGTCATCCTTTAGTGCAGCCACCCTGTTGCTTCCACTTCTGTAGCCTCTCCAGCTGCTTCTCTGAGATTCCCTCCTCTTCCTAGGTACGCCCATGTAGTTGAAGCAGAGGATAATCCAGTGTGTCAGTCACTCCCTAGCAGTTGTGTTTGGACTTGTATTAAGTGTTTACTGTGCACCAGGCACTATGCACAGTATGGACTCTTTATGTATGAAACTCATTTAATCTTTCAACAACGCTTTTAGGCAGGTACCCTCTGGGCCCCCTACCATCACCAAGCTTGTCCCCTCCAACTTGACTCAACCCTCCACCAGTACCCTGGAGCTTTCTCCATCTTAGAAGGCCCTGCCAGGTCCCAAGAACTGGGGAAAAGACTTTTAGACCTTTCCCTCACGGCCTCTCCCTCCTTGATCTCCAGTCACTGCAGCATTGTTATTTCATCGGAAGGTGTGTATTGTGCTTTTTTCAGCAAGATTCTGAGGGCTTTTAAGGCATAGGTCACACCACAGAATCATAAACATCTAGGGCTAGAAGTTGTGTTAGACATCTTTTCATCCAACACCTCATTTTATAGATGAGGAAACAAAAGTCTGTAGAGACAAAATATGTTTCTTTTGTATTTCCCTTGACTTCCTGAAGTGGTGGGTACATAGTAAATGCTCAATAAAAGCAAGGCCATCTGTTTGGATCCAGCATTGTGCCAGCATTTACTATGAAATCTTCAGTACAAGCCTGTCTAGCACTTGTTTTAATTGACTGTGTTCACAATATACACAACATACAGGTATCCCGCTTTAAGAAGATCTAATAGACTAACTTTCCAAACCAGATAAACTAACATGAATTATTCATTCTAAAAGGCAGGGTTCCTTTAAATAGCTACTATATTTATGACCAGGTTGGATTTTAACACTGAATTTAAACTGAAGTTTTCAGCCACATGTCAACTGCAGAGACTAAGGCCCTCTTGTGCTTTGCTTGCTTTGCAAACGGAATGGATCTCTGAAGCAGCCCATAGTCCAACAGATTATCCCCTGAGCCTGAACCTTGGTTAATGAGTCATCAGCAAACCCAGGCTGGCTGGATGAATGGGTAGATGTGGGTATGGAGATCAGGCAGCTCTAGGAAGCCAGATCTCCAGGTAAAAAGTGGGAGGTGGGAGATGGCCAAGTCAGCACCATGCCCCACTCAGCTGGGGTGCAGTCGTGCTCCTCCATCACCGGCTTTCTCAAGAGTGTACCACAGTCAAGGCCAAATGCTATCCACTGCCTTCCTTTCCTTGCCGTTGGTCATCCAAGTGTCCTCTTCCCTCCATAGTCCCTCTCTCTTTCTCTCCCCTCTCCCTCTCCCTGTCTGTGTGAATATGTATGGCAGAAGGGAAACAGCCAAGTAACAGTGTTAAAAATAGATTTTCTATTATCTGGGTGGTTCTTTAATGTTTGTATGAAAAGGACCCTGGCCCTTTAAGAAGTCAGGAAGTAAACACTGGAAGCTCTTACAACAAGGATAGAGGAATTCTGAGAAGATTAAATAGAAGTAAACTGCTGACACACGGACATTAACTGCTTCCATGAAGTCCCTGCCCTTCTCAATTATCCACCCTGGAAGACAGCCTGTTCTATTGGGCCCAGGTTACCATAAATAGACCCCACTGTTGACTTTATTGCTGGAGCCCATGAGGTAAGCATGAGGCCTGAGGAATAAATCTGCCTTCAGAGGCCTCCCTACCCTTACCAGGGACTTCAAATGACCCGGCATCCTTTAGGATCTGAAACAGAGAAGTTCCTATGTGAAATCCCCCTTCGTCGCTCACCCCCCCTTGCCCTCTGCTCACCTCCCCACTCTGTGAGCCTTTCAACACCTCAAGTTTAGTCCATACTTGAGTGTTTTGCACTCACTGCCATGTTGTTCCATGAATATTCCCTGCTGTTTCACTTGATTATATTTTCTTTACTCAATTATATCATAAGTCTAATAATAATAATAATAATAGCAAACATTTAGTAGGTGTGACTCTTATGGGCCAGACACTGTGCTTAACACTTGACATATATAATCTCATTTAATCCTCAAATGACCCCTGATGGTAAGAATTTTATTCCCATTTTACAGATGGCAACACTGAGGCTCAGAGAAGGTAAATACTGTCTGAGCACTACACGTTCATCCCTCTACAGGACATGGTCTCCGCCGGTGCCAGGTGTAAATTCTTCCCTTCCCTCCCTGTCAAGGCTCCACACATCACACTTACTTGGCAAATGCCACCAACCAGCATCTCCCCCATTCAGGGGACTTGGAGCTCAGGTTCACGAATGTTGAGATGTGTCTTTTCATGGACGTGTTGAGGAACGCAGAGTCCCTGTATTCCTCTGCCCTGCTCCTCCTCATGCGCTGTCTGGCTGCACTTCCAGTATGGTGAGGATTGTAAGGTGGTGAGACAGTGGCCCAGACATCTGGAAAGCAGGATCTGCTTGCACCCAAGAAGCCCTTTCCAGAATGTGAGGCTGAAAAGTGGCTGGAGTTGTTGGTATTTGCTCTGCGGCAGCTGTGGTAGGCCCAGATTGGGAATGCTGGTTAGGGTGTAGGAGGCTTTCAAAGTCAAGGGCAGAACCTCCCTGCCAAGTATGGACCCGCCCTGCATGTGGCAGCCTTGATTGGACCCTCGTTTATTATCGTAATGAGAATCCCTTTTTTACTGTGTTTTTTCTAGCCCTCATGTGGCTGAACTGTTATTTTTCTCACTTGACTTTTTTTTGCCTATGAAATGTTTTGGATAAATATGCAGCTGAAATGGCTTGTTACTGACTGTGTACATTTTTAGTTGAATGAAAAGTAAAAAACATACAGCATTTCACATATAAAATATTCTGTTAATGTTATATAATTTGGCTGCGGAGTATCATTTTGCTTTTATGAAAGGGTTTCATGTACCCTCAGGAATAGCAGATGGCTATAACACGCAGTAATTATTGGTTACTAAATATCACTTATATCATACTGATCTATTCATACAAGTATAACCATGTTAAGTGTACAATTTTTTTAAAGACAAAAGGTAATGTGAGTGCTTGAAACTATGGTGGCACTTAAGTAAACTGGAGGAACTGTCTAAGGTGTAAGCAACTCTAGGAGCCCTGTTGGGCAGCCGAGCCCCACCCCCCATCGCTCATTGCCCTCTGCTCTGGGTTTTCACAGGGAGCTGGGCTCTGCCAGCACACACAGCTGGTCAGGGCAGGAATGTGAGGAGGGATGTTGTGTGGAGGTCAGCACTTGAGCAGATGTTCTGAATTCTCGGCTCAGAAGCTGATGTTTAAGACCAGCCATGATTGCCATTTTCAGCATAATTTCTATTTGGCTGTGAGTCAGTGAGGATTCAGAGACCCCAGGATGGAAGCTGAGTTGGTCCAACAATGAAGCTCTCTACAGGCTATGAATCCCACACGAGGCCTCTGCTTGATGCAAAGGCCAAGGATGATTTCCATTCCCCAAACAACTCCCCCGGAAGCTCACAGACCTTCGAGGTCCCCTGCCCTTCCCTTTTGCTCTGTTCCCAGAGAATGAAGACCCAATCCAGGTAGCTCAAGTAACTGCCATATTGGGGAAGCCAAACTGCTGTATACAGCAAGTGCCTAATCAATGGTGGCTGTCTCACTGGCACAGAGAAGGCACTTCAAAGCTGAATCAATGTGGTTTCAGGTTGCCTGCTTGGTTAGGATTAGCAAAGCCTAGGGTGGCAAGTAGATTTCATCTCTTGGACCAATTCTGATCAATCAGTTGGGGCTTCTTGAAGCACCTTCCTGAAGAATCTGAAGAGTCCCCATTTGAGAAAAGGGGTGCTGTAATCACCTAGTGATGTCTGCCATGGACATGGGCATGAGGGAGGAGCAAGAGTTTGGTGTATATTTGATAATCCGGCTTGCTCTAGATTGAATGTTTCTCCCCAAACTTCATATGCTGAGACCTAATCCCCGTTGTTATGGTATTTGGAGGTGGGGCCTTTGGGAGGTGATTAGGTCGTGAGGGTGGAGCCCTCATGAATGGGATTAGTGCCCTTATAAAAGAGACCCCAGAATGATCTCTTGCCCCTTCAGCCATGTGAGGACACAGAGAAAAGACAGCCACCTTTGAACCAGGAAGCCCTCAGAAGACATCTTCTGGTAGCACCTTGATCTTGGACTTTCTAGACTCCAGAACTGTAAGAAATAAATTCATATTGTTTAGAAGCCACCCAGTCTATAGTATTTTATTATATCACCCCAAACACAGCTCTGCTTGTACTTGTCCTTAGATCTCATCTCATTGTCACCTCCTCAAGAGGTGCCCTAACTTCTCAGCAACATAGCATAGGGCTTGAGAACACAGGCCCACCATCAGGATCTGAATTCTGACCCTGCTACTTACTAGCTTTGTGATCTTGAGCAAATCTTTTAACTTCTTTATCCTGCCGTTTCCTCATCTGTAAAATGGGACCAATAGTAGCACCCACCTCAGAGGATGATTGTGAGTATTAAAGAAGCTGAGACATTGATATCACGTACGACAGTGTCAGACCCAGAGTTAAGTCCTCTGGAAGACTTTGCTAGCCATTATTATTATTTCCAGGCTAGCTCCTGTGCCACCACCTAATCGTCCTCATCCAGTTGTAGTTTACCTTTGCAGTGTGGTATTTGGTTAATGTCTGCTTCTCCCACTACTGTCTGTCCAAGAAATGGGAATGGGTGATTTCCAGGACTGGGTGACACATTCTGCAGGGGAGAAAGAACTGACGGCTCTGGGGACACCTGAGCTCTCCTCCAGATGATTTTCTCCTGCAGCTTATGGTTGTGCCACATTGTTGCAGGAGAAAGAGAGAGATGGTGGGGGAAGGCATAGGAGAAGTCAAAAAGGAGAGGTGAGAGAAAAAACTAGGCGCAAAGAGGCGGGAAAGTGGGAAATAGAGGGAGAACACCTTTTAAAAGGTGGGAAATAGGAAAAATGAGAAAGTTAAATAAGCAAGTGAGAAGAGGAGGGGGAAAGGAATGGAAAAAAGGGCCAAATGCTGAAGGAGCTGAACATTTTGAGGGATGGGGGTGTCAGTCAGGGAACAAGGCCACTGGAAGCCTCAGGCTGTCTGAGGATCCCCTGGGCCCTGGAGCAGATTCTCTGTTGCGGGGCAGGGCTGGGGGAACTGCTCCAAGGCTAACAGCGTGGCCTCTGGCCTCAGCTGCCTGAGTGTAAATCCTGGCCCTCCCCCCTTATACATACTGCCCGTAGGCAAGCCACTTATCTGAGCTCTGATTTCCTCATCTGTAAAACTGTGATAGAAAGTACCTGTTTCACAGCATCATTGTACAGTCTGCCCTCCGTATCCACGGGTCCAACCAACCACAGACCATGTACTATGGTTACAATCTGGGTTGCTTGAATCCGTGTGTGTGGAAACCGGATACAGAGGATCGGCTGACTATGGAACTTCAGCATCTGCAGATTTTGGTATCCATGGCGGATCCTGGGACCAATTCCCTGTGGATACAGAGGGTACTACAGATTCCCTATAGTACTAAAATAACTCATGTAAAATGTTTCAGGTTGTTGGCACACAGTAAGCTCTCAATGAATGCTAACAATAAGGATTGTTATTAGAAAATGCCCAGTGGACCTCAGGATCTCTAATGCATCCTCCCTGTGCTGTGGTTTTATCGAGTGCTCAAAGCTCAGGAGTACTAAGCTTGCAGCACCAGAGGTTAACTTGCTTCAGCACCCTTTTACTGAGGATTCCCGTTTCAAGCTCTGTGCTGGGCCCTGGGGATAGAGAAAAGGCCCCAGAAGTCACTTTGGGCTCTAGATAGGAACTGAAGCCCATTCTTAGGACAACCTCCTGATAATGTGCGACTTTCTCGCTCCCCGCGCAAGTCTCCGTCACCAGAGTGGTGGGAGATGCAGCCAGAAGCTGTGAACTGAGCCAGATAGAGGGAAGCCCAGGAGAAGTGGAAATAGGTGCACAATTCCAGTGCCCAGATTCTGGCTCCAGCTCTTCTGCAACCACTGTGGGACCTTGAGTCTGGCGACTTCTCTGAGACCCCGTTTTGCACATTTTTAAGTCGTGGAAAGAATGTCTGCAGTAACCTATTTGTAGGATTACAAGAAAGTGGGATCCACTCAAATGCCCAAAGTTTTTATTTTATTTTTTCAGCTTTATTGAGGTATAACTGATGAATAAAATTGTAAGATATTTAAACTGTACAATGAAATGATTTGATATACATTTGGATTCCCCCGCCTTGAGTTAATTAACACATCCATCACCCCACATATTTACCTTTTTTTTTAAGTTCTAAAGTTAAGTTCTACCCTCTTTGCAAATTTCAATTATACAATACAGTGTTAGAAACTGTAGTCACCAGGTTTTTATCATGATAATTATTTGTGCACAAAAAGATGATAAAGTTTCAAGCCAGGATAGAAAATCCTTCTGGAGGGCTTTTTCTTTTTTTAAAAAATAAAAATTAAAAAATGCTCTGACCAGTATTAGAAAAACAATGAGAAGGGGGCTCAGGTCAGCAGAGGGAATAAACTCTCAGGGGAGACGTGCTCAGGGCAAAGGGGTGGCCGGATGGCCTGTAAATGGTGGGACTGAAGTGAACCCTTGCCCCTCTCTGAACTTCCTCCTTTAAGGACTGCACAGGAAGGCAAGGTCCTGAAATACCGTAAGAATGGTGTTTCTCATTCCTCTCCAGTCCAAACAAGGAAGCCGGGAAATCTTGCAAGGGCATGTTTTAGTTCAAAGGCCTCAAGTCCAAAGAGCAGAGTAAGTTCAGCCGGAGTCAAGAACCAAGGTCTCAAATGCTCACATGGTCTGGCCCTAGGTCCCCGAATCTCCCCAGGCATCTTAGCCTCTGAGAAGGCTTTGACTGGATCTCGCCTATTGAACCTGGACCACTGATATTTTGGTTGATGTGGGGTCAGTCAAATCAGATAGTAGGGGTTGGCTGGTAAATGACTTCTGTCAACATAGAGTTATATGAATAACTGAAAAGAACTTCATTGGTTTGTTCATTCAACAACTATTTATCAATGAACGTCACACTATAGAATTCTAGAGGCTGAATGGAAATTAACATGACTGTTGGGGTCCTCTCAGAGTCTATGCTCACGTGGCCACAATGAAATCTTTTTGAAATGTGAAACCACAAATTTAAAGGGACTGTTGGGCTACCTTAAATGTATTCCATTTCCAAATTACTTTTCAGGAAGGCAATAATATCTATAATTCAGCACCACAAACAGTTTCTTCATGTACCCTCCCAGACAATACTATCCTTCCTACCACCAAAAGGTAACCTCTATCACCCCAAATTCATTTTGCCTGTTCTTGACCTTTATGTAAATGGAGTCATACATATAGTGTGTACTCTTGTGTATCTGGCTTCTTTCTTTCAACAATATGTTGTTGGGTTTATCAGTAGTTTGTTCTTTTTCCTTGCTATGTAATATTCCATTGTGTGACTATACCACCCATTCTACTGTTGATGGACATCTGAGTTATTTCCAGTTTGGGACTATTACAAATAGAGTTGCTCTGAATATTCTTTTAAATGTGTTTTTGGTATCATAAGTACTCATTTCTGTCAAGTACATACTCTCTTAATTTTAAGTTTACCAAGTTGAAATGGGTCTTTGTGGCCACTTGATTCAAGCAATGTCAATATTCCTAATTGGAAGAAAATGTCTTTGTATTCCACTAGTTTGCAGTAAGTCATGGAGCAGCCATTCCACTCAAAGACTTTCTATTCTATTCAGCATATCTGAAACCACAACAAACTCTTAGAGAGAATGGTGCCCAGCATACACTCAGAAAAAGTATTCATGATGTACAATACATCGTGCAGTCATATGCAGAATTCTAAGTCTATGTGCTACAACAGACTCAGAGCAATTTAAAAATCAGAGTAAATTTTTTTTTTTATATCAAGATTCAACTGGCCTGGAAAAACTAATTTTAGAGTGTGACCCCCAAAGTTCTAAGCAGATAAAAGGAGGTCAAATCTGAACAAATATTTACTAAATTGATGGGAATGGAGAGCCAGGGAGCAAAGGTGAAAGCTATGGAGACCTTCTATCCCCCTGGAAGCAAGACTCTTACTTCCCCTTGCAATTCTGTGCTTATCTTTTATGTTTTATCGTTATTAGTTGAACTTCTCATAGCCACTGTCCTGAACAGTTCCCCAAAGGCAGAGGGCTTACAGGTAGCTTAATGCGCCTGTATTACCTAGTCTGTGGTACCCAGCATGAGTTGATGTGAAAAATATTTAATTATTAATTTTGGACATGTCATGCTCTTCTCCCCTACTAGTGATATGAGGGAATTTGGACCATGGTTTAGGAGACAAGTAGTAATAGTGGCAGAAGCAGCTGTCATTTACTAAGTACTGGTCACTGTGCTAAGCCCCTCACATTGCTTATCTCCATTCTGTTAGCCCTATTTTACAACTGTGGAAACTAAGGTTCAGAAAGTGTAAGTAACTTGCCCAGGATTGCACTGTTAATCTGCAACATCAGCATTCAGAACCAGGAGCGCCTGGCCACAAAACCCAAGCTCTCTCCTCTACCTCATGTGGCAAGCTTGTGTTTACATGTCACTTTCCAATTTGCCAAGTGCCTCTTCATACATTTATGTCACTTAATTTTCATGACAGGCAGAGCTGGGCATGCCATTTCCACTTGCCAGGGTCACACAGCTGGTAAGGGGCAGAACCGAGATTTGAACCCAGGTTGTCTGACACCAAACCCAGTTCCCATTCCACTGTACCACAGCTACCTTGTAATGGAAGCCTTCTCCCCAAGCCCCTAGAACAAGTCTTGTTTTCAACACCTTGCAGTTGGTGGCAATTCAAGTTATCAAGAAAGTGAAGAGAGAAATTTCATGCTTTGAAAATAGAGTGCTTTTAGAAAATTCTAGGCTCTCAGCTGTGTTGAGGGGTTTGGGCAGGTGGTGGTCCCCATTTGGGCCAAGTTGCACAGAGTCGTGGCATAACCATAAGGATCAGGCCTGGGAGTAAATGAGGTGATCGACAGAATAGATTTCCCTTCCTCAAGAGAAATGTGAGACTGGTAAGAAAAAAGCCCAGGGTATGTGTACTGCTACCCACCCTCCCTACCCCAATCAAAAAGAGTTCCTCCGACATACTGTTCTGTTCTCACCCCTTAAAAGATATTATGTGTTGCTCATTGAAAGGTGTACGCTCCTCGAAAAGTACAATGCTCTGTATAAACGCAAGACGGTGGTGTCGTTATTGTTATCGTGATTATTTCTGCAGGGAAAGAAGAGGAGGGGCCACAGGGGATGGAGTTTCCTTCCCCAGCCCCGTCCGTCCTGCAGCGTCTGCTAACTGAGCGGCAGGATGCCTCTGCTAGCTAGCTAGCTCGATAGAAGAGAGTCAGACCAAAAGTATTGTGTGAGGACATCGCGAATAACGCAGGCAGAATGATTCAAAAAGAAATCAATGGTCCTAAAAATAGCAAAGAGACATTCCCAGAATAATGTCTTAATGGGAACAAAGGAGTTGAATGATGAGTTGTATTGTAAAAAGTCAAGTGTTTTTAAAATGTCTATGTAGAAAGATGAGTGATCAGTTTATAAAACTGATAAAATTTATAAAAGGGAGACGAAGGCCTGGTGACATTCAGGCTGAGAGGCCCCTGGACTCCAGCCCTGGGCAGGGCCCACTGGGAGAGGACCCACCTCCTCCTGTTAGCTGCCACTCCTTCCTAGTATCTTGGAAGAAAGAGCTTCTGATGAGACAGTCTTCTGGTAATAAAAGTCACCCAGGAAATAAGGAGCATGCAGACATGACAAAGCATTCACACACATACATGCATGCACACAAGTGTGTGCACACACACCTGCTCTAGTTTGGTTCTTGGGTTCATTGTTCTCTATCACACTGTGCTGTGTTGATTTGTGTGCATTTGGTTGAATTTGAGTGAATTGTGCTGAATTCATAATAGTCCTCAGTGTGGGTGTAAAGCATGTAGATATTCCCAGTTTCAACCAGAGGGGAGAAGTGAGTCTTCAGATAAGAATCCTGAAATACAAAGAAGCACCACCTTACAAGGACTCTTCAGAACTCTCTCTGGCCTTGCTCTCTTGGATAAGGACTCAGAACCTCAGAGAAAATGCGGATGGTGGTCCCCAACAAGAGAGCTCTCGTGAGGCTCTTAGATTCTGCTGTGCCCCTGCCCCACCATCACCACCTCCACAGTGATCCATTGCAGGATCTGGGGTCAAGCTGATTAAGGAAGTTACAGTTTTATTACTAATTGTGACCATAAAAGATAAAAGTTTATTTATTGGTCCAAGGGTTAGTTTAGCAATTCAGTACTATCATCAGGGGACCAGGCTATTTGCATTCTTTATTCCACTTGTCTTGCACTTCTTGGCTTGTGTCCTCAAGCTTATTGACTCATGGTTACAATATGGCTGCCACTGCTCCCTAACACAAGAACATGTAAGGAAAGGTGGGAAAGGGGCAAAAGAGTTTTCTCCTTGTGCTGCTCTTTTTTCATGGAGGAAAAATTTCCCCAGAAACCACAGCAGATTTCCCACCGTATCTCATAGAGAAACTGGAGAGGATAGAAGGTCTTGGGCTCTGGGCTCACACACAGGCTCTTCCACTGACTACCTGTGTGAACCTGGGAAATTTCTGTGTCTCTATTTCAACGGCCATAAAATCATCACAATAATAGTGCCTATCTCATAAGGTTGTTATGAGTATTAAAAGAGTCAATATATACAGAGGTCTTAGAACAGTGACTAGTACATAGTAAGTTTTCAATACATGTTAGCAATTATTTTTAGTAACCTTCTCATCATCCTCATCATCATTTCCTTGGCCAGATCGTGTCTTATGCACGAGAGTGTCTCTCCACTCAGAGGCTATGAAGTTAGAGTCATCAGCAAGGATTTGAGTCTTTAAAGTGTCTTATTAACAACCAAATATTACAAGTAAAGAAAACCTTAAGCCTTTGACTTCTAATACCTTAGTCCAGGAACTGCCTGCTAAATAATGTTCGTACATAGTGGCTCACTGGGAACTAGGCTGGAAGGAAAGAGATGAGAGGCGTCTGGGAGGTATAGGGACCTGAGGACAGGTGTGCTCAGAAGGCCTGTGTCACACCTGGCTAACTTTGCAGTTTTGTCCAGAGTGAAGGAAGCATTCAAAGGGCACATCATCATCTGACTATGTGACTATCCTTGGCAAAGTTACAGGACAGTACAGTTCTCACATTGACATTGATCCAGAAGATCATAGGAGGCCAGGGAGGCCCAAAGACAAGATTCCCTGGACCCTCATTAGCATACATTTTATTGTGCCAGTCAGCTTGAGTGCTACCTTTGATTTCCCATTCTTCTGCCACCCCCACAGTACCTTAAATAGTACAGACACAATATGTTTTCAATATTGACCTGTTGGTCTATGCCCATATTCTCCCAAATAACAGCAGATGTCCTGCATTTCTAAGGGAGATACCTGGTGCATTCAAGGCAGCCAGACAATGCTATCTTCCAAGTTGGTGCCCATCTTGATCCTTTGGGAATCAAGGAGGAAGAGATGGTTAAGAAACACTAATATGCCAGATACTATTCCATGTCATCCTTTGGCTGGCAAGCACAGTCATAGAACTATAAGGCTTTTCTGTAGCAGAGCCCCAGTGTCCAGCTGTGGAGCTGAGAGGCAGATGTATTAGGGGCTGCTCCCTGATTCCTAGCTCACCCATGGACGATGTGTTGTTGGACTGATTCCAGAACTGGCCTCCTGATCTTCTGCTTTCCTGATGGAGGCAGAAGCAGCAGCTCTCTGGAGGGTCAGCTCTGTGGTGTTATTCTGGAGCCAGAATAATGTTATTCTGTCATTGCTGGAGCCAGGCTAGAACCAGTTCCTGCAGCTCTTCTAATGGTTTCATAAGGACCCTGTGTTAAATACCTTTCTGCTTAAAATCTAGAAAGGGGCTTTGTCTCCTGCAGTTTAACTCTGATAAAGCTGAATGTATTATTCCCACTGAGGACAGAGCATGGAAGGGCAGAAGCTTTTCTTGGAAGCTACGTGGAATTCAGTGGGACAGAATAGTGTTTTGAAGTCAGCTGGCAGATTCTCCTTCTGGGACTAAATCGTTGAAGGTCTGGACTTTATTCCCTAAGTGCAGCTACATCCTCCTACAGAAAATAATGGCATTATGTTATACATTTTACTGTTTGAGTGGCACCTCCTGCATGCCCACATTCAATCATCACATCCTAGAGCTCTGACAGGAGTAAGAAGTAAGCTTAATATTATAATCCCCACTTTCCCAATTAAGACACCATTGTTCAGAGAGTATGATCCGAGGGACCCTGACAAACATCTCACCAAGGGTTCCAAAATGTCAGATATTTCAGTGCCTGCAATTCCACCATTAGAGACTCATTCCTCTTGGATTAAGCACTGATCTCTACAGGTTCTCCTTTTAAAATCAAATTGTCTAGGATCGAGGGCCATACACTGAGTTCCTGACATGCCACTATAAATGAGTTCTTGATCTTGTTTCTAATAAGAGGGATGCGGCATCATAGGAGCACTCCATGCCTACAGGGTGGGGAGGGGGGGTGCGTTTGAGAAGGCACTTGCCAGGAGAAGAACCAGCCTATGCCAATGTTATTTTTCTTGGACATCATAACTTTTCTAACGGCCAACCCTGCCATTGTCACACTTCTTTTCTCTTCAGAATGGGAGGAGGTCACAGATCTGCTGTTGGGATAGCCATTGCAGCCGTAGGGGAGAGGGGTGGATTTGAGAGTATGAAATTTGCAGAGGAGACAGACTCCTTTCCTTTGCCAGGAAGCTTGGCAGGATCGGGCCCCTAGAAAACCCGGTTGCGGTCCGGGCCTTGCCAGGGCCCCTGGAGCTAGAGTGGCAAAATTACCCAACTAGGTAAAGAGGCGACAGCTAGGGAGGATTTACTTTGTCAGCAGTTTACTGGATGATTTCCCCATGCTCAGACAAGGATCTCAACAGGAGCTGCCTTGCCTGTCTCCAGCAAGCCTCACCCTTCCTGCAAGCTGCAAACAGCCGGTGTTCACTGTCGGACCAACATCCTGCCCCCTACCAGGGAGGCTGACAAAGAAACCTCACAGGAGACAGCCTAGAGCCAACCAGGAGATGCTAACCCCGGAAGATGGAACCGCAGAATGCATCACCAGGTTGAAGCCAGCCGAAACTTCACTTCCCCCCTTTATGAATGTTTTCCAAAGGAGGCGCCGGACTCGGGGGTGGCTCACAAAAGGATTCGATAGGAAGATGTGACACCTCATCTTAAATTCCTTCACCGTGTTTCTGAAGTTGACGGCAGTGTCGGGAAGCGAGGCTGATAAAGTCCACTGTCCCCTCCAAGCGGACTAATCAGACGTGAAGTCTTGGCCAGAGATAACCAGGTTATAGGAGAGCCAAAATGACATCACATCAACTCCATTTCAGATCCTGTACACACCAGTGCCTATCACCACAAGAGGTATTTTCAGACCAGGACGTCTGTCCCCCCTTCCCCCTGTAGCTGTCACTCTGGGGTATGCCGGGAACCCGTTTGTCACTATGTGTAAAGCCTGACACGTTAAGGGGCCGGCCACTCTGGAGGTGAAGCCGGCTTTGTGCTGCCCTTCTCTTCTGCCCCAGCATTTGTCACAGAAAGACCTTGCCCTTGCCCTGGGCATCCGAGCCAGAGGCCAGGGGGTGTGCCTTCCTGAACCCGCCCCTAGAGAATCGGAAGTTTTCCACTGGAAGAGTTGTTCACATCCATAATGAATTCCAAATCATTTCTTCACTTCAGAAGTCAGTGGCTGGCATACAATCCTTACCACTTGTTTGCAGAGGTAATTGATTTCATGTAGTTTAAAGATGGGGAAAAGAATCAACCCAGAGCGGGTTCAGAGGCAACTGTGAATGTGAATCGGTTTAATTATAGCTCCATCTTTAGCTGACATGGGTTCTTTCCTCTTCGAATTAAAATATCCAAGCAACTTGAAATGTAGCAGTGGTGAATTTTTCCTGTTCTGCTCCCTTCCTTTCCTCCTGACTCAGGGCACCGTTACAAGCACACTCCGAGCTTTTTTCAATAGATAGTTAATGCGACACGCAAGAGTCGCCTGTGTGACACAGATAACTCAGGGGAACAGCACAAAGTAAATGAGATGCATTAGTGTCTGGATGGGAACTGAAGATAGAAGTTCTCAGAACTTCTTGTTTAATTTATAGCAATGGATTTCCCTCCTGTGCTTAACATTTCAAAATAGTAATCATATTCTGAAGAGGAGATGTTCCCTCTCCAGGTACTAATATCAATATGTAAAAGAAAATCATTAACTAGCTGTACCTCTCAGCAGCACCTATTATATGTCAACAAGCTAACTGAGGTGATAAAACAAACTGTTAGTGGAAATCTAATTACTAGCCATTGAGATTTGGGCAAAGGACTGGGGATTCTAGATTCATTTCTCTGGCACCAGAGGCTGCTGGAAGCAACCATCCACCCGGAACAAACATTTTTAATAGGTGTTTTCCTTCCCTCTAAAAAATCAGAGCACCGAAAGCCATTCGAAAACTTTCCAAATTTGGTTCTTCAGGGATGGCAAGGATGATGTGAAGCAGAGGCCTGAAAAAAAAAAAAAACAAGGAAAATGAAACGATCTGTTTCCATCCATTTTTCTGATCAACTTTGGGGATGATTGGGGCCTGTGAGGTCATTTTGCAAATGATTTCTAAACACTTAATTATGTCTGATTCCTGGCCAATGGCCACTTGAAAAGCTGGCATGATTCGTCTTTTATAATATTATAAAACAGGGGCCTGCCCTCTGTGAAGCTAGCTAAGCTGGTTTCCCTTCTCCAGACACCCCATCTGTGCCAGTCTAGCTGCCCCCAGCCGCACCCCAAAGAACCCCTTAACAGTACCTTCTCTGCAGTAACTTCATGCTCCCTCCCTGCCCATACCCACCCACTTCATTCACCCTGGGTGTGAGCCCAGCTACAGTGTCTGGGGAAAAAATGGTGTCCAATAAAAGGTTCAGTGTATGATAGATGCCAGTGTGACTCAGATGTCACCTGGGAGCCACTTGCTCCAAGGTCTAGGTGAAAAGGGCATCAAACCACACCAGTACCACCAAATGCCAAACCGTCTCACGAAATTTGTGCAAATTCCTAGGGTCCTTATCACCTCAGGGCCACTTCAGCTTCCCATGATTTCAACCCTTGAAGGAAACTTGGCCACCTTTACAGTTTTACAAGGAAAAAATTTATCCATATCAAGTACTTTTGAATTGGTGGACCCTTATGATATTAGGGGGTCATTGTACAGCCCTCTGCCTACTTGCATCTTCATCCTCTTCTCCCAACTCTGCCTTAAATTCCCCTCCTTCCCTTAAATTCCCCTCTTTCCATTATGCAAAAGAACTGAGCCAACCTGGGTTGGGGTGGGATGACTAACCTTCCCAGTTTGGCTGGGACTGAGGGGTTTCCTGGACAGCAGGACTTTTCAGTGCTAAACCTGGGACAACAAACTGGAAGGTTGGTCACCTTAGAGGAAATGACTGTCCCAGCACAGTCCCAGACGGTGCAAGCTATCGAGGAAATGACACTTTCTCCTCCTTGTTATATTAGTGTCTTCCTTCCTTGCTATTGGGGAACGGCCCCTTACAGATCACTGTTCTCAACCTTAGCTGCTCTGTACAATCATCTGCAGAGATCTGAAACATCTCAGTGTCCAGGCCACATCCCAGAACATCTGAGTCAGGATCTCTAGAGGTAGGGCTTAGGCAGCAGGGCTTTTTAAAGTTCTCCAGATGATTCCAATGTGCAACCAAGATTGAGAGCCAGTGCAGAGGAGAAGGGATTTCAAGAAGCTCTGAAGATCGAGCACGCTTTGGCTGCATCTATTCAGCAGCCTGAACTCTCAGAAGCCTCAAAAGGATTCTGTGTTTGGGTAAAATGAATGATGTCCAAATGTGGTATGTTTCTATCTGAATCTACTGACTGCAATTTTTCAGCCTCGTTAAAACAGCTCAACTGCTCTTATCACTGCCTTTCTTCTTTCTCCTTAAATAAAGTCTTAGGCTTGCAACTTTCTTGGCAGGTGGCTAGAACTGATTGACATCTCAGGCAATCCAAATGCAAATGACATGAAACCCCAAGCCCATACCACAGGGGACCTTTGTAAAAGAAAGTGATAACTGCACTAAAAATAAGTGTTTAGCTACCTAGGTGACCTTGACAAGCTCACGTAACTCTCTGGCCTGGTTATTCAGCTGCAAATCAAGCCTAAATAATCGTATCAGTCTCTTCCTGTGCAGAACTTCTGAATCATCGGTCTGTAAGGTCTCTTTAGGTAATTCCACTTAGATATGAAGATTTGAGATCCCTGACTCGGACTCTTTAACAGAGAGAAATCTCTATTTTTGCATCTGTCTCTGAAAACTTGATTGATGCTTCTGCTGCTGCTGTAGATACAGGTAGCAAGAAAATTTTCAATCAAGTCGGTGAGGTTGGGTAGAGATTGCTGGTTTCTCAAACTCTCTGCGGCTCAGTTTCCTCACCTGATACATTAGGATGCTAATAATGACCCTGCCCACATGGAGGTGGGGGGGTGAGAAGACACATTGTGATGGGGATAAAGTTGTGTCTTTCACATAGTAATTCCACAAACATCTATTGCACCTTTATACTAAGTAAGTGAATGGTCCTTGCCTTCAAGGGGCTTACCATCTAGTAGTTGTCTAGTAAGAGCAGCCAAAGGCTCTGTACAGTGGAGTGTACTCTGTAAAGTTAAGAGATTGTGATGTCATTGACAGGAAGCCTTTGGAAGCTGACATTGTCGTGTTCGGGTAGACCAGTTGAATTTAGTCCAAGTAAGGAGAATAGAGAGGCTTACTTTTTAGCTGTCTTGGTAACATTATTTAAAACAGGAAATGTTTCATATTTACTAAGTGTCTAAAGAATTCACAACCCCTTCCTGCTGTGGTTGTGTGTCTAACACTTCACAACTCTTCACTGTGGGGTCTGTAACAGTGACTGACACCACTGCTTCCATTTCACAGATGGGCAACCTGAGACCAGGAGTAAAGAAAAGTTGGTAGCTGAGAAACGAGCTCCAGAGGGAAATTCAGACTTTCCAGGGCAGCATCCCTGTGTTTCACAAGAGAACTTCCTCTTCCTCAGCCTCCTTTTTCAATCCTGAGAAACCGCAGGTCCAAACCACTGTTAATTCGCTATTAATTTGCATTTGCTCTTCCTTCATTACTTTGCCTCTCTTGACATTCACACAACTTGTTTTTGTTTTTTTGGCTGCACTGCGTGGCATGTGGGATCTTAGTTCCTCCACCAGGATTGAACCGACGCCCCCTGCAGTGGATTAACCAGTGGATTGCCAGGGAAGTCCCCTACATTCACACAACTTCTTGATATTCGGTTCTCAGCTCAGAGGTCACCTGCTCAGAGAGCTCTTTCCAGACTCAATTAGCCTTGCTGGTTCCTCTCTATCAAATCATTATATTTTATAGTCTCCATGGCACATACTACTGTCGGAAATCATCATGTTCATTTGTCTGGGTATTGTCTTCTCCTATTACATTGGAACCACCATGAGAATAGGACGTTGTCTCTTTCGCTGATGTATCCATTATGCCTAGAACAGTGACTGGTACATAGTAGGTGCTCAATAAAAATGTGTGACATTCATAAATATGTTTGCATTCTCTCCAAGATACTGATGATGGGATGGCTAGCACAAAAAGAATGGAAATGTGTGTCTCAGCTCTTAGAGCAAGGCTGATCAGCTGCCGTGTCTGTGCTTCAGCTTTCTTGCCTGTAAAATTGGCAAGCTACACCCACCAGAGTATCTAAGGAGAGAGGTGCCGTGGACCGAACGAGAAAATGGTGGCAAAAGTGCTTTGACGAGTGAAAATGTGAGCTAAGTGGGCGATGTTATTATCTTCCACCATCTGCTTTACTTTAATCTTTTTTTCCCTCAGTAAGCGGACCTATTGATTGCAGCTTTCTGGAGGAAGCTCTCACTGTCTAATTACTGCCCCAGCTCAGCCTGTCACCGTGTCCTCCGCAGTCAGCACGTCCTGACACTGACCCTTGATACCGCAGCCCTTGGCAGATCAGCTGGTTCGGGCACTCTGTGCCCAGCCCAGAAGAGGCAGGTCCCCTCAGCCGGGTCTGGGAGGGCTGCCCCAGCGAGACAGGCACCTGGGGAGAGGCAGGGACACAGGTGCTGTGTAGCCAAAGGCGGCAGGAATGTGATTCTTCCCTGGAGCCAGGGGCCTGTGGCCAGGCAGGGATGTGTTCCACCATGATACACAGTTGTGAGCACTCCCAGATTCCAGCTTCCACGACAATGTTCCCTACAATTTTTTTCTGGCCTGGGCTGATGTTAGTGGAGGTGGGGTGGGTGCAGGCGGTGGTATGAGAATAAATCATGTCTAATGCTGGGCAATAATAATTTCTTTCCCTTAAATTGTAGAAAGCTTCAAAACATCCAGCGTATTTTCATATGCATTACCTTCACTTGACCCTCACAATGTGATGAGTATTCCTATTTTTATAAGGATGGGATGTGTGGTCTTTAAAGCTGAGGGCTGTGATCTTCCCAAGCTAAACAGACAAGTAAGGATGAAGGGAATTAGAACCTAGGTTTTCTCCATCTAGACCAACGGCCTAGCCCCTCACAGGGCTGGCCCAGGCTGGAGACAAATAACTTGAGTTGAAAACAGTCCTTGAGAGAAATTCCCAGAAGGTATCAGGACTTTAAAAGTGCTCTTAAGGAAACAAATACTTTTTTGGCCTGCAGAGGAAATAAGGCTGTGCTAGAAAAGACATGTCAGCCTGTCATTCAGAAGAAAGAAAAGGGACATATAAACAAACAGCAGAAGATATTTTAAAAATAATTTCTAAATAAACTACAATTTTGTCCTGGGCTCAACACCTCAGCAAATAACTGAATCAGGTAAACCCTAGGATAGAAAAGTGTCATATAGAAGGTGCTTGGCAAATCCTTGTTGAATGACTAGGTGAATATTGATCTGGATTATAAATAGCCTGTGCTAGCTTTCTTCACTCATCTTCATGAAAAAGAATTCATTTTTTATCAGATATGGAGTCACAAAATGCTCTAATATTGCTATACTGCTTTACTTTTTAGTTTAAAAACTCTTTTTTTGTGCAATATCTCAACTGATCCTCAAATAACTCTACGAAAGAGATGATTTTATAGGTGAGGAGACTGAGGTTTGAAGAGATCAACTGTTTGCTCAGGATCAGAAAGACAGTAGGTAGCCATGCCCATTTCTTACAAGACAGGGGACTAAACACTGATCGATCTACCCAATGAAAACAACTATAAACTCTGGATAAAATTAAAAGAACACTTTTCAATGTACTAATAAATTGGAAAGAAACGAAGGCATATTCCTAGATAAAAACTAGGTAAAAGTGAAATTGCAGAGAAATAAATGGACCACTGAAGTTGGCTTTGGCCTTGAGGACATGTGACAAATCATGTAAACTGGTTTCGTTTTCACAGCCTTATAGGGCAAGAGGGCAAAGAAGAAAAAGCCTAGGACTTACCTAAGTTGGGGGAATATAGTAGAGATCCCCTATGCATAAAACTGAGACTCCAAATTACTGCCCCATCATTGTAAAGATGACTGAGAAATTACCGAGACTCTACTCCTACCAAAAGGACTATAAGGAAAATTATATATATCCAGCTTTGACTCTAAACAGAGGGGGAGAATTTTTCTGAGAATTTATAACCATGTGCCAGCTCTTCCATGAACTTACATGTCAAATGCATACTCCCCAGTGGTCCAAGAAGCCTACAGTTAAGAAGCTGAGGAAGTGAATCTAAATTAGTAGTGGTCCCAGAGACCTAGGGAATAAGATGATACCTCTCTGAAGGAACTTTAATCCAAACCTCAAATAATTCCCATAGATAAAGTTTCAAAGATATAAACTTACAATAAAAAATCACAAAACATCCAACGAACCAAAATACCATGAGCAAGAGCCAGCAAATAGCAGAATTAAACCCACAAAGAAATCAGATATTGAAATGATCAGACATACATATAAAGTACTTTGTTTAATACATTTTAAAAAGTAAAGACAAGGATTAAAAGTATGACTAGCAGTAAGAGGCTATAGAAATGCCTAAGCAGATTAGAAAAGAATTCAAATAGATCTTTAAGCAATAAAAACATATTAAATTGTTGAAATTTTAAAAATAGATGGCTTCAACGGAAGATCAGATATTCTGAAAAGAGCATGAAAAAAATTATCCAGAATAGCTCAGAAGGACAAAGAGAAGGATAACATCAGAGAAATATTTAAGAGACATGCAAGATCTGGTGAACATGTTTTACTTACATCAAGAAAATTATAGAGGAGAGGAAAGGAAGAATAGGGCAGAGGCAATATTTGAAAAGTTAGGAATTTTCCATGGATTCTGAGCAAAAAAATAAGTCAAGAAGTATAAATAAAAGATAAAATTCATGGCAGAGTAAGCCCTATGAGTCATACCTAGAACTTGTACAGATATTTGGATCCCTGACCTTTGTTCTAATCTCCTATTGCAGCTTTCCTGAGATCAAGCTGGGAGTGATTAATGGAGATTGTGTTCATGCATCAGCCTACTGGATTATACTGTACTAAACTCTGTGGTCATACAACATTGTATAAAACCAAGATTGTACCTGAGCTTGAGCTTGGAAGAGGAAGATATTTTTCCAGAACGTCTGATGTGATCCTTATTCACTTAGAACTTGCCATCTACAACAGTGTATTCCTTTATGAAAGCTGGCATCCAAAAGCTTATATCTCTGTCTCTCTCAGCTGTGTATTCTCACGCTGTCAACTTTCATCTGAATTTTTTAGATAATCAAACCTCATCTGAATTATCCAGGTCCATGTTTGAACTTTCTGTCAATCCGAACATACAACTGATATTTATCAGTATAGTTCAATACACATAACCATGTATGTGGCAATGCACATACCCACGCACATCACACTGCAATCATGGAATGCAAAAGACAGAGAGGAAAAATCTTAAAAGCAGCCAGAGAGGAAAAACATTATTTTCAAAGGAATGATAAATGGAGTAGCAGCTGGCTTCCCAACAGCAACAATGGAAGCCAGAACATAGTGGAAAAATATACCTTCAATGTGTTGAAAGAAAATACTTAGCAACCTAAAAGTCTATACTTAGAAGAAATACATTTTGAAGCGTTTTCAGACAAGTTGATTTTTTTCTACCAACAGACCCTCACTAAGGAAAATTAGAAAATACTGAAAGATAAAATAAAATTTCAATACAATACAACATTTTCCATAGCTGTGGGAAGCAGCTATGGCAGTTCTTAGAGGGAAACGCTTAACCTTAAATGAGATTAGAAATGAGGAAATAGAAGCTAAGTACTAATGAGCTAAATATCTGACTTAAGAAGGTAGGCAAAGCTGAGGGATCCAACCTCAGCCTGAAACCTTGCCACAATCTGAGATAATTATGTCAAAGTGTGAATTACCTCTCAGAGCACTTAGAAAGGTCCAAACATATGTAGTGATGAAATTATTGACAACCACACATGTCAGAAATGACACTACATTTTTATGTCCCTGGGATTTTGGTTCTGGGAATTGGGGTGGCAAGGATGGACATAAGGGGAGCTTGGAGTTAGAGGATGGGGGAGGGAGCGGGACCAGGCCTCCTTGCCCTTCCCTCAAGGTGAGATGCCGTTAGATTCTGCCTGTGTCCTGGTCTCTTTGGGTCCATGCATCTAGCTCTGGAGTGAGCAGAGGCCCATGAAAACAGAGGCAGGAAAATTCAGAAGTGTACCCATTGAAGGATACAAAAGTAATTGAGACACAGTCCCTGAAGGGTTAGATTCTATTTTTGAGATAAGGGTTGCACAGTTAGGAGACTAAACATCTCTCCACTCACTCAGGACAGCTTCAATCTCCAGTCCTCTCTATGTAAGTGTGTGACTTTGCGTCTGCCTTTTGGGTGGAATCCACACCCTGATGTGTTTCACAAAGTCTGCAGTCCAGAATTGACAGGGACTCTCTATTTCTCTAACACCGATCCCCTGGGTATCTCAGTCTTGTGTCTGATTGGCTGTGTGATCTTGAAACAAATTGTAGCACTTCCCTGAGACTCCCAAGTCTCAAGCTGGCTGATGTTGTGAGTATAATTGAGTTGGAAATGTGCTCGGGCGAGAAGGTGTAATAAAATACAAGATGTTGATTGTCACCAAAGTCTAGCTTCCTTTAGGGGCCTGGTAAAGAGCCCAAGTACTCTTTGGTTATCCTGCATGCATTCTTCCTATCAGAGCCAACAGTCTGATCCAACAATTTAGGAAAATTTAATTCTGCGTGACCTTAGATAACTCACATCTCTCTGAGTCTCTGAGTTGTCACTGTTTTGCTGATTTGTTTGTTTCTAAAATATTTGTGTATATCTGCTTGGTTTTTGTTTTTCCCCACAAAATAAAGGGTCTGATTAGAGGAATGACCCTTAACCTTGACTTTATTTAGAATCACCTGGAGAGGTATCAAAACAAACTGATGCCTGGGCCCCTCCAAGGCTGCTTGAATCAGACTCTCTGGGAGTGGGGTCCTGGCTCCAGCCTTTGAAGAGGCTCACCGAGAGACCATGAGGCACAGTGAGGGCTTGAATCCTCAGACTAGAAGGTGTCTGCAGTCCTTGCCAGCTCTCTGATTCTGTGACGCATGCCTCTATATGGCTGTAGCTTGTAGCCCCTCGGGATACAGCACAGATGAGCTGTCTGAAGCATACCACAATACTCAACAGTCCTTGACCTTGGCCAGTTCTCTTAGGGTCATTACCTCAGACTCATCCAATCTCTACAAAACTGCCCACTGGTGCCCTAAATCGGAACCAGGATCCTGGCCTATAGGCCATTCCGGTATGTGAAGGCACAGGAAACCCAGACCCACACTAATAACAGAGCGCCTACAGTGCACCAGACACATGTATACCTAATTGCTAATCCTCTTAGCCACTTTTCAATACAGGCTGCATGCTTTCCATTTTAAAAAGGAAACATACAGAGTGAAGTAAGTCAGAAAAAGAAAAACAAATATCGTGTATTAACGCATATATGTGGAACCTAGAAAAATGGTTTGCAGGGCAGAAATACAGACCCAGATGTAGAGAACAAATGTACGGACACCAAGGGGGGAAAGTGGTGGAGGGGTGGTGGTGGTGTGATGAATTGGGAGATTGGGACTGACATGTATACACTGATATGTATAAAATAGATAACTAATAAGAACCTGCTGTATAAAAATAAAATTCAAAAATTGAAAAAAAAAAGGAAACAAGGCTCAGGGAAGCAACTTGACTAAAGTGATAGCTGGTGAGTTGGTGGGGCAGAGATTCAAGCCTGAGTTTATCTGGATCCAAATCCCACATTCCGACTATTGCACCTACCTGGCCAAGGATGAGGCCATGCCCCAGGTCAGGAGAGGATAGCATTTCCTAAGGCAGAACCACTGGGATTTGTCTGGATCATTAGCTATCAGAGGTTCCGGAAGGAGACCCTCGATCAGCTGAAAGCCGAGTCTCATGTCTCCTTAGCTCCAGGCTCCCCTTGTGGGGAGACAGTGCTCTTGACTAACACACATCAGGCTGCCAGCCTCAGTTTGTATTTTTACAGTCCACTAATTAGGCCATTTTAACTAATTTGTTTGCATTTTGTATGAGCAAGTTGGGCTTTTGGATTGACTAATGTAATTGCAGCTGGTTTCTGCCAAATACAAATTACTCAGTCTAGTGTGGGCTAGAGAGAAAAGCAAATATTTAATAGACATCAATACCCTTGTAGCTTTTTAGTGGAGCCTTTTTTTCCCCAATGGAAAGTTGAAATAATTTCTCCAGCTTCTGATTGAACTTTCATGTTAGGAGATTACTTTTCAATCTTTTTTTTTTTTTTTTTTTAAATAATGAGGCAAATGCTTTAGTGGCTCTGTTGAGGTTTATCTCTGATCCATTTACCCCTAAGCTCAGGAAACTTATGGGACCTTTCAGTTTCCAGGCTGACTTTGCACAATCCCTTTCTGCTTAGGTCACTCCAGCGACCAGCAAATCATCCACATCACTGATTGTCACGGCTAGAAGGGGTCTGAGAGTTCACCTAGTCCAGTGGTTCTCAAAGTGTGGTCCCTGGACCAGAAGGATCTATATCACCTGGGCACTTGTTAGAAAGATAATTCTCAGCGGGTTTGGCCTGGGCGGTGGCGTGGAGGCGCGCGGGCCTTCTCTGGTGTCTCCTCCTCCTCTTCCTCCAGAGTCCGGGCCCCAAAGCCTCTCCTTTTGTCGCTTCTGGCCTGTTTCACGGCTTTGGGCCCCAGCTCCTCAAACAGTTCATTGAGAGGGCCGGGGGCTCCCTCAGGAGGAACTCTTTGTTCAATATCTCGCCACCTATTCCTACAGACATGGCAGTGGAAAAGAAAAGAAAGCACTCACTTACAGTGATTTATCCAATACCGCAGAGGAATCGGAAACGTTTCAGTTTCCTTGCAGATATATTACCAAAGAAGATTTTAGCTAGTAAATATCTGAAAACGCTTAAAGAGAAGAGGGAGGAAGAGGAGGAGGAGGAGGAGAATGACAACAACGATGAGAGTTATGACGATGAAGCAGAATCCTAAACCAAAAAGAAGTGCTTTGGAGATCAGCCTGGTGAGGACCCTCATAGATCAGCACCTTTGCTCTGGAGCAGGCATTAGTCTGTTCACTCTTCAGAGACTTCACGTACATTATGTTCTTTCCTGGCTGAGACCAAGCATAATGTACCTCTGCCATAAATAGCCAAAAGGAAAGGAACCCAGACAGCAGCTTCTCTTCCCCAGGCCCACACTACAGCTGGAGTGGGAGAGGAGCAAGAAAGGGCTGCGTACCGTGAGACACAGCCAGTCTGCAGCTGTAAGCTATAGAGGCAAAGACAACTTTGCTTAACTTTCTAGTTTACAGATAGATTTTGAAGAACTTCTAAATATCAGTTGTGTAAATTCACATATGTATATTTTGAAATTCATTCTTGTGAACAGCTCGATCCTGTTTTAGCTAAATGTGTAGTCTCTGGGTAGTATGTTACATTTGAATTTTCGTATTTGAAGAAAATTTCTGGCTTTGTATATGTCCAAATACTGCATTTTTTTTTAACTATAAAGAAATAAATTTTTTTTTTTTAAAGCTGTAAAAAAAAAAAACAAAAAACAAAAACGGTAATTCTCAGGCCTCCTGGATCAGGAATTCTGGGGGTAAGGCCAAGCAAGCTGGGTTTTAACAAGTCCTCCAGGTGATTTGAATGCATGCTAAACTTTGAGAACTTTGATCCAGTCCAACCGTCTCATTTTACAGATGAGAAAACTGAGGCCCAGGAAGAGCCTGTGCTTCTGGTCAACAGCAGGGACTGGATCTGTTTCACACATGGCACATTCCCCACGTTTAGCCCAGTGCTTGTGGTAAACATTCAGTGACTATCTGCTGAATGATGGAATGAAACCAAGTCTCTTCGTTCTATTTTACTCTGTCAGTGTTTTCTCTTGCTCTGAGAAAGGATGGAGAACTAGGGGCCGGACTAATTCCTGGTTCTTGTTTTGTGAGGGGTCAACAATGGGACTTGAAACATATCCTGTGGCCTGGCCCTTAGAGGGATGGCAGCCCTACTCCTACAGTCTTGGTCCCAAGCCGTGGGACAATGTGGCTCACCCATCCCTAGCCCAGTGGACTGAGCAGGCCCCAACCCCACTAGGAGTTGTTTCTGTTGCTTTCATAGGCTCTAACATTGTGTGAGGCAGAACCAGGCCCCCTGTTTTGGTGTTGATTCCCTGACCAATAACCTCAGCTCAGCTCGTGAATGGGAAGAACAAAGCTGAGATCTAAGTCGTGGAAAAGGGGGTTTCTAAGGAGGGGTTGCTAGGAAGGTGAGTCCCTCAGATTAAATTACTGGGTCCTGTGAAGCCAGAAAAAAAGTCCTGGTCCTCAAAGCTTCTGATTGTAGATCTGTGGAACCCTGACACCTCGATCTGAATGAAGTACATTCCTCTCCCTTGATCCCCCAGGCCTGGCCTGCTGACCTTCTAGGGAATGAGAAGGAAGGGAAGGCAAACAGTGCCCATAAGTTTTCAAACAGACAGTCGAGGGAGTCTCCCAGGGACGTGAGGAACAGGCTTCCAGAGAGCACACCTGGGTCCTCAATCCTCTTAAATTCTTCTATGAACTATCTAAGCAACTAAAAGTACCAAGCCGTGTGGATGGAGCTTATGTGCTTCTAACCTCAAGTTCAAATGGCTCTCATGACATGCAGTGGCCCAAATCCCTTACCTCTGTTTGTCTGCAAGCCTCACAGGGCGCTCGGAAGAGTAGTACAATCTTTTCAACCCTCATGGCATCCTCCCTACCCTCCCTTGGGCACTCAATGCCTTCATAGTTATTTCCAAACTTCTCTGTGACCTTTCCTCAGGAAAGAACTCGATAAACTCATTCACTAACAGGTGGCAGCAACTAAAAAAAGATGCCACTTGCACCCCATAGAAAATTTAATCAAAGATTCCATACCCCAGTGCTAGCTATTAGTTCCTAATATGTTGTAGACTGTGTAACCCCCAACGTTCTGAGAACAGGTCTCCATCCATGTAAGGAATCAGTCCTCTGGGTCAACTTCTGACCCCTTAGGCTAAACTCTCCCTCCAGGCATTTAGGAGTTGGCCAAAAGAGAAGTGAGTACAGTCTGCTGGTCACCTGAAGTCCTAGAATTGAGGGGGCCTTGGTCCACTATGCAAACAAAGAAGCAGAGACATCAACCAGCAGAGAGGCGTGAACTAAGCAGAAGCAAGAGTGAGTGAGGGTGAGAATGGCCACCTCTCTCCTGGTGCCTCTTCCACTTCTGGTCCCAGACCTTTCTGAGGCAACTACTCCTGCAATTTGGCTCCCTGAGATACTTTTGTATCCTTAACCGAAAGTCCCTCCTTATTTGAATGATGCCAGTTTGACTGGGTTTCTCTTGCTTGTAACCAGGACATTCATTGAGTCCCTCACAGAGCTGGGTAACACGGAGGTGTCCAACGATTCTTTGTGGAAACAAATGAGTGATGCTCAATTCACTGATTCCTGAATGCCAGTCCTCTCACCCATACCTGCTGGCTGCAAATGAATTGCCTACAGTCCTAGTTCAGCATACGAAGTCCAGACCCATCCCTGGACATTTTGATTTAGTCTATGGTTGGGCCCTGTGGATTTGTATTTTTATGATTCTCCCTAGGCCTTCCTGGCAGACAGCTGAATAGGTACCTAGTTTTCTCTGTAGACAAATTCTTACCTCATGTGTTCTTGAGTTAGAGTTCTCTCTCTTTTTTTTTTTTTTTTTTTTTTTTTTTTTTTTTTTTTTTGCGGTATGCGGGCCTCTCACCGTTGTGGCCTCTCCCGTTGCAGAGCACAGGCTCCGGACGCGCAGGCTCAGTGGCCATGGCTCACGGGCCCAGCCGCTCCGCGGCATGTGGGATCTTCCCGGATCGGGGCACGAACCCGTGTCCACTGCATTGGCAGGTGGATTCTCAACCACTGCACCACCAGGGAAGCCCAAAGAGTTCTCTTGTAAAGGCAAATTTTATTAGCAAATAATTATTGGACATCTACAAAGAGCAAGTCAATGTTTTAGATGCTAAGGATATAGTAGTGAAGAAGACAAGAGGTCCTGGCTTCCACGGGCTTACATTCTAGATCAAGGAAATGGAAAATAAACAAATTAACAAATAAATGAAGAAGATCATTTCTGAGGGTGAGACGTGCTGTGAAGACAGTAAAACAGGGTGATGTGATAGAGTGACTTCAGGAGCCAAGTTAGAGGGTTCCCCGGGGAAAGCCACTCTCAGAGGGTGCATTTGAACTGATTTCAACAGGAAGAAGCCACCAATGGAAATGTGAGGGGAAAGCATTCAGGCAGAGAAAAGAGGATACGCAAAGGTACTAAGGTGGGAGGATTGTGGATGGGGCGTGGGGGACTTGGCATGTTCAAAAAACAGACGGAAAGGGGCCTGTGTGGCTGCCATGTGCACGTCCTCGAGAAGAGCAATCTTAGTGGAGGGGTCGGGGCAGGATGCAGACCGCACAACATCCTCAGCTCTTTGGGATTATTTTATTTTTGAAGAGGAGCAGGTAAATGGGGAAGGAGCTGGAGGGGTCAGCAGATTCAAGGGAGGAATCTGATGGTGGTGACTTGGTTCATTTATCGTTACTGAAGTGTGTTGCACGTTGATGGGAACGATCAGCACAAGCTCGCATGTGAGTGCCCTGCCTGCCCCACCCCCGCCCTCTATGGAAGGGTCATGGTCGTAGTGTTTACTGCTCTCATTGCTGTGGCTCCCCCGCAGGCCCCCTCCCCCCCTCCACTGCCTAAGATGGCAGACCCTCGGGGAGACTCTGGCCACACCCCAGGCTGCACACCATCTTGAGCTGCAGTAGGTATTGGAATCATCTGGGGGCCCCGGCCTTCCACAGCGCCCTCCTCAGAGAGACTTTCACAGCTGAATCCTGTTGTGTCTACACATCCTTGCCAGCTTGGTCCTTCCCAGAAGTTCATGTCTCCCAGTTCACCCCCCAGGCTTTACCCCATGTGGCTCTGTCCGCCGTGATCTGACTCAGGCTGCTACCCACCTCTCCCCACCCTCCCAAGCCCTTCCACCGAGGCGCACTGGAAATCAGCACAGCTCCTATCTCTTCAATATCTTTCCTGGCTGTTACATTAACTGAAGCTCATTCTCCCTGAGGCCTCACTTGGCAGCCCTCTTAGGTGGAAGCTGTTTTATCTCCTACACTCCATAAACCACTGAGTTGGAGGTGAGATGGAGTCCGTCTTGTTCCCATTGCTACCTGTAGACCACTCTCTGCTCTCCTTCAATAGCCCCTGCCGCTTTGACCATTATGCTGTATCTCTTGTTTGTCCTCCCTTGTTGCCCTCCTCTTAGTCACCCTGCCAACCCCACTTAAGATTCTGTCCCTTATTCACTTCCTCTCAACGTTGTTGTCTGTCCCCAGTTTGGTTAACTGTAGGTGACCTCTCAGTATCTTGACCTCCCTGACTTAGCCTCTCACTCCCATGGCCATATTCTAGATCCTACCATCACCTCTGGAATCTGGACATCAAGCTCCCCACTCTTTGACCTCTGATCCTTCCAGCTCTCGTATTCTCCAAAAATGCTTTGACCTCATTATGACCTCCAATCCATGGATCAACACCCCACACACACACACTTCCGCATTGCCCTCCACCTTTCTCACTCCTTACCACCCCTCTCACCAATTTAGCTTCCACATCCCGCCATTATCCTTAGTCATTCCCATTGCACTGAAGTCCATTGCCCCTTTCTACGTCCATCAGACTCGCCTGGCAAAGCCCCAACCCTGATTAAACCCAACCACCGATTGACATGTATACACTGATGTGTATAAAATGGATGACTAATAATAAATAAATAAATGAACATTAAAAAAAAAAAAAAAAAAAACCAAACCAACCACCCCTGCTGGCACTGGAGCCAGTGGGCACTGCTGGAGAACACCATGCCACCGTGCTCACTGCCTTCACTTAGACTTGTGTTCACAACACTGCACAGGCATCCTAGTAAAATGTCCCCGTGAGCTTATTTCCCCACTTGCTACGATTTCCCCTTTGTCCTTAAACCTCCCTTATCCCCCAAACTTCCAGCTTGTGACCTTGCCTCACACTTAAGACAGAGCTAATAGAAGCAATTGGTGGGAACACCTTCATCACCCACCTGTCTGCATCTGTACTCACACTCTGTCTTCCTGCCTGTTTGACTGCCTGTTTCAATGGATGACGTGTCTTCACTCTGATCAAAACCCAGTCCTCCACTTGGGCTGTGGAACCTGTTGCCTGTTCCCTTCTCATGGATTTTATGATCCTTCTACCTCCTAGCTCTAGTATCATCAATTCCACTTCTTTACTGGGTCATTCTCATGCACATACAAACATCCTCTATTATCTAGAACAGGGATCAGCACACTCGTTCTGCAGAGGGCCAGATAATAAATATTTTAGGCTTTCTGGGCCATATGATCTCCATCATGACCACTCAGCTTTGCTGTTGCAGCAGGAAAGCAGCCATAGACAATATGTAAACAAACGGGTATGATGGCAAAGACAGGTGTACATGGATCTGTCCTGTTGCCATAGTTTGATCAAGAGCAACATGTAACCTCTTAGGGCGTAAGCAACAGTCTGTTCTCTCAATAAAATTGTGATGGGACTTCAGATACAAGACAGAGAGTCATGCTGGTAGGCAGGGGGCAGAAAAGAGAAAGTAAAATATGAGCCAAAGGCGACAGAGTGAAGAAGAGCCTAGAAGGTGGAGCCAGAGGAGAGGGATACAGCTGAAGAATATGTGAGATGCTATTGGGTTGGCCAAAAATTGCCTTCGGTTTTTTTTTTTTTTTTTTTGCGGTATGCGGGCCTCTCACTGTTGTGGCCTCTCCCGTTGCGGAGCACAGGCTCTGGACGCGCAGGCCTAGCGGCCATGGCTCATGGGCTTAGTTGCTCCGCGGCATGTGGGATCTTCCCGGACCAGGGCACGAACCCGTGTCTCCTGCATCGGCAGGCGGACTCTCAACCACTGCGCCACCAGGGAAGCCCTTTCGGTTTTTAAAGTGAAAATAAAAGACACATTTTTCATTTTCACCAAGAACTTTACTGAACAACGAACTTATTGGTTCCACTACCTTCTGCCATTTTCCAGGCAACTTTATAGTTCCATCTTCCCAAAACTTTTTATCTTTTTGAGCAAAGAACTATTCCAGGTACCTTTTACAGTCTTCCAGGGAATTGAAATTCTTTCCATTAAGAGAATTTTGTAAAGACCGAAATAAATGGAAATCTGAAGGTGCAATGTCTGGTGAATATGGCGGATGAATCAGAACTTCCAAGCCAAACTGTAACAGTTTTTGCCTGGTCATCAAAAAACATGTGGTCTTGTGTTATCCTGATGGGAGATTATGCGTTTTCTGTTGACTAATTCTGGACGCTTTTCATCAAGTGCCGCTTTTGGTCTAACTGGGAGCAGTACTTGTTGGAATTAATCGTTTGGTATTCCGGAAGGAGCTCATAATAGAGGACTCCCTTCCAGTGCTACCATATACACAACTTCACCTTCTTTGGATGAAGACTGGGCTTTGGTGTGGTTGGTGGTGGTTCATTTCGCTTGCCCCACAATCTCTTCCGTTCCATGTTGTTGTACAGTATCCACTTTTCATCACCCGTCACAATTTGTTTTAAAAATGGAACGTTTTCATTACGTTTCAGTGGAGAATCACATGAGGAAATATGGTCAAGAAGGTTTTTTTCGCTTAACTTACGTGGAACCCAAACATCAAAGTGATTCACATAACCAAGGTGTTGCAAATGATTTTCAGCACTTGTTTTTGGATATTTTGAGTATGTTGGCTATCTCCCACCTGGTATAATGTTGATTGTTCTCAGTTATTGTTTTGATTTGATCGCTGTCAGCTTCGACTGGTCTACCCAACCGTGGAGCTTCGTCCAGCAAGAAATCTCCAGCACGAAACTTCACAAGCCACTTCTGACGCGTTCAATCAGTCACAGCACCTTCTCCGTACACTACACAAAACTTTTTGTGCGTTTCAGTTGCGTTTTTACCTTTCTTAAAATAATAAAGCATAATATGCTGAAAATATTGCTTTTTTCTTCCATCTTCAATATTAAAATGGCTACACAAAAATTCACCAATTTTGGGCTTCCCTGGTGGCGCAGTGGTTGAGAGTCCACCTGCCAATGCAGGGGACACAGGTTCATGCCCCGGTCCAGGAAGATCCCACATGCCGCGGAGCGGCTGGGCCCGTGAGCCATGGCTGCTGAGCCTGCGCGTGCGGAGCCTGTGCTCCGCAACGGGAGAGGCCACAACAGTGAGAGGCCTGCATACCGAAAAAAAAAAAAAAAAAAAAATTCACCAATTTTGATGTCTTTTTAAAAAATGCGCGCTGATATGACAGCTGTCACATACAATCTAACAAAATTGTTTTGAATGAAGTTAAAGACAACTAAGTGCTACTAGAGCTCTCGTATGAAAAAAACTCAATGAACCTTTTGGCCCACCCAATATTTAACCCGAATCAGACGTGGGACCTAGTTGCTCACTGGGAGCATTTGTCCCCTGGGGCAGCGGTAGAAGAAGGGTGATATAGGGGAAACCGAAGAAAAGAAAAGTTAGCTGAAGAGGTCAGGAGAAAAGCACCTGGCCCGAAAGGGCCTGGAATTAGGACAAGCAGGTTCAGACTAAACTCATGTCTGTGTACTGAACACACCTGGGCTCTGCCTGTGCTCTCTGTTCCTGTCATTTTCAAGCAATTCCTCTGCACCCTTACCTGTCCTTCCGCTCAGGAAGTGTGGCAGATTTGCTTAGTAAATGCTGGCGAGTCTACTACACAACCACAGCTGAGATGTAGCCCCTGGCTGCAAGGAGCTTACCATCTGGTGGCACAAGGTTGCAGAACATTGACTAATAGGCTATAGAGGATGTTTGTATGTGGATGCAAATGATCCAGTAAAGATGAGGAATTGATAGAGGGAGGTGTTGCAGGATGTGGAGGATAAGGAAGGAATTCCTGGAGGAGACAATGCCTGAGGGAGCTTGAAGGATAAGGGGTCAGATCGGTGGGGTCAGGGGGAAATGTGTAGAAAGTTTCTGGCACAGAGAACAGCACAGCCAAAGCCCGGGAGGTGTGCAGATGTCCAAAGAAGGTATTTGACAGCCTGTCTTTGCAATTGAGGATAATAAAGCAGTCCTGGATGGAGAACGTTGACCCCGCCTTAGCCCAGGACATACCACAGGAGGTGACAAGAGGCAGCAAAGCAGGCTGCATTCACAGTGGACACGGTTTCACCTGCAGGAAACCTACCCAACCAAAGGGACTTCAGTGCACCTCTTCCTAACCTGTGCTCTGAAACGGAAGAATATCTAGAATTTATGATTGTCTGAAAAAGCAACCTTGTATTAATTATCACATGCAGACTGTAATTATGGGTTGAAATGAAGGTTTGTTTTATTTGTCAGGTGAGAAAACTGGACGCCAGGCATCCTTACAGTTTCTCAGGTTCTGAAAAGTGCCCCCCCTCACCTCTACTCTCACCCTTCCAGAGGCCACCTCCACACATGCACACACATTCACACACACACACACACACACACACACACACACACACACTTATCTCAGGGTACCCAGTAGTCACATATACCATCTGAGGTCAAACACCCAACCCAGGTGTTGTTTTCATCATCAAATGAGAGACAATGGAATTGCCACTGATTTTAGAAAGGACTACTCAAGGATTTCTTTCTTTCTTTCTGTTTTGTTGTTGTTGTTGTTGTTGTTTTTCTTAGAAATAATGCAACAACTGAATAGCCAACAGCCAACAATGAAAATAGGATGTGGCTGTCTCCTATCTTTCGCCCTTTATATCCAAAACAGCTTACAGAAATGCACCAAATAGCCATGCAAATAAAGACTTAACCATTGCCTCCAAAAATCACCCCCAACCCTGTGCTTGCTTTTTAGTGGTTTCCAAAACTACAACATATTTCCCCCCTCAGCTCTCTGGTTTGATGTCTGCCCTGCTCAACTTACAGGGACAACTGACACACCCTCTCTTCTGGGATATGTCCTGGCCTGCTAAGAGTCATGGATCTGGGTGTATGTACCAGGGCCTGAGTCAGTCTGATATCCATGCCATCCCCAGGCAGTTACGGGAGATCCTCTGCCCTCGCTGGGCAGGCATTCAGCAGGTATCTACACTCTTTGTGCCCTACCATGCCTGGCCACTGGGGGCACAATTGATTTCCCTTCCTTATCCTAAGGTGTGAGAAATGGCAAAATTCTTAGCCTAGTTCTGGCACAACTAGAAGATTTCGAAAACTGAAAACTGAGGCACAATAAACACAGAAATGTAGAAATGGAGGCGTTTACAGATTTTAGATTGTGAGACTATTAGACTGTTGAGCCTTTATGAGACAAAAGACCTGTACTTGCTGGAGGGGTCCCTGAGGTCTAGGAGGCAGACAGGACAGCTACTCACCTAAGAGACAGGGAACCAAGCCTAAGGGAAAAGAAAAGCCGAGGATTATGGTAGGGAAAAAACTGGAGATCCCAGGAGGTGTCCAAACCAAGGGGTCTAGAAGCAGATGCTAAGATTAGAGCCTGGGTGAGACTTAAAGGGCCAGGAGGAAAACCAAAACACCCCAGCCTGTAGCATCTGGCCAAAGATGAACTTGCTGGCACAGTTTTGAGTTGCACTGATTCTTTCCCTTGGCTTTAGGTTACACCCTTTCCCAACTTCACTGACCTTCAAACATTGATTGTAAAATCAATATTAATTGATAATGGTTCTCTCATTGGAACACATCTCAAACTTATGCAAATTAGCAAATTCTTCCCTGACCACAGTGGACAAGGCCTGATTCCACATCGGAGCACACTCCAAAGAATAGAGACCCCTTGAGCAGGTAGAGTCTGACTGAGCAAGCCTTGTTCAGGGGTGAGCGAGTGCCCGTAGGCTGCTCCCCTGAGAGCAGCATGGTGGTGATGAACAGACATGCAGACAGGGGACAAAAAGGGCAGGCCTTTTAGGCAGTGATGTGAAACTCTCAGCCGTCTGGAAGGATGGTCTGAAAAGAGATGGCTAGGAAGTCGGGACAAAGGACTCTTCTAGCCAGATATTTTAGATACCTCTGAACTACCCCATTATGGTCAACATTTAGGGGCCAGGATTTATGATTCAGAATCAGGTATTTGGTGGGGGAGGGCGAGAGGTCCTTGTGATTTTGAGTCTCGGAGAAGAGTGAAGGTATTGTGGAGAAGGCTGAGTGTACAACTAGATTACAAACCTGCATGGGGCGGGGTATGGGGGCTGTCACCCACTTAGAGTAACAGATTACTCACACCTGGCATATTCTCTGAGTAAGAAGGGAAGTAGCAAAAACGGAATGAGAATAACAATAAAAACGAATTAGCTGATATCAGGTGTTTTCTCCATGGTTTCTGCTTGCCCAGGTCTGACTGGTGTAGATTATAATTAGTCTCTGCTTGCAGATGTGTGGTTCCAAAGACTTGTGGATTAAGGAGAAACTCTAGAATTTCTCAGTACCTGACAAGTTGTAATGTGAAGAGCTACACTTAGTCCATTAAAGATTTTTCACAGTGACATTTGAGTGCAGCTTGAGAAACATGCCACCTTGCCATTTATCATTTTCAGGGCACGGGTGTCGGAAAGGAGGTTGCTATGAAGAACAAAACAAAATGGATTGCATGTGTAGAGGCGAGCTGGCGAATACTGATAAATGTACTTCACTGAATGTCAACAAATGTCACTTGAGAAGCCATTTGCAGCTACCATAACAGCCTCCCAAACCCAACAAAGAGTAGCAAAAACAAGCAAAATGAACCGGGCGTCTTGCTTCTGCATGAATAAGCAATCAACCCTCTCAGAAGTTACACCAGCAAGTTGTTAAACTTGATAGAAGAAGCTTTTTCACCCATATTGATGCAGGCTATAGATTGCTATAGAGGGTTGGAGACCTTCTGGGCGCATCAGTGCTGTGACTCAGGGGAGGATTTAATAACCCCCTCTGTCCCAGGTGGGTGCCTTCTTTCTGTGGGTGGAAGAACTTGCTGTCTCCAAGGCATGCTTTCTGGGTTCTTCCCTGCCCCCTCCTCTGGCTACTTCGGCTGAGGCTGCAGACCTCTGCCCTGCTCCTAGTCTATCCTCCCTTGCAGTGTGATCTGGCAGGGTCCTGGGTATCAGGACTGGAGGATGCAGCTCTCACTTGCCATGTCAAGAGAACACCTAGCAGACCACCCTTGAGGCAGGCTTTCCATCTGCCATTCAAGAAAAGGCTTTTCAATGTGTCCTCTGGTTAATGTGAAAATTTGAGTCACAGATGCAGCTTCTGTTTTATTCTCGGTGACCAGGCCATGACTTTGCATCCATGTGACTTAGGATTTCCAGAAGGCATGGCCAAGTTTTCTTCAGAATTCAGCTTGGGTCAAGATGGTCCACTCTTCCTCCTCAGCTCAGTGAGTCTCCACACTTGGCTGCAGACACGTAAATGGAAGGAAGATCATATGCTCAGAAAAGCTCTCCAGGGAAATGTGAGACTGATTAGAATTCCAGCCCCTCTTCATTTTCTAATCTCTGGGGGCTCCTTCTCAACACATACACACACGGTCATCCAATACTTTTTTCCTCCTTGATACCAAGAGACTGACAGAGTAGCTTGAATTCGTCTGGCCTTGTAAATACACCACACACACACACACACACACACACACACACACACACACACACACACACACACACAAGCAGGTTGCCCACACAAATTGAGGTCAGTTCAGCTTTCATTGGAGAGATGCTGTGGTGTAGGGCTCCCATACAAGAAGCCCTTTATTGAACACACGTCCCCGGCTCTGCCCCTGAATGTGCTAATGTACAGATGTCCCCTTCACACTGTTCCGCCATATGTTTAGCCTGTGTATGGTAGAAATGAACACATTTTACAACCAGGAAAAGATGGGCTCTTTGGAAAGTGAGCTTCCCTTGGATGAACTTGGCGAGACTGTACATGGCGTGGGAGGTGGGAGGCTGGCTCCTCTTCAGCTAGACTCACCGCTGAATCCTTCATACTCCTTCGTGTTTCCTCCTTTTGAATTAGGTGCTTCCCGTGGAAGGGCCTTTACTTGGGTCTCCGGAACTTAAAAGACATCTGTTTATTATTGAAATGGAATTGCCCTCAACTTGTTGACTTTCATGCTTCGTTTAGGAAGAAACAGTGGCTTGTTTAGGGGAAAAAAAAAAAAAAGAAGAAGCAGAAGAAATCCAAATTTCTGGAGCAGAGGTGGAGGTGAGGGCAGAGTAGAGAAGACCAGGCAGAAAGAATGGAGATGTAAGAGCCCCAGCCAGGTGCATAATACAGCCTAGCACTGCTATACTCGGTGAAGGTACTTTCTGAAGAGTGAATCTCTGCTGTGTCCTAATGTGGATTGTGTGTCCCAGGCACAAAACCCTACTAAAGCATAAAAACACATTCGGAAGAAAAGACTAGACGGGTGTAAATGTCCCAACTTGGCAGTATTGTTTATTTTTCTGGTGGTTGTAATTTTAAAATTTGTATATTAAAGATCAAACTAATAAGCATCTGTTTCAATGGGAGGAAAAAAAAAAACCTGTCCATAATTGATTAACATCACCCAAATCCTGCAACTGCTGGAGGCCAGAGCTATGTAAAAACCTACCTTCCTATTGTCTCACCTTTAAAGAACAAAAACAAAGTCTTGCTGCGTAGACAAGTGTAGCCAATAACTCTGTCTCTCAGGGAGGAAAAGTGAAGCTGAATTGGGGGAACCACATTATTCACCCACTAATTAGTGGCACTAACTGGTTTCCTTGTTTCTAATCCAGAGGCCATTTTCAGTGGACTCTGCTCTGTGTATAAAAACCTAAAAAGCCCCCTTTCACCGTTTTACATTTACATTTGTTTGATGTTTCAAACAAAACGTTAAATTGGTACCCTAAGAGGAAGGTTTGTTAAAAACAAAAACCAAAATTCCTTACAATTGCAGGAATCCCCTCAATTTTGCAAGAATGGAGAAGTCTCCTCTGAGTAGGAACCTTCACTCAGTGAGTGCCTGGTGCCAGTGGGCATCGTTCTGTCGGCGCTAGACATCATCAGTAACCCCAAACCGAGGTCCCTCAGCCTGAATGAGGGAAAAATACAATATTAAATGGGGAGAAATATAAGACAGCTTCAGGTTAACATAGCAGGCAGGCCATCCTAAGGAGAAATGTTGAGACGAATTTGTTATCAGGCTTCTAAATAATTTCATTCATTCATTTAAATAAGCACTTTTAAATGCCTGCCTATTTCAGAGCTGTCACTATATCTTAACTGGATACGAATTCTGTTTATAAGTCATCCTTCTCACCATCTCAAATCATACTCAACCTTCAAGGCTCAGCTCAAACCCCACCTCTTTCAGGAAGCCTTCTAAGATTTCCCCCATACTTCCCTTCTGTGTGCTCCCAGCCTGGACACCCATAAGAACAGCACTGTTCTGTGCTGTCCTGACCTATCTATGTTCCTCTCCCCCAAATGAATATTAGCTCCCTGAGAAAAGGGTCTCCATCTTATCACTGAGATGGTCTCCCCTAATATGCTCTTTGGGGTGGTATTTAAGAGAACTGAAAGCACAGTTATCTTTCACCCACATTGAGATTTAAACTACCTTAGTTTAAATATATGGGAAACAGCCTCTTTCTCTTCCTTGGCTATTGGTAGTATTCAGCATTCAATGCAGGGGAAAGATGCAGATGAGGAAGATGCAAGTGGGCAGCCCATCTAGATAATATGGGCCCTCTCTGCAGGGGAGGCAAAATCTTCTGGTAAGAGGAGCAGAATCATCCAAATAATTGCATAGATCTGGCCTTTGAGGCAAGTGTCACCCTTTTTGATACACTTGGGCATTTAAAGCAATTTCCCCCACCTCTGGATCAAATATGCTTTAGAAACTTGGGAGCTGACACTTCGTCCAGATATAATGGGATAGAAACGGAGAGAGTTTACTTTTTTTTTTTTTTTTTTTCCTGGAACTGCCAGCATTGAGGCACCTGAGCTTCCTTCTGAATACCCTGACTTTCGTTATTGCCCCCCAGGAATAGTTTGCAGTGTAGGAATCATTACGCTTTCCCTCCTTTATCGCTGCCCAAGTAATCACAGGAGAGAGAATACTTCCCTCCACCAACACAACAGAGAGAATTTTACTACTGGAAAACTAAGACTTTTCGTGAGGGTTGCAAATGTTGATGCCTTATGGCAGAGAGATTTTTTTAAACCAGGAATTCAGGAATTCCCTTCCTTCCTTCTGATACCTATTGTTTTCATATGGGCCTTTCAGGGAAACACCTTTCTTACAATTTTTCAAACTTTTAAGTGCCAGAAGTCCACCAAAGCAGGCAGAAACCATCAGGTCTGTGTCCAACGTCAGGCCAGAAGAACCTATGCATCAAGTCGCCTGGTTCAGCAAGTTCATATAACTATTATTTTCCTATTGGGCTCTTAAAAAAAAATCCCACCTAACATAATTCATAATAACCTTTCCTTATCATCTCAAACATTTCATTTCAGTGCCTGTAATATTTACTTCTTTCCCTACCCAATTAGGGGGAAAAAATCTGCCCCGATTTTAGGAAGAAAAAAGATCTTTAAAGTTTCTAAATGTAAGAATGGTTGAAAAGGGTTTTTTTCCCCCTTTCAAATCAGAATTCAGAAAAATATATTTATACATTCATTTACTTCTGGTTTGAGAACAGAGTTGCCGCTTTTGCTGAACGGAAAAGGTTTTTGAAATGACACAAATCTGTATGTGTGTGTTTCTAGAATTAATACACTTGTATTCACTGAGGTGGTGGGCTTTCCAACTAAGGGAATCCGCATTGGGAGGAGTACCCTGCCTAGGGAGCATTTAAGGAAATGTTAATATCCAAACAAAAGCAGTATTACCAGTGCTATCCACTCCCTCCCCCAGAGGAAAAACAATTAATAATTTGCATATGCTCCTGACACAAATTAAAGACAAAGGGCCCCTCACAGACTGTGGTTACTATGCAGCCCTCCGCAAGCTGCACAGCCCCAGCCCTGCACTGTTCTTGCGTCCAAATGAATAGCATTAAGCTCAGTAACTAAAAATAGTGGTTCTGGGCCCTCTGGCCCATTCCCACTGTAGAACCGTGTTTCCTCAATGAAAAACGTCTTCCAATATCTCCAGAGCTTCTAGGCAAAAAGAACGTATAGTTTCTAAGGGGAAAAAACGTATATACTTTGCCCTTTTTATTTTAATGGCCAAACATTGTAATGCTAGCTAAATGGAAATTCTTGTCTGTTAATAGGTTTCTTTAGTTTGTAATAAATAGGAATGCTAATGACTAAAATTTGGTATTTGGTATGCATTAGCTTTTGTGAGCTTTTCTTTACAGTCCTCATTGACATGCAATATGGCAAGCTTCCTTTGAAACATATTTATAAAATAACTACAGTATAATTAAACCAACAAAGCCATCTTTTAAGTAAGCTTAATAGCTCAGTTTTTTTTTCACCTGGGTAAAATTTTATTTTAAAAAGAAAAATAGTTATGCCTCAATCCCACTGTATATTTTATTCTGTGCATCTAATATTTCCTTTGCATCTACAATCTATGCATATCTAATTCTTTTTGACAACTATGATTATTAATAAAGTGCTCATGAAAGATATGCTTCATAGCTTCTTCAACAAGAATAATGGTTTTTTTGTTAATGGAAATTGTAACATATCTTGACAGATACAATATATAAGATCTGCTTTTTCTTAATGGTTAATATTTCTGGGCTGAATACTCAAGGAGCGGATCAACAGATATGGCAGGTTATAATCAGAGAGGATGCTATTTTATACAATGTAACTAAAAATATTTTAACGATATAAAAGCAATAGATAAATAAAAGCAATTTTGTTTAATTTTGCTTTCGGCGTGCGAACAAGTTTTGGTTTTTGTTGCTGCGGTGGCCGGCGTGTTTAACAGAGGTGGAAGCTCTCAGCGCAGAGTGATCGGTACACACGCGGCTCTGCCTTCTTGCAGCGGAAGGGTCCTGCAAGCGCCCTTTCTCTGCTCTCAGCGGCTTCAGCGTCCCTCCGAGGGACGCAGGGCCCGGCTGAACGCTAATTCGCAAAACACAGTGGTTCAAGTTCACCAGGTATTCCTCAATTTGGCAAACCGTTCCTCTCGCTCCATGCCTCGCAGTTTAAGACCACGCGATTTCCCAAAAGAAAAACTCAAAAGACACCAGGCGTCGGACGGGATTAGTTGGAGAGGGTCTGGTGCTCTTCGGCCTCCCGGACCCCTGCCCGTCCGGCTCTGCCCCAGGCGCCTGGCTCCCTTCTCTCCCAGACTCCGGCCTCTCCACCCCACCCCGGGCTTGCCAGGCTCCCAACTCCGCCCCGTGCCGAGAATAAACACAGTTGCCATCACTGTTATAATCTTTATTTCAAACTGTTTCCAAGGTTACAAATTATCGTGCCTCCCATGCAACAGGTTCCTCTGAAGAAGCGGTATCATTACAGATTAACTGTAATGTGTGGGATTAGAATAAAAGCACAAGGGATTAGGTAAAAGGGGGGACGCTCGAGAAATAACGCCCGAGCGCACCTCGACTGAGAGGCAGCGGGTGGAAGCCTCGTAGACACTGCTGCCCGGGCGCCGCGGCTCCTCCGTGAGCTGGACCCGGCTCCTCCGCTCTCGGCCCCGGAGCGGCCATGGCCGGAGGGGCCCGAAGGGCTGGCGGGGCCAAAGGCTGGACGCCGGAGACGAGGGACGCGGCCCCCAGGCTCGGGAAGGCGAAGGGCCGGGAAGCCGCAGCGGCGTTGGGGTCGGGCGGGCCAGTGGCCCGGCTGGGGGCCGCGGGTAGCACCGCGCCCGGGACACTGTTCCCGCGCCGTACGCGGCCCCCGGAACGCGGCCAAGGAGACAGCACAGCCACAAGGGGTCACCGGGTCTCGGGTGTTGCAGACACCGCATTCAAGGTCCAAGCCTAGGGAGCCCGTCCTCGTGTAGCTCCCGCGCCGGCGCCACTCTCTGCGGTCTGGGATAGGGAGCCGGGGCCCGGCGGCACTGGGGTGGGCGGCGGCGCAGGCCGCCTGCGCCTTCGGAGCCCAGCATTCGGGCCTTGGCCGCCCGCCGAGGCCATGCGCCCCATTCGACCACCTCCCGGCCTGGCCGACCCCTGCCCCAGAATTCCAGAAAGGCCCCGAGCTTCTTCTCCCCTCATTCCGCGCCCTGCGGGGCTGGAGCTCGCCGCGCCAGGCCCAGCGGGACTCGGACCTGCCTTGGGCCACGGCCTCGGGCCGCTGACACCGCCCCGAGGACTCTTGGCGTGTCCCGGTGGAGGGCGCGGGGCTGGAAAAACAAACAGGGACGGCGTGCAGGATTGGGGTGCGGAACGGCCGGGGGCTGGAAGGAAGTTCGCAGTGTGGCCGCGGCGCCGAACAAAGCCCCCTCTTCGGGAGCCCCGTCACCTCGCGTTGACCCCGGGCCCTCGCCTCGGAGCAGGCCGCGCCACTCAGGGGGCGCACGCCAGGGCCCCGGGCCTCCGCCGCCGCCAGAGCCCGGGCTCTTCTTGGGTCGCGCAGGCCGAGCCCGCGGCCCGCCCCAAAGGCGCGAAGGCTAGCTCGGCCGGCGGGGCAGCCTCACCCCGCCACCAAAGCCAAAAGAGCAAGGCCGAGGGGTGACTCCACGTTGATGTCCTCCGCCAAGAAACGGGGTGACCCCGGGGCGCGCTGGGACCACAGCGCTGCCAGCAGCCCCGGAGGGGCCGAGCGGGCTCCCAAGTAGACGGAAGTGGGCGACCAACTTCGCCGAGACTCCCGCTTTCAAGAGAAGGGCCCCGGCTGAGGAGGCGGCGGGAGGCGACTGCCGCAAACAGCTGTTCCTCATACATATTTCATTACACAATCAGATAATGCGTCCCACCACCTTATCAATTATTCCCAGATAAACATTTTCAAGACGTTTTGACATCTGTCTTAGTGCCTGCTATTAATTTAGTAATCACTGTAGTTAAAAATGTATGGGATTTTTGCCTTCGGAGCACCTCCTCTCGGGCGCGCGGGCCCAGTGTTTTTGGGCTGTAGCTGGAAGCATGGGCCCTCCGGGGGTGAAGACGCCTTTGGAGGTGAGACGGCCTCTCTAGCGCATTGACACTGTTAATGGAAGGGATTAAAAGGGTGTCTGGTTATTTTTCTTGTTGAAGGTGATGGTTGCCCCCTCCCCTACCCGCATAGCCCCCCCCCTCACTTTCCCGCCCCAGCCCTGGACCGGACACCAAAGTTCAACCCCTTTGCCTTGGGCAGCGGAAATGGTTAGCTTCTATCTGGGCGGCGGTTTTCTGGTGAGGAAGACGCAGGCAACTGCAGTTGGCTCGTTTGGGGCCAAAGAGAGGGAGAAAGGGGGGTGGAGAGAGGACTCACAATCACGAAGAATTCATCACAACAAAAAACTCTAACCACACAGTGCAACCCATTCCAGAGGTCACAAACCTCCGTAGTTTTGCCCTGAGCCGGGTGGCTGGGCAGAGGTGACAAGGGCGTTTAGGAAACACAGAGAAAAATAAATTCGCTCCAGTGACTGTACACGGGGCATTTGGGGCTATGAGAAAACGAGCTGCTTTTCTGCTTGAGTGATAAATGTTGCAATGAGCTTAGCTATGTACCCGAAATTTTATAAATCAGACAAGCAGAGTTTGTAGAATTCATTGGTAGGTAATAGCCAACATCTCCAACTCTAAAATGCTGATTGTTATTTATTATTGGAAAGGGTCTAAATAAGCTATCCAAAGAGGGGAGAAAGAAAAGCCCTGAGGGAAAGGAGTTTGCCTCCATGTGTCCTGAATCTCAGCTACAGCGAATGGAAGTTACACTTCGGGTTTGGGAATAATGGTCTCCTTATTCGCTGCCCCCGCCTTCTGTCTCAGTCTCTTTCCGAGGTGCAATAGCAGGTGGACTCTTCGGACTCTTATTAGGGAATAAGGAGAAACAGACCTGGGGAAAGAAAAAGGTCTTGGAAGAAACTGCCCTTCCAAGGAACATCAATGGACTCTAAAGTGATTTTCACTGTTTATTGTTCAAACATCTACCATAACGGCTCTTGCTAAAATTTCCAGGAATTAAGTGGGGAGTGGGGGGGAGTGGGGGGAGTGGGGGAGTGGGGAGTGGGGGGAGTAGGGAGTGGGGGGAGGGGAGGGGAGGGGGGGGAGGGGAGGGGAGGGGGGGAGGGGAGGGGGAGGGGGAAGGGGGAGGGGAGGGGGAAGGGGGAGGGGAGTGGGGAGAGTGGGGGGACAGTGTTTGACCCCAAAAGGGAAGAAATTCTTCCCTACTCATACCCCTACTCTGCCCCCTACATTTCTAGGGCAACTACATCTGCTTCAACCTGTCCTCCTGCCCTGTTTACCAGGTGGTTCATCTCTTTCTCACAAGAGGAACCTTCCTCTGCCCCTTGCAGCGTGGTCATCTACTTGCTAGCCCAGAAAGTCCTCTTCCCCGCTCCACCCTATTTTTGTCTAAAAGAATCTTTCCAAACTTACCCTCTACTTTTAGAAAGAGAGTTGGGGAGGGAGATGAAGTGGACGGAAGGGCACCATCGCACCCAGGGTGCCAGCCTCTTCTGCAGGAAAACCATGATGGTGGCTACTGTCTGGAAGGTTTACCAGGCGTGGTCAGGCAAAAGGAGCTGAAACCAAAATCAAGCCTGTGCACTTGCTTGGGCCTTTTGGGAAAGCCACTCTAGGAATACCTCTTCCAAACTCCTGCAGCTTGACCAGGACAGTGGGCTCTGTTTGGAACTGAGCAGTAGGGGGTGAGAACTTCCTAATATCTCACAAAGAAAATTAGTCTAACAAACCAAATAATTCAGTTTGCTTTGGAGTGTTCTTTTGTGTACTTATTTGATATAAAAGAAACTGGGATGGAAGTGAAGGCAGGAGGATGTGCAGCTGAGCTAAGGTTCCCTGTAACGACTAAATTTTGCATAAAAAGAGAGAAAGGGGCAAAAGAAGGGCCCCCTGGCTCCTTGAATACTGGTTGGAGCTGAACGCTCCTATTAGGAATCTCCCAGCTTTGAGTAAGGGCATCTATGCTCTCCACCCTATCCTTGTTTGGAACACAATCTCCTAAACCAATAATAACAACAAATAAATAATCCAGGTCAAAATGAAACTTTCCTGGATTGCCCTCTTCTGGGTGTCTCCAGGCCAGCTTAGAAGAAAGCGAAAGGGTCGGCTTTGGGGTGAATGCGGTGCTCTTTCTAGTCTCCAGGACTTGACCTGAAACCCTTTCACCCAGTCGGCTCAACAAAGTTTCTCCCTCGGGAGCCAACGTCCCTCTAGCAGGAAGCCCTTGGCCTCGCGTCCGGCATCCTCGTTCGGGCCACTCTCCCTGTAGGTGGTTTCCTGCACATCTGCCTGTGGCTGTGGTCAGTCCGCGCGGGCACTGCGGCTTTTGTCTGCATCTGGACAACTGGATGTGCACCCGTGCATTCAAATAATTCTGTCTGTGGACACTTCTTTTTTCCTCAAATGCTGCTGTTAGTATTCCTCTAATTCTCCCGTATGTATTCGGTTACAATTGCATGTACGTTCCGTGTACAGTCAGGTGACTCAGCTTAAGCCTGAGCTCGGACGTCTGCGGCCTCCTGAGTCTGCATGGGGAGGAGAAAGTGTGCAAGTGTAAACTCGGGGCTTTAGGTGGGGTGCGAGGTTAATAAGGCTTTCCGGCCCCAGGGCCTTCTAGGCCTCTCTTACACCTTCATCTCCCCATCTTCTTCACTTTCCAGGAGGAGGGCGATCCTCTGAACGATCCTACGCCTCGCTCCTTCCGGAAGGGTTGAAACAGCCTTTGGGATCTCTCTTGGTGGATTTTGGTCAGGCCAGGCCAAATGGGAGGAGTGGAGGAGTCCACGAGGTTGCCTCGAGGCTCGCGACTACACATCTCCACTCAGGACACCAACTGGCCCAGTGCGCCCCGGGATCCTGGGGAAGTTGCAGGACCCAACAGTGGACGTCTAGGCGCCTCGGGGTGAGTGATTTACGTGTTTGGGGGCGAAACGCTCCTCCTCGGCCTCCCGGGAGCAGCTGTATTTGTAACTGGGAACTGGCCTGGACCCGCCCCCTCGGCCCCTCCTCCCGCCCCCACCTCGGCGCTCCGAGCTTAGCCGGTTGCAGGACCGCTCGCCCCGGCCATCACTAAACACCCTAGGGCCACGCTATCCCTTGGAGCCCTTGCTGAGGCCTAGGGGCCTGGAGCGGAAAGGAAGGGTACGAAGCAGGGTGGTCGGGGTCGTGCTGCGAAGGCCTTGCGATGTATCCCTCCGCCGGGAGCCGCCTTGCGGGCCCGCGAGTCTTCCAGTCTCCGAAGCCGGCGGAGCGCTGGCCTCCGGCTTGCTGGGATGGGAATTGGGGGTGGCTCGCCTGCGACTGGAGGCTGTTCTCACAGGGATCGTGCGGGGACCGGTGCGTTCCTGGAATCCTGTAGTTGTGTTTTCTCGTGAGTGTGAGAGAGAGAAAGATGCGTACTCGCGGCTAACTTCAGGTCAGTTTGTTCGTAAAAGGCCGTTGTCAGCCCGTCGTTCTGTCTCTCCTGTGCATTCGCACAAAGTGAGGCCACCTCTCCCCACCCTCCATACAGCCTCCCAGGCCCGGCTAAAGGGCCAAGGCCTGGGGGCCCTGAGGCCTGGAAAGGTGAGGCCCTTGATATGCGCTCCCGGTGTTCTGATCGTAAAGTCCACGCTGCCCAGGTGCCCACTCAGGGTCAACTAGAAAACCTACGTGGGAAAGGGGGACTCGGAGAGTTATCCCCACACCCAGTGCAGGGTGAAGTCCCAACCTCGGCGCGCTGGACCTACAGATCTGGCGTCTGACTGCCGACCCATCCGGTCACCCGGATTGGCGGCGGCGGCCGCGGGGGGCGAGGGAGGGATCGTAGAGCTGTGCTGGTACAGGTTGGAGGTGGGGATGAAAAGAGGGGAGAAAAGAAACTAGACTGGGTGGCGATGGGACGTGGGGTGGGGACGTGGGGTGGGGATGGAGTTGGGTCAGCTTTTGATAGCGCCGGCTTTTCACCCTGCTTTGGGGAGGTGCGTCGGGCTGCGCCGTTACCCCCCCCCACACACACACACACTGGAAAATAAAGCTAATGATGTAGTAATTTAGGAGGGGGTAAGGGGCTGGGCGAGAGGAGGGAGGAAGGATGGGGAACGCGCGCCCCGAGAGCGAAGGCAAACAGCTGTGGAGGCGCTGCCCGCGGCTCAGGCTTCCCAACAGGTTAGCTAGACAGGGATCCACCCGGCATTTCGCAGGAAAGGGTGGGGGTTGGGGGGGAGACTGAGCGAGAGGGGGAGAGAGCCTCGCAAGAGGACAGAGGGAGGGAGAGAGCGAGAGGAGCCAGAGCGCGCGCCGCGCGGTTTAAAAGGAGACACACTTCCTAATGAATATTTATCCGCCGCTGCTTCCTGCTCCCGGCTTCCCTTACCTTTCCTCAGGTAAGACCCTCCCTGCGCCCCAGCCCCGGGGGCCCTCCCAGCTCCCCCACTCAGTGTCGGGGCAACGTTGTCAGGGCGGAAGGGTTCTTGGCAGTCGGGGAGGCGGAGTAGGAGGGCGACTCCCTCCCGGCTGCGCTTGGGCGCGGGGGATGGAGGCCCCGCACTGCCAAGGTTGCGTGCGTGGGCTACCTGTATGGAGTAGGTGTGAGTGCTGTGTAAGGGTGTGAGTGTGAGAGGGAGAGGATGTCAGCCCGGGGGCGCGAGCGCCTGTTTCCCGCGCGCTCTGAGGACATTTTCCGACTTTTCACTCGGACGCCCAGGATTTCTTGCCTTTGCCTTTCTCTGCTTCCCCCTCCTCCGTCCTCTGCCCTCGCCACCTCTCCACCCTATCCCCAACCGCGGCTGCTGAGACGCTCTTCTGCGGGCTACTGTACAGCGGGCGCCGGGCCCCCCGGGCCGGATCCCGGCCTCTCATAAAAGAGGGTGTATAGTTGGCTTTCTGTCACAAACCCCCATACAGAGGCCGCGCGGCCGCGGTCCCCTTCCTGCCCGCTACGCTCTTGAGGCGCTGCGGTGCGTTCCCCCACCAGCACACACACCTCGGGGTACCAGGGCCCACAAAGGACCTAAGGGTGATCGGACCCCAGGGGCACAGGGTGGAGCAGTCCTGGGCTGCAGCTGGGAGCCGGAGGACCCCCAGGGAGAGAGCGCCGCTCATCCCCTCCCCCACTTTCTCCTCCCGCCTTCGGCCGCGGGAGGAGCACAGGGAATTCGGGGCAGCCAGGGGGGAAACTGGGAGGGGAGGGGGGAAACTGGGAGGGGCTGATGATATAACCAGAATTCTTAAATGGACTTACTTGGCCACCTGTTGAGAATCCATTTGGGGTCGGCCGGCTCCGGAGCTGCGCGTGGTGGACACACAAAACCAAACGGAAAAAGAAAATTCTTTCTCTGGCCATTCCCGGCGCGGCCCGTCAAGCTCTCAGCTCTGAGCTACGGTCGGGCGGATCCAGAGCCAAAAGCAACTTTGCCAGGTCCCCAGCCACCCCAACGCCTCCCTCATCCCACGCCTCCTCGGCTCCGAGGCCGGGGGCTCGGAGCGCCCGGACTCGGCGCTCAGGGCCCAGCACCGGCAGTTCTGCTTAAGCCGGGACAGGCTTTTTAAGCCCTGCTCAGAAGTCAAGAGCAGCAGCGCCACCGCCTCTGCTTGGCCTTTCAAGACGCGGTCGCTCCTAATTCTTGTGCCTCGGCCTCTCTGGTCGCCCCCGGACAAAGCCCCCGGAGCCGGCGGCTCCCTTCCCGCTAAATCCCCTTCGGTGTCAATGCGCTACCAGCACCGGGCAGCGCGCTTCTCCTGCCAGCCATGTGGCTCTTAAAGAGCGCACCCCCCCCACCTTCGCCCTGCGCTCTCCCCCGACCCCCGCCTCCCCGCCCCTCTTCTCTGGATCTAGCCCCCCACGCCGACGCCTCAGGTCCCTCCTGCCCCGACCGAAGCCCGCGGACTCCTAGCCCCCTCCTCTCACCTCCTCCCCTGAGCAGTTGGTGGGCCTCGCCTTGGGGCCACAGACCTGAGTTATACCCTCTGCCTCAGGACCACTTTCTCTCCAACAGCGTCCACTCCTCTCTTCCCCCCTCCTACCTTTGCCCTTTGCGTGGATCAAGGCCCAGGGCACTACCTTGCCCGGGTCAGAGACGATTCCTAAAATTAGACAGTTTGGGCTTGAATTAGGAGGTCGTAGGCTGGATAAGGGGCGGGGCATGCCAGTTGAGCTGGGGGAGAGAAAGAGAAGAGTAGACCAGATGGACTCAGAAAGGTCTGCTATCCCAGGGCCTACCTGGCCTTTTGGCAGATGAGGGCTGGATGGTGCTACTCATTCCTAGAGGGGGCCACCCTGGAATGGGGTCTAGAGGTTACCAACCTGGCCAGCCCATGTGTGTCTGAGGGATCGTCGCATGGGGGGGGGGGGCACCTCTAGAAGGCCCAGAGTGTCGATCTGAGAGCAAACTGCTTCCCAAGCTCAGTGTATTAATACCCCCGAAAGTAACCTTTAAAAGCCCAAGAGCTGGGTGAGCAAGGAAGGACCTTGAGTGACAACTGTCCAGGGAGAAGGGCATGGGGGGAGGGGGCAGCGAGAGGAAAAAGTCGACTCTTTCAGAGGACTGAAGCACAACTGTTAACAAGGTTCCTGACATCTGCTGGTCAGCAATGTCATCTGCCCCACCAAAAAAAAAAAAAAGGGGGAAAGTAAGATGGTGATTTGGTCCCCCTTCCTTACAGAGCCCTCCTTCTCTTTCTCTCCTTCAGGCCTGTTTTAGTCTCAGTCTCACCCTAGCAGCCAATTGGTCTTGTACAGCGTGGCCCCTTGCCGAGAGCACTTTCTTCAGGCCTCCTGAAGGCCAGGTGTGTGATCAACGAGAAACCAGAGAGGGCATGGCTGGAAGTGTGGGCAGGGACAGGGTGGGCTGTGGTACTCTGCCTTCCCTGGTGCCAACTGTCATAACATTTGACTGTGCTTGAGGTCTGTGGATAGTGTGCCCGCCCCTTCTTAAATCCGAGCCCTAGCACACCAGTTCTGGCAGTCATAGAGGATCTCTGCAAAGAAGTAGGTACCTCCTGAGCAGTGGAGACCAGAGGAAGTTGGAGCGGGAAGGAGATGGAAAGCTGACTCTCCCCTGGGCATCTCTCCTCTGCCGCCCCAACATTAGTCCAGATGCAGTTCTTTAAGGAACTGGGGTAACTAATTGATCTGAAATTGGCCCTCTTGGGAAACTTTGGCAGTGCAGTCCCTGGGCTACAATCTGAGGCCACAAACCGTCCTCTAGCCAGTATGGCTCACATCCCCCCCAAGTCTCCCACCTCTTCTCTTGGGGCTGGGTCACCACAGCCAGCTAGGCCCGGTTTGTGCCCACTCTCCTGGACGGTGGCCCAAGACTGGAGCCAAACTTCTCTTGTTTGAGGACGTGGGGGGCGGAGGGGCCTTCGGCGGGCGTTGGGGCTCATTAGGCAGAGCGGGGTGCCGAGAGGTGCGCGCCGCCGGCCCGGAGGCCGCCTTTGAGCGGTCGGGGCGGCTTCATTAAGCGGCGCTAACAAGGCATACAAATGCCGGGCCCAGCAGCTTTCTTGCAATGCCGGGGCCTTAGCAGGGCGCCAGGCTAATGAGGGTCACTCAAAGGGCCTGATCAAATATTCAAATTTCCCCGCACGCCGGGAACTTTTATGTACGGAGAAAGTTGAGGCAACTGAGCTGTGTTTACTGTCCGTGTCGACAATTGCTCGGAGCGCGGGTCCCCGGAGGCTAAGGGGGGGGGGGCGCGGGAAGGGAGCAGTTGTTGTTGTTGTTGTTGTTTTTCATTCAAAGGAAAGTAATCGGGGTCCTTGAAGGACTTCGCGGCCTCCCCGCCTGCGTGCCGCTCTCCCCTGCGCCCTCCTCTGCCGCCGGCGCCAAGGGCCTCAGTTTGTAGCTTTCAGGGAGGCCAGACCGCGGGCCACCCGGCCAGCTCCCGCCTCCCGATGTCTTGGGGGCCGGAGGGGCGTTGCCCCCCAGGATAAACTGGCCTGTGGAGCTGAGCAAGGCCGAGTGGGTGCAGCTGCCCCAGCCCTCGGGTCTTCCTCTCTCGGAGGCTTCCAGACCCCTTGGCTTTGCCGGTAACCGAAACTAGGAGAGAGTGGGACTCTCTCAGGCACCTCTTCTGGTGGAGTTGAGACTGCCTGGGTTGGGGCTGACAGTTGTAAATAAATGCCCGGTAGGTCCTGGTAAGAGAAGGACATCTTCCAGCCCAAACGCCCTTTCTCCCCCCATCACCTGTACTGCTGTCCTTCCCATCTCCTGGGCCAGGATTAAAGGAGGGACAATGGTGACAATTTTGTGACCTCGGCCTGTAAGGGGGCCAAATCCCCGGAGGCTGAGCGGCCGGAGGGCGGAGGAGACCTAGAGGCTCCGCGGGCTGACCTGTCCATCCGGATCTCCCTTCTCTGAGAGACCGAGGTGCAGGAGCCCCCTGCGCGCCACCTCCTTCAGGCGTCCCCCAGGCCCACCTCCCGCCCCTGGCTCTGCCCAGTGCTTCGGGTCCTCAGAGCAGCAGGGCAGGCGGCCTGGGCCCCAGAACCTTAGGTCTTTCGGCTCCTAACACCCCTCCCCAACGCCCAGCGTCTGGGAATTTGGGAGGGGAAGCTTTGGTGCTCCACATCTCCCCCCAGCCCCCCCCCCCCCCCCGCCAGCACCCTTAGACCGACATCCTGCGGAGCCTGTGCTCCCAGCTCGGCCGGGAGCCAGTCCAGCCATCCGCGCCGAGGACTGGCCGCCCCGCCTCCCTCCCCAGCTCTCTGGACTCTCAACTTACGTGCTCTGGCCGGCGGGGCGTGGTGCTTCGGGCCGGAGCGGAGAGGCGCTGGCAGCTGCGGGGCCGCGGGGTGGGCTCGGTGGGCGGCGCGGAGCTCGGCTCTGAGGGGAGGCTCTGACAGCCGGGGGCTGCGCGCCCGCCCCGCAGCGCCCGGCCCTGGCCCGGCGCACAAAGCTGCGCGCCTGGCTGCCTCCCTCCGCCCGACTTTGCACCCCCAAGCCGCTGGAGGGGTGCGGCGGGTCGGCAGGCTCCCCGGCTGAGGCTGGGGGCCGGGGTGCCACCGGGATGAGCCTCAGAACCACTTGCCTCAATTCTTCTTGAGTGGCGACGGTTTTCCATTTCAGCGCTTTCGGCTGAGCCCGCGGCACCTGCCCAGCCTCCCTCCGGGGCTGGTCGGGCGGCGGCCGGGAGAGGCCGGGTCGCCCCAACCCGGAGGCGGGGGTTGCGGGCACTGGGAGGGGACTGGCTGGGTTCACCCGCCCGCCCGGCGCCTTGGGTCCTCGGCTCCAGGGGATGCAGTTTCGGGGTCACGAGCTGTTTTCAGAAAGTTGAACACAATATTCGGAAACCCACCCGTAGGAATTCTCCCCCCACACGCGGCACAATACCCACTCCCCTCCCCTTTTTCATTCCTTCCTCCCCCGCTTCCTCCTCCTGCCCCTTCCCCCTCCCACCCCTCAGCCTATAATCCTTCCCCTACAAGAGAAAGGGATCGGGAAGAAAAGATGAAGTGTCTGTTTTTGTGTCCCAACCTTAGGGCTCTTTCTGGGCCCACAGTGAACGACCGCCTAGAGCTTCGCAGCTTAGCAGAAAAGGACTCACGGCTGGGAGGAAGATACAACGGAGGGGAGAGATACCCGGAGCCCCACGAAGTGGGGCTTGGCGGGTCTTCCCTGTGGGCGAATATTTTCCTGCCGCAGTCAGCGGGCTGACTGGGGCTGAGTGGCCGGTGTCGGGCCCCCTCGCCCAGCCCACAGCCTCCCTGCCGCAGTGGAGCCTCTAAAGCAGCTTGCATTTCTCACCCCGGAGGCCTGGTGCTCGGGGAGTCAAGGCCTAACGAGGGCCAGAACTAGGGGTCTAGGGGCTGGGACACTTGCAGCCCCAGTCGCGTTAGGTTTCCTATTTAAATTCTCTCACAGTCTCTCTTTCTCTCCTCCCTCTTTGAGATCTCCAAAGTGGTGTGGACTCAGCGCCTCACCCCCAGATCTCCATCGGAATGTAGAAAAGATCTTTTTTTTTTTTTCAAAAAAGTTTTGAATTCCTCAATGATTTTTCTTCTGGAAAGGCAGCTTAGGATAATTATTTCAGCTTTATTGAGGGCAGATTAGTTGAAGTCTGGACGCTGCGTTTCAATACACGTTGTACACGGGCCGACAATGTGGGCATTGTTGGCTACTGTGTGTGAACTCATTCAAAATATACACTTTTTAACACCAAACCGAGTCCTGTCTAAATATACACAGTGCTCAGGGGAAAGACGTCTCTGACCCCGACAAATCTGCGTAAATCACACTTCCATAGTTACAGAAGCCTCACAAAGGGAGGCCCGGCTCAAGATGCTGATTACATGTTCTTAAAAGCAACATACCTTAGAATAAATACCCATGCCTGGCCTGGAGGCTGCAGTGGCCAGAGAGAGGGAGGGAGGGCCCTGCCTTCCCCATGCTATGGGCCTTTTGGGGTTTGTTTTAGACTTGTGAGGTTACTTTCCTTAAAGGAATTAGACAGTTTTATAATATTTTTTCTTTTCAGTATGAGCAAACAAGCAATTTTCAGGCCTATCCATATCTTTGGGGCAGCCTCCAAAGTTTGAGTGGCCTTCTGGGGCTGCTAGGCAGACCCAGAGCCCCTTGGGGGTTGTGGGGTAGGTGGCATCTTGGGAGGGGGGCAGAGGGCTTCCAGGCATCTCAACCCAACTTCCTCCGCAGCTCCTAGGGAGGCAGCTGAAATCTGGGGGGAAACAAAGAGGCGGGTTGCTTTTTAAGATGGAAAGTGTACTGTTATTTCTACTGCTATTTAAAAATATAAGCCAATAGGGGAAATCAAGGCTCCATGACTGGGAGCAGAGTTAAAGAGAAGCCAGATCCAATGCAGAGGAAGCTGGGGTAAACGTGGCCGAGGACTGCGGACCAGGGAGGCCAGAGCGGCTTCCAGCACCCTAGGTCCTGGGCTCCAGCTCCCAGGCGCCGGGTGACCCCCAAAATCCGAGATCCTGGGGCGCAGCAGCCCGCCGGACCAGGGTCGGCGCGCGGTGGGCCCCATGATCTCATCTCTCCTTTCTTCCTCGCCACTATTAGTGCTCACATAGGCAGAAAGAGGCGGCCCGACGTGCACACCATGTGCAAACCCTGCTGGGTCCGCTGGCCCTCGGCCTCTCCTTGGGGGCTGGCCCTCGGCGTTCATGCAGAGTGGGGAGCCTCTCACCTCCCAACAAAATCCCCCCTTTAATTGCTCATCCCATTCAACAACTCTATGCCCATGGCTATTAAATTTTCTGGATCAACTTCTTTGCGGAAGAGGAAAAAAGAGGGAGCTCAGAGATAGTAAGAAAAGGAGAGAGAGAGAGAGGAAGAGAAGGGAAGTGGTGAGATTAAGAGTTGCAAAGATTTAAAAAAAATTCTCTTTCCCCCCTTCTCCCTCTTTCCCTGCTCTCCCCCTCCCCCCTACTCTGGCTAAGTGGTAAAACCGTCCTTACGTTCTCGGTATTGATTGGCAGGGCTGACAGTGATTGGCAGCGGTTGCCGTGGCAACGCCACAACGACACGCCGCAGACCAATAGAAAAGCGAAACAAAATGTTTCAATGCTGCACTCACTGTGGATTTAGGGGAGATATTATGAGGCTGTTGTCATTAGGGCGATTGCTGTGGAATCGCTGAATCTTGACTCGGCGGTGGTTGGCTCTCGCTCGCTCTCTCTCCCTCTCCCTCTGATTCTCCCTCTGCGCGCGCGCACCGGGCCGCTCTCCTTCCTCCCTCTCTATGTGGCTGCGCGGGTGTGTGTGTGTGTGGATGTGTGTGGGGTGTGGGTGTCCCTTACGCCCTTCCTCCTCCCCCTCCTCCTCCTCCTCCTCCTGCTCCCCCTTCCTTTCCTTCTCCTCCTCCCCCCTCTCCTCTCCCTCCTCCTGGTCCTCATCGCCCCTCTCCTCCTCTTCCTCCCCTCTCTCTTCCTCTCCCTGAATTTTCTCCTCTCCTCTCAGGTCAGTCCATGGTATTCCGCTCCCCCCTAGACCTCTATTCCTCCCACTTCTTGTTGCCAAACTTCGCCGATTCTCACCACCGCTCCCTACTTCTGGCGAGTAGCAGCGCCGGGAACGGCGCGGGAGGCGGCGGCGCGGGAGGCGGCGGCGGCGGCGGCGGGAACTGTGCGGGAGGCGGCGGTGCTGGCGGAGCAGGCGGCGGCGGCAGCGGCGGCGGCTCCAGGGCCCCCCCGGAAGAGTTGTCCATGTTCCAGCTGCCCACCCTCAACTTCTCGCCGGAGCAGGTGGCCAGCGTCTGCGAGACGCTGGAGGAGACGGGCGACATCGAGCGGCTGGGCCGCTTCCTCTGGTCGCTGCCCGTGGCCCCCGGGGCGTGCGAGGCCATCAACAAGCACGAGTCGATCCTGCGCGCGCGCGCCGTGGTCGCCTTCCACACGGGCAACTTCCGCGACCTCTACCACATCCTGGAGAACCACAAGTTCACCAAGGAGTCTCACGGCAAGCTGCAGGCCATGTGGCTCGAGGCGCACTACCAGGAGGCCGAGAAGCTGCGCGGCCGCCCGCTCGGCCCGGTGGACAAGTACCGCGTGCGCAAGAAGTTCCCGCTGCCGCGCACCATCTGGGACGGCGAGCAGAAGACGCATTGCTTCAAGGAGCGGACTCGGAGCCTGCTGCGGGAGTGGTACCTGCAGGACCCCTACCCCAACCCCAGCAAGAAACGTGAACTGGCGCAGGCCACCGGCCTCACTCCCACACAAGTAGGAAACTGGTTTAAGAACCGGAGGCAGCGCGACCGCGCCGCGGCGGCCAAGAACAGGTCAGTGGTCTGGCCCGCGGCCTGGCTACACGCTCCGGGGCCGGGGAGGGGGAGAGCGGTTGAAAAGAGGGTGAACGGACAGGAGGCGGGAGGCCAGCGGCTGCCGAGCAAACGGGAAGCCGAGACCTCCTGGTCAGTTGGAGAAAGTTTCCGCTTGCCCAGGAGCGTGGAAGAGGAGCGGGCGTGGGTGTATTGATTGCTTTGCCCTAAAGGGTCTCTCGTCAGGGTGGAGAGAGTGTGTGTGAGGTCCTGAGTGCCCATAACCCCTGGGTCGTGTCCCTGGGAGCCTTAGCCGTGTGCTGTACCCGTGCCAGCCTCCTCAGCCTGGGATCCAGCTCCGGGCTTCTCTGGAGCCTACAGACAGGGAAGGAAGGAAAGCTCTCCTTGCCACCTGGTTCTTATTTCCACGCATTGCAAAAACCCAGGGAGGAATCCACGAACGTCTGGGAGAGGAAACTGAACCTGGGTCCCTGGCATAAAGGGGAAAGGCCGGTAGCCACCGTGCAGCAGGCCTGTACCCAAAGCCTTGCAAGTTGCCTGACTAGGAGCAGGAGAGCCAGGCTGGGAGTGGAGACGCTGTGTGTGTGTGTGTGTGTGTCGGTGCTAGCCCTCCTGCCAAGGCAAGGAGCATCCCCTTGGTCCACTAAATTGGGAAATAGGAGCAGAAGCTGCCTTGCTGTGGCAAGTTGGCCACAAACTCACAAAGTTGCACTGGGCTTGACCTGTCAGCAGAGCTGGGCCTGGGGGAAGTAGGGAGAAAAATAAGAAAAGGAGGAAAGAGGAAAGGAGTGGAGAGGAAGAGGGGAAAGGAGGAAGTTGGGTGAAAGCCCTGATGGAAGGCCTGTGCCCCAGCCCTGCCAGGGTAGGCACTGGGCCTGATGCACTCACTGCAGGGAGCAGGGCTGCAGTTGCCGACAGCTGCCTGGGCTGGGGGCTGGGTGTGAGCTCCTGGAGGGAGTGAGTGTGTTCCGTTTTAGGTGTCCCAGGCCTAAGCCTTTGGCCCTCTCACCCTTGCCTTTGCAGCCAACTTTTCGCCCTATGGGGGCAGCGCCCAGGGCCAGGGGAAGGCCTCCTCGTGGGGAGAAGTCAGAGACACTAGGTTTACGTAGCAGCTTCCTGGTCCGGGGAAGGGGCAGCCGGAGACGGCTCTGCACTCCCCTCCTGCCTTGTGTGTCTCCCGCTTTCCCTCTCCCTCCTCTTCCCCCGCACTTTTTTGCTCCCAGCTTCCTCATTTTCTCTTCCCCCGATCCTGCGCTTTGCTCAAGGATCCAGAGAGCAAAGCCAGCCGGTCCTACCAGGAAGAGGCGGCGGGCGAGCAACCCGCAGCTCTTGATTTGGGGGAGCTGAGGCAGGAGGCATTGAGGGGACCCATCCACTCCAGAGGCAGCCGGCTGAGGCGGAAGAGTCCCAGGGTCTGGGGAAGAAGAAACATCCCGACTTCTGCCCCTTCGGGGCTCGGCGTCCTTCGCAGTGTGCGCCCGGGCCTCTCCTCCTCTGGCGGCCGGCCTCGGGTTCTACCTCGCCCCCCCCCCCATTTGGGAAGCTTTGGGAGGCTCCAGAGAACGCCGGGGAGGGGAAGACGGGAGCCCAGACCGCGCTGGGGAGGCTGCAGCGCTCAGGGAGCCGACAGAAGCCCGGAGGAGGGGTATACGCGCAGAGAGCGAAGTCGGGGGCGGCGGCGAAGGGCGCGGGGTTCGGGAGGCGGAGGGGCACGGGCGGCTTTGGAGCACCGGCGGCGGCATGCCCGGCTTCCCGGCGGCACGGGCTCAGGGAGGCGGCTTGGCGGAACCGGGTGTTGGGGCTGCCGTATCAGGGCGGGCGCCGCTCTCTGTCTCCCGCAGGCTCCAGCACCAGGCCATAGGACCGAGCGGCATGCGCTCTCTGGCCGAGCCCGGATGCCCCACGCACGGCTCGGCAGAGTCGCCGTCAACGGCGGCCAGTCCCACCACCAGCGTGTCCAGCCTGACGGAGCGCGCGGACACCGGCACCTCCATCCTCTCGGTAACCTCCAGCGACTCGGAATGTGATGTATGATACCCAAGGCCGCCCTCCTCCTCCTCCTCCCCCTCCTCCTCCCCCTCCTCCTCCTCGACCTCCTCCTCTTCCTCCTCTTCCTCCTCCATCCCCAGAACAAACCGAAATCAGGATACACAATCATACACACACCCAAGTACACACACACTTCCACTCCAGCCAAAAATATATAAAAACCAAGAAAAATAACAAATTAAACGCAAACCATCAACAATTCCCAACCACCATCTACCACCACGGCCACCCCAAAGGACCGCGACGCCAACAGACAGTCACAAACGCTGATGCTGCGGGCAGAAAACATAAAAGAGGTGACAATTGTATACTTTCTAGGACAAGCACGGCTTCTCCTTTTGGTTCCCACGGACCCGGCACCCCACCTGCATGACGATTTATTTGTATCTGGGAAAATACTCTCTCTAGTTTAAAACGATTTAAAAAGAGTCGACTATACAAAAACCGACCGCCACCACGACGACAAGACGACAAAAGCAAAACAGACAAAAAGAAAAAAAAAAACAATCCTCCAGCTCCGTTCGGAATTTGTTTAAAAAAAAGAGAACTCCTCGAGAGGGAAATAGCAAATGTTTATCGCCTTTTGTTGCGCTCTTTTTTCCCCTCTCGCTCTCTTTCTTTCTCTGTTTTTAAGTCCAAGTATTAGTCAAACAAGATGCAATCTTCTGTTTTTTGTTCAGCAGACAATCATTTTCTTGTTAAGCACCTTTTTCTCTCCACTCTGTCACTGCCTGTGTGGGTACTGGTTATAAATGTGGAAAAAGAATAGTTATGACTGTAACAGATTTTTATTTTTATTTCAAAATTTTATATGAATTATGTATATCTTAATGATCGGTCATTTTCCCAGTTTGTAATATATGTGTAGAAATTGCCTGTATATGATATTGCTTTTTCTCCTCTCCCTTTCTCTTTCTTTCTCTCCCACCCTCTTCTCCCCTCCCGCTCACCTGTCTCTTTCCTTTTTGGGGTTCCCCTCCCACTCGATGTTCCTGGCAGCGACTTGGCAGTCAAGGCGTGGCGTGGCGAGCTGGGTTAGTAAGAGGGACCCCGTCGCTAGCGAAAGCGGAGAGTGAGACCGTAGTATTCTTATGCAAAAGCTATTTCAAGTATTTCTTAGCTGCTTTGGAGATATCTCTCACTCCCCGTAGGGCGCTTTTACTGTTATCTTAACTGCGTGTTTATCTATATGTAAAAACTTTCTAAAGCAAATACAGTATTCTCCATTTTCTTATCACTCCCGGAGACTGGTGTTTTTATCCGCCCCTGTGCCGGCAGCCCCGGGGCGTGCAGCAGTCCGGCCTTCGCTTCCACTCCAGCTCTGCCGCCGGAGCTGGAGCAGAATTTTAAGACTGTGTCTGAGCTTTTTTCTGGAGAAGGGGAGCGGAGGTGGAAAGATGGGAACAGGCCCTTCGGAAAAGAACTAAAGCCAAATCCCGAGCGAAAAGGCAGAGAGGGTGCAGGGAGAGGGGATTACGGTCGGTTTCTTCAGCGCGAGATGCCAGGCCTAGATCCCCAAGAATTGCAGCCTTGACGCGGCCCTGGTGGGTCTTTGGGAGCGTGTTGGTGTCTTTTGGTTGTTACTGCCTTTTTTTTTTTTTTTTTTTTTTTTTTAAGGGGAAATACACAAGTTCGCTAAACGCAAGCATAAATCTAGACCGGAGGTAACAGGTTTTCTCTTCTTCTGGGGGTGGGGTGGAGGTCGGGGAACAACTGTAGGCCGGATAAGGAGGGTATAGTGAGAGCGAGGAGGTAGTTTTGAGTTTAGGGCCTAGAATCAGGATGGACTCCCTCCTCAACACCCGCATGTGCGTCTGTGTGACTGTATGACTTACCTTATGGCTCTCTGTCTCCTTGAAATTTCTTTTCGTCTTTTGGGATCAACTGGAGTCTCTCGAGCATTTCGGAGTTGGGTTATACTTTAAAACGACAACCCCCCCCTCCCGAAATCACTGCCTTTTGCCAACCAGGTTCCCGCTGGCCCCTGGCCTCCCCACCCCGTGCGGGGGGGTGGGTTGAGGGCCCACAGTTCCCTGTGTTGGGGTGGCTGGAAGCGCCTCCGCCGTTCTGGGCCAGGCCGGCCTGTGCCCCAGGAGGAGCCGAAGAGGTAATTTCAGAAAACTTGCCTTCACTTGAAAGTCCAATTTCCAAAGCGAGTAGGATTAAGGAGAAACGTGCCTGGAATTTCGCGCCCGTTTCCAAACTAATTTTGATTTCCGATTTCCTTTTGTCCCCAGCCCGGCAGCACCATTGGGTTTATGTAGGCCGGGTTGGGCAGAAAGGCGGTCAGGCCGGGAGGTGCCCTGGGCGCAAGTGGGGCCTTGCGCGCCCAGGGCATGCACTTGCGTGGAGAAGGTTCCCACGTGCGTACTTACTTAGAATCAGGGCATCCAGACCACCTTAAGAGCTTCCAAGTTCTGTGGCTTGGCACGCAGTGTCAAAATCTGTGCGTGTGTTCACTGCCCGGGGAAATGTTCCTCATGGAGCCACATTTCAGGCAATAGTGACCCAGGTAGTAGGAATTTGGGGAAGAGGCTGCTTGGGTTCTACTCAGCCTGGGCCTCTGTTCTGGTGCGCAGAATGATGTCTGGGGTGAGGGGCTCGTCCCCTACCCTCATTTTCAAATGGCTTGTCACATACTTGACACAGACCTTGGGCCTGGAAACCCAAGGCGTGGCTGCCTCAGACAGTGTGGAGTGTCTGGAAGGACCCTACCCAACAGACCGACCAGAGTTGATGGGTGGAAAGAAAGGCATGGTGCTGCTAGAGGGTGACCCCTGGAAGGGCCTTGACTGGTGACACTAGGGAGCAGATGCCTTTTTGTCTGGGGACAGGGGACAAGCCAGTGTTACTAAAATGCTTCCTTCTCCCAACATACCCAGCAGAGAAAGCGTTTGGGGCAACCAGTGCCCATTCCTCCTTCTCCACTTCAGCCTTGGGGGCCTAGCCCCGTTGGGTGTCACCAGCCTGCTATCTGTCTTGCTATCTCTTGTCTGCCACTCTCATCTCCTACATTTCTACTGGGTCTGTACAAATACCAATACTCCACTCTGCACTTTCTGATCTTACCTAAGTATTCCCTGCAGGAGAGGCATGAGTGCTGGTTGTGAGTGGTGTGGATGTGTGCAATTCTGAAAGCTGGCTTCCACCATGCGGTCAAGGTCTACATATAAAGGGGTGTGTATGTGTTGTGATGTTTGATATAAAAGTGTGTACGTTGAATCAGTGTGTGCCCAGTGTGTGTTTTCATGTCTGTCGCCTATAGGGTGGGTATCTGTGGGAGGCTTGGGCAGTTTATATGTCCCTAGTTCTGCAAGGAGTGGCTTAAGTACACCTACAGGATGCTGTGTGTGCAGGAGTTTTCGTGCAGTGGACATGTGTCTTGTGAGTCTTGAATCTGGTGTGGACATGTGTGGGTTCCCTTGTTCTAGTCAGTCCACAGATATGACCGCCAGGCAGCTGCCCACCCCCAACCCTCCTTCCTCTCCTTTTAAGGAATGGGGAGTCACAATGGGTCTTCTTTGATCCAGAGGGCAGAGGGGAGTTGGGCTCTTTGGCTTTCCCAGTCCACCCGTTACCCTGATACACTACGGATGTTACATTGGATTTGGCCCCTGCCCCTTTAAACATCAGAGCCAGGGGAAAGAGGCCCCTTTCTGGCCAAATCTCTCCTCTAATCGGCTGCCTGCCCATTCTCTTTCTGGGTGCCGCAAAGCCACGGCCAAAGCAGTCAATGTCCCAGGGGCCGCCAGGATAGAACTCGAGGGCAAGGCCTGGCTGAAGCCCTTCTGGGGAAAAGCCATCGCAGCCGCTAAACGTAGCCACCGTGGCCTGGGAGTATTTCGGATTCTGCCTTGGCAAGGGGAGCGGGTGTGCCCATGAGTGCTCTTGCATGGGCCTCAGCAGACTGGGTAAGCAGGCCTCAACGTTCATCCGCCCCCTCTGTCTGGGCCAGCCCGTGGGCCAGCTTCTCTCCAGGTGTGCCAGAGCCGTGGCACATGTCGCCTGGTTGCATGCCTGATTGTGCGCCGCACACTTCCTTCTGGTGCCCCAGCCAACTCACTCTGGCTCGGAACCTTCCCTGTGTGCATAGGCCTCTGGGTACCTGTATCTGGGTCGCCTACTCGAGGGTGTAAGGGGCTTGAAGAATAACAGCCAATTTGGGAATATTCTCTTCGTTCCTGCGTCTCTCAAAGAAAAGCAGTGGCGATCTGGGATTTGCACCAGAAACCTGAATGGCAGAATGGGATGTGAAACCCGGGAAAATCTGTATCAAAGGCATTGACCCCTAGAAGCTGCCTGCCCGAGGGAATATAGGTCATTCTGCCCCTTTTCCGGCCTGCTCACCTCTCCCTCCTCGGCCCCGCCCCCAGCTCTGCCCACCAGGCCCCTCTTTTGGCCCTCCTTGAATCCTGCAGAATTGACTGCCCAGCGCCAGTGCAGTTGATTATCCCTGGCGAGACATACAGCTGATTAAAATGAAATGACCTGGAAGCTGCCATGGCGTGGGGTGAGGATGCTGATCAATAGTGGGATTGGAGGCACAGGAGCCTGGCCAGTCTGGGATTGGTGTTGGAGGCCGTGGACCAGCCAGGGATGGCCGGACTTTGGATGCACGGAGGGCTCCCGTGATGGCTGGGAGGGCCAGGCCCAGGCCTAGACGAACCAAACGGGGGTGGAACGCAAACCCTAGTGTGGGCTGTGGTAGTACAGTGGCTCCCTCGGCTTCTTCTGAAAGGAGAAGGGGCCAGCCCGGGATATTCTGGACCCAGTTCATTGCTCAGGTCACTGGAGCTCACAGCCTAGTCCCGGACCCGTGACGCATTGGGTGTGCTTGGCCTCTCCAAGCAGGGGATGTCTCTGTATCTTCTCCCTCTCCCTGTCTTACTCTGCCTCCTTCCCTGCCTGGGTCTTTGTGCGGCTGTCACCTGAGGCACCGGCTGCCACCTTGGGGACCTTCCCGGGCCCTCCCCTACGCCCTCCGGGTGGAGCTGAGATGTCCAGCACACCGGGGCTGCTCGCCCCCAAGTTCTTGGGCTCAGGCCCCTCAACTTCCCATGGCCCAGGCCCCTTCCGGCCCCAGCTGAGTTGAGCCTCCTGCCCCAGTGCACTGGCCGGTGCGGGTGTCTGGCCCCAGGGAGGGCAGGAGAGAGCCAGGGAGGAGGGGAGCAGTGCTAGCCGGGGTCCGATTTCTCCGGTCAGCTGAGCACAACTTTCCATTCGAGTGTATTCATGCAGCGGCTGATTGAGCTCGGCTGTGTCAGGCGGGGCTCCGCAGGAGCAAGCAGACACAGCCAGGCTAACAGAGGCTACGCCACACACACACACACACACACACACACACACACACACACACACACACAAATGCACACATGCACACATACTCGATTATCTATACAAATATTACCCCCATGTTATGCACACATCTCAGCCCCAAGCCATGTCACCACAAACCCAGTAGAGCCCTTTCCTTTATACATCCGCCTGCCCCCAGAGCAGTTTCCCAACATCCGTAGACCTCCTTCCCAATACAACATAGGGCCTGCCTTTCTGATTTCCTCTTTACAGATTCCACATCGGTCCTCAGACACAAACACAAGAACCTTCATTCTCCTTCTCCCCTGTAGGCACACTCTCCAGGGTATGCACACTCCAAACTGCACAGATGCACACACAAACATGGCCAATCTCACAATCACATCCTCCTATTGAACTATCCAGAGCTATTCACACCGCTAAAGAGACACATCGGCATAAAACAGCCTTAGCACCAAGAATGTTTAGAGCATAGCCTGTGATACACAGTGGGCTGGGGCTCACCAAAAGTTCACATAAGAGAAAAGGAGCAGATGCGCAATAAATACAGTCAGAGAACACAACCACTACACATCCACCAAAACAAAAACAAAAAACAAACAAAACAGATGCAGAGGAAACCCTTAGATACACAACATACTATGCACCAACCCAAAGACATTACAGAAATGCCACCCAGAGACACTTCAACCCCCAAACCACACAGCCTGACTCCAGGCACTCAAATGCCACCAATTTGCCCAACCTCATGCACTCCCAGCACACACACGTGCAAACACACACACACACACACACATACCAGGCTAGGACCCCAAAGAAGATAGGCAGAGAACTACATAAACACCCTCAGAGAAACATGCGTAACCTTGGGAGTGGTCAGGTGAACAGGGGTCTCCATTCTATAATCCAGAACAGGAAAGGAAGGGAGAATAAAGAAGTGGGAGAGAAATTATAGAGAGGGGAGACAAGCAAAAGGAGGAGAAAGAGGGCTTCCCTGGTGGCGCAGTGGTTGAGAGTCCGCCTGCCGATGCAGGGGACACGGGTTCATTTCCCAGTCCGGGAAGATCCCACATGCCGCGGAGCGGCTGGGCCCGTGAGCCATGGCCGCTGAGCCTGCGCGTGCGGAGCCTATGCTCCGCAACGGGAGAGGCCACAACAGTGAGAGGCCCGCATACCGCTAAAAAAATAAAATAAAATAAAATAAAAAACAGGAGGAGAAAGAGAGAGAAGGGAGGGGGGAGTTGAGACAGAAAGTGGGGAGGAGCAGGAAGAGAAGGACCAGGGGGAAACGGGGAGCAGCTACTTCTGGGGCTCAGGCAGGGGGAGGGCCAAGCCCGGTGGCAGAGAGGGGGCCTGTACAATTCCATCTCCAGCAAAGCGCCTAGGGGAGCCCACGGACTTGTGGCCGGTTGGGCCTGGGAGGTGAGCTGAGTGCTGCCAGGGTGCAAGGTGGCCTGGGGCCCCAGACTGACCACTCCCCTGTGGTCTGGGGAATCCCGGCAGCTTCCTCTGCTCAGGAGAGGCCCACCCGGTCAGCACCCTCCTGACTCCTCTGCGTCCTCAGCAGCGTCCCCCCTCACGCTGCACACTCTCAGAGCCCCCCACCTGACTTCACTCCCACCACACACGCAGCCGTTGCCTGCACACACACAGGCACACGCACTGCCTCCCACCCCCTTGCACAGAACAGAAGCAGTCTCCACTCCCAGCAATCTCTCTCCACCTTTTACAGAGAAGCCCATGACTCTCATGGATCTATACACATTTTTTTTTCCCCCCGGAAAAGGGAAGGGCCTTAACCTGCCGGAGCCTAACCCTTCAGACACTGAGGACTTTATAGAATGTGGCGGCAAGAAAGGAAGGTGCACGGCAAGTCACGTACACTTGTATGTATGGCTTCAGGCTCTCACTGCCGGCTCGGGAGAGAGCCTCTCCGCGGGGCCGGAGTCGCTCTACAGACCCCCAAAGCTCAGGTGTTCTCCTCCCCTTGGAAAAGGTGGGCTCGGGGCCGGGGATGAGTTCTTGGACCCCTGGAGGTGAAGGAAGGGGAGTGTGTTCGGCCCAGGAACCTAAACAGAAAGGTCTGAGGGGCCAAAGCAAAGCCCAGCGGTGAGCGGAGCCCGGCGGTGTCGGGGGCAGGCAGTCCCCTGGGGTCTGGGAGGATGCCGCCTAGGCTCGGCGGGCGTGCGCTCCGCTCCCCTCGGGCCCGCTCCGCCTCCAGGCCTCCGCGGCGCTCTCTGGCGCTGGGCCTTTGTCCCAGCTTCTCTGTCTCGGACTCCGGCTTTCTTCTTTCAGGACGCTGGGAGGCGCTGTGACCCAAGCCCCGGCCTCTCGGGGCCAGACGCCCCGCTCCTCCTGTCCCGCCGCCTCTCCCCGTCCCCGCCTCTCTGGGATCCCCGCGGTGCTGGGCAGCCCCGGGCGGTGGCCCGAGTGTGCCTGGAGGCGGCCTGGAGCCCTTCCAGGCCGGCAGTAGCTTTAGTTGGTGGGATTTTGAGATGACTATTTACCGTCGTAACTAATTTGCGACCTTTGTTAAACAGAAATTCTTAGCAGGGCCCCTTGATGACCGAACGCGCTGCTAATTACGGGCGTGCGCGCCCCTGGCTCCGCAGCCCCGGACCCGCGCCGCCGCTTCCGGCCTGCCCTCGCCTGGTCCCGGACGCCCTGGCACGGCAGGGCCAGGCTGGAGTAGGGGGAAAGGAGGGACCGAGGTACACCTGCGGCCGTTCGGAAGCCAGGCCCCGGCCACCACGGCTTTTCTCTGAGGTGGAAGCGGCTCTGATTACACGGGAAGGAGAAACGGAAGCTCGGAGAGGGCCGCGACTTGGCCACTGTCACACAGCCAGCCTGTACCTTCACCCCGCCACCCTGTGCATCCGGTGCCTCCCTCTGGTTTTCCTCGCCCGTGCACTCCGGTAGCTGAGGAAATATTTTCCTAAGAGCCTTATTTGGGCGCGAAAGATTGGAAAACATGGGAGAGAAAGGAGTGGGGGAGGGCGGGGGAGCAGCGGCCCCAGGCTCTGCACGTCTGAGGGCACCTTCTCTCAACGCTCCTGAACTCGGACCTTGCAAGGAGGTAGCCCCAATCAAAAAGCTCCTCCTACAGGGCCCGGTTGGGAGAGAAGCGCCGAGCAAAAGGCTACGTGATGGCTTCCTATGAAGCCCAGTGGATGAGTGGGATTTCAGTGGGCTCCTTTCCCAGATTGGACTGGGCTCTGCTAGAACCACCAGCGCTGCCCAGTGGCATAGGACTCCATGGTGTGTGTTTGGGTGTGAAGTGTGTGTGTGTACATGTGAACCTTGATGAGTGTGCAGTGAGACTGTCCACATTCCCATGAGATGCAAGAGAAATATTTACCTCATGCCCTTGTGACACTTCTACCTGTAGATGTGCCAGAGGGGGAGGGACATTGTTGAGAGCAATGTATGCTTGTGGGTACCACTGCATCCAACTTAATCCAAAAATAAGACCTGAGTGGAGAGGGAGGGCCAAGCACAGTTAAGCCTTGCCTTCAAGTTACAATCCAGTGGACAGTCGAGTTAACCACTGAAAAACCAACAAAGAGACCCCAGGAGTTGCATACGGAGTATTTTGGGGAGGCAACTTGGAGATTAATTACAAGTTTGGGGGCAGGAACAGGAAAGGAGCAGAAGAGATGGCTTTGGCCAGAAAGAGGAATTGGATTCCATGGAAGAGATTCCAGGCAGGAACTGCAGGAGCAAAAGCATGGAGGAGGTTGCATTCTAGCACAGAGCAGTGTTCCGTGGCTGGTGCTCAGGTGCACAAGGAAGTCTGAGAGCAGGGGGAGTCTGAGTCCAGCTACAAGATCAAGTAAGTTGTGTGGGCTTGATCCCATGGGCACTGGGGAGCCAAATAAGGCTTTATGGAGAGCTTTAATGATCATACCCAGAGCTCTGCTTCAAGACTTTGAGGGAGGTGAGGCTGTAGGCTGGAAGGCAGGTTAGGAGGCTATTCCCATAGACAGGCAGGAAGTGAAGGGGACCCGAGATCAGGCTGCAGGGCTGGTTAAAGACATTCCCCAAGGAGTAATGAGGGCCAGTGGGAGACCTATAGGCTCCCTGATGATGTGATTTCAGTTCCCCTTTTCATGGATCTGTGACGTGGTCCTAGATTTCACCTTCTAACCCCAGTTCCTCCAGAAGCATCATGACCTTCAGCCTCTCAAAAGTCTCACACGTGCTCCTTAGAGGGGTCTATTGGTGGATCCCGAGCCAATCAGACCCGTGCACCTTTTCCAGAAACCCTTACCCTACCGAGGATGCTAGTGGCCAGGTCTCCTCCCATGCCCCACCACCGTCCACTTCAGTCCCACCTCGCAGCAACATTCACTCCGAGGGGGTGCTAGGGTGAGGGAGGGAGGACGGCGAAAGCTTGAGCTTTAGGGCCGAGGCCTGGCGATGCCACGGGGAGTAGTTGGTGTGACCTGAGGAGACCAGCACACTAGGTGAATGGGAGTGTGGCCTGCAAGCAGGATCCCAGAGAGTCAGGGATGGAGAAGGGGACCCAGGACTCATGCGCCTGGAGATTCTTCGTCTTAGCGCGACAGGCTCCGCGCAACATCTATGCGCGCAGCCTTCTGCAAACCGTTTCCGCGCGTTGTCCGGGTCTCGGGCTCAGGGGATCCAGACGGCCCAGCGCGGGAATTTGCCCTTTGAGCCATTGGGACACTAAAGAAAGCTTTCCAGGCTGCAGCACGCGCTTCGACGCGGAGAAGGCGTCGGCCTCAAGGCAGCTTGGCGATCTCGTTACAGATCGTTATTGGAGGAACGGGGTTTTAGCGAGCCAGAGAAAAGTTCAAGTCAAAGTCAAGTCTCTTGGCACCGAGTGCTGCGATTCTCGCGGCCTCTCTGTCTGTCCCTCTCGAGCCCGGCGCGTACGCGTGACCCGGGCGAGCCTGCGCGAGTGGGCGTCTGGTGCGTGGCCTTTGTGTGACTGCTCGCCGGCACGCGTTTACTGCGTGTGCGTGGGTGTGACAGGTCTCAGAGAGTAGGACGGGGAAGCCTCAGCTTCCAGACTCGCTCTCAGGTCCTAACCTGGACTGTGACTGGGAACGCGAAAAGATGAAGGCGGACCACGGCTCTGTTCAGCAGAAGAGCTCAGGACGTGAGCCCGCCTTCGGAGAGATCGGGGAGGAAGAAGGGATCCGTTCCCCTGGGGGTGGGATGGGGTCGGGGTGGGTGCAGAGGAGAGGAGCGGGGCAGGGCATCGAAATTCCGTGAGTCCCTCAAGAAGCTTCCAGACACCAGTTTAGGAGCTTTTCTGAGCTGGACACCCGAGGAAGGCTCGTCTTCCGCCTCCGGGACCCTGAGATCCTGGCCGTGGCGCTCAGCTTCGACCCCGCGGTAAAGAGGCGGGATGCCCTTTTGCTCCGGATGTGCGCGCCCAAGCCAAAAGCAGAACCAGGTCCGAGGTGGCAAGGCAACGTGCGCTCTGGGCCATTGGCGGGTTTGGGGTGCCACCTCGCGGCGGCGGCGCGCAGCGTCTCAGCCACCGGCGCCGCGGGCTTTGGCTCTGCAGTCGGGCTGCGGGGGGAGGGGCGGGGTGGTGGTGGGTGGTGGCTGGCCCTCAGCCCTTTGCTTTTCCGAGCACCGCTTCCCCCAGAATCGCCTTTTTCCACTCTGAAAGGGGTCTGCGATGGGCCGTGCCCTATCTTATACTGAAGTCCACAGTTCTGCGTCTATAGGACCCTCCACCTTGGCCTGTGGGATTTGGGTTCACCTTCCCAGCGCCTTCCTCTCTCTTTACTATGTGGTCCTGGAGCTGCCCGCCTGGACTTGTACTGCGTGTCTCATGCAAAGTCTTCCTTTCTCCTGCACTATTCACTTCCTCTCCCGCAGACGCCTCCGGGTCTCGTCCAGATGGCGCGCGGGCCCTGCTTCCACCATGATAGCCCATCTGGCGGGAAGCCACACTCACCTAGCACCCACTCATCTCCTCCACAACTGCTTGCTGAGCGCCTGCTGTGTGCCGGCGCTGGGTTACACCTCCGGAACAGCGCGTGGCAGCGTGGACGCTGGCCGTGCAATCATAGTTTCCCGGAAGCAGAGAAATACTCCACACAAATTGATTTCAACACCCACGTGGAAGCGTGAATAAAGAGAGATCCCAGAGGAGGGCATCTGAAGCCATTCTTAACCCTTAAGTACAAGTTTTCCAGGCTGGTGAGGAGGAAAGGACCATCGGGCCCTGGGAGGAGCTTGTCCGAAGACACTCATGGGTGCTGAGAGGGACAGATGCTTTCTTGGGGTGCTCCTTGGTCTGATGGTGCCTCCTCTGAACAGTGCAGCCAGCTTTGGCTAATGTATTTCATAGGATAATAAAATGTCAGAGGTCAAAGGAGCCTGTGGAATCACTTCCCAGTTTAAAGCGATCAGGAAACAGACTCAGGATGGCTCAAGCTCTGGCCTTAAGTACATAGTAGGGTGGCCTATAGCTCTACAGAGTCCCAGAGAGTGTGGGAGGAGGCTGGGCTCCATCGCCAGGATCTCAGGCGGGGAGGCCGGTGGTGGGAGGGGGCAGGCTCCATCGCAGGCTCTTTTCCTTTCACAAGGATAGTTTTGCTTGCCTGCTTCTCTCTTAAGCAGCGTAAATACTGATCTTCAATCTCTTCTCGACAAATCTCAAACTCAGAAAGCTCTGTTTTTGCTTGTTTGTTTGGTATGTTTGCTGCCAAAACTATTTGGCGGCAAAATCTGCTCTAAACTGAAGTGAAGCTATTTATACTCTTTATCCTACTTGGCACTGATATCAGATGTTCACTGTGGAAATATTGTGTTTGATTACAGGTACTGCTCTGTACCCCCAGGGTGGTACTGTAGAATATGTAAAACAGGCACAATTATATGTATCTTCCTGAAATCCCCCAAATTCTGAATTCCCAAACACATCTACCCCAAAGGTTTTGGGCAGGGGATTGTGGTCTATTGGATTGAGCCTGTCTTGCCTAAGGATAAGAGGTTCATGGTGAGACAGGAAGTTGGGAGAGTTAGAATTTAAATAATGTACGTGGATGAACCACAAAGGCTAAAGTACACAGGAAGGTAGGTCAGGTTGGCTGTGGGACAGGGTCACAGAGCCAACCCATCAAAGCTGGTGCCATCCTGGAGGGCCCGAGGGGCTAGGGTCTTGATTTCTACCCAAGCTGGAGAAAGCAGATAAACCCTGGTTCCTGGCATCAGGGGCAAAAGAAGGAGCCTCAGGGTCCTCTCGGAACACTGATCTTTCTGGATGTCTTCCTGCCATCCAGTTGGAGGACTGGCCCAGGCCCACGCCCTTGTCTCCAAACATCTTTTTCCTCCTTGATACATCCAGGTCCAGTGTAGGTTTCTACTGGTCATGTCATGGTTAGTTGAGCTGACTGGCTCGCAGGTCAAATTTGGTCCACAGCAAACTGACTGGCACCTTATGAAGTTCCAGGTTATCACCGAGGAGGGAGGAGGTCCAGGCTTCCTGTGGTCATCTGGGCCTTTCTGCAGCAGCAGGACTGGTCAGCATGGGGGCGGGAGCTACCCTATGTTCAGACCTGGTGAGCTGCGTGGCACTGTGTGTGGTCTTATAGGTGAACCTCCAAACAGTCTTTGGACCTCATGAGCACTGGCTCCATCCTGCCTGCTCTTCTGTGATAGAAGCCAGAGGACCTGGAGGAAGATGGACATGGAGGATCAGGCTCCTCTGCCCGGGGCTGGGGACCACCTGGGAAGCTCAGTGCTGGTGAGAGAGAGAGAGCAGGCTGGGCAGGGAGATGGGGCAGGATGAAGGCCTGGAATGGAAACGAGGCTGGGTCTTTCTTCTTCTTAGTCCGGGGACTAGGTCTGAGAACTGTCTCAGTTGAGGCCCTGTGGGGTTGTCCTCGGTGAGCTTTTTTTTTTTTTTTTTAATTGGAGTACAGTTGATTTACAATGTTGCGTTAGTTTTGGAGGTACGGCAAAGTGACTCAGTTATACACACACACACACACACACACACACACATATATATCCATTCTTTTTCAGATTCTTTTTCAGATTCTTTCCCATTATAGGTTATCACAAGGGATTGAGTAGAATTCCCTGTGCTGTACAGTAGACCTTAGTTGGTTATCTATTTTATATGCCGTAGTGTGTATCTGTTCATCCCAGACTCCTAATTTATCCCCCCCCGCTTCCTCCTCCTTGGTGAGATTTGGCCAGTGCACGCAGCCTCCCGAGCAACAACAACAAAAATGTAAAATTGCCTTTTTCATTCGAGTGAGCTCTAGAACTCTTCCTCCCAAACAGGGGTGGGGTTAGAAGGATGGAAGTGGAGGAGGAAATAATCAAGGCCTGCAAAGGTTTTATTTTTTTTAAATTGTGGTAAAATACACAAAAAGATTCCCCTCTTTAATTATTTTTAAGTGTACAGTTCATTGGCGTTTAGTACCTTCACAGTGTTGTGTAGCCTTCACCACCATCTAGTTCTAGGAGCTTTTCATCATCCCCAAAGGAAACCCCATATCCATTAAGCAGTCACTCCCCATGGTCCCCTCCCCCCTCTCTCCCCAGCCCCTGGCACCCACCAATCTACTCTCTGTCTCTCTGGATGCACCTATTCTGGACATTTCATAGAAACGAAATCATACTATATGTGGCCTTTTGTGTCTGGCTCCTTTCACTTATGATCTTTTCAAGGTTCATGCATTTCTAGCATGTATCCTACTTCATTCCTTTTTATGGCTGAAAGATACCTCATTATATGGATATGCCACATTTTGTTTATCTATTGATATTTATCAGTTGATGAAAGGGGATTTTAGCCCCTTGCCAGGGGAGGACTGAGTTAAAGGGGGAGGATCTGCCAGTGAGTGTGTTTTAGCTACGGAAGAAAAAGTCATCCAGGCTGAGTGTACTTGGCTGTTGTAGTTTTCTCGGGCCTCCTCCCCAACACACACCTTGCACAGCGTGTTATTTACCAATATATCCATTGAGAACAATTCTATCCTGACCCTGAATGAAAAGAGGAAATGGTGCTCAAAACCGCCCAGGAGAGGAGATGAAGGCATCTGAGGGCATTTGGGGCCAACGGTGGTGGTGACGGTGAAGTCCCACCTGGAGCTCAGGAAGGCTCGTGGGGCAGCCTGGGATGAGAGAGCAGGCGGCCGGGTGTCCCCAGCACCTGCTCACGCTTCTTACTGCAAAGTCAAGGGGAAGATGCAGCCTTCACCTTCACTGGAAAAAAGGGGCTTGATTCAAGAAGCTTCAAAGTTGAAAAAACAAAAAGGTTCCTTTCAAGGAAGTCTGCAATTCTGCAGAGATTAGATCTCTGACTCAGCTGCTAGGCTGACCCCTTGCTCAGGGCCAGCTCTCATTTTTAATGGCCATTCTCTCCGGAGCCGGCTCCCGAGCAGCCGGCCTTTACCCTTTCCCAGGCCCAGGGAAACACTGGATTTCACCCTCCAGGTCAGGTTGGGGACAGCCAGGGGCCCACTACTCTCAACCCTGGATGCCTCGGGGAAAAGTCCATCTCTACCATAAAGCTACGGATAAGTGCCTCAAGCTTTCAACTTTTACATGAGAGACACTATCCCAAAGGAAGGAAGAAAAGGAACATTGATTAACTGCTTCCTGGGCATCAGGCAGTGTCCTAGGTTCTTTCACCATCATATTTCTTTTAGTCCTCCCAGCATGCTGGGTGATGAGTATTTATATCCTCATTGTACAGTTGAAGAAGTTGAAGGCTGAGAGAATTGTAGGATGCTTGCTAGTTTTCTCCATCACTCCGAAGTCACCTTGCAGTCATGGGAGAACTGCTTAGAGACAGGGTGGGGATAGTCACCTGAGCTGGGAAGAGTGACTCAGGGAGACCTGAGTCATCCTGGCCTGTCCAGAAGCAGAGGCAACAGGAACTCTGCAGGTGACCCAGAGGGGGGGGCTGTGGTTTTCAAAGAGTAGGAGGAGGGACTCACCCAGGCTGTGGGGAGAAGTTTACGGAGCAGTGCAGTAAATACCAGACAAACACGGTGTCTTCACTGAGATACCCTGGCCACCAGAGAGCCCAAGACCGCACTCTACCTGACCTGACAGTGCTTTGGGTGTATGGCTCCAGTCCCCAACTAGAGTGGGGCACGGCTGTATTGAACACCCCTTTCTATTTCTCACAGCACCTAACCTAAAGCCTGGCACACATTTGTTGAATCACTGAGGGAGTGAGTGAAAAATGCCAGCTCAGGACCACAGACAAAGAAGCCAGGCATTACCAGCCTGCCGTGGGACATGCTTAGAGAAATCAACAGGTGACCCAGGTAGGACATGCTGAGTCAGAGAGATCCCTAAAAAGGAGTGGAGGTGAGGACAGCCTGGGCAGGTGGGATGGCCTGGACCAACAGGAGGATTCTCTACAGTCAAATGGAAGGGAAGGAACCAGGGAGCTTGCAAGGAGGAAGTGCTAACAGCGCAAGAGCAAGAGAAAGGGGCGGGACACTCCTGGATAGGGCTGCTAAACAAAGCTGTGTAGGTGGGGGGGAGGGGTGGGGGAGGGGGAAGGAGGGGCATCTTGGAGGTGATGTCACACTCAAGTACCTGGAATTGAGACTTAGAACTTCCTTGTCTGAGGGCACCTGGTCCGTTTGGATGGTGGTACTCAGAGCTCTTAACTGGTTCTAAATCCACCCATCTGATTTTGACCAGTTTTAGAATCTTCCCGTCTTTTCCTGTCTAGCTTCTTTATTGAATTTCAAAGTCATCCGTTTCAACACAAATCTGCATGCCTGTTTATCTTACTGTAAAAACAGGAAAAACATATGTGCTCAAATTGGCAACCCCATTTTTTCCACGTGGATGTGTGGGGTGCGCTGGCTTTGCATGGTGATTGCTGGTTAATGAGGGTGCCTGGAGTACCAGGTGAGGTCATGGATTTCAGGGCGGAAAACAAGAAAAAGAAGAACTCACTGTGTTTGGTGTGCATTAGGGCAAAACCACCACGTACCCACACACTTCGCAAGCCCCTTCCCAGCAAATGAACCGAAAACTGGAACCCGTAGTTTCTGTAGGTCAGTATCTCTCCGTGAATGGTCCCCCCACACACAAACGTGCCACAAGCCCAAGTCACCACTCGAATATGCATTTAATTTGATTCGAGGGAAAGGATAAATATATCCCTGGCTCCCTTGGGTTTGAAGCCCACGTGCAAGCACCCTTTTCAGAAAGATGTTGAACTACAGAAGTCATAAATGGTAGAGTGGGAGGCCGGGCTTTGAATCTCAGTACTTCCATGTAGTATCTCTGCAAACCTGAGCATTCGGTCTGCTTTCCTCACGTATAAAATAAGTACAAGAGCACATATCATGCCAGGGTGGATGAAACATTAATGAGATAGTGTACATTTCCAGCACCTGGTATACAGTGAGGGCTCAGTACCTGCCTGTAGAGAGGACCCAGGTGGGGTGGTGGCAACGCTGAAATGGGTGATGGCGGCTGGGTCTGAGGTCGACGCGGCGAGTGGGAAGCTGGGAGGGTCTGTGTCCAGCTCTGATTCTGGGCCACCTCTGCCCTCCTCTCCTCCATTCCATTTCAGAGCACCTGGCCAGCCCGCCTCATCCCTCCCAGTGCCGCTTCTCTGCTCCTCTGTGATACGGAGGACCAAAGTGATGGGCTTTGCACACTCATGGTGGACATGGTCCAGGTCTCCAGGATCCCCTCTCACTCCCACTTTTCAAAGTCTCTTTCGCCCTTTGGCTCCATGTTTTCTCCTACCAAGGGGAAGGGGCAGGATGTGATGTGCCCCCATGCCCACTGCACCAACTTTGCTCTTTTGTACCCCAGCACAATCGTGGCCTTCTCCCATTTCCCACTTCCTGCCGCCTTTCCTCTTCATCCATCTCTCTCCCACTTGCTGGATGGACACTGACTCATCACTGGCTGCTTCTCCACCATCCTCCTTCTCTAGGTGCCTCCCTCCATCGTGTCCTCTGCCTGCCCCGGCTTCAGCTACCAGTTTCCATATTACAGAGGATAAAGTGGAGGCAGAGAGATGGGAAATAGTCTGCCCAAGACTGAACACCAAAGCAATGTCAGGGCCAAGGCAGGCATTCTGCTGGAGGGAAGGGTGCCTGGTAAACCCAGGCGACCAAGGAAGGGGACCCAGCCTCTGGTTCCCTGCTGAAGCTTCCCAGCTGTGGCCCCGTCTTTCCCACACTTGAAGGGCCGCATTTCCCAAACTTACCTAAGGGTGCTCGAGGCTCTTGTCAGACAGTCAGCATCCTGAGTCCTTACTGAACTGGAATCGCCAGGTGCTCCAAGTGATTCTTGTGAACAAGAGATGGGAAAACACTGCTGTAGGACCTTGCCACTCAAAGTTTGCATGTGCGCGTGCGCGTGTGTGTGCACGTGTGTTGGGGGGGGGGAGATCCCGGCAGCATTGGGATCACCTGGGGACTTCTTAGGACTGCAGGGTCTTAGATCCCACCCCCGACACACATTTAACAAGCCCCCCGGCTGACTTCCCTACACAGCGCCCTCTCTGGGTTTGCAGTTCCTCAAGGAGGTGACATCGTGCAGGGGGAAAATCAGGCCTGTGACCTTAGTCATGTCATTTTACTGATCTGAGCCCTTGCCTTTCTCGTTTATAAACGGGTGGTAATCATACCTGCCAGGGGTTGTGATCATCAGATTGGATGCCAAGCTGGAAACAGTTCACAAAGTTTAGAAAGGATGACGAGTGCTATTGTCTGGCCCCTGCCCTTGCTGTTGTTCCTTTCACTCTGGCCACCACGGGACTCCCCATCCCGTCTGTCTTCTCACAGGTGCTGACCTTCCCCCGCTGCCCCAGTGCCCAGGCTGGCTGCCTGAAGGCAGGACTCCTGGGCTCCTGCAGATAAACTCCTGGAGGAGGTGGTCAGTGTCAGGTGGCTCATCCCTTGGCCACACCCACCCCCCCTCTCATCCACCCCCACCCCCTCTCGTCCACCCCCACCTCTGGCCATGGAAGCCAGATGCCTCCATCACTCAATGGACAGACTCTGCAACAGGAGAACCGGGAGAACAATGACAGACAGAGCCACGTTGCCAGAGGGACAGACCCACGGCCTCAGCCCAGAGCCACCGTGCTGGTCTCAGCAGCAGCCCACGCAGATATTGGTTTGGGTGATAGGCAGGCCTTTGGAGGATGATCGGGGCTGGAGAATGGCTGGACTGGGGTCAGCAGCTGGAACAACACAGGAGTGAGGAAAGGTGCCTGGAGCAGATGTGTGTGGAGGGAAGTACCACTGTGTCATCAAGCGAGGTATTCCTCAGTCAGCTGGACGGCTTCAGGATGGAGAAAAAGATGAGGCTGCTGCTAACCTCCCCGGAGGCCACAGCATTTCTTTGCTCCAGACAATTCCTCCTCTATTAAGATTTTTCCAACACCTCTGGCCCCAGGTGGGTCCTGGAGCCCCTCGGTCTGTGCCCTGTATTCATGATAGCTGTGTGTCTTAGATTTTCCTGTCCTTTCCCTTTCAATTTTATACTCCCTCCGGTTTGTTCCCATAAATGTCCTCCTGTGTGTCAGATCACATGTCCCCCTTTAATTTTTGTCTCAGAAAATAGGATAGTTATATTTACACGACTTCACTGAGTTTGATTTTATAGAAGGTGGAGGAAGAGCATAATTATTAGACCCTGTTTTCCAACTCATTGTAGATTTCCTATTCTGTCTCCCCAGTTGCAAACGCTATTCAATCGACAATAATCATTTCTGGAAGTCTTCGGTCAATGGCATCGAGTTACACTGCTTTAAGTGGTATCCAAACACCAGCCCAAAATTCCTTCCCGTGGGGGGGGGGCAGCCCCCAGCTTGCTGGGACACAGCCGTGCTTTCTCCCACGTGGGTGGTGCTTTAATGGGGTCACTCGTGAAAAAGGCAGACATTCTCTTCCTGGATGTGATTCAAGTAGGCCCCTTGGAGAACATTCTTCTGAACAACCCCACAAAGATCTATAAGGAGTTTTAAAAAATCATGAATCTCAATCCCCAAAGCTTAAAGTATGTGAGAACTTTAACACGGCAGGCACCTCCACAATTAGACCACCTGATCTCCAGGTAGGGATACAGAGATCCAGGGAGATCCTTACCTTACCAACCTGTACTGTTCCAAGTCTCGGGGTGACATCCCAGGTGCTCTCATTGGTTTCCTTTACACCTTAGTTCTGGGGGCCTTTGTCATGAATGGAATTTAAAGATGAGTGTCTTAGGACTGGGACGTCACTCACGAGGCTTTCTCCCCTCCTAGAGGCAAAGCTGGATTCTCCTTTCAGGGCCTGGCAAGCTCTTCCCAGGGGATTTGCTGATCCTGGCAAAATCATCCTTCCCACCCCTTCTTCCTCTTCCTCTTCCCCTTCTTCTGGCCCTCCTCTCACCTGCCTTTCTTGAGAACCCTGCCCAGGATGCCCCCCTTCTGGAGTCCCCAGTGCCAGGCCCCTGCAGGCAGGAGAAACAGCACCCCGTGCCCTCCAGCCCCCTGAGTGCGCCTGCTTCCCTGCCTGGTGCGGAGGCAGATGCAGCACCTCCTGCTTTGTTTCCCGTCCTGAAGACGAGCAGCTGCTGCACTAATTGCCACCAGCGGGGGGTCCGGGCTGCGCTGACACTCCTCCTGCCGCTTAGGAGGCGGCCCAGGGTGGGAGGTTTTCAGGAGCCCAATGAGCTAAGCCAGCGTTGAGCATTATTCCAGGAATTTTAAACACTTGTTAAAGGCTTTGCCATGTCTCACTTCAGTACACATCATGCTCCAGTTACTGGTAGGAACCACAGGGCCGTCCGCCTGGGCAGCACCTATCAATATTTTAGCACGAGAAAGGCAAATGATGTTGAAACATTGAACTATATTTCCATCTGTTCAAGCTGAAATGGGACAAGCACAGCTCAGGAAATGGAATACCTCCTCCCCAGCTGCCTTGGAAGCAGCGATACCCACTGGCCTGGTCTCTGCCCCTGCCTCAATTTTTCCTTCACCTCCCTTCTCCCTTGGACCCCAGTGTTCATAGCTTGTGGGCAAAGGTTAAGGAGCTTGATACTGACCAGATGTTGGGTTTGTCGGTAAAGAATCCGAGAGTGATCCCCCTCTTGTTACAATGTGCCTCACCCATTGATTAACAGGGAAAAGCGGGGTCCAATGTGACCTGCCCACTTTGGTGTCAGGGGACATCATCTCCATCCCCTGTGCTGGCCTGGCTCAGTGCCTGAAGAATGTCCCTCTTGCAGCAAGACCCAAGGATGGGTGGTTAGACCTGAAAAGGAATGCACAGACCATAAGCAGGTGCATAACCTCTGCATAAATACTGGACACAAATAAAGCCTTTTTTATTATATTCCCATTTTCCCTGGAATAAAACAGAATTTACCGGGCTTCCCTGGTGGTGCAGTGGTTGAGAATCCGCCTGCCGATGCAGGGGACACAGGTTCTTGCCCCGGTCCGGGAAGATCCCACATGCCGCAGAGCAGCCGGGCCCGTGAGCCATGGCCGCTGAGCCTGCGTGTTCAGAGCCTGTGCTCCGCAGTGGGAGAGGCCACAACAGTGAGAGGCCCGTGTACCACAAAAAAAAAAAAAAAAAAAAAAAAAAAAACAGAATTTACTGGCAGGAAAGAAACTTGAGAAATATTGATGTTCAGTTGTCTCAAAGGATTTGAAAAGTTCCTGGGGTGTGGAAAGCAGGAGTGGCTGTCATGGACCCTGAGACCAGACATCTCAGATGATTTAGTGCCCCCCTCGAGATAGAGCGCATGGGGTAGATCCGCCAGCTGGGCCCCCAAGAGATTCACAGCATTCAAGCAATAAGGGACCCTCACCCTTTTTGTCCCCAGCCCTAAAGCAGAAAGAGGGACTGCTTCCTTGCATCTTCCCTCAGACTATCTTTTTGCAGCTTCTTCTCTTTGAGGCTGTTCTGCTTAATTGGATTCATCTACAGAGAAGTAAGGATGGGGTGGGGAAGGGCATGTGGGTACATCCAGAGCCTGCAGCCCCCAGGACTCTGCTAAGGAGGGCACTATGGGTTGGCCTCACTCCTTAGGGCTTGCGGTATATACGTTTGTCTCAGGGTTTAATTCCCCCTGGCTCCCATGCTGGTGGCCAGGCTGGTGGTAACTTGCCTTGTAGGAAAGGGGCTTCCATTGTGGCAGCAGCGGCAGAGAATGAAGGCCCATGTCTGTCTCGGGAGATTATGGGCTGTGAGAGCCAGAGACTCACTGATTTCATCTATCCCTCTGCTTGCAGACAAGACCACTCACATCCCCAGCCAGCTGGGGGAAGAGTGGCTTCCAAAGTCTTCAGAAATGGGTCCTCTTCTTTGGTCGGGACAGGGGACAGAGGAGGAGAAATAGCTAGTAGCATTTGAACCAAATATGCAAGTGCTAAGTGACATCACAAACAGTCATCTCTGAGATCTGATGTTGAATGAATAGTCAAAGGTCAAGGCCATTACTGACAGTCCTGGAGAAGAAAGTTCTTTGCAGGCATTTGTGCCTAGGTGAGGCTGGTGGGGAGATAACAAAGTGCTCAGCCCTGCAGGAATCTGGGGAGGTTGCCCAGGCAGTGTAAAAATAAGGACCTGTTTGTCAATTTTAAAATGTAATGTGTTTACTGCTATCAAGGAGAGTGCTTTTTTTTTTTCTTTCTTTTAAGGACAGTGCTTTTTAACCTCACTATCTCTTAAGACTCAGGATTAATGTTAAAATGTTGGAAAGACACAGCCTCTTACCCCTCCCTCCCTTGATCATAGAAGATGGGGCTAGTAAGGGGGAGAGAAAAGAGGGCTCTTTGGAAGACTTGTGAAACAAGCCCAGAACAGAGTCTTGTCTAGGAGGGGTCCACCCCAGCATCCTCATAGACGTTGCCCTATTAAGGAACTAGGCAGAACTCTAAGAAGGACTGGTAAAAGAAATCAGAGGAAATCGGTCAGTGCATTGGCTATAGACAATATATGTGAGCCTGAGCTGGAAAATAGCATGAGTTAAGATTGAAGCCAGTACCCACCCCTCTCACAAGTAGCACTTGCAGATATTAGACTGAGTGCAGAAAGGGAAGGCCAGGGAAAGTGATTAAGTGAGCACTTACTCTACCCTGGGTGCTGTCCAAGGTACTTTACGTGAATTATTTCTCACAGAGCCTCAGAGATAGAAATATTATTAAACCCATTTGACTAATGAAAAAACTGAAGGTCAGAGAGACTAAGTGTCATGCCAGATGAGACACTCAAGGTCACTGAGATAGTAAGTGGCTCATTCAGAACTGGAATCCACATTTGTACACCTGCAAGGCTCATGTTCTTTTTATACCACATGTTGCATGTGACTCCAGTGTCAAGGGCTAGGGGTGAGGAAAGGGAACAGACAGAAGGCAAGATGGGGCTTCCTGGAGGCCAGAGGGAAGGGGGCATTGTGGTGTAGGAAAATTGTGCCTGCAAGTTTATTGGGAGGTGGCTAGTCCACAGCCTTGTGAGTCTGGAAGTGCAGAAGAAATGGCCAGAAACCAGAGCATTCCTGAGAGGGTGAGGACAACTGCAAAGTGAGTGCAGGTTATCCTGGCATTAGAGGTGCAAGTTCAGAGCCCAAACCAAAAGACCGCCATACAGAGCCCAGATGGGGGACCGGTGGGTGGCCCGCATTCCTGGGGTTCAGCATGAGTGTGTGTAGGCAGCACTGTCAGGGGATGAGAACACATGGCGAGGGCGGGGGAAGCAATTTCCTTACCTCATGAGACAGGCTAAGGCTGTTAGGCATCAAGCTATTGACAGTCAGGAGACAGAGCAAACGTGAAGATTCTTTAACCTGTGACTTTGCAGAGCCTCGTAACGGCTGTAGCAGAACCCATTTTTGTGTGCTCTGCCTATGGTGTGTATATCTCATGACTGAAGGATCACAGGTCAGAAGTTAAGGAGGAAGATCAGTGTCCATCCAGCAACTCTGCTGCAGAAATGACAGAGAAAATAGGAACTGGAGTTTGGAGTGAGGGTTGGTGGGTGTTTTTGGACTTAGAGAGTCATATCTCTCATCAGAAACCAGCATTCGCAGTACAGATGCATGTGGAAATGAACATGAGAAGAGTCTTGATCATGAGGCCAGGCCCCTGAGACCCCAAGGAAAGCTTCCTGGAGGGGGCCTTATGGAGGCTGGAGAGTGAGTTATTCAGAAATCAGAAGGTTGCTCAGGATTGCAGGCATCTCAGGAATCAGAGTTATATGGCTGCCACCTTAGCAGGTGGCATTGGTTTACTCTTCAGCTCCATCACTGACATCATCAGACCACTTCTTCTGTAGGCACCAGGGTCACACAGTCTAGCACCTGTGACAATGTTCCAGATCTCAGCAGATCTAATCAGCCCTGAGAAAAGGGCCAAAGGTTTAGGAACAGGGGCTCTTCAATCCTTTCCAACTCCCTGCCATTCCCCACTGTGGGGAATATGCAGCGAGGACACAATCCTAAACGTGCTGGAGCTCTCAAAATGAACCCCCTTTGACCTTCACCTCTGACCTGGGGATCAGATCCTCTGGCACACCTGCCACAGAGGTATGAACGAGGCAGACCTGTGCGCCCTCTGATGTCTGCCTGTCACTAGGAGAAAACAGCCCCTGCTCAGTTTTCTAAACACTCATCAGCTTGGAAAGTGACCCAACCACAGATGCCCAGATTGCTGCAGACACGGAGGGAGCTGCTGAAAGAATGCAGGGCAGAGGTTCTGGGCAAGGATGGAGGAGGGTCCCCGGAGAATCACTGATTCCCCACTGAAGTCTCTGGAGCTCAACTGAGGTGTGGCTGTATGCTGGGTCCTGGAGTGGTGGCTTATGGGGCCCTTGGGACACAGACAACTGGATAAATCATCATGAAGCTGTCTGCTCTGTCTCTCCCATCTTCATGTCCTCAGGAGCTAGAACAGTGCACAGTAAATGTCAACGTGGGATGCCTGTGAACTTGGGGGCACACAGATCCTCTCGGTGCCACCTGATCCTGAACCCTGCAGAGCAAAAACTCCAGCAGGGTTGGTGATTACCCTTCCTGGCTCTGGTTCAGGGGTCTCTCCATTTGCTATGGAATTCCGTGTTTTTACAAGAGATGAGCCTCAGAGGCAAGGGATCTTGATAGGTAAGAGTCAGTATTTCGAACACATCTCAGAGGCGATTCTGATGTGTGGCTCGATATGGGACCCTCATGTATACACACCTTCCTGCTTGAGACATGCTGACTGGCAGTTCCAGGTTTGTTCTGCAGGCCAGAACTCCCAGGTGGGACAGGCTGAGGGAAAAGGTGGAAAAGTGCCAGAAAATTCCCTCTGCTCCCAAAGATTCCCTTGCCTAACCTGCCAATTCTAACTTAAATCTCACCATGGAGCATTATCTTAAGTCTTTGGTTCAGTGTTGTCCTCTCCAAAAACTCCTAACAGTGCAGCTCTCGCTATAGAGTCCATCCCTCTTTCCAAAGGTTGGAAGCTGCTGGAAGCAAAAACTGTCATTTCATGTGACCCAGGACCCATCCTGCCTGTGAACTGGGCTTGCGTTTCACCTGTACCTGCCCCCTTCCAGGAGCTGAGTCTCCCCCCTTGCCCCACAGACCAGCCCAGGGCCACCAGCTCTTAGATTCTGAAGCAGTCCTTTGAGAGGGCAGGGCGGCATCTCCTCTCTTGCTTTGCCCTCCTCCCTCCGGTCTCCTCCCAGCCCAGCACTTAGGGCAAAGGCACAGGGAGCCAGGCGGTCTGCCCCCACTCAGCGCTGTTGCCAGGAAGTGTCGGGAACAGCTCTGCTGCCCTGCCCCTTGCACCAGGCACCAAGATGAAAGAAACCCCAGAATGGCAGTTTGGGATTTTCTAGTGCCCTGGGCCAGAAAGGCTCTCTGCGAGGATTAGCGGCTTCCTCTTGAAAAAGCCGCAGCTACTCTCTCAGATGATATGTCCTATTTGGGGGCTCTCTGGCCCCCCCTTTCCTAACCAAGCAGCCCAGTATACAAGGGGCTCTGAATCTGCAGAGGACAGCTTATCTTAGAACACCTCTGGTGACAGGGAACTCACCACCTCCCAAGGTAGCCCGATCCGTCTCTGGTTGTTCTAGCCAGTGCTTTCTTGTACTGACTTTGAAGCGCGGTCTCTCTGCTGTCTCTTCCATGGGTCATGGTTCAAAGGCTGCAGCTCCATCCGGGGGCAGCGGAGCACTGAATGATCCTACTATCAAGGGACAGAAAGAGTGCTTTGCTCCAAGCCCCTCCTCCACAGGCATTCTGGAGCGCCCACTGTCCACAGGATACCACCCTTCCTAATGAGGGGATACTTTCAGGATTGTTGTCCTCAGTGAGCTTCCCAGCCCTCCTCTTTCCCCATCAACACCAGGCCTGGGTCCCAGCTACCAGCCCAGCCACTGGGGGGCAATGGACCGGAGTCCATGGCAAAGGGCCAACAGGCTGTGTCTTTGGAAACAGAATCCACAGCCTTCTTCACTGAGCTTGTCTGAACCCCAGACTCCAGGGTGTGTATTTTTTTACTGTGGTAAAATACAACTAGCATGAGCTTTACCATTTTAATCACTTTTAGGTGTACAGTTCCGTGGCATTAAGTACATTCACAATGTTGTGCAACCATGGCCACCCTCCGTCTCCAGAGCTTTGTCATCTCCCCCAACTGAATCTCGGTGTCCATTAAGCAATAACTCCCCATTCCTCCTTTTGCCCATTCCTTGGCAACCGCGATTCTACTTTGTAGCTGTGTGAATTCGGATACTGTAGGTACCTCGTATAAGTGGAATCATACAGTATTTGTCCTTTTGTTACAGGCTTATTTCACTTGGCATAATGTTTTCAAGGTCATCCACATTATAACATGTATCGGAATTTAATTCCTTGTTAAGGCTGAATTACAACGTTCATTGTAATGTATACAAGGTATTCATTGCATTGTATCCATTGTATACACACATCACATTTTGTTGATCCATTCATCCACTGATGGACACTTGGTTTGTTTGCACCTTTCGGTTATTGTGAATAATGCTGTTATGAACATGGATGGACAAATATCTGTTCGAGTCCAGAGTGTGTATTTTACATGCAGCTCAAAGGGCTTCACCCTCTGCCCCTGTAACACACACTATGTTCCAATCAAACGGAGAATTCCCCCAGGGCAGGGCAGGAACCTCATTCTTCAATGACGGTACAACTTGCACTGTTTCTCTCATTATGTCAACTCTTTTTAGGGAGTTAAAAAGGCCTACTGTGTTTTTTAAAGACTATCAAGTGTAAGCCCAGTACTGGAGTGGATATACATGCTGCCTGTTCTCATATGTGGCACTTTGATGTATTGTGTTGGGATATTATTCTAGATTGGACTGGTAAATACGATGTTTGAGGTTGGGTTGTCATTTTTATAACTGTCTTGGTATTTTATCAGCATATTTATCACTTTTGATATACAAAATGAGCTGCAAGCACCTATAGAACAGTAAAAGGATATATTTAGTGTGACTTGTTTTTAACCGAATAAGAATAAATCAATAAAATGATTAAAATTAAAAAAAAACAAACCCAAACATGCAATGTGTATATCATTCCAGTACTGGGCTTATACTTGGCTTTCGTTAAAAACACAGTTGGGCTTTATTACTCCCTAAAATGTGTTGATGGAATGCAAATGCCCCCCATCCTCATCTTTCTACTTTCCACCATCAGAACCTTCATAAGGGCTCTGATGAGTCAGTGTGACACCAACTAGGGAGTCTGGCATTTTGCAAGGGACAGTGCCTTAACCCAAAGCAATGAATCTGCTATGAAGGAATTTCAGTCATTAGCTGTGGACAGAAGACAGATTTGGGGTGAAGAGTCCTTCTCAAATTATGCCTCTTATTTTGACAGACTCAGAAGCTCCAGATTAGGGGAGGTATAAGGTCGTTTACTCCATCCCCTCTTCCAGTCCCCAGCCCTCATGATCTCACCAGCCTCTGCCTGAACACTTCCAGTGCCTGAGAAACAACACTGCCACCAAAGCCAGCCCACAGCATCTCTGGACTCCCCTCGGAAGAGCTCTTCCTTCTCGAGTCAATGACTGTCTCCCTGTAGCATCCTTTATGGCTCCGTTATCTACCCCTTGAGGCTCTTTGGGACCAGTCAGCTCCCTTTTCTCCAAGTGCAGCACCCCCTTGAATGTTACAATCACTCTGAGAGTGAACATCCTGTTTCTTTTTCTTTTTTAATATATTTATTTATTTATTTTGGCTGTGCTGGGTCTTAGTTGTGGTATGCGGAATCTTTGTTGTGGCATGCATGAGGGCTCTAGTTCCCTGGCCAGGGATCCAACCTGGGCCCCCTGCATTGGGACTGTGGAGTCCTACCCACTGAGCCACTAGGGAAGTCCCAACATTCTGGGTTTTGATGTTTGTTCTAGAGCTCCACGCCCAGACCTGACTGTAGGACCTCAGCCCAGCAGCAGCCGCGGGGACCTGGTTGGTCCTGCTCCACTCCTAGTCTTGGGGGCAAAAGCAGTGCTGAGAGCAGGGTGTGGGGGAAGGAGGGAAAGGTACCAGCCGCTGTTGAGTGCCAGCTATTGTTGACCAGGCTCTGTGGTTGGCTTTGTACACATATTATCCCATCTGGTCTGTTAGACCCATTTCACAGATGGGAAAACTGAGGCTGTGTGAAGTTAAAGTTCGAGGACCCCTGACAACAGTTTGGGGTAAGCACAAGCCACTGTGATCTTACTTTTTGAATAAAAGCTGCAATAGCAGCAGCAGCAGCTCCCCTATTTCCCTAAACCAGGAGGTGAAGGGGGAGAGAGAGAAGGTGGTCCTTATATACTCAGAACTGCCTCAGGGGCTCTCTGAGAGGGGAGTGTGGGAAGGGGGAATTGCAGTGTTCCAGGGAGAAACTACTGGCTGTGGGCAGGACCCTGGCTAGTGTGGACTGAAGCAGCCCCCCAGCCCTGGTCTAACCTGTCTCCCAGGCCATCTCAGCCTGGCCCCTCAGGGATTCTGGAGCCAGCTGCCCAGGTTGCTGCCTGGCTTTCAGCTCTGTTTTCGGCATATCTGGCGCTTGTCCCTCTGACCTGGGGCCAGAAGAGCTCAGGAAAAGTCAGCACACGCGCGCACACACACACACAGAGGAAGATTCCTTTCTGGGTGTGGAGGCGGGGGTGGATGTCTGCATCTTGGGCTTGGCTATTGAACCCATTACGTTAACAGGACAAAGAGCAGAAAGAGGGGGCATGTTGAGGCTCCTGTCTGCTCCCCATCCCTCCACCTCCTCCCTACCCACCTCAGTAATGGGTCAGGGTCCTGGCAAGGACATATCATTCCCCAGCTGAGTAAGAAGACGGTCTGAATAAGCGGAACTGGGGTCAGAGTTGCCGGCTGCAGGGGGAGAGAGGCGCCCTCTGGCTCTCTCAGGCTGCTTCCTTCTTGCCCGCTTGTGGGAGGCTCAGGCAGCTCAGACCCTCTTGACCAGCTGGGGTGAGTGTGGGCCTGTAGCCTGGACCCAATGGGCCGACCACCTTGTTTCCCAGCCTGAGACTTTCTCGCTGTTGCTCGTGATTCTGCTTTTTCTTCTTCTCACAGGTGAAGCCGCTGAAGCCTGGAGTCAGTTTGGGAGGGGACAGCAAAGGGGCCATTCAGCCCATGGTGGGTGGTAGTCCTGCAGCCTCCAACTTCCCTGGAGTTAAAGGAATCTTCTGAGGAGTCCCACGGGGGTGCTCACCAGGTCCCGCAGCAGGGCTTGGGCACAGGCTGGTGGTGACTATGGGCTCATTGCCTGTCTCCTTGGATCTGCAGTTTCCTCTTTGTAAAATGAGAGCAATGATACCCACCTTGTGGGTTTGTTATGAGGATTAAATGAAGCAAAACACTGAGCAAGTTCTCAGCACTTAGTAGGTGCTCAGTAAATACTGATTATTATGATTTTTTAAAAAAATTTATTTACTTCTTCGTTGCTGCGCGAGGGCTTTTTCCAGTTGCGGCGAGCGGGGGCCACTCTTCATCGCGGTGCGCGGGCCTCTCACTGTCACGGCCTCTCTTGTTGAGAAGCACGGGCTCCGGACGCGCAGGCTCAGTAGTTGTTGCTCACGGGCTTAGTTGCTCCGCGGCACGCGGGATCCTCCCGGCCCGGGGCACGAACTCGTGTCCCCTACATCGGCAGGCGGACTCTCAACCGCTGCGCCACCAGGGAAGCCCTACAATCTCCTTTAAAGATAAAACCAACAACAAGCAAAAAGAAATTATACAGGATTAATATTGGATTTCCTTATTTGGGGGGAGAAATTAACATAATTACTCAGTCTACCATAGTACTTGCTTTTTTTGGCTATGCAACTCTGATATTTAAACTTTTTAGTTCTATCTAGTTCATGACTGTTTGAACATTAATTATAATCTTCGAATTGCTCATGGGTATACTTTTTTTCAAAATTTAGTTTTATTTTTGGCTGCGTTGGGTCTTCGTTGCTGCGTGTGGGCTTTCTCTGGTTGTGAGCGGGGGCTGCTCTTCGTTGTGGTGTTCAGGCTTCTCATTGCAGTGGCTTCTCTTGTTGTGGAGCACGGCCTCTAGGCGCATGTGCTCTAGAGTGCAGGCTCAGTAGTTGTGGCGCACAGGCTTAGTTGCTCCACAGCATGTGGGATCTTCCCGGACCAGGGCTCGAACCCGTGTCCCCTGTATTGGCAGGCAGATTCCCAACCACTGCGCCGTCAGGGAAGCCCTATTATGATTCTTATAGCTATTATTTTTGTCTTGTCTATTATTATCCTCTGGCACATTCTTCCCTCAGGAATGCCTTGGGAGGCCCTGGGTTCAGATGCTCTTGTGTTACAGTCCTCTAGCTCTAACTTCTTCTTTCTAATACCTGGCACATCTACATCCACATGGATTATTTTTTTCTCATCCTTTGTTGCAAAACCTGCTTCTCCTCCTAAATGCCCCAGTTTGGTTAGTATCACATCATCCCCCAATATGTGGAGTCACCCCCTATCCTCTCTTTCCCTCTGCCCAATGTGCAACCCACCTCCGAGCCCGGCTGCCCCACTCCCAGAAGGATCAGTCAGTGGCTTACCTGCACCTGGAGTGTTTTTACGTGAGTCCTGGACCAGTAAGCACTTAGCATAACATTTGTTTATAAGTCTGTCTCTCCTGTACTGAGGGCCTAAGGGTCACGTCTTCTGTTTCTTTTTTTTTTTTTTTTTTCCGTTTGCGGTACGTGAGCCTCTCACTGTTGCGGCCTCTCCTGTTGCGGAGCACAGGCTCCGGACGCGCAGGCGCAGCGGCCATGGCTCACGGGCCCAGCTGCTCCGCGGCATGTGGGATCTTCCCGGACTGGGGCACGAACCCGCGTCCCCTGCATCGGCAGGCGGGCTCTCAACCACTGCGCCACCAGGGAAGCCCTCTGTTTCTTTTTAAGGCAGGTATCAAAGATGCATGGACAGATGGGAAAGAGGCCATGGAAAAGCACTGTGAATCTTGGGTCTAGCAACAGGGCCATCATCCTCTCTAAACTTTAACGAATCCTCCATCGCCTCTTCTAGAGCACTCAGGAAAATGGAGCGACCATGTCTTCCCTCCATAGGATGTGCTGATCCCAGGCCCAGAAAGGATAGGGCACTTGCCTAAGGACACAGAGCACATAAAAGGATTAAAATGTAGGACATTGAGGGGATTGACATTGCCAGGGCCTCCCAGTTCTTAAACAAAGCTTCAGTGTGTTTCTCTGGAGCCAAAAAGGGTGGGTGGGTTGAGAAGGGGATGACACAGAGCTTTGGGAGCTGCTCTCAAAGCCACAGGTTTGGGAAACTTGTCTCAACACACACACAGGAGAGGGGAAGAAACAAAATCAAAGCAAGTCTAAGACAATCTTTGCCTCAGAAATATGCTGGAAAGAACTGTTCTGGGGAAGATTTCTATAGGACACTGTCTCTTTCCTCTGATGAGGCACTGATTCCTCTGTTCAGGCAGCAACGCTGGCCCCTCGAAGGAGGCATAATCAGGCCCTCTTTGGCAAAGGTGGACATAGCCGGTGAGCTGTTCACAAATGCACAGAACTGGCCATTGCAGGGAAGGAGATTTAGGAGGAGCGAGCAGGCTGGGCTAAGGTGGCAGAAGATGGAGGAGGTGTGGTGAGGCAGAAATGACGAGGACTGACAGGGGAGCAGAGGGAGGGTGATGGTGTGTGGCCACTGGAACAAGGGTAGGTGTAAATAGCCAGGATGGCCGGTGTTTGCTAAGCACCCAGCGGGTACCAACAGCCATGCAGTGTAGGTATTATACTCATTTCACAGAAGAAGAGACTGAGGTTCAGGGAGGTCAAGTAAATCACCCAAATTCACAGGGGCAGAATCAGCATGGAACCCAAGTCTAAGTGACTCCAGACTCCAGGTTCTTCCCTTGATGCCACATACAGAAGAACTTTGGGTTTGGATCTGGGGACCACAGTGACAGGACCTGTTAGCTTAGAGGAGGGATAAAGAAGGATTTCAAGACGAGGGCAAATCTCCCAACAGCCACCTCCATAAACACACACACTTAGGCCCATTCCTTCAACTGGCTGGAAAGCGCAGGATTTGGAGTCAGGAAACCAGCTTCATGTCCCCCAATTATAGAGTGAATGGCCTCCCCGTCTCTGCACATCATAAAATGATGACCACCATCATGTCTCCCAAAGAAAGTGTATCACACACGTAAGTCCTTAATAAACCATATGGCGCCTGATAGAACTTAATCATCTTTTGATGATTTACTTTATTGTTGATGTTGCCACTACTCATTCCAAACTGAGCTGGTGATGTTTTAAGAGGCCTGACCTAACCGGAGTGTGAACAGCATGGCACTAATTGACTTTTCCAGCTTTGCACTCAGCAGCATAGTGGAACAGCCTGGCCATCTTGTCCCAACCCCGCCTCTAGGCCACCTCCTCACCCACCCACCTCCTTGCCCATCCAAGCACTTGGCATCACTTCTCTCAAACTTTCCCCTGGAAGAAAGTTCTGAATTCTTTTTGAGAACGAACTTCACACCCTAATAACAAGGTTTTACTCTTTTTTGGGGTGCTATAGGCTCCGCCTCCCTTCCCCCCTCCTCCCTGGGCAGCCTGAATAACGTTTTCAAATGCATACAAGAAAATGCAGAGGCCCTAAAAGGAAAACAATCATTCTGAAATACAATGATCAAAATATTTTTTAAAGTAGTGATATAGTAATATATGTGCTTCTCCATTAATGGATTAAATAATAAGATCTACTGGCAGGACTAATAACCACTGGAGTTTTGAAGCAGTGATGTAGCAAGATGATACTTGCTACACTTGCTACACTTGCTACACTAGCTACACTGTGATAGGATTTGAAAGTATCTGTGATCACTGCTAATACTACTGTGGTTGTTTGCCTACTTTCATAACTTAAGAAAAAATGAAATTTCAGTTAGAAGTTAGTGAAGATAAAGATGTCACTTTCTCCCCAAAGTCAAGGACCCCTTGGAAGCTTACCCATTAATCTCTTGCTGGGGAGGGAGTGTGGGAGGGTATCTGGGGATTCCAAGTTTGAAACCCTTGTGTTACAGCAGTGCTTTCCACCTGGGAACCTATTAGAAATGTAAATCCCCCCAACCCCACACCCCTGAAAATTTAGTGAATCAGAAACTCATCAATCTGAGTTTGAACAAGCCTTCCGGTGGGTCTGATGTGTTTTCAAGTTTGAGAACCCCTGTCATAGAACGAGGTGGGACACAATTTCTGAAGTGGAGAGCATGGCCAAAGTGGCCCCTTACCCATGATCAATAGCCCTCTGCTTTCTCTCTCTGCTTCCTCCATACTAGTCCTTAACCTAAGGTGGACTGGTGGAGAGGCATTAAAAAACCCAAGATTCTTGTTCATGCATAACAAAATGCTACAAAGCAGCTTCTATCACAAGGGCAGAATAAAATACAGCTACAAGGACAGAGGCTAAGGTTTCGCTCCTTATGTACATACAAAATAATTGGACTCCTAATTATCTCCATAGAAGTGAGAAAATTTGCTTGGCTTATTAGCACCTTTATTAGTACTAGGAAATCATTAGACACCCTTAATAGCTTTCTTTTTATTTTATTCTATTTTTTAAACATCTTTATTGGAGTATAATTGCTTTACAATGGTATGTTAGTTTCTGCTGTATAACAAAGTGAATCAGCTATACGTATACATATATCCCCATATCCCCTCCCTCTTGTGTCTCCCTCCCACCCTCCCTATCCCACCCCTCTAGGTGGTCACAGAGCACCAAGCTGATCTCCCTGTGCCATGCGGCAGCTTCCCACTAGCTATCTATTTTACATTTGGTAGTGTATATATGTCCATGCCACTCTCTCACTTCGTCACAGCTTAGCTTACCCTTCCCCCTCCCCATATCCTCAAGTCCATGCTCTAGTAGGTCTGTGTTTTATTCCTGTCCTACCACTAATCTCTTCATGACATTTTTTTCCTTAGATTCCATATATATGTGTTAGCATACGGTATTTGTTCTTCTCCATCTGACTTACTTCACTCTGTATGACAGACTCCAGGTCTATCCACCTCATTACAAATAACTAGTTTCATTTCTTTTTATGGCTGAGTAATATTCCATTGTATATATGTGCCACATCTTCTTTATCCATTCATCTGTCAATGGACACTTACGTTGCTTCTGGGTCCTGGCTATCGTGAATAGAGCTGCAATGAACATTGTGGTACGTGACTCTGTTTGAATTATGGTTTTCTCAGGGTATATGCCCAGTAGTGGGATTGCTGGGTTGTATGGTAGTTCTATTGGTAGTTTTTTAAGGAACCTCCATACTGTTCTCCATAGTGGCTGTATCAATTTACATTCCCACCAACAGTGCAAGAGGGTTCCCTTTTCTCCACACCCTCTCTAGCATTTATTGTTTGTAGATTTTTGATGATGGCCATTCCCACTGGTGTGAGGAGATACCCTTAATAGCTTTCTAATGATCCCTAGAGGAGGGAGCCATTTTCAACACATCTGCTGGCCATTACTGGGTAATTACAAAGCCTTTTAGACCTGGTCCACACAGAATGGGGCAATGGCAAATTGATCAGTATTGGTACGGGTTTGGGATCCCGTGCTGCTGAAGGCACTCCATCTCTCACCGGCCCATGTCTCTTCCCTCAGAGCCACAGCAGCATCCTTCCCGAAAACTCTGAGAGGAGGACCCTCACCATGGTGGGCTGGCAGGGACAGCTGCCAATTTGCACCCCGGACAGCCTCGGGACACCCAACTCTCCTCTGACCTTACTTTTTTTTTTTTTTTTTTGGCGGTACACCGGCCTCTCACTGTCGTGGCCTCTCCCGTTGTGGAGCACAGGCTCCGGACGCGCAGGCTCAGCGGCCATGGCTCACGGGCCCAGCCGCTCCGCGGCATGTGGGATCCTCCCGGACCGGGGCACGAACCCGTGTCCCCTGCATCGGCAGGCGGACTCTCAACCACTGCGCCACCAGGGAAGCCCTTACCTTACTTTTTAAAAGGACATGGGCATGTTCATCCTATCCCAGTCTCCTCTGGGAAGGACTGCTAGGCTTACAGCATTTCAATTCTACAGCCCCAAGAGCACAGGCTTTGCAAAGCTGAAGGCATATTGATGAGCAGGGCTGCGGTTTCCCACCTGGCTGGGACGTGGCTCCCCTGGAGGGCTTGGGTCTCTGGGGGGCTGAGCTTTAGGGCAAGTGCAGGGAGGAACAGAACCAGCATGCAAAAGGAATCAAGCCTACATTTCTCCAGCAGGTGGCACCATAACTTAACCTTTGGTGCCTCCATCGCCAGGGAAAGCAGCTCTGAGTTTGCAAACCAGGAATGTTAAGTCGCCACCTGGGACTCCCCTTCTCAGTATTTGGGGCTTTGATAGTGCTTAGGACAGGTCACTAACCCCAACTAACCTCCTCCATACCACTGTCCTCCCAATACCTGCAATATTGCTGATTCTTTATCTGAGCTTCATAAACAAACTTGTCAGAAATACTTACTGTCTTAGATCTCCTGGAGCCCTGAGGAAGAATTTGGACAAGTCCTAACTATGCTCTCCATCACCTACAATTCTGGAGTTTTCTCCCCCAAACCCCCAGTCTCCTTGTAGAGAGATCTGCCATCCAGATGTAGAGCTTCCAAAATCTACCTGTTTCCTTGGTAGAGAGGTGAAGAGCTTGGGCTAGGAGAGTTTTGCGATTCTACAGCCCACAGTCCCTCCCTCCCAAGGTGGTCTGTTCCACCATTTGGTAGCTCTGATTTTCGGGAAACACTTTACTTATTGTCTGGTTATCCTTCGCTGCATAACAGCTACCCCCAAATTTAGTGACTTATAAAAACAATCATGTTGACCCTCCTACAGTGTTGGTGGGAATGTAAACTGGTACAGCCACTATGGAGAACAGTATGGAAGTTCCTTAAAAAACTAAAAATAGAATTACCATATGATCCAGCAATCCCACTCCTGGACATATATCCAGAGAAAACCATAATTCAAAGAGATACATGCACCCCCATGTTCATTGCAGCACTATTTACAATAGCCAAGACATGGAAGCAACCTAAATGTCCATCGACAGATGAATGGATAAAGAAGATGTGGTACATATATATACAATGGAATACTACTCAGCCATAAAAAGAATGAGATAATGCCGTTTGCAGCAACATGGATGGACCCAGAGATTATCATACTATGTGCAGTAAGCCAGAGAAAGACAAATATCATATGATATCACTTATATGTGGAATCTAAAAAAATGATACAAATGAACTTATTTACAAAACATTAACAGACTCACAGACAGAAAACAAAGTTATGGTGGGAATTCTCTGGCAGTCCAGTGGTTAGACTTGGTGATTTCACTGCCGTGGCCCAGGTTCAATCCCTGGTCAGGGAACTAAGATTCTGCAAGACACACAGCGTGACCAGAAAAAAAAGAAAGAAAACAAACTTCTGGTTACTAAAGGGGAAAGGTGGGGGGAGGGATAAAGTAGGAGTTTGGGATTAACATATACACACTGCTATATACAAAATAATCAACAAGGACCTACTGTATAGCACAGGGAACTCTACGTAATATTCTGTGATAACCTATATGGGAAAAGAATATGAAAAAGCATAGATATATGTATATGTATAACATATAACTGAATCACTTTGCTGTACACCTGAAACTCATGTGACATTGTAAATCAACTATACTCCAATATAAAATAAAACTTAAAAAAACCCCAACAACCATGTTCTTATATCTCACGACCTTGTGTGTCAGGAATTGAGAGATCACGTTCTTGGCTGATTCTTCTGTTCCATGTAACATTGACAGAGGTCCTGCAGTGGCATACTGGTCTGCAGGGTGCAGGGCAGCTTCTCTTGTATGTCTGGCTGGAAGACTGGGCTGGGCTGGGCCTGTCAGAGCCCATGTGGCCTCAGGGAAGCGGGGCTCCTGACCCCAAAGCTCAGAGCTCTGCAAGTGAGGGTTCCAGTGATGAAGGTGGAAGCCTCATGGCCTCTTACGACCCCTTGGAAGTCACACGACACCCCTTATACCATATCCTATTGGTTGAAGCAGTCAGAGGCCTGCCCAGGTTCTAGGGGAAGGGAGACAAATTCTGCCTCTTGGTGGAAGAGGTGTAAACAGATTTACCACAGTGTTTTGGGAATTCCCTGGCGGTCCAGTGGTTAGGACTCTGCATTTCCACTACCAGAGGCCTGGGAACTAAGATTCCCCCGAGCCAGGCGGTGTGACCAAAAAAAAAAATTTTTTTTTTTGCCACCGTGCTTTGAAACCACCACACTTTTTGAATCAAAATTAGATTTTCTAAATCTGCCTCTAGTTCTACACTTACTACATCTAGTCCTTCTTCTCTATTCAAACTATTCTCTCTTCAATTCACAAAATAATCCTTTGGGGTGAGACAAGAAAATAACAGAACTTTCATTCATATTTTAATTTTATCTATACAATTTAAAATGGGGCTTTACTAATATTTCATATATAAATTGAGGCTGGTACCCACCTTTAGGTCATGTTTCAGGTGGAAACATGTTACCTGCTGTATACAAGATACCCTGAGGGAAGAGTTGATGTTCCCCAAAAGGCTTGTCAGCGGGGCCCTTAATCATTTGTCTTGCATTACAGAAGTGCTTGACTGCCAGGATGAGCCTATCTAGATTTAAGGAAGCTACCCATGCCCAGATAGTTAAAGAAGCTCAAGAGGATTTTGCAAATCATCTTTAGGTTGAAAAACTAAACAATTAATGCAAAGCAGAACAATGAAAAAAAAAAGGAAACACCAGTGAGATACCACTACACACCTGTTAGAATGGCCAAAATCCAGAACAAAGGCACCACCAAATACTGATGAGGATGTGGAGAAATGGGAACTCTCATTTCTTACTGATGGGAACACAAAATGGTACAGCCACTTTGGAAGACAGTTTGGTGCTTTCTCACAGAACTAAACATATTCTTACCATTTGATTCAACAATCATGCTCTTCGGTATTTACCCAAAGGAGCTGAAAACTTATGTTCACATGGAAACCTGCACACAGATGTTTATAGCAGCTTAATTCATAATTGCCAAAACTTGGAAGCAACTAAGATGTCCTTCAATGGGTGAATGGGTAAATAAACTGTGGTACATTCAGACAATGCAATATAATACAGCATTAAAAAGAAATGTGCTATCAAGCCATGAAAAGACATGGGGTAACCTTAAGTGTATATTACTAAGTGAAAGAAGTCAATCTGAAGAGACTATATACTGCATGATTCCAGCTATGTGACTTTCTGGGAAAGGCAAAACTACAGCAAGAGTGAAAAGATCAGTGATTACCAGGGATTGGAGGAGGAGGACAGGATGAATAGGTGGAGCACAGAAGATTTTCAGGGCAGTGAAACTACCCTGTATAATACTATAATGGTGGACACGTATCATTATGCATTTGTCCAAACTCATATAAAGTACAACGTCAAAAGTGAACTCTGGGGCTTCCCTGGTGGCGCAGTGGTTGAGAGTCCGCCTGCCGATGCAGGGGACACGGGTTCGTGCCCCGGTCTGGGAAGATCCCACATGCCGCGGAGCGGCTGGGCCCGTGAGCCATGGCCGCTGAGCCTGCGCGTCCGGAGCCTGTGCTCCGCAACGGGAGAGGCCCCAGCAGTGAGAGGCCCGTGTACCGCAAAAAAACAAAGTATATATATATTCTAATGGCAAAGCAGGCACTTGTTCAGTGACACTTCACCTGATGACACTTCATCTGGTGACACTTCATTTGCCATGTTATGGAGTAAAAACAATGATATCCTAATCAGGTTAGACAAACTCAGACCAAAAAAATCCAAAAAACCAAACCAATCAAACTTATCAAGGCTATTTGAAATATGAATTTGCATCTACCATTGTTATTGATGTCCTGTTAAAAAATAAGATTTTAAAAATCTTATAAACAATTTTATACCTCATTCAGTTCAAATTATTTTTATGTTTTATAATGTACAGAATATAGTATACAATATATTTAAAATACACATATGGAACACACGCAAATGTTTTTATCTGATGTAGCATATGAACAATAAATTTTAGACCAATGAAATATATTTCCATCTTTGCATTAATTTAGCAAGCTTTTATCAAACACGTACTACATGCACATACTATACTAAATACTAAATACTAAAGATACAAAAAACATGTAAGGTCTTTGCCTTCAAGCATCTTGGAAGGGAAGGTAAGATATGTAAAAAAAATAGTTGGAGTGAAGTGACATGATGGAACTGTTTACAAAATACTGCGAGGCACTCTAGTAAGCGTAGGTCAGTTGTACCTGGGGGAGACAATCTTGTAGGTCTTCACAGAGGAAGTGACAATATGATCTGGGGTCAGAGTGAATCCCTCACCTCTGCAACCAGTGCGTGATGGCAGATACTTGCCCTCTTGCTCCACCTCTTCCTTGGCCCTCCTCTAGCTCTGTTTTGGCTTCTGGGCACAGTGATCAATTTTGCACACAATGTCCCGCAAAGAGGGAAGGAGAACATTTCCAACCCCCTTCATGGTGACATTTGGAGCTAGAGCATGCACCCCATGAGGGTAGGTCCTACATCTGGCACATGTTTGCACACTGGCACTGGGTATGATGCCTGGCACATCAGAGACTCTTTTTAAAAAAATATTTATTTATTATTTATTTTTGGCTGCATTGGGTCTTTGCTGCTGCAGGTGGGCTTTCTCTAGTTGGAGCGAGCGGGGGCTACTCTTCGTTGTGGTGCGCAGGCTTCTCATTGTGGCGGCTTCTCTTGTTGTGGAGCATGGGCTCTAGACGTGTGGGCTTCAGTAGTTGTGGCACGCGAGCTCAGTAGTTGTGGCTCACGGGTTCTAGAGCGCAGGCTCAGTAGTTGTGGTGCACGGGCTTAGCTGCTCCACGACATGTGGGATCTTCCCGGACCAGGGTTTGAACCCGTGTCCCCTGCATTGGCAAGCGGATTCCCAACCACTGTGCCACCAGGGAAGTCCCACATCAGAGACTCTTGATTAATGTTGTGCAACTGAATTGTATTGACCTTCTCAACTAGACCAGCTCATTGGTTAACGTCTTTGGAGAGTAGTTAACAATAATCCCTGTGCCTTCACCTTCAGCTCCCTAAATTTAGGTTATTATCCACCCTTAGTCTGTTATCTGCTCGCCTCACTTTACCTGTCACTGGTCTGCCCACTCATGTGCCTTTATGAGATGTTCCTGAATTTGCTTTCAACCTCTGAATCCTTCACTCTCTAGGAGAGCACGGTATCACATGCAAACCTAGAGATTTCACCATGATCCTCCAGATCATTTATAAAAATGAGGTAAATAGTTTTGGTATTGATCTTACAGTCTGGGAAGGGGATAAGGTCAACGTTCTCTGTTTTCCAATAGCTCAACACCCCACCCCCCACCGCCGCAACTGCTATTAAGGAACATTTGTGGATTTTTTAAACTCTTTGTCAGTTCCTGAACTCTTACGGAGAGTTCCAGCCTGAGAAAAGCCTGAAATAAAAGTGGGAACATATCCAGTAGCCTCCTGAGTCCAGACAAATTCATCTAGGGATAGGAGTAGCTGAAAAGTTTCTTCATTTAGGTGGCCGGGCTATGCTGAACTTATGTTTTCGCAATACCCTCTGTGGGGACAGCATGCACTGGAGAACTAGGAGTTACAACTTCTTGGTTACGCCACTTCATTGCCTTACTTCATTGCAATACTTTGAATGGAGTCATGCAAGTTTTCCGTACCTTTGTGAAATAGGCATGGTCAGACAATACAACACCTCAGAGAAATACTGAAAGAATAGAAGCAAATTACACATGTAAAAGGGCCATAAGTTTCCAGGAAGGAAGATTATACTCTTTGAATTTGAGAAGGTAGTTTTTAGTTAGAATTAGATATGACTAATGATACATGTGTCAGAAACCCAAGAGATTAGTAGCTTAAATAAAATAGGGGTTTATTTCTCTTTTATATTAATGAAGTCTGAAGTAGGAGGTCTAGAGCCAGAATATCTCCTCCAAAGTCATATTAGATTCAGGCTCCTTTTGTCTGACTGCCCCACCAACTTTAGCATGCTGCCTCATGGTCTAAGGTGGCTGTGCTAGCTCCAGCCATCACATTTACGTTCCTGTCAGCAAGAAGGAGGAAGGGAGAAGAAAGGGATCCTCTTCCTTGAAAAACACTTCCAGAAGTTTTCATACAACACTTCCAGTAATATTCATTAGCCAAAACTTAGTTATGTGGTATATCTAGCTGTAAGGGAGGCCAGAAAATGTAGCCTTTATTCTGGGCAGCATGTGGCCAGCTACAGATTGTGGGTTCTGTCATTAAGAAAGGTGTGAAGCTAAATAAAGGGAGCCAATAGCAGACTGTGCTGAGGTGGGAAGGTACAGTCCCTTACCAGAAAGACAATGAAACTAATAACCTATCAGGCATATACACAAAGTACTAAAGAGTGTGAAAAATAATTATTTCCTTATTTTTTCCCCTTGGGTCACCTAGTCAGTCTATCTTGAGCTCACCTTAGACAGTCATCAGGAAGTGTATTTGTCAGGGTTCTCTAGAGAAACTGAACCAAGGGAGGCCTTATTATACATAAAAAGATTTAGTTCCCTCTGGTAATCACTACTCTGTTCTCTGTATCTACATGTTAGTTTTTATTTGTTTTGTCTTGTTCATTTATTTTATTTTTTTGCTTCTTTTAACATTCCACATATGAGTGAAATAATATGGTATTTGTCTTTCTCCATCTGACTTATTTCACTTACCATGATACCCTCAAAGTCCATCCATGTTGTTGCAAATGGCAAGATGTTATCTTTTTAATGGCTGAATAATATTCTATTGTATACATATACCACATCTTCTTCATTCATTCACCCATTGATGGGTACCTAGGTTGCTTCCGTATCTCGGTATTGTAAATAATGCTGCGATAAACATAGGGATGCATATATCGTTTCAAATTAGTGTTTTGGGGTTTCTTTGAATAAATACTCAGAAGTGGGATCTCTGTACCATATGATAGTTCTTATTCTTTGAGGAACCTCTATGCTGTCTTCCATAGTGGCTGCACCAATTTACATTCCCACCAACAGTGCAGGAGGGTTCCCTTTTCTCCACCTCCTTGCCAACACTTGTTATTTCTTGCCTTTTTGATAACAGTCATTCTAACAAGCATGAGATGATAATTTATTGTGGTTTTGATTTGCATCAGAAATAACGTTTAATCAGATACCTGGCCATCTTGTGGCCCAGTCAAGCTTCACATAAAATTAACCATCAGAAGTGCACCTCTTGTTAACTTGGCATATACATCTCTTTAAACCATACTTAATGTGCAAATAAAGACAGTAACCAGGTCATAATTCCTAACAGGATACAACTACCCTTAGTACAATGAAAACACACTAACCCCCTCCCCAGAAGAGGAGGAAAAGTCCTTGAGCAATGTTTACTCTTCTCCTTGATATCCTGTAAACTTAAATACTATGGTGTAAAATTAATAATATGTAAATACTATAATGTAAAGTCAATTCATCTTACGCTACCTGAGAAGGAAATAAGAGAAGAAAAAACCCAAAGATATTTGCTTAATATATATGCATATATACACACAAATATAATCATAACAAAATAAGGAGGAAATAGTCTTGACAATTGCAGTCCTCATTTCTGTAACCAGTCACATAGTTGTAGCTTGTATTTATAATTGCCTTCTTCCATTACCCATTCTCTATTCCCTTTGCCTTCAGCAAGGACCTCAGCTGGTCATAGTTCTTTAACTGGTGGTGTGATTCCTGAAGGCTCTGGGCCATTAGTAGTCCTGCCTGGTCTGGGTTGTTGCAGTTTTCAGTTGACCTTAATTACGGGGCGTGGTAATAGTAAGAGATGCCCTAAGGGATCTCCTGCATCCCAGACATACTTTGCATTACCTCCATAGTGCAGTAGCAGTCCAGTTTCCCCTTGGTAGTCAGGACCAATCACCACAGCCAGCACGGTGACTCCCGTCTTTGCCTGCTGATTCAGAGGCATGGGGAGGTGGCCGTCTTAACTTTCAGCTCAATGGAATCACTGTTGTGTCTCCTGGTGGAAGCATTTCTCCTTCTGGAACTAAGACCTCTAGGCCAGCAGAGCATAATGTGGGAACAGAAAGCAGAAACTTTCCTAGTAGGTCACTAGGGGGAATAGTGAGTGGTGCCATTCCCACGTCTACCCCTTGATTCCTGGACCTGTGAATCCTGGCTATGGGAGAAATAGCAGTATATATTGGATGCTGATTCAGAGCATATACAGCTTTCCTGGGAACCTTGCCCCAGTCATGCAAGGTATTGTCACCCAGCTGGTGCTGTAACTAAGCTTCAAAAGATCATTCCACCTTTCTATCAAGCCAGCTTCTTTGGGATGGGGACACGGTAAGGCCAGTGAATCTTATGAGCATGGATCTGTTGCTGCACTTCTTTTGCTGTGGAGTGAGCTCCTTGGTCAGAAGCAATGCTGTGTGCAATACCGTGATGGTGACTAAGGCATTCTACAAGCCCATAGATGGTAGTTTTGGCAGGGAAGGTAAATCCATATCCTGAGTAAGTGTCTATTCCAATAGGAACACTGTTGGTGGGAATGTAAATTGGTGCAGCCAATATGGAAAAGAGTATGCAGGTTTCTCAAAAAACTAAAAATAGAACTACCATATGACCTAGCAATTCCACTCCTGGGTATATATCTGAAAAAAACACAAATTCAAAAAGACACATGCACCACAGCATTCCTAGCAGCATTATTTACAATAGCCAAGATATGGAAGCAACCTAAGTGTCCATGAAAAGATGAATGGATAAAGAAGATGTGGAATATATACAGTGGAATACTGCTCAGCCATAAAAAAGAATGAAATTTTGCTATTTTCAGCAACATGGATGGACTTGGAGGGCATTATGCTAAGTGAAATAAGTCAGACAGAGAAAGACAAATACTGTATGATATCATTTATATGTGGAATCTAAAAGATACAATAAACTAGTGAATGTAACAAAAATGAAGCAGACTCACAGATACAGAGAACAAACTAGTGGTTACCAGTGGGGAGAGGGAAGAGGGGAAGGGCAAAATAGGGGTAGGTGATTAAGAAGTACAAACTAGGGACTTCCCTGGTAGTCCAGTGGTTAAGACTTTGCCTTCCAATGCAAGGGATGTGGGTTTGATCCCTGGTCGGGGAGCTAAGATCCCACATGCCTCGGGGCCAAAAAACCAAAACATAAAAGAGAAGCAATATTGTAACAAACCCAATAAAGGCTTTAAAAATGGTCCACATCAAAAAATCTTTTTTAAAAAAAGTACAAACTATTAGGTATAAAATAAGATACAAGGATATATTGTACAGAACAGGGAATATAGCCAATATTTTATAATAACTATAAATGGAGTATAACCTTTAAAAATTGTGAATCACTGTATTGTACACCTGTAAGATATAATATTCTACAGCAACTATACTTCAATTTAAAAAAAAGATTCTTTGCCCTTTGACAGTTTGATTATAATACGTCTCACTGTGGCTCTCTGACTTTATCCTACGTGAAGTTTATTGAGCCTCTTGGATGTGTAAATTAATGTTTCTCATCAAATTTGGGAAGTTTTTAGCCATTATTTCTTGAAATATTCTTCCTGCCCTTTTCTCTCTCTCTCTTCCTCTGGAACTCCCAGTATGCATATATTGGTATGCTCGATGGTGACCCACAGGTCTCATAGACTTTATTCATTTTTCTTCATTCTTTGTTCTGTTCCTCAGACTGGGTAATTTCACTGGCTAATTCTTTCTTCTGTCAGCTCAAAACTGTTGTTGAGTCCCTCTGGTGAATTTTTCATTTCTGTTATTGTGATTTTAAACTCCAGAATTTCTATTTAGTTCCTTTTTATTGTTCTGATTTCTTTATTGATATTCTCTATTTGGTGAGACATTGTTCTCATGCTTTCCATTAGTTCTTTAGACATGGTTTCCTTTAGCTCTGTGAGCATATTTAAAATAGATGATTTGGGCTTCCCTGGTGGCACAGTGGTTGAGAATCCACCTGCCAATGCAGGGGACACGGGTTCGTGCCCCGGTCTGGGAAGTTCCCACATGCCGCGGAGCGGCTGGGCCCGTGAGCCATGGCCACTGAGCCTGCGCGTTCGGAGCCTTGTGCTCCACAACGGGAGAGGCCACAACAGTGAGAGGCCCGCGTACCACACACACACACACACACACACACACACACACACACACACATACACACAAATAATAAATAAATAATAAATAAAATAGATGATTTAAAGTCTTTGGTAAGTCAATGTCTAGGTTTCTTTAGGGACAACAACAAAGTAGGAGGAGATTGACGTCGCATCAATCTTAGATTGCCTACCTAGATGTTAATGTGTGAGAGAAATAATCTTCTATTATGCTTAAGCCACTCTTATTTGGGTTTTTTTTTCCATCACTTCCAGCTGAACCTTACCCTAATTAATACACTGTGCAACAGATGAGGAAATGAGGCCCAGAGATGTGAACTGACTTGTGGTCTGTAATGTAGGAGCGGTATCTCCACATGTATTCCTCACCACAGAAAAACCAAGATAAGCAAGACAAAAAACAAAGAACAGTACTCAAGTCGTAATAGTAAAAAAATAATATATAGATAGATATATAGATGCATGAAAAAGGAAAATTTACAGAATACAGATTTCTCTGTTTTAAAATCACTGAGGATTGACAAACCATACAGAATCAGTAAATCCTTTTCCTGGGATTTCCTCCATTTCCCAGTTTCCCTTGCAGTTGGGTTGGTCAAATGACTAAGTTACCTCCAATGGAATACAAGTGGAAGTGATGTGCACCGCTCCAAACCTATCCCCCACCCCACACCTCCCATGCCTGCCTTCCATGCTTCTTACCCATCTGGCGACCAAATGCAAAGGACTCTAAGGGTGGAGCTACCTGATAAGGAAGCCTTGGTCCCTGAATCACCCCATGGGAAGCCACCTGTTGTCCAGAAACACCCCACTGGACTGTTATGTGGATGAGAAACAAGCTCTAGTTTTGGGATTTATTTGTTTGCAGCCATACCTAATACAGTTTCTTTTCCTGCTCTTTGCCTCAGCTCCACCTGCTTGGAGGTTGGTCTGTGTTGGGTAGACTTTGAGCCTGAGGAAGACTTCTGTTGACACAGCTACTAGATATGGTGACATTTTCATTCTCTCCTGGTCTCAAGTTTGGTGCCCAACACAGCCCAGCTGCCATGGGGTGATGTGGCACTACCTGTTTGGGCCTCCCTGCCCCCTCTTGGTTCCTGGTCTCTAGGGAGGGAGGCATTGCCTAACCCCTGAGATTGTGTCTTGGCTCCAGCCATTCTGGACATTCATCCTTTCTCTGAAGTCATGTCTATTTAATATTCCTACTTAATATTTATCTGCCTTTAGGGTGATTGCTTAAGTTAGTTCTTTAAAGAATAATAAGTAAATGATAAAGTGACTCTTGACTTCATCTACAGCTCTGAACAGACACCAGCGTCTAGTCTTTCACAGTAAACAGAACTCTTGACTCTCTTCCCATTTTCTCCAGCTAAAACACCTACAGCCCTTTGGGGACCACCCACAAAATTCAGTATTCACCTGCTGAGGAAATCTCTGGCTCACAATCATTCGCTGGGAGCGTTAACTGACAGGTCTTGAGCCCAGTGAGAGAGCACAGTTCTAGTTCTCTTCTCTGCCCCCCTTCCCTTGGGGAAGGTATGGAAGTGGCCTGTTAGAAGAGACCCATTTCTTTCAGTGATTAGGCATTCTTTTTAGTGATTTCAGGGATGGGTTGTTCTGATTTTGAGGTACGTTTACTTTAAGTCTCTATAGCAGCATCCAGAGCTCCACGATGGCTGCCCTCTCTCTGCATCCTTCCCCCAAACCCAGGGGAACAATCTCTACTCTCTGGGCTGGTTTGGTACCTGTTATTTTCCCCAAACTCAAGAATTCACCTCAGGGGACTTCCTGGTGGCGCAATGGTTAAGAATCCGCCTGCCAGTGCAGGGGACACGGGTTTGATCCCTGGTCTGGGAAGATCCCACATGTCGCAGAGCGGCTAAGCCCGTGCGCCACAACTACTGAGCCTGCGTGCCACAACTGCCGAAGCCCAATCGCCTAGAGTCCGTGCTCTGCAACAAGAGAAGCCACCACAATGAGAAGCCCGCGCACTGCAACGAAGAGTAGCTCCCGCTCGCGGCAACTAGAGACAGCCCGCACAGCAATGAAGACCCGACACAGCCAAAAATAAATAAACAAACAAACAAACAAATAAGAAATTAAATAAACCAATAAATTAATTAATTTTAAAAAGTCACCTCCACAACAGAGTGCAGAGGAAAGAGCCTCCAATAACTCGGGCCGTCAGGAAAGTCACATAGGTCACCTTCCTTAGGCTCCCATCCTCACCTGTCAACTGGGGAGAAGAATTCCTTTCCTGCCGACCCCATACAATGGTGAATATTAAATGACAGGAGGTTTTTGAAACCACTGACACCCTGACGAGTACCATATAAACACTAGGATTACCTATATTGTTTTGCTTTTAGAAACTATTCAGCTTCACCCTTTCTGTTTCTAATCCCCTCCGTCTCCCTTCCCCCACCCCGTCAGGGTCTGGCTCTTCCCTCAGGAGGAGAAGGGAGGGGTGATTCACACCTCCTGGTTGGCCTCCTTAATTAAGCCTAGCTTCACTCTCCGACCACTCCCTCTCATCCTTCTCCTTGGACCAGGTGACCTCCCCCAATAGTTCAGGTGTCTCAGGGCGGCTTTCCAGGGTCGCCAATGGCTCTGCCTCGGGACAATAGGGTATTTCATACTCCCTATCTTGAAACTGACAGAATCACCTAGCTCCGGTGGAATCTGAGCGCTCGTACCAACTACAGCTCCGCGGGTAGAGAAGGGAAGGGGGGCTTCCAGTGGGGCCGATGCGTGTGTGTGTTGGGGGTGGCAGGAGGGAGTGGGGCGGTGATGGGCCCCGTGTGTTCCGGTCTTTGCAGAACAGCGTCTGGGCTGCCCCTCCTTTCTGACCTCCTCGCACCGCAGCAGTAAACCTGTGTTAATTGAACGATGCTTTATTTGCTGCCCACCAGACAGAGAGCCCTGTCCGCAGCACAGGATTGATGGGGCTGGGGGGGGGCGGGGGCGGACAGAGAGGAGGGCGTCCCACCCAGGACTCAGGTCTCAGCCCTCAGGATCCCCGAATCAGTCTCATCTTCCCCAGCAGAATGTAGGAGATGGGGCCGGAGTCTCAGGAGGGCGAAGACGGAGGCGGCAGCAGGGTCCCAAGGGTCCCAAGGTTCTATCTTTACTATTGAGTAACCCGCGCTGGGCGAAATCCGTTTCGTGGGACCCAACGGTGCGTCAAGACTACACCGTAGAGCGCAAATGAGGGAACGGGGTAATTACGCTGATGGTTGCGGAGATAAACGCTCTCACCCGACTTCAGCGGGTCACTGAGGCTTTGAGCTCCGCTGCCGCAGCTCGCTCCGGAGCCAGTGCTGGTCCCGAGTTTCGCATCGCCCTCGTGCTGCCTCCGATCCCCGCGGGAGACATCTGCTCCCGCCCCTTCCACCCGGGGCCCCGGGACCAGGCGCCGCTCCACTCCCGGGCACCGCCCTCGTCTGCAGCCGGTACCCTGGGAAAACGTGCGCTGAAGACTCACAGGGACCAGGTTCAAATGCAGGTCCCGCCGCTGTAAACGTGTCTGACTCTGGGCAAGTTCCCGAACGTGACTTCTCAGTTTCATGTACCAGTAATAATAGCTTCTTTGTGTGGCCGCTGTGAGAATTAAACAGATACCAGGTGTGTAAAGTGCCTGATGCGGAGTAAGCGTTCACGAAATGGCAAGTATGACCTGTTACTCTGGGGACCACGAAGTCACCATCGAGCTGTGTCTCCACGGGCCAGGGCAAGCTACCCGGATAATTCTGCCAGCAATGAGCTTTTGAACTAGTGAGAGGTCCTGGCTGGGCAGCCAACACAAACCCTTGGAAAAGCCCTGAAGGAAGGGAGTCGAGGGCCTGCAGCTCTGCGAGGCCCGCCCCCGCGGCTGCGCTTGCCTTCTGGCTGCTCTTGCCTTCCTGTCTGACCCGTCGTTCCCTTTATAGGACCTCAGGCGGCTGGTCTGACTCCAGGGCCGGGGCAACCGAGGCTACACTCCGCCCGGAGACTGCAGAGTCCCAGGCATGGGCCAGTCGGGCCTGAGTGCCCTGGACCGGCAGAGGTGAATTCAGTGCCCTGAGCCGGGATGGCTACAGAGTTGCGGACGGCTTCATCTCCCGCGGCGCGTCGCAAGCCGCTAGTTCAAGGGCCAGAGGAAGGAGGCTGCCCAGTCCCTTGGTCCCCTTGCTCCCCTGTGCTCAGGCCCCAGAGCTTCGCGTCATCTCGAGCAGCGCGCGGGTCCCTTGTCGCGGAAAGCCGGTCGCGCCGGGCCTGACATCGAGTGCGCGGCTGGGTCTGCGAAGGCCTCGGCCGCCCGGAGCAGGCGGAGCCGCAGCATTTCTCCTTGCAGCCCGCCAGAGTCCGAGCGAGGGCACGCTACTCGCTACTCAGAGAGCGAGGAAGCACTTGGTACTGCGGGGTGGCCGGGCCTCTGGTAGTTCTGGATTTATCCCTGGCAACGGCCAGGGCTGCTACCGTCCTAAGAAAGGCATCCTCCTACGTGTCCGCCCTCGTGCCAGCCTATCGGGTTTGTGGGTCCTCCAAGAAAGGGAGCCTTTGGGGGCAACTAGGGGCGCCCGTCGGGCCTCGCAAGGTGCGCTTTCTTCAGGCGCATCCTCACGGTCTTGCTTAGACTCTCACCTGGCGGGGGAGCAGTCCTGCTGCTGAGATCGAGGGGGAAACAGAGTGGAAAACTCACCCCATTGGAGGGCACCCAATCTGATTCCCTCCTCTCCGATTCCACCCCACAACCCAGGAGAAACACTTCCCGAGTTACCAGCTGTACAGGAACCCACGGAGTTTTTCGAGAAGAGACTCCTGCGAGGAGACTCTCGAGGCCTTGACCCTGACACAGGGACTCGAGACCTTTCCGGGCTCCACTGCGCGGCCCCCAGCAGCAGCGACCCAGAGACCCTCCTTTCCTCCCTGCTCACCCTGCCGGCGTCCAGCAGCAGCTCCAGGAATCAGGAATCAGGAAAAATCCGTGCAGGGTTGGGTTCCTGCGGCGCGAGAGGAGAGGCTGGTTCTCCTCCAGCCCCAGGCGCCTCCTTTACAAGCCGCATTCCGGGCTCTCCAAGTGCCCTGGTCAGCTCACTGGCTCACCCACACACCTCTGGACTCAAAAAGAGCCACGCTCTCAATGCACACGTCAGCCCCACCTATTCACACCAGCGCGGTTTTTCACCCCATTGCATGCACACACTCTCTTATGCCTTCTCACATCTCCCAGTACACCCTCGCGCACCGGGTCGCTTCCCTCTCCAGCATCCCTAGGCAGCTTCTAGCGCCCAGGGTACCCAAGCCGTACTGTTGGAATGGGGAACACGAGAAAATGAAGGGGCCCAGTCATGAGCCCAAGCCCTCCTCTGTCCTTCTCCACCCACCCCTCAATACAAAAACATTCACAAGTTTCCTGTCCGGAGGCCCGGCAGCATCCCAGCAAGAGGTGGGCACTGGTGAAATCCAGGAGGCCGAATTCCCCGTGTCCTGACTCTGGTGCCCCCACTCGGCTGGTCCCTGCTTTTCTCAGGGGCCAAAATGGTGTTAAACAGGGACTGGGTTAAACTGAGGACCAAGTAGACCGGTGTTCTCCCCAGATCTCCCTGGCTCTGTTTAACCTTTTCTTGTGTGGCAGGCCCTCACCACCTGCTCCTTAGGCCACTTCCTGGAGATGCTCTTCGCAGGAGGGACACCAGGTCCTGGCCTGCCCTGAAGCCTGGAGAGGGGTGCTGAGTGCGGGGTGAGGAAGGAGACTGCGCGGGGAGCACAGCCAGCCCTCACGCTCCCGTCTGCCTTCAGTAGCCCTTGGCTTTTACAGCCCCAAAGCAGATGAGCCGGCCAGCTGCCCTCAAGGGCTGGGTTCTACCTTCTTCATTGGGGTTTTACCTTGGAGGGTACATGCGAATGGGACCTGGCTGGGAATAAATGAAAGGTGAACATGGTCAGGGAAGCCGAGAGGGAGACTCCCGCTTCTAGCTGCTGCGTCCCTTCAGGTGGCCTGAGCAAAACTCTCGGCTTCAGTGGCTACTGGCAGAGGGGAGGGATGACAAGTCATTGGAAACACTGTTTGGTGAACACCGACGGGGAATAGCTGCATCCACCTGGCAACGTCTGTGCAAAAGTTACGTCCAGTTGGTGTGGTCGGTCTAGTGGAGCGTGGAATGGAGGACTGGCTTGTATAGATTTATACAGTGGGTGAGTAGCTGCTCGGGTTTATTTTCAGAACGTCTGCATAGTTTCCCCTTTTAAATAAATATTTTCGGAGTTAGCTTTCCAAGGGGGAGGGAAAGAGGGAAGTTGCAACAAGTAGCGCCACTAAAGCCAGAATAAAGCTCCAGGACAGGCACCCCGCCCCCTACTGGCAAGTGAGAACTCCCAGCAAACTCCATTGATTCCACCTGGACCGCTGGAGCGAGGGTGGGGTCCCTGACCATCTGCAGCCTCCGGTTAGGACCCTCTCTTTCTCTGGGCCACAGCTGCCTAGAGCCAAGGCCTTCCCGGCCAGCCGGGCTTCAAGGCTGTGTTCCGGCCCCAGCAGGTCCATGGGGTGGGACGGGCTGCTCGCTGGGGCACCGATGTGAGGGTGGGTTTGAAAGCTTCTGGGGAGAAGCAGAGGTTTGTGTTTGTGTGAGTACAAGGATGAGGGAGGGGCTCATTTGTGTAGGTATCTCCCTTACACCTGTGCAGGCGAGTGTTTCACCTGAGTGCTTGTGTTTGTGTGTCTGTAAAAATGGGTTGAGTGTCTATGTGTGTTTGTGTGTGTGTGTATGTGTGTGTGTGAACATGTGTGATGGAGTATATTTCCCCGTGTGGCCACAAGTGTGTTTCTGTGCTACCTACAGTGCCCGGCACAGTGAATCGAATGATAAATGTGTACGTGTCCCCGTGAAAGTTGGTATAGAGGCTGTTTGCCTGAGATTGTGAGTGCAGAAAATAGGAGGCAGGTAGGGGAGATGTGGGCTCCAGGGACTACTGTGTTTCCTCCCTTGGAGAAGCAAGGACCGGCCTGTCGGCTCAGCTCCGCTGACTCAAGGCAGCTTCTCGCTCCCTCGAGCCTCTCTGGACCCTCAGACAGTAGCAGGCTCTACACCCCGCCAGTCAGGGAGGGCGGGGCCACTCGGGCCCAGGAAGACCTGAGTTGTCCCCTGAGAGCACAGCCTCCAGGAGATGCCACAGGATCTGCCAGGACTGCACTTCCTCTTGGGGGTGCAGGGGCCGTGGGGCGCTTGATGCCGTCTTATGCTGCTGGGGATTCCCTTGATCCCCACGACTGCACAGAGCTTACGCTGAGGCAAAGCCTCCCTCTCCAAGTTAGCCCACCCAGCTGCCCGCGTCCCCGAGGGTCTCGACTGGGAAGGAGTCCTTGATATTTAGAAAGTCCGCGCAGAAGTGCTCTCCGCGAGCGCTGATTTCACCAGCGGAAAGTGCCGGAGAAGTCCTGGAGCTCCAGGATCACGGGGTCAGAAGAGCGCCTCCTCCCCTCCATCCCTTCCCACCCAGAGCCGGCAGGTCTGGTCGGAAGCGTCCGGGTCGCGGAGGAGTAACGTGTATCGTACCAACTGCCACCGAGACCTGAGACGGAAAAGCCTCAACTTCCTCCTCGAGGAGTCCCGCCGGCTTCGGACCTGCCTGGACCGGCTTAGACTTGTCGCTTAATGGGGAGGAGGACTGGATCCCCGAGAGGGGAGGGGGCGCCGCAGGTTAATTTACAGTCTCAGAGGCACCTACGGCGCACCACGCACGGAGGTGCCTCCTCTGCCTGACCATCCAAGCCCCGGCGTCCGCTTGTTCCCACTTAGAACACGCGCCCGGCGCGCCCGGCTCCCCGAGTCTCCCGGACTTCCCTTCTCCCCAAGCCTCTTCATCTCCACGCCAAACCAACGGATTTCTGAGCGTGGAGACCTTCGTTCCACGGCTACACGCACGACCCGGGCTTCGCGGCTGGACCAGCGGCTGCCCTTTCGGCCGGCGAATCTGCCCAGTGCGTCGTGCCTGGTTCTGGGGATGGCGACCACCGCTAAGGCGTCCGCCCTTCAGGAAACCTCCACGGCCCGACTTGTTTCCCAGCCTTGGCATGTCCAAACACACGTAACCACGTTACGTACACAGCCTCTCATTTCCTACCCCCATTCCCAGGTGAAGAAAGAGGCAGGTGAGGGCACTGCTCGGCTGCTGGGGGGAGAGGACTCCCCAGGAGGGACAGGCCCCTTCCCCGCTCCTGCAGGGAGCTTCCCGGACAAGAAAAGGGACAGAAGGCTTTGGGGCAGGAGGTTTCAAAGAGTATGCAGCCCCTTCACCTTGCGACTCATAAACGTTGTGTGTGTGGGAGGGCGCCTCCCGGTTTCTGGGACTCATGGGGCTTCGCTGCCCAGAACGGTCCACCCGGGGTGTCGAGTCCCTGTAGGGAAATCAGACACAGCTGCACTCCCGGCTCGCGGGCCTCGTGGTATATATCCATATATATATTTATGATTTCTAATTTTATTATAAAATAAAAGCAGAAATATTTCCCAAAGAACATTCACATGAGGGCATGACAGAGAGATGGCAAGTCTGTGGCTCGGAGGCACGCTCTGCCCGGGAGCACGCTGGCCACAGTCCCAGGAGGAAGAGGAGAGCGAGTGGCGGGGCCTCACCAAAGCAGAGGGGCAAGCGGCAAGGGGGCGTTCGGGGGCTTCCCTGCCGCCGCCCTTGCTCTTTCACTTAAGTTACTAGGCAGCGCTGACACCTGCAGCCCCCAGCTGACCCCGGGGGGAGGGCCTCTGGAGAAAGCCCGGGTTCAAAGGCCCTGTCTTTTCTTTGCTCTTTCCCCTCCCACTCCCACCCCAGTAAAGTGAGGAATGGGGGGAGGGCAAATAGGCCGCCAGGCACGAGGAGAAAGACCGACGGGTACAGCCCGCGAGGTGCAGGAGGCTGGCGGAGAGGAAAAACAGAAACACAGAGATAGAGTAATAGAAACCTAGAGAGAGATGGCAAGCCGGAAGTACAGAGGGAACCAGAGACAGTGAAAAGGGGGAAAGCAAGAAGAGAAAGGGAAAGGAGAAGAGAGAAGAGAGGGAAGGGGAATGAAGAGGAAGAAAGAGCAAGGCAGGCAAGGGAAGAGACAGAAGAGAGCGGAAGAGAAGGCAGGGAGAGAGAGTAGGAGAATGGTGTATAATTTATTCCCTTCCCTGGTTCAAGACCCGGTCCCAGGCCTCCAAAGGATCTCCAAAGCAACTTGTTGAAAATAAATCCCGAACAAAGACTAAACCAGAGAGCCATCCGCCCTGCCCGGGCCGGCAGTTCTGCCCGCTCAGCGCGCGGGTCTTTCAGTACCTGGTGGGGCCGCCGGCGCGGGGCGCCCTCCGGACACGGTCCTTCTCAGGTCCCGAGCGACCAGCCCAGAAGGCAAGCGCGTCGAGGCAGGCGGGGCTCTAGGAGCCCAGGTCCACGAGGTTGGCCGACATGGGGTTGAGGATGGAGTCCTGCAGGCCGTGGTGATGCTGCAGTGGGTCCGAGCCGCCTCCCCCCGGCACGGGCACGGGCACGGGCACGGCGCTGGGGCCCGGAGGGTGGCCCAAGCTGTGTAGGGACGGCAGCCCGGGTGGCGGCGGCGGGCTGAGCAGCAGCGCGGGGCTGGACGACGAGTGGTCTGGCGTCCCCGACGGCGTCTTCTCGTCCTCCGAGCTGCCTAGCACAGACTTGCCGCTGCCGTTCAGCGACGCAGCCAGCGGATTGTGGCTGTTGGAGTTGGAGTTCTCGCTGTTCTCCCTGCAAGTGCAGGAGCAAAGCGGCCGGGTCAGCGGGGAAACCAAGGCTGCTCGGCGCCGAGTCGCCCGCCCGGAGCCAGAGCCGCCGCGCGCTGCCTGCCGGTGTTTTCGGTTTCTAACGTGTTTCGCGGCCAAGCCTGGGCTCTGGCTCTTTCAGTCCCCCCAGACCCCACTTCTCTCTCTTATACCTTCTCCCTGTATCGTTTCTATCTCCCCACCTCTCCTGCTCTCAATCTCACGAATATCTTTCTGCTCTCCGTGTGTTCTGCCCTCCCTGCCTACCCGTACTGAGTGGCTAACTTTTCTTTTCCAGAGCAGAGGGGCTGGGGAGCAGGGTTCAGCGGAGTTGTAGGGGAGAGGGACAGAGAGGAAGAGAAGGCGCCTGGGTTTTCAGATCACTCTTGGCTACTCAAGCCAGGGTCTGTTGCAGAGAAGTGGGTCCAGGAGAGTCAGGGACCCTAGATTCTAGGCTGAGGGTCCACTTGAGGTTGGGGATCTCACAGGTCCTCATCTCCCTTTGCTTTTCTCTGCTTGAGGGAAAACCCTGTCTGAGGGACAGGTTCCTGGAGCTAAGGGTCTTTTCCCTCTAGTTCCAAACTGGCAGGCCTTGTTAGGGTTTTCCTTGCTTGGCCTAGGAACGAGGCCCTAAGGATGCAGGACTCCCTTTTCCTGGTGGCACAGCAGAAACTTCAGCTGGGGGCCTGAAGCTGGGGTGTGGAGGGCAGCTTCTGGGAGAAGAGAGAAGGAAGAGTGAAGGGAATTGTTAATCCTGACCTAGACTTTTCCACCATACCAGAAACTGAGGGACTGGTCAGCCCTCACCTGGGGCCTGACCTGAGAACTTATTTCTTCAGGACTCTGGATGCATGCCATCCTGGGGGGAGGGGGACCTCAGCAGGGAGAACCCACCTCCTGCCCTGTCTCTGACCAACCGACAGCCCCTGCCCAGATTTGGAGATTTGAATTCTTGGGTAGATTCTCTCTTTACTGGCTCCCCAGGGCCTTTTCTTTCTGTTTTCCTGGAAGGGAACTTCCCACAGGGCTGGCAGCTGAATCCTTACAACTGTGGATGCTCCAACCTCATGGTCTTAGAGACCAAGGTCAGCTTGAAGACCCCCACCGCCCCCTCCCCCCAGTCCCACCGCTGATTCCACTGTTCAGCACCTGCACTCTGACCCTGGCCATTCACTCCGGGCTGCACACACCCCGTACCACAGACCCCGGTGTCTCGTTTTGCTCTTACACTCAGGCTGATTCTGTTCCCACAGTCAGCTTCTCCCCCTCCAGATTTGGGGTTCTGAGGGGGCCAAAGCCACAACGGCCTCATGGTCAACTGCAAGGCTAGTTCAGCAAGTCCTGGTTTCCCTGAGGACAAGCAACTCCCAGCTCTCTGCTGCTCTCAGCTCACCCCAGACCTACCGACCTACCTGCCAAAGAGGGTAGAGCCTGAGCAGAGAGGAGCTAAGGGCTTGGCAGGCCAGGGAACGACTGCTGGGCCCAATGAGGCAGAAAGAGGGACATGTGTTTCTCTTCTCTCCTAGAGCTGACACTTCCTCCCCAAGCCTTTCACCTCTTGGTCCCTTCAATGCGCGATAAGACTTTCCCTATCAACCCTCCTATCCAGACAAGGAAAATTCTTCTAGGCCCCTCCACATCCAGGTCGTACCAGGAAAGTTCCAATCCCAGTCCTGACCCCTAATCACACGGCCTGTAGCTGAGTGAGGCAGACGGGAAGCCCTGGGAAGTGCTGGTGAATTCTCACAGGCAGAATTCTCTCCGCACCCCGCACCGCCCCATAGTCCTCGCCAAAACCCTCTGTCCTCCGACCTTCGGAGGACTAACAGGCTCTGCCTGCTGTGCGCCCCTTGCCTGGAATCCAGGCCTACCGTCTTGCCTTTGCCCCGAAGGTCGCTGCTTCTCCACTTTTGCTCACAAGCGACCAGGGAGTTAGTTGACAACTTCCCGATTGCTCTGCCCGCTTTAGACAAATTTCCGATCTCTTGGTCGCCCGCAAGCGCCGTTCGGGTCAGACCAGGCTGCAGCAGGGCCCTTGCCGGGACGAGCGGGCCCAGTTCGAGGCTCTCCAGTGGCTGAGTGGACGCCCTGGGACCCCCCCTCCCCTCCCTCGAGCCCGGGGTAGCTGGCGCCGAAGCTCTACTTACTCGTACCTTTCCTTGGCCTCAGCTGCCCGGTCGCGCTGCCGCCGGTTCTTGAACCAATTGCTGACCTGCGTGGTGGTGAGGCCCGTGGCTTCCGCCAGCTCGCGCTTCTCGCGAGGTGAGGGGTAGGGGTTGTGAGCGTACCACTCGCGCAGCACGCTTCGACTCTTTTCCTTGAAGCAGTAGCTGGTCTCCTCGCCGTCCCAGATGGAGCGCGGCAGGGGAAACTTGCGGCGCACTCGGTACTTGCCCACAGCGCCCAGGGGCCTACCGCGCAGCTTCTCCGCCTCGATGTAGTGCGCCTTGAGCCACAGCTGCTGCAGCTTGGCGTGATTGTGCGGCGAGAACTGATGACTCTCCAGGATCTTGTAGAGCTCGCGGAAGTTGCCGCGGTGGAAGGCCACCACCGCCTTGGCCTTGAGCACGCTTTCATTCTTGTGGAGGTGCTCGCAGGCGGGCAGCGACCACAGGAAGCGGCCCAGCCGCTCGATGTTGCCGCCCTGTTGCAGCACCTCGCATACGCACGCCACTTGCTCCTGCGTGAAGCCGAAGGTAGGTAGCATAGACATGGTGCCGGTTGCGCCCGGCCGCGCGCGCCCTCAGCGCACCGCGCGGTCCGGCATGGGCGCCTCCCCGCCGGACCGTCCGGGCCAAGAGGCGGGCGGGGGTGGCCCCCGGCCTGGCGCTGGCTCCCGGAGAACTCCGAGTCACTGCAGGACGTCCCCGAGCCGCCCGCGGGTGCCGCGCCGCTCCGCGCCCCCGCCGCCCGCGCACTTCTCCTGAGCCCTCGTCCAAGCCCGGGGGCCGCCCGGGGCGCCGCTCCGCATGCTCCGCGCCCTCCCGCCCGCCAGCCGCTCCCTCGTTCGCTTCTCGCTAGCTCTCCCTCCCGTCTAGCTCGCTCGCTGCTTTTTTAATAATATTATTCTAAGCGGGCATGAGGCGCGGCGGCCCGCGCCCTGATTGGTCTGGATATCTGACCCGGGGCCTGCCCGCGCCAGACAATAGTCGGAGTCAAATTATTCGCCATGGAGACGCTGTCAGTCACTGGTAACCCGAGCCCGGCGGGCCTGGCGGCTCCCCCCGGCCTGCTCCGCTGACAGATCGCCGGGCTCCGTGCAAGGCGTAGGGCAGCCCGAGACGGGAGCCGGAGGCGCTCCAAGAGCCTGGGAGGCGGAGAGGGCCGGGCAGAGGCCAGCGGCGGCGGTGATTGACGGGGCGGACGCCCAAAGAGCAAGGGAGGAGCTGGACCCGGGAGGCGGGGGGGCGGAGTGGAGACGCGCAGGGAAGAAAAGGGGAGGACCGCGGTGGGGAGGGAAGAGGGGCGAAGAGAAGGCGGAGGACTTTAAGGGGGTGCCGGGAAGAAGGGGAGGGAGTGGGGTGGAGGGAGCCACGAGGGGGAAGAAACTTTGCCCAGCTTTTCGCAAGGCCGCGCCGGCTGTCCCCCGGGTCATCGCGCCGCTCCCGGTGCTGCTGTTTGCCGGGTGGATTCTGCCCAGGAGCTGACCAGTGGGGTGGGAGAGTTTGGACGCGCTAGGACGCCCCTTAAAGATTTGGCTTTTCCTGCTGATAATGCCCCACCCCCATCCTAGGAGTTCGGGACCCGCGAGGTCCGCGAGGGAGAGGGGGAGGGAGTAAGAGAGAGAACTGAGGAAAATTTGGCAGTGGCTACAGGCGGACGCTTGAGAATCTACTTCTTGGAGGATCCCGCCTTGCCGCCTTCTCTTAACCGGGCCGGCTGCCCCGCGGCCGGTACCGCCCGGCTGAGCGCTCTTGGCTCTTCGCTGGGCGGGGACTCAGACTTAACCCCACGGGTCCCACGGCCCGAGAAGCTCCCGGCACTTCCGTGTGGCCTCCACGGAAGTTGACTCCGGTGGGCAGCGCCGGTGGTCTGACCATAGGGATGCGAGGGCAGGGGATCTAGGATGGTCTTGCTTGGCCCTTCCCCTGTGGGTGGTCGGGGAGGCAAGATCCACCACCTTCTGGCCTCTCAGCTTGGACTCGGCTCTGGTCAATTTCAACATGGGAACCGGGTCGCCGAGCTCCGGAACGAGGGGCTTAAAAAGGGGATCCTAGTTTTTGCTTCTTTGTCACGGCGCGTGTGTAAACACGTGGCGCTTGTTCTCTGGGAGAAGGGCAGGCGAGTAGGTGGGAGGGCTGGAGTGGAAGAGGGGGGGTGTTGCGGCTGTTTCTACGGTTTTGAAGAGCCCCGAGGTTAGCTCCTTCACCGACTGGTCCTTCCCACCTCCGTTTCCCGTCTTGGCTCTGAGCTGTTGCAGGCTGGAGCCTTGCTGGCTCCCAGTGCCAGGACTCAAGCCAGAACAGAGCCCCGTCTCTGCTTTCAGCTTAGGACTGTGCAATCTGTGTCTAGGCCACATTTCTTGGTTCCTACCCCTTTAAATTTATTCAGAAGTTTGTGCTAGGAGCACTGGAATGGGGGTCCAGAGCCCTGGGTTCAAGCTGTGTCTTTGCTTGGTGTTTTTGAGCAAGGCTCCTATTTGTTCCTCTAACCCTTAGTAACATTTCCCAAAGTTTCCCCCCTGCTCTAGCATTCTAGACATCCTGTGGGCGACTTGCAGTCATGAAAGAGTGGAACCCTGTGATTCTCCCTAAGACTTTTGCCTCTGGGGGCCTGTCCAGGTGTATGGAGACCACAGGGTTATCAAAGTATGTTCCAAGCCAGTGGCTGGGACAGCTCCCTGCAGAATTTCAGGTGGCATGCTCAGAGCCTGCATCAGTCTGCTGAGAGGAGCCCTGCTGTGTCCAGGCCACTTTATCCAGAGTCCCGTGTGCTGCCACACAGGGTTTGCCCCAGAGTCGGGCTTAGAGGACTCTGGAAGACATGAGGAAGTACTTACCCTTGGCTGCAGTGAGGTTCAGAGCCCACCTTACTCGTCCCAAGAAAGGGCAACCTACTCTTTCCAAGACCTCTTCCTCAGCCACGTAATTAATGACTGGCAGGCAGGTCCCACCTCTGGCCGTGGTGGTCTTACATCTTGGCAAGATCAAGTCCTAACTGTTGGGGAGCACCCTAGTCTGGTGCAGTTGAGTGGGGCTGGGCAGTAACTTCCTGGTGTGAGACTCTAGGCCAGTTTATGGTCTCCACCTCATTCTCTCTATTAGATGAGGCCTGCGTGATCTTTCAGGTCCCTGTTGCTGGAATGAGTCTAAGAATACTGACCTTGAAAAAGGAGGGAAACTGCAACCTCAGCCACAGCTTCCACTGGGACTGTGCCCCTCCCTGGACCCGTAGAGCTTCAAGATTGAACTTCCTTCGGGACTGGGTCCTGCCCACGTTCAGCTAAGGCAGATTTTCTGGAGCTTCAGACTCACTGTCGCTTCTAGTGTTGCTCTCTTTGTGGCCTCTGGGTGCTGAGCCCAAGGGTCAGACCTGCCAGGAGAACACACGTGGTACCTGCCATCTTGGATAATATAGTGTGTGCCATATGAAAAGAGTAAGCACAAAAAACCTGTAACATCATTACTCAATGCATGGGTGTGTGTCCATATGCCACTAATTCTGCCCTTCCCCCATATCTGTAGGAAACCAGTTTTAGCAGGTCTGGGCTAGAACCTTTTGCCAGCAGAGGCAGCTGAGCGCCTGCCCTAAAAAAGGCTAGGAGCTCAGCTAGGGTCTCTTTACACTCTGCAGCCCCCTCCCTGCCTAGCCCCCTTCCTGACAGCCTTTGCCACAGGACAGAGCACTTGGCAGGCATTTGGGTCCTCCAGGATTTGATAGATGCCAGCCTGACCCTAAGGCAATCTCAGCCCCAGGTTCCAGAGCAGCTGCTGGAGAGGCCTGAGGGTGCCAGACATGGTGGGTCTACCTCACCCCAATCCAAGGAATCTGTGGACTATGCAATCTATTCCTCCCGTAAGACATACTTGAAAGGCCTGCACAAATAGAAGCTCCATGGCTGGGGGAGGAGAAAACTTTTGTAGACCTGTGGAAATTGGGGCTTTATTGAAATATCTCCTTTCATCTCCAAAGCGGGCCTGGAGTCCTTTGGGATAGACTTTCTGGAAGGCAGCAGCAGGGGTGGATGGGTGAGCTTTAACGAGCCCACACTGACCCAGTGCCTTTGCCCCGACTCTTGGTCAGCGACAGCCTGAGGCTGGGCCCCCGCAGGTGGTACCCATTGTCCATCCCAGGGGCAGCACATGGCCCACTCCTGGGACTTTTGGAGAAAGGGAGAAAACAGCGGAACCAGCCTCGCAAGGGCTCCCCTGACTTTGGTTTGGAGCTTTTCGTAAAGAAGGGGTTGCTAAGGAAAAGGAGCTGCTAGCCGCCTATTTCCAGCGCCAGCAGAGAAGGGGCGGGGGTTCGGTGCCAAACCAGAGAACCAGACCTTTTCTTTTCTTTAATCTTTATTTTTCCAGCCTATAAAGTCTGCAGAAATTCCCTGGGCAGACTCCGGCCCTGGCGCCGCCCGCCTCAAGCCCTCCCCGCGGTTCTGCATCTCTGGGGCGTCCCGACCCGGGGGTGGGGAAGCAGGGCGCACCCGCCCAGAACCCGGGGTGGGCCGACCGCGGCCGCAGAGCCCTGTTCCCCCAACTCGCCCCTACCCGGCCTCCCACTTGGGCCTCGCTCGCGTTCCGCCGCCGCCCCGCCGCCCCTCCTGCCCCCTGGCATTTGCGACACCCCACACCGCACGGTTTTCTGTGTTGGCCGACTTTTGGGGACAGGTCAGGGCGCGGGAATTCCGCTCGAAGCAATTCTCCGTTTTTGAAGACGGTTCCGGTGGCGCCCGGGGATACAGGGAACTGGGCTCCGGGTGGCCGCCCTCGTGAAACGGCGCGAAACGGGGCATCGCCTGCGCCGCACGTGGCTGGCACGGTCCCGGGCGCCCAAGGGCCGGAGCAGCAGCGTCCAGCGGGGACAGCCGCTGCCCCTCTGCCCTGCGGGCCTTTTGCCCCGGACCCATGCGGCTGCCTGGGCCTCCCTCACGAGCAAACGGTTTGGAGGCCGCAGGCTCACAGGGGATCTGGTTCAAACGAAAAGAGCGAGAGCGTAGGGCTTGGGGTCGGTCTGGAGGCCGGCAAACCCGGGAATAGGCCCGGGGCGGCGCCAGGGCCGAGCAGGACTTGAGACGGGCCCCCAGGTCCCGGGCGCTGCCCGCCTGCCTACGACGCCCGTCCCGGCTCGCGGCCTTGCGTCCCCGCCCGCGGTCACGGCTCGGTCCTGGAGCCCTTCGTACCCGCTCCGTGCTCCCTCCGGGGCTGGCATGGGACGCCGGGCCCCTTTGCCTGGGAAGGGGTTGGGGACTGGGGGGTGCGGGCGCGGGCTTGGGGGGTCGGGCAGCCGGGTGAGGGGGCCAAGTTCTCGGCTTTGGGGTCAGGAAGCGGCCGAAGTCCGCCGCCGGGTTTTTTTCCGCGGAGGCGCGGAGGTCCTGGGCGCTGCGGCCCTGCCTTTGGCCGTGTCTTCCCGCGAGCGCCCCCACGCGGCAGGTCCCAGAGTCCGGGTCGGTGGGTGCATGCTCGGTTTCCCGCAGGCCTCTAACGGAGCAGGGAGAGGGCGCCGGCAGGGCCCGCAGGTTCCTCCCTGCTCACCACCCCCAGCACTAACCGGCCGGATGCACAGGCAGAGAGGACACGAGAAGTGGGGTGCGTCCGGGCAGCGCGCTCCCTCGGAGACAGACACACACCCGTTCCGAGGCGCACTAGGTTGCCCGGGTCTGATCCCACGATCCTTGGGGAATAGTCACCGGCTTTTCACCCTCGCGTGTCCCCACCCCCACCCCCGCCTGGAGACTCCGGATCTGCCTGGCAAACAGTGGAAATGTTAGAATGAATGCTTGAATGACCAGTGGGATCTGACTGACAGCAACAACTGGGAAGTACCAGGCCAATAAGAGAATGGCCCTCTTCCTCCTCTTTCCTTCTGTGCTTCACTTCCAGTCCCCTTCCTGCCCTCCTTTCTTTGCAGGGGAAGAGTCAGAGCTGTGACGGCTTTCTCCAACCAGAAATACTGGGTGCTGGAGTCTCTGTAGGGCTATGTAGAAGCTACAGACTGAACGCGCTGCTCTTAGAAATTACAGATCTAACTGCCTATAGCATTACCAGGTCCCCTTGGGCTGCAGGAAAGAAAGTTTTCCAAGTAGAGTTATTCTAGTTTTTGTGGGGCTGCTGTCTTTAGTTGCATTTCCTTAGTTACTTTACAAAAATCCTCTGTAGGTAATGCGTAGATCAGGTTTCCTGTAAGAAGTGACTTTTTTTTTTTTTTTTTCTTCTTTCCATTACCTGTGAGAAATTCTATCCGAGAGTAGGGATTCCTGGCTTGGCACTTCTCTCTCACTGCTGTATCTATTTTTATTACCATTAATTACAGTGCATCAGTCCCACTCATCAGCGACACCCCTCCCCCTGGCCGGTGACTGCTCTTGGCTCTCCTGACTTGGGTAGCACCTGGGCCAGAGGGCACTCCCACCCCGCCATTGAAGGCAGCCACACAGGGGTTTCCACCAAGTTCTGCATTTGAAAAGGGAACCTGGAAAAAGCCAAGATTGTTCTTAACTTGGAAATCCAATACTTTATTTTGTTGTCTCTGTGAATTAAGGCTAAAATCCAGTGGCTGTTTTTTATAGAAGAATGTGTACTAATTAACTTATGCACATTGCTGTGAGAATGCTTTAATAAAGTAGGTAGAAACAAGATACAGCCCTGCTGGGGAAGGCATGTAGCTCAGGGAAACCTGTGCCCGAGGCTGCTGCAGAGGATCCAGGTCAATGTCAGCCTCTAATAGATGTCCTCTGGTAGCACCGTGGCATTCTGTTTTGTGACGACAGGTTGGGGTTCGCCCTCTGGCAAATACCATCTCTGCTCCAACCATTCTAATACAGTTGCACTGTTAGTGAACGCTCACATATGGGGCAGATAGGCTGGGCGGGGCCGAGGACGTGGGCTTTGGCAGCAGACAAGCCTGGGTCCTTGGTCCAGACCCACCACTTAAGTAAGCCACTCAACCTTGGAGCCTTATTTTGCTCATGTGTAAAACGAGGATAATAACCCAGTGTTGGCACACAACAAGCATACAGCGTTTGCCTGTTGATTACAGTTGCATTGGGGATTGGAGATAAAGTTTGTGAAACATCTGGCTGACAAGAGGTGCTCAATAATTGAGGCTGTAGTTGTCATCCGGATGTGATGGGATGGTGTGTTTACACAATTGCATATGATTAGTGTGATTTCAGAAAGCACCTGACTTAAGTGTCAAAAGGCAGATTTAATTTCGAGGTGACAAATATTATGAAGCCCTTCTCGTTTCCCAGACCCGGGCTAGGCACTGTGGGAAGTGCTCAGTTGTGTGATGGGAGGTCCTGGAGTAGCTGGAAAGACAGAAGCTCGTATGTGTGAGACTCCCTTGGTGTCTGCAGTTCACCATCCGCGGCAGCCTTGGAGAGGGTGTGGGCTTTGGTGTCAGGATATCTGGGTTAAATCTTGCCCCTGCCACTTAATAACAGGGTGACCAAGGGCAAGCTACTCAATCTTATGGAATCAGTTTCCCAGTCTAGGGAGAATAAAAAGTAGGCATAACAAACACCTTTGCTCTCAGGGGTTGGGGAAGTGGAAATGAGCTAAGCATGTGAAAAGGCTGGGTCCCCATTCGGAGAGGAATAGGAGAACTTCAGGGGCCATAATGTTTTGTATCATCTTATGGTGTTTTCAGGATTTTGGTCTCATTAAGACAATTCTCAAAGCAAAAGACAGCTGCATACGGCCATGACATCGCCATGTTCCTTTAGGGTTGAGACCAAGGCTTCTCCCCCTGTTGTGTTTGCTCTCAGCGTTGAGGACAAAGCAGAACTCACGCTGAAAGCTCCATAGGCGGGTGTGGATTGTGCGTGTGACCTAGAGTAAATGGAGTGACTTCCCTCCTCTCCCTAACTCCTTCCTTCTCAGCCCCCTGTGCCTTGAGATAGAGCCACAAGTATCGGTTCAAATGCCTTCCACTCATAGAGTATCTTCTGTATACAAAGCAGTATACTAATGCAGAATGGGTACCATAATCCTATAAAGTGGGGATTATTAGCATTTACAGAGGAGGAGATAGGTTCAGAGGTTAAGCAACTTGACCAAGGTCATATGGCTGGTAAGGAGCCTCTGAAACTTCAGTTCTTAAGGCCAAAATCCATACTATCAGCCATAAGCCAGTTACTGCCTTTAGTTCCTTTGTAATAGCAAAAGTAATAATAGGAAGAATATACTGAAGGCCTATGTGCCAGGCATTGTGACATCTCACATAATCTCAAAACACCTCCACGAGCCAGGCATAATCAACTGCTCCATTTTGCAGGTGGTGACACTGAGGCTCAGAGAGGTTGAGTACAACTCCAGCAGCTATGGCAGAGCTGAGTTCTTGAATCCAGGCTGTTCGGCTGCAGAGTCTATGCTCTGACCCACTTCATTGAGAGCTTTTCTACCAAACTCTCCCCCCTCACCCCCAAGCCTTTCTTCTCTCTGAGCTCAGGTTCCCTGGGCACTTCCAGCTACCAGTGGTTAGAGTTCCCTGTAGGTGTCAGGAAGATAGGGCTAGGCTCTAGGAAGAGCCAGCTCTCCCTGCCTCAGGTTTCAGCCTCTAGGCCCTGGGGTTCGTGGCCTTCGCTCCCTGTCAGCCCCTGCAGGGCAGGAGTCCACTGTGACCAGGGCAAGCTGTACAGCGGTAGCCTCAACCCCAAGTTGATAAAGTCTGGTATGTACTCATGGCTCCCATTATGTCTGGGCTGAGCTTGTGGGACTCAGAGAATTAAAGTATCTGAGGCAAGGCACTTTGATGTGCAAGCTCAGAGGTTCACTCAGACCAACAGAAGAAACAAAAGAATGAATTTCTTATAAGGATTCAGGGCTAGCACGTGGATTCAAGGGAAGGGGACACCACTGTCCTTAACAGGGGTGGAACCAGAAACTGGAAAATAGTTAGATAACAAGGCAGGCACTTTTTCTCCCTCCGGGTGGCGGAACAGTCTCCTTGTTCTCTCTCCGAAGAGCAGCTCTCTCTGTTTCTTCTCCTTTTAATACTTCCCTAGCCTTTAGGGTGTCCCCCGCTCCGGGTACTCAGGAGGCACTCCAAAATCTCTGCCCCTGTCCCAAATTCTTGAGAGAGAGAGAATCTTATAGGCTTATCTTGGGTCGGGTGGTTCCCACTCCAATCAGTGATGCTGTGTGGGTGGGTGGGCGGGACTATATGGCGCCCCGCCCAATCCGCAGGAACTGTGAGTCCAGCCATGGGAGAGTGAGGTGATTGGGCGGCTACCGGTTTCTAGTCAGCTATGGAATGCCCAAGTCTAGGGCCTGGTACCCAGAGGCATTAAACAAATTAGTTCCTTTGCTTTCCCTTTCTCCCCACTCCCCGATGTGGTGCCTTTTCCAGTCCATCCATCACAAATCAGCCAGGGCTACCAAATTAGAGCCCAGATATTATGGTCCCACTCTCTGTTTAAATTCCTCTAATGGCACCTATTAACCTCATGATGAAATTTAGACTTCTTAGCGTGGCTTATGAGGCCCTTTATCATCGGCCTTTGCACGTACATCTAGCTTATTTCTCCACGCTGCCCACTTCTTTCTCAAGACTTTAGCCATCCAGAGTGATTTCCGTGCACTCTTCCTCTCCTGTGGTAGAAACCCATCACCACACACTTATGCCTCCCTGACCCTGGGCTTGGCTGTGTGACAGGCTTGGACCAATGAAATGTGAGTGGGTGAGCAGATGCTTCTATAGACATTGCAAGGTGCCACCAGGACTCTTTCACCTTTTGCCCTCATACCCCAGATAGGTGCTGCTCCAGCCCATGTCACAGTATGGGAATGAAGACGGAGCAGAGCCCAGCCTGAAGCAGGGTCACAGGTGGCCTGCAGCCTACCACTTTTGGTAAATTTTCAATACTCTTACAAGTTTATTTGGCCAGAATTAACGCTGCCTAGGAAGACCTTGCAGAATGGACATAGGGCTGCAGGTACAAACAGATCTTCCAGAGTCACTGCCCACCCTCCATTCTCACCATACCCCTTTTTAAAGAAAAGTCTAGTCTATCCTGTACAGCACCCCAAAGACCCTTCACCCTGTCCCAGCAGATGGATGGATAGTGAGGCCTTTATAAATCAATGGTGGATCCCCCACTAGAGCTGGCATGATCTGGGTTCTTGAAGGTGCTTTTTTGAAGTTCTTACTACACAGGACTCACTATTTCAGATTCCATAAGCTGAGTTTGCTCCATAGTTTATCTATGTTGGCCAAAGTCAGCATCTAGCCTCTGGGTGTGTTTGAAAACTCAGAGGTCATGGGATGTTGTCCGTCACACATGCACACATACACAGGCACACATGTTCATATCTGTGGAGGTGTCTAGGGACAGGAAATCACATACTGTTGAACACATATTCCCAGCCATACTGGGCACAGTCCTCCAGCATTGATCCTAGAAGTTCAGATCTTTCTGTGGGTGGGTCTGTGATGGGCTATGAACCCAGCATGTAGTCCTCTCCACCCACGGCTGTGAAACTGAAGCCTCCTCCTCCCCTGTGCTGTCAGCAACTGATTAATACTTACAGGCGCTATTGGAGCTCTTGATTCTCAGTAGATTGTACTACCAGCTGACACATTTCCTCCTCAAAGAACATACACTCTGATTTTCTACACAGAACATACAAGCAAAAATATGTACTTTCAAACAATAAGTTAATGGTAAGAGTAAACAAAAATAGTCTAATGCGGATGCAAGGTGAAGTAGGAGTGGGTGAGTGTTCTCTGTAGTCAACCGAGGCTGTAAGAAAAAGGGGAGGGCTGGAGCCAGGGCTAGGACTGGGGCAGACCCAGGAAAAAGGCACCGGATGTGAGATAAGCATAGTTAGAGAGCAGATTCAGACTGTGATGTCCATGAACATTTTATAAAATGAGATTTCCTCATGGGAGAGGCTTAAACCCGCAAAGTTTATTCAGCAATACATTTTGTAGCCTCAGCAGGACTTTAATTTAGGATCCTTGTTTAAAGGGTATATGGAGGAATTCATACACACACACACAGAATCAAGCAGGAATGTGCATGCACACATATAAATAAATGTATATATAGGCAAATACCTATACATATATTTGCCTATGTATAGGCAAATACCTATACCTATATGTCCCTGTACATACACATATGGACACACACAAGCACACATATACTTATATTCATAGGAAATGATGAATACACATTTATGCTCACATGAGGAAATAATTCTTGAAATCATGGGTACCATTTCATTCTCAATGCGCTTTATACCTCTGGGTCTCCTCCAAACCAGCCATCTGTGAGAGATGACTCATGATTCGGGGTTTTGGGGGAAGGAGACTTAGGTGGTAGGTAAGAGGGGTAGGAGTTGAAACTAGGAAATGTAATTAGATTCAGTTTACTGAGCTTCTCCCCTTCTGAATAGCAAGCATTCTTAACCGGAAAAGTTTGTACTTTCAACGCATTATATACTTTGTGGCTACTTAGCCTGTGGCCGGGGATGGTACCGTTCTTAAGGAATCTGTAGTTTCTGCTAGCGTTTTTTCTGATGCCTTCCTGACCTACCTTAGCTACACCTGGGAAGGCCTCTTCGGGTTTACGTTCATCGCCTATATCCCTCTAGCTCTCCAAAGTGAGAGAGTGAGATTTCTGGGAAAAGTAAAAATATGTCGAAATAAACAGAATCCATCAATGCACAATGGCATCATTGGGTGACAGCCATGGATGGCAAATGCAGTCTTGTTGCAGGGAGGGGGGTGGTGCTCACAGTGTAGTCTGAGAACCATGCAAAATGGGATGAAGCTAATCTGGAGAGCAGTGGCTCTCAACTTTGGGGGTCAGAAACCCCACTGGAAATGTGAGAAAAGTCCTCACTCCAGGGAAATGCTCCTAGGCACATACCCACCAAAGGTGGCATTCTCTTGCAGGAAGTCAGAGCCCTGAGCTCATGCCTGGATCTGTGGTGTGCGCAGGGGAAGGGCTGCTGGGACACAGCCAACCGCTGGAGGCCTGGTGCTTCCTTGGAGTTTCTAGCACCCCTTTGTGGTCAAGGACAAAGGTTTTGTCTCCCTTCACAGCCGCTAGCCTGACAAGCAAAAGAGTGGAAGAATCTTTGCACTCACCCACCCCATCCCACAGAACATGAGAAGGGGTCTCCCTTCTCATCAAGGGCAGGTACCATTTTTTGCCTTTAGTGAATATGGGCAGTTTCCTCAGATACCAGTCCCCCTCCACCACCAATGCCCGCCCCAGCGGTTCAAAATGAACTGGATTGAATAATTTCTCCCTTGCAGGCTTTGTCCATCCGTGGTCATGGACACAGTCCAACACCCAACATGGTGCCTTGTCCCAGAAGAAGCTCAAAAAAAGGTTTCTGTTAATTTATCAATAATAGCTATCTTTGATTGAGTGCTATGTGCAGACACTAAGCAAGGAGCTTTAGAAGCAGGATTTCATTGAATCCCCTGACTACGAGGTGGATACTATTAATAGGCCCATCTTACAGAGAAAGTGTGTACTCCTGATGCACGAAAGGTTAAATTAATGAAGTGGGGGGAGGAGGGAGTTGAACCAAGGTCTGCTTGCAGAGTCTGGGCGTGTAACCACTATCCTATGTTGCTACTCTGAGCAACATACCTGTTCAGTTAATGTTGATACACTGACCACGATTCGGCAGGAGCCAAGGGGAGGAAGGGGACTTGAAGAGCTGCCCGGATGCCAGGAGGGCTAGTTGATGCCCGCACGACCGAGCGCTGTGCGAGGCGAGGGGGGCACCCCCCCACCCCCTGCCCCTCCTCCAGGCAGGTCCCAGTGGCAACCTGAGCTGGAATGCAAGGACGAGCCAGTGCAACACCTTACTCGTATTTTATTTCGGCGATGGCCCGGGCAGGAGGGAAAGCGCCTCATTGAAATAATTGGCTCATTCTGGAATGGAGATTCATTTCCGACTGTGCGCTCCCGAGCTGGCCGATGTCAGAGGGAGGATATTTTCATAAGGATGAACTGTGCTTGATCGTTTCCTGCCGCCAAGGTCTCCCCCTCAGCGGTCACGGGGCCTGTTATCTAACACCCCCCTCTGCTTCCAAACATATTCAAATGAAAATAAAGCCCCTCTATGAAGAGCCCGAGCTTTCAGACCTAAGAGCAGGCACGGGGTGCTACCGACTCCCCGCTCGTGGTGGGAAGGCTGAGAAGTATTTGATTCAATTCAGCACAGACTTTCTTGCGTGTCTGGAGGGGGGCTGGGCATAAGTTTGGGGGTAGTAGGGTGTCAGGCTTTTGCCTAAGATCCCACCATTAAGTAGTCACTTTGTGAAAATGCGAACTAATGGGACCAGAGGACAGCATTCAAGGTGTCTGTGAACTTGGATGGGAAAAAGTGCATCCTAATTTTCACTAACCTCTAACTAAAATTTAGCAGCTCCTCCAAGAATGTAGGCATCGATCATGGCAGTACTAGGCGATACCTGTGACTTCCTCACCAGCAGAAACCACAGATATTTTCCTATCATGTTAGAGTTGGTGCAGGTACCTTGAAATACTTATGCTCATCAGTACTTTGGAATTATGGTACTGATTAGACCTACTGCTAGATCTTGCAATTTAAAATGTTAATGAAGATGCACATATGTTACTGTATCATTTTTTAAATGATTTTTATAATTTTACTTCAATATAATTTGCTTTGTAATCATGAGTATTTTATTTTATGTATTAGAAAATATTATTCTGAGAAGGGGTACGTAGGACTCACCAGATGCCCACAGACGCAAAAATTGGCCCCCTGTGAAATCGATGCATATTTAGGGATTCTTCCTTCAGTACAGGGTTGCAGCTGTTTTGAAGAAGAGTTAATTCTTCATCTTTCACCTGTTCAGAGTGGCCCTTGCCAGACATCAGGGGGAAAGAGGAACAACCTGAGGAACCTTAAGAAGTTCTGATATGTTTAGGCCTCAACTTTCCATCTATAAAATGGGGTGGCCAAGCCCGTCAACAGGAGGTGCTCTTTTCTCATTCCTGACTGGTTGGGAGGTTGGCAGAGCTGTTCATGCTCCAGGTGCCCGGATTTGACACGGCTGGACGCTGAGCCTGGCACAGTGGCTTCACAAAGTCAGCTGGTTCCCCTGCGCTTCCTGCATGCCTGGATGAAAATGGCTTTTTTTCATTTGGGATCCAAGATGCTGAGTCACTGGCCAGACCACAAGAGTAGTTTTTTTTGTAGAAACAGTCCAAGAGGCCGCTCCCCTAATCCCTGCCCAGCAAGCTGGGCCTCGACCCAGTTCTGATTCTGAGGGGATTCCTCCAGGAAAACACTGCAGGGGGTGTGGGAGTGGGTGAGGCTTAATGAAACAGGTTCTAGGGAGGAAGTCCAGGTTTCAGAGTTTCCTAGGGGTGAGCCCAAGGCAGATGCTTGTCCTGGGGTCCCCTCGCCTTTACTTTGTCGGGAGTCTATGTTCCTGAAGTCTTGTGTACCCAGTAACAGGCTCCAGTCTGTGGGGACCCTGAAGGAGAAGGCAGTTCCTGTTTGTAACGCCCTGACAATTAAGCTGGAGATGTGAGAGGCAAGCCTAGCCCAGTCGGTACAACACACCTCCCAAAAGAGCTTAGGCGTGTGCCCAGACAGGCCAGGACGAGAGGCCTGGAGGGAGCAGGGTGTGCTAAATGGGGAGGCAGAGAGTTGGCAAAGAGGCAGAAGGCACAGGGGAGGGCATCCTAGGAAGGGATGTCAGCCTGAGCACAGAAGCAGGAGGGGTTTTGACTGGTGATAGTGGGGGTGCACCGTGGTGAGATTAACCAGGATCGAAGTAAAAGGCAAATACTGGAGCAGCGTAGGCTGTGGGAAGTAGGGTGTTGATTATGAAGGACTGGATATTCGTTGAAGTTGTTTTGAGCAGGAGAGTTGATTCTGGCTGTGTTGCAGGCTTTCAAGGAAGGGCAGGACTCCAGGTTTCTGCATCCAGGCCCTAACTTATTCCTGAGTTACGGCTCTCCTCTCTTTCTAAATGTAGCAACCTTCCATCCATCCATTCACTTGTTATCCATTTAACCATCCATCCAATAATTACCCATGGATCCATTTATCCACCCACTCATTCTCTCATCCTCTGCCTTCCTCCCACTCCCATCACTAGTCCAGAGGGTGTTCTCTGCTGAATTCCGGGTTTCTAGAGTAGTTCCTGGCATATCGTAGGCCCTCAACAAATATTTTTGAACAAATTCTCTCCCTGAGCATTCACTTAGCTGTTCACATTTTGCACAGGATGCTTCTCCTGGAATCCTGAGTCCTTTTGTCCCTGCTTCTCACTGGAGCCACATCCGGTTACTGGGACACTCCACTATCCCAACAGAGCCTCAGAGAGTCCCTTTCTTCTCTAGTTTAGCCTTGAACTGCATGAAAGCACCTTGAACTGCATGAAAGAAGACCTGGGTGCTGGTCTCAGCTCTGCAGAGGCAAGATGCATGGCCTTGGGCACTATCATTCTCCTTGTTTCCTTGGCAGAGAGATGTCAAGCTTGGGCTAGGAGAGCTTTGAGATTCTCCGGACTCCAATGGGCTACGATTCTATAACCTTAACTCATTCCACTGTAGGGCAAGGGAAACCATGTTAAAAACTGCTTGAATTCAAAGGGAAGTTTCTGCAGAGTCAGTGATTTAAGGTACATTTCTTGGCCACGCAGAGATGCCCTAGCTGAATGGCTAGCCATTCCTCAGCCCTAGGAAACAATTCTCTTCTCATAGTCCCATTATGAACGCATTACCCCCTTCATCATTGGGAGGATACAGGAGTGCCCAGAAAGGGACTTAATTACTCTGAGATTACGTTATTTTCCTGATTAAGTCACTTAATAAATGACCACATCAAGTAGCCTGAAGCGAGGCATTTCCTAAGAGGGCCTAAATCACTTTTAATTTTCAGGGCTGTGTGTTTTCCTTGTGCAGCCTGGAGCGGCCATGCCCAGCTTGCCATCTGAGAAACATTTCTTCAAGGTGTCAAAAGGACGTGTCATGCATTTGGAATGAGGGCTAAATTAAAAGGCCATACAACACATCGTTATATAAATAGCGGGGCTGTTTCCAATATAAACCACCCATTTTGGCTGTCTTTTCTTGAGTGGAACAATGTGTAGCGGGACACTTGCCTGACATTGACACCCCCATAAGCACATACAAGAACAACTATACACACATGTACATACATGCATAGGCACACATGCATGCAAGCAGGAAGGGAGGTGTAGGGCCCCTGGAACATGACATTACCAATTAGCCACCAGGATTTGTTGCTGCAGAAAGGTGGAAAGATCGGGACTGCTAACTTGGCACTTCTAGCTTTCATGCCCATCCTGAGAATGGCCCCAGGACTCTGGTCTCTTGAGAGAGAGGCTTGAGCTCTGTCATGAACTCATATAACATGTTCTATTGCTTAACTCAGAGGTGAGGGGAAGCTGAGTGATTTCATCCAACTTCCTCAATTTTTTTAAAAAAAATTATTTATTTGTTTTTGGCTGTTTTGGGTCTTTGTTTCTGTGCGAGGGCTTTCTCTAGTTGCGGCGAGCGGGGGCCACTCTTCATCGCGTGTGCGGGCCTCTCACTATCGCAGCCTCTCTTGTTGCGGAGCACAGGCTCTGGATGCGCAGGCCCAGTAGTTGTGGCTCATGGGCCTAGTTGCTCCGCGGCATGTGGGATCTTCCCCGACCAGGGCTCGAACCCGTGTCCCGTGCATTAGCAGGTGGATTCTCAACCACTGCGCCACCAGGGAAGCCCAACTTCCTCAATTTGAAGATGAGGAAACCATTGCCCAGAGAGGTCTGGGGACTTGGCAGAAAACACACAGCCAGAGGGAGCCATGCCAGTAGAAGGACCCAGGTTTCTTTGTTTTTTTGTTCCACATAGCCCTACCCTCTGAGGTTTCAAGGGTATCATTTACATCAGTGAGCAAAATGGCTGTCCTTGGCATTCTGATTCTGCTCTGCCTGGAAACTGGGCTGATAGGCAATCTCCAGCCCCCATCCTACCTCCCCACCCCCGGCTCTTGTTGTGTCCCACCTCAGCCCAGCAGCACAGCAAGAATACTCTGGGAGCTATTTCTCCCCCCACCCCAGAATTCACACCCTGGTGTAGTCTGTCCAGCACTGAATCTGGGCTGCCCCTTTTAAGCATTAAAGTCAGTGGAAGCAACACTGTGTGGCTTCTGAGGCCAGGTCACAGAAAGCCTTGCAGCTTCTGCCCCGGACTTTGGAAACGCACAATCTGGAGAAAGCTGCTATGGTGTAGGAAGTCCACTGCTGAGAGACTGCCATGCTGTGAGGGAAGCCCAAGCTACCCCACAGCAAGAGCGAGTAGAGGTGTCTCCCAGCCGTTGCTACCGTCTGGGCCTGGGTGCCTGACATGTGCATGAAGAAACGCTTTCGGATTCCCATGCTGGTCAAACCTTCCCCAGACTGCAGCTCCTGCTGCCATCTGAAGGCCACTGCAGGAGAGACCCAAAGGGAGTGCTGCCCTGCTGAGCCCAGCAGCCATGAGAAATGGAGATAAATTGTTGTGTGAGGCGCCTGCATTTTGGGGGTGGTTTGTTAGGCTGCAGTAGACAAAAGGAAGGGACACAGATGTGTCATGGTTTCTCCTAGCTCTTCCTGCTGCCAGTCAGGGCCTCCTTCACCCCATCCCCTGTGTCCAGTCTCCCCCTCCCTCACCCTGAAGTTATCCCACTTCAGACAAGCCACAAAGCAGATAATTGAGAGCAGGCTGCCTTGGCTATTGATTTTAGCCCAGGGAGAAAACCAGTGCTGTTGCCAGGGAGAGGTCCCAGCTGCTCACAGCGTGTTCTGAAGCTTCGGGCTCTGGAGAAGCTGTTGGCTTTGCTTCTACCTCATGCCATTAAGAGAGCATTTCCAATACCTGACAGGACCTTTCAGATACTTTGCTGTTCCCATTTCTGCTCTTTAGCCTTGAAGGTGTTTTTTTTTTTTCATTTTCATTTTTTTTTACCAGTTAAACTCTCACTGGGTGGGATAGCCCTCAGCCAGCCCTTGCAAGACAAATGAGGGTGAAAGAACTCAGCTCTCAGCTCAGGAATAAGCAAACTTCTGGGAAGAGAAAAAACCACCAAGCACTCCTAGGCCCTTTCCCCAGACTCAGTAATATGCTCCATCCATCTCTTCCTGGCCCTATGGGGCTGAGGGACCATCTAGAGTAAATGGACCAGAGGTTGAGCTCCAGAAAGCCTGGGGTGTGTGTGGTGAGAGGGCAGGGTAGTTTTCCAGAAAACTAGACCCAAACAAAACAAACAATTTCTGGGCACCCAATGTCGTCAGGTGCTGGGCTGGGTGCTTTCTCGTTGGGTAATTTACTGAAACCTCTCTGAGATCTGAGAGCTCCTGGCCCAAGATTGACCTCAGGCTAAGCTCTGGAAGGTGCTGATCATTCATTCTTCCCATGGGGCTCCCTCACTATCTCTAGTGGCCTAGAGATCTACCTCCTGCCCCCGGGGAAACTGAGACTCAGAGAGGCCACTTGGTTGGAGACTTCAGAACTCTGAGAAGTACTTCCCCTGTTCCTGTGTACCTGTAGGGCTGCCTGATTTAGCAAATAAAAGGACAGGACAAAAAGAAAAAAAAAAAAAAAGAGACAGGAATCCAGTTAAATTTGAATTTCAGATAAATAACAAATACTTTTTAGTATAAGTATGCCCCATGCAATATTTGGGATATAACTATGTTAAACAATGATTCGGTGTTACTTGAAATTCAAATTTAACCAAGTATTCCATCTTTTATGTGGAAGTCCTAATTTATAGTGCTCTGAGTAATTCTTCATTTGAGTAAAGGGGTCTGCTGCAGAAGAAAATACGTTTACAAGTTATTGATTTAGATTAACCCACTTATTTGATTATTTTCCAAGAAAACCCGGAGAAGGACAGTGACTTTTCCAGCTCCCACAGGGAGCCAGCCGTGAGTTGGGCTGGGAGCTCACCTGGGTCAGGTCTTTGGTCCTGTGTTACCTTCTCTATGACACTGTCCTTGATCGCCCATTTAAAATGGTACACCCCCACCCCCACCCCCACCCGCTGGGGACCTTCCCTGTTGTATCTTTCTCTATATTCTCTGCTTTATCTACTTCTTTCTTTTATAGTCTCTCTCTGCCTACTAGAATGTAAGCTCCACGACGGCAGGGATCTCATTTGTGTCATTCACAACCGTATCCCCAGGTCTGTATCCCCAAGTGCCTGGCACTTGGTCGGCTTGCGGTAAACATTTGTTGGGTGGATGAACGAAGGAATCTGGGACTCACGGCTCACAGTCAGAAGCTCTCCGCTCTGAGGCCCTCTGCTTTCCCTGTCATCTCTTTGCTGCCCTGCAGCCTCCTTGGAGCCAGGGAATTTATGCAACAGCTGCTTTTGGGGGACCATGTGAGGATGCATGTTAGGGGTGGGCTTGGGGAGGGCAGCCCTTGGAGCTTTGCCCTTAAATCCCAGACACTCCTGCCGTCCTGCTGGTGTCAGCAGCTGCTGGTGTCAGGCAGGAGAGTGGGTGGAAGGACTCTCAGGAAGGGAGAATGGTGTGACTAGCGCGCAGAGGGGGCTCTCTCTGCGGCCATGAGAACTTAGAAAGAGCACAGGTGCTCCTTCCCGACAGCACTGCCTCCTGCTCCGAGCAGAGAGGCGAAGGTGTCCCGGAAAGAGCTGTGGACTAGAGTGACCCAGTGTGTCCGAGTGCCTTCCTCTGCTCTGCCGGGCACCACCTACGGAGGGGCGGAGGGTGCTGGGGAACTGCCCTTTCCATCTCAAGCTTGCAAATCACTGCTGGCCTGGAACCCTCACAAGTAGGGGCGCTGATCCCACCCCCATTACCAAAGACATATCCCAGCCCTAGTCCAACGGGAACAAATGTTGTTTTTCAGAAAAAAGAATGTCAAACACCTCTGTCGAGGCTTTGACTTTGTAAAAATAATACAAGATTCTGGAAGAGATAAGAACAGAAAATTATATATAACTGGAGCACAAGGGACCTACGAGGTCTTGTGATCAGACCCCATTTACTGATAAGGAAACTAAGTCTGGAGAGGCTGCGGTGGGCCCTGTTCCTCAAGTGACTCGGAAGAGCTGGGGGTAGGGGTGCTGAGCTAGAGCCGGGCTCCCTTCCCCCTATCTTGCCACCTACACACATCTCGAAGTTAATGCTGTTGGGTGACTCTGAAAGTGGGTCTCAAGGGGTCAGGTCTATTGTTTGGGGAGTTCAACAGCCCCGAGAGGCTTAGAGGCTCTGCAAAACAGAGACTCTAGGGTTTCTGGTACCGGTTTCTCCAGGCAAGGAATGGAGGCGGAGCCTTGTCACAAGAGTGGCTCTGGGCTGTGGGATTTACTTGCTCTTTTGCCATGACCTTGGGCAGATCTTGTTAAGGGATGAGATCCTTGGCTTCCAGAAGCTTCCATCCCTTAACTTGACGGGTGTTAGGTCTTGAGTGAGCTCCTGGCACGTGTGAGGGAGTGAGGGGTAGGGGAGCTGGCACCTCACCCCATCACAGGGGGCGGGAGGTCTGGGAGGGCCACTGGGAAGGACGGGATCCAGGAAGCTTCCTCCGCAGATGGGGCTGGGGGCTGGGGGGCTGGAGCGGGGAGGGGCTTGCCCAAGGCTTCACAGCTAGAGATGCCCCACTTCCTCTCTTGGCCTCCCCCTCCTGGACTTAGCGAACAGGACAGCAGCATCTTCCTTTTACTGAGTCCTGATGAAGGCCGGACGCAGTGCTAAGCATGTTACGTGTATTAGCTCACATACAATTCCACCAGCAGTATGAGGTCGATACAACTTACTCGCATTTAATAAATGAGGGAATGGAGATCAAGTCTCTCGTGCAGCACCACGCAGTTGGGAAGCTGCAGAGGAAGAAGGAAAAGCCCTGGCACCTAACTCTGATTTTGTGGGAAGGGCTTCACCTCACTGTGAGGTGAATGTGGAGGCCGGGAACCCCACATTTTTTTACCTCTGCTGCTTAAGGACCCAGCTGTGCCTTTGTGCGAGCTTTCCCAAATTCTAGCCTTATTGGCTTCACATGCAAACAGATGCCACTTCAGCTTTACAGCCAGGGGTCCTGATTTATTTTGCGAATGATTCTATTTATCAGTAGCTTCATTAACATGTTCTCCGAGTGTCCAGATTACGAAGTTTATAAATAATTGTTTTCTTAATTGAAACATGTCAGGAGATTACAGGTGAGAAGCAGTTAATTATCTTTCCTTTCCAAATGGAAATTGACCTTAATTGTGAAGTATTAATCCACATGTTTTATGCATTACACGAACCCCCCATTTTTGACATGGAGAGCAAAGAAGGCAGGTCTGAGGTTACATAATTGTTTTTAATGTAAGTGCATCGGTTAATTAATACTTGCAAAAAACCCAAGGTTTTTCAGGAAACTTACAATTACAATCAATTTAAATGTACAGCTACATTAATATGGTGACAAGTCCAATAATACAACTTAAGTGATTGCAGGCTAGTGCTGAACAGATGTGTGAATAGGCATGCAGGCTCTGGGTTGAGTATCACATCTTATTGGAAAGGAGAGCAGTCAAAGATCCCACTCCTGGGCCCCAGTCTCAGCCTCCAGCCCGGACTTCAGCCCCAGCCCTGTTGCATGATTGTAGAGCTGGCCCCTGATATGGGTCACAGACAGATCTGCTCTCTCTTTCTATATTTTTGTGTTTTTTTTTTTTTTTTTTTTTTGCGGTATGCGGGCCTCTCACTGTTGTGGCCTCTCCCTTTGAGGAGCACAAGCTCCGGACGCGCAGGCTCAGCGGCCATGGCTCACGGGCCCAGCCGCTCCGCAGCATGTGGGATCTTCCCAGACCGGGGCACGAACCCGTGTCCCCTGCATCATCGGCAGGCGGATTCTCAACCACTGCGCCACCAGGGAAGCCCTCTTTCTATATTTAAAAAAAAATGATTTATTTATTTATTTATGGCTGCGTTGGGTCTTCATTGCTGTGGGCGGGCTTTCTCTAGCTGCAGTGAGCAGGGCTACTCTTCGCTGCGGTGTGCGGGATTCTCACTGCGGTGGCTTCTCTTTGTTGCGGGGCTCGGGCTCTAGGAGCACGGGCTTCGGTAGTTGTGGCACGTGGGCTCAGTAGTTGTGGCTCGTGGGCTCTAGAGCACAGGCTCAGTAGTTGTGGCACATCGGCTTAGTTGCTCCGCGGCATGTGGGATCTTCCCGCACCAGGGCTCGAACCCATGTCTCCAGCATTGGCAGGGGGATTCTTAACCACTGCGCCACCAGGGAAGCCCCTGCTCTCTCTATTTCGATCAAGACACGACATGCACGTCTGGCGCTGAGGTCTGCATTTTCTTTCTTTCCTTAGCTATCAAAGAGAGTTATTTCTCAGCACTGAGAAAGTGGGCGCCTCTCAGACTGGTTAGAATCCAAAATGGTCAGAAGGGTCCAAGGAACCCACAAGAGAGAGAAGAGCCCTGGAACTGTTCCTTCCTGCCCCCCTCCTTCTTAGCCCTTCGACCACCTTCCTGTAGATAATCCATTCATGTATCACCCATCAGGTGCCAGGGAGGACAGTGACACCGGCACAGGGAGCCGGGGATGCTGCTGCCCCTTCCTGGCACCCTTGTGTCTGCTCCTGCCCCTCACCTGATGGCCAAAGCTAATTGATTCACATATACACCTGACCGTGCTGGGATAGCCTGACTTCTTTTCTCTAGGATGTAACTTCGCGCCAGCGAAGGCGAGAGGGCCCTGAAGAGAAGGGCCACAGATCCTGCTGGTCAGGCCCCCAGCTACACTGCTTCCTTCTTGGCCTGGGGGTGCAGCTCTTCACTGGATTCTGAGGGCTCTTCTAGATATCTTCCAGTAAATGCTGAGCCCTCTCCTTACCCCCTTATTTATGTGTTTATTTATTTTTAGCCAGCCACTGTTGGTGTCCGGTACCAGTGACCACAAGACACTTAATGAGGACCCAGCCACTGTTACCGTGTGGCTTCGTGGTGAGGCAGCCAAGCCTGCGTTTGTAATCTGGCCTTCCTGGCTCACCAGCTGTGTGACTCTGGGCAGATCACTTTCTCAGAATCTCCATTTTCTTATCAAAGTGAGGAAAATAAAAGATCGAATGCATACATTTATTATAAGGATTTTATGAGATAATCTATGTTTGGCATACATAATGTTCTGAAAAAATAAACAAACCTTTTAGCTGCTGTTATTATTACAATTGGAGCTTAAAGAGTTGCAAGCGGGCTGCTGGAACTCCGAGTTCCCTTTTCCCATGGTTGGTGGAGCACATAGATAACAAACACAGATGACAAAGGGGTTTACACTGATCTTTAAGTGGCCTTTTGACATTCAATGGAAGGTACTTGACCCCCGACAGCAAATTAATTTCTAGAACAGGGTCCTAGCCTCGGTGAGCATTGATGGTTATCCAGCTCTTTACATCACAAAGGGGAATCGTGTGGGCTGCTCTGCATTTTTTTTTGGGGGGGGGGGCTGTGTGAGGCACCGCAGGATCCTAGTTTCCTGACCAGGGATGGAACCCGCATTCCCTGCAGTGGAAGCGAGGAGTCTTACCCACTGGACCACCAGGGAAGTCCCTGGTCTGCGCTGTTGATTGGAGCTAAGTCTGAGATGATGAGGTCAACCTCTGAGCACAGAAGCCAGAGAAACACTCTTCCAGACCACAGGCAGCGCCTTACTTAGCCAGCCAGTACGTGCCATGGGTCATGGGCCTGGGAGAGAGTGTGGACGGCCCCATGTAACACTTCACCACTGCTGGAAACAGTTCAGAGTGTTTGACCCCAGCTCAGCATGAGGTAGGGGTTGTTAGCCAACTGGGGTATCAAAGACTGGGATATCTGGGGTGTGAGACTTGGAAAGAGTGTGAGAGAATTCTGCCTCTTGGGGTCAGATTAAACTCCAGATGGATTTAGCTCTGGAAGGAGATTCTCTAGGTGGAATGAACAGCTGGGACCAAGAGGCCATGGTCTGCCTTCGTGATTCATCCCTGGGGCTCCCCCATCCTGCTCCCCACTGCTCCTGCCTTGTTGGCCCCAGGAGCAGGGGCTGCTTTTTTAATGCCCCAGCCCAGCTGGACACAAATGCTTCTCTGAACTCTTCTTAGCTCAGCTGTGACAGCTGGAATTTCTCAGAAGGCTTCTTAAAGGAGGGCAAAGGGAAATAAACCAGAAAATAAGAGTAAAAACCTGTCCAGCTTCAAGAAATCAGGTCCCTTCAGCTCTGTCTCATTCCCAGGAGGGTCCCAAGGAGAGATTCACTCATTCATCCTCATCCCAAGGGTTGGGACACGTCCGCAGGCCCCTTGCTGGCTTTCCTTCTTAGCCAGATCCCCGTCGCCGTCCAGAAGGGCCCTCATGCATATCTTAGCCCCCACTGGTTCTGGCCAGAACTCCTCAGGCTCCCCCTTCATCTGCAAGACCTGAAGGATTCAGGAGGAAGCTCGGTTCCTCAGAGAAGGTTCTGTCTTGCACAAATAGGAAGCAGTCTGGCCCTGTGCAGGTCCACTGTTGAGGGAGCATCTACACAACATGTCTGGAGGGGTGGTTTCTCATAAAGGTTTTACCTACACACTTATTTCACAGGTGAGAAAACTGAAATTCAAACGAGGTTAAATGACATGCCCAGGGTCCCTGATTGATGCGAAGGTCAGGATTCAATTCATGTCCCCTGATGCCAAGCTGCCTTCTCTTTTTTTAATTCACACAGCCTGCTAGTTTATTATTTCGTGACTTCAGTCCCCACTCCTCTCTCCTCTCTTCCCCAGAATTCACTGTCGCATGACCAATGTCGCTGAAGTTGCTTTGATTTACCGATGGAGAAAATGTTTACAGAAGGTCAGCGGAAAAAAAAAACAAGTCAGCAGACGCGCAGTAAGTCCTGGTTGAATTACGTTGATAATCGTAGAGTTGTTGATAATCGTAGTGATAATAATGAAACTAACCGATGCATTTTAAAGGGGGAAAGAACTTTCATTGAAAGGGGATAAAAAGAGAGCAGTGCCTTAAAATCCAATGACTTTGCAGGAGCAGGGGAATTTTTCCTGGGATTACGTTTCAGCTCCGTGTGAGCTTTGGTGGGGGGATGTACCTGTTTCATAGGAGTGTGGGTGATAACATAACAATTACCATTAAATGTTTTTCTTTGAAGATTTTGCAGTCGAATAACTAGGAACAGCAAAGGTTTAGTGTGAGAAGCCAGGGAAACGTGGCCATAGGAATAACGTTCACATTTAATTGCTTTAAATGACAGCCTCAAACACAATGCAATTAAAAACATACAATAAACATGTGGTGGAATTTAGAGCATCTGGGTCTGTTTAAATTGCTCTTGTTTTTCAACATCAAGGGTATTATTGATAAAAACAAAAATCTTTGTAATCACTAAATTTAATCCAACTAACGATGATGAGAAGGCCGTTGTAAACATGAAACATAACTTGAGAACTAAAGCTTACATATTTTCCTCATTGGGAAAGGCATGTTTTGAGTCATTTGCATTGGAGAAAGCTGCAGAACCATCGAGGCAGGGCTTCTGGGCTAAGAGGCTGCCAGAGAGAGCCCCCAGCCAGCTGGCACTTCAGAAGGATACAACTGTTGGTCACAGAGAAACTGAGCAGCAGTTGTTAATACCTTTGGTCTCATACCCATAGGAGGGAGAGAAGCAAGTGTGCATTGAGGTAGGAAGACGTTGAAAATCGGTAGAAGACAAAAAAATGTCCCCGGGGAGAAACGTTGGCCTAAGTATAAAATATAAATGAACCTATTTATGTTTGGCTTTTGCAATTCAAGTTTTAGGTCTGGTTTTACATTTTTATCCCTTCTTGATTCCATGGGGAACTTTCACCATCAAAATTTCCATTGAATTAACAAATATTTATTGAGTGTGTGGTCTTGGGCACCATGGGGGCTAGAATATGACTCCTCTTCTTGTTTGTGTAAATGGAGGTGCACTCACTTGGGAACAGGCATTTCTCTGGAACCATCCAAGTTGTCTTTTCTGGGAACATGGTGACAACAACTGTTGGCTGGTCTTCTCTATTTCTGCCTCACCCCTGCCTCCTAATTCTCACACGTAGTTTTGCCCTAGTCGGTATCATTCCTTAATAAAACGTGAAAGGATTCTTGGGACTTTATAAGGACAGCAAAAGATTAATTGAGAAGACCCAAATTCACACAATGGAATAGACTAATACTTAGTTTATTAAACAGCTATCCCAAGCACATCAATAGAAACAGTAAATTACATATTACGGATATGCATGATAGGAGCCATGCTTTGATGGTTAATACCACCTCCTCCAAGTCCCATATTGGTCTAACTTTCTAAGGAGGGGCTGTCCGGGGCAGCGTTCTGTGCCGGTGTTGTGTCATCATCCAATCTGCTTCTGTGTCACGATCTGGTGTCCATACTGAAGTGCTCCTTCCTTGAATCCAAGGCAATATATTATTGCAAAACTTTCTTATTATTGATGTCACTCGTGTTCAAGCTCAGTCTTTTAAACAACATTAACTGTACTTCTACTGTGTGAGCTATCTACCTGGCCACCATGAGGATCCGTGAAGTACTTAACTGTTGGAGATGGCTCTCTGGATATACTAAACAGTTTAGAAATGTTTCCTAGCACAGACCTCTGTATACTTCTTTGAAAATGTTATGTATTCTGAGTGAGGAAAAAAAAATCCATCAACTCATTAGAAAATGGGAAAAAGACATTTACAGAAACTCACAGAGGAAATCAATCGAAGGTAAATTACAGATATTCAAATCTTATGAAAAGATGCGTCTCTTGGGCTTCCCTGGTGGTACAGTGGTTGAGAGTCCGCCTGCCGATGCAGGGGACATGGGTTCGTGCCCCGGTCCGGGAAGATCCCACATGCTGCGGAGCAGCTGGGCCCGTGAGCCATGGCTGCTGAGCCTGCGCGTCCGGAGCCTGTGCTCCGCAACTGGAGAGGCCACAACAGTGAGAGGCCCACGTACCCCCCCCCCCCAAAAAAAAAAAAAAAGAAAAACAAAAATGATAAAAAAAAAAAAAAAAAAAAAAAAGATGCGTCTCTCCAATAACATACAAGGCAAAGTAAAACAATAGCAACTTTTAAAATTTCCTATCAGAGTAGGAAAGATGACAAATACTGCTAATAAGCGCTTTGGCAAAGGTGTGGGGGAAACAGGCACTTCTATGCTGGGGATGGGAGAGTAATTGGTACAATGTCTTTTGGAGAGCAATTTGGCTTTGTCTATAACAATTAGAATGTATATATCCTTTGAATCAGAAATTCCACATATAGGAATTTATCCTATGGAAATACACAACTGTGGAAGAGATAGATATATTCATTACATTATTTATAATAGCATAAAGTTGGAAACTCCCTGTTAATCATTAGGGAATTAGTTAAATAAACTATGGTAATTCCATAATCCACACAATGGAACCCTCTGTGATTATTGAAAAAAGATGAAGTGGATCTATATGTGTCCGTCTGGGAAAAGGTTCACAATATACTCAAAAAACCAAGTTGTCCATAAGTGTGTATACTTTGACTTTTTTTTCTTGAAAGAGCTTGAATTGTGTTTTCACGTGCACAGAGTTTTCTGGAAAAAAATATGGTGTTTATCTTTAGGGAGGGAGGATTTTGGGCGTACTTTCACTTGGTACTTTATAGACTTTTGCCTTATTTGAATCCTTTTTTTAAAAACAAGGAACCTGAATATAACAAAACAGAAACAGAGAATAAACTAGTAGTTACCAGTGGGGAGAGGGATGGGGGGAGGGGGAAGATAGGGGAAGGAGATTAAGAGGTACAAATTACTAGGTATAAAATAAATAAGATACAAGGATGTAATGTACAGCACAGGGAACATAGCCAATATTTTATAATCACTTTAAGTGGAGTATAATCTATAAAAATATCAAATCACTATGTTGTACACCTGAAACTAATATAATATTGTAAATCAACCATACTTCAATTTAAAAGAATTAAAAAAAACAAAACAAGGAACCTGTTTTATTTATAAAATTAGAAAATCCACAAATAATACTTTTAAAATAGAAGTCTATAGGGGCTGCTATGAGATGAGTCTAGAGAATGTTAAATCTTGGTGGAAAGCAGTGGCTTTCAGCCTATGACCCATTATACTCTTTCCCTGTTCAGGAGCTTTGTCTCTGGGTCTCATTTACATTTCCCCTCCTTCCTCTTCCTAGCTTGACCCTCCTAGGGTCCCTGGCTGGGTCTGACAATTAAACTGACAAAGACAAACTAACAGGAAAAAAGCATACAGGTTTTATTAAATTTTATAGTACAGACCCAAAGAAGTGAACAGAGCAGGAAGCTTTTATACCTTTTAAACAAAGAAACAATAAATTTTTGAAGAATTGACAAGACAGAGGGCTTTGGGTTACAAGTAGAAAATGGTGAAGAAATAACTAGGAAGATAAGGGTTAGTTTAACAAGGTTTGTTTGTATGGGTTTCTTGGCTCCCAATTCCCTGTCTCTGTTGATAAGAATGTCTTCCTTCCTCCTGGTGCAGAGAGGGTACCTTTCACATGGGAGTTTTATGGCCTGTTTCAGTGAAGAGGCATGAGGTGGGGAGGTCAGAGTGAATTTCCTGCTTCTGCCATTTTTTTTTTTTTTCAAATTCCTTCAGCTTAAGATACACCAAGATGCCGTATTTTGGGGGTAGTGTGTCTTGAACCCCATCACAAACGTCTCCCCTCTTATGTTGACAATGTGACTTGCAATCTCAGTAGCATCCTGTCTTCCTCACCTCTCATAGCCAGTGTCGCCAAGCTCTGCAAAAGCAGCCTGCGTGATATTCTTATATCTCTCTTTTGCATCCCCAGCAAAGTTGAAGAGCCTTCCTTGAACGTCACATCCTACTGTGACCACAACTTCCCTCAAACTCCAAAGCATTGTGTTTTCTTCTCTGATGTACATATCTGTTCTAGTTTGTATGGAGTTAGTTCTGTGTGTTTCTCACCCTCCCTCCCCAACTCTATTTGGATCACAAGCTCCTTGAAGTAGAGGACCTTTCTACTCACATTTACCTTTACCTTATTTACCTTTACCTCTGCAAATCTTGCACAGGGCCTCATGTGGTAGGTACTCAAATTACTTGCTTGTTGGATTACCTTGAATCCCAGACTCCAAGTGCAGTGCATTGACTTGAGTTGAACTGGTCCCTGTTACGGCCTATGGTCTGAGGACCCCTTTAGACCTGGCACCCAATCTCCGGAGAGGCCTGAGGAACAAATGCTGCTTAGGTTCTGGTGGTTGTAAAAAACAGAGACTTATTTAAACTATCTCAGGAGAAAAGAAGATCTATCTTAAGGATGCTGATGGCCTGGACCAGAATGTGGTCTAGAGCTGAGCGAGCTGGCACAGGCGTCTCTCCGATGAGTGGCCTGGTTGTTCCACGTCACTGTATTTCTGCATCTCTTGGTATATCTGCTCCATTCTCCTTCTGATAACTCTTTGAGTCTGGCTTCTGTAACCTGTAACTCCTGTTCCCATGTAATTTTGGCTTATACTAGATTATCATGGCCTCTCTGGTTTCTTCTTACATTGCAAACCTTCTGTTTTAGCCTTATCGCTAATTATACTCTTCTCTTAGCATTTCTTGGTTCAAGTGCCATAGAAAGAGAATCCGATGGGCACAGTGTATTTTTTGGATTGGCTGCCCTTGATCCAGGTGTCTGCCCCCCGGTCCAATCAGCTCTTGCAGTGCTAGAACAGTGGGAAGAGAACGCCATTAAGGCCCAAATATGGCTACTTAGCGGCTACCCTTAACACAGGTGTCTTCTGTCACAGTAGCGTGGAGGGTGTGTCAGCCTTCTGCAGCGGGTTCTGCCCAGTTAGGGATGTCATACAGCGCTGTCTCTATAGCTGTTGCATTGGGAACCAGGAACCCAAGTGAACGAAGGAAGGGCCAAGAGAAAGAACCTCCTGGTTGGCTGGAATCTCAGTTCTCTCATAACATTGCCTCGCCTGCCCACAGCACCTTCTCACCAGACAATGAGAACGTTTCCCAACATGAGATGTATGAGGGTGAATGGGCTAGAAGGAAATCAGCAAACAAAGCAGTCCTAATACTGATGTGAGGAAATGCTGTGAATTTTACAAGTGAGAACATCGATCTTCACTAGGAAGATCACAAGGAGAGAAAAAGAAGATAAACCCAACAGAGAACTTGATACCCAGCCAACTCAGAGGATGAAATAAGCCAGGCCCTTAGGATGCTGAAATGAGAGTCTAATAAAATGGCAGTTGATGTAATCAAGAGTAACTGCAGCTTTAGACATGAGAGTGCGTTTAAAAGGATTGAGTATTGATTCTCCAACACTATTATAGGGTTGACCAACAGAGGACGCATCCTAGCCCTTCTGTTTGCAACTTCAAGGGAATTTCATAAGTTGCCAGTGGATTCGTCTTTTCTGTACTGCAGGAATTTTCTCTTGGTATGAATATGAAGATATTTTAAAAGAGACAAGAAAACTTAGTTATAGAGCAATCTTTGTTCTGTATTTCGAGGATGATTAAATCCCTTTTTCCCTCCCTCCCTCCCTTCCTTCCTTCCTTCCTTCCTTCCTTCCTTCTTTCCTTCCTTATGAACATGTCTTCTGTCTAAGACTTAGTATGCACAGTGATTTTTACTCAGCAGCATGAGAAATACAAATATATACAGTACCGAAGAAAGTCTATCATTTATCGAATGCTTACCATGTGTCAGGTACTGTTCAATGCTCTTTACACATATCAATTATTAGCCTTAAAAGGTAGGTACTACTATTATCCTTACCTGTAAAAGGAAGCAATGGAGGCACAGGTGGTTCAGTAACTTTCTCAAGATCACAGTCAGAAAGTTGCAAAACTGGACACTTGGCCTCAGTGCCAGTGGGAGTATGTGCAATGTTCGTGGACCACTCGGGCAATTGCAGGATGTGATGTGTGAAGAGGGAAGCTCGGTGAAGGAAGGATGGAGGGAGCAAGAAAAGGAAGAGTCTGCTTGTCAGCTCACAGAGGACCCATTTTCCCCAGGATGATTTTTCTGGAGAGGGGAGTCTGAGGGGAGAGAAGGACCGCAGGGGCAGTCCAGTTTACCACAGGTTCCGTCCCTGAGCCATTAAGAAACATGGAAGCAGCTGATAGGGAAATCAGTGGCACACAAGTCCTGAATTTGCACCCTGCCTTCACTGCTTCCTACCTGTGTGACCTTGGACAAGCCTTTTATCCTTTCTTTCCATAGTTATGATCAAGTGAGGGGGCATTTTTTTTTATACCGTGAAGGGCCATTCAAATATTTGATATGAAATGTCCATGGCCAGGTGGGACGTATTTGAGTAGAGCTAATTACTGTGCCAGTGGCCAGCCCTTGCTCTGTATTGTAAGTACAGGACTGGTTCCTCAGTCCTCAGTCGAAATGTATTCACTTGCGTTGACCTGTCCCTTCAGTAAAAGTGAGTCCCAACAAGAATGTGGAGTCTGGAGGAGCTGCCCTGAGGAACACTCAAGAAGAGAAAGGCCAATGGCTTTTCTTAGGAGAATTTGCTCCGGGACTATTACCATCTTTCTCAGACTAGCAACTTCTAGACCTTCATAAGGAATTACTAAGACAAGGTGGCTTGTGGCAAAATAAAAGGGAAGAGAAGCCAGACACAAACAGCCACATATTGTATGATTCTGTTTACATGAAATGCTCAGAAGAGGCAAATCTATAGAGACAGAAACCAGATTAGCAGTTGCCAGGGAATGAGAGGAGTGTGGAATGGGGGGTGCTTGCTGATGGGCAGGGGTTTCTTCTTGGGGGTGATGAAAGTGTTCTGGAAATAGATAGTGACTGTATTCCCACACTCTTGGGAACGTACTAAAAGCCGTTGAAGAGTACACTTGAAAAGGGTGGATTTTGTGGTGTGTGAATTAAATCTCAATTTAAAAAGGTACAATTAAGAGAGGAGACTCCCAGCAAGGTTCCCACTGCCATAGAAGATTTCCTCATCATGGAAGTCTCTCTGAGTGGAGGCGAAGCCATAGGTTCCCGGAGCTGCAAAGAATGCTGCCCACTGAGGGTCCCGAGTGAGGAGTAGACTCACAGGCAGATCCCCACACCCCCAAGCCCTGAACAGATGGCCTGTGGAAAGAGAGGTAGAGAGACCGCTCCCAAGACCCCCAGGCCCGTTCCTCACTGGGCAACAGAAGACCACAGCAAATCAGCTGCCACAGACGGGACCCAGGTAAAATTTCTGCCTTTGAAAGCACGCCCCGAGCACTTCAAGATGGTCCCTGGGAGAGGAAGCTCTGACCCAGACTCGGCGCATATTTTGTGGTTTGGTGGTATAGGGGGGCAGAAACTGGTGCACGTCAATGTCAGTCTAGAGCTGAAGGGTTGAAAGGCTCCCTTGACTCTTTGCTCCTTCACTTGTGGCTTACCTCAAGCCATGCACTCTCTCCACCCTCCTGGAGGAGGTCCTGGGGGAAGAATCCTTTTTTCTTTTTTTTAAGAAAATACAGTAAGCATTCACCTTGGTCTACAAATGCAGGATCATCACACACATACGCACCACTTTCTGTATTTTCTTTAAATCAACATAATTCCAGCTGTAAGCTCCCATCCTGTGGGCTAGTGGGAATTTGGTCATTGCTGGCTCCACCTACCACGTGGGCCCAAGCAGCACCAGGATCCACTTTACATGGTCCCTGGAGATGGGGAAGAGCCTTCAGCTTTAGTGAGTCAAACTCCAGGCCTGAGTGCTCCCTTGAAGTCTGGAAGCATGGGCTGGGGGTCTTGCATGGGACAGGGACCCTCTCATCTTTCCTGCTGGGATCTTACCACCTCTCCCTAGAAGCTGCCCTGAGTTGTGTGGAGGGTCCCTGCTCGTGCAGGACCCATCACAGCCTGTTTTATCCATCAGATACAAAAGCCTAGGAGCTTTTCAAGGGCTCAGAAAGAGTCTGATCGTCGGAAGAAAATCCATGGGCTCCAAAATACAAAAAAGAGAACAGCATAATAGAAATGAAGCAATGTTTAATTGTGTTTAGAAATCGAATACTGTCAACCTCATCAATTGTTAAACTTAATATTCATGAACACTGCACTCTATGTGAAAACAGTTTGTTACTTAGCTTCTCTCATTTTGCGAGAATTTCTGTATAAAATAACGTTTGCTAAGTCATTCTTTTTTTTTTTTTTCCCCCCTCCCCATATCCTCAAGTCCATGCTCAAGTAAGTCTGTGTTTTATTCCCGTCCTACCACTAATCTCTTCATGACATTTTTTTCCTTAGAGTCCATATATATGTGTTAGCATACGGTATTTGTTTTCTCCTTCTGACTTACTTCACTCTGTATGACAGACTCCAGGTCCATCCACCTCATTATAAATAACTCAGTTTCATTTCTTTTTATGGCTGAGTAATATTCCATTGTATATATGTGCCACATCTTCTTTATCCATTCATCTGTTGATGGACACTTAGGTTGCTTCCATGTCCTGGCTATTGTAAATAGAGCTGCAATGAACATTTTGGTACATGAGTCTTTCTGAATTATGGTTTTCTCAGGGTATATGCCCAGTAGTGGGATTGCTGGGTCATATGGTAGTTCTATTTGTAGTTTTTTAAGGAACCTCCATACTGTTCTCCATAGCGGCTGTATCAATTTACATTCCCACCAGCAGTGCAAGAGGGTTCCCTTTTCTCCACACCCTCTCCAGCATTTATTGTTTCTAGAGTTTTTGATGATGGCCAATCTGACCGGTGTGAGATGATATCTCATTGTAGTTTTGATTTGCATTTCTCTAATGATTAATGATGTTGAGCATTCTTTCATGTGTTTGTTAGCAATCTGTATATCTTCTTTGGAGAAATGTCTATTTAGTTCTTCTGCCCATTTTTGGATTGGGTTGTTTGTTTTTTTGTTATTGAGCTGCATGAGTTGCTTATAAATTTTGGAAATTAATCCTTTGTCAGTTGCTTCATTTGCAAATATTTTCTCCCATTCTGAGGGTTGTCTTTTGGTCTTGTTTATGGTATCCTTTGCTGTGCAAAAGCTTTTAAGTTTCATTAGGTCCCATTTGTTTATTTGTGTTTTTATTTCCATTTCTCTAGGAGATGGGTCAAAAAGGATCTTGCTGTGATTTATGTCGTATAGTGTTCTGCCTATGTTTTCCTCTAAGAGTTTGATAGTGTCTGGCCTTACATTTAGGTCTTTAACCCATTTTGAGTTTATTTTTGTGTATGGTGTTAGGGATTGTTCTAATTTCATACTTTCACATGTAGCTGTCCAGTTTTCCCAGCACCACTTATTGAAGAGGCTGTCTTTTCTCCACCGTATATCCTTCCCTCCTTTATCAAAGATAAGGTGACCATATGTGTGTGGGTTTATCTCTGGGCTCTCTATCCTGTTCCATTGATCTATATTTCTGTTTTTGTGCCAGTACCATATTGTCTTGGTTACTGTAGCCTTGTAGTAGAGTCTGAAGTCAGGGAGCCTAATTCCTCCAGCTCCATTTCTCGTTCTCAAGATTGCTTTGGCTATTCGGGGTCTTTTGTGTTTCCATACAAATTGTGAAATGTTTTGTTCTAGTTCTGTAAAAAATACCAGTGGTAATTTGATAGGGATTGCATTGAATCGGTAGATTGCTTTGGGTAGTATAGTCATTTTCACAATGTTGATTCTTCCAATCCAAGAACATGGTATATTTCTCCACCTATTTGTATCATCTTTAATTTCTTTCGTAAGTGTCTTATAGTTTTCTGCATACAAGTCTTTTGTCTCCTTAGGTAGGTTTATTCCTAGATATTTTATTCTTTTTGTTGCAATGGTAAATGGGAGTGTTTTCTTAATTTCACTCTCAGATTTATCATCATTAGTGTATAAGAATGCCAGAGATTTCTGTGCATTAATTTTGTATCCTGCAACTTTACCAAATTCATTGATTAGCTCTAGTAGTTTTCTGGTAGCATCCTTAGGATTCTCTATGTATAGTATCATGTCATCTGCAAACAGTGACAGCTTTACTTCTTCTTTTCCTATTTGGATTCCTTTTATTTCTTTTTCTTCTCTGATTGCTGTTGCTAGAACTTCCAAAACTATGTTGAATAAGAGTGGTGAGAGTGGGCAACCTTGTCTTGTTCCTGATCTTAGTGGAAATGGTTTCAGTTTTTCACCATTGAGAATGATGCTAGCTGTGGGTTTGTCATATATGGCCTTTATTATGTTGAGGAAAGTTTCCTGTATGCCTACTTTCTGCAAGGTTTTTATCATAAATGAGTGTTGAATTTTGTCAAAAGCTTTCTCTGCATCTATTGAGATGATCATATGGTTTTTCTCCTTCAGTTTGTTGATATGGTGTATCACGTTGATTGATTTGCGTATATTGAAGAATCCTTGCATTCCTGGGATAAACCCCACTTGATCATGGAGTATGATCCTTTTAATGTGCTGTTGGATTCTGTTTGCTAATATTTTGTTGAGGATTTTTGCATCTATGTTCATCAGTGATATTGGCCTGTAGTTTTCTTTCTTTGTGACGTCTTTGTCTGGTTTTGGTATCAGGGTGATGTTGGCCTCATAGAATGAGTTTGGGAGTGTTCCTCCCTCTGCTATCTGTTGGAAGAGTTTGAGAAGGATAGGTGTTAGCTCTTCTCTAAATGTTTGATAGAATTCGCCTGTGAAGCCATCTGGTCCTGGGCTTTTGTTTGCTGGAAGATTTTTAATCACAGTTTCAATTTCAGTGCTTGTGATTGGTCTGTTCAAATTTTCTATTTCTTCCTGGTTCAGTCTCGGCAGGTTGTGCATTTCTAAGAATTTGTCCATTTCTTCCAGGTTGTCCATTTTATTGGCATACAGTTGCTTGTAGTAATCTCTAATAATCTTTTGTATTTCTGCAGTGTCAGTTGTTACTTCTCCTTTTTCATTTCTAATTCTATTGATTTGAGTCTTCTCCCTTTTATTCTTGATGAGTCTGGCTAATGGTTTATCAATTTTATTTATCTTCTCAAAGAACCAGCTTTTAGTTTTATTGATCTTTGCTATTGTTTCCTTCACTTCTTTTTCATTTATTTCTGATCTGATCTTTATGATTTCTTTCCTTCTGCTAAATTTGGGGTTTTTTTGTTCTTCTTTCTCTAATTGCTTTAAGTGCAAAGTTAGGTTGTTTATTCGAGATGTTTCCTGTTTCTTAAGGTATGATTGTATTGCTATAAACTTGCCTCTTAGAACTGCTTTTGCTGTATCCCATAGGTTTTGGGTCGTCGTGTCTCCATTGTCATTTGTTTCTAAGTATTTTTTGATTTCCTCTTTGATTTCTTCAGTGATCACTTCGTTATTAAGTAGTGTATTGTTTAGCCTCCATGTGTTTGTATTTTTTACAGATCTTTTCCTATAATTGATATCTAGTCTCATAGCGTTGTGGTCGGAAAAGATACTTGATACGATTTCAATTTTCTTAAATTTGCCAAGGCTAGATTTGTGACCCAATATATGATCAATCCTGGAGAATGTTCCATGAGCACTTGAGAAAAATGTGTATTCTGTTGTTTTTTGGATGGAATGTCCTATAAATATCAATTAAGTCCATCTTGTGTAATGTATCATTTAAAGCTTGTGTTTCCTTATTTATTTTCATTTTGGATGATCTGTCCATTGGTGAAAGTGGGGTGTTAAAGTCCCCCATTATAATTGTGTTACTGTCGATTTCCCCTTTTAAGGCTGTTAGTATTTGTCTTATGTATTGAGGTGCTCCTATGTTGGGTGCATAAATATTTACAATTGTTATATCTTCTTCATGGATCGATCCCTTGATCATTATGTAGTGTCCTTCTTTGTCTCTTGTAATAGTCTTTATTTTAAAGTCTATTTTGTCTGATATGAGAATTGCTACTCCAGCTTTCTTCTGATTTCCATTTGCATGGAATATCTTTTTCCATCCCCTTACTTTCAGTCTGTATGTGTCCCTAGGTCTGAAGTGGGTCTCTTGTAGACAGCATATATATGGGTCTTGTTTTTGTATCCATTCAGCCACTCTGTGTCTTTTGGTGGGAGCATTTAATCCATTTACATTTAAGGTAATTATCGATATGTATGTTCCTATTACCATTCACTTAATTGTTTCGGGTTGTTCTTGTAGGTCTTTTCCTTCTCTTGTGTTTCTTGCCTAGAGAAGTTCCTTTAGGATTTGTTGTAGAGCTGGTTTGGTGGTGCTGAACTCTCTCAGCTTTTGCTTGTCTGTAAAGGTTTTAATTTCTCCATCAAATCTGAATGAGATCCTTGCTGGGTAGAGTAATCTTGGTTGTAGGTTTTTTTCCTTCATCACTTTAAATATGTCCTGCCACTCCCTTCTGGCTTGTAGAGTTTCTGCTGAAAGATCAGATGTTAACCTTATGGGGATTCCCTTGTGTGTTATTTGTTGTTTTTCCCTTGCTGCTTTTAATATGTTTTCTTTGTATTTAATTTTTGACAGTTTATTATGTGTCTTGGCGTGTTTCTCTTTGGGTTTATCCTGTATGGAACTCTCTGTGCTTCCTGGACTTGATTGATTATTTCCTTTCCTATATTAGGGAAGTTTTCAACTATAATCTCTTCAAATATTTTCTCAGTCCCTTTCTTTTTCTCTTCTTCTTCTGGGACCCCTATAATTCGAATGTTGGTGCGTTTAATGTTGTCCCAGAGGTCTCTGAGACTGTCCTCAGTTCTTTTCATTCTTTTTTCTTTCTTCTGCTCTGCAGTAGTTATTTCCACTATTTTATCTTCCAGGTCACTTATCCGTCCTTCTGCCTCAGTTATTCTGCTATTGATCCCATCTAGAGTATTTTTAATTTCATTTATTGTGTTGCTTATCGTTTCTTGCTTCCTCTTTATTTCTTCTAGGTCCCTGTTAACTGTTTCTTGCAAATTGTCTATTCTATTTCCAAGATTTTGCATCATCTTCACCATCATTATTCTAAATTCTCTTTCAGGTAGATTGGCTATTACCTCTTCATCTGTTAGGTCTGGTGTGTTTTTATCTTGCTCCTTCATCTGTTGTGTGTTTTTCTGTCTTCTCATTTCGCTTATCTTACTGTGTTTGGGGTCTCCTTTTTGCACGCTGCAGGTTCGTAGTTCCTGTTGTTTTTGGTGGCTGTCCCCAGTGGCTAAGGTTGGTTCAGTGGGTTGAGTAGATTCCCTGGTTGGGGGGACTAGTGCCTCTGTTCTGGTGGATGAGGCTGGATCTTGTCTTTCTGATGGGCAGGTCCTCGTCTGGTGGTGTGTTTGGGGATGTTGGTTACCTTATTATGATTTTAGGCAGCCTCTCTGCTAATGGATGGGGCTGTAGACCTGTCTTGCTCTTTGTTGGGGATAGGGTGTCCAGCACTGTTCTTTGCTGGTCCTTGAGTGAAGCTGGGTCTTGGTGTTGAGATGGAGATCTCTGGGAGATTTTCGCCGTCTGATATTACGTGGAGCTGGGAGGTCTCTTGTGGACTAGTGTCTTGAGGTTGGTTCTCCCACCTCAGGGACACCGCCCTGGTGCCTGGCTGGGGCGCCAAGAACCTTTAATCCACACGGCTCAAAATAAAAGGTAGAATAAATAGAAAGGAAAGAAAAGGAAGGAAGGAGGGAGGGAGGGAAGGAAGGAAGAAAGGAAGGAAGAAATGAAGGAAGGAAGCAAGAAAGGAAGGAAGGAAGGTGCAGAGGAAGAAAGGGAGGAAGGAAGAGAGGAAGGGAGGAAAGAAGGGGGGAAGGAAGGGAGAAAGGAGGGAAGGAGGGAAGAAAGGAAGGAAGAAAGGAAGAAAGAAAGGGAGAAGACAGAGTAGTATAAAGTATAGTTATTAAAATAAAAAATAATTATTAAGAAGAAAAATTTCCTTTAAAAAAAAAAAAAACAGAAAAATGGGTCGGTCTAACCCTAGGACAAATGGTGAAAGCAAAGTTATACAGACAAAATCTCACACAGCAGCACACACATACACACTCACAAAAAGAAAAAAAAAAGGGAAAATAATAGTATATCTTGCTCCCAAAGTCCACCTCCTCAACTTGGGATGATTCGTTGTCTATTCAGGTTTTCCACAGATGCAGGGCACTTAAAGTTGATTGTGGAGCTTTAATCCGCCGCTTCTGAGGCTGCTGGGAGGGACCTCCCCCTCTCCTCTCTGTTCGCACAGCTCCTGGGGTTCAGCTTTGGACTTGGTCCCGCCTCTGCGTGTAGGTTGTCCGAGTGCGACTGCCCTTCGCTCAGACAGGACGATGTTAAAGGAGCAGTTGATTCGGGGGCTCCAGCTCACTCAGGCTGGGGGGAGGGAGTGGCACGGGGGCGGGGCGAGTCCGCGGCGGCAGAGGCCGACGTGACGCTGCACAGGCCCAAGGCGCGCCGTGCGTTCTCCCGGGGAAGCTGTCCCTGGATCCCGGGACCCCGGCAGTGGCGGGCCGCACGGGCTCCCGGGAGGGCCGGTGTGGAGAGTGACCTGTGCTCACACACAGGCCTCTTGGTGGTGGCAGCAGCAACCTTAGCGTCCGACACCCGTCTCTACTGTCCGTTGCTCAGTCATTCTTGGTCAGGAAAAGATTAGCAGCACCAGGGAACAACTCTAGAACCCACTAACCCTTCATGCTAGGCAAGTTTTCTTAAAGCAGAACTTTGCAAAGTTTCATGTGCCTGGTGAGTCATGGGGATCTAGTTGCAGTGCAGTTCTGATTCAGTAGGCCTGGGGTGGGACTGAGATTGCGCTTTTCTAGAAAATCTCCCAGGTGGGGTAAAGATGATGCTGGTCTTCTCCAGACCACATTTTGTGTAGCAAAGCTCTAAAGCATGCTTTCATTTATTGCTTCTTGTTCAAGAACCTCCAGTACCCTCAGCTGACTTTAGGGTTAAGTCCAGAGTCCACTGGTTCCATCAAGTTTTGATACTTTGATATTGACACATCTTTCCCACTGGGGTCCCAGTGAATTTCTGTGTCCAGGCAATGCTTCTTCCAGCCCGCAGGCTTATTGCTTTGTTCAGGCTGTCTCTCTGCCTATAATGCCTTCTCTGCTGATCTCTGCCAAGTGGGACCCTGTCTACTCTTCAGCCTCCCACCCAACTACTGCTTCCTCTGTGAAACTTGTCCCAAACTTGCCTGCCAATAGCACTTCCTTCCTTCCCCAAATTCAGTTTTTGTAATCCACAGGGTGGCCCTGATTATGTACCCTCTCATGTTGTTAGCTAACTCTTTTGAAGATGTCTTCCTTCTCTGACTAGGCTGTAAGGCGCTAGCTGATGTTGCTAAGGTTTCTCACTCTTTCTGAAGTCTAGACTTGGCTCTGTCATTAGTTAGCCACATGATCTTGGAAAAATCACTTTATTTCTCTGGGTCTTGAGTTCCTCATTTGTAAAATGAGGAGTCAAACTAACTCAGAGACTGCTGAAAGCCTGTCTGCTTCTGAAATTCCCTGGTTCCATATGGTTCTGACTGCCCCACGTTGCCTAGGACATGGTTGACATCCAAGAACACACCTAGTGTATTTAATTAAATTGAAATTTTAAGCAAGGAAAGGCTATATGTCCCCAGAGAGGTCATGGATAAAGGGCCCTGGGGCAATGCAACAAATCATGGCTGTAGGAGAGATTCTTTCTTCCTGAGCCTCCCCCATGTCTGGAATTTGCCACCTTTTCTCAGTGCTAGGCTCTTCCCTCCTTCTATTCTTTTTTTTTTTTTTAAAACATCTTTATTTGAGTATAACTGTTTTACAATAGTGTGTTCGTTTCTCCTTTACAACAAAGTGAATCAGTTATACATATACATATGTTCCCATATCTCTTCCCTCTCGCGTCACCCTCCCTCCCACCCTCCCTATCCCACCCCTCTAGGTGTTCACGAAGCACAGAGGTGAACTCCCTGTGCTATGCGGCAGCTTCCCACTAGCTATCTAATTTACTTCTGGTAGTGTGTATATGTCCCTGCCACTCTCTCACATCGTCACCGCTTCCCCTTCCCCCTAGACCACAGAGAAAATAAAATGCAATGAGGGAAATGCTTAGGGGTGTGAGAGAGAAACAAGAGAGGAAAGGGGGTGGGAGAGAGAGAGTAGGGGAGGGAAAAGTAGGGGGGGTAGGAGAAGAGTGGAACATGAGGTCATAATGTGGAGGGACCAGACTTTTCAGAGATCATCTGTCACAGCAACCTAGCCACCAGAAGATGTAAATAAACGAAGACGGTAATTCCATCTCAGATTTGTGGTGCTGTGAACAGCCCGTGGAAGCTCCGCTCTCACGGTGTGTCATGTCACCCACATGCCTTGATGGAATTAGAGCCCTAATTTATTTATGGTTGGGGATATGCTATTCCTTGTGGCATTGCAATTGTCTTTATTTTATAGGCTGCTTGAAGCAATTTAATATGGTTGGATCCTGCAGAGGATGCATACCAACAAAACTCAACAAGTGAGAGTTGGCTGGCTTGTTGGCTCATGGACAGCCAGCAGTCCAGAGTCATGCGAGGCCTGCCAGAAAATGGGGCTTCAGGTTTTTCATCTTCTTCATGGGGATCTCCCTCAGGAAGCAGGGACGCTACAGTGGGAGCATCAGCAGTCAGAGTAGGGATATTCTCCTCAGAGACCTGGCCTCAGCGGTGGTGGAAACAAACCCCCAGCAGGATCAAAAAGGGCCACAGTTCAAGGGGACAGCTCCTCCGTGTTTGGAGTGGAAGCAGGACTTTGTTCAAACCACTCCACATCAGGTATGGAGGGCCTCGACCATCAAACAGTGTAGAATAGTGTCAGGATTTGGAGTCAGTATCCCTGCATGCATGTCTTGCCACTGTCTGCGTTGTCTTGGGCAAGTCACTTACCTAAACCCCAGTCCTTAAAGGTAAAGTGGAAATAATATTTTCATACTGCAGAAGGTTGTTGAGATGTAGGTAAAGTGCTTGATAATCTCTGAGTGCTGCATAGACGGTGGCTCCAGCTGGGGGAGGCAATGTGTGGCTGACCTCACCTGTGGCACAATCCCTCCTCCAGAAGCTCTTGAATCCCTAAGGGAACCAAGTCTCAGGACGATAAGGCCGCCTACTGGCATCCTTCCTCACCTGTGTTTTTACCAACCGTCCTCATGGGTCCTGAGTCCTCTCTTGCTGAAGCAACCAGACACTAGACATCTCCAGGCTACACCACTGGCAGGCTTTAGATTCTTTTTTTAAAATTAATTATTTTTATTTTTGGTTGTGTTGGGTCTTCATTGCTGCGCGTGGGCTTTCTCTAGCTGCGGCGAGCGGGGGCTACTCTTTGTTATGGTGCACAGTCTTCCCATTGCGGTGGCTTCTCTTGTTGCGGAGCACGGGCTCCAGGTGCGCCGGCTTCCCTGGTGGTGCAGTGGTTAAGAATCCGCCTGCTAATGCAGAGGACACAGTTTTGAGCTCTGGTCTGGGAAGATCCCATGTGGCGTGGAGCAACAAAGCCTATGAGCCACAACTACTGAGCTCACGTGCCACAACAACTGAAGCAGGCTTTAGATTCTAATGGGCCAGGGCATTCTACTCTCTTCTAACCGTTCCTCTCACCCCTCTTCTGCAGGAGTAATACATGCTTTGTTCGTTTGATGGTTTTGTACATTAACTTTTCTGTCCTGAGACCATGGTAGGCATTCATTATGTCCTGGAGCGACATATCTTTTCCATCTAGATTCCAAGTTTCTAGAACGTTCTGGAGTTTCACTTGAGGAAGACAGAGCTAGGCACAGACAGGAACTATAGTTGAGAACTATATAACTTACTATATCCTAATTTCTCTGGAACACAGCTGTATGTATTTAAAGAAATTGTCAAGTGCTGAAAGAAAGAAAGAGGGGACTTCCCTGGCTGTCCAGTGGTTAAGACTCTGCACTTCCAATGCAGGAGGTTCAGGTTCCATCCCTGGTCGGGGAGCTAATATCCCACGTGCTGTGTGGCACCGCCAAAAATTTTTTTAAAAAATTTAAAAAAAGAAAAAAAGAAAGGAAGAAAGAGGAAGAGAGGAAGGAAGGAAAAAAAGAAAGGAAGGAGAAAGTTTTATATAACTGTACATCTTAGTATACACTGTAATTTCTTCACCTATGAAATGAGGAGTTTTGACCAAATGTCTCTGGCAGTCACATCCAGTTAATAATATCCTATAGATCTATAGTTTATGCCATCATTGGCAAATACATTACATAGGGTTCAATGACCATAGCAGACACCATTAATTAATCACAGCACTGTTCTCCTGTGCTTCAAACAATACCTTCCCAAATCATGTTACCAAGAGATGAAACCCATTTGGCTCCTGGGTTTACTCATTCAATCACCAAACTATTACTGAATAACCTTCATTGTTTTTACTTAAAAATTTTTTATCTTCCAACCTTCCCTATTCCCTTAGCTCCCTCATGACCACTACCATGCAGGAATTTCTATGAGAAAAATGCAATGCATATGATTTTTGGCTGAAGCTAAGAGGAGCAATGTCACGGAAGAGGTGGCATTTGAAGTATTATTAAAACAACACTAATAACCACTACCGTTTAGCAGAGGGCCTGTTCTATGACTGCCATTGAGTCTACACTTGATTTTACTAATCCTAACAATACTTCGAGATACTTATTATTTTTACCATCTCACAGATGAGGAAACTGAGGCTCAAGAGGAGTTAAGTCACTTGCCCAGGGACACACAGCATATAAGTGGCAGAGCTGAGATTCACCTTTGTAGCCCATGGTGGGTAGGATGTGCATAGATTGAAATAAAAGGAAGGAGACAGAGGCAGCACCTAGTAGCACCCCCCTAAAATGTAATATTTAGGTATAAGTCTAACAAAGTACATATGTACAAGATCTATATGAGGAAAACTACAAAGCTCTGATGAAGGATATCAAAGATGTCAAGCCATGGTGAAAGCTATCTCCATCAAAAAATGGAGAGATATTCCATATTCATGGATAGGAAGACACAATATTGTCAAGAGGTTAGCTCTTCCCAACTTTATCTATAGATTCAAGGCAATCCCAATCAAAATCCCTGCAAGTTATTTTGTGGATATCAACAAACTAATTCTTAAATTTATGTGGAGAGGCATTTAGATGGTCCAGAGCACAATATTGAAAGAGAACAATGTTGGAGGCCTGATGATAAGACTTACTGTAAAGCTACAGTAATCAGGACAAGTGGTCTTGGTAAAAGAATAGACAAATAGATCAATGGGACAGAATAGAGCCCAGAAATAGACCCACACAGATACAGTCAACTGATCTCTGACAAAGGAGCAAAGGCAGTTCAGTGGAGGAAAGATAGAAAAACAAATGGTGCTGGAACTACTGGATGTGCAAAAAAAAAAAAAAAAAAAAGAATCTAGACACAGACCTTACACCCTTCATAGGTAGAAACAGAGGGGAGGGGACAGAAGAGGCCTGAGGAAAAGAAAATTGGATAATTATTTAAAACATATTGCAATTGATATGTAGATGGCCCATGTGTAATGAGATCAGTGTAAGATGAGCGCACAAGGAAAACTGGCCCTTTTGAAAGCAGACCCAGGCATCCCAGAGCAGAGAGAGCCACCCAAGGTCATTGAGCACTCACCAGGCCAAGAGGAAGGAGCAATGGATCCACTAGAAAACTTCTGCAGACTGGGGAGCCCTGTGCCTCAATTCCTGCAAACTTGCTACAGGAGGGGCCAGGCCTCAGTCCTGGGCTCGTGTGCCGTCTTCTCTGAAGAGCTCAGAGGATGGGTCATGACTGGACGGGTAGGTTCCAGGATGAGTAGAAGGGTCCTTCCGCTTCACAGTTCACTGTAGAGAATAGAGCACAGAGGGGTTGGTGGTGGTTCAGCCTTCGTAATGTTATTCTCCGATCTCTCCAGATCAGGGGGAGAAGGGTGTGTCATTCAATGGTCCTTGTAAAGTCTGGCTACCAAGAGGAGCAAGGGTGCGTTGGGGTGGCCAGGCCAGGCTGAGCCAAGTCAATGGGAGGTTTGGGTTGTATTCGGCCAAATAATTTCCTGAGGCAGCTCTAAACATCGGCTTGGCGTGAGGCACAAACGGCCGTGTGAGATTCTGAGAGGGAAATGACGGGGCAGGACAATCCCGGGATGCCTTCTTCCAATGGTCTGAGCAGGTAGTGGGTACCGTGAGGAGGGAGTAGAGGACCTGGGGGCCAGTTCCGAACTCGAAGGTAACAATTTCAGGGCCTTCCAGATGAGGGGGCAGAGTGAGGGGAAGGCTTGTGAATGGCTTGCCAATTTCAGAGAGGTTGTTGGACATGATGGCCGGTGCCCTATTCCGGGGAGGATGAGGATAAGAGACTCGAGGACATTCAGTGAACAAGGTCCTCACAGTCAGTGTGAGAACTGACTTCCCAACCCTGGGCCTCCGTTTCCTCATTTTTAAGTGAGACACTTGGAGTAGAGGGCTGCCCGGTGTGCCTTGCAATGATACATTCTGTCCTATGAGAAGACACAGGAAGCCCTTGTCTTCAGGGAACTTCGAGTCTAAATCAGGAGGCTCACAGCAGGCACAGTGTGGAGATGAGTTGTGTAGATGGTGAATGTGGAGAGGAGGGCGTGAGCCGGGGAGGCCAGAGATGCTTCAGGAAGCTCAGAGCTGGGGGCCTGGGGCCAGGACTGAGCTGAACTGAAGCCCTCAGATTGGGATGCAAGTCGGATACTGGCTGTGGTTGTGAAGCTCTTTCCCAGACCCCCGGCTGCCGGGCCTCCCCCCAACCTCACGGTGGGGCAAGGGGCCGTCTCACAGACCCTGCTCCTTGTAAGCTCAGTGGCTCTCCTGCCTCTTTGGGCCACAGAGACACTAACCTGCAGGCCCTGAGAGGCAGCTCAGCCCGCATCTTGAACTCATTTTCCAGCACGAGGGGGTCTGGTTTTATGTCGCAGTCCAAGGCACGTGTTTACTCAGCTTCTCTGCTCCCCAGCCCAAGGAAAGATAACTGAACTTGATGGATAACCACTAATTGGATCATTACCTTCATTTTGAAATGATTGCCCCTAGCCACCGGGGGCATTAGTTCCAAGCTGGGGCCCCCCAATCCGGCCCCAGGCAGGCTGTGGAGCAGAGGACGGCTCCATCTCAGACCCCAGCAGGACCGTGACCCCGCAAGGGCTCACAGCTGTGCTCCTGCCACACTATCCCCTCCAGCCAGCCGCCTCCCTGCTCCACCCAGACTACCCTGACTGACCAGCAAGTCAGGCTGCACCTTTGCTCCCTTGGATCCTCCCCCTCCCCCGTGCCCCCTTGTCCTTGTTCCCGGTGCTCCAGGGAACACAGCTCCCACCGAACCATCCTCTCTGCTTTTCTGAGCATCCCTCCCTCAGGGCACCACCTCCCTAGTTCTTCCTGCGTATGCTTTACCTCCCCAGACAGAGAACAGGGTCCTTGAAGGCAGGCCAAGCCCTCTTCTCTCGAGCTCCCTTGCGCTGCTGGCACTGGTCTGGGCACCCAGCAGTGGCTTCTTAGTTGATTGATGTTATGGGGCAGGAAGGGATGGGCCGGAAGGGAGGGCGATTGATTCCAGCTGAGGAAGGAGGGAGGCAGGCACAGGCCGAGGGGAATGGATGCCAGGCGGGTGGGGGCAGGAGGGTCAGTAGCTCTGAAGGAGTCTGCCCGCCCCCCCCCCGGTGGCTCTGACATAGGAGCTTGGGTTAAAAAAAAAAATAGTTTACAGAACTAATCCCTCTGAGAGTGATTAAATAAATTACCATAACTCCTGAGATGAAATATGACAGCCATTAAAAGTGCTTTGAAGACTACTTCATGATATATAGGGATAAAACCAAGTTACAGAATATAATGTAGAATAGATTCCATTAAAAAATGTTGTTGGAACATACATATAGGATGATGGTAGCTGACAGGTACTGGAACCTTACAGCACTGCCTGCATCGTGCTCTGGGCTTCCTATGTGTTATCTCCTGCAGGCTTCATACCAATCCTAGGAGCTACTTTCTGTTCTTATTCCCATTTTATGTATGTGGAAACTGAGGCACAGAGGTGAAGTAACTTTCCCAACTTTCTCTCTTGAAGCCTTTGCAGCTCTGAATTTCTTATGCTGCCTTGAGGGCCCTTCCACAGGGGAATTACGTCAAAACTGACCAGTCATGTTCTAGGGAGTGTGGTTGGGGGTCTGTTTTGTGGAAGGTGGACCCGTTGTGCTCCGTGTGTTCCCAGAAGAGAAGGGGGGTGGGGGTACTGGGAGGAAGCACAACTTCAGCTGCTGGGCAGGGAGGAACCCTGTGTCCCTGGAAGTGATCAAGAATCAGCTGAGGGAGCTTCCCTGGTGGTGCAGTGGTTAAGAATCTGCCTGCCAATGCAGGGGACATGGGTTCAAACCCTGGCCCGGGAAGATCTCACATGCCGTGGAGCAACTAAGCCCATGCTCCACAACTACGAAGCCTGTGCTCTAGAGCCTGCATGCCACAACTACTGAAGCCCGCGTGCCTAGAGCCCGTGCTCCACAAGAGAAGCCACTGCAGTGAGAAGCCCACGCTCCACAACAAAGAACAGCGTCCACTCACCGCAACTAGAGAGAGCCCACGCACAGCAGCGAAGACCCAACTCAGCCATAAATAAATAAATAAAAAGAAGAATTAGCTGAGAACCAGCTTCCTCGGACACTGGAGAGGGGCTTTCACACTAGGATGACCTCTGAGGACTTCTAGTCCTCACAGCCTATGAAGAATGCCAGCCTGGGAATGAGATCTAGGCTTTCCCTGCCCAGGTGCCTGTGCATAGAATCCAGGGGTTTGTGAGTTGCTGTTTCACACCTCGTATGATCTAAATGTTTGTATCCTTCCAAATTCGTATGTTAAAACCCTACCCCCTGCATCTGCTAGTATTAGGAGATGGGCCCTCTGACAGATGATTAGGATTAGATGAGGTCATGAGGTTGGGGACCTCATGAATGGGATTAGTGTCCTTACGAGGGTCACAAGAGAGCTTGCTCCTTCTCTCACCCTCTCTGCCTTATGAAGATAGAAGAAAACAGCTGTCTGCATCTCAGAGGAAGGCCCTCACAGAGAACCTCACCACAATGTCACCCTCACCTTGAACTTCTAGCCTCCAGAGCTATGAGAAATACATTTCTGTTGTTTAAGCCCCTGAGTCTCTGGTACTTTGTTATACCAAGAGCCCCCTCTGGAAGATGGGTGCCCTATCCTGGCACTCTCCAGATTTCCTTAAGAGACTATAAACCATGGCCATTCCTCCTAGCCCTCTCTGTCTCTCAAACACCCATGTGCTCCATGTGCTAAAGGCCCTGGAGCCCAAGATCAAGTTTCTCAACCTTTTCTACATAGGGGCACCTGGGCAAGTTTGGGCAGTGAAAGTGAACATTCTGGAGAAAGGTCATGCTATCCCAATAACAGTGTTGTCCTGCAGAGAAAGGCTTGGGGTAGGGAGACTGAGTGTCTTTTGTTGCCTCCTGAGATGTTGTGTAAATCTGGCCTAGCCGGGCCTGGGAGGTCTGAGACGTATGTGTGTGGTGAGGTGGGGGGACGTGTCTCCTGACTGAGATCTTCAACGTCAACTTACGGTTTTCTAGGCAACGTCCTGACCTTTGAAAAAGGACACTGGGATGAGAAATTCAAGCTGACATCCTCCCGTTATCTCACAGTGCCCACTGGTGTCAATCGTGGTGTTTGGTAATAAATCAATCAAGTTCTCTTTATTGCCTGGTAAGTGTGTATCAAGCTTTGCATGTGCTTGTGCATGTGTGTGTGTGTGTGTGTCTATGTATGTGTGGGCACACACATACATGTCTGTGTGTGTGTTTGGGGAGGTGAGGCATGAAGAGAAGGCGTGGCCCTGCTCTGGGGGTTAGACAGACCCAAGAGGAAACGGTTCATAGTAAACCCACAAAGCTGGACGCTGCTCTGTGGAGTTGGAGAAACTGGAGTGGCTTGTCAGCCTGGAGGAGCTGAGCACGAAGCAGCGCGTGCCTGCGCTCTGAAAAAGCCCCAAGTAGTCCTATGCCTTTTATATGTAGTAAAATACCTTTTACTCTGGGTTTCAAAAGAGGTCACTGAGCGCCCTCAGATGTGGAAGGAGTTGATATGAAAGCTCTGGGCAAATCGGCCGCCTCTACCAGCCAAGACCCTCCCTCTCCACTCTCCCTTCCTTCTACTTTTTCTCTCCACTCCCCTCGATTTAAACCTGTGGGGAAAATACCCCTCTTATTCTGCCCTGTCCACAGCATCGCTTTTCTTTCTGAGGGGAAGTGGGGTGGCATGTACTGGTATTGAGCACCCGGGATGAGAGGCCTTGGTACTGGGCACCGCTTCTTGGGGACAGAACGTGAGCGAGACCCAGTGTTTATCCTCCTGGAACTCAGGAGGGACACTGCAGAGCCACGAGGAGCCAGGGTGTCAAGGACGGCACGAGGCTCCAATCCCCGGGGCGGCCGTGGGTGCTGCGAGCAAAGGTGGGGAGTGTGCGTGACAGGGGAGGGGACAAGGGGTCATTTGGGGGAAGGTGGTAAGTGTGGGTCCGGCCTGACTTTTGAGGGTGAGCAAGCACCAGCCACGCTTAGGTTGAACAAGGTGGCAATAAAGGCTGCTGCCCAAGCCCCGCAGAATGCTTGACCTTTCTCACTGACCCTGGCACATCTGGCCGGGCAGGGATGCAGCCTGACATCTGACTTAGTCTCTGCTCTTCCTTGCCCCACCTTCCCAGAAATCTGACCTCCTCCCCTGGACCTGTCTAGTTATTTTCTACTGGGCTCCATGGGAAGCATCCAGAATGCCTGTGTACTCAGGATGTCTGCCCAGGCTGCGCTGAGGGCAGAGCCAGGCTCCGGGGCCTGGCCTGGCAGTGGTCCTCTCTCTTTCCCAGGTGTGAGGAGGACCCTCTGGAATGCCCCCACCTGCCTGGGACTGATTCTGATGGCTCCTCTGACCTGGTAGATGTGCCCTGGTTCTAGGCAGCACCAGCTTCCTCATCTCCCCCGACAGGGCCTGTCTTCCTTGGACCCCAGGTTTTCTCCCCTGTGCTGACATGGTGCTCCTTTCCTCAGGAGCCTCGGCTCCAGGAGGAGATGTTAACTTCTCGGTGGTCCCCGTGGACTTGGCCAGTGCCTCCTCTGAATTCACTGACCTGTTTTAGCTGCAGGAAACCAGTCAGTTCCACATTCTGCACTCTCCTTCAGGCAGCTCAGCCCACTCTTTTAAATGGTCCCTCTATGTCACTCTGTGGGGCTGGTTCTAATTCTTGGCCATGACTCTAATCTGCTGACCACATGGCGGCTGCCATCTTGTGTCTTTCCCACGACGGGCAGTGTCTTTAGCTCTCCCCGCCCCCTCCGTCTCTTTCTAGTATCCATCTGGAGAAGGGAGAGACAAACAATGAGCTGAGTGTTTTACTTTTTTTTTTTTTTTCCTCATTTAAGCCTCTCAACATCTCTCCTACATGGTGTTAGGCTTTTTCCCATAGAGAAGGAATCTGAGGCTCAGAAAGTTATTTCAGTTGCCCAAGGTCTCACCAGTGGTGAGGCTGAGCTGGGTTAAAAACTAGTCTCTCTGGCTCCAGGGCCCCTGCTCAGTTTTTGTTATGGGTTGAATATGTCTCTCAAAAAGAAGTCTTGAAGTCCTAACCCCTGGTACCTGTGAGTGTGACCTTATTTGGAAATAGGGTCTTTGCAGATATAATCAAGTTAAGATGAGCTCATAGTGGATTAGGGTGAGTCCTAATGCAATTGCTGGTGTGCTTATAAGAGAAGAAAATTTAGACAGAGCCACAGGGAGAGCACCATGTGAAGACGGAGGTGGAGATCGGTATGATACCTCTACAAGCCAAGGAACCCCAAGGCTATTGGGGGAGAGGCATGGAGCAGATTCTCCTTCAGAACACCCGCATGGATCCAACCCTGTGGATACCTTGATTTTGGACTTCTAGCCTCCTGAACTGTGAGAGAATAAATTTCTGTTATTTTAAGCCACCCAGTCTGTGGTCATTTGCTGTGGCAGCCCTCGGAAAATAATACCGTTTCTTATACTTAACTCCAGGGATGCCAAGAATGCCTCTTTTTCCTGCCCTAACGCCAGTGGACTCCTTCAGAACCCACTCTCAGAATCCTTCTCTCTGTGGTTGACTCAGATCTGATTAAGAGCCTATTGCGTGAGTTCACCTGGGAGCTGCCCCAGGAAGTGACAGAGGACAACGAGTAAGTAAGCAGATTCTTCTTGCAGCCATCAGGGAAGGCTTTGCGGTGGCAGAAGCGTGGTAGAGAACAGAAATTGGAGATGAGGATGAAGAGCTAATCTGAGTGGGAAAGGAGAGCAGTGAATGTAAAAGCACCTGGCATGATAAGGCATGGTGTTTATTACATAGTAGGTGGTCAATTAATGTCAGTAAAAGAACCTGAAAAAATGTGAGATGTCTTGAAAGCAGCTGGAACCAGGTATGAACCACTGTAAGTTTGCTGGATACAGGTTTTAGGCAAGGGTATTGTTAACTAAATTTGAGTGAATTGTCAAAGGTGTACCTCTAGTACAATGGGGAAAACCCAGTCTCAGGCCTCAAGAGTTGTGAATTCTGGCTTTGACTCTGCTGCTCCCTAATTTTTGTGACCTTGGACAAGTCATTTCATCTCTCTGAGCCTCAGTTCCCTCAACGGTAGAATGGAGATAATAAATGTCTCTTACTTTACAGAGTTGTAAAGATGGAATGGCAAAGAATTTGAAGGTGCTTTGTAAACTGCAAAGCCCAATTTGAACATAAAGTACTATTATTTATATTATTAATGACAGGTCAGGCTCTTTGCTGTCCTGCAAATGCCCCATACACATTGAGTCTCTATGTCTTTGCTTATGATCTCTTTACCCACTTGGAAGTCCATCTTTGTTAGTTAGGATTAGATTTGGATGCAAGTAACAGAAACCCAAGACAACAGTGGTATGTTTCTCTCCTGTAATAGTCTGGAGGCACTTCAGGGCTGGTATGGGTGACTTAGACCTTTCCATCTCTGCTGTGCCTGGGTTGCCATTTCCAAGGCCACCTTATAGCCCAAGGTAGCTGCTGGAGCTCCAGCCATTACATCCACATTTCAGCAAGGAGGAAGAAAAGACAGAGGGCAGACTTCTGTCTTTAAGGATACTCTGTGGGAGTTGCATATGCCACCTTTTTATATATTCTATTGGCCAGAAATTAATCACATGGACACATCTACCTTCTGGAGAAACTAGCAAATGTGGTTTTTATTCTGGGTGGTCGTGTGCCAGGTTAAAAATCAGGGTTCTATTATCATTGAAGAAGGAGAGAAGAATATTTAGGGGAGAACTATGGATAGTATCTCTGCTGTTCCCTTTGTCTCATCTCTGTAGATCCATATTTCATTTTTCAAGATCGAGTCAAGTTCATCTTCAAAAAAAGGAGTTTTTGTTAGGGAGATACATAGATAGTCCCTATGACACTTCATGCCAGGCAGTGAGCTAACTGCTTTACATGGATTATCTCACTTAACCTGCGCCACAGCCCTGTGGGCTAGGTGCTATCATTGCCTCAGATTTATAGATGAGGAAATGTGGGTCAGAGCTGTGAAATGGCAGTCTAGGTTTCCTGGGAAACAAACTCCGAGTTGGAGTTTAGCAATTGGTGGGCAGGATGTGTATCAGAGAGCGCTTTGGGGGTTGCATGCCTGTGGCAGGGTGGGGATGGAAGCAGGGTGGGGCAGAGGGAGAAGCTGAGCTGTGTTGTGGTTCCAAAAAAGGTCTCAGTGGAGTTCCCAGGGAATGTGGAGCTGGGATAGCCCTGCAGAGTCGTTCCACATTGGCACTAGGAGGACAGGCCTTTAGGCCCCTATGCTGATCACTCATTTGGACACAGGCTGCCCCAGGAAGGGGCCTGACCTTGGGCTAATCACTTTTCCGCTGAGGCAGTCCCCAAGGAGGCTGACAGCTGAGGGCTTTCTGCCGGCAGCACATCCCATGGCTGCAAGTATAAGTCCTTCCTTCCTGAAGCAGAATTCTGGAGGGATCAGAGTTCCCCACATAAAGTCACGTGACTAAGCTTGCAGCAAGTAGCCAGTGACAGAGAGACAGGACTAGTACCAAGACATCTGACTCCAGAAATTAAGCTTTTCCTTCGCAAGAGGCTCGAGGCTCGGCTTGCTCAGAGTCACAGCTAGCAAGTAACGCCCACAGTCCAAGCACCCTCATTGATATTCTAAATCAATTTGCTATACTGCCTCTCTAGGGTCTCCAATGGTGGTTCCTCCTGGGAACTTTACCTCTGTGTTTCCTATGTACCAGGCTCTTTTTTCTCTCTGAACAAACTCTGGCACTTAATACTACTTTGGCTGAACTATTTCGAGTCACTCAGTCAAACCATTTTTTTGTTGATAAAGGGCTCCTAGGGGCTCAGCCCTCTGCCAGGTGGAGTTGGATTCTGAAGACAGATCCTGTCCCAGCAGAGCTGCAGGCTGCTTGGAGTGCTGAGGCTGACGCCTGCGGAGGTGTTGGCAACTGAGGCAGGACTGAGTGTCCCTATCTGCCAGTGCTCTGGGGTTCAGAGGAAGGAAAGAGTGACTGGGGCTGGATTGAAATGCTCCCGGACTCCACCCACCCATCACAGGCTCCCGGGGGCTGGGGCCAGATGTTCCCCTCTTTTGGAATCCATCAAGTGCTAGTAAATGGGAAGGGATTTTAGAATCAGAGAACTAGAGGAGGATAGTCATGTTTCTTATCTCAGAGATGGAAAACAGAGGCCCAGAAGGCAGAATGACCTGCTCAAGGTGACACAGCCGGGTGGTGGCACAGCTAGACTGAGAACCTGGGTCTTCTGACCCCCGGCCCTGTCCACCACCTGGAGTTGCCCCTGCTAAGTAAGTCCTTCCTGCAGAAGGACCAGTTGCAGACTTCAGGCTGGTCCCTGCCTTCTAACATTCTCAGCAACACATTCAGGACCATCACTGTCACCAAGAGAGAAACATAACATCGGACTGGAAATAGCAGGGCCGTGGAAACACCCCGCAGAACCCTATACCCTATACACCCTGATTTCCACCAGCCCAGTTGTCTCCTTGCTTGTTCAAGGCAGTTGCCCCAAGAAAGGGGGCTGCGGAGAAGAGAGTAGAAAAGGGGGCTTAGCACCTGGGACTGCAGACAGCGCCAAGTCGAAGGAGAAGATTTAGGAGTGATCCTGTAGGAAGCCAGAGTGTAAGAAGCTTTAGCTCAACAGTTCAATATGCGAAAAGCTTTTGCCCACCGCCTGAGAGAGGCTCCCTAATACACTGTAACCTGCATCTTCCCCCGAAACATCTTAGCTCCATGAAGCAATAAAACAGTCTGGCCTAAGTTACTGAACTTCTTTGAAGTCCTGAAGTGGCCCATAAATAAGGTGGGTACTTTGGAAGGGAGCGTTTTTTTTAGGAGGGATCCCTAAACGGCTCTTTCAGAGTCACATTGATTTGTAGCCGCCTCTAAGTCAATTTCCTGGGGTTCATAAATCTTGATCTGAGCAAAACGAAAACGTCATCAATACTTATTTGATGCATTTCTTACCCCTCCATAGGAAAGGAAGAAAAAAAAAAATGTCAGCATTCTCACTCACCACCCTGGAGCAGGCATGGGACACAGCTGTTCCTGGCTCCTGGCAGACTATTTCGTTGTGAACCATAAACTCCGGGTAACAAATGTACCATTTCATGGTCAGCAAGAGTGGTAACTGTCACTGGAGAAATAAAACTGAGTTATTGTTTCCAGTTTCAAAAGAACAGCAACAAGTATAAAAAAAGAAACAAAAAAAAAAAACTGTATGTGATCCCTGTCCTCTTCCCCTCAGACACCTGCAGCCATCTAATGTTTCACTGAATCCTGCCACATAAATGCATAGCTTCACTCACTAATCCATATGGCTCCAGAGACCACTGTTACATGAGAACTTCAACTGATGGGGCCAGGCAGCCCAGGGCAGCTTAATCTTTTTTAATTCAAATCGACTGAGTCCCATGTGGCCGGGAGATGATACCCTATATGCTGCAATCAGACTGACCTAGACTTCTCGTGCTCTAAATGATTAATGAAACTGCCTCGAGTTTGTTTCTATGGTGATTGGAAACCCGACCCGGACAGAGGAATCTGCCATTCACGGGAACAGAACCACCGAAAGGGGGGCACTGGGGACCCTGGCCGCTAGTCGGGAAGTGGGGATACACAATGCAGTGAGTTCCTCTCCCAAACCTGCCACTGGGCTCAGAAAGTGGGGTGAAGGGATAGGAAAGAAAATGGCTCTTTTAGGGAAGTTTTAACTTGACTCAACTGCAGTATTATCTCCTCCCCACCCCCAGAAAAATCTAAAAACTCTTTTAAGTGTTTCTAAAGCAAATGACCCAAGAGTTGAGGGAAGACAGTATTGAACTAACTCACTTTTGGTTTCCTAAAAGAAATCCATGAATAAATAAAATAAACTAAAACCCTGAAATCTTTTGATTCCTTCTTTAGAATGAATGCTTTTGTCCATTATGAATGTTACAAAACCTGCTGAGTACCTCACATTACTTGTTTGCTCTCTGGTCATGTGTGGTTTTATTCGTTTTTCTTCCTCATTTGAAATAAGTCCCATTCGGGCTTCACATAGCAAAAGTTTGCAGTCAGAACTGGCAGAAGAAGTAGACCGCGTGGGACTTAGGGGACATTAGATGCTGCTGACAAGGAAGCAAAGGGTATGAATAGTTCGCGCCAATGGCTACCTGCTGCCGTCTGCCTGGAGGGACAGTTGGGTCCTGCTTCAGGATAGAGTCCATCCTAGCTTTCTCGTAAGAGCCCCCAAACCCTGCTCGGGTGTCCCAGCTCCATGAAATCCTGAACCTTTAGAGAGGTCACGCCCAAAATACCAAAGGCCATACCTTGTCATTTTAAAATCCAAGGCCATTGACTGAGGAATCATGACTATAAAAGTTGGTGAGGGCATCATTCTCCTTCTTTCATTCTCCCCCATCTGCCCACCTACCTTTCTTCACAAGATCCCCGGCCACCTCCTTAAACATGGTTCCCTACCTGTAAACCTTTGATGTCTGTGTTCCCTAGAGAAGAAATTCCAGACTTTAGTAGGACCCACAAGGCCCTCCAAGCTCTCTCCCCACCTCCTGTTCCAGCTCGATCTCCCACACATCGCTGCCAACTGTTCCCTGAATGTCCTGCACGATTCTCCCATTCTCTGCCTTTGCTTGGCTGTCCCCTCTGTCTGGGATGCCCTCCCCAGTCCCCAAGACCCAGCTCAAGTGCCGTCTCAGCTGATGGGCTTCCCAGCTCCTCAGCAGAGATCCTCCTTCCTCCTCTTTCCTTCCTAATATGCCTTTTATCTTAGGGTGTCCCAGGCCTCGCATGATAGGACATCTTGGTCTCGGTCACAGGGCTTGGCACATGGTGTGTGCTCAGTCTGTCTGTTCAGTCGAATTTCTTCTTCCAACCCTGCTCCTTGGTCCCTGGCTCCACGGTTAGCTGGCAAGTTCATCTGACCACCATGTCTGTTGTCCTCCTGATGGTCACTACTAGCTGTCCCCCAGAGGAGCAAAGGCTTCAGGACTTTGTGGATCAGCAAACACCTAGGAACACTTCTGGGAAAGCAACCCGGAGCTGCTCTCGTTTGGCTCTAAGCCTCTCTTCTGACCAAGCTGGGGCTCATTGGGCCCGAGCTTTTGCAGCAGTTTCTCCAAATTGAAACCTTCCCTGTTGAGGGCCTGAGCTGGTTACAGCCAGGCTGGGTGCTGTTTAGAGCGTCTGTCTAGCCCAACCTCTCACCCCAGCCCCTGACTCGGCCCTGCAGGGGTGCAGCTGTCAGGTAGCGTCCTCCCTCTGCCTTTGGCAAGAGGAGGGGAACCTGAGTAAGAACGGGCCTCAGCCAGCCTCTCGCCCATCCAATTAGACATTTCCACAAACTACCTGCTGGTGAGCAATCCCTTGGCCTTATCTGACTCTCCCACGGCGGGGGGTATCATGTGTGCCTGTTGTGTTCTCTGAAGGCACAGGTGGCAGAGCTTCGGTGTGGAGCCCTGTTGAGGAGGGAGCGGTATGCAGATGCCCGGGAACAGATCTTTGGGTGCAGAGACAGGGTGCTCCCTGCGTCAGGGATGAGCCTGCATGCGTTACGGCCCACATGGTCCCCATTTCACCAACTTACAGACCCCACCCCAGATCTCTCACCTGGAGCTCATGGCATACGTCTCTGACATTTGTCCCGGCCTCTGCTTCACTTGTTCAGTGGACAAGGTCATAATCCCTGAGTCTGTAACGCTGTGTAAATGGTAAAGAATATCTCTCCCGTTTCTCTCTCTCTCTCTCTCTCTTTTTTTTTTTTTTGTGGTACGCAAGCCTCTCACTGCTGTGGCCTCTCCTGTTGCAGAGCACAGGCTCCGGACGCGCAGGCTCGGCGGCCATGGCTCACGGGCCCAGCCGCTCCACAGCATGTGGGATCTTCCCTGACCGGGGCACGAACCCGTGTCCCCTGCATCGGCAGGCGGACTCTCAACTACTGCGCCACCAGGGAAGCCCTCCCCTGTTTCTCTTCCCTTCCCTTCCCCACCACCCTGTCCAAGTACCAAACTGGTACTTGTCGTGGCTGTACATGTTTTTAAATCACATTTTATTTTCAGGGGTTCAGAAAAGTCCCATTGCTTTTCCATTCAGAAGGTTCTTCCCTGGATGTCGTGGGCACTCTGCCTGGGCTAGGCGGGGGTGGGGGTGTGGGGTCTGGTGGAGAAGACTTGGGGGAGTTGATTGCTGAGGTGAGGAATGTGAGATGTGGTGAGAGGGAAGTGAAGCCATGAATATTTAGATGAGGAGGAGACTGGAATTCAATCTGACCCTGATACACAGGAGGATTGGATTGATAGCAATAATCTAAAATTAGAAGCACTCAGTCATGGGAGTTTAGAGCTCAGACTCTAGAGACAGACTAGGTTAAAAACTGAATTTGAAAAAAAAAACAAAACAAAACTGAATTTGCCACTTACCAGCTGAATGACCTTGGGCAAGTTACTTAACCTCTCTGTGCCCCAGCTGCTTCATCTGTAAAGTGGAGATATTAAAGCACTTCCTCTATGGTATTGTAGTGATGATTGAGTTCCTGAAACAATACTTGACACATAGTACACACTAGCTGCAGTTACAACTAAATAAAGATCAACATCATGTACCTCCCCGAGGCTGTCAGGATCTCTCTTCTAGAGTTCCTTTTGCTGTTTTCCCAAACTCTACAACCGCCCCTGCCCACCCCCTTTTATTTGTTGTGGAGGAAAGGAGGGTCTAGCTCACTGCTGTCCAACAGAAATATAATACAAGACACATAATAAGAAATTTAAAAATTTCTAGAAGCCACACTAAAAAAATTAAAAGAAATAGGCAAAATTAATTCTACCAGTATATTTCATTTAACCCAATACATCTAAAATACTCTCCTTTCAACATGCAATCAATACAAAAAATTATAGATTAGATTCGTAGGACTGGAGCATGTCTGAGGTGGGCGTCCAGAATTTTCGGTGCTGGCTTGCGCTAGCCCCAAGTTCAAAGTTATCTCCAGAGAGAACTGAACCCACAGATTTTGGAGTGAAGCCTTGCTCCATCTTTGCCCAGCCATCTGTGAGGAGGTGGGGAAGGGAGCTGCATCCCTACTGTCTGCTCCTATAGCGGAAAACTGAGCTAAGCTCTGCCCTGAGGATGCTCTGGGTTAAGAGTTACTGATCCACAGGGAGCAAAAATGAGATGGAGCAGAGGGAATCCACCTCTGTCTTTTGGAAGTTAAACATTTCAATTAAAAGGCCAGATTATCCAGGTCTAAATCCTGCTTTGATTCTTAAGTTTTAAACTTTGCTCCTCAATTTTCCCATCTGTAAAATGGGGTAATGATAGTACTGACCTCAAACAGCTGTTTTGCGGAGCACAGGCTCCGGACGCGCAGGCTCAGCGGACACGGCTCACGGACCCAGCTGCTCCACGGCACGTGGGATCCTCCCGGACCGGGGCACGAACCCGTGTCTCCTGCATCAGCAGGTGGACTCTCAACCACTGCGCCACCAGGAAAGCTCTCAAACAGCTGTTAATGAGGATAAAATAAGCCTTGCAGAGCGCTCAGAATGGTGCCTGTCATGTAATATGTTTGTCAATTAAATGCAATATTTTAAGGAACTACCAACTATTGGATGCACTGCAGTATCTCCAGATAGAAGGAACAGTTCAAAAAGCCACTAAAGTTACTCCAGCAACAATCGATGATTGCTAACGGGTCTCCCAGGGGTGATGACGAGAGGTGATGGTGGACAGCGGAGCTTACTTTGTGAATGGGGGGCGAGGCTGGGCGTCTTCCTCTGCTCTTCACCCACTGCTCTTACTGTTTCCTACATGTGTTTAATGAGTGTTTAAGGGCTACCAGTTTCAAAAGGTGCCAGTGATGTGGTCCAGGACACCCCAAGTCTCTGTCTGACCCTGACTTCTGGCTTTGTCTATCTTTGGGTAAACTTGGGGTATGGCAAAGACTAGCTGGGTCACATTACACAAAAACTCTTTCTAGATAGTTAGATCCCAAGGAGAACAATCCAGAAACACAGGCCATTCTCCCAAGGACATGGGAGTTGACACCACGATGAACATCCTCCTCCCGCCCCACCTCCCACCCCCCGATGATGGAGAGTGGGGTAGAGTAGAGGGAAAGAGGATAAGCTCTATCTGCCATCTTCCTGTCCCACAGCTTCCCGTAACTTCCAAGGGAGTCCAAGTGGACTCTGAAATGTGCCCCCCTCCCCGGCCCTGCCCCCCTTTCTATGGTAGGGACTTAATTAAATAAGGTATCATCTGTTGATAATCAAATGAGATATAACACATTGTGTGACCCAACAACATTGAGGCCCATTAGGATGTGTCTCTAAACATTGGAAAGCCCACTAGGGCAGGTGGCACAAGAGAACTACAGGGAGATGGATGCTTGGGCTATTTTAGTCAGTCTGGGGTATTCATTTGTTTGGCTAGTAAACTAATGACACCTTAAAGGCACTGAGTAACCACGGCCCCCGGTTTCCCACCAATACTCTGATTTTATCTCATAGGGACTCTGTGGCCCAGCTCTTCACCCCTGTTCCTGCACCAGCCCTGGCCTAGCCTCTGGTGTGCATGTGGGCTGCAGTCTGCTCCCCCAGACTGTAGACACTTTGGGTTCCTGTAAGTAGCTTGGACGGGACTCAGCAGTATTCCCTGGATGAAAGCTGTTTTCTTTTAAAAAACAGATGTTGATGACAATAAAAGTCTTAAGAGGAGGCTACAATATAAGTGGATTTTTAAATCACTTCTACTTAGAGGAATTCACAGGACATGTTTTAAAAAATATAGCCCCCTACATGATTCCTATTAGTAGTTCCATTGATGAAAAGACTCAACCACATTTGGTTGAACTTACTTAATACTAAGGGGCACCTCAAAACACATTTCCAGATGAAAAACGATGTAGATTTTTTTTCTTTTCAATTAGGTCTAACTTTCTGTCAATGGCTCTCCCGTTACCTCTGTTTTTATCCTTTTAAAAAATTAAAAACAAAACAAAACAATGCAAGTAGTCTCTCTCATTTCTGAGACAATTAAAAAGGAGAAGCAAAGAAGTAAATGATTTTACTGATATTTTTAACTATTTTAAAAATAGGAAGCACATTAATATGATTGAAAATCTAAGAAGAACAAAAAGATAATCAGCAAAACCCTTCCCTCCCACCCCACTCCAGCTACCTTGTTCCCCCCTTCCCAAAGGTAACCAGCATTATCAGTTTTTTGTGTAACTTCGCAGAGGTATGTCCCTCACAAACAAGTATACACCCGCCTATTCTTTTTTCCTTTTTTACATATCATACACACATGCTGTTCTATTGTTTTTTTCAGTTAGCGATATATCCTGGAGATCATTCCTTTCCATTATATAAGACTTTTTCATTTTTTCCAGCTGTATAGTATTTCATTGTATTCATTTAGTAAGCTGGCTGCAGATAGATATTTGGATTGTTTCCAGTCTGTTGCTATTACAAAATGTCAGCAAAGAAGTGCTTTGTATACATATAATTTCTCATGTATGCTTATATATCTGTAGGATAAATTTCTAGAAATGGTAGCTTAAGGTCAAAAGATACGGGCATTTGTAACTTTGATGAACTAAACTTTCATTTAAAAGTCACCGGTAATCCCTTCTCCAGGGTGAGTCATGTTACCATTTTTTATGTATAATTTTCCAGAGTCACTCATTTCGCAAGCACTTACTAAGCCTCTAGGGGCTGAGTGTTCTGTTAGGCACTGGCCATACAACGCTGAACAAAACCGACTTTGAGACCAGAGGGGAGGTACACTGTGGGCAGAGCAAGTCCTCAGACTGCTCAGGACACTTGGGTGTGAAAGAGTTATTCCCCCCAAATCCCATCAAATCTGGCTCTCAGCGCCACCCATGCCATGGTCGGCACTAAGTTCAACATTACTTGTTGGGGTCATTTCCTTTCCCACGGATCATCCCAAAATCCTGGGGTTTTTGCGGCCAGAAAATCGGAGGCGGCTCTCGCATGCTCAGCCCACTGCCACAGTCCCTGTGGTCCTCACATTCTGCCGGCTTTGCGAACGTCGCCGGCTCCCAGCCCTTGGCCGTTCCCATCAACCCCCGTGTGGGTTCCCACCAGCCAGGACTGCTTCAGAGTTGGAGGCACAGGCTTTCCAACCTCAAAGGAAACCCTCGTCCCTACCGCCTTCTGCACCTGGGAGTTACTTAGTTTCCTGCCTTCTTTTCAAAACACCAGTTTCCATTCCTTCCTTCCCTTGCCCAATGCTAACTGCCTCCTCGGAAACCCACCAACACCTGGGAGATGAGACACTCCCCCAAACCTAGACATTAAACCACAAAGGTCAAGCTGCTTTGAGAATTGGGGGAAGGGAATCCCATTTTCCTTCTTGGGTTTTCTGTATCCATGGGACTAAAGCAAAAATGTATATGTATATGTTATGCCGTTGCATAAATACATAAATTATAAGTGCTGTTTTCTTTACTGCTGTACTCCCTGCACCTAGAATAGTGCTTGACACATAGTAGGTGCTCAATAACTATTTGTTGACTGAAAGAATGAAGAATTATGAAGAAAAAAAAAAGGGAGAATGCCTGAGAGGAAAAATTAGTTAGTGATGACTGCTTTGGACTGAGTAGTCAGAGATTCTCCAAGGAGATGACATTTCCAGTGATCCTTGAGGATCAGAAGAAGTCAGCTCCGTGAAGTGTCGGGGAGGAACTGTCCAGGCAGAGTGTGGGGAACACGAAGAGGAAGGGAACTTGCGTTGCAGCGAGCACAGGAAGAAGCCTTGGGCAGCGGTGGCACAGGGAGTTGACAGAGGAGGGCAGGGGCTGATCGGGGGCGACCTTGGAGGGTGTGTTAAGGAGTATAGACTGCATGCAAACTGTAATGCAAAAACTTTCCATAATTTTAAGCAAGGGAATAAAACTTTTTTTTTTGAATCTCTTTGCATTTTGGAAGGATCTCCCCAGCAGCTGTATAGGAGTGGATATGAGCACTGGATAGAGAAGTGGGTAAATAAGAAGATCATTGAGAGGTCATTGCAATCGTCATAGCAAGAACAGATGAGGGGTGTGGAGAGGATGGAAAAGTGCGGGAAGATTTAAGATACGTCTTGGGGACAGACTTGGCAAGACTTGATCCAATGTGGGAGATGAGAGAAAGAGGGAAATTTTCAGTCTTATTGTGAGCTGGGAATAATTGTGAGGGGAGGGGAGATTGTCGTTAAGACATGGCTGAGGGAGGCATGCTGCAGAGTTTTCATGTCTGTATCTCTGGTGTGGTGTGAAGAGTAAAGGTAAGACTCAAACTGCCCGGGTTCTGGTCCTGTCTCCCAGGTCAGCCATGGGATACTGGGCAAGTGACCCACACTTGTGCCTCAGTTTCCTCATCTGGAAGAGAATAATAATGGTTCCTTCTTACATTTTTGAGGGTCAATTGATTAATCAAATGCTTATAATAGTGTCTTTTACATAGTAAAGTACCTAATAAAATTTAGCTATTTTTATTATCTACTTCTATGTTGGCTTTTATTTAGTTATTTTTGTTTGTGTTGGGTGTTCATTGCTGCATGCGGGTTTTCTCTAGTTGAGGCGAGCGGAGGCTACTCTTCGTGGTGGTGTGTGGGCCTCTCATTGCTGTGGCTTCTCTTGTTGCGGAGCTTGGGCTCTAGGTACACGGGCTTCAGTAATTTTAGCACGCGGGCTCAGTAGTTGCAGCTCGCAGGCTCTAGAACGCAGGCTCAGTAGTTGTGGCACACGGGCTTAGTTGCTCCGCGGCATGTGGGATCTTCCCTGGCCAGGGCTTGAACCCGTGTCCCTTGCATTGGCAGGTGGATTCTTAACCACTGCACCACCAGAGAAGTCCCTACATTGACATTTAAAACAGATGGACAGCATTCCATTTTATGAATAAATTACTTATCCGAATCCCCATTTGTATTGCTTCCAATGCTGCAGCTTAGTAATAATAGGATAGCGCAGACTCAGGAGATCAACTGCTTGAGTTCAAATCCTGCCCATATATTTATTAAATCTATAATTTTGGCAAGTTACCTAACCTCTCTGTGCCTCAGTTTCTTCATCACCGAAGGTGAGGATAATGATAGCACCTGTCTTAGAAGATTCTATAAGAGTGAAATGAGTTAGTGGGTCTAGATCATTCAGAACATATTAAACACCATGTCAGCATTTGCTTTTATCATCATGTGCCAGCTTCTCTTTTAAGCATGTTACATGTCTGTCCTCACTTAACATTTATAACATCCCTATGAGTAGGTACTACTCTTTTCCTGATGTTACAGACCAGAAAACTGAGATATAGACACGATTTGAAACTAGACTCCACAGCCCCTGGTTCTAACAACTACTATCAATGGCACATCACTTTATATGTATCTTTGCTCATCTGTACAACTATTTCTTTAGGATACATTCCAAGAAATGGAATTGCATGATTTAAAAGTTCTTTTAAAGTATGACTTTTGATACATGAATACATCATCTTCCAGAGAGTTTGTAGCAGTTCACAATCCCATACAATTTACAATAGCTATGTTTTCTTGGTGAATTACTCTCTCTACTGTTGAGTAATTCTTATTAATTCACTAGATTTGGAGCAGTGGGTGAAGTCATGCCCAGTGACGTCACTGGTGGAAGTGACTCTCTCAGTGGCAGGTAATTGGGTACAGAGGCTGGCTCTCCTGGCCGTAGTTGTGGGCTGAGGTAGGCAGGCTCCTGGTGAGGCCAGGCATGTGGACAGCAGAGACTGGGAAGGGGCAGGACCACACGTTACGTTTAGTTGTCACATTCCTTAGTCTTCTCTGACCTGGAACACTTCCTCAGTCTTTCTTTTCATGATCTTGATTTTGAAGAGCATCATCCAGCAATTTGTGAAATGCCCCTCAATTTGGGATCAGACAGGGAATAACTATTTTAAATATGTTACAGAATTTATAGGAAAAGCTGGATATAATGAGTAAAGAATTATATGGGTTTTTCAGAAAAGAAATGGACATTCTAATATAAAACCCAATGAAAATTCTAGAACTGAAAAATAAATTATCTAATACCATTCCACTTGATGGGATTAAAAGCAGATAGGACATTGGGTATCACAGAACAGAGGATCCATGAACTTGAAGATGGGACAATACAAATTAATCAAACTGAAGCAAAGTGAGAAAAAAAAATTTTAAATGAACAAATTGTCAGTGACACATGGAATAATGTCAAATCGTCCAACGTATATGTAATTGGAGTCATAGAAGAGAGAGAGAGTATGACAGAAAAGTTTTCAAGAAACCATGGCCAAATATTTCTCAGATTTGATGAAAAGCATCAATACACAACCAAGAAATTTAACAAACCTCAAATGGGATAAATATTGACACCTAGACCCATCATGGTCACATTGCTCAAAAAGATAAGAAGAAAATATTAAAAGAAGGCAGAGCAAAAAAAGATTACATACAAGGTAACATGGATATGAATTACGATTTTTAAAAAATTAGAAACAGTGCAAGCTAGACCACAATGGAACAGCATCTTCAAAATGCTGAAAGAGAAAAACCTCCAAGCTTGAATCCTAGAGCTAGTGAAATGATATATTCTTCAAAAATCAAGGCAAAATAAAGACATTTTCAAGTAAGCAAAAGTTGAGAGAATTTATAGTCAGCAGACCCTCAGTACAAGAAGTGCTAAAGGAAGTTCTTCAAACTGAAGAGAAGCAATCCCAGATAGAAACACAAGTGAACAGGAAGAAATAAAGAGTTCCAGGAAATAGCAAGCATGGAGATAAGTAAAAAAGATTGTTGTCTCTTTCCTCGATTTCTTTAAAGTACAATTGACAATTTAAAGCAAAAACAATAATAATAATCTATCATGGGGTTTATGACATAAGTAAAAGTAAAATATACGACCATAATAATACAGAGCACAGAAGGAGCTAAATGGAAGTTTTTGCTGTTTAGTTTTTCACTACATGTGAAATAGCATAATACTAACAAATTGTAGTCTCTAAAAAGTTAAAGTTGCATATTGCAATCCCTAGAGTAAGAACCAAGAATAAAACAAAGAGGTATAACTAAAAATCCAATGAAGGGGATAAAATGGAATGCTAAAAAATAACCTCCAAAAAGTCAGGAAAAGTGGGAAAAGTGAACAAAAACAGAGGGACAAATAGAAAATAAATAGTAAGGTGGTAGATGTAATCTAATATGATAATTATTTATCAACAATTACATAAATGTAAACGGACTAAGCGCCTCATTTAAAACCTGAATGCTTTGGACATAGATCTGGTTCTAATAACATTATTAGCCATTCAGTTTCTAACTTCCTTTTACTGCTTTGGTTTTAACTTTCTTTTTACATTTTCTGGTACCTGTGGATTTCCTTTTCATAATTTTGAGATAGGCTAGGTATGAATTCTATTTAAATAAGAAATCCCATGTGTTTGGAAGGAGGACAGGGAATCTGGGGGCTGCTTACAGTGGTTTGGTCCATCATATTGGCAGCTTTATTTTTGAAATTTTAATAATTAATCCAACCTGAATTTATTTTGTTTTAAGGGAACAGATAAGTTTCTAACCTCATTTGATAAATTACTAGCCCATTGCCCTTATTTGTTAAATAATCTAGTCTTTCTCCACTGATCTGAGAAGCTACCTTGATTTCAAACTAAACTATTTTGTACCTTTGTGTACATTACTGAATTTCCATTCTGTTACCATGGTTGCAGACTCTGTTTTGTACTATTATTTCCGCTTTACATTATTTCAGTTTTAGTGTCTGGTGGGTGAAGGCGCCTGTCATCACCCTTATTTTAGAGCATCATAGCTATTCTATTCACATGAACTATAAAAGAGTTTTGGTAAGTCTAAACATTTTCTGTCTGGACTTTATTTTGGGATAATGTTAAAGATGTAACATAATTGAGGGGAAGAATTGGTATTGAAGTGGTATTAGATTTTTCCTCCTAGAAATGTGACATGCTTATCCACTTATTCGAGACATAAATGTCTCAGGCTTCCCTGGTGGCAGCAGTTAAGAATCCGCCTGTCAATGCAGGGGACACGGGTTCGAGTCCTGGTCCGGGAAGATCCCACATGCCTCAGAGCAACTAAGCCCGTGCGCCACAACTACTGAGCCTGTTCTCTAGAGCCCGCGAGCCACAACTATTGAGCCTGTGAGCCAGAACTACTGAAGCCCGCCCACCTAGAGCCCGTGCTCTGCAACAAGAGAAGCTACCGCAATGAGAAGACCGCGCACAGCAATGAAGGGTAGCCCCCGCTCGCCCCAACTAGAGAAAGCCCACACGCAGCAATGAAGACCCAACACAGCCTAAAAAAAAAAAAAAAAAGATATAAATGTCTCTCAGGAAAGTTTTGCGATTTTCTTTGTGTGGATTCTGTATGTTTGTCATAAGGGTATTCCTACATCCATATTTAGGAACTTGTTTTGTTATAGTAAATTAAATCTTTTTATCATATATATTTATATACACATACAGTTTTTCCTGTTCTGAATTTATATTTAATGAAATGAAGTATTACAAGAAAAGTTTTTCTTTTTAAAAGTTCATGAATGTGATATTGTATTCAAATTATTTTTCTTTCTCTTTTTTAGTCAACTATTTTTATTGAGGTATAACATGTATACAGTAAAGTATATAAATGTATTAATCTTAATTGTTCATCTTGATGAGTTTTTCCATATGTATACCTAGGTCAAGGTAAGGAATCTTTCTTTCATGCTCCTTCTCCACCTACACCAACCCCTGAGGTAACTATTGTTCATTTTTCTATCAACAGAGAAGAGTTTAGCCTCCTTGTGAATTTAATATAAATCGAATCATGTAGTATGCATTTTAGTGTCTGGATTCCTCCACTCAATATAATATCTTGAGGTTCATTCACTTTGTTGGACTTAGTAGTAGTTTGGACTTTTTCTTTGTTTTGTAGTAGACTACTACTACTACATTAATACGTAGTAGTCTATGTGTGTGTGCATATGTGTGTATGTATACATCTATGTGTGTGTACTCATACACATAAATATTTATATGCTATATACTACAATTTATCAATTTATTTACCCATTCGCCTATTGACGGGTCTTTGGGTTGTTTCCAGTTTGGGGCCATTATGATTAAAGCTATTATGAAAATTCTTGTACCTGTGTTTTTATGAATATATGTACACCTTTCAGTTGGGTGTATACTTGGGTGTAGATTTGCTGGGATATAGAGTGTGCACATGTTAGCTTTAATAGATACGATCAAATGATATTCCAAAGTGGTTATACCATCCTACACTCCCACCATCAATGTTTGAGAGGTCCAGTGGCTGCATATCCTCACAGACATTTTGTATTATCAGTCTTTAATTTTAGTCATTCTAGTGGGTTCGCAGTGGCATCTCATTAGGTTTTAATATGCAATTACTTGGTAAGTAATGTTCAACACCTTTTCATATGCTTATTGGCCATTTAGATATTCTCTTTTTTAAAGTGCCAGTTCAATATTTTTACACATTTTAAAATTGGGCTGTTTGAGTTTTCTTATTGATTTGTAGTTTTTCATAGATTTCAGGTATGAGTCCTTTGTCCTATCTGTTCAAAGATATTTTTCTGGGGCTTGCTTTTTACTCTCTTAATGATTTCTGTTGATGAACAGAAGTCTTCAATTTTAGTGAAGTTCAATTAATCAGTTATTTTTCATTTAGGGCTACTGCCTTCTTGTATCCTGTTTGAGAAATCTTTGCTTACCCCAAGATTATGAAGATAGTCTCCTACGGTTGCTTCTAGAAACCTTATTGTTTTACCTTTCATATTTAAATCTATGATTCATCTCAAATCAATTCCTGTACGTCATATGAGGTAGGGGTTCAGTTATTATTTTCCCAATATGGACATCCCAAGTTTCAGCACCAGTTGTTGGAAAGATCATTATTATTATTTTTTTTAAAAACAAATAAATTTATTTATTTATGGCTGTGTTGGGTCTTCGTTGCTGCACACGGGCTTTCTGTAGTTGTGGTGAGCAGGGGCTGCTCTTCTTTGCGGTGCACGGGCTTCTCATTGCGGTGGTTCCTCTTGTTTCAGAGCACGGGCTCTAGAGCACAGGCTCAGTAGTTGTGGCACATGGGCTTCGTTACTCCGCGGCATGTGGGATCTTCCCGGACCAGGGCTCGAACCCATTTCCCCTGATTTGGCAGGCGGATTCTTAACCACTGCGCCACCAGGGAAGCCCAAGATCATTATTTCCTCCACTGAACTGCAGTGGTATTTCCTTGTGAATCGAGTGAGCATACAAGTGGGTCTATTTCTGCACTTTATGTTATTATTCGTCGAATTATCTATCTTGTCACTAATACCACTTTGTCTTAATTACTATACCTTTTCATCTTTGTAAGACTTGAAATGTAGTAGTGTAAATTCTTCAGTTATGTTCTTCAAGATTTTCTTAGCTATTCTAGGTCCCTTGCATTTCCCTGTAAATTTTAGAATCAACTTGTCAATTTCAGCAACTGTAAACTTTCTGGGATTTTGATTGCACTAAATTTATATATCAGTTCAGGGAGAATTCATGCCTTAACAATATTGAGTCATCCAATCTGTGAGCACATGTGTGTCATTTAGCTCCTTTTAATTTCTCCCAGCAATTTGTTGTTGTGTTTTCAGTATACAAGTCTTGCATACTGACTTGTGTTTTGTTAATACTTGTAAATTTTGTTAAATTTATCACTAAATATTTCATATTTTAATGCTATTATAACGCTATAGGGTTTTTAAGTTTTCATTTTTCTAATTTTTTTGTGGCTCTTTTACAGAAATACAGTTTTATCAATTGACTTTGTATTAATTTAATTATTAGTAAAAACAGTTCATTATAGATTCTTTGGGGATTTCTACATATACCATTATGGCAGCTGCAAATAAAGAGTTTTACCTATTCCTTATCACTTTTTAAGGACTTTTATTTATTTTTCCTTCTGAAAGGACTTCCAAATAATCTCTCTGTAGACTGATGGTCCTAATTCAAGTCATGTGTAAAATGATCTATAAAAAGTGTCAGAACAGAGAAGGCTTAGTTGGAAAGACTATTGGATAATTTAATTGAAGCAACAATGGGTGAGTATGATTCCTCACTGAATGCCCCTATTGATAGGTAATGTTTACCTTCACAAAAAGATAAGGAGAAAATATTAAGAGAAGGTAGAGCAAAAAAGAAAGATTACATACATGGTAACATGGATACGACTTATGATTTTTTAAAAATTAGAAAGAGTGCAAGCCAGACAGACCACAATGGAACAGCATCTTTAAAATGCTGAAAGAAAAAAAATCTTCAACCTTGAATCTTAGAGCTGGTGAAGTGATATATTCTTCAAAAATTAAGGCGAAATAAAGACACCCACACATAATAAATATGCACATCAGCATATTTTCAAAGATGGCCACAGCCATCTCTCTCCCCCCACCACTTCTATCCCACTTCTCAGAGGTTGCCAATGGGAACAGCCAAGCAATAAAGTAGGAGAAGTGGATGTTGGACTGAATTAGACCTTTTTTAAAAGCTGAATTTGGTTTTATCAATCCATGTCTGTACATTGTATAGTTATGGTCATGGAAGAAATGCCATAATTATTGTCTAGCTTCAATGAGCTTCATTCGCCATCTGTCAGCTCTGGCAGGGAAATGAAAGAGGCCCCTCTACTCCATTTATTTTGAGGCAAGTGCTTCCACTCTCTGTCCACAACACTCCTGCCAATGTCTACCAGCCCTCCACCCCTCACACTAATAGTTTACTCACTAATCATGTTCATGTCCATCTTGGTATACAACTTCCCTAGACCCTACAATGCCAGCCCAGTGCTTTGCAAAAAGTAGGCCCTTGGAACAATATTTTCTACATGCACAAAATAAGGGAGGAAATGAGGAGAGGGGTAGACATAAAAGATGAGTTACAACTAATACTGAATGTTATATTCTGCAAGGTATAGTATACATACATTAAATTACATTGGATTACTTTCTAGTAAATATGGTTCTGGGCTTAAAGTGGTTTTTCGAGAGGCATTAGAAATTCCTACTTTAGCTTAATCACAATGTTTAGTTTTCTCTCGAAGGCACCTTATTTATTTAATGTCACAATACTAAAATCATTTCATTCTGCAATGTTCAATAAACAGAAAAAAAAAAAAACCCAACATCTCTGCTAAATTGTTACCAACAAAGTAAACATTTCTCCCCCAGTTTTTTCCGAGTTGATTAAGCACCAAGTATATTTAAAAATGTTACCCAAGCCTGAGAAACTCTCCCCTCTGAACATGCAACTATTCGGTGTAGAATGTTTTTCCTACCACTTGATTACAATTTGGCAGTAGTTTCTGAATAATTTACAAATTTAAAATTTCTGTGCCCAAAACACACATGTGTTTGCAGCTAAACAGACTTGAAAGAATATGCAAATTGCACTTTTATGTCAAAAATGAGTGAATGCAGCTCCATGCAGAGAAAAAGCTAACTGCCACCCTCATGTTTTTGTTTAGACTAATCTGTGTGCTGTCGCTCCCACATCAGACTGCATCAACATTTTCTTTGGGATATTAGACGTAAATGTTTATGGCTGCAGATAGCCTAGAAGGGATTGGCACTTATTAAGAACGACCCTGGAGTATTTTCTTTGGTTGCCACATAAATATCCCGGGGAAACGTTCAATCAAACGACGCTGCCAGGTAGAGGGAAATGAACATCGTAGCAGAGCCCTGGGGTCTCCCGGGTCCTGTGAAGTGAGGGGCCCCATCCAAGAATAGAGTAAGAAAATTGAGCCCAGAGAACTGGGCGGATCTGCCTTCTTTTCACCGTGGAAGATAAGGCAGCGGCTGACTGGAAATGTCTCTCCCCGAGGCCAGGAATCCAACCCTCTCCACAGACAAAAAATATTCACATTTAAAAGAGCCATCAGGGTTTCCCTTGTGGTGCAGTGGTTGAACGTCCGCCTGCCAATGCATGGGGACGCGGGTTCGTGTCCCGGTCCGGGAGGATCCCACGTGCCGCAGAGCGGCTGGGCCCGTGAGCCATGGCCGCTGAGCCTGCGCGTCCGGAGCCTGTGCTCCGCAACGGGAGAGGCCACAACGGTGAGAAGCCCGCGTACCGCAAAATAAATAAGTAAATAAATAAAAGAGCCATCAAAAAACGAGATACCATATGTGGATTTCATCCCATCTTCAGCTGTAGGGGCCAAGGCTGGCTATGGTATCAAGACGGGACAACCTCCCACAGAGCAGTTGGTGTCACTCAGGCAGGTGAGAGCCCATCCTATCTTCACAAATGGCAGGAACTGGTTTTCAAAGTTTAGGCCTGGAAAAGTTCATTCTTGAATCCAGAAAAAGCTGCGAAACTTATCCTAGGCTCTCAGACACTGAGGATACTTCTAGCTCTCCCTGCTTCAGCTAAAACGTATTCAAAATCCACAATGTAAAGGCCCATCAAGCTCTCCTGATAAAAATCACTTTAATGTAATCACCGTCCTCCAGCTTTTACCCTAGACTCCCTGAAATCTAGGGAATGTCATTACACTCTCAGAGGTCTTCTACCCCCTCTCATCCACTACAACAGCTAGCACCAATGTCGCAAACAGCCTCCACAAGCCCAATCAAAACGAGCAATTTTCAGTTCCCATCTTATCTTACCTCTCAATGGTACTGAACTCTTGGCCTATCCCTCCTTCTTGAAACCTCTTCTACTGGCTCAGTGACACCATAATCATTTGGTTTCCCTTTATGTCCAGCTACTTCTGTCTCCTTTGCTGGCTCCTTTCTCTCTACACAGTTTTTTTAAGTTGACAGATCAAATGCCATATGATCATTTCAAGAGGCACAGAAAAAGCATTTGACAAAATCCCAACACCCTTTCACATTAAAGACACTCAGCAGACCCGGAACAGAAGGGAACTTCCTTAACCTGATAAAATACTAATAAACTCGTTGAAAATTAATACAGATTTTGGTACCTGGAAGTAGGAGCTGCTCTAATGGATTTTTCCTGAAAATGTGAAAGAAGGAAATTGTGCTGTTTGTGACAGCATGGTTGGACCTAGAGGGTACCATGCTGAGTGAACAAGTCAGAGAGAGAAAGACAAGTACCATATGATCTCACTTATATGTGAAGTCTAGAAAACAAAACAAATGAACAAACAAACCAAAACAGAAACAGATTTGTAGACCCAGAACAAACTGGTGTTTGGGAGAGGGCAAGGAGTGAGAAGTTGGTCAAAACAGGTGAAGGGGATTAAGAAATACAAACTTCCAGTTTTAAATAAATAAGCCACGGGGATGTAATATACGGCATAAGGAATATAGTCAATAATACTGTAATATTTTGCACGGTGAAAGGTGGTTACCGGACATATTGGTGATAATTTTGTGATGTATTTGATTGTCAGATTACTATGTTGTACACCTGAAACTAACATAATATTGTATGTCAACTATACTTCAATTAAAAAAGTCTTTTAAATTAAAAAAACCCAACATATCTGAAAATGCAGAACTGGCTTTGGAATTGGGCAATGGGCAAAGGCTGGAAGAATTCTGCAGAACATGACAGAGACTCAGACTGCCTTGAACAAACTGTTAGTAGAAATATAGATGGTAATAAATCTGCCAGTTAGCACTCAGAAGGCAATGAGAAGCACAGTAGAGAAGATATCACTTGCCTTAGGTAATACCTACATCATCACCAACAGGCTGTTAGTAGAAATGTGGGTGTTAAAGGTGGTGCTCTGAAAGCTCAGAAGGGAACGAGGAACACGTTACTGGAAACTGGAGGAAAGGGGATTCTGTTAGATATGGCAGAAAGCTTAGCAGAATTTTGTCCTACAGTTATGTGGAAAGCAGAACTGGTAAATGATAGCTTTCGACATTTAGCTGAAATTTCCAAGCAAAGTGTTGAAGGTGTGACCTAGTTTTCTTGCTGCTCATAGTACAATGCAAGAGAGAAGAGACAAATTGAAGCAAGAACCATTTTTTTAAAAGAAGGATCTGGGATTTCATGATTTGGGAAATTCTCAGCTTAACCAGGTTGCAAAAGATGCTAAGATTAAGAGATTCCTTGTCAGGGAAGAGTATTACTGGAAAAAATTTAAGAGTGTAGCTGGGCTCTTCGTCGGGAGGTGTATGGGTTGATATTGCATTATCAAGCTTTAAAAAATAAAAGAGGGGGAAATGTGGCGAGCATTGCCCTCTGAGGAAGGCACCATTAAGACCCTCATAAGCCTCAGGGCCCCGATTGTACTCTCCTTGGTATGCATCCTGGACTTTATGGTATGAACATAAAAAAGGAGATGGCCTTTGGCCAAATCGCTCCAGGGACCTGCTCAGTTACTGGGAGTCCCTGGTTGTTCCCTAAAGCTAGGAAAAGCAACCCTGGAGGGGAAATTGGTGCCTTTGAGGGAGAAGCCGAGAAGCCAATCAACCAGCTGATGCCGATAAGGCGTGACTAAGCCGAGAAGCCAATCAACTAGCTGATGCCGATAAGGCATGACTAAGCAAATTCCCTGCTTTAGGGGTATATAGATGGCTATGCTTTGTTCTTAAACTTGCCTTGCAACCATCAGTTGCTTGTGCCCTTCTGATCCCATACCTTGGTGCGTTCAGTTCCCTACCCCCTCTCGTCGATCGTTGCTGCACTTTGAGGACCCGCCGCGGCTGGCGGCAGTAAATTTGCTAAAATTTAATACAACCCCCCTATGGTGTAATAATACAAAGAAACTCTGTTTACCAAAAAAAAAAAAAAAAAAAAAAAGAGTGTAGCTGGGCAAACTCTTGCTAATACCTCAGAAAAACAAAAATGTTAGGATACTCAGTTACACAAAAGGCTCTTAGAGAGTAAGTGTATAACACATAGATCCCCTCTGCCATCTCAGCAGAAGACAAAAATAGAGGTGGGATTATTTAGGGAGAATCTGGGGAGGGACTTCTTGTCTAAAGGGAGAGAGACAGAGTCTTAAGAACTTTATACCAGCAGAAACACTGCCAGCTTGGGCCAATAGGGACAGAGGGCAAAATAAAAGAAGGGTCTTGGACCCCCAAAATTCTGCAGGCAGGAAACAGGCTGATAAAAATACTCGGCGGCAAACACATGTTGTCATTCATGTAAAAAGGAAGGATGACTCAGAATATGGAGCCGCAGGTCCAGGGGTAGAGCCATGGATCCAGAGGTTGGAACTGAGAGCCCCAGAACATTATTTCCAGACCTTGTAACCCAGTGGAGTTGGCCTGGCTGGATTTCTACATTTCGGGGGACCGGTGACTCTTTTTCCTTTTCCTTTTCTCCCTTTTTGAATCAGAATGTCTGTGCCTTTCTTACCTTTGTATTTTGGGGGTATATAACTTGTTTCTTTACTTTCACTTGTCCACATGGAGAGGAACTCGGCTCCAGGACAGATTATACTGAATCTCGCTCATACCTACATTGATGATTTAGGTGATGGTATTTGGAACTTTTGAACTAAAGAGATATAGGTGAAGTTTTGGATTTGTTGATGCTGTAATGGGTTGAGAATTTAGGGGATCTTGGGATGGGGTAAAAGTATTTTGCCTATGGGACAGACATAAATCTTTGGGGCCAGAGAATGGAATATGGTGGGCAGAATAATGCCCCCCTAAAGATATCCACATCCTAATCCCTGGAATCTGTGAATATGTTACTTTACGTGGGAAAAGGGACTTTGCAGATGTGACTAACGTTATAGACATTGAGACGGAACCAGTATAATCACTTGAATCCTTAAAATTGCGAACATTTCCTGCTGTATTCAGCCAGAGGAAGATTTTCTTCACTGTGGAAGAAAAATGAGAGAGATGCCACATTGCTAGCTTTGAAAATGGATAAAGGGGTCCACGAGCCAAGGAATGTGAGTGACCTTTATAAGCTGGAAAAGGCAAAGAAGATTCCCCTAGAGTCTACAGAAAGGAAAACAGCCCACCTGGCACCTTGCTTTTAGCTCGGTGAAGCCCATGTTGGACTTGTAAAATATATAGCTGGGAGATAATACATTTGTATTGTTTTAAGCCATTGAGTTTGTCACAATTAGTTACAGCAGCAAAACAAATACAGTTGTCTGTGAAAAAGCCATAGATAACACCAACTTAATGATGAAAGACAAGGATCAAGAACGAAGACAAAGATCAAGAACACGACAAGTGGGACTTCCCTGGTGGCGCAGTGGTTAAGAATCCGCCTGCCAATGCAGGGGACATGGGTTTGGGCTCTGGTTGGGGAAGATCCCACATGCCGCGGAGCAACTAAGCCCATGCACCACAACTACTGAGCCTGCGCTCTAGAGTTCGCGACATACAGCTACTGAGCCCATGTGCCACAACTACTGAAGCCTGCGCACCTAGAGCCCGTGCACTGCAACAATAGAAGCCATTGCAATGAGAAGCCCATGCACCACAACGAAGAGTTGCCCCTGCTCACCACAACTGGAGAAAGCCCACATGCAGCAACGAAGACCCAATGCAGCCAAAAATAAATAAATAAATTTATATAAAAAAATTACTCTCAAAAAAAAGAATAAGACAAGCTTGTTCATTCTTGCCACTTCTATTCAATATTGTACTGGAGGTTCTAGCCAGGGCAGCTAGGCAGGAAAAAGAAATAAAAGGCATCAAGACTGGAATGGGGAAAGCAAAACTAGCTATGTTTACACATGAAATGATCTTATATGCAGAAAATCCTAAGGAATCCATTTAAAAAACTATTAGGACAAATAAATGAGTTCTGCATGGTTGCAGGATATAAGATCAATATGCAAAAATCAATTACATTTCTATAACACTGCCAGTGAACAATCAGAAAATAAAATTAAGAAAATAATTTCTGGGGGCTTCCCTGGTGGTGCAGTGGTTAAGAATCCACCTGCCAATGCAGGAGACACGGGTTCGACCCCTGGTCTGGAAAAAACCCACGTGCCACGCAGCAACTAAGCCTGTGCACCACAACTACTGAGCCTGCGCTCTAGAGCCTGTGAGCCACAACTACTGAGCCTGTGAGCCACAACTACTGAAGCCCGTGTGCCACAACAACTGAAGCCCACCCGCCTAGAGCCTGTGCTCCTAACGAAAGAATCCACCGCAATGAGAAGATGGAGCACAGCAATGAAGAGTAGCTCCCACTTGCCGCAACTAGAGAAAAGCCCACGGGCAGCAACAAAGACACAATGCAGCCAAAAATAAATAGATAAATAAATAAATTTTTTAAAAAAGAAAGAAAATAATTTCCAATAGCATCAAAAAGAATAAAACACTTAGGAACAAATTTAACAAAACAAGTTCAAGACAAGCACTGAAGATTACAAAATGTCACCAAAGACTTAAGAAGACTTAAAAAAATGGAAAGACATCTCATTCTCATGGATTGTAAGACTTTACATTGTTAAGAGTGCAAGCTCCCCAAATTGATCTTCAGGGTCAATGCAATCCCTATAAAAATCTCAGCTGGCTTCTTTGAGAATATTAACAAGCTTATTTTAAAATTCATGTGGAAATTCAAGGGACCTGGAATAGCCAAAACAATCTTGAAAAAGAACAAACTTAGAGGACTCACACTTCCTCATTTCAAAACTTACTACAGGAGACGGCTTAAAGATGGCGGAAGAGTAAGACGCGGAGATCACCTTCCTCCTCACAGAGACATCAGAAATACATCTACATGTGGAACTTCTCCTATAGAACACCCACCGAACGCTGGCAGAAGACCTCAGACCTCCCAAAAGGCAAGAAACTCCCCCACGTACCTGGGTAGGGCAAAAGAAAAAAGAATAAACAGAGACAAAGAATAGGGACGGGACCTGCACCAGTGGGAGGGAGCCGTGAAGGAGGAAAGACTCCCCCACACTAGAAGCCCCTTCGCGGGCGGAGACTGCGGGTGGCGGAGGGGGAAGCTCCGGAGCCGCGGAGGAGAGCGCAGCCACAGGGTGCGGAGGGCAAAGCAGAGAGATTCCCGCAGAGGATCTGTACCGACCGGCACTCACCTGCCCGAGAGGCTTGTCTGCTGCCCCGCCGGCGCGGGCGGGGCCGGGAGCTGAGGCTCGGGCTTCAGTCGGATGGCAGGGAAAGGTCTGGAGTTGGCAGAGTGAAAACAGCCTGAAGGGGTTAGTGCGCCACGGCTGGCCGGGAGGGAGTCCGGTTGAAGTCCGGAGCTGCCGAAGAGGCAAGAGACCTCTTCTTCCCTCTTTGCTTCCTGGGCGCGAGGAGAGGGGATTAAGCGCGCCGCTTAAAGGAGCCGCAGAAACGGGCGCGGAGCTGCCGAAGAGACAAGAGACTTTTTCTTGCCTCTTTGCTTCCTCGGGCGCGAGGAGAGGGGATTAAGAGCACCGCGTAAAGGAGCTCCAGAAACAGGCGCGAGCCGCGGCTGTCGGCACAGACAGTAGAGACGGGTGTGGGACGCTAAGGTTGCTGCTGCCACCACCAAGAGGCCTGTGTGCGAGCACAGGTCACTCTCCACACCGCCCCTCCCGGGAGCCTGTGCAGCCCGCCACTGCCGGGGTCCCGGGATCCAGGGACAGCTTCCCCGAGAGAACGCACACCGCGCCTCGGGCCTGTGCAGCATCACGCCGCCCTCTGCCTCCGCGGACTTGCCCCGCCCCCGTGCCACTCCCTCCCCTCAGCCTGAGTGAGCCGGAGCCCCCCAATCAGCTGCTCCTTTAACCCCGTCCTGTCTGAGCAAAGGGCAGAGGCCCTCGGACGACCTACACGCAGAGGCGGGACCAAGTCCAAAGCTGAACCCCAGGAGCTGTGTGAACAGAGAGGACAGGGGGAGGTCTCTCCCAGCAGCGTCAGAAGCCAGGGATTAAAGCTCCACAATTAACTTGAAGTGCCCTGCATCTGTGGAAAACCTGAATAGACAACTAATCATCCCAAGTTGAGGAGGTGGACTTTGGGAGCAAGATATACTATTATTTTCCCCTTTTTTTCTTTTTGTGAGTGTGTATGCTGCTGTGTGAGATTTTGTCTGTATAGCTTTGCTTTCACCATTTGTTCTAGGGTTAGACCGACTCGTTTTTCTGTTTTTTTTTTTTAATATAAATTTTTCTTCTTAATAATTATTTTTTATTTTAATAACTATACTTTATTCTACTTTGTCTTCTCCCTTTCTTTCTTCCTTTCTTCCTTCCTTTCTTCCCTCCTTCCCTCCCTTCTTCGTTCCCCCTTCTTTCCTCCCTTCCTTCCTCCCCTCCTCTCTTCCTTCCTCCCTTTCCTCCTCTCCACCTTCCTTCCTTCCTTTCTTGCTTTCTTCCTTCATTCATTTCTTCCTTCCTTCCCTCCCTCCCTCCTTCCTTCCTTCTCTTTCCTTTCTATTTTTTCTCCCTTTTATTTTGAGCCGTGTGGATTAAAGGCTCTTGGTGCCCCATCCAGGCACCAGGCCTGTGTCTCTGAGGTGGGAGAACCAACCTCAAGACACTAGTCCACAAGAGACCTCCCAGCTCCACGTAATATCGGACGGCGAAAATCTCCCAGAGATCTCCATCTCAACACCAAGACCCAGCTTCACTCAAGGACCAGCAACGAACAGGGCTGGACACCCTATTCCCAACAAAGAGCAAGACAGGTCTACACCCCATCCATTAGCAGAGAGGCTGCCTAAAATCATAATAAGGCTACCAACATCCCCAAACACACCACCAGACGTGGACCTGCCCACCAGAAAGACAAGATCCAGCCTCATCCACCAGAACAGAGGCACTAGACCCCCAACCAGGGAACCTACTCAACCCACTGAACCAACCTTAGCCACTGGGGACAGCCACCAAAAACAATGGGAACTACGAACCTGCAGCGTGCAAAAAGGAGACCCCAAACCCAGTAAGATAATCGAAATGAGAAGACAGAAAAACACACAACAGATGAAGGAGCAAGATGAAAAGACACCAGACCTAACAAATGAAGAGGAAATAGGCAGTCTACCTGAAAAAGAATTCAGAATAATGATAGTAAAGATGATTCAAAATCTTGGAAATAGAATAGACAAATTGCAAGAAACAGTTGACAAGGACCTAGAAGAAATAAAGAGGAAGCAAGTAACGATGAGCAACACAATAAATGAAATGAAAAATACTCTAGATGGGATCAATAGCAGAATAACTGAGGCAGAAGGATGGATAAGTGACCTGGAAGATAAAATAGTGGAAATAACTACTGCAGAGCAGAAGAAAGAAAAAAGAATGAAAAGAACTGAGGACAGTCTCAGAGACCTCTGGGACAACATGAAACACACCAACATTCGAATTATAGGGGTCCCAGAAGAAGAAGAGAAAAAGAAAGGGACTGAGAAAATATTTGAAGAGATTATAGTTGAAAACTTCCCTAATATAGGAAAGGAAATAGTCAATCAAGTTCAGGAAGCACAGAGAGTCCCATACAGGATAAACCCAAAGAGAAACACGCCAAGACACATAATAATCAAACTGTCAAAAATTAAATACAAAGAAAACATATTAAAAGCAGCAAGGGAAAAACAACAAATAACACACAAGGGAATCCCCATAAGGTTAACAGCTGATCTTTCAGCAGAAACTCTACAAGCCAGAAGGGAGTGGCAGGACATATTTAAAGTGATGAAGAAAAAAAACCTACAACCAAGATTACTCTACCCAGCAAGGATCTCATTCAGATTTGATGGAGAAATTAAAACCTTTACAGACAAGCAAAAGCTGAGAGAGTTCAGCTCCACCAAATCAGCTCTACAACAAATCCTAAAGGAACTTCTCTAGGCAAGAAACACAAGAGAAGGAAAAGACCTACAAGAACAACCCGAAACAATTAAGTAAATGGTAATAGGAACATACATATCGATAATTACCTTAAATGTAAATGGATTAAATGCTCCCACCAAAAGACACAGACTGGCTGAATGGATACAAAAACAAGACCCATATATATGCTGTCTACAAGAGACCCACTTCAAACCTAGGGACACATACAGACTGAAAGTAAGGGGATGGAAAAAGATATTCCATGCAAATGGAAATCAAAAGAAAGCTGGAGTAGCAATTCTCATATCCGACAAAATAGACTTTAAAATAAAGACTATTACAAGAGACAAAGAAGGACACTACATAATGATCAAGGGATCAATCCAAGAAGAAGATATAACAATTGTAAATATTTATGCACCCAACATAGGAGCACCTCAATACATAAGACAAATACTAACAGCCTTAAAAGGGGAAATCGACAGTAACACAATTATAGTAGGGGACTTTAACACCCCACTTTCACCAATGGACAGATCATCCAAAATGAAAATAAATAAGGAAACACAAGCTTTAAATGATACATTACACAAGATTGACTTAATTGATATTTATAGGACATTCCATCCAAAAACAACAGAATACACATTTTTCTCAAGTGCTCATGGAACATTCTCCAGGATCGATCATATATTGGGGTCACAAATCTAGCCTTGGCAAATTTAAGAAAATTGAAATTGTATCAAGTATCTTTTCCGACCACAATGCTATGAGACTAGATATCAATTACAGGAAAAGATCTGTAAAAAATACAAACACATGGAGGCTAAACAATACACTACTTAATAACGAAGTGATCACTGAAGAAATCAAAGAGGAAATCAAAAAATACTTAGAAACAAATGACAATGGAGACACGACGACCCAAAACCTATGGGATACAGCAAAAGCAGTTCTAAGAGGCAAGTTTATAGCAATACAATCATACCTTAAGAAACAGGAAACATCTCGAATAAACAACCTAACTTTGCACTTAAAGCAATTAGAGAAAGAAGAACAAAAAAAACCCAAATTTAGCAGAAGGAAAGAAATCATAAAGATCAGATCAGAAATAAATGAAAAAGAAGTGAAGGAAACAATAGCAAAGATCAATAAAACTAAAAGCTGGTTCTTTGAGAAGATAAATAAAATTGATAAACCATTAGCCAGACTCATCAAGAAAAAAAGGGAGAAGACTCAAATCTATAGAATTAGAAATGAAAAAGGAGATGTAACAACTGACACTGCAGAAATACAAAAGATTATTAGAGATTACTACAAGCAACTGTATGGCAATAAAATGGACAACCTGGAAGAAATGGACAAATTCTTAGAAGTGCACAACCTGCCGAGACTGAACCAGGAAGAAAGAGAAAATATGAACAGACCAATCACAAGCACTGAAATTGAAACTGTGATTAAAAATCTTCCAACAAACAAAAGCCCAGGACCAGATGTCTTCACAGGCAAATTCTATCAAACATTTAGAGAAGAGCTAACACCTATCCTTCTCAAACTCTTCCAAAAGATAGCAGAGGGAGGAACACTCCCAAACTCATTCTATGAGGCCACCATCACCCTGATACCAAAACCAGACAAAGACGTCACAAAGAAAGAAAACTACAGGCCAATATCACTGATGAACATAGACGCAAAAATCCTCAACAAAATATTAGCAAACAGAATCCAACAGCACATTAAAAGGATCATACTCCATGATCAAGTGGGGTTTATCCCAGGAATGCAAGGATTCTTCAATATACGCAAATCAATCAATGTGATACACCATATGAACAAACTGAAAGAGAAAAACCATATGATCATCTCAATAGATGCAGAGAAAGCTTTTGACAAAATTCAACACTCATTTATGATAAAAACCCTGCAGAAAGTAGGCATACAGGGAACTTTCCTCAACATAATAAAGGCCATATATGACAAACCCACAGCCAGCATCGTTCTCAATGGTGAAAAACCGAAACCATTTCCACTAAGATCAGGAACAAGACAAGGTTGCCCACTCTCACCACTCTTATTCAACATAGTTTTGGAAGTTCTAGCCACAGCAATCAGAGAAGAAAAAGAAATAAAAGGAATCCAAATCGGAAAAGAAGAAGTAAAGCTGTCACTGTTTGCAGATGACATGATACTATACATAGAGAATCCTAAGGATGCTACCAGAAAACTACTAGAGCTAATCAATGAATTTGGTAAAGTTGCAGGATACAAAATTAATGCACAGAAATCTCTGGCATTCTTATACACTAATAATGAAAAATCTGAGAGTGAAATTAAGAAAACACTCCCATTTACCATTGCAACAAAAAGAATAAAATATCTAGGAATAAACCTACCTAAGGAGACAAAAGACTTGTATGCAGAAAACTATAAGACACTGATGAAAGAAATTAAAGATGATACAAATAGGTGGAGAAATATACCATGTTCTTGGATTGGAAGAATCAACATTGTGAAAATGACTCTATTACCCAAAGCAATCTACAGATTCAATGCAATCCCTATCAAATTACCACTGGCATTTTTTACAGAACTAGAACAAAACATTTCACAATTTGTATGGAAACACAAAAGACCCCGAATAGCCAAAGCAATCTTGAGAACGAGAAATGGAGCTGGAGGAATTAGGCTCCCTGACTTCAGACTCTACTACAAGGCTACAGTAATCAAGACAGTATGGTACTGGCACAAAAACAGAAATATAGATCAATGGAACAGGATAGAAAGCCCAGAGATAAACCCACACACATATGGTCACCTTATCTTTGACAAAGGAGGGAAGGATATACAGTGGAGAAAAGACAGCCTCTTCAATAAGTGGTGCTGGGAAAACTGAACAGCTACATGTAAAAGTATGAAATTAGAACACTCCCTAACACCACACACAAAAATAAACTCAAAATGGGTTAAAGACCTAAATGTAAGGCCAGACACTATCAAACTCTTAGAGGAAAACATAGGCAGAACACTCTACGACATAAATCACAGCAAGATCCTTTTTGACCCATCTCCTAGAGAAATGGAAATCAAAACAAAAATAAACAAATGGGACCTAATAAAATTTAAAAGCTTTTGCACAGCAAAAGATACTATAAACAAGACCAAAAGACAACCCTCAGAATGGGAGAAAATATTTGCAAATGAAGCAACTGACAAAGGATTAATATCCAAAATTTATAAGCAACTCATGCAGCTCAATAACAAAAAAACAAACAACCCAATCCAAAAATGGGCAGAAGAACTAAATAGACATTTCTCCAAAGAAGATATACAGATTGCTAACAAACACATGAAAGAATGCTCAACCTCATTAATCATTAGAGAAATGCAAATCAAAACTACAATGAGATATCATCTCACACCGGTCAGATTGGCCATCATCAAAAACTCTAGAAACAATAAATGCTGGAGAGGGTGTGGAGAAAAGGGAACCCTCTTGCACTGCTGGTGGGAATGTAAGTTGATACAGCCACTATGGAGAACAGTATGGAGGTTCCTTAAAAAACTACAAATAGAACTACCATTTGACCCAGCAATCCCACTACTGGGCATATACACTGAGAAAACCATAATTCAAAAAGACTCATGTACCAAAATGTTCATTGCAGCTCTATTTACAATAGCCAGGACATGGAAACAACCTAAGTGTCCATCAACAGATGAATGGATAACGAAGATGTGGCACATATATACAATGGAATATTACTCAGCCATAAAAAGAAATGAAACTGAGTTATTTATAATGAGGTGGATGGACCTGGAGTCTGTCATACAGAGTGAAGTAAGTCAGAAGGAGAAAAACAAATACCGTATGCTAACACATATATATGGACTCTAAGGGGAAAAAATGTCATGAAGAGATTAGTGTTAGGACAGGAATAAAACACAGACTTACTAGAGCATGGACTTGAGGATATGGGGAGGGGGAAGGGTGGGCTGTGATGAAGTGGGAGAGTGGCAGGGACATATATACACTACCAAATGTAAATTAGATAGCTAGTGGGAAGCTGCCACATAGCACAGGGAGATCACCTCTGTGCTTTGTGACCACCTAGAGGGGTGGGATAGGGAGGGTGGGAGAGAGGATGGTGCAAGAGGGAAGAGATATGGGAACATATGTATATGTATAACTGATTCACTTTGTTGTAAAGGAAAAACTAACACACTATTGTAAAACAGTTATACTCCAATAAAGATGTTTAAAAAAATAAATAAATAAAAATAAAAAAACACTTTCCTAATGATAAAGTTGGGAAAACAAGAAAAAAAAAAAAACTTACTACACAGCTACAATGACTGTAGTATCAGCATAAAGATAGACATGTAGATCAATGGAATAGAATTGAGAATCCAGAAATAAACCTTTATGGTTTTGGTCAACTGATTCTTGACACAAGGGTGTCAAGACAATTCATGGGGAAATAATAGTCTTTTCAACAAATGGTGCTGAAACAAGACAAGGTTGTATGTGAGGGATACTTGTATGTGAAGGATATTCACATACAGAGGAATGAATTTGGATCCCTACCTCCAAAACATATACAAAAGTTAACTAAAAAGGATCAGAGATCTAAAAGTGAGAGCTAAAACTATAAAACCTTTAGAAAAAAATGTAAGTTTAAATCTTTGTGATCTCAGATTAGGCAATGGTTTCTTATATATGACACCAAAACCACAAATGATAAAAGGAAAAACAGGTAAGGTGAAGTTCATCAAAATTAAAAACTTTTGTGCTTCAAAGAACACTGTCAATGAAGTGAAAAGGCAAACCACACAGAATGGAAGAAATTTTTTGCAAATCATATATCTGATGAGAGACTTGTATCCAGAAGAAAAAAACTTGTACACTCAGTAATAAAAATTTAAAAAAATTTTTTTACATGGGTAAAAGATTTGAATAGACATTTCTCCAAAGAAGATATACAAATGGTATACATATACCATATGTAGAAGATATACAAAAAAGATATGCAAAAGCATATGAAAGAATGTTCAACACCTTTAGAGAAATGAGAATCAAAACCACAATGAAGGGGGACTTCCCTGGTGGTCCAGTGGTTAAGACTACAGACTCCCAATGCAGGGGGCCAGGGTTCGATACCTGGTTGGGGAGCTAGATCCTGCATGCAGGCCACAACTAAGAGTGCGCATGCTGCAGCTAAAGATCTCGCATGCCACAACAAAGGATCCTGCGTGCCACAACGAAGATCCTGTGTCCTGCAACTAAGACCCAGTGCAGCCAAAATAAACAAATAAATATTTTTAAAAAACACCCACAGTGAGATGTCACTTCACACCTACAAGGATGACTATAATAAAAAGATGAACAATAACTAGTGCTGATGAGGATGTGGAGAAATTAACTCTCATACATTGTGGTGGGAATGTAAAATGATGCAGCTGATTTGTGAAAATGGTTTGGCCTGTTCCTCAAAAAGTTAAGCATAGAGTTACTTTATGACCCAGCAATTTTATTTCTAGGTATATAAGGGAATTTAAAACATGTTCACACAAAAACTTGTTCATAGCAGACTTATTCATAAGAGCCAAAAAGTGGAAACAACCCACATGTCCATCAATTAATAAATGGATAAACAAAATGGATATATATATATACACACACACCATGGGATATTATTCAGCCGTAGTAAAGGAAAAAAATACAGCTAAATGCTACAACATGGACAAACCTCAAAATCATCATGCTAAGTGAAAGAAGTGAGACACAAATAAAACGTTCAGAATAGCAAATTCATAGATACACAAAGCAGACTAGTGGCCGCCAGAGGCTGGGGGTGGAAATGGAGAGTGGCTGCTAATAGGTACAGGGCTACTGTTTGAGGTGACAAAAACATTCTGGAATTAGATAACTGTGGTGTTTGCACAACTCCGGGAATATATTAAAATATTGAACTGTATATTTTAAAAGGTTGCATTTTAGGTATGTGAATCATACCTCAATAAAGCTGTTACATATTTATTTCCTTAAAAAAAAACAGTTTATGAACTTCAAGTTTGGTCCTAAATCCTATTCTCTTCTATACTCTCTCTAGGCAATTCCTTCAAGAACCATAGCTCCAACTGAAATTGATTTACCTGTTAACCTCAAGTGTATATCACAGGTGTCTCCTCTGAGTTCCTCTGAATTTCCGGCTGGAAGTTTCAAAAGCACCTCTAATTCACGATGACCAAGACTAAATTTTGCTTTCCCACTTGCCACCAAAGCCTGGCCTTCCTTCAGTGCTACCTATTCAGCAAATGGCATCGACATCCACTGAGTTGGAAATAGAAACGGCACTGCCTTTTCCTTAATGCCTTGTTAGTATTGAGGAAGTCCGATAAATGACAGTCCTTTTCTGCTCAAGTTGATATTCTATGATGTCAGGTGGACATGGACAAATATTTCAGTCGGTTTCATGACTGACAAAGCCAACACTGGAAAATGTAGTTTGGTTGCATAGTGCCTGGTGATTTCTCAACACTGAACCACGGATGCAGGCAGACTGAACACCCATTCATTAGCAGAACCAATTACTGCAGCCTCCCATACAGGGCCCTGCCTCTGCAAAACTCAGGCTCTCAGTAGAAAATACACTTGCCTACTATGCACATTTCTTACTAAAGAAAGGTAGGTAATAAAATGTATTCAACTTGGAGCTGAACTTGAATGAGTTTTCCTTCCAAGAAGCACCATGGAGATTATTCTGCCATGGCTGTTGAACTTCCTGGAAGATTCTGAAAACCCACACTGCAAATGGGAAGGCCCTTCATGCTTCATGAGTGTTAGGTGAATGACACTGAGTATTTGACAGTGGAGAGGTCTGTGCTTTCTTCTAAAAAGATTTTATGGCGTTGACAGTGGGATGAGAGCATTTCTCACATGTGGCAGAGCAGAGGCCACCTCGTGCAGCTCTCCCACGCTTGCAGCAGTAAACCTTTTATGGCAGTCCTGCTATCTTGCACACCACATATACCTGCTTGTGCTAATTTTGGTCTTAATTTGCTCTCCCTAAAGGAGGGATACAAATGGTATCTGATCTCACAACTGTGCATGTAGCCATAAGACTTTTGATCCTAAGCCCTCTTGAGTTTTGAGGTTTTCTTTTTCTTTTATTTATTCATTCATTCATTCATTTTTGGCTGCATTGGGTTTTCGTTGCTGAGCGTGGGCTTTCTCTAGTTGCGGTGAGCAGGGGCTACTCTTTGTTGCGGTGCGCGGGCTTCTCATTGTGGTGGCTTCTCTTGCTGCAGAGCATGGGCTCTAGGTGCGGGGGCTCAGTAGATGTGGCTTGAGGGCTCTAGAGCAGAGGCTCAGTAGTTGTGGGCTTAGTTGCTCCGCGCGCTTTGTTGCTCCACAGCATGTGGGATCTTTCCGGACCAGGGCTCGAACCCATATCCCCTGCACTGGCAGGCGGATTCTTAACCACTGCGCCACCAGGGAAGCCCGAGTTTTGAGGTTTTCCTCCTCCACTTGTAGGGGCCAGATTTAACTTACGTGACTAGTTACCTATTGGCTGTGTGTTAGGCTCCTACGTGGACCACGTCTGGGTTACCCTATCTGTACCCACTATTGGGTGGTGATGGACACTTGGACTTGGTCAGCCTCAACCACGTGAGCTGTAACATGCCTCTGCTCATTATTAGGATTAAACCTAATGGCAGTATAAGCTACCCTGTGTATTTGCTGAAAAGCATAACATACTGAGCCCTGCAGGGACACTAAAAGGTATGCTGCCAGACTCACAATTCTGCCCCTTCTTTCCAAAGCTTTGCTGGAGAAGCCTTAGACCAGGAGTAGAGAGGGAGAGGTGTAGAGGAATGCATTTTGGAGAAGGTGCATTTTATCCTCTCTTCTGCTGACAAGAATTGTTGGGTGTTCAGTTGCGCGTGTTGCATCCTGACCTTGACCCTTGCCCTTTCCTGCTCTTTCAGAGCCCAGTTGTCCTACAGTGGCTGACCACATACTGCCTAAGCTCCAAGCCTTTTATGTGGTCCAGCTCACACTGTTGGTGACCAATAAACACAAGCTTAGCAGGTAAGAACACAGGCTTAGGGGGTCAGACAGCCTTGAGTTTGACTACTGTGTGACCTTGGGTAAGTTACTTTACCTTTCTGAATCCCTGTTTCCTCATTTGGAAAACTGAGCTAATAATACCAACTCCCGCTTTGTGACCACCTAGAGGGGTGGGATAGGGAGGGTGGGAGAGAGGGTGATGCAAGAGGGAAGAGATATGGGAACATATGTATATGTATAACTGATTCACTTTGTTGTAAAGGAAAAACTAACACACTATTGTAAAACAATTATACTCCAATAAAGACGTTTAAAAAAATAAAAAATAATACCAACTCCCTCATGAGGTAGGGAGAAGAAGAAATGAGCTAATGGAGGTAAAGCAGAGTGCCTGGGACATGCAGGGCTCCAATAAACGTTAGCTGTCACCACCACTGTGATCATCATTCATTTTCATCATCAAGATTGTATTCATCAGTTTTAGCTGCAAGTGACAGAAGTCCATCTCAAATGAATTTAAGCAAAAAGGAAAATATTTTGGCTTAGTTAATTGAAAATTCCAGGCACAGGCTGAATCCAGAGTTTCAACAATGTCATCTGTGCTCAATCTCTCTCTGTCCAAATCACTCCACTTTCCTCTGTGTTGACTTCATCCTCCAGCGGGTGACTAAAACGCAGCTGGGGGAGAGGCCAGCTGCCTTTTAGTCACAGAGGCCTGCAGAGGCCATTTGCCTTGTCTTCCCACCAAAGGCTTGTGTAAATGCATGTGGAAACGCCAGCCCACATGTCCAAGCTGCATCCACAAACCCACCTCCCAGCGAACAGACTCCCTTGGCCACCCCTCCTCCTCTGAAAGACAGACCTGGGGAAGAAGCCTCCACAGGCTCTGGAAACAGATTCAGGGCTGTTTGGGCAGGGAAAGTCTGGGGTCCTGGTATCAGGAACGTGGCCTGTAAATGGGAGTAGAAAGGATGCAGACTCCAGGTGGGCGTGTTCACGTGGTCCCACAGAATCGTCACCCCAGGAGGAAGGGCAGGGCTGGATGATGGCTGAGCAGGGCCTTCTAACACGCAGGGGCTCTGGTTGCCAGGTCTAAGAGAGCTATTTACTTTTTATATAGTACATGTTTCGTATGGCGATTGTTGTGGAACAGTCTAAAAGCAATTCAAGACAGGAGACCATTCAGTGTTGTGGAGTAAGAAAGAATGGATTCCTTGAGAAGGAGGCCTTGGAGGATGGGAAGATGGGGGTAGACCAGGACATACAGAAGGGCACTCCAGGTGAGGAGAGCGATGTGAAAAAAGGCCATGAGGTCAGATGGGGTCTACTGTGTTGGGTCAATGGGGAGCTGAGTCTAGGAAGACAGAAGGTGTCTGCTGGGAGAAACAGATGATGGCCCGTGGGGCCTACTGGTAGAAGCTTTTTAGAAAAGCTCTAAAGGGGAGTCCAGGTCCAAACCTGTTATAATAAGAACTGGGGAGACTTGGAAGGTTTGTGAATAGAGGATGCTGGTTGAAAGTGGTGTTTGGGAAGTTGGACCTGGCGAGCGCCATGTTGGTGGACCAAGGGGCCCACGCAGAGCTGAGATTTGGGGGAGTGGAGGAGGAACCAGACAAGGACTGCTGTGAGGATGATGAGTGGGGGCGGGGGAGAAGTGGGGGGAGGAAGAGAGCTCTTACGCATGGTCGATGGAAGAGGGTAAGATGGCAAAGGGACCAAATCCAGAGCTGATGTCACCAGGAAAACCAAATGCCTAGCCCCGAGTGAGCTGTGTACAAATTCTTCCCAAGTTGAGCTGTCAGGACAGATGGGATGGACACATGTCCGGTCTTATTTGTGGTTAAGGTGACCAACTTAACTGCACCAGGTGTTTGCTTTTCATTTTTGTTCCAGTCCCCTGATGGGCAAATGAAATTCAGTGAGTCCATGCGACCTGACCTGGCCATGGTTACTGCGTCTGTGTGTCCTGTGGGCAGAGCTGGCGCCTCAGGCTCAGGCCGACGCGCTGGTGAAGTTCCTGTGGGCAGAACTGAGGGCTTTTCCCTGGCTGCTTTTGCTGGGTGGTTTGTAGGGCCTTGTCTGTTGACTGGGGGTGAATGCAAACTGGAATGTGTTTGTAAAGGGGGCTTCCAGGTCTGGCCTGTACCCACCGGCTTCTCATCTGAGCAAGGGGAACCGCAGGCGTCTGGCCAGCCACGAGACTGTAGCTGTGGGCCAATAGGTCCAGGCAGGCCCCTGCAGAGCTGTGGCTCCTAGAGCATGAAGCACTCAGAGGGACCAAGGGTATTCCTGGGTGAGAAAATAATCATGCAGGGCCATGTGATTTCCCCCAAGCCTTTAAGCCAGGCAATTTGTAATTATGCGGTATCCAGCAACCCACAATTATTTATTTATTCCCTTTTCTGTGTCTGCATTGTTGGTACCACATGAGAAGCAGAAGAAATCCAAATGACTTCTGAAGAGTCTAGGAGTTTAAGTATGAGGACTTGGGTTCAAGTCCAGCTCTACCCTGTACCACATAAATGGACATTAACAAGTCCTTTAACTTCTCTTGTCCTCAGTTTCCTTATCTGTAAAATGGGCACAGAAACACAATCTATTTAACAATGTTGATGTGAGAGATACATGAGGTTGATAATATATAATAAGCAGGCAGGTGTTTATTCTAATCTAATAAATGGAGATTAATGTAGTTTCTAATTTCACAATATTTGTTAAAATAATAAAATTTGTTCTGAAAGTCAGTGAGTTCTGTGAAACTCTTCCTTGCTCTTAAAAAACAAGTAAACTGATTAGGGAACTAAAACTAACACATGTGTAACAGGAATGAATATAAGAGAAAGAAAATATACCATATTTTGTGAAACAGAGGATCAGAGCCACTTGACATTTTCTCAATATTGGGCTAAATAAATTTGGTCATTTTCTTCCTTTCTTACCGCCACCTACCTCTTTGGAAGCATCTGGCTTCCCCCTAAGTTCCTAAAGGTGGAAAATATCTACAGTCAGAAGCTACTGTCCTCTCAGCCCCTGTTTACAGATGGGACAACCAAGGCCCGGGAAGGGGAGGAGTCTTGTACTGCAAAGATTGCACCTTTAGTGGAGAAATATACCATGTTCTTGGATTGGAAGAATCAACATTGTGAAAATGACTATACTACCCAAAGCAATCTACCGATTCAATGCAATCCCTATCAAATTACCACTGGCATTTTTTACAGAACTAGAACAAAAAATTTCACAATTTGTATGGAAACACAAAAGACCCCGAATAGCCAAAGCAATCTTGAGAACGAGAAATGGAGCTGGAGGAATTAGGCTCCCTGACTTCAGACTCTACTACAAGGCTACAGTAATCAAGACAATATGGTACTGGCACAAAAACAGAAATATAGATCAATGGATCAGGATAGAGAGCCCAGAGATAAACCCACACACATATGGTCACCTTATCTTTGATAAAGGAGGGAAGGATATACGGTGGAGAAAAGACAGCCTCTTCAATAAGTGGTGCTGGGAAAACTGGACAGCTACATGTAAAAGTATGAAATTAGAACAATCCCTAATACCACACACAAAAATAAACTCAAAATGGGTTAAAGACCTAAATGTAAGGCCAGACACTATCAAACTCTTAGAGGAAAACATAGGCAGAACACTCTACGACATAAATCACAGCAAGATCCTTTTTGACCCATCTCCTAGAGAAATGGAAATCAAAACACAAATAAACAAATGGGACCTAATGAAACTTAAAAGCTTTTGCACAGCAAAGGATACCATAAACAAGACCAAAAGACAACCCTCAGAATGGGAGAAAATATTTGCAAATGAAGCAACTGACAAAGGATTAATTTCCAAAATTTATAAGCAACTCATGCAGCTCAATAACAAAAAAACAAACAACCCAATCCAAAAATGGGCAGAAGAACTAAATAGACATTTCTCCAAAGAAGATATACAGATTGCTAACAAACACATGAAAGAATGCTCAACCTCATTAATCATTAGAGAAATGCAAATCAAAACTACAATGAGATATCATCTCACACCGGTCAGATTGGCCATCATCAAAAACTCTAGAAACAATAAATGCTGGAGAGGGTGTGGAGAAAAGGGAACCCTCTTGCACTGCTGGTGGGAATGTAAACTGATACAGCCGCTATGGAGAACAGTATGGAGGTTCCTTAAAAAACTACAAATAGAACTACCATACGACCCAGCAATCCCACTACTGGGCATATACCCTGAGAAAACCATAATTCAGAAAGACTCATGTACCAAAATATTCATTGCAGCTCTATTTACAATAGCCAGGACATGGAAGCAACCTAAGTGTCCATCAACAGATGAATGGATAAAGAAGATGTGGCACATATATACAATGGAATATTACTCAGCCATAAAAAGAAATGAAACTGAGTTATTTATAATGAGGTGGATGGACCTGGAGTCTGTCATACAGAGTGAAGTAAGTCAGAAGGAGAAAAACAAATACCGTATGCTAACACATATATATGGACTCTAAGGGAAAAAAATGTCATGAAGAGATTAGTGGTAGGACGGGAATAAAACACAGACTTACTCGAGCATGGACTTGAGGATATGGGGAGGGGGAAGGGTGGGCTGAGACGAAGTGAGAGAGTGGCAGGGACATATACACACTATCAAATGTAAATTAGATAGCTAGTGGGAAGCTGCTGCATAGCACAGGGAGATCACCTCTGTGCTTTGTGACCACCTAGAGGGGTGGGATAGGGAGGGTGGGAGAGAGGGTGATGCAAGAGGGAAGAGATATGGGAACATATGTATATGTATAACTGATTCAGTTTGTTGTAAAGGAAAAACTAACACTATTGTAAAACAATTATACTCCAATAAAGATGTTAAAAAAAAAAAAAAAAGATTGCACCTTTAGGAAGTGGTAGGGCTGGGACTTGACCACAGGACTTCTGGCTCTTCCCATCCACTCTGTTGCCCTCTGACCTGGAAGTCATCTTCCAGTGTAAGATCTGGGTCATTGAAGGGGGGACCACTGGCTCCTTACCCACTTCATTGCAGGCCATGCCTTGCTTTCCTTCCCTGGGTGAGTCCCTCACAAATGACCACAGGGGCAGAAATCACTGTCTTTGAAAATACTACTTTTGGAGTTAAAAAAAAAAACCCAAACAACAAAACAGAGCAATGGGGATTTTCAAATGGCAATGAGGTAGAGAGACAGGTAAAACCCCCTGTAGGGCTTCTCTCCCCAAGCAGGGGCCTGTCCACTCTGACCTTAGACCTTCCCGGTCCACACAACCCACAGCCCATAGCTGTGGCTGCTCTCTGAGCAATCTCCAACCAGAAGAAATCTTGCAGAAATGCCTGACTGACCTGTGGCTGGGAAGGATGAGGAGGGTGGGGCTGTCAGGGTAGCTACAGCAATAAGGATGTCCCTTCAGGTGCTTTGGTGGTGGTAGTGGGGCTCCCAGGTGGAGGGTAGCGGCCACCAGCCTCCCACCGAGCTGAGCGCTGGAACTGGGGCAGCCAAGAACTCTGCTTGGTTTTGCCATTTCCCTATCCGGCAGGAGTTGCTAATCCTTCATTACTAAAAATAACTTCTTTATCCAGGACCCAATCAGCATGAAACCTCATATCATTCGGATGCTATTTCTTCCAATCCTGTATGGTTACTGATTTTCCTAATGATGTCCCTGAGGCCCTGCAACACCCTGGAATGCTTTCTGAATCACTGAGGGAGAATGCAGCTGTGTTCAGTCTAGTTTTAATGTGATGTGATTCTTACTTGTTTTTCCAAAGCATCGAATAAAAGGCAACTCTCATGGGAACTACCCAAATGTTGTAGAGAAACAAGACACCTGTCTATGGAATGACAGTACATCTGGTCATTTCAGCCACTTCCGGGCACCTGCACGTCCATGTCAGTCCATGAGTATCTGCTCAGCTCTGGTTAGAGCTGTGAGGTTGGGTGTTTGTGGAAGTGGTGTGAGGCCTGCATTTTTTGTGTATCCTGCTTCCCTTGTTTGACTGCGAAGTTCTCAAGGGTGAGGAACATTTCTCATCCTTTGTCTTCCAAACATGTTCTGCCAGTGACTGTGGTCACTCCAGGAGCCGAGTCCCTGGGGCTGCTGAGCTCACTGCAGGGCCCACTCTGGCAGGATAACTGCCCATTCCTTGCAGACTCGTGTCACCTGCATAAATGTAAACCTGCCTCCCTAAGGTGGCAGATCTTGGCCCTTTCCCTGGAACTGTCTGCCAGCGCTTCTCTCAAGGACAGCTATCCACTCCCTAGTTTCTGCCTGCCCTCCTCACAGGCTGCCTTAATTACACTATCTGCCTCCAGGGACCAGACGTGGTGAACGGATGAGGGGAACTGGCTGGCAGGGCAGAGGCGACAGGAAGCATTGGTAGTGAGACGGTAGGAAGCACAGATGGGCGTTGCCCTCTTTCCACGAAGTGGCCCCTGCAACACAAGGCCCTTCAGGGCAAGGATCTTCCATGCCCAGTTAGCCTTTATATTAGCAGCGCTGAGGAAAGTGCTCTGCTTATGCTCAATAAATATTTGCGGAAGGAATAGGACTTGGGGTCCCAAGTCAGCTCAGACATTCATGAGCTCTGTGCATCATTCACTGTCCTCATCTCTAAACTGAGGGGGCTACTTTTGTAGTTCATTTACTGTATTATAGTTCATTGTCTAAATCTCAGAAACATAATGTTGAGTAGGAAATAAAAGTAAGTAGTAGACAATGACATGCAATATTATCATTTTCCAAAGCTCAGAAGACAAGCAAAATAAAATGATATGGTCTTTAGAGAAAGACTGTATATCATCAGCCATTGCCACGATAATGCTGCATAACAAACTAGCCCAAAACTCAGCGGCTTACAGCATTCATGTGTTCTCACTCGGGCATCTATGGATTGGCTGGGAGTTGGCTGATCTAGTCTGGACTCAGTTGGGTTTGGCTCTGACTTCAGCTTGGGTCACTCCACATGTGACCCAAGCTTGGGTCTGCTCCACATGTCTCTCATCCTCCTTGGACCAGCAGGTAAGCTCTGGAGCATGTTCTTCTCATAGCAGAGGCAGGAATACAAGAGAAAGTGGAAACATGTGATGCCTCTTGAGACCTAGGCTCAGAATTGGCATCCGTCAATGCCTACAACAATCTACTGGCCAAAGCAAACCTAAATCATTGGGCAGGGAAACGTATTCCACCTCTAACGGGAGGAACTGCAAAGTCATATGCCAAAGGGTATCTAAAGGACTTGGAGCAATAATGTAAACTACCTCGCAAACGTCGCTGGCAAAATTATAAAAATAATCAAGGGAACGATAAATAACAAGATTCAAGATAGTGGTTATTTCTATGGAGGAGGTGTGAGAAAGGAATGGGAGGAGACTTAATTGTAATGGTCTAGTTCTAAGAGGCCGTGGTGGGTTCACAGGTTTTATGATTACTATGTGTTCGGCTGCACCCCACAGGCCTGCAAGCCTTATAGTTGCCCAGTTGCGAGATTGAAGAAAAAGGCCAGAGGCAGTGACAGAGATGTCAGTGGATTGTTGGATAGGGAATCTTACAAGTCTGAAGCAAAAGTTCTGGAGCAACACCCCACTGTGTACAGCAGACAGCAAGAAGGGCAGGGTAGCAGCCTTTCCTACCGGAGGGAGGTGACGAGGAGAAGGAGGCTACCAGTTAAAGGGGGAAGTGACTGTCAGGTTGGCTCATCAGTTACCAGGGAAACCAGCAGCTGGGGCAGAGGGCAAGCATGTAGGCGGTTACTGATTAAGTCCTATAATTAAGAGGATCGACAATCATGTGAGTAGGGTGTAGGGGAAACAGAGACTGGTCTAACAGATGTACAGAGAGAGCAAGAGAACAGCCATCTTGAATGCCCTGACCAAAAACTATGGTTTGTAATTTATGTAGACATTATTCTGTCCATGTCAAATCTTACCTAATAAAAACAGTAAGTTTAAATAAATACTGGATGCGATACACTGATAGGAGAAGTTCTTTCCAGTGCTGACATTGTTTGTCCTACAATTCTAAGGTAAACAGGAGCTGAGAGCTCTCCTTTGACGATGGAAAGCCTCTGAATATTCAGCAATAGTCCTGGCTACCCAGCACCCAGAAATCAACCCGTGCTGGTTCTGTCTCAGGCCCAGGGGGGAAAATGAGAAGATATGTTCTCTGCACTTAGGGCTACGGGAAGTCTCTAGAAAACAGTTTGGATGGCAGCTGAGATAGTACTGAGATCCCTGGCTTTGATTCCAATCTCACTGGCCTTAACTCTTAACTGAGACACTCACCAGCTGTGCAGCCTTGGGAATATTACATAGCCTTTTGGAGTCTATTTCCTTACATGAGACAACGGTACCTTGGAGGGTCGCTATGGATCCTTGAATAAGTGAGTTTCTATTTGCTTTCTGATGTTGAGCAGAGAGGCCATCTTAGTTAGTTAGTTAGACAGTGAGTTGCAAAGTCTGATACCTGTGTTTGACTCTGACCTGTGCTGCTTATAAGGATGGGTCCTCAGGCTGTGATTTAACTTTTCCAAATCTCCACTGCCTTCTGTAATGTGGTGATGTTAATATTTTTCTTTAAAAGGCATGTTGGGTTTAAATTAGGTAGCGTGTACCATGAATCTGACGCATGTAGGGGCATTCGGTAAATGTTAATCCCTTTCCCCTCCGGCTTCCAGCTTCTACACAGCTTCTTCCTGGCTGTGGCTCAGAGAGGATGGGGGGAGAAGGTCAAGTTCACAGCCAGGTGTCTTAAGAAGAATCCCAGTCCCCTTGGCTCCTTGGTAGGGGTGTCTCAGGTGTGGGTACTGGGAGGGGGGTTGGACCCGGGGAGGGATTATGTTTTCCATTACCCAAGCATCTCCAATTTCAGCCTCCAATTTGGGGAAGCAAAATCATTTTGGGTCTCCACACAGTATCTGTCTCTGGAACTGATTATCTGCTTTGTTAAGTTCAGAGGCATTCTGATAAGGGTAATTGAATTAGGCTTCTCGGGATGGGAGAGGGGCTCCTACAAGCAGGCCTGCTGCCACAGTAGGGGGTCTCTCTGTCCAGGCCCTGCAGGCAGGCTCTCCCTCCACACTTCTCTATGGAACACGCCCTCCTGGGGTGCTCAGCCCCTTGGGCTTTGCCTTTGAAGATCTTTGCAGAGAAGCCTCTCACACTCTCCACACTTGCAAGGCCATCGTGCTTCCCTGGAGTCCTGCCCTGAATCTGTTCCCAGCCCAGTTTGGAGGCATGGGGTATGGGGGGAAGGGAGGAGAGAGGAGTCTTCCCTTGAGGCAGAGGAATTTCTGGAGGTCAAGGAAATGTCTTTCCTGGGGACAAAGGAGCAGGAGGTCAAGGTTCAAATGACATTGACCTAAATTTTTCCCAATTCCAGAGAGTTTCTCTCTCAGGAGACCTTGCCTCCACTCTCCCAACTATCTTGGCAGGACTCTGCCCACCTGAAATGACAGAAGCCCGGTCATTTGGGGATATGACTGTGACAGCAGCCACTAAAGTTTTCAAAAATCAGCAGGCTGCAAGAAAAGTTGTTTCATCCCCCAAATGTGTGCAGACTCAGCCGCCATTTCTCACACCTCATTATGGTCTCTACATCCCCCCCCCTCCCCGTTTCATGACCAGCGCTGAGAAAATCACAGAGTTGTCTATTGCTGCATACCTCTGAGGGGTTGTTTCTTCTTCCTCCCACCAAACCAGGGTCCCATGGAAACTCAGCACAAAAAGGGTGACAGAGCAAAGTGACTGCCCAGCGCGCCCCTCAGGGCTCTCGGTTCCATGATCTGTAGGTGCCACGCTAATTCTCTAACTTCTGCCCCACCAACCACCCTGTCTATCCACCTCCGGAGGAGCCACTGAGCTCCCATCGTTATTATAAACAAAAGTGATGCAGTTTTAGAGACCACTAGAAGAGATGTGGGTTCGAATCCTGACTCTGGAACTTACTACTTGTGTGATCTTTGGCAAGTTAGTAACTTGGGAGGATTGGCAATAAAACAGAGGTTCTCAAGCTTTCTCAGTTTATGGTGTCCTCAGTATGTCAGTCATTTTTTCACAGTGTCTCTAGGCCTTAAGAAACACATAAGAGTCTCATTTACTAAAAGTTAGAATCAAATAGGAACCCTCTTACACTGTTGGTGGGAATGTAAATTGGTGCAGCCATTACGGAGAACAGTATGGCGGTTCCTTAAAAAACTAAAAATAGAGCTGCCATATGATCCTGAAATCCCACTCCTAGGCATATATCTGGAGAAAAACGTAATTTGAAAAGATACATGCCCCCCAATGTTCATAGATGCACTATTTAAAATAGCCAAGACACGGAGCAACCTAAGTGTTCATTGAGAGATGAATGGATAAAGAAGATGTGGCATATATATATATATATATAATGGAATATTACTCAGTCATAAAAAAGAATGAAATAATGCTGTCTGCAGCAACATGGATGGACCTAGAAATTACCATACTGAGTGAAATAAGTTAGACACAGAAAGACAAATCTCATATGATGCCACTTATATGTGGAATCTAAAAAAAACATACAAAAGAACTTATTTGCAAAACAAAAGTAGAGTCACGGATGTAGAAAACAAACTTATGGTTACCAGGGGATAAAGGTGGGGGAGGGATAAACTGGGAGACTGAGATTGACATATACACACTACTATATATAAAATACATAACTAATAAGAACCTGCTGTGTAGCACAGGAAACTGTACTCAATATTGTATAATAACCTATAATGGAAGAGAATGTAAAAAAAAGAATATCTATATATCTATATATCTATATCTGAATCACTCTGCTGTACACCTGAAACTAACACAACATTGTAAATCAACTACATCTCAATGAAAATTTTTAAAAAATTAGGACCAAACAACTTAAGTATCTATGTCTTGACAAAATAATAAATATATTTTAAAAGAAAAAAGTAGTAGTTTTATTTCATTCTTAAGTTAACAACAATTACGTATTAATGAGATGCATGCACCTCTTGCAACTTCTCAGACCTTGCAATCTGATGGGACCCTGCTGCCCTCATCCCTTGTTCCATGCTGATCTTCATATGGTTCTTGTTTATTTATTGCAGCTGCCACCAGACAGCCAACTCCACAAGATATGACATCATGGAAAGGAATGTAGTGTGATCTCACGTTAAAACTGTGAACTACCTTGAGCTAGTAGTTTGTACAGTGTCTAACAGATATTGAGTATCATATGTTTCCTTCAAAATCTAAAATAACTCCCGGTTCCCCCATGAGTTTGCTGCAGCACCCCAGAGTGGGGAATATAACACTAATGTTTGAGAAATGCCTAACATATTATAGGTGCTTAAAAAAAGGTAGCTATTATTATTTCTCTTTAAACTTTTAAAGTCACCGTTGGTTGACTTATGACTGCAATGCCATGCCACCAGGCTAGACTACAATCTCATTGAAGGCTATCTTATCCAGCTAAGATAGTCTTCAATGAGACTGGCACTTAGTAAGTGTTCAATAAATGTTTCTAGAATGGATGGATGGATGGATGCCTTTTGGACCATCCATCTGTTGGCTCATTCATACTAATATCCATCTGTCCATCCATCCATCCATCCATGCATGTATCCAATCAACAGTAGAAAGTTGACTCTGCTGTCAGCTAGAACTGCCTTCCATCCTCTGCCCCCCTCTAGTGGATGATGTTGGCTTCTCCTTGCCTTCTTGTCCTACCTCATGTTGCCTTGAGGAACCATCATTCTTTGGGCTCCAGCTCTGGAATTGTTCTTTCATGTGTGGAACTTTTTTTCTCAAAGGTCTCTGCAAATTCCTCAAGGATAGAAACAGGTCTAATTCACTGAATCCCCATACTTTTTCCAACATGGAACGTTCCTTACAGGACTGAACATAAAGTAGGTGCTCAGTAAGTACTTGCTAAGTGAATTATTTGATTTATGCTATGACTCTATGCAACAAACCAATGTCAACATTTTGATCAATTTGTCTAGTGACTCAATTACAAAAATTGGGCTGGTAGTGACCATCTCATACATAGAAGGAAGGAGGAATTAGGATGACTTCAGCAGTCAGTGAGGGCTTTGCTGAGAAGGAGACCAGAACTGGGTGGGGCAGGATTCAGAGGTGCTGAGAAATGAGGCAGGCATGCAGGATCAGGATAGTGGACACAGCACAAGAAATGGCCTGAAGGAGGAAATGGGCTTGGTGTGAAACAAAAGGCTTAACTGGATAGAGAAGGAATGAGATGGCATCACGTGGAATAACGTTGGATTAGCAATTTCTAAGATATTGAAAGCTAGGGAGAAGTTATTTAAAAACGTCAACATTAGTAGTTAAGTGGAAGGTATACCATAGAGTTGATTGTGTAAAGGTGGTTGCACCATATTGAATCACTTTACCTAAAGAAGAGGGACAAGGGGTGGAGGGGAAATGAAAATAATATGCCCTGTTGCAGGAGAAGTCCAAATGAAAACATTTTGCCGGGGTCTAACTGGCCATAGGTCTGATGGTTTTCTATCCACCGCACGAGTAAATAGCTCAAGGGCAGGCTGCCGGCCAGCGTAAAACTTTGTGTGGAAAATACTGCCAGTGTGGCTATGGAAAATGCCCTCTTGCTGACCATAATTATACAGAATGTGTGCAAATAAAAGCTGAAGGAAAACACTTTTGCAGAGGTGTATTTTTTCTGTTCTTATTTTGACAGAGTGGAAGACAAATTCCCAGACGTTTTTCTCAGTCTCCCCGTCGGGGCAGAATAAGCTCATGCAGCAAGGCTGGGCTGGGGGTTGGGTTTCAGAGAGAGACCCCAAACTAGCTTCTACACAGAGACCTACATTTATGGGTCTTTCAGACCTGAGGTAGCCTCGAGGCAGCAGGGGGAGTGTTGAGGAGGAGCCCGAAGAGGCATTGCCTTGTTTAGCTCTGCCTAACCAACAAGGTTTGGTCTTATTCAGCCAAAGGGAAATGGGAGAGGTTGGGATGTTCAAACTATGATACCCACGTTTCAAGGTTAACTTCATGAAGGTGATTTATCTCCGTCTTCATCTGTTTCCTGGGTTTCCCATCAGAGACAACGTCTAACTCTGAAGAAGCCCACAGCACAACAAAGGCCTCCAAGAAAGCCCTCTCCAAGTGGCAAGATGGCAGATTCGGTTCCTTCAAATTTTACATCTGCCCTTCCAGAAAATTCTCCTTTCTCCTCTTTTCTTTGATGTTTTTAGGAATACTTGAGTGAAAAATCCTCAGGTGAAAACCCTGTATTTTCTAGTCTGGCTGTGATACATTCACAGATTACCTGGACCCTTCCGGGCTGGGCTCCAAAGTGCCAAGGGGCAAAGGACCATCAAAGAAGAGGCACAACAAAGGTCCCTGCAGTTGTAGAAGGTTTGCTTCAGGAGCATGTGCTCTGGAGCTGGAAATGGATCAGGAACGGGAAAGCTAGAAGGAACAATGGCGGCCCTAGAGACCAGCCCTCTCTGCCAACATTTCTTGTTCTTGTTCTATCTGCCTGTCTGTCACATTCTCTTCTCTGCTCACTCATGGTTTGTTATTTCACCTTGCATATGGCCCATCATGACTGCTTGCTCCCTTCACTTGTGGCAACTCTCTAGACAACTTTTGGTCTCTCTTTCCAAAGCTAACTGGCTGTTTCTCTGTGTCTTAAGAGAAATATAACTGGCCCAACTGCTCTCGATCATTTTTGGGGGGGCAGGGCCTAGTGCCCTGGTCAGCCTGCGGCTTGACTGCCCTGTGTTGGGCGCCCACCCAGAGTGCAGTCAGCTGAGGGGTGGGCAACATGCCACTTAGGAGGAGAGACTGTGAATTGGGGTGTGGATAAAGCAGGCAATGATTGCCATCTCGAATGCAACAGTCATTCTGAACAGCACTGGCGGACAAGGTTATGGCAGGGACTACAGACACATGTAGTTTTTATCAGTTTAGCTAACATTTGTTTTACATGTGAAAAATATTTTTATAGGAATAAAAAACCTGGCTTTGAATACCATGTGACTGTGATATAGTCTAAGACACATAGGTGTGTTTATACCCAATAATATGCAAATAACTTGGCAAAGAATAGAAACTCTTTAGTATCATGTTGGGAAAAAAAAAAGAACACAGTCCGTCAAAAACAAAGAAAAATGATTTGACAGACTGAAATTTTTTTTTTTTTTTTTTTTTTGCGGTACGCGGGCCTCTCGCTGCTGTGGCCTCTCCCGCTGCGGAGCACAGGCTCCGGACGCGCAGGCCCAGCGGCCACGGCTCACGGGCCCAGCCGCTCCGCGGCACGTGGGATCCTCCCGGACCGGGGCACGAACCGGCGTCCCCTGCATCGGCAGGTAGACTCTCAACCACTGCGCCACCAGGGAAGCCCTGACAGACTGAAATTTTAAAAATGTGCTTTTTAAACAAAATTTCTTCTCCCCAAGGTAGAGAGAGGAGAAATAGTGATGTTTAGGTTACAATCTCCATTTCTTTTTCAACTTAACTTCCTGGGAGGACAACCCTCCTTTGTTCCAACCCATCCTTTGGGATACGTAAATGCGACCAGGACCTGTGCACATGCATTCAGCATACTCTGGACCCTGTGTTAGGTCCCCTCAGTTACAGCAGATATTGTACTCAGGCATAGCAGAGGGATACACAAAAGGGCGGGCATGTCATTTAGGATTAGGTTTGGCTACTTGTAACTAACATCCAAAATAGCAGTGGATTAGACAAAGAAGTTCGTTTCTCTCTCAAGTAAAAGTTCAGGACAATGGAGTGGCTTTACTTCACAAAACCCTCAGGAACCCAGATTCATTCTGGGTTCTCCCCGTTTGGGGGCTCTCCAGTTCACAGGCTGGTCCTCCTGCTGTGGTCGAGAATGGCGTGCCCCCTGCCACGTCTCTGTTACAAGCAGCAGGGAAGAGGAAGAGGGGAAGAGGTAGCAGAGGGCAGGCACCAGCTATCTTTTAAGGAAGGTCCTTAGAATCCGCCACACAAACTCCTACTTGCATCCCATAAGTCACATGGCCACACCAAGCTACCGGAGAGGCTGGGAAATGTAGTCTTTATTCCAGATGGCCATTTGCCAGCTAAAATTTCTACTACTATGTATATTAGTCAGAGTTCTCCAGAGAAACACAACCAATAGGATGCATTGATATGTAAAAAGAGATTTGTTATAAGGAACTGGCTCATGTGAGCATGGAGGCTGGCAAGTCCAGACTCCTCAGGGTGGGCTGGCAGGCTGGAAAGCCAGAAGAGCTGAGGCTGGAGTTCCAGTTTGAAGACCAGCAGGCTGGAGAATTCTTTCTTGCTGCCAATCTTTGTGTGCTATTCAGGCCTTCAGCTGATGGCATGAGGCTCACCCACATTATGGAGGGCAATCTGCTTTATTCAAAGTCCTCTGATTTAAATGTTAATCTCATTCAAAAACATCCTTACGGAAACAACCAGAATAACGTTTGATCAAATACCTAAGCACCATGGCCCAGCCAAGTTGACACATAATGTGTCAACATCACCTATGTGATGACACCTATGTGTCATTTATGTGTCAACATCAATGATGGCTATTGGGGTACAACAGCAGACCCTGTCACACTGGAGATCAGCAACTTCTACTCTGAGCAAGAATGTTAAAAATCCCTGAGGGCAATGACTGTGTTTGTATTGGCACCACTGTATTTCAGTGATTTTCATAATACTTTGCACAATAATGGTGACTATTATTTGTTGAGTGAATATTGTTTGTTTAATAAGGAACAAAATGAATGTATAGACAGGATTAAAATGAGTTGGAACCACAGAAGAGAACAGGATCAGCAAACTCTATAAAAGGCCAGAGGATAAATATTTTCAGTTTTGCGGGCCATATGGTCTCTGCCCAAATCCTCAACTCTGCGACTGCAGGGGAGAGCAGTGCAGACAATATGTAAATGAATGGGCATGAGGAGATCTGACCCACAGACAGTAGTCTGTCAACACCTGGACTAGAATATCAGAGCTGGGAAGGACCTAACCTCTCATTTTATAGGAAACTGGAGTTAATTGGCTTGGTCAGGGTTACACGTGGGTAAGTGGCAGCAGAACTGGGAACAGATGATAGGTCTCCTAACTCCTTGCTCAGAGCTTGAGCCCTATCATTCAAAAATTAATTTTTGAGGGTCGACAACGTAGAATGGACAGCTCCTGCTCCTCACTCAGTGTCATAGACCTTGGGAGAACACGATGTGTGTGTGTGTCTATGTGTGTGGCTTGTGTGAAGGGTATGTGTGTGAGTGGTATGTATGTATGGTGTGTGTGTCTATGTGTGTATGGTATGTATGTGTGAATGTGTGTGGTGTCTGTGTGGATTGTGTGTGATGTGTGAGGCGTGTGTGTGTGTGTGTGCTTGGGGGGATTGTGTGTGTGTGTATGTGGTGTGGTATGGGGGCGCTTGTGTGGTTTGTGTACATGTTGACAGTCATGCGGAAGGATTATTATCCTTCTGTGAGTCTGAGAGGGTACTGGTGTGCCCTGACATATGTCAACTCCTTTGTCAGAGGAGACAAGAGCGTAGCATGACAAATCCATACCCACTTACTGAAGTTATTCATGCCTTAATGGGCAGTTCATAGACTGAGGCCTTGTCCTCTTGGTAAGCTGTCATACTGAGCAGGATAACAAGTGGAAAGAAGATGCCAGGTGGGAAATGACGGGAAAGAGAAAGCCTGACCCCCTTCCCAGAGTCTGAAACTATAAAAGCCAAGCTTCGGCCACTGTGGCTGCCATTTTTACTTTATGGCTGAGCTATCCAACACGGTAGCCACTAGCCATGAGAGGCTGCTAAGCACTTGAAACGTCGACTGAAGAACTGAGTTTTAAATATATTTACATTTAGTTCATTTAAATTTAAATTTAAAAACTAATACTTAAGTTATTAGAAAACTTTTAAGTCTGTTTGGAACAACCTGCTTATGTGAATCTACGTGTTTTGGGTTTTTTTTTTTGATTTTTCTTTTTTTGAATCTACTTTTTCAACTGGATATTTAACGTAATTTAAATACAGATCTAGTTTTTCTAATAAAAATTCAGGATACGAAGAGAGAATTAAACTACACATGGGTGGTGAGGGTTTCAAAGGTATATGGGTATGTCCAAATCATCATATTGTATACGTTAAACATGTGCAGTTTTTTACATCAGTCATACCTCAATAAAGCTGTTAAAAAAATAAAAGTAGACTACAGATGAGAATCTCAAAGCTTGAATGCAAAACAAAAGAATTTAAAACATCTCATTAATAATTGTGTATATTGATTATATGTTGAATTGGGCTATTGTATGTTAAATATATTACTAAAATTAATTTCAACTGTTTCTTTTTACTTTTTGTAGTGTGGCTACTAGACAATGTAAAATGACATACATCGCGCATGTTGCATTACTGTGGGACAGTACTGTTGAAAAGACACCAGCCCTACACGCCCCCAGGATGACCTGATCTATGCTCTCATTTTCCCTCTCAGCTCCTACAGCAAAATTTGTCCTAACCAGGGCTCGACAGCTTCTCTGCTAGTCTCTGATTGTTTCATAAAACCATCTTTCTGTCCTCCCTGGTTGGGTGGAAGTGGAAAGAAGGCTTCGGCACTCTCAACAGAGCCCAACATACAATAGGGACGGGCTAAGGCCTGAGTGGAATGATTCCTGGGCTGGAAATCTGAAGGCTGGGACTTGGCTCTGACCTTACAGTAAACACAGTGGTGATTTTTGCAAGCCACCCCACTGCCCTGCGCTTCACATTCCTCACCTCTGAAGTGATTCCTTGCGCTCTTCTCAGGACCGTTTTAAACATGAGCATTAATATCTGAGGAGAGCTGGAGAACATGGAAATGCTATTCTAACGGTAAATAATTTGCATTACAAAGTGGAGGAATTCTGCTCTGGCCAGCCCTCCCTTCCCTCTCCTTCTATCCATTTAGCAAATACTAAGTGCTAAATGACTGCTTCTTCGGGCCAGGGCTGCACTGGGCTTACTGCACTGTCACAGGCCATCTTCCTTACCTGGCTGTACTCCACCCCTTTCCTGCCAGGGGAATCCTGGTTGTCTAAGCGTCTCTCGCCTTCTCACCTCCTGTAATCACCTGAAGTTCACAGACACACCCTTGGGGCCAACAGTAGTTTACCCAATTTCATCTTCATCATGAACCCTGCGTGAAGCCCTGAGGAAGAAATCAGCTCACACACTGCGTTCCAGGCCCCCCGTTACCCCCGCATGATGAAATGTACACAGAGACCCTCAAAATTGGTGTTAAAAGCACATAAACCTCTTGGGTTGTTGAGATTCTAGCCCAAGCAGGGTGTGTGTGTAATATCACTAAAAGCAGGTATGATGGATAAAAATGAATGATGGCCCCTTCTCAGCGTAAACCAAGCTGCTCATCCCTCAGGGTTGTTTATAAATAGAGGGGAGTCCATTTGTTCACGATCCCGGGGACAGGCCGGCACTCAATTTAGATAACGACCACATTTTGTGCCCAGCCATCACTCTCCAGCTTGCAAGGTGGTGATTAATCAAACAGTGTTTTGGTTTCTCCTGATATACATCTAGTTCTTCCGGTTTAGAGTGAGCTGAAGATGGCTTCAACAGTTTACAGAACAGCCCGGGGGCCGTACATTAGGAGGCCGTGAGAATGAACGCCTCGGAGGGCCTACTGGGCTGGACACTGCAGTCGAAATTACAAGTTGAGAGCAGCTGCATGAATATGGATTCCAGAAGTTTAGTCCAGTGGAGGCCTGGCCTTCTGGGGGCATCACTGACTTATTATGCTCAGTCTGAGAGAGCTAATAACACTTGTCATTAAGATAGAGACACATAGAGTGGAAGGAACACCCAAACTGGACTAATCAGAAGGCATATATTTTTCTGATAAGGTACTCAGATACAGACCAAGGGTAATACAGTCTTCCCCCAGCCTCCTCAACTCCATCAGCAGCGATGAGCAGGGGCCCCGGATTCCACCTGCTCTTACGAGACACTCCCACCCCAACACTCACAGCCTCAGGATCATGATCTGCCTTGCAGACCTTCATGCTCTTTACCCCTGTTTACGTCAATCACGCAAGGAGCCCAGGACCCCCAGACCATCCTTCACCCCTGAACTCTCCCCTCCAGACAGCTCCACAAAGCCCACAGTCTTAGCTTGTCTCCCACTCCCCCAGTTCCCCAAGCTCTCTGGGTCTCGTGGTCCATTGTATCCCCTCCATCCTGTGCTTCTCTCTGATGCTCTCTCCATGCTCTTGCTCTAACCAGAAGCTGGCTTTCCACCCAGGACACAGCTTCCTCTGCATCCCTCAAGTGGGGGCTGTTTCCTCTCCTCCATCTCTCATGCTGCTGGGTCTGGAGCTGGAGGGGTAGCCCTCTCTGGTCCTCAGTGCTGCTTGGGCATCCCTGTTCCTCCCTCCTCAATAAAACGCCTGCCTTGAAGCACATGCCATCAGCCTACAGACCCTGTGAGTGTCTCTTGTTGCAGTCATCCGCGGAGCCCCCGCTCACTGTGCTGTGTTCCACACTCTGCAGTTATAAGTTTTGGTGATTTCATCGTCCATGAAGGGGATCCTCCCCAAATCCAGACTTCTCAGGTCCTTGACAACCTCCTCTCCAATACCTTGTCTGCCGCCCTATCACAGACACTCACACCTTATAACCTTCCCATTACTAATGACCGCCACCCTCTCACAATCTCAATTTCACCCTCCCGCCTCTAGGATCACCACCTGCTGCCTTGTAGTACACATCCCTCTAGTACTTGATTCTAACAATCCTTTGAGCTGGGGCTGCCGTACACAGTTGTGCATTTGGGGTACTGCACAGAAGTCCTTGGCCAAGGGGACAAGTGGGCCTTGAAATCCAGCCCAAGCTCCAGAAATGACACTGTACACCCTGAATCATGGCTTTAGCCACCCAGGGGAAGAGGCACTTTTCCTGTGCACAGTTGTGGGACCATATCACATAGAGGGGATGTGTTTATCTAATTCATTGAAGACACTCCGTAGACTAGCACCAGCTCTGATTTCGCCCCACTGGGACCTAGAACTTATTGCTCTCACTACTGTTTCAATGCCCCTCAAGCCCTTCCCTCCTTTGCCACCTTTGATTCCATGTTCTGTGATTATAATCCCTTCTCTCAACTCCCGGGCCAACTTTCTCCCTTCACTGTATTCCTGGCAAAGGCCCAATCCTTTACAAATGGAAACTTCCATGCCTGCACCCGTGTAGCTGAATATGGCTGCAGAGAAACATACGTGGGTTCACATTCACATCCATGAGCCTGAACTTCAAGCAGATCCTTAGTTCTGCCTGGTACTCCTAGGCTAGTCACTCTCCCACATCCTCAGAAATCGATCTGTTGTCTACACCCAGTGAGAGCCTGCCCCCCATTTCTGTGAGATCACAATCAGCAGAGCCTTCCACATGCTCCTGACACGACATCCACCCACGTGTCTGCATCTGTTCCCCATACTCTGCCTTCCCTCCCACCCGGTGAGTGAACTGTCCCTGCTCTTATCCAAAAGCAGCCCCTCCCCTAGTACCTCAGATACATCCCTTTTGCCTATACAAGGGCTTTCTGTAATCATCCTCTCTCCTCTCTCTTGTGTCATCACATTTTTTTCTACTACTGGATCCTTTGTATGAGTATATTAATGTGTTGTTATATCTCCCATATTTTAAAAAACTCTCTCTTTACCCTACAACCTCCTCCAGCTGCTACACCATTTCTCTGCGCCCCATAGCAAAAATTTTCTCAAGAGTGGGCTGTACCCGCTGCCTGTTCCCCATTCCCGCTCCAATTCAATCCAGTCAGGCTTCTGCCCTCACCACTCCACTGAAATCTTTCTTGTCAAGGTTCCCAATGACCACCATGTTACAAATCTCTTGGTGAATTCTCAGTCCTCATCTTACTTTGACCTACAGCAGCTTTGACACATCTGATCACCCTATCCTTCCTGAAACTCTTTTCTTGGCTTCCAGGACTCTACTCTGCTGGGTCTCCTTTTATGATTGGCCGCTGCTTTTCAGACTTCTTTGCTGGTTCCTTCTTCTTTGTTCCTTCCTGCTCTAAGCTGGTTCTTTCTCATCTCCTCAAACTCTGAGCACTGACATGGCCTCGAATGTCCTTGGGCTTTGTCTCTATCTACAGACACCCCCTTGGTGATTTCGTCCTTTCTTGTGGCTTTAATTATTGTCTGTGTGCTGATGACTCCCACATTTCCATGTCCAGCCCCCCGAACTCTAGATTCACATATACAGCTGCAAGCACAATATCTCCGCTTCAATATGGGACTCAGACTTAACATGCATGAAGAAGAGCTTCTGATTCTACCATCCACCCCAACCTGCACATCCTCGTTTTCCCATCTTAGTAAATGGCAACTCCAACCTTCCAGTGCCTGGGATGCCATCCTTGACCTATCTCTCTTTCTCAGCTCTCTCTTCAAAACTGATCCAGAAACCAGTCACTTTTTGTCATCTCCGCTACCACCACCAAGGTCCAAGTCACCTTATCTTTCGCCTGATTTATTACAGAAGCCTCAGTCGGGGACTTCAGCTGGGGCTGTGGTCAGATCATGTCCATAGTGGCCTGAGCTTCCTTACAGCATAATGGCTGGGTCTAGGGACAAGTGTTGAGAGAGAGAGAGAGAGAGAGAGAGAGAGAGAGAGAGAGAGAGAGAGAGAGAGAGAGAGAGAGAGAAGCTGTGTTGCCTTTTCTCTCCTAGCCTTACTAAGGGAAAGGTATTACATTAAGCACTGAAGGCATAAAGATGAATAATAAGTAGTTTTGAGTTTCCAGACTGGAAGGGTACTAGGGAACTTCACATGTTAGAACCTAATGTTCCAAGTGCTGTCACAGGATCAAGCAGGGGGTACTGTGGGAAGTGAGATGATGGCGGTAAATCAGAATGGGGGGTTTGAGTTCAGTCTGAAGGCTAAGGAGGAACTACAGTGTGGAGGAGGAGAAAAGGGCTTCTATGTAATGCTCACATGCTAGAAAAAGAGGTTAAAAAGGGACTTACGGAGTTAACAGCTGAGAGACCTTGGGGTGAATCAGATAGACTTCTTGCATTTACTAGTTAAACTTGGAGAAATTATATAATCTCTCTGAACCTGTTTTCTCATTTACGGAATGGGAATTATTCTTTAGACTTGAGAAAACTCCTCTCATAACGTATGACACTTAATAGGCCTTCACAAAATAATGATTTTCCAAAATGAGTTGGTTCAAATTGCCCAATGTAGGTTTTCTGAAGTTTTTTCTTTCACCAGTCCTATTCCAACAGGCCCAAAGAGTCTCCAGCATTTCAACATAAGAAATAAATGAAGAAATTTGGGGAGCAGAAAAGCAGAAAGGTTCATTTCCCCCCAGTCTCAGTGGAATCAAGGCCACATAGGCTGACTTACTGTATCTTCTCGTTCACATTCTCAATGCAGAAAGTCCTCGCAGCAGGCCATGGATTTGGTTCTGGGGCCTGATTTGGGGTTGCTGTCCCAGGATCTGGACTGGCCAGTGAGGTAGATTTCCAAGTCACGTTCCTCATTACATCAGCTGGGGCGGGCAGAGAGTGAAGAGAAAATAAAAAGAAAATAGAAGGTTTCCTTTTAATTCAAGTTTTTAAAGTCTGTACTGTAGAGGATAGAGCACACAACAGCTGGTCCCTGCCTTCTAGACGCTTACAACGTATTTGAAGGGACCAGACACAAACATATGAATCCGGGAGTAGATGTCATAGGATATATCATGTGTTCCAAATGTCAGGACAGAAGGTACAGACCCTGGGGGCAGGGGAAGCTGGGTGGGAAGCTTCTGTCTTGTAGAAGTTGTGGTGGTCAGAGGTGTCCACAGCCTGCCTGTCCAAGTCTGACTCTGCTGGGGCACATGCTGTCTCTGCACCTACTTTCTTTTTCAGCGGTTCCTTCTAAGACTGCGACTTTCTGGAAAGGAAGTGCCAGCCGGACCCTAAAGCCATTAGGCCAGATGCATCAAAGGGCCTGCCCCACATGCTTTGAGGATTAGAGTCGGTCTTATTTAACAATCTAATTAATGTTTTGATAATTTAACAATTTTGTATGCTTTCTGGAGGGCTTTCGAGGGGAGCGACCTTGGCAAATAAAGCCACGTTTCCTTTCATTCTTAGAGATGCCTTTTCTGATCCTATTAATGAGAAACATCCTTTCTATCTGGGCTGGGCCAAGAGAGTGAGAACAGGCTTTCCTGCTATTGGGATGCGGTGGGGAAGCCCCAGCAGTGTGGCCAGCGAGGGATGAGGGAGGAGGGGGCAGAACTGCAGCTGTCCTCTCAGCACTCAGCCACCCCAGTGTGAGGGCCAGCCCCTGTTCACGTTCTACTGTTGTCCTCAGAGAGTGCAGCACTGCGAAAGGAGCCCTGACAGTGTGCTGTGCTGCAAGCACCAGGCTCTTCCACCCCCTGGGACTTCGTTTCTTCCTATTTCAAACGGACGTGGCAATCCTTACCTGACCTGCGTCAGGGGGTGCTGAGCCAGGCCACCTGTAGCAGCGTAGGAATCACTGGGGAAGTTTACATTACAGCCTGAAGCCCAAGGACAAGGAGTGTGGTGAGGCTGCACAGGCTCTTAGTAGGCTGAGGTGCCCTCCAGGGAAAGGCACAGCTACCTTCCTCCTTCCAAATCAAGGCCCTGTGGAGCGGTGGTGAGCAGCGCAGGCTGTGTGCACGGATGCGGGTGCCGATTCCTGCTCCATCATTGCCTCGCCGTGTGCCCACGGGTGCACATTGCTTGGCCTCTCTCAGCCTTTTCATCTATTAGTGGGTGCAACAATAGCCTCATCCTTTGTAAAGCTACCGTGAGAGTCAAATGAGGTGATGTACAGGCAGTGCTCACTTTGCAGAGTTCAACTAAAGTATGAATTTCAGCTATCACGGTTTAGCTCAATAACACCAGTCCCAAAACATGGTTCCAATTTCAGTTACCATGTGTATTAACTGTGAGTAATTGCATGAAGAACAAACTTCTCTGCTAGCTCTCGGACCCATAAATCTCTAGGTAAATGACAGAGGCACGGCATGACCAGTGACCGATTGCATCACTTCTTTCAAAGCCTGTCGGTGACTGGTCCCGGCGCATCTGTTACTCAGTTCACACACAGGCAGCAAAGCATGTAGCTGTGCTGCCTCCTTGTGTCCCAGTGATAAACCCATGTGCTAATCACAGGAGGGAGCTGGCCAAGAAAAACAAAAGTGCAGCAAAGAAATAAAAGTGATAATGCTGGAGGTGAAATTCAAACTCAACATAAATGGGATCATAGAAGAAAGAGCTGACCATGGGAATATTGATGATGCCACTCTTTGAGAGACTCTTGTACGCAGTGGGAGGAGCGAATGAAGGCAAACTTAGTGGCATAAATGCGGAGAATGGTTGTGATGAAAAGGGTGAAGATGTCCCAGAGGAAGTGACACCAGCAAAAATCTTGACCGGAAAGGAAATCTCAGAAATACTCCACAACAATGAAAGTACAAATAATGTGTTAGAAGCTGATCCAGACTTGGAAAGGAGTATGACAATTTGCCAAGGCATAGAAAAGATGCTTGCTCTGTGTCATATGTTCTACAGTGAGAAGAAGGCAAGGACTATTCAAATTTTCTTGATAGACTTCTTACAAAGAAACGATACATGTTAGTTCTTAACGTTTCTAATGTTTTCAGTTTCAGTATACTAAGTAAATGTCGGTTTTACTATTGTATTTCATTTCAATAAACATTTAAAACTGACAGTAGAGTTCCTAATGTTTTGACAAAAATTTTAAAGTTCACAGAACAATTAACATTTTTTCCCACGACTATTAAGATGGCTTTTCAGGGTTTCAGCACATATGGTTACTTTATAGTCCCTTACTGTCAAGCAAAGTGAAGGCTCCCTGCATATACAGATAAATGCTGATAGACGGTAGCTGCCCTTATTATTACTCTATTGACCCAAGGAATCCAAAGGAGTGAGTTGCATTGACTCTTCCATCGCCCTTTCTACTCATCTATCAGGTCAGAACCCACTGGCTGAGGAAACCCTGGGGTAATGAGAGGTTATAATAACCAAGAGGAGGATGGGTCCTACGTTGGCAAGCCTTATCCAAGAAATTTTCTCTTGGAACGAGTAAGAGACTGATCTTCAACCACAGGCAACAAGGTCTGTGGAGATTTGCAAATGCTTCCTAGCATCTTCGAGGTGCTTCTAAGATACTCCACATTTGGTGGAATCTTCAAATTCCACATTTAACTGAGCTGACATTAGAATGGATAGAAACTTTCTCGGTGGGTTCAAGCACCTGAAGACCAGCCCTCCCTCAACCAACTCAAGAGAAGAGCTCTGTAGAGAGGGCCCAAAAGCTCAAGGCACAGATTGGTTCTGAATTTCCAACTCTCTCTCATTTCTCTAGTGAACCAGTCAGTCTAAATAAAGTACTTATTTTATGCTCAGGTGGAAGGAAGGTGTGTGAGATGGGGAGGCAAGGGTTGTAGATAATTTGGGAGATGAGCTCTGTGGCAAACTGCCAGGGTTCAAACCTTGGCTCTAGAACCTTGTATCTGAGGGACTGTGGGCAAGTTATTTACCCTCTCCATGCCTCAGTTTCCTCATTTGTAAATTAAATACGAGTATCTTAGTCAGTTCAGGCTGCTATAACAAAAATACCATAGACTGGGTAGCCTAAACAACAAACGTTTATTTCTCATAGTCCTGGAGCCTGAGAAATCTAGGATCGAGGTGCTGGCAGATTCAGTGTCTGCCAAGGGCCTGCTTCCTGGTTCACAGACAGCCATTTTCTTGCCGTGTTCTCACGTGACAGAATGGTGTGAGAGGGCACTAATCCCATTCATGAGGGTTCTACCCTCATGACCTAATCACTCCTCAAATATCCCACCTTCTAATACCTCCACACTGGGGACTGGGCTTCAGTGAACTCTGAAAGGGCACACACATTCCGTGCATAACAAATAGTATCCATGGGGTTGGCCAAAAAGTTCGTTCGCGTTTTGCATACCATCACGTGGAAAAACCCGAACGAACTTTTTGGCCAACCCCGTACTTATACAGATGAGAGGTCTACAAGTGATCACCTATACTAAGCCCTTTGCCTAGTCTCTGGTATGTAGTGACTGCTCTATAAATGTTTGTTTTATTACAAAGTAATTAGTGAAAGGAAAAAAAAAAAAAGATTCACATTCACACAGAAAGTTCCAGAAGATCAGATTTTTACCATTATCCAAATAAATTAACTCTATCCTAGATCATGTGGTACAGAGAATTTGTGCTGCCGGTATAAAGAAGCATTATTGGGAAGCAGACCTCCGTGATCCGGTAGAAGCTTCACAGCATCACCCATCTTATGGGCTCTCACTTCCTCTTAACCAAAATTAACTGTTCTCCTCTGAATGAGATGCTACTGGGTTAATTATTTATAAAAAGAAGGAGCTTCCTTTCATCTGTCTGCACCAGTAGGGACCATGGTGGCAGTTGTTTTATTTCCTAGAGGTGGGGGCATTCAGATCCTCTCCCAGTGCTCTTTCCACCTCCACCTTGTTATCAGTGGCATCCTTTTCTGAGAGAGTGGGCTAGGGTTAGGGGTTGGGCTGTGGGAAGAGATGGAGATAAGGTAAGAGCATGACCTTGTCCATGAAGTTCTGGCCATTCCAGCCCATGCCAAGCTCTTCCTTCTCTGATCTCTTTATTACCACTGGTCCTTGGCACTCAGCATATCCCATACGTTTGTCAGGTGTCACCCAGCGAGGTAGATATTACCGCCCTTGATGCTAAGATGCCATCTTACCTCTCACACGGAGAGCCCTCGACAGCCATAAGCAGTAAGTACATGCTGACTGACCAAGAGGAGGGACCTCTCGGGGAAGTGGGGTGGAAGCTCTTGGGCTGGGAAGAGCGTGGTGGGAGGGTGAGGGTTGGACAGCCAGAGCCTGCTTCTGTCTCATTTTTCTCCCCATAACTGGCAGTCCAGACAGTTTCCCGCCTCCCACCGTGCTGGCCTGGGAGTGTGCCTTGGGTCATTTTACAGGTCTGTGAAAATGAAAGTTGGAAATGGGGGAGCTGCCCTTTCTGGAGAAAGTGGGAGGGAAGGGCCCCATCCCCCATGTGGCAAATAGGACAGGCAGCATAATTTGAGAAGCCCCGTGCAAAATGAAAATGCGAGGCTCCGTGCCCAAAAACTGTTGATAATTTTAAGACCGTGACAGCAGGGCATTAAACCAAGTGTGGGCCCATGGAAGCACCTGGAGTGCTTTCTGTGGACGGTCCCGAGAGTTCAGTGTTTACACGGAGCATGGTGATATCCAAAAGAAAACTGCTTTGTATTACAGCTCAGTTCCTTGAACTATGTAAAATGCGTATCAATAAGTGCATTTACTCCAACAAAAAAAAAAAAAAAAAAAAAAGGGCAGGGCTCTGCACTGCACAGGCCTTGAACCCATGAAGCCTGCCCTGCAGCAAATCCAGGAGCTCTGCCTGGCTTGGGCACGGCACATTAACTCAACACCCGCAGCTCCGAGCCCTCAGTGGGCTGGGGATGGTTGTGTAAGGGAGGAAGTACATAGCGTCCAGCTCCTTCCTCGCTGGCTGAGAGGAGGGATGGGAAAAAAGGAATGCTGGCAGGGCTAGAGCGTTGTGCCCTCAGAAGAGGCCCCAGCGGCCCCACGGACGGAAATGTTAAACACAGAGTCTCTGTGTTTATCTCACCCCATCGTCATGCAGCGTGACTAAGGCCTGCCTGCAATTCTACCCTGGGTGTGCTCGGGAGGAATCATAGCCTCTCCACAACAATATTTACTCCGCTGTTGCCCGGGGGAGCTCTAAATTCAGAGAATGGTGGTGGTTTTTTCGAGCTCTCCACCCTCATGCGCAGCTGCTTCTGCTCGCTGAGAGTGTTCTGGTTTGGTCAAGAGTAGGATGCAAGTCATCTCTGGGAGAAAACCCAGGGAGAGCCAAGACCTTCAAACTCTTACTATGGCTACCGACACAGTTCAATTTGCCCACCATATTTGGCTCATGAGTGGTTTTGTTTTCTCTGAGCTCTTTGGGATGAGGACGGTGGCCAGGCCTTCTCTTTCAACCCTGCCCCCTCCGTACCTGAGGACCTATATGGAGGTGCCATTCACAGCATGGCAGGAGGAAGGAAGGGATGGGGGCCAGGAGACCTCTCTGGTGGGCTAAGTGTGTTGGGCGTCATGAGTTGGCTAGAGGTGGTGTGGGAAGGAGGGCTGAGGAGGATCTATCTGCTCCTCCCGCGGGAGCCATCTCCGTTCTCAGCTGCTCAAGGCAGCCCCAGCTGACTGGAATTCAGGTGTTGACTTTACCAAATACTTTAAGAGCAATGAACGCTTAACAGCTTTGTGAAGCTCCCCACAGAGGCACCAAGGTTTTCCGAAGGATTTAGCCTGTCGTGAGTGTGTAACGCCTAAGAAAACTCTGCTTTCAAGAGTGATGTCCCAGAAAAGCCACGTAATACAGGGAGATGAGCCTCCTGTCTGCAGGAGTCTAGCAAATATAACGTCCTTTTGCTTCACATGGATACTCCTGTTCTATTTGCATTGGTGGCGGTACATTTCCTCTGGCATTGCTTTCTATATGTCAAACCTATCAACCTACATTATTGTGAATGGTTGCACAGGTTTTTGTCTTTTATCTTAATAACATAAGCTGATATATCTAATGTAAAGGAGAAATAAGAGGAAAGTAATTTGTTATAAGTTGAAGTGTTACTATTTTAATCTATGTAATGTATATGCTATATATATTGTTATATATGTTGTATGTTACATGTTAATGTTACATATATTTTGTCAATTTCAGTTACTTAGAGGTAATTTAGGACTCCTTCCTCCAGACTACCGAATACCCAGATCCTTCTGTCTTAATTAACCTGGATACTTAATGTTGTTGCATGCATACATTGAAGAGAGAGGCTAATTCTTTCAGCTGGTGGCTTCATTAGACCGCTAGCCATTCTCTCTATCATGTGGCACAATTACATCACACCATATGTCAGCAAATTGTCATTTGCTCTGTATCTTTTCAAATAACTTACTATTACACATTTCATTTGCAAGCAAGATTGGCTGCAAAACTACGTCATGCTTCTATGAAGTTGAGCCTTGATAATGGAACACATATGTATAGCAGTCAGTATGTCAAGGGTGACCATGATGATTGCAGCCTTTTCCAATTGTTTTAGCCAATTTACAGAACTGAGCAGTAAACAGAACTTGCTACAGGGCTAACTTGATACTCTACTGTTTTCTGTAGTGTCTTTACTTACAAGTTTTCAAGCCTGGAGGGGCTGGGGAATTTTCTTCAAACTAGGTCCTTAGTATCCATAATTCCCAACTTATTTCCCCACCACACAACTTCTGAAGCTTTTTTCCCCCCACTGTTGCCACTCACCTCACACTAGAGACATCCTTTGCACACAAAGTGACAGACTCTTGGTGGCTTCTCCGGTAGCAACTCTCTACTGCTTTCCGGTTACCAGTGGTGATCTCCTGAAATAGAGTTCAAAATGGCTGCCGAGGTCTGGTCATGTGACTCAGTCCTGATCAGTGGGGCCTGAGAGGACGTTGACCTGAGGCTTCTGGGAACTATTTTCCTCCTCAAGAGAAGAGCAAAGAGAAATGGCATTTCCGGCATTTGGGTGTGGAGTGTGGCAAGTAAGAGAATCCACACGCGGAAGACGATGGAGCAGAAAAATGGAGAGAACCTGGGTCCTAATGTCATGACCGAGTCTCTTCATTGACCAATCCTGCTCCTGCCCAGCCTTTCAACTTCTTGCTATGCGAGCTGATAAATTCCCGTTTTTTTTTAGCCGCTTTTGTTTTGCACTTTGTTATGAGCTGCTGAGAGCATCCCTTCCAACTAACAGCATTCACTAATTAATGGTACACGTAGTAGATGCAGAACTCTATCAGGTATTAATGAAAAATTCAAAAGTAAGAGAAAATGGGTTTGTTTCCTTGAGTGAAATTATAATCTAGTTGACAGAAATAAAATACACCTACAAGTACAAATTAAGAATTTCTGCCCAGTACCTCAGGTTCATGTGCAAAGTACTACAGTATAAGCTAAATACAAATTGCAAAAATTTCTGCAAGATTTGTTTATATTATCAGTTTTCAACAAGGTGTTTTCACAGTGTAAAGAGAGGACCAAAGAAAAATTAAATATAAAACGTGGCTCCCTCCCTTTTCTTTTGTGAATCTGCTTGGAAGCTGGCATTGCTGTCTTTAAAAGCCACATACTCTGATGTTGTTTTGGAAAGCACTGGGACAGAAAATACTTCTCAGAAATGGGAACTCACCTTTAGAGGCTGCGGAATGCATACACTGCCGCTTATGTCTGATTTGCAATATGCAAGCAATTTGCCCCTTTAAGAGTTTATTACCATCAGGTTAATAATCTTCACCTGACATCTGGAGAGTAACGCATAGGCGCCTTCATGTTCTTTTAAACTCTATCTGCGGCTGAGCAGTTAGCCAATGTTAGTACAAATGCCAATGTGAAGGTCAGAAATAATAATTTTGTGCCTCTCAGTCTTCCTGGAAGCCACTTCCGTTAGGCGTGTTCTGAAGATGGTAACAGAGTGCACTTGTAAGTTTGTGTTACACGGCGTTAATTGTGGGGGCAGCTCTGACTCAAACTTTCAAAGTTTGGTGAAATAAGCCTCGTTTGGAAGATAAACTGGTCAGTGGGGCTTCGCATGTCTTCCCAGAAATACCATGAAATAAGACCACGATCTAAATTCCCTTAGAGGAGTCACAGGGGGTCCGGCAGCTGGGGAGCATCAGGACCTGATAGGACCACTGTCCTGATAGGAGGAAGTAAGGGTGAAGAGAGGCGGTTTATGGATGCTGGTATTTCTGTTGTGCTGCAGTACAGGGACACAAATGTAGAGTACAAGACCTGCGTAAACTCCAGATCCTTCTACAGAAGCCTTCCGTGCTACCTCAAGTTCAAGCTCCTCAACTGTCCAGCTCCTTTGCCCCACCGTTGGTCCCTTTCGTCTCCTTGCCCTCCTCTGAAGTATGTTCATTCTGGTGTCCCTGCCTTTGCTCATGGAATGCCCACTGCCTGGAATGCCTCTCTTCTTCCCATTTTTCTTCTACATCCCTACTCCCTGCCTGTTCTTCACTGCCTAGTTCAAGTCCCATCTCTTACAGGACTATCCTGGTCCTCAGCGAGCTCCCTCTTCTTATGATAATAGTAATAACAATGTATTAAGCATGCAGGGTGTGCCACATAATTCACATTCACTACTGTTCATCCTTGAAACACCCCTTGCAGATAGATTATTTGAAGAAATTGAGGTCCCGAGAAGTTTTAAGGGACTTGCAAGAAACTACACAAGTAAAACGTGGCTGAGTCTGGATTCCCGTCAGTTCTATCTAGCTCTGGCTGTTCCAACTCTTCGACCGTGCCTAATTGCCTCAGCTTTGGCGCTGGGTTTTTCCTACTCTCCATACACTGTTTCCATCCATCCCCACCTTGGGACCTGCTATGCACAGTGAAAAGGGCATTTGGTAATGCAACTCAAGAAATTTGATCATCAGAGCTCTTAGCAAAATGACGCTTAGATTTTCTTGCAAAGGTTCCACCTCTAGGAGCTAAAGGCCCCAACCTGCTCAGAATGGAATGAGATATATGTTTTTAGTTGCCTTGTATATTCTACGTTTCAGGAAAAATTGTCCCACTCTTGGAAATGGACAAGAGTGTGTTTTCCTGGGTTGCTTTAAATGGAGTCTGTTGTCTAGTGGACCCTCCAGGGATTATCTGACTCAAAGGGATGGAGCTTTGGCTCTAATGATTAGGCTAATGAACAATTCTAGGGATACAAGTAAAGTGGTAGAGGATTTACAGCTGAAAATGATTCTAATCTATAGGAACCAAAGACATTTTGTCCAGTAGTGATACAATTATTTCAACCCTACTGACAAAGTGATCCCAAATAACACACTTTGTTGTGTTATAGGCTGTTAACCAGTTTTTCAAGTAGCTAGCAAATTCATTTCAGATTTCTGATTACCTGTACATGTATGCCTGTTCTTTAAATTCTTCTTTGAATTAGTTTTAACATCTTACTGGTTCTCTCATTTAATGAGTTAAATAAAATCCTTGACACATGTTCATTCTGTATTTGGATCAAGGTCACGATTTTACCTTTTCGAAAATTATAGTTTAGTGTGGACTCAGCGTGCTTGGCTAGCTGAGGGTATTTGATAATGAATTCTGCTTCACCTTCTGCCTACTAGTGATGGCATCGTCCTGAGCTGAGCAAATAAATGTAAGAGAGGCAGGGCTGTTTATGTTTCTCTTTCAGCTGTCATACCTCAGTGACTTGTGGGAATAATCAAGGAATTCTCATAACTAGAGTACCTTCTTAAAGCATTTTTAGCTCTCCTTCCACCTTCTCAAACCATCTGTGGTAAAGAACCACAGATGTATTATTAGTAGTAGTATTAGTATTAGTATTTCCAATCCACTGCAGAATAATATTTTTGTCAAATATAATAAAAGTGAATTACTAGAAAATAACCAAGTGCTCAGATGTTGCAGCTATGTCAGATGGCTATAAAAGTTGTTGAGTGCTTACCCTGATTTCTCATACTTATCTCATGGAGGATGATTACAGTTTGAGGGCTGGCACTGGTTTGTGGTTTATACTTTGGGGAGTACTGCTTTATCTAAAGGGCAGAAAAGACTTCTATTTCCCTGGACCAACTCGTCCTACAAAATCCCACCAGATCAAATCGGCTCAGGTATACAAAGTTCTTCCTTGTGGTTGGGCAGGTTTGGTGAGTAATACAAAGTACGGGGACAAGGATTGAATCTCCAAATGGTTCAATCAGTTCCTTATTCTGAAACAAGGGCCCTTCCAGGCTGAGGCTTCTGAAAGGAAGGTCCTCCATGGACATTCCTGCACTCCTAACTTCCCTCTTCCAAATCCAGTTTCTTGTCTTTATTCCTCTTGTTCCCTGTATTAAGTCAAATACAGGTCTGGCTCCTGTAATAAAATCCAAAATAACAGTGGCTTAAACAAGATGGGAGTTTATTTTTCTCTAGCAGCCTGAGCATGAACAGTCCCTAGCTATTATGACAGCTTTACAGTGTGTGAAACTGACTCCTGTCTTGCTGCTCTGCTATCCTATCCTCAAAATAACACCTTCCCCTTTGTGGTCTAGGAGCCACTCCAGCTCTCCTGCCATCACGTTCTACAGTCTAGCCAGTGGAAAGGGGGATCAAAGGAAAAGATGAGACCATACTCCTTCCTTCTAGGGACATGACCCAGAAGTTGCACACATGACTTCTGCTCACATCCTATTGGCCAAAACCTAGTCACACAGTGCTTTGCAGCCATACCGGGGATGCTGAGAAATGTAGTCCTTATTCTGGCACCCATGTGCTCAGTTAAAATTCAGAAATCTGTTACTAAAGCAAGAAGAAGAGATGGATATTGGGGGCCAACTAGCAATCTCTGCCACCGTCTTCTTAAAGTTTCTGAGTCAGGTGCCGCTGTTTTTCCTTCAACAGTTCCTCCTTCCAACAAAAGGAAGAAATTCTGCATCTCAGTACCTTGTTCCTTACAAAACATTTTTTAAAAAAAAATAAATTTATTTATTAACTTTTTGGCTGCCTTGGGTCTTCATTGCTGTGCACGGGCTTTCTCTAGTTGCGGCGAGCGGGGGCTACTCTTGGTTGCGGTGCGTGGGCTTCTCATTGCGGTGGCTTCTCTTGTTGCGGAGCATGGGCTCTAGGTGCACAGGCTTCAGTAGTTGCAGCACGCGGGCTCAGCAGTTGTGGCTCGCCGGCTCTAGAGTGCAGGCTCAGTAGTTGTGGCGCACGGGCTTAGTTGCTCCGTGGCATGTGGGATCTTCCCGGACCAGGGCTCGAACCTGTGTCTCCTGCATTGGCAGGCAGATTCTTAACCACTGCGCCACCAGGGAGGTCCACGGCTATTTTCTTACTAGAAAGTCAACACCTAAGTAAGGCCAATACTTGAAACATTTAAAGGCACTATAGCATACACTCACATGGTGAGAAGACTATTTCTCATATTAGCATGCTTCGGCTCTGCCTGTTTGGGAACAAAAGACCTCATTATCATTGTGCTGAAGAGCCCTGGACTCTCTCCTGTCCCACCTGAGCCTGCTTGAATTACTCTCCCTTTGTTATCCAGGAGGGATGGCACCAACTCTGCATTCTATATTCCAAGAAGCCAGGGATGATCATAAACAACTAAAACTTATTGAGATTTACCAAGGGCCAGGTGCTCCCCTAACAGCTTTACTTGGTTTACTTCACTTAATGCTTATACTGACCCTTTGAGGTTGGTGGTATTAGTTTTCAATTTACAGATGAGAAAACTGAAACTTAGAAGGGGTAACTTGCCCAAGAGAATACAGAACCAAGCTCCCAAGTGGTTTAGATTCAAAAGAACATTTATATTTTTACTTGAAAATGAATAGTTACTGAGAATTTTTCTAATGATCAATTTCTATCATTTTTTTCTAATTATCAATTTGCACTGCAGCAAAGTATGAAGAGAAAAAATCGACATCACCCATCATACACTGTTTTCACAAAGAAAGATGGTGCTGTAAAGTGTTGCTGTATTTCCTTATAGCCTTTGCCTCGATCAGTCTGTGTCTCTTTATGTTTATCCCTAGTTTTACTTGAATAGCTAATAAGCTAGCTTTTCCCAGAAATGCTTCCAGCTTGTAGGCACACTACGCCCCCTCGCTGTTCGTGTGGCTTCCTCTAAACCTCCAGCTTCACTGTGACCTTCAGAAATCGCTCAGTGTGGAAGTAACTCTGCAGGATGGGGCCCTTGTCGTGTAATATCCACACAGGGAAACGCCTGGAGAGGTTTTTCAGGCAACAACAGTAATGCTCGGATATTTTAAAAATGTCATCTGTGCTCTTTAAGTCGTAACTCAAATCCTCCCTGTTGGCTGCAGCTTGAACCCCAGGGCTGCAGTGGAGACAGGACGTGTGGCTCAGTCCCAGTCTGAAGGCCTCAGCTATCAACAAGAAATTCCCTCAGAGGAGATCCCAGGCTTTTTCAGGCAGGAGCCAAGAAATTGAATCACATGATGACATTAGATAATTTTTAAAAAATGAAGTACCTCCAGAAGGATAAAATGCTAGGGACTCCGCATTCACAGGCAGTAACTTACTCCACTCTGCAATGGTATCAGGGACTATATAGACTTGGGACATGAAAGACAAAATTTTACCTGACTACAGATAGCTTTCCTTGAAGCCAATTTAAAATGGAACTGTTCACTCAAATTGTTTAGGCAGAGCAACATTAAGGATCCTGTGACTCTTCGAACGTGGGCACATTTGCCCAGACATTTTGGGGCAGGGAATATTCCCAGGATGCCAAAGAGAACAAGACGAAGTGTTCTCAAGGCTTCTTTTCTCTCTAATAGAATCTCTCAACCATTAGTTAATGCCCATCCCTCTCTCCTCCGAGTTCTTTTCAACATGTACTGATTCTTAGCAAAAGATGCCTTGTTACATAAGCCATCTTTTGAGGGCCTCAGTGGCTTATCTTCAGCACTGGATGCTGCATTCATGGTGGCCTCTCTTGCTCTCCCCGGATGTCACCCTCATGGCCAAGCAAGGTATCACAGCACACAGCAGCTGCTCAGTGTTTTATTTGTTCCTGCGCTAAGCTGCAGAGGAAAGATTTCCGAATCCAGATACGCCGAAGAGCTCCCTAGACAGGCTTCTGGGGGCCCTCCATTCCCCCATTTACTCCATCTAATCCTCGCAATTCTCTGTGAGGTACTGTCAGCCCCACTGACAAAGGAGGAAGCTGAAACTCAGAGAGGTAGAGAGGTTTGCTCACGGTCCCTCCGTGAGCAAGTGGCAAAAGCAGGGCTGCAAATGAGATTTTCTGAACCCCCGAGTCCAGCATTCTTGCCCTGATATGACAGCTGTTCTCACTTCGCCACAATTAAGCGGCTGTGGGAAAACCTGTAGCAATGTGTGTGAGGAGGGGGCAGAGTAGCTCTTCCACGGCCCCTGCACTGCTTTGTCCGCGGGCCCATTGCGCCAGGCCAGGCCTCGGGCTCCTCCTTCTTCTATGGAGATTCTTTCATTCCTTTTCCCCTGCCCCCTCACCTCCCTGCCAAACACAGAAACGACCCCAGGAATAAAATGCGAGAGCTCGACCAACACAAAGCAAAGGTTAGAAATTGAATGCCACCCCTCCCGAAGCCAGGAAATTCCAGAGACGGGGTTCTCATGGCAAGGGGACTTCAAGTTACATATTTTGCAGTCTGGCTAACCAGTTGTACTTTTCAGCGTGAGGCTTACGACAGGGTCTGCCGGTGCCACGAGGGTGCCTCCGGGGCTCTCAGACCCATATTAGATTGCACGCAGGCTGTACTGTGGATTAGCTGTGAGATTTGCAAATGTATAGTTTACAATGTGGTAAGAGCCTCGTGGCCCCGGGGAGCAAGCTCTAAGAGTGGTTACTGTGCGGGGCTGGTGTTTGGGGGGATTTGCCCTTCAAACCTCAAGGCTGCGTTAGCCTAGTTGGGGCCTAGGAGCTCCCCTGCTACAAGAAGCAGTCTACACTTCATTTAAAGTGATTTTCACGAGCCCTCCTCCTTCCCACCCCATGTGTTTCTCTGGGCAAAACCTCGAATGCTTCCCAAGTCCACATAAGCCGGATGCCCAAGGTTTTAGAATCGGAAGACTGGTCTCTGTTGGGAGTGGTTTCCTAGCCAGATGTGAGCTAAAGATGGAGGTCCCGTGGCCTACCTCCCCCTGGTCTGTGGGTCCCCAGTGAATGGGCAAAGTCCCTGTTCTAAAGGTCTTAGGCTGAGCACCTACTGCCCACTGCCCTCTGGCCCCAAGGGAGGGACTGGAGAGCTCTCCAGCCCATGGGCAAGGCACACGGAGGACCCTCACCCCAGCCTGGAGAACAGCAGTGAGGGAACCCCAAGCTTTTCTCCAAAAGTCACCCGAGACTGGAAGCTGGAGAGGCCCATGTTCCTTTCCTGAGCTGTCCGTGACCCCACAGAGCAGGTCCCGGATCTACACATCACTTCCATGGTCCGTGTTTCAGCAGTGGAAGCTGAACCCGAGTCTCAGACAAATCACTGAATTGGCTGTTTGACTTGGGCATCTTTCTGGCTTTTCTTCTGCACTCACTTCTCCCTTCAAGACCCCTCCCCTATTTCGCTATGACCTTCTTGTGCCTTGCAGGTCCCAGTCCCTTACCGGGCCAGTCTGCCTTAGACCCTATTCCCCTCTGGAGCTCTCGCCCTCCCCTCCTCTAACCCTCTTCCCCAGGCCTCGCGCCAAACTTCCTCCCAGCTACCTGTCACTCACAAAAAATCTGATAAAACTGAGTAATAACAGCTGATGTGACTGTGTTCTAGATCTGAAAAGCATGTTAAAAAATACTCTCTCTTTAATCTCACATTAGCCTGTGATGTTCTTGCTGGATGAAGGAAAGAAATATCTATCTTTCAAACAGGTTAAGTGGCCCACCCCAGATCAGGCAACTAAGAAGTGGTAGGATTTGAATCCAAGTCTTCTGGTCCCAAATACCTGATACCCTTTCCTTTAGGAGCTGCTGCTTTCTCACCACTGCCCTGCTGGGGGTTCACTGCTGCTCAAGACTTAATTTGTTACTTATCCCAGTGGGGTTTGTGTTTTAGGAGCCGGCACTTCTGCCAGAAGAGTAAGCCAGCAACAGAGCGAGGCTGGTTGGGAGTGCCCTTCTGACTCTCTTCCAAGCAGACGGCTCCCACTTGACCTGCTCAAGAGAGAAATGAGCTGTGCTCATGCAAAGAGCTTCTGAGGGTTCTCTGCTGCCAAATTCTAGCAGGCAAAGCCAGGGAGAGGAGACACTGCTGGAGGTAGCGTTTGGAGTGAGAAGCTGACACTGTGGAGCCCCCAGGCTCCCCTCCTCCTTGCCCTCCTCTCCCCTCCAGAGGGTTAATTCTTTGCTCTGAGGCAGAGAGGCCTCTCTCAGAGACTCTGGTTGTGGTTATAAAACTGTTCCTGTCGACTGGGAGGTTCATTCCTAACTGTGAGGTTGGTAACACCCCTCCCCCAGTCCCCGAGAAAGCCCTGATTCCCCTTTCCTTGCTGCCTTTCTTCCTTCCCCTCCCTTATTAAATATTTGTTGAATGAATAAATGAATGAATGAATGAATGCTGCTCTAGCTCTCTGCTCTTGGAGCCAAGTCACCCAGACAGTTCATTCTTGTAGATGGAGCCTGAGGACTTTAAGAGGTTACCTTGTGCTGGAGCAACGCTCAATTTTTAAAAAATGAATTACTAATGTAACCCGTAAGGTCCTATAGTTCTTGGCTGGAGAAGATAACTTAGCAGAAGTCACTTTAGTTTACAAGCAAATGCATTCAGATGCAAATTGACGCAGGCTCCCTTTTACATAATTGAACTAAACGGTTGCCCATTTGGTGTTAACTGGAGAGGGACTGGAATAGCTCTTCTATCCGAATGACACTCCCATCAGCCTGTCTCAGTGCCTGGGATTCCGCCATTAGAGATGCATTATTTTGCAGTTTTAAGAGCCTCTTAAACTCCTTGCAGTTGACAAGCTTTGTCAACAACTCAATATGTGGTTGGTATGACACTAAATATTCAGATACGTGCATCTCTGTGGTTGGGATTGCATAAAGATAGCATCGTTATCCTAATCAAATTAAAGAAAATCTACCCATGATGAAATTCACATGCTTCTTATTTTCTGAAACTGAAGGCACTGGGCTGACTCTGATTTTGCCGTCCCCTTTCTTCCCTTCCCCACTTTTGTCTGTCTTCTATATTAGGACACGGGCTCAGGAGCACCTTCTGCTCTCTGGGGTCTCCAGCAGGACAAAGTCATGTCCATGCATTCCAGGCCCAAAGCTTAGAAAGGGAAGGGAGGGTACAAAAGGAGTAAGTGGTGTTGGAAAGCAGAAAGATGGGGAGACAAGGAGACAAGCAAAGAAGAGTACAGGAGAGAGGAAAAGAAAGGTGCTTTCGGTGGGGACAGGAGAGAGAACTATGCCCCTATTTTGTACAGGAAGCAAAGGTTTTCCTCGTGGGGCTCAGGCTCTCATCCGTTCCCTGGACTCATCTTATTCCAGTTTGTCCCGGAGCCTGCAATCCTCCCCTTAGGGATGAGCTGCTTCATGACTCGACAGCTCTTTTGCAAACTTCACGGGCTATAGCCTGGGGTTGGTTCTCTGCACTCTGCTTGGAACCGCCCATCTGCCGTCGTCTTCCGTTCCTCTGATTGAAGGCCAGATGCTGAGGCTGGGCTGTGCAGACTGGGCCTCTCACGTTGCTGTTTCGTTCACACCTTCCTCAGCACCTTCACGACCGGAAAAAAGAAGTTCCAGAAAGAACTAAAAGTGTGGCTTGGGTCTGATCGAGTTGCTCGGTGGGACTGTCTACCCCAAGTGCAGGATGATGGAGGTGGAGATAGGAAGTTCAGCAGTGGCTGAGCGTGTACTTTCTCCTTCGCGGCATCCAGCTCACAGAGGCCTCTGTCCTCTGGGTCCTCATTCAGAGATCTGGGCGGGAGTTGGGGAGTGGGTGCTGGGGCCACGGTTATTAACTGCTTCTGGGGAACCAGACTAATGAGCAGATGTAGCTTTGCCCGTTTTCTTTTTTGAACCAGATCTGTGCATAGATATTGGGTGTTTGGAAATCATCCTTGACCCGTTGTGCTCAGATGTCAGGGCCATGCATTCATCCCCTTGGGCGGTGTTTTCTAAAGCAGTTGGCTCTCCACTGCTAATAGAGTTTCTGTCCCCATAGCATGACCTGCAGTGGGCAGAGGCTGCCTCACCCGTTGAACTTCTGCTGGGGCTTCTGGGCTACAGGCACGGGGAGAGAATTCACCACCCTTTTCGACTCTCGCTTCCAGGGCGGGTATTCATGGTTCCCAGGGGCTCTCTCCTCTCAGCCTCCCGAGCATCTCATTCTACCTCCTTTAGAGCTTTGACAATGCTCACCAAAACTCAGGAAAAGACTTCTACCTTTAGCTTCTCCTACTGAGCCAGAGGTTTATAACTTAACTCTTTTTTCCCCCCAGTACTAAGAAAAAAATAAATAAATAAACCCACTATATGTTCACATAAATAACACTTTTATGAAAAATACCCAGGGATTCAGAAACAACCACCAGGAACCTAATGAGAAGCCTAGCATTGTGTTCCATTTTTGAAAATCTTTTTTAAAGTCGGTTTGATTCTCACACATACGTCTGCATCCAGTCTGCTGCGACATCACATGTCATACGGGCTGCGACAAACTCCAATGTACAATTGTAAGAGAATGATAATGAAAAAAAAGCAAATAATATCTTCGTATTATTGTGAAAATAGTTTCAACTGATAGACCACGTTGGGAACCACTGCTTTACAACATCAGAGTTGATAGGTCTCCCAGCATCGACTGCCTTCTCTTACACAGGTACACACATGCTTGTGCACGCTTATCTGTCTAGTGTTTCTGTTTTGGTAACGTCATGATGTTCCTGGGATAATTGAAAGCCGTGCACTGGGAATCGGCATCCTGCATGGCTAGCTAGCGACAGAACAGAGGGAACGGCCCCACTTCAGAGCCACAGAGTCTCAGCTTTGGATCCTGGCTCCGTCACTGATAACACTCTGGCCTGGGGACTATTACATAATCTCTTTAAAGCCTTGGTTTCTTCTTCTGTAAAAGGGGACAAGAAGAACTTCTCTTCATAGAACTGTTGGGAGGATGAAGGACACATATATGTAAAGCAACACGTAGAGTATCTGGCAGTAGGAGAACGGGTGTTCAATCCACAGCGGTTACGATGGTTGTCATGGCTTTTATTTTTCAATAATGACGTAAGCCACACGAAGGGTGAGGACTTTGTTCACTTCCATATCTCCGGACCTCTAGTGAGTGTTCCAGAAATACGAATGCATGGTAATTTACATAGATTCAGCTTCCTTCAGAACCTCTTAGCCTGACTCAGCATATGAGAGAAGCTCAGGTGGTCCCTACCCCTGGGAGCTCTTGGTCTAATTAGAGGGGAAAAAAAGACCCACACTTGAGAAACAGTGCAGTAAGCAAAGGTGTGTCATGAAGAGTCAAAATGAGCAGAGCTGCCAGCATTTATTGCGGTGGCTCACAGATGGGAACTTCTAACACCCGGCGTGGGGATGGGTGCTGGCTCTGAGGTCTATTTGCCGGCTGCTGTTGCTGTCTTTAACCCCTCTAGCAGCTTGCCTGCACAGTCATGCAGTGGAAGGAGCCAGAACACGTTGTCCTCAAAGATGACTAGCACCAAGCCCTCCTCTGCACGTGTGCCGCCTCCCATTAAGAGGTTTATTTCATCTGGGCTGGCTTCAAGACTTACTTTGAACAATAGCATGCCGTGGAGATGGCATTCTGGAACTTCCAAATGAGGCTTCCTTAAGGCAGCTTCTGCTTCCTCCCTCTTGGAAGCCAGGGGCCATGTGAGAAGTTTGGCCATCCTAAAACCACCCTGCTGGGAGGAAGGGCCACATGGAGGAGCATCGAGGCACCAGACATATGCACGAAGCCTTCCTTGACCTGCCAGCATGGCCCATCTAGCAGCTGAATGCAGCTACATGAGTGACCCCAGCTGACATTATATGAAGCAGAATTGCCTGGCTGAATCCAGCTGAGCCACAGAGTCCTGAGAAATAATAAATTGCTGTCTTAAGCCATCATGTTTGGGAGAGGTTGGTTTCACGGCAATAGAAAACTGAAGCACGAGGGCAGGGGCTGGGCAAGAAGAGAGAAAGGTGGCAGAGCTGTGCTCATAAACCTCTGGGTCTGGTAGATGGCACCCTTCCCCTCCAGCCTCTGGGCACAGAGCAGATAAGGAGACTAGACCCACCTTTGCTAATGTGTGTCTGGATCTGAACTTCTATCCCCAAAGGAAATTTCATAAACAATTGTCAAGTAGAAAAACTGTTTAGGTAACAGACAGCAGAGCTGCCAGGATAGACGTGTCCAAGGTTCCCTGTTAATAAATGTGCTTATCCCTCCCGAGGGTAATTGCCACTATTACGGGTTTTCTCTTGAGTATTTTTATTTTGCATTCTACTTCAATTGGGACCACCTAATGCCTGCTGCCAGGCCTTTTCTCATGTTTTTCCCATTCTCTAGGCTGCCCTTTCTCTTTTTCTCTTCCAGTCGAATCCAACCATCATTCAGCATCCCACCTGGCCCATCAGCTCCATTGCAGGACTGTCCTGACTCCAGCTTGCCCTGGTCACACCCTCCCACGAAGGCCCACGGCTCCTGTCGTATGTCACATACATTTTGCCACTTAGAATCCAAGTATCACAGGTGGTTAGAGAAGACTAGACCTCAGAGGTGGATCCCAGAATAGGAACCTGGAGACCAGGGAGAGTGACTTGTCCAAGGGTTTGCAGTTAGTTAGCGGAACATGGAGCACCAATACGGCAGCTCCATGGTTTTGGGAACCCACACTGACCAAACATCTGAGTTAAAATGGAACCAAACCAGGACCACTGAGAACCGGCAAGTGCAAAATAGGTTTATCTGGAGGCAAGTGTAGGAGATGCACAGTGTCTTGAAGAACCAGAGGCAGACCCAGAAAATACGGAAGAGGAGGAGCCCTAGATGGAGACCCTGCTTGAGAAGGGAGGTCGCTGGAGAATGAAGGTGGAGGGGTCCTTTGGCCATCAGGAGATTCAGAAGCAGAGTAAGAAAACTGTCAACATGTGGGACTAGACTGAGGTGAGAAAAAGTCTGAGTTATTTGCATAAAGCCCATTCAGACTATGCAGGAAGGTCGGGTTTTTCCAGAATATTGACATTTGGGACCAAATGGTGGCCTTGGTGCCAAGAAGTGTTTCTACACCCATTGCCAAGACCTTTAAAAAGTTAAACATTCTGTGGTGGAGGAAGCTATTCCTTTATTTGTACAATGTGTTATTTTGCACCTAGGGGAAAACACGGCGATGTGAATCATCCTACATTTCCATCCCTGTTAAATCAGGTTGTGTTTGGGAGAGCCAGTAGACTTGAAAGCAGTAAGCGTGAAAAATAAGCAGCTTACTGAAGCATTTCAAAACAATTCCTTTTTCTCCAAATGGAATCAGTCGATATTAAACACAACACAACCGGCTGATGTAGGAGGGACAGGGAACAGCAGGAATATGAATGCCAGTCAGAGCTGACTGTGCTGAGGATGGTGTACTGTCCCAGGCGTTGCTTTAAGCACATTGTCTCACTGAACAATGAGGTAGTACTATTATTTACAGGTGAGGAAGTAAGGCCCAGAGCAGTTCAGGAACTTGCTTTAGGTCCCCAAAGTGCTGGGATGATAATTCAGGTCTGTCCGACCCCAGCCCAGCTGATGATGGATGGCCAGGGAAGCAACAGCATGGAGATCTGAGACGGGACCGCAGACAGGCATCAGCCTTAAACCAAGAACAGTTTTGGGGCTTCCCTGGTGGCGCAGTGGTTGAGAGTCCGCCTGCCGACGCAGGGGACACGGGTTCGTGCCCCGGTCCGGGAAGATCCCACATGCCGCGGAGCGGCTGGGCCGGTGAGCCATGGCCGCTGCGCCTGCGCGTCCGGAGCCTGTGCTCCGCAACGGGAGAAAAAAGAACAGTTTTGGTGTGCTTAACATCAAGAAAGGATGGATAATCTGCCCTTTAGTGACTGTACCACTTACTGGCTACCTGAGACTTCTTGCTTTTTTCTGTTATTTACATTTTCATGTGTTTTTATCTTGTCCCCTCAACTGGACCGACAGCTCACAAAGAAGGGGTCTGTCTAGTGGGTCTCTTGCCCCCTGCTCGGCACCTGTTATGCTCAGAAGCCCATCAGTGAAAACAAAACTGATCAGTCTTGTCAGTTTCTTGCTCTGCCCTCTTTGTACATGAATGACAGTCAGACCTGTATATTTTTAAAATGTGGTGAATACACTTGGTAAACACTTGACTGGGGGTTTTCTAAATTCTCTATCAGTAGAATGAATTTAACGCTGCCCCCAGTTTTAATGAAATTCCCTTCACGCTGCTTCAGGTTGATGTTTAGAAGTTTACACTAGACTGTCCATTTTTCTTTTGCATTTAAATTGTCATTCTAGTGAGGGGAACAAAATGAATATTCTGGCTATCAAAATACCATCTTGGGGCTATCAGACTATCGGGAAAGTTGTTTTTTGCTTTAAAGAAAAAGAGGCTCTACAGTTGCCCTTTAGATTTTTTTGTTGGAATAACCTGTTGGCATTAAAATGCTGAAAATATGGTTGGGAAGGAAAAAGAGAAAAGAAACACACACACACACACACACAGAGGTTAATGCTAATCCTCTACTACTGTGCACCTGGGAGCACAGAGCCAAACCTATCAGGGTCTAGAATAGTTGACACACTGTCAACATGTGGATGATTTTCTGATCTGATTCCATTTGTTACTCTTTCCCAGGACTGAAATGGAGAACGGGTCACACATCGTCCTACCTTTAGCAACAACTAGAACATCTTCCCAGCTGGAGAAGGGAAAGTCTCCCCCACTGGGATGCCAGCTTGCAAGGCGAGGAACTGTAAATGCCCCTGGGTTCATGTGAGTAGGGTTTAGTCTGGGCATTGTATAGTCTCAGAGAGAAAAAAAAGGTTTCCTGAGGGAGGCTTGGGCAGCAGTGGTGAATCAACTATTGTCGTATCGGACTTCAGGGAAGTCCAGCATTAGGAAGGCCCCCGTTTTGTGCAAACTGATCAAATACAGATGTTTCCAAGGAGTTGACATTATTCACCGTGACTTCACTGGAGATTGAATGGCGGACAGCCGGTCAGCAGTGGGGTGGAGGCATGTTTTGGCGAAAGGGTGTAAATGTATATACAATTGACAGGATGCGGACGACACTGGACAAACATCTCTTCTCTTGATAAATATGTGTTTTATTTCCCAAAAGTTTTATACCAAGGAGATGTAATGAAAAATAAATATGGTTTCAGGCTTTGCTAGGTGTCTCTCATGTATGTCAAACTCTGAAAGAGATGACGGGGAAAATATAGGGTTCAAACTTCCGTCTTCCTGAAATATCAGTTTTCATATAAAACTCATCAGCTGAGCTAAGTATTAGGCTTGATCAATGGCAGGAAACTAGGGGATCAAATGCTAATAAATCAGAAACAGATACCCCCTCTCGAGCAGAAAATATATCACAAAACTGAAAACGAGAAAATCATCTGATGATTTTTTAAATGCATGTACAAGGAGAAAATGAGCTTTTTTGGGGGGTGGAGGAGGGCTGCATCTTAAACAGTGACAAACAATAAGATTCTTAAACACCTTAATCAGACTTTGACATGAACATATGCAAAAGAAACAAGGAAGATCCTGATTTGGGTGAAGTCTGGATCCTGAGGCATGATGTGTTTGTGTGGGTGTGCAGATATTAAGATGGCAAAGTGAACACATTAAAATCTTACTACTAACATTTTGCTAGATATTTTAATGCATTTTCTCTCTTCCAGAATTATATCTGCAGCCCTCACCCCTCTGTCTTTTAAAAATGTATTGTCTCACAATCCCATTCCCTTACTTCTTAGTATTTTTTCTCTTAACTCATTTTCATTTTGTGAAGTAAATGTTTTATTGAAATAAAAGTATGTCCAGAAAAATGCACAAATCTTAAACTCACAAATTCCTAAACTTGATGAATTTTCATAAAGTGGACACACCTGTGTAACTAGCACCCAGCATAAGAAACAACATTATCAGCATCGCCCAGAAGCGCCTCTTGTTTTATGTGCCCATTGCAAACAGAAATCACTATTCTTACTTGGCACACTACAGATTTGTGTTGTCTGGTTTTGATCTTTATATAAATGGATTCTTGGGTGTATTCTTGCATCTGTTTTTTTGCTCAACATTATGTTTGTACGATTCATCCATGGTGGTTTGCTGCACACTTATTAATATTTTAAACTGTATTGTTTTTAACAATATACATACATTCATTTCATTAATGGAGTCTTGTAGGTACAGAAATGTCTCTATTTCAGCACATTGACCAGCATCAGTACTCAGAAGAAAGTTCAAAAGAGTAAACAATCCCCAGCAGAAATCACAAAGAATCTACTGAAAAAATTCTGAATTGACTTGATGGTAATGAAAGGCACATTATCACCAACACCTTTGAAACGTCCATCTTTGTTTTCCCTAAAAATACACATACAATTATTTTTTCTTTTACCCAACTTAAACAAGAATCCAGAGAGTGTGGTCCTGCTCCTTGAATGCAAACTGTTTGCTTCTGTGAAAACAGAGCAAAAGCTCAATTAAATTAGAAAATCCTGGTATTCAGTAGGACCAAATTTCCCTTCCTTCCTACTTTGCCGTTCCACAGTCTATCACCTAGAGTAATTAAGACCAGGGAGGTATCATCTTCACTGGATTAACCTTAACTAAATTGTGCTCATTCAACATGTGCCCTTTTGATTAGTCCGAGCAGGGCCTGCTGTCTCGGATACACCCACCTTGTAATTCTACACACTTAATTAATTTCAGATGAATAGCGGAGAGGATAAGCTAAATTCTCTGATTAATAAACTATAAGTCCTTATTGTCTGTCAGAGTAGCTCAAGATTTTCATTCTTCCCTTATTTCTTTGCCATGCGAGGGCGAATGGAGATTGAAATGTGCACGCACACACACACAACACATACCACAGCTGCAATTGTGTGAGGGCTGTAAAGGGCAGACCTTGAGAGGGAAAATACTGCAAGAATTGTTGGTAAAATAGATTATTTTTCTGCCAAGCGTAATTTTTAATGTCCTTCTTCACCTGAACCTGAGTTTTTATTTGCACATATTTTCGTATCCACGTACAGGTACAAAACGTCAATATTAATGCCACTTATTTTGTATTTTTAAATGCATTTCTCAGAAGTAAAATACTATTAATAGTCTGAGAACCTTTCTGAGAAATGGTTTGAAGTTATGTGTTGAATCATCAAATTTGACAGCTCTCAAATATATAATCAAAATTTGCCCTCCTGGGCATCTCTGACAGCAAAGAAAATTATTTCCTTACAATAAAACAGATCCCAAGGATGTTTATATGCTATAATTTATCTCATATTAAAAGATGGCTAGAAAATTATACAAGATAGATTTACAGCCTCTCCTTCAACCCAGAAAATTTGTGTCTAGTTATTAGTGACTTAAAAACTACTACTGATCTGCATAATTGTATATAAAGAGTTTCCCCAGTAGCTTTTATGTTCTATGATTCAACTTAATGAGGTCAATTATATTCAGGGAATTTAAATTACTGATACTCAGGGAACATAGCCAACATAGCTGTTAGTTTCTAGTTGGTATGCAAGGAATTCTAGTTACATAAGACAAAAATAACATATCTTAATATAGCCAATTTTATGTTTAATTAAGTAGAGACTTTTTTAAAGGCCACTAATGTATTTTATACAGAAAATTGTTCAAGAAACCATATACTCAACTCATGTCTTCAGATGCTGGAGCTGTTCCGATTTAGTCTTTGTTCCAAAATGATTAAAAAAAAAACCTTCTAGTAATTCTGTTAGTATTTTCTACTAGTTTAGAAAATTTAACTGTGAAATTCTTGCACTCCATTTTTAACCACAAATTCCCAAACTACTAAATATTCCTACAAGTTAAAATACTGCTCAATAATTTACCACTAAATGAGTGACAGGGTGTGGAAGATTTTACTGATCATTTTACTAATTGCTCATTTGTGAAAATTCTCAAACTGGTGGAGTCATTTGGTTAATTGAATGCAAATATTAAATAATTTTTGATTGATGACATGCATGCTGATAGGCACATCGTTTTCCAGGATGCACCAGCTAAATGCTTTTTCAGGTTTGTATCATCTCTTCCATCCGAGGCTGGGCACATGGGCATTTTAACTCATGTCAGGAAATCTTATTCTCTCTGCCTTCCCTAAAACCAGATCCTACATTTGACCTTTTAGAAAAACACGAAAGCAAGTAATTTAAGCCAGCCCACACCTGCACCATCTTCCAAAATATCCTCATATGAATGCTTAGCACGTCTCATTCCTGAGCAACTGAGGCGGCTGAGAAGGACAATTTATTCCCTCTAAAGAACAAAATACTGACATTGCAGTATGTCGTGTTTGAGGTTGCAGTAAAGTGTAAATATTATTCATGAAAGGGCAGCTAAGCTTGGCCCTGTGATTTAGATTTACTATACAAACCAACTACTTTTGAATGATGGAATTAGGCATTTACAAAAGGGTGCTTTAACAGTTCTTCAGCCTGGTTATGTTCTGCTGTTTATGTTACACAATCGGAACCTGTGAATGCTGTTTTGGGTGATACATTACTAAGAATTTTCACATTAGGAAAGTAACCGTATTATCCGGGGTTGTTAGCTGTAAGGAAAGTTGTTTAGCTCAGTTCTGCACCTTAAAAAATAGAAAAATTCCTTAGAAGGTCTCCGAAAAATATAGCATAGTAGTCGCATCACCTAGCGACTTAATCGCGGTGTATCTCGTACTCGTGTTGGCCTCTTTTAACAGGACTTCCATCAATAAATTCAAGATTTTGTTTTTGCTTACAATCGGCATTTCAATTAGGGCAGGTCCACAGAAAGGAGTTAAAGTTTGGATCGTTTTCGACATCATTTGCAGCTATTTATCACTCTGTATTTTAAGAACAGCTCCCCTTTCTGCACACCCATTGCTGCCGCCTCCCTCGCTCGGTAAATGAGTCTCTGCGCCAAGCAAGCTCGCTCTGGGCCAGTTCGAATTTCTGTGCCTTCACCCTCGGATTGTCGGATCCCCCTCGTCTTTTTCGTGCATATCTCTGAAGAAATTTTTTTTAAAAAAACAATTCGTGGTATTTCTACGCACGGATGGAAGGCAGAGGTTGCAGGTGCGGGCGGTCGGCGGCAAGGGCGCGGCGGGCTGGTGGCGGCGGCGCGGAGGCTCTTTCCGGCGCCGAGGGCGGCGCCCAAGGCCCGGTGCGGCGCCCGTTTGGCGCACGTGGCCTCGGCGCAGCGCAGCCGGAGCGCGGAGAGTTGGGTGTCGGCGGGTGCCTGCGGTTTCCGCCTGGAGCCCTTCGCGCTGCGTCCAGCCGGGAGGGAGGGACGCCCGGGGCCGGCCGGCGGCGCGGGTAACGCTCGCTGACCCGGGGCTCCGCCGGGCGGCGTCTGCGTTCAGTCCCGCCGAGCACGCCCCGCGGCCGAGGGATGTCCAGAGGCGCTGGGCGGAGTGTAGGCGCCGAAACATATCTCCGATTCGCCGGAGGCCGACGGGAGGGCCCGGGGCGGCTGGCTAGGCAGCGGGGCAGCTCGGTGGAGAAGGGCCTGCACCCGGCGCAGCGGCCGCCCCTCCGGACCTGCAGGTTTCCGAGGGGAGTCGCTGCCTCAGCGGCTGGGTGCGGGGGCTGCCGAGCTTGGGGCCCGAGAGGGGCAGGCACGGGGCCAGGGGACTCGGAGCGGGGGGGCGGTGTGGGGCCCGGCCTGGGCGCCTCGTCCGGCGGCGGAGGTGGGCTGCCGCCAAGTGGTTTGCAGCCCCGATTCCGCCACCTCCTGGGCCACGGGAGTGGGCCCGCGGAGACAGGCAGGGAGAGGCGAACGAGGGTTTGCTCGAACCCGCAGGGCCCGGGTCGGAGGGCAAGACCTTAGGCGAGGGTGGCCGCGCGGCCTGGGAGCCCCGAGACCGGACGGCATTAGTGGAGCCACCCCGACATAGGGGAGTTGGGGGAATGGCTGTGAATAAGTACGGAATGATCGAGGCTCCGGGTTTTTTCTCTCCTCTCTCCGCTTCCCCCGAAGCCCTTTAGAAGCGGGCGGTCTGCGGAAATGTGGCTGCCCTGCGCCTCGGGCTCCCACGCCGCATCCCGCCCCAGGGAAACGCCGCTCAAACCTGACCCCGGCTTGGGGACTTGACCCGGGCTTGACCTCTCCCTCCGCTCCGCCCGCACTCTCGGGACCTAACACTGCGGGCTGCCGGCCAGGACGTCGCCAACATCGCTCTTTAGTCTCGGCGCCCAGCTCCGGGCTCTGGCGCCGAGCTTCCAGGCTGGGGTCGGGACCACAGAACGGTGTATTCTGCGGGGTTTGGGGGTAAGCAGGGGAGAAGATCCCGGCTCTCTGGTGTCGCCAGCGGGTCAGGCCCAGAGCGCATCCTGCTCGCTCCAACCCTGCCGTGGAAGAGCGAGGCCTCCCCAGCAGACCCGGCTAGCCAGGATCGGGGTTTCCCGAGCAAGGCCGGGCATTTGGGCTCTTGGTGGCCGAGGCTTTCGCGAGGGTGGGTTATCCTCCAGCCACTTTAGGGAAGAAGCGACGAGGCCAAGTAAGTTGTGGACGACGGGGCACCCACCATTCCAGCCCTGCCCTCAAACTCGGGGGCTCCGTTCCCTCTGCGGTTACTTGCGGCGCACCCCATTCCTCCCCGACACACTGCCCGCAGCGCTCACAGCCAAAGCCCGCGGCGGTGTGCACCGGCCTGTGCGGGGTGGAGAGGCAGCCCTCCTTGGGTCTCCTGCCCGTCACATCTGCACTTATTTAAAGCTCGGCTGGTGGTCCTCGCTCTCTGGAATGCCGATTGTGGGCCTGGCTGCCTACGACATTTGCACTGATTAGCGAGCCGGTCATGGGGGAGGCCAAAGGCAGGGCGGGGGGGAGGGGGAGCTATGGGGAGACTCGAGGTTCACAGTATTCTTCTTGACCCCGTTCCGAGAGCCAGCTTGGAACTCAGCGATTCCCACCGCACCAGATAGCTGAGTGTGTCAGGAAACAGGCCTGAACTTCGAGATCGTTCGATGTGTGTAGGAAGTGGCCATTGCACTTTAGCATGTATGTTGTGGTCCGCGTGCACGCACAACCCGAAATCTGAAGGCTCCAGCGCTGAATCGGGCACAGTGGGTGGACAAGTGCTGTGGCCCCACGTCACCCCAGGCCCTACAGGTGTTCAGGCAGCGTCTGAGATTTGCAGCTTCCTCAACGCGCGACTCTTAAGAAATATCTGCTGGTGCAAGTCCACAAAAGGAGATTGACCTGCTGCTGGGGCAAGTTCGTTGGTGAAAAACAAGATGTGTTCCACCCTAAGGCGAGTCCCACAGGCGTAGGGTCCGGAGAGAGGCAGTTTTCATTCTATAAACCTAGGAGAGCTCAGTCTGATTTTGCATTTGCCTCTGGACTTGGTATAATTACGGGTGAAAATAAGGCCCCCTCTGTATTTCTATTCTCCTTTGCTGTCTGTGAAGCCTGTACCCCAGAGGAAAGTTGTTTTAGTAATCTGGAAAAGAGAAACCATGTGCTGACTCAGCAAAAATCATGCACCAGGCCAGTTCAGTTCAGTAACACAGCTGTGTGTTATGTACACGCTCTCTAGGCCTTGTGGAGATAATGAAAAATATATTGGAATTTTCATGGCATAGAAATGCCCACAAAGCCCGTTGGCAGTTGACAGCCATATTAAATTCTGTGTCTTCTAATACAAGAATTCTGTTCTGAACATATCTTCTAACAAGCATTAGACCAACTCCATTTAATACGAGAGAGGACAAGACAAATGCAATTCTCCAAACAACCCAAAATATATTTTTTTCAAATGGTTGTTCTGCAGAATGTTTAAACATTCCTTTCTGCTTGTGTTCTTGTGACAGATGTTCAAGGTGGCTCCAGTGGATGCAATCTGATTTTTCATTTTGAATTATTAAAAGCATTTCTCGAAAATCCATCTTTAAAAGGTCTGAAGAGTCTCCTTGCAAATCCTGTTAGAACCTTAATAACCCATCGGTGGTCCCGCCTTCTCCTTTATGTGCAAGGAATAAATGTATTCACAGAGAGCCACTTGGAAGGCAACTCACTTCTTAAGCTGTTAAGCAACTATTCTGGAGAATGATTTCTTATCTTTTTTTTTTTTTTTTTTTTTTTCGGTACGCCGGCCTCTCACTGTTGTGGCCTCTCCCGTTGCGGAGCACAGGCTCCGGATGCGCAGGCTCATAGGCCATGGCTCACGGGCCCAGCCGCTCTGCAGCATGTGGGATCTTCCCGAACCGGGGCACGAACCCGCGTCCCCTGCATTGGCAGGCGGACTCTCAACTACTGCGCCACCAGGGAAGCCCCTTATCTTTTAACTGTACAAGTCTTATCCAGATTTGCAGAACTGGAGCATTTCAACTTTGGAACTACAGCCCAGATCATTGCATTTTTAGTGACAGTATTTCTGGGAATACTTCTTCATAATTCTTTTAATCTCTTAGTTGGAAAATGTGTGGCTTTTTTCTAACACTAGCATATTGTGTAAAAAACCAGCCAAAAGTTTGCTTCTATTTCATTCATCTTTCCTATCTTAAAACTTAAATTAGTACAACTTTTATGCTTTTACTCTTTGAATTCTTAAAGATACAGCTCACTTTTTTAGGTTGTTTCAGCATAATGCAAAAACATCTGGATGTAAAATGAAAAATTTAGTCTGTCACCGAGGTTCCAGATGTTTGGTGCTGTGTAGACAAAACATCAGGATAAGTGACTGAAATTTTTCTCTCCAAGCCAGATGGTTTAGTGCCTGGTGCTTCTATAAGGAAGCATATTTTCCTTTCTCTAAACATCACATCCTACTGTATCCCACGTAAGGCATGATTTATGCTCTTTCATCGACAAAAATGCTGGGCCATTTGGAGTGTAGCAAAGCAATCCGTAAATGAAACTCTCAGTATATGTTTTGGAAAATGTAGTCCAAGTACAAGTGTTCGTGTGTACTTAGGAGGGAGTGGTGGTGGAGGAGCCAGAAATGGGAAGGTAAGAAAGAGAGAGCCTTGTTCAGTGGGAATGACTTGACTAAAAGGACAGCCTTCGGGCTTCCCTGGGTGGCGCAGTGGTTGAGAGTCCGCCTGCCGATGCCGGGGACGCAGGTTCGTGCCCCGGTCCGGGAGGATCCCACGTGCCGCGGAGCGGCTGGGCCCCGTGAGCCGTGGCCGCTGAGCCTGCGCGTCCGGAGCCTGTGCTCCGCAACGGGAGAGGCCGCAGCAGTGAGAGGCCCGCGTACTGAAAAAAAAAAAAGGACATCCTTCTAAGAATCCATTTGTGGCATCCCATAATCTTAAATAGGCTAAAGGTAGCATTCAGCAGCAGCTTGGACAGGGCTGCCTTTTGCCTGAGATGCAACTGGGCTGTGAAATATGGTTGTGTCCCTCTGAGGCCCTCTTTCCCCTTTATTCCTTCTTGAAACATTGTAAAATAAAACAAGTAAATGTAATGTAACATTAAAACATGATTACTGGGGCTTCCCTGGTGGCGCAGTGGTTGAGAGTCCGCCTGCCGATGCAGGGGATACGGGTTCGTGCCCCCGTCCGGGAGGATCCCACATGCCGCGGAGCGGCTGGGCCCGTGAGCCATGGCCGCTGAGCCTGAGCGTCCGGAGCCTGTGCTCCGCAACGGGAGAGGCCACAACAGTGAGAGGCCCGCATATCACAAAAAAAAAAAAAAAAAAAAAAAAAAAAAATCATAAAACATGATTACTTATGAGCATTACACAGGTGGGGAAATTCCATATTTGAAAAGTAAGGAAACAACATGGTGAATATTTAATCAGTCAAAAAATACAGTGCCAGTGAATAGATTTCTCTTCATGTGAAATGTCACCACACTTTACAGTTGTTAAACTGGGGGATGAAGAGAGAGCAACATTTCTTCCTTCCCCAGAATCACAGAGATTAAGGTCATGAGCAGAGTCTGAGCTTTTCCAAGTCACTTTGCCTTAGTCATGTTGAGAAAGAAGGAACAAATACAAGAGAGGCCTTCCATTAGAATCAGCAGATGAAATCAAACCCAGAATGAATTCCATTCTACTTATTACCTCACACACTCACTGGGTTTTAGAAGAGTGTTTAGACAATGGATGGCAGTGAATGTTAAAACATCATAAAATTTGACCACGTTAACAATTGCTGCAAGAAAAACATACCATTTTGAATAGACCTTCTTATAACTCAGTATCTGAGACTCAGATAATAAGACCCAGGATTTCAGTACTGGCCCCAAGTCAATTTTTGAAAATAGTTAATAGGGATCTAGTAGAGTTTCAGGGGTACACATATTGAGTCATCAAGAGTCTTGAAAGTCAAAAAGGAATCTTTAACACCATATAAAACAGAATCACAGTTATTTTTCTTGATTGCTATAATGGGGATGTTTTCGTGACTTTTTGGTGATGCATTTATTAGGATAATAAAATGAGGGGGCTGGAAGGGACTTATTCAGGCCTCCTCTCTCCTTTTATAGATGAGTAAATTGGGCACCAAAACCATTAAAGGACCTACCCAAGGTCACACATTGAAAAAGTAGAAAAGTCAGAACTAGAACCGCTGAGTTCCGGTTGTGACAGAGTCCAGAGCTCGTACCATGGCAGCTTGCCATCATTACCACTCTGCTCAGTCACAGATTCCCGAGTAGTGTCCAAGAAACTGACACCCGTCACTACAGGCTGGAGACAGCTCAAAACCATTCATTTGTGTTAACACATCTAAGAACTATAATACAAAGCCAGCACAAAGGCAGAGTTCCCCCATTTGTCTCCATAGTAAGAGGGACTCTTGCAGAACAGAACTAAGAAAATTCCGGCAACTTCAACAATTTGGCTAGTGGTCCTGATGACAACAAACGACAGCTTAGCTTTTTATAGGGAACTTGCAGCACCTTGGAGGAATGCCATGCACACAAACTGCTACAGTCCCTTTTCTTTGAAAACAACACATTCAAACATTCAAAGTGGGCTTCCCTGGTGGCGCAGTGGTTGAGAGTCCGCCTGCCGATGCAGGGGACACGGGTTCTTGCCCCTGTCTGGGAAGATCCCACATGCCGCGGAGCGGCTGGGCCCGTGAGCCATGGCCACTGAGCCTGTGCGTCTGGAGCCTGTGCTCCGCAGCGGGAGAGGCCACAACAGTGAGAGGCCCGCATACCGTAAAAAAAAAAAAAAAAAAAAATCAAAGTAAGTGACTTTAATGGGTTTAATGGGGAGGAGGAGGTGGCTGTAGCCATGTCAACACGATTCTTTACAGAAGAAGACAAAGTGTCCCACCTGACTCACAACCATCTTAACTTCCTGTTCCAGTGGCTTGTATGATGAAATGGAAGGTTAGGATACATTGGGTAGGTGGAGGGTGGGGGCCGGAGGATCAAAGAGAAACACGCTGCTTAAGGATATTTAGATAGATAGCAACATGAAGCATACATACGGCCCCAATTTTTAGGATCTAGGACCTCACTGGTTCTTCACGGCATGAGCCAAGGAATCGGTCTCATACATGATGTTACCAAACCTCTTCCGTTTTATGTGTTAGTTAACATCAAATGAGAACACAGAGGCATTGCTTCTAAGAAAGGAAGACAACTCTTCCTCATGAGTGTTTCGGTCCAAGAAACGCAAGTAAGAATAGCGATTAAGAGACATGGGGGAGGGAGGAGTGAGTGAAATCAAGACTCAGTGTTTGGAGTTGTGAGGGAAGAGGCAGTCATGTTTCCACTGGCCTGGAGAAATAACAGATCCTGTTAAGGCCTTCTCTTCAAGCTAATCCAAGGTCAGTGCCTCCTGAGAAGGAGGAGCTGGCCAGAATTTGAGTTGAGGGATGGGAGAGGTAGCAATGCTGGGAAAAGAGGTCTGACAACCTATATTCTTCTTTTGAAATGCTTAGGGGAGCAACTAAACCAGCCATAGTTAAACCAAATAAAACCAGCATGCCCGCTTACCTCTAATTTACTCTCCCAAACAGATCATCATTTGGGCTATTCCCCTTAAGTCAAGCATGAAATCTATTTAGCCCGAGAGCTACCCATTTCCTCTGACCTGCAGAAGAGATGCCCTGTTCTCTAAGAATCCCTGGAATGCCAGAATCCAGAGAAAACTGGAGCCACATGCCTGGGCCCCTTGAGATCCTCCCATTCCTACCCCCATGCCAAAGAAACATGTTAACAAAGAAGGAGCAGACTTTCAGCACTACCTGACCCAGAAGCACAGCTGCTGATTCATCAGTGTAGGTCACTGCATGGCTTTAAAGTTGCTGTGGATTTAAGAGTGTCTCTTATCAACTGGAGTATTTCAATCTTTTTTGTGCCTGGGACCTTTTGGGCAGTTTTGTAAAACCTGTAGACTCCTCCTCAGAAAAATGCTCTTACATGCACAAATGATATTGGAATAAAGTTATCAGAATATTTTTAAGAAACAAATTTGTGAGACAGTATTATATCTGCTTCCTTATTAACCCATTACATGTAAAAATCTACTGGTGGGTCTAATAACTTACGTAATATTGAAATAGGGATAAGTGTGAGTGATAATTCAAACTATCGTCAACAACTATAATGTGATACAAAGGTATCTGTGATTTCTGTTGGTGACAAAGTCACAGGGACAGCCAATGCTGTCTATGTTCATAATGAAAAGGAATGCTAATTTTCAAATAGAGGTTCGTAGAAATGAAGATGTAATTTTTTCACATCCAAGTTTATGAACTTCTGCTTTTATTTGATTACATTTCCAAATCACTTCACTTCCAGGTGAAGGACCCCTTAGCAGGAAGAGGAACAGTTCTAGTAGTACTTTAGACATATGCAGTGGTCATAGCCATTTGAATCTATTTTGATTGGATTATACTGAGTCCAAATTTGGAAGTTAAACATTGAGCCTGTGATATTAGACTTGGTCTGAAGTGAAAAGTAACTTTATATTGTAATCCAGTGGAGTAGAGATCTTGAGAAGTGTTCCCTTGCCAAGAGGACACTAAAGGGAGTGTCAAAGATCACCTGTCAAAGTGGGGTGGGGAGGGGGAAGCATAACCAGAGCCAGGAAGGACTTGATAAGGTGAGTGGGTCACCTTTGCTTGGTGCATGAGCCGGGGGTGGGGCTCAGACTGGAATGTGAAATGCAGAGGGACCTAGGGAAGGATTACTGACTGCTGATGGCAGGCAGAGAGTCTCCCAGGAGGATGACAGTTCCAGCCTCCAAAACCTGTGGCCACAGAGGAAATAAGTCCAGGCACAAGTCAGAAATGCTATAGCCTCCACCCAGGTAATCTCTAGCAAGCCAGTGGAGCAGAAGGGATCTGCAGGTTAGGACAGAACAGCCTGTAACCTGGGAACCGAGGGCAGAGAGAGAGAACCCAAAGCAGAGGGTCTGCCTGAAGGTGAAGAAACAAGTTGCTATTATGAACTTCATTCAAATTAAGAACTTCATCAAAAGACATCAATAAGAGAATGAAAAGGCAGACCACAGACTGTGAGAAAAATATTCACAACATGTATATCTGACAAAGGATTCGTATCTGAGAATATGTAAAGAATTCTTACAAATCAGTAAGAAAAATACAAACCAAAGTTTATGAATGAACAAAAGATTCAACAGCTACTTCACAAAATAGGATATCCAAATGGCCAACAAGCATATGATAAGGTACTCGATGTTATTAGGCATCAGGAAAATGCAAATTAAAACTTCCCTGGGATACACACATAACAGACAGACCAAAATTCAAAAATAAAAACAAAACATTGACAATACTAAGCATCAGAGAGGATGTGGAGCAACTGAAATTCTTACATTGTGGGTAGGAATTGGTATAAAGTGGTACAACCACTTTGGAAAACTGGCAATAGCTACTGAAACAAAGCATCTATTCATAACCTAAGGCCCAGCAACTCCATTCCTAGGTAGAGGCCCAAGATTGCATTTGCCCATGTACAAGAATATAGCTTTATATATTTTACATGTTTATAAATACAAATATTATATAAAGTTATATAAATATATGTCAACTTCATTCATTATAGCACCAACATGGAAACAACCCAAATTGCAGTCTGTTTATACAGTGGAATATCATACAGCGATGAAAAAGAACAAACTCTTGCAATACACAAAGTGGATGAATCTCACAGATATAATGTAGAGCAAAGGAAGCCAGACACAAAAGAGTACACACCGTGTGATTCCATTTACATGAAGGACAGGCAAAACACAGCCCTGGCACTAGAAGTCAGGATAGAATTTACTTTTGTAGGGGGTATTGATTGAGAAGGGACACAAGGGCACCTTCTGTGGTGCTGAATTATAAATATTATTGACTTTCTGAAAAGTGATTTGGAAATGCAGTCAAGTAAAAGCAGCTGGCCATACTGTGGATTCAGTCCTCCTGACTCTGTGGTTTTATGTTACAAGAAGATTTCACTGGGCCATATGAGCATGAAGAGAGTGCAGGGGCAAGCGACAGACTGGTAGGAGATTTTTACAGTAGATATATCTGACAAAGGGCTTGTATCCAGTTAAAAATGTGTGCAAGACTTGAAGTGCCTTTTACCAAAGAGAATAACTGAATGGCCAAGAAATAGAAGGAAAAATTGCTCAACATTATTCTTCTTCAGGGAAATGCAAATTAAAACCACAATTTGATACTAATACACGTCCACCAAAAAGACTGAAATTAAAAAGTCTGGCAACAACAAAGACGGCTGGTATCTTGAGTAACAAAACTCTCCTAAACTGCTGATGGGAGTGCAAAATGGGACAGCCACTTTGGAAACTGGCTGTATCTACTAAAGCTTAATGTGCCTAGCAGGTTAGGGCTCCCTGTGGCTGGTCTAGGAAGCAAGTTAAATAAGAACAGGAGAAGGACCAGGGATTTTGGCTAATGAAGTCCACCAAGCTCAGAGAACCATATTCCAAGAGTTTGGGTCTTCCTTCGATTTATAGCAAAGCTCCTTATGCAAAATCCCAGCACTGTATTGGTTTAAATAAAAGGAAAGAGGAATTGTCCGTGCTTAGTTCAGAATGGTAAGGGAGGTGACAGATCAGGAGCCCCAGAAAACTTTGGAGTGAGTGGGCAAGTCAGGATGGCTACAGGGTTCTCTCCTGGGCCACCAAGTGAAAAGACCAAGAAAGCCACTCACCTCTTCCCGCTGCTGTCCAGGAGATGGCCCTCTCCCTTCTTAGAACTCCTGCTACCTACGGGTGGCATGGATCACACAAATGTCCTGAGCAGAGGTGTTTCTGCAGCCCTTGCTTCTGTATTTGATGAGCCAGGGCTGTAGGAACTGAAGGGAGAGTCCACATTCATTGTGAAAATCCAGCTCTGGAGGGGAGGACAAAGAGGATGGAGGAGGGGTGTGGCAGAAGGGGAGCAAAGTGACCAACGAAGCAAGGAAGCCCAGCGCCAACAGAAGCCCGAGGCCCAGGCTTCCGGCTATGCTCACGTGAGCCCATCTATCTGCACGCACTTCTGGTCACACATCGATGCTTCCCATGAACGTTGGTGCCAGGATGGACAGGCTCCAGGGTGACTCATAACAAACAGCAAAGGGCAGAAGAATGGCTGGGGATTTGACATCTGTTCTTTGGCCCGTCAGTAAAACTCCTTTCCTCTAGACACCGAGGATGGTAGTTATAAGTACCAGCCTTTGTGTGTCACTGTCAGAGTATTTTTTCCTAGTTTGAGAATTTTCTCAGGAGATGCAACCAATGAAACAGCCACCCCAACCTTCCCGGATCACATGTCCCAGTTCAAAGTTGTCCTTATCCTAGGGCAGCTAAATCCTTGAAGAAAATATGAAGTAGAAGATCTAGCTGTCTTGCAAATGAAATGTTTTTTTAATGATACCATTAGACTTCAACCGTATTCACATTTGTTCTGTTCATTTGGCTTTGAGATTTGGGAGGCTGACTTTTCAACCTCACGTTCGTCGTTGTCACCATCTACTGACATGTATTAGGCGCCTACTGTGTGTAGAATGCTGCATTTCTCATAGAAGGGATATATTCTTTTCATAAAGTTTATCAGTAGAATGGCCTGAGGTCTTGTTCTTAAATCCTAAGATACAATTCATTCATTCATTCATTCACTCAAAGAAGGTTTATTGAGCCCCTACCATGTGCCAGGCACCATATAGTCTCTGCCCCTAAGATGTTTATAGTCCAGTGAAGGAGGGAGATTTTAATTTTTTGTTTGTTTGTTTGTTTGTTTTTTTGCGGTACGCGGGCCTCTCACTGCTGTGGTCTCTCCCGTTGCGGAGCACAGGCTCCGGACGCGCAGGCTCAGCGGCCATGGCTCACGGGCCCAGCCGCTCCGCGGCACGCGGGATCCTCCCGGACCAGGGCACGAACCGGTGTCCCCCGCATCAGCAGGCGGACTCTCAACCACTGCGCCACCAGGGAAGCCCTGGAGATTTTAATTAAAAAAAATCATGCCTCTCTGTACATTTCACCCTTTCCCCAACCCTAAACTACCTGCATAGATAGTTGTCCATCTTAGGATAATCAGGAGTACACAGTGGGAAATAAATTCACTGCACTTGAGAGGGCTACAGACTAGGGGAGAAATAAGCAAATCAGCCCAGGGGACTTGGTCATCATATGATGCAGGGGGTTGGGTTGGATGGAGGGCAGCTGTGGCATCCTCCAAACTCAGAGACACCATCCTGCAGGAAGAACCACACGTATGTTGTTGTTCTTATTTGGTTGTGTGAGGCCTACACTCCCCACACGGTTAAGAATCCCCAAAACTGACCACAAGAGAGTAGGTGGAGTCTGGGGGGAGGGGTGGGAGGTGAGGCCTCAGGACAGGCAGACCTTGACTGAGGTCAAAGGGAACACCGTTCTAGGTCTATCTCACCTTGACTCTGGGTCTCTACCGACAAACAAGAATGATGACGGTTCAGCTAATACTGCTGCACACTCGGGAAAGAGGAAAGATGATAGATTTGCAAGATGCTGTCTGGTTTTATAAGGCTCCTTCACATGTATGGTTGCATTTGTTAACAGCCTTTTGAGGTAGGCAAGGCAGGCCCTGTCACAGATGAGAGAAGGGAGGTTGCTTTCTACAGGTTAATTACTTTGCCGCATACCACACGACCAATTAGTGGCTGAGTGGGGATTTGAACCCATTCCCTCTGTTAGTCCTGTATTCTCTCCACAGGCATAAATATTATTATTTGACCTTGCAGAGCTGAGGACATGGATGAACCCCCCTCTCTCCCTCCCTCCCCACACAACCGAGGAGCCCAGAACCTCCTAAGGTGAAGGTTTACTCCTGAACTTGGCAAACACCGTTGATGATTCTGCCGGGAAGGAATCTTGCATTTGTTGGACACTTCCCAGGAGGGCTTGTCTCCCTGTGTGCTGAAGGGAAAACAGATGTCAGCAACAGGTTCTCAACCTCCAACATTAAGTCCCACTGTATGATTCTCTTCCACAGGCAGATTGAGAAAGAGATTCTTGGTTGCCTGACTGGGCCAGCTCTATGCACATGGGAAAGAAATGGCCGTTCTAGAGCAGCTCTCAGCACACTTCCTGTAAAGGGCCAGGTAGTATATGTTTTAGGCTTTCGGGACCACTTGCAAATTATGTGTCTGCCTTTGCAGCACAAAAGCAGCCGTGAACAATGTGTAAATGACGGGGTGTGGCTGTGCGTCAGGAGAACTTTTGGACTCTGAAATGAGAATGTCACATAATGTTCCCATGTCACAAAATATGACTCTTCTATTTATTTTTTTTTAACCATTAAACAATGTAGGGCTTCCCTGGTGGCGCAGTGGTAGACAGTCTGCCTGCCGATGCAGGCAGGGGACACGGGTTAGTGCCCCGGTCCGGGAAGATCCCACATGCCGCAGAGCAGCTGGGCCCGTGAGCCATGGCCGCTGAGCCTGCGCGTCCGGACCCTGTGCTCCACAACATGAGAGGCCACAACAGTGAGAGGCCCGCGTACCTCAAAAAAAAAAAAAAAAAAAAAAGTAAATACCATTCTTAGCTCATGAGTCATATAAAACAGGCGATGGGCCACCCACGGGTTGTACCTTGCCATACCCTGTTCCAGAGGACCAAAGAGAACCCTCAGTCCTAAAATATCGCCCCTACATGGACTGGGAATTCCACCATTGGTACTTCATTTCTCTCGGGGTTAAACTATACTTCTCCAGATTCTTCTTTTAAGAAGCAGGCAGGGCTTCCCTGGTGGCACAGTGGTTGAGGGTCCGCCTGCCGATGCGGGGGACGCGGGTTCGTGCCCTGGTCCGGGAGGATCCCACGTGCCGCGGAGCAACTAAGCCCGTGAGCCATGGCCGCTAGGCCTGTGCGTCTGGAGCCTGTGCTCCACAGCGGGAGGGGCCACAGCAGTGAGAGGCCCGCATACCGAAAAAAAAAAAAAAAAAAAAAAAAAAAAAAAAAAAAAAAAAAAAAGAAGCAGGCATCCTGAGAGGAGGAGCATATTAGATTCCTAACAACTTCATTTAAAAAGTTAATTAGATGAGTTAGGATGCAAGTGCCATGAGGACAGGATTTTTTGTCTGTTTTGGTCACTGCTCTGTTCATTATGTGCTAGGACAATGAACAGAGCTGTATAGATACTCAGAACAAATTCTGGTTGAGTGGATACATGAACTTTCCCCTCTGATCTGAAAGACCGAGGCCACTAGAAGGGGCAGCTGGGAGAGAACAGTGAGGGCAAGACATACCAGGTGAGCTGGGCAGAGGGGATGAAGATAAAGCTTAAAAGTTAATGGTGGGCTTCCCTGGTGGCGCAGTTGTTGGGAGTCCGCCTGCCGATGCGGGGAGCACGGGTTCGTGCCCCGGTCCGGGAGGATCCCGCGTGCCGCGGAGCGGCTGGGCCCGTGGGCCGTGGCCGCTGAGCCTGCGCGCCCGGAGCCTGTGCTCCGCAGCGGGAGAGGCCACAACAGTGGGAGGCCCGCATATCACAAAAAACAAAAAAAACAAAAGTTAATGGTGTCCCTGTGGGCACTGGGCCTGGGAGACGCTCAAGTCTGCTGATGCTCCAGGAAGCCAGTGGGCTTGGAAGAGGCGGGACGCGGGGCCTGCCAGAGCCCACGGAGCCTGGGAAGGGTGTCAGGAAAGCTCCAGTGGCTGCTCTTGGCACCGCCCGGAGAAGTGGCACCAAGTCCCGACGGCTCACCCGAGCCACTTCAGTGGAGTGGTACGGTCCCTGCCAAGGACAGCGTTAGGACTCGGCAGACTTGGAAATTCCCTGTAGCATTAAAGTTAGAAGGGTCTTTGGGAGATGGGGCACATCTGAACAGATGGGATGTCAAAACCTACTCCTGCTGCAGGGAAGAGCCGAGGAAAGGGAAGGCTGAAAGAGGGGAGACAATGAAGACCCTCCTCATCAGCCACATTTTCCTGGGTCAGACATATCATAAAATGCTGTAGGAATAAATGAATGCGACGCCTATGCTGAGCGTTACTAAAAATAACCAGGGTTCCTCACTGTGACCACAATGAAAAATATCAAGCTGGACTTTTAACGGGATGGAAAAGTTCTTGGAGATGAGCTGTCCCAGCAAAGGGGCTTGATTTCTCACCCTGAAAAAAATCTCTCCATGTGCAGAGATCAACAACCAGCCATCCCCTGGCTGCCCTCTAAACCGATCCTTATCTCTTGCTTACGGGCTCTTAGATCTGACTTGGTGATTTCCAAACTTGGTAAGGGATGGACCGAATTGTCCACTTCATCTCTGGTTACATAAGTCAAGCTGGGGCCCTGTGTGACCTTCCAGATACTGGTACAGGGGGTGAGGTTCCCACACACCTGGCCCAGGAGCCCCAGGATGGGGAGGCACCAGTAGGACAAACTCAGATCCCCACTGGAGCTGGAGTCGGTACCTGCAACAGGGAAGGTCAATATTTGGGGCCAACACAAGAATCACGAAATGTTAGGGGAGGCCCATGATGAGGTGTTGGAGACATAGGCGGCAGTCTCTTCCTTGATGCACCCAGGGCGGCATGGCGTGGGAAGTAAGAGTTCCGTAGACCTGGATTGTATCCTCAACCTTGATCTCACTAGGTTTCTGACTTGGGGTAAGTTATTTTACCTCATGGTGGCTTGGTTTTATCAGCTGTAAAGTGAGTGATATTTACCTCATTGGCTGGTGTGAGGCTTGAGTGAAATGATAGGTGTAATGCAACTAGTACAGCGCCTGACATGTAGGCAGCGTGTGATAAACAGTATTTGCTGTTGTTATTTTTGAATTGCCATCTGATGAGACCATTTCCACTTGCTGTTAATCAGCAAGGCTTCCCCTCCCCATTGTGCAGCTTCTAATGCAGAGAAGGGGACCCCGCTCCATGTCTCCTGACATCATACCACCCACTTCTCCAACTTGCCTGCCTAAGTCCCCCCGTGGAAAGGAGGGCAGGCAGGTGTCCAGCTGGGTGTGGCTCAAAGTGGCCCTTCACCTTTGTGACATTTCTTTCACATCTCAGCTTTAATTTAAGCATTTTGGCCAATTTTGTATTTTACTCCATGAAATGTGTTAATAGATTGTCTTGTAAATTTGTTCCCCCATCATCTATGAGTAACACCGAGGCTTCGAGAAGACAAGCGTTCACCCTGAACACATGAAGACTCTCAAACCAACATGATTTCTGCCTTTGGGCACATCAGTGGATCGGGGGCGGGTGGGGAGGCCCAGGTTAGACCATCATGGATGACTTCACGGAAGAGGCCTTCACAGAGGCCTGAGCTGGCCGAACAGGGCTTGGACATGAGGAAAGAGGGAAGAAGGTAACGAGCAAAGGTCTGGAGGTGGAGAATACAAATGAAACTCAAAGAACCACAAAGAAACTTTGTTCCAGAAACCAGGGTTCTTTCTTAAATGAAAATCACTAATCTTTTTTTTTTTTTTTTTTTTTGCGATACGCGGGCCTCTCACTGTTGTGGCCTCTCCCGTTGTGGAGCACAGGCTCCGCGGCCATGGCTCACGGGCCCAGCTGCTCCGCGGCATGTGGGATCTTCCCGGACCGGGGCACGAACCCGCGTCCCCTGCATCGGCAGGCGGACTCCCAACCACTGCGCCACCAGGGAAGCCCTAAAGTCACTAATCTTTGTGTCTCGTACCAGTAACACCTGACCCCACAGGAGCCAGATCTGCCGTCCCAAGGCCATCAGTCACCTTCAGCAGCCACGAGGTCTCTTCGCACTCTCTTCCCTCACTCCCTACACATTTGCCATCTGGACAGGAGGCCCCACGCAAGCATGGCTGGTGCCAGGCCTTGCTCACATGCCTCCCTCAGGACTTACAGTCATTAAGAAAGTTCTCATAATGGGCACTTTGGCCTCAAAGCACCCGGCCTTCCCTGCCCCTCTCACAGCCAGCCTTCAGGTTCCGCCCTCCCCTGCCCCAGGCCTGGCACCTTCTCTTGGTGGGAATGGTCCTGGATTCCCTCCCTCTCCCCTTCTTTCTCTGTGCAGCTTCCTTCCTGGAAGTGTTAAGGGCTGAAGGCCAAGGGGCCATGAATCATGGTGCTCAATCAGTTCTGCTACACAAAGCATGAGCTGCCTCAGCACACGGAGCTAACTTGCTTTTCATCACCAGAACACTCCCATTTTTCTCTCCAATGTTAACCAGCTTCCTCCAGCTTCAAAGGGAGACATCACAGAAGCAGAGCAAGGTACGCTCCACTGGGGGATCGAACAGTGGCCCCCTCCCACTGGCACATTTGCCACCAAGGAAGAAGGTCCAAAGAAAGCTGCCTTGGGACTCCCCGGTACAGGATGGTGCCCCTTGGAGCTCACCAGGTCCTAAGAGTTATTTCATGAGGTTTCTTCAGCATCTTGAAATGACAGTCCGTGCCTCTGGGGCCTGGCTGCAAGGAAGATGAGGCAAGTGGGCTTCTTTTCCTGTATCCAAAGCAGGCAGCTGTGTCCCTGCAGATGGGTTCTGTCTCTTCACTTGTTGAGCATATCATAGGTATCAGTGACTACTTGGGTGAAAGGTTTACTGGTTTCCAGCCAACATGTTTTTAGATGTTTGGTCCTTTTCCACACAGAAACCAACATGGGGAACATCAGCATAGGAGGACTCTTTAATCTGGAGAGACAGAAGTTGTTTTAGGGCAGCACACAATGGCATGATGGCCTTGGCAGGAGGAGGAAATCTCGAAAACAAGCTTAGGCTTTTTAAACCAAATTCGAACCCAGCTCCTCAGTTGTAAAAAGGGGATGATGCTGCCTAAATAACTGGTACACTGTGAAACAATTTGGCCAGAACGGACACTCTTTGGTCCTCAAATTCAAGCTGGTACAGTGAATCCTTTGGAAGAGAAAGACGTGTACCTTTTAGACAGTGGAAGTCAACTTCTGAAATTCATTCTTTCTAGATGTGGCTCTGATGGCAAATACAAAGAGTTCACTGGAGAACTGGGACGTATCACGAGCACTGGATGCTCTGCTTTTTGAGGCTGTGGAAGAGGCTCCTCGTGGTCCCCGTACCAAACCATGCCCGGGTGTCTCAGCAGTCACGAGATGCCAGGCTGGACAGAACCTGAGTGCTGATACCATGGAGGCCTTTCTTGGGCTCTGACTTTCTTTGTCTCACTCTGGCCTGCTCGTGGCACAGTGCCTGAGCTTAAGGTCAACAGGTGGCCAAGAGTGGCTTCAAAAGTCTCCTTAGGGCTTTGGAAAGGGACTTGGAGATGCTTGAAAGAGGTACAGCAGAGCAGACCCCATGGAATCACCGCCTTTTGTCAGTTAGGTGAGTCATGGTGGCTGGCACCAAGGTGCCTTGTGTCCCTTCCTCTGGGCTTGTCCCCTGCTTGGGGCCTTCTGACCCTGGACAGAGAGTCTCAGCTCTTCCGATCCTTTCTCCACTCAGGTCAAGGCTAGATGCTGCCCTGACAGAGAGTTAAGAGCCTCCAACCACATGGGTGTGATGACCTGACCACAGCTCCGACAGGGTTTACTTTCCCAGGCTAAACTTGAGAGCATTTGTTCAGTATCTGTTTAGCTTAGACAACCCCACTGAACTTCAAGAACAAGTCAAAAGACCAATGAAGTTTTTGCAAAACGGGTTTTGCTTGTTTGTTTTTCTTTTGTTTTACTGCTGCAATGAGAGGGCAAGAACTAAACCTCTTCAAACCTCTTTCTTTGCGAGGTTACCTTTATTTAAATCACACCTTTTTTCCAGGAAGCTAGTAAATAAACAGAATGTATCCCAGAGGTAGGCGTGGAGGAGTAATGATGTAGAGTCAAAGCGATCTGCCCGATCACACAGCACGGGCCCACCAAGGGGGAGGAGAGGCTGCTCTGGGACTTAGTTTTCTAAACCTCTAGTTTACAGTTCTCTCTGGCAGTGGTCTGTATTTTTTGTTTAAAGCTTTTCCATATTTGCTCTCCAAATTTCAGCCCAAGACAAGGCTGTACTGGTCATGGAGGTGAAGCTCAGCCATGTCAACCGAAAGGCTTCCTGCTGTCAGATTCTCCCCGGCTGGCCCCTAAGGCCCTTGCCTCTGGCTTCCCACTGCAGCTGTGGTGCCGCCATCAGCTGGACTGTCCCCAAACCACATGTTCTCTGCCCCTCTGCCCCCAGATGGCCAGGATGCCTGGAGCGCGCGTTACGGCCACGCATGTTGGACGGAGCCAGGTTTCCAGCTTCAGTTTGCTTCTCAATTGCTGCTTATGCCCTATTATTCATTACTGTTTGACTTTCTACCCCATTTCCTGCCTGCCTCCAATTTCCAAGCCATCCCACTATTACATCACCTCCATCCCCAGCCCCACTCTCAGCACATGATCTCATCGGTTCCTTCCTCAAGAGGCTGCCAGTACTCTCACCCCCACCCTTGCCTTTATCTCTGGCCCAGCACCCCTCCTTCTTGCTGCTTTCTGAAGTCAATCCCTCCACCCCCTTCTGCTCCCACCTGCCCCGATCGTGCTCCATCAGAGAGACCCCTCTCTGATATCTTTTCGCTCTCCCCCTTCTTACTAATCCCTCATTAAATATTGTTCAAGGGCCCATCACCGCCCACCCCCCCCCCAAATCTTTCCTGTCACATTATCACTGTGAAATTTCTTTAAATTCACTTTTGCTGCCTCTGCTTCTCACCCCCTTTTTACTTAGACTGTCCTCCCAGAGGTAACCATCGTCCTCTTTATTGCTTTATTGAACCCAAACAGCCCAGCATCTCCCCTGCTGGGGCCTCCTTGAAGCATCAGAAATGTGTTCCAGCTCTTCTCGAAACTCTCCTCCCTTTTCCTCTTGGCTCTTCTCCTACTGCCCCTGCTGTTCGTTGTACTGGCACCTCTCAATGTGGATGTTCCTCTCCTATTTTGGTCCATTTCTCCCTCTGCTGTGTCCCCTGGATATTGCCTCATGAAAGTCACTGCCAAGAATTCCAGCTCCGCATATCCAACTGGAACGGATGTTTTTTTTTCTCTCCCTCCCCCCAAAGCACTTCTCTCAGAGTTCTGTCTCTGTCATGGCCGTGGGCATCCTCCCAGGCACCCCGAAAATAGCAAATGACTCGCTGGTGCTTCCCTTGCTCCCACCAGCTCTCGTGGTTGACCTCTGCAGGCTCCCCAGCACCCGTTCCCCTCTCCAGGAACACCGCCAGTGTCTTGCAGCCCTCCTCCTCTCTGACCTGGGCTACTGAGATAACCTTTGGTCTCCCTGCCTCCACTGTCTTGCCTCCTCAGCCTGCTCTTTCTTATGGCTCACAGAGTCTATAATGAACACGTGGGGTCACATCACCACTCCCTCGCCCACTCACCCCCTTCTCAAGGCTCCAACATCTTTAAGAGGTGACTGTGGTTTGCAAAATAAAGCATGGCTTCTGTAGCCTGCTGACCAAAGTTCTCAATATGGCCCCAGATCAACTTCAATCCCATTTCCCACCACCCCCACCGACACCCCCCAACAGCCCACAGACACCTGTCTTATTCTCCTTTCATTTGAGACCACTTATCATTCTCTAGATACAACTTTTACTTTCATACCTCCACGTTATGCCGTGTCTTTCATGCTTATGCTGGTTCCTTACCCTGGAACATCATTCTCTCCTTTTGGAATCCTCCCCATCTTTTCAGTCCCATCTCCTCCATGAAGCTTTCTCTTCTTCCTCCTGGCACAGATCACTGCTTCCTCCCCTGAAGTCACGTAGCATTTCGTTTGTATCTCCATTACAGCACTGGACAGACCTAGCAACATGGCTTGCACACAGCGAGAATTTGCTCTTTGCTGAATGCATGAGTGAATGAATGAGTAAAGTGTTCCAGTGTTGTATGGGGTAAAAAGTATAATCACTTGAGTGGTAGAGGACAGTGCTCTCACAGTATTTATACCTTAGTTTCATCAGGATCCCAGACTCAGCCGGGGCCCACGTGAACAGCCCTCCAGCTTCACTTCCTCACTACCTGTCCACTCTTCCTTCTGGGGCATGGGCCTCTCCTCTGCACCTTTACCCTGGATTATATTAAGTCTCTACCTCTTCCATAAGTCTGCTGGCAATCCTTTCATCAAGGGACTTTCTACTTCTTCACAGGGCCACTGTGAAGGTGTCTGCTGGCTGTGACACCAGTCACCCCACTGCTTTGCCCTCACTCCTTGCAAGAGTTCCCCTCCTGCTGTTCAGGTGCTGGTAAACTTGGATGCTTTTTCTTTCACCCTCTCATGACGGGCTTTGCCGTGCCCATCATTGACATCGCAGTGAAGATCTGAGTCCTCATGTTTCCCTGCCAAAGACTTCTGCAGTGAAGCCTCTTATGAAGTGCAAGTTTTGTCCCCTATTAAAGGCAATTCGCACCTTTGGAAAGAGGCAGGGGAGCTCTGAGATGTTGAGATCCTTCCTCATGCTCCCGAAATCTGCAAGCAGCCATCTCCTCTATCTTCCACTGCGGTAAATTCAGGGAGGCCAGGACCACACAGAAGCCCTTCCCCTGAACAGTGTCCTAGCGCGCAGCAAGAGGAAGCCATGCTGGGGTGGGACAGCTTGTAATCCTGGCCTGCCCCGAGGGTGAGTCAGCATTCCTACAGGCGGGCCCTGGCTCCTCTCCCCCACGTCTGGAGGGAAGATGCCAGCAGCACACCTTGTGGGCAGCCTCTGAGCCAAAGACCCTGTGGCTCTCCATCTGTGCATGTCCCACACGGCAGCGGGCCTGGTACATCCTTCCCGGCATTTGATGAGGGGGCCTAGGAGGCTCCAGAGGAGCAGCCCCCGCCCTGGGAAGCCATCCCTCTAGTGGTCAGATGAAACACCGACCTTCCAGAGAAGGGAGAGGGCCCCGGGTCGTGAGTCCATCGCCTGTACCTGCACGGGCTGAAGGCTCCCGTCCCCAGGCGGTGGGTGTAAACGGAGCCCGCCAAGGCCACCACCGCCATCCAGGTTTCCCTGCACAAACCCTCCTACGAGCGCAAGGATGGAAGGCCACCTCCTTTGCCATGGCTTGAAATGGTTTGCACCGACGGAGTCCAGAGATGTAATAACCGTTCTCTATTTTCTATGAGAAGATTTATTCAAAAATAAATTTAGCTAAGGGGAAAAAGTTAAAAAAAAAAAAAAAAAAAAGGAAAACAGAGGGACAGATTTTCTTGTTGACCGGCTGCCAGGGATTGAAACGTTGAGGCAGCCAGTCCCTTCGGAGGAGACAGCTGTAACATTTCACGGTGTAAAGTCAGCGAATTTCCACCGGCCCGCCTGCCAGAGACCACAAAATGGTTTCAAACAACGGCTCGCTTCATGCTATTTGTGTGTGTGTGTGTGTGCGTGCGTGCGTGTGCGAGTCCGCGTGTGTCTGAGAAAAAGGCGAGGGTGGGAGCGGGGGGGGGGGGGCGCGGGCTTGGGCAGAGAGGGAGCTAAAAAGTGTCCTCCCGCAGCCGGCCGAGTGGACAGGGGCGCGGGAGCCGATTAATGAAAATGTTTCGCTGGCACGAGGGGTTAGGTTGCCCCACTGCAAAATTGCTTGCAGATTTGAAAACAGCATGTTTCATTTCAAACTCATTCTCTTGCCATACATTAGCACTTGTCAATGTAACCATTAAGCACAGGCAGTGCAGAAATTTAATTACAAAACCATTTATTTTATTGAAAGAAAAATAAACCCAAGCTACCTTAAATGCATTAGGTAGGTTCAAAACATGTTCAGCTGATAACACCCAAGGGTAGGGAGGCTGCTGCAGGAATAAATGCGTCTTTCATGTGCGGTGGGGACTCGATATTAGAAACAGCTGCCTATAGGTCGCTCTTTATTTAAGTTCAATTATGAATTAAAAAACAACTGATTTAATGAAGGGACTTTTTATATCTGACGTTACTCAGCTGGGATATGCATCCTTCTCGTCCCATTTTTGCCTCCCCTTTTGGGCGTTTGAATTAAAAATGTTAATTAGGCAAATGGAACTTTTTATTGAATGGGTCTCCCTCCTCCCCACCCCCATCTCAGGCTTGTCTTTTGTTCTAATGGTGGAAGAACTCAAGGTCTGTGGTATTAAAGGAAGTCACAAAAATGTGCTAAACACATCAAAAAGTCTCCAATCTGTGTCTTATTTATGTCTTCTTCCCCTCTCCCCCATGTGTGTCTTCTGTACTGTTGGAAAGCCGGCAGCCTACGGCTCTCTGGTGAAATAATAGATTTGGGTCAAGCCGTGGGCTGATGTCATGCTGGAGACGGCCTCTCTTAGCACTAATGAGCTGCCAATAACGCGTCTGTTTTACTATTCTGCTGCAAAGGGGAAAAAAGAGTTATAACCTTAGCGGTTTGGACTGATTTGTCAATTTAAAGTGCTTTTTTTTTTTTTTTCTCTTTCCTGTCTGAGATATCTACCCACAATTTCTTACAGACATCTCCTGAAGTCCACTCAGAGGAGGAATCTGGAAAGCGGAGATTTTTTTTTTTCTTTCCCTAGTGAGAATACTAATCTCTAAAATTTCAAGGAGGCATCATTTGTCTGGCAGGAAGTGGGGAGCAGGATGTAGATCCCACAGTGGGGGCTCTGGGACTGAAAGTTCAATTTTAGCTCTTGGAACTAAACTTTTGCACAGTAGCGGACCAGTGACACTGAGACAACGATGGGTTTACATGTGTCATTGTTTCCCAGGGTGAGACCTAAGGAGGACGTCCTGGCCTGTTTCAGAAGGGCCTCCAGACCTCCCTTGCCTCTTGCAGGACCACTGTTGATGGTCTTTGCGGGGGGGGGGTGGGAGGGGGAGATGAGCATCTTTGTCCAAACTGCACTGAAACCTGCCAGAGCAAAGCCTGAGCAGGCATGCTGTCCTGGCGTCCTGGAAATTATACCCACTCCCTCGCCTGGATGGGCACCTCTCCTCAGACCCAAATGCTCTGCTCTGTTCTTAACACGGGGCTCTCCATGCCAAATATCCAGGGAGCCTCAGGCAAGAAAAACATTCAGAAATAGAGAAACTCACCACTCCAGGTAGCAAACCTTTTACCAGTAGATTTAGATAATCACTTGTTTGGGAAGGAGGAAAGGGGGCAGAAGAAAACAGGATGAGGAAGTTGGAGGTGGGTGGGGGCAGGTGTTTGTGTCCTACTTTAATATTCTGAGAGAACTGGAATCTAAATTGAGGCCTGTAAATCAAGGAAGCCCCAGAGTAGAGTGGACCTCCATCCTGTTATCACATGTGCACCCAGCAGAGAAAATAGCAAAACACTACAAACATTCGCTGATGGGGTCAAGAAGGTGATGCCCCATTCTGACCCAGCCAAGGAGAGATGCTCATATTCCATGACTGTGTGTGAGAAAGAACAAGGAGGAAAAGGGAGATGATGGGGAGAGAGGGCTGACTGGCTAATGCACTGTTACTGAAAGAATTTCCACTGGGAATATGTGCTGCAGACATTCTGAACATCACATCACACTCAATAAAAGCACATGCCAACACCACGTGCTCCTGCTTATGTCTCTCCCTGTCCAGTGCTTGGGATGGATGAAGTTGCTTCCGTTGGCTCCCAACTCTTGTTAAGTGTGCAATTTCTAATTAAGTGATGTTTCCTGGCCTGGGTTGTAGGCAGGAGAGTTCCAAAAATGTATCCTAGTTTTAGAAACAGCAATGGTTTTTAAAATGAAGCAACTCAATGGATTCTTCAAAAATGATTTCTTTTCTCTTATTCCTGCTGTCTTTGGGAATAAGAAGTAAACTCCTAGGAAACAGAAGAGGTTTCCTCTCCTAGGAGTTGAGCTGGCAAAGCAGATGGAGCAAGCAAGCTCTTTAAAACCATCCTGTGGCTTAGAAGCAAGAACTGGGGAAAGTGAAATGAGCTTCCATCCACAGTAGCCTTCTGGGCAGTGTGAATGGATAAAAAAAATATGGTATATATATATATATACACAACAGAATATTATTCAGCCATAAAAAGGAAGGAAGTTCTGCTATTTGCCACACATGGATGATTCTGGAGGGTTTTACGCTAAGTGAAATAAGCCAGACAGAGAAAGACAAATACTGTATGGTTATCACTTACATGTGGAATCTAAAAAACAAAAAACAAAAAATACCAAACTGATTTCACAGAAACAGAGAATAGAATCATGATTTCCAGGAGCTGGGGGAGGAGGGAGAAATGCGATAATATAGGTCAAAGTGTACACATCTTCAGTTATAAGAAGAATAAGTTCTCAGGAGCTAATGTACAGCATGGTGACTATAGTTAATAATATGATATTAAATACTTGAAAGTTGCTGAGAGTAGGTCTTAAGCATTCTCACCGCAAAAAAAGAGTTAACTATATGAGATGATAGGTATGTTAATGGTCTTAATCTTGATAATCATTCTATAATGTATATGTGTACCAAATCATTGTATACTTTAAATATATACAATTAAAATTGTCAATTGTTCCTCAAACTAGTTTAAAAATAAATTTTAAAAAGGGATAAACAAAGTATAATGGTCAATAATAATCATAAATGTGCACATGTGTAAGAATAGAGGCTCAAGATACATGAAGCAAAAAATGACAGAAAGAAATAGAAAAATTTACAATTATAACAGGATATTTTAATACTTCTTTCTGCAACTGATAGACCCACCAGACAAAAAATTCAGTAAAGACATAGAGGTTCAGAACAACTTACTGATATTTATATAACACCACACCCAACAAATGAAGGACATTATTTTCAGCTGTACAAGTTCACCAAGAGAGACCACATCTAGGCTAAAAAAAAAAAAGTCCTAATAAAATAAAAAAATTGAAATAATAGTAGTGTGTATCCTCTAATCACAATGTAATTAAATTAGGAATCAATAAAAATAAGATACCTTGGAAAAACCAAAATATTAGGAAATTAAACACACACTTCTAAACAACCCATGGGCGAAAGAAGAAATCAGAGAGATATAAGAAAATATCTAAAATGTAATGATGGTAACAATACAACAAAACTTGTGAGATGTAGCTAAAGGAGTGCTTAGAGGGAATTTTATGGATTTAAATGCTTATATTCAAAAAGAATAAAGGTCTAAAGTCAGCGACTGAAGATTCCACTTGAACCTAAAGTAAACCAAAGTACAGCCTACCATCCAAATCCATGGATATGGAACCCAAGGAAATGGTGGGCCAACTGTACTAGACCATTTTATATAAGGGACTTGAGCATCCATGAATTTTGGTATCTGAGGGGTCCTGCAACCAATCCTCTGCAGATATACTGAGGGATGACTATAGAAGAAACAATAAATATGAGAGTGGAAATGAATGTAATAAGAAGCAGAACAATAAAAATAATCAGCAAACCCCAAAGTTGTCTCTTTGTAAAGAACAAAAAAATTTGATGTTTTATTAGACTGCTTGAGAAAGAGAGCACAAATTATCAATATCAGAAATGAAAAGGGGGCTTCCCTGGTGGCACAGTGGTTGAGAGTCTGCCTGCTGATGCAGGGGACACGGGTTCGTGCCCCGGTCCGGGAAGATCCCACATGCCGCAGAGCAGCTAGGCCCGTGAGCCATGGCCACTGAGCCTGCGCGTCCGGAGCCTGTGCTCCGCAACGGGAGAGGCCACAACAGTGAGAGGCCTGTGTACCGCAAAAAAAAAAAAAAAAAAAAAAAGAAATGAAAAGGGATTATCACAACAGATCTTACAGACATTAAAATAATAAAAAGAGAATATGAGAATGTTTTAAAGGAATGTTTAAAGAATGTTTTAAAGAAATTATATCAATAATTTCTACCAAATAGAGGAAATAAAAAAATTCTTTAAAACTCTAAATCCCTAACATTTACACAGATGAAACAGAAAAGCTGAATTCTGGGCACAGGTGATTTCGCTGGTAAATTCTACCAAACATTCAAAGAAGAAAAAAGCTCAAACTTACATAAACTCTTTCAGAAAATACAGGAGGATGGGGTACAATTCTCAACTTGTTTTATGATGCCATCAAAACTTTAATACTAAAACCTGTCAAATACATATATATAAAAGAGGTTAATATCCCTTATGAACATAAATGTAAAAATTCTTAACAAAGTATTAGCAGATTAAACCCAACAATATCTAAAAAAGAATAATATGTCATGACCAACTAGGGTTCATCCCAGAAAGGCAAAGTTGATTTAATATTCAAAAATTAATCAATATAATTCATCACATTAACAGGTTAGAGGAGAAAAATATGATCACTTTGATAGATGCACAGAAAGCAGCTGAAAAAATGTAGCATGTATTTATGATAAAAACTCTCAGCAATCTAACGAATAGAGAGGAACTTTTTCAGTATGATCAAGGGTATAAAGATGAAATATTGAACATTTTCCCAGTAAGTCTGAGAACAGGCAAGGATGTCTACTTTCATAACTTCTGTTCAACATCATACTGGTGGTGCCAGCCATTGCAACAAGGCAATAAAAAGAAATAAATGGTTTAAAGGTCGAAAAGAGAGAAAAACAAACTCTCTATTTGCAGATGGCATGATTTCTTAGGTAGAAAATTCTAAAGAATCTACAAAACTATTATTAAAACTATAAATGGATTTAACAAGGTTGCATGTTATAAAGTTAATATACAAATTAATTTTGTTTTTCTACACTAACAGCAAACAATTAGCAAATGAAATTGAAAAAAGTTAATTTACAAGAGTGACAAATATACTTAGAAATAAATTTAACAAAAGATATGCGAGACCTATACACTGAAAACTATGGAATATTTCTGAGAGAAATTAAAACATAAATATATGGAGAAATGTACTATGTTCATGAATTAGAAGAATCCATTCCTTGTTGGAAAGATGTTAATTCTTTCCAGATTTATCTATAGATTCAATGCAAAATTCCAGCAACCTTTTTTGTAGCAATTAACAAGTCAATTATAAAATTTATGTGGAACTAGAACCCACCTAGGATTGCCAAGGTATTTTTTATAAAGAAGAAAAAAGTCTGTAGTCCTCTACTACCTAGTTTCAAGGCTTGCCATAAAGCTACTGAATCAAAACAGTGTGGTATTGGCCAAAGGACAGACATGGGAATCAATCAAACAGACTAGAGAGTTCAAAAATAGACCCACAGATATACTGTCAGTGATTTTTCACAAAAGTGGAAATGCAATTCAAAGGAGAAAGGATGGTCTTTTTGATAAATGGTACTGGAACGATTATACATCCATAGGTCAAAAAGAAAAAAAAGGTAAGAAAAGAAACAAAAAGAAAAGGAAGAACCTCTCTATGCCCTCCACACCTTGAAGCATATTCAAAACTAAAAATGGATCATAGATCTAAATATAAAACCTTTGATTATATAACATCTAGAAGGAAAAAAAAATTTATGACCTTGGCAAAGATTTCTTAGATACATCAAAATAATCATAAAAAGAGAAATTTGATTTTATCCAAATTAAGCAGGAAATAAAGTATTATTTTATTAATAGTTGGAAAATTGAGGCTTGCACCAGGTCCCAAGGCTAGCAAATGGCAGAGCCTAGAAATGAACTCAGGGCAGTCTGACTCCAGAATCTACATTTTTGTGTTCAGAAACAACTCCATTCACAAGATAGAATGCAGGGAGCACAGACTTCAACAGCACATCTGTACCTCTGGGCTAATAGGCCAGGACTACATCCACAATCCCCACCCTGAAACTGGGGAGGCCTGAGTGCTTGAGCTTTAACAACACCGAATGAGCTTTCAGCAAACCTGGCAATGCTTCATCGCAAAAGAAAAATGTTATGATGGAGGTTAGAACTGTGCTGTCCTCCCTGAAGATTTGGTAGCTCAATCTTACTGACTTGTTATTGCTTAAAACAAGGGCCATCCATGTTGACTGGTGTCACCCCAGAGGCTGTGCTGCAGAGAATTCCGCCCCTCTGTCAGGGCTTGTACAGGGAGGGGTGGGTAGGGTTTGGGGCTGAAATCCCATTGTGGGCCCTCACTCACTGGACCTGCCCCTGCCTCTTTCTTCCCTGCAGTGCCTAACTCAGGACTAGGCACATGGTAGATTTCAATAACGATACTGCTTGACAGATGGTCTGGAGATGCCATTATTCACATTAGGGATTTATTTGTGGTTCCAAACTCCAGACTTAGACCATTAGATTATTTTCTCTGTGTTCTATAGAGCGTCACATATAAATCTCTTTAAAGTTCAGACTCAAATCGAGTAGGTCTGGGGTGGGGCCCGAGATTCTGCATTTCTAACAAGCTTCCAAGTATTGATACTGATGCTGTCCATGGACCACACTGAGACTATCAAGGAGAGAGAACACAAATGCCAGAAATAGTTTCTCTCTTCCCTTTCAACCAAGAGAGAGTTCAACACGAATAATCATTTTCCTCCAGGGAGGAAAGGCTCAATTCATTCATTTCAATTCGTTTTGTGCATTCATTTATTTTTAAAGGATGGATTAAGAATACACTATGTTTGTGTTACAGCTACCAGACCAGATGGAGAGCTGTGAGTGCCAGGGCAGGCTCATAGGATGGTGCCCTTCAAACACATTTGGGCATATGTATTTAGAGGCCATACCAGCTTTCCCTGGTGATGGGGGAAATGTAACCCAACCTCCCTACTGTCTTTCCAACCAGCTGGACTCTGGTTCACACTGGCAAACTCCTTAGAAAAGAAGCGTAGCAACTATCTGCTGAATGCCTCCAAGTGTCTCTTCCAGCCACACTTTCCTTCTTTCCATGAGACAGATCAAAGTGTGTGCTACTTGCCCTCACACTCTCTCTGAGAAGAACCTGCTAATGTAAGTTTTCCATCTTGTTATTTATAATAGCTTGGCATCCTCAGGAAAGGCCTTGACTAAGCCATCTTTTAATTGGTACAATTATATTTCATTCACCTATACCTTCTACTCAGCCCACTGCTGAGAAAACATGGTCTTTGCCTTCATCAAGCTTTCCATCTTCTTAAGGAAAGCAGGCTCACAGCTAAGCAATAAGAGCATGTAGTTGAATCCAGGATCAGGCTGTACCCAATCTGACTGCTGTGTAAGCAGGGACAGGTCACTGTGGCCTGGCGGGGCTTGTCGAAGGCTTCATGGAAAGGGCTGGGCCGGGCCTGAGGGACAGGAACATAATGTGAATCCAGAGAGCGTAAACCAAGGCCAGGAAGGAAAATTTGCAGTCTGGATAAATGCACACAGGACCACGCCTGCAGGTAGTCAGAACCCAGCTCCTCTGGGTTTTCAGAGCTTCTCCAGCCCTATGCTCCTCTTACTGGCACCTGGCCAAAAGATCCTGAAACATTTCCATCCTGAATTCAGCCAGGTTGGGATATTTCATTCTACCAAAGAGAGAAGCCAGAGGCTTTGACCTGAATGCAAAGAATGAAAGTGGAAAAACAATGTTTGAATTTTTCTTCAGAAAAAGGAAGCAACCACCAATAATCTGGAAATTCTTAATAGAGTAGCAATTTAGGACAGCAGCTGAAACTGCTTGACAGAGTAGAAAACTCTGTGAGGCACCTTCCCTGAACTGCAATTATGATCCCACTGTTACTAGGAGAAAGAGAGCTGGTGACACAACATTGCCGTCTTAGGTCTTTAAAAATCCACATCTGCCTCCGTTATCTGATGCTACAGCCAAGCCCTGAGCCTTTTCTTCAAAAGCACCACAGTAAAACCATCCCCATGCATTCTTGTCATTCTTCTGCCTTGTGGCAGGCTTCAGGTCAGAGCAGTTGCAGGATTGGCTTTGTCTGTGGTGTGTTTGTAGAATGAAGTGTTTTAACCGCTTGGTGGAAGGAGGGAAAGATGAAACCAAGATGGCTGGAGCGCTTACACCTGATGGGTCACTCTTGGCAAGAGAAGGGAACTACTGAGTAGCAGGACAGAGAGAGGCCTAGGGCCCCTTCCTGTCAGCCCCCAACTCTGTGCAGCTGCCCAGAACCTTGAGCTGGTAAGGTCCCTTTGGAGGGGCAGCTGGGCAATGAGGAAGGCCCAGGTGTTAACGGCGACTGCAGAGAGAGCACAGCATAGGCAAGTGCCACTGGGGTCACCAGGGATCCTAGGTACCCACTACTTGGGACTTCTGCTCAAGGGGGTTTTGAGTACCTTGGCTTCCTGGCCATTCAGATTTAGGGGAGGAAAGACAACGACAGCAAAAAAAACTGCATCGACCTCCCACAGAGTCCCATAGCATATGGGGTATATTACATACCCCTTGACCAGGAATTCAAGGTCTTTAAAATACGGACCCAAACTATCTGCCCAACCTAGTTGCTCCCCTGCACACGCCATGTGTTCCAGCGAGGCCAGGGTTCCCAGTTCTTCACTGCCTCTCCAGCCAGGCACAGCCTTTCCTCCTCTCTCCCCTTTCTTGATCCTACCCATCCTTCAAGATCCATGAAGCTTGCTGATTCTACAGGCCCACAATAAGCTCTTCTTTCTCTAGAACTGGATTACCCAAACTGCAGACCACGCCAAATTTAGCACCAGCAAAGCACGGACAACTAAAAGCATTGTTTGATTCCAGAGAATTTGTTACCAGAGAATTTCTTTTAAAAGTACTGAAATAATCATAATGGGAAAAATATAAATTTTCTTGTATTTCTTTACTCTTATTTTGTCGTTTATAGTAATGCTTATTGTTTAATTACCTGGAGGGGGACACCCTGTAATCTTTCCCCTACACCTGAACCATGCCTGTCCCTCTTTGACCACTTCACCCAGTGACAGCCTGTCCTGCATATCAGGGTCCCTAATCATTCACGTCTTACATATGGTTATGTAACTCTTTTCTGCCTCACTTTCTAACTAATCAGAATCTCCTTCCGGGCAGGCACTAAGTTTTCAGCATGGTTAAAGGATGGGATGCATGGAAAGCTGTTAGGACAGTGCTTGGCACATGGTAAAAATTCACTACATGTTAGCTATTACTATAGTTGTTAATATTATTGTTTTACTTCTTTGTGTCACCCTAGAGAAGAGGTTTTTATTTTCCTCAAAGATTAGACATGGGCAACCAATAGGAGCTCAATAAATACTTGTTAAATTACTTTGCAGGGATATAGTGTCTACTAAATTAAAGGGTGGAATCAAGAGCCAGCATATAATGGTTACAAGCACAGCCTCTGGAGATATAATACTTTGATCCAAATCATGGCACCACTGCTTGAGTTCGATTACTTAATCTTAGGGTCTCTGTTTCCTTGTCTGAAGTGCCTACTTCATAGGTTTGTTATAAGAATTAAATGGGTTAACATTTCAACAGTACATCACACTGTGCCTAGAACATTAGGAAGCCCTGTGTCAGTATCTGAAATACAAACCTTACCACATAGACATTTACCTTAGAGAAAAAGCTTTCTAAGAAGTACCAAGATTAGTGCTTTGTTTTTTTTAAATCAATTTGAGAGAATAAGTTCCTCTTTTTGCAGATGAGCCATTGGTATGCTAATTACATTAAGTCCCAACTCTTCTTCAAAGCTGATGCAACAGGATCTTTCCTTGGCAGGATTTGACTAATGATTAAACTTAAAGTATATATCTTTGTAATATTTGTACTCAAACTCTTCTCTACCTTTGCGGGGGTAGATGCTGTGCAATGCCACCCCGAACCCTCCTCGGAAGTGCTGCCAGAAATCTACCCTCAGCTGGGGAGAGCCCTCAGGGACAGCCATATCCAATGACTGGTGGGTGTGGAGAATAGAGGCCAGTCCCCCTCACACCAGCTTGCAAAAACTGTGAAGGTCACCCCAGCCCCAGAATCAGCTGAGGTCTTTGATAAGACTGCCTTTCCTTCTTGCCTTCCACAGGTATTAATCCCAGGAGCTCTCCCTAATAAATGTCCTGCCCACTAATCTCCATCTCAAAGTCCACTTCCAGGGAACCCAGCTTGTATGTAGCACCAGGTAGGACAAATTCATTTATTTTCACTAATTCTGATAAGACCTCGCTTCCCTGGTGGCGCAGTGGTTGAGAATCTGCCTGCCAATGTGGGGAACACGGGTTCGTGCCCCGGTCCGGGAAGATCCCACATGCCGCGGAGAGGCTGGGCCCGTGAGCCATGGCCACTGAGCCTGCGCGTCCAGAGCCTGTGCTCCGCAACGGGAGAGGCCACAGCAGTGAGAGGCCCGCGTACCACAAAAAAAAAAAAAAAGCAATCTCTTTTACTTTAAAAATATTCCCAGTTTGAACAACAAAGTATACCGCCACACTATCTGTACACAACTTCAGTGTTCCCAGGCCTCACTGCTAGTGTGGAGAATGAGCTCTTATTAACATAGCCTAAATTCCCCTGGTGCAGAGCTCCTCTTAAATATAACTTTGGAACCTCAGCACCCTTGCGAAGCTCTTCCCACTAATCCTCCCCTGCTGCCCAGAACATCTGAGCGACTCTCAACAGATCAAACTGTCATTCAGGTCCTGCTCTCAACCCTCTTCTGAGGCTGCTGCTTGTACCCAGTGCTGACAGCAGCCCTCTCCACTCTCCCCGGGAGTGGTGGCTCACACTGGCACTGCTGCCCCTGGGCATCAGACAGCCTCTGGGTGTTCCAGCATTGCCACAAGGCCCAGATGGCCTGAGGAGGCCCGTGGATGCTCAGCCCTGACCAGGGTTTGAGTATCTATTTCAGTTGTATTTCATATATCTACCTTCCCATGAAATAAGTAAAGAAACACATTCCCTTTGTCTGGACCCCACAGCAGGATGGCATGGGCCCTAAATGGGGGCAGTTCATCTCATACTGCCCACAAAGCTCTATCCCACTCAGAGTCACACAGAGGCCATCAGGGTGGCTGGATCAGGTTGGGGTTGAATAACAGCCTCCGAACTATACCTTGGAACCCCTATACCTACCTAACTCTAGTGGCTCAAGTTCTTTTTCCAGAATTTTCCTTACACTCCACATAATTGAGTTGGCACAAGCAGATGTGGAGGAATTGTAATCTAACTCCGCACAAACCAGGTATATATACAGGCAGTCCTCGCTTTGCAGGATGGTGCAGGACCATAAAAATGACTGTGTAAGTTGAAACCCTGCAAAGTGATCTTGCTAATCAATGGGGAAAATTACAATTGTTCTGTGACCTTTAGAGAATTTTGTCAAAACGTGAAAAAGTCTTACTGTAAGTTCCAAATGCACTGGGAAATGAAAAATTAGTAAAACTAATATTTACATATTACACTGTAATTTAAAACATTAGAAACATTGAAAATTAGTGTTTTGGTTTTTTATTAAAAAACTTATCACAAGTAGTTTGAACAGTTCTTGCCTCCTTCTCATTATATAACTGATGTTATAGAGCAAGCATCTTGTCTATGCCTTGGTGCTTTTTCACACTTCTTCCTAAATTTGGACTGGCTTGCAATATTTCTTGCAATGCCATGAGATGTCTATGAGCATTCCTTTAAGGTGAAGTTTTTTCGCTGGCGTCACTTCCTCTGGGACATGTTCATTTTCTTGGAATTTGGGTGCAAATTTCACTGTAGCATCTTCTCCAGTAGCTCAACATCAGTCATCTCATGCTGAATCATGAAATAGTGAAACAAACCTTATTGGCAGCAAAAGTTCTTCTTCAGTCTTCTTGTAATTACCTTTTTCTTTTGATGCGGCAGCTTACTTCAATGCTTCGGCCTGAATGCTAGCCAGACTAATTAGGATTTTAAAATATTACAGTCTTCAATCCAAAATAGAAAAAAATACTCCGTTTCAACCTTAAGTGGCTTTCTGTTTCTAGTGCAATATAAACGAAAAGATGATGAAGTGACTTTATCTTGTTTTTTATACTCCAATATGACTTTCCAGTATGGTTTGAGACATCACTTCTAGGGCCCCATGTCTCATCCTATCTTTGTTTTGCAGTTGCCATTTCCACATCTTCTATTCACATCCAAGTTCACTTCCAGCGTAACACTTCTCGTTTCTCTGTTGTACTTGTATTTTTGTTATCTAACCCTCTATAGATGATCTATTTTTGTAAGATATCATGTTAGTTTATCACAGGGACATAAAGAGGCAACACAGCTACAGGCACTGCTGTCTGTGCATGAACTGAGTGGCAGATGCACGGTGACCAATCACAGACAGACTTTGAAAGAACTGATGCTATTGCTCACATCATGATGCTGTTTATAAAGTGGTCTGTGACCTGAAGAGTGGGCAGTGGAATTTGTACTCTATGCAATTACAGTCATGTACTATGGTGATGCAAATTTGAACCATTTTGTTGGGGACTGGTATGATTTAACTAAATCATGATAACTGAAATTAGTGCATATCAGAACCATGAAAAGGAAGGACTATTTTATGAGTGTTGTTTATCAAATAGTTCTGAGCATCTTTCTAGCATGCCATTTCACCCACCTTGTGGTTGGGTGGTTGCATGTGTTTACTTCTGGCTAGTGAATTGTGAGTGGAAGTTACATGTATCACGTTCATGCCAAAGCATCTGATTGCCGGTCAGCACCGGCACAGCCTCTGAGGATATCTGAGAAGGCGGCTGCTCTGTTAGCCTGAAGCCCCTGCTAAGATGTCACAGACACATAGCATAAGCAAGATGTAAGCCTTTGTGTTTTAAGCCATGGAGATCTTAGGGTTGTTCATTTCTGCAGCATAAGAGCCCATCCTGATTGATACAGTATATAATTAGGAGAGAATCTAGGAAAAGGAGGATAGGGAATGGAGCAGAATTCAGAACCCAGAAATTGGCAGCTAATAGTTAAAAAGGCTCCAAACTGGGGAGAGGTTGGGGGGTAGAGAAAGAATCAGGGCCATGTACTAAAAACAAATTTAAAATCTGTATATGGGAAAAAATGCACAAATACAGAAAACAGATGTTTAGTTTAATAAATTACTGAAAGGTGAACATTCTTACAACCTTTACTCAAATCAAGAAACAGAACTCTGGCAACTACCCCAGAAGCTCCTGTCTGGGGTGCCCCATCCCACCACAGATCCCACCTTGTCCCCTCTATCAGTTACCATTAACTGCTTTTTATGATAATGACCTCCATTCTTCATAGCATCGTCACCCATATGTGCATCCCTCAACACTGTAGTTTAGTTTTACTTTCAAAATATTCTTCTCTCTCTTAATGTACAAATTTCCTGTCTACCCCATTCCCCTTGTGAATTTATCTGCTGATGAATTTATTTGTTATCTACAGTATCTGTGATACTCATGATGTAGCTGCTATCTTCACCAAGAAGGGGGAATTTAATCCTCACCAATTTATGCTGCCTCACCCAGAGGATGCATGCAGGTTCAGCTTCATTCCATTTGGAGGAGAACTTAGGAGCTATGAAGGGAAAGAGTTTGGAAAAATCCTTCTTAAAATATTTACAGTGGAGCTGGCCAGGCATAGCGACTGGTGACTTCTAAATCGACGGCCTATAATGAAAGTATAGTCCCATTGTGTCCCCTGTGGATGATCTCCTGGCAAGGTTCACTGTTTCCAGGAGGAAATAAATCTGATGGGTGTGAATGTCCAAACCTCAGACTCATTTGAAGTGTGCACATGAGTTTCTACATAATGTTTTGTTGATTTTATTATACTTAACTTCTAAATGTATGTTATATTTATGTCTCTACTAAAGTACCACAGTATTTAAATATTAAAATAAGGAATTTGTATAGTTTCCAAATAAAGTAAAATGTGAAGGTGAAAAAAAGGGATCATTTGCAGATTTTCCCACAGTGCAGATTTTTTGACTTGTGTCCCCTTGGTGTTATCTATGTGTTCCTCTGACCCTTGTAGTTCCTCTAATTGCTAGTTGGATCTATAGATCTGTCAAATTTGGGTTTGATTATTTTTGGCAAGACGATTTCACAGGTGGTGGTGCATTCGTTTACCAAAATATACATAATTATCTACAAAATAATTTTTTTTTGTATTATAAACAACCATTGATGTTCAACTCCAAGATTCAGCCTAGATCCATTCATTTATCTGTGGTTTCAGAATGGTAAAATTCCAATCCAGAAATTCCCTTCTCCTACTATGTGGTTATTTGTGGTACAGTTCAAACCGGGAAAACCAGGATACATGCTTGATTTTTTTTTCCCTAGAGATCAAAGCTCTGTCATATCCAGAGAAGTTGCTAAGATCTAAATTTCACAAAACTGTCACAAAGGCCAAGATGGCCTCCATTGGCCCAGCCTTCTCTCACTAAGCTTTTGATCCCCTAAGAAATCTCCCCAGGCTTTGCACATCCATAGTCTTTCTCCCCATCTCTCCACCCCATCAGAGCCCACCTGCGGGGAGAGAAGGTCCTCATTTTCTCCGCCTTAGAAGATAAATTGTGACAATCACCCATCCTAGATGTATATGGATTTTAAGCCACATCTTTCAAATATTCTGTCAAAATCCTTGTGGAATTGAAAACAAGTAGCCCTAAGCCCAAACCCAGCTTAGGACTATGTTTTGTTTTGGCCTGCAAGAGTGTTTTTGCTTGTTGGGCTTTTTGGTTTGTTTGTTTTAAGCTGAATGAGACCATTTGGGTAAGGGGCATTTTCTCTCTAGTTAGAGCAGAGCTTACCACCCTGTCTGTTTTATTTATACTTTCCCTGTTTTCTGAGTCCCCAAAGTACTTGTGTTTGCCACCTCTATCTTACAGTAATCTTGTAGACAGGTGTTAGTAGCCCATTTTACAGGTGAATGAACAAGAACTGGAGAGGAGACAGGCCTGAGTGAGGCCTAATGGAAATGGGATGGGTAGTGAGTGCTCTGGGAAGCAGACCACATGGGGGAGAATGGGTAGGGGGCCCTCTCCAGCCCTGCCCAAACTAAAACCCACATTCTCTTTTCTTCCCTTTTACAGAGACGGCTCAAGGAAGCATGATAAAATGAGGCCTAAGATAATATTTGGGGGGAGAGTTTATTTTTCTATGGTCTGTTTGCATTAGACCGTCAGGCGAAGAGAGGCAGTTAAAGACTTGTCCCACATGGCTGGGCTGGAGAAGCACAAATCCAATGTCAATAGATGGAAATACAAGTGTTTGGTTTCATTAAACTTCTTTTTAAAAAACATTTCTTCTTTCCTTTTCCTGAGGCAATCCAAGGGACAGAGATACATAGCTGGAAAGAGACAGGGAAGAGGAGGGAGCAAGCCGGGGCCAGTGAGAAGCTGGTCCAGAAGACTTGCTCCCCGCTCGGTGTCTCCACCAGCCCAGGAGGTTGTCAGAACTGACTAGGGGCAGCCGCCTGGAGTCATCCGCTGGTCCCAGGGACCGTTGCTGATTGAGGGCAGAGGAGCCAGAGTTCTAGCATTTGCCCAGCCACCAACTTTTAAAAAACTGAGTGAATATGAACACAAATTGTCAAATCAGGACAAGCTCTGGGAAAAAACGATTTGAATTCTGTATTCTCCTGTGGCCCCTTTCGGCAACAGCTGTGTCCTTTTCCTCCCTTACCACCTTACTGGCCCATGGCTACCCCAAGGCAGAGGCCACATCTGTAGAAGCAGAAGAAGGCAGGTAAAGTAGGCAGGATCTAGTCAGCTTGGGTTTTCAGGTTAAATTCCCAGCTCTGACACTTGTTACCTGGGTCATTTGGGGCAAATTCTTTGTGCCTCAGTTTCCCCATCTGTAAAATTGATAAATAATAATACCATGGCTGTTGAAAGAATTAAATGAGGAAACAAATGCTTAGCATAGTGCCTAGCATACAGTAAAGTGTTCGGTGAACATCTGTGGTTGTAATTTCATTATTTTTAGAGCTTCCTCTCTCGCTACCTCTGTCCTTGCATTACATTCCACCCCCCAGTAATCCCACTGGATTTGTCAACATAGATAAGTGTACCCAGAAGAGTGAAAACACATATTCTCTTGCAAGGTATTTTGCACATTGTCCACCAAGACCCTCTCTCCAGTACGTTTCTATACAGCTCCATGGATACCACTTCCTTATCCATATGGCAACATCTGCTTGGGTTGCCCTCTTCATTCACCTCCATCCACTCAAATCTAGTTCAAGGGCCATATTGTAACAATAAACTTTCTGTTCCAAGAAAACCAACCCCAAGTTCATATAAGAAGAAAGAAAATGTATTGACTACACAATTGAGAAGCCCAGGGGATAGGTATGTCTTCAGGCATGGCTTGATTCAGGGTCTTGTATGAAGTCACTAGTACCTGGTGTCATCTCTTGGTCTTGCTTGCTCCAGATTGGCACAACTCTCAGACAGACTCTACATTTGTGGTGACAAGAGGTTTGCATTGCAAGGTGAACTCCAGGTTCAAGCCCAGTGAGAGAGAGAACTTTCCTCTCTCCTAATAGCCCCAGCAGATGTTGCATGTGTTCCTTGGCTGTGATCGGGTCATAAGTCCATCCCTTGACCAATCTTATAATTGGGAGATGGAGAGAGGAATTTGGTGTTCCCACCTGTAACCCAACCTACAGTTCCTGGGCTGATGGGGGTGGGGAGGGGTGCTTCTCAGAAAGAAATCAGGATAGTTTCCAAAATAAGGGAGAATGGACACAGGAGCCAAACCCCTGCGAATATCCACTACACACACATCTCTTCCACAACCCATCCCCAACAATTCTAGCCAATTCTCTTCTCTGAATTCCTGACCTAACTCTTCATAATGCCACTCATGTTGGCAATGTATTTTGCTGTGATCCCTTTGTTGAGAATAAATCTTGCTATATCAGCTATTCTATGAACTGCTTGATGAGAAAACTGTTCCCATGTCCTTCACTTGCCAATGCATCATGTACCGCCTTCTTGTACTGCACGGTTACATTTCTATTACTGATATTGAACTTCCCATATATGTATGTATTACCTTCCTTACAGATTGTAAACTTCCTCATGGAAGGAAATAAGGATACTTCTTTCTATATAATAATTGCTTGATAGATGTTGTTGATTGATCAATAATTTAATGATATTTCTTCTCTTATACCTTCCATTGGTTAAATGTCTAGTAGGTGCTAAATAATAGTCTTAGAATTATAGATTTAGAAGGAATGTTGAATTAGGGCAGGACCTTATAATTGAATGCAGGTCCCTCATTTTATTGTATATGGAGTTAGAACAGGACCCAGGGTAACACAGTAATTATATAAGCAAGCTTAGAAAAAAATTTAAATCAAGATCTTTTGAGCCACAGTTGGCACTTGTAATTGTTGATTATCTGACTGATTGAAAATTCAATGGTTTTTCCACTGAACTTTTATGTAAGACCAGGAGCAAGCCAAGGATGTCCACTCTCACCACTTCTATTCAACCTAGTATTTGAAGTTCCAGCCAGAGAAACTAGACAAGGAAAAAGAAATAAAAGGCATCCTAATAAGAAAAGAAGAAGTAAAATTATGTTTGCAGATGACATAATCTTATATGTAGAAACTCCTGAAGATTCTACAAAGAAACTCTTAGAGCTGACAAATTTAGTAAAGTTGAAAGGTACAAAATCAACCTACAAAAATTAGTTGCATTAAAAAAAATCATTTGATTGTGGAAATAACACTTGACATGAGATCTATCCTCTTAACAAATTGTTAAGTGTACAATACAGTATTGTTGGCCTTAGGTACAACTTTGTACAATAAATCTCTGGAATTATTCATCTTGCTTAACTGAAACTTCATGCCCATTGATTAGTAATTTTCCATTTCACTCTCCCCCTAGTCCATGAAAACTATCATTCCACTCTTCTGTGAATTTCACTATTTCAGATACTGAATATAAGTGAAATGATGCACTTACCATCTCATCACTTCTGTGACTGACTTATTTCACTTAGCATAATGTCCTTAAGGTTCATCCATGTTGTCACATATTGCATAATTTCCTTCTTTTAAAGGCTGAATAATATTCCATTGTATGTATATACCACATTCTCTTTATCCATGCATTGACTTTGATCAAAGCATATTTACGTTGCTTCCATATCTGGGCTATTGTGAATAGTGCTGCAATGAACATGGGAGTGCAGATATCAACTTGAGATCTTGATTCCATTTCTTTTGGATAAATATCCAGAAGTAGGATTGCTGGATCACATGATAGTTCTATTTTCATTTTTTTGAGAAACCTTCATTCTTTTTTTTATAGTGGTTGTACCATTTTGCATTCTCACCAACAGAGTGCAAAGGTTCCAATTTCTCCACATCCTCAACATGTGTTTTTTTGTTTGTTTTTTGCGGTACGTGGGCCTCTCACTGTTGTGGCCTCTCCCGTTGCAGAGCACAGGCTCCGGACGCGCAGGCTCAGTGGCCATGGCTCACGGGCCTAGCTGCTCCACGGCATGGGGGATCTTCCCCAACTGGGGTACGAACCCATGTCCCCTGCATTGGCAGGCAGACTCTCAACCACTGCACCACCAGGGAAGCCCTCAATATGTGTTTTTTGGGTTTTTTGATAATAGCCATCCTGACAGGTGTGAGGTTAATATCTCATTGTGGTTTTTATTTTCTTTCCCCTGATGACTAGTGATGTTGGACATCTTTTCATATACCTGTTGGCCATTTATATGTCTTTTTTGGAGAAATATCTATTCAAGTCCTTTGCCTATTTTTAAAATTGGGTTATTAGGTTTTTTGCTTTTCAGTTGTAGGGGTTCCTTACACATTTTGGATATTAACCCCTTAACAGATATATGGTTTGCAAATATTTTCTTCCATTCCATAGGTTACCTTTCACTCTGTTGATTGTTTCACTTGTTATGCATAAGCTTTTTAGCTTGATGAATTCACACTTGTCTATTTTTGTTTTTAATGCCTGTGCTTTTTATGTCATATCCAAGAGACAATTGCCAAGACCAATGCCCTGAAGGTTTTCCCTTATGTTTTCTTCTAGGAGTTTCACAGTTTCAGGTCTTACATTTATGTCTTTAGTCCACTTTGAGTTGATTTTTGTATATGGTGTAAGATAAGGGTCCAATTTAATTCTTTTGCATGTGGATATCCAGTTTTCCCAACACCATTTGTTGAAGAGACTATCCTTTCCCCACTGCATATTCTTGGCACCTTTGTTGAAGATCAATTGACTGTATATGCAGGGATTTATTTCTGAGCTCTCTATTCTCTTCCACTGGTCTATGTATCTATCTTTAGGCCAGTACCATACTGTCTTGATTACTGTAGCTTTGTAATATATTTTGAAATCAGGAAGTAATTGCATCTTGATCCCTAACATCACTAGAAGCTCCAGTCTGCCTACCTGGGCCTATTGGCTGGAGGCCCAGTGGGAAGACCAGCTAAGTCCAGCACAGGAGACAGGAGTATAGCCCTTAAACAGACAAAACAAACAAACAAAAAACTTATCTGGCTTTTCATTCCTCAGGGACCAAAGATTAAGGCAGAGTATATCCCTAACACATACAGGAAATAAATCTATAAAATAAGAGAAATACCAAAGGAGTGTTAAGCCAGTTTAGACACTTCATCCAAAGCCTTTGCCATTACCTGCAATGTAAGCTCCTGTACCTCCGGCGGTAACTCTGTCCCAGGCCCAAGATATCTCTCTGGGCCTTGGCCAGGGGCTTGATCCCAATGCAATTCAAGCTGAGCACTGGGCAAGGCCCATGGTGAGCACTGCTTAACCTGATTCCCAGGTCAAAGGATCCCCAGGGACACCAACTAGCACTCAGCAAGGGGGAGGAGGGCTGGGGAGGTATAGAACTGAAAAGGCTCTCCAGTTCTCCTCAATCCTCTTTACCAGATAGTGGGGGCTTCCTAGCTGCCAGACCCAGGGCAAGAACCGGTTATCAGGCCAACATGGTTCTCTGTCCCACAGGAAATCTCCAGATAACTCCAGATAACTACCACCCTGCTCTAAGTTAGGTGACAGTCAGTTCTGATGGCACGCTATCACCTGCACCAACTATACACCCACAGGCCACATCTCTAAGACATTTGATTTCTCAGTGGACAGTCAAGGCCAAATCTCTACTCTGGCTTGTGCTATGGAGCCATGGAGCAGTGCCACCCAGCAGTGAAGGGCACTGCTCTGGAGCTGAACTGCTGGGTTTGTGTCCCAGCTCTGCCCTGCTTTCCATGCCTCAGCCTCCCCATCTCTAAGTTGGAGATAATTCCTATCTTGTAGAGTGGTTATGAAGATTCAATGAGGTAATTTAGACAAAATCTCTCAGAACAGTGCCCGGCACTTGTACTATAAGGTTGGCTGTTATTACCATGCGTCAGGAGCCCACAGAGCTCTCAAAACCACCATTTGAGCTAATAAAAAGTCCAGGGTGCAGCTCTCCAGGACTTTGGGGGAAAGCTGAGCCTCTTGCACATGAGGGCCAGAAAGAGATGGCCTTGGATGTTCTCCTTCTCACTCTGTGGCCTGCAGATTAGAGGCCCTCCCAGCTTCCAGCTCCAGGGGGCCATTGGAACTGTGCTATTGACTTGGAAGGTCACACCCCATGTTTGCACAATGCGGCCTGGCAGGCCGGATGTGGCCTCCTTTCCCAGCAGGCTCGTGCCAGATGGCTCCATTTCTATGGGGTGCATTTCAGGCCTCCTCTCTATTATCAGCGTCTCACTTTCACCTGCTGGATCAGGGCAGGATTCTTCCCTTCCTCCCTCTGCCCCATCATTGGGTGTTTGTTTTCACTGGCAGCCTGGATTCCAGAGGTGAGCCACCTCCTGTCCTGGTGAAGGCTTCTCCCAGCCTGATGCTCAAACTCACCCCACATCGCCTCAGTTAGAACCCAACTCTTGCCTCCCAGTCTCAACCCCAACTGAATCTGTCTTGAGTGAGGGGTGGGAGGTGAGGAAGGGGCTAGGTAATAACTATCCAGTCCATGCCACCCACAATTGAAGAAAAAAATCTTTCCTGCAGTGACCACTAGCATACCAGGAAAGACAGAAGGGGAGGAGAAGAAAATGGTAGAGAGGGAAGAAGCAAAGATTTACCCTGGAATCATGAACACCGGATTTACAAAATCTGCCATGCTCCCACCCCCCGCTACTCCTCCACTCATGCAGTGGCCCCTCCTGCTGTGCCCTTTCCCCTCTCCTCCATGAAGCTGCCCTAGGACATCAGCTGTCACAGTCCTTCCTTCCTGATCATTCCTTCCCAAGTGGACCGGGGGCAGGAGCTGTGAGCACTCCCCACCATACCCAGGTCAGCACAACTTCCTTATGTTAGATGAGTTCCTCACAACGGGGTGGGGGGCATTTCACCTTTGAATAAACAAACAAACAGAATTCTTTCATCAAAGAGCTCCAAAAGAAGCCTGTCAGGGGGAGGGGCCGTTTAGCAGCTGGTCCTTTTCCCTCCCAGGTTTTTGTCCTCACTGGCAATGCTCTTTTGTTCTCAGTGCCATCAAGTCACCTGGTCCGCCTTGTTCTGCCCAGGTGTGGGCTGCACCTCCACTGTCCCCCTTTGCAGGACTCAGGCTGGAATTCTCTAAAAATAATCCCAAAGAAAATCAACAAAATGAACAAAGAGAACGCAAACAGCTGAAGGACAGATGCACTGACTGAGTGCCGGTATGTAATCCGAAAACGACCGAAGTCTCACCACCCCTGGGCCAGCCAGGCCTGGGTTCCTCGCTGCCCATTCCGCCCCCCACTAGAAAAGACACTCTCAGGTAAAGCTTTTCTGATGCTCTCCCTCCCTTCCCTTCTCTCCACCCCTTAGCCAGGCACAGTGGGTAAGAGAAAGAGCAGGAGGTGTTCAGAGTACAGCAAACAGCTGGCCTTGTGTCTGAGCCAGGGTCAAAGGCGAGGCAGGCCCCTAAGTCTCTTGGTCACTCAGTGTGACCTTTGGAGAAGGGAGGTATCCATAGAGGGGGACCTAGGGTGGGGAGGGGAGCTGGTGAAACTAGGCTTGGAGCCAAGGCCAAGGTCTAGATGTTGGGAGCAGGCGCCTGGTTCCAGCTCTGCCTTTGTCACTCTGGCCACGTCCCCATCTTTTCTGGGCCTCAACTTCCCCATTGGTAAAAGGAGGGAGTTTAAGTAGGTGATCTCCAAAGTTACCTACTCACTTCCAGCACTTGGAAATTTTTCAATTTTCCAATTTCAACCACCAGTTCCCCAAGGTAAGAAAACACCAGTCCACTTAGATGGTCTCATATATGGTACCTTGGTATAAAGGCATCAACCCCCAACAGCTAACTTCCTGAATATTGATCAGGTGCCAGAAACAATTGCAGCTACTTTATATGTGTTGACTCATTTCTTGCTCACAAGATCCCTGAGCAGAAGGGCCTAGTCTCCCCGTCTCACAAAAGAGAAAACTCATGCACAAAGAAGTTAAGACCGGGGCTTCCCTGGTGGCGCAGTGGTTGACAGTCGCCTGCCGATGCAAGGGACTCGGGTTCGTGCCCCGGTCCGGGAAGATCCCACATGCTGCAGAGCGGCTGGGCCCGTGAGCCATGGCCGCTGAGCCTGCGCGTCCGGAGCCTGTGCTCCGCAACGGGAGAGGCCACAGCAGTGAGAGGCCCGCGTACCGCAAAAATAAAAAAAACCAAAAAACAAAAAACAAAGAGGTTAAGACCATCCTAGGGTGGTAAGTAAAAAGATCGGCTTCAGGCAGTGTGGCTCCAGGGTCTGTGCTCTGATCCCCTAAACTACTTCTTCATAATGTGTGACTATAATATCTATCATAGGCACAACAGCCAAAAGGTGGAAACAACCCACATGTCCATCAACAGATGAATGGATAAACAAAATGTGGTATATCCACACAATGGAATATTATTATGCCTCAAAGAGGAATGAAATTCTGATATGTGCTACAATATGGATGAACATTGGAAACATTATGCTAAGTAAAATAAGCCAGACACAACAGGATACATATTGTACGATACCACTTACATGAAATATCTGGACTAGACAAATTCACAGAGACAGAGAATAGGCTAAAGATTACCAGGGGCTGAGGGGAGAGGAGAATAGGGAGTTATTGCTTAATTGGTACAGAATTTGTTTGGGATGATGAAAAGTTCTAGAAATGGATAGTGAAGATTGCTGCACATTATATATGTATTTAATGCCACTGAATTGTACACTTAAAAATGGTTAAGATGGTGAATGTTCTATGTTAAAAAAATATTTTTGAAATATCTGTAACAGAATAGACACCGCTTATTGAGCACCTGCTATGCCCCTACTGCAGTAGGTGCTTTATGTATCACCTCGTTCAGCCTTTACAACAACCCTGTGCGCTAGGCTAGGGTGACATTCCACCTAATTTATAGGCAAGGACACCAAGGCTCAGAGAATAACTTCCCCAAGGACTCACAAGCAGTAAGTGGTAGAGCTGATATATAAACCCAGGTAATGCTGGCAGCAAACTCAGAGAAGAGGGTAGAGAGAAACTTGAGCAGGCTAGGAACAAGCTGAGATGAACCAGGGTGTGGGGCTTCTCACATCCCTCCTGTGCTGGCCAGGTTCCACAAAACCCACGTTCGTCTTTCTCACATCCCTTTCTGCATTTGTTATGCTTTTTTCCCCCCCAGTATTTTAGCCAACTAACGCCCTCCTGCCTCACCCCTGCACATCACCACCTCTGCCTATGTCTGCCCAGGACACCTCCCCAGCACAGTAAGACAACCTGTCAGGATTTGGGGCAGGGGGAGGGCTCAGAGCCCATCAGTGTTTATTCTGTGCTGAGCAAGACAGGGGCCCAGATCTCTACTAAAGGTGACCCCCCTGAGCAAGCAAATCCCACACCCCCTCTGGGAGTTCTGCTGGGGCCAGGGGTCCTGTTGGGGCCAAGGGCAGCTGGCTGATGACTGACTGTCTGCAGAAGAACCTTAGGGAGGCTGTGCAGGTGACTCCATGGGGTGCCAGGCCTTGGCAGGCACCAGTTTATCCCAGTCAGGGCTGCAGGTTTCCTCTGCCTTGTAAAAAAAAAAAAAAAAAAAAAAAAATGCACATGCAACTTTGCATTCAGGTCACCCAGGAAAGCCAAGCACACCTAGATCCAGGCCACCACACTCCTGTCCATTTGTAGCCTCCTGAGGCATTAGCCTAGCTATGAAGTTCATGTGGAGGCACAAAGTATCTTTAGAAACTCCTCGGGCTTCCCTGGTGGCGCAGTGGTTGAGAGTCCGCCTGCCGATGCAGGAGACACGGGTTCGTGCCCCGGTCCGGGAAGATCCCACATGCCGCGGAGCAACTAAGCCCGTGAGCCATGGCCGCTGAGCCTGCGCGTCCGGAGCCTGTGCTCCGCAACGGGAGAGGCCACAACAGTGAGAGGCCCACGTACCGCAAAAAAAAAGAAAGAAACTCCTCATATGGGAAGGTTCAGGCAAAAGTGCCAGATGCCAAAGGTTGTGACTGTCAGGGTTGGAGGGGATTTTGTGTGCACCCCACGACTTGGTTTCTCAAGCCCGAATTCCCCTAGACCTTTCCCTGGCATTCTGCTCCTCCAGGCCCTGAGCCCAGCCAACGACTGTAAATCCCCAGAAGATGTTCACTGATGATCTGGAATCCCTCTCAGGGGACCCTGAACAAATAACACTGACCCAAGAAGTGAAATCCATGGGATTCCAGACCTCAGGCACAGTATGCAGGTAAGATCTTTAAGCAGATGAGTCTTCCCAAATACCCCCTTAATCATGTCCAGTAAGACTGACCCCTACCTGCAGGCAGATTTAAAGAATAGACTCCCATGCTTTTGGGAGAGTCACTGTGGCATAACAGAGTAGACTCTGGTGTCAAACTTCCAGAGTCTAACTCCCGATCTGCCACTAACCAGATGGGTGATCTTGAGCCAGTTGTGGCTAAATACTCCTTCTTTACAAACTAGAAACAATAATAATGCCGACCTCAGAATATTGAAGAGAACCAAATGGGATGAAGCACATAAACTACTGTGGACAGTGCCTGGCACAAAGGTCCTATTCAATAAATATTAGCTAACATTATTATGCAAACACATATTGGTAGTCAATTGTGGCATCTTTGCCCCTGAAACCCTGGGAGTCAAGACTCCTTCTCAATGCAGCATAGCAGGTAGCTCCTACCAACTGGGCAGGGCATTGCATTTAAGACAAGATCTATTTGCAACCATTGTCCGATTTTTTTCTCCACTGGGTTTATTGCCCTTCCCCTGTCTGTGAGCTGGGACTCCTCTGTTTTTCCACCCTGTCTCCTATTATGCCAATTCTAGGACCACCCTCCTCATAACACGTACATGCACTTTAGATGCAAAACTGATCCCTGATTCCCCCATGCACAATTTTATTTATTTATTTATTTATTTATTTATTTATTTATTTATTTAGGCTGCATCAGGTCTTAGTTGCAGTGGGCAGGTTCTCTAGCTGCGGGGTGTAGGCTCTCTAGTTGTGGTGTGTGGGCTCCAGAGTGCGTGGGCTCTGTAGGTGTGGTGCCCAGGCTTAGTTGCCCTACAGAATGTGGGATCTTAGTTCCCTGACCAGGGATCAAACCCACATTGTCTGTTTTGGAAGGTGGATTCTTAACCACTGGACCACCAGGGAAGTCCCTTTCCCATGCACAATTTTAAACAGCTTTACTGAAATATAATTCATAACTATATGATTCACCCATTTAAAGTGTACAATTCAATGGCTTTTAGTATGTACAGAGCTGTACATATATCCCCACAGTCAATTTGAGCATATTTTCATTACCCCCCCAAAAAACTCTTACACCTCTTACCCATCACCTCCAAAAATTCCCTTTCCCCATCCTACCAGTTCTAGGCAACCACTAATTACCTTTTGTTTTTATAGATTTGCTTATTGTAGGCACTTCATATAAATAGAATCATATAATATGTGGTCCTTTATGACTGGCTTCTTTCACTTAGCATAATGTTTTCAAGGTCCATCCACACGGTAGCATGTATCAATACTTTATTTTTATTGCTGAAAAATATTCCATTGTATGAATATAATATAGTTTATTTATTATAAATTTATTTATTTATTTTTGGATGCATTGGGTCTTCGTTGCTGCACGCAGACTTTCTCTAGTAGAGGTGCGTGGGCTTCTCATTGCAGTGGCTTCTCTTCTTGCGGAGCACGGGTTCTAGGCACGCGGGCTTCAGTAGTTGTGGCATGCAAGCTCAGTAGTTGTGGCTTGAGGGCTCTAGAGTGCAGGCTCAGTAGCTGTGGTGCATGGGCTTAGTTGCTCTGCAGCAAGTGGGATCTTCCCAGATCAGGGCTCGAATCTGTGTCCCCTGCATTGGCAGGCGGATTCTTAACCACTGCACCACCAGGGAAGCCCCATACATTTTATTTATTGATTCATCCACTGGTGGACATTTGGGTTGTTTCCACTACTATGAATAATGCTGCTATGAACATTTACGTTGAATTTTTTGTGAGGACATATGTTTTCATTTCTTGGACAGATATCTAGAAGTAGAATTGTTGGGTAATATGATAACTCTATGTTTAACCATTTCAGAAACTGCCAGAATGTTTTCCAAACAGCGGTACCATTTTATATTTCCACCAGCAATGAATGTATGAGGGTTTTATTTCTCCACTTCCCCACCAACACTTGTTATCATCTGCATTTTCGATTAAACCTATCCTAGAGGATAGGTTTTTTACATTTTACACCTAGAGGGTGTAAAATGCTAACTCATTGTGGTTTTGATTTGCATTTCCTGGTGGCTAATGATGCTGAACATCTTCTCTCAGGCTTATTGGTCATCTGTATATATTCATTGGAGAAATATCTATTCAGACCCTTTGCCCATTTTTAAATTAGCTTATTTGTCTTTTTATTATTGAGTTGTAAGAGTTCTTTATATATTCGAAATACAAGTCCCTTATCAGATGTATGATTTGCAAAAATTTTCTCCCACTCTGTGGGTTGTGTTTTCATTTTTTTGATGGTATCTTTTGAAGCACAAAAGTTTTTAATTTTGAAGCCATTTTAAGTACTTTTTGTATTTGGTGTGAGGTAGGAGTTCAACTTCATTCTTATACATGTGGCTCTCCAGGTGTCCCAGCACCATTTTTTTTTTAATGGGTGTTCAATGTATTATTCTTTCAACTTTTCAGTATGTGCACACATTTGCAAGTTAAAAATCTGGGAGAAGGGATGAAATGAGAGAGTAGCATTGACCTATATACACTACCAAATGTAAACTAGATAGCTAGTGGGAAGCAGCATCATCATACAGGGAGGTCAGCTCGGTGCTTTGCGACCACCTAGAGGGGTGGGATAGGGAGGGTGGGAGGGAGGGAGACGCAAGAGGGAGGGGATATGGGGATATGTGCATACATATAGCAGATTTACTTTGTTATACAGCAGAAACTAACACAACATTATAAAGCACTTATACTCCAATAAAGATGTTAAAAAAAATTTCTGGGAGAAGGAAAAATCAGTTGTATAGTTAGCGTGTGGGCATGATCTGGTCAGTAATCTCTGTGAGGATATGCAAGTTTCAACCTAAGCTGGCGTTGGGCATTAGGCCCACCAAACGGTTGAACCAAAAGGCTGAACTGCACTTGAGGTACTCGATTCAGTTCTGGGTGCTGGGTGTAAAACTGGGCCCTGCTCACTGAGGGCAGGCTGGAGGGCAAGCAGCAAGTGAAGGAGCTGGAAATCACCTCAGTGAGACTCAGGAGAACACAGGACTGTCTTCAAATAGGAGGGTAGGAAAGGTTTGTCCTGTGCTCTGCACCTTAAGGCAGAAGTTGCAAACAACTAAATTTCAGCTCCATGTCGAAAAGAACATACAAACCAGGCTTCCAACTATGGAACGGGCTCTGGTGTGAGGCCACGATTTGTCAGGGATGGTGAGGAAAGGATTCCTAGCTGTGCGAAAGGGAGACCAGTGATTCACAGCCTGGCTTTGCTTTGGAATCACAGGAAGGATTGTTTAAAAAGGTAAATATCAGTAAAGGGAGTGGGGCCCTGGAATCTTTTTTTTTTTTAACAACTTTATTGAGATATAATTTACTACCATAACATTACCTGAAGAGTACAATTCAACACTTTCTGGTATGTACAGAGTTGTGCAACCATTACCATAATCCAATTTTAGAACATTTTCACCACCCCTAGGCAATTCTTATACCCATTAGCAGTCACCCTCCATCCCATTCTCTAGCCCTTGGCAACCACAAATCTACTTTGTGTCTCTATGGATTTGCCTATGGAATCCATATTTCCAAATGTACTTCCAGGCGACTCTCATTGCATAGATCCATGGTTGGGCATTTGGGAGTCACTGGACCAGACTATTCCAAGATCGTTCCCTAGTCTAAGCTTCCATAGCACAGGATGACAAGTGCTGACTACATCCAAGTAGCAAGCACTTTGCTCAGTGCTGGGGCTCCAAAAGAAATACAGTATAACCCTGCCCTTCAGAACCTACAGATCGTGGGAAAACTAGAATATACCAATAACTTTTCTTTGAGGTAAGGGGAACGATTCAAAACTATTATTGCAATGAGGGGAGGAAGACTACTGCAAAAGGAGAGTGCTCTGTTAAGAGGCTGTAAGATCTGCGAGTACCTCCTAAAATGATAATTTTAATACAGTGTGAGAAGTATTGTAATAGCACATGCATAAGAAACACACCTAGGACAGAGACGAGGGGGTGGTTAATTCTGCAGGTACAGAAAGGTATAGAGCAATGGGAACAAGTGAACTGGGTCTTGAGAAGTGAGAAGTCATCCTCAGAATTAACAGTGGCTTAGCATTTAATTTTTGAGGGCTTACCACACGCCCATTATGCTAATTGCTTTCCATGCATGATCTCAATTATTCCTCACCAAACTCGGAGTCAGGTATCAATATATTTCTGCTGAATTTTGACTAAAGGATCTTCCAAGTAAAGCACAAAGACGCTGAGGCAGGAAGGTGGTAGCTTTGGGAGCAGGCAGAGGAGCAGGGAGGGGGAAATGCTGAAGAGGCAGAGCAGAGGTTTCCTCGTCAAGCTCCTCTTTAGCCAAGGCTTCCTGAGCTGTTGACTCCAAAGGAATCGCGGGCACGCTGTTCATTCATTCACGTATCTATTCAATCGTCTTCTATGTGTCAGGCATTGAACTAGGTGCAGAGGCTACAACCGGTGGGCAAGACAGCATGGTTCCTACCATTGTGGAGTTTACATTCTGGTAGGGGAGACACACAGGTCAATTCCATCCCAGTGTGATAAAGAGGAATGAGAGGGTGCTGAGAGCAACTCCTGGTCTTGCAGGACGAAGGGGGGCTTACTGGAGGATCTTGAGCTCAGGGTAGCTGAGCACCACCAGGGAGGCGCAGGCGCTGACACTGTTGCCCTTCACAAAGGACACATCCACGCCCCCGACCCTCTGCAGACCCGAAAGAGCGGGGCCCCGTTGCCACGCCTCCGTGTCCTGGTCCACGACAAGTGTCTTCAACAGGGCTTGCTCCCGTTTCCAGAGCGACAGTGTTTCCTCCGGCGGCCTCCCAGCCGCCTTTCGGGCCATGGCCCCCAGCATCATTTGAAAGACTTTTCTTTCCCCAATTTAATTGTCTTGGCACCCTTGTCAAAGATCAGCTGACCATAAAGTTGAGGGTTTATTTCTGGACTCTCAATTCTGTTCCATTGATCTATTATATTTATCCATATGCCAGTACCAAACTGTCTTGATTACTAAGCTTTGTAGTAAGTTTTGAAATCTGGCAGTGTGAGTTCTCCAACTCCGTTCCTCATTTTCGAGATTATTTTGACTAATCTGAGTCCCTTGCATTTTCATATCAATTTTAGGATCAGCTTGTCAATTTCTGCAATGAAATCAGCTGGAATTTTGATGGAAATTATGTTGAGTCTGTGGATCAATTTGAGGATTATTGCCATCTTAAAATGTCTTCCAGTCCATAAGCATGAGATGAATTTCCATTTATTTAGGTCTTCTTTAATTTCTTCCAACGACGTTTTATAGTTTTCAGAGTATAAATTTTGTATTTCTTTTGTCAAATTTATTTCTAAGTACTTTATTATTTTGACACTATTGTGAGTGGAATTGTTTTTCAGTTTCAGTTTACTCATTTTTACTGTAAAGAAATAAATTGATTTTTGTATATTGATCATGTATCCTGCAACTTGGCTGAACTCACTTATTAGAGATAATAGTTTTTTTGTGAATTATTTAGGGTGTGCTCTATACAAATCATGTCATCTGAGAATAGAGATAGTTTTACTTCTTCCCTTCTAATTTTGATGTCTTTTACTTCTTTTCTTGCCTTATTTCCTGCATAGAACCTCCAGTACAATGTTGTATAGAAGTGACAAGAGTAGACAACCTTGTCTTGTTTTGAATCTTAGGAGAAGAGCTTTAAGTCTTTTACCATTAAGTGGAATGTTAGCTGTGGGGATCTGTAGATGCCCTTAGTCAGATTGAGGAAGTTCCCTTCTATTCCTAGTTTCTGAAGGTTTTTATCACTACGGGGTGTTGAATTTTGGCAAATGCTTTTTCTCTGTCTATTGAGATGATCATGGAGTTTTTGTCCTTTATTCCACTGATGTGGTGTATTACAATAATTCATTTTCAGATGTTAAACCAACCTGTGTTCCTGGGTAAAGCCTACTTGGTTGTGGTGTAAAATCCTTTTTATATATTGCTAGATTTGATTTGCTAGTATTTTGTTGAGGGTGTTTGTATCTGTACTTGTAATAAGTATTGGTCTGTAGTTTTCTCATGAAATCTTTGCCTGTTTTTTGGTATCGTGGTAATACTGGCTTCACAGAATGAGTTGGGAAGTGTTTCCTCCTCTTTTATTTTTGGAAGAGTCTGTGAAGAATTGGTATTAGTTCTTTAAATGTGTAGTAGAATTCACCAATGAAGTCAGTTTTGGTAGTTTGTGCCTTTCTAAGAATTCATCAATTTCTACTAAATTAATATATTGTCATATATTTGTTCATAGTATTACTTTACATTCGTTTTATTTCTGGAAAGTCTATGATGATATCCCTTCTTTAACTTATGATTTTATTAAGTTGATTCCTTTCTCTTTTTTCCTTCATCAGTCTAGTTAAAGTCTAGTCAATTTTTTAATCTTTTCAATGAACCAACTTTTACTTTTGTTGATTTTCTCTATTGTCTTTTTAGCCTCTATTTCATTAGTTTATGCTCTAATATTTACATTTTCTTCTTTCTATTTTCTTTGTGTTTAGTTTTCTCTTCTTTTCCTAATGTCTTAAGGTGGAGCATCCAGTTATTTGAGATCTTTCTTCTTTTTAAGTGGAAGCATCTACAGCTATAAAACTTCCTCTAAGCACTGCTTTAGTATGCTATGTTTCATTTACACTCAAATATCTTCTAGTTTCCCTAAGATTTCTTCTTTGATCCATTGGTTTTTCAATAGTATGTTGTTTAATTTCTGCATATTTGTGAATTTCCTGTTTTTTTTCTATTAACTTCCAAGTTCATGCTATTATGATTAGAGAACATACTTTGCATAATTTCAATCCTTTTCAATTTATTGAGCTTTGCTTTTTGGCCTAGCATATGGTCTATGTTCCATGTGTGCTTAAGAAGAATGTTTATTCTGTTTCTTTTCAGCAAGGTAGTCTATAGATGTCTGTTACCTATACATGGTTTATCTAAGTTCTCATTAGTTCCCATTACTAGAGTGCCTTTCCCTTTATCTCCATGGTACTAAAGTGTATCCTTTACTCAAAGCATAGAGTAAATCTTACTTCAAATGCTGTCTAAGCTGCTATGGACAATTAAAAATAAGGAAAAACTTATGCATTCATTATTAATGCTGAATAACAAATTACCCCCAAACTTAGTAGCCTTAAACAACAAACATTTGTTATCTCAGATTCTATGTCTCAGGAATCCAGGAGCAGCTTAGCTCGATGGCTCTGAATCAGCATCTCTCATAAGGTGGCAGCCAGACTCTCAGCCAGGGCTAGTCATCTCAAAGTTTGACTGGGGGAGGATCTGCTTCTGAGATTATTTATGTGGCTATTGGCAGTCCTCAGTTTCTTGCTGGCTGTTGGCTGGAGACTTCAATTTCTTGCCACATGAGCCACTTGCTTGTTTCTCCCAGAGCAAGTGATCCAAGAGAGAGCCAAAGGCAAGGAAACACCCAAGATGGAAGCCATAGTCTTTTATAACCTAATCTCAGAAGTGAGATTCTGCCATATGCTATCAGTCACACAGACAAACTCTGTACCAGAGTCTACACAGTATGTAAATACTAGGAGGAAGGGATTATTGGGGGCCATTCTGAAGGCTGGCTGCCAGAGTTTACAAATAATTTGTTTTGCAGCATAACACTGATCCCTAAATCTAATAAATGGCACAAAAAAGAAAACTATAGGTCAATCTCACTGATGAATTATTAAAGCAAAATTCATAAATAAATTATTAACAAACAGATTCATGTGGCACCTTTTAAGAATAATACCCATATGTAAGTGGGGGTTTATCTTGGGAATGCAAGGATGGTTCAATATTCATAAATCTGTTAATATGATTCACCATATTGAAAGATCCAAGGAGAAAAATTAATCATTTCCATAGATGCTTAAAAGGCATTTGAATAAAATTCAACATTTGTTTCAATTCAACATTCATTTCAATGAATTCAGATTCATTTCATAAATTCGTAATACAAGAGGGTGTTGGGCTGCACCCCACAGGCCTGAAAGCCCTCTGCTTGCCCAGCTTCAAGACCAAAGAAAGAGCCTGGAGTCAGTGACAGAGACATCAATGGTTTAATGGATGGGGGAGTTTACACGTCAGAAACAAGGTCTTGGAGTGGCACCCTACCATGTGGCAGACAGAGGGTAGGACATGGCAGCAGTCTCCTCTCCTGGGGGGAGCGGAAGGTTACCAGTTATAGGCGGAATTGACATCAGGTTGGCTCACAGTTTACCAGGGAAACTAGCAGAGGAGCACGCCCCTCACCGCCCCTTTGATAAGCTATCATGGTGGAGATATTCTGATTTTAAAGATCAGAACAATCACTAGCTGGGATGGGGTCAATTATGTAGGAAGGTCAGTCATGTGAGTAGGGTGTAGGTGAAGCAGGCACTGGTCAAGCAGGGGATGTACAGAGAGCAAGAGAACAGCGATCTTGGGTGACCTGATCATACAGAGGAATAGATGGATTCTTCCTTGGTGTGATAAAGTATCTTTCCCAAAAGTTAGCATCTTGCCTAAAGGGAAAACAATAAAAGCAGTTCCATTATAGTTAGGTAAAAAGACGAGGGTGTCCATTATCATTATTATTTAAAAAGCTCTGGAGAATTATGGCTTTCTCAGGGTATATGCCCAGTAGTGGGATTGCTGGGTCATATGATAGTTTTCTATTTTTAGTTTTTTAAGGAAACTTCATACTGTTCTTCATAGTGGCTGTATCAATTTACATTCCCACGAACAGTGAAAAAGGGTTCCCTTTTCTCCACACCCTCTCCAGCATTTATTGTTCGCAGATTTTTTTTGATGATGGCCTTTCTGACCAGTGTGAGGTGATACCTCATTGAAGTTTTGATTTGCATTTCTCTAATGATTAGTGATGTTGAGCATCCTTTCATGTGATTGTTGGCAATCTGTATATCTTCTTTGGAGAAATGTCTATTTAGGTCTTCTGCCCATTTTTGGATTGGGTTGTTTGTTTTTTTGATATTGAGCTGCATGAGCTGCTTGTAAATTCTGGAGATTAATCCTTTGTCAGTTGCTTCATTTACAAATATTTTCTCCCATTCTGAGGGTTGACTTTTTGCCTTGTTTATGGTTTCCTTTGCTGTGCAAAAGCTTTTAAGTTTCATTAGGTCCCATTTGTTTATTTTTGTTTTTATTTCTATTTCTCTAGGAGGTGGGTCAAAAAGGATCTTGCTGTGATTTATGTCATAGAGTGCTCTGCCTATGTTTTCCTCTAGAGTTTTACAGTGTCTGCCCTTACATTTAGGTCTTTAATCTGTATTGAGGTTATTTTTGTTTATGGTGTTAGGAAGTGTTCTAATTTCATTCTTTTACGTGTAGCTGTCCAGTTTTCCCAGCACCACTTATTGAAGAGGCTGTCTTTTCTCCATTGTATATTCTTGCCTCCTTTGTCAAAGATAAGTTGACCATATGTGCGTGGGTTTATCTCTGGGCTTTCTATCCTGTCCCATTGATCTATATTTCTGTTTTTGTGCCAGTACCACACTGTCTTGATTACTGTAGCTTTGTAGTATAGTCTGAGGTCAGGGAGCCTGATTCCTTCAGCTCCGTTTTTCTTTCTCAAGATTGGTTTGGCTATTCGGGGTCTTTTGTGTTTTCATACAAATTGTGAAACTTTTTGTCCTAGTTCTGTGAAAAATGCCATTGGTAGTTTGATAGAGATTGCATTGAATCTGTAGATTGCTTTCGGTAATATAGTCATTTTCACAATGTTGATCCTTCTAATCCAAGAACATTGTATATCTCTCCCTCTGTTTGTATCATCTTTAATTTCTTTCATCAGCATTTTATAGTTTTCTGCATACAGTCTTTTGTCTCCTTAGGGAGGTTTATTCCTAGGTATTTTATTCTTTTTGTTGCAATGGTAAATGGGAGTGTTTCCTTAACTTCTATTTTGGATTTTTCATCATTAGTGTATAGGAATGCATATACCCTGAGAAAGCCATAATTCAAAAAGAGACATGTACCACAATGTTCATTGCAGCACTATTTACAATAGCCAGGACATGGAAGCAACCTAAGTGTCCATCGAGAGATGAATGGATAAAGAAGATGTGGCACATATATACAATGGAATATTACTCAGCCATAAAAAGAAATGAATTGACTTATTTGTAGTGAGGTGGATGGACCTAGAGTCTGTCATACAGAGTGAAGTCAGAAAGAGAAAAACAAATACTGTATGCTAATACATATATATGGAATCTAAAAAAAAATATATGGTTCTGATGAACCTAGGGGCAGGACAGGAATAAAGATGCAGACGTAGAGAATGGACTTGAGGACATGGGGAGGGGGAAGGGTAAACTGGGATGAAGTGAGAGAGTAGCATTGACATATATACACTACCAAATGCAAAATAGATAGCTAGTGGGAAGCAGCTGCATCGCACAGGGAGATCAGTTCTGTGCTTTGTGACCACCTAGAGGGGTGGGATAGGGAGGGTGGGAGGGAGGCGCCAGAGGGAGGGGATATGGAGATACATGTATACGTATAGCTGATTCACTTTGTTATACAGCAGAAACTAACACAAGACTGTAAAGCAATTATACTCCAATAAAGATGTTAAAAAAATTAAAATTAAAATTAAGTGATGGGAAAAAAAAGAGAAAGCTCTGGAGATAGTAGCCAATAAAATTATGCAACAGAAAGAAGTTGGAGGTGTAAAATTTGAAAATAAGAGGCAAAGTTATCATGATTTGTAAATGACATGATTGTATATCCTGAAAACCTAAGAGAACCAACTGAGAAACTGCTGCAAACAAGAGAATTTGGTAATTAAGCAGCAATATTTTGTTTATAGTAAGAAATATATATTTGGTCTTCATCTCATTTCTGGTGTAGAGCTCCTAAAACCTTTAGAATTTCCTAAGTGATTAGAGCCATAAAAGTGTCTTTTGTTATATTATTGAGGTGATTTAGGGCCTCACCTAAGGATGGGGGTTTGTTGCTAGGAGAACCAACCATGTGAATAACGTGTTGAAAATTTCAGTCCCATACCTGACCTCCAGGGAGAGGAGAGGGGCTGGAGGCTGAATGGATTGCCAATGGCCAACAGTCTAATCAATCATAATTATGTAGTGAAGCTTTGATAAAAACCCAAAAGCACAGAGCTTCCAGGCTGGTGAACTCATGGAGATGTGGGGAGACTAGCATGCTCAGAGAGAGCATGGAAGCCCCGCACCCTTTCCCTACACCTTTCCCTATCCTCTTCCCTCTGGCTGTTCCTGAGTTATATCCTTTTATAATAAACCTGTAATTTAGTAAGTAAAATCTGGGTCTGTGAACCGCTCTAGTAAGTTAATCAAACCTGAGAAGGAGGTTGTGGAAACCTCCCATCTGTAACCAGTCAGTTGGAAATACAGGTGGCAACCTGAACTTGAAAATGGCGTCTGAAGTCCAAGGAAAAGTTCATGGAAACCTCTAATATGTAGCCATTAAGATAGAAGCACAGGTAACAAACTGGGCTTGCACTGGCATTTGAAGTTGGGGGGTGGGGGACAGTCTTGTAAGACTGAACCCTCAACCTGTGGAATCTGATGCTATCTCCAGGTAGACAGTGTCAGAACTGGGTTGAATTCTCTGACACCCTGCTGGTATCTGAGAACTGCTTGGTGGTGTGTGGGGAAACCCCCACTACAACACACACACACACACACACACACACACACACACACACACACACACACACACACACACACGCACATTGGAATTGGGTCCAAGAATCCAAAAGAGAAGCCGATTACAAAATTAACGTATGGTAAACAATAGCTTTTAGACATAAAAGTATCAACCAGTTAGAAGATATAGTGGAAGAAAAGATTGTATTTTCAATATCAATTAAAGTATAAAATAGCTGGGAATAACCTTTAAAATGTGCAAGAAATGTATGAAGAAAACTTTAACATACAAAAGGGACTTGAAAAAATGAAAAGGTATACCATAATCTTAGATTGGAAAATTCATCACTGTAAAAATATCAATTCTCCACTCAGTTATTTTCTAAATCTAACACTATCTCAATAAAGATAACCACAGGACTCTTGTGAAATTAGAAAAGCTGATTGTAGAAGTAAACAATCAAGCATAGTTATGAAAATTGGGGACAGGAGAATAATGAGCAAACTTTGGAGTGAGAATCCAGAAATCAGGGCTCTAGTCCAGCTCTGGCCTCATAAATTGAAGGACCATTCATCACTTCTGTTGGAGCTTCACTTTCCTCAACAGCAAAGTGAAGCACTCAGGCTCTAGAATGTTCTGATTGATTCTGTTATAAGAATACTCAAGGGCTTCCCTGGTGGTGCAGTGGTTGAGAGTCTGCCTGCCGATGCATGGGACACGGGTTCGTGCCCCGGTTCGGGGGGATCCCATATGCCGCGGAGCGGCTGGGCCCGTGAGCCATGGCCGCTGGGCCTGCGCGTCCGGAGCCTGTGCTCCGCAACGGGAGAGGCCAGAACAGTGAGAGGGCTGCGTACCGCAAAAAAACAAAAAAACAAAAAAAAGAATACTCAAATACCCCAGACTTGGTTGGAGCTATGTCTGTTCTAAACAGGTCCAGGACAACTTGGCTCGGCAAGGCACCTAAGTATGGGAGTTTCTAGGGTACCAGCTTCACCCTATGCTAAAAAGTGTTCCTACTCTTACCTTTACCCACATCCTTTCTCTGGTATGGCTCCCTGGGGTTTAGTCTGTTGATTTGACCTGGCCTGTCCCTCCATTACCTTCCCACTGAGGAAGTAAGCAGCGTATTTGGATCTTGGTGTAGCTCCTATTAGATCCTTTCTTAGGAGCCAATTTGCAAAGTAAAAGTAAGAAGATGGGGTGCACAGAGACACCTCAGAGGGAGGATGAACTACCCAGGGGAAAGAAAAGAGAACACAGAGACACAGAGAACAAACACCAGGCATTTTAGCCCCAGAGAGTCCATTCTGAGAGGATCATTGCCATTGGGCCGGATGGAGAGAAATGGATGCTCCAACAGAGAGCCCAGAGGAAGGCACAAGACCTATACCCAGACTCAGGTGGAATTAATTGATCAATATCTTCATCTATGAAACAACAAGTGCATAATGGACTGAACTCAGTATTTATTGCCTTGAATAGAGAAGAATAATTTGCACAAGAAGAAAAGAAAAACTTCTCTACGCAGTCAGGAAGGGGAAGAAGATGCTTGGTTAGGATGTGCTTTCTCCAAAATCCAGAGAAGTCACAGGAGAGGGAGATGGGGGAGGATGGCCAGAGAGCAGTGAGGAAGACTTCACATGAAGAGAGAGAAGGGTAGAGGAACTGGGGAAGAAAGATACTAGCCCAGGATAGCCAAGCCCCATGAAGGTTCTGTGAGTGGGCTGACATAAAATACATTGAACAGGAGGTGGGATGATGTCCCAGTGCCAGGCCCAAGCATGGGAGTTTTAGAAGCAACTCTCTGGGAACTAGTATAATCCCCTATGATATTATTGCAGGGCTTCAAAGGAGCTCAGAGTTTGACCACTTCCTAGCATTCTCCATCTACCCTCAGAAATGTAAATCATGCTGTATCATTGCCTGTGGCCAGGCAATGGTTTGAGTTCAGGTCAACTCGAGTAATGGCTAGACTATTACCACGAGTCCAGCTCCACACTAAGGGCATGGTGACCGAAAGGGAAGTCAGAGCGGGGTCCTTGCTATTAAGGAGTTTATAGCTGGAAAAACACAAATTCCATGTTGGAAAATCATATGACTCATATTACTCACCCAAATCCCCAGTGAAATGTAAATGGGTGAAAAAGTGAGGGAGGAGTTCAGAGGGAACAGAGAAAGACAGAGGGCTGGTGGCCAGGGAGAACGTCACAGAAAAGGTGGAATTTGACACCAGTAGGCATCTGTGAGAATTTAAGATCCCTCTCCCTTCCTCCCTGCTCCAAGCTAGGAGGGGTCCAAGCTGGAGCCCAGGGGCGGAAGAAGCAGCTTCTCTTCTGGAAGCTTAGAGGTGACGCTCGAAGTGAGAACTCTTTCCTATCCTATCTTTTTCAGTGCTGTTTATTTGAAAAGGGAATAGATTTTCCTGCTCCAACAGCCAAGAAACCAAAAATAAATCAAGAAAGGAATGACAAGGATGGACCTGGAAATGAAGTTAAAATATCTAGGCTTGGTGAAGACACCATGAAATGGTTTTCTCCTCATAGTGGCTGCTCGACTTATAGGGACGGCGGACCAGATTGCTCTAATGGATCTGGGGACATATTCTTCTCCCTGACAACCCGGCCCACCCCTCTTCCCACCCCATTTCCTCCAAAAGCCTTTTGCAGATGGTACCTCTCAGTTCCCAGAACCAGTCTGGAGCAGTGATTAAAAGATCAAAATTCCAGGAATCATTTTTTTCTTCTTGTACACCTTGGCAAATGCTTAAGCTACACTGAGACACAGTGAATCATTTAAGAATAACAATCAAGATGCTGGAGAAAAATTAAGAATTCCACTAGGCATGGGGCCAGTCCTCAAAAAAAGTGGTTGTTTGGGAAAAGGTAGGATTCTGTGAAGACACTGGGAACCCTTCCTCCCCATAGGTGCTCAGACCTCCCTCTTGCCTTTCCCCATTTTACATGGACAGGAATCACCTACATTACTACCAGTTTTCTTCATATGACAGGATTGTAACATAGCCTGGAAAAAAGAAATAACCAAAGACTCAGGACGTTATTGGATCCAATAACCCTGAAGAGTCCTTTATACAATACCCCACATTCCACTGAAAGGACTCCCAGTGTCCTTTTGCCCATTTCGGTCTTTCAAAATTTTTCCTGACACTCAAGAAGCTCTCCCAGAATGAGGGAAAAAAGACAAAGAGGTTTAAGCATACAATCGAGTTTAAATAATTATTGTAAATATCATTTCAAAGCATGTAAGGTAAACATCAATTATTTTTTGAAAGAGTACAATGTAAAATGTTAATAATTTAATAGTAATACATTGTTTTCCCATATCCCAGATGACACAACACACACACAGAAGATGTGCATAAGAAAGGATTAGAAGGAAGTCAAAGAATGAAAATGTCTTCGTGTTATACATGGCTACTTAGCATTTTTTATTCTTAGCACTGGTATTTAGAAGAAATATGGATTCAAGCACGTTTACTGACAGTTTCTATAATTGATAAAACAATCTGTGGTGTGTGTGTATGTATATGTGTGTGTGTGTGTGTGTGTGTGTGTGTACGTGAGAGAGAGAGAGAGAGAGAGAGAGCGCACACCAAGAGTGAGCAGCTAGTTCCCTTCCCTTTAATTTGATAGGAGGTCATTTTTCCCCTTAGCTTTACTGAGGTATAACTGACAGATAAAAAGTATATATATGGAAGGTGTACAACTGATGATTTGATATATGTATACATTGTGAAATAATTACTGTGTTAAAGCTAATTAACATATCCATCACCTCACGTAGTTACCATTTTCTTTTCTTTTTCTGTGTGTGTGTGTGTGTGTGTGTGTTGGGGGGGGCGGGGGGGGTGAGAACACTTAGGATCTGCCCTCCTAGCAAATTTCAAGTATAGAGTGTGTACAGTGTTATTAACTATCGTCACCAGGCCGTACATTAGATCCCCAGAAGTTATGTTGCATAACTGAAACAGCGCCACGTGACCACCATCTTCCCATTTCCCCCAGGAGGTCACTTCTAAAGAATCTGTCCTTTGTCCCCACTGTTATCTCAGTTCTTTCACATTTCCCCAGCCCCGCAGGCCTCCATTTCTGGTTTCACATGCCTTCATTTCCAGCTTTGGTACATTCTCGAGGGCAAAGGGGAAGGGGGGAGGTACAGGAGGAGAGAAGCGGACAGTGGATGACGGGGCTCTGCTCTGTATACATTGCCCTCTCTGACATCACAGCCTAAATTGAGCTGAGCTGGGGTTGGGGGCGGGGACGTAGTGTGTACATAGGTACACACTATGAAGATACTTCCCAGCCCTTTGTGCTGTGCTGTTTCTAAATTTTTGTTATTATCAATAACACAGTAGTGAACATCTTTATACGTGTTTTAGCTTCAAAACTTGTATTATTTCTGTACAAGGATATGGAGTGAGACTTTCCCTCTTACCCCAGAAAGCGACCAGGACTCAACACTAAGACCGAGGAAGTGTGAAGCGCCATGCTATGGCAGACAGCCAAGCTATGGTTGGCTCCCAGTGATTGTTGCTTCCTGGTATTCACATCCTTATCTAAAGTGCAGTATATAATTAATAAATCATTCCGTAAGTCTAAGTAGAGACTTTTTGATATAATTTCTAGAAACCCAAGAAAATGAATAAGTTCAATGACATTTATTCAAAATAAGTTTTCCCAGTTAGTTGATTCTCCATTCTTTGCATTCAGCTACATAGATGGAGGACCTAATTGAATTGTCAGCTGATAGATCATTAAAAATAATTTTTGATGATAGGTCACCATGTGATTTTGGTATACAACTGGGAAAGAGTTCAAAGAATTGCTATAATAAAACTTTTTCTATTCCCACCATATTTTTGTGAACACATTTTCTCAGCATGTATATCTACAAGAAAGGAAGATAGGAATAGAACTGAAGCTAAACACTGTCTTATTCTAAAAATAAATAATAACACTTATCCATGGATAGAGGAGCAAACAAAAAAGAAAGGCTTCCCATGTCATGAAGAGATACATTTACAATACCAATGTATTTTTGTTATTTATTAAAATTTGTATTACATTTATGGTATTTTGATCAATTGTATAATAAAATTATTTTAATGCATAATCTAGAAAAGTTTTTTTCAACATTTAGAGGTTATAGTCACAGGAGATTTTTAAATGTTAACTTTAATATATACACACATTTTAATTTTTTTATACACACATTTTTATTGCAGAGAGTATGATAAGCATAAAAAGATATTAGAATAAAATTCTATGGGAGAAATGGAATAAAAATGCAGATTCAAAAAGAAATAGAAACAATATAAGATTTCTGATGGTAAAAAAAAGCTTGTTCATGTACTTTTAAAACAAGTGATGGTGAATATCAAACTGCTATGGTATTTATATTTCTTTGGATATACATCTAAAAAGAGTGATGTTTCAGTTTTATAACTGTCACATTTCCAATATGCCAGAAATTGCACCCTTTTGCAATTACTTTTAAAATTTGTGATGAAAATATTTAGCTGTCAATGTGCTCATGCTGCCGTTCAGACATGGCTTAGCTCTTCCCCTTATCTGGAATATTCTTTCCTTCCTAGCCAGGACTGCATGGGTACGGAGGGCCTAGGACAGGCGCACACGGTGCGGGTGGGGTGCCTCAGGCTGCACTGTCTGCATCACAGCTTTCCAGGGCTGTCCTGAACCCACCATCCTCCAAGAGCCAAGCAGAGGCACATCACACAGCTTACCTTAGGGATTATGCCCTCTGAGCTGAGGATAGCAACAGGCCCTGCTCACACAAATAAAGGGTCCCCAGGATTTACAGGGCACAAACCCCTCCATTATCCTCTGCCCTAATCAGTGATTCTTGGCTTCCTAAGCGGAAGTGGGCTGAGGGGCCTGGGCTCCATACCAGCCATCCACCATCCACTGTACAGCTTATGCCTCCTCCCAGCAAGCCCTGGGTAAGCTCTCCGGAGACAGAGAGGGAGGACTGAGCACCCAGGCTGATGGAGGAGACAGTCTCTACACAGAGGTGGAGAGGGGACATCAGAATCCCTGCCCCCTTGTCCTCAGCCTAAAAGAGGGACTTTATGCTCTTAATTTTTTTCTTTATGCTCATAATTCAATATAATTGATGACTTAAAGGGTCCAGGGCCTGGAACAGTCACAATGTACCTTTAGGACCAGCAACAACAGAAGATACCTACCTATATAATAGCAAGGGCATCAAACTCTTTGGGAAAGGCAATCTGGGAAGGCTGCCTGGAGGAAGTGAGATATTTGAACTAGTTTTTAAAGGAGATTTGAGTCTAAGCAACAATTCCATTATTAACCGCCTCCTGGAATGTTCTCTCTGTAGTGAGGAGTTAAAACACTGAAAATGCCAGAGATCAGCTAAAGACAGATTAGGAGAATTTTGGAGGAAAGGGGTGAGGGGGGGTGGAGTGGGAGGAGAGAAAAACAAAAGAAAACAATCCTATTTCAAATCCAATAACATTGCCCTGCTTCATTTCATTACCAGAGATGAATGGAGCTTACAGATGACATTATAAGCTGAAATGTGATCCCCTGGGAAAGAGTATCAGCTACCTCAGTAATTATAGATCTGCTCCCTGGCTGCAGAGAGCTCCAAGAACTAACAGGCAGTATCCCCTTCCACTGAGGCCCATGAGGTTTTAGTTGTAAAGAGCATAACCCAGCACAGCTCTGAGACTTGTTGGGCTGGTCAATAAACCCATAGGAGCTGTGCCCTGCTGCAGCTCAGTGGACTGGCCAAGGGGGACAGTCTTGGGAGAGGAGGACACAGAACAGTGGGTACCTACCAACTTTCCAGCCTAATACGGCCACTCCCTTCCAGGAACTCTTGCCTCCAGGATGACAAAGCTGTTTGCTCTTGCCCCACACCTCCCTGCCCTGTGTTCTCCTGCCTCAGCCACTTCCTTCCTTTGTATGTCCTTTATTCCCATATCCCCACGTCGACCTCCTGCCATTCCTAAGGCTCCCCCTCTGGAAAGGTTTCTCTGTGTTCCCATCAACCCACCCAGCCCTTTAGCTGAAGATTGCCTGTCATCCTCTGCACTGCAGCCCCTGAGCCCCCATCTTGCAATTCTCTCATGAAATGGATCCCTTTTTACCTTGCACTATGGTAATTTAAATGGTCTGGTTTCCCCTTTCAGCCCGGGGCTAGAATTATCAGTCCCTGTTCACTTCAAATCCACAGACGTGAGCTGAGCACTTCCTGGGTGCCAGGCACTGAGCAGGGTGCACTAATGAGGGTGGGAGATACGGTTCTGCGGCCAGGCATTCCCATCCCAGTAGGAGAGCAGAGGCCAAGCACAGCCCAGGCACCACCCTTCCCGGCCAGGTTCAACACTTGTTCTATAACTTTGGCCCAGAGTGTGGCTTAGTTCCAGGTCGTTGGAAAATGGTTTATCTTTAGCCAAACGCAGAACAGCCTGTGACTGGGTTAGGGTGCAGGGAACAGTGATTGGAAGGAGGTCCAGCAAATATTGCTCAGCGCCCAGGGCATGGGCTTCCGGGGAATGGTGAGAATACCCTTGGTCATCATATTTTCTCTATGTGGAGGCCCAGGAGGGATTCTGAAGCCAAGATTCCTATGCTCCCCAGCTGAGTACAGGGAGAACATTCAGTTCACATCCAACAGGTGGTTTCTAATGTTCTGAGAAGCTAATGAAAGTTCTGGATGTTCTTTCCAGAAGCGCACAGACTCATGCACCAGCTATTTGGCCCATAATTTCAGGGGATTCATCTACTCTTGGAAATCTATCCATGAATCCCTGGATCAGTATCTTGGTGAAAACAATGAGTCCTTTAGCGTGGTTGCTGTGGAACAATGGGCAAAACCTATACTCCCTGGGGAAAAATTTGCTCAGTAAATGTTTGTTGAATTAATGATGACCTTGAATTTAAGCAGGCCAAGATCCCCACTTGTGTTCACTGATCACTAATTATTTCTTGTACTGTCTGCCAGAGCCAGCATGAAGTCTTAGCCAGAGCCCACGTGGAGTTCAGGTAGAACAGGCGGCCTCTGCATGGTGGCACGTGGGTTCAGTGAATGCCTCACCTCTCAAACGTATCTTCCCCCAACAATCTTCCTTTGGCCGCACCCTGTCTGAAACTCCACCATTGACACAACCATTAACACAACATCCGTTTGAAGCAAGAGGTCGGAGTCAAGAGGTTCCAGAAGTCCTTTCGTCCTACCAGGAGAGCCCAGGGGTTAGGAACAGATGTGTAGAGCTTCTCTTCCTCTTAGCCATGGGCTCGGCACATGGACTACAGTGCATCATACACACAGACTTCCCGACCTGGGCTCTGCCTCCCTCAGTGGCCATGTTCAGACTGTGAGGAACTGCAGAGACCTTAAGAGCCGTTTCAAGATCAAAACGCCACCTGTATGATCTGACAACACTGAAACACAGAAATATCCTGGAAAATCTTGAGAGTCAGTGAATGAAAACTGCCAAGCACCTTCAGCCTCCAGAAAGTCTAGATTTATCCAAGCGGGAAAGGGGTTGGGAAGGATGAGGATGAACATTTACTGGGTATCTGCTATGTGCCGGGTGATTTCCACATATTATCTCATTTAATTGTCACAATATGGGGAAAAGAAAGTATGATTTTCGCCATTGACAGGTGAGGAAACCGAGGCAAACCTACCCAAAGGTACACAGCTGGTAAAATAAAGAACCCAGATTCAAACTGAGGCTGTCAGTTTTCGGAGCACATAAGCTTCCCACTGTACAATAAATTCGTTTTGTTTCAGGACAGAACACAGATCAGACCTGTGATCACTTCAGCTCAGAAATAATGGAAAATCAGGGGAGACCAGGGTTGCCCTGAATGACATCAACTTTAAAGTTGGGGGATGAGTCCCAGCCCCATTATTTCCCATGGAACCAGTGCTGGGTTTGTTTCATGATCATGAGAATGAATCACTTTTATCAATGTACATGCTTTGCAGACCTTAAGATCCTTATAAAATCTGAAAATAGGAAAGATTTTCCATGACAGCCCAAGTCCAAATCTTCCAGAGGCTGGGGAGATGCTATACACACACTTCCACAAGATGCCAGGTTCTGAACCCCAGCAGAGCCTGAGGAGGCTGACCCCTGTGACTCCAGGTGACTGTGACCAAGGACTCATTTGCCCATAAATTTCACGGTGCAAGGAAATTAGCAACCTGGGAAAATGTTCAGTTTTCAACCGCATTTATTATTTCAATTTTTTTTTTAGTTCGAAATATCTTTGTTTTCCTTTACCTCTTTGGCATTTTCTATTGTTTACGTGACCAAGTGTATTTCCCATAAATGTGATAATTATCATCAAGACAGTCAACATCCAGGAATTCATTTGCAGTCTAAAAAGCACTTTCCTACAAATGCAAATAACAATCATGGGCCATAACCAAGACTTCCTAAGACAGACAGTGTTGAGATAATTTTTTTCTTTGGGAGTAAGCAACTTTTGGTGTATTTATTAATTTCTGTGCCTGGATTTGTCCTCTTCTATTTCTCATAATTTTTTTTAACTAGGTGGTTTTGAATAAATCATTCTCCTACTGATCGCATTAGACAGGGAACTAGGAACCAACCAGGGTATCTACACACAAATAAATATCTTTGCACAGTAATATTAGCAAACTGATGACTTTCGAGGTCTAGTTAGAGTGGTTTCTCAGATAAAAACCATTTGGATAATATTAAAGAAAATAACTCCAAAACTGTTTTTCACTTCATAGAGGGCTCTGCAGAAAATATTTTTGGCACCTCAGGTTGTCTTGTTGTTAATCAGCTCTTACTATAGGGGTTCACACCAGAATAATGTTCCCAAAGCTCTTTATCTCGTGACATAAGCAGAATGACATTTCAAAATCTCATTTTAAAAAGGCATTAAAAATAAAAAAGGCATTAGTCACCAGTATAACAAGACACATGCTCTGTACCAATAAAATTTGATGCTCAAATAAAAAGTGCTTATTTACATGCATTTTTATATGGCTCCCGATATAAAAGAAACCATGTTTTCATGAGATATTTTCCTTAGGTGAGTGGACCCTCCCTCCTATTTCTCTGTCTAATGGGAAGCCAGCCCACCTCGTCATCAGCCCTGGAGATGAGGCAGAGATCCAAGAGGGGAGGAGCACATTCGGTAGTTATGACTTCGTGATTTGAAGATAAACAGTAGCTCTGCCTCCCCACTCCCGACTCAGTCTGGTATAAGAACTATTTCTACAGGTGGGTCGTTGTTGCAATGAGCTTCATCACTTCTCTGCCACCAAACCCACTTGTGGTGGACCCTGCAAGAGGTCCCTTCTTTCTGCACCAACAATACTCATTTGCATGTATTATAACGAGAACAGTGATAAAAGGTAGAGTTTCCTTTTTTTTTAACAGTCCTTTTTTATTCCCAATTCCAGAGACTCCATCCATCAACAAAACAACTTGTTAAATTTATTAACTTTTACTTCATCCAAGATAACGAAATCTTATGAGATAGGGCAATAGTTCGTTTTATACCATTGTAACTCTATTTGATATCTGTAGGTTAAAATTTCCCCTTCAATCTAACTTAAATTTCCTCACTGAAGTTTATGTGCCAGCAGTATCTGACTTCTACCTGTGTTACTGGGCTTGATGTATTTCTTACATGCATTTAGAATTCACGTGGCTCAACACTGTAAACATAATACTAGGTCATTCATAGACTTGTCTTATATGCTTAGCATCCTGGGAAAGGATATCAGAGTTAAGGATGGAATTTCTTGTAGGTAATATCTTCCTTTTTGGTTCTACAAACAAACATTAAGTGTTGTGTTAAGGAATATTTTATTTTACTAAGAGGTTAGAATTTTATTCAGTAGCAGGTTAATGATTTATTAGTCTTATTGATGAGACGCCAAAGCCCTAACATTTTAAATTAAGCTTAATAGTAACAGAGAGGGATCAGGAGGACAGAGAAACATGTCCTGGAAACTATTTATTTGTGTGTGTGGAATAAGTACAACCACCATTAATTCTTCCTTCTGCTTACCTGAAAGCCTTGCAAATTCTAGACTATCTACCTCTCTGTCAGAGTGCAGAAAGAGAAAGAAAAAGCAAAATGAAGCTGACACAATTTTTTGCCCATGATGTCATTTGCTGTCTTCCAAAGCCCGTGGGTCTGATTTTGATGTCAGGGTGCGTAACTCCACAGTGACAGGCCCAAATGTATTTGAAGAGGGAAATAACCTTTCAGCTCTCCGGCAGTCATTTTCCCCACGAAGAAAAATATAGCCCAGGCTGAAATCACTTAGTGTCAATCAAGGTAACCAGATCACTTCAGCGTTAATAATGAATTTGATCACATGCCCCCCACAGAGAGAAAAGTGTGAGATAGCTGAACTCTCCTTCCATGGGACACCCACTGGCTTCTATGTCAGGCCACAGTTCTCCTAGCCCAGCTGGGAAGCAACAGGGTAATTTTATCTGCCATCCACTCTAATTGCTAAACTGAGAGAATTATCAGGGTTGCCAGAGAGCCATTTCAGGGCCCTGAGTCCAGGCTGGGTGGCTGGTATGCAGAGCAATGCCTGGGATTGTCATTAGAGATGGACCCAGGTTTTTTGTGGGATCTAAGGCTTATACAAGTTGGGATCTCTCCTTAAGGAAAAGGATACAAAAGTACAAAAGCAAAATTAGGAGCAGGGCCTTGGAAGGGGCCCTCTTAAGTTAGAGGTCCTGAAGCTTAAATTTCATTAACATCATGGAAAATCTGCCTCTGGTTGTCATGGAAACCAAAAGAACATTAGCCTCCTGTCTGGGTACTGGATTTTGGATTGACTGTCTCCAAGGAGGTATATTCTCTCTATTCTTATGCATTCATTTGTACCCGTCTGTGTTTTATTACATGAAGATGAAGTATACACAATGCTATCATGGGTCCTGGGTCATCCCTTTACCAACCCCTCAGCCCACCTCAGATGTAACGTTGTATTTCTGACTGACACCAACCATCAGTTGGTATGCCCTGGTTGTCCTCTATGATGCCAACTTTTAAAGGTTAAGAATATCCCTAGTTTCCTCTAAATAATCTGCAGTAAAACTTTTTAAAAAGAGGATAACTACAAACTCAATCACTAGAGACAAAAATAATGGAACAATGTAATCGAGGAGAACTTTGTTGTTTGTTTTTGGGTTTTTTTTTTTTTTTTTTGGCGGTACGCAGGCCTCTCACTGTTATGGCCTCTCCCTTTGTGGAGCACAGGCTCCGGATGCGCAGGCTCAGCAGCCATGGCTCACGGGCCTAGCTGCTCCGCGGCACGTGGGATCTTCCCGGACCGGGGCACGAACCCGTGTCCCCTGCATCGGCAGGTGGACTCTCAACCACCGCGCCACCAGGGAAGCCCTTCGAGGAGAACTTTGAAGCAGTCAGTTTTCAGGCAAACCAAAGACTGCCTGTCCTATTTAAGTTCTTACAAGCAAACTAAAGGCATTATTACCACAAATGGGAAAAATCAAATAGTGTTTAATCCCTCAAGTGCAATGTTGGTCCAACATTTCAAAATATTGTTCAATTAATATTCAAGAAGAGAAAAATTATATGGTTATCTCAACAGAATCAGAAAAATTATTTCATGAGATTTAGCACTCATTCCCAAGAAACTCTTAGCAACTTGGAAATAGAAGAAAATTTTCTTTTCTTGAAAAAGAATGTCAACCAGAAGCCTAGAGCAAATATCATTCTAATGATAAAACAGAATTATTTCTATTAATATTAGAGATAAGGATGCTCACAACTATTTCACATTGACTTAGAAGTCCCAGCCAATTAACTGACAAACAAAAGAAATAAGCCATAAGGATTTGAAAGGAAGAAACCGTCAGTATTTGCAGACAGCATGAAAGTCTAAGAGAGTATGAAGCAAGCTATCACAATTCACAGAGTTCAGTTAGGAAGCCAAGTACCATATTAACATATGCAAGCAATAGATTGCCTTTGTTCCACAATAACTATGACAAAATGTCATGAAAAAAGATCTTATTCACAAAAGCCACAAAACCACAAAACTGCAAAATACCTAAGAATAAAACTATTCAAGATCTAAATGATAAAATTTTACTAAAGGACATAAAAGAAAACCCAAATAAATGGAGAAAATGTTCATGTGTCTGGTTGGAAAGACTTGTCATCGTAAAGACGGTCGTTCCCCTCAAATCAATCTATACATTCAGCGGAATCACAATCAAATTCCCAGTGGGATGTTTCAAATAACTCACAAACTGATTCTAAAATTCTTCTAGAAGAGAAAATGTGAAAGAATATCCAAGGCAAATTTGAAAAAGAAGTTCTAAAAGAGAGAGCATGCTGTTCTCGATTTCTGAAGCAGCCCAACAGAGGCTGGGCTTGAAGATGAGTAAGAAGGAACACTTAGGCACATAGAGAGTACACGACTTGCACGTCATTGCAACTGACCTTAAAGGATAAGAGATCACATCAAGCAACAGAGCTTAGGGAGCACAGTTTCTTGGATTTACCTTAATTCCACCATAAGATACAGGCTTGAGTGCTGCCCATGGTCAGCCTGCCAGGGGGAAACTGCCAGGTACCGAGAAGTCCCAATCTGTGTTTTCTGGAGCCCAAAGATTCCCAGCCACAAATCTCAAAACTCTAGAATGGTTTTACAAAACCACTGGATAATGTTGGTAAGGCACATTATCCAGACCTATTATCAGGTTCAATTTCTTGCCATATTGCTAGAATGCCATATTGCTACACCAGGCACAGATTAAATGATAATAACTAGGCATCACACACATCTGGTTGACCTAAGACAATACGACAGGCCATGTGTGATGTCTGGTTATTATCACTACTCGTCCTAAAGCCTATTTTTTGGTGAACTGCTTCAAAAAATGTAGAAGAGCATGGTAGAACTCCTTTCTCAGAATTTCAGGCAGGCATGTTATTTATCTACTGGGAGGAGCTGGGCAGGTCAAGCCTGGCCATTGCCTGTCACAATATCAAAACATAATGTAAAGCTATGGGAAATAAACAATTGTGACATTGGTTTAAAATAGCTCAATAGGACATAAAGGGAAAACTGAGCCATGAATATATGGTTATATATATATATTATATGATACATGTATTATATGATAAATGTGACATTTTAAATCAATAGGGAAAGGATAGATTGGCTATTCAAAGAATGATATTGGAGCAACTTCCTGACCATTGGGAGAAATTCATTTACATCACTACTTTTCACTATTCAAAAATATAAATTCCAGAAGGATTAAAGACCTAAACACTATACAAAACTATAAAACCTTAGAAGAAAATCTTAGAGAATGTGACATAGGGAAGCCTATGCAAAAATATAGAGGAAAAAGTGATTCAATTTAATTTTGTCAAATTTTAAAGTTCTGTCAACAGAAGTCACCATAAACATACTAAAAGGAAAGTAACAGATTACAAAAAGATATTAGCTACACATATAACATAGAATTGGTATTCAAACTGTAAGGAATTCACACAAAGAAAAGACAAATAGCCCAAGAGAAAATGGGTGAAAGATATTAATCAGCAATTCATATAAGACAAACTACAAGTCAGTATTAACATAACAACAAAAAGTAAACCGATCAGCCTCTCTGCTCACTAGGAATAGATTTAACAGTAGTGATACCACTTCCATCTTTTACTTGTAGTTGACAATGCTTTTTGTTTGTTTACAGAGAAAGTCTTTATTTTTCCTTCATTTTTGCAAGATATTTTCACTGGGTATAAAATTCTGATTGACAGAGGCCTTTCTCCCACCCATAGCACTTTTTTTTGGCTGCACTGGGTCTTTGTTGCTGTGCACGGGCTTTCTCTAGTTGCTGGGAGCAGGGGCTACTCTTCGGTGCAGTGCATGGGCTTCTATTGTGGTGGCTTCTCTTGTTGCAGAGCTCAGGCTCTAGGCGCGCAGGCCTCAGTAGTTGTGGCACGCAGGCTCAGTAGTTGTGGCTTGTGGGCTCTAGAGCGCAGGCTCAGTAGTTGTGGAGCGTGGGCTTAGTTGCCCGATGGCATGTGGGATCTTCCTGGACCAAGGATCGAACCCGTGTCCCCTGCACTGGCAGGTGGATTCTTAACCACTGCGCCACCAGGGAAGCACCCTCACCCATAGCACTTTAAAGATGTCACTCCATCATCTTCTCATAGTTTCTGACAAGAAACTTGCTGTGATATTTTATCTTTGTTCCTCAGCATATAATGTCTTTTGTTTTCATTGCTTTCAAGCTTTTCTCTTTATCCTTGGCATTCAACAATTTGAATATGATATGCCTAGGTTATTTTGTTTTGTATTTATTCTGTTTAGTGTTCTCTGAGCTTTTCAGATCCATGAGTAGTGTTTATAATTAACTTGGGAAAATTCTCAGCCATTATTTCTTTAAGTATTTCTTCTGCCTTTTACCTCTCTTCTCTTTCTGGAATTGTAGTTTACATGTATGTTAGACTATTTGATATTTTCCCACAGATTTTGCATTCTCTGTTCTGTTGTTCTTTCTTTTTTCACTCATGTGCATATGCTTCAGTTTGGGTAATTTCATGAAGATAGATCTTCATGTTCAATGATTATTTCTTTGGCTGTAACAAGTTTACTAATGAGCCTATTGAAAGCATTCTTCATCTGTTACTGTGTCTTTCATGTGTAGCATTTCCATTGGATTCTTTCTTATCATTTCCACCTCTCTACTGAAATTACCCAAACCGTGTGCTATTATGCATTGTCCATCTTTTCCATTAGAACCTTCAACATATAAACCATAGCTATTTAATTTATTTATTTATTAAACCATAGCTATTTTAAATTCTGCTGATGGCTTTGTATCTCGACAGTATTTTTTCCTTGCTGTTTTGTATGCTTTATAATTTTTTGTTGAAAGCCACACATCTTGTATGTGACAGTAAAAACTGATGCAAATAGTTTTTATGCCTGGAAATGATTATACCTTTCCCTCTGCTAGGCCTTAGGTATAGGGGTTTGAGCCAGTGTATTCAGAAGATGCTCTATGGCAGACACTGTTGGTTGTCCTCTTCTTCCTCGCTAAAAAACTCCAACATTGATCAAGTATTATGTGACAATGCCTTTAGGGAAGATAGGACCTTCCTCCAGTTTCAGAAGATGAATCATGTTTGGTTTAAACTAATCATGGAAATCTGATTTCTCTTTGCCAGTGATTGGTTTAAAAGTATGCTTGTGATCCAGTACACACTAATATTAGTGAGAAGACTTCAGGGAGGAGTCTGGGAAAGATTTTCCCACATGATATAAAAAAGGGATGTGGAAGAGACCTTAACCATTTTCCACCCTCTCTATCTTTCTGCCATGCTGTTTGAAGCTGTGGATGTCATCTTGTGACCATGAAGGGAGAACCAAAGGAATCTTAAGAGACATGACTCAAAGCCCTAACATGATTGAACTGTTGAATGAATCAACCCTAAAATCACCTATCTCTGGATTTCATATGGTATGAGAAAATGAAAAGTCTCTATTGCTGGTCTTGTTTCTTACAGGGAAAGCTATCCCAGAGAATATAATACCTAAAAAGTATTCATTGACAAAATGAACACAAGGCTCAGGGCTAGGACATTGCTTACCCCCAATAAAGTTCTCGATACTCCTCCACACCTCCTCTCTGCCCCAGCCATCCTGATCTTTGACTGCTTCCGTGACTGTGTTAGATGGTGTACACATGCTGTTCTCTCTGCTGAAACCATCTTCCCCAACATCTTTGCCTAGCTAATTCCTATTCGTCCTTTAAGTCTCACTTAGGGCACTGCTTTTTATGAAAGACTCTCTGCCCCCTGACTGTGTTTAAGTGGCCCTCCTATGTTCTTCCATGGCGCTCAGTATTATCCCCCCACAAATAGTACTTGTCACACTAAATGGTTATTGTTCCTCACTAGACTATAAGCTCTGTAGGGCAGCAACCATGTCTGTCTTATTCACTGCAGCACTCCTGCATGGAGCTCAGGGCCTCACAGGTGGTTAGTCCACAATAAATATTTTTTGAATAAATGAATGAAATCTTACCACCTAGAAAGGAAAATAAGGCACACATATGTAAAAGAAATAAAAATATAAGGCAGGGTACGCTAAGTATCAAAGAATCCCCACTAAATTTCAAGGGAGTTGGAGATGGTATCTGAGAAAAGCTTCCCAGTGGAGGTCGAAGTGAGCTGGACCTTGCAGGAATTGTACCAGAGGGAGGAAGACATTTCTGGCAGAAGTCGAGGTGCCTGAAGTGGGGAGAGAAGCAAGTAAAGCAGCAAGGCTGGATCCAAGGTGTCAAGTGAGGTGAGTGCCAGAGATAACACTGGACCAGATTATAGAGGGTCTTAAAGGGGTTTGAGCTTTATTCTGTAAGCAAAAGGAACGTCTTAAGTATTCTGAGTGGAGCAGTGGCATATGCAGAGCCAAGCTTTTGACTATTAAATCTTGAGAGAGCAAGAGGTGGCTTGGAGCAGGTGGGGTGGAGCCAGGATGACCAATGAGTCAGTCATTGTGATACCCCAAGTGTGAGCAGATGGGGGTATTTGCTTGAGTAGATTCTGCTCCCATTTTTAACCCATGATTGGGTTAAAAAAAAAAAAAAAAGCATGATTACCATATACAGCAGATACAAAAAGCGATTTTAAAAAGACCTGTAGAAGAACGAGTCAGGCAAAGGGTCACCATGACCCTACAGACAGGAGAGCAAGAAGCAGACCCAGGAAAAGAAGGAAAGAAGGTTTCCAGGCTACTTCTTTACCAACAAAAATGAGCTCGTTTTAAGTCATCTGTTTGGGCTGAGGCTATGAGAAGAAACTTGGTTCATTTTTGCAAATTCCAATATCATTCATGGTAGGTAGTGTTTTCAACTGCAAGACAATTTTCCTGCTGTCACTAAGCTATAACTTTTCTTCAAACTACAAAGTTATGGTCAGAACAATACTGAAGCGGGTGAGTGTGCTCTTCTCTAGAAATGCCTTTTAAGAAGGGGCGTGAGGAGAGAGAGTCAAGTAAGATTTTTGTTTCCCATAGCACTTTAATTATATAACAGCTTGAAAATTCTTAACACCTTTCATGTGAGGTGATCAAAAGCAATTTTATCGCACTCGTGGTTTTATTTATATGCAGAAAATCTCTTCAGATTTCAGAAGAGAGTTGATATATATTTGCATCAAAGCTACCAACTCATATACCTGACAGCAAGTCATATTTTACCAAAAAATGAAGCCTTAAAATTTTACTGTCATAAGGTTTCCAGTCCCCGCGTTGTAACTTAGCCTTCCTGCCAAATTTGCCAAGACAGAAGGCGCCTTGAACTTTTCTGACCCTATTGTGTCAAACATATCTCTCATGCTTCATACTTTGTCTCAGTTCTTTGCGACAATCGGGTCTGAGATTTAAGAAAGTCTCCACAGGAAAAACCTCAAAACAAGGACTGTACCTTCTACTCACATCTGGAGCTATATATCAAACCCTGTCCTCACAGGTTAGCTGCCAGCTTCTCCTGACAGCAAGGAAGGGATGTGCATCCTTTGACTAGGAACTGGCTCTCCTAGGTACCTGCCCTTCCCTCCTTTTCCCTCATGTGAACCCCCTTGTTTCCCCTTTAGGAAGCTGCTCTCCTTCTAGTGCTTGGAGTCCTTGGACTGCCTGCCTCTGATATCCCAAGAACCCTCATGATAATTCCTCAACAGGGCTCAGTCGTCTGTGATCCACCCCTCAGGTCTCAATTTGTGAAGTCAAATTTCTTCACTTCCAAGGAATATGCATATTTTAAAATACTAAGGCCCCACTGGATCTGAATCTGGGGGGTGAGGCCCAGACATCAGTTTAATTTTTAAAGCAGCCCAGGTAACCTGAAGCCCACCTTCAGAACCACTAGGTTAGATGGTCTCCGAAGTTCTATCATCTTTAACATTCCATGATTCTAGGAGGTGCTAATGGCTTACTAGGATACACCACTTCCCTTTTCCTTTCATCAACAGAGACCCTGGAAACATAATGACAAAGCCTAGAAAGGCAAATTGTTTCAGTTCAAAGGCCTACATCAATGGCTTTGTAATTGTTGTCTAGAGCTCTGGGGTGAGGTTTAAGGCAATATGTGGGTGAAGGGGAAAAAAGTTGTATCAACCAGCAGTGTCCCTCAAGAGCAAGAGGAACAGAGCCGCACTCAAGATTTTTCCCAGGCTGTCCTAACCCAAAGAGGAGATTACACAGGAACAGATCTCAGACATGGATCTAGACCAGTGCTATCCCTTGTCGTTTCAGGTATGTATTGCTGTGTAACAAAACATTTCAAATTGAAGTGGCTCAAAACAACAAGCACGTGCTCATGATGGTATAAGTTGGACTGGGTTTTAGGGAGACATCTTATTGCTTTTCCAAGTGGTGTTAAGGGGCAGGACTTGACTGGGGCTGGAGGAGCCAAGATGGCTTCCCGTTACGTGTCTAGCACCTTGGCTGGGGAGGCTGGGATGGTGAGAGGTTGGCTGGGCCCCCTCTCCAGCAGGGTAGTCAGACGTCCTTACATGGTGGCTCAAGGCTCTAAGAGAGTGAAAGTAGAAGCTACTGGGCCTCTTAGGAGCCCTTTGCAAGGCTCAGAACGGGCACAGCATTGTTTCTGCAGAATTCTGTTTACCAAAGCAAGTCACAAGGCCCGGCTAGGTTCAAGGGGAGGGGAAACTACACTCGATCCCTTGACAGGAGGCACAACAGGTGTGTCTAGGGAGGGGAGGAATTGTTGGCGGCATCTTAGCACGCAATTTACCATACCCCTTACTGAGCTCATTGAATGGGTCCTATTGTGTGTCTACTGGCCTGAAAACTATATTATAAAGTAGGTGAGGAGAGTATGTTGATATTCCTAAGTATCCACCTGTAATTTAAATTGCTTAAATAGTAATATAACCACAGACACATGCATACTATATTCACAAACACATATATTTTCATCACTGCCTTTGCTAATATCTAAATACTGTCAAATATGGTCATCTATTAGATTATTATCTTCACCAGTGACCATCAGGAAGAGATAACGTGGTTGAATTTTAACCTGACAATCCCTTGGAAGGACTGTATTTTGTTGTATTTAAGAATACAAGGGGAAATGGGAAATTAAGATTACAATAGGAAGATAGCTGTTTCCCCCACAGTACTCTGACCTAAACCCAAACTGGCGGATACACAGTCTCTTGGGTGTCCGTTTCAGGATATGGCACATAGCAACAAGATTAAGAACAGGAAGTGAAACCCCGGGCTTAAAATCTGCTTCTTCTGGGAAATTACAACCCCAGCCCCACTCTGGCCTTCCCCTCTCGCTGCATGTCCTTATCTCATCTGTCTCTTTTGGGAGACTGTGTTCACTTACTGAAATCCTTTGTATCCCTTCATACCATATGATCCCAAAGACTTCGGAGGGGATCTCCTTTTGTTTTAACTACTCTTCAAATAGACCCTAGCCCTGGCACCACAACTCCAAGCAGAAAGATTTATTACCAGTTGAGTTTCACTTGTTTCCACATTGTAGTTCTACTGGTTAAAATTCCAAGACAACTTTTTGTTATTTAAACAAAAATGAGACTTGGGATATTTTGTAAACCACAAGACAATTCATAAGAAGGCCACAGAGGCATGGTTGACAGACTGCTTGTCCCATGAAGTTTGCTGGAAAAAATACATAAATGATGTCAGACAAAACCACACAGGCTATGCCCAATCATTTACTCAACAAGTATTCACTGAGCACTTAATATGTTCCTGACATGGTGTTAAACACTGAGAAAACAGAGAAAAATAGGACTCTGTTCTGGCTCTAATAGTTGGAGTAGAAGAGAGAGACATATAATCCATTACATCGCACACAATATATTAAGTATCCTAATAATGACAACAACAGAAAATATGTAGCATTTACCATGAATCAGGCATTGTTCTAAATGCTGTAACTTATACTAATCCATTTATTCCTCAGAATAACCCTATAATCTACATTCTCTTATTATCTCCATTTTACAAATGAGGAAGCTGAGACACAGACAGCCTAAAGAATGTGTTCAAGGCAAGCCCCGAGGAGGTGGTAGAGCTGGAACTTAACCCTATATGGTCTGGCTCTAGAGTTTGTTCCTTTCACCAGCACACAGAGAAGACAGCAACTAATTTGTCTGGGGGAGTTGGGAATGGTCCTATGGAGGTAGTGATGCTACCATTTTAAAGGATAGGGGCAGTTCCCCAGGGGAAGAAGAGACATTTACAAGTTTGAAGTCAACCTTGAGGACTGAGGAGAAAGCTGGTGAGGCTGTGGAGCTGGGGTGTGATAGGGAGGTGACGGCAGGGCAGGCAGGGGGCGGGGGGGGGTTGGGCGTTGACGGTGACGAGCCCGGTGTCCTGTGACCATGAAGGTGAAGGGTCCATTCGGGGACATCTGACTTGCCCCCCCCCCATCCCCTGTTCAGAGCCTCACCCTTAATTCAGAACCATGTCCTCACAAACAACATGTTGCAATCTGAAAGAGGTGGAAAATAATGGTCGAAGAAATCTCCATGCATAGTTTCATTTTCAGAGTCAACACACATTCTCTTAGCTACACTTCATGTTTTGCAGTTGAGAAAACAGTCGAAGAAACAAGTGTCACCCAGTAAATCCGTCCAAAGCCAGGCCTCAGACCAGGTCTTTGGATTCCTTATTCAGTGCCCTTTCTGTTGTGACCAACACAGTCCGTCCCCATCACTGGACCCCAAAACCTCCAAGGGTCCATTCAGCTAGACCTGGGTCCAGAGGACCACTGTCACACGAAAAGGAGAGCTAATGACATTTAGAATGCTGAGACTCTAGAGGAGGCAGATGCACTCACAGCGAAAATGCCATTAGAGTCTCGTCATTATCACAGTCACAGTGTGACCTGCAGGTCTTGGTGTCCTCACCTGTAAAGTAAAGGAAGAGTGTTCAAGATGATTTCCAAAGGGCCCGTCCAGACTTATCTTTCTCTGCCTCCATCACTGTCTACACGTAACTTCATTATTTTAGTCAACTGCTGTTTTTGGCCATCACTGAGTGTCCAGTTCCACTCAAAACAGAGCTGAGTTGACAGACTGTGCCACGAGAGCTGGAAGTGCAGCGTCTGGGACACAGCCTCAGGCGTGTCTGTATTCCAGCCAAGTTCCTCTCTTCAGTTTAAGCTAACCTTGAAGCGCCCAGCATTTCCATGTCCCACTGTGGGATCTGCTTTATAGGCTGAAATGAGATATGTGTCTCCCTATTAATATCCTCACACTGTCTGAATGCATTTTAAAAAGCTCACCGTGTTCGGCAACTTGTGGGCCTGTTTTTGTTATTGTTGGTTGGAGCCGTGCATACTTGACTTAAAAGTTAGCACCAAACGCAGCTTTATCTGATCAGGGAAGCATGAAATAGAGAAGGAATGGGTAAATTTCCTTTGCAAAGCAGATACCGCTGGATGCATTTTTCATGCTAGAGATTTGCATCAACTTGAATGAATGGCAGTGGTGGTTCTCACCAGGTGAAGGGAGTGCCAGCGAGGTCAGAGAGAGAACAGTATAGAGTATTGCAAAGATTACTACTGGGTCCAAGGAACGGGACATGAGGCAGTGACCATGTTAACTTGATTCCCTAATCTCCTCCTCTGTTTATGCAGGGCTCTTCGGTTTTCAAAGAGTCTTTATATTCCTTTATTCATTTGATTGCCATAGTACCTAGGAGGTGACCAGGGCATAGGTCATTATCTCCAGTGACAGGAAGCTGAGGTTTGGCAAATGGCCAAGGTCAAATGGAAAAAGACTAGAAGCCAGGTCTCCCAACTCCCTAGTCCAGGGCTCTTTCCTCTGCACCATGATGCCACAACCACTGGGATTCAAACTTGAACTTTCTGAAGGTAGAAACTGCCTTACTCATCAATGTATGCCTCGGGACTTGGCATACATACACAGTCAAGAAATTTTTGTTGAATTTCTTGAACTCTAGTTTGACTAATGAGAGAGCCTGGCCTTTATGAACTTACTTAGGTACAGACAGAAAAAGTCCAAGTCATTACAGTACCTGCAGGCTCCTATGTGATCTGATCCCTGTTATCTTTCTGACCTCATCTTCTTTTTTTTTTTTTTTGCGGTACGCGGGCCTCTCACCGTTGTGGCCTCTCCCGTTGCGGAGCACAGGCTCCGGACGCGCAGGCTCAGCGGCCATGGCTCACGGGCCCAGCCGCTCTGCAGCATGTGGGCTCTTCCCGGACCGGGGCACAAACCCGTGTCCCCTGCATCGGCAGGCGGACTCTCAACCACTGCGCCACCAGGGAAGCCCTGACCTCATCTTCTTTTACTTCTCCCATTGGTCACTTCACTCTGGCCACTCTGGCCTTCTTGCTGGTCTTTACACATGCCAGACATTAGTCCTGCCTCGGGGCCTTTGCAATGGCTATTCCCTCGGCCTAGAACACACTTCCCCAGATACCCTCACGGCTAACTTCCTTGCCTTCCTCAAGTCTATGTTCAAACATCACCTCCTCTATAGGCTTGCCCCAAACATCCTATTTGAACATGTAACTCACCCCCACTCTGGTACTTTCCAATCTCTCTTACCTTGTTCTGTCTTATTCCTTGGCATTTTTTGCCTTCTATCACACTGTACACATTTCTTATTGTTTATGATTATTATTTATCATCTGCTTTTACCTACTAGAATATGAACTCCAGGAGGGCAAGGATTCACTGATGTGGATGTATCCCAAGGGCGTAGAACAGTGTCTGACACACAGTAGACTCAATAAATGTTGCCGAATGAATGGGTTTGCAAAGTTACAAACACACTTTTATTTCACAGAGAGGTTTTCTTTCTGGTCTATCCAAAGTGTATAAGCATAACTATGGTACAACTGGCCCTTTTTGGTACTGCAGGTTGGTCGGGGAGTAGGGAATCTGTCCCATTACTTTTGTTGAGGGGGAGGAGCAGCTGTGGCCTGAATCACCGATCTAGAATCTTCTCCCCCTGGGCATGGGCCTTTTGACTCTAGGCGGGGTTCTTGCAAAGAGGAATAGAGGGGCAGATGGAAAAAACAGGAAAACATATTCCTCATGGTAGATTTTCAGAGGGGTTCTCACATCTCAGAATCAGTAAGGAATAGCACTGAGAGGGCTGCAGAGAGCACTGCTAGATGTTGAGGAACAGATAGAATGTGGCACCAGATCCACTGACATTGCAGCACAGGAGCCAGGACAGGGATTCAAAGCAGACGGGCAGGCATTGAGTTCAAAGGGCACACGGCTTCTTCCAGCCCTGGGCCCAGGCCCGCACTGACTAGTGGGGCAGAGGCTGAGGGGGGAGGGCATTTCCAAGCATGCCAAGCCCCGGTACAGGCAAGCTGAAGAGCTGGCTTCAAGCGCCCAGACATCTGTATGCAGCAAGCTGGAGCCTTTGCTGTCGCGGGGCTGCTTGGTCCTAGGCTGGGCACCTGGGCAGGACCCAGGAGAGACTGTAGCTCGGGAAGGAGGCTCATGCTGTGCTCAGGCAGGACGAGCAGCCACTAGTCTGGAGACCTCAGGACTTCCTACATCACCCCAGGCCTGGTCCGGGAACTGGGGTCAAATGGAGCCAAAGGGGGAGAACTGGGGAGGGGTGTGGAGCAGCCCCAGCTGTGAGAGAGGGAGGGGGGCGGGGCGGGGCCAGGCAGGGCTGTCCCAGGTGCGAAAGGCTTCTTTTCAGAGACCACCAGCTCTTTATTCACCAAGGCCTTGTAGAGAGAGACTGCATGGGCTTTCAGAGTCAGGGTCAACGCCAATGTCACCGTTTTTTTTAAAGCTGGGCAAGTTGTTACCACGTCAGAGCTTAATTTCCTCACTCTCTTTCCTCACAGGAGTGCTGAAATAACCAACAGAGAGAGAGCGCTCAGACAACCTGTGCACTTCACGGGCACACTGAGGGGCCCCCTCTCGGGAAGAAGCAGCGGCCTCCCATCTTTCTACCATGGCCCCAGCCCAGGCAGGTTGGAGGAGCGGGGCCTGTTGCATGGCCTCCAGCCCACGCCCAGCCAAGAGATGGTTTATTTGAACTAAGAATTTAAATGTAAATATGCAACATCCCTTCTCCTCTCCCTCCACGCAGTGGGAGAGAGCGTGTGTCCACCTCTGTCAGCTGCAGCAAGAGTGCCCTGTGTGCAGAGATCCTATCTACACCGAAAAGAGCAGAAATATTAGACGCGGCTAAATAAGAAAACACAGATTATTGCTGGAGACCCCTAAGGCCTACTTTGTCTGTGCAATAGTTTGTTTTACTTTTCACAGAATTTATTTTGGCTGCAGCCAGATTGATGGTGATTATATCTGAAATCCCTCCCACATATCTGTCACATAAACACTTCGTTTAATTCAGGTCTGTAAAAGCTACAGGCCAACAGGGAGCCGGGTTTTCCAATTAATTAGCAGACGCTAATGCTGGGCATCTCGTCACATGGTCCAACGGCTCAGAGGCTGAGGGCCCAAGAGGGGATGGCACGGGGCCCTGGCCCCTTTCTCAGGAGTTTGCTCCCTCGGCCAATAAAGGAAAACCGAGGAAAAGATGGAGGAGGAGGAACGTCGCTCGCTGTCTAGCCTGCCTGAGGAGCAGGATTCCAGGCTACAGAGTGGGCCAAAGCCGTCCATCTGGGCATAGCCAGAGGAGGAGGGGGGATTCGTAGGCTTTTTGAAGTGGATACAAAATAAACCCCAGGCTTCCTCGGACTCTCTGTCGATAGAATCACTGGATCCGACACCTTCTGAGAAGGAAAAAGGGCCTTAGGGGCCTGTGGCTGGGGAGGGAGGCCCCTGCTCAGGCAGCCGAGGAGGGACATGGAGCCTGGAGTCTTGGCAGCGACGGCTCTGACTCCCCGAGACCCCCAAACCGCCTGCTCCCCAGTGGCTGCTAAGGCCCTGCTGTGCCCGGCAGGATTTCCTTCTGCCTGATGGGAGCGTGCCCCTAACAGGCCGCATATGCCCGCCAGCTGCTGCACTCCTGCCCACAGCTGAGACAAGAAAAGCATTATTTCCTCCCGGCCTTCTCATCTCCGGGCCTCTGTAACTTCACAGGCCTGCTTCGGGCATCGTTAACTCGGTGCTGCTTCTCAGGGTGAGTCCCCCTTTGCTCAGAAAAGCCCCTTTTTATTCTCTCCATCCCATCTGCCTTTCCGGTTGACGTGGGGTTCCTCCACTAAGGGGCTGGGAGTATGCAGAACTTCAACAAGGATATTTGGTTTTCAGAGGCTTTATCTGCATCCTTACTGATTTGGAAGAGGCTGTCCCAAGCCTGGGAGAATTCCTGGTATCACAAGAACAAACATTTTTTGAGCCTCTGGTCTTTATACAGACCATCTCATTTCATACCAAAAAACCCGGCCAAAGAGCTATTTTGAACCCCATTTCGCAGAGGAGGGATCTGAATGGAGAGGGGAAAAGATGAACCGGAGGTAACCCAGCCAAGAAGAGGCTGAACTAGCCCTCAATCCGCGTCTGCCTGAATCCATGTGCTAAAATAATCCAGGGCTTTCCAGAAAGGACACTGGGACCTGGAAGCAAGACTTTCCCACTCTTGTCTTTGCTGTGCCACTGTAAGGATGGCCCCAGTCAAGTCCCCAGCCTTCCCTGGGTTTTGCTTCTCTCTGTGTAAAGGAGGGGTGGGTAGCACCGCCCCAGGCCCTGCCCTCCAGAGCTGCCTGCCTCGATTCTACCTCCAAATAACCGCAAGAACTGGGCCAACCTCAACTCTCAACCTGCAGAGGGACGGGAGGCCAAAAACCCAGCTCAAGCCATATCCAGTTACTAACTAAACACTCGTCTTTCTTCCCAACTGAAACTGGACAGGCCTGGTGCTTAGGGCTCTTGAATTTTTAACCCTTTCACAGCACCTGTTTTTTTTCCCCCCAAAGTGCATAAAGTACAAGTCTCAGATTGGTCAGACATTACTCAGCTCAGACCTCACCTGGGGAGAAAGATCTGCGGGAGCCTAAGCAGGACACACCATTTTTGACTTAACCAGTCCTAATTGTTCACTTCTGTCCCTTTTTGTAAATGTTACTTTGGAAGTGTGATTCCTATTTCACCCTCCTTCTTAAAACAAAGGGTGCCATTGTTTAGAGGGCCAGAGGAGAGAGGGAGGGGACAGGAGTTGGGGTCAGGGGTCATGTCTTGGTACAGACATGCTGTTCCCTAAGGTGGAGCTGGGGTACTGCAGGCTCCTGGGAAATGCCTATCCAATCAGGGCGCCCCAAGTCTGCGAGGAACTCCCCATCTAATTACTTCAAAGGCTCATTTAACTCCTTATTCCTCTGAGGTCTCCTCTCAGGACAAGCCTGGGGTTAGAGTTTTGTTCTCCTGCACTGAAACTGACTGGATTCCAAGATTTTTAAAGCTCCACTCCCAGGGCCAAAAACAGACAAACAAACAAAACTGAAACAGAACAAAAAGCAACCTCAGGGGACAGTACTGTAGAAACCATGAGGATCCAAATTCCGATACTCTTGCATTCACCCCAGCATTAAGGATGTGATAGTCACAGCCAGGAAACAAATGCAGAGCCTGAGTGCTGGCCTCCAGGCTCAGAGGCCTAATTGTCAGACTGTGTTTCCAGATGCAAGGTTCCTGCCTTTGGCACGAACGTTTTCTATAACAAACCCACTTTGGGGTCATTTATCAGTGCATAAATACACACCTGGGAGGTGGGGGACAAGCCCCCATTTTTCTGGCTTTATAAATACGGAACTCACGTTTCTCCCATTGACACTTGCAGAGGAATGATCGATTAGAGGGCCTCGCACCATGGAGCAATTTCAAATAAACCAGAGTCGGCTGTGCATATATGCTCCAGCTCTCCACGCTCTACAGAGGAAACAAGCTTTCCCTTCCAGCCTCTTCCTTGTTAGGTGAGCAAAAGTAAAGACCCCAGCTGAGAGGCAGTCCAGCTTCAGGATTCTGACTCAACAAGGCATGGGGAGAAGGGTGTGGACTCTCAGTTCCACGTGCTGCTCAGCAAACTGGGCGGGAACAGGAAGTCCAGAACTCAGCACTCAGGCCTCCAGGACTACCTGGGACCAAAGAGATGGAAGTGGGTGAGACTCACCGCTGGGTGACTTCCCAGCGTCACTAGTTATAGGGACCTAGGACCACCTCTGATTGTGGGCCAAGTCGGTAGTGTTTCAAATGGAAAGATTTGAGAAAACCCCTAGCATTGCTGGCTAACCCAAAATATTGTCTGCATCTGATGCCTGCAGTGACACCACTGGAAACCCATTTCTTTGCGTTGACCATGTTACCAGCTTGTAACATGGTGCAGGTACACTGGGAGGAGGTGGGAATATACTGGGAGGAGATGCGGGTGGACTGGGAGGAGATAGAAGGGAACTGGAAATCGGTAACAGGAAAAAATGCACGAGAGCCAGTGAGGACTCAGAAAGGGCCCTAGGGTTAGACCTGGACATTAACAGTCACCTTAAAGAAGGCAGCTCCAGTCAGTGTGCGAGGGGGGTTGTGAGGCATGAAGTAGAGGCAGTGTGTATGAAGCTTCTTTTTTCCACAGGTCTGGGACTGAAGGAAAGATGAGAGAGCTTCAACTACTGCTAGATAAGACAACTGAATGAGGGATTTGGGGGCACCTTCTAGACTTTTGGGGCAGTTCACATAATACACTACATGTGAAAATACCTTCAAAACAGTAGGGGGGGCCACATGGGAGAGAATTTGGGGTCCTGATTGTTAACTGGTAGGAGTGTTGAATCAGCAGACAGGGGAGACTTGAGCCTCGGCCGGCCGGCCGTGCTGTGCCCTCCACCTCTCTGACCCTCCACAGACTCTCGGGGTTTCTGTCCAGAACTTCAGTGACTGTGGCTTCTCCACTTCCGCCATTATACCGGCCCCAGGAAATGAAGCCTGAGCCTTGAGTGCCTGGGAGGGAAGGGTGTGAGGGAGGATTACTCCAGCCACCCCCTCCTCCTATTAGACCCTCTTTCAACACCAAGCAGGCTTCTGGCACTTGCTGAACTTTTAGAGGGAAAGACCAGCTTGGGGAGGGGAGGGCTAAGTGGAGCCAGTGAATGTCTTGGGAGGAGAATTGAATTACCCCAAAGAGGGCTCTCTTCTTGGAATCCCTGAAAGCTTGTGTGACAATATAATTAAGTAGGAGGCCACAACAGCCTGTCAAATTGGAAGTGTGCCTCTGGCGTGCCTAAGGGGATGGGTGGGTGAGCACAGCTGGGGGCGTCTGGCCTGCCATCAGCGCAGTAATTCCAGGTATGCACTTCTCTCTGTCAGTTCCTGAGAATCACAGATGAAGTAAACAGAGGCTCTGAGCCTTCCACAGGTGAGGATGCCAGCTACTCACCGGCTCACTTCAGCAGGACAGAGCCACCCACGGGAATTTCTGACACCCCAGCCCCACCTGACCTCTTCTTTCTCCAATCTCAGCCTCACGGTCACGTATTTTGGGGGGCACGTATGCAGGAGCATTGCCCACGTATCACCACCACGTTTGCTCCTTTGATATGGAGACTGGTGCAGCCAGGAGAGGCTTTGCATCCAGGGCAGAGAGGCAGAAAGAGAAAGAGAAAGAGAAAGAGAAGGAAGGGAGGGAGGGCCCTCGACTGAATAACAAGAGACCTTCCAGCTAACTCAGTGGCTCAGTTTCCCCACTGGTAATTCCTCCCACCCCACCTCGACCTCTTCCCAGTCCGCTGTACCTCATCATCCTGGTCCACCACCATCACCACACAGCTGTTTCGGCCTAACTCAGGGCTCCAAACGGAACAAATCTTTGATTGGAAATCATTGCTGAATAACCGGCGGTGGCCTCCTAAGCAAATGTCATTATCCACTGACCACAGACCCTAACACACATATGTAGAGATAAACATATATGTGTTCTGTCTGCCAAGCATTTAAAATAAACGTTACCACAACACCTCAGCTATGTAGACTTTTTTTAAAAAAATCAATATTGCCTCAAGCTAGCAAATAAGGAAGGAAATCACTGGGAAATGCATTATTCATGAGCTTGCCAGAGTGCTGATGACTGGCGGTGATAAGAGTCCCAGTGTGAGCGAGCTGCAGTCTGATAGCTCCGTATCAAGTCAATCTATCCAGCCTGCTTCCTGTTTTTGGGAGCAGGGATATCGGCTCTCATCACTTTTCTCGTCTCTCTCATTTAGGAGAGTGGGATCTGTGCACCTGTGGGAAATGAACCTGGCTTTTACTCCGGTCATGACACACAGGGAGCAGGATGGAACCAGGCGAGGAGAGGACCGAACTCCGGCGGGGGGGGGAAACCCTGTTGAGAACTACTTAGAACTCTGTCCTCTGTAGCTCTTCAGCCCACACCTTCCTGTGAGTGAGAAAAAAATCACTCTCAGCTTTTGAGAATTTTAATCGGCATGAGGAAACGATGAGAGGACATGAGTCAATATAGAGCCCTTGCCTGATGAAATTATGGGAAAGGCTCTCAGAAGGCCGAGCACAGGGCTGGTTAGCAATGGCTTGGCTGCCTCATCATCAGTTAGCTTTGCTAGCAGAGACAGGCCACCAAGCCTGGAGAACGGAGGATGAGGAGAGAGGAAGGGGGCTCATGGGGCAGGGAATCCTTGGGACTTATTCACAGATCCTCTGCTGGCCCATCGAGTTGCCTTGGGCAAGACACTCCACTCCACCTGGGCTTCGGAGCACCTCCCCACCATTAAAAAGCCAGGAACCCCACAGTGTCAGGAAAAGCAGATCAATTGCTTCTGAAGTGTTGCATGAACTTGAGTGGAGAGAGAGGGAAAACGGAGGAGTAAGAAAAAATTGTTGTGTTCAAATGAAATTTCAAATGATTAACACAGACTCATGCACAACTTATGTGCACCTGAGAAATGTGTTATGTAAATGAACGCAGTTCTAAAGAGCACTAGTTCACACGTGATCACACATGCAGTGGGCATGAATCCCAGAACAATACGCACCGTGCCCATATAAGACACAGAGATCATTGGAAGAGGGAGATGATGGGTCATTTCCAGCCCTGCTGAATCAGCTACAATCATTTTTGTTAAGCCTCTGGAGGAAAGTAAGAGTCAGCTGTCTGAAGCAGTTTGTTACAGTCCCCCACTCCACTCCTTGCCAGAACTCCTGGCAGGCAGGGCGACCGGTACTTCTAGACAGCAGGGTCCACGTCAGAGATCAACGGATGCGGTTCCAAAGGATGGGGTGGAGGGCAGGAGCAGGGTCCAAGGACCCCGTCCTCCAGCTGCCCAGGTGCCAAACAGAGGGGAACAGAAGAAGTGTCATCCCCTTTCAGTCCTGGCCGAACCGGTCTCCTGGGCAGGCAGGCAGGGTGAGCCAGAACCAGTGCCAGGCAGAGCCCAGGCAGCAATGCTCAGCTGAAGGCAACGAGGGCATTACTCAGCACAAGCAATGAAACCCCCGTTAGAAAAAATCACACCATTTTTCACATGAAAAAGTTCGAGTTACAGATTTCTTTCTTCTTTATGTTACATTGGTATTTTCATGTGCATACAGGGCTTTGAAGGAGGTTAACAAAGATAGATGAGTAGCAATTTCGTTGGTCCCACTTTACCAAATAGAGAAGAGTCATCATTTATACTCACATGGTCGACTGTATTCAAGCACATGTTCCTAAATTGTGTGACAGCTGTGCTTTTAATTGAGCTACCTTTCCTCCTGCAACGTTACTTGTGCCACAGCAGTTACCTGAAGGAAATGCTTGCAGGAATCTCTAGACAGAACTATCGTGATACCCACCAGGAAGTAGAAAGAATAGCTGAGGAGCAGAGAGCTTTTGCCAAGCTCGTGCATGGTACTCTCAGAAGACACATGTCTTTCAGCCTCTTGCCCAGATGTGGCACCTAGGTGCCAGAGCCCAGGAGCAAAAAGCACTAACAGCAGAACCACATTACCACTGACGGCCAAGGAAGGGCTGTGGAAACAGTTCTGTGCGTTTGCTTTCTGGGTCATGAATCTGGGTTCATGTAGTGTAGGGACTGGGAGGAAAATACACAACAACAACACAAAACCCCTCTCCTTTTCGTAACAGTCCCAGAGTGTATCCCCATGTTACAAAACAACATAGAGTAATAGGACTTTGTATTAAAAGTCACCCTAAGAATCATTAGTCTGGTGTTTTCAAAACCGGGGTTTCCCAGAACATTTTTTCTAAAAGATGTTAACAGGTAGGCTGTATAAAAAGTATCCCACAGTCAATTAGTTTGGGAAATATTTCACACTCTCCCCATATATTCACAATGCACATTGAAATACTGAAGGCACTGAGAAGTACTGTAGTAGATAAATCTTCATTTTAATTTATTGAGCATCTGCAAATTTATCTAAGGATGGGACCATTTTCCCTTCAGTATAGCTAATAATATACTATGGGGTAATATTATTTTGCTTAAACATGTATCTGTCTTCCCTCTCCCCAACCCCCAGATGAGGCCCTCAGAATACCTGCTTGAATAAGGCAGCTTGTCGTATATGATTGATTCCTTTGATGGCCCCAATTTTTCACCCTTCCCTGTATCCATCTCTTTCGCCACGTAATTTTGCAGTTCCTTCCATAAAAGAGGAGGAGTACATTCCCTACTCTTGACGCTGAGTTGGATCATATGACTTGGTCTGGCCAATAGAAATGACTGTGGGCCAGTTCCCAGCCTGTATGATTCAAGGGGTTGTATGATTCCTCTTGCTCTCTTCCACCTGTGCCATTGCCACTGGAACATGCCTGGGCTAGCCTGCTGAGGTTGAAAGACATGTGGAGCAGAGCTGAGTCACCCCATTTGCCCCAGACAAGGCCAGCCTAGGTCAGCCAATAGCCAGTCAACCACAAGACAGGTGGCTGAGCCCAGCCAAGAACAGAAGTGCCTGGCCGACTCCCAGCTGACCCCAGAGGGATGAGCCATATGCACTTACTGTTGCGTGCCACTGAGGTTTTGTGGTTGCCTGTCATGCATCATGCAGCATCACTGAAACAATAGATAATTGGTGCAGTATAGAAGAAAGTACATGGGCTTTGGAGTCAGTTATATTTATTTATTTTGTTTGTTTGTTTGTTTGTTTGTTTTTTTTTGGTCATACGCGGGCCTCTCACTGCTGTGGCCTGTCCCGTTGTGGAGCACAGGCTCCAGACGCACAGGCTTAGCGGCCATGGTTCACGGGCCCAGCCGCTCCGCGGCATGTGGGATCTTCCAGGACCGGGGCACGAACCCATGTCCCCTGCATCGCCAGGCGGACTCTCAACCACTGCGCCACCAGGAAAGCCCGGAGTCAGTTATATTTATATCCAAATCCTAGCCCCACTCTCTTTCAACTGTGTGAACCTGAGCAAGCCACACAACATCTCTCAGCTTTAGCTTCCTTGTCCTTGAAACAAAGATAACGTCAGAGCATCATTATCAGGATCAGGATCAACAGAGATACCATATGAAAGCAACTAAAATAGTGTCTGGCCCATGATAGGTGATCAGTAAGTGTTGCTTCCTTTGCCTGGAATTCTTTAATTGAACCCACAGAACTTTCAGCTAAGGCTGAGTACTTTGGTGTCTTCATGCATAGATTTGAACAGTCTGGAATCAGAACGCATCACGATTCCCAGGCATAGAGGCCACCCTGATGAACATACTGTTTAGCAGCCACTGCATCACTTAGTGATACAGCAAAGACTTCTTTCCAATATTTCAATTTCTATATCAATAGTCTTCTACATCCTTTTCAAAGGTCACAGAGTAACCCATAGAGTGAGTACATCATCATTTATTTTGCCATTTGGGATGTTTCCATCATCGTTCACCACTAAATAAGGAGTAAATGTGTATTAAATACCAAGATAGATGAAGTGATGTAATCATAAAATAGCACATAATGAACAAAAGAATAGCAAAAAGAAGACAAAGTCTTTAAAACTGACATTCAGAATAATGGCCCTGTGTCATCAATGAACACTTAACATCTCTGCAACATTTCTGTTGAAGAAGAGGCACAGCTAATATATTCTTGAAAACTGTCTGTCCTGAATGGTTAAAATAAAAGCTTTGCTGTCTGCAGGAAGAAGCCACAGTTGTCTGAGAAATGTCACTTCTGAAGTGCACCAAAACCAGATAACTCAAATTTGCCTGCAGATTCTTAGAAAAAAGATGAAGCCCAACCTTTTCAAATTTCAAGGGTTCCAACTGGTGAGATTTGACTGTTAAAACCATCATGCTCTCTCCACCCTTGTGAATCTATATTTATTCCTGGTCCTCTCAGTACGTAGGACAAACAAGAGCAGCAGCATCTGCCTTTCTCCAAAGCCCTCTGTGAGCTCAGAGTCCCCTGAAAATGCCATTTTCCCCCTCCCTAAGCCTTCCAGTAGGTACCTCTGAAAACAGCCATGGCCAACTGGTCACCATTAGCTGATCGCTCACTCCTGGAGGAAGTCACCCTGGCCTACAGCGGAAGTCCATTTCCAGTTATTACCACTAGACAAACGGCTTTTAAATTACATCCTAAAAGGCTAACAGGCCATTTGTCTTTTTCAGTAATGGCACAGAGATACTGTATTACTGCCACCCCAGCCCTGCAAAGGGGCTCTGACTTGCAAGGGGGAGTGTGGGTGGGTGGATAGGAAAGGGGTCCAGGAGACAGAAACACCTGACGTGGGGGGCGTGGGATGGGATTTGATTCAGAAAACCTGGCGGCTTTTCTAGAGCCAAATGGGGGCACGCGCACTGGCTAGACCTCGGAGAAGGCAACGCTGAGGTGGTTTTCCCTGGCAGGTGTCTAAGAATAACAGAGAGAACTGGAGCTGAGCTTCTGGAATGGGAAAGGTGAGTGAGTAGGAGAGGCACTGGAGTAGGGAGAGATAGACCAGAAAACGCCTATGACCGAGGCTCGACCAGCAGGCTAGAGTTGGGACTTTATCCTCAAACATGCGACCCCAGGAGCATGGACTTGCCAAGGAAGCAGCCAGATGCTCTGACTCTGAGCTCAGCCTCTGGGCTTCCGGCCTTGCCCCTTACTACCCTTGGGACATCTTAAAAGCCGGGAACTGCTACCTCCACCAGGCCAGGCGTTAACTCTGTGACATGTTATGAATAGGGAAACATTAAAGAAAGAATTCCGGCATTCCTCCTCCATGCTCTAAAGCCTTTGTTTACCTTATTAGTCCAGGCCTGTCAGTTCCCCCGTGAGCTGACAGGTCTGGAGGGTGAAGGAAGCTGTCACCGCATGGTTTCCACGCTGACAGTCTGTCTCGCCTTCGTTTCAGCACATAGCCTGCCTCGAGGCACCAAGTCACGCTACATCTTTCAGATCGTGGCCTCCCGGGGGCATGGCGAGACCAGAGCCCCCCCGTCTGGAGCCCAGAGAATCACACAGAGGGGCCTCTGGGCCTGCCAAGAACAAAAAGCTGCCAGCTTACAGGGATGGAGTTATCATCATCTCACATGGCTGGCTCCCCGGCTTCCCAGGGAGGAGGTGCCACTTCTGTGGGATTTTCTCCCTCCTGCTTTCTGCAAGACACCTGAAGCCCCCCCTTCGTGGAAGCAATCACTGGCTGTTTAAGATACTCCACATACTAACCTCACGTCCCTCAAACTGGAGTTTCACACTCTTAGATATGCTCACTGTACAAAGAGTAAGCATCACTTATGTTTAGGAGAGTTGATTTTATAACGATAAAGAGTTTGTGGGGGAACCGCTATTTCTAGATTGGAACAAACACAAACATTAAGAAATAAAATGCATATTTTATGTGCTTTTTTAAAGATAACACGAAAGTCGAAGATATTTCATTCTTATGGAATGGAGTTAAGCTCCTAGATTACTTGGATTTACATTTCCACTCTTCTCTGATATTAGGGATGCTTTGGTGAAAAGTTTAAGAACCACTTAACTAGCATGACAAATTACAAAATAGTTCCCAGTATCCAGTTTCCAGCAAGTCTACAGAATATGTCTGTCTCAAGTTCTTCATTTATAGCAATAATAAAAAAAAAAATAGTATTCATATGCCAAGTGCTATTCTAAGCACTTTATATGAATTATCTTCTTTAAATATGGCCACCAACCAATGAAACAAGGACTGTTACAACTGTTCAAAGAGGTTAAGTGATATGTCCAAGGTCATGAAGCTTCAAAGTGGTGGGACCAGGATTTAAACCCAGTCAATATGACACCAGACCTCCCTTTCTTAGCCATTCACCCACACAGACTAGAAAATGAAGGGCCTGGATCGAGTGATCTCAAATGTCTCTTTCAGCTTTGCATCCCCAGGGCTAAAGTACAAAAAATACGATCAAATAAAGAGAAACTCTTTCTTATAAAGACAAATCCAAGACAGTCAGGGCATCCTTAGTTTGGTCTCCTCCACTTTTGGTAGGAGGGAATTTCGAGCTGGCCTCACTACTAGAACCAATTCAGGCAAAATGGAATCTGAGAAAGCTTCTTGGAGGAAGCCCTCGGAGTGGGCTCGGAGAGCAAGGACCCTAGGGGCTTTCCAAAGCATCCACAGTGCCAACATGTGTAGAAAGGGAGTGGTTGCTTAGTAGCTGCACTCGCCTAGAAAGCAAGTGGAGAAGACAACAGTCAAGTGACAAACGTGTGATGTGAAAGGAGGCAGCACGGCTGAAGAGTGGGCTCAAGAGGAAAGCCTATCTGTCTGTGGGCTCCTGAGGGCTCTACAGGGACACCTGGTGCCCAAACCCTACCTTCCTTCCCCTTCCAAATGGCCTTCTGGCCCTGTTCTTATAAAAAGCACAGTAAAGGCAGGTTTAATCCACCGAATCAAGGGAAGAAGCAGACAGCCATGCGAGAGGTCCAGGGGAAGAGAACACAAAGGGAGGGGAGCCTCAGTGAGAAGGTGTGTGTGAGGGAGGGGAGGCCCCACCAGTCTCATGGCCCATCAAATGCTGGGGAGCGGCAGTGGGGCCATGGGCTCAATACTGGAGAACATGGAGCTTTTATTAGCATTGACCTGAAGGCTCTCTTTACCCATCTGTCTCTAAACGTCCACCCCTCCTCCCGCCAACAGTCCAGAGCTTCAATGCCTCCCCACTCCTCCCCCAAAATACTTGGCTCAAGATAACGCTCCCAAAGAACCTGGCCTCATGTGGCCAAGGATGTGATACAGGAGAGATTTCAAAATATTGAACTCTTGGTACAGCTTGGGTATCAACTGACCAGAACAGGTTCTCACCAGATAACTTCGTGTTAAGTCCCTTCTGCCATTTAGCTTTATAACCTTCAGTGATGTCTCCCCACGTGGGGCAGGCAGTCATCCTTATAATTAGCTGCTGTGGATTTCCCCCAGTGGCAGCACCTGCCTCTCTGCCCCAAATCCCTCTTCGTACCCACATACTTCCCTCAAGTCCTGGGCTCTCTCCAGCAAAGACCACTAAAGCACATGACCCGCACATCATTCATTCTAACCTCCAAGTTGTCACCCAACCTCTCCCCCTGGAAAGTGCCCTCTCCTCCGCTCCACTGGCCACACGTCCCTGCCCTGAGCTCTGCCTATGGCCTCCTGACTCCAAGAATGCTTCCCTCCAATCCAAACAGTGTCGTTAGCATCTCTTCCAGGACACTGTAGCCGGACTTGGCATTTGATGTTAGGAAGCTCCGCTCTTGAGTGAACACCGCCTTACCATGTTCACTTGACTGCTTCATCCACGAGTTCTGCCACCCCACCAAGGTTGTATGCTCCTTGAGGGCAGGGAGCAGGCTTCGGTTTCCTCTTGTAACCCCATGGTGCCCAGGGCAGGACTGAGCACTCTGCAGGTGTTTAACAACCACCAGGCAATCCAAACTGACCTATGCCTGGATCTGAGCCCTGGCCCTGACAATGGCAGTCACCTCTGTTCGGGGGCCTCTATAAACTGAAAGGTTGGACTGTGGTTCTCAATGCTGGCATCACGTTAGAGTCACCTGGGGACTTAGAAAAAGTCTCACTAGCCAGGGCCTACCCCAGGTCTTCTGTTTGAATAGTGTTGGATGGGAACAGACATTCGTTTTTGTAAGGTTTTAAAGCATTCCAGGTGATTCCAAGGTGCAGCCAAAACTGAGAACCACTGGATGAGATCATCACAGTCCTGTGCACTTTGTGCTTCCACAAACTGAACTGAATTGGATGGTATTCCAGGTGAGGTCATCCCTGAGAGAGGGTTAGCTTTAAAGCTCTTCCTGACTGATAGGCAGGGAGAGGCCACCGGTGAGGCTGTAGTCATAGCTGCTGTCAGAGCCCACGGCGGGTCCTCCCCGGGGGCTGTTCTTAGGTGATGCTTACTCCAAAGGACTCTTAGATGCTAAATGAAAGGGTTAATTAAGGCCTCCCCCACATCTGCCCCCTCCCCCTCCCTACGTGCTCTTTAGAGTGTCAGGAAAAGTTCAAGATTGCTGCTGGCAGGTGTGCCAGAACTCTTGCCTGAACATATTGGATTATAAAATATGTGGATGTGACAAGCATATCTGACAGGTCCGTTTGCTTCATACTAAGATGATGTTTAGAAGAAAGACATGTTTTTGCACCGTTGTGGTTTAGAGTGTTTTGGTTGTTTTGTGTGTTTCCCAAGTGTTTTCATTCTTTCCTCGTTCTTGAAATACGGTCCTGACTTTGAGTTGTGACATCTATTAAAAACTAAGCTAATGAGAAAGCGAAACCCATGGGAGTACATTAAATGCCACTCAGGAAAGTTGATTCCGGATCCTTTTCAAAGCCAAATCTTGGACACCAAATCACGCTCAATCACAGACCTTCATTTTTCCTTGGATAGAAAAGTCTTTTTGTAACTCTCCCTCATTGTGGGGCTGCATAAATGGGGCATATTCATATTCTCTCTGACCCTCCCTCCCTCCTTCCTTCACTCTCTCACTTGTTGAAACAAGCACAGTAATTGCATTACCAGATTTCCAGGATTAACTTTTCGTTCAAGGAAAAGTGCTCAGTTTGAGCGTGTATCTGTAATTAGAGGTGGTAGGGTAATTAGCTGCACACAGCTAGATTGTGTCTACAAGGAACCTAGAAGACAGGTCTGTTTGTTCTGTTTCATCAAACAATTTAATCAAACAGTGAGTGCCTTGCTCACAGGCCTCACAGAACAAATATTTGCTGATTGATTAATTCATCAAACAACTGGCCAATTCAGTTAAACCAGCTCTTCGCTGTCCACTAAGCCAAGGAAAGAAAAATAATTGACCTAAGTCTTTCACTTTTTAAATGGCTGCTTTGCTGCCTTATAGAAACAACGACAGAACAGCACATGGTAAAGGTGTTGAAACCCACTTCTTTCTTTCCTTTTAATGTCTTTCCAAAATAAATAGCATTTAAAAATTAATAGGCTACAAAATGAAAATCTACAAAAGACACTCATCACTTTGTCTACCCCAAGGCCCCTTCCCTGAGCAGCCTGTCTCCTTGGGGTCAAGGTGTGTCCCATCATTGAGAGGCTCTTAAGTCAGCGCATCCCTCCAGCAGAGCAGGACTGACCCGTGGAGACAGTCTCTCAAGTGCCAGGAGAAGGTGCAGCACATTGCTGGGGATGTTGCTGTGGACATGATGCCAACATCTCGATGCACAAGGAAAGCCCAGACTGGACCCTGGTGTCATGCCCATCTCACAGAGAAACCTCTGCTTTCTTTGTTGCTATTAGCAGATGGTAATGACTGGCTAGAAGCCCTGCTTGGCCCTGCTCTGCTGGTAGAAATTCCTGGTGGGGAGTGAAGTGTTTCAACACACTTAATTTTCCATTCTGGACCAACTGACCAGAGGAGATTTGTCTCTGTTGGGCCCAGAAGAAAGAAGTTTGCCCCACAGCAAGGCAAGGTTCCAGCTGTGCACAGAGTTGCCTGGCCAGAGAGGCTCTCTGCTGCGGCTGAGGGATGGCAGGGAAGCTGTTCTCCATGAAAAGCAATTTAAAGTGACATGATGTTAAAGGCCAAGAGTCCAAAAAAGGAAAACAGCCCATCACTTGTGAGTGATCCCCTGAGTCCGGACACATTTTTTAAAAATCCACCTCACAAATCGTTCAGTGTTTAACTTGAAGTCCATTTGTTAATTTGGTAAACACTGGCATGATATTGACAGTATGACTCTAATCCAGGCAGGAAGGAAGTATCAGGTGTCAGATGACTTCAGCCTCCTTTCCAGTCCCTCCTCACCTGAGGGTCAGGGAGGGGGTAGTGACAGTTCAGACAGCAGGTGGAAGAGCAGCGGAGACGGGCTCCTTAACCCTCCGTGTGCCAAAACACTCTCACTTGGGGTGGAGGGTGGAACCTGCAGAGCTTCCCTCTCTTTTAGCAGTATAGAGCAGTTTTACCATTCATAAAACACTTCTCACAGTTCCTGACTAATTAAATCTTCTGGCCTGTCCTATGAGACCAGCTGTGATAAGGGTTAACTTTTAAATTAACTTGGTTGGGCCACAGGGCCCAGCTTTCTGGTCAAACGTTATTCTGGATGTTTCCGTAAAGGTTTTTTGGGGGATGAGATTAACATTTTAATCAGTGATGAGCCTCATCCAATCAGATGAAGGCCTGAATATAGAACAAAGTCTGACCATCCCTGAGCAAGAAGGAATTCTGCCAGTTGACTGCCTTTGGACTTGATCAGCAACTCTTCTCTGGGTCTCCAGCCTGCTGGCCTACCCTGCAGATTTTGGACTTGCCAAGCGTCTATAATCCCATGAACCAATTCTGTAAAATCAGTCTCTCTCTCCTCTCTCAGAAATATATTTCTGTTGGTTCTGTTCTCTGGAGGACCCTGTCTAATACAGCAGAAGTGTTATCAACCCCATTTTATGGATGAGGAAACAGCTTCAGTGAGAACAGAAACCAAAATCAGGCCACTGCAACGTAAACAGGTCACAGAGACAGATGCTGGGTCTGTGTTCTAACATGATGACTTCGCCATTTAGTAACATAAAAACCCAGGGCTGGGAAAGAGCCCAAGAGTCGGGCTTTAGCCCCTGCCATCAGGCAGGCATATGTCTTGATCATATCGCTTCTATTCTTGAAGATTTCCAGGCATGTAATCCCACTCCTCACCTCCGCGACCCATTGCTTCTTCCTCCACTGCCAACTGGAATGACCTTCTCTCCTAATTTAAACTCATTTTCTTTGGTGATATCACCCACACAGGAGAAAAGTACTGCTTATAAAGTTTCTAGCAGGAGCCCTCCATGAACTAAAAGACAATTTTAAATAGCATGTGGCACAAAGCTAAGAACACAGCAGATGCACAGAATAAACAGACAATTGTGTTTGTGGTATCCTACAAAGGTGATCTAGGCTTCGTAAACTATAAGGCAAATATACAAATGGAAAGTATTGTCATCATTAATGTTCCAGGTTGCAGGACCGGATGAAGTTGAGAGAACACTCAGTTTCTCAGGTATAAGAAGCAGATCATAAAAGCTTCTGGTTCAAGGCTGGGACTACTCCATGCTAAAAATTAGTTTAAGTGAGATGATATGAGATTTAACACTCTAAATTTAACTAAATAAATTCTGGACCCCTGGCTTAGACCCTCTCCAAACCCTCCAAATCCTCTCCTTTCTTCATAGTAAAATAAATAGGTGCCCCTTCTTTTATTAAAGAGAACTGTTTTGGTCACAAGAAACGGAAACCATCTTACATTAACTTAAATACACACAAGTGTAGGTCTCACAGACCCTGAAGGCAAGAGCAACTAAACCTAAGGAGGGGACTGGAATCAGAAAATGGAAAGCCATGGGGAACCCAGGGGCTATTCCTCCTTTCCTCTCACAACGACTCCATTCTTGTCTCTCTGCTAACTCAGTCCACAGAGTGGGGAAAAGCCTCCTTCCTGGTCCAAAACTGATAATGTCTTCTTTGTTCAAAAGTCTAGCCAAGAATGAAATCTCTTGGTTCCGATTCCAGATTCTTGGCTAAGGAATTTTGACTGTCCACGTTTAAGCCAGATGTTCACCCCTTATCCAGTTGACTGTGGCAGGGGTCTGGGGTCAGTTAGTACCTCCCACGTGGCTGGCAGAGGACCTATGACTATACACACTTGTGATCCAGGACCATAGGATGGAGACAGGAAATTCACCCCTTAAATTGTCAACCATACCAGTGTTTCTCAAAGTTGCTCTGTATCCAAACCACCTGGAAAGCTTAGAAAAAACACAGATTCTGCAAGCCTACTCTAGCTCAGAGATCTTGGACCAATAGCTTCCAGCTGCCAGCAGCATTGTCTACTTTCCCCAGAATGTTCTAGGAAGGGGAAGGATAATCAGTACATTTAGAAATAGCCTCTTCCCCTTTTCCCACCCCACCCAAATGATTCTGTGCAACTGTCTGAAACCCCTTTTTGGGGAAAGCACTGTAAAACATCGTCAGGCAATGCAGAGTAAGAGATGGGGAATAATAATCTAATAACCCTGTATCAGCCTTTCACCTTGTGTCAAGTGCTCCCCCACTTACTAAGCGCTTCCTGCCAGCTGGTCATTGAGCGAGGCTGTTTAATAAATATGGCCTCTTTCCATCTTCACAACAATCCCACAAGGTACATGCTTTTTATTCTCATTTGACAGATGAAAAAAGTGAAGCTCAGAGAGGTTAAGGGACTTGCCCAAGGCCACTTAGCTAGTCAGTGACAGAACCACTTGTATGCTTGTCTCCCTCAGTTCCATGAGGCCAGGGATGATATGTCACTGCTTTTGCCCCTCCCAGTATCCACATGCAGCACTTGGTGCCTGACACAGGACAGTTGCTCGGTAGTGTTTGAGGGGCAAATGTAAAATAAATGAATGGCAGCCTGACAGTCTTCAGCGAGCCCATTCCATGTATTCCTACCAGAGCTCCCCACCTGTCTAGTTGTTGCACCTTGGCAGGTCTTGGTGGGTTATAAGTCGACTGAGATACATAACCTCTCAGCTGCTGGGGAAGCCACAGCCCATGGACCAGTAGCTTCCTGTGGCTGGAAGCAGCCTTGTCTACTTTCCTTAGAATGTCCAACAATATTCTGTTCTACAGATGGTATGATTTGAGAAAGTGTGGGAAGTATATAGCACAGTCTCATTTAAAGAGTAAATATATGTCCTGCTAATTAAAAACTTGGAAGGTGGGCTGTGAACCCACCCCAACCCTTTCGAGTTATCCTGAGACATTTAGAGAATTGTTCTGGGACTTCCCTGGCAGTCCAGCGGTTGAGACTCCGTGCTCCCAATGCAGGAGGCCTGGGTTTGATCCCTGGTCAGGGAACTAGATCCCGCATGCTGCAACTAAAGATCCTGCAAGTCACGACGAAGATCCCGTGCGCCACAACTAAGACCCAGAACAGCCAAATAAATAAATAAATATTTTAAAAAGAAAAAAAAAACCCACATTGGCTCACCTTTAAAAAAAAAAAAAAAAAAAAAAAAAAAAAGCAAATTGTTCTGTATCCTCTCTCTTGGGAAAGTCCTAGATGACAGCACTCATGAGCCAGCAGCCTGCTCCCTTCCAGCAGGAGCACCCAAAGGCTCCAGAGTTAAACTCAGACCTTAATGAAAGGCCAGCAGCATCTGGCATTCTTCACGTGAAACCCAGAGGCCCCCAGCTTGATGCCAGGACTCCGAAACGCCTTTCCTGCCAGGGGATTATGTTCATTTGCACAGGATCTGAGACAGAAATTCCAAAGAGATGATACTGGAAACCAAAGGCCTATATCGTATTAATAATACAGACAGGAAGACTCCCTTGGCAGCTGGTAGCAAACATATTACATAAAGAAGGGGCCCTGGTCCCAAACCCAGCCCCAGCAAGCCAGCCAGGTCATTTCAGATTACGAACAGACACAATTAAAACTTACTATGTCTATTAGAGACTTCGTCTCTGTTTAGCTATTCGGTTTACGCACTTACATGCTAATTTCTGAGTCAAAGAATCAGAGATCTCTCCAGATGAGGTATCCACCACAGCTCAGCAGGCTGCAAAAATCAAGCTGTACTTACCTTTCGTTGGATCCTCCATGCCTGTGTCTGGATGCAGCTGCAGCAATGAGCAGGGGCCAGAGTTGGTGGAAGGCTGGGTTACAAGGCACAGCAAGGAGAGCATCAGCTCTGCATTCAGAGGCCTTGGGTCGGAGGCCTGTCTCGGCCACTCACCAGCTGGGTGACTGTGAAAGAGAGAGAACCCACATTTTTAATTGACGATTTTAAACTTCAGCCAGCCCAGGCACCCTCAGCTCTCACCTATCCCAAACCCTGATTCCAGTTCCCAAATTCCTATACCCACCACTTCTTCAGTCAGCAAGCAAGCTAGCTAAGCAGAGGTCAAAAGCAGACAATCACACCTTTAAATGGTATGGGTTCAAACATACACAGACAGCCCTTCAGCTTTCTCATCTATAAAATGAGAACGCTAATAATCCCTGCCCAGGTTCTGAACCGTTATGGGTTCATATTCTTGCTCGGGATCATTAGTTGTATAACTTTATTTAACCTCTCCTGGCCTCAGTTTCCTCATCCATAAAAGGGAGATTGGCCTGTGGAGAGGGGTCATGAGATTGGTATATTTCATCTTTTGTAAGAGATTTCGCCACTTGTTCTTTTGGAACACTTAGATTATATTGGTTTGTAAGAGCTCTTTATATATTATAAACTTTAGCCCTTCCTCATTAATACCACATTTTTTGCTTAGTTTATCTTTTATTTATGACCTATAAAGTGCTTAGCATGGTGATTATGACATTGGCAGCAATTTTATTATTGAGATATGGTTTCTAAGTGGAAAGTTCTAGAACAAGATGAGCTATCATTACTTTGTTATTACCAGCAAGGGCAAGGCTGGACCCAAAGAAAAGGAGCTCCACCTTCCTGGAGAACTGAAGCCAATTTGAGCCAGCTGGAAGCAAGGGGTGCTATGGAGACAAATGTGACTGCCTAGGACTATGCTAGAGACCTGAGGTCCTCAGGTGAGAAAGACAAATGTTGAGAGGAACCAAGATCCCGAAAATGAAGGTCTTTCCTGGAATCAGATTACATCCCACCACCACCCACAACATATACACACACACACATCATATATCAGACATCACACATATACACACACATCACACACATCACACACATAAACATAACCGCCCCCCCCACACATCACACACATTCATACTCATCACACAAACATACATTTCACACCCATATCTCACACGCACACACACACACACACACATACACACACACGACACACACGACACACACGAGAGCAGTAGAAAGGCTCACAAGAAAGACTGCCTTACATCATATACCTTTGGAGAAAACTGAGAGGGCAGTTTGCCTGAAGAGCCGGCACTGGCTGGAACAGAAACCAGGCTGAGAAAGTGCCTTTGTGTGAACGAAGGTCATGGTTGCTTAACAAGAGGAGCTTCTGGGAGCAAAAGGAAGACAGTAATCTGGGTGCCTGTGTGAAGACCTTGAAGGACCTACACTTTCTATGATCCTCAAAGCAGCCCTCGGAGGTGTCCAGGACAGGTATTTACAGGCCATTTCACAGAAGGGGAAACTGAGGCTTCGGAGGTCCATGTTTCATTTTTATTTTCTTTTTCATGTTTTATTTTAAAACAGTTCACAAATATCAGAACCTGGGCCAGGATCTGGGTCTTCTGATTCCTATTCAAAGTCATTCATTCAACAAATATTTACTGAGACCCTACCTTGGGCCTGGCTTTAAGTTGTGGGTTTGTTTTAACACCTGGTTATAGAAGCTTCCTGAGTTCCTCAAGCCTTTCCATGTTGGCCTAATGCACCCTAGGATTCCCAGAATCCGAGTCTCAGGCTGCAAGGATCCTTGGAAAGGACTCTGGCCAGACTGGCATGTCTCAGGGTTTTGCAAATATTCCTATATCATATGCCTAAGAAAACAGAACACTGTTCTGTTTGCCAAACAGCTGGACCGTGGCAGCTCTAATAAAGACCAAGCTCAGGGGCCAAGCAGAATCCTCCAGTTTATTTAATAGCATAAGAGGTTTGCAAGTCTAGGAAATACCTCTGGTTTCACTGCCCTGGTTGAAAACCCTTTTACGTTCTAGTTCCTGCTGACTCAGCAAGATGAACATGGCTTGGGTTTGGGCTGGAAGGGAGGAAGATACCTTTGTCCCTAACCCCAGTTCATTGGCTTGCCAAAGCAGCCCCGTGGGCTCCGTCTCACTTCATTCCCCCAGCAAGCTCCTCCACCACCACCTGGACTGCTCATGGGTCTGAGCAGTGATGAGACCACAGAGACCCAAAGCATGCCCAGGATGGGCTGCCACATGGAACTCACAGCTCTCTTGGTCCCTCCCTCCTCCCCGGTACCCTCTCCCTCAAGAACTGCTCCCCTTTCAGGAAAGTCTAATCAGCCGGCGGCCAGATCCATGGTAACTGAGCTCAGACACTGGATCGAATGTCCGGTGGGCCCCCACCATAAACTGCAGGCCACATAATTCAACTTGATCCCTCACTCCATCCTACACTTTATATGCTTCGGGGGACACGGCGGCTGATGGTGAGAGAGATAAGTCCCTGAGATGGGGCTGCAAGATGAGGGATTGCTCTCAAATGGAAAAGTTACTTCAGATCCAAAGAGGGGCAACTGGCTCAAGACCTTGCAGCAGGGAGGGGAGGGCCACCCTGGGAAAGCCTAACCCCAGCCCCCGTTTTCCACTCTGACCCCCATCGGGAAGACTCAACCCTCCTCCTTACTCATGCCCCTGGCAACCTCAGAACCCTGCTGGGAGGTTTTGGAAGCCCCATTTTCTCATCTGTAACACGGGAAGGAGAAAATCTGCTGAGAAGATGAGATAAAATAGCAATGCACATCAGTCCTAGGAGGAAGAAACTTTGAACTGGGCAAGAAGGTTATTTTCCGTCCACATGACCTGGTAACCACAGAGCGAATGCTTCATTTTGTTCCCCAGCAGTGACAGGGTTGAGTGGGAATGATGGTGGCACTTGGTTTTTCACCAAAGGCCTATGCAGTTGATATGTAAGAAGACAAAGTCCCCCACAGGGCCTCAGAAAGAGGCTCGGACTCCACCCCTCTGTCTTCACAGATCCAGTGCCCCCAGACCCCAGGAAACCAGAAACAAAGGAGCAAGTGGGCCAGGCCCTCCTCATCTCTGTCTGCTCGCACCCTCCCAGCTCGGGAATCAGGCCGGAGGCCCATCCTCCCAGCGGAGGCCTCGCACCTTTTGCTGCCGTATACCCCGGGGTGCCATCCCCCCATTACACTTGAGTCTGGGCTTTTCATGTGCGCAAATCTCTCTCGTAACAGTCGTGGCCAGACAGGCCCAATGGTAGGGCCGCTGTGCAACAATGTTTAGACACATTGCTAAATATTTCCAGCTGCCCAGAGGGCCCCTGTACTATATGAGGTGAGACTGTGACGTTTCACTGCACAGGCGAGGACAGCCAAAGGGCATCCTCTCGACTTTTCTCTACTGTCCTCCATTTGATGAAAGACTTGTGGTTAAACCTTTATCTTCCATAAACATTTAAAATGCGGTTACCTTGATTTCCATGTCTCATTTTTGTTTTATTAAAAAAATGGGTTCCTTGCAGTAAAACATCTGATACTGTGGATGTTCTGCAGAAAACAGATGTTTCTCCATGTAATAGACGTTGGCGGGCCTCCGCATGCCCACCAGGCCTCACACTACCACTCAGATGCACGCACCCACACATGTGTCTCATGAAAGGCTGGGCATGGCTGGTTCCCACCAGGGACCCTGAGGCCACAAGGCCGCAAGGTTTGAGTCCCCACAGCCATGGCACCCTTGAGCCAAGAGGCCGGAGAGGTAACATGACCTGGGACTCTCACTGGGAGGGCTCACTGCCTCTGAGTTCCTGCTCCCTCTCTCTGCCTCTAAGGGGACAGGGGCAGAAGCTTCAAACCAAGCAGGCACAATCTTTCTCAAGGGCACACAAAGCACCCTTGCCAGCTCTATCCCTCAGGCACTGGGGCGGACTGGCTCACTCATTTCCCCAGGAATTTTCTCCCCATCCCCTCTGGAGATTCGCCTGGAACTGGCTGAGACAGCTGAGGCTTGCTTCCTTCCCAGGGATAGTAGCACCTTCATGGACCCTGAAAAATTAAGGGTTATCAAGACCCAAAAGAATTAGCTTCCTGCTATGGAATGTCTCCGGTACTCAGAAAGCTGTTTCTGGGCAACAGGGGACTGTCACGCTGGAGGGGGTCTCCACCACCCACATGGCCCTACCCACAGGACAGTATCCTAGAACTTGCCCAGCACTGGGATGACTGGGTTCCCTTTCAACCTGCCTCTCCTCCTCCCATGACCCCAGAAGCATCACTTCCCCTCTCTGTACCTCAGGATCACTTAAGGAAGCTGGGCTTTCCTCTCTCTGAGCTCCTATAGTTCCTACAAGCTGAAACTCTGAGCCAATGATTCTGTGAAATTATTTCCCTAGAATTATATTTATAATTCCAAGTAAGATTTGTGGATGCTTACAGAAGTGTACACAAATTTTAAAAAGAGAGAGAGAGAGAGAGGATGATGATGATGATGATGATATTATAGCAAATGACTGAAAAACAAGGGTAGAAAAAATAAGATGAATCCTGGTTGCTACACAAAATCTTTGCTAAGGAGAACTGTAAATTTGGGTCTGGGCTTCCCAGATGCAGAGCAACGAGGATAATACTGTCAGTTACAAGAAGTACGGTGTCACTGAGGTGAAAAAACAAACCATTACTCAGAAGAATCACAGATATTCTCAGGAGTGAGACTTCAAAGCAATTTCTCACAGGGAATTTTGAGGTATGTAGTAAACCAGTGCTTTTCATCTTGAAAACCAAAAACAAATGGATAATTCTTTTTTTCCAAACTAAAATTTATTTTCAAAATGCAAAGAAATAAAACAGACAAAATATTGCTCTGGCTGAAGGGGAGTTTGGGGACAAGGGCTCTACGCTCTGTGCAGGATGCCAAAGTAACCCACAACCTCGCTCCCCAAACAGCTCAGTTGGATTGACCAGGCACTGCATGAGTCACTGTTTCCAAACCCTGCGGAAGGTAGGAGCCCCCTGGAGGGCTTGCTAACCACATAGAGCCCACAGCCCCACAGCAAACCGTCTGCATCAGAATCCTGGAGGGAAGGGAGACAGGGTGTGATCTGTGGCTCCTGGTGATCTATGTTCACCAAGCTTTAGAAACACTGCCATAAACCAATACCACAACAGTCTGGCTCAACTAGACAGTAAAAGCTCCTTAGAATGGTGAGCCCCATCCCTGGGAATGTGGCATTCTTTGTAAGGTAAGGCCCCAGCGGGGTAAGAGTACAAGGAGTAAGCTGCCAGGGCCACAGACTGTGCTGATCTGGGAGGAGGTAGAGAATTTCTCTGCTCCCTCTTTGGTAGCACCGCCCACACCTCCACACCAGCTGCCCCTTCCATCCTGCCCTTCCCTGCTCTGCTCTCAAGGTGAAGCAGTCTTGCTGTCCTCTCCTCAGAGACATGCATATATCATGGCAACAATAACAGGCAGAGCAGGCGACAAGGCTTCCCTTCTGTGCAGCAGAAGTTGGAGAAGCACAAACCTCAGGTGACCTGATGGGCTGTGGACATGTGCTCCATCTTCCTACTCCAGCTCACCCTCCATAAGCCAGGTCAGCCTCCCACAGACTCTGCTGTCATCAGGGCATCCAGCTTGAAAAGTCCTTCCATGACTTTCCATTGGCCACGACTTCTGCGTATGGAATTACATCACGGCGGTTTAGAGCCTGGGCTCTGGAGCCGTATCAGGTTCAATCTCTGATGTTCTCACTTTTGACTGGTGTGTCCTGGGCAAGTTCCTGCCTACTCAGAGCCCAAGTTTCCTCATCTGTAAAATGAGGGTGTCCACTAGGCAGAATATGCTAGCTTGTGTTGCAGTAGCAAACAACCCCAAAATTTCAATGGATTAAAACAACAAAGGCTCCTTTTTTATGCAAGCAAAGTTGGCGATGGCTCCAGAGACCTCCCAAGGCACTTGCCCCCCCTTGCTGGAAGCTCACCAATCCAGGCTATTTCAACCATGTGCCACTGCTGTCTACCACATGCTTCCACGATTAGAATGGGATTCTGGAGGGCCTCGCAGAGACTTTTAAATGCTCCAGCCCAGAAGTGATGCACGTCACTTCCCCTCACCAATCACTGGTCAAAACTAGTCACATGGCCCTGTCTCCCGCAAGGGTATGGGGAAGCATAATCAAGCTGGTGCCTAGGAGAAGAGAAGCAGACATGAGGGGGAACTGACCATGGTGGCAAATGCATAATGGGGGGCTGGTAATCACGCGATCCGTGTAAACCTTCAGCACAGTTTCTGGCACACAGAGAAGTTCTAATAAATGTGCAACATCATTATTATTATCATGGCCTTCCAAAGCCTTGCCTTCTCTTCCGTTCTGGTTCTGACCAGTGTTCTAAGGAGCAGTGGCCCATTTCCTAGCTTGCAAATTCTTTTACCCTCCAGGCTTGGATTTTTGTAGCTTTTCCCTTCCATTAAGCCCAGTATTAATCATGAGATTTACATCAGCCATCATAAGAACTCTGGATGTTACTAAAGCAGGAGGCCAAGGATGATTTATCATCCAATATATACACACAGCACACACATACTTGTTAACACGCGCATATTACAGGGGTCGTTAATTAATGTTTCATCAGCACTATCGTCATCAGTGAATACAGCTGGTTCAAGATCAAGGAGCAGGAGGGGTCACCAGATGCAGAGGGAAGAGCATTCCTGGGAAATGAATGAGAAGCCTGAGATCCGGAACCTAAGTGTCCACATCTGGGAAATGGGGCTAATGTTCCTGCCAAGCTCACTAGGTTGTTGATAGGACCCAGCAAGAGCAGGAAGCCTAGTCCCCTGTGAAGTGTCATCCAAATGCAGGCCATAGTATTCCCTGACAGGTGCCAAGTACCGTGGTGCCTCAGAAAAAAACTCACCAGTAGAGTCCTTTGAAGATCTCAAATGCTTCTTTTCTATCTCCCAGGGTTTCTCTCCCCAGAGATCTCTGTCCCCCACTAATTCTTATTCCCTTGATAACCAACTCACCATCAGATTGCATAGCCCAGTATCTTCCTCTCTCCAGACTTACCGGCGGGGGTGGGGGGGGGGTCAGATTGCATTGGGGAGTGTGTGCAGGTTCCCAGGGCTTTTCCTACCAGAGCGCCGGGCTCTGGGGAACAGCTTACTGCTGCCCTCATTGTAACGAGGCTCAAGCCACCATTACACAACTTTAGTACCAGCTTTTATGCAGGCATCTGGGGATGTGTGTGCTTATGAGCAATCTGTAATGAAAAAAGGACCGACCTGCAGCAGGCTGGGAGAAGAGGGGCCCAGAGCACCAGGCAGGCCAGGCCCCATCACAGGGGCCGCCCCAGGCTCTGGGGACAGGGCTGCTGCCCTGGGACATTTAAGGCGCTATTTGATCTCTTGTTAAGTCCCACATGGCTTCAATTTCCACGTGCTCTGAAAGAGAATGGAATTAGAGTCAACAGATCCATCGTGTCTTTCATAAAGATGTGTTCTTAATCAAGGAGATGGAGAAGGAAAGGAAACTCACATTCCTAGAAGGCCTACTATGTGCCAGGACCATGCCAAGAGCTTTGTTTCTATGCATTATCTCATATGAGCCTCACAGTAACCCACTGAGGTAGGATTTGTTATTAACCTTTGTGGTCGTTTACCCAAAAAAAGCCACAATATTTTGAGGTGGAGTCTGTTTCTCCATCCTTTGAATCTGTTATTGGCTATCTTCTTGCCTGGGCCAGTGTGTCTGCATTAGCAAACACAATGCAAGCAGGGTTTTGACAATTGCCTGTGTATCAGACTTGCCTTCTCTTGCTGCTTTGAACCATTTCACTGCTATGTGGACAAGCACAAGCTAGCCTCCTGGAGGATGAGAGACCACATGGGGCATGACCCCAGCTGAGACCACAGACATAGGAGTGAGGCCATCCTAGCCCATCCAGCCACAGCTGAGGCAGCCCAGACCTGAAGAACACCCAGCCAGCCTAGAGAGTCACAGGAAATACTCAATGCTTCTTATCATAAGCCACCCTGTTTTCGGGTAGCTTGTTGTTCAGTAAGAGCCGCCTGATACATCCTTTGTTACAGATGAGGAGTCTGAGGCTCAGAAAGCTCAAGTCAGTTCTCCAAGATTCCTTAACTGGTTAAATGGCAGAGAGGGATTTGAACCCCAGGCTTATATTCAGTGCGTTGAATTACCATGGTTCCCCTACAGCATGCTGGCATGTGGAGTGGGACTCCTGAGAGCAAGTTCTCCTGAGAGGTGCTAACTCCCCCCACAGCCATGGCCACCATTCCCCTCGGAGGAAAGCTGGAAAGCCTCCAGTGCTCTGGAGACTTTCCGCCTAGGTGGGCTTCACATCTTACAAAAGGCACAGCACAGACCGGAAAACTTTTCTCTAGATGGTGTTTTCATAAATAGAATCTCATTTTTCCACTGCTTCTTATTTAAGAATTGCTCCATCCTTCTGCCTAAAGAATCATCAAAAGACTGGGGTAGCCCCTGCCAAGTTCTCTACTCCTCTGGCTCAGAAACCCTCGCCTCTGGTCATGTGCGAGTGGTTTGAAGACAAACCTTTCTGCGTGTGTTTTTTGTTATGATAAAATACACACAACATAAAATTTACTACTGTAACCGTTTTTAAGTGTACAAGTCAGTGGTGGTAAACACCTTCACAATCTTGTGCACCATCACCACCATCCATCTCCACAGCTCTTTTCATCTAATACAACGGAAACTCTGCACCCATTAAACAGTATTTCCCCTGTTCCCTCCTCTCCCAGCCCCTGACAACCACCATTCTACCTTCTCTATGAATCTGATGACTCTAGGTACCTCATGTAAGAGGAATCATACAGTATTTGTCTTTGTGTGACTGGCTTATGTCACTTAGTATAACATCCTCAAGGTTCATCCATGTTGTAGCACATGTTAGAATTTCCTTCCTTTTTAAGGCTGAATAATATTCGATTGTATGCTTATCCATCCATCCATCAGTGGACACTTGGGTTCCTCTCATATCTTAGCTACTGTGAATAATGCTGTTATGAATATGGGTGTACAAACATCTGGAAGATAAACCATCGAGTGTATCTGGGAATCTCCTTGTTCAACAGTTATACTGAGGGGAGTCATTTGGGATGTCTGAATTTATGCCCTGAGGAAACTACCTTCCTATCCCAACATCATGTTCCAAGGAGGGCTTGCTTAAATATGGACATACCAGGATCAGAGAGCCCCAGTTATAAGTCCTCTGTGCCCCCAAAGTCAGTTAACTGAGACTAAATCTCCCCAGCAAAATCCTACTGTGCTTGTTAGTCTGTTCTTGGGCTAACCTGTGTACCTCATAGCGCAGCTGAAGGATCACATACTAGTTCTGGCTCCTAGGGGCAGGGAAGCCCTCCTTCCTGATGCAGAATTGGTTTTAAGTAGAATTTTGAAATAGCCACTGTTATATTTGAGCACTTCTGGGGCTCCTTGTCAGGTCCCTGCCTTCCCTACTTTGGAATAAGCCCTCTACCACCTCTGACCTTCCCAGCATCAATGTGCTCCACACCCTAGAATAATATCTCCTCTCCTCTTCTCTCTCCCCCTATTCCTCTCCCTTCCATTCCCCTCTCCTCATCATGTAGATGGGCCAGAGCTGGTGGCCCTTCTTTGGCTGTTCCTATTTTGTTCATTTTAACTATGTCTCATCCTCCATTCAGAATCCCACAGATTATCTAGAAGCACCAGTGCTGTTTCACCAGTCTCTCACCTGGAAACGGTAGTGGAGAATCTGCTGGTAGCTGCACCAACTAGTTCAGTAACAACATAAACTGGATTCTAATCAATCTGGAATTTCATATGTAAACTCTCACGTCTATGGTGAGGAAGGGGGTTGAGTTTGGGATCCTTCACAACTTAAAAGCTAAAGTCTGAACCTGTTTAAAAATAAAATGTATAGAAGACATCTTTTGATATGATTTATGGGATACTGTATGGAACCTGGAATTTATTCTTGAAAGCAATTGTGTGCAGAAATTAGCAGACACTAATTGCTTTCGAGAGAAAATTGCATCTCATTACAAACTACTGATTTTTTTTTAAAAAATGACCTCCTTTCCTGCAGTGAAAACATCTGGATTCCCAGGGGCATGGGCAAAGCCAGAGCCTTTTCCAGCCCAAGACAGATTTTGCAAGTTGCTGGAGCTCTGAGTGAGAAAGGTCACAGGACAGGGAAGCGTGGGATTTTGTTGTTGTAGTTGTTTTTTGCATGGCAAGTTAAATCTAGTATGGGGCCATCAGTAACATGGAATTGTTTAAAATCTCAGCTTCAAGCCCAAACTCCACATGGCATTCAAGGCTCTCTAAAATCAATCCAGCTCCTCGGCAACCTGAAAATCCTGTCTTCTGTCTTGGGCTGGAAGCGGCTCTCCACAGAGCTGCTTCCTGAGTGCAGCGCTGACAACAGAAGGAAAAATGCCTTTCCAAGGTTGTGGCAATCGATGGGTTCCACGGCCAAGAATGAAAATTTTAAGAATGGTCACTCATCAAGTAATCACCAAGAATGACTCAGGCACCCATGATTTGCTCACAGTACCCTAGCAGCTAGTTATCAAGATACTGCCTATGTAAACATATCAGTTGGAGCACAGCAGCCAAATGTTTCCCAACAACTAGTAAGGAGCCAAAGCTTGATCATGTCATGTCTGAGTGAGCTGATACATATTTTTATTCTTCAGATGGTCCTTTTCCCAAAGGTAGAAGACGACTCCCTGGGAATGTTGTGTGGAACAATGTTTTTTCAGACTGTTTTAGTCATAGAATCCTTTCTTCAAATTGAAATTTCACTTGGAAGTCCTGGATTTAAAACCCAAGGCCTATAGGACAGACCCTTTCCTTTTTGGTTCCTTGGGAACCAAAGGAAAGGGAAGGGGCCTGGGAAGGTTGGAAGGCTGTGCCCTGCTGTTTCTATAAGCAGATACTCCACATGACCACTGGTAGTCCAAAGAGTGGGCCCTCCATGCCCATCAAGACCATAGGAAAGTAGTTGCCCTCAACCTACTCTGGACCCCTCCTTACCTGCCTTCTCCTGGCTGAATCCCCACTGACTTTTCTGAAGGTCCAAAGCTGTTCTTTTCTGATGAAATCAGTCGACTGATCCAAAGCTATAAAAAGCCAGGCAGTGCAGTGAAGGATGGGGTGGGCAATACAATTCTGAGCCTCGGGTTTGTGTTTCGCACTTTCTTCTCTGCATCACACAAGGGACCACACCTCACTGCCTGGGCCTTCAGAAAGGGTGATGAGGATGTTTCCTCCTTCCCTGGCTCTCCTCTTCTCCCCTCACTTCCTTTAACCCTTTCCTCCCCAGAGGGTGGCAACCCTAACCATCTCCATCCTTTCCCCGCCAGCCCCACCCTTCCCCATTCACGTATCAGTTTCTAACCCCTAACGTCCCTCCCCATATCTTGCAAACGTCAGAGACTTCAGCAGCATCCTCTGACTGTCCTGGAGCCTCTTCCCAGCCCAGTATTTGCTGCTCTATGGAGCGAGGGAGGGTGCACTCTGGTCTTAACGTTTTCCCACAATGTGGGGGCAGGATGGACAGTGGAGATGTCCTTTCCTGGATGCAACTGTCTTCTCAACAATAACTCACCATCATGAGGATCAATTCCCTAAAACAATAGCAACAACAACAAAATACTTCCCTGGTCTTCAAGAGAGATCCATACTTCTTTAACGCAACTTTGACTTATCTGGGGAGAGTTAATAACCCTGGCCATGAATAGCACTATGCCCAAATCTCTTCCTGTAACTCCTAAGATTCTTCCTTTGTCACAGAACACAGAGAGGGGAGGAGTTGTTTTATCTGTCTGTTTTTACTAGATAAAAGCAGAGTTGGTCTTATTAAAATGGTGAATGGGTGGTAGAAATCCCTGCCCCTTGAACCCTCCATTTCTCTGCTGGCAGACCCCCTGAATAAGGTTGCCAAATTTAGCAAATAAAAATATGGGATACCCAGTTAAATTTGAATTTTAGATAAATAATGAATAATTTTTAGTATAATTATGTTCCATATACTGCATGGGATAACCCTACCCCTGAGACAGCCCCAAGGAGCACTGACTGAACCCACTGTGTGGGAAATGTTGGCTTCAGTTAGGGGATCACAACAGTTGACCTTGGATCCAAGAGTCCTTCATCCCAAGGACTCTGTGATTTCTTACATACCAACACACTAAGAGTGGAGGGTACAAAGAACATGGGTCCTTGTTCTTGGCAGCAGAAGGGCCCCTCCTTCCTGAGTCTCAGCTCCCACCTAGGACCCTGACTGTGGTAATGTCTCCTTCAGCTCAGGAGCCTCAAACTCTGCCCCTTGCTCTTTCCTCAGCTCCCAGACTGTCTCCATTTAGCACTTCCAAGTGACCACCAACACCTGGTAACGGGCTCTGGCTCTGCCTCCCGTGTCTCCTTGACCTGCCTTCAAGGCTGGGGCCACCTCACTCATTCTCTACAACTATCACCCGACACTTGTGATGAGTAGCATTTGTCCAAGAGCTTGGCTGGGATATCAAGTCTCCCTCCAGAGCAGCACAGGCCAATCTTTCCTTGCAGCAGGAGGGCCTGAGGCACCCAGAATGAGAATCCTTGTCAGGAAAGTAAATGAGGGTGTCCCTTTTTAAAAACAAGGAGCCAAGATCACCATATGAGAGACAGAACTGTGTTTAGTTTGGCTAAAGTCAAGTCTAATGGAGAGTGTGTGTGATAACTATCTCCAGGCTTGGCTAGGGGATACAGATCGAAGAGGAAAGAGGAGCTGGGCAGGGGACTCACAGAATCAGAAGATAATGGAGGAGGGAAAACACAGTCCGAAATGCAGGAATGTACCCAGCCCTGGTTCACTGGATATGTTGAAGCAGGCTTACAGATAAAAAGATAAAGATGCTGTCAATAATGCTAGAGTCATCCTCCAACAACCTCAACTTTCTCTCAAACTGAAAAGAAAAAAAAAAGAGAGAGAGAGAAACCACCTCCATTTCTGTCTCCTTTTAAAATGGAGGAGGATTGGAGGAATCAGACTCCCTGACTTCAGACTACACTACAAAGCTACAGTAATCAAGATAATATGGTACTGGCACAAAAAGAGAAACACAGATCAATGGAACAAGATAGAAAGCCCAGAGATAAACCCATGCGCCTATGGTCAACTAATCTATGACAAAGGAAGCAAGGATATAAAATGGAGGAAAGACAGTCTCTTCAATAAGTGGTGCTGGGAAAACTGGACAGCTACATGTAAAAGAATGGAATTAGAGGGCTTCCCTGGTGGCGCAGTGGTTGAGAGTCTGCCTGCCGATGCAGGGGACACGGGTTCGTGCCCCGGTCTGGGAAGATCCCACATGCCGCGGAGCAACTGGGCCCATGAGCCATGGCCACTGAGCCTATGTGTCTGGAGCCTGTGCTCCGCAATGGGAGAGGCCACAACAGTGAGAGGCCCGCGTACCACAAAATAACAAAACAAAACAAAACAAAAGAATGGAATTAGAACACTCTCTAACACCATACACAAAAATAAACACAAAATGGATTCGAGACCTAAATGTAAGACCGGACACTATAAAACTCTTAGAGGAAAACACAGGAAGAACACTCTTTGACATAAATCACAGCAAGATCTTTTTTGATCCACCTCCCAGAATAATGGAAATAACAACAAAAATAAACAAATGGGACCTAATGAAACTTCAAAGCTTTTGCACAGCAAAGGAAACCATAAACAAGACGAAAGGACAACCCTCAGAATGGGAGAAAATATTTGCAAATGAATCAACGGACAAAGGATTAATTTCCAAAATATATAAACAGCTCATGCAGCTCAATATTAAAGAAACCAACAATCCAATCCAAAAATGGGCAGAAGACCTTAATAGACATTTCTCCAAAGAAGACATACAGATGGCCAAGAAGCACATGAAAAGCTGCTCAACATCACTAATTATTAGAGAAATGCAAATCAAAACTACCATGAGGTATCACCTCACACCAGTTAGAATGGGCATCATCAGAAAATCTATAAACAACAAATGCTGGAGAGGGTGTGGAGAAAAGGTAACCCTCTTGCACTGTTGGTGGGAATGTAAATTGATACAGCCATGGAGAACAGTATGGAGGTTCCTTAAAAAACTAAAAATAGAATTACCATACGACCCAGCAATCCCACTACTGGGCATATACCCTGAGAAAAACATAATTCAAAAAGAAACATGTACCCCAATGTTCATTGCAGCACTGTTTACAATAGCCAGGTCATGGAAGCAACCTAAATGCCCATCGACAGATGAATGGATAAAGAAGATGTGATACATATATACAATGGAATATTACTCAGCCATAAAAGGAATGAAATTGGGTCATTTGTTGAGACGTAGATGGATCTAGAGACCGTGATACAGAGTGAAGTCAGAAAGAGAAAAACAATTATTGTATATTAACGCATGTATGTGGAACCTAGAAAAATGGTACAGATGAACCAGTCTGTAGGACAGAAGTTGAGACACAGATGTAGAAAACAAACGTATGGACACTAAGGGGGGAAAACTGCAGGGGGGTGGGGATGGTGGTGTGATGAATTGGGCGATTGGGATTGACATGTATACATTGATGTGTATAAAATTGATGACTAATAAGAACCTGCTGTATAAAAAAATAAATTAAATTAAATTTAAAAATTTTACAAAAAATGGAGGAAGATAACGCCAAGTTAATGTCAGCAGCAGGCACACAGCCTCCACACAGAATAATCAACACATGAACTGACAAGTGAATGGACAAATACATGAAGGTAGGTGCTCAGTTAGAACTCCCTCTACATTCAGAACCAGAATATCTTGGTTCAGGTCCCAGCTCTGCTACTATTTATTCCATGGCCTTGAGCAACCGCTTGATCTCTCGAAAGCCTCAGTTTTCTCATCTAAAAACTGGCATTAATAACTGTATCAACTTCACCAGACAACAGTAAGGATCAAAGGAGGTGACATATCAGAAAGGGCTTATAAACGCTAAAGCAATTTCCAAGTACTAAATATTGATACCACAAAATGCAATCCCTACCTTTAAGCAGCTTACAATCTAGGCCTGTACTGTTCAATATGGTAGCCACTAGGCACATGTGGCTACTGAGCACTTGAAATGTGACCGATGAAAATTTACACAGGCTGCAAGTATATAATACACACTAGGGAGTGTGTGTGTTTTAATACAAAAAAAGAATGCCAAAATATCTCGTTACTATGTTTATACTAAATGCATGATGAAATGGTACTATTCTTATACATTGAACTAAATAAAATGGCAGTAGCTTATTAGTACACAAATGCTGGCCAACCAATGTGTCTTGAAATATAAACTAATGTGTCTCCTGGGCCTCTGCTGATCAGAAGAGCAAACATAAATACTTTGAACTCTAAGCGACCTTCAGGACTATCCAATACAACACCTTATTTTTTTCAAATGAAGAATCTGAGGTCCAGAGAGGGTTGAGACTTAACCAAGACCACACAGCCCATGAATGACCCAGTGTATTTTCCATTAGACACAGTGCAGTTTTTAGAGCTTTTCAAACCTTTTTTTAAATAAAGATTGCCTAATATCAAGTCACATGATAATTCTGGGAAATAACAACATATCCACAGCTGGCAGATGAAAAAACTGAGGCCCTGAATGACTAAACACACACAATTAGTGGCATCTTTGAGGCCAGCACCCTTTCACCCCATGCTCTCCCTCCCACCCCAGGCTCCCTCCCCGGGTCCAGAAGATGGTGCAATAACATGTAGCATCCCCTTCCCTGGTGCCTCCACCACCTCATGTTCAGGACACGCCCATGAGCATTCTTCAGCCTAATTAAATAATGGAACCACACTGATCCTTTCTTCCAAGGTCCAGGGGCACTGTTTCCTTTCCACCCCAGTTCTGCTTGGGAATGTTGACTTTGGAAAACGCCACCAAATACACTCTGACTACAATTTCCAAATCAGAAACAGCCTCCAAATCTTTATTCAGCAGAGAGTAAAAGATCTCAGAAGGGCTGAGCCTGTTTAGGCCACGAGAGCCTAGAAGCTCTTCTGCCCACAGAGCCTCCGGGGACAAACAGGTCATTACAAGTCAGCTCAAATCCACAAATGGGTACCTGCTGCATGTCCTAGAATTCAGAGATGACTAAAACAAAGCTATCACCTCTTAGTCATTCCCGGTCCAACAGAGGAGATTGATACAAATGGTTAGTTGGGCTATGAGGCAGAAAGACTTGGGTACCATACTTTGGGGGCCCAGAAATTAAGGAGCCTCAGGTTCAGGTAGGCTTCCTGGAGCAGGGGGGTCTGACCAAAGTCAGAGGATGAGAAGGACATAGGCCGAGAAGGGACGGATAAACCTTCCAGGCAGAGAGAGCAGAGATTCAAGAAAACTTTAGTCTTTGAGGACATGTGACACTGGGCTGGCCGTTCCTTTCTGGCACTCTCCAAGGTGACCGTGAGCCAAGCTTCTGCAGCAGCAATATTAATAGTACCTCCTCACCTCTCAGGGATGCTTCAGGGCCAATCTCGCTGCATACTCACAAACACCCCAGAAAGCAGGCAGGGCAAATGTCACATAGCCATTCTCCAGATCAGGGAAGACTCGGGGAGATTAGTGCCCTGACTGGCTTCACATAGCAATTAAGGGACAGAGCCCAGGCATCACCAAGCGTTTCTGGGTCCTCCACCTCTGATCTTGCTTCCATACAGTTCAGTAGCTGAGAATTGCATAGCTCCAAGGTTTCCCCCAACCTCCCTTGTCTTAAAGGCAACTTAGCTATTGCCAAGTACCACTTATGGGGCACTTTGCATGAATGGCCTTGCCCCTGCAGCTGTTTTCTCAAGGTTTGTGTCTTATCTCCCAAGGTGCTTCTTTTATCTCTCACAACATCTAGAAGGCACTCGGTAGACTCATAGATTCATTGATTGGTAGGCCTAGCGCAGAGATGATGTCAAAAGGGACAGGGCATGTTAAAAGGATTTTAAATATTATTGCTACCTAAATTCATAGACACTTTCTTTGGAGGTCTTTAAAACACAGGGCTAGCCTCTCTAATTATGCCCTATCTCCATGCCCGTCATGTACCTCCAAATGTCTCCTTAATCACATTCAACCTACCTACTTGTCTCCCTGATATTTTGACTTTCCAGACTGCTAGATAAAGACCAATCCATTTAACATCTATATCTTGGGCACCAATGCACAGGTGTGTGTGTGTGTGTGTGTGTGTGTGTGTGTGTGTGTGTGACATAAGGGGAGGAAGGTGTTGTAAGGAGATGCATAGCCGTGCCCAGTCCACTAAGCTGCATGTGGCTATTGAGCACTTGGATTGTGGCCAGTCTAAATGAAGACATGCTGTGAGTGTAAAATCCACACTGGATTTCAATGATTTAGAGCAGAAAAACAAAGAATGTAAGATAGTTCATTAATATTGAATACACATTGAAAAGATAATATTTCAGATATAATGGATTAAATAAAATATATTATTAAAATTAACTTCACTCATTTCTTTTTACTCGTTAATGTGGCTACTAGAAAGTGTTAAGATACACGTGTGGCTCACGTTATATTTCTATTGGACATTACCAACCTTTAGAGGGGGTCTAACCCGGGAAGGGAACAGACTTGTGAACAAGCCACGCAAGTAGGACCTGGAGTGTGGGGAGTGGCTTCTCCCTCAAAACCTTAGTCTTAAGGGTCTTAATTTCTTTATCCATTTTCTTCATATTTGGTCCTTTAATTTGTCCAACCCAGTAACTATTTATATCTCCCATTCCTCCAACCGATTCAAACACATGCAGTTCAGAATGCAAGTCAAAGGCATCCTCGACGCATACCTGCCCACCACACATGCCTCTTGTCTGATTCCCTTTTCTTTTTATTGCTGATTTTGCCCCATTGCTGCCTTATCAGCCACAGGACAAAGCACCTGGCACAGGGCAGTCCCTCAACAAGGACGTGAATGTGGGGCTGATAAATGGGTAAATGAATGTACAAAGTGCATAAAGCAGATATGTGTGTGCGCGCGCGCGTGTGTGTGTGCATGTGCGCGCACGCACACACAGAGGCTTGTGTTTCTTGTTTCATACGCACATCTTGTGTCTTTAGCTAGCTATAAGAATTCTGCCTTAGGACTTTACTTAAGCTGTAGCCATATTGTTTTTATGCTAGATACTCAATACATTCTTGTTGGCTAATTAATACTTTTCTTTTTCTAAAGCCAAGGAGAAATCACTTCCTTCATAAAGTCTCTATCGTCTCCTTCCACATTGCTCTTCCTCCTGATTCCCACTGACAGCCTATTCTATACTGTGTGACAATTATGTCTTGTGTTTTCTTTTTGTTTCATGAATGAATCCTGCACTCCCTTTGGTCTTCCCTTTACCCACACTCCCAGTGAACTGTCAACTTCTTTGAAGCCTGAAACGATCTTCTCTTAAAGCTCTAGCACAGAGCTTAGCCCATGGTAATTATTCAATGAAGACTTGCTGGTTGGTTGACTGGGGGGATATACCTATAAGAATCTTGTGATATTGTGATTTATAATAGGAAACATACAAGCATACCTCTGAGATATTGTGGGATCAGTTCCAGACCACCACAATAAGTTGAATATCACAACAAAGTGAGTCAAATGTTTTGATTTCCTAGTGCATATAAAAGTTATATTTACACTATACTGTAGTCTAAGTGTGCGATAGCATTATGTCTAAAAAAATGTACATACTTTTGTTAAAAAAATACTTGATTGCCAAAAAATGCTAACCATCATCTGAGCCGTCAGTGAGTTGTAATCTTTTTGTTGGTGGAGGTTTTGCCTCCATGTTGACTGATCTGGGTGTGGTTGCTGAAGGCTGCGTGGCTGTAGCAACTTCTTAAAATAAGACAGCAATGAGGTTTGTCGCATCAATTGACTCTTCCTTTCCTGAATGATGTCTCTGTAGCAGGCAATACTGTTTGACAGCATTTTATCCACAGCAGAACTTCTTTCAACTAAGCTTATCAACTAAGTTTACAACATAACCTAAATCTTTGTTGTCATTTCAACAATCTTCATAGCATCTTCACCAGGAGTAGATGCCATCTCCAGAAGCTCATCCGTAAGAAGCAGTTCATCATTAAAGTCTTACCATGAGACTGCAGCAATTCAGTTGCATCTTCAGGCCCCACTTCTAATTTTGCTATTTCCACCACATCTGCAGTTACTTCCATCACTAAAGTCTTAAACCCCTCAAAGTCATCCATGAGGGTTGGAATTAACTTCGTTAATGTTGACATTTTGACCTCTTCCCAGGAATCACAAACGTTCTTTATGGCATCAAAAATGGTGAATGCTTTCAGAAGGTTTTCAATTTACTTTGCCCAGATTCCTAAGAATTATTACTATCCATAGCCTTATGAAATGTATTTCTTAAATAATAAGACTTGAAAGTCAAAATTACTCCTTAATCCATGGGCTGCAGAATGGATGCTGTATTAGCAGGCGTGAAAACGACGTGAATCTCATTGTACATCTCCATCAGGGCTCTTGGGTGACCAGGTGCATTGTCAACGAACAGTCATGTTTTGAAAGGAATCTTTTTTTCTGAGAGTAGGTCCCAACGGTGGGCTTAAAATATTCAGTAAACCATGTTGTAAATAGACGTGCTGTCATCCAGGCTTTGCTCTTCCATCCATAAAACACAGGCAGAGTAGATTTAGCATACTTCTTAAGGGCTCCAGGACTTTTTGAATGGTAAATGAGCATTGGTTTTAACTTAAAGTGACCAGTGGCATTGGCTCTTTACGACAGAGTTAGATTGTCTTTCGAAGATTTGAAGCCAGGCCTTGACTTCATCCTCTTCCAGTATAAGGCTGACTCGTCTACACTGAATATCTTGTTTAGTGTAGCCACCTTCATGATTATCTGAGCTAGATCTTCTGGATAACTTGCTACAGCTTCTCCATCAGCACTTGCTGCTTCACCTTGCACTTTTAGGTTATGGAGATGGCCTCTTTCCTGAAGCCTCATAAAGCAGACTCTGCTCGCTTCAAACTTTTCTTCTGCAGCTTCCTCATCTCTCTCAGCCTTCAAAGAATTGAAGAGTTATGCCTCACACTGGATTAAGCTTTGGCTTAAAGGGATGTTGTGGCTGGTTTAATCTTCTATCCAAACAACTAAAACTTTCTCTGTATCAGCAGTAAGGCTGTTTTGCTTTCTTATTATTTATGTGTTTCCTGGAGTAGCACTTTTCATTTCTTTCAAGAACTTCTCTTTTCATTCAGAACTTTGCTGTTTGGAGCAAGAGGCCTGGCTTTTGGCCTATCTTGGCTTTTGACATGCCTTTCTCACCAACCTGAATCACTTCTAGCTTTTGATTTAAAGTGAGAGATGTACAAACTCTTCCTTTCACTTGAACACTTACATGCCACTGTAAGGTTATCAATTGGCCTAATTTCAGTATCATTGTGTCTCAGGGAATAGGGAGGCCCAAGGAGAGGGAGAAACATGGGGCAGCAGTCAAAATACAACATTTGTTAAGTTCAACATCTTATATGTGTGCAGTTCATGGCTCCCCAAAATAATTACAATAGTAACATCAAAGATCACTGATCATAGACCACCATGACAAATTAATAATAATGAAAAAGTTTGAAATATTGTGAGAATTACCAAAATATGACACAGTGACACAAAGTGAGGAAAATCCTTTTGGAAAAATGGCACCGATAGACTTGCTCAATGCAGGTTTGACACAAACCCTCGATTTGTAAAAAGGGCAATATTTGTGAAGCACAATAAAGCAAAGTGCAATAAAACAAGGTATACCTGTATATTAGGTCCTGTCACCTTTCCTGGTACAGAGGCTGGAAAACCCTTGGAATTTCCTAAGAGGTGAGAGCCAGGGACGTGTCTTTTGCTCCATGAATGATGTGGCTTTTGGAAAGCCCTTAGGTAAACTAAGGATGGGTGTGCTGGTTGCCAGAAAAACCAGCCATGTGATTAGAGGGTGGAACGTTCCATTTCACCCCTGACCTCCTGGGATGGGGGAGGGGGAGAAGCTGGAGACTGAGTTCAATCAGCAATAGTCAATGATTTAATCATTCACGCCTCTGTAACAGCAGCCTCCACAGAAACCTAAAAGGATGGGTTTGGATAGCTCCAGGTTGGTGACCACACAGAGGAAATTCGGGGAGAGTGGTCCACCCAGAGAGAGCATGGAAGCTCTGTGCCCCTTCCCACATAACCTGCCCTATTCATCTCTTCCATTTGGCTGTTCCTGAGTTATACCCTTTTATAAACAACCAGCAATCCAATAAGTAAAACGTTCCTCTGAATTCTGTAAGCCTCCCTAGCAAATTAATCAACACCGAGAAGGAGGTCATAGGCTCCAAACTACAGCCAGTTGATCAGAAGCACAGGTGACAACCTAGACTCGCAATCACCTCTGAAGTGTTCATGTGCTGAGGGGGGTTGGAGACAGTCCTGTAGGACTGAGCCCTCAACCTGTGGGATCTAACTCTTTTTCTAGGTAGTGTCAGAATTGAAGTAATTGTCTATTTGAGTTAACAGACACACATTGGAGGACTTCAAAGGAGATGTATTTTGTAAGCTTGGTGCCTGGATTTCTTATCCCTTCTCTCTACCCCTAGCATTCACCTATGTCCATTGAAAATAAAGATAAGCCAAACAAAAATTACTCCAGAGGGTGAGGCCTCCTCCCCACAACACACACACCCGGGGCTCCATCACTGCCTGTCAATGGGTTTCTCCTTTGCTAAGAATTCTCTTCACGAATGAATCAATTGGTCTGCTCAGAAACCAATCACAGTAAGGTCATTTAACCTGGGGCCCCAGAAAGAAGCCTCCAACCAGGAACTTCTGCAAAAACAGGTGCTGATTAAGAACTCCCTAATCTGTATCAGCTCTTGCACTGACAGGAATGGCTGTGAGTGGCCCCAGCAAAGGGCAGGGAAGGCAGGCGGGCCTCTGAGCAGTGGTGAGTTCCCAGCAGGGAGGACAGGAGACCTCAGAACGAACATGACACCATGCTCTTTACACACACAAAGCTCCTAGAAAGAGCCCACACATGCCAAAGTTTGGTCCCTCATGTTCACCAAGCCAGCAGACCAGGGCATTAATCTCAGAAGACTCCACCTCCTGTGGCCTAGAAGCTGTCCCTGGGTCCTGCCCTCTGGCTTCCCAAGACTCCTCTTATAGTCGGAGACCTCAGTGCTGGTCAACAGCGAGACACTGGGTCAGGGCTGGTTGGAAGGGGAGGTGGGGCCCTGCTTCTGCAGCTGTATCTGGCCTCTTGACCTTCTTTACCACAAGGCCACTCCTGTTATCCTAACTCTCTTGAATTTCCATGGGGCTCTGGGTGCCTTGCCCACAGAGTGACAGCCCCATGGCATCAACCAAAGAACGTGTTTGGAACAAGAGAGAGACTAGGCTTTGGCCCACAGGTGCTCCCTGGGCCACCAGTAGACCCCTGCTGGGAACACTCAGTGAAGCCGGCCATAGCCCTGAAATCAGGCCTAGGATTCTCCGACCTTCTTTAAGGGAGCATCAGGTCCCTTACCCAGCATCTCAGATCCTACAGGGCCTAGACCCTACGGGCCCAAGGGAACAGTGCTCCTCTAAGCTACACCCCACCTATCTCCGGGACCCCTTTCTCTTGGCCCCAGTAATGTCTTCTAGACTGAAATAAACAGGTTCACCAAATCTCACAGGGGATGAGCCTTAGAGCTGTCTTTTTCTAAAAGGTCTCTACACCCAGGTGTGGAACCACTGACGTAGTTTTGAGGGTTTTGAGGGCTCATCCCTGACTCACTTTTAATTTTACCCAGGCCCTTAGAAGACTTCACAGCATGGGTACTAACCCATTAGGAAACTTGAAGGCTATGGTCAGCTCCAGACTTTGCTGGCATTTGGGGGGTTACTCTGGCTGTCCCAGAAGATGGTGGAGCCGCCAGGGACCCCAACAGAGGCATGCGTGACAGCTTATTCACCATCCACTCACCTCCCCTCTGTGCTGTGAGGGGGATGGGTCTTCAGGCTCTCCAGGAAGGCCAACCCCTAAGCTGCTGTGATGTTTGGGATCCCCCCCAGAGCTGACCCTGGCGTTCTCAGGGGCCATCCTCCTTCACTATTGCCAGGGTCTCTTAAAGCCCTGCTGTATGAGAGAGGGCCCTGCACTCAGGAGAGAAGGGAGCCAGGAGCAAGGGGAGAAAGGGAGAAAAAGGCCAAGCATCTCCCAAGCCCAGGCACCAAGCTTGGTAATTTGCACCCACTATGCCCTTAGCAGCACTCAGGAGAGCACCTCTCTCCTCTCTGGAGACCCCACTGGCTCTGTGGGAATATTCTTGGTTGTACTGTGTACACAGTGGGTAGGCTGTAGTGGCAAAGGCAGGTTTGAGCTCACAGCCTCGATTCCAAAGGGCCATCCACGTTCCAAACTCGGCAAGACTCTGAACAAATTTCTGAACAGCACTGGGGTGGCCTAGGTTGGGAAATTATTAGTGTACCCACCCTGAAAACTTGCATGACATATGGAAACATTCTGATCACCAGAACTTACGCAGGCCTTGGCTTGTTCTGCAGATGCCATGATGCTTCAGAATTTCTTACCAAGGCTCTGTGCTTAGTTCTTCTTGGGGCTAAAGCAAGGCTCTTAGGCCCAGGGAATTGCACATAACCAGTGGGTATGTGTATCCCCTGTGGACATCACTGCCGTGTAGAAAAGCTGAGAATCACTGGACTGGACTGCACGCAATGCCCTGAGAGCAGGAGGGCATATCTTGTATCCAGAACCCTCCACAGGGCCAGCCACACGACAAGTGCTCAACAAAGACCTGCTGATTATAATGCATCAGTCTCTAAATGGATTTGTTAGTGACCTCGGTATAGGGGATCCACAGACAGGCCTCTCCTGGCCATGAGAGGGACCACACTGCACGCCCATGCTCCCCTTCCCAGGGAACAGGCTGAGTCAACAGAGCAGGGCAGGCAATAATATGGGTGATGGGAGATCTAGAATGAGGGCAGTTGGAGGTCTGGAGGCCAGCATCCAGCATGAGTCTGTGAGGAGACCCAGGCAACCATGGAGCCAGCATCACAGAGGACTGGCAGGCAAAGCAGGCATGGGCACCTTTCTGGGAGCACCACTAGGATCCCAGGGAGGGCTCGGTAGGGAGCCCAGAGCAAGCTTCACCTCCAGATGAATTGGCCCCTGAGTGAGGGGGGCAGGGCAGAGACTGAAGCTCCAGGGGCTGAGAGAAGCCTCAGAAGAGATGGCCTGCGGCCCAGCTGCTCGTCCAGAGCCCCTGAGCTGCAGCAGCGTGAGCCCCGGCATCCAGGCAAGCCTGAGCTGGAGGCTGTGCTCCTGGCCCCTGCAGGAAGGGGACAGGGATGCGGCATCAGGGCCTCTGCAAATCATTTCAACAGTCGAAGCCAAAGAACCGCACTAACTGACCCCAAGAGAGGCCAGAAAGTAAACACACCACCTATGACCCACGCCTTCAAGGAGAACCCTGAGAGAGCCCGGCCGGGCCAGCCTCGCATGCACCATCTCACCGTCCCACAGCCTGATATCCCCCTCAAGCTCCGCGTTTCTCTTAGGCAACCACTTCGGCCCCTGCTCTTTGAGTGCGTGTGCTCCTGGATGTGTGCACACACCTACCTCAGGCATTAGAAGAGCAAGGGTTTATGTTCTTTACTGTCCTCACAGGCATTTCTATTGAAGTTACATTTTCCTCAACCTTTGTTGCAGGTGAAAGAAATGCAGAAATGGGCAGGATGGAATTACTGACATGTTCAGGATATATGAGGGACATTAAAGGCACTGTTAGGATCTGACGACAGCTGCCAAGAATCTTTTCTATAATCATAAATGAGATAAGCGCAAAGCCATGAAGGCGACAGAAAAATCCCAGCGCGGGCCAGGGCAGGTGTTTCCCTGCTGCGGTTAATGACCCTGGGGGAGTTTGCTGCAGACCCAGAACATGTGCAGGTGCCCCTGGCCCTGGGCTCGGAGGACCGGGGAGCCTCAGGGTGGGGTCACTCATTCTTTTTTTTTTAAAAGCACTTTTTTTTTTTTTTTTTTTTTTTTGCGGTACGCGGGCCTCTCACTGTTGTGGCCTCTCCTGTTGCGGAGCACAGACTCCAGAAGTGCAGGCTCAGCGGCCATGGCTCACGGGCCTAGCCGCTCCGCGGCATGTGGGATCCTCCCGGACCGGGACATGAACCCGCATCCCCCGCATCGGCAGGCGGACTCCCAACCACTGCGCCACCAGGGAAGCCCCGGGTCACTCATACTTGATGTCCATTCTTACCTGCGTTTTCCTGGCTGGGGCCCCTGCCTGGGAAGTATGGCCTGGCATTCATCTGTGGGAACCCCTGCCAGCCTCCGAGTCTCCCAGACTCAGGCGGACCCTCTTCCTCCTGGGAGGGAATCAGCCTTAGGCCCTCCGCTCCAGTCTCTGGGCTCTCCCACAGTGCTTTTGCATAGCAGGGCATTTCCTGGTTTTGCTGCAGGGTGCATGCTGCTCACACAGGCAAATCTTTCACTGGGCTCTTATTAGCTACACCCTGGAGATACCTCAACGAACAAGGGGATGCCTGCTGTCTCTACTGTTCTTTACTTTCAAACGCTTCCTCCCTTCCTTCCAAAAGTACTCTGTTCTGACACTGGCAAGCAACTTCATATAATGGATACACCCCACTGTTATCCCTGCAGAGACCCTCAAGGAGCAGAGTCAGCCTGAGAGAAGCTGTGAAGTCCACAGAGCTTAACTCAGGGCTCTCAGCATGTCTGTCCTTCTCTCCCTCCACTCCTCTGGCCCGGCCCACACCCAGGGCTCTCCAGCCTCTGGGGTCTCACACAATTGGAGAACTCAGAGGCATGGGGAAGGCACGAGGAGCAAGCGGGGAGGGCTACGGTTTCAGCGCTCAGCCTGAAGGCAGATTCCAAGCAGTGGAGGCTTCAGCGATGGGCCTTCTCTCCGGGTGGTCCACAGCTGAGGCCAGACAGGGAATTCGGCCCACCCCCTGCCCTCAGCATTATAGGCTAGTCAGACTGAGGGGCCGCGGCTCCCTCAGTCTCCCAGGAGGCGATGGGGAATGTGGAGGGTCTGGGACTTAGGGCAGACCCGCCTAAACGTCCTCGCCTTTCCCCCACTTCTCAGAGAGAACTCCAGTTCCTAAGCTCTCATGGCCATGTAGACCAAGCTAAGAGTCAGGGGAAAGGACACCCCCATGTTCTAAGGCCCCTCATTGAACCAGGGTGTCATGGTTTGGTTTGGAGCTCTCCCCTAAGCTCCCAGATAAACATAGGTGGAGAGTCCACAGGCACCAATTTACAGCAGGAAGGGGCTTTAATGGTGGGAACCTCTGGGCCAGGGGTCTTCTGGGAAATCCAAGGGGAGACAGGAAAGGCTCCCAAGGCTTTTGGCTTTTCTATCTCAAATGCTACCTGCACTCACCCCAGGATGGCCCTCCTGCTGCCATGATGCTAAGCCCACCCAGATGATTCTTACTTCACCCCAATTCAACACAACCCTGTCTACCCCACTCATTTGCTTCATGGCCTCCAAGATCTGTCTGCTTTCTAAGCCTGTTTTCTCATCAGTAAAATGGTGAAGATAGTAGCAGTGCTTCCTTCAGGTCTATGAGGATTAAATTTCATGTGATGCATCTGGAGCAGTGGCTGACACACAGCAATCACTCACTTGACGTCAGCTGTCGTGGTTGGTGTTACAATTGACCCTTGAACAACATGGGTTTGAACAGTACCGGCCCACTTATACGTAGATTTTTTTCAATTGTAACTAGTACAGTACTGCACCATCTAGCCTTGGTTGAATCGGAGGAGGCAGAACTGAGGATATGAATACAGAGGGCCTACTCTAAGTTCTATGTGGATTTTCCTCTCTGTGGAGGGCCAGTGCGCCTAACCCTCAAATTCAAGGGTCAACTGTACTAGTATTATCATCGTTATTCTCCCTGGGTGAGCTCTGGGTTCTCCACCTTTTGTGTGCAATCTTGGGCCTTGTGGGCCTGGAGCCGGTGGAGAGAGGGAGCTGGGACCACGGTGCACTACTTACGCTATTGTTCGCACCATTGCCAACTCCTTTCCACCGAGCACCCACTCCATGCTGGCGATGGCATCTAGACAGGACTTCCCAAATGTTAGTGTGGAGATCTTGCTAAAGCACAAAACACTGGGCCACGGCCTCAGAGTTTCTGTTTCAACTCGCATTTCTCCCTGGTTCCCAGGTGATGCCGATGCTGCTGGTCCGGGGAACCACACTTTGAGAACCGCCGCTCTGGGATGCTGGAGGCATCTCCGCTTTGTCATTGCTGTGCCCCCGGCACAGTTCTCAGCACACAGTAGGTGTTCAGCTACCACCCGATGCTTTGTTTGTGCCTTGCCTACTCTGTGATCAGCTAGCACACTGCCTCCTGGCTTGGGGCAGCCGGACGCTCATTTGAGAAGCACGCGATCTGACTACTCAAGCAGCGGGGAGACCACGCGGTGCTGAACCTCCTCAGAGAGCCTCCAACAGAACTGGAGGCCAGCCCACACCCGCTGGCGAAGCTTCCCACCCCGCCACACCCAGCGCAGGCTCCCCACAGCTGTCTGTCACAAGTAATCCGTGACATGTCCCGCATTATTAACTGTCCCGAGACAGAATGGAGCTGAGGTGAAAGGCAGATAGTGAGAATGGGGAAGGCAGGCAACCTGATGCCAGCGACAGCAGTTCTCAGCCTTTCAATAACCCACCAAACTCTTCTAGCCTTTTTTTTTCTTCTCTTTACTTTTTTCTTTCCCTCCTTCTTCCTCCTTTTCCTCCTCTTCTTCCTGCTCCTCTGCCTCTTCTTCTTCTTTTTCTATACAGTTGACCTTTAAATGACAGGGGTTAGGGGTACCAACCCCAGCACAGTCAAAAATCCATGTATAACTTATAAGTTAACCCTCTGGGCCCGCAGTTCTGCATCCATAGATTCAACCAACCACAGATCGTGTAGTACTGTAGCATTTACTGAAAAGAATTTGCATGTAGGTGGAACCACACAGTTCAAACTTGTGTAGTTCAAGGTTAACTGTACTTTCTATTGGTTCCCAGTTTTTCACTTTTATCTTCTAAAATGTCTTCGACCATGACAAGGCACCCCCATGACCATTGATGAGATTTAGGAGTTCCTCGCTGAGATACAGGTTTAGCAGACCTTGGAGGATGTAACGCCTTCCAATCTGCTGCCTCCATCACATCTGCCTAAATCTTCCTTTGTAACATGACTCCATCCTGCATCCCAAACATTAGGCTCCCATGAGCCCCCACCCACCACATTCCCCGTGAACTCGTCTCATTTTTATGATCATGGTAGACTCTTGCTCTGTCTCCAGGGAGGTCTACATCATTCTCCTTGTTGGAGCAAGTCCTCAGGAGACAATGCCAGTGCAGCAGAATAGAACCGTGTCACCTATTCTCTTCTTGGGAAACAAAGTGAGGAAAAGGAGGGCCAGATGAAGACAGGTGGATTAGGTGATGGAGAAGCAGTTTCTGCTGAGGGTCAGAAGGTTGACGGGGAAAGCCCGGGGTGGGGCCGAAGTGGAGAGGCTGCCAAGGGCCTCTGGGGATGAGTGTGAGAGCCTAGCAAGCAGGAACTACGTAAAGGCTGCGTGGCCCCAAATCCCCCACCAGAATTAACCAAGAGAACAGGCCTGCACTGTGCTGTGAGCCCGTGGCAGGCGGGGGTACATGGAGCAGGGGAGTCCCTCTTGCCTGACTCCAGGGCTGGGCTCCTGGCACCCCGCAGGGAAAGTGCCCTCTCAGAGCAGTCAGTGACGGCCTTCTGGGCACAAGCATAAGGCGGTCCAAGGGTCCGCTCTGCAGGACAATACACGAGATTATGTGAGTTCTAATGGGGTTTTGTTCTTTTCTTAGACACGGCGCATATGGTCCAATAACCTGGGCATTTTTCTGCTTTTGTTTTTTTACCCTAAATTAAAGGGTTTGGGGCTTTGTGGGCCACACTGCATTCCTATGGCTAATGAGAACCACAGATGTGTCTTCTTCAGTTTGGGTGGAATCCCCCGTGGACTCGCTCATTCTTTGAGCCTCCCCACAGCACCTGTAGGGACTTCTGCCCACAGTGGGTTTGAGTGGTGCTTACCAGTCTACTCTTGTGGGTTCAGATAACAGCAGTGGGGAAGGAGATTAGCTACGGGGAAGGAGAGGCTGAAACTCAGAGCTGCTGAACAGCCCTGCAGGGCCGTGGGCATCTATTATACTGGTTAAGATTCGGCAGGCCATGCCAGGCTGAAATAGGACATTATAAACAGAGTGTCTTAACTCTCTTTTCAATCAAGAAAATGCATTTTTGTTGTTGTTGTTGTTTTGCTTTTTTTTTTCCTGATCCTTCTTTCAGGAAAATGGAAAGGAGAAGGGAAAACAAACGACCACATAAAACAATGTTCTCTTAAGCTTGACAGTGGCCAGAGCTTTTGCTAGTTCAACTGCAAGTTTACAAACTGTTCCCATTTGGGTGGTTTCACTGAACAGCAGATAAGCGGTGGCTTCTCTGCATCTAGTTATGGTACCAGCAACAAGCAATAGCATTTCTGGGATTGTTCACCATTGTAGGACCCTTGACATTAATCAACTCCATGCTCTGGCTCCCAGCAGGAAGAGCTCAACTCGAAATCACTCCAGTCCAGGGAGTTGCCACCTGCACAGCCTCAAACTTCACATCAAACATCTGAGAGACAGGTGAGAGACCCGTCGTACAAGCCAGTGTTAAGAGGCAGAGACTGAAAGACTGAAACCAGTCAGAGTCCCGGGAGTCCTTGGCCAGGGCTGGGCATCAGATTCACTGGGGGCTGTTTCCAAAAGGTGCAAGCCCAGGCCCCGCCCCCAGAGGTTCCTTTTATAGGTCTGACCCAAGGCATCTGTATTCTGCAAAAGCAGCTCAGCGATTCTGGTGTGTACCCAAGGTCACCGTACACGGCTGAACAGTACATGACAGCCCCGTGGGCCCTCTAGTTCTAACCACTGGATTCAACCCAGCAAGGCGGCCCGCTGCCATGCAGAAACATGCTGGGACAGGATGAAGAAGGTTGGGAGGGTGACCCTTTGCTAGCAGCAGAAAGCCCTTGTCATTCCGATCCTGAGGAGGCCGGGTGGAAGAGCATCAGGCCACACCACCCAGAAACAGCTTCAACTACTGACTCATGGCCTATCAATCAGTCAGCAGGGTCCTGCCCAGAAATGACTGGCCCAGAGGGTATGGGCTTTTGAACTCTTTAGAGGAAAACTAGAAAAAAATTTCTTGGTTTAAGAAAAAATGCGAGGCTCAAAAGGTAATGTGCCAAAACTTAGGGGGAAAGGCCAAAAACCCTGCTGCCTGTTTCCAATAACCAGGTAAAACTCTCCAATGAAGCTGACTACTTTGGTGGTTAAAAGCACGATGCTGGTGCCAGACTGCTGGGTTCAAATCCCCGCACAATCACTTACTGTGATTGTGACCTTGCACAAGTTTCTCTCTCTCTCTCTCTCTTTGAGCTTCAATTTCCCCATAGGGTTGTTATGAAGATTGAGATAATGTTCATAAAGTGCTTAGGACGGGGCAGGCCCAGAGTGCTGCCTAAGCGTTAACTACTGTTGTCACTGCGTGCAATGTTCTCACGACAGCTTCCAGTCTTTCTTAGGCACCAAGCCCCCACAAATGAAGACCTGAGGAGACATCCCAGCACTCCTGAGGGCAGCAGCAAGATGAAGACTCTCCCCTCTTCCAGCCTTTTGGAGAGACGGGTCTTGTAGAGAGACTGGGTTAGGAAGTATTTAGATGGACTGGTTGAGTAAACTGTGATACATTCAGATGATGGGATGGGATGTGACGTTACAAATAACGGTGAGTGCACAGGAACACACGTGGAAGACCTGTGTGATCCAGTGCTGAGTGCAATACCCAGGTAACAGAACAGAATGGCCCCGTTGCTGTTAAAAGCATATACGTGCAACATGTATGACTCATACTCCACAAGCTCAGATATGCAAGAAATATCACATGTCATTATTTAAATCAACTCAAATCTGACTTCAGGTTTTACCCTGCTGGGCTGGCAGGCAATCCACTCTTGGCATCGCTGACGTTTCTTCCCCTACCCAGCATCACACGAGAATCCAACATGCTAATGCGGTGCCCAGAAAACAGAGGCTGGCCTCTAGCCCCCCGTCCCTAGGCCACGGTCAAGCCCACGGGTCCCTTGCAGGTAGATGCTATTCATGAGATGGGGATGTGTGGAGATGCTCCTTTAGCAAGGCTGGGAGCTCAGGTGCCTTTAACCCGCCCCCTGGGGCAGTCATTTCCCTCAGGTGTCCTATCCCCTCTTCAGGTGCTGTCAGGACAGCTCGGGTTCCCTGCAACTTGGGGCCCACCAGTCTGCATCCCTGACCAGGGCCAGGTGCTGTCTTGTCCCTTCTCCCAACCCCCCACGCACACCTGCCATAATACGGGGCCGGAGGGAGCTAGGGCTTTCCTGAGAGACGGAAAGAGGGGCAACTTTTGCTTCTTCCTCTACCAGAGGCTCCCCAGGCTAGGAATGCATGGGCTTAGAATAGGGAGGAGGGGCTTCCCTGGTGGCGCAGTGGTTGAGAATCCGCCTGCAGATGCAGGGGACACGGGTTCGTGCCCCGGTCTGGGAAGATCCCACATGCCGCGGAGCGGCTGGGCCCGTGAGCCGTGGTCGCTGAGCCTGCGCGTCCGGAGCCTGTGCTCCGCAAAGGGAGAGGCCACAGCAGTGAGAGGCCCGCATACCACCAAAAAAAAAAAAAAAAAAAAGAATAGGGAGGGAAGGGGCCAGGGAGAGGGAGAACCCACGCTGATTAGGAGCCCAGGATATTACTTAACTACATGCTTGTGTGTGCACATGTGGGTACGGACAAGTCTGTGTGTGGGAGCCCAAATGTAGTATCTCTAGGGGAGGGGAGATTATGGGTGATTGGAATTTTCTCCTTTTAATTTCTCTGTACTTTCTACAATTAATATGAATCATTTGTATCAAAAATTATGAAGTCTGACAGAAGCGTTTCATAAGGAAGCTAGGACTTGTTTAGAAGCCCAAATGACAAGTTTCTGAAATAGGGGGAACTTAAAAGCTGGGGTAATGGAAGCAGCCTTGTGTGCAAAGTGAATATCGTCTGAGCGATTTTACCTCTAGTGCATGGTCTGAGCATTAAGTTCTTGTCCTGTGTAAATAACTACATGGTGCTAAGAGGCACACTTAGAGCTCTGGGTGGACAAGTCAAGAGCTACTCCTTGCCCCACCATCCCCTCCACCAGGAGGCAGCTTTACCGAGTGCGTGGACGGGGCTGTGCCTGGTGTAGGGTGTGTGTGGGGGGGGAGTGTGTGTGGGCGGGGGGTGAGTGTGTGTATGTGGGGGGTGAATTTCCCATGCTGCCTCCTTCCCTGAGTCCTTGTTCAGTGCATCCTTCTCTGAGCTGCAGCAACACCTCCAGATGTGTTTATGTGTTTCACCACCTCCCCTCCCACAAGCCTTCCCGGGGCCACAGAACAAAGGAGAGGAGCAAGAGGGGCTGGGTGTCACTCATTCCGGTTCTGCTGACCCGGGGAACCTGGCTTATTTGTTTTGGTGAGCTGGCCAGCTGCAAGCTGTTTGGTTTGGGGCTATAGGATTAGGACTGTTTTCCTTTCTGAGTTTGGTGCAGTCAGGGGTGAGGAGAAGGATCCCAGGTTGAGGACAGTCAGGGTCTGGCCTCTCAGCTCTGGTTTCTCAGTGCTGCTGGGGATTTCAGCTCCTGCAACAAGTATTAGGACGCTGCCTTTCAGGGAGGGGCAGCTCCCTGGACAGGGCAGCTGGTTGTCACCCATGCCACAGGGGATAGCTCCCCTAGCTCCTAGAAGAAAGCCCCTGCGGGGGGGGCGTCTAGGTAAAATACAGAGGAAACAGGCAGGGCCACAGCCCCTCTCTCAGCCTCGGGTCTCTCCCTCTCAGGCCTGTCAAAGGCTGTTTCCCCCTCCCCCTCCCAGCAGATTCTCAGCATCCCCAGGATAAGCAGTGTTTGGGGTCCTCAAAGACCCTTTGATCTTTAGACTCTCAAGTCCATTGGAGTGCTAGGCCATAAATATTGTGCTACTACCCCTGTCACCAGCCCTCTAGAGTGACAATGCCTATGTTTTTAATTCTGGCTTAGATAACAACGGCTAGGTTGTATTTAATGATTCCCATGTCTGAGCTTTTTCCCCTAACTTCATTAGAAGTTCTTTAAGGTAGACACCGTTTTTCCCACAGGCCAAAGCATAGGGCAAAAAAGGACTGGGCACCTGAAACACACTCATTGAATGACCAACCTGGATGGACAGATGGATAGGTATACAGACAGATGGACAGACAGCTGGATGGCAGACATCTCTCATGGAAATCTTCCCATAACAGAAACAGTTTTTATGTACATTTATCCAACAAATATTTATTGTGCACTAACTACATGCCAGCCATTGTTTTAGGCCATTGAGATTCATCAGTGAACAAAAATACAAAAAAACCTCTGCCTTCCTGGAACTTATATTCTATCAGGAGATCTATAAACAATAAACACTTAAAATCAAGTAATTTCACAGTATGTCAGAAAGTGATAACTACTATGGAAACAAACTAAGTAGAACAGGATGAGGAGGGTTGGATCTGAGTAGAGGCAGCTGTACTATAAACAGGAGTCAGAGTAGGTCTCACTGAGATGGTGACATCTGAGCAAAACTTTGGCGGACGTGAAGGAGTGAGTCATGTGGCTATTTGGGGAAGGAGCATTCCAGGAGCGTGAACAGACAGTTTGTAAAACAGAGCATCCTAGGTGTGTCTGAGGAACCGCCATGAGGTCAGTAGGCTGGAGTGGAGTAAATAAGAAGGATAGTAGGAGAGAGTTGAGAGAGGTAGAGTTGAGACAGTTGGCAGATTCTGTAGGACCACAGAGAAATGGGGAACCATGGAAAGGTTTTGAGAAGAGGAATGACATGATCTGATGACATGATTTGATTTAAATTTTGGAAGACTCCCTCTAGTTGCTGTTTTGAGACCAGATTGCAAGGAAACAAAGGTGGGAGCAATTAGGAGGCTATTATAGTAATCCAGGTGAGAAATGATAGTCTCCAACCAGGGTGGTAGCCATAAATGAGGCAAGACTAAGCAACTGAAGGATGGAGTTGGCATCAAGTGAGATGGAGATGGCTGTGGGTAGAGCAGGATTATGAGGCAGGGGTGGCCATAGGGCAGACCAGGAGAGCATGCTGAACTTAAGATATCATCCAAGTAGACACCCAAATAGATATCTGAAGGCTGGAGGTACAAACTGAAATTTGGACATCAACAGTGATATATGATGTGCAAAGCCATGAGATCACCAAAAATATTAATTGTAGATAAAGGAGAGAAGAGTACCAAGGACTGAGCTCTAAGGTATATCACCATTAAAAGATCAAGGAGATGAGGAGGAACCAGCAAAGGAGACCAAGAGAGAGCAACTTGCAAGACAGGAGGAAAACAAAGAGAATGTACTGTTCTGGAAGTCAAGGGAAGAATATGTAACAAGGAGGAAAAGTGATCAACTTGTGTTAAATGCAGCTGATCAACTAAGTGGTAAAGACACACCTGATCACTGAACTTGGCAATAAGAAGGCTGTCAAGAGTAGCCTGTTGAGTACTGGGGGGCAAAGGCTGATTGGAGTGTGTTTAAGAGAGAATGGGAGGAATCCACACATTTATGGTCAACTGACCTTCAACAAGCATGTCATGAACACACAATGGGGAAAAGACAGTCTCTTCAATAACTGGATGTCCACAGGCAGAAGAATGAAATTGGATCTTTATCTCATACCATATACAAAAATTAACTCAAAATGGATTAAAGACTTACATGTAAGACCTGAAACTGTAAAACTACTAGAAGAAAACCTAGGGGGAAGCCTTCTTGACATTGCTCTTGGCAATAATTTTTTGGTTATGACACCAAAATCACAGGCAACAAAGGGCAAAACAGACAAGTGGAACTATATCAAACTAAGCTTCTGTACAGAATGAAAAGGAAACCTATGGAATGGGAGAAAAAAACTGCAAACCACATATCTGATAAGGTGTTAATATCTAAAGTATATAAGGAACTCCTACAACTCAATTTTTTAAAGGTGATTTTAAAATGGGCAAAGGACCCGAATAGACATTTTTCAAAAGAAAATACACAAATGACCAACAGGTACATGTAAAGATACTAAACAACATTAATCATCAGGGAAGTGTAATTCAAAACCACAATGACATATCACCTCATACCTGTTAGAACAGCTATTATCAAAAAGACAAATATAACACGTGTTGGCAAGGATGTAGAAAAAAGGGAAACTTTGTGCATTGTTGGTGGGAATGTAAACTGGTACAGTCACTATGGAAAATAGTATTGAAGTTCCTCAAAAAACTAAAAATAGAACTACCAGGTGATCCAGCAACCCCGCTTCTGGATATATATCCAAAGGAAATGAAATCAGTATCTCAAAGAGATATCTCACATGTTTATTACAGCATCATTCACAATAGTCAAGATATGGAAACACCCTAAATGTCCACCAAAGGACAAATGGATAAAGAAAATGTGATATATATATCACAACGGTATATTATTCAGCCTTATAAAATGAAGGAAATCCTCCCATTTGTGACAAAATGGAGGACATTATGCCAAGTGAAACAAAACAGAAACAGAAAGACAAATACTACATGATCTCATTTATATGTGGAATGTAAAAGGGTCAAACTCATATAAGCAGAAAGTAGAATGGCGGTTGCCAGGAGCAAGGAGGATGGGAGGGGGAAATAAGATGTTGGTCAAAGGGTACAAGATTTCAGTTATGCAACATGAATGAGTCATGTGCAGCGTGGTGATGATAGTTAACGGTACCATATTGTATACTTGAAAGCTACTAAGAGGATAGATCTTAAAGTTAAATCTTCAAGTTAAATCTTAAATTAAATCTTAAAGTTAAATCTTCTCAACACACACACACATACACACAGTGGTAACTATGTAGAGGTGATGGATAAATTATTGAGCTTGATTGTGGTGATGTTTTCACAATATATCAAAATATATCAAAACATCAAATATATCAAAACAGCATATCAACTATATCAAAACATCAAGATGTACTCCTTAAATATATACAATTTTTATATGTCCATGATATCTCAAAAAAGTTGTTTTCAGGAAACAACTAATTGGAGACAGTGAGTACAGACAACTTTCTGGAGAAGTTCTGCTGTGAATGGGGGGCAAATCAAAAGTTGCAGAAGTGGGTTCAAAAGGAGGATTTTATAAAATGGGAGAAACAATCACATGCCTGCATGCTGATGAAAATGGTTCAGGAGAACATGAACAACTGAAGATGGAGGAGAGAAGTGGGCAATATGGCCAGAGCAATATCCTTGAGGAGGTGAGCAGGGACAGGATCTGAGGCCCAGGTGGAAAGGCTGGCTCTAGAGAGGTGCATGGAGAGTTCGTCAAGTTACAGCCAAGGACACAGAGGATATGAGGGAAGACGGAGGCAGGCAGGGAGATGGTGGAGTCCGTGGAAGTTCTCTTCTGGTGACTTCACCTTTGTCATAAAGAGGGAAACAAGGTCCTATGGCAAGAGGGCGTTAGGGATCTGGAGAAAGAAGTGACAGTGTAAAGTCGTCATCCAGGATAATGGCAGAGTGAGTGGACTAGGAGAGTAGAGGAGGATGACCTGGCAGCAGCTGAAGGCCACCTTGAAAATTGTGGGCATAAATTTAAAGTGACACAAGTCAGCATGGTTGTATTGTTTTTCCCTAAACCAGCATGGAGTAAATGGGGAGTTGGATTTAACCTTGATTGTGGTTTACAGTACAATACGATGAGAGGGGCAAGGGAGTGATTATCATGACTGACCAGGAATTTAAGTTGTATTCTAGAAAGAAGGGTTTCCATTTTAGGAAGTGGGAACATGTGAGCTCTTTCACTTCGCCAAGAGTGAGCTGTGGATGGAAAAAGGCTGAGACTCACTGCCCTGGAGCCATCATTAACTCAGTGACTCCCTGAGGATTTAATGGAGGTGACCTGCCTTCCGAACTCGCCCTCATGACTGTCTTGCCAAGAGGTGTGATATAGCACAGCGGTTGGCAGTAGAACAAGGAGGTGAGGGGTTGTCATATTTGTACTAAACTTGCTCTTAGGCTGCCTGTGGGGCACCCCATTCACCCCAAGACACAGTCCTCTCTGGGCCATCAGCAAGCCTGGCCTTACCAGGAATGAGCTCAGCAGTCACCTCTGGGCCAAAGTACCTCTACCATGCAGCTGCCTTTCCCTATCCCTGTCTTATTTGTTAGTCCCAAGATAGCAGCTCTATCTCAATTCATATCCTCTGAATTTTCAGGGATTTTAGAATCTCTGCTCCTGGCTTATATGACCAAGTCCTTGGCTGTTCCGCCCTCCATTCCTCCCCACCCAACCGGCCCCATCAGACATGCAGACTAGACCTCTGCACACCCACCTCACCAGACAGGCTCATTCTTACGTACTCAGACTGAAAGTTTGTTGGCTCAGCCTCACACACCCACTGGCAGACAATCAATGTCTAGGCCTATTTCCAGAATCATGATGACAATAATCATAACAACAGTAGTAACTACCACAGTATAACTACTGAGAAGACAAGAACCTGATCTACTTTGCTCACTGCTATGTTCATGTTCTCAGAATCCAGACAGAGCCTTACAATAGCAGGTACTCAGTAAGTATTTGAGGAATAAAAGAATAAACGAGTAGCATCTACCCAGTACACATAAAGCCCCAAGGATGGCACTACATCTTTTTCACACGTGATCTAATTTTAATCCTCCCAGCAACCTCCTTCAATGCAGGAGATGATACTGTACTAATGTTATGAAGGCGGAAAACTAAGATGCTCAGGAGTCATATAGCTAATAAATGCCAGAAACAGAATGAGGACCCAGTTCTATCTTCTAACCCACTACCTTATATGGATCCAACCCAATGAGTCCCCGAAGTCACTTTAGTCCTCCCCACCCCTCCCCTCAAAGGACAGAACAAAAGGTTGCAATTGAGAGCACCCAGGCCAGAACCCTCACCAGTCAAGCCACATCTCGTGATTCATGGTATAAGAATGGCAAACCCCCGGCTCTCAGAAATGTCCTTGTTTCTGCAACCCCAGCTCTGGGACGCCAGGCTCCAAAGATGGCCTGGCACCTTCAGGAAGCTCTGCCCAGGGGTACCAGATGACCATCCAGAGCTCTGGCCAAGGACCCCAGAAAGTCCTCCCACTGGTGACCACCCTTAGTCCCTTAGCTCCACAGCCAGCCCCACTGTGCATTTCGGGCCGGTATCTCAGATATGAGGTGGGACTTCAGTAATTTGGCAGTCCAGATGCTGGAAACAGATGCAAAGACTACAAGCTATCCCCGTTCTCTCTTCATTTATAGAGAACTTCCAAGTTTTAGATGGGTATACGGCTACTCAGCTTGTCATGACCATACAACTAACTTCTGTGCAATAGGATAACACCAGAAGTAATAGGTGCTTTCACTAGATCAGTGATTCCCAACCAGGAGTGATTTTCTGGTTGTCACTACCGGTGGATGCTGCTGGTATCTATTGGGTAGAGGCCAGGGATGCTGCTAAACTTCCTACAATGCACAAAACGGTCCCCGCAAAAAATGATTATCTGGGGCTTCCCTGGTGGCACAGTGGTTGCGAGTCCGCCTGCCGATGCAGGGGACACAGGTTTGTGACCCGGTCCGGGAAGATCCCACATGCCGCGGAGCGGCTGGGCCTGTGAGCCATGGCCACTGAGCCTGTGCGTCCGGAGCCTGTGCTCCGCAACGGGTGAGGCCACAACAGTGAGAGGCCCGCGTACCGCAAAAAGAAAAAAGAAAAAAAAAAAAAGAGATTATCTGGCCCAAAATGTCAACAGAGTCAAGGTTGAGAAATTCTATTCTAGATCATGCCCTTAAAAGGAATGTACATGACTTTCTCCAGTCCCTTCTTCCTGTCCTCCAGGCTATGAGTTGAGGAAAATTGGAGCAATGTCCTTGCACCTAGAAATAGAAACCAGAAGCTGGGAGACGGCAGAGACACCATGGCAGCCTACCTCCATTATTACCATGAAAAAGAAACATCCTCTTTTGTTTAAGCCATTGTATTTTGGGGGTCCTTTTGTTATAGCAGCTTAGCCCATGCCCTAACTGATACAATGGATTTTAAGAGGGCAGTGACCCAGACCGTCTGAAATGACTTACACAGTCATTTAGGGCCAGACTGTGTCCTTTGGCCCACACTCCCAGACCACTATCTGGTGCTCGTCTGGTATGGTTTCTAATCCCAGGATAACTAGGGTTTCGATTTAGTATAATTTCATGTAATTCTGTTTCTCCCATTCCCCGCACCCCACCTCGCCTTTCTTGCTGTAATACCCTGTAGTAAGCAGAATAACGCCTCCCTAAACATGTCTATGTCCTAATCTCCAAAACCTGTGAATGTTATGTTACAAGGCACAGGGAAATTAAGGTTGCTAATCAGCTAAGGAGGGTATCCTGGATGTTTCAGGCGAGTGCAATGTTATCACAAAGGTCCTTAAAGTAAAAGGGGGAGGCAGAGAGGCAAAGATGGAGTGATGCAGTGTGGGAAGGACTCCACTGCCCACTGCTGGCTTTGAAGATGAAGCGGGGGCCACAAGCCATGGAATGTGGCAGCCTCTAGAAGCTGGACTAGGCAAGGAAATGGATTCTCCCCTAGAGCCTCCAGAAGGAACACAGCCCTACTGATATTTGATTTTAGCCCAAAGAGACCCATGTAGGACATCTTACCTCCAGAACTGTAAGATAATAAATTTATGTTGTTTCAAGCACCAAGTGTGTGATAGTTTATTAAGCAACCACTGGAAACAAATATTCACCTTTCTTCCTTTCTCCTTCTTCCCTCTCCTCTTTCTTTCCAGTCTAGCTTCTACTTAATCTCTGTAAGAGTCTGAGCCAGTGTGGCAAACAGACCAAGGCCCAAGCTGGTCAACTTCTGGGGCCTCCTGGAAAGCTCTTAAGAGCAGGATAGAATGAACACCTGGGAGAAAAGTCTAGTCATGCTAACCCAGAGCATGGTCTGGGTTCAGCAATTCATGGATTCAGGACTAATTCCCTTTATGACTTGCTTTCAGAAACATACATTTCATCTGCACCCAAGATCCTGCAGTAAGTAGCCCAGTCCTACTCTTTATGAAACCCAGGTCATCATTGGATTATCTGCAGTTCCAAAGGTGTCTCTGCCCAAAGCCAGGGACCACTAGGTGATAGTCATAAACTGGAGGTGGAATTACCCAAACCTCTAATTCCAAAGTGTTTAGCTTTGGAGCACAAAAAGTTAAACATCTTCTTGCAACACACAGTAAACATGTCAGTGTGTTTAACACGTTAACCGTCCTCTGTTCTCCTGCCCAAGTATTTAGAAAAGAAACAGGTTATGATGTTTAACTAGTGAATGGATATATGTGCTCATAGCAGCTAACACTTTTTAAACACTTGGGGATGCTTAAAATGATGATGTGTTTAAGATTTGAACACATTTGCTTTTCTACACTCTTAATCCAATGAGCGTTGACTACACTTTTTTTTTCTGAACAGCAAGGTCTGTCCACCTTGCAAAAGCCAGACTGCAATAAGTTCCCAGAGCTGTAAATTGCACTGTTGTTGGTGTTTTTGTTTGGGGGAGTTTATGTTTGTTTGTTTTTCAACATTTTCTTTCATACATGGACCTCCTCACCAGGAGAGTGTAAATGATAGTCATTCTTTGGAGGATGTCTGGAGTCCTATTCTATTAGAGAATCTAAAGGATTTTAGTGCAATCAACACGGAAGCTCTACCAATTTCACTATAATTTCAGAAAATAAAAACCAAAGAGGCTCCAGGTCCTGCCCAGGCCACAAAGAAGTGTGTGGAGGGCCTGAGGGTTAAGCCAGACCTCCAGGTGCCACCTGGGGCTCTACTTGTCTTCTCCACCAAGCCTGCCCAAACCAGTGGCTGGAAAAGGCATTAAATCCTCCTGCTTCCTTCCAAGTGTGGGCTCACAGTACGTAATCGTGGAGAGGGTTGTTTGGGGTGCTTGTCGGTCTGCTTTCCTCTGTTGCACTGTGACCTCTCTACCCGAGGCCTCCATCCTTTCTCGCTTGATGTCTCTGGTGATCTCCCCATCCACTCCTGTCCACCCATTTCTCCATACCTCACTTCCCACCACAGCCCCTGCTGGACGTGGCCTTTAAATGGCCCCTCAGACACCCTGCCCTGACCAGCCTTGTTTCTTGCCAGTGTCTCTCTCCCTCTCTATGCTTCTGCCACCCTGGCCTTTTTTTCATCCTCGCTACTTCTTGCCCCAGGGCTTTTAAATATTCCCTCCTCCATGATGAAAGCCATTCTCTTCTAGGTCTTCTTCAACTAGATAACTGTTTAAAACAGCAGCGTCTCAGGAAAGGTCTTCACGACTATGCACAGCCCCTCAAGTCTAGGCAGACACCCCTTCTCTATGCCATCACAGCACTCTTTGTCCCTCTAGCATGTAATTACCATGTACTTAGTTTTGCCTTCTCCCATTGGTCTAAGCCTCCCATGAGGGCAGGGTCTGCCACTGTCTTTTCACCAGTGTATCGCCAGCACCCAAGGCCAGACAAAAAGTCAGCGCCTAATGAATATTTGTCGAATGGCCAATGTGACTTCTGGCTCTTCCGCTAATCTTGGGGTCAAGGAAAGAAAGATTGCACTGTGAGTCGGGGGCTGTGAGCATAGTTTCTGACCTGGTGCAAGCTACTTAATTTCTTTGCTTCTCAGCCTATCTGCACACTGGATGGGGAATCCGCTCAATTCAGCAAATGTTTTTGGAGCTGGCACAATGTTTAAGGACCCTGCCGGGCTCTCTTGGTGCCTGCAGAGATGAAAACCACCAAGGGCTTGCCTTCCTTGCCCTCAAAGAGCTTGTAGTTTAGTGTGCAAGATTAGACTTCTACATAAATAACCACAATAGAAGGCAAATTTGATAAAGTTTCAAGATAATTTGAAAGGACTACGGAAAGCATAGAAGAACCCACTTGTAAGTGACAGACTAAGAAGGCCTCGTGGAGGAAAGGACATTTGGGCAAACTTATGAACAGGTAGGACTCCAACAGGCCAAAAGGGGGGCGGGAAATACGAGGGAGTCTTCTAATCACATCAGTGACATTAAAGGCCCAGAGATGGAGAAGCCTGGGACATGCTTCAGGAATGTCTAGGATCCAGCCTGGCTGCCACGTAGTTCTCAGACCTAAGTATTCAATCAATCCATCAATGTTACTGATACCCGGATTCTGTCACCAGCAAACCTCATTAACAATTCCCAGGAAACAGAAATAGAATCTGGGTAATAAAATAAAGTCTGACCTTCTTTTCCTTTCCTTTGTGCTTAGTCTAGTTTCACTTCTTCACAGGGTGCTGTGGACAGAGGCCTTGGTCCCGGCGCTTCAGACTGGAGTTCCGGTGCAACGTGGCTGTGCTGACTCCTCAGCTGGGGGACCGTGTGCAGAAGCTGCCCGGGACACTCAATTCAACATGGCGGCGGCGGGCCGTGAGCAGAGGCGCTGCGCCCGGCACTGGAGCTGGAGCGTGAGCAGCACAGCTCCGCCCACCCCGGAAGAACTCGGCCCCCTCCCCCTCCCTGGGGCCGAGATCCCTATAAAGCAGCCCCGCCCACAGCCTGATGGGAGAGCCTGTGCTTTAGAGGTTTGTGCTGTAGAGGTCCCCAGCCCCCAGCGCGGGGCCTGCCCGGGACGCACAGCAGGAGGTGAGCGGCGGGTGAGCAAGCGAGCGAAGCTTCATCTGCCACTCCCCACGCTCGCATGACCGCCTGAACCCCTCCCGCACCCCACCGCCGGTCCGTGGAAAAATTGTCTTCCATGAAACCGGTCTCTGGGGCCAAAACAGGTTGAGGACCGCTGCTCTAGAGCATGAGCTCGCACCTCTCCATCCTCTGATCAAAGAATAAAGCTTCCCTTTGCTTCTGAACTGAGCTTGGTCTCATTCTATTGGCTCAAATGACACCAGGCGGAGGACCTTTGTCTGGGTCCGACTGGAAAGGGTCCGTAATAATTCTGTTCCCAGAGATTCAGATTTAATTTGGGATATGGCCTGGATATTGAGGGGTTTTTTTTTTTTAAGTTCTCTAAATAATTCCAATGTGTAGCCAAGTTTGAAATATATTGCTTAGTGCCTTAAGTGATCTCAAATTGTACAAACAACCTTCTCATTTCAACCTGACCTCTCCTGTGATTTGCCAACAGGGAAAGAATATGTGACCCGGAAGACCTGGGCAGCTTAAACCTCACACCCATCAGAAGGGCAATTATCAAAAAGACAACAAATGACAAGTATTGGCGAGGATGTAGAGAAAAGGGAAGCTTTGAACACTGTTGGTGGGACTGCAAATTGGGGCAGCCACTGTGAAGATTCCTCAAAAAATTAAAAATAGAGCTACCACACAATCCAGCAATTCCACTCCTCAATATTTGTCCAAAGAAAATTAAAACACTAATTTGAAAAGATATATGCACCTCTATGTTCCTTGCAGCATTTTTCACAATAGCTAAGATATGGAAGCAACCTAAGTGCCCACTGATAGATAAATGGTTAAAGAAGACGTGACATACTATATATAATGGAATATTACTCAGTCATAAAAAAGAATGAAATCTTGCCATTTGTGACAACATGGATGGACCTAGAGGGTATTATGCTAAGTGACTTAAGTCAGACAGAGAAAGAAAAACACCATATAATTTCACTTACATGTGGAATCTAAAAAACAAAACAAATGAAGAAACATAAAACAGAAACAGAGTCATAGATACAGAGAACAAACAGGTGGTTGCCAGAGGGGTGAGGGCAGGAGAGAAATAGGTGAGGGAGGTTAAGAGGTACAAACTTCCAGTTGCAAAATAAATGAGTGGTGGGTATGAAATGTACATTGTGGGGCATATAGTCAATAACTGTGTAATATCTTCGTGTGGTGACAGAACAATCAATCATGGTGATTGTTTTGAAATACTGATTCACTATATTGTGTGCCAGGAACTAACATAGTGTTGTAGGTTAATTATACTTAAAAAACCAACCAACTAAACAAACAAACAAACTCATAGAAAAAGAGATCAGATTTGTGGTTACCAGAGGTAGGGGGTGGTGAGAGAGGGAATTAGATGAAGGCAGTCAAAGATACAAACTTCCAGTTAAAAGGTATTTAAGCACTAGGGATGTAATGTACAACATGATAAATATAATTAACACTGCTGTTCGTCATGTATGAAAGTTGCAAAGAGAGTAAATCTTAAAAGTTCTCATCATAAGGAAAAAATTTGTTTTTCTATTTCTTTAATGTTCTATCTGTATGAGATGATGGATGTTCACTAAATTGACTGTGGTGATCATTTCACAATGTATATAAGTCAAATCATTATGTTGTACCTTAAACTTATACAGTGCTATATACCAATGATATCTCAATAAAACTGTAAGAAAAATTTTAAGTAAGGTTTGGAAAATTTTTTAAAAATCAATATAGAATTATTTCAGACCTTGAATGAGCCATAACATTTTTTTTTTCTGCTTGTCTCTTTTATTTATTTAATTTTTTAAAACATCTTTATTGGAGTATAATTGCTTTACATTGTTGTGTTAGTTGCTGCTGTATAACAAAGTGAATCAGCTATACGTATACGTACATCCCCATTTTGATGGCTTTGGAGCAGTCTCTCATTTCCCAGTTTTCTCATCACTTGCAAATGGGTAGCATTAGCCCCTCGCACTCACTGAAGTCTGAGGCAACCTCCAGAAAGAATTATAAACCTTTGTTCAAAATATGATTTAAATGTCTTTCTCCCTGGGCTTTCCATTTTTTTCCCGTGATTCCTTTGGAGTCTGGGTGTGGAAAGCTGGTTCCCTGCAGGTGGTCTCCCAGAGAGGGAGAAAGCCTTCTGTAGAGCCCTGTGGTTCCCCTGCAGTTTTCTGAGCCAGGGAACTTCTTGGGAGGTACATTAAAACGTTTAAATTTTAGATAGTAAAATAAATCACTCATCTCCTGAGGATAGTACTACTCGTTGCATGATTCAGTGTCAGAATTTCAGCTGCTGATGCCTGCTGGCTTGAGGTAACTGTCTGCTGCCTGGTCCCGGGACTGGTCAGGAGGCCCGAACTCATGGCACACAGCTGCAAATGTGAGTCACAAAGCACCTGATAGACATGGAGTTAGAGCAGCAGAGACCGTTTCTCCTTGCCTCTGGCATGCACAACCTGGTAGACTTTACTAGTATCTACTAATCACCAGCTCTCACCCCCTTTCTGGCAGCAGGAAGGCTACATGCCTCAAGCCCCATAGAGCAAGGCAGAGCTGTATGCTGTGAGAGGGACTCCCAGCCCGAGGCAGGGAACAGCCCATGCATGGTTCTCCCTCTCTTCCTCTGCCTCGTTGATTAAGGAGGCAGCGTTTCAGACACAGGGCCCTCATGGGTCCATGAGTTGTCATTCGGAGGACATTTGCTTTCCAGAGTCATTGGGACTGGTGTGAGTGAGAAGTAAATTGTGTGTGTTAAAACACGGATACTAGAAGATTGCATATGGAAATGTGACCCATACCCCATTTTTCATTTATTTCAGTGACATTTTAGCTCCTATAATAGATTGATGACTATATTAATTTCCTATTGCTGTTAAAACAAATTGCCACAAACTTGGTCGCTTAAAGCAATACAAATTTATTATTTTACAGTTTGAGAGGTCAGAAGCCCCAAATCAGTCTTACTGGGCTAAAATCAAGGTGTTGACAGGGTTGGTTCCTTCTGGAAGCTTTAGGGGAGAATCCTGTCCTTGCCTTTTCAAGCTTCTAGAAGCTACCTGCATTCTTAGGCTCATGGCCCCTTTCTCCATCCTCAAAGCCATCCTTTCTCTCTCTCTGATCTCCGCTTCTGTATTCACATCTCCTTCTATTACGCTGACCCTCTTGCCTTCCCCTTATAAGGGCCTTTGTGATTACACTGGGCCCCAGCAGATAATCCAGGATAATCTCCCATCTCAAAATTCTTAACCAAACCACATCTGCAAAATCCCTTTTACAATGTAAGGCAAACATATTCACAGGTTCAGGGGAATACATCGTGGACATCTTTAGCGGGGCATTGTTCAGCCTTCCACAGTGACCCATGCATTTGCGTATCTGACTGGTCCTCCCCTCTGGTGGGATTTGGCTGGGAGCCAGATGGCCTTCCCCAGGCAGTACTCTTCCATATCACCACAAGCCATACATCTCTTCTTTCGAGATACATAAGGTTCCATGTAGAACTGATTATGGGGAAATATTCCAAATGAAGATAAGCTGTATGCACCAAGGTGTTTGTGAAGCATTATAGATTTTGTTATTAAAAAAATTAGAGACACCTACATGTGCAGCAATAGGGGAACATGCAAAGAAATTCTAGAGCAACCCATGTTTGAATTTTATGCAGCCATTATAAATGTTTATGACAAATTTTAAAAACTGAAATTCTTTAAAATAATTTTTAAAGCAAGTTGCACATTTATATAATCTTAATTCTGAGAAAAACATATGTAGAAGAGAAGTGTAGACACCAAAATATCAACAATGCTTTTATTTGTTTTCCTAGAGGTCATGCATGACTTTTATTTTCTTCTTTACACTTTCTTTCTTTCTTTTTTTTTTTTCATGTCCACAAAGGATTAGGAAGACTTTTGTAATCAGAAAGCTCTGTCGGTGATAAGAGCAGATAACCAGACTGGACAAGAGTGACCTGGCAGTCGTGGAGAATCACTATTTATGAGGAAAGGTGCTTCATCTTCTCTCTGTAAGCACTTGAGGATTTGTGGCAGGGTGATTCCTGCTTCCATGTGTGCTCTGACCCTTGAGTGTCCCTTCTTTGGGGGTATTTGCCCTGAGGGAGCAGCTAGGACTTCTGTAGAAGGCATAGGGACCCACTGGGCCATCCTGAACAATGAGGTCCTAGGTTAGAGATACCAGACTGCTGGTTACCTACAGGCTTCTGTTCAGCTCAGCGAGGACATGATCAGAAGAAGGTCTTCACTGTGAGTATGAAAAAGTGCACCATCTTCCTAGGTGGCCAGAGCCAAGGAGAAAGAAACAAACTCAAGCCACAGCTCCAGGGCGCAGAAGCAGTGCGGGTCTGAGACCTCATCATCCCCCGTGTCAAAATGGATGTCAGCCCATGTGGCATTGTCACCTCCCTGGTGGGGACATGTCCTCCCTAAAAGACCAAGGTGGGTGGGGTGGGTGAGGAACTGAGGCAGATGAGCAAGCCACCTGCATTGCAGATGTGATCTGAGTGCAAGGACATCACGATGCTCTCTGCTTTCCAACTTTCTCTTGCTCCTGCAGACTCTCTCGTCTCCCATTAAGGTTTCTGTTTCTTTGGATTAGTCAGTTTCCTCTTTTAAGTACCTGTGCCCAAGCCAGGTGGCTGCTTTTGCTCCTCTGGCCTCCCTCCCTCCTCCTCCCTTTTGCCCATTCCCCATGTATCTTTGGTCTCTCTTTGAGCTCCTCGTTAATGGCTCTCCCCACTCAGCCCAATCCCTGGGACCCCTTCCATTCACCATCCTTGAGGGAAGTTAATCCACTCATCACCAAACACCTCAGGAGGATCGAATCCACAGCTGCTTCCCAAGAGGAAGGGGGCAAGGCACAAGAAAACTCTGGCCATGGGTGAGGATGATGCCCCCTCTGTGCTCATGGATACGGGGGCCGCCATGGTGCTCGGCCAGCTTCCCCGTCCTTTACCTTCTTCCTCCAGGTCCTGAGCCAAAGTCCACTCTCAAGGACGCTGCCTGTCTCAGACTATGAGCTCCTTAAGAACAGAGAGATGGGGCCACTCCCAGCACAGGGCCAGACAGTGCTAGCAGTTTCAAGGTGACCGAGAAAGGGGAGGGAGACAAGGGAGAAGGGAAAGCGGGGGGGGGGGGGGAGGGAGAAGCGTGCCCCTTTATCCTAGTCCCATGCCTTGGTTCATGCTGAAACCTAAGGAGGTTGTCCATCGACCACTCCAGCCCTAGTCGCCCCCCCCCCCGCCCCCCCGCCTCGCCATCACTTAGCAGAGAGCTCAGTCAGCCTGGACTCTGCCTATGCAACAGTCCTGAGTCCACACCTCCACTGTGAGCCTCTCCTTGTGGGGACTCACAGGCCCTCGCTGCAGCCTTGATTGATTGGGTGATGGGGTAGCCAGGGGCTGAGACGCCCTGGTGGCTCTTGCCGCGGAAAGGGGAGTCCAGGGCACATTCCAGCCCTGTCAGCGCTGGCTCAGCCCGAGTGGTGTAAAATCTCACGCCCGGAGCCCTGGGAGCCCCTGGTGCCAGCTGCAATTTTATTGGTGGTCTGACTTCAAAGGCCTCTCCTCCTGCGTGGCTGAGCCGGGCGGGCTGTGGAGCAGGCGGCCTTGTGCCCAGGGCACTGGGGAACTCCTCCAGACCTGGACCCAGCCTCTCCCCAGCCTGCCCTGTCACTTCCTTCTGTATTCATTAAAAGCCACTTTCCCAGCTCACTCTGTGACCACAGCAGATGGAGAGGAGCTGCTTGTTTAGGAGACTGCTTTCATGGACCTGTGTGTCCCAGTTTGCAGGCAAAACACTTGTGACCAGACATCTATTCGATGCCCCAAGATTTTTTCCTATAGAAACCCCTGCAGTGGCAAGACAGCAGGCTGGGCGGTGGTCTGGGTGACATGCGCCCCGACTTGACATCTCTGTGCCTTACCTCACCTATAAAGGGAAGTGACACCCAGATCCGGCTGCCTGCCTCCCTGTGCTTAGAGGCTTAGAAGAGGTCAAAGTGTGGGAGAGGAGGGAAAAATCTCTCAGCAAAAAGTAGCGCTCATTCCACACTGCTGGCATCCTTCTCTGGCAGGCCCGAAACTCAATCAAGTGTTTAAGACACACTCTGAGTTTGAATCGCAGCTCTGACATTTCCCAGCTGTGTTACCTTGGGAGAGTTACCCAACATCTCTGTGCTTCAGTTTCCTCATAGGGATTAGTTAACACTGGGGAAACACTTGACTAGTCCCTGGCACCCAGTAGGTGCTAGAACAGTGTTTGCTATTATTATCATCACCACACATAAACCTCACCTTGCTTGTTTATTCCACATGAATAGGTGCGTCTGCCAGCGAGATGACAAGTTTCCAGCATTCTTTCCTTCTCCCCACGACACACACGGACACACAGGCATACCCCCAGCCTGGTATGGTAGCAAGAGCAGCCCAGGGGTCAGATCCTGCTCTGCCATCTGCTTGCTAAACGAGCTTGGGTAAATTATTACAAGCCTGCAAAACCAGCTTATTCATTGATAAGACAAGCCAAGAATAACCTGCTTCACAGAGTAGTGGAGAATTTACATGAAATTTAAGGAAAGCTACCAGTAAGTATCAGTGAAGCTCAGTGTCTAGCCTATAGAAAACGTTTAGTGAACCTTCTTGTCTCAGGACTGGACACACCATAGCTCAATAAATACTTGCTGGCCTGAGGTCAGTTCTGCACAAGATGTGTTAAATTGGAGGTGATGTGAAGTCACCAGCCTCACACTCCCATCACAGGCCACACCTTCCACGGCAGCCCCACACTCAGAAGAACTGAGAGGAGTGAACCCCTTAAGGGCAAGGACTGCATCTTCTCCTTCACACTTGCCGGCAGCTGGTCCAGCTCGGTACAAACAACGCGAGACACACCCCCGCAGAAGTGACCCTGGCTGTCTGAAATCCTGTCCAGAAGAAAATTATTGAGAGAAAGCTGAAGAAGGAAAAGCTGCCCTGAAACATACCCAGAATCTTGCTGGAGATGGAAACTAACAGGGATGGAAACATGACAGCAACAAAATACAGACAGTTTTGAAGTCTGCCCACCTGGGAGTCAAGCCACATTGAAAATCAATAAGGCATCAAGGCTGGGAGCACGGAGAGCTGACTGGATACCTGCTTATGCCTCCTTTAAAGCAAGGAAACCTTTGAAGTTGCAGACGACCAATAAAAATACAGCTGGCATTTACAGCTTCAACTCCTCCTGCCTTTGCTTTTCACCAAGTACCTCAAGCTGTAGCCAGAGTTGCCTCGGGCTGGAATGCTGGCCCAGGACCACAGGGCCCATGCTGTTGACAAGGACAATGTCTTCTGGCATGCACTGGCCAGGGATTGGTGATTAACTGTAGGCCTGCTGGCACCTTCCCAGGACAACCCTGGCTTGGGTTCTGGCCACCAGACGCAGTGGCTGAGATCTCCCAAAATACTTTAGTAAGGTGAGCTCTGTCAGAAGCAGTCTAAGTCAAGGCCAAGTTGAACCACAGGGAGGCTCTCATTTGCATGGGACACCTCCACTTGATTTAGTGTGCTTTCCATCCACTGGCTCTTTCTGTACTCCCTTTGGAAGGCCTGTAACACCAGAAGAATACCTGCAGGAATGACGTCCCCCACCTCAGAAGATGGAGCAATCCAAACAGAACAGGTTTAAGCGATTAGTGAAAAAGGCAACAAGGGTTATAATCAAAGGGCCCTAGAACCCAGTTTCCAGCCCAAAGCTGATCGCTTAGGATGCTGAAGTTGGAGGCTCTTCTCATTTCTCTCATTTTTCTGCTTAGCACCCATAGGAAGCTCCATGACCTCACTCTTCTTTCAATAAGCACGTAACAGGCTCAGGGCTCATGGTCCAGCCAAGGAGACAGAACTTAGAGACAAAAAACCTCCAACAAAAAAAGCAGTAAAGGAGTCTTTGAATGGAAGATATTATACCATACAACGTCCATGGGCAATGTCAGGCTTAATGACCAAGCTGAGCTAATGTCAATAAACAGAGAACTATTAGGAAATTCATTAATCAAGGCTTTGTTTATACTCCTATTTGTCAACCAAATTATTTGTTTGACTTGTGGCCTCCCTGGTTTATTACGGTCACTTCTGTCATCAGAAGAGCTGGGCTGCTGGAATTTCACACATAGGCAGGGCCTGCACTGTCTTCAGTAGGCTGTCTTGGTCATCCTTTCCAAGAACCAGAGATCTCATTGGGGGCCAAGGTCTGTCTTCAGTTAACAGATAACCGCTCTTTGGAATCCAATGGCTCACTGGACCTTAATTAATTGATTTGCTAATCACTGTTTCCTGTTTCCAGAAGCTGACCTCTGGAGCACCCTCCTGCTCTTGGGAGAATGTCATCAGGAAGAAGCTCGAGGCTGAAAAGCAACAGCAGGGTTGAGGGGGACTAGCAGGTCTCTGAGGACACCTGACGTCCTGCCCAACCTGGATCTGGTCTTTAAAAGGTCATCTCTCGGGCTTCCCTGGTGGCGCAGTGGTTGAGAATCCGCCTGCCGATGCAGGGGACACGGGTTCGTGCCCCGGTCCGGGAAGATCCCACATGCCGCGGAGCAGCTGGGCCCGTGAGCCATGGCCGCTGAGCCTGCGCGTCCGGAGCCTGTGCTCCGCAACGGGAGAGGCCACAACAGTGAGAGGCCCGCGTACCACAAAAAAAAAAAAAAAAAGGTCATCTCTCACTCCTTCCCGCGCCACCCCCACCCCGTACGTTTCCTTCCTGCTCACTTGGCTGATACCCGTCCCCACCCAGCTCCACAGCCCAGAGGTCAAGCTCCTCTATGCAAGTCTCCCCCTGACCACGGAAGCCAGAAAGGATCTGTCCCACTTCTGGCTTTCAAACTACTCAGTCCCAATGATTGCCCCTGCTCTGTTCTGTTGGCACTGTTTATACCCAGCTTTGCAACTAGTGGGTAAGTTCTTTGAGGGCAAGCCAACCTTAGGGGTCTCACAGCTTTGCATCCTTTCTCCTCGGCCCCTCTACTCACACACACACGCACTCACACACAATGCTGGACCAACAGAGGATACTCTGCTCAGTGCAAATGTAACTTTCATTAGGGGTTTTGCTTCTCCCCAGACCCTAAGGTACCCCTGTTTAAGGCCTTGCCCATAAGAAAATAAAGAATGATAATCACCTTGGCAACCACCTTCTCTGCTTTCATCTCCTAAGTTGAACTAATTTGGGGGGTTTCCACCTTTTTTGAGCCAGTGCTTCCTGTTTAGGAAATAAATGTCAAATGATTTCACCACTTAGAGTGATGATTGCAGTGGATTTCTGGGTAGCAAGCAGGCAGGGGGTGCCCCCTTCCTAAAAAGTAGACATCCTTTCTTACTTTGAAGGGAAAAGGGTGAAGGGCCTTCAGGGGCGTGGGATGAAGGGTCAGATTTCTCCATAATGACTCAGGGTAATATCTCCCCTCAGCAGCCACCCTATGAATTTTGACATATTTCAAAAAGCAGGAGTCTGGAAAAAGCAGTCAGAATCTATCTCTTACCTTCTGCAAAAAGCTACTGTGCAGTGTGTTCCTTTGTAGTTTGGGTTAAAAAAAAAAAATCAAACCATCTTGGAAAAATCAAAAAGCAGATGCACTCATAATTGAAGTTGGCAAGGGCAACAGAAACCTTGTTATAGGTGTTACAGGCCCTCGCACCCCAATTAACCTGGGGGGGCGGCTCAGGGGCTGTGGGTTTCTCTGCACACATGTCCGAGGGGAGAGGCCCTGGTAGGCAGGAGATTGAGGTGCTCTGAGACCGTTCTGGAAACTCAGGGCCCAGGACCCTCTCCCAGCCCCGATGCGGCATCACTCTCTGGCCTTCGGAGAGCCACGTCCAGGGGAGTCCTGGCCCAGGGCCGGCCCTGGAGAAGCGTGGGCCGCAGCAAGGCCGCAGCCCACCTGAGAGCGGGCCGGGGAGCGCCCACAGCCATGACCCGGGGCTGAATTTTACTACCCGCCATTTACCATTCTGACGGGAAAACAAATTTAAAACATCTGGACATTTACGTCTCTGATGGGTCGAGTTGCACTGTTCCATTATATTAAATAATGCAGGTGGTGCGCTTCAAAGGCCGCCATCTCCAGGAGGCCGCTGGGCACAGCCTGGGTGAGAGCGCGGCCTGGGCCGCAGGTGGGAGGGCAGCCTTGGGAAGAGCCGTGTGTGCGTTCAGGGGTGGAGGCTCGCGGTGAGCCCCGGGTTCTCACCTGTGACACGGCCCCTGCCGGCCACACCCTGCCCCTGACACGCCACTGCCCCAGACTTACCAGCAAAATGGGACTTACTCCATTTGGTCAGGTCACGGAGCTCTAAAGGTCAGGGTGGGCACCGAGTGGAGAGGAAGTTTGGGTTGACGGGAAATATCAGAAAGCTAAGAGACTGGATGGCGAGAGCAGCTCAGAAGAAGCTGGGGAAAAGGTTGAGGATGCACTTGGGACTTGGGGCCCAACAGGCGTCTTCAAGGCTGGGACAGCCAAGAGCAGCACTGCGGCAGGGACAGGTATGGGGGGGCTTCAGCATCCTGGGACCATCCAGAAAGCAGGCCTCAGCACTGACACTGCAGTGGGTAGGGGTCCGGGCTGGGTCCAGGGCTTCCCCCGGGCTCAGGAGGTGAGGACCAACTGCCCAGGAGCCAGGCAGGTGCTTGGAGACTGAAACCAACAGACTGGTTTAGGGGCTCCTACGAGGTCCACCTTGGAAACTTCCAGAAAATACCACAGGACGGGTGAGGGTGAGCTGTGACGTGTTGCGGCCCTGAGGTGAGGGCTGTGAAGTTTCTAGCGTTTGTGCTCCATCTGTGAAATGGCGGGAACGCCTCCTGCTCCCTCTCTACCTCGCAGCCCTACTGTGAGGACCAGAAAGAAAGTGTTCCGAAGGCACACTGTAAACTTCAGATGATGCAAACGAGCTCATATTAGTGCATTTGGGAAATGGGAGCCTGGGCAACAGCTCATAGGCACGGCAGCAGGGGGAGAAAGGCTGAGAGAAGGGGCTCTCACTCCGGCCTCTTTGCCGTCCAGGCCCCATCCTTCAGGGCCCGCTCCCCTCCTCTCTGTATCTCCTCCGAGCATCTCTGCCAAGTTGTGGCTCCTTCCCAGTCTCTGGTGCTCTCTTCCCAGCCACGGCACCAGGGGGTAGAGAAAACACCAAGACGTCTCTTCTTTGTGCAGAGAAAAGGTTTGCCGGAACAGGTTTGCTCTTTGGTTTCACAGCCGTTATGTGGATAGTAAGTCACTAATCAGTCCATACACAGGTGGAGCAGAACACTTAGGAAGGTGCCTGCCGCAGACCAGGGCTTCAGAGGCCTGAGGCCCAGACCTGGATCTGCCTGCCTCTAACCGTGGCCTCAAGTGAACACGTACTTCACCCCCTCCGTCTTGTCACTTTGCAAGTGAGGGCACGGGGTTGCAATCCTTCGAAGCCATCCCATTCCCTTCTGTGGTTCTTGACCTCGGCGGCACATGTGAGTCATCCGAGGAACTTTGGAACGGAACCGTTGCCTGGGCTCAACTCCCAGAAGCCCAGAAGTTTTGATGTAATTGGGCTGGGATGGAACCTCAGGGGTCTGCACTGTGCGGGCACGGCTCGGAAAGCCTGTGCTAGTGGCTGTGAGGATTTTATTAAGCAACTGTCCAGTCTACATGGAGTGGTCCAGGGACCAGAACCTGGAAACGTAAGAGGGAGCCCCTGGGAATTTCATTTCCCCTCCTGGAATACAAAGCTTAAGAACTACAAAGCTCTAAAGGTGATTCTGTGGTCTCTTTTCAAATGATGGCACTAAAGTCTAGGCCGCCAGTTGTCCTATATAGGTCTGCTATATAAGAAGTGGGTCGAGTCATGGCCTCGGTGTTGGTTGAGTTCATTGGCCACAAACACTCATTGAACTATCTTCAGGGGGTCTCCTGGGCGGGAGGGGTCTGTAGCTGGAGGGGCCTCCCTTGGTGTATCCAAACCCCCACGTTGGAGGGGCCCCTTGAACCCCCATATGCCACCCAGGCAGCATCCCTGACCTGTCTGTGTAATCAGTCATCCCTCTAGGCCTCAAGGGAACCTGAGAGCTTTGAGCTGGTTTGCCCCACCCACTGTGCAAAGTCTGTTGTGAGCAGACATAAGAGAGAGAGACCCCAGGAAGTCACTCCTCTATGGACCAGAAGGGGAAGGACTTGGGGAGCAGAGAAAAGTTCTCCATCAGAGGCTTTAAAAGAAATTCTCTAGTAACCCTTTCAAGGATACCAAATGGCAGATGTTGGAGCTCAAAGAGGCCTCCAAGGAGCACCTACCTCAGGCGGGAAAGATGCTTATCCTCCTGTTACCTCTGCCCTAAAAACCCAGAGGAAGGGCTGATGATGTGTCATCCATTGGTCTGCTCTAATGAAATAGGGTCATTTCTAATTAACCAGATTCCACATAAATGGGTGCAACTGACATGCTTGGAAAGATTTCCTTTCTTAAGTAATACAATTAATACTTTCCCTTGATTGCATGCTTGATTCCAATGTGCTTGCACGGAACAACACTTCACTACCCCTTTAGATGAGTGAGGCAGGTATTAATGTCACTGTTTTACAGATTAGGCACCTAGTGTAAGTAATGACAGGGCAAAAGCGTTCTGTAAAGCAGGTCTCCTGAGTACCTGCCACGGTCTCATCTCTACCCCATGTTGCTGTTAAACAGTTCTCTCTCCAGCTACAATCAAGCTTATACCATTTGTTTGTTCAGGAATTTTATTTTTAAGTTAAGGGCATATGTTGTGTCCCCAGTTATATCATAAGGATGTAAAGCATGATACGAAATTCTGTTTGATGTTCTCAACTTTGGAAAAAGTGTGTATGTGTGTGTAACTCACATAGGATAAAATAACCAAAATAAGATCCATCAAAATACTACCCATGGTTATCTAGGGACAATGAGAAGGTGGTCGACTTTTTTCATTTTGCCTTTTTCTCTATATTTTAAGACCTTTAAAATGAGCATGTGTTAATTTTGAGATTTTTGAAACAAGGTATTTTAAAAATAGAGTTTTGCTTCAGCAAACTGTGTAAGAGTAAGCTTCGGCTCAGCCCCACCTGTGTCATTTTGAATTTAAAAGTGGCACCTATGCACTTGGGAATGACAATCACCAAGGGAGGGCTTGTGGCTTAGCACCCCAAACAAAGCCCCCCATTAATGGCTGTTAGCCATTGCAGTGGCCAGTTTCTCAGGGATCACTCCAATTAGGATCTTCTTCACAGCTTACACCACCAGCCCTCTGACTTCAGACAGGGAGCATCTGTGGCACAGCTGGAGCAGCAGGGTTGGAAAATCAATCACTGCCCAACAACTGTGCGACTGATGGCCCATCAATCAGAAACATAAGGCGTTCGCTCCATTTATGAAACACATACATTCTCTTGCGAATCTGCAAATGCAATAAGCAGCCCCAGCACTTCAGCGCTGGAGAAACGGCCGCACCACTCACTTTTGACTGGATGATCACAGATCGGCATCACCAGTGAAGCACGACTGACCCTCCAAGCCCCAGCTGTCCTCAGGGACCCTGCGTCTTCCTGACACCCCCACTCAGGGCTGGCTTTGAGATTTTCATTGGCCCTGAAAGCAAGTCATGCTGTAACTCTGTGGGAATGCATCAGTACTTGAAGAATTTCTTTGAGACTTTCTAGAATGGCCATTTCCTCCTTCCTTCCTATTCTCTTTTCCTTCCCTTCCTCCTTCTTTCGTTCTTTCTAACCTCCACACATTAAAGGAGAAATGTCTTTTCCCTAGATTTTGGTCAGGTGATGACCAGATCTATGGGACTTCAACACTCACCATGTGAACATATATATATATATATGTTCTGAATAAATGTATCAACGAAAGAACTCATATACAAGTCTGTCCGCTTGTAGAAGCACCAAAGCTACCTCTCTTCCCCCCAATGACACCCTGATGCTGTCAGGTGGTATCTCCTTCACTAGCCTCTGGAGGAAGTCATTGAGCTTTGGCTAATGGGGTGGAAAGATAGCCCAGCCAATATCTCTGGTCCCTACCGGGATCACTTAAAATGTTCCTCTTCGAATAATAATAATGACGATGGGGCTTCCTGGTGGCGTAGTGGTTGAGAGTCCACCTGCCGATGCAGGGGACACGGGTTCGTGCCCCGATCCGGGAAGATCCCACATGCCGCGGAGCGGCTGGGCCCGTGAGCCATGGCCGCTGAGCCTGCGCGTGCGGAGCCTGTGCTCCGCAACGGGAGAGGCCGCAACAGTGAGAGGCCCGCGTACCGCAAATAATAATAATAATAATAATAATAATAATGACGATGAACATTGTATGCTGCTGTGTGATTTATAGATGATCTCACTTGACCCTGAAAGTCTTGTAAAATAGGCATCGTCATTACCAGTATAGATGAAGATGCTGAAAGGCAGCTAAGGGGAAGAATATTTAATGAGTGTCTGTCTGTCAGTGATGTGCCTGGCACCACGCTAAGCACTTTTCAAATGTGAGAGCGTGTATTCCTCAGGACAACCCTGAAGAATGTGGCATGTATGGATTATTAGCCCCATGTTACAGATAAGGAACTAAGGCTCGAAAAGGAAAACGAATCAGAGAGATTGTAAGACATACCAAGGTTACATGGCACATGACAAGGTGAACTAGGATTTCTGACTCCAAATCCTCAAAACTTTCCGACTACAGTTTTGTGAACTAAAGTATGGTAGGGATGTTGTTCTTTAAGTCATACGAGCTTTCCTGGTTGATTGATGGCCTGGAACTCAGGGATTCTTTTTGGGAGCAGAGCGCTGGACCAGGAAAACCCCAGAATGGCCCAGCCTGAAGTCCAAACTCACCCTGAGAATAGCTCCCTATGACCTACCCTAGTCCAACTCAGCCCTGAGGCTGGCACTTGGGGTTCTGGGGGCATCCTGACTTGCATACGTTACGTCAGGCCATCTCCTCTCGGTCCCTGCCCAGACCCCAGAACTGCAAGCTCTCCTTGCTCCCAAGAGGATGCTTCCTGAAGCCTCAGGATCCTCCACCTGCACTGGTTCGGGGAAAGAAAAGTTGAGCCGCCTTTGCCCATGGCTGTGGGTGCCTTTCTTTCCCTCTGTGAGCCCGGAACACATGCCACGGGCAGGAGGCAGTGCTGTTGGGGCCCCATTCCCCTTCTGAAAAACGTTATGGTATCCAACGTGGCATGAATTAGTTCACACGTGGAGGCCTTCCTGTACTCCGAATCATAGCAACATTAGATAAAATAGGAGATGGGGAAGTTACAATGACCTAGACCCAATAGCTCAAAACCAGATAAACACCTCTGAGGACCTGGGATCAAGTAGAAAGACAAGCTAGCAAACAGGCGGCAGCTCAGCTCTTACAGGATAATGAGGGCATAAGTGCTCTAAAGAGGCAAGAGATGGATCCAGACTCATGGTCTGATACCAGGGGTTGGGATGTGGCTTCCCTGCCTGGGAAATAAAGCAGGAGATAGCTCTGAGCGCTGCTGGAGGCTCTGCTTTACCTGGAGGGGCAGGGGACATGGTGCATCCTTGCATACGGACAGGGGCCCACCTGCCCACTGGCTCAAGACAGGAGAGCTGAACAACACCAGGCCTGGGTCTAGACAGGATTCCTGGGACACTGTGTGAGAACCCTGCAAAACTGCTAAGCAGAGGAGTAAGTGCAAAGAAAGAGATAAAGAGCAAAACTGGATTTCAAATGAGCTTGCAAACAAAATTCCGCAAACCTCAGAAAAAGAGCCTGACAGATCAACAATCAGGAAATGACTTTAATCCACATGAAATGAAAATAAAAGAGAAATCTGAGAACAAATTTAGAATAAGTGGGTTTAGGGAAAGGAGGTAAAAGAAGTAAAGAAAGAAAAAGCAATTATATTTTTAAAATTGTGAAACAAAGAAGAAATAAATTAAGACAGAGAGAGAGAGAGAGAGAGAGAAATAAACAAAATGATAATCTTGGAAATAAAAATATAGTTGATGAAATAAAAAATGTAAATTCCCCATGGGATACAGTTAAAGAGAGAACTAATAAATTAGAAGAGAGTACCAAGGTATTTAGTCAGAATGAAGCATAGAGAGAAAAAGAAATTCTACATATGTATTATATATAATGCATATATACATACATGCTGTTTAAGAGACATGGAGCATAGACTGAGAGGCTCAAACATATATTTAATAGAAGCACCAAAAAAAAAAAAAAAAAAGAACAGAAGGAATAAGAGAAGGAACATTCAAAGACATGATGCTGGGTATTTCCCCAAATTGAAGAGATACAACTCCTCAGATTGAAAGTCATCACCAAGTACAGATCAGGATCAAGAAAAATACCTTGACCCATCAGTAGGAAACTGCAGATCCTCAAGGAGAAGAGGAAAATCAATGAGAAGCTCCTGGAGCCTGCCCCATTAGAGCTCAGAGAAGGCACACTCAGGGAAGCTGGGGCCTAGGAGTGGTAACTTCTCCTTCCCTGTCTCTAGAACAAGGAACCAGCTTGGCCCCCAACACCAGGAGGGAGCCGCCACTCGCAGGCTCGGTGGTCCAGCCTGGTGTGCAGGGAAGCACCCACACACGTGCCGTGCCAGGGAAAGGGAGTCTGTTCGGTTCCTCCTGTGCTTCCTGACGAGTTTTTTATAAGAACTCTCAGAGTCACAGTTAGCCCTTTCTGGCATTTTCAATGAGCATGGAATCCAGAACTCCTCTCTGTCGCTGAAATGATGTTTCTTCCCTGGTTCCCAAAGAAATGGGCCTTTTGCAAGGCATTGGATTCCTTCCCTTGCTTTTGCCAATTGCTATTTTTCTTTACGTTGTAACTTTCAGTTTTTCCCACAGTATGTCATGCTGGAAAAATACGTGGAAATGGGGCTTTCACATGTCTGAGACAGAGAGCAAACTCCTGTTGGACAAAAATCTCCAACCTGGAGCCCCCAAGACTGAGTCAAACTTTCCACGGACTCAAGATCTCTACTTGCAATTTGAGAGGCAAAATTAAGTTGTATTATTCCAGCTATAACCACTCAGAATGCTACTCCTGGCTCTTTGGCTGCATCACAAACCAATGCAGAGGCAAACTGAATTACCTGTCAGGAACTAAATAAAAGGTTTGCTTCATCTAATACTCCCAGCGTGCAGGACAGCTATGAAAACAAGCCTGATGCTCAATCAATCTGCTGTTTACAGAGGTCCAAAGAGGAGCCGAGACACACAAGTGGGCTGCTTGAATCTTCTGGAAGTTTAAATATTCTTTAATGCATTTGTCTACCATTCCCCCTTCCTCAGCTAGACTCAAAGAAACCACTGCTAACTCCCAAGAGCTCTTAAGCTCTTCCTTAAAAATATCCCATAATAATCTTGCCTTTCAGATGTCCAAAATGGCTAGTAAGGAAGCCCCACCCCATTAGCTTATCCACACCAGAAAACTCATCTCTCCCCAAGAAAAGCCTGTTTTCTGGGGTCCGCTGCCTATCCATCAAGACCTCCAGGCTGTCTGTTATCCCCGCCAGCATCGGCCATCAGTTGAGTCACAATAGAAAGAAACTTTTGGCACCCGGAGACTTTGGTGAGCTAGGCTAAGTTCACATCCGTTGTGCTAAACCTCAGTTTCCCCAACTGCAACATGGAGAAAATTGCCCCATTTACTCTACTCCCAGGGTTGTAGCAAGCCTATGTGTGATGATGAGTGAAAACCAGGGCCAAACTAAGGAGGTGTTACGACTGCTGATTCAAATGGATGTTAATCACTGCCTGGAGTCGGAGGGCCAGAGGGCAGGGGAGGAGGAGTGTCCATCTTCACAGAAGTCGGACATGGAGGCTGTGGGCAGCACACTGAGAACAGAGGGAAGGGGCAGGGCTGGACCGAGCACAGCGCAGAGCCCTGTGGTATGAACTGGGTGGAGACGGCCAGCTCTCAGCACCACCAGGACTCTCCTCTAAGGCTTAGCAGAAAGCTGAGTCAGCCCACCCCTGCTGTCTCGGGGGAGACTCTGAAAAGGTAGCGAAGTAGCAGCTGGCGGGAAATAAAGGGCAAAATCGGGACTGGGGAGCAAAGTTTCTATTTTCAAAAAGCTTTTCTCCCTTGGGACAAAAGTCAGCAGCGGCAATTGGTAGGAATGGACTCTACGTTGTTGTGTCCCTAGGACATGTTACGTAATGTCTCTGAGCTTCGGCTTCCTTCTCTATAAAATAGATTCGGAACCAGTAAATAACTTTCTAAAGTGAAAATCATTACGGAAACCATGACTGCACCTTTATGGTTTCTGCCCCCTTTCCCCTAGGATCCTGGAGGACTTTAATGAATGAAATGGGTTCAAGTATCTTCACTCTTGCCTTTGGAAGGACGTGAAAGAAAGGGCAGCCTGGAGCTGCACCAGAAGGCAGTACAACCTGGGTCAGGCTCCTCAACCCCAGGTCACTGGGCCAGGTGGGCACATTTTTCAACGCAAATGTGAATGGTGTGGTGCCCTGAGGCTTTGCCTGCTTGCTTTGTGCTTGCTGTGAATGTCCTAGACTTATAAGGGATGGATCAGAGCAGTTTCTCCCCATCTGCCCCTAGATCCTGACACCCAGGCCCTACCCCCGCCTCTAGCAGGGCTCCCGGGACCAGAGGGGCTTCGTGCCCTTTCTCCAGACCCCTTCCCCACGCTTCACTCCCTGTCTTGTTGAGTTCCCAGACAAGTCACAGCTGGGGGAGCCCCTGGGCTCTATCCGCAGTCCCACCTTCTGGCCTCTGCCCTCTCTGCCTTTCACAGGTCAGGTTAGAGTGCATCTCCTCCAGGAACAGCTTCTCAACCTCTGTGACCTCCAGAGAGCCTTCCTTCACCTGTGCCCCTGCAGCCCTCACTGTGCTGGCTCCCAGCACGAAGGAAGCACGCAAAGCCTCAGGGCATCTCTTCAGCTGTCACACTCTACTGGAAGTAACTCAGGAGAGAGGGAGGCTCGGGCCAGCCCCACAGGTCTGCAGCCAGGCCTCCCTGCTTCTCCCCACCTCCTGACAGGGGATTGGGGTAGATGGACGGTACTGGAAACCCCAGGGGCCACCAAAGCAACGTCTTATCCCCAAAGGCCTAGAAGGGGCTGAGAACAGTCTCACTCCTGACCTGGCCAAACTCAGGGAGGCCCAGGCTGCCCCAGCACAGCTGCCCTTTTAGTTAATGATGGAATAGATAATGGCTTTTAGAGATCCTCTGATTCCTTTTTCCAAGAGCAGGGAAAAGAAAGATGCTCCCTGCCACATCTTTAACGATCCATTAGCAGGAAGGCACCGCATTTTAAATTTCTCTCTGTGGTGTTTTCTTTTCTTTTTTTTCCCTAAGCAGTGCTAATAAAATCTCTAACCCACGTGGCAGCCCCACTGCTCATCAACTATTAGCTGCCCTCAGGCTGCACCAGTCTGTTTATATTATAAATAAAGGCTGAAATATGCTGCTGGCTCAGTGCAGGCTCCTTGGGGGCCGGTGGCGGAGCAAAGCCAGCCCCTCCCTCCTCCCTCTCACCCCAGTTGGGGGAGGGATGGCCCAACAGAGGCCTTGACTGAAGCTAGCTCCTTTGGACATTAACAAACCACTACAAGGATCTACGATCCATCCCTGGAATCCTGGTTTAATTATTTAGGAAGAGTGCTTTTGCTGCCCCCAAGCTGTGCTGCTCCCCAGAGCCTGAGGAATCATTGTTCAATGCTTATTACCGCCGCAGGCCCCCAGGCACACTGTGCCAGAGACCTCATTTTAATATTTACCACTTAGATCACTTAAGGGCTGTCAGCTTTAATAACATTTTATCAATTGGATACTTATATTATTCACAGCTTCATAAAAATAACAAGACCTGCCTTGGCATTTCAATCATAGCAGGGCTAATTTCAGTGACTGCTCGGGGATTTCGTTTTTATTAACGTTTAGATCCCACGTGACTTCTTCTCTTCCTGGATGCATAACACATGAAGTGGCAGGCCGTGGGGAGTGAGCTGCACGGATCTCTGTCCTGGGTGTGTGGTCAGCGACGGGAGGCGCTGACACATCCCCAAGGCCAGGCTGAGATGGTGCCCCGTGGCGGGTGCGGTGGCTCAGGGCTCTGTCGGTGGGAAACCCTCTGCTTGCCCAATCGGGCCCCCAGCTTCACCTCCTTCCTTCCTGCTCCTAGGTTGCAGCCGCTGGGAACTGTCCCCTGAGCTCCAGAGGCAGCATTCTCTTCCATGGGGCTCAGCATGGAAAGCCTCTGCTCTGTCCTCTGCCTGCAGAACCCCTACACAGCCTTCCAGGCTCACCTCCAAGGTCACCTCCGCCCTGAAGCCTGCCCTGCTTTCATGGTGGCTGCTCAGAGCGTGCCTGTGAGTGAATGGTGCCTCCTGGCCCTTCTGGTCACTTCCTGCAGATTCCCACCTCTTCTGGTGCCTCAAGCACCAGAGTTCGGGCCTTTTCTAAAGTCACCATCACTCTCCCTTCTGGTATCCTGAAGGAGTGTGGCACTTTCCTTGACTTTTCCTGCATTTTGCTGAGAAAAATTTTTTTGCAAACCCCTTCTGGTCTCCAAGGTGTTTGCTGTTGCTCGTAATTGCAGGGCAACACCAGGACTGCTGTTAATTGTTCAGACCCCAGAGATGTGACCCTTTCAGAGGAAATCCCACCTCATTCAGTGGCTGCCCCCTCCTCAGTACTCTTGGCTCCAGCTCTAACTCCCTTTCTTGCTGCCCCCAGGCCCCCTGGCCCGTCTTCAGCCCCGGGCCTGCAGGTGTACTGCCTGCTGCAGCCTCCCAACTGGCCTCACCTGCTCCCCTTGACCCCTCCAGCCCATTCTCCTCACAGAGACCACAGTTCTTTCATGTCAATCTCCTGATTAAAGCCCCTTCGTGGGTTTTTACTGCTCAGAACCAAATCCAATCTTCACCTCTCCACGGTCCCGAACTTGGCTCAGGGGCCTCACCGCCCAGCCCCTCCTCCAGCTCAGAGTTCTCTGGCGGCTGCTCTTTCAGGGACTCGACCCACCAAGCCCTTCTCTCGCTCAGAGCCTTGCGACGTCGGCACGCCTGGAAGGCCCTTCTCACCGCTCCCCACGTGGCCAACGCTTGTGTCCACTTCCTGTCATCTAAGAGAGACCGGCCCTGACGCCTGGCTTCTCCTTCCAGCCCGTCATCCTCTATCTTGGTCCCCTTTGCTGCCTCCGTGGGACTGATCACAGCGTGCAATTATTTTTTAACTTCTTGGTTGATTTGTTTTGCTCCATGAACTCAGAGACTGTAACTGGCTGTTCAATAAAAATGTGGTGACTGGATGAAATTATCCATTCCGTTCTTCCCTTGCCTTTGTGAGAATACCTCACACTCAGCAGCCTTCCCTCTCACATCACACCTTGGGTACACAGATGAATAGGTAGAGGGAATCAGATGCATATGAGCCGTTCCTGTTACTGGGAAATGCCCAGACCAACCCACAGACGACGTGCACAGCTGGTAGGGGCACAGGCTCTGGAGGCAGCCTGTGTCCACTTGTCAGATGTGCGCCTTTGGGCAAGTTCCTTAACCTCTCTGTGCCTCAGTCTGTTCATTTGTAACTTAGGGTTAGTGATACGTCATAGGGTCACTATCAGGATTAAGATATGTAAAGTCCTTAGAACTGTGCCTGGCACACAGTAAGCGCTCTGTGCATGCCAACCGCTATTACTATAGGTTTAGAGTGGCCTTCTGCATTTCCTAACCGAGCAAGTTGTCCCCTCTCCGCTGCATACACACACCACCACTGCTCTCTTGGCTGGCTGGATGTCATTCACTGTTGAGCCCAGGGAGGCCCTTTCAGTGAAGCCGTGAGTCCCTCACTTTTTGGGGTGGGGAAGGAGGAGGCAGGTGAATCCTTGCTGCTGGCTGACCAAGCAGATCTCACACCTGGGGAGACAGGTTTTCTTGCAAGAAGATGCTTCTTGTTCTTGTCTACCGCACGAAGATAAGACTCTCTGGATGCCCCAAGAAAAAGCCTATTCTTCGTGACGGAGACTTATGGGAAGTCAGTTTCTCACAAGTACTCCCAAGAAAGGGTTGTCACATCCGCAGGCCCCATGGGGCAACCAGTGTCCCTGGAGAGACAGGGAAGGGGAAGCCTGGGCCGGTTTCTCTGGTCCCCCCCGCCACCACCAGGAGGAGCAAAGCTTGGCCTGCCACTCTTCTCCAGGGCAGCCGGAGTTCTCCAGACACACACAGATGTTCCAGAGCTGCCAGGCTCCATTTGTGCCCCATAAACTATACTGATTCTACCGGTCAATTTCTCCATTGCTTGAAGCTTCTATTTCTGTTAGAAAGACATTAAGTGCCTCCCAGGTGGCAGGGCTGCAGGGTTTCCGGCTTCTCTGGGGCAGTGTTTTTGTGTGTGTGTGTGTGTGCGTGCGTGTGTGTGTGTGTGCGTGTGTGTGTTGGGGAGCTACGTGGAGTTAGACCTGTCCCTTTGACACTCTGATTTGCCTGGGTTCTGTCCTCCCAAATGTTCTAAATTGCACGTGAAATCACCCTGACAGAACTTCCCGCTGACAGCCAGTGTCTTTTGTTACAGACGGAGGAGTTGATCCTTCTCTAATCAACAGCTTAATTAGGTCTGCTGAGATGAGTCATTTTTACTTGGGGAGCAAATATTTATAGACAACCCTCTCCCCAGCCCCTGCACTGGAGGTGTTACCAACTTGAGGACTAAATCAAATAAAAATTATAAAACTCATTTCTCCTCTCTACTAAAATCACTGGCAAACTCAGACAGAACTCTCCAGAGCAGCTTCACCCGTGGCCGGAGAGCCCAGCAGACATTGTGGTGCACGGTGGGCACGTGGGAAGCACTTGTTGAATTTTGAAAGAGTGGAGAGCCTGCTCAATGGCTTTCTTCTCCAGCAGGAATCAGCAGGGCGCTGTGGTCGAGTCAGACAGACCTGGAACTGAACCCTAGCAGCCTGGTCACTCAGCTGTATGACCCTGGGCAAGTTGTTTACCATCTCTAGGTCTCTATGGCTGTTAATCGGGAGAGTAATAATACCCAATTTATAGGGTTGTTACCCTGAAAGCCTGTAGCATGGTTTTTGGCACACAGAAGCAACTTTAGCGTTGGCTGCTAAGAGCAGAGATGGTGGCAGTAAAGGCAGAGGTGACAATTAAGCCTCAGAGCTTCTGATCCCATAGGAAGGTCTCCTGGGCAGCTTTTAAGCCATCTCGTTTCACAGACTTCTCAGTTCTGTTAAGAATGTATTAGGCTCCCTCATGAGGGAAGTGGAAATTAAAACCACAATGAGATACCACCTCATACCCACTAGGGTGGCTGCATTAAAAAAAAAAAACAGAAAATAACAAGTGTTGGCTACGATGTAGAAAAAATGGACCCCTCATACATTGCTGGTGAGTATGTTTGACGGTGCAGCCGCTGTGGAAAACAGCTTGGCGTTCCTCAAAAGTTTAGACATACTGTCACCAAATGATCCAGTAATTTCACTCCTGGATATATACCCCAAAGAACTGAAAACAGAGATTCAAACAGATACTTGAATGCCAATGTTCATAGCATCATTATTCACAAGAGCCAAGAAGTGGAAACTACTCAAATATCTGTCACCTGATGAATGGAGAAACAAAAGGAGATATGTCCATACAATGGAATATTATTCAGCCATAAAAAGAATGAAATTTAATACATGCTACAACATGAACCTTAAAAACATCATGCTGAGTGAAAGAAGCCAGACACAAAAGGCTGTGTATCGTATGATTGCATTTATAAGAAATATCCAGAATAGGGAACTCTATAGAGATAGAGAGTAGATTAGTGGTTGCTATGGCTACCCACCTCCACTTCCCCCCACACAGCTGAGGGGTATAGGGAGAGACTGCTAAGGGGTACAGTGTTTCTTTATGGGGTGATGGGAACATTCTGGAATTAGTGATGATGGTTGCACATCATAGTATATACTAAAGACCACTGAATTGTACAGTTTAAAGCAGTGAATTTCATATGAGGTGAGCTATATCTCAACCAAAAAATAAAATTTAAAAAAAAGAGACTGTATTGGGCCCCCAGTGGTCTCACTTCCAACACATCCACAATGACTGTTTTCAAAGTGAAGCCTCTACAGTAGAAAACCTTTACTAACACTTTATAATTTGCAAATCACCTTATGCCAGCCATGAAAATAGGCATTAGTATCACTATTATACAGATGTGGAAACTGAAATTCAGAAACATGAAGCAACTTGGCACAGATGAATAATAAGTAGAAAAGACGGAACTGGAACTCAAGCCTTCCAACTCCAACACCCTCTATTTTCCCTACCGATGAAACACAGTGTGACCAGCGGTGCTCTCAGATCTTCCCAATGGTGAGCTGCTTCCCAACAGAGTCTGGATTATGGAGGGCTTCAGCCTTCCGCCTCATGTACGTGGGCAGCATTCCCGACTCTATCTGTGCCGGGCCCCCAGAGTACAAACTCCGCAGGTCGGAGAGCCTCGCACAGGACCTGCCAATCAGGTCACCCAATTCCCATTCTACCCAGGCAAAGAGTTTGTCACTTATCCAGCTGCCAGGTGCTCCCCCAAATGTCCCTCTGCTTTTGACATTGACTAAGCAGCTCAAGCCAACAAGAGGCAGTAAGGAAGTCCCTGTTTACGGTTATTTCTGTCTCCTTCCTGTCCCATGTAAGCCCCACTCCATTTGGAAGAAGGCTTCTCTCGAAGTTCAGAGGCTTTTAGGTACAGAAGTGAATCAGGTGTTGGGAGCATCCAATCAGCGGGTCAAGAAGAAAAGGACAGATGTGAAGGAGCTGAGAAGAGTGAGGAGGGCTTTCCATTCCACACTACTGGGACGGGGAGTGAGCGAAAGGGAGGAAGGGGTAACCAAGGAATGAGAGTGGAGAATGTGTAGAGTGTGTGGAGGAGCTCCTCAGGAGCTCAGCCTGCCTGGAGCAAAAAGGGCAGAGATGAGGCTGGAATAGCAGAATGGAACCAGATTTAAAGGGCCGTGGCCACCAGGATAAGGAGGAGGTCACTCCAACAGGCAGTGGGGAGCCATTGGAACTTCTTGAGTAGGGGGCTGACATGAGAGTTTACAAGTCTCCACGGTATAAACTGTCCATATGGAAAAGCCATTAAAAAGAAAAACACCTGCTCGGGGGGCCTTAAATGGAGTTTCTGTGGGCGGCAAGAAAGGCTTTAATAACCAAGTTGAAGGTTGCTTCGGGGGTAGGACTAACGGAGTATAAAACTTTTGAACAAAACTCCTAGCTATGAGATGCTGGAGAGAGGTCATGAAATCTCAATGCTCGCTTCTTCATTTGACCCCCCCCCCCCAGTACCTCACTGGACTAGACAACGACCTCCTTCAGAACCAGTCAGATTCAATAGGTGCAAAGAGGCCTTATCACTTTTTTCTGTAGTCACAACAAATCATTTCTTCTTAGGGCTCAAAGTGACCTTGAAGTCACTGACACTTCCATGTGAGGCCGAAGTGCCAAAGTCACATCCTTGCTAAACTGCGGTCCAGCCTCTGGCTGCACACCCACAGTGACAGGGATGTCACTGTCTATTAGGTGACCTTCTCTAGCTTTAGAAATGTCTGGCTTTTAGAAACTTATTTCCTCTGATAAAGTCAAAACCTGACTTCCTGTGGGCTCCTCTTGTTGACCTCAATCTACCTGTTAGGGCCATTCAGAAACTCATTTGCTCATTCTTCCACACGACGGCCCTTCAATATTTTAAGCTATCTATTATACCCTCAGCATCTACGCGATGAGTCTTCACTTCTTTGTATTTCTTACATGACACTGATTTGAAGCTCTAAGCCTTAGTTAGTTTGCTCTTTTTTCTTTTCTTACAGTTTACTTTTTAGGGAAGGAAAAATTCATATTTTGCATTTCTTCTGAGATACTTCTGAACTTCCCTTCCATGGGTCAGCATTGCATCCAAAACTTTAGAATTTAGGCATGGCTTTATCTCCTCTTCATCCAGCAAGTGCTACATCTTGGGGCAAGGCCATGCATGGGTGACAGCAACGGTGGGACCTGCAACCAGACCTGTCTGCTGAGCTATAGCAGGTTCTGAGAGGAAGTGAAGTATAACAGCAGAATGTGACATCTAAAGGGTATGGAAACAAAGAGCAGCAGCCATCAAGGAGTCAGTCTGACAGTGAGGGTCTCAGGGAAGATGTCCCCATAGATCCAGGGATGGACATTCAGGAACAAGTGATACCCCAAGAGCCAGGCAGACAGTCTGCACTTGGGAAGTTTTGCAGCAAGTGGCCAAGCCTCAGGCCCAGGGCCCTAGTCTTAAGGAGACTGGTATTCCGTGAAGGCCATCAGGACACAGGTACAGGGAACTGAGCCTCAGACCTGGGTCTGGGTGAGGGGCTTGGTCTTGGCCGGGTGGCATGCCAGCTCAGACTCACTGGTAGTGAGCCCTGGGGCACCATGTTGAACAAGATTCTGGTTCCCCTCCGCTTGTCCAGCCTCATCTCTGCCCTTTTTGCTCCAGGCCGGCTGGGCTCCTCAGGATTCCCTCTACACGTTCACCATATGCTCCACTCTATTCCTTGTTTCCCCTTCCTCCCTTTCTCTCACTCCACGTCCCAACAATCTGGAACAGAATGCCCTCCTCACTAGCTCTTCTCAGCTTCACATCCAGCTTTTCTTCTTGACCCAGATAACTGGATGCTGACACCTGATTCATCTAGATTCTAAGATTCTAAGACTGCTTCCAGAAAAGTTTCATGATTGTTTGCCAATGTCACTTCAGGCAAAGGAGGGGAGGGTGGTGGCATTTCCAAACTAGCCACAAGGTTGGTTGCTAGACCTGGGGCCAGGGTAGAATGGTAAGAGCATCAAATGGTACTTGATGCTGTTGGACCAGAGCTGCTTTAATCCCTCCTGCCTAAGGATGGGATCTGGAGAGCACGCTGCAACTTAGCTGAGCCTGTACGGGTCTGGGGAGAGAGAGTCTGCCAAGGCTGGGAGCGCAGGCAGGCCTGCCAGTTACAATCCTCAGGCCCCCAACATGAGGCTCTGGCTGTATAAATCTCCCAAATTGTGCTGATGCTTTTCTCAGTTTATGTGGTAAAGTTGGGCAATCAGAAAAGCACTCTGCAGAAGCAACTTTCACAGTGAACAAAACGAGAATTCCATCTGTTTCAGGTAAAAAAGTAAATAAATAAAATGGAGCGCGGGGTGGAGAAGAGAGATAAAATGAGGGTCGAAATAGTAATATAGAGAAATAGACTTCTATCATAGTAACTGGCAAAATATTTGTGACTTCTTTATGTATATTTAAAAGTTTCATATCACTACTTGGAAGGTAATCCTGCATGTGAAACCTGTAATAGAAACTGGCTGGGTTTTCTCTGAATGACTTTATTGGAAAACATCTACATTCTTAATGAAGCACAGGAAAGTCAGAGGAGGCCACCAGGATGGACCGTGGCAAAGGAGGAAGCATGGGGTATCCTGAGATGTTTGGAGCCCGTCAGGACATTTGAGTAGGATTTTATGCAAATCCAATCAGCTCCAAAAATCAAATCACAATTATTTAACCCATTATCACTGGTCCAGAATAATGCCAGACACATTATTCTTACCTATCCTCACCCTGTCAAGATGAGGGAAAAAAATACGACTGTTTACTTTGATTATTATGCATCCTGTTATGAGCCCCACCGTCGCTAAGTGCATGCAGCACCTTTAACTAAAGAAACTAATTGCAAGCCACTTTCAATATCTCTTGTTTTTTAATTTAATGCCCTCGGAGAGATATAATTGGGCTGGAGGGAAGAATTTTCACTGAAGTCATGAATTTGCTATATAAATACAAACAAGAAAGAAAGCTAATACAGTAAGGGAATATGGGATTAATTTTGAAATTGTCTGATTAGTGGATTGCTGCCCATCAATAATTGCCTTATATTTTCCCAAGGCCCTCTCTTTATTAGAGTCTGGCACTGCATCTGCCCACAGTCTGTCAATCAGCTTGTGCAGCTGGGAGGGTCTGCAGAGAGACCACAATTGGAAGCCTGCTGGGGCGCCTTGTTAGACAAAGCAATATATCCCAGACGTGAAAACGGTGCCATCTTGACTCGGCTGCTAGCGTCCTTACCCTCAATCCTCCCGTGTTGGAGAAGGGGCTCATGTGACTAGGTCTGATTTTTTAAAAAGGAAAAGAAAAAGTTGCAATCGTTTCTTTACATGTATTTTACAGGCCTGGGCTCTGCTAGAGTTTGAGGTCACAAACGCCTTCCCCCTCCCAGGGGCTGAGTTGCCAGTAATGTAGTTAAAAAAGAGCTTTGCAACAGCTGGAATTTCTAAAGCAACATTGGCATCATGGAGGACAACTAAACATGCTTCATACATTTAAAAATTATGAAGATTATCACAAGGGTTACGAGCAAGTGTGCAGATGGTGGGTTTCTAACTTAATTAATGCTTAAAATCTGGAATGTTCCCCAAGCTCTCAGAACCTTTCCTGTCTGTCCTCTCCAGGCCTGATGTTCCCAAGTCCTTAAAGACTCTTGATCAGAGAAAGCTGAGGAAGGTCTGTTGACTGAACTCGCCATAAACATCTTTTCAAACCACACAGACACGCACACAAAGTTGCAGCCTGGCTAATGATATGTTTATGCCATGTCCATTTCCAGAAATATTTATGTCTCTCTATCTTGCCAGCAATCAGTCAAAATATACAAAAATGGATTTGCATGTAAAGATGCTGCATTTGGAAGACAGAATATGATGATAATAGGACAAAGATGGCTCACAGCATGCTCTTTTTTGTTGTTTTTTTCCCTTATCATCTACTGTTTTCCTTTTCTGTTTGGTAAACTGAGCATTTGTTTTAAATTGCGATTTTGTTCTTGTGAGGTAGGAAATAAAACGATCCTGGAGCCAAGACCCCTACAGCACCCAGAAGGGTTTATTAGCTATTGAAGTGCAATCTCCTCTCAATGTCCTGGTCCCCGCTCTGCCCTGTGGCCAAGACTAGCCTTGTTGCTATCTTCCACTGGGCACCGTGGACGTCTGTGTCTGTCCCTCGCCACATCGACAGCCTGCTAGGCTCAGGGGCCGAGGTCTGGAGGACAGAGCTTGACTCCCTCCAGTCTTGTGTGATAGGAACATGGCTGGTACCCTGAATGACTGGTTTCGTGCAGAAACCTTAGAAACACATCAATTCCCCTTCCCATTATGTTCCATTTTGGTCCCAGCCCTGGAATTGCTCACATCTCCCTCCTTCACGGTTGTGTCTCCCACTCTGAAAGACCAATAAGGGTAGGGCTCACTGGTGTTGCTGCTTGGACGGCCAAAAACACCCCAGTGGTGCTTAGTGCCCTGGGCACACTGTCCTGTGGATTAGCAGGACCAGGGCCACTCTGAAAATGCCCATCTCCTTCTGTCAGGTGGGAAAGCAAATACTTAGAGCAGAGTTGTGAGAGTTAAGCCAATACAATGGAAGCACTTTTTAAGCTGTAGTCTAGAGCTTTCTGCCAAAGTAAGGGGCTATTTTGCTATTAACAATGCGAACCTTTAATGACTGCTTGTACAGCGGCATGGAGGCAGCCACCTTGGTGCCTTGCTTTGCTCTGGAGGGGCTGCCAGCTTAGGCCACGGGGACTCTGGGCTTGGCTCACACCAGCAAGCTTCCCTGGTAATGGATGTGGCCCCGGGGATGGCAGAGCGTCTTCCCCACCTCCGTTTCTCTTTTCCAGTCTGCTGTCCCTCTGATATTGGACCTCTTCTCACTCCACCCTGAAGGAAATCACAACTTCTTTCCCTTATGAATTACAGCCCTCAGTAGAACAAAGCAGTGGCAGGCGAAGTCCTCCTTCCAGGTCTTCAATTGGCTTTAAGGACCACCATAGTGGTACCTGCTACTCCCCAAATGCACCCCCCCCTCCTCCCAGGTTGATCTCGTTGCCCCCGAGGAAGACTTGGTCTTTCATTTGTTCACCTTCTTTCCTCGCCTGTGAGACTTCCCTTCCGTCCCTCGCTGGCCCAAGCCCACCCCTCTTGAAAGCCCATCCTCACCTCACGGCTTCCAACTTCATCTCCCTTCACGTTCTCTGACCACACCAGCCCTTGCCATCTCCTTCTCCCCAACTCTTGTGGCATTTGTGATTGGTAGTTGCCACTGGACAATGACTGGTGGGTGTGTTCCTTTCACATGTGTTGAGAATCTCCTGTGTGCTCAACACTGTGCCAGAGCAGATCCACACCAGAATATACACCATGATGTCATGTCTCATGTGATGTTTGTGACTTTCAACTGCCTGGCTTGATTTTAAGCTCCTGGAGAGCAGGAACCATATCTTATTCTGTATTTTGCAAATGTTCATAGTTATCTGTCAATAAACATTAACTAAGTGGCTCAGGGATAACCAGGTGCTGGAGAGGTTCAAAGGGTGAACCACAGAGAAAACAAGCTCTTGAAAATCAAAATGTTGGTGCCCCAGTCAAAACAGCAATGTCTCTTGCCTCATAGATGGCCTGCCCCATAGTCTTGAAACACACAGCATGACAGATAAAATTAAAAAGCCACAACATATTCATATCCTCTCTCTAAAACAAAAAAATCAACTCTGTGGTTCAAATGCAAAATGGAAAGACAGTACCATAAGTGGGCCGAAACCATCGGTTTGCTGATTCTCCATCCAGAGGCAGGCTCCCCGCTTGCAAAGGAGGCCAAACAGCTGCTTGAGACCTAGGGCTCCTGCCAGGAGGAGGCCACCAGGACCCAGGCCAGAGCTAAATCCAGGAGATACCCAAAGTCACTGAGGGACAGGAGCCTTAGTCACCAATATATAAGGCTTAGTTCTGGACTGGGAGGCCCAGGAAACTGGATGGAGACTTCCACAAAACTGCTAGACCAGGGCAGTGAGCTCAGGGGTAGCTCGTCCTCCTCGTCCAAATGTATGAGTGTTGGAGTGCCCCATGCTCAGTCCTGGGACCTCTTCTCCTCTCCATCTACACTCACTCTCTGAGTAACTCTGTCCTCTCCCACAGCCCTAATATTATCAACGTGCCGAGGATGCCTGTATTTACATCTCCAGACTCAACCTCTTCCTGGGCTCCAGATACTCGGATGTCTCGTAAGTATCTCAAAGCTCCCATGTCCAAAACACACCTCTAAATTCCTGTCCCAAACCAGCTCTGCCCCGACCTCTCCCCTTCTCAGTAAACAGCATGGCCATTTACCCAGCTGCTCAGCCCCCAAACCTAGGGGTCTTTTTTGAGTTCTCGTTTTCCCTCGCACCTGGCATCCCTCAGCAAGGTCTGTTAGCTTTACCTTCAAAAGAGATCCTGAGTTTGATGACTTCTCACTACCGTGACCCCTTGAATAGTACACAAAGCCAGCCAACACCTCTTTCCAGATTGCTGCAGCCGTCCAGCTGGTCTTCTTGCTGCCATCTTGTTCCCTGCTCTCTGTGCTCCACATGGCAGTCACAGTGATGTTTTAAAATCATAAATCATAAATCAAAATCAGTGAGTGTCAGCTCACTACCCCAAACCCTCTCCTGGCTTTCTCTTATACTTAAAATAAGATCCAAAATCCCTGTCTGATGTGGCCTCACTTCCTACTCAGCCCTTCCTGCATACTGGGCACCAGACACACGGGCTTCTTGCTCTTCCTTGAACCCATCATCCTGTTTCCTGCTCTAGGATCTTCCCACCTCCTTTTGGTGTTCTTCTCCAGGATCTTTGGATAGTTCCCTGCCCCGATGCACCCCAGCTTTCACCCAAATGTCACCTTCCAAAGAACGTCTATCCTGTCTACAATGCCTAGCTCCCACATCCTTGTCACTCTTTATCCCCCTTCCTGCTTCATTAGTCTTCACATTAAATGCCTGAAACTATGTATTTTTAAAAAAAAATGTCTTCTTTTAATTTATGGCTGTGTTGGGTCTTCGTTGTTGCACGCGGGCTTTCTCCAGTTGCGGCGAGCGGGGGCTGCCCTTTGTTGTGGTGCGCGGGCTTCTCATTGCAGTGGCTTCTCTTGTTGTGGAGCACGGGTTCTAGGTGCGCAGGCTTCAAGAGTTGTGGCACGCAGGCTCCGTAGTTGTGGTGCATGAGCTTAGCTGCTCCACAGCATGTGGGATCTTCCTGGACCAGGGCTCGAACCCGTGTCCCCTAAATTGGCAGGCGGATTCTTAACCACTGCGCCACCAGGGAAGCCCCTGAAACTATGTATTTTGTGGTTGTTGTTGACCTCTCCCCCATACAAGATCCATGATGACAGGGATTTTGCTGCTTTTGTTCACTGTTACCTTTCCTGTGCCTGAACTGTACTTGATACATTAAAGGCACTCAGTGAATACTTGTTACGTGAGTAAATTAGTGAATGGGTAAATAAGTAAGCAGTAAGCTAAGACGACATGAGTATCCTCATTATCAGGTACATGTGACTCTCATGGAGCAATTTTTTAAAAAACTGGGTTTGTTTGTGGGGGAAAAACAGTCCCCAGAAGAAAGAAAAACACTGGGGCTGATGATAGGACAGCATAGATCATAAAGAGAACCTCTAGCTCCCCTAATAAAGCAAAACCCAGACAGCACAAGTCTGGAAAAGGATGTCATGGGGAGGTGTGGCTGGATGCCCCCCTCCCCTGCCCCAGGAGCTCTGAACCATTACTGCTTTCATCCCAGCTTTCATTTCTCAAAGCAGAGCTAAGACCAGACTGGAACATCTGAACAAGATGTCACCAAAGGTCCAGTGAGACTGAGGAAAGGCTTGGGTATAAAGTGAGGGGGGCACCAGGAGTTGTGAGGGCTACAGAAAAGGAAGAAAGAGCTCCAGATAGGACATTTCACTCAGGGCCAGGCTCACTTACAGGATGGGCCACTTTGGAAAAGATAACGTAAGCTTCGGGTGTCAGAAGAAGGTCTTAGAAATGGACGTGGGAATGTGCTTATACTTTTACTTGTTCACTTCAGCCTACCTCACCACACATGCAAGATGGAAGATATAATCCCAATTTTTTTTTTACAGGCAAACACTGTGCTTGGGGGCAGGAGTTGAAATTAGGTCTGCATTACCAGAAAGCTTTTTTTTTTTTTTTTGCGGTACGCGGGCCTCTCACTGCTGTGGCCTCTCCTGTTGTGGAGCACAGGCTCCGGATGCGCAGGCTCAGTGGCCATGGCTTACGGGCCCAGCCACTCCACGGCATGTGGGATCTTCCCAGACCAGGGCACGAACCCGTGTCCCCTGCATCGGCAGGCGGATTCTCAACCACTGCGCCACCAGGGAAGCCCAGAAAGCTTTTTGAAACACCTTGGATCACCATTCCATTAGGACCCACTGAGCCAAGGTCCCTTCTCCAGCTGGCACCTAAAGAACATCGCATGAGTCTGCTCACATTCCACAGTCGTTAAGAGTCTACAAACATGTGTGCTGGCTTGTTTTAAAACAGATGCTATCAGGACTTCCCTGGTGGCGCAGTGGTTAAGAATCCACCTGCCAATGCAGGGGACATGGGTTCAAACCCTGGTCTGGGAAGATCCCACATGCCACGGACCAACTAAGCCCGCGAGCCGCAACTACTGAGCCTAAATGCCACAACTACTGAAGCCCTCGCACCTAGAGCCCATGCTCTGCAACAAGAGAAGCCACCACAATGAGAAGCCCACACACTGCAACGAAGAGTAGCCCCTGCTCACCACAACTAGCGAAAGCCTGCATGCAGAAACGAAGACCCAACACAGCCAAAAATAAATAAATAAATTTAAAAATAAAACAAATGCTATCACCCTGATTCCCCAATGATTCTCACACCAAAATGGGCTGGGGGTGGCAGAAGGAAGGGCAGGGGATGCACAGGGGAAGGAAAGCTCTGAAGAAAAGCTACTCCTTAACCATAGGCCAAAACCTTGCTAGAAACATGACTGATGATGTGATAAGAGTGTGCCCTACCATACTAAATGCAAAACAGGAATTGCAAGGTGCATGTAAAGGACTAGGTAACGGGTTGCATATTAAGAACACAGTTTTCATTTAGTCACTTGGAACAGAACAATCTGCAGCATTAAAGGAGAGGAAAATTTGGCAGGGCTCACTGTGAGGAGGCATGAGTGGAGAGAATTCCTAAAAGAGATCCTAACTTAATCACTTGAAGCAGGAGACCGAAAGCTGCCTTCGGAAATAGATCAAAAGAGTTGTATCGGCCCAGGAGTGCACACACCGTATCAATCTCTGGCCCAAGTGTGCAGGCCTCCAGGCATCACCTCGGAAGCGTGCCCAGAGCAGCCTGGTTTTATTTGTAAATGCACAGGAAGGGTCTGAAACAATCCCAGAGCAAGGCTGGTGGGGCAGCAGCCAGGTGGAGTAAGAGTCAGGACCAATTGGAAATTCCCTCAGGTTTACTTTCCTACTGATCTCATTCCCGTGGAACATACACTAAATCCACCCTTAACCTGACAAATTAGTGGGGCCCCATCTAAGAGATGGGAAAGGGCCTGAGGCAAGAAGGACAGGCCAGGCCTGGCTTGCACCAAGGACAGAGGACCCGCCTCTTTGGCCTATATCCTCATGAGCCGTACTCCAGTAACTGAGGGCATTGCTGTCGCCCATCTCAGAGCTCCAGACTGGGCCCAGAGGCCAGTCTTTGCTCACCTAACATTCTGCACAGATAAGCAACCAGATAGGTACTGTTTTGTTTACACAAAGTGGATTAACTATGCACTTTGTTGTCCATCTTGCTTTTCTTGAGGCCCGAAGGCTACAAGGTATGTCATGAATTGAGGACCCAGGTGAAGAAAGACTGATGGGGTGTTACACTGTAAGGTGAACTGTAATTTATCTAGTCCTGTACTGATGGACATTTAGGTTGTCCCCTCACCCTGGTTTTTTTTCCTATAACAAATAATGCTGTAGTGAACATCCTTGTAACAACTTGGTGAACTCTTGCGGGTATATCTGTAGGGTAAATTCCTAGCTCAGCGACTGCACTTTAAGCTCCTTCAGAATAGGAAAATGGATTAATTATCTTTCTTGCTCCTTTGCCTAGCACAGTCACAAAATTCTGTGTAGAGTACGGACTCAATAAATATTTGTTGGACTCAATAAATATTTGTTAACATGAGTTAATGAAAAAGATACAATCTAGGGCTTCCCTGGTGGCGCAGTGGTTGAGAGTCCGCCTGCCGATGCAGGGGACACGGGTTCGTGCCCCGGTCCGGGAAGATCTCACATGCCGCGGAGCGGGTGGGCCCGTGAGCCATGGCCGCTGAGCCTGCACTTCCGGAGCCTGTGCTCCGCAACGGGAGGGGCCACAACAGTGAGAGGCCCGTGTACCGCAAAAAAAAAAAAAAAAAAAAAAAAAAAGGTACAATCTATACCCTGAATTACAAAGCCATAAACATGAAACAGATAACAGAATAAAATGGTTTTTAACACAGTGATAAGCAGAATGATCTGGATCAGGTAAAACTGCTACAGGAATTCCAAATGGAAGGTGTAGAATCTCAGATTTTTACCCTTTCCTACACCTGAATTTTATGCAGCATTGCTAATTAACGTCTTGTTCTAACAGGCCAGTTATGGGTAGGCCAGCTCTGCCTTCTTCCTCTTAGAGGTAACAGGAAGAAGAGAAAGATCCCGGTCAGAACTTGCTCCCTTTGCTGAGATTTTTGGGAGACATCTAGAACAGCATTTCCTCATTAGGCCTGATTTTGGAACACAATTTCCCAGTGACCTGAGTGGCTCCATATGTTTATCAAAGATGGAAAAAAGCTGCTATAATTTGGAATTTTATATTTTCCCCTCAAAATTAATTTATTTCAGAGCTACCTAAGGATATACTCCACCAATAACCAGAAGTTTCTAAATTCATACTGTATTACAGACATGAGGATTCCAGGGGTCTCAGTGGGATTTGGGACAGCTGTTTTGGGCTTTGAAGCTAGCTGCTATTTCATTAAGATGATGTCATCATTATTTCATCAGCCTCTCATTCAACACTGTGAGGATTTATTATCACCACTTTACAGGCTGGGAAACTGAGGCACAGAGAAGTTAAGTACTTGCCACCCCATACTTCCTAACAAGCAGAACTGATCTCGGATCTGGGTCTTCAAGTCTACTCTCTTGCCTTTGCTTCCAGGAGCAGTTCTATCACGAAGCTTCAGCTTCCGGCCCACACTTGCACCTCTCCTTTCAGGACCCTGGGAGGGGCCTTCACATCGTGTTTATACAGTCACATATTTTCGTAAAATTTGCAGAAGCAAGATCTTGAACTGTAATTAAAAACTACTGTCTCTTTTCATTCTGACTTTCCTCTCTGACTCACTGACCTAGTGTTGGGTGGCCTCTGAGTAGTGGAGGGCATTTTTAGAATCTGGCTAAAGGGAAGTTGAGTTGGGCTATGTTTAGTTTGCGTTTGGTCAGAGATGTGGCTCACAATCACTTTTATTTATTTATTTATTTATTTCTGCGGTACGTGGGTCTCTCACTGTTGTGGCCTATTCCGTTGCGGAGCACAGGCTCCGGACGCGCACGCTCAGCGGCCATGGCTCACGGGCCCAGCCGCTCCGCGGCATGTGGGATCTTCCCGGACCGGGGCACGAACCCGTGTCCCCTCCATTGGCAGGCGGATTCTCAACCACTGCGCCACCAGGGAAGCCCCACAATCACTTTTATGTCGAGTTAAATTATCGCTGGCTGTCCTTGTGCAAAACAAAACCAAGTAAAACCCTTAATTTTACTAAAATAATATATGCACGTGGTAACAAATCAAATAGTACAGGGGGCTTAGAGACAAGTTGGATGGTACCACAAGACTTACAACAAATTAAGTTCTCCCCACCTCTCTAACTACTTTCATTTATTTTAGCAGTTTCCTTTGACAGTATCACCATATTTTTAAACAACATCCTAATATTTCAATATTCTAAGTCAAAAAACTGGTGGACATGTAGATTTTCCTTATAAAAATTATTTTAAAGAAATTTTGTTTTTGTATAGGCAACTATCTAAATTTGGTTTTATATATTATAAATGGTAAATATTGTATTAAACCTTATAATATTTTTATAATACTTTCTTCATTTATCAATATTAGACATTATCTATTGATTTCCTGTCATTAGGTAAAGCTATAGCTCTCTCAAACCTATTCATTTCCTCTCTCCCATTTTCTTTTTATAGTTCTGCTTTAATTTTTGGTTAAATCAATTGTCAGAGTTTACAGTTTATATGACAGGGATAATATTTTTGCAAATATTAAATCAATATATTGTATTTTTCCACTTAAATAATTATTTCCAACAGAAAAGCAGGCTTATGTTTACCAAAAAGACAAGTACAGGAATGTTCATAGGAAAATTATTCACAATAGTTTCCTACTAAAACTTATCCAAATGCCTATCAACAGCAGAGTGGATAAAAAAATTGTGACACACTCATATAATTGAGTACTGAACATGATAATAAATGAACTATTGTTGCATACGACAACATGAATGAATATTAGAAACATAATATTAAGCAAAAGAAACCAGACACATGATAGTACTATATGAATCAATCACATAGTATATCAACAACAGACAACACTAAAATAGTTAGAAATTAGTAAAGTGGTTGCCCTGGAGTGACTGTAAGGAGATGAGAAGAGGTTTCTGAGCGCTAGTAATGTCCTATTTCTTGATCTGGGTCCTTTTAATATGGGCATATTATATATTCATTTTGTGAAAATTCAACAGTATATATACTTAAAATTTATATGTTTTTCTATACATGTTTTACTTCCATAAAAAAGTTTATTTTAAAATATCATTATAAAAAAGATATTTTATACCTCTATTATTTAATCTATTGATTTCCCAGCTTTTAAAGATTTTGTTATACTACCCTAACATCTGTGCCTTTATCCCTTCTCCACCCAACTTTTGTTACTTTACTTTTTATAATATCTTGGATTAGAATATATTCTCTTCTGTAATCAAAAAAGCCCACATTTGTTTTCATTTTAGTTCTATAGTTAAATAGATTTAATGCTTACCACCAGGTTATTTTATTGTAGTGTTGTCAGTTTTCTCTTAGGTAACTAAAGTGCATGCTCTTATTCATCAAAAAGGACAATGAAACAATACCCCCTCTACCATGGTCTTGCATATTCAAAACAGTTTGCTGGTTGCTTTAGTATAGTAATGGGATAATAGTTTGGCTGGGAATAAAATTCTTGAGAAAACTATATTCACTCTGAGGCCTGTCTGATTTCACTTCCATTAATTACTCTATTTTTTTTTCTTGCTTTCCCAAAGAATTCTTTGAGGTTCAGTAATTTTATAACACTATATCTCTAGGTTGACCATTCTGGCTCAGTTTTTCCTGGATGCTCCATTTCCATATAAAGATTCATACCCTTATTTTAGTTCAGGAAAGTTTTCATAAAGTATATCTTTATACATTTGTCCTGTCCATTATTTCTGTTGCCTTCTTTGAAGACCTTAAATTGAACTCCTTGGCTTGTCTACCATAACTATTATTTCTCCTTTAAGCCTCTACTCATTCATTTGCTTTCATTTCATTTTGCAATCTTTTCTCATTTCTACTCTCTCTGTTAGTCTTAAATGAAGAATGCATACCCCTGGGCAAAGACTTCCTAAGGAATATGCACGTATATATATAGTTTTAACAGCATCAATTTCCATATATACACTTTCCAAAAAATTGATCTGCCAGAAAATATACCTGAGGAGGTGTTTTGTGAGTTCTTTTTTCCCATTAACCCTTTCACAATCTCCTTCAGTCAAGGCATCATAAACCCTAAATAGGGCTTCATGTCTTTCCTCCACTTGTATACATTTATGTTAAGCTTGAAGCAAGGCATTAGAAACGGAGTATTTTGCCTGAATTGGCACGTTCTGAATTCATTGTAGCATAAAGCAGCAGGAGAAATGACAATTTTTGTTTACTAATTTCACCTCTTTTACCCCATAACTATTCTCAAGAATGCACTGCCTCAGGACTTCCCTGGTGGCGCAGCGGATAAGACTCTGCAGTCCCAATGCAGGGAGCCCGGGTTTGGTCCTTGGTCAGGGAACTAGATCCCACATGCATGCTGCAACTAAGAGTTCGCATGCCACAACTAAGGAGCCCACCTGCTGCAACTAAGATCTGGCTCGACCAAATAAATAAATAAATAAATAAATATATATATATATATATATATATATATATATATATAAAGAATGTATTGCTTCTAAGGAAGAAGCTTGTGAGAGCACACAAGGGACAAATTTATGAAAAGCTCTGGCTCTTATCTATCTTATCTACACCCATTAATCTACAAATTTTAGTATTAACATTTCTTTAGAATTTTATTTATTTTATTTTTTTGTTGTGCGGTGTGTTAGTTGTGGCATGCAGGATCTTTCGTTGCACGCGTGGGCTCTTTGTTGCAGTGTGAGGGCTTCTCTCTAGTTGTGGTGTGCAGGTTTTCTCTCTCTAGTTGTGGCACATGGGCTCCAGAGCGCGTGGGCTCTGTAGTTTGTGGCACGTGGGCTCTCTAGTTGAGGCACATGAGCTCAGTAGTTGTGGCACATGGACTTAGCTGCCCTGTGGCATGTGGGATCTTAGTTCCCCAACCAGGGATCGAACCCATGTCCCCTGCATTGGAAGGAGGATTCTCTACCACTGGACCACCAGGGAAGTCACAACATTTATTTTTATTTTATTTTTATTTTTTTTTGCGGTACGCGGGCCTCTCACTGCCGTGGCCTCTCCCGTTGCGGAGCACAGGCTCCGGATGCGCAGGCCCAGCGGCCATGGCTCACGGACCCAGCCGCTCCTTAGAATGTGGGATCCTCCCGGACCGGGGCATGAACCCATGTCACCTGCATCGGCAGGCAGACTCTCAACCGCTGCGCCACCAGGGAAACCCCCAACGTCTATTTTTAACTGATGTATCAATCTGCCACAAATCACTCTTTCTGAATTTCCACCATTCTTGGTGATGGAATTGGGAGAGTATTCTCATTCAAGGCATGGATCGGGCCTTAGTCCATCTCAGATGCATTTCTGCATGATTTTTGGGAGGAGGAAGTGAAGCACTCTACACTAACTTCCAATGCTCCCAGCAGATTAGTGCAACATCTGGAAATGAAATATACATCTAAGTTAGGGTTTTATAGTTTCTTGAACACTTATGCAGACTGGTAGGGGAAAAGTAATTTCATTACTTTTGCCAAAAGATGGTTGGATGCTATGAACTAATATTTATTTTTTATATGGGCATATGTCTCCTCACTGTTACTAGTCAACTACCTGCTGATCAATTATTCTTTTTCACCATGTAATTATTAGATTTATATTATTATATATATTTCATATTTACTTTAATTTTTATATTCCTACTACATTATAATAGAAATGTTATAGATTCTACTGTAAATAATACATATTGCAACAATGATTAATAAACTTTTTATAAGTCCCCCACTAACTGATGGTCTAACACTTTCCTTTTGCTATTATTTTCCACAAAGTAGTTTAAATTGCATTCTTAAAAATAGACAAGAGAATGAAAAGACAAATCATACTGGGAGAAATATTTGTAAGACATGTCTGATAAAGGACAGCCATCCAAAATAAACAAAGAACACTTAAAACTCAACAAGAAAACAACAATCCATTAAAAAATGGGCCAAAGACCTTAACAGACACCTCACCAAAGACGATATACAGGTAGCAAATAAACGTATGAAGAGATGCTCCACATAATATACCATTAGGGAAATGCAAATTAAAACAATGAAATACCACACTACACACCTATTAGAATGGCCCAAATCCAGAACACTAACAACACAAAGTGCTGGCCAGGACACTAACAACACCAAATGCTGGCAACAAGAACTCTCATTTACTGCTAATGGAAATACAAAATGTCGCAGCACTTTCGAAGATATTTAGTTTAGTTTGGTGGTTTCTTACAAAACTAAACATACTCTTGCCATGAAGTACAGCAATCTCACTCCTTGGTCTTTCCCTAAAAAAGCTGAAAACTTATGTTTACACAAAAAACTAAACATGGATATTTATAGCATATTTATTCATAATCGCCAAAATTTGGAAGCAACCAAGATGGTCCTTTAGTAGGTGAATGGATAAATAAACTGATACATCCAGTCAATGGTATATTATTCAGCACAAAAGAGATGGGTTATCAAGCCATGAAAAGACATGGGGTGGGACTTCCCTGGTGGTCCAGTACTTAAGACTCTAGGCTTCCACTGCAGGGGGCGTGGGTTTGATCCCTGGTTGGGGAAGTGAGAACCCACATGCTGTGCGGCACGGCCAAAAAAAAAAAAAAAAAACCAAAACCAAAACCAAAATCCTTGCAGTCTGAGAGAAAAGACATGGGGTAAACTTAAATGCATATTAGTAATGGAAAGAAGCCAATCTAAAAAGGCTACTAGGTGTTTCCAAGTCTACCGCATTCTAGAAAAGGTAAAACTATGGAGACAATAAAGTGATCAGTGGTCGTGAGGGATTACAGGGGAGGGAGAGATGAATTGACATAGTGCAGAGGATTTTAGGGCAGTGAAACTACTCTGTATGATACTATAATGGTGGATACATGTCATTACACATTTGTCCAAACCCACAGAATATACAAGCCAAGAGTGCACCCTAATGTAAACTATGGACTTTGGGTGATAATGATGTGTCAATGTAGGTTCAACAATTGTAACAAATGTACCACTTTGGTGGGGGATGTTGATAATGGGGGACCTTATGCATGTGTGAGAGCAGGGGATACATGGGAGCTCTTTACCTTCTGCTCGATTTTGCTGAGAACTTCGTAAGTAATAAAGTCTATTAAAAAAAAATAGAACATCTACCGCTGTACCGGTGTAGGATAAAATGTTCCCAAAACATAAACTAGAACATAGTATCTTGAACTTTATAAAACCAACTTTATTTAATTAGGGATAATTCCTCCTTCTCAGATTTTGATGTGCTTTTCTAATAATATCAAACACGTTATTATAAACATGCTCCTTTTCAATCATTAAATAAATTACTAACTTATCTCTAACAACTGTCAAGTATCCAACTCTGTCCATCTGTCTTCCCATTTTAAGACATTTTAGGATATTCTAGAAAACTGAAATTCAGCATGATTATACTTTGTTCACAAAGGATTTATAATTTCTAATTAAAGAAAATCTCAGTTTAACAAATTTAAGCTATAAAGATGAAATTTATCTAAAACTTACAAGAATAAGTAATAGAAATTTTAAGTCTTGGAAAGGCTTTTTTTGGCAAAATTATAAGAAATTGAGAAAAAGAATGACTTTAAAGACTTAGGAAACAAATTTTTTTGCAAATTGGGTGGTTTCTAATTCCTGGGTTTCAACAAAATCGCGGGAGGATCTAATCAAGTTGTCAGTGATGGATCATTAAAAATAATTTTTGATGATCACTTATAATTTTTGATTTTGGCATATAACTTGAAGGAATTTCCAAGCCCTGGGTAATATTTTAAAAATAAAACTCCTTTTACCTCCATCTAGTTATTTATGTAAACATGGGTTCTCACGGCTCTGATATCTAAAAAAACTAAAAGGAGGAATAGAATTGACGCTAAGCCTGTCTCATTCTGAAAATGTCATACTTGAATATTTACCTATAGTTACATGAACTAACAGAGAAATGCCTCACCAATATCATTAAGTGATAACTTTCTAATAACTTTTATTAATATTTAGGAGACTTAAGGATATAGGAATTTAAAACAAATTTAAAAATGTTTATTGAGGTATAATTGACATATTAGTTTCAGGTGTTACAACATAATGATTCGATATTTGTATATACTGCAAAATGATCACCACATAAGTCTTGTTAACATATATGATTTTTGTTGCAGAGAACTATGATAGGGTAATCAATAAAAATTTTTTTAAACAATGATATTGCACTGGGATATAATTATATGGAAGAAATGCAAAAAAATAGAAGTTCAAGCTAAAAAGAAATGGTAATATTTGACTACTAAAAAGAACTTATTTGTGTATTTTGGTGCACGTCAAGGCATTGTAATATTTAGATCTGAATGGATAATTTAAAAGAGTTATGTATGCAGCTCTCGGGTTGTAGTTTGCTGAATCTTGGTCTACACCTAAGAAAGTGATAGATAAAATGTAAACAATGCAGATGAAACTTACAAATATGACATCTGTAGCCATTACACTGTGAATAGCAAGTAAAAAAGCCCAAAATAAAAAAACCCAAACTATTCTTCTAATATTCAAAGACTATTACCCAACTCAGCGGAGATGTCACACATGCCTATTGGCGAATGAATGAAACGCCAACATGTCTTTATTATTTCACTTTCATCTTGTTAACATCAACAAAAATATTATTCAACATCCATGTTGGAACTACACTCGGGGAGCCAGCTGTTAAACATTTATCAGCAGCATGCACTATACTGGACTTAAATGTGTGATTCTTTATTTAGTTCATCTCCTTTTGTTCCTAAAAACCAAATTTTCTCTTGGGGAAATTTCTGTCACCAGCCTACCCATTTTCCTCTTGTTATTGTGCACCAAGGATTTAGGTCTTACATTTCAGAAGTCCCTCAACTCTGAGAAACACACTTGGTAGTCTGTTCTGAAACCCGCAGGCACGAATCCTCTGCTTCTCTCTGCATGCTCCCCTGCTTGAGCACCACAGCTTTTGTTTTGTTTTTGTTTCATCCAGACTGAGTAATCTCTGCCCAGTTAAGACTCTGTGCTTCCACTGCAGGGGGCACGGGTTCGATCCCTGGTTGAGGAACCAAGGTCCCACATGCCGTGCGTCATGGCCAAAATAAATAAATAAATAAGTAAAGTAATTACTGATGTATTAGGGTTTACATCTACCACCTTACTATTTGTTTTGTATTTGTCTCATCTGTTCTGTGCTCTTTCACTCTTCTTTCTTGCATTTTAAAAAGAGATTAATCAAATAATTATCACTCCATTTCCCTTTTGATTAGCTAACTACTTTTGCATTATTTCACTATTCTTTTCATGGTTACCTTAGAGATTAGAACATGCATCTTGATTTAATAGACTCTAACATAAATTTGTATTTTCACCAATGCAAGGGCCATAGAACACTTTAATTTCCTTTTCTCTCCTCCTGCCTTTTGTACTTGGTATTATCATTGTCGTGAATTTTATTTCTACATATTTTAAACACCTCAAGATAATATTATAAATGTTTTATATTGTCAGTATGTTAATATATTTATCCACATATTTTTATGGTTTCAATATCAGGGAAATGCTGTACTCATAGAATGAGTTGGGAAGTATCCCCCTCTTCAGTATTCTGGAAATATAAGTGTAGAATAGGTACAATTTCGTTATTAAATGTTTGGTTAAGGTCCCCAGTGAAGCAATCTAGGCCTGGAGTTTTCTTTGTAGGAAGGTTTTAAACCATAAATTCAATCTCTTTAATAGATAAAGCATAATTCAAGTTATCTATTTCTTTTTGAGTGAGCTTTGGTAGTTTGTGCTTTTCAAGGAATTTGTCTATTTCTTCTAAGTTGTTGAACTGATTGGCATAAAGTTAAGCTTTTACTCTTTTATTATTTTTAATATGAATAGACTCTACCGTTATATTACTGCTCTTATTCCTGATAATGGTAACGTGTTTTATTGTTGTTTTTGTTTTTCTGATCAGTCTGGGTAGAAGTTTATCCTTTTTCCCTCAAAGAGTCAGTTTCTGGTTTCACTGACTTTGTTTTTCTGTTTTCTAATTCATTGATTTTTGCTCTTGTGTACTACTTTTTTTCTTCTGCTTATTTTCATTTGCTCTTCTTTTTTAAAATTTATTAAGGTGGAAGCGGACATCATTGACAGGACTTAAAGGGCAAGGATCCCAAAGAGAAGAGTGGTATATTCTGTAAAAATTTCCTTTCAATGAATTTGCTGATCTTAAGTGGCTCAGGTACAACAGGGAAAGGACCAAAGCAAAGAGCGTCAGCAAAGAACCTGGGAAGCCAATCAGATCTTTTGGCAATCTCTCAGGCTGGGTAACAGAAATTATAGAGATCAGAACCCACCAATGAGGAAGGGCCCTTGTATACATCCCAGACTTCCAGTTAAGACTCTGGAAGAGTAACACTGTAGGTATATGGCTCAGTTGGAAATAGAACAGTATGCACAAAAGACTGAAACCCACCTTCAAATGAGCTCATCCCAGATTGGTTTACTGTGATCTGTCCCTACACTAACTGCCTGCTAAATGGCAGGTAAATCTTCTCTGGAAGAAGAAAACATTAGCCAGGGCCTCAATTTATATCTACAATTTTTATATGTGATGTCTGGCATTCAATCAAAGAATTACCAGATATGCCATCTGTCAGTTCAAATGTGTTATACACGGTGTTTGTGGCCTTGGCTGACAATTAAAAAATTAAAAATAGAACACTATATGATCCAGATATTTCAATTCTGAGTATTTATCTGAAGGAAATGAAAACAGCAACTCAAAAAGATATCTGTAACCCCATGTCCATTGCAGTGTTATTTGAAGAGAAATAACTGAAGTGTCCATTGATGAATGAATGGATAAAGAAAATGTGGTATGTTTATATGTATATGGAATATTATTGAGCCATAAAAAAGAAAATCTTGCCATGTGCAACAATATGGATGAATTTTGAGGGTATAATGCCCTCAAAGTGAAATAAGACAAGACAAAGAAAGACAAATACTGTATGATCTCACTTAAATGTGGAATCTAAAAACAAACAAACAAAAAAACCGAGCTCATAGATACAGAGACTAGATTGGTGATTACCAGAGGCAATGGGTGGGGAGTGGGCAAAATGGGTAAAGGTGGTCAAAAGGTACAAAACTTCCAGTTAGAAAATAAATAAGTCTTGGGGATGTAATGTACAGCATGGTGACTATAGTTAATAACACGGTATTGTACATTTGAAAGTTGCTAAGGCAGTAGATCTTAAAAGTTCTCATCACAAGGAAAAAAAACTGTAACTATGTGTGGTGATATACATTAACTAGACTTAGTGTGATGATCATTTTGTAATATATACAAATATCGAATCATTATGTTGTATACCTGAATCTTATATGATGTTATATGTCGATTATCTCTGAATTAAGAAAAAAAAGAAAGTAACTAGTCCCATTGGACCCCAGAAAGGTTATCTTCATGAAGAAAGTAGATTTTATTAAAAGGTAGTATGGTGAAGAAAATTAATGTTTTAAAGTTATGGTGAATGTACATATTGTATATATCATAAATAACCTTTACATAATGTATATATTGAAAAGAAAAAAGAAAGGTAATTAAAAGGCTGGGTGGGGTACTGTACAAGAAATGTGAAGCAACTAAAATACAGTATATTTTTTTTCCTCAGAGTATAAAAAAGATAATTCATTTGACATGAGACTTGGAACATTCTCCTTCAAGAGTTAGTGATACAGGATTATGTTTCCTTCTCTGAGGCTCCAATAATACTATTTTACTCCACGGTTCACAATATTTACACAGTCTATAATAATTTAACCAATTTCTATTTTTTCCATTTTTAGAATAGGTTACAGACAAAAAAAAGTACAGACACTTAATTATACTTCCAAAGAAGAATATAAATGCCATAAAACTTAGTGTCGTAAAAATAATGGAATACTAGCAGATGTTGCAGGGCAACATAGAGAATAGAGAAAAGAAAAAAGAAAAAGAAAGGAGAAGGAACTGCAGATATGTTTATTTTCTTAGTTACAAAGTGGTGAATCAAAATACATACAGTCTAAAGTTGATGGGCAAGAAATAGAAGTTTAAATATGTTTGAAAAATAACCAAAAATAGATTGAAAAATAACCAAAAGAACTAAATTAATAATAAAATGAGCAGTCTCTCATTTTAAGATGGAAAAATAAAGAAATCTCTGACTCTGTTATGGACTGAATGTGTGTTTCCCCCCAGAATTCATGTTGAAACCCTACCCTCCAATGTGATGGTATTAGGAGGTAGGGCTTTGGGAAGGTAAATTAGGGTTAGAAGAGGTCATGCGAGTGGAGCCCTCATGAATGCAATTACTCTTGTAAGTATCACGAGACAGCTTGCTTCCTATCTCAGCCTTTCACCATGTGAGGACACAACAAGAAGACAGCAGTCTGCAACCCAGAAAAGGGTCCTCACTAGAACCCAACCACGCTGGCACCCTGATCTCAAACTTCCAGCCTCCAGAACTGTGAGAAATAAATTTCTGTTGTTTATAAGCCATCCAATGTATGGCATTTGTTATAGCAGCTGGAGTTGACTAAGACCGAATCTGCTTGCTAAAACCAATCTGAAACAATAAGAATAAAAATGGAATAAAAACTCCATTTAGGAGGAAATCAGGTAACACTCATGACCTAAATTTTAATATTTATAAAGAAGGGCTGTTGCCAAGTGCAGTGAAAATTTGACCAGAGAAAGGACTCCAAAAGACGATACCTATGGTTGCAGAGCTCAAGTAGAGTCTACAGTTTTGCAAGGTAGTAGTATAACTTGAGGAGCAAAATCCAGTTCCTTGTTTGAAAAAAAAAGCCTGAGGTTTGCAAACTGGCTCTAGAATTCTCTATGATCCCTTTTGAAACCACACAGGCATGACATTCTGCAAAAAAAATTTTAAGATAATAGAGAAGCTAAGGTTAATGGGTGGCCCTGAAGCTACCAATTCTAGTCAATTAAAATTTTGTAAAGTTTAAATATACACTCACATTCACAATACACTCCACTAGACCTTGTATATGCAGGGCTTTGTTTTAAGTTAGGACAAAGCCTTGGTCCAGAGGTTGTTCAAAGCCTCTTACACCTCTCTCACATTTTCCTTCCCCATGTAACTGGTCCAGAAAGGACTCTGTGCAAAAAAGAGAACAACCAAAAAACGAACCAGGAATGGTTTCACGACCCTATGAATGTATTTAAAAATACTGAATGATACACTTTAAGTGGTAAATTATATTGTATGTGAATTATATTTCAATAAAACTTTTAAAAGAAGGAACCAGGAGACAAAATCACTGCAGGAAAAAGGCAAAGGAGAAAACAAAACAAATTCAGCATTCATCAGAAAAAAATTTATTGTGGAATAGCTGAAAACTGTGACCAAAAAATTTCTTATGGATTCAAATAATTCACTGAAAAAGTGGACTCCATGAATCAAGAGTCCAAAGCACAGATAAAAGGACTGAAGTGAGAAATGATAAGACAACAAAGAATAAGATAAAACTGACTTGAATGAACCCAGGAAAGACATAGAAAAGTAATGACATACAGAAATGGAAATTGCAGAAAGAAGAATACATGTTGTTGAAAAGCTAAAGAAATGGAGGACAGGCTCAACAAAACTGAGCAAAAGAAGAGAAAAAAGAGAAGAAAAGAATTTTAAAGAGTTATAGGGAAAAATATATATGGAAGACAGATGGGATATTCAGTTATGCATTCAGAAGACAGAACAATCTCAAGCACACAAAAAATATTCAAAGTGTAATTCAAGAAAATTCTTCTGAAATATGACTTGAATCTGTACATTTAAACAGGTACACCATCTTCCAGAAAGAATCACAAAGGTTAAACAGCACTAGAACATATCTTAATAAAGTTACTGGACTTCAAAGATATGATCTCTCAGACAGAAAATCAAATCACCTCAAGGGGAAGAGGTAGAAATCAAGCTGCTTCATAATTCTTTAAAGCAACATTCAACATTGTGGCAATTTACTGCCTTCAAAATTCTCAGGGATCCTATGACCCAAGAATTTTAGTTCCAGTCAAAGTATAGTTTAAGCATAAAGGCAACGTGAAGATGATTTCAAACATATAAATCCTCAAAGAACATAGTTCCTACGAATCTTTCTTTAAAAAACTACCAAAAAATAGCTTCTGTCAATTGAAAGACAAATGGAAAAGATAAATAATTAAGTACCCAATTCAGTAAGTTAGGAAAAAAACAACACAGTAATCTTAAGAACAAAAGAAAGGAGATACTAGTAGAGATAAAGCAGCAATTAAAGAATAGAACACTATACAACAAATAAATATATCTCCAGAATGTTCTTAAAAAAACCCAAAAAGATAAAAATTTAGCAAAGCTAGATAACAATATAAATAAAGAAGCACATATATAAATATGAAAAATGAGTATAGAAAAATAAGCATAGATACTTAAGAAAATTTAAAAATTATAAGAGAATATATTGTTCAGCTTTATGCAAATACATAATCAGTTAGGGAAATATAAACTATTAAAACTGACCCCAGTGGGCTTCCCAGGTGGCGCAGTGGTTAGGAATCCACCTGCTAACGCAGGGGACACGGGTTTGAACCCTGGCCTTGGAAGATCCCACATGCCGCGGAGCAACTAGGCCCATGCGCCACAATTACTGAGTCTGTGCTCTAGAGCCTGAGAGCCACAACTACTGAAGCCCGTGAACCTAGAACCCGTGCTCCGCAACAAGAGAAACCACCGCAATGAGAAGCCTGCGCACTGCAACGAAGAGTAGCCTCCGCTTGCCACAACTAGAGAAAGCCCGTGTGCAGCAACAAAGACCTAACACAGCCAAAAAAACCCCCCACAAAACAAAAAACCGACCCCAGTAAAAGAAGGAAGCTATAAATAGGTCAATTTTTAGAAAATTTTATAAGTGAATTCTATCAAATCTTTATGGAACATGTAATTTTTTTTTTTGGAACATGTAACTTTAATATTATTTAATGGTTCCAGAGCACTAAAAGGAAAGTTTCTTTTCATCAATTCAACGTAATACTGACATGGTCCGATCCCTAAACACTGTAAATAAAACATTAGCCAATAGACTCTAGTAGCACATAAATCAAATGTATATCATGATGAAGGAAGACTCAAATCAATGATGCAAAGATGGCACAATATTAAGGAATCTACTATATAATACAACTTTAATATATATCAAAAGAGAAATACTACATGAACATTTCTGTAGATGCTGAAAAGGTATCTAATAGCATTCAATATCCCTTTTGATTAAAAAATGCTATTAATAAACAGTAATAGACAGTTTCTTAACATGAAAAAGTACATATATCATTCCAAATGCCAAAAACTATACAGTGAAACGCTGAGTTGCATTAAATCAGAAACAAAACAAGAATGCACATTATTACCAGTATTATTTAATTTGGGCCAATACTAGCCAATGTCATTAGAGAAGAAAAGGGAAGAGTACGAGGGAAAGGAAAGAAAAAGGAATAAAACATTACTATTTGCAGGTGAGATAATATTATGACAGAAAATCAACTTTAAAAATCATCACTACAAGAATAAGATAATTTAGTAAGGTGGCTGATAGCAAAATTAAAACACAATCAATAGTTATCCAATATACAAACCATTACCTAGAAAATATTCAATTTACAGAAACAAGAACTATGATGGAACACCTAGGAATAAAAATACAAGATTCACATGAAGAAAACTTGGAAACACTTTGGAAGGTCATTAAAAAAGACCTGAATAAATAGTAAGACATTCTTAGATGATGGAAAATGATGGCAATCCTCTCTAAATAAATATATAAATCAAACTTCCTCAAGAAAAATACCAACACTATTATTTTGGGAATAAAGTGAGAAAAGACTAATGATGGAGGACTAGCCCTACCAGATACTGAAAAAAAGGATAAACATTATAGTAATGAAAACATTTTGGTACCAGCACATGAACAGAAAGATCTGGGACAGAACAGATATCCTGGAAACAGATGTAGATAAATACTGGGATTAGTTTCTGATAGAGTTGGCATTTCAAATCAGTGGGGTAAAATGATATATTTAATAAACAGTATTAGGATAAGAAGGTAGCCATTTGGAAAATATGAAATTGGATTCTGTCTTTCACAAAACTAACACTTCTGTCTTACACCAAACTAACTTCTAAATAGAGTATTAAAAAAAATAAACATAAAGGTAACAGAAATGATATATCTGACTTTGTAAAAATTTTGATTTTCTTTAGGGCAAAAAATTCCAATTATATTTTTCATTTCCAAACATTCATTTAGTTCTTTTATCAGACCTACTTGACCACTTAAAAAATATTCTCTTTCTCCTTATTCAGACGGTTTGTGTTCAACCTCTTCTTTCATTTAAATACATTATATTTATTTTATAATCTGTGTCTAATAATATCAATATGTTGAGGCTCTGTTTTTTACCTGCTGTCTCTTATCACAGAGGTTTGTTTCTTATTTTTGTTTGGTTTTAAATTTTTGACTGTGATATCATATTCCTTGAACTTTTCTGAGAGAATTCTCCTTCAGAGAAGACTTGCATTCACTTCTGCAGATGTCAAGGGGCACAATGTTAAATGATTCTGAGACCCTCAGTAGTATGAAATCAGCAGTGCTAATAAGCATTTTTTCTAATTCTCACTTTGATTATTTCTTTGATTGATGGGTTACTTTTAAACTTCCAAATATTTGCTATTATTATTTTTTGCTACCCTCGATTATCTCCATGAGCATTCCGCAAGTGAACCTTTATCACTATGACCATATTCAGGTCTTGGTTACCTCTCCCTTGTACTAGAACAATCACTCTGTATGATCTATAGTACCAATGTTGTCTCTGCATTTAGGGGAGAATGCTCTTTAGTGTGTGTGTGTGTGTGTGTGTGTATTTGTGTTTAAACTGTATGTAGTGGCATGTCTAATCCAGATCTTACAAAATTATTCTAGAGGAAAATTCACAGACAAAACCTCCTAACCAGGATATCAGTGATGAATTAAATCACCTGGTTTCACCTGAAACAATGGAGCCCACTGAATCAAGGCAATCAAACATGCCTCCTCTGAGGACACATAATTGATTTGTTTAATTTCTGAAAGGTCATCTGCCCTGGGAAAGGGAAGAGGAATTCTGCATTATCTTCCACGGTCTGTAACCTTATCCCTGACAGCTGCAGGGACACGTGCATGGGGAAGAATCTCTCCTTCTCCTCCTTCCCCCCTCCTACCTTGCATTCACACATAGCCGTGTGGCAATTTTCTTTTATCACCATGGCCTGCAATGGGTTTTATTTGTTAGGCATCATGTTCTCCACAGAGGCTTCCCATGGGAAAGTCTTTCTTTCTGAGGCCCCTCAAATCACCAGACCAGGCATTTTTTCCCATCTTGGGTTCATTCTTGGATGGACCTCAGTACATCAACAAGTTTTGATGAGTATACCTATCCATGCCCAACTCTGAGTCAGTGCCTGTTCACACTGTCTTAGACATTCCCGGCTCCAGAAGGCAAAATACAAGGCAATAGAGCCCAAATCGAGCCAATGCCAGGCTCCCATGAACTTGTACTTTGATGGCTTCAACTGCCTCCTAACTTATATCCCTGATTTCTAGCCCTCGTACCACCCCAATGTGTTTATACGTGTCTGCCAGAACAGTCGTCCTCAAATTTAACTGTATATATTTAAATGACCACCATCCCCTTTCCTTCACCAAAAATCTTCAGAGGATCCTCTTTGCTTAGAAAATAAGGTACAAATGAAGAGAACCAGGAATGATGGGTAAAGAGGTTAATATAACAAGCTCTGTAAATAGAGTTTCTTGCTTTCCTTTTGCCGTCCTTTCTTTTATCAGCTTCTTTAATAGACATAAAATTATATAAAGTAATAATTATACTTATGTATTACTAGGTTTGTAACATATATAGGTGGAACAATAATATAATATGATATAACATAATAAGTACAAAAAGGGGGAGAGAGAATAGAGTTATATAGGAGTAATGTTTCTGTCTCACTGGGAGTAAATTTCTATAAATCCAAAGTAGGTTCTGATCAGGTGTATCTGGTAAGCATAGAGAAACAATAAGAAAATAGCTCCAAAGACATCACAAGTAAAGAAAACTACAGACCAACATCTGTTATGAATACAGATGCAAAAATCCTCAACAAAACACAAGCAAACCACATCCAAGAATACATAAAAAGGAGAATACACTGTATAAGTTTGCTAGGGCTGCTATAACAAAGCACCACAAACTGGGGGGCTTAAGGAACAGTTCTGAAGGCTAAAAGTCTGAGATTAATGTGTTGGCAGGATTGGTTCCTTCTGAGGAATCTGCTCCAGGTCTCTCTCCTACCTTCTGAGAGTTCCATGGTTTGTGGCAATGTAACTCCAATTTTCAACTGACATTCTCCCTGTGTGCATGTCTGTGTCCAAATCTCTCCTTTTTATAAGGACATCAGTCACATTAGATTAGGGTCCACTGTAATTCAGTATGACCTCATCTTTAATTACATCTTCAGTGATCTTTTTTGCAAATACGGTCATATTCTGTGCTACTGGGAGTTAGGACTTCAACATATACATTTTTCCAGAGACAAAATTCAACCTATAACATACACCATGACCAAGTGAAAGTTATCCCAGGAATGCAAGATTGGTTTAACACTTGAAAATTAATTAATGTAATACACCATATTAATAGAATTCAACACCCTTCAGGATAAAAATATTAAAGAACTAGGAATACAAGGGAACTTCATCAATCTGATAAAAGGCAAATACAAAAACCTCACAACTAAATCATACTTAATGATAAAGGACTGAATACTTCCTTTCTCCTTAAGATCAGGAACAAGACAAGAATTCCACTGTCACTACTTTTATTCAACATTGTACTGGAGGTTCTAATCAGAATAATCAGGCAAGAAAATTATATAAAAGGAATTCAGATTGAAAAGGAAGTAAACTATCTGCATTCACAGATGGCATGATCTTACAACAGACAATCCTAATGAATTCACTAAAAAAACGATTAAAAGTAATAAATGAGTTCAGCAAGTTTGCAAAATACAAATCAATATAAAAAATCAATTGTATTTCTATACATTTGCAGCAAACATTCAGAGAATGAATATGTACAAGAAAACAATTCCATTTATTATTGCATCAAAAAGAATAAAATACTTAGGAATAAATTTAACAAAAGAAGTACAAAACTTAAACTCTGAAAACAACAAAACATTGTTGAAAGAAATTAAAGAAGACTTAAATAAATGGAAAGACTTCTCTCCCATGTTTTACGGATGTGCCCACAGAAGGCAGAGCACCGCCTAAGCGAGCTCCAGAGGCAGGCGTGAGCTGTGGCTTTCAGCTTGGACCCCAGAGATGGGCATGAAATGCTAATGCTACCGCTGCTGTCACCAAGAATCCTATGTGCAAGCACAGGTCACTATCCACAACACCCCACCCCCCACCATCGGGGAGCCTGTGCAGCCTGCCAGTGCCACGATCCCATGATCCAGGGACAACTTCCCTGGAAGAACACAAAGCGCGTCTCAAGCTGTTGCAACATCATGCTGGCCTCTGCTGCCACAGGCTCACCCCGCATTCCAATTGTAACTACCGTATACCTTCCCTCCCCCTGGCCTGAGTGAGCGAGAGTGCCCTAATCAGCCGCTGCTTTAAGCCCCTCCTGTCTGGGCAGGGCACAGATGCCCGAGGGCGACCTACAAGCAGAGGTGGGGCCAAAAGCAAAGCTGAACCCCAGGAGCTGTGCGAACAAAGAAGAGAAAGGGAAATCTCCTTGCAGCCTCAGGAGTGGCAGATTAAATCCCCAATCAACCTCATGTACCCTGTATCTGTGGAATATCTGAATAGACAACGAATCACCCCAAAATTGAGCTGGTGGACCTCGGGAGCAACTGTAGACTTGCGGTTTCCTGTCTGCTACTGATTTGTTTATGATTTTTATGTTTATCTTAGTTTAGTTTTTAGCGCTTGTTACCATTGGTGGATTTGTTTATTGGTTTGGTTGCTCTCTTCATTTTTAAAATTATTTTTAAAATTTTAATTATTTTATTTTATTTTTTTCTTTTTTTCTCCCTTTTCTTCTGAGCCGTGTGGCTGACATGGTCTTGGTCTCCAGCCCTGGTGTCAGGCCTGAGCCTCTGAGGTGGGAGAGATGAGTTCAGGACATTGGACCACCCCAGACCTCCAAGGCCCTTGTAATATAAATCGGCGAGAGCTCTCCCAGAGATCTCTGTCTCAACGCTAAGACCCAGCTCCACCCAACGGCCGGCAAGCTCCAGTGCTGGATGCCCCATGCCAAACAACTAGCAAGACAGGAACACAATCCCATCCATTAGCAGAGAGGCTGCCTAAAGTCATAATAAGGTCACAGACAGCCCATAACACACGACCAGATGTGGCCCTGCCCAACAGAAAGACAAGAAAACTATAAGGCACTGATGAAAGAAATTAAAGATGATACAAACAGATGGACAGATATACCATGTCCTTGGATTAGCAGAATCAACATGGTGAAAATGACTATACTACCCAAAGCAATCTACAGATTCAAGGCAATCCATATCAAACCACCAATGGCATTTTACACAGAACTAGAACAAAACATTTCACAATTTGTATGGAAACACAAAAGACTCCGAATAGCCAAAGCAATCTTGAGAAAGAAAAACAGAGCTGGAGGAATCAGGTTCCCTGACCTCAGACTATACCACAAAGCTACAGTAATCAGGACAGTATGGTACTGGCACAAAAACAGAAATATAGATCAATGGAACAGGACAGAAAGCCCAGAGATATACCCACGCACATATGGTCACCTTATCTTTGATAAAGGAGGCAAATATACAATGGAGAAAAGACAGCCTCTTCAATAAGTGGTGCTGGGAAAACTGGACAGCTACATGGAAAAGAATGAAATTAGAACAATTCTTAACACCCTACACAAAAATAAACTCCAAATGGATTAAAGACCTAAATGTAAGGTCAGACACTATAAAACTCTTAGAGGAAAACATCGGCAGAGCACTCTATGACATAAATCACAGATCCTTTCTGACCCACCTCCTAGAGGAATGGAAATAAAAACAACAATAAACAAATGGGACCTAATGAAACCTAAAAGCTTTTGCACAGCAAAGGAAATCATAACAAGACGAAAAGGCAACCCTCAGAATGGGAGAAAATATTTGCAAATGAAGCAACTGACAAAGGATTAATCTCCAAAATATACAAACAGCTCATGCAGCTCACTGTCAAAAAACAAACAACCTGGGCTTCCCTGGTGGCGCAGTGGTTGAGAATCCGCCTGCCGATGCAGGAGACACGGGTTCGTGCCCTGGTCCGGGAAGATCCCACATGCCGCGGAGCAACTAAGCCCGTGAGCCATGGCCGCTAGGCCTGCGCGTCCGGAGCCTGTGCTCCGCAACGGGAGAGGCCACAACAGTGAGAGGCCCGCATACCACAAAAACAAACAAACAAACAAAAAAACCCAAACAACCCAATCCAAAAATGGGCAGAAGACCTAAATAGACATTTCTCCAAAGAAGATATACAGATTGCCAACAATCACATGAAAGGATGCTCAACATCACTAATCACTAGAGAAATAAAAATCAAAACTACAATGAGGTATCACCTCACACCAGTCAGAATGGCCATCATCAAAAAATCTAGAAACAATAAATGCTGGAGAGGGTGTGGAGAAAAGGGAACCCTCTTGTACTGTTGGTGGCAATGTAAATTGATACAGCCACTATGGAGAACAGTATGAAGGTTCCTTAAAAATACAACTACCATATGCCCCAGCAATCCCAATACTGGGCATATACCCTGAGAAAACTATAATTAAAGAGAGACATGTACCACAATGTTCACTGCAGCACTATTTATAATAGCCAGGACATGGACACAATCTAAGTGTTCACTGACAGATGAATGGATGAAGAAGATGTGGCACGTATATATAATGGAATATTAGTCAGTCATAAAAAGAAATGAAATTGAGTTATTTGTAGTGAGGTGGATGGACCTCGAGTCTGTCATACAGAGTGAAGTAAGTCAGAAAGAGAAAAACAAATACCGTGCTAGCACATATATATGGAATCTAAAAAAAAAAAAAAAAAAAAGGTTCTGAAGAACCTAGGGGCAGGACAGGAATAAAGATGCAGAAGTAGAGAATGGACTTGAGGACACGGGGAGGGGGAAGGGTAAGCTGGGACGAAGTAAGAGAGTGGCATGGACATCTATACACTACCAAATGTAAAACAGAGAGCTAGTGGGAAGCAGCCGCATAGCACAGGGAGATCAGCTCAGTGCTTTGTGACCACCTAGAGGGGTGGGATAGGGAGGGTGCGAGGGAGGCTCAAGAGGGAGGGGATATGGGGATATATGTATACATATAGCTGATTCACTTTGTTATACAGCAGAAACTAACACAACATTGTAAAGCAATTATACTCCAATAAAGATGTTAAAAAAAAGAAAAGAAATGAAGTACTGATGCATGCTACAACATGGATGAACTCCGAAAACAGTATTCTAAGTGAAAGAAGCCAGTCACAAAAGACCACATATTATATTATCCCAATTACATGAAATGTCCAGAAGTGGCAAATCCATACAGACAGAAAGTAGATCAGTGGCTGCCTAGTGCTGAAGGTGTGGAGCCACTGATAATGGGTACAGGGTTTTCTTCTTGGGGTGATGAAAGTAAATTCTAAAATTTATTGTGGTGATGGCTGCAGAACTCTGTCAATATACTCAAAATCATTGATTTGTACCCTTTAAATGGTGAATTATACTTCATTTGTTACCAAAAGCAAAACTCAAAAAAGAGCAAGGTAAAGTTTCCCGAGACAAATTTTCGATTGCAGACTATTTTCCTTGGTCCTGGCTCTATTCACTGGGGCCAGCAGCTTTTATTAGTGAAGACTTGGCCAAAGCTCAAAGGAACTCTCTTCATCTTTGCTTTGCCTTGAGCAATTTATTTTTAAATAACCCTTGTCAAATTAGACATACACAGTCTGGTTTTGCATATCCTCTCCTATGGTTTTTGATGTTTTTATCTTGGGGATGGGGTGGGGCATCAAGGGTATGTTTTCCTCTTTAAAAGATGTGATGGGTTAAGGGCCAATTAATTGTCAGTTTTAGTTTTCTTGGTCCCTGACTCACATCCATTTTCAACTCCAACAGCTTCCAGTATCAATCACACAGGAGCCAAACTCCCCATGAGGCAGAGAGATCTCCCCACTGCTCTGAATTTCTACTTTTTTCTTTAATGGATTTGTGGTCTCTGCTCAGTGTTCTTAGAGATCTAGGTGGGAGGGAAGTAATCTAAGGGAGGCTTGTAAACAATAAAGAAACAGAGGTTTCTTTAGCACCTAGGTTACCTGGTGCTGCTATAAATTGTGAGGCCAGGGCTGGGGAGGTTCTGGGGCTGGCTTGCTTGACAGCTGGTTGGGGAGCCTGTGTTGAGGGATAAGAGGGGAAAAAGAGGGAGACGGTGAATTCATGAGGCAGTGAATCATGTAAGCTAAGTTAGTTTGGAGGAATCACAGTCCTAGTGCTCCAGAGGCTGTACTGGACCTGTTTATGAGGCTCCCAGATTCACTCGCCTCCTCCTCAGCCGGAAACTCCATAGGAAGGCACTGTTTGCAGTGGTTCAAACACTTACAATGAAACACATTAAGGTAGATATGGGGGTAATGATATGGAAAGATGTGCCTGCCATATTGTAAAAAATAGAATATATATATATATAATCTGACCCTGATTTTTAAAAAAATCTTCATATACGAAGGAGTGTATATATAGAAAAAGGTTGAGGATACACGTAAATTATAAAAGGTGACTACTTCTCAAATGACAAGGGACTTTTATTTTCCAACTTTTATATTTCATTATTTATACTTTTTATAATATATGTATTTTCAATCAGGAAAAAAAGATATATATATTTATAATAAAATGACCAAAAATAACTTCAGATGTTTCTTGTGGGTGTTACTACAGGTAAAGTGACAGTATATCTTACTTAGTTGTTTTAGTTATTGAAGTAGCAAATTATACCAAATTTGACTCAATTGGTCTTTTGAGTTTTAGCTCCATGGAATCATTTTAACCCTGTGAAGCAAAGAATCTGAACAAACGTTAGGTTTGACTTTCACTGGTGCCACCTTCTCTTTCATTGCCAAGAGACTTAAACCTGGGAAGGAGACGGGCAGATGTCAAATGATCAAATAACCAGCCACTGGGATGGGAGAAAGGCAACCAAAAGCTTGCTCCCTTGAGGAAATTTCCCGAGTTATTGTAGACCTGGTCATAGTATGTGGAAAGTTTGTCAGAAGTGGGCCGCGTTCAGTAGCAGGCTTTCATTCTTCCGTTACTTGACTGCTTTTGCAAAAAAAATACTGCAACAAATCTGCAGACTTATACTTGGCCTAATTGCTTGGATAAAACAAGACTTGAAACTTGAGACAAAACAAAGCTGGGCTATTCCAATGCTTTTTTCTCCCCTCCCTCACCCCATCTCTTCCTTTACCACTGTATCTAACTTTTTCTGTAGGTTTGCGCTACATAACATTTCAGACCTGTCACATTAGATGAGCTATATATAGTTGTGACAAATTCTCTGCTACCTGAGAGGTTTCCCTGTAGTATTTAGATAAATAATTTATTTTCTTTCTTCAGGGTTAGACTTTTTTCTTTAAAAAATATTTAGTGGGGGGATACTGCAATCCTTATTTAGATTCTTGATATGAGGTAAGAAAATAGCAAATATTTTCTGGGGGTGGTTTTTAAATTAATTTCTAAAAAGGTAATTTTTAATACTGACAGGACAAGAGTCTGTTTATCCCACTCTCCCTCTAAATAATAAATGCAGTCATCATGCACAGAATCATCCTCACCATGTAAAATGAGTGAGTGGGAAGAAATCTATATCTTTCTTCCTGTGGAATGGACTGCTTTGGCAATAAGCCCAGTCATTCAGGAGTTCTCCATGATCTGTTATTTAAATTCAACTCATTATGTCTGATTTTAGGCAGGAAGCCAAAATAAAAAGATCAACTAAATATATTTTTGGTTTTTCCATCCTGTCCTTTCTTTCCATCTCCAATTTTAACACAAGTGCTAACTCTGAGGTCAGGGTTAGATGTATAGACACCCTCAACACAAGCACTCCATTAATCCAAAACCAAGCATTCCAAAAGGGTCTTGTGGCTACAAATGAGATGGGATGACACTATATTCTGAAGTAGATAGCATCCAGGTTTATCTCCAAAATGCCCATGATATTTAACTTAAGATATTCTTTGCTGCAGCTTAAATTCCAACTCCTCTAGGCTACAGACATCATCAAGATACCATATTCATCTTTCATCCCCAGCACCTGGCACAGGGTCTCATAGGAGGTGTCCAACGAATGTCTTCTGAATGGAACTTTTAGGTCTATAGGCCCATGTTTCCTCTATTTTTTCTTGTGTGCCAAAAACATGGATATTTAGTCAGTTCTCAAAGCCCTTCTATGTTTGTTTGTAGTTCTTTTAAAATTTTATTTATGTTTAATTCATCTGGAACTAATTTTTGTGTTAGTGTGGCAATATGATTTTGCCCCAATCTGGAATGCCACTTTTAACATATATTAAATTCCCATTGATTTTAAATTCTCTGCTTATTCCACTCTTCTGTTTATCTATTCCTGTGCTAGTACGACACTATTTAAATGACAGAAGCTTTTGCGTATACTTTAATATCTGACAGGACAAATTCCCCCATATCATCCACCTCAATTATTCCTTTAAGATATTGATTTGACCTTTTTCACACTCTTCCAAATAACTTTAATTTTTAGTTTAAGTTTGAATAAACAAACATACAAACAAAAAGCAAAGTTGATTGAAATGATTGAAATTTTGGCAAAAGTAGATATACCTACATCTATATCTGTATCTATCCATATTTATCTATCTATCTATCCAGATATGATAATTTTTGGAGGACTGACCTTTCTACAATATCATGTCTTCCAGTCTAGGAACACAGTACACTTTAACATATTCTGCTTTTATTTCATATTCAATAGTAAAGTTTTATAATTTTTCTTCATATTAATCTTGCACATTGCTTATTAGATTATTTTTAGATTTTTTTTTTTTTTTTTTGCAGTACACGGGCCTCTCACTGTTGTGGCCTCTCCCGTTGCAGAGCACAGGCTCCGGACGCACAGGCTTAGCAGCCATGGCTCATAGGCCCAGCCGCTCCGCGGCACGTGGGATCTTCCTGGACCGGGGCACGAACCCGTGTCCCCTGCATTGGCAGGTGGACTCTCAACCACTGTGTCACCAGGGAAGCCCATTTTTAGATTTTTCAATCAGTCAATCAATCAATCAATTAATTAATTTTTGGCTGCATTGGGTCTTTATTGCGGTGTGCAGGCTTCTCATTGTGGTGGCTTCTCTTTTTGTGGAGCACGGGCTCTAGGTGCGTGGGCTTCAGTAATTGTGGCATGCGGGCTCAGTAGCTGTGGCTCACAGGCTCTAGAGTGCAGGCTCAGTAGTTGTGGCGCACGGGCTTAGTTGCTCCGCGGCATGTGGGATCCTCCCGGACCAGGGCTTGAACCCGTGTCCCCTGCATTGGCAGGTGGATTCTTAACCACTGTGCCACCAGGGAAGCCCTATTTTAGATATTTTATAGTGTGGTGCTGTAGTATATAGGAACCATTTATTCCATCATATTGTCTAACATGGTTAAGGAAAACTGGATTTTCTGAACACTTATTTTATATTTAACCATTTTATTGAACTCTTTTATTAGCTATTTATTCATCCACTCAATCAACATTCGGTGAGTACCTATCACATGCCAAGTATTTTTATATGTAGAGGGGGTAGGGTACAGCACAAATGTGTATTAGGGAATACATTTTTCTGTAAACCTCCGTTCGCCCCCCAATAGCTGAAATGAATATATGAAGCTCTTGTTTTTCTCACATAGTGTGAAGTCCAGAGTAGGCAGTTAGTTCAAGGCTGCTTTAGTGCCTCCACAATGCCAAGATGGATTCAGGAACTTTCTGTCTTTCTGTTCAGCAGTTGCTATCTAGTGCTGGAGATGCACTAGATAGCAAGTCCCTCCAGGACTTCCACATTCTATGTGCACTCCAAGCAGGAAGGAGGGCCAGGGCAAAGGATAAAAACAGCATAATAGTTGAGCCTGACCCCCCCAACTCTTTCTAGCCTTCCTAGAACCTCACCCCATGGCTTTTGCCTACACTCTCTAGCCAGAGCTATATCACAGGGCCACATCCACATCCACTAGTCACATTATTGCTCCCCTCAAATGAGAATTCCCTTAGTAAGGAAGAAGGGGAGAATTCTGAATATACATCTAGGAGACTGTACCACAACAAGACAAAATCCCTGCCCCTACAGAGATGGTCAAAGAATTTATAGCTGAGTGTCTGAGATTTCCAACAACCCAGCTCTTGGATCTCTCTCTCCTCCGTATTATTTCTACTCATTCCATTGGTGATCTTAAACAGTCTCATAGCTGTAAGTACAGTTATACACTGCTGACTACCCATTTACGTCTCCAGTCCAGCCTTCTCTCCTGAACTTCAGACTGAAATAGCCAATTGTCTACCTGTCGTTTCCACTCAGATGCCTAATGAATATCTCAAATTTAACCTGTCCAAAATGAACTTTTTCACCAAAACTTCCCTCCTATCTTAGTAGATAACAATTTCATCCTTCTGGTTCCTTAGGCCCCAAACCATCCTAGACTCCTGTGTGTCTCACATCTTACATCCAATACCCCAGGAAACCCTGTTTGACTATACCTTTACCTTTGAACTGTATCCGGAATCCCACCACTTCTCACCTTTTCTAACACTAACATTCTGGTCCAAGTCACCATTACTTTATACCTGCATTACTGCGACAGTCTCCAAAAATCATTGCACATATAGATAATCCTGAATTCTCAGTTCTTTCACTTCCTCTTCTCTAATGAGCATATCCTTGTCCCCCTACCATGCCCTACCCATTGTTACAAAACCACTCCCCAAACTGTAATTTCAGAGTTAATAAGCATCCATCTTTTGACAACCACTCTTTCCCATCCATTATACCCTCTATTATTCCCACTATAACACTTGCTCCATCAGGACCTAAAATCCACCAATCCTATTCTTTCTCACTACTCCTCACTTTCCCCTCATATTCTTACTTTTCTTCTTATTGGGCTTAAATTCTGTGTTCAGTAATTTCACTGTTCACATGCCTCAACTTCCTTGCCCTTCTTTCTATTGTATTCATTTGGCAAACTTCCAAACCTGGTTAGATCCATCTCTCCACCTAATCTGTACCTGTACCACAGAGTTGATTTGGATGAAGAAATATATAACAAAGCTGATCTTACATTCAATTGATCACTACTGGTAGAACATTGAACATGGCCTGGAAATCATACTCTGTTTCCCTAGGTTTTTCACTTTTTTCTTACCTTTTCTTTTCTTCTCGAACTTTCAACTCCTTTTTGCTCTGATCTTTGGTCTCAATCTTCTTTTATATTTCAGTAAGAAAAACAGAGGCAGTACCAAGAGACCTTCCATGAGCACCCATCATCTATCTTCCTTCCTGCATCTGTGCCCACATATTCAATCTTCTCTCTTTTAATATGGATGAAGTCTTTGTATCCCTATCTTAGACCAATCACTTGTGCACTAGATTCTATCCAATCTCCTCCACTCAGTGACCTCATTCCAGTAATTCTCCTCTTTGTCTCCTGTATCAAATTTTCCTGGATCCTTTCCATTTGCATATATTATTATTTCTTCTGTTTTTAAAATAAATACAAAAACTCTCCCTGGACTCCATTTCCCCCTTCCAGTCACTCTTTTCTCTTTTTCCTTTGCAGCAAAACTTCCTGAAAAAATTACCTATATCCAGTATTTCCAATCTAACTCCTCCTATTCTCTCTTAAACCCACTCCAGTGAGGCTCTCACCTCCACCATTTATCAGAAAAAACTCTTGTTAAGGTCAATGAAACATTTGTCCCAGTTAAATTCCAGTCATTTTTTCATATCTCAGTTAAACCCCAATGAAACATTTTCTGACTTTTCTGAATAGGTCAATCCATCTATAATATGCTGTCATCATTATACTGCTTATCATGCTTGTAATTATATATATATATATATATATATATATATATATATATATTTTTTTTTTTTTTTTTTGCGGTACACGGGCCTCTCACTGTTGTGGTCTCTCCCGTTGCGGAGCACAGGCTCCAGACGTGCAGGCTCAGCGGCCATGGCTCACAGGCCCAGCCGCTCCGTGGCATGTGGGATCTTCCCGGACCGGGGCACGAACCCGCGTCCCCTGCATCGGCAGGCGGACTCTCAACCACTGGGCCACCAGGGAAGCACTAATTTTATATTTTTATATGATTTTTTGATTAATGATTCTTTCTTCCTCAATAAACTTCAAGCTCCATAAGGGCAGGGATAATCTCTATTTCTCTATCATAATTGTATGGTCAGTGTTTAGCACAATGCCTGGCACAAAGGAGACCACTAACACAATCTGGAAAAATGAATGCTTTTTTATCATCTCCATTTTAAACTTGGGAAATGGAGGCCCAGAGAAGTAGAGTACTAACTCAAAGGCACACTGTAGATTATTGGTAGAATAGGGACTAGAACTAGTTGAACATACTGACCACCAAGCACCATGCTACATTCTGGGGTTACAAGATAATGAGATGTGCCTCTCTTCACCCAGCCTACACCTTATAGAGCACCACCATGTTTGGGCTGAACAGGGCAAATCATGCAACCCAGTGCAATATCAAGTCCTCCTTGTGTCCTCAAGGGCTTAGCTACCAGGTCAACAGAGCTGCTTCATACTGTCGACTGCTCTGTTCCTGTATTCAAAGTGCCCAGGAAGAAGGCCTTTTCCCCCAAAGCATTTGTTTGACTATATGTGGTGATCATTTTGCAATATATACAAATATCAGATCATTATGCTGAATACCTGAAAATAATATAATGTCATATGCCAATTATACCTCAATTTTCCAAAAAAGCATTTGCTTGAAATTACATTGCATGCTTCAGAATAAAATTCTTCAGGTGCACATCACTCGTCACTGATCTACAAACTAGGAACTGGGAGGAGTGAACGGGAAGGTCAACTTAAAGTTACAACATTAAGATCCGTTGTCAATTGAAGACCAGTAAGAGAGAAAAAGCATTTCAGAAATGAAATTATCAGGCAAACAGGAGCTGAGTTATACAACTTTTAAGGAACCCACTTATTAAAAATATCTACATATACTGGTTGGAAGGCTGCATATTTCAAGAAGAATAAACTACCAGTCAGAACTGTCAATAAACACAGTCCGATTTACCACTTTGTAAGGGACTGTTACTATTAAGGTGATCATATGATTTATTATCCAAAATGGGGCACTTTGGAAATAAAAAGTGGCACTATTAAAAATTATTCCAGGACAATGAGCGTTTACCAGGACTGACTGTCCCAGGCAAACCAGCAGGATTGGTCACCCTCTTTAGCAACCATCCACTCACTACACAGGAAGAAAACCAGGCACTCATTCAGTCATGCAAATGACTCCACCAGGGAAATGAACCACAGCAGCCAGAATGGACAAGATACCTGTCCAGTGTGGTCTCTGTTTAAATCATTTTTACCCGGTATGGTCATGCTAATATTTACCATCTCCACTGAATAAAAACAGAGTTAAGAGGACTGGCTTCATCTACTTGTTTTTCTTGCCCCTTCACACCCGATCTGCATTGAATCTTTAGGCAGGCCATTTCTATCCCCATCTGGAGTTTGATCTTAATGCTTAAGAAAGAATATGCCTTTCTGTGATAAGTCAAACAGAAAGTCATTCTACAAATTAATAGAGGCTTCCCTTTTCCCCGAAGGCACAGTTAGTTGGCTTATATGAAAGTTGTATGAATATGTGCCACATCTTCTTTAATCAAGATTGACTCTTAGATCATTCACTGAATCAACATAGCAAAAACAAGATCACTAGCCACAAAATTTTATTGTAGGGATCAATACATATATCCTTCTGAGAAAGAGTCTGAGCTATTCACTTGATGGTTATGAACACATCAGGATCTGTTTTATTGGGATATCTCTGGCTTGCCTGGCAAAGGAAAATCATGAGTCAAGTCCAAAAGGCCTGATTTTTAAAAAAAAATCTATAAAAAGAGAGGATTAAGTACTGCCAAACCTACTGTCTAGAAAAATTGTACAATTTAAATCAAGAAGATAGTTCATACAAATCCAGCAAGGCATGCTGGCAAGTAGAAATGAAACAATCTATTATACAAAATGCAAAAGGAGTCAAAGATGAGATATAAAAAATAAAATTTTGGTCAGAAAATCATTACTACATAAAGCCAAATAAAGATGTCTATTAGTTGCTTTTTTTAAGGGGAAAAGAAATCAAACCGTTAGCTCTCTATTTATCCAGAAGGAATAATAAGGAAAGTGTTTGGAAAATACTTCTGATATTAAGTGAATTCTTTCTCATCTGCTATCTAGAGCTCACAAACATCTGACTTATTCTTGCCAAACTGTAGAAATGAGGGAATAAAAATCAGTGTTTGGCCACCAGTGGCACACTCACAACACCCGAATGAGGTCCAGAGTAATCCGAGATCGGGGAATGTCAATGTTGAGTACTTGGACTTCCACTCTTTCTCCAGGGCCCAGCCCAAGACTCCTTCTCTTCTTCGTCTTAGAAAGTTTTGCTTCTGTCACATTTCGTATGGGAATCAGCCCTGATCTCCCCACTCCTATATCCACAAAAATTCCAAATAGGGTGGCATTCTCGACTTTGCCTGTAAGAACTGTCCCAACCTGCAGGTCTTCCAAGCAGACTATGCTTCTCTTGAAATCAGGTTTATCGAAATCTACAAGGAAAGGGGAAAAAAAGACAGTTTGCGTAAATAATAAAGCACTGTTAGACACAACATAGCTTAGTGAGTAAGTATGGACTATGTATCGATTGTGTGCCCAGGCCAGTATTAAGCATTGAGGGGGGACGTAAAAGGAGCTGAAGACACAGGCCTGCCTTCAGACAAAAGGCATCCTAGTTGGAGAAACAGCAATGTGCCAAGCAGAAACAATTCAAGAAAATTTACTCAGACATTTCCTTCTCCTCAAATTCTACCTTGCTAGCATGTAAACATTAGCACTATATATAAGGACTAAATTTTAGATTAGAGAGTCTTATTTTCTTCCTTATGAGGAGGTGATGAGAAAGTATATTTGTTCAATGAATATGCAAGGCTAAGTCACAAACACTGAGAAAATAAGACCCTCGGAGATAGAAGATTGGGAGTTTTTCCCTCAGTACCTGAATTCTCAAACTGTTTAAAGGGGGTAGAACATACATAAATGTTTAGTCAAATGTGGATGAAATTGAAATGGTCTTCTCACTTCTCCCCATAAATTTTGAACTCAAGGATCAATTCCTATCCACTTTGAATATATTTATCCAATCAAAATTTATGTATTCTTGATTATCTATTGCTCAGAAACCCAGATCAGCTCCTCATCTCCTTTCTCCTCTTTCAATTCAATTCATACAACATTTATTAACCCCTATTATCACCTCCTGGCCAGGCACTCCGCTGGGTGCTTGAGAGACAAAGATGAAGCATAGATCTCTGTTCTCAAGTTCCTTACAGCCCTCTTCCCTTGCTCGCTCCAGTACATTTCTCTGTTCATTAACACTACACACCCAAAGGTAGGCACAAAGCCTGCCAAGGAATCATTATGGCTTTAGTTAAAACAAAACAAAAACAACAACAAATGTTTTATGGTGGAGAAGGTTACAACTCACAATTTAAACCGGGCTTTTGGATTATCTGTGGATTCTATTTACCCATTTACCCATGCTCCCCTTGGCCCGCTTTCCTAGGATTACTGAATGTTGATTCTAATAACAAAGAACACATTCTATGCTCCAATCTCCTTTTACTAAGACCTCATTTTCCCCTCCGCCCATTCCATTTCCTTTTCCTCCACAGCTGTTGCCTTTATCCTGATTACTTATTGAAGCTATCCTTTACATTTGTATTAACAACTGGTCACCTCTTGGTTCCCCTCCCCCAGCCCAACCACACTGAAATCAACCTTTTTAAAAAATTCACGTTTTGCCTTTAAAACAAAACAAAAACCCTCTTTAAACCTGAAATCTCATTTTCTTCATAAAAAAGCAATAAGTTAACATTGGAATTGACTGTGTAGAATTCCACCTGATGCTGCAACAGTGAATTCCAAAAACAAAAAACCCACTGAATGCACCATTACACTGGGCAAGAACTGGGTCAAAGCAAGGTGAAACTAAGTTGTTGATCAGGGTCAGAGGTAGGATGGTCTCTGAGGCCCCATAGGCATCGTTTTTATGCTTAGAAACTTTTTTTCCCCCTTCTTTCTTACAGAGGTCCAGCTGCTACAGATTCCCCAAGGGTTCCTGATCAGCTGCTTAGTTTAATTTTGCATGGAAAATCAGAGTCAAGAACTACTTAACATGTTTCTGAAGACAGCCGGGGACACTGAGAAATCAGAAATCCTCCATGTACCAGGCAAACTTTAACACTTTGATTGCCAAGGCTACATATTCAGTCCCCTGTCACCTGGATGCCTCTGATGAACCCAATTATGGAAACTAGCAACCAGAGTGTTAATAAAATAGAACTGATTATGTCACTGGGAAAACAGAAGACAGAATGAGTATGAAGAAAGAATGAGGCAAGAAAGGAAATAATTTTGAGAAAATGGAGAAAAGAAAAGAGATGTAGCATAAATACTGTAATACAGAAACATCCAAAATACTATCTGCCTCTTCAAAAGTAAGACTGTCTGCCCTCCTTCCTGGGGATGTTTTTAGTATTAAAACGAAAGTTCTCAGACATCTAGGAAACTGTGACTTACTCTAGGGCAAAAGTTTGTTTCAAAGAGATTTATTTGAAATTTCACTTGTCACAATGATAAACACTGCAGTAACTGGTAAGCTCAGTTGCGAGCCCAGGTGCATCTGTTTCTGCTCAAACAGGTAAGGACCAACTTAGCTGTTGGTTGTTTAACTGAACTATATAATTTGAGTACTGATCTTTGCTCTGAGTCTACAGTGTAACTGGGATAATGGAGCAATCAACACCAAGACCGAAAAATAAGATGGACAAGAAAAGCCAGTACAGAGCATATTTGCCAACCCTCTAATGTAGTGGTTCTAGGCATAGCACCCTCAAATCCCACCGTGCTTGAAAACCACTGCTCACTTAGTATTCCTGCTAGATAACACCTAGGTGGAATTCACACATAAGAATATCTGCAAAGGGAGATGGATTTGTCTAGTGAAATATTCACTTTGGATGGACCACACAGAGGCTTCTACTCCTGCATTTCTGGCATAGGTCTTACTGTATGTTTCATTTTATTTTTCTCCAACCTTAAAATTAATTTCCAACTTACACAACAGTTGAGGGAATGGTGCATTGAACTTGCTGGGTTAGCACAAATTCCCTTAAACCTTTTCAAAGAAACCACCTCAACACAGCCCAACACAGAATGCAAAGAGCCAAGCCCTAACATGGTATCATAAAACTGGTGTGAGACAAGCACAGACTCATTTAAATCTAAGGGCTTCCTATTCAAATTTCCTTGGGAAGTAGGCCATTTGATACCTTAATTCCTTCTCACCGGGTCATTGCTCTCAACAACTATGGCTGTTATACTTCCCTCACCATCTACCTGTGCTGAAAGCTGAGAGACTTTTAGTTAGAAGGAGAATCAACAGAGAGATAGTATCTTATTTGTTCAATGTGTGCATTGACATAGAACCCAGGAACTTGGAAGGCTGTAATTTAGGGAGAAGATTCACTTTAGTTTGTGAATCGAATGCTTTACCTTGGCCTTCTAACTCTTATGAGGTAAAAACAGTTTACAAAAGGATCATGAAGAATGAGTGCCTCCATGCACATGCCAGCACATGCATGATGCACTTAGTCTAGTGTGATGGGAAATAAACCTGGGACAAGGGTTCTGGAGATCGGGCTTTTAGCTTCGGCTTTGGATACTAACTAGCTGCAATGACTTTGAAGGAAGGTCACTACGCTTTAGTTTTCTCATGGATAGAATGGGAGAATGGAGAATCCAATGGTTTAGGATTATTGTGAGCTACGCACGTGAAAGGTGCTGTTATTCAAGTTCAATCGTTTACCTGTTCGAAAGTCAAAGCTCTCAGGCTGGCTGAGACCATCTATGATGACCTGTAAGGTGTGTACTGTTGTTTGCAATCTTTCTGCAGTTTTCTCTATTCCTTCTCTTTCAAGGAATGAATTTATTTTTTGTTGCATTTCAGGCTTGCCAATCTCACACACTGTCCCTGCAACAAATGACAAAAACCTGCAGAGGAAAAAAAACCCAACACTTATTAATAATATTACTTATTTTCCAATCTCCTTATACAGGTCACTCCTTATTCATCTCAGATCCATATATCAATCAATCAATTGGTCTTTATTGAAAATCTACTATGTGTCCCATGCCATAATAGATGATGTGTCTTGGGGAAAAAAAGGGAGGGGATAACTTTAGGTTTTTGTGCTATTTTCCAATGAAGCACCTGCTCAGAATCAGCACCAGAAACGTCTTACACTGCAATGTTCATTAGAGTTTAGTGTCATACATATTTTCTAAAAAAGGATACCTATATTTGCTTCATGTTTCCCAAAATTTCAGTTAGGAAAACCTATTTGAATTTAAATTATCTATTAGGCAAACAATAAACTGATGCTATCAAAATCCGGCAAAACATCCAACAAGCATTGCCAGCTTTTGACAAATAAATCACTCTACTCATATGCCAGATCATTGCTCTTTACTTCTGTGTACCCATGATGACAGTGTTACCTGTGCAAGCATACGCTCAACCTAATAATTCTCAAATTCCATCAACAGTCAAGCCTCACATGGACTAAATAATATCAAGTACATTAAGCATTCAGAGTCAACGGAAAAAATATGAGGGGATTATCAAAAGGAAAAAGTAACTTTCTTCCAAAATGGAAGCATTGCAAGCAAGACCTCAATTGTATAATCTTAAGATGAATATTACTTTATATTTTTTACATATTATATAGCTGCAATATTTATAAAATAAAAACATTTGTCTTTCTCAATTTCCCTTTGCTATGTTTACCATTTCCCTTGCTTGTACAGCTGCTTCTCAATTACTTAGCTTTGGAGTTCTGTAATAAGTTAATTAAGAAAAAAACAATTACAGGGTTAAGCTGAATTTCCCTTCAATCTCATCTGAATATTAGGCTGTAGCTTACTTTCTTGATATTCCTTGGCTGGGTATTTTTCTACATCAAGTTCCATTTCCTATGATTAATGGCTCTTAAAAAATGTCAACACAGTAATCAGACAGATAGTGATACTAATGCCCTCAAATCCTTTCCTCTAATAATGTCTCTGGAATACAGACAGGGGAAAAAGAAAAGGAGGCTTGTCTACGATCAGAATTGGGAGGTACCCCATTTGTCAGGTTGCTGCATGATCACAAAAGGAATGCTTGTGATTTTCAGTCTTTTCTTACGTTTTTGTGTTCAACTAGAAAAGGCCTCTTCAGTGATAATCTGGTTAGTGATAATCTGTTATCTGGTGGAGAAAGCTCTCTCAACTCTCATTTAGCCAGGGGCATCTCTTTGGGTTCGAACAAAGAGGTTCCTCCTACCTTTCCAAAGCCGTATTTTTAGTCAGAAACAGATTCACCAAAATCCAACTTATTTTCTTGAATATATTTTGGTTAAGGGTTTAATGAAAGACCAAGGAGTTGTTGCTTGGGCTCCCTTTTTTTAAAATGAGCTTCCATCCCAACTGATGGCCAGTGAGACACACACTTTATCTCTGTGTGTCCGTGGCTTCCCTGGCCCACGGAGAGACAGCAGTATCTGTTAGTGCTGATGGATGAGCAGTAGCCCATAAGGGCCCTAGTGACAGGGAACAGCTGCTAAAGCTCTGACTGATGGGGCAGATGACACATGACAACCTCTGCCCACAGCCAACTTCCTTGCACAACTTTCTAAATAAAACAGGCCCTGCTGAGCAGACTTTCCGGGTATTTACCCTCTTGGCTTGATTGGTCTGCAACTGGCTATTTAGCAGAACATCTTTCAAATCCCGAAGATTCTGGCTTACAATCAACTGATAAAATGCCAAAAAAGTATATTCATGAGTTGAAAATCTATAATAACCTTGAATAGCATTTTATAACTAATAAAAGTAACTAAAAGGCAGAAACTTCTCAAAGTAATGTACAAGTCTTGGTCTCAATAACAAAAACACTGGCTCAGGAGGTTACTTGGAGTCTTAAGGTTTTGTGTGTGTGTGTGTTTGTGTGTGTGTGTGTGTGTGTGTGTGTGTAACTAACTGCTACTAAAGTCACTTCCATATAAAGAATTCTGTTTATAGTGGTTACAGATGTACAAAGAATATTGGTTTGTTTAACCTGGGTGCATATTTCATATATCATTTTCATTCTCACACACACAAGCCTGAGGGCAATGGTAACTGAAATCAATAAAAAAGCACCAAATTGTGCTCCTAGCTAATGCTTCAGTATTGATCAACCCTATTTTTAAATGACTATGGAACAAAGTCAGATGCTTTTTTATTTTGAAAACGTTCTTAAAGTTACACCAGGGTTGCAGAAAAAGGAAAACAGGAAACAAAAGGGGAGAGGGACTATAAAATGAACTGGGAATAGCTTGAGTTTGACCTCTCCATTATTGGATTTCAAATATATTCAACTGTAAATGATAGGAAACAATGTTTTTTGCTCAGTAGCCACTCAATAAACCTGTGTTCTTTAAATAATGGAAGAATAATTTATTCTACATTATTCTGAATTTTTACTCTAGAATCGAGTGTGATAAGTAATGTCCAATACACAGTTTCATTTTAGAATTGAGTGTAATAAGAAATACTCAATACAAAGTACTTTCTGGCTCAAAAGTACCACATAAAAACACACTGTACTTTATGTGAACGTAAGAATGTACATGAACATGTTCTGAAAAATATGTTCTGAAAAAACAGTGCTTGATGCTTGATAGATGTTCTCATTTAATCCTGACAATAATCCTGAAAGGTAGGTATCACATCATACAGAAAGGGAAAATTGAGGTTTAGGGAGGTTAAATAACTTGACCAAGGCCACACAGCTCTTTTTACCAACTGGAGTTTCATGCTATACATATCAGTGTATGTCTGTTTATAACCGCAGTTACATCATAATTAAAGTGCTATATTTGGTTAAGATATAAAACAATACTTTGGGTAACATCTCACCAACACAATTTAATGGCAGATTAGTTTTAAACATTAGACAGTTAACACTGATAAATCCCACAGAGAATTATTATATATATGCGTTTAAGTAGACCATTCTCTCAAAAGTCCATGTGTTATTAAAATCATAGTCTCATTTTCTCCACTGTCTCTGAAAGGCTTTTTCAGTTTGCTAAGGATTGCTGTCTGACCTGCTGTTTTTATTTAATATGTAATTTCATCCATCTTACTTAAAGTAAGAAAGTAGCATAAATGCAACAAATAAGCACATCATGTTCTTTCAGCACACATCTGCACAAAGTTAAAATACAGACCTTGCAGCAGAAAGACTGCTTGTTTTTCAAACAGAATGCTATATAACCTAAAATTGCTGATATTTTTAACAGAAACTTGTTACAAATGCTAGTTTTCCCCCTCAAAAAATAAGAAAAGTCTTTGTAATATTTTTCCTGAAGAATAAGAAATTCTCAAGATTCATAAGACTTCAGATATAGCCATTCAGTTTTATGTAATCATTTCCAGCATGGAGAAAAAAATTTAGGAGCCCAGGACTCATTACACTAAAGCAACATGATACCCCACAGAGCACAGAAGAAACGTGGTGATGCAACTCCATCACTTTAAAAACAACTTAATATTAACATGTGCTTTGTGGGCTAAACACACTGGATTTAAGACTGCAAAGAACCATGTTGCAAGGGCAAAGTTGTCTATCCATATAGACAACTTCTAGTTGTCTATCCACTCAGGACACTTTTAAAAGAGACTTTTATACTTTATTTTTATCCATTAGTTTTTACTGTCTTAAAGTAATCACATCAATAAACCAATAAATGCAAGAGCACAGTCATTTTAGAAAAAGTAGTTACAGATAAAGCAAGTCATTATTTGCAATACAGGCAGACATTCAATGATTTAAAAGAGAGCTTACACTCTAAGAGCTAACCTGGCCTTCTTAAATGTGATTATAGAGGAAGAGGTGGGACACAAAAGTTCAGCAATAATTTGTTAGACCGAAAACCAGATTCTATATATATTTAAAAATTTACTGCTTTTAATAATAATGACTAAATATAAATTCCAACGTGCCAAAGAAGGGAAACCTGCTACCCCTTTACACTATCTACCAGGAGCTGAAATTCACCCAGGTGAGCATGTAGCAGCACACTCACTTTAGTTTCGCTTAAAGGAGTGTGGCTTTGCCACATCTGCTGTTTCATCAGTCAAATCAAAGGGGTGGCAGTGTGAACTGCACTTTAATCATCATCAAAGAATATTTTCCAATTTCTAACCTCTTTGTTAAACCGAGAAACTGAACTGGGCCAGAATCCTTAAAAATCTTCGCTGGTGCAAAATCCACAAGTAATAGTAAATTCAAGTAGAGTGCATTTACAGAGAGGCCCACAGAACAAACAACTGACTGTGCTTAATGAGAAGCTAGTAGGTACCTAGTGAAGGTGATACTGAAATGGCTTTTGCTAGCATATCATCAGCCATGGAAAGTTATAGCAAGTAATTTTTCATAAGAACTTAACAGCTTTTGAAAACTTATATACTGCAGATAAACTTTAAAAAATGTAACCCTTTCAGAAAGGGTTAACAAGGTTGTTCTGAAAGCCCTTATAGACTTTGATCTGAAAGTATAGTTTTAAATGGTATGCAGCTATCTGGGTGGCAGGGGGGCACTTTCAGTGTCATTGCTTGGAAACATTCGGAGTGTCTTTGGAGCACCTCCTGCATCTAAACACACTCTTGGATCTATGAGCAGCAGAAAAAAACAAGAAGAAACAAAAAAGAGAAGCTGCCATAGATTAAGGAATGCAGTTTGTCTTCCAAAAGACTTGGTTTATAAGCATCAGACTTTACCTGCTTCTAACTTTGAAGAACTTAGTAAATGTTTCCTCCTTTTTCAAGAGTCTGTTATATTGATACATGCACCGAAACTGGATACTCGATGTACGTTGCATTAATTGTATGTAGGAGAACAAACACATTCTTAGAAAGCTGTTTTATTTTATTTTAGCAATTTAGTACAGGGAATTGACTTCGTAAAAAAAAAAAGCCAGTTAAAATGTGATATCCTTTAAAAGTGTGAGATTTAGGATGATGTTCTCTTTAGAAACAATTGAAGAAGACATTGCTTATATAGTTACATCAAACAAAATATCTAAGATCAGTGAAATAATAAACAATGCCACAAAGAATAAGCAGCATCGATTTGTATGTAGCTTTTCCTATTTCAGAACCACTTACTAGGTATGATATACTGTGTGACTATGATATAATTAAAGCTACAATTTAAACAACCAAATGTGTGTGTGTGTGTATATATATCAAATGAGTGTGAGTATATAAAAATGGGAAAGCATCATGTATTGAAATGTTGTGATTATTGCTCTAAAGATTTCTAAAATCTTATCTTAGAAATTGCCTTAGAAATAAATTTACAAGTGACAAAGGAAAATCAGTTTTATTACACTTGTTAAAACAATAATCTCCATTAAAAAAACACAGAAAACCCCCAAACAACCCAATTACTCAGTGTGATCATCCTCTTTCCATTGAGTCTGGGTTGTTTTAAACATGCTCATACTTATACACACAGACACACACAACACCCTCAAATGATAAAGATTTGCTAAAATCAAAGTTCTTCAAAGGAATGTGACAAAATGCTAAAGTGAATTAAAAATAATTTAGAAAAGTGTTCAGCTTTCTTCACTAAGTATTTATTTACTGTGGAAGAAGACTCTATGAAAGATGGTAACAGAGCTTTTGCCTTGAATGACCTTATTCTAATTTAAGTACTGACAGTATATTGGAATAATCTTCCCCTTATATCTGCTCTTTTAGAGGTAGGATTTTATATGCAGACAAATAGATATTTTGAAAGTGCTTAATAAAGATTTAAAGTTCATTTAATTCTCTCAACAATTTATTGTGGATATAAATTTGCAGATAAGGAAATCTAAACTCAGATAGATTAAATGACCTGCCCAAAGTCACATAGCTGAGACCACAAGGTTGTAGCTAAGGTAAAAGTCATATATCACATCTTCATTAGCATTGCTTACCTCTTAACACTGGCAGATTTTCAATGTAGACAGAAGATTTAGATCCCAGATAAAATCTGGCACTCAGGACCACTGCCTGGGAACAATTTATTATTATTTTTTAAACCAAATTCAAAAGGAAAAAGTTTGGCTCTTTTTGAGTTACCGAATAAGAGTTATACAAAATTAAGTTAGTGGTTTCAAAGGCTGCAGACTCTCTACAGCTCAAAAACACTGTGTTCAGAATTCATGTAATTTAATTTACTGTCTGAAAAGCCATAACGTGGATTAGTGCCTGTGAATATTTGAAAGAGGAGGGCAAATAAAAAAGTAGTATTCAAAAACATATAGGCTAGTGATAGAGCTGAAATTAAACAGCTCTGGCACTACTAGGTGATAAAGCCCATGTACTGGAATAAAGAACTTTCTTCCTTGGGAAATAGCCTTTTTACTATGAATTCCATTCTGTCAAGGAATCCTCCTTTTAAGAAATTTGAAAATGCATTTACATAAATCTCCCCAGTTGTCCTCTGAATGCACAGAGCCATTTTTATTCCATTTGAAGAGTGGGCAATTGAGGTCAAAGGGATTTGCTTATGGTCACACAGAGAGTCAGAAGACAGGCTAAGATTAAAATCCATAGCTGGAGTGGGGACAGGAAGGGGAGAAGGGAGATAATGGGAGACTAAATCAATACCCTACTGAGTTTCAGGCTCCAGACTGAGTGATCTAAACCTGAAGAAGAGAAGAGAAGGAGAAGGGCAAATACTTTGGAGACTGGAAGAGAATGAAGCAAGCACAACTTTATGGCTGGTCAGCAACTCCCTCTCACTTCTTCTCCACTGGGTACTACTACAAGGCTACTCCAGATACTCAGGTGAGAAACCAGTGTTTTCTTCAATTCCAGGACCCAGTGTTAACATTAATTAACAATGTTAAATTATATTATAATTTAATTATATCTGGCTCACATGGTAAAACATTTCTTTTCCTCAGAAACTCACAGCTGTAAATCAATCCCCCCCACCCCCGCCTTTTCTTTTATGAGTCAGCTAGACAGCCCCTTCTCAATCACGACAAAAATAATAGCAATGACTATAGCAATAACAATAGTTTACTCTCTCCCAGGTGCTAAGAATTCTATGTATATTAATTCATGCAATCCCATGAGATAGGTACTATTATTATCCTCATTTAACAGATAAGGAAATGAGGTACAGGGAGGCTGAATAACTTTCCCAGATCAAATAGGCATGATCTGAACCCTCAGCAGTCTGGCACTGTACTGCCTCCACAGTGAGCTGTGGGAAGTTAGGTACCATCTCAGATTCTTAAACCTCCTATTTACCTCTACTAGCCTTGCCCCAAACTTCATGCAGCATGTGTTAGAACAGTGTGTAAGACATCAGATATGACAATCAGTTCCTAACTATCCCACATCCTGGTCATCTGATTCTCAAGTGGGTAGAATCTCTTTGATCATTTTTTTCTTTTGTGAAAGCACTTCCAAAAATATGATGAATGTTACTTCCTGGGAATTATAGTAAACTGTTTGGGTTTTTAACTATAGTATTAACCAGAAAAAAAAAAACACACCAAAAATCACTTTTAGTAATCTGTCCTTTTATCATCTTTAGGTTTGGTCTCTCTTTTTTGATGCTATGTCTCTTTATGAAAAGGCAATCTAATATTGTCTAATCTTAGTTCCATAGAAGAAGTCAATGTGTAGTAACTAACTATACACATCCTAAGACATCACTTATCAAAAGCCAGAAAAGATTCTGCCTTAATTTTCATGTCCGAATGCTGCCAACTCTTGTGAGACAAGTCCAGAAAAATTTAAGATCTTTCAAATTTGCAAATAACTTTTTAGGTCTGTTTATCAAATCTTCATTTATTTTACAGCATTTGTAGCTGGGTTTCTTTTCAGGAAAGTTTCCCACAGAGAAACATGTTTTTATCATCGTAGAAGTTAGTTGGCACGTGAATGCAGAATAAAGCTGTAGTGAATTTTAGATGTGGGAGGTGTGCTAGACATACTCATTAGACTGACTTACCCCTCAGAAAAATTACAAATCACCACAAGTCATGGGCCTTCTGAGTTGCTCACAGTCAAAACTATGAATACCAATGCTCTACTGCTCACATTTTTTTTTTTTTTTTTTTTTTTTAAACAAAAACAACCTCAACTCCCTATTTACAGCTGCTTATTAGCTAGAAGGCTTCTCTTCTTGCTGGGCAGAAAGCTAAAGTTGGGAAGAATGTGATAAAACCTCTGAAAGCAATGCTAAAAAAAAAGAGTTCAGAGGTGCTCAATCCTTGAACAGGAATGGGAAAGAAACAGAGATTGAGATCTGCTCAGTCATTAAAAGTCTTCAGTATGGGCCACCAGTCACTGTCTGGTTTGACTGATGTTAGCTCCATGGCAGAGAGCAAGGCAGGACCTCCTAAGGGACTCTCCACCCCCTTGGCCCCCAACTGCTTTTAGCCCAGAAGCACCAGTTGGGATCCATGTATTCATTTATCTAAACACAGAATCCTTGTTGCGTTAATTCTTCTTTTGTGGGTTTTCTCCCCACCAGCTTCATTGAGATATAATTGACACATAACATTGTATAAGTTTAAGGTATACAACCTGTTGATCTGATACACTTAACAACTGCAAAATGATTACCACCACAGCATTAGCTTAACACCCCCATCGGGTCACCTAATTACCATTTCTTTTTTGGGGGTGAAACATTTCAGATCTACTCTATTAGCAACTTTCAAGTATATAATAGAATAATATTATTAACTATAATCACCATGCTGTACATTAGATCTCCAGAACTTATCCATCTTATAATTGGAAGTTTGTACTGTTTGAGCAACTTCTGGTCTTAAAAACCAGACACAAGTTTTTACCATAAATTAAGAATAAACAGTGCTTGGCTTTTGTACAGAAGAGCTCCTGTCCCCAAGAAAATATTTTGTGAGGTTATATGATTACTCCTGTTCCAGACCTGAATTTTCAGTTAATGGTTATTTACTCTCTGAAAACATACTTCTCCACATTGATCTAAGGGTCAGAAATAGGTATATGCTCAGTAATAAAGGAAATATCACATTACTATTAGAATAGTGCAGATACTGATATAAATCATCCCTTGAAATACAACTTACCTAGTCCATCATTTTGGTGCTGCATGTCATATTCCTGCTACACAGGCTGTTAACCACTTCTAGAAACTAATCTTTAAAAAATTTTCCCTAACAGCCAAAATAGAAATAACAATTAAATACTCGCCAAAGCTTTATCAAAATGAGTGCCAAGTAACAATCTTAACATTAAATTTCCTGGCATTTCTCAAGTTAAATCAAGAACATAACAACTTTCAAGCTTAACTATCTGGAGTGAATCAAATTCTTAATGCAGCAGATTCTTTGGGAGAGTGCCAGGTCTCACTGTGACATGTACCAATCAGCATAATCTGCAGCACAAAGCACTACCTCCTGGTACCTCGTTCAAGCAAAAGGGGAAATCGGACACTTGCCTTTGGCTCTCTTGATCTACCAGAATGGCAGGACAAAACCAGAGGAGGCGTGGGGGGCGGCAACCCTCGCACAGGCTGCTGGCGATTTCACTCAGGGCCCTGCGGAGCCAGCCCAATGAAATCACTCACACATGGAGATACTGTGGCAATTTCTGGAGGATGGCAGAAAACGGGAAATAATCCTCTGTCATGGTCTGTCTCTGTTTTCTAGTCTGTAAAATCTAGGAAAGCCCAGGCTCTGGACACGATACTCTGTGGAGGCTTGGAATTTAACTTGGGGAGGTCCTAAAATCCCTTCAATCCACAAAAGATTCTCAAAGAAGCACTTACTCAATACAATGGCAGAAAGGATGATCGAGAGGTTCTATCAACAGTTTTGCTTACACAACTGCATTGACCTCAGCCAGTTTAGACTACAGGAAAAAAAAAATTTAAATTGGAATAAAGCTAGACACTTCATTTTGCTCTATTAAAATGGTCAATTCCTGGGCTTCCCTGGTGGCGCAGTGGTTAAGAATCCACCTGCCAACGCAGGGGACACGGGTCCGGAAAGATCCCACATGCCGCAGAGCAACAAAGCCCGTGTGCCACAACTACTGAGTCTGGGCTCTAGAGCCCGCGAGCCACAACTAATGAGCCTGGATGCCACAACTACTGAAGCCTGCACACCTAGAGCCCATGCTCCACAACAAAAGAAGCCACCGCAACGAGAAGCCCGTGCACCGCAACGAAGAGCAGCCCCTCGCCGCAACGAGGCAAAGCCCGCACGTGGCAACAAAGACCCGACACAGCCAAAAATAAATAAAATTTAAAAAATAAATAAATTTATAATAAATAAAAATAAAATTTTCAATTGCTAAGTAGATCTGTTTCCTCAGTCTTCTCCTATGTAGTTATCTTTCATTCTTTATTTCTATCATTTATGCTTTCATTAAACAAATAATGCCATATCAGTCTGTGTCCTAAAGCCATGAGACTAGAAGACACCACTGGGGAGTGGTGATCAAAGTTTAGTTCTTTAACTTCTTTCTTCCCCCATTCCCCTCCTTTACAACGAGTTTCCACTTCATCCTCCAGTGTCTCTGGCATTCACATGATTTTTGTCATTCATATCCACAATTACTGTCTTTCATACCCTTCATTCAATCTGTCAGCAAATGATATTGACTCTTCTTTAAAAATATACCTAGAATCTGATAACTTCTTACCAACTCTTTTATCATTTTAGTCTCAGTCATCAACATCTTTCACCTGGATTATTGCACTTGGTCTAACTTGTCTCCCTGTTTCTACCACTACTTCTTATAGTCCCCCTAATACAGCAAACAACGGGATCCTTTTAACATGTAAGTCAGAGCATGTCACTCTTCAGCATAAAACCTTGCTGTGGCTCCTGATTCTGGCTCAGAATTAAGGTCAAGCCCCTATAATGGCCTCCCAATGCCCTTTTCACCTGATCTCCTATTTTTCTCTCCCTTGCTCACTCTGTATTAGCCTCACTGGCTTCCTTGCTATTCCCTGATCATGCCAGGCCTGCTCCCACATTAGGGCCTTTACACTGTCTGGTCCCTCTTCCTGGAACACTCTTCCCCCAGATATCTGCACAGCTAACTGCTTTACTTCCATCAAAACTTTGCTCAAATGTCACCTTGTCAATTAGGTCTACCCTGACCACCCTACTTAAATTTTGCAAGCCCTTATCCATAACCCTGGTAATCCTGATCCCTATTTCTCTGCTCTCTTTTTCCCACTGATCTTATCACCTTTATCAACTATACAATCTATTTATTATGCTGGTTGTATACTATCTGTCTCCTTGAGAGCCGGGATCTTTGGATGTATTCCAAGATTGCAGAACAGTACCTGGAATACAGCAGGTACTCATTCAGAAGGTATATGTTTAATGAATGAATGAACAATCTGTTAACTCCAGCCTTGATTAACGGAAAGACAGTAGTGCCATTAACTATTCATCATGGGATAAGAGATGAAGACCAAGCCTTTTTGTTTGTCTGTCTTGTTTTTATATGTGGGTGGTGAGGAGCATTAATGGGAGGAAAAGAGGGAGTTATAAAGGGAAGGAGAAAGGAAGTACAAGTTTTAGTTTTAGATACATTGAGTTGGAGTTGCTAAGATATTCATGAGAAAATCTCTCACAGGTAAATGGAAAAAGAGAGCTAGAGCTTAGGAGAAAGGCCTGGACTAGAGATACTGAAATGTAGGATTGGAATTAGCAGTGGAGGGGTGAGAGATAAAGATAGTCATGTGACTGGATGCAGTCATTCAGGGGAAAATATAGAATAAAAGAAGAAGGTGACTAAGGTAAACACTTGAAGAATATCTACATTTAGAGGGCCAGAGAAAGAAGTCAGAGAAGACAGAATGTGAAAACAGTCATGGAAGATCAGTAAGTCGATGGTGTCAAATGTTGCAGAATGGGTAAGTGGTTTAAGGACAGAAAGAGGCCACTGATTTTGGCAATCAGGAGGTCATTAGTAGAGAGAGTAATTCCAGAAGAGTGGTAAGGATAGAAGCCAATCTATAAAGGCTGGGAGAAAGCAAACAGTAAAAATTAGAGGCAGATAATTCTGAGAAGTCTGGCAATGAGAAAAAGGAGCACTGAGAGAGAAGTTCTAGGAGGAAGTAAGATAAAAAGTGGTTGCTGCTTTCAGCTTTTAGGAAGTGAAGAATGGGAGACCAGAGCAACAATATGTCTGTGGGGCAAAACAAAAGGGATAAATTATGGAGACACTAAAGATACAAGAGACAGTCATAACATTTTACAAAGTTAAAAGACCTTATTCACTTGGCTGTCACTCTAACACTACCCCACATCAACTTTTAGAGGTGAGGCAACTACGACTCAGAGAGACCAAGAGAACGCCAAGGTCAAGTGTCCCTAGCGACAACCAGTGAGAAGTGAGAATGGGAAGAGAAGCAGAACCAAGTGATGGAAGGGTAGCTTGGGGAAGTGTGGGAAAGAATGAGTAAAGATATGGAGACAATTATAAGGAAGGTAGCTCTCGATTTTTTCAGTGAAGTAGAATGTAAAGTAATCAGCTAAATGTGAGAAGATCCTGAAACAGGTAAGAGATTGAGAACAGAAAGGGTTCAAAGGACTATTGAAATAAGAAGTACCTGTAGCAATAGTAGGTTTCTTAATCCCATGTTCCCCTTATATCTTCTATAATATGGAGCTTCTTACTGTTTTTAAATTGACATTTACTAAAGACCTCAAATTACCCCTTACTCTTTCTCTCTTTCTTAAAAACATCTTCTGGCAGAGGTGAGCACAATTCTAGGATGAGTGTGCTACTCCTGTTCTTCACCCTCCTTGTCTTTTAAAATGAGAAGATACCAAATCTGGTCACTATCAACCTGCTTATTTTGAAATGTACATGTCTCATTCTAAAAAGCATAATGAAAGGAATTCTTTTCAGTGCAATACTCCGGAAACATCATACCTGCAGCAGAATAGCATAAAATTCTACATACTCTATGTGAAGAATCCATTTCTTACAGATCCCTTAATAAAATAAATAGGCAAAGTTTCCTTTATTGGAGGAGGTAATGTTTTCTCCAGAAGAGAGAGTCTAATTTCAGCCATGTGATGATAAACAGTCAAAGCTAGCATATTACAGACATTCTGGGGTTTCTTTTCCTTTAGAAGCACACAAAACACAAGCCTTGTTACATTTCTGTGCTGAACACAGACTGTCTTTAAGGGTATGATGCCCTTAAATCTGAAAGACCATTTAAATCTGGCTCCAAACCAGCTTTTTAATTGTGAGCTCAGGCTTTGGAGTGTCATAGATCTGGTTCAAATCTTGGTTCCACCAGCTGACTTATCTTAGGCAATCTACTTCACCCATCTGAGAATTTGTATACCTAAAGAAGTGGGAATATTAATAGTACTAACCTCATTAAGATTGCTGTGGGGTTTAAACAAAATGATGCTACTAAAGTGCCCGGTAATGAGGAAATACTCAATGAATGTTTGTTTTTATTGGACTATAAACTAATCCTCAAATCTGACCTGAGCTATATTTTCCAGTCTCCAACCCTTTAAACATCTTTCTTCCTCTTTCTACTGGCTGAAAGACCTAGCCCAAATGTCACCTCCTGCAAGAAACCTTATAAGAAACTCCTATCTGGAAATGAGATCTTTCTCCTGTGAACAACTTTGTACTTTGCAAAGGACCCTTACTAATTATTGACCTCTACTATGGTTATTTGTGAATAAGTTTCATCCTCCCTATTTTGGTAGGCTCCTTAGGACCATAAATCACCTTTATTCATTTTTATATTCTTCAGGCCCCACCACAGTGCTTTGTACATTTGAAGTGGTGAATGAAATCATCAGTAATAAAATTCACAGAGTAAAAAATGAAACCATAAAGAACATGAAAAAAATATGGGGAACACTGAATTGATCTTAGAAATCAGGTATCTTAAGAGAAGATCAATTTGCAAAAAAGGAAGAAAAAGAATAGTAGGTTTATTTCATAAAAATTAAACATTCATATTTCAAAAACATAATAGCATTATAAGCAGATATAAAATTAAATAAACTAGAAAAAAATTCAGCCCATATAACACTTTAATATTTAATAGAGAATCCCTACATGTAAATAAAACTTTTAAGTAATATAAATAATAAAAGTAGTAAAAAAAAAAAGTACACTTTTAAAAAACCACTAAATGACTAACTTAGGTTACAAAATACCATGATCTAGTTTTCTAAAATATGAATGTGAGAGAGAATATCATAAATACAAAAGTAAAAAGACTTAATGGCTTCACATTTTGTTGTATTTCTGGGAGTGACATCATGGTAGGGTAGCATTAAAGCTATTTATGTTCCTACTGCTTTTCTAATATAACTAAAAATGAAATTTACTGCAATGGAACTTACTTTTACAGAACTGAAGTCAAACCAGTGATGACCTAATCACATCCATAGTAGGCTTCTCTTCCCCAGGAAGACACTTTTTTAACACTATGTGAATGTTTGAACTACCTATATGTTGCATGATGTCTCTACTAAGTATACTTGAAAGCCAGAAAAGACTATCGCAGTTCCAAAGTGGATAACGGGGATGGTTAAGCAAAATTAGATAAATTACCAGTTTGTCTCCAGATTTTAAAGGTCAGGAGGTGAACTTCATGTAGAGAAACTTCCCAGGAAAAGTCCTCAAGTACCCTGCTTCTGAGAGACAAGCCTACTCCCAAAGGAAGCATAGAGAAGGGTGAAGTCACTGGTAGGGCTTTTATGCTCCACATGCAGCAACTAGCCCATGTGAAAACTGGTAGAGAAGTCCCATCTGACAGGAGAAACTCAAGATTTCTCAGGCTTGAACACTGCTGGTGGCATTGAAAATCAGTATGTTAGTTGGCAATGTATATTAAGAGCCACATAAACTTTCAAACCCTTTGGCAGAGTAATTCCACTTCTAGGAATCCATCATAAGGAACCCCTACTAGTACTACTATTACTAAACTACAGTTCAATCACTTGATGGAATATTATTTAGCCTTTTAAAAAGGGATATGCAGAAACAAAAAATTTGTGCTTATATTATAAAGCAAATAGAAAAACTCATAAACCACATTAGAACTACATCATAGAAACAAACAAAAATTTAAAAAAGACACTGGCTTTGCACAGAGCAAAATGCTAATTTAGCACCCATGGAGATGTCAATTGTTGCAAGAAGTCTATAAATCCATGTGTACATATGCTTCTTCTCAAACAACAAACACTAAAAATACAATTACTATGAGACCACAATTTTATTTAATGTTAAAAAAATGAGAACCATGTGCTAGGATTAAGAATGGGACAAGGATGCCCATTCTCATCACTCTTATTCAACATAGTACTGGAAGTCCTGGCCATTGTAACAGGCAAGGAAAAGAAATAAAAAGCATGAAGATTAAAAAAGAAGTAGTAAAGCTTTCATCTATTTGCTGATAACATAATTGTTTACATAGGGAAATTTAAAGAATCTACAAACACATACTAAGAACTAGTAAGTGAATTTAGCAAGACCACAGGATACGAGGTTACTATAAAAAAAATCAACTGTGTTTTTACATATTAGCAGCAAATAATTAGCAACAAGTTAAAAAAAATTCCATTTACTATAGTGCTGAAAAGAATAAAATACATTTAATAAAACATATGCAAGACCTCTACACTAGAAACTAAAAAACATTGCTGAGAGAAATGACACAAGATCTAAATAAATGGAAAGAAAATAAGTTCATGATGAAAAGACTCAATAAATATTATGAAAACATCAACTGTTCCTAAATTCACCTATAGACTCAATGTAATCCCAATCATAATCCCACCAGGTTTTGTTTCTTTTAATGTAAATTGACAAGTTCATTCTAAAATTTATAGGAAAATCAAATCATCTAGACTCTTCAGAGCAATATTAAAAAAACAAAGTTGGAGGACTGATGCTACCTGACTTAGAAACTTAGCATAAAACTACAGTAATAAAGATACTGTGGTACTGACAAACAGATCAGTGAAACAGAATAGAGAGCCAGAAATAGACAGACCCATACTTACATAGTCATCTGACTTTCAACAAAGGTACAAAACAATGGGTAAAGGAAAGTTGTGTTGTTGCTATTGTTTTTCAAACTGGTGCTGGAATAACTAAATGTTCATAATGAAGAAAGAAAATGAGCCTTGACCCCCTACTTCAAATCATACACAAAATGTGACTTCAGATATATCATTGACCTAAATGTGAAAGTTAAAACCATCAAGCTTGGGCTTCCCTGGTGGCACAGTAGTTAGGAATCCACCTGCCAGTGCAGAGGACACGGGTTTGAGCCCTGGTCCAGGAAGATCCCACATGCCATGGAGCAGCTGGGCCCGGGTACCACAGCCTGCGCTCTAGAGCCCTCAAGCCACAACTACTGAAGACCGTGTGCCTGGAGCCCGAGCTCTGCAGCAGGAGAAGCCACCGCAATGAGAAGCCTGTGCGCCACAACTGGAGAAGGCCCGCACGTAGCAACGAAGACCCAATGCATCCAAAAATAAATAAATAAAATAAATTTATATTAAAAAAACCCAAAATTAAAACCATCAAGCTTTAAGAAGAAAACACTGAGGAAAGATTCATGACTTGAGGTAGGCAAAAGTTTCTTAGGACAAAGAAAGCAATAACTTCATATAAAAGAAAAAAATAGATAAATTAGACATCATCAAAATTAAAAACTTCTGTACATCAAAAGACGTTAATAAGAAAATAAGATGTAAGCCACAAACTGGGGCAAAATATTTGTGGAACATATATTTGACAAAGGACTAATATGCAGAATATGTTTTTAGGGGGCAGAGTCAAGATGGCGGTATGAGAAGACGCCGATTTAGCGTCTTCTCCCCACCAGGGCACCGGCCAGCCACTGGTGAGGGACCCTGACACCTAAGGAGATGGGAGGAACCCCCAAGTGAACTGGTAGGATGATGAGGACAGAGCGGGGAGGAGAAGTGGAGGCCAGACAGGATCAGCGCCCCTGAGGTCAGGGAGATCAGGAGAAGTAAGCAAGAGGGACCCTCCAGAGGAGCAGGAGAAGGGCTGAGGGTGACTGCCCAGCCCACTCGGGCCCGGGGAGCCTGCTAAGCTCCCAGGCTGGTCCCCTGTCCTCCAAGGCACCCCCACCTCCCTGGCCACATTGGTCTTGGGGGCATACGAAGGAGGCCAAGGGGAGTTCAGGAGAGGCAGGCAGAAGGGACCCGCCAGGAGGAGTGGGAGAGGAGCAGAGGGTGTTTGTCCTGCCCACTAGCACGCTGGTAGCCTGCTGAGGTCCCAGGATGGTCCCTTGCCCTTCAAGGCATAGGAAGGACACCAACGGGAAAACAGGAGAGGCAGGTCGGAGGGGCCCTCCAGGACTGGAGGAGCAGGAGAGGAGGAGCAGGAATGCCTTGCCTACTTGAGACCAGGAAGCCTGCTGGGCTCCCAGGTGAGGTCCCCCACCCTCTGAGACCAGGGGTGGGGGGACATGCCTGGGCCCCTTCTGTTCCTTGAGCCTAAGCCCCACCCCCCACAGCCCCCAGTGCCTTTTCCAGCCCTGTGGGTCCTAAGCATAGGCCCCACCCACCGCCCAAAACTTGCCCTTGCTTAGGCCCTGCCCTCCACAACCAAGGCCTTTCCCCTTGCCCTTTTTTTTTTTCCTCTTTTCCCTCCTTCTCTTTTTTACTATTGTGGTACTGTTGTACCTTCTGGTTGTTGATTCACCTATATTTTTATTTTTATATTCTTTCTAACATATCTGTTAGTTTCCTAGTCTAATTTTATTTTTTACTTTGTTATTGTTCTCTCTCTCCTCTCTCTCTTTTTTTTTTTTGCCACTGCATGCTGATTGCAGGATCTTGCTTCACGAGCCAGGGCTCGGGTCAAAGCTCCTGTGGTGGGAGGTCCATGTTGGAACTACTGGACTAACAGAGAACCTCAGATCCCAGGGAACATTCACTGGAGTGAGGTCTCACAGAGGTCCTCATCTCAGCACCAAGACCCAGCTCTACCCAACAGCCACCAAATTCCAGTGTTGGAAGCCTCAGGCCAAATAACCACTAAGACAGGAACACACTCCCACTCATTAAAAAAAAAAAAAAAAAAAAGAGACAGCAAAAAAAATATGTCACAGATGAAGGAACAAGGTAAAAACCTACAAGAGTAAATAAATGAAGAGGATATAGGCAATCTACCTGAAAAATAATTCAGAGAAATGAGAGTAAAGATGATCCAGAATCTTGGAAACAGTATGGAAGCATGGATTGAGAAAATACAAAAAATGTTTAACAAAGATCTAAAGAACTAATGAACAAACCAACAGAGATGAACAACACAATAACTGAAATGAAAAATACACTAGAAGGAATCAATAACAGAATAACTGAGGCAGAAGAATGAATAAGTGAGCTGGAAGACAAAATGGTGGAAATAACTGCCAAGGAGCAGAATAAAGAAAAAAGATAAAAAGAATTGAAGACAATCTCAGAGACCTCTGGGACAATGCTAAACGTACCACATTTGAATTACGGGGGTCCTAGAAGAAGAAGAGAAAAAGAAAGGGTCTGAGAAAATATTTGAAGAGATTACAGTCGAAAACTTCCCTAACGTGGGAAAGAAAATAGTCACTCAAGTCCAGGAAGCACAGAGTCCCATACAGGATAAACTCTAGGAAAAACAAACCAAGACACATATTAATCAAACTAACAAAAATTAAATTCAAGGGAAAAACAAAAAATAACATACAAAGGAGTCCCCATAAGGTTATCACCTGAATTTTCACCAGAAACTCTGCAGGCCAGAAGGGAGTTGCAGGATATACTTAAAGTGATGAAAGAGAAAAACCTACAGCCAAGATTACTCTATCCAGCAAGGATCTCATTCAGATACAAGGGAGAAATCAAACGCTTTTCAAACAAGGAAAAGCTAAGAGGATTCAGCACCACCAAACCAGCCTTACAACAAATGCTAAAGAAACGTCTCTAGGCAGGAAACGCAAGAGAAGAAAAAGACCCACAAAAACAAACCTGAAACAATTAAGAAAATGGTAATAGGAACATACATATCAATAATAACCTTGAATGTAAATGGATTAAATGCCCCAACCAAAAGACACAGACTGGCTGAACAGATACAAAAACAAGACACATATATATGCTGTCTACAGAAGACCCACTTCAGACCTAGGGACACATACAGACTGAAAGTAAAGGGATGGAAAATGATATTCCATGCAAATGGAAATCAAAAGAAAGCTCGAATAGCAATACTCATATCAGACAAAAATAAACTTAAAAATAAAGACTGTTACAAGAGATAAGGAGGGACACTACATAATGATCAAAGGATCAATCCAAGAAGATATAACAATTATAAATGTTTATGCACCTAACATAGGAGCACCTCAATACATAAGGCAAATGTTAACAACCATGAAAGGAGAAATTGACAGTAACATAGTAAGAGTAGGGGACTTTTAACATGCCACTTACACCAATGGACAGATCATCCACACAAAAAATAAATAAGGAGATACAAGCTTTAAATGACACAATAGACCAGATAGATTTAATTGATATTTATAAAACATTCCACTGAAAAGTGGCAGAATACCCTTTCTTCTCAAGTGCACATGGAACATTCTCCAGGATAGATCACATCTTGGGTCACAAATCAAGCCTTGGAAAATTTAAGAAAACTGAATTCTTATCAAGCATCTTTTCTGACCACAATGCTATGAGACTGGAAATCAATTACAGGAAGAAAATTTGTATAAAACACAAATACATGGAGGCTAAACATGTGTTACTAAATAACCAAGAGATCCCTGAAGAAATCAAAGAAGAAATAAAAAAATACCTAGAAAAAAACATGATGACCCAAAATCTATGGGATGCAGCAAAAGCAGTTCTAACAGAGAACTTTATAGCAATTCAATCTCACCTCAAGAAACAAGAAAAAACGCAAATAAACAATCTAACCCAACACTGAAAACAACTAGAGAAAGAAGAACAGAGAAAATCCAAAGTAAATAGAAGGAAAGAAATCATAAAAATCAGAGCAGAAATAAATGAAATAGAAATGAAGAAAACAATAGCAAAGAACAATAAAACTACAAGCTGGTTCTTTCAGAAGATAAACAAAATTGATAAACCCTTAGCCAGATCCATCAAGAAAAAAAGGGAGAGGACGCAAATCAATAAAATTAGAAATGAAAAAGGAGAAATCACAACTGACACCGCAGAAATACAAAGGATTATAAGGGACTACTACTAACAACTATATACCAAGAAAATGGACAACCAAGAAGAAATGGACAAATTCTTAGAAAGGTACAATTTTCCAAGACCAAACCAGGAAGCATTAGAAAATATAAACAGACCAATCACAAGTAATGAAATTGAAACTGTAATTAAAAATTGTCCAAGAAACAAAAGTCCAGGATCAGATGGCTTCACAGGCAAATTCTATCAAACATTTAGAGAAGAGCTAACACCAATCCTTCTCAAACTCTGCCAAAAAATTGCAGAGGGAGAAACACTCCCAAATTCGTTCTATGAAGCCACCATCACCCTGATACCAAAACCAGAAAAAGCTATGACAAAAAAGAAAATTATAGACCAATATCACTGATGAACATAGATGCAAAAATCCTCAACAAAATACTAGCAAACAGAATCCAACAACACATTAAAAGAATCATACACCATAATCAAGTGGGATTTACCCCAGGTATGCAAGGATTCTTCAATATATGCAAATCAATCAATGTGATACACCACATTAACAAATTAAGAAATAAAAACCATATGAACATCTCAACAGTTGCAGAAAAAGCTTTTGAAAAAATTCAACACTCATTTACAATAAAAACTCTCCAGAAAATGGGCATAGAGGGAACCTACCTCAACATAATAAAGGCCATATATGAGAAACCCACAGCAAGCATCATACTCAATGGTGAAAAACTGAAAGCATTTCCTCTAAGATCAAGAACAAGACAAGGATGACCACTCTTTCCACCCTTATTCAACAAAGTTTTGGAAGTCCTAGCCACAGCAATCAGAGAAGAAAAAGAAATACAAATTGGAAAAGAAGTAAAACTGTCACTGTTTGCGGATGACATGATACTATACATAGAAAATCCTAAAGATGCCACCGGAGAACTGCTAGAACTAAACAATTAATTTGGTAAGGTTGTAGGATACAAAATTAATGCACAGAAATCTCTGGCTTTCCTATATACCAACAATGAAAAATCAGAAAGAGAAATTAAGGAACAATCCCATTTACCATCGCAACAAAAAGAATAAAATATCTAGGAAAAAACTTGCCTGTGGAGGCGAAAGACTTGTACTCAGAAAACTATAAAACACTGACGAATGAAATCAAAGATAACATAAACAGATGGAGAAATATACTATGTTCTGGATTGGAAGAATCAATATTGTGAAAATGATTATACTACCCAAAGCAATCTATAGGTTCAATGCAATCCCTATCAAACTACCAATGGCACTCTTCACAGAATTGGAACAAAAAATTTTACAATTCATATGGAAACACAAAAGACCCTGAATAACCAAAGCAACCTTGAAAAAGAAAAACGGAATTGGAAGAATCAGGCTCCCCAACTTCAAACTATATCACAAAGCTACAGTAATCAAGACAGTACGGTACTGGCACAAAAACAGAAATATAGATCAATGGAACAGGATAGAAAGCCCAGAAATAAACCCATGCACATATGGTCACCTAATTTATGACAAAGGAGGCAAGAATATACAATGGAGAAAAGATAGCTTCTTCAATACGTGGTGCTGGGAAAACTGGACAGTTGCATGTAGAGAATGAAATTAGAACACTTCTTAACATCATACACAAAAATAAACTCCAAATGGATTAAAGACCTAAATGTAAGACCAGACACTGTAAAACTCTTAGAGGAAAACATAGGAAATACACTCTCTGACATAAACCACAGCAAGATCTTTTTTGACCCACCTCCTAGAGTTACAGAAATAAAAACAAAAATAAACAAATGGGACTTAATTAAACTTAAAAGCTTTTGCACAGCAAAGGAAACCGTAAACAAGACAAAAAGACAACTCTCAGAATGGGAGAAAATAGTTGCAAATGAAACAACAGAAAAAGGATTAATCTCCAAAATATACAAATAGCTCATGAAGATCGATATCAAAAAAACAAACAATCCAATTAAAAATGGGCAGAAGACCTAAACAGACATTTCACCAAAGAAGACATACAGATGGCCAAGAGGCACATGAAAAGATGGGTCAACATCACTAATTATTAGAGAAATGCAAATCAAAACTACAATGAGGTATCACCTCATGCCAGTCAGAATGGCTATTATCAAGAAATCAGGGTGTGGTGAAAAGGGAACCCTCCTGCACTATTAGTGGGAATGTAAATTGATACAATCACTATGGAAAACAGTACGGAGGTTCTTTAAAAAACTAAAAACAGAATTACCATATGAACGAGCAATCCCATTACTGGGCATATACGCTGAGAAAACCATAAATCAAAAAGAGACGTGTACCACAATGTTCACTGCAGCACTATTTACAATAGTCAGGACATGGAACCAAGCTAAATGTCCATCGATAGATGAATGGAAAAAGAAGATGTGGCACATTTATACAATGGAATATTACTCAGCCATAAAAAGAAACGAAACTGAGTTATTCTTAGTGAGGTGGATGGACTTACAGTCTGTCAAACATAGTGAAGTAAGTCAGAAAGAGAAAAACAAATACTGTATCCTAACGCATATATATGGAATCTGAAAAAAAATGGTACTGATGAACCTAGTTGCAGGGCAGGAATAAAGATGTAGACATAGAGAATGGACTTGAGGACATGGGGTGGGAGGGGGAAGCTGGGGCGAAGTATGAGTAGCATCGACATATATACACTACTGAATGTAAAATAGCTAGCAGGAAGCAGCAGCATAGCACAGGGAGATCAGCTCAGTGCTTTGCAATGACCTAGAGGGGTGGGAAAGGGAGGATGGGAAGGAGGCTCAAGAGGGAGGGAATATGGGGACACATGTATGCATATGGCTGATTCACTTTGGTGTACAACAGAAACTAACACAGTATTGTGAAGCAATTATACTCCAATAAAGATCTATTAAAAAAGAAAAAGAATATGTTTTTAACATTCCCACAACTCAATAATAAAAAAGGTAAACAACCCAATTAGAAAGTGGCTAAATGATATGAACAGACAGTTCACAAAAGAAGCTACACAAATGGCTAATAAGCACATGAAAAAGTGCTCACTGTCACTAGGGAAATGCAAATTAAAACCACAAAGAGATACTACCACATACACACAGACTAACATCAAATGATGGCAAAGAGAACTCTTAGCATTGTTGGTGAAGTGTAAAATGGTACAACTACACTGGAGTGTAGTCTAGAAGTTTCTAAGAAAACTAAACACTCAACTGATTTATGACCCAGCAAATCCTCTCCTAAGTAATTTTCCAAGATAAATGAAAAAAAGTCAACAACAACAAAAAATTATACAAGAATGTTCATAGCAGCTTTACTTATAATAAACAAAAACTGGAATAACCAAAAAACTGGAAATAGGCAAACTTCCTTCAATAAGGAGAATAAACTATGGTAGTCATACAATGGTATATTATTCAGCAATAAAAATACTTATCCATGTTACAACATGAATTAAAAATCTCTAAACATGTTGAAAAAAGCTTTATACAAAAGAGTACACTGTGTGATATCATTTACATGAAGTTCAAGAAGAGGCAAACTAATCTTTGGCTGAAGAAATGAGAACATATGGTTAGTGCTGAGAGGCTAGGCAGGGATTTTCTAGGAAGAGGTACAAGGGAATGTTCTAGGATGATGGCAATGTTTTTTATCTTGATAGAGGTTTGGGTTACACAGATGTTGGTATTTATTTGCCAAAATTCAGCTCTTGAACACTTATAATTAAAATGTATATGAATTTTACTTCAAAAGAAAAAAAATTAGGAATTACTGAGTTCTAGTTAATGATATACATGCCAAAGTACTAGCTGACAGTGTGTTGATGCCTGCAATTTTCTTTAAAATATATATAAAAAAAGAGATGGACTCACGGACAAAGAGATGGGTAGATAAGTGGAAAAACAGGCATAGTAAAATGTAAATGATAAAATCTGGATGTGGGTATACAGGAATTCACTGCAAATTTTATTTTCAACTTTTCTCTATGTTAAATTTTTTCATAATAAAATGTTGGGAGAAAAACAGATACAACTGCTTTTGATGTTGACAGAATATTATTTTTTACTTCCTTTTTTTATTTTCTAAGTTTTTTATAATGTGCAATAGTCTTTACGAACTTAAACATTTTTAAAATAAATTACAATTATATTTCTTAAAATAATCAAATGTAAATTATTTTTAAAACAAGTTAAAAATCTTACTTTAGGTTCAATGAAAATTAAAATATCCACTATTTTTAAACTCACTGTCATTTAATTCACTAAAAGCCTTAAAATATTTAGTTATGTAGGAAGTCACGGGTTTTGAACTAATTAAAAATTTTGAACGAATCAAATGTGGTATCAAAGTTTTCTCTTTTAATGTCTAATATTAAACTTTCCCTTGTACTCAAACCTCCCCCTGTGTTAATTAATGTATGCTCATTAAAAGTACATCATTTCTTAAACTCTATAAGAACTAAGCAGGGCAACATTTCTTAAGAAATCTGAGAGCTGGCTGTTTACTGAAGGGCTTTATCTTTAGATAAGCACAAGCTTTAAGCCAGGTGCTAGTCATTTGTGTCTTGTTAATTTCCAAAACAAACAGAGGAGAGTGCCGTGCTATTTCCATTACACACACTACACCATTAGGACCAGGGTTTATGAGCTTGACATTGCTCCAGGAATAAAGGTTTCATTCCTCACTGAAATAAAATAACCTGCCACATAACTCAGCAATGTGGAACTTCTGAAAAATGTTGTCATGTTAAACATGGTCATATTTTTAAAGTCTCCATTATGCCAAAACAAAGGCCATTTGCTGTAAAGAACTCACTCTGGGCACAGAAAACTCTCACATGGGCCTCAGACTTACCTCATGGCTATGTCATATGATTCCGGATGAATACAAGTTTGGTCCAAAGGATTTGGCTTTAGTACAGCATTCACTGCAGTTTTGCTCTTCTTCTTGCCTTGCTTCTCATTTGTGACTTCAACACCTGCTGAAGATGCCACAGCAACTCCCTGCATTTCACCTGCAGATTCAGTTTGCTGACTACTGTAACCATTCAAAACAACATGGGGGAGGGGGAGGGAGGGTTAGGGGAGAGGGAGGGAGGGTTAGGGGGTGGGCAGAAAAGAGTCTTTAATTTAAAATGTGCTTATTTCTCTGGCATATAAATATACAGAAACAGCAACTAGATTCTGACCATTCACTTCACAGAAATTACCACTTAGTTTAAACACTGTTAATAGGGTTTTCTGTTACTTAAAGCCAAAAACATTCTTAAGTGATTCTGCCTGTATAACTGGCACTCTAGGAGAGAACAGAGAAATGGAGGAAAATTAATTAAATAAGGAAAAGGAGAAGGTGATTTCTCAAAGCTGAAAAAAAAGCTCCCCAAAGAAATCTACTGAGTATAAAACAGAATGAATGGGAAAAGAATGAAAAAGACATTTTGACATATCATGGGGAAACTTTAGAATATAATTTTTAAAATTAAGAGAGAAAAATAAAACAGATTATTGAAAGGAACTAGAATCAGACTGGCATCAGTTTTCTCACTGACAAACATCAGATGCCAGAACACAGTGGAATAATATTTTAAAAGTCTGAGAGAAAATGATTTTGAATTGAGAATCATGTACCTAGCCAAAGTCGCAATCAAATTAAAATCACTTTCAGACATGTAAGGACTGAAGTACAACCCATATAATATACCCTTTCTAAAAAGAGTTTCTTAAGTATATACTCCAGCAAAAACAATGAATTCACGAAAATTGATAACGTGGGCTACAAGAAACAGTGATGAGCACAGAAACCATAAAATTATTAGGTTAAATAATTGCTCATGAATAATGTAGAAAATATATTACAAGGACAGTCTGAAACTAAAATCCCAGATCATCTCACCATAGCACATAGTGCTGAAGGGAGGAAGATTGGTAAAGAGACCTAAGGTTCTAGTCTTCTCCAGGAGGAAGACAGAGAAACCTATTAACTCCAGAGACCAATGCAAATCAAATTTAAAGATAATCACCAGAAGAATAAAAGTAAGATATACAAGCTGAAATCACTAAGAGGAGATAAAGGTGAGTAAGGAAGATAAGAGAAACAAGGAGAAAATGTGTTAACTGATAAATCCAACAAACAGCATGAAAGGAAAAGAATCAGAAGGCAGGAAGAGAAAATATATAATAAGATGGAAAATCAAGTTCAAACACATCAATAAATATAATAAATGTGAATGTATTAATAAGACTGAGCAAACCTAGAAAATCTATTTGTTTATAAGAGTCATGAAAAATTGAATGCCATAGAAAGTTTGAAAATAAAAAAATACCAAGCATATTCTGAAAAGGCAGATATAGCAACAATGCCAGCAAACAAAACAGATTTCAAAGTAAAAACATTCAATGAGATAGCAAGAGTCATTCTGAATAACAGTATGACCTATCAAGGAGATATAATAGTCATGAATCTTAAAGTCCTTCATTACCAGCTGAAAAAATTTAAGGCTTTAAAACAACCCAAATGTTCAGCAACAGGGCACTGATTAAATTATAGTCCATCTATAAATTAAATACTGTGCAGGCATTATATATAAATGATAATTTATATATAATGATATAAATAAATATATAAATCAATATGTAATATTTGGAAAGAGATCCAAGATATATTATTGAAACTAATAACACAAGTTTCAAATAGTGGTATAGCATGATTCCTTCTGTATGCATTTAAAAATAACAAACACGTTATTAATTTACATAAATTTATTTTCAGGAAGCAATATATAAGAAACTATTTTGAAGTGACAAGTTGAGGTGCCCTTTTTATTTAATTCTTTTTTATACTGTGAATTTTCTAACCAAGTGTTCAAAAAACAAAGTAAGAAACCTATTTTTTTTTTTCCTTCTGGGTTTGGTGGTCTACTTAGAAAGAACTTCCACTACTCCAGCGGTCTGCAAAATTTACCCATGTTTTTTTCTGGTACTTTTACAGTTTTACTTTTTCCATTTAAGTGTATGATCCATTTGGAATTTATTTGGGTATAAGGTATGGGGTAGGACTGTAGCTTCTCCCACACATACAAAATTCCAGTTGTCAAAATGCCACTTACTGGATAATTAATCAATTTTTCCAACTATTTGAAATATCACCTTTATCATAAACTAAATTCCCTCTGGGTTTGATGTATTTCAGACTCTATTCTGTTCTACCTGTTTCTACATCAAAACCAAACTGCTTAATTACTATGGCTTTATAATATATTCTAGTATCCAGTGGGGCTGTTTTTTCCTTAGTCTTTTCCAGGAAAAAACAATTATTATTATAACTTTGTCAAAAGAAAAAAATACACATGAATGAATCAGGTAGTCCCAAAGAAGCAAATACATGAAAGCCATTCTTTCATGATTACAAAATGCTAAGAAGCTTACCAAATTTCTTTGCATTTGTGCTAACAGGATTAGAAAGCAAGGATTGAGCTCTTAATCGACACATCTGATAATTAATGCTTTGGCCAGTTTTCAGTGAGGAAGGGGCGGGGAAACCCAACTATGCTTAGGGTAAAAGCTGTCAGTATGAAGTGGTCATGGCGAAGTCCTCTTTGTTACCTTATCTTATACCAGTCCTTCCTACTTGTGGTGCTCCAATCACACTGGCCTTAGTTTCATGTCCTGAATACACCAAAGTTGGTCCTGCCTTAGGATGTTGCCCATGTACTGTTTGCTCTGCCTGGAATGCCCTCCTTCTAATCCCTGTGTGACTGGCTCCTTCATTTCATTCAAAACTCGGCTCAAATAACTTTTCAATGAATAACACATATAAAACAGTTTATTGCTCCCCAAAGGCAGTATCATACTGCTTTGTTTTAATTTTTATACCACTTATTACATCTGAAACTATTTATTTTTACTAGTTTATTTATTGTCTGTCTCATACATTAAAATTTAACTTCATGAGGCCAGGGAATTTGTTGATTTGCTCACTGCTGTATTCCCAGTGCCTAGCAAAGATTAGACAGTTGACACATATTGAATGAAGGAATGAACAAATAGACAGCTAGGATTTATGCCAGTGAGAAGGATGGGTAACAGAAAGAGAGGAGGTTGATAATAGAACAGACAGTGTACACTTCAATAATGACCTGCAAAATGTTCGAATATAATCCTGGTTGACTCTGATGAAACCAGCACACTGTTGGAAAGATTTTGGACCTAGCCCTTTCACTTTCTTCAGCTGTTCTCGGTTGATGAATGGCCCATTTTTCTCGCGCCATTCAATAATATTTTTGGCTCGGTTGGCATTGAGTCCAGCAATATGCCTAAAAAAATAAACAAAATGAGTAATGTGGCCAATGTAATTGTTCTAAGAGTACTGAAAGAAAAGATCTCATCTGAAAAGACAATGATATAAAACATTTGCATCATAAAAGCAACTACAATTACATCTTGTCATATGTCTCTACACTATTCACATTCCTTGTGTTTCTGAATCAAGTAATATTTCTGCCTATTCCTGGCTAGCTTACAAAGTGAGTTAGCAATAGAAGTTACAATAGCTACAGCTGCATTGTACTTTTCTATTTTTTTTATCAGCCTGTTCTCATTAGTAAAGACTTGAACTACAGAAAGGTACTTATTCATGATATAAAAACTTTATCATTACGTAGTTGGCTTGGTGTTAATTAGAGAATCTTAATTTTATTACAGAATTCCATATATGGCATTATGGAATGTTTGTCACTGTGGTCAAAAAGCAACACCTAACAATGCAAGGGATATTTTCTGCTATTCCAATTTCAAAGCAGAAAGATCCAGATTTTTATCCAGAGGTCCAGAGTTTCCTGCTGCATCAGCAGAGCTGTATAATAAATGCAAGACTAGGAACAAAAAAGCAGCTCTTCTACAGCCACAGGGGGAAAAAAAACATATAAGACATGATTTCAGTACAATGAAAATTTTGAGATGTGACTTGTGGAATCAAGGTAAAAATATGGTAACCATACCTTGAACCCTCAGGATTTATTTTTTGGTGACTGCCAGCTTTGACAGATGTAAGCAAGAGACTGAACTAGTGAAAAATATCTACTCTCCTGTGGTGGGAAACAGCTCTTTTCCATGTTAACCTAATTTAAATTCTATTAGTGACATTAATGCACTCGATAGTCACCATGTGTTCTTCACATTAGATTTCCAGTATTAAAAATAACATGAATTATTATAATTCTCTTCTTAAATGATGCCTTCCCCTCTGACTGATTACCTAAAGAAATGTATTAACTCATAGCTTTTCTATACCAGACAACTTTATACATGTGTCCCCTTGCTCTAGCTGAGTTTGAACTGTATAGCAAGTAAAACTCAAGATTCTGTGATCTTCAGCCACAGACTTCTTGTCTCACCTCAACAAAACTTCTGAACAGATGTTAATATCCACTCCCACAAAGCTGACACATTCTTCTACAACACTATCCAGTGTGGCCTTGAGTAGAGTCTGAGACACATCGTGCTGAAAAGACAAAGATCAAATATGAATCAAAAGTAAAGAACATGCAAAACAACACATTCACAGAAAGACAGACAAGATAAAAAGACAGAGGGCTATGTACCAGATGAAGGAACAAGACAAAACCCCAGAAAATTAACTAAATGAAGTGGAGAAAGGCAACCTTCCAGAAAAAGAATTCAGAATAATGACAGTGAAGATGATCCAGACCTTGGGAAAAAAATGGAGGCAAAGATTGAGAAGATGCAAGAAATGTTTAACAAAGACCTAGAAGAATTAAAGAACAAACAAATAGAGATGAACAATACAGTAACTGAAATGAAAACTACACTAGAAGGAATCAATAGCAGAATAACTGAGGCAGAACAGATAAGTGACCTGGAAGACAAAATGGTGGAATTCACTGCTGCGTAACAGAATAAAAAAGAAGGAAAAGAACTGAAGACAGCCTAAGACACCTCTGGGACAACATTAAACGCAACAACATTCGCATTATAGGGGTCACAGAAGGAGAAGAGAGAGAGAAAGGATCAGAGAAAATATTTGAATACATTATAGTCGAAAAGTTCCCTAACGTGGGAAAGGAAGGAGCCACCTAAGTCCAGGAAGCACAGAGTCCCATACAGCATAAACCCAAGGAGAAACACACCGAGACACATAGTAATCAAATTGGCAAAAATTAAAGACAAAGAAAAATTACTGAAAGCAGCAAGGGAAAAATGACAAATAACATACAAGGGAACTCCCATAAGGTTAACAGCTGATTTCTCAGCAGAAACTCTACAAGCCAGAAGGGAGTGGCATGATATACTTAAAGTCATGAAAGGGAAGACCCTACAACCAAGATTACTCTACCCAGCAAGGATCTCATTCAGATTCGATGGAGAAATCAAAAGCTTTACAGACAAGCAAAAGCTAAGAGAATTCAGCGCCACCAAACCAGCTCTACGACAAATGCTAAAGGAACTTCTCTAAATGGGAAACACAAGAGAAGAAAAGGACCTATGAAGCCAAACACAAAACAATTAAGAAAATGGTCATAGGAACATACATATCGATAATTACCTTAAACATGAATGGATTAAATGCCCCAACCAAAAGACACAGGCTTGTTGAATGGATACAAAAACAAGACCCATCTATATGCTGTCTACAAGAGACCCACTTCAGATCTAGGGACACATACAGACTGAAAGTGGGAGGATGGAAAAAGATATTCCATGCAAATGGAAATCAAAAGAAAGCTGGAGTAGCAATACTCATATCAGATGAAATAGACTTTAAAATAAAGAATGTTACAAGAAACAAGGAAGGACACTACATAATGATCAAAGGATCAATCCAAGAAGAAGTTATAACAATTGTAAGTATTTTTGCACCTAACACAAGAGCACCTCAATACATAAGACAACTGCTAACAGCTATAAAAAAGGAAATCGACAGTAACACAATAATAGTGGGGGACTTCAAGTAACGCCTCACTTACACCAATGGACAGATCATCCAAAATGAAAACAAATAAGGAAACAGAAGCTGTAAATGACACAAAAGACCAGATAGATTTAATTGATATTTATAGGACATTCCATCCAAAAACAGTAGATTACACTTTCTTCTCAAGTGCGCACAGAACATTCTCCAGGACAGATCACATCTTGGGTCACAAATCAAGCCTCAGTAAATTTAAGAAAATTGAAATCATATCAAGCATCTTTTCTGACCACAATGCTATGAGATTAGAAATCAATTAAAGGGAGAAAAACGTAAAAAACACAAACACATGGAGGCTAAACAATACGTTACTAAATAACCAAGCGATCACTGAAAAAATCAAAGAGGAAATCAAAAAATAACTAGAGACAAATGACAATGAAAACACGATGATCCAAAATCTATGGGATGCAGCAAAAGCAGTTCTAAGAGGGAAGTTTATAGCTATACAAGCCTACCTCAAGAAACAAGAAAAATCTCAAATAAACAACGTAACCTTACACCTAAAGGAACTAGAGAAAGTAACAAACAAAACCCAAAGTTAGCAGAAGGAAAGAAATCATAAAGATCAGATCAGAAATAAATGAAATAGAAACAAAGAAAACAATAGCAAAGATCAATAAAACTAAAGGTTGGTTCTTTGAGAAGATAAACCAAATTGATAAACCGTTAGCCAGACTCATCAAGAAAAAGAGGGAGAGGACTCAAATCAATAAAATTAGAAATGAAAAAGAAGTTACAACAGACACCGCAGAAATACAAAGCATCCTAAGAGACTACTACAAGCAACTCTATGCCAATAAATGGACAACCAGGAAGAAATGGACAAATTCTTAGAAAGGTATAACCTTCCAAGACTGAACCAGGAAGAAAAAGAAAATATGAACAGACCAATCACAAGTAATGAAATTGAAACTGTGATTAAAAAAAATCTTCCAACAAACAGAAGTCCAGGACTAGATGGCTTCACAGGTGAATTCTATCAAACATGTAGAGCAGAGTTAACACCCAGCCTTCTCAAAATCTTCCAAAAAATTGCAGAGGAAGGAACACTCCCAAACTCATTCTATGAGGCCACCATCACCCTGCCAAAACCAGACAAAGATATCACAAAAAGAGAAAATTACAGGCCAATGACACTGATGAATATAGATGCAAAACTCCTCAATAAAATACTAGCAAACAGAATCCAACAACACATTAAAAGGATCATACACCATGATCAAGTGGGATTTATCCCAGGGATGCAAGGATTCTTCAATATACACAAATCAATCAATGTGATAAACCATATTAACAAACTGAAGAATAAAAACCATATGATCTCAATAGATGCAGAAAAAGCTTTTGACAAAATTCAACACCCATTTATGATAAAAACTCTCCAGAAAGTGGGCATAGAGGGAACCTACCTCAACATAGTAAAGGCCATATATGACAAACCCACAGCAAACATCATTCTCAATGGTGAAAAACTGAAAGCATTTCCTCTAAGATCAGGAACAAGACAAGGATGTGCACCCGCACCAATATTATTCAACATAGTTTTGGAAGTCCTAGCCACAGCAATCAGAGAAGAAAAAGAAATACAAATTGGAAAAGAAGAAGTAAAGCTGTCACTGTTTGCAGATGACATGATACTATACATAGAGAATGCTAAAGATGCCACCAGAAAAATACTAGAGCTAATCAATGAATTTGGCAAAGTTGCAGGACACAAAATTAATGCACAGAAATCTCTTGTATTCCTATACACTAATGATGAAAAATCTGAAAGAGGAATTAAGGAAACACTCCCATTTACCACTGCAACAGAAAGAATAAAATACCTAGGAATAAACCTACCTAGGGAGACAAAAGACCTGTAGGCAGAAAACTATAAGATACTGATGAAAGAAATTAAAGATGATAACAACAGATGGAGAGATATACCATGTTCTTGGATTGGAAGAATCAATACTGTGAAAATGACTATACTACCCAAAGCAATCTACAGATTCAATGTGATCCCTAGCAAATTACCAATGGCATCTTTTACGGAACTAGAACAAAAAAAATCTTAAAATTTGTATGGAGACACAAAAGACCCCAAGTAGCCAAAGTGGTCTGGGAAAAAAACGGAGCTGGAGGAATCAGACTCCCTGACTTCAGACTATACTACAAAGCTACAGTAATCAAGACAATATGGTACTGGCACAAAAACAGAAACACAGATCAATGGAACAAGATAGAAAGCCCAGAGATACACCCACGCACCTATGGTCAACTAATCTATGACAAAGGAGGCAAGGATATACAATGGAGGAAAGAAAATCTCTTCAATAAGTGGTGCTGGGAAAAATGGACAGCTACATGTAAAAGAATGGAATTACAACACTCCCTAACACCACACACAAAAAGAAACTCCAAATGGATTCAAGACCTAAATGTAAGACCGGACACTATAAAACTCTTAGAGGAAAACATAGGAAGAACACTCTATGACATAAATCACAGCAAGATCTTTTTTGATCCACCTCCTAGAGTAATGGAAATAAAAACAAAATTAGACAAATGGGACCTAATGAAACTCCAAAGCTTTTGCACAGCAAAGGAAACCATAAACAAGACGAAAGGACAACCCTCAGAATGGGAGAAAATATTTCCAAATGAATCAATGGACAAAGGATTAATCTCCAAAATATATAAACAGCTCATGCAGCTCAGTATTAAAGAAACCAACAACCCAATCCAAAAATGGGCAGAAGACCTAAATAGACATTTCTCCAAAGAAGACATATAGATGGCCAAGAAGCACATGAAAAGCTGCTCAACATCACTAATTATTAGAGTAATGCAAATCAAAACTACAATGAGGTATCACCTCACACCAGTTAGAATGGGCATCATCAGAAAATCTACAAACAACAAATGCTGGAGAGGGTGGAGAAAAGGTAACCCTCTTGCACTGCTGGTGGGAATGTAAATTGATACAGCCACTATGGAGAACAGTATGGAGCTTCCTTAAAAAACTAAAAATAGATAGAATTACTATATGATCCAGCAATCCCACTACTGGGCATATACCCAGAGAAAACTATAATCCAAAAAGACACATGCACCCCTATGCTCACTGCAGCACTATTTACAATAGCCAGGACATGGAAGCAACCTAAATGCTCATTGACAGACCGGTGGATAAAGAAGATGTGGTACATATATACAATGGAATATTACTCAGCCATAAAAAGGAACGAAATTGGGTCACTTGTTGAGACATGGATGGATCTAGAGACTGTCATACAGAGTGAAATAAGTCAGAATGAGAAAAACAAATATCGCATATTAACGCATATATGTGGAACCTAGAAAAATGGTACAGATGAACTGGTTTGCAGGGCAGAAGTTGAGACACAGATGTAGAGAACAAATGTATAGACACCAAGGGGGGAAAGTGGAGGAGGGGGGTGGGTGGGGAGGGTGGTGTGATGAATTGGGAGACTGGGATTGACATGTATACACTGATGTGTATAAAACTGATGACTAATAAGGACCTGCTGTATAAAAAAATAAATAAAATAAAATTCAAAAATTCCAAAAAAACCACACCAAAGTTATGGTACACTGCAAAAAAAAAAGTAAAGAACATGCAGTTCTTGGACTAGTCTCCTTGCCTACACTACTGGTTGCAGGCTGAGACACAGCAAAGTAAATTTCTTCATTTCTTTCAGACACATATTAGCCAATGTAATTGAGCTGAACTTAAGGAATCTGTTTTTACTCTCTAAATTACTCATACACTTGACTCAAATATAACAGCACCAGTATTTTTCCCTTTTGTGAAATTCTGCCACAGCAGGGGTTCTCAAACTTTAGCTTGCCATCAAAATCACCTGCAGGGTTTGTTAAAACACAGGTTGCTGGGCCCCACATCCAGAGTCTTTGATTCAGTAGGTCTGAGGTGGGGCCTGAGAATTTGCATTCTAAGAAGCTCCGCAGTAATGTTGTGCCTGTTGGTTCTGGGAGCACATTTTGAGCCATACTGGTCACTATCATTCACGCACTGCCTTGTAGTCTTACCTTCACTTGCATATGTATTCTGTCCCTTAGTTATTAAGAGGAGAGAGTGAATTATAATAGGAAGCAGAACATGAATACCAGTAAGTTTGACAGTAAACCGAACTCTCTCATATTTCATGAAACTGAAGATACTATTGCTTATAAGAAGCACGATTATTTTATATACCACTAAGAAAGGAGATATACTACCAATTAAAGTATGACACAATGCTTTCTTGTTACTCAGAATTTTTGTTTTATAAAAATTAAAAGAACTCTTTTAGAGTTATTTAGAAAGTTTTAAAATCATATATCATGCATAGACAAAAAGGAAAATATAAGCAATTTAATCTGATTAAGGTATTCCTAAAATTTCTTCACATTAAACATTCAACTTTTCTGTATCACTTTTTAAACTCAGAGTCATAGATGTCCAAATTCTTCCACCCATTTTATCTTTTATGCTACTGAGCATCTAGATAATGCAGCACTTCTTAAAAGAGTAATACTCTATAGTTTCTGAGATTTTCTTTCAAGCTGTCAGATGCTCATTCTGTAGTCCTACCTTAATCTCAACACAAGAGATTTTAGACAGCAACAGAACTCCTACTTTTCCTTAAAGGTCCTCAAATATTTCTTTGTTCAATAGTTTATTGACTAGAACAGTGAAGAGTCTACAGTTCAGCCAGTCTGCAGTTCAGCCATGTCTCCAGGATTCACAATCAAATTCACGCAGAAGCTACACCATGATTTGCCACAGGGACAACAGCAACCAGAGGACATCATTAATTGGAAGATGAATCCTACTATCAGAGTGGTAAAATGTGAGAAAATATGCATCTTACAATTGATGAAATGCAGTATCTGAATAACTATTTGTTGGTTAATTGAAGCCAGATTACCACAGTGAATGGTTCTAAACACTTGATGTTATTCACAATTCTAAAATTAAAGATCCTCTGTTAATGTTCCCAGACATGAAACTGTTGTTCAGCATTCTTCTCCTCTCCATATGTCTTAAGGAATCAAGGACAGCTTTGATAACCTTAAAGTCTTAGGAAGACGATATAGTAAATAGACTCTCTAGGTATTGTGATTACACTATTATCATTTAATAACAGCTGAAGTTTTTGATCTGCCAGACTGTTTTTGTTTTTCAGAGGTAACCTAGTTGGTAACTACTCAGACCACAGCTTAAAAATATAGACACAATTATAAAAATCTAATAATATAATCATGAAAAATGTCATAAAGTAGAACCCAAGACCTCACTGAGAACCTGATTATTTATGAGCCACAGCTTTTAAGAAGCTGGATAGTCTTTTCTGTGTCTAAGTAGATGAGAATCAGCCAAATGAAAAGGGGACTTTACCAAATGAGAGGGCAGAAGATGGGTGACAATATAGAGGCAAGTACAATGAAAGTAACAAGAAAAAATATTTGAGGAAAGAGACATAACTTTAACCAAATAGGAAAAACTAAGAGTAATAGTTAGGGGTCGTTAGAATAAATGCAAACAACTCCACATACTTCCAAACACAACAGATGCTTAGGATATCTAAATGAGTAGCAGTCCCTATAGCAGACAATCTTGGTTGCCTATCCTACCTCTAGTCTCCAACCCCCTTTTCCTCCTTCCAAACAGAAGCCTGATTGTGTTTCATGCATCCACTCAACCTCTGTAAGGCCACATGCTTTAGGGAAGCTGGCCCTATTTCCAGGAGATGATAATGACCGGTTAAAACCAATGGTTTTCAAACTGAGGCTTGTGACCAATTAGTGGGTCATAAAGTTAATTTGGTGGCTTGCCACACAGCATTAAAAAAATCAATAAAGAAATAGAATAGACCACATCAAGTCTGTTGCACATATCCTTAACATGGAATGAACAGTGTAATAAAAAAAAATGCAGCCAACTGAGACTATCATGTGAGTAGAATATATAAACTGGCCAGGAACATGTGTTTTGTTCACTGATGTCTCATTTGACCTTTTGATAAATGATGGTCCCTTTGACCATGGATTGATAGAGAGGTTAAAGAGTAACTTTACAGAGTTATGAAGCAAAGTATTTTAAAAAGTAAGTCAGAAAAGGAAAAACAAATATCGTATGTATGAATGCATATATGTGGAATCTAGAAAAACGGTATAGATGATCTTATTTGCAAAGCAGAAAGAGAGAAACAGATGTAGAGAACAAATGTATGGATACCAATGGGGAAAGGGTGGGTGGGTGGGAGGAATTGGGAGATTAGGATTGACACATACATACTATTGATACTATGTATAAAATAACTAGGGAGGACCTTCAAGATGGTGGAGGAGTAACACGTGGAGATCACCTTCCTCCTCACATATACATCAAAAATACATCTACATGTGGAACAACTCCTACAGAACACCTACTGAATGCTGGCAGAAGACCTCAAACTTCCCAAAAGGCAAGAAACTCCCCACGTAGTTGGGTAGGGCAAAAGAAAAAAGAAAAAACAGAGACAAAAGAACAGGGACGGGACCTGTACCTCTGGGAGGGAGCTATGAAAGAGGAGAAGTTTCCACACACCAGGAAGCCCCTTCACTGGTGGAGACAGGGAGTGGCAGCTGGAAAGCTTCGGAGCCACGAAGGAGAGCGCAGCTACAGGGGTGCAGAGGGCAAAGCAGAGAGATTCCCGCAGAGGATTGGTGCCAACCAGCACTCACCAGCCTGAGAGTCTGCTCACCCGCTCACCCGCCGGACTGGGTGGGGGCTGGGAGCTGAGGCTCCGGCTTTGGAGGTCAGACCCCAGGGAGAGGACTGGGGTTGGCTGCGTGAACACAGCCTGAAGCGGGGGGGCTAGTGCTAGTGCTAGCTGGGAGGGAGTCCGAGAAAAACTCTGGAACTGCCTAAGAGGCAAGAGAATATTGTTTCAGGGTGCGCGAGGAGAGGAGATTCAGAGCATCACCTAAACAAGCTTCAGAGATGGGCAAAAGCCGTGGCTATCACCACGGACACCAGAGAAGGGCATGAGATGCTAACACTGCTGGTATAGCCACCAAGAATCCTGTGTACAAGCACAGGTCACTATTCACACCTCCCCTCGCAAAAGGCCGTTCATCCCGCCACTGCCAGGGTCCTGTGATCGACGGACAACTTCCCCGGGAGAACGCACGGCATGCCTCAGGCTGGTGCAACATCATGCTGGCCTCTGCCGCCACAGGCTCGCCCAGCATTCCGTACCCCTCCTTCCCCCGGGCCTGAGTGAGCCACAGCCCCCTAATCAGCCACTCCTTTAACCCCCTCCTGTCTGGGCAAAGAACAGACGCCAGAGGGCAACCTACATGCAGAGGCGGGTCCGAATCCAAAGCTGAACCCTAGAAGCTGTGCCAACAAAGAAGAGAAAGGGAACTTTCTCTGTACAGCCTCAGAGCAGCATATTAAAACTCCACAATCAACTTGATGTACCCTGCATCTGTGGAATACCTGAATAGAAAACAAATCATCCCAAAATTGTGGCCGTGGACTTTGGGAGCAACTATAGACTTGGGGTTTGCTGTATGCGACTGACTATTTTCTGATTTTTATGTTTACCTTAGTTTAGTTTTTGGCACTTGTTATCATTGGTGGATTTCGTTCCTGGTTTGGTTGCTCTCTTCTCCTTTTTTTAATTACTATTTTTATTTTAATAATATATTAAAAATTCTTTATTTTAATAACTATAATTAATTTATTCTTTCTTTTTTTCTCCCTTTTATTCTGAGCTGTGTGGCTGACAGGGTCTTGGTGCTCCGGCCGGAGCCTCAGGCCTGAGCTTCCGAGGTGTGAGAGCCAAGTTCAGGACTTTGGTCCACCAGAGACCTCCTGGCCCTATGTAATATCAATTGGCATGTCTTCATCTCAACACTAAGACTCAGGTGCACTCAACGAACAGAAAGCTCCACTGCTGGATGCCCCATGCCAAACAACTAGCAAGACAGGAACATAACCCCACCCATTAGCAGAGAGGCTGCCTAAAATCATAAGTTCACAGACATCCCCAAACATACCACCGGACGTCATCCTGCCCACCAGAAAGACAAGATCCAGTCTCATCCATGAGAACATAGGCACCAGTCCTCTCTACCAGGAAGCCCAGACAACCCACTGAACCAACCTTACCCACTGGGGGCAGACACCAAAAACAACGGGAACTATGAACCTGCAGCCTGCAAAAAGGAGACCCCAAACACAGTAAGGTAAGCAAAATGAGAAGACAGAGAAATACCCAGCAGATGAAGGACCAAGGTAAAAACCCACTAGACCAAAAAAATGAAGAGGAAATAGGCAGTCTACCTGAAAAAGAATTCAGAGTAGCTATAGTAAAGATGTTCCAAAATCTTGGATATAGAATGGAGAAAATACAAGAAATGTTTAACAAGGACCTAGAAGAGCTAAAAGGCAAACAAACAATGATGAATAACAAAATAAATGAAATTTAAAATTCTCTAGAAGGAATCAATAGCAGAATAACTGAGGCAGAAGAATGGATAAGTGACCTGGAAGATAAAATAGTGGAAAAAGCTACCACAGAGCAGAATAAAGAAAAAAGAATGAAAAGAATTGAGGACAGCATCAGAGACCTCTAGGACAACATTAAACGCACCAACATTCACATTATATGAGTCCCAGAAGAAGACGAGAAAAAAAAAAGGGAGTGAGAAAATATTTGAAGAGATTATAGTTGAAAACTTCCCTAACATGGGAAAGAGAACAGTAAACTAAGTCCATAAAGAGTCCCATACAGTGACATATATACACTAATAGGTATAAACTGGATAACTAATAAGAACTTGCTGTATAAAAAAATAAATAAAATTCTAAAAAAAAAAAAAAAAAAAGCAGCAAGGGAAAAGCAACAAATAACATACAAGGGAATCCCTATAAGTTTAATAGCTGATCTTCCAGCAGAAACTCTGCAAGCCAGAAGGAAGTGGCAGAACATATTTAAATGGATGAAAGGGAAAAACCTACAACCAAGATTACTCTACCCAGCAAGGATCTCATTCAGATTCGATGGAGAAATTAAAACCTTTACAGACAAGCAAAAGCTGAGAGAATTCAGCACCACCAAAGCAGCTTTAAAACAAATTCTAAAGGAACTTCTCTAGGCAGGAAACACAAGAAAAGGAAAAGACCTAAGAAACAAACCCAAAACAATTAAGAAAATGGTAATAGGAACATATATATCGATAATTACCTTAAAGGTGAAAGGATTAAATGCTCCAACCAAAAGACACAGACTGGCTGAATGGATACAATAAGAAAACCCGTATATATGCTGTCTACAAGAGACCCACTTCAGACCTAGGGGCACATACAGACTGAAAGTGAGGGGATGGAAAAAGATATTCCATGTAAATAGAAATGAAAAGAAAGCTGGAATAGCAATCCTCCTATCAGACAAAATTGCTTTAACATAAAGACTGTTACAAGAGACAAAGAAGGACACTACATAATGATCAAGGGATCAATCCAAGAAGAGATAACAATTGTAAATATTTATGCACCCAACATAGGAGCACCTCAATACATAAGGCAAATGCTAACAGCCATAAAAGGGGAAACTGACAGTAACACAATCATAGTAGGGGATATCAACACCCCACTTTCACCAATGGACAGATCATCGAAAATGAAAATAAATAAGGAAACACAAGCTTTAAATGACACATTAAACAAGATGGACTTAATTGATATTTATAGGATATTCCATCCAAAAACAGAATACACTTACTTTTCAAGTGCTCATGGAACATCCTCCAGGATAGATCATATCTTGGGTCACAAATCAGGCCTTGGTAAATTTAAGAAAGTTGAAATCATATCAAGTATCTTTTCCAACCACAATGCTATGAGACTAGATATCAATTACAGGAAAAAAACTGTAAAAAATACAAACATATGGAGGCTAAACCATATGCTACTAAATAACCAAGAAATCACTGAAGAAATCAAAGAGGAAATCAAAAAATACCTAGAAACAAATGACAATGAAAACATGATGACCCAAAACCTATGGGATGCAGCAAAAGCAGTTCTAAGAGGGAACTTTATAGCAATACAATCCTACCTCAAGTAACAAGAAAAACCTCAAATAAACAACCTAAGCATACACCTAAAGCAATTAGAGAAAGAAGAACAAAAAAACCCCAAAGTTAGCAGAAGGAAAGAAATCATAAAGACTGGATCAGAAATAAATGAAAGGGAAATGAAGGAGAAAGTAGCAAAGATCAATAAAACTAAAGGCTGGTTCTTTGAGAAGATAAACAAAATTGATAAGCCATTAGCCAGACTCATCAAGAAAAAAAAGGGAGAAGACTCGAAACAACAGAATTAGATGAAAAAGAAATTACAACTGACACTGCAGAAATACAAAGGATCATGAGAGATTACTGCAAGCAACTATATGCCAATAAAATGGACAACCTGGAAGAAATGGACACATACTTAGAAAAGCACAACCTTCCAAGACTGAATCCAGAAGAAATAGAAAATATAAACAGACCAATCACAAGCACTGATATTGAAACTGTGATTAATAATCTTCCAACAAAAGCTCAGGACCAGATGGCTTCACAGGCGAATTCTATCAAAGATTTAGAGAAGAGCTAATACCTATCTTTCTCAAACTCTTCCACAATATGGAAGAGGGAGGAACACTCTCAAACTCACTCTACGAGGCTACCATCACCCTGATAACAAAACCAGACAAATATGTCACAAAAAAAGAAAACTATAGGCCAAGATCACTGATGAACATTGATGCAAAAATCCTCAACAAAATACTAGCAAACAGAATCCAGCAGCACAATAAACGGATCATACACCATGATCAGTGGGGTTTATCCCAGGAATGCAAGGATTCTCCAATATGTGCAAATCAATCAATGTGATACACCATATTAAAAAAACTGAAGGATAAAAACCATATGATCATCTCAACAGATGCAGAAAAAGCTTTTGACAAAATTCAACACCCATTTGTGATTAAAAAAAAAAAAAACTCTCCAGAAAATAGGCATAGAGGAAACTTACCTCAACATAATAAAGGCCATATATGACAAACCCACAGCCAACATTGTTCTCATTGGTGAAAAACTGAAACCATTTCCTCTAAGATCAGGAAGACAAGGTTGCCCACTCCCACCACCATTATTCAACATAGTTTTGGAAGTTTTAGCCATGGCAATCAGAAAAGAAAAAGAAAAGGAATCCAAATCAGAAAAGAAGAGGTAAAACTGTCACGTTTGCAGATGTCATGATACTATACATAGAGAATACTAAAGATGCTACCAGACAACTACTAGAGCTGATGAATTTGGTAAAGTAGGATACAAAATTAATGCACAGAAACCTCTTGAATTCCTATACACTAATGATGAAAAAGGAATTAAGTAAACACTCCCATTTACCATTGCAAGAAAAAGAATAAAATACCTAGGAATAAACCTACCTAAGGAGACAAAAGTCCTATATGCAAAAAACTATAAGATACTGATGAAAGAAATTAAAGATGATACAAAGAGACGGAGAGACATACTATGTTCTTGGATTAGAAGAATCAACATTGTGAAAATGATTATACTACCCAAAGCAATCTACAGATTCAAAGCAATCCTTATCGAACTACCATTTATCACAAAACTAGAACAAAAAAATTTCACAATTTGTATGGAAACACAAAAGACCCTGAATAGCCAAAGCAATCTTGAGAAAGAAAAACAGAACTGGAGGAATCAGGTTCCCTGACCTTAGACTATACTACAAAGCTACAGTAATCAAGACAGTATGCTACTGGCACAAAAACAGAAATATAGCTCAATGGAACACATATGGTCATGTTACCTTTGATAAAGGAGGCAAGAGTATATAATGGAGAAAAGACAGCCTCTTCAATAAGTGGTGCTGGGAAAACTGGACAGCTACATGTAAAAGAATGAAATTAGAACACTTCCTAACACCATACACAAAAATAAACTCCAAATGGATTAAAGACCTAAATGTAAGGCCAGACACTCTAAAACTCTTCGAGGAAAACATAGGCAGAACACTCTATGACATAAATCACAGCAAGAACCTTTCTGACCCACCTCCTAGAGAAATGGAAATAAAAACAAAAATAAACAAATGGGACCTAATGAAACTTAAAAGTTTTTGCACAGCAAAGGAAACCATAAACAAGACGAAAAGACAACCCTCAGAATGGGAGAAAGTATTTGCGAAAGAAGTAACTGACAAAGGATTAATCTCCAAAATATACAAACAGCTCATGCAGCTCAATATAAAAAAAACAAACAACCCTATTCAAAAATGGGCAGAAGACCTAAATAAACGTTTCTCCAAAGAAGATATACACATTGCCACAAAACACATGAAAGGATGCTCAACATCACTAATCGTTAGAGAAATGCAAATCAAAACTACAATGAGGTATCACCTCACACTGGTCAGAATGGCCGTCATCAAAAAAATCTACAAAAAATAAATGGTGGAGAGGGTGCGGAGAAAAGGGTACCCTCCTACACTGCTGGTGGGAAAGTAAATTGATACAGCCACTATGGAGAACAGTATGGAGGCTCCTTGAAAAACTACAAATAGAACTACCATATGACCCAGCAATCCCACTACTGGGCATATACCCTGAGAAAACCATAATTCAAAAAGAGTCATGTACCACAATGTTCACTGCAGCTCTATTTGCAACAGCCAGGACATGGAAGCAACCTAAGTGTCCACTGACAGATGAATGGATAAGGAAGATGTGGCACATATATACAATGGAATATTACTCAGCCATAAAAAGAAACAAAATTGAGTTATTCATAGTGAGGTGGATGGACCTAGAGTCTGTCATAGAGAGTGAAGTCAGAGAAAAACAAGTACTGCATGCTAACACATATATATGGAATCTAAAAAAAAAAAAAAATTCTGAAGAACCTAGGGGCAGGACAGGAATAAAGATGCAGAAGTAGAGAATGGACTTGAGGACATCGAAGGGGGAAGGGTAGGTTGGGACGAAGTGAGAGAGTAGCATTGACATATATACACTACCAAATGTAAAATAGATAGCTAGTGGGAAGCAGCCGCACAGCACAGGGAGACCAGCTCAGTGCTTTGTGACCACCTAGAGGGGTGGGATAGGGAGGGTGGGATGGAGACACAAGAGGGAGGGGATATGGGGATAAATGTATACATATAGCTGATTCACTCTGTTATGCAGCAGAAACTAACACACCATTGTAAAGCACTATACTCCAATAAAAATTAATTTTAAAAAAAGTTTGAGAAGTTTATCATCTATTGGCAAAATGCTTTCTTTAAACCAGGTTTAGTTAAAAACTTTCAGTGTATTTTTCAGAAAGGAAGTTATTGAGTATAACTTTTTTCAAATTATCAGCAATTGTAATATTTAAACTGAGTTAGTACAAGTTGTCTTTAAAGTGAATCTTTTAAACTTTGAAGAAAAAAAAATAATAAAGCAAGCTCAACCACTAGATTTAGAAGTACTAATAGCAACAAAATTGAGAGGAAATGTTGACTCCATCAGCAAACTTTGATTTGATTTGAACCACATTTTAAATAGGAAAAAACAAACAAGCAAACAATGATTTTTTTCTATCTTTATTGGAGTATAATTGCTTTACAATGTTGTGTTAGTTTCTGCTGTACAACAAAGTGAATCAGCTATATGTATACATACATCCCCACATCGCCTCCCTCCTACCCTCCCTGTCCCACCCCTCTAGGTCATCACAAAGCACCGAGCTGATCTCCCTGTGCTATGCAGCAGCTTCCCACTAGCCATCCATTTCACATTTCATAGTGTATATATGTCAATGCTACTTTCTCACTTCGTCCCAGCTTTCCCTTTCCCCGCCGTGCCCTCAAGTCTCTTCTCTACATCTGCGTCTTTATTCCTGCCCTGCCACTAGGTTCATCAGTACTGTTTTTTAATATTCCATATATATGTATCAGCATACGGTATTTGTTTTTCTGTTCCTGACTTACTTCACTCTCTATGACAGACTCTAGGTCCATCCACCTCTCTACAAATAACTCAATTTCGTTCCTTTTTATGGCTAATATTCCATTGTATAAATGTGCCACATCTTCTTTCTCCATTCCTCTGTCGATGGACACTTAGGTTGCTTCCATGTCCTGGCTGTTGTAAGTAGTGCTGCAGTGAACATTGTGGTACATGACTCTTTTTGAATTATGGTTTTCTCAGGGTATATGCCCAGTAGTGGGATTGCTGGATCATATGGTAGTTCTATTTTTAGTTTTTTAAGGAACTCCATACTGTTCTCCATAGTGGCTGTATCAATTTACTTTCCCACCAGCAGTGTAGGAGGGGTCCCTTTTCTCCACACCCTCTCCAGCATTTATTGTTTCTACATTTTTTGATGATGGTCATTCTGACTGGTATGAGTTGATACCTCTTTGTGGTTTTGACTTGCATTTCTCTAATGATTAGTGATGTTGAGCATCTTTTCATGTGTTTGTTGGCAATCTGTATGTCTTCTTTGGAGAAATGTCTATTTAGTTCTTCCACCCATATTTGGATTGGGTTGTTTGTTTTTTTGACAGTGAGCTGCATGAGCTGTTTGTATATTTTGGAGATTAATCCTTTGTCAGTTGCTTCGTTTGCAAATATTTTCTCCCATTCTGAGGGTTGTCTTTTCGTCTTGTTTATGGTTTCCTTTGCTGTGCAAAAGCTTTTAAGTTTCATTAGGTCCCATTTGTTTATTTTTGTTTTTATTTCCATTTCTCTAGGAGGTGGGTCAGAAAGGATCTTGCTGTGATTTATGGCATAAAGTGTTCTGCCTATGAACAAAGTTGATTTTAAAAGTGATTTTACAAACACAGAAAACAATAAAAATGACAGACCTCAGATGCATTGTCAGTAATGATGTTTAAATGACAGTTTAAAACCTTCAAAATTAAAAACCAAAGAAAAACATCCCCACCAGAATGGCTAAAATGAAAAATATGAAAAATACCAAGTACTGATAAGGATGTGAAGCAGCTGGAATGCTCAAAATATCATCATGATAAATGCATGTTAGGTCAGATACGCAAGCCAAGGCAGCTGTATGGGGGATTTATTTTGTATGGTTTAAATATAACTTCACATAAAACTGAATCAAATATATGTACACAATGTAAAAATGCATTATTGTTCAATATAAATTAAACTAGGTAACTTCAAAGGAATAAAAAATGAAAATTCCTAGAAACAAAGAACTTACCAAAACTAACTCAAGAAGAAATAAGAAAATCTTAATACACCTATCAAAAATCTCCCAGAAAAGAGAAGTCTAGGACTGGATAGCTTCATTAATGAATTCTACCATATATTTAAAGACGAACTAACACTAATCCTTCTCAAGCTCTTCCAGAAATATAAATGAGGAGGGAACATCTCTTAACTCATTCTGTGAGGTCAGCATTACTCTGATATCAAAGCCAAACAAAGACACCACCAGAAAAGAAAGCTATAGACCAACATTCCTTTTGAATATAGGTGCAAAAATCTTCAACAAAATACTAGCAAACCAAATCCAACAATGTATTGAAAGAAATAAACACCATGACATAGAATACATATCATGCATTCAGTGGATGTAAACTCAAGAACTAGATACATATTTTTTTCAGTTGAAAAACAATTTCTGTTGGCATTTTATAACTTAATTTTGAAATACCTTCAAATTTAGAAAAACCTGCAATAGTAGTATAAAGCATTTCCTTATAGCCTTCCTTCAAATAAATACATCAGTGTGTATTTCCCAATAACAAGGACATTGTATTACATACCATTGTATGATAAATAAAATCAGGTAAGTTATCATGAATGTAATATTATCTAATGCATAGGCCATACTTGAATTTCATCAATTGTCCCAATTCTACTTAACATCATTTTCTTCCCAGTCCAGAATTCAATCCAGGGTCACACATTGCATTTAGTTGTATCTTTTTATACTCTGTGCTAGGCAGCTTCCAAGATGCTTCCCAATGATCCCCAACTCCTAGTTTTCATGCATTTGTGTATCCTGTCTCCTTGAGTGTAGAATTCACTGATGATTCTTGCATGTATCAATTATTATTAAGATTATTTTACTACTCACAATTACCTATTTGTGTGAAAAAGTATTTATCTTGACTCAGTCAAAATTTAGAATAGGCTCAGTAGTGTACCATACAGTCTTACTGTCCTCATGTGTTCTGGACTGGAACAAATTCATGAATAGCTTATACTATATATTAAGTGTTTCCAAATTTTTGTATTTGAGGGTTTAAAAACCTTATATTTAAATATAAATAAAATAGTGTTTTAAGTTTATCATAGGTAGTAAGGATAAGTATTATATTGAGAAGCTTTTATTGTGAATTATGTTTGTATAGAAAGACATGTACATATACACAAATATATGTGTGATGAGTATCTTGATCATGGTACAAAATGTACTTCCTACTGTGCGTCATGATCAAAAGGTATGAAAAATAATGGTATAAACCAATCATAGTGGTCCCATTCCATTTACTCAATTAGGGCAAATGAAACGTGAGGGTAAATCTGATGGGGTCTTCAGAAAGAGACTTCACTGTCGTAAATATAGACCCTTATGAAGAGCTGGTCTTTTCTTCTTTTCATTCAAGTACGACTCCTGCAGCCAAAGTAAGCATTATATTATGTGATTGGGACCAGCTTGAGGACAAAGCTGACTCAGTGAGTATGGCAGGTGGCACACATGGAAAGACTTTGGTTCTTTCCTGAAATACTGTATTGACAAGTTCTGGACTCACCCCTCCTCTGACCTTCTAGTAATGAAATTTCCTTATTGTTTAATAAAGAATAATAAATTTCCTTATCATTCAAGCCACTCGCAGTTGGGATCTCTGATGTTTTTCTAACTGAAGCAATCATTTTATTTAGGGGCTTGAAGTCCAGTGGGAAGACTAAAGCAACAAAAACAACTAACAATAACCATACTACCAAAGCCCTTGAGATTTTACTGTCAGGCACTGTTATAAGTCTTCTATAATATTACCTAATTTAATCCTCAAAAGAATTATATAAGGGCTTCCCTGGTGGCGCAGTGGTTGAGAGTCCACCTGCCGATGCAGGAGACACGGGTTCGTGCTCCGGTCCGGGAAGATCCCACGTGCCGCGGAGCGGCTGGGCCCGTGAGCCGTGGCCGCTGAGCCTGCGCGTCCGGAGCCTGTGCTCCGCAACGGGAGAGGCCACATAAGTGAGAGGCCCGCGTACCACCAAAAAAAAAAAAAAAAAAAAAAAAAAAAAAAGAATTATATAAGACGTATGTGTATGATTTCATGCATCTTCATATATAAGAATTTATTCTAAGGAAATAGCAAGACAAATGTGCAAAGGGGTGTGTGTGTGTGTACACAATCTAAAAATTCACCCAGAAGGTACTGGTACAAATAAATTATGGAATAACCACAACATGAACTATTATGAAGTCATTAAAAAACATAAGGCAGAACAGCTATTTTACCAAAATGCCCTGTAAGAAAAAAGATCCAGGATAACAACATACTGAGTTGAAATACTTTTTAAGTCCTCTAGCATCTAGACTCATGTAAGAAAAATTTCTGCTATCATCTATAATCCTGGATTTTGCCTACATTCTTCTCCAACTTTTTGCTTAGAAAAGCACTAAAGAGTTAATAGTATTTTCTAAAAGTAAAAATCATATATGTTTAGGGAAGGGAATACTGAACAAAGTTCCATATTGTCCTCATAATAATGTTTCTGACATTAAAGTAGCGGCATTGATTTTGTCATTCTAAAAACATTTTCTAAGCAACTATTATGTACCAGACACTGTGCTAGTTGTGCTCGGTGTTGAAAGTACAGGAAAAAGCATATGAATTTCATGTCTTCAAGAAGCTCAGCTTACATTTGCTGAAAGCTGGGCTGTGACACATCATTCTACTGGCAGTCATGAGTATAAGAGGCAAGAGGACCCTAGGACTGATTGTACTAACTGTCAAAGACTTGATGCCAGGAAAGATGAATTGTTCCATTTTTTAAAAGTAACCTAACTCTGAATTTCGGGGCAAGTTATTTGAATTTTATAAACAGACTGTTCGAATTCAAGGAAACATTATTTGGGCCATTAGATTTTTACCTAAAATTTATGAGATTTTTAAAAAGGAATATAAGCAGTCATTTATGCTAGTCAGCTTTTTTGAGGTCAGAATCCACATTGTTATTATTGTTCTACGACAAACTTCTAAAGAATTGCTGATCCAAACTGCTCTTTTTTTTTGGTCCTAAGCACTAAAATTATCTCACAATTAGTTTTAAAAATCATTCCAGATGAAACATTGTCTATGGACTATAGCAACAAAATTTCACTTTGTATACCATATACATTTTAGGTTTATTCCCAAGTGGTTTTCTGATGCAATATTCTTGAGTATTTTCTTTAGCAATTATCACTCACTCATCTTCCTTCCTATCCCTTACTATTGCCAAAATATAAAATGCAGTTGGAAACTGAAGATGCAAAAAAGCTTTACAGGAAAAGTCTAGCCAATTTCAAATAAGACAAGTTTATTTCCTCATCTTACATCTACTTTTCTTTGATTGACATGTGACAGTTTAAAAGAGTCACCCAGAGGTGTGTGGGCTGAATGACCCATGAAAAACAGGACTGACAGAAGAATGGAAAACATGTGAGAAAACAGAATATGTATGCTTAAGAGTAGCTCTTCTTCCAAATCTTCAAATCCAGCATATGAGGTCATTATATAGTCCCTTTAAAGATTAAGACAACATTCAATACCATAGAAATACTGTGTTTAACACTATTTTTTAAAAGTAAAAATCACATATGTTTAGGGGAGGAAATATTAAACAAAGTTCCATATTTTCCTCATAATAATCTTTCTAAAAACATATGTGTCCTAACTCTACTGGATTATACATATTTACATGTAACAGACAAGCATTCTTGAAAAAAGTCTGGAAAAAGATTTTAAAAATATTTCTTTGTAAGCACAGTGTTTTAAAAACAAATTCTTTTAACACTAGCAGAACATTTTTGTTTTTTAAATGAATAAACTATAGGTACAATGAACAGCTCATTGTGCCTATGGGGCTCTGGGATTAAGATGGCAAAGGGCATTTCAGCACTGGAGGTACTTCTCTGAAAGATCTGGAAACATAGATTAAAGTACGGCCAGTGGTCATAACAGGTAAAAACAACATAGGAAGAGGTTCTCCTTGTAAATCCTCCTCCTCTGATAAAGCAGATGAAGGGTATGCTGAAGAATCCTTTATTGTTAACTCAGTATTTAGGCACCCAGTTGTCATTAACTGATACCATTTAATGTAAATCAATTAATTCGGGCTAACTTGATAGAAAGATCCCTAGGACAATGATTGTCTTCTCTGTTCTGCAGAAGACAAATGGAAGCTATTTTTAAAAAAATGAACCTTTCACCCTGACTCTGGGGCTAGAGTAGCTCCACTCCTAAGGCGTAGGTCTTCTGGGTCTCAAAGGAGTCCCCACAGTTGTTCAGTGAGGTCTCCCCACTCTGGATGACCAGAATTTCCATTTCCAGGACACTGTATAACCTCTGGAATCTCCATTCAGCACAAAACTTCAGCAGTTTTTATGCACTGGCATTATGGAATCTTGGCCTACAAATATGCACCTTAATATCTGGTAAAAGACCTATTTGAAAAAAACAAACAAGACTTCTACTTTTAGCTATGATGGAGTAATTGGTACCAGAGTACTTTTCCCACCATGAACAACTATAAAACTGGGTGAAATATATTTGGTGACTACTTTTAGATGTTAGACAACTGGCAGTGCAGGACTATGATTCTAGAGAGAGGGAAACTACATAAGTTGAGCCTCCACAATTGCCACAATCTCTTTCTGAAGAGACTTTATAGACTGTGGCACAGGGAGGTGGCAGACGCAGATCACAGCAGTTTTACTGAGCTGGGGAAGCAGAGACTAGAGTTCAAGATTGCTGAAGTGACTGGAATTTTAAGAGTAGTGTACCAGAGGGAATGGAGCTTTGAAGAGCAGAACTCCAGAAATCTGTATGAGGCCCCTAATGTATTTAGCTAAATACTAAGCTACATATACCCAGGGCACCAGGACAAGACTCTACAAACCAGGCAAAAAACAGCTGTCTGGAAGTTTGAGGCTATACAGAGATTCCTGTGATTGCAGATCTGGGAGACATAGGATGTTCTACCAGTCATAGTGGGGAGACCTCACTGATCACCCAGATACTCTGTTGATACCTCAGCAAGGCCAGGGCTTAGAAGTGGGGCCACTCTAGTCCTAGAGTAAGGGCTACTCTACACCCATCCTAACAAAATTTATAAAACAATCCTTTCCAGACTGGCTCATTGGTATACTTTACCAAACATTTAAGGAAAAAAATCATACCAATTCTTTACAATCTTTTCCAGAAGATAAAAGCAGCTTTATTCATAATTGCCAAAACTTAGAAGCAACTAAGATGTTCTTCAGCAGGTGAATGAATAAATAACTGTGGTACAACCAGACAATGGAATATTATTTAATACTAAAAAGAAATGTGCTTTCAAGCCATGGAAAGACATAGAGGAACCTTAAATAATATTATTACTATATGAAAAGAAGCCAATCTAAAAAGGCTGTGTACTGTATGATTCCAACTCTGTCACATTATGGAAAAGGCAAAACTATGTGGACAATAAAAAGATCATTGGTTGCCTGGGGTCAGAGAGGAGGGAGGAAGGGATTAGCATAGCTCAGAGTATCTTTAGGATAGTAAAACTGTTCTGTATGATACTATAATGGTGGATCCATATCATTATACATTTGTCAAAATCCACAGACTGTACAACACCAAGAATAAACCTTAATATAACTATGAACTTTGGGTGATAATGATGTGTCAATATAGGTTCACTGAATGTAACAAATGTATCACTCCAGTGTGGGATGCTGATAGTGGAGGAGATTGTGCATATGTGGAGATGAGGGGTAATGGAAAGTCTGTCTTTCCACTCAATTTTGTTGTAAACCTAAAAACTGTTCTTAAAAAAAGTTTAAAGTTTATTTAAAATGACATAATAATCCTTGCAAGATTCAATCTGATCTGATAATAAATTAACTGATTGCCAGAACAAAATTCAACACTCTAAAAGAAGACAAAACTTGTACTCCCAAGAACATAACATCCACAATGTCCACCATATAATAAAAAGTAACTAGGCACAGAAAGAAGCAGACAAATATGACCCATAACAGAGTGAAAGTGAAGAACAGTCAGTGAATAGGAACCAATGTAGGATAACCCAGAGGTTGAAAATAGCAAATAAGAACTTTAAAGCACTTAAAGGAAAACAAGGTCATAAATGAATAGATGGGAAATAGCAGCAGAGAAATGGAAGCTATAATAAATAAACAAATGGAAATTCCAGATCTGACAATATAGTATCTGAAATGAAAAATTTACTGGAAGGGTTTAACAGCAGCTTAGAGATGAGTAGAAGAAAGGGTCAGTGAACATGAAGAGAGAGCCAACAGAAATTATCCTTTCTAAAGAACAGTGATAAAATGGGGCGGGGGGGGGGAGGAGCAGAGCCATAGTGACCTGTGAGACAATATCAAAATATCTAAACATGTGTAATCAGAGAAGAGAGAATAGGGTAGAAAAATATTTGAAGAAGTAGTGACTAAAATTTCCCCAATATTTTGAAAAACATAATGTATAGATCCAAGAAGTTCAGTGAATTCCCAAAAGGATAAATACAAAGAAAACCACACTTAGTAATACTGGAGTCAAACTGCTGGAAAACAAAGATAAGGAGAAAATCATGAAAGCAGGCAGAGAGAAAGAACACATTGCATATGGAGGAACAACAATATGTGAAATGGCTAACTTCTTATCTGAAACAACAGCAGTCAAGAGACAATGAAATGACATCTTTAAATGTTGCATTAAAAAACAAAAATAAAACAAACAAACAACCTGTCAACCCCAAATCCTGCATCTTTCAAAGATGAAGGAAAAATAAAGGCATTTTCAGGTAAATGAGAACTCCCAGCCAACAGACCAACACTACAAAAAATGTTAGAGAGAATTCTGAAGGTTAAAGAAAATTGATACCAGATGGTAAATGGTAAGTATGTGGATAAATATGTGACTATGCTCATGTGTATGTGTGTGTATATGTATCCTAATTTTACTTAAAAGACATATGACCATTTAAAGCAAAAATTATAGCACTATACTTTGGGATTTATATATATGAAAACAATCACACAAAGAAGAATGGAGGGTAGTGAGGTGGTATAATATTAACTCAGACTGTGAAAAGGTAAGAATATAAATTGTAATTCCTAGAGTAACCACTAAAAAAAAAAAAAAAAAAAAAAAAAAAGCATGAAATCTAGGTGGAAAGTCCATATAATTAAAATAGAAAGCTAAAAATTATTTAATTTTTTTTTTGTCAAAATAAGGCGGAAAAGGAAAAACACAGGATAGAAAAGCAGACAGGGCAAATAAGAAAAGAAACAAAAAAAAATGCAGACCTTAATTCAACTACATTAATACTTATATTAAATATTAATGACGTAAATGCTTCAATTAAAAGACAAAGATTGTCAATCAAGATATAACTATATACTGTCCCAAAGAGACACAGTAAATACAAACAAATAGGTTACAATTAAAAGAATGGAAAAAAATGTATCATGCAAACATTAAGACTACAAAAACTAAAGCAGCTATATTAATATCAAACAAAACAGAGAAAATGTGTATTATCTAATCACTTCAAGAGCTTCAAAACACTTGCAGCAATTCAACTGCTAAATGTTTACCTAAGGGAAAATTTTATAATATGGCCCTCCCAAATCTTATACAAGGATGTCTATAGCATTTTTATTCATTAATAGTCAAAAACTAGGAACAGCTTAGGTGGCCATCAATAGGAGAAAGGATTTTAAAATGTGTATTTTCATATAATGGAGTACTATTGTGCAACAAAAAAGAACAAATTGCTGATACATACGAAAACATAGATGAATTGAAAGAACTTGGGTGCAATGGGATACAAATTGTATACTGTCATATATGCAAAAATCTAGAACAGACAAAACTAATGTGTGCTGAAAAAGATCAGAACAGTGCTCTGTGTGTGGGAAGGGGCAGGAGTGAAATTTCTGGGATGATAGAAATGCTCTACATCTTCACAGATGTGGGTTATGTATTTGTCAAAACTCATTGCAGTGTATCGCTCTGTTCTTTTCTGTATGTAAATGATAACTTAAAAAAAACTATAAATAAACAAAAATCCAACCTAAGTTTCTGAACTAGAAACTAATTAGATCAGATAATCATTTTAGGAGGGATTGGTGATACCTTAACTATAGATCTCTTCAGGATTCATAACTCTAGAGCAGGTATCTGGGGTTTTTGTTCTTTGGAATCTGATAGAAGAGGTCCTCTCCAGGTGGCTCACCTCCTGAACCCAAAAGGTAATTCTTTTGTATATACAGTAATTTTCAAAGCCAGAATCATTCTCAGCATAGCTTTAGTAGACCACATGGGAACTTAGTTAATGAAAATAAGCATGCAGTTAAATGGCTCAAGCATGCTAGTTAGCTGCTTGTTTGGCTATCATTCCATAATTATTAACGTAAGATACTGATCCTGCCTTAAGAAGTTTCCCATGATGACTAAAATTTAAACAAAATGTATACTTCTTCATGAATCACGAAGCTAAAAAATGAGTCTTTTCATATGCTATCATAATAGCCCAGTGTTTAAATTTTAATCTAGTCAGGCTTTCATTCTGTCTTCTAGTAGGTGCTCCTATGTCCCCTAGTGGATACAGGTTGACATGGTGGAAGAAAGATAGGGGCAATACTGACTAAGTAAAGGTCCATAAATCCTAAATGTCTGCCTTGCCCACAGACTCCAAACCAGTGCCTCACACCATCATCTAATTTACTGTAAACAAAAAAAAAAAACATTAACACATCTAACTTAAGCTACACTTATCTGTCCCATGTGTGGTCATGTACAGGGCCTGGGCTAAAACATAATCTTGGCTTATGACATATGCACAAACAAATGCATACCAATTATCTAGCCATTTTGACCTAACATAATACAAAGGAGTCAACATTTCCACGGTAAATCTCTAGTTTTATAGATTTATAGATTAGTCATAAACATGGACTTCAGAAAAATTTAGGATGCAAAGATTAGCCACAAGAGGGAAATGTCCCTTCTAATAAATTAAAACATGGTGTGTAGGAAGTCTGATCTGCAACTATTGTTTGTATGGTACATCTATGAGAGAGGGAGAGAAATCGTTTTACACAGAAATTCTGACAGCCTGGTGTTTAAACTGTTTGGGGGTGAGGGACAGGGGTTAGCATTAAAAGGAGGTACTAATGCAAAGTAATAAAAGTTTTTTTCCTGCCCAAATGGTAGAAATTAGGTTCCTTATTAATATTTAATTAATAAGTTCTAAAGGTACATTTTCTCTCCCCCAATACACATACATATACTCATTTGTGGCCACACATGCAGCCAGATATGAATTGGCTTCCAGTCCATTAATATTACAGACTGTAAATTTTCCCCAATCACACCTGAGGCTGACACCACCAGCACAGGATCCACATCAATGTGTTTCCATGGGGGTAGAAGGTTAATACGGTAAGGTAAGTTTCCCTTTTGTTTGCAAGTCCCTTGCCTCTACATGACTATGACAACAGAGAGCCCAGGGCTCCACGGAACGTGAAATGATTACTCTATGCCTAGCCTCCTGCACTGGTGGGAGTGAAGACAGGGATCCAAAACTCTGCCCCCCACACCACTCTTAACCCCCCCGCCTATTTTATTTTTTTATCCGTAGTACTTATTATCATCTTCACACAGGTTTGTTGTGCGTATAAGTTAATAAATATTTATGTGTTGTTCATTGCTGTATCTTAGCACACAGTAGGCACTCACTACTGTTTTAATGTGTATTTCCTTGAAAACTGGTTTAATTGAGGATCTCTCTGCGAGTTTTCTGGCCATTTAGACTTTTCTCTGCATTCCCACTTCTTAACACCATGCTTCTTAACACATGGTAGGTACTCAATAAATTACAACTTAATTGGATAAAGGGAGGAACACCAGGGGCAAATTTCTAGCAGTTTTGCTTTTGGATACTTCTTGCTGAAGTTGGGAATTTGGTTTAAGAAAAAAGAGTTACCTTAAAATAAAAAGAGATATTAGTGACATGGAATTGCTTCAGGGCATTACAGCAATACAATTTAAATTCATATTATAGAAAAACTTTTTTAGCAGGAATCAATCAACAGCAAGCTCAGGTGATATTTTAAAATGAATATCTAAGATGCCCTAACACAACATGTTAAGACTGACCATGGACACAGGCTCTCTCACTCCAAGCCACCAAATCCTCTGGCAAATAGTTTCTGGTAGGTTTCTAGGTCAATAAAGAGTCCTGTTAACTCAGACCTTACTCATAGACTAATCGCTGATGCTTCTAATTAGAAAAGCTTAAGTATTTATTTTCCTGGGAATTGAGTTAAACTTAAGCTTCTGTCATTCTGAACATGAGCTAAAGTACAAGCATCCTGTCATATAATAAAAGAAGACCAAAGAAGCTGGAAGATTTGGACACAGATGCAAAGAAACCCTTAGGAAGAAAGTCCTGACTCACCAGCTCCCAGGTCAAGTCTTGTGAGACTCATTTATGGGAATCCATTTATTTACCATAGACAATCTCATAGTCAACATGATTAGAAACTGATTAGGCACCTCTAGCAGAAAGGTAAAAAAGCATACCTCGAAACATACCTTGATACAACTAATGGGTTTGGGGAAGAAAATACTTTTTGATATGAAAATGTTGCATTTAGACATAATCTTTTCTTTAAAGCTCAGTGTAGTATAATGACTCATTTCCCCAGAATATCTGTATGAGTCATGGCAGAATTGGGCAAAATCAAACCCATTTGACCCACAGAGTAACTAGGCCATGGACAAGGGTTAGGTCATAAAGTTAAAGAAAATACAAATTAGAGAATTCTAAAATTTAGAAGTGGGAGACAGATCTTCCTAACTCCTCTTTACCAAGGAAAGAATTCTAGGGCATAAGAATTAAACACTGGTCCTTACAGGATCAGCTATGCAAGCAAGACCAGAGTGCAAATAATTCATCTTATTCATTCCTCAAACCACCAAGGGGAATATTCTGTTGGAGTAAATCTCAGTTTAGAACTGACAGTTTATTTTAAATAAATTGGGTTTTAAAGTGAATTAGCAACTTATTTCCATTTTAGTATGAAAGGTTTTTTTTTTTTTTTTCTTTTCTGATATTGAGAAGAAATGGGAGGGAAAGGTGGTCTAGCTGTCTTCTTTACGTGCCTCCCTTTTATAATATTCTAACAAAATTTCTTTCCTTCTCTTTGAGGCAGGAGTGTCTTTCGTCCATGAGTATGTCTGTAATAAATATCTGCTGTTTTGAATGGAAAACTTCAGAATCAACCAAAGTCCCCCATTCCAATGGGAAGAAGTAGTAAGCTTCACTCTCTTTAAAAGTCACTTTGACCCAGGTTACACTTAAGAAAACCAACATTAATTACTGTAGCAGACAGACCCTGAGGTGACCTCCGTGATATTCACCCCCTCTTGTTCACTCGTGTAATCCCCTCACCTTGAGGGTGAGCAAGACCTGCGACATGCTTCTAAGCTGTGGAATATGGCAGCGGTGATAGGCTGTCACTCCAGTAATTAGGTTACATTATAGAGGAAAGGTGATTCTCCTAACGTCTTGATGAAATAAGCAGTCATGCTGAAGAAGCCCATGTGGAAAGGAACTGTGAGTGACCTCTAGAACCTGACAGCGGGCTACAGTCAGAAGCTAGTAAAAAGCTGGGGATCTCAGTCACTCAGCCAGGCAATGAATTCTGCCGACACCGCGAATGAGCTTAGAAGTGCCCTGAATAGACTCAAAGCAAGCAAATAAAAAATAAACTTTCTATAAGAATTCATTCATTCATTCATTCAATAAACATTACAAATGTTTACTGAGTGTCTACTTTGTACCTGGCCTTGTTCTAATTAATGAGAGTACAGCAGCAAACAGATAGATAGCATATATCATTAAATAAACAAATAAAAATTATAACTTGTGATAAATGCTATACAGGAAATACACAGAGTAACATGATAGTCCAAGGAGTTAAAGGTGGCTACCTGGGTGATTGGAAATTTACTCTTTAAAGAAATATATTAAAACTGACACTTGAGGAATGAGAAGGAGCCAGTCATGGAAAAGAGCCAAAGAGATTATTCTAGGATGAAAAAAACAAGTGCAAAGGCCCTGGGGTGGGAACAAACTACAGTGTTCATGAAAGGAGGGCAGTGTGGCCAGAACACAATGAGGACGGCAAAATGGTTAGAAATAAGCTTGGAGAAGCAGACAAGGATTGTATAGGTCCCAGGGCAAGGAGTTAGAATTTTATTCTAACTACAATGAGAACAGAGACAGGATCTGACACACATTTTCAAAAAAGCATGCTATAGAACATGGATTGAAAAAAGACAAAAGTGGAATCAGAGAGTCCTGGTAAGAGACTTTTCAGTGTATCCAGAGGGAGATGGCAGTTGTCTAGAGTCAGGTGGCTGGGGTGGAAAGAGGTAGATGAAATTAATATTGGGGGGTGAGAAAGCAAAGAAAGGGAGACCCAAGGATTTTAATAAAAGTGATTTTTAAAAAATGAGAACAGGTTTGTAGCTTTACTATTTGGGTGGATGATGATGTCATTATAGAAACAGGATAAGATGAAAGAGAAACAGGTTAGTGGTTTTCGTTTCAAATTTGGAGGAGGCAGGGAGGTTAGTAGCAGGACGACAACCGTTCTTTGCTAGACACATTAAGTTTGAGAGGTCTACTAGACCTCCAAATTGAGAGCTCCGGTTGGTGGGTGGATATATGAAGTTTGGAGTTCAGGGGAGAGATCTGTGGTGAAGCATTCTAAGTATAAACTGTCTAGCACGCAAATGGGAGGAACATAATAAACATAGAAAACCTTGAGAGGGAGGCAGAGTGTAGGGAGAGGATCTGGCAACACCAAGGAGCAGAAGTGGAAATGTGCATATTGTAAATAGCTAAATAAACAAAACCCTTTTGCAGTTCCTAAATGCAAATAATTCTGAAATTCATCTTTAAAAAAGAAGAAGAGGTGGTAACTACCTACATGTTTTATAAGAAATGCTGCCTCCAGAATCCTTTTTATGTACATGTAGTAATTTTGATTGGGTGAGGTATGTAATCTTTAATGACAGGTACTTCATAAGTAAATGTCTGTGACAGGGTTGAATTTTCATAATTTGGTGCAGTTGTTATTACCACAAGGGAGCAAAATACAAAGTGTTACAGAGAACCTATACTAAGCTGTCAAAGTTCTTCAAAATCCTTGTACAAGAAAACCCATTTTGTAGTAATAACACCAGAAAATATTTATATTGGGTACTAATAATATGTATCGGGAATTTTACAATGCTAACTTAATTCATCCTCACAACCCTGTGGTTGTTATTATTGTTACATTATTATTTCCATTTTACAGAAGAGGAAACAGGCACAGAGAGGTTAAGTAAGTTGCCCAGTGTCACACTGCTAGGGTATAGTTGAGTGCAGAGGGTCTATCTCTTGAGCTGGAGCTCTAAACACCATGCCCCCCTGTTTCGCATAAGTAGTATCAGTTGATCTAGCAATGCAAATTCCAGCTCTCTTACTTGGGTTGCAAAAAAACCCCACTGATTTCAGCTATTTTATTTTTTAAGGGAAAGTTTTGAATCAATCAGGAATACATTTTTTTGCTTATAAGATATTTTCTCTTCATTCATAAGGCTTATCATGATGAAAAATGTTCTGACAAAATAGACATGTTTTAAAAATTCTGTATCATTGTTCTTATCACAAATCTTATACAAATGGTAACAGTGTCTATGCATAACAGAAAAAAAAGGAGATTTCTGAAGAAACATGGCAACTTGCTTTGACAGGACACTAGTCTTTTCTATCATGAAACTATAATTTACTTTCTCCTTTTCACTTTCCCTCTAATTTTTCTATCCTTCTGTCACTAAGAAGGATCCACTGTAGCATTTTACTTGACAGACTGAAAATAATTATGATTTGCCACCTAACCAGCTCAGCTATGAATGACAGATGCAAATCTCTCTCAAAGAAAACTTTGAGACATTTCCATTCCTGCTTGGTTCCTTCACAGCAGCAGCACAGTAAGTACAGAGGTTGGGACATAAGTATGCACAAGTCAGAGTCAGAGGAAAAGGAGTATGTTCCAGCCACTGGCAGTTTTCCTTCTTTCTCCTGGGTAACGATATTAGTCCTGATCAAATTCCAATTTTGATTGTAAACAACTGCATTTTTAAAAATGGAAAAAGTGGGCTTCCCTGGTGGTGCAGTGGTTGCGAGTCTGCCTGCCGATGCAGGGGACACGGGTTCGTGCCCCTGTCCGGGAAGATCCCACATGCCGCGGAGCGGCTGGGCCCGTGAGCCATGGCCGCTGAGCCTGCACGTCCGGAGCCTGTGCTCCGCAATGGGAGAGGCCACGGCGGTGAGAGGCCCGCGTACCGCAAAAAACAAACAAACAAACAACAACAACAAAAATGGAAAAAGCAAAGATTTTATGATTACCCACCTCCCTTCTGTTGGCAAACAGTGAAGGAGAAAAGAATGACGTCCAAAGGTCTTCCATTGGAATCTCAAAATTTTAGAACTGGAAACATTTATAAGAGATCATATATAGTATAACCCATCAATTCACAGATGAGAAAATCTAAACCCAGATGCACTTTATCTGTTAATATACCTTCTACCACGAAAAATAACTACAACCTGAGTTTCCTGAATTTGGTGTTTCTATAGCCACGTTTCAAAAGACAACAAATTTTCCTTTATTCAGCAAACACCTGAGGACACAAAAAAAGGCAAAGTTGAAAGCTACTAACAGAATACAGTATGATGAAGTACCATGGTTCCCAAATATCAGTTCATGACAAAGTTTTCAGTGGTCAACAACAAAATGAGAAAAAGAACAATGTGAAAGTTTTTCAACAAGATCAATTTATTTAATCTAAGCAACTGTCCTTTACTATAGAATTATGACTTTCTTACTGTTTTGGTACTAAAATAGTCCGTTCCCTTTTCCTTGTTTGTGATAAGGAAAAAATTTGGAAACATGTCAGTTCTCCACAACTCTACTACATTAGTTATCTACTGCTGTGTAACAAACTACTCCCAAATCTAGCAGCTTAAAACAACAAACTTTTATTATCTCACACAGTTTCTGAGGGTCAGGAGTCCAGGAGTAGCTTAGCTGGGTAGTTCTGACTCTCAATGAGAGTTCTTGATGTGGTTGCAGTCAAGATGTCAGCTGGGTCTGAAATCATCTGAAGACCTGAGTGGGTTGAAGGATCCGTTCCTAAGATGCTCATTCACGTCATTGTTGGCAGAAGGCCTGAGTTCCTCATATGCTGTTGGCCAGAGGCCTCAATTCCTCTCCTATCATATGAGAATCTACCAGGGCTGCTCATGACATGGAAGTTGGCTTCCCCCACAGGAAGTGATCCAAGAGAACGAAAGCATCTAAGACAGAACTACCATGTCTTTTATAACTTAGTCTCAGGAGTGATATACCATTCCTTCTGCCATATCCTACGGTCACAAAGACCAGTATAACGCAGGAAGAGACTACACCAGAGTGTTAGTACCAAGAGGCAGGGATTATTGAGGGCCATCTTGGAGACCAGCTACCAGAACCACAGATGTTTTAAAGAATTATTTTATCAGGTCCTGAAATCAAAAGTATAGAAACTGTCTGGAGTAGAAAGGACATAAAAGTTAAAAGATCAGGGACTTCCCTGGTGGCACAGTGGTTCAGAATCCACCTGCCAATGCAGGGGACACGGGTTCGAGCTCAGGTCCGGGAGGATCCCACATGTCGCGGAGCAACTAAGCCAGTGTGCCACAACTACTGAGCCTGCACGCTAGAGCCTGTGAGCCACAACTACTGAAGCCCACACACCTAGAGCCCATGCTCCGCAGCAAGAGAAGCCACTGCAATGAGAAGCCCACACACCTCAGTGAAAAGTAGCCCCTACTCGCCATAACTATAGAAAGCCCGTGTGCAGCAACGCAGACCCAACACAGTCAAAAATAAATAAATAAAATAAATTTATATTAAAAAAAAGTTAAAAGATCATTGCTCTAGTTGTAAGTAAAACACTAGCTAGTGATGGATAAGTCACCTAATTTTTTAGGCTTCAGTTTCCTTAGACACTAAGGGGTTTCGGTTTGACAGTCCTTAGATAACTTTCAGTGCTAACAGACTACAGTTCTACACTAGGAATGATGATGATGATGATGATGATGATGATGATGACAATGACAAAGACTCTGACAAACTTGACAACTTGCCCAAAGTCAGTAGGCTAGTAACTGGTAAAGCCAAAATTTGAACTCAGGCAGCTGGACTGCAGAGCCTATGCTATCCTAACCTTAGGAAACAAATGAGAATGAAAGGTAATAAGGAAGACCAAGCAAGTCACATAACATCTTGCTGCCTTACTCTCATCAACTGTAAAAAGGGGAGGGTAATATCACCCTATCCCTATTAAGTACTTCATAAACACTAATTAACTATTTTATTATTATTGACTTAGGATAATGTAATGTAACAACCCACTCTAAGAAACCTGTTTTCAAATCAACTTGTAATAATATAATGCTTCTTGTAATGTGAAATTTCCATTGTAAAATCATCATGCTTACTATATTGTTATGGTATCACTTGCAGATGACTTTGGTAAAGAACACCGACAGTCAAGAAACCTTCTGTGCAGACTTAGAATGGAGGTGGGGTAGTGGTAATTTTTAATCTTAGTATTTTTCCTTCCTGTACATTCCTTTCTTCTTTTTCCTAACCTAAGAACTACTTTTAATTTTGCAGGGAAACTTTATAATAGCTTAGATTTTAGTGAATCCTTTTTTTTCCAGTTAATATGTTTTTTGAGAAAATATCAAATATTATGCAAATAAATGGACCAAAGACCATACTATAACGGTTTAAATTCTTACCTTTCTCTTTTAGTTAAAATAACAATAATATACATATGCTAACTGGAATCATATTGAGAATAATTTCAGTTATGTTTTTTTCTATATTTCCTTTGATTGTCCCTCTCAGTTCCCCAAATACTAAAGCTCTTCTAAACCAGAAACAGAAACTACTGGGGGAACTCCTTTGGTACCAGTAAGAAACAAGGAAAATCTATGACTCTGTGATTGCTTTGCGTTCAGTAAAGGCAACCTTCTGGCGTGAAAGCGAGGCCAGAAGTCAGCTAGAAAAAGCGAAGTGAAATTTCTCAGAAACCTTGCCAGGGGAAGAACATGAAAAATGCGGGCAAAATAACGCTGTCAAAGTTGCTCTCCATTTTAGGAACTCAAGGAAGACAAGAGGCATCTCAGGAATAATAGATAATGTTTCCTTTGCTTTTAACTAAGATAGTAGGAAAAAGCATTTAAGGTTTCAGGCATTCAAGAGTGACAACTGTCTTTCAGTTAGTTGGAAAGAACTTGAAAAAAACAGTTGTTGGAATAAATGGAATGTGCCTTGGCTTCTGTGGTCAAAATTTCTGAGACTCAGCTGAAACAAGATTCTGGCTTAAGACTTATATGGTTTTCATCACCCTATAAACATTAACATTATTGATGCAGATCCGTCGCTTGAAATATTTTACCCATATCCTCTATTGCAAGGAATTTTCTTTTTACCCATTCATCTCTAGTGACAAATTTGTGGCACTTACAAATTTAAAAGGCTGTCAGAATCTAATAATGAAATCTTGGGGGAAGTCATGTGGGGGGCACAGATCAGAAAGAACCAAAATTAATTTCAGAGGATTTACTACACAGGTTAGGGGTCACAATGAGGTGAGTTTCTCTGTACAATGTGAAATCTACAGAAGCAATATCTTCCTAGAAGTAAAGAAAAAGTAGAAAAAGGAATTAGTGCTAGTCAAGCCAATGCATGAAGTTAGAAACACATTACAGAAAACGCATAGATGGCATAGAAAACCATATGTTGTCAGTGACTTAAATCCATGCCTGGGCCCATGCTTGCTTTAATAATGGCTATTACTAAAAGTCAGACATACTTTCCAATTATTGATAACTCACCTAGGAAACTTTTCCAATCTCAACAGGGATTGAATTTAAAGGCTTGAGTTCTACAACTTTTCCCCAGAAAAGTGTAACAAAAAAGGAAAGGTAATTCAAAAAGAAACAAGGCCAGGGCTTTTTTCCTTTCCTAAGCCTCTGTGATGTACCTGCTATTATAGAAAGTTCAATGGCTAAGAGAACGTTTTCCTCAAGGTGTCTTTCGGCAGAAGGAGGAAGTTGCAAGCTGATGCATTCAAGCTGGGGATCCAGTTGAGGGGGACTTACGAGTTGCCCTAAGATAGGCAGAGCCTCTAGAGAGGCTCTGTCCTGGGATATGTCAGAGATCACGTTGTATAAAACCTGGAGTGTTAATTCAAAGTTAGATTATAAAACAGGTGCCTTCTGAGAGAGGTAAGAGTTAACATGCCATAGACTGATTCCCAGAAGGCTGACTTCACACAAAAGGAGATGGTCTTCAGCACGGAGTGTCATGGAAGGAGTAGTCCAGTGCTTAAGACAAACCTGATAGAAAGTTGGGCTGGTGAATCAGGCCACTACTTCAAAATGTCCCCAGTGGTGGAAATGCAAGTCCTGAGCACCCAGTCCTCTTTATCATGCCAGGGATTTGTCCCACAACCACAAATGCCAGCTAGCATAACAAGAGTGGAGACAAAAGCTCTGCTACACTATAACACGACTGAGTCTCCCCAGGCCCTATTTATACAAGAGAAGGAAATGATACTTGCCTACTCCTTAAACCTAAAATCTCACAGCCTAGGGACTGGGAATTCTTTTCTTGAGTCTGAGTTTTCAAATGTGTGGTCTGGTCCTTTGAAATTCTTGTGTACAGTCTTCAAATGCAAGAGGCTAGGAGGCAATAGTTGGTTCAAAGCTCTGGTGAGTATGCTGGTCAGGTCATTAAGGCTTGTTTGCTGCACACCTGTTTTAGTTTCACAGGGCTACCGAAAAAAGTTACCAAAAACTGCGTGGCTTAAACCAACAGAAGTTTATTCTCTCATGGTTGTGGAGCGTAGAAGTCCAAAATCAAGATGCTGGCAGCTGGTTCCCTCTGGAAACTCTGAGGGACAATCTGTTCCATGCTCTCTGCTAGCTTCCAGCGTTGCCGGCAACGTTTGGCATTCCTTGGCTTGCAGCTGCCTCACTTCACATTCTATCTCCACCTTCACATGGTGTTCTCTCTGTGTGTGTTTTCTCTGCTTACAAGGACACCAGTTGTTGGATTAGGGCTCACCCTAACCCAGTATGACCTCATCTAACTAATTATACCTACAAGAATCCTATTTCCAAATAAGGCCACATTCTGAAGTCCTGGGTAGACATGAATTTTGAGGAGACACTACTCAATCCAGTACACCTCCAAATTCACCAAGAGCAGCATCCAAAATATTTATTCCATCTTTCCAGCCAAATATTTACATCTTCTTCTCTCACCAAAAAAGAAAAAATTGTAGGGTTCTTCACTAAATAAACTAAAAAGTTTGTCCCAAGGAAAAAGTCTTCTGAAATGTGGCATGTACACATTCCTCAGTTTAAGAATAGCTACCTCCCCTCAAGAGATCATGATAAAGCAAAACCTGCTAATAAAACAAACTCTACCTGCATATAGCAAAGTTCCATTCAGTTCTATGTGGCCATATCCTTACACAGGAAGCGATCACCAAGGTTCTCCCAGGAAACTGAAAAAGTCTCTGTCCTAAGAGATATCACGGTAACAAACAGAAAAATAAATGACCAAAAAAAAAAAAAAAAAAGCAGGAGAAATGGGGATAGAGGGGAAAATCTCTTTGGTTTGTATTCTTAGGAAAATCAAAGAAAATATTATAGCTAAAAAAAAAAGAACAAAAAATAAGAACATAATATTACATAAAAAGGGAATTATAGGTCAAGAAAACATTTTTTAGAAATTTAAAATGATTACCAAAATGAAATATTTAAAATAAAATGACTAGAAGATAAAATTGAGGGCTCCACCAGAGCAATGACAATGACAAAATTCAAGAGCTGAAAATTTTAGAAAAGAGAGACAGAGAGGTTCCATCTAAGGTCCCATTCCTACCTTAATAGAATTAGAGAAAACAAAGGACAAGAAATCAAATACAGAACACAAGATATCTTCCCAGAGGAGTGGAAAGATATCTTCAGAATATAAAGGTACAAGAAGCATCCAGCCCAAAGAATGGAAAAAGACAAGCACCCATGTTTCTAAAGGAAGATGCAAAAAACAGGTCACTCTCAAAGAAATAAGACTCAAATCACTACCAATACCACCAGATGATAGAAGACAACAGAATGGATGCAATATAATCTCTGAAGAAAAATTATCTCAGCCACCTAAAATTATACACCCTGTGAAAATATTATTCAAGTGTAAGAATAAAATACCTTTTCGACATGCACAAACTCAGAACATTTACCTCTTACACACCTCTAAACAGTTACCCATCGGTGGTAGGATTTACTTACTGCTTTGCCTTCTTTTCTAACGTTCCATGTACTACTAGTATAATAAGCGTATTCATTACCAAAGTATTTATAAAGTTATAAATTATGATAAAATTATCATCAAGATATTTATAAATGTATGTTATATTTATTATAAAAGTACTTGCTTAATGAACACCCTTTCCCTAAAGTTTAAAGCAGAGGCTACCGTCTGCGATTTTCTTCCTTTTCCCATCACTTGTAAATAATTTTTAAATGGCACATCATGTTTCCTAAATGGGATTCAGATATGAAAGTTAAGTGATTTAACCCTCATGAGATTACTACACATTCTGGAGAGCATGTATTTTTTGTTCCATACAGAAACCAATTTTCTACCTCTAATCAGAATCCCCCACGTTGGTTTCTTTTGTCAAAAGAAAACCAAGGGGTAAAACAAAACATTTAAGATATTAGGCATTAGGTATATAGTACTATGAAAGGTGTATATCAAAGTATTTAACAGAGAGCTTTGTTTTCATAAACTTAGATGGTTATTGTAGGGGCTATGTTATGTTCTTGAATATGTTATGTAACAGAAACTGAGTATATCAGAACTAACATACTTGAAGTCAACATAATTTTACGAGAAATAGGTATACTATTCCTTAGTATAAAGAAGAACGTTTATACCAAGTTTTCATGGTATACAGCAGTATTTCCTCCCTATATCTTAACACATAATGTACAACTACAAACTAAAAATGAATTAACACGGTTTATTGTTTGATAAAGAATCAAGAATAATACTAAAAACCCTTTCTCCTTTCGTTTGTGACATGCATAATCAAGAATGGCAATTGTTACTGTAGAGTCCTCTCCTCAATAGTATAAACAGGATGGTTAAAGATTTGCAGCAATGCTAAAGTATAATCATTATGCGTACAACTTAACTATTAATGGCACTGACTTTGAATCCAAGTAGACTTAGCTTCAAATCTTGCCTCTATTACTAGCAGATTCTTTACCTGAGTTTCAGTTGTTTCATCATTAAGATTGGGGGGGGAGGACTTCCCTGGTGGCGCAGTGGTTAAGAATCCGCCTGCCAATGCAGGGGACATGGGTTCGAGCTCTGGTCTCGGAAGATCCCACATGCTGCGGAGCAACTAAGCCTGTGCGCCACAACTACGGAGCCTGCGTTCTAGAGCCCGCGAGCCACAACTACTGAAGCCCACGTGCCCTAGAAACTGTGCTCTGCAACAAGGGAAGCCACCGCAATGAGAAGCCCGTGCACCACAACGAAGAGTAGCCCCCACTTGCCGCAACTAGAGAAAGCCTGGGTGCAGTAACAAAGACCCAACACAGCCAAAAATAAATAAATAAATACAAGAGATGGGGGACAAATAGCACCTAGCCTTGTAGAATGGTGAAGATTAGATTACATTATTAATTTAAGTTTTATTATAAGACTGGCACATACTAAGGGCTCAACAAATGGTAACTTATGATCAACATCATCACCATTACCACTATTATCATGTGCTGGGTGAGCAAAACCAAAAACAAAACCCAAGCACTGAAGTGGACCTTCTACTATTGACAGAAGAATTCAGCACTAGGCACAATGCTGTACAAATAAAAACACCTGCATCTCAGAGGTCTGGGAGGTTACACAAATGTATGAATCAGGCCAGGAATGAGACAGAGATGGGTAGGGGCTGGTGGTACACTGGAGAGGATTGTGCCCTCTCCTAAAGGCATCCAAACTTAAATGATTTTGAAATTCCAGGGACTTCCCTGGTGGTCCAGTGACTAAGACTCCGCGCTCCCAATGCAGTGGACCCGGGTTCGTTACCTGGTCAGGGAACTAGATCCCACATGCTGCAACTAAGAGTTTGCAGGCCGCAGTGAAGATCCCGCGTGCTGCAACTAAGAACCAGTGCAGCCAAATAAATAAACAAATAAACAAACAAATAAATAAATAAATTTATTTAAAGTTCTTTAAAAAAAGGTAAAATAAAATTCCAGTGCTAGCCAAGCAAAATCCTCTGCTGGTGGAATATGGCCCATAGCTGATTGCTTTTCACCTCGTGAACTACAACCATTATTCAAGCCCTCAAGCTGCCCTGAAAGAAATGAGAAAACAGGATTCCTATATTCCAATGTGTCACTACTATTTTTTTCTAAGTTTCTCATTTAATAAACCTGTTTTTCTTCCAGCAAATAAAAGTTACATGTTTTAATTACAGCAAATTAGGAAAGTACACAGGTGCATAAAGGAGAAGAAAATAATATATGCAATCCTATCATTCAGAGCAACTCAACTTTTAGGGATTTTTCCTTCAACTTTTCCTAGGCATATTTATCTTCTGTAATACAAGTACAAATCCAGCTTTCTGATTGACTATTTGAACATTTTATTTAAGATTCTTTGGAAACAACATTAAACAATTGTAGATTATTCAATTATATAGACACACTTTTAGTTAATCCAGTCTGTTTTTTAATTGAACATTTTCTTTTTCTTTCTCAGTTCAATTATTATAGGTAATACTATAAGAATATGTTTATGCATAAAATTTTAAATTAACTTGATTCCTTGGGATACAATCCCCCAAAAAGAATTGTTCAAAACAGAAAATGGCAATTTAAGGTCCTTTATACATAGTGTCAATCTGTACACTGAAATAGTTACAAAGGATGACATTCCCCCAAAAGGACAGAGGAATGCCTTTTTGTCTACCTGTTCACCAACTATGGGTCTATGGGTATTCTTAACACTTATGTCAAATTAAGATTCCAAAATTGTTCCTTTCACATCATCAAAATAGGGGAAAAGAATTTAAACTCTTATTTAAAAGGTGATTCTGAAATTAATGCCACTATGACTTCAAAGTTATATTATTTTACTAATAATGTGTTAAAATGTATTGATCCTCTGAAATCCTCTATATTAATACAAATGGATATGGTATGATTTTATTTCAATTATCTAAGTTATTGGGGAGCAAAACCAGGGTGAGATATTGAAATTTAGGGATAATATCAAAATTATCATTTTAGCCAATAATTTCAACCAATATCAACTCTGAATTTCTCTCTGTTTCAGAGCTGTAAGTTAAAACACTGAATCTTACAACAACATTCTCAGAGGGCATACTGTCCAGCACTAGCTCCCACTCTTGTGTATATGCTACAGAATGTAGTCTATCTACCTAAAAGTAAAGCAGCAGCAACATGCCAGCTACAGTTAATACAAACTGTATAATCATCCTGAGTCAGCTATTTAAATTAAATGTGCAGGGGTGTGAGCTGAGATGGTGAAGATCAAAGCTTCATAAAAGTGATCAGGACCTATACCTGTCTCAGCTCCCTGTCTTCAGACAAGTGAAACCAGGTATCACGTATAGATATTCAGCGTTAATAGCTCCACATAGCAAAACAAGTAGTGACCAAGAAGTGAAACCAGAGTTTTCCATTTCCCAACAGATAGCATGAGACACAAAAAACCCACAGGCCAAGGATACTAAATTTTCATATTCATCCCATAAGACTGTTATATGAAAATCAAATACAGTAACAGCTAGGCATTTGAAAAACTAAAAATCATTACTATTAGATGTTAATAAATTATTGCATTTTGAAGCACTAATTATCAGTTAACTATAATAAGAAGATACTGAATTCAAAGTTCCTTAAAGGCGGGAATCATGTACTTTGTGACTCCTATGGTTTATAGTGTATTGCCCTTGAAATTGAAGGTATAATTATTTGTTAGGTAAATTAATAAATAATATTAATAAACTATATTTGTATAGTATATGCAAAATGTTTTTCAAAATATTTTCACATAATGAATGAATCTATAAGTCCTTGTAGCAACATGTTTACAAACATGTTAGATCCTCTATACTGGGAGAAACAATAGCAATATTCCTAAATTTTTTGTGCTCTGTAACATTAATTGCAAAATAAGTTCTTCTCAATTAGCATCATAAAGTAAAGCACTGTCCTAGTCCATTAGCTGTTCAAGGGAGGGAACAAGGGAATGACTATGTATGTCAATTAAAGCAATTACAGAACAGAAAGATGTTGGGATTAATATCCATCAAGTTAGTTTTAGAACGCATAAGAAGCATCAGAGTTTTGGAGGGGGGAAAAAAAGGCAAAAGTGCCCTATCTTGGCTGAGTAGCACTATTAAATTCAGATGCAGGGTTCTATTTAGCTTGGACAGGTCCCAGCCACAGAACAAAGTCAGTCTGTCTTAGTACCATAACTGAATTCTACAAGTTAACAGCTTTTCATGAAAAGCTGCCATTTCAAAATGTCAATCAAATCTGAGCATAAGTGGGAACTCCTGCAGAAATAACCAGCTGCAGGTTTGAAAAACATTTTTCACTGAAAGTGGAAACACAAAAGATGTTTGAATGGGATCTCTTTTCATTCCTGTAACAGTAGACGGCCATTTTCACAACATCAAGGACAGAAAACAGAGGACAAAATTGCAAATAATGTCTTGAAAGGGCTATTTGCAGGGGTGATGACTGATTCAAGTTACAAATGACAGAATTATTGGCAAATGGGAACTCATTAATATGAAATTGTTTGTTTCTCATTAACTGATCACAGTCTCATACTATTCTTTTAATTGCACTTGAATGATTATGACATACAGAATGAAATGTAGCCTCAAGTTTTCACATTTATTTCAACTTCTTTATAGAAACTGATGAGGGTATCACCTGACCTTATGGGGGGAAAATCCACCAATTATATAGTTTATGAACAAATAAAAAAGGAACATTATTTCACTTTTCAGAATGTCAAAGATGATAAAAATACCATGCATTAATATTGCACCTTTCTTCCAAAAAAAAATCCCCTTATAAGCATGATGTAATAAAGTGAAACTAAATAACAGAGTAGTACATATGATATACTATGAGAGTTTATATAGAAAGGAGATAGGACTTACTCAGGGAGATGTACATTAGAAAATAACTCTACAGAAGATCTGCTACCATGCTAGACCTCCACAGGCATAAGAGAGCATGAAGATTAATCAGAAAATAACTTAAAAAAATTGTTCCACAACTTGAAGAAAGTGGTACAACACAAATACCCTCCCATTTTCTTTTTTACATTACACATTTCAACAAATCTTTTTAAAAAATTTGTTGGCAGCTAATAGGAGAATTCAAGTTCATAGAAATGATGACTCCTCTCAATACCAATGCAATTCTCTGTGCAGTAGAGATGATATCAATGTTGATTTTCTTTTATAGAAATGAAAGGTAAAATCAAAACTAGTTTAAAAGGCACTACCCATGCGATAAGGTTCTATTAGAATTTTGGGGGCTCCCACAGTTGACCAATTTTTATCTATTTGTAAGACTTAGAGAACTTGTTTGAGTCTTGTTTATTTATTGTACCCCATATCATTGTCACTTAAATATGAAAACAAAGAAGCTGTATTTAGAAATTAGACTTCCCAACCCCAAATAAATGCTACAAACTGTTCAAACCAAAAAGTGCTTTCATATGGTATGGGATAATTCAGGGACATTAGAATCTGTCTTTCTTCATAAAAAAAGTTCAATTTCTCTCATTTTCAGAAATTTGGACTTTCTGTGTTTTGTTGACACAAAAGTTAACACACATCTATTCCAAATGCAGATTTATTTAATTTTAGTATGTATGGTCTCATTAACATACGTATCTCTAGCCCAAATTGTGATTCCCTGGTTTCACTCACTTTTGTATACCTGAGAATTTCTCTTGGGCTCAGACTCAACAACAGCAAAGCCTTCAAATAAACATCTAACAATATTTGTATATAAAATTAAGCAGAGATGTAATAAATCTCACTAATCTCTCTTAATCTTTCCAAAAGAGCTACACTCATGTTCAGCTATATACTACACACATTCTCCATTATATAGAGAAAATACGTCCTCTTTATCTGAATCTGAGTAAATGAATTCAGTTCTAACAGATGTTTCCAAATATGTGATAGTTAAGCCTTGGCACAATAGTACCTTTTGCTTTGCTTTAAGAACTTTTTCACTTAGTACTACAGCATCCATACGTCTTCCTAAGAGACCATCCAGTATTTAGTTCTGAATGCTTTTAATTCTTGTGTTCAAACAGCTGTATGAGGTTGTAGAGCTTGTTAAAAAAAAAAAAAATTTGTTGGGCGGGGGGTGGGCATGAGTTGGTAACCAGTTGTCACCCAAAGACAACAGTTACTTTTATTGGGGTATTACAAATGCAAATGGTTAATGTGGTATAAACTGTACACTAGATTTTAGTTACAATGTCTAAAGCTATTACACAAGGCATTCATCTGCGTTCCCTGTTTATGGGAATGAAATATGTAGTCATTTGAAGTCCACAATATGTATACTGTGTTTGTAATAACTGCAGATTTTACAAGCACATTATTCGTTCCATTAGGATTAAAACCTCACCGAATAGCAATTTGTGAAAGAATTCTAGCAGGGCCCTGAGCCCAGAACTCTGACCTCTGATGAGATGCTTGGCAGCAACAAACTCCGGGTCTAGGCAAAACATCTGGTTTGAGTTAGACTTCCTGAAAAAATAGCCCCTGTACTGGGTAAACTGGTATTCACTCAGCTTTGTATATATACTTTGACTGACTTCAACACTGCTATAGGAAAAAAGAGAGAAACAGAGAGAGAGAGACAGAGACAGAGACAGAGAGACACAGAGAGACAGAGACAGAAAAATAAGACTCTACTAGAATGCTTGTCAATCACGACAGATTCCTTGGTGGCCTCTCTAGAATGAAGTTCTCTTATTAGCTAGAACAGTCTTTCTTTCCATATTCCTTGAGTATTTCCCCCCACATTATAGCATAATAGAATGTACGATAACTTCAAAGTAAGTCCAGACTTTTTATTAGCAAACACAACAATACATTACTTTTCTTTTAATCATTCCAGAGGAGGAATCACTGGTTAATTTTGACTTCATTCTGCTTACATATATGAGGGAAAAAGATAAAAGAGTAATGTTTACAGGGTTCCTATAAATTTGGTACATACTAAAACTCCAAAAAATTAAATAGCTTCTAACTAGTGTTCCTTTATTTTAAATGATAAACTTACTGTAGGAAATGTTTATTGAGAAGAGGTTCTTTGAGTTTTTGCAAATTTAATAAAAACCTCAATTCAAAAATGATCCTTCTAATATATATACTAGAGAAAAAATGCTCTGGATTAATATGGAAACATGAAACAACAATTTGGAGACAGGTCATTATTTAAAGGTTCTCCTGCCCATTTTCACACTCTGATTAGCAGGTTTAGTAAGACAAATGTGGAAATCCATCCACCACAATTAACAGTTCATTTAAACTCATCATAAAAGGGCCATTAAATTGTTTCACATTTTTTATACAGACACACCATCTTCTGAAGCACAGTTCTTAAACATCAGACTGAAAATGGCCCCAAACTATGAATGGTGCTAAAAAAGAAAAGGCCAGCATCTAGGTGAGCTGTTTTTAATAGGCAAAGGTTAACGTTTGGACCTAACAGAAACATAAAAGCAGGATATTCCAATGCAGTACTCCCTACCTTGACTGTGATTTGATTTGAGTTTCTAGTAAAAGCAAAAATATAACCCAATTTATCCCTTGTCAATGTGTAAGATTAAGGTCATATGGGATAATGATTCAGAACATGATTTCAACTTTGAAGGATGTGGGAGAGTTCTGTCATTCTCAAATGGTTGGTAAATTGCCATTTTACCTTTCTACATATCACCTTAGTTTAATTATTACATTTGTGAATAGAAGTACAAACTAATTTAAATTTAGTCTTTTGAGAGAATAGTGTGGAACAGAATGCAAATTAATAGCTGTACATTTCTTTAGGTACAAATTTACTTTTCTGCCCAGTGGCACTGCTAGGGACCCTACTGAATAGTAACATGTTATAAAACATCAACATCTTTCTTCAACATGTATCAGCAGTCTGCAAACCCCACTTTCACCTTACTTCAGGGAGCTATTCAGGAATAACCGAGATTATTTATGCCCTGCTTAAAGATTAAAAATAAAATCTTATTGACCAAACTCAAACTAGAGTCTGCTCGAAGTTCCTCAGAACCTCTGAGACACATGCACTTGTTTGTCTACTTGCCACAAACAGCATGGTTTTTAATGTATATCACAACTATTATTCAGCAAATTATAAACTTTGTACTATCTCTACATTATACAATTTTTGAAAATTCATATTTCCACCACCAAGTCTTATCATTTCTATTATAATCAGAATCAACAAAATAATCATGGAAAATAAAAAATTTTGCTTCTCCAAACTCTGTTTCTTGAATCTATAATTTACATATATTTTAACACAAAATGTTCCTTAGCCAGCTTTGAGTAAAGTACCACGTAGCCTAAGTTCAGCACTTCCTTTCTCTACACCCTTGCAGCCTTCTTTTTGTACACATACCATAAACGCAACCCCTCTACATTCCTTAGCTCACTATGAACTGAAATGTTTCTCTAAGATATTCATTTTGACACAAAATAAAAGGTAATAAAGAACAATGTGACAAACTTCTCATTTAAATATAATTTTTGAGAGAATATATTATGAAATAAAATGCAGATTAATAATAGCAACTTTCTGTAAACACACATTTACTTTTCCACTCAAAACAAGGATAAACTAAAGCTGTAGTGTTCATTTCAGAAAGAATGCAGGCATTTAAAAAAACTGTGTAAAAATGCATGCAGAATTATCATACATATTTATACATAATCACACTGCAGGTATATGGCAATAGACTTAGGGATAAAGTTTTTAAAAATAACCATTGCCTGGGATGCCTACATAAATTATATTTGAAAGCCCACTTTCCCTTAAACCTGACTGTGAAACAATCCATAATTGGGTCAGAGCACAAACATAAATGTACATGACTTGACACCTGTAGTTTTTTCATTTTATCTGATGATGATAAAAAAGAAAATTATTATCATAATTCTGAAGGCCACTCAGACAGAGAAACCCTCCAAAGTACAGGGAAGAGGACTCCTCTGTCATCCTCCTTATGACAGAAGAAGCAAGTAAAACACTTTCTTCCTGATACAGCTTTGGAATATATGTAGTTCAATCCTGAGAGTACAGATCCAAAAACTGAGTATGACAATGAATAGTAACAAAAAATAATGGTGGTGATTTTGTATTCTGCTAGTACTTTTATACTGGAATTATATAGCAAATTTTCTTTCCAAAAGGCATAAAGAGCATTTCACTGCTAACTCCCTGCATTTTTTAAAGCTATGGCCACAAAGACACATTTATAAAATAAGCCCCCACTTGTTAAAACTGTAACACTGCCACCATCACTAGAGTTTCACCTTAGTGACTTAAATAAATATAAATAAAGTAATAAACACTATATGTTTTATAGAGTTCTATGAACCAGTTAAAAAAAAAAAATCACCTTACAAAATAACCTCCTGGCAAATGCAAAAGAAAAGCTAAATTTGGTTTGCCCATATTTTCTGAGTTCCCAGAATATAAAAAGCAGCTGGGGAAACCTAACTTATTTAAGTGAAAGACTTTTACCTATTTCATTTTCCACATTAGCCTTTCTGGAAAGCAAGGGGAAAAAAGTATTAAACAGGGAAGGATGAAAGAAGTAGAGAAGAGCAATCAATGTAATAAAAAATATCTGGGGGTTTAAAACTAGATATCTTTCATAGTCTAGGTTTTAAGATGACCTTGATGGAAATCTTTCTACTGACTGGGGTTAAATATTGAAAATAAGCTCTATAAGAATCAGACATGATGGCCTGCTATCCTAAGGGGTCAAAATGTTCAGCAAGTAAGTTACTCACTTTGCTTCCTCATCAATTAAGTGATGGTAAAACTCTTCATGCTACTGCTGTCAGATGGCTGTCAAGTAAACTGTTTCATTCAGAATTGAGGAATAAAAATTTTAATGGCTACTGTCATATGAACAACTTTAAAAAATATATAATTTCATACTTGTTAATATACTAATGAAGATTTTGTAAAGTTTGAATATAATTTTCAAGTCATCACCTGTATAATAGCAATAACAACAACACTTATTTTAAATAACTCCAAATTATATACAGTTGAGTAAATTTTAATTTGTTTTCCTTTAAGGTCTTCTAAAGTTGAGGCCAGCATGCTGAAGAAAAATATTAAACTATCTATAACCCTGTGTCAACATATGATGCTACTGGGAATGGTAAGTGAATTAATTTTCCAAGGAAAATTAATTACTTATGACTTACAGTTGTAAAAGCAAACAACGTAACTCTGGATTAGGGCACATTTAATTTCTGTTTGCAGTAGCGATTAAATTAATTTCATATAATTCATGGTATGTAATAGAAAGCAGAACAAAAATGAAATTCTAGACAATGACTGACACAGAAAAATGTATATATTTATGAAGCTGATCCAAAAATAAAGGTCATGGGTATTAATCACTGGATACTAAAACAGTAATTTTAATAGTTCTATAATAATGGATTTTTAGCATAGTTTTTGAGAAAGCTTCACCGAAAAAAGTCTAACACAGAGAAACAAGATAAAAAACTGTAATAATAGCCTGTAACATCTCCTAAATTTCTCCCTTCCCCCCTTAAAAGGCAGCTGGAATAAGAATTTGCACATCTTTTATTTATAACAATAATTTTTGTCCACATAGATTTTGGGCAGCTAAAATTAAATATACCATTAAATAATTTGGGGATGAAGTTCTTAAAATTACAACTAAATTATCTTCCCCTGACACCTAAACAGTAAAGTGCTTCTAAAATGGATCATCTGTGATTCATTTGATCAAATTACGTACCTGAGTACTACTAAGACAACAGATTTTGGCTAATAGGGCCCTAAGAATATATGCACAGCTGCACATATAAAAATATTCATCTTTATACCCCACCATATCCTACCTGTTCCAGTTAAGCCAGACATAACCTTTTAATTTTGGACTCCAACTTCATGGTATAGTTCATGTGTTAAGATAAAGAATTAAGTCTTGCCCTGATACTAACTGTAATTAAATAGTTTAAAGTAGCTATTAGAAAATGAAATGTCATTCTCATGGTATATTAAAACACACATGCAAATTCAGAACATTTCATATTCTGGTAATAATCTTAAGTACTGACCACTAGCCACCTGGTGAAATCATTGTTAGTCAAATTCCCACTGACATTTGGGATCATCTGGCTATGAGAGATCAAGCATTTTGACACATTCTTTTAAAGTAAACTATTTCTATGATTTATGCTTTTAGAAAAAAGTATATGTGGATTTCTAATGAAAGATAGAGCATAAACACATGCAAATAGAAATAAAAACTATACATATATACATATACTTTTCTCAAAATTTTAAAGTATTCCCTTTTGTAGTCACACCATCTATAACAAAAAAGCACTCTTCCCACATTACTTTATCTTTAAAAATACATATTTATACAGAGAAAGACTATCATTTATGTAATGCCTGTGAGATCAAAGAGAAAAAAAATCACTAAAAATATTCTAAATTCCATTTTAATCTTAAACCTATCAAAGGAAGAAATTATGACATTACTTTGGAGTTTATGAAAATAAAAATTCGTGCCACCGTAGTTCTTAAAGGGATTTTTTTTGAAGTAACTGCACCGTGAAAAGATTCATTAAGAGAGAAACTTTTCCATTCCTAGAGAAGCTGCGATTTAATCATGATTAGAAACCCTTTTTGCTCTATTTTGAAGAATAAAACTAAATGAAGCAATAGAAACCTCACCTTTCTGGCTTGTTTTCTTAAAACCCAGGGTTACTCTTATTTCAAAATGGACCTCACTCAGCATAATCCAGATTGAAAGGGGTTTGTTTATAAAATGTCCTCGATAGGTTCTCTTTAGGGTAAGAGGCACATACAGCTTTTTCTTTTTTCAGCTAGTAAAGCTACCCAGGAGGCTGAAACATCACCTTGGACTCTCAGAGAATTTAACTTTCCATTCATTCTTGGCTTTGACACTGGAACAGGGTTGTAAGAAGACAGAAAAAGAAGGAACAAAAGAACAAAACCATGTCCTTCCATACCCCCAAAAAATCTATCCTGCTGCCCACATCAGTGCTGCCTAACTACACTCAGGAAAAGAGAACAAAGGAAAGAAAAGAAAAAGGAAGGAAAGGAAGGAAGAAAGAAAGGGGAAAGAAGGAAGGGAGGCAGGAAGGAAAGGAAGGAGGAAGGAGGGAGGGAGGAAGGAAGGGAGAGAAACAGAGAGAGAGAGAGAGAAAGGGAGGGAGGAAGGAAGGGAGGAAGAAAGGAAGAGAGAGAAAATGAGAGAACACAGAATCCTTTTCTGATTGGCAATAGTCTACAAGACAGGGAAGTTACACTGAAACTCCCTCATTAGAAAACACACACAAGACACCCTCTACATTCCCTCAAGCCTGAAATGAATTTCAGAAACCTCTTCAGGCATCTTTCTTTTATTACAACCCACATTCATATTTCAGTAGAATCACTACAGGGGAATCACTAATTTTTTATCTAAACTATGACGTTTTGGCAAATGCTATATAACCAACTATAAATCTACAACAAGCCTCAAATACTAAAGACTTGGTAATTATATGATGAGAAACAGCTTGATTATGGGCGAGGCAAGGCAGGCTGTCAACAAACAAACAGCTGTTTCTTATTGACAATCCATAACCAGATCATGCATCCCAACCAAGTGAGGAGTTTGTTTCTGTTGTTGCTGTTGTGTTTGTTTTTGACTGTTCTACCCTCTTCCCCTCCCACTTCCAAAATACTGAGTCAATTTAAACATTAGATGTGAACCACAACAGAAGAATCAGATATGCAAGGATAACAAGTAAAGTACTACAGACTTACAAAACATTCTCTAGGTAATAACTAACAGAAGTTTAAAGTGTACTTTCTAATTCAACTTCAAATGCCTATCTTTCCCTGTGCAACACGTCCTGTCATTACTATTTATATAAGGCAGCTCAGGCAATGGGCCTGTTTCCTCATTCTTGGATTATAAGCACAGCAATGCCGCCACTCTGATCCTTTGTTCTGGAAGTTTTCCTTGCAGATGCTTCCGTCCTCCCTTTTAGCAGAAGGCAATGAACATGCTTATACCTGCTAGAGTGAACTAAACGACCTCTAAGGTCCCTTGTGACTTGAAATTAAATGGTTCTAGGAATACTTGAGAAGCTTAGCATATGAATAAATAATAGAAGTAAATAGAACCTTAACACAAAGGTTTAAAAAAAACCCCACCAACATAAATGGAATCTGTTTATTTGATGGTTCCATCATATGAAATAAAATGCACCTTCGGGCATTTTCATATACATGTGAAATATATATATGAAATATATATATTCCTTTTAACATTCAGAAACCATACAGATAACCTTATTTTATTTTCCAACAAGGCATGAAGAAGTAAAATTAGTTTCCCAAGGTCACAAAGCAAATGCAGCTAAACCAAAAACAACACCACAGCTGCCTTTGGTGCACTGGGGCTTTATGTTCCATTTCACTGAACCACACTGAAATGAGGAAAGGACCAGTGAGAACGTTTACACAATTTCAGTTTAAGGTAAGTTCCCTTTAAACACACCCTGAATTATAACTACCCAACTGCAAGGGGGTGCATATGTCAAAGAGCATAGTTATGTGCCCTAGGTATGACTAACCAAGCATTTTAATCTAGAATCCAAATTTCCTTTGCAAAGTTAATGATAAATACAGAATTTCTCTACAAGAAGATATCGCCTGTCTCACTCTCAACTACAGTGTTCCATTTTATTTAAAACCACGTCCTTACCATCTAGCAAACTGTGCTGGATGTCTTCTGTGTTCTGCTGCCATAGTGGGGTCTATGTTCAGTCAGTAGCATGCCCATAAATTTGTTTTTTTGAAAACTCATAAAGTTGCCTAAATTTATCAACACACATGTGAGTAGGTTTCAAATCACAAACGAGGGTAGAATCACCTTTTAAAAAAGTCTGGTTGTATTTCACACCATATGAATAGAGGGGACCTGAGTAAGGGACTAAGGAACAGACTACCTCTGCAAAAAGCAGCTCATAGGAGGGTAGAAGGGAGAAAAAGAAAGAGACACATAAGCAAGAGAACACAGCAGGAGAAAATGCTGAGGAAGGCAGAGAAGAATGGAGGGCATATTTGGAATCAGACTTCTCCATTATCCATGCTTCTAAAATAACTGTTATGTTCCACATTGGACATTCAGGAGGCGAAGGAAGAGTCGCAGACTTTTTAAAGCCAATCCCCAAGAATAATTTTTAAATCTCAATCTTTTAAAAAGTAACCAAACCATGATGAAGACAAATCCACATGGTGTCAAACACTGTCTCCTGGAATGTCCAAAACATGGTTTCATTCTACTAGTAAGGATACCTGAAAGTTAGAGAAGCCCAACCAATGTCATTAAAATTAAGTCTTGCCTACAATCCAATTCCTTTTAAAATTAAATTCTTACCATAGTCTGTGACCATGGATGGTCATAACTAATCACCATGGCTGAATCAGTCTCAAAGTGGACACATTCTCACCAGGACTGACAGCACATGATGACTAAATAACAACATAACCAGGGGTGCCAGTGTCCCCTCCCAGTCCACCCTGTTTACATAAACCACAGGCCTGGACCTCCCTCCTCTACACTGTCTCTAAACTATACAAATAATGTTTCTCCTGGCCTTTGCCAACTCGCTGGGGAAGCGCTATGAGGGAATGACATAATTTTTAGAGCAAATTTAGGGCTCTGAAGAGATATGTGGCATGTCACTCCAAAGAAGCAGAGAGAAAATATAAAACTGATTGTCATCCTTACTTTCATAGAGCCTTGTAATATGCCAGGTATAAAATGCTTTAATGAATTCTTATCAGTTAAGACTGATTGGTTTCTGAGTCCTTCTGTTTGTAAGTGGTTGATACTTGGCACATCTGGAAGAAGGGGTCTTTCAAAAATATTGCCAGGAAGATAACCTATTTTCCATCAGGTTCACATCACCAGCTGATGCTGGATATAGCACAACTCCAGAGAAAACAACCTTTTCTTGGTCTCTCAGTGGCTGTTGTTAAGAGTATACAAGTGCTTTATACCCCTACAAGCTCATCAGGTGGATGGCTGTTCTGTTAATTTCCTTCTAGAGTGTGTGTACTTCTAGGTGGCATGACATCCTCACCTTCTCCCATAATCACCCTCCACTTCCAAACAAACATTTGTCAGAGACTATTTTACCTAAGATTGATTTTCTTTTCTACTACAGCATTTGTTTATAAATGCATCCAACAAAAGGGAAGAACAACAGGTGCCTCACTTTTTCTTAACTCATATCTAATACCAGATAGTTATCCTCATTGGTGGAGGGGTTAGCAGATTGATTTATTTATGAAGTTCTCCTCTGAGGTATATGTGGGCTACCTGGAAACCGTAAAGATGTTACCTACTTCCCTAATGCCCTAACACATGAGCCCCCTTCTTTTTTCCCCCCTACTTAACTTGCAGGACTATTTAGATCATTCACATTCATTAAGTACCCAAAATAAAATAAAGGAAAACATTTCAAGTTTAAAGTTGGACAAAAACCTTACAGGGAAAAAAAGGAAGAAACCATTTTGTAGGTAAATTTCATGCTCTGGTGTTGAAAGTTAAGGTCCACAAATCAAAAAGCAGTCATTTCTACAGAGCTAGGCTTTTCCACTGCTCTCTCAGTGAATCACGCTGTGGTTAGTTGAAAGTGCTGTTCACATAATAAATTAACCACCTCATTTCCTTCATCACCAAAATATACATAGCACCCCCATACAGATTTGTTTTAATAAAAGTAATAAAGCAAGCCCAGAGGTTATGGCTGTTATGACATAATCACACCTCTGAGATTTAAAAACACTCACTTGCACATCATGCCTCAAAAAGTCTTTGCAATCCCCCCTCCAACGAAATCTAACTGCACTCATACTCTCTGGCCCCATTTACTGCAAATAAATAATGAACAAAAGCCTTGTATATGGCAGGAGAAAATTCTCCCTTTCAATTATACATTTGAAAAGAAAATACATCTTTTTAAATAATACTGTATGATAAACAGCTTGGGTAGCCTGATTTAGATTATTAAAGAAAATATATCACCAGAGGGACTTCCCTGGTGGCACAGTAGTTAAGAGTCCACCTGCCAATGCAGGGGACACGGGTTCGAGCCCTGGTCCAGGAAGATCCCAGATGCTGCAGAGCAACTAAGCCCATGCTCCACAACTACTGAGCCTGCGCTCTAGAGCCTGCGAGCCACAACTACTGAGCCCACGTGCTACAACTACTGAGGCCCACGCTCCGCAACAAGAGAAGCTACCGCAATGAGAAGCCCGCGCATGGCAATGAAGAGTAGCCCCCACTCACCACAACTTGAGAAAGCCCGGGTGCAGCAATGAAAACCCAATGCAGCCATAAATAAATAAGTAAATTTTAAAAAAAGAAAGAAAGAAAATATATCACCAGAGTTAACAGTGCACAAAGAAGGCAGCCAACTAGCCTACTATCTCACCCAAAACCAAAGATATCTTCTAAAGTTAGTTGTTCAAAAAGAAAAGCAACCCGTGTTTATTTCTGTGGAAGTGAGAAACAATCTTCATTCTATACAAATCCAGGCAAATTAGTTTTTCTTACCTGTAATGCTATTTAAAATTATTGAGAAAAACCCAGGGAAAAAGACCTCTCATCGATATAATTTTTCCTCAATACAGACTTTTCTCCTTAGAATTCCTTTCCATGATCACCAGAAGAAAGACATTGTAACACAATTGTCCACAGCATAAGAGATTTGCTGGACAAATGTGCCATGAGTGAACTCATACCATAATTGAACAAGGCCCGTTTTCCTGTCTCTGCACCACATTACAATCACTTTGCAGGCAGTTCATTTCTGACCTAAATTCTATCAAACTCACAGTCCTTTCTATAGGATCATGCATTTAATGCATATTATTACTATGATAATGATGAAGCCTTCCCCTTGAATTTAAAATATAACATAATCTTACTAGTAATTAAATTTATCTGTGCTATTCTTAAAGCCCACGATCAACACCCACCTCCAACACACATATTTAGAGGAATAAGTTGATCAACATTCCTGAACAATATCAGATATACAGAACATAGTTTTTAAATTCTCAGAAGTAGCCTTCCTAATATTTACACATTTTATTTCTCTTCCCAATTGCTATAATTATCTAGCACAATCCTTACATTTGAGTTTTCAATAATTCTTTCTAACATGAACATTATTATGTTATACAGATAGTAGTTTTTTGCACTGAGTAAAGAATTACATCTCAGGTTCTCTCTTTAGCATGCCAAACAATTATCCACACATAATTATATACAAATATTCGGCAAAATAAATAGTAATATCTATATGAATGCCAGAATTAAACATTTTTGCAATAATCGTATTTTAAGTCTACAGGCTATCCATCCACGTACAACTAATATCAGACCTAACCAGTATACTAAAAACCTCCTTAGAGCTCTGTGGAGAACAAAGATGAAATTTTAAAGAATTTCCATAAGCTTACATTTTAATAGATAAATTTCACTTTAAAGGAAAGAGTCTATTCTGATGAATTCCATGGCAACAAAGATTTTTCTTTGATAAGGATATTATACTGTATTAATCATAGATCCTTAGAAATACTGATTTACTAATTTAATCACAATCAAAGAACATTCCTATATAAGTGCTCCCTCTGATCTGTCCCGGTAAGAATTATTTCCATAGGGAAAAGGATGTGTGTTGTCGGGGAGAAAGAAATGAAGAGATACATGCTATGAAGACTATTTCTTTCATCCCCAGCAATCCTTTACTTTCCACAACCATTCTCACTCCACATGGCTATTCTAATGTTCTCTGCTCCTAAGTTCTCACTTTTCCCGAAAAGAGATTCATTTAAAAAAATACTAGTAACGAACATTTCAAGTTTACTAAACAAAATTTTTAAGTGAGAGGGTATAAAATTTTATGCTGTGTTCACAACAGGGTGAAAATATAATAAATGAGCAACTATACCGATAATCTACCATTCGTTCATTCATTCGGCTAATCCAATACTTACTGAGTATCTATGTGTGCCAGGTCCTGGGAGCTGTGGATAGAGGTGGAAACACCTTGTCCTCATATGAGAGTTTACATTCCATTAGAGGAGAGACAGTAAACAAAAGAATACTATGATTTCAGCAATTTTAAAACTAGCAGCTGTTTTTTGGGGGTGGGGGATGAAGCATATAAAACAGTAGGCTCCCACTTCAAAGAGAAAAAAAACTCTCCAGGTAGAGGAGCAACCCCTCCCAGTCCTGCTCTCTTCCACTTCTTCCCAGCCACCCACCACCCCAGGAGGTTCTCTCTTCTGAACTCTTGTCCATTTCCTTCCTTAGCCTATTTCTTAGGTAAGCTGTTGGTGTCATCTCCTCAGGCATCTAGCTTCCTTTCTCTCTAGCATCTTCAACTTCTCCCTCTCTGTTTCTACTTCCTTCCTATAAACATTTAAACACATTTAAATCCTGACCTCCTTTGAAAACTCTCTCCTTTAAAGATCTGTATATACCTGTCTCTAAGTGCTCACCTTTCATTCAGTTCTCAATCTACTTCTGACTTCTGCCTCCACTGCTCCAATGAAATTATTCTTGTTAGGGTCACCATCAACATCAAAAAAACCCAAACAAACATGAAAGACACAGTTTCAATTCTTATCCTAAATTTTTTTCAGTGTTTTTACAATATTGATTTTTGCTTCTCAAGCTCTCATCCCCCTTAGATACTGGCATGTCCTGATTTTCCTTCTACATTGCAAATACTGTAATGTGAATTCAAAACACCTGGAAATCTTGTTAAAATCAGATTCTGATTCAACCGGTCTGGGGTATGGCCCAAGAGGCTTTCAGTAGGGTCTCTTGCTACTCAAAGTATAATCCTCAGACAAACAGCATTGGTATTACCTGGGAGTTTATTAGAAATGCAGAATCTCATGCCCCACCTTAGACCAACTGAATCAAAATCTGCATTTTAACAAGACCTCATGAAGGTTTCTTTTTTTTACTGTATATTCAAGCTTGAGAAGCATCAGAGACCAGTGGTTCTCAAACCTTAGCCATTAATACATAGATTCCAGTGCCCCACCCACAGAATTTGTGATCCTATATGTCTGGGAAGGGGGTGCAAGAATTTGCATTTCTAACAAGTTCTCAGATGATATTGATGCTGCTGGTTTCAGGGACTCTACTTTAAGAAGCAATGGTTCTCAACCCTGCCCGTACATTAGAATCACCTGTGGAATTTTAAAAAGTTTGTTGATGTCTAGGGCCCTCCCCAGACCAATTAAACTAAAATATCTGGGGAGGTGGTGTAGGTTAGGATTATTAAAAGCTCCCTTGCCTAATCTTAACATTTCTAATTTAGGTAATTTAGGAGTGTGTTGGTTGGGGGGGGGGGGGGTAGTGGTGAAAAGAAAATAGTATAGGATGAATGCTAGTTATATTATGGTAACATTATTACAACACATTATACTATAACCCCTTAAACATCTGTTCTACCCAACTCTGCCTTGTAAATAAACACTAGAAGTTATAACGGTCTACAGGTTTGTCCTAGGCCATGTCTCTGAAATGACCATTTCAGGTAATGGAGCAAAGCTAATAATACTTAATTCTTAAAGTTCACAGAGAAGAATCCAATATTTGTGGAATGAAAAAATATAGTGTTAAAACTCTGCATTAAAGAGTATTTGGTTTGCTGCAAAATTAGTCTTAAAGATGAAAATTTGAAAGAATATTATGAAGAGAAATGTAACCTAGTATTAAAAGTATTTTTTCACTTTCACTGGAAAATGAAAATAGCTTTATTATTTTTCTGGTTACATAAATCCTCACAGTAAAATACACACACACACACACACACACACATAAGGCAGAAATTAAAACCAACTGAAAGCCAAAGTTCCTGAGATAAAACACATTTATCATTTGATCCAGCTTTCTTGCATCTTTTTATAAAATTTGACTTACTTAACAAAAAAGTTATAAAGTATAAAGGACACCATGTACCCACCAAACAGCATAAGAAACACAATATAGAATTGAAATTCCTGTTGTACCCTTCCCAATTCCCATTCCCCTCCCATCTCACGCCCCACTCAAGGTAACCACTACCTTAGATTCCAGTACTTATTTCTATATTCTTACTTTGTACATTGGTATTCATAAATAGTACATAGTATTATTTTTCATATTTAAAATTTTTATACCAATCATAAAATACTATACATATTCTGAAACTTGCTTTCTCTCTTAATATTGTATCTTATGAGGTTTATCCATATTAATATAGGTAGCTCTAATTGGGTCATCTTTGCTCCTATGTAATATTCTACCATCTGAGTATACTACAGTTTTATTTTCCTGTTTTCCAGATGAGGGACATACTGTTTCCAAATTTTTACTACTATACACAGTGCTTCAGTGAATTTCTTGTACATGTCTTCTTGTGCACATCAGAGAGAGTTTTTCAAGGCTATGAATATCTAGCAATGAAATTAAGTTGAAGAGAATCCCAGTCTCTCACTTTACTAGTTTCCAGTTGCTTTCCAAAGAGGCTGTGCCAGTTTATACTTCTACAAATAATGTGTAAGATTCCCAATGCTCCATATTGTTGCTAACATCCAAATTGTCAGACTAACTTTTGACAACCTGAAAGGTTTCCCATCATGGCTTTAGTTTGCATTTCCCCAATTATTAATCAGAGTGATAATTTTTTTCACATTTTTATTTTTTGTGTGTGTCTCCTCTTCTGTCAACTGCCTGTTCACGTCCCTTGCTATTTTTCTGTGGAATTGTTTTTTTCTCTTAATTTATAGCAGATCTTTATAAATTATGGATCCTTTGTAGGTTATATGTGATACAAATACCTTCTCCCTGTCTGTGGATTTTCTATGTACTGTTTTCTGATTCAGAGATGTTTTAGATTCTAATGCAGAACTTAAAAATCTTTTCCTTTATGGTAGGTAGTACCTTTAGTGTCATGTGTAATTTTTTTTCAATCATTTGTGATAAACCTAGTTTAAAATACAGTGAAAATACTTTAAAGTTTTAGAAATCTTAAAAGTGATTTTTGTGCCGATGTATGAAACCAGAAGGTGAACTTAAGTAGAAATGGAAATTGATCTAGTTTTATTGTCCAAGGTCAATGACATACAAAGAGTAAGTAAACAAAAGACAAAGGTAATTATCTATTTCACTGTTAATAATTTAAGGTATTATTGGTAAAAGGTTTTTCAAACCACACCAACATTTCACATTTCTTTTAAAGATAAGTAATGGTGTTATACTAGGGTGTGTGTGTATGTACATGGCTTATTACATCGTCAGTGATTTCTAAGAACGTTGAGAAAACTATAGTTAATACCTCAATATAGGAAGCATAATTCAACCAGAAGTGAAAAAACATACCCAGAAAAGACATTTTAAAACTTTAAGTTTAGGAATAACCAGGAAATTCTAATATATGAGTTCATGCTCCCAGTCAAGGTCAATTACTTGTTTTTGTTCAATTACAGAAACAGCTCAGTTATGGTCAAAAATAAATTAAATACCTAAATTGCAAGGCTAAGTTTGAATTTCATGCATAAATTCCTGGTAAATCAGGGATTCAAGTACAGCCCGTATCCTGGGATTTACAGTTAAGGGACAAGACTGTAAAAACATTTGTCAAAGAACTCATCTATGTGAATACTGCCCAATTTCTAGAACAACTTCCTCTATGTTTCTTTCACCTTTGCGTTTTATCGATTTCAAAATATTGCTTTAGTATAGGGGGCAAAATCCAGGTAAAGTCATCTAAGTGGATATCCATGGGACAGACTCTTTTCTATATCCCATTCTACAATAAGACATAATTAAAGGATTAAAATGTTTAAAAAGATTTGGACAAACAATACAGGACAGATGAGAATCCTTATTACCCTTTACATACCTAAACTAAAACATTTCATAATCCCTACAATATTAACTATAAAATAGGTTTTAACAGAGTAATGTCACCACTGAAGAGTTGGGTTATTTTGGTTTTGTTTAGTTTTTATCCAGAACTGATCCCACAGAGGGGGTGGGGAAATAAAATACAAATTCCCACCTTTGAGGTTTTACGATGAAAAACTACAGCTGGGAAGATGATTTTCGCTTTACACTGACTCTTCATTATACATAATAATGAGGAATAAAGATGGCCTGGATATAGAAAATCCACTAAGGGTTCCAGAAACTCATTTTGGGAAACCATTTCACTCTCTAATATCATCAAATGATCTAACAGAGAGGCACAAAGGAGGAAAGGGGACTGCCCTGTCTTTCCTACTTTACCGTGCATACTCATTAACAAATACAGGTGTAAATGAGCATGGAAGTATTTAAAACACAGTCCAAAGAAGAAATAAATAGCAAGTAAATCCAACGTACTCAAGTTGTACTCTCAGGATATGACAAGGCCAAGCTAAACCATCATTCCCCATGTCCCACAGAACTCAACAGAGCCAACCCTGCATCATCCTGCTCTCACCCTGGAGTGTTTTCTTGGGAGTAACACCAAGCCACTTTCCAGCAAAGTCTTTAGGGGTCAGTTAGGGATATGCTGTCATTCGACCACACTGGCTGCCTCTCTCTCCAGAAATAATGACAGGCATGTGTTTTTGAAATCAGCTCTCCCCATTTTCTAAGACAAGGACTGGAGTGCTGCCTTGAGCATTTTAGCTGTTATTAAACCAAAAGTATTTTAGTTTCTATTGAAATAATATTATAGCTTCTATTATTTCATCTATTTAACATTCTTTGAACAGCTTTCATTTTTAAAATCAGCAGTGTTTGTCTGGCTACTCATAATTTAAATCAGAATAAATATAAGTATTAAATTTATACTAAAAGCACTTAAAGGTCCCAACTAAAAAGAAATCCAGCCCCACTCTGGTTGTACCGGAAGTCTATTGTATCAAGGTTTAAAATTAAGTGACCCAACAGCTGGGAAATGGAAACAGATATTTGTTTTACAGCACATTTTTCCTAATACATAATCACTATAAGAAGTTTGAAAAAAAGTAAAAAAAAATTGATTTAATTCTGTATCAACAACTTTATTGCAATTTAAAAATATGTCAAGAGCAATTTCTCATGTCATTAAATCGGCCTTGAAAGCCTAAATTTTTAATGGTTGTATAAATATTTCAACCAGTGGATATACCATAACTCATTTAACTATTTTCCTATTGTAGTTGCTTCCAACATTTTGCTGTAACAGCAAACTTGTACATGAATTTTAGAAATAGTTCTTATTACTGCCTGAGAAGAGACTCCTAAAGGAAGAACTACCAGGTCAAAGGGATGCCTTTTCTTAAAGTGCATCTTGATTGGTATTAACTATTTGCTAGAAATAACAATTTACACTTCTACCAGCAGTGTTTGTGAATGCTCATTTCACTGTACCCTTCTTACCTGCACAGGTATTTATCATTTTTTTACAACTTTACTCGATTGTTAGGTTGAAATAATAACCCCTTGTCTAATTTGGGTTTGTTTGATAAAGAGAGAAATTTGTATTTCATCCATGGTGAATGGTATGTAGAGGCTCTTGGCAAATGTTTTGTAAATGTTTTATATAAACCAATATATAAATGTGTACCAATCAACAAGAAAATACCAAACTCTAATAATAAAATAGGTACTAGTTATATGTACATGAACATTTGTGGCCAATAACTTCCCTACTTCATCATCTGGCTTTAAACTTATGTTACATAGCACAGCAAATCCACTCCTAGGTATATATTCAATAGAAATGAAAACATACATCATAAAAACTTGTACACAGTTTTACTACACATTCATATCTCTCTAGATAAAAAGCCAATAGACTAGTTGTAGATGGATCCAATGAACAATAATGCTAGCTCACCTAAGAACTGAATATCTAATGATAATTTCTTGTTGCTCACTAACCAATACCTATTTAAAAATAAAATGCTAAACCTACCCATCCCAAATAAATAAATAAAAATAAAATAAAAACTTGTACACAAATGTTCGTAGTAGCATTATTCATAATAGCCCCCAAATGGAAATAACCCAAACTTCCATGAACTGATAAATGGATAAACAAAATGTGGTGTATATATACAATGAGATACTATCACCCATAAAAAGGAATGAAGTTCTGATACATGCTACACTATGGATGAACCTTGAAAACATTATGCTAAAGGAAAGAAGCCAGTCACAAAAGGCCACATACTGTATAATTTCATTTATATGACAGATCCAGAATAGATAAATCAATAGATACAGAAAATAAATCAGTAGTTGCCCTAGGGCTGGGGAAGAAGGGAGCGCTGGAGAGTGACTGCTAATGGTTTCCTTTTGGGGTGATGAAAATGTTCAAAAATTAAGGGTAACAGTTTCACAACCCTATGAATATACTAAAAATCTTTGACTTGTACACTTTAAGTGGGTGAATTTATTCAAGTATGTATGTATGTATGTATGGTTTGTGATTATATCTCAATAAAGCTGTTTTAAAATGTATGTGTTGCTATGTTGTGGTCTATAAAGCTCCTATCAAAAAAGTGGACTTGTCTCTTACTCTAATTTTTACAAGTGTTTAATACTGCATATTTTTTGAAGCTATGTTGTTAGCATTCTATAATGCTCACGGCAATTATACCTTCTTAGGATACTCTATCTGTAAATAATATGAAATATCCCTCTATGACCTGTTTAATGCATTTTGCCTTAAATTCTATTTCATCTCATGTTAACATTGCTGATTTTTTCATTCGTGTGGAATATTTTTCTCCAAATTTCAAATATCAAGGTTGCTTTCTTCCTTAGAAGTACCTCTTGCACATATACATCTTAGTGCTATATTTTATTTTTAAAAGTCTGAGATTCTATTCATAGGGGAATTTACCTATTACTATACTTTTACCTTTACCTATTACTATACTTATTCCTCTCATCATATACTTTTTAAAAAATTTACTATACTTGCTTATTTTCTTTTCTCTGCCTTTGGTTGGAATGATAAACTTTATTTTTTACTCTCATGATTTATATTAAATGTCCTATTTGTGGTTATTATTCATATATTTCAGATTATGTTTTTCTAAAAAATTGTAGAGTTAATCTATATCTGAATCTTTCCCTGAAAAAGAATAATACTTCATCACTTCTTTTTCTTATACCCTCTCATGTTGAGTTGATCTGATCCAGACTAATATATTTAAAGATGAACATTATAGTTAAAAAATTATGAGACTCAATAATACAGATAACACTTTACTGGATATGTGTGTATTGTAAAGCTCTCCACTGTTTCCTTACCTTGATCCTGTTTCTTCACAACATGCCTCTCCCTTCTTTGGACCTCCATTCCCCCTCCCGGCCCCATCCGCCCCACCCGCCCTCTGACACTTTAGGCAGGAGTAATTCCATAAATAATTCTTTCAAAGAAGGTCTGTAACAACCAGAGAAGGTGAATCATTACAGATCCAAAAATGCTTTTATTTTCCTCTCACATTGAATTGCTGGTTTGCCTGAATATAGAATTATAGGTTCAAAATAAAATTTTTCTCACAACTTCAAAACTACTGCATTTCTATCTTCTATTACTTGTTTTTTACCAATAATAGGACTGATGTCAACTTGATTCTTTCCTTTGTAGATAAACTATGTTTGCTCTCTGGAAGCTTTTAGTTAGTTCCTCCTTATTACTAGCATTCTGAAATTTCACAGGAAGGCATCTGAGTGTAGGTCTTTAGTTATTCTTTTATGCAGTATTCATTAGGCCTTTTCAAAAGACTTGTCTGTCAACTGGAGAAATTTCATTCTATTATTTCTGTGATTATAACTCCCCTTCACTCATTGTTTATTTGAACCTTCTGTTAGATGAATGTTGAGAAGCTTTAGAAGGAGCTCTACATCATATGACTTTTTGTTCATGCTTCCCACCTTTTTCAGTTTAAGACTGCATTCTAAGGAATCACTGAGCTCAATCTTCCAATTCATTAATTTGATTTTAGCTGTGTCCACTTTATTTCACCTGTTTATGTGGGTTTTTTTTAACCTTAACAATCATATTTTAAAATTCTTAGATTGGTTTAATTTCATTCTATCCCATATTTGTTTTAGAAATGCAATAACCACTTATTTCTCTGTGAATGTTAATTTAACTTATTTCAGAGTCTGTTGCCTGTTCATTGTTTCTTTGAGTGTTATTTTTTTTTAAGTTTGGTGCCTCATTTTTCTATCATAGGTTTTCCTCAAACATTTAGTGATTCTTGGCATCAAGATCGTTTCAGAGTCCCTCTTTGTCTGTGTATGCTGTTTCTGTTCAGCACCATATGCCTCGAGTGATAATGTGGGATATGATGCCAGGTGTCATGTACATGTCAGGAGTTTGTCCTGCCAGGAAGAGACTCCTTGAGCTTCCCGACAATCAAAAGCTACTTGAGGGATCAACCAGCCTCTCTGGCCTCTGTGTTATAGTCAGTGCTTTAGCTGGGATTCACAGAATATTGAGGGAGGGGGTCACCACAGGCCTAGCCACTCTATACACACCTGCTTATCTAATCCTGCAGGTCCCCTCCCCACTACATGAATATGACTCTGCTTTGAGAACCCTACTGATCTATATATTTTCGGGTATGGCTCCACCATGTTTCATTTTTCTGTGGATGTGATTCTTCAGGCCTAATATCTTTCAAGAATTCCTGAAATTTCTACCCACTGATGGGACCCTTTCTTATTTTTCCCAGACTATTATCAATTGATTCATGTAAGTGAGTGTTTACATAGGTACAGATATATATGTACAACTTTTCTGTCATCTTATGGAATTTGGAGTTGTGGATATGCCAGTGGTGGTGGTAATGTAGTTAGAATATCATGAGCTCTGCCCACCATTTTGATCATTTTCTTAGTGTCATTATTTGCTAAATAGTCTGTACTCCAATGTTAATATGGCCATATCTCTTAATCTCAGACTTGTATATCCGACTCCTAGTTTCCTGTATTTCTGAGAGGCACCTCAAATTTAACATGTTCAAAACTGAATTACTAACCTTATCCTCACCAAATCTGCTCCACTCAGGCATCCTAAGGACCTTTGGAGCAAATTCTTCACAACTCCTTTTCCCTCACTATCACCAGGTAGTCCCTAAAAATAGATTTAACTTCTTTCCATTTCAACTGCCATTAACTTTGTCCAAGCCACCATTATCTTTCACCTGGAGTAGTCAGAGTCAACATTTAAAAATATAAATCAGATCACGGCATTCCTCTGCTTAAACCTCTTCCTTTACTTCTCATTGCTGTTGGAATGAATTCCAAACTGTTTTCACGTTAAATGCTAACTCTGACTCTAAATCTGGAGATTAGGTCCCTGCTATTTACTTAAAGACCACTTTGATGCCAATAGGTTATTAGCCTCCTGGGTTCTATAAGTTTGACTTTCTCTTTCCTTTGCTCCACTAAGGAACTGAGGTATTCCATAGCTTCACCTTGAATTAATATAACTATAATTTCTCTTAACTATGATGTCTATATCATAAAACTGCTATAAGAGGTATACTCTTTAACTGATTCACTTTGTTGTAAAGCAGAAACTAACACACCATTGTAAAGCAATTATACTCCAATAAAGATGTTAAAAAAAAAAGAGGTATACTCTTTAGTTACTAGGCATTTTATCTATCTGTAGCTAGATCAGTCCCTTTAGGAAGCATCCTCGCCAGTGAACAAGTCCAGTTAAAGGTTTGGATGCCTCTTGGTCTAACTTGCTATAAAATGGGAAAACTCCAGTTAAGTCCCAATATATGACTGGTTAGTCCAGGCTTTGACAGTGTGAGCCTGGGTAAAAATCCTAACTACTCTAGGACACAGCTTCTTTTCCTGTCAGATGAGGAGGGTAGGGTTGTATGATCTCAAAGGTCTCTTCCATTTCTAGTGGTCACAGATTCCATGACCTCATATAATATTTCCTTAGAGAAAGTATAGTACCTATCACTCAAATCTCATGAAAATTATATAGAGAGTAATATTCTATTTCAGGCTTAAGAAGAACTTTCATCAAAGAGAAAATAATTCAACTTGAGGTTTCTGGAGACCACTTAAGCCAACATGGATTCATTTTGCCAAGATTTAGTGCTGCCCTCAATTGCCTAAGGAACACAATCTCAGGAACTGAAAATACAGCAGCAACACCAAGAAGCACTATTACTACTATTACTACCACACAGTAACAAAAATGAAAGGTTTTAGCTTATACTGGGCAACGACCAAAAACTAACTATAATAATCAAATAGGAATGAAAACAGGAAAAAAAAAATCACAGTAGGTACCAAAGGCTTCTTCCTGAAAAATCAATAAAGATCAATAGTTCATACTGGTTTAGAAAAAGAGGCAACACACCCCCCTTTCTCCACACCCCTTCCATTTTTATAGCGATGTTAAAAGGAGAGGCTCTTCAGATTAAGTTACTAGTCGTATCTAGAGTTTTAATAGCCTTTAAACTGATTATAGTCCATTATAAGCCTTGATCAAAATCATAAAGACCAGGAAAAAAAAATTCCCTCCTTCCTGAATAATTTATAACACCTAACTATCTTCCCACAAACTGTATAACCTTTGAAAGTGGGAACTTATTCCCACTGACAATTACTATGCCAAGTTTGAGTACTGTCTCTGTATTGATGGATTTCACAAATTAAATGATCCACACTGCTTTACCTGATACATTCCAACTCCAATGTGCTTCGGCTCAATTTTCACTAGCTCAGCTAATGGATCTTGTACACGTCTTGCTATGGAAACTGAAAAAACAGAATTAGAAAACAAGTATGGCTTAATGTGAAAAGCAGTATCCAGATGATTACTATTTTAGTTCCTCATAATGCATAATTATCCCTCTTTATTCCTCCCCCTAAGGAGGCCAACAATTTAACCAAGTTTCAGAGTTCCTTTTTTTTTCCACACAAAAGGTGAACGCAAAATTTCAGGATTAATTATGTCACCAGAACTCCTAGGTATTCCTGAGCATGAACACACTGAAAGGGTTATACATTTGGAAAAACAAATAAAACACTTAGTTGCTATATTTACACAATTACCTGTTCGTTCTTTAAATATAGTATAGTAGGGCACCTCACACTTTAAAGAACAAGTAGATATTTGTTTTACTTTTAAATAATCCTGCATTGCTATAAACATGATACACATTTGTACATTAATATGCTTATTAGGACTAGATCCTGATAAAGATGAGTAAATGATAGAATCATATCTTATACTCTTGAATCACCTTGAATATGATTGCAAGATTAGTCTGAGAAGTGATCTGCGTCCCAACTGCTTGTTCCTAACACATGCACAGTCCTAATTACATCCCTTTCTTGACCATCACTTTCATTTTTAAGAGACTTAGAGTTAACTTTAAACATCCTTCATGTCATGATTTTTATTTAGTCATCATTTATTATCATCTTTTTAAAAGCCATATGTTATTAACAAAATCTCATAACTAATTTAGCTTATAAGATAGATTTAGTTAGAGAAAAGAAATTTAGTTGCATTGAGTGTTTTATTCTATTTTATTATTTTATTTTATTTTCTAAACATATGAAAGCTAGTCAGTGTCACCTACTCATACAGAAGGTTGGATGAAATATAAATTCATTAAGTAAAAACATTAAGGCCATTAAAGGAAACCCCATGCCTGTTTTCGTGTTAAACTGTTCAAGGTCTGGTAAAAGAAGCCACTTCTTAGAAGTAACTATCAGATTCTCCAGTCACTGATTTGTGCCACCTCTCATCAGAGATAAGATCTACTGTGAACATAAAGTTTACTGCACATTCAAGTCTTTTCCATGTCTTTTATTATTACTGCTAACAGACAGTGACAATGGCAGCTTGCGAAGCAAGCTTAGAGAGCAGTAAGCTGATGTTTTACAATCTGCCTATTTCTCCCACAGAAGAGATGGGGATTCCAAGGCCTTCACATACACCTTTCTCATCAAATCTCATAAAAAGTTAATTACTGCAAGCATGCCAGGTTACAGGAGAAATGGTTTCCTTTAATAACCACATTTACAGTCATATGAAAACATATGCCACCAGAGAAATACCTGATATCCTCTAAAACCAAATACAGTCAGGCCTCCATATCTGTGGGTTTCACATCCACAGATTCAACCAACTATGGATCAAAAATATTTGAAAAATAAATTCCATAAAGTTCCAAAAAGGAAAACTTGATGCTCTCAGCAACTATTTATGTTGCACTTACAACTATTTACATAACATTTACATTGTATTAGGTATTATACGTAATTTAGAGATGATTCAAAGTATATTGGAGCATGTGCATAGGTTATATGCAAATACTATGCTATTTTATATAAGGGACTTGAGCATCCTTGGATTTTGGTATCTGAGACGGGTTCTGAAACCAATCTCCTGTGGATACCAAGGGACAACTCAACTGTATTATTTTTTTATTCTAGCCTTTACATATATTATACAATAAGAGTGATTTTCAAACACGTACATACATTGTCAAAATATTTTCAAATTAAAATATCAACCCACAACAGTAGACCAAGTTAAGGTAATAGGCATCAGAACGTTTGCTGTGTAGGAAGGCAATATTAGAAATCCAATAAAAGTATATCAATAATAGGTAAATCTCTCAAATCTACACCTTCAGGAAAACCCACATTATGTAAAACCTAAACTTAGAAACTGTGTGAGTAGATCCCGTATTTTAACATTTCTGAAATACACAAAAGGATTTTAAGCTATTTTCTACTGGATTCCCTCCTAACAGTTCACGGCCAGTGTATCCTTTGTTCATCCTAATATTGCTAAATATTAGCAACAATGGATTAAAAATGATGGCTTCTAGATGACATATTAATTCTACAATAAGTCCCAATGGCTTCTGGAGTTACAGTGTACCCAGTAAACAACACCCGACATAGATCTAATATTTCTAAAATTGGCATTTCACCTTCAGATGTTGTTCATTCTGTGTAGCATAGAAACCCAAGCATGGAAGAGATGGGAGGGAGGAGGAGGGAGAGAGATGAACATTGTTTAAAGTAGAATTCGAAAAGTAGTATGCTCAGGCTTTGGAGAAAAGATGGTGTTGTTTTCCTGCTGGCAGGATAATCAAGAGAAGGGTTATGCAATGAACAGTAATAATGATCAGGCTGACAACAGATTTCTGAAAGTAAGAGACAGATAAGTAGTTCAGGCAAAATGAGTTTAATAGATTGTTGATTAAAAAAAAAAAAAGAGGGAGTAAGAATCATGGCCCGAAACTTGGGGCACATTCATATTTTGAGACAGAAAAGAGAAGGAGGAAATGGTGAAAGAGGCAGAGAAGGAATGGTGAGGAAAGTGTAGTAAAAGAAGTCAAAAAGACTTCTGGAACATTTTAAACACAGAGTTACCCTATGTCCCTATGTCCCCAAGTTTTTACTCCTAGGTACATAACTCAAAAGAAATGAAAACATCAGTCTACATAAATTCTTGTTCATGGATGTTTGCAGCAGCATTATTCATAATAGCCAAAAAGGTGAAAACAACCCAAATATCCAACAACTGATAAATGGATGAATACAATGTGGTATACCCGTATAATGGTAAATTATTTGGCAATACAAAGGAATGGAGTACTGATATATGCTACAGCATGAGTGAACTTTGAAAACACAATGCTAAGTGAAAGAAGCCAGCCAATCACAAAAGACCTCATATTGTAATTATTCCATTTATATGAAATATCCAGAATAGGCAAATCCATACAGACAGAAGGTAGATTAGTGTTTTCTAGGGATTGGGAAGAGGAGGGGAAGGGGGACCGATTGCTAATGGGTATGGGGTTTCTAGGGGCGATGAAAAAATATTCTAAAATTGGATAGTGGCAATAGTTACACAAATCTGACTATACTAAAAAATGATGACATATACTTTAAAAGGGTAAACTGTATGCTATGTAAACTATATCTCAATGAAGTTGTTATGTATTTTTTAAATGCAGTAGGTCCAAATGTATGGCAAATATTGACTATTTTGCCCACATGTAACGTCAACATTTCTCTGTATCACTGCGACTATTTACCACTGTTCAGGAAGTTCTAGTTAACGCAATTGGAAGAGAAAAGAAAGAAGGTATAATTACTCAAAAGACAGAAACTAGATTATTTATTATTACTTGCAGATGATGACTGTCTACTTAGAAAACCCAAGCAAGTCAACTGAAAAAATATCAGAACTAATAAGATTTCAAAGCAGTTGGCTGGTTTCAAGACACCCAGACAAAAACTGATGCTCCACCATATGCCATCAACAACCAATAAGAAAATATCATAAAGAGAATCCATTCACTGTCTCTGTGTGTGTGTGTGTGTGTGTGTATTGTGGGTGAGTAAAAAAAATAAAATTTGCATAACCTGGATGAAGGTATAAATTTAATGGAATTTCACTGTATTTCTACAGAGTTTGAAAAATATTAGTTAAATGGCTCTAAAGTTTATGTAGAAAGAAAGAAATGCATAGGACAAGTGCAATTTAAAAAAAGATTAAGGCAAGTCATATTATAAGCCACAGTAATTGAAAGAGTCTTGCGTTGTAGCAGACTAGACAGACCAAGGAAAAAGGGAAAAAAGTACATATAGGAATTTCATTTTTAATAAATGGTAATTTCTTAAACGGTAATGAAACATATTGTGTAAAGGAAGACAGTAAAAAGCACGGAAAAGCATGGAAAAGGAGCTTCGACTAAAAGGTAAGCAACCAGAGCTACAGCCATATGCAGTAGCACTGAAAACAACATTTCCCCTTATTCATAAGGTATCTTATATCCAAAGGACAAAAGGGGTTCTATTGGTTTTGGTCTTCAGTTCCATGAAATACATAGAAGCTTACAGCTTCTAGAGCAAATAAATGTATTGCTTAAAAGACTGTACTAAACTGTGTTCTCTTTAAAATTTGCCTTACTCTGTTATCTGAGAATATCAAAGTAGAAATATTTATTTTTAAAGTCCAACACTCACTTCTTTTTTATACTTCCTCTTGCCATCAGACAGCAACAAAGGAATCCCCATGCAGTCTTATTTCATTCAGCAACTTCAAATTGGAATTTTTTTCACTAAAATCTTATTAAAATGTAGTTTTAATGCTCTTAATGCAAATGTATTATAATCTTGATCCTCTAATCAGTAATTATATTTTTCAATAAGGAGCTGACAAATCTGTTGACCTGATATAAATACTCTCTATCTTGATTGCAGTGGTTGTGGTTACCTGACTACTACAAGCTTTTCAAGATTCATAGATGGTGTACCTAAAAAGGGTGAATTTTACTTTATGCAAATATACCCTTAAATTTGAAAGAAATATCTTTTCTCTAAGGATCAAACTTTTTCCTTATTTTTCTTCTTTCTGTATAGTCTCTATTTCTTCCATGCAGTGTACCCCACCCTCCTACCCCATATTTTGGCATCTGTTTTTAATAGCATAAGTTTTCCTTACATGTTAAGTGACCCTAGACTTTCCATCAGGGGTAGGGTACTAAAAAGCTGACTGTAAGTGCTTTGCTCAAAGGTGAGGTTTGTCAACTGTGGTCTTCACTATAGGGTGATTTGGCCATTTCTTTGTGAAATCTCTGATCTCAGTTTCTTTAGGTGTTTTCTCTTGTGTTAGTCAGAATCCCCTAGTCTCTCACATGGAAGATTTAGTCCTCTCTAAGGTATCTACAACAGCATGTCAATAATTATTTAATCTCTGTTTTTATTAGTAGGTATTCCCACTCTCACTTATAACCCATGTCCTCCAGTGTAGAAACCTTCGGTTTAACCCCCTCTAGAGAACAATTCTCCAGTCTTCTGCAAAAGTGGAAGAAGTTACTCAACTGTGTGGAATGGGAGGTCTAATTCATTTCTTCTTTTTTTACTGATGTGAAATTCACATAACATAAACTTAACCATTTTAAGGTGTACCATTCAGTGGTATTTAGTATACTTACAACATTGTGCAAACCACCACCTCTATCAAGTTCCAAAACATTTTCATCACCCCCAAAGGAAACCCTGTACACATTAAACAGTCCCTCTTCATTGTCCCCTCTCCCCAGCCCCTGGCAACCACCAATCAGCTCTCTGTGTCTGCAGATTTGCCTATTCTGGACATTTCACATATATGCAATCATACAATATGTGACCTTTTGTGTTTAGCTTCTTTCACTTAGCATGTTTTCAAGGTTTATCCATGTTGTAGCACGTATCATTACTTCATTCTTTCTTATGGCTGAAAATACTCTTCCATCATATGGATAGACCACATTTTGTTTACCTATTCACCTGCTGATGGACATTTGGGTTGTTTCCAGTTTTGGGCTATTGTGAATAGTGCTGCTATGAGCATCTGTGTACAAGTATTTGCTGAGTACCTGTTTTCAATTCTTTTGAGTATATACCAAGGAGTGGGACTGCTGGGTTATATGATATTCTATGTTTAACTTGATCTCACTGCTTTTCAAACAGACTTTCAATCAATCCTCTTATTTTAGACCCATTCTCAGCCCTCCCAAGATACTTCTAAAGGTGCTTAGTGCATTTCCTGAGTCTTTAGGGTTTCTACGATCTATTTCAGGTTAGCTCTGTTTTCTACAATGCTGTCTCAGTATTCCACTTTCTCAAGTTGGCTAGATCTCATCCGGTTTCCAGCTTCAAAACTATTGTTGCTGTTATCTCCTCTCCCATTCTCCTTGTCCTAGTAAGTTTATGCCTTCATTCTATCAAGTTACTGTCATTTTAATGAGATTTCAGAAGAGAGTGAAGGAGTAACAGGTATATTTAATCTTCATTTTTTTTTTTTTTTTCTGGTACGCGGGCCTCTCACTGTTGTGGCCTCTCCCGTTGCGGGGCACAGGCTCTGGACACGCAGGCTCAGCGGCCAGCAGCCATGGATCACAGGCCCAGCCGCTCCACAGCATGTGGGATCTTCCTGGACTGGGGCACGAACCTGTGTCCCCTGCATCGGCAGGCGGACTCTCAACCACTGTGCCACCAGGGAAGCCCCTAATCTGCATTTTAAATCAGAAATCCACAATAAACGTTTTAATACCAACTATCTATTATTCTATCCATCCAATTTAGACTGTCTCAGTACAATGAATTTATTATGAGGGGAATGTAAGCATATATAAGGATAACTTCTGTTTTCAATAAGCTGATAAACTGGTCAAGAAGATGTAGTAAGATAAAGGTCATTTTCTTACATATGTTTAACACTTGTATGAATGTTGAGGTTCTGTTATATTTGATATGGTAAACTTATGGAGGGCTGACAGGTAAAACCCACACCCATAGATAGGTCAGGTCTCAGATGAAGTATGAAGTCATCCCAGATATCACTAGGAAAGAGAAAGATGCCTAGTGAGAAAACAGGAACTGAAATGGAAGTGGGGCCTAAAAAGCCAAGAGTGGAGACTCAGTTAATTTCAATGTTTGCTTCTAGGACCAGACTTTGAAGACTCAGAATGTCTAGGTAGGTGTTTCAAGTTGATATGGATCAAACATAGTCACTGCCAATGTGGAAACAAGCTAAGACAAAGAAAAATGGCACACCTGCAGTGAATCACAAACTGAAGACACAGCTAGGTTTTGAAATCAGAGTTATTAGGACTATATACCAAGTCCCCTTTTTATTATTTCCTATTTTCATAGATGAAAATAGGAAATAATAAATATATAAAATAAAAATAATAGGAAATAATAAAAAGTCCTAACAAGACTCCATCTTGTTAGAATGTTGTGATCTTGTTCCCTTATAATACTGTGGCAGTTATGCACCCACATGGGCCAGTGGTGAAGAGGAAATAGCAACCCCCTTATCAAAGGGAAGTCTGAGGAACTGCCACCTCCTATATAATATTTTTCTAATGCCCTGTTGGATGATTACCTTTCAGTGCCAACTTGGGAGGCTCTGAATTTTATTTTTTATAAAGAAAAGTATCCTTTTATTACAGAAGTTACGTACATAAATATTATGTACACACTTACTTGGCTATGCGGCCTCTTTAAGCCTTGGTTTCCTCATCTATAAAGTGGGAATAATAAATGACCCATAGGGCAATTGTGAGGATTAAATAAAACAATCCTGGTAATGTATTTACCACAATGCTTTAAAAAGATTAGTGTTAGCAGTTCCCTCCTCCTCCTCCTGTTATTATTATTACTATTGTTATTACAAGGCAAGTACCAAAAGAGAACATGGCAAGGAGGCAGAGACCACACTGAGTTGATGTGACAGGGAAAAGCTTCACTGAAGAAGCAAGATTTTGAGCTGGGATCTGAGTTTGAAAAGATGACCATTTTAGGGGACTTCCCTGGTAGTGCAGTGGTAAAGAATCTGTCTTCCAATGCAGGGGACGTGGGTTCGATCCCTGGTAGGGGAACTAAGATCTCACATGCCTTGGGGCAACTAAGCCCTCACGCCTCAACTAGAGAGCCCGCATACCACAAACTACAAAGCCCAAGTGCTCTGGAGCCCAAGTGCCACAACTAGAGAGAGAAAACCCACACGCCACAACTAGAGGGAAGGCTGAGTGCCACAACGAAGACCCAAAGCAGCCAAAGAAATTAAAAGAAAATAAATAAATAAAATAAATAAATATTTAAAAAAGAAAAAAGAAAAGATGATCATGTTAGTCAAAGTTAGATCATGGACTGTGTCATGGAATGAACAACTGAAGGGAAACTACAAGTTCTTTTGGATCAAAAAAGAAGTTTTTAACTTTAGATTAACACAAAAATTTTCAAATACATATCACCAGGTGTAGATTTCAAGAACAGTCAATGAAATTTGATGAGAATATTTAAGGAAAAAAAATTAAACAAAAAGTTTATTTCCCCTAATTTGGAATTTCCCCAAATTGTGGGATTAAGAGATACAAACTACTATATATAAAATAGATAAACAACAAGGATATATTGTATAGCAATGGGAATTATAGCCATTATCTTGTAAGAAGTTATAATGGAGTATAATCTGTAAAAATACTGGATCACAATGCTGTGCACCTGAAACTAATATAATATTGTAAATCAACCATGTCCCTTAAAAAATAATAATAATAAATCAGTAAACACACATACACAAGCCACTTCTAACAAAGTAGTCTAAATATCCACCTATTACACAGAAAAATGCTCTGACCACATCTATATTTTGCTTGTGATACCAATTATTGTCATTAGATGTACCGAAATATCTTTTTAAAAAATAAATTTATTTATTTATTTATTTTTGGTTGCACTGGGTCTCTGCTGCTGTGTGCAGGCTTTCTTTTTAGATGCAGCAAGTGGGGGCTACTCTTCATTGCAGTACTCTTCGTTGCAGGCTTCTCTTGTTGCAGAGCACGGGCTCTAGGCACGTGGGCTTCAGCAGTTGTGGCTCGCGGGCTCTAGAGCGCAGGCTCAGTACCTGTGGTGCATGGGCTTAGCTGCTCCGCAGCATGTGGGATCTTCCTGGACCAGATCTCGAACCCGTGTCTACTGCATTGGTAGGCAAATTCTCAACCACTGTGCCACCAGGAAGCCCTCAAAATATCTTTAATTTCTTCACACACAAGATTTAAACTATTCCACATCACAGAAATCAAAGCAATTTTATACAACTAAAATCAAATCAGGCTGATTTAAATAATACAGTAATGACAATTCCTATTAGCAAGGCAAGAGAAACTGGTCATTTAACAAATATTTAGCTATAGTCTGAAAGTCTGTGCATGTTTATACATTTGCACTTTAAATATTTTATGTTAACATATTACTTTCCTCCAACAAAAAGCTGCAATAAGTAATATTTTGCAATAATAATAAGAGAACTGAGTATTTTATCAGTTTTACTATTAACTCTCTAGCATTTAATTTTACTAAAGATGTTTTGGGCTAACTTTTCACCATACTCTAGAATACTATGCAGTATTCTTTAAAAGCAGTATTCTTCCATTTCCTTTCCATAATTCCCAGTATTATTCCAATCAAACACTTTCTTTCTAACATGACTGCAATGTATCTTCTAAAATTTCTTGGATATTTAAATATTTTGCTTGCTATAAATACAAGTCCAAAATCTCAAAATCACACGCTTTAGTGATGACCCAGAGTTTCTTACCTGCACTTCTCAAATTAGGGTCCAGTCCTGGCATCTCTTTATTAGCTTCAGGGCTGACACTGTAGACTGATGCTCCTGCTTCACTGACGATACTGAAAAGAAAGAAAAGGGGAATATCATTTTCCAAACTTTCTACGTGCCCAAAGAAAATAAATGAATGAGACTAGGTATCATAAGAAAAGAAAACTGCAGGGCAAAGCACTCTCTTTATATTTCAATGATACCTATACTATTTAATTTTACATTAACATAAAGTGATTAAGCAATGCTTGTTTTCTACACATAGGAAATACACAGGCTTAAATCCATAATGAATTCATTCAGTCGTTTTCTGCTTAAGAGAGAGTTTATAAATGAACACAATGGATACTCCTCCATGATGCCAACATCAAAATTTTCAGAATACTTAGCTCCTCTTGTGTTTATAATACATTACTGACTGACATTTATGACTCCCGTCTGAATTAATCATTCTAAAGTATCTTGGGAAGCACAGACATGTGTGTGGATTATGTGCATATGTGGATATACATAAAAAACCATTGCCATAAACATTGCCATTATTATTACTTGGTTATAATTAACAACCACAATGTGAAAAGGAAGGGGACCAGACAGGATCCCACTTCTTTTCAGGAGGGTCTGAAATCATCCTTTTGGTGAACCTGAAACATACCACTTCATGCAGGTGTTAAACCACTTCATTTCATCATTTCTTTAATCAAAGCATCACACATATCATCCTGTTCCTTTCTTCTTTGGCTCCATATACCTTACAATCCACAATGGCAGCACTCTCTTACAGATGACGGTTGTATAGTGGTTGACATTTGTACAGTTTACCAAACATTTTAAAATTAGAGGCTTTCTTTATGACATAATATGTAAAGAAACATCATCTACTTTAAGTATTTACAATACCTTTGGTTCTCTACCATGTGACCATCTAGATGTCACAATTCAAAAGCAGAAACATGTTAGTGCTTAATTTTTAATCCACTCTTAGAAACCTCTCCCATTCTCTGCTCTTCAGTACTTACTTCAATTGTGAGACAAGTTGAGCAGATAACTTTCAACATATTGCCCCACTGTAACAACTCAACACTGATAAGTAAAATGTGAAACGGTTAGTTTGCTACTCCAAAGAGTTCTTCGAAGAACTCTTGATTGAACTTTGACAACAATTATAAACCACAGAGACTTGAGAAGATTATTTGGGGGCAACAAGAAGATTTCTATCTTTTTCAACCAAGATCTACTAACCCAAATTTCATAATAGAGAAAATGAACACTCTGCAATTGAAAAGCAAGGCTGCTAATCCTGTTCCTCATCAACAGCATCATCATGATACAATAAGAGGTGCATATTATATACAAAGCACAAAACCAACCCCTTTATGAAACTTAGGATAAATAAAAAGTCAGCCATCAGCCATGGAAAATTTGGTTTCAAACACAAATGAACACTCAGCCTAACAATTTTTTTTCTAAAAAACCAGAGTATCTGTGAAGTGCAGAGAAAAGAATATTTTAAAAAATCTTACCACAAATTTATTTTCTGTCATTGCCAGAAGCCTCCAAAATTACCTCTATTTGAGCAAAGGAACTTAAATGGTAAATAAAAATTCCCATTAACTGTGGGCGTCAGCAGTTGGGTACCTGAGAATTTGCTAGGTGATGCACTGTCTCTTGGAAGTTATAATTCTCAGAAGACTGAGGGAAACTGTTACAAAGAAAAACACTCAGATAATAAATATTCCTCCAAATACCATATTGCCACTTCTTTTAAACAGAGGAATACAAAACAGATGTGACACGCTGCACCCAAAGATTTTAGATTAACATTAATATTAAATCAATACAAAATGCAGTAAATTTCATATGCTTTAGTTACTAGACAGCATGGGTCCAATAAACTGTTCAGTACTACGCACAGATCAGAATGCTTAAATAATCTAAATGAAGGGAAAAAGCTCAACACTGATTACTTCAATATAAAACATATAAGGATCTAAGAAGTATATGTGGCAAGAGTTAAATGAAAGAAATCAAGTTGGGAGTGGTGATGATTTTTTCCAGGAGAAGCTGCTAAGAACAAAAGTTATAACCTTCCCCCCCTTCCTTTTTTTCTTTCCTATTTAGAGTTCAAGGATAGACATTATTAAGTAGAAAGTATGCTAGATTTTACAAGGCACTTTCTGTTTATTAGGAAGTTTCCCAATAAACTATTAGAAAATTATTCCAATTATCTCTAGTATATTTTGAGGAAAGGAAAAGTAAACTTTGCACAAAATACATCTGTATATCTAACATTTAATAAGTATTATATGTCACAAAACAAATTTCACTCAGGTGTAAGCTAATTAGGCTCATAATCTTAGCAATTTGATTATTTTATTTACTTTGCCATAAAGCAGACAAGACTCTGAGTAAAATTTATAATTTGGGGGGAATTTAACTGACACACTTCTAACTGAACTCAAAGGTTCTGAGATTATTACAGTACTTGAAGCCCTTTCAAATTGTTTAGACAAACGCCTAAATAAATACATATGGTATATCAAACTTTAAATATATGAAAGTACACTACAGAAGCTACCACTGGACTTACGTTTTACAAGATCTATGTGTTAATGTACTAATTCTCTAAAATTAAATTGATAATTTTTAAAGCACTTTATCTAATTCAGCACTTTTCTAGAGTCTTTCTAGGCTTTTTAATTTGAAAATATATACATATAAACCACACACTCATAACCTAAAAAACAAGTGAAGTGCCTCCGCGGGCCTCTCACTGTTGTGGCCTCTCCCGTTGTGGAGCACAGGCTCCGGATGTGCAGGCTCAGCGACCACAGCTCACGGGCCCAGCCGGTCCGCGGCATGTGGGATCTTCCCGGACCGGGGCACGAACCCGTGTCCCCTGCATCGGCAGGCGGACTCTCAACCACTGCGTCACCAGGGAAGCCCCAGATGCATTTACTTTTAAATTCATTTAAAATTTTTTAACAAAAACTCTGCAAGTTAAAAATGCCAATTTTTGTTATCTCAAGTAAAATTCAAGGCTGTTACATAAATCTGATCATTTATCAATATAATGTGCTTTATTTTTTAAGCAAATATATGTTTAAACCACAGAATTTATATCTCCACAGTTTGTAAGTCTCTTCTACCAAGATAAATTGTATGTTGATGAATCTTTTAAAACCACGTTTGCAAGTACTTTTCTTTACAGTGCCTATTCATTCTGACAGTAAAAGAATGGCAATTTCTTTTGCCAAATTGAGATGGGAGAATTTTTTTTCATGAGAGAGGAAAACTAGCTGTTTTATTTAAGTTATTGGGCTAATAGTTTTCATATTCGTTTACAAGGTTGCTTGAAGCCTCTTATGAGTCTCCTCCCCTCTTCTTATTTCCCAAATATGAAAACAGCTTTTTTGCTTTTCTTATTTTAAAATAAATTGCATGCTTCCTATGTTAACAAGAAAATTCAATTCAAAGTTAACCTACTTAAATGAAAACACAATTAATATTTAGTAAGCTATCAAAAATCAGCCAGGAAATATTTGCTTAAACTAATAAAAACTGATGTTTCTCATTTTTTATAAAAGTATACTAGAATTGCTTAAGTGTTACCAATATCTAGAAGCTTCCTTTTCCTTCTGCCCACCAAAAAAAATAGGTACTAAAAAGCTCTGATACTAAATGCACAGCTCATTTCACTAACGTTTTAAAAATAATTTATCTAAAAAGAGTTTTTCCAAGTTTTCAGACTGAGAAACATTCATATGAAGAGAGGGTAGGTAAGTGACCTAAGTTTCTCAACAAGTAACAGAAAATGCTATAAAAAGTTAATCAACACAGATCTTAATTCTTTGCTTTGCATATGAGAACCTGTTTTGAAGTATGAAAGGATAGCTGTTTGTATTTTGGGGATAGGAGACAAGGCCAAAAACAAAACCACCATAAATAAAAGGGGCTCTATGATTTAATGTTTAAAGGATACTTATTTCTAAAAAAAAATCAAAGCAATTTTAAATTCCTTTATTTAGTGATGAATTGTCATTTCAGGGAGCCTCAAATGAGCAATACCTAGTCACTTTAAAAACTAACGTGGGGATTCCCTGGCAGTCCAGTGGTTAGGACTCCACGCTTCCAGTGCAGGGGGCACGAGTTCGATCCCTGGTTGGGGAACTAAGATCCTGCAAGCCATGTGCACAGCCAAAAAAAAATTTTTTTAATTAAAAATAAATAAATTAATAAATTTAATAAATTAAATAATAAATTAAATAAATAAATAATCTGGTGATGATAAGGATGTAGGGAAACAAATAAAATACTATACTATTAAAGATATTTAAACTGTAAAACTATTTTGGATGGTAATTTGAAAATATAGATCAAAAGTCACAAGAATATGCATTCTTTCTGAACTGGATATTATATTTTTAAGAATTTATATGAAGGAAGTTTTAATTTACACAAAAAATTAAACAGCGTTATTCATCACAGCATAGCTCCGACCAAAAGAAACTGAAACCAAAATGCCTATCATTAAAGAGTTCTTTAATGAAAACCTATATTGTCATTAAAAATTACTGTTGTAATGTATTAAGTGGAAAGGCTGGTTATAAAACGAAGACATGAGACCAACTTTGATATTTTTAAAATATAGGTATATACAAAAGAAAAAAAGGTTTATGTTAATATTAACAGTACTTAACTATGAGTTATTCCTTTAAAAGAATTCTTATTTCTTTAAATTTTTCTGCAATAACTATAATATTTATTTGTAAAAAGAAAAAGTTTACAATTTAAGTTTCAAATGACCATTATTTACCTGGCCAGGAGATCCAATATTGCATAATAGCCAACATTTTTTTTTTTACCAAACTTTTTTTTTAAGTTATCAAAGTTAATTTGAACTTAAATGTGGGTAAATATTATCATTTGTTAGTAATAACTTCCAAACGTGACTCCTAGGAGACCTCAAATAATAATATTTTATGATATTGTTTTATAACATGAAAGAAAGGTCAAGAATAACTCTCTATTTGTACATACAAGTCATATAAGAAGCAAATACACAATGAAAAATTTTATAAGAAAGTACATATAATATACATTTTTAAGTTGTACTTAGTCCTTGGCCTGTGAATCCAACCCCCAAGTTATTCTTCATGAACACCACGGCACAATCAATTCACTACCCACAACAGAAAAGGTGTGAGGTGACACAGTTGTATACCAGGAAAGTAGTGTGTGTGAAAAAAAAAAAACACTAAAGGCAAAATATGGTGAAAAAGAAAAAGAGCAGAAATACACCACCTCAAGATTTCAATGGCACCAAATTTACATGTAAGTATGTAACACTAGCACCATCTGGTGGAAGACCAGTTAGAAGCCATTCTCCACTATCACAGTTTTTCAAAAAAAATTCTAAGCTATCTTTCAAAGAATGAGCATTTTCCAAAGAGAAAGAGTCTAGCAATGGTACAGTAATTACACAGAGGACGCATAACAAGCCTGTGAGAACTTAAAATGTCTACCAGAGGGTGAGTATATCCCGGGTTGGACATCTTATCATACCCACAGAGCAGTATTTCAACAATACAGAATTCCCTTGGCTACTTTTCCTTCAGTGTCTCATACCATATCAGATGAACACTTTCTAGCCACAAAAGAAACCTAAAAAGGACAAACCCAAATTAGCAACTACCAAACAGAACTGTAATTTGGAATTTGGGGTTCCTCAAAGTAACAGCTACCGACTCTTCTGGGCCATAAACGTAACAATAGTATTCATTCCACATGAGAATCTGATTGTGGTTTATGTTCACAACGATGCTGAGCTGCTACAATGTCACCATGTGTCAAAATATTACACTTAAATCACTTTTACTGCTGTCACTGGGCCACTCAATTTGACAAAATCACTGGTACCTTCAAATGCCATCAAGGGGAAAGCCAATCAACAAACTGAAGGACAACGATGGAGAGCTTCTCTCTATTTGTAGGTTGAGTCCCTCTGCCAAGGTAGAAGCAGTTTCTGACAAAGAATGGAGCCAGAAGAAATTGTCGGTCTCCACCACTCTCCAGGGTAAGCATTCCTTTTATTTTATTTTTCCCTCCCCTTCACTGTCTTCTGTTTTCCTTTTAAAAACAAAAATCCCTCCTTTATCTTTTTTTCCCCCTATCTATGTTTGAGTCCAACATGAAGTTGTTACAAGTGCACAATACCACTAAAGGGAGCTCAAGGAAAAAAGTCACAGGAGCAACCAACCACAAGGCCTGATGCCTAAGTGGTATTAGACTAGGCACAAGGACAAGACCCCACTGAACCAAGACACGAAAAGCAGGCTTGAAGAGCAGAACACTGGGACTTCCCTGGTGACGCAGTGGTTGAGAGTCCACCAGCCAATGCAGAGGACACGGGTTCGAGCCCTGGTCTGGGAGGATCCCACATGCCCCGGAGCAGCTGAGACTGTGTACCATGGCTGCTGAGTCTGCGCTCTGGAGCCCATGAGCCACAACTGCTGGAGCCCGTGCACCTGAAGCCTGTGCTTCGCGATGGGAGAGGCCACCGCAATGTAAGGTGCGCACACTGCAGGGAGGAGTGGTCCATGCTCGCTGCAGCTGGAGAGACCCACGTGCAGCGTTGAAGACCCAACGCAGCCAAAGAAATAAATTAAAAAAAAAAAAAAAGAGTGAAACACTAACTGTGAAAGAGGCTGTTGTTTGCTGCAGTACTGTAAGCATTCCATGTTCGCTACTAACAAGTTCCCAAAAACTAAGAGGGCAAGAAAGAAACACTGATCAATTTTTGTGCTTTCGTCAACATTTTGAAATGTCCTGATTTAAAGAACATGATGTCAACCTATCTGCCATCCCTACTGCCCCAAACATACCTAAAAGTATGCTTCTCCTGATTCTTGCAGTTAACTCCAAAATGGTCAAATTTTTAGGTACTCAGCTTGTATTTACTCATAGAATAACAGATTACCTGTGTTTGTTTATTCTTGTTCAAATGCAACTCTACATTTAGATATAAATCTAAGAGTATGAATTGCAGAGTTTTCTTACAAAGGGAGAAGTTTATTTTTTTCTTTTCTATCCCTATTTTTTTTAAGCTTAAGTACATCTATAGGAATTTATCCACTAATAAATAAGTGGAATTCAGACTGCTAAGGCATAGACTTTTCAGAATGAAACTTACTGCAAGATATTTTATTCCTTTATTATCCATCCAATAACAGAAGTCAGAATCAGAATTACTAATTTAGAGGGTTATAATATTCTAATATTTTGCTAATAAGTGCTGAATAATAAAATGAATTATTAAGTGAATTATTAAGTCTTAAGAAAGAACAAAAAAGGAGAGAAGCAAAGGGAAAAAGATAATGAGACATAATTAAAGAGAGAGAGCCGAGATACACTTTGTCAGCAACTAACAGCCCAGTTCTTTTTACCTACAGTTGAATAGTTGAATAAAGTTTTGGAAATAACAATGGTTTGTGCTACATTCCCTAATATTCTTCCAAATGCTACTGCTAAAAATCTCAGTGAACTCCACTAATAAATCACATACATTTTTATCAGTTTTCACATCCTGTTACTCACTCCTCTTTTTCTCCCTTGTCTGATGTCTGTTTTTGCCTCCTACCCTCTATCCTGCCAACCTCTACTTTCCTCTGATGTGAACTTATACCTCTGCAGAAGTCATCACCACCTGCCCGCCCCCTCCCCCCCCTCCCTGCTTCCCACTTAAGGGACCCTATCTACAAACTTCACTTAACACATTCACCAACCAGTGGTCTCCAGTTTGAATCATCAGGCTCTTTTCTGGGGCAGCCTCAAACTTTAGAATTTCTTTTGGCCACCCAGATAATGCTGGGAAAAAAAAAAAAACCAAACAAACTCTGAAAGCACAGGCCAAATGTAAGATGACGACTCTAGATCAACCACTTTTTCTAATCGTGGTTTTCAAACGTACACTGAACAGACGGAGGAAGAGAATGAGTTGTTCAGTTCAGCCGGCTGCTCCATTTACTTCTTTATCTATGATCAGATCTTTACTTTCTTGGGATCACTGCACATTTCTGGCTCTGCTATATTACACTGTGTAAATATTTAGGAGAAATAATTCCTTTCAAGGATCTAAACTTGCACTGTCGTTATGGCAAATGAACCTGTTTATGCTATGTTCGTTAAGTAACAGCCAGCCTAAAAGAACACAGGAATTTACTAATATATGTGGTACACAAACATCACAATCATAAAGCTTCTCATAGGGGCATATCAAGAACATGAAAGGCCAGTTTACTTTTACTCCCACTGCCCTGTAATTTTCTTTAACTCTACTACAACAGTCCTTAATTCAAACCTTTCCTACAGTTACAGTAACAGGGTAGACTGAATGTACAAAAGCTGTACCAAAACTATTCACGTCTCCATTTAACCTTCCTTGATTCTCAAGTGGTTATCAAACTTAATCCTACATCAGAATCTGCTGGAGGTTGTTAAAACACAGATTGCCAGGCTCCACCCCCAGAGTTTCCTGCTTCACTGGCGCCGAGAATTTGCATTTCTAACCAGTTCACTGGTGATGCTGATGCTGCTGGGACCATATAGGTTTTAAAGTCTTATTAAGGTATAGCTTACATTTCATAAAGTTCACCCATCTTAAGTATACAATTCAATGACTTTTAGCAAATGCTGTACAATCATCACCAAAATCCAATTTCAGAACATTTCCATCCCAAAAGGATCCTTTGCGCCCATTTGCAGTCCTCATTCCCATCTCCAACCCTAGGTATCCACTAATTTATTTTTTGTCTCTATACATTCACCTGCCTGGACATGTCATATAAATGGAATCATATATGTGGTGTTTTCTGTCTGGCTTCTTCACTCAGCATAATGTTTTTGAGATTCATTCATGCTATAGTATCAGTACTTCTTTTTTATTGCTGAATAGTATTCCACTGTTCTAGAAATATCACATTTTGTTTATCCATTCACCAGTTGATAGAATTTGGGGTTGGTCCAAGTTCTCTGGTATTATGAATAATGCTGCTATAAACATTCATTTACAAATATTTGTGTAGACTTATGTTTCATGTCTCTTGGATAGATTCCCAGGAGTGGAAATGCTGGGTTGTAAATTCATGTCTAATTTTTTAAGAAACTGCCTAAGTACAACGAATAAGGGTTCCAGTTTGTTCATTTCCTTGACAATACTTGTTGTTGCCTTTTTGACAACTATTCTAGTGGTTCTGAAGTGGTATCTACTTCTGGCTTATTTTACATTTTTAAATCATTGATGATGTGAACATTTATTCAATGTCTTTGTTGGCCTTTCCTAATCTTCTTTAGTAGAATATCTGTTCAAATCTTTGCCCATTTTTATTTGGCTTGTCTCCTTATTATTGACTTATAAGTGTTTTTATGTATTCTAAATACAAGTCCTGCATCAGATACATGATTTGCAAATATTTTCTCCAAATTTCTGGTTTGTCCTTTCATTTTCCTAATGGTCTTTTGAAACATAAAAGTTTTAAATACTGATGAAGTCTAGGACTACACTTGGAGAGCCAGTGCTCTAAAGCCTCAGGTGGGGCATGTGGTGGCTTGCGCGTGCGGAGCCGTTGCGCAATGGGATAAGGTAGAGGGGCGGCGCTGCCGCCAGGCCCACTCTCAGTCCACTCCACACGTCGCGCTGCCCACCCGCCCGCTGCCCAGCGTCCGCCGCCTCCTCCGCCATGGCAGCGGAGGGGGGGGAGACCATCTCCCCCAGATACGGGCGCATCTTGCCTAAGCACGGCCAGACCTGCATGGTGCACTACACCAGGATGCTTGAAGATGGAAAGAAATTCGATTCCTCTAGGGCCAGAAACAAGCCCTTTAAGTTTGTGCTGGGCAAGAAGGAGGTGATCTGAGGCTGGCAAGAAAGGGTTGCCCAGATGAGCGTGAGTCAGAGAGCCAAACTGTCTCCCCAGACTACGCCTACGGAGCCGCTGGGCACCCAGGCGTCACCCCACCAAATGCCACTCTCATCTTTGACGTGGAGCTTCTAAAACTGGAATGACAGGAACGGCCTCCTCCCTGAGCTCCCCGTTCTTGGATGTGCCATGGAAGGATCTGGCGCCTCCAGATGCGCACAGCGAGTCCATATGGAGCTTTTCCTGAAATTCCACTACACTCTTTGTATAAGCATCTTCTTTGGCTGAATGTGTTGTCACCAGCTTCGCTCTTCCCCTTTCTCCTGGTATGTATGTTGAGCTGAACTATATTACATAAACCTCGAGTTACTCACTTTAGTTTGTTTTCGTTTTGGGGTTAAGACTGAGTTTCAGTCCTTTGGATCTAGGTTTCCAGTTAAGTACTAGTCAAGTGTTAACAGCACAAGTAATGGGTTGACTTCAGAATAGGAACTGGTGTGTGGGGTGCAATAATCTTTATTTTATTTTATTTTGGATGAAAGTTTTATCATTATATATATCTATTAAACATTCTTGCTGCTGCGCTGCAGAGCCATAGCTGATTTGAGGCGCTCTTGAGGGCCGAATTATTCTCCAAGTTGAGAGACATCCTCGGGTTGAATGAAAAGCCCGACCCCAAACTAAAGAGGCCTCCACTTCCCCACCCCACCCTCCCCTTAACCCTCTGCCTTTTGAAAGCAGATCATTTTCACTGAGATGTTGGACACTACAGGGTCTGTCCCTGGGCTAGCAGGGACCTCTGAAGCCTTCTTCATGGCCTGGCTTTTTTTTTCTTTCCATCCTGTGGTTTTTCTAATGGATATTCAGGACTTTTGTAATCTCATAGCTATCCAAGCTCCACTTCCTAAATTTTAAGAACTTTTATCAAAAGTTAAATTGAAGGCGCTGTTTGTAGACACTTAACACCCGTGAAAGCCCAGCCATCATGACAAATCCTTGAGTGTTGTCTTAAGAAGACGATGCTGGTCATCATAGCTTCAGCGTCTCCTGTTTTTTTTTTTTTTTTTTTTTTTTTTTTTTTTTTTTTTTTTTTTGCGGTACGCAGGCCTCTCACTGTTGTGGCCTCTCACGTTGCAGAGCACAGGCTCCGGACGCGCAGGCTCAGCGGCCATGGCTCACGGGCCTAGCTGCTCCGTGGCATGTGGGATCTTCCCGGACCAGGGCACGAACCCGTGTCCCGTGCATCAGCAGGCGGACTCTCAACCACTGCGCCACCAGGGAAGTCCATCTTGTTTTTTGATGCTCGGCTCCCCCTGCTGATCTCAGTTTCCTGGCTCCTCCCTCTCACCCTCTGCTGTCCTGTGTAGTGATGTGGTGAGAGAAACTGCTGCCTGCTCCCCTACCTTCACACTACGTATGAGTTTCAAGTTTTATTATTGCAATAAAAGTGCTTTATGCTGGCTTTTCTCAACAACAACAAAAATGCCTCAAAAATTCAAAAGAAATAGTAAACTCTAGAAAAATGTGAAAGCTTAGTGGTTTCCATCTGCATAAGCAATATGTAAATGTCACGCATAGTATCTGCTTTTATGTTTTGTTTTGTTTTAGCAAAGCCTATCATAACTACCATCCTAAACATATTTACTCTTTTTATGAGAGAGGGAAAAGAGAACTTGCAACTAACTGGCTTTAATACATTATGGAATGAATAAATTCAGTTGCAGGTGGGCCTACCTGAGAACACTGGATGGCATGCTGGCATTAAAGAACGTGGACCTCTGTGTCAGCGTTTTCAGAAGCATTGGTCAGTCCATGGCTTTTGACACTTTCTTTTTTTTTTTTTTTTTTTTTGCGGTATGCGGGCCTCTCACTGTTGTGGCCTCTCCCGTTGCGGAGCACAGGCTCCGGACGCGCAGGCCCAGCGGCCATGGCTCACGGGCTCAGTTGCTCCGCGGCATGTGGGATCCTCCCGGACCAGGGCACGAACCCGTGTCTCCTGCATCGGCAGGCGGACTCTCAACCACTGCGCCACCAGGGAAGCCCGACACTTTTCTTAAGAATATGAAATATGTCCACCTTACAAACTAATGGGAATAAAGATAAATGGTGCACCACAGAAGATATTATAGAAAAAGAGCAAATTACCTGAAAGATACACTTGATTTATTTTGATATTTTTATTAGTCTTCACATCAGGGCATTTTAAAACAATTCATTTACCAGTACAGCCCTTTCTTTGTTGAAAATTTACTGTACCTTAAGTGAACAGGAGCCAAAGATGGCAGCTAAAATTCAAATCTTGTCTAGGACCATAACTTGCAAATGTATAAAACATACTTCAGGAAAATATAGGATATGTTTGATTCAGGTATAAGCAATATTAAGATGATTCATTTCCAAATTACTACATGTTTACCTCTTGATGATTATCCATGGCCACAAATCATAACAAAACAAATCATAAGAAAACAAAGCTTATATGAACACTACTTCTATAACCATGACCTAAGATACAGATTTTCTGATTTTATGGAAAAACTATAATGATAAGAAGGATCCAGTTAAAAGATAAAGAAAACCCATTTAAATTTGCAACAACAATCCTTCTTTATATAATTCAAGTCAACCTAGGACCCAAAGCAAGAAGTTTTGTATACTGAAGAATTCCCATGCTTCTGCTATGAAATGTTTTCAAATATTTATGTTCTAATTCATGGACCCTGCTCATAACATAAAAGCCGTTAGTCCTCATTGCCTGTTAGTTGCTGGAGATGGATTTTATTATTCTACTAGTCTTCATAAATTACAATACAAGGACGAAGCCTGTTGGCCAAAACTCATTCTCTTTTTTTCACTGAGCCACTCAAAGCCACTTAAGAAGTTGTCCAAAGAGATGTCAGAGAATACAGTTTCACAAGTGATCCACAGTCTCTCAACATGGTCTGGCTCCTAATAAAACTTACAGGGCATCTCATGCAACCTTTTTATATTTTTTGCAAGTCAAAATAACTAAAGTTATTGGAACATCTTTCCCAAATTACACAAAATTAAGCTATCATCATCTCTGTGATGTTACTGGCCCTGAGATCCAAGATAAAGATCAAGATATAAGAAATAAAGGAAAGAGTTTACTCAAGAGCATACAGCCAATTATAATTTATCCATAAGATTGAAAGGTAAGAATAAGCAAAATAATGTTAATAGTTTTTTAAGCCTTCATTTTATAACAGTGTTCAAGTCCCTTCTTCAACCAGTTAGATACCAGTTACTAGGAGGAACAAACTCAGCAGGTTACACTACTTTTCCTGTCCTTATTTAGCAATCAGTCCTCTGGTCTTAGAACACTAAGGCTCAATGAAAAAAAAAAAAGGAAGAAGCAGCAGCAAGGACCTCAAGCAGGAGGTCTTACTCCTGGTCATTTAAAATTTGACAGTCATCAGTGTGTGTACCTGTATGACAATATGATCATAACAGAAGCCCATCCTCCAAAATCTGCAATTTCCTAGTGAGGTTCTTGATAACAATAAGGTTATCAAGAGAGAGAACTGCAAGGAGAACTGCACCCCCTATCCCCAACTCTTACCATTTACCCAATAAAATCCCAAAAAATAATCACTAAAACCTCTGCTTATACTAACAGCAAATTAGTATCATGCCAAATAGCTACAAAGGTGAATAAGAACACATAAACAAACACCTTTGACTCTTCGGTACAAAATCGGTGTACCTCTCTCCAAACTAAGAGAACTATATACCACTTCAGCAATTCATCCATTTATGAACAAATGCCCTCAGCCTATTCCTGAGAAAGGGAAGAATGATCGGTTATATCTGTTGTCATCTTATCTGAAAATCTTGACATTTTTCAGCAAGTAAAGGTTCCAAATGGCAGGTGTCAGAATGCCTTAGACTCACATGTGGTGCTGGAAGGCAGGAAAAGCAGCAGCAGTATGTGGTCATGTCAGAGCCACATAGAAGCTGCCTAGAGAGCACATTCTGAAAAGAGCAAACCTCAGACTTGGTTAAATCAATCTACTGCCAGATGCCACTCTCTGAAAAAGCTGCAGTGAGAAACATTCTCAAAGCTGCCCTGAGAAACATTCAACTCGGAGCTCTCACAAAAGGGAAAATAGCTGAGTGCAGTGGCACCTGTTCATATCCTGTCTGATAATTTGGTCAAACTGGCTCAATGCAGAGATGAAAAATTGCCATAGAATTATTTGCTTAGTCTACAAGTATTATTTCCTCAAGGTCATTTTCAGTTAATCTGAAGTAAATAATATGAATCTCCTGCACTTCCATAATATCTATAGCTTTCTAAAACTGCTTTAAGATCTACTAACTCCTATAAGGAAGTCAGGATCATAAGTACCTTGTTCATTTTACCTGTGGGGTTAGAAAGAACCAAAGAGGTAAATAAAATTAAATCAAGATCATTTGAAACTAAGAGTCAAAAAGGAAAAACTGGTCTCTGTACTGTTAGGCCAGGCTTCTTTCTACTTAGATGCCTACCCTTTGCCCACTTCTCACATCCCAATCATCTTTTCACAGGTTTTTCCAATAATTAGAAAGCTTTGGAGCTTTTTGAAAGTTGTTTGTGAAGGTCAATCAGTAAGCATTTTTGTTCTCAGAGGTTAACATAATTGGCATGATGGTCTATTTTATTTCTCCTGAGATCTGAGTCTATGAAAAAGTAATGATTTCTGAGGAAAACTCAAAGCAGGAGATGCCGAAGAGGCATAAGAACAAGTTATTGTTTTAGGGAGGAGCATTCACTGTCAAGTCACCTGGTTAGATACATCAGAAACTAAACAAATTAGGATTCATTCAGATGAACTGTACATAGTTAATGATATAACCATTCATGGAAAAGAACATTCAATATCATTTAGGTTTTTATACTCTATTGGAATATACAAAGGGATCCCTGGGCCAGGGATTGATACCTCAAAACACCTGATTTCCTCTCATACCTCGAAAGACAAAGCACAAACAAGAGCCAGGACTTCCTTGAAGTTAACAATATTTTAAAATAAGATAGTGTCAAAATGAGGACATTTGGAGGCATCCAGAACAAGCATGATCTTCCAATTATTGCACAAAGAAATCGGATTCTTCCTTAACATTTTACTCCTTGTGGCTACACCACTGAAATGTATTAATTTGCCACACAATCGTGCATATTTTCAAACTAAAACAATTCACTGGAGTCTGCATTGTCTTGTCTTGCCTTCTAAGCACCTAGAAGGTACTGTTCTTCAACTCTGTGCAGTTGGCTCAAGTAATTTCTCATCTTTGTATTTTCAGATCTTATTCTAAGGCCAATTAACATATACAGCACAGAAAGGATCAAAGTAAATACTAATTAACACAGACCCGCATTCAGATAAGGACTAAGAGTATTCTCACATACATATTCTACAGTTTGAAAATCAAATGTATTAAATAAAATTATTAAATAAACAGAAATTTCCTAAATTAATTTCTTATTCACCATTTAGTCTGCAAGTTTCTATTTCTATAAAACAAGTCATTTTGATATGATCATTTTGCATGTCTGCTGTCTTTTTCCTACACACTTTGCTAACTTAATTGATTCCAGACTTACCAGCATCTCATGCTTTTCTGTTTTACTCATTGAAATAGAGGGATTTGTTTTTTTCATTAACATGGATAAAAACCAATTTGTGTTCATGTTTGGAGTAAAGATGAGTGTTGGTAAAAACAAAGTGTGATGCTGTTGTCAAGGAATGTTTATTGCTCAAAATCATGCAAATGATAAACAGACACATGAAATGGACAAGCTTTGTGCTGGCATCAGATTTAGTAAACATTTCAACTGAAATAAAAGCAGAACTAGGACAAGCCAGAAACAGATAGCTCATAATTTTCAATGTCATTGTAAAGAGTCATACTAAGTGATCACTTTTTTTCATTCCACAAAAAAGCAAGAGTACAAGCTAGGGCACTTAAACGTTAGTTGGTTAATGACATTCACCGCAACCTCTTTAATTAAGCCTATGCTTATTAAAAGTCACTGAACATTCTCTAAAACTTAAAATCTTCTAATATCTCTTTTGGTATCCCTGGCAATTTTAAATCTTAATTGTTGGGCCTTATTTTGGGCAAATGTATTTTATCTCAACAATGCTAAGATGAAATCATAAGCGGGGGGAAAAAGATCCCAAAACTAACAAATAAAAAAACATCATCTCCTGGTCTAATCTTACCTAAAAGTAATGACATCTCCCCTATCCCTTCATAAAGTTTCCTGCCCCAAATTCTTAAAACCTGGCCAGTAGATATTTATACAATTTTTAAAACACAATATACTAAAGAAAGTTAGAAAGTTGTTAGGATACTTCGTCATGCTGTAGCCTGAAGGTATAAACTCTTGCAAATTAAAAACAAATATAAAGATAACACAAATAAGAAGAAAGCTAAAGTGTTCTTGAGATTCCCAAAGGTAAGAAAGGAAAAGAAAGTTATAGCAGTCACTTAATATGTACTTAACACCAGGTGTAAAGAAAATCTGCTATATAATCTGATCCTGAAGAATTTAAACTGCAGACTTCCTGATTCCCCAGTGCTGGCAATCACATCCAACAGTAACTGTGCACAACGGCTGAAAGAACTTTTAAAATTATTTCATTTCCCCTAAGTTTTTTTAAAGTATGAAGTCTCCATTCCAAAGTAAATTTTAAATGATTTGATGTTGTTCTGAAAATACATTTTGTATCAAAGGGCTCCAGTGAATTTTTCCTGTTAATTTCTAGTGTAGTAACTCAAACTTAGGGCAATTATAAGTAAAATTACAATCTCTAAAGTAATATTAATGTTTCACATCACACACCTGGTGTCATATTCCAACATCATTTTCATCTGAAAGTTGAAAAAAACAAAAACAAAAAGATGTTACAATACAAACTCCAGTGTACACGTGTTAATGTAACATTGACTTTTTATTCCTAGAGGAAAACTGAATAGTGGTGTTTCTTCTTTATGAGAAACTATAAACAGTGAATTGCTAGATGTCATAAGTGATTTTACTAAAAATAGATATAAAAGTGATTTAAATCATAAGTCTTCATGAAACAAATTAAACACACACACAAAGAAGAAACTAAAAAGCACTCTTTTCTGTTCTTTCACCTATTTCCCAGACATAGAAACCAGGCTTCTGTCAGCAGATATTTTTCAAACACATGCTTCGGTTTCAATTTGGCCCTTAAATATTCTCCAAAATACTTGGAGAAACGCAGGTTTCTAAGATAATTTTTCAGAAATAAATTAGCATGCATGTTTATGTACTGTGTATGCACTCTATATTTTCTTCAACCTTTAACTTCTCCATTTAAAAATGTAAATTTTCCATTATATAGAAAGAGATACACACCAAATAACTTGTACTGAAATTAGTCTCTTCCACCATTTTCAAATGCCATGGGGAAAATTTTTAAAGCAAATAATACTTCTGAGTTAGAAAGATGTAGATTATAACATAATTAAAGAAAAGAGGGCAAAAAATTTACACATTTTATACCTAAATTTATTGTCCTTATGGAACACTGTTTTTGTCACAAAGATTAGTATTTACTGCATTAGTCCCACATCCTAGCATCTACAGAAAAAATTCTTTCAACCGTGTAGGAGTATTTTAGGTGAAGCTCCTATGAAAACACCTGCCAAGGAGCTTGAGCTATCATATTAAATGGATCACAGGGTTTACAAAGTGCTGCAGATGTTCAAAGGCATTCCTTGCACGGAGTATCACAATCATAGCAAGAGAAGACTTTAGGCACATGCCTGAGTTGTTTCCCTGAATTGTTTCTTGTCAAATTAAAATGTCAAAAATTAGTCTATCAAATGCCGTCCCCAAGGAATCTAGCTCAACCCAAAGAGCAGCTACCAATTAGTAAAATCGGGTGTCTTAATGGGGAAAATTTTTCTTTTTCTATTGATATCTGAAATTAGCAGGGCCCCCAAAGAAAAGTTTCATCTCAGCAGTTAGTTTAAGTGCTACTGATATAGCTATAACCACATGCAGGCTGCAATTCCTTTTGAAAGGCTTTTCAAATGAACAAATACAAAGAAAAAAGAGAAACACGAGTGTTTTCACAGTGAATGACTGCCTAGGATTACAGAGTAATAAAAAGCCAAGGTTAGAGATCCAGATATACATGAGTATTGTGAACTAACAAAACAAAGTCAAATGAAATCCTTGCTCACTTTTTTGACAAGGTCAGTGCACCCATCCCTTAGCACAATATATGACTGAATTTCGGGTTGTAGAAGGTGCTTCAGGAAAATAAAATCCACCACAAATCATTTAATATTCTCTATTAAAATCCTCCAAGAAAAACATTTCCTGTTCACTTGGTTTTTTACCAAAAGCTGCCTATCTCTCAGAGGCTGCCTTGTTGAAGTGTTCATTTGTTAGCAGCATCTAAGTGTGCAGAGGTAATAGATGTTCTTTGGCAGCCAAATCATCCTGTATTTTTTTGTACCTGATAGTCCAGATGAATTTATATAGTGCAACATTTGTAATCTACTCACAGAAATGTGAGCCATGTTCATGTACTAGAAAGAGCTATTGGTTGTCCATGAACTTCCCCCCAAAGGTTCTAAAACTTGATTTCAAAGGACAGAAATACAAGCAACAAGACAAACTCACAGAATAAGACTTTACATGAGACATGTACTTAAGTTGCCTAGGCTTACAGTTTGGCAAAAATCATTATATGACCTGTGGCTACTGAAGGAATCAAAAGGTTCAATTGTAACTGTGGCAAGGGACATTAAAAGCAAAATTCAACGATATGTATATATTCCCATGTATACAGTACTTTTGCACTATTCACAAAAAGCCTCTTTGATTTGAATTATCAAACATTTCCCAATATTGTTGCCTTTTAAAGTCCCATTCCCAAACACGAAGTTTCTTGGCTTTGTGGCTCAAGCAATGGCAAACAGATCATTTCCTGTTCCCTCCACTTACTTCATCACCAACAAGCCTGCTAGAATCCAGTTATGTTAAGAATTATTTTCAACAGCCACCTTCAATTTCAAATGTTTGACATGATCACAGACTTCCAATGCTAATCCCCTTTCAAGGTGAAATACCCACGCTAGGGCCCTTTAAGACACACAGCATGGCTATTTTCTTGGCTTTGCCCTATCCTGCAAAGCTGCTGAAATACATTTGAATCCTTTCTCTCCTCCCCCATCACTACCAACCATCTCTTAAGCAAAGTAATACGCAGACCCACATGCTTTTGTCAAGACCTAAGTCTTGAACAAAGCAGTTTTCATGGTTAAAACATTTCCCTAAGTATGCTTCTAAACCTGAAAGCTATTTAAAGAAAGGGAAAGAAACTTCATGAAACTGACTCTCATTTCCCCAAGTTTGCTGCCTATAGACTATACTTCCTAGTTTACATACATTTGCATGACCTGAGTATACTTAATTTCCAGATCCTTATTGCTAACCACAATTTTGGACTTAGAAACTTTCAGTCTTGTCTATTCAGGAAGAATGCCCATCCCTTAACCCAATGTAAAGAAAACCTGAATCTATAAAGAATAATATTATCAACAAACTAAATTATATTTATCTGTTGAGGAGAGATTTTTAAATCTCAAAGAATAATACAATTTTCTGGCACACCAAATTCAGGCATTTATACCAAGAGCACATATCTAAGTCTTTACTATTTCCAAATGACAACCAATTGGGGCTTTGAACAAAAACCACGATTCTGCTTCATGTGTAGGTGGACTTATTAAAATCTCTTCTTAATCTGAATTTTCATAAGTCAAATTCCATTTTAACTGCAATAAGAGAGCTCATGAGCTAAAGGAACTACAAAGCGAACTTTTTACAGTACAAAGAACATCGGTAAAGCAAATGATCATCCTTTCAATTACGAGCTTTTAACTTGTGATTTTGTTTAGAATTTGCATAGTGAATAATACTTTTCTTTAAGCCTGTACCACACCTATGTTAATCATGGAAACATGGACCTCTATGTTCTACTGTTAGAGGAAAGATAGGTCTATCCCCTTAACGTACATCTAGTTTATGTTCCCAAGGGAACTGGGAAGAGTTAAAAACGTCATTCTGAGAAGGACCAAGCAAGAATACAATAACCACTCACAAATTACCCTTGGAGTACTCCTCAGCTAACAGGAAGCAAAATCAGAAAGTAAAGGGAATCAGGATATGTCACCCCAAAATATGCCACTTTGACAGAATAATTATTTTAAGCTGAAGGAATCTGAGAAATGGCAAGTATAGGAAGGACTCACTTCCCTTTCTATCCTGAAGCAGGTCATAAGACTCTCATGTGAGAGGTGTCCTCCTTATACTTGGAGGAAAGGAGCACCCTTATCTCCAAAGATGGGGGATACTGAGAGGAATCCGAAAGCACAGGCTGGCTGTTTCCCCCAGTTTACTACCCTTAGCTCATATCCTTTATGTCTTCTATCATGATTTCCCACAACTTTCTACTCTTCATCAAACCTAGAATAAAAACACTCAGGCTTAAGCGTTTCTTTGGATCTTCACTTCCTTATAAAGGCTCCTGTGCTATGTAAAACATAATTAAATAAATTTGTATGCTTTTCTCTGTTAATCTGTCTTTGTTAGTTTAATTTTCAGGTCCAGCCAGGGACCTCAAGAGAGTCAAGGAAGAGTTTTTCCTCCCCTACAAACCCAAGAAATCAAGCTCCACCTTCAAACTCTTTCCTTCCTGGTCATGCCACTATTATTCTATAACATTGAACCCATTGCTCCAGCAAGGTCACACCCCCATGATAGCATACTAGAAGTTAGAAGTGGTGGAGAGATCTTCTCTTTCTTACTCCACTTTCTTCATCATATAAAACTACGTTAGGCCAAAGGGAATCCCTAAGTGATTATTTCCTGTTACCTGCTGAGATTTCAGGCTCACCTGGGTGCTGATGAGAACATATGACTAGTCTGCAGTCTAGTTACATAACAAGGGCGGCTTACCCCCGGAGAGTTCTACTCCTCCAGAATGTTCCCTTTAAAAAAAACCTTACCAGTTAATAAAGTAGTTAATTAGTTTCAACTTAGCATTGAGACAAATTTAGTTCATGTTGAATTTGAAAACGTTTAAAAGTTGAAGAAGGTGGAGAATTCAAAAGAGGTGTTGCGTTTCACTACCTTTACAAAAACTATCTAAAAGAGTTTTAGGGCCCACAAAGAACAGAATCTGGCTGGCTTGATCACGCAGCCTCAAGTCCCTTCTGGAACACGGGTTGTTAGACTAGATCTTTGAGGGTATTCTACCTCCAATACTACATCATGTATGACTTAGGAAAATTCCTCAATGCTAAAAAATAGATGAAAATGGATTAATCTGAATATAAGCTCAATTTTGTTAAGACATTTTTTGCTATTTTCTCCACCATCTCCAAATGAACAATCAATGGTAAAAGGTAAAATTAAGAATGTTAAAAAGAGGGAGGGAGACGCAAGAGGGAAGAGACATTGGAACATATGTATATGTATAACTGATTCATTTTGTTGTAAAGCAGAAACTAACACACCATTGTAAAAGTTATACTCCAATAAAGATGTTTAAAAAAAAAGAAGAATGCATAATAAAGGCTCAAAGTCATTTTCAAAAAAAAAAAAAAAAAAAGAATGTTAAAAATAGGCAAGCTTATTTCCTTAAGCCAAACTTTCTGGAAACACCTACCATATTTAAACAATAGAGAGGTGCAAAGCACGTGTGCTGGAAATAGCATGAGATTTAAGATCAGGTAACCTGGACTTGAGTCCTCATTCCACTAATTCTTTCATTCATATCAACCTGCAATTCAGGTTCCAAACCTGTAAAATGTGAATAATACAACCTGGGGTTTACTATAAGAGATAAATAAGAAGAGGTGTAATGGCACTTGATAAGCAGTAGTAAATACATGGGACATTATTACAAAGAATTCTGAATCAAAGAATTTATTAAAATCTACTTTGGGACCTCCCTGGTGGTCCCATGGTGGAGATTCCCCACTTCCACTGCAGGGGGCATGGGTTCGAACTCTGGTTGGGGAACTAAGATCCCACATGCCGCACAGCACACACACACACAAAATCTACTTTTACTCAACTCTACAAAAAGTACATCATGATTTAAGTTAGAAATACATAATACAACACAAAGTGATTTACTATAAAGTAAAAATAGGAGTTTTCCAAAGTAAAACTCCTAAAGTCAATATTTGAAGGCAAGGTTCCTGAGTTGTTTTTCTGTTTTGTTTTGTTTTTTTAAAAATTGTATTTATTTATTTTTGGCTGCATTGGGTCTTCGCTGCTTCGCATGGGCTTTCTCTAGTTTGCGGTGCGCGGGCTTTCTCCAGCTGCGGCGAGTGGGGGCTATGTTGGCGGTGCACGTGCCTCTCACTGCAGTGGCCTCTCTTGCTGTGGAGCACAGGCTCTAGGCGCATGTGCTTCAGCAGTTGTGGCACACGGGCTCAGTAGTTGTGGCACACGGGCTCTAGAGCACAGGCTCAGTAGTTGTGGCGCATGGGCTTAATTGCTCCACCGCATATGGGATCTTCCCAGACCAGGGCTCAAACCCGTGTCCCCTGCATTGGCAGGCGGATTCTTAACCACTGTGCCTCCAGGGAAGCCCGGTTCCTGAGTTTTGAGGGGAGTAACTCCCCCCGCCCCATTTTTTTTCTTTACGAAAAACAAACTATTTTAAATTCTTACTAACAGTTTTATTTCCTGTAACTTAATTCTTCACAAATTCCCAGTTTATGAAATCACATTCTATGAGTCAGTGACCTACTGATAAAAGCACAGAAGCCAGGATAATTTATTGTGGAGAGGTAGCAGGCAGGATAACCAGCAATACTAAATAATACAAACATAACTTCACAAGTTAATGCGTATGAATCTCAACAAAAATAAATATGAGAAATAAAATTTACCTGCAATTCACCTATGAAAGAAAAGGAAAAACGATTACTTCACTGCCACACGTTATTTCTGAAAGTGCAAAACCACCATTCAAAAACACGTCCCAACACAGACAATTTAATTATGACTTAGTTTAGCTAACTTTCAAGGTAAAATTAGGTAGCAAAATAATTTTCTCACATGCTTACACAATCCATGACTGAAATGAAAACATATACACGTCACACTTCTGGACCCTTCTCAGCCAGAATAAAATGGAATGGGGGAGGGAGGGTGTTGGGACTATCTGACACCTCAGGCTCCATCATTATCGAAATCAATGAAGAGTCTGACTCTGGTTTTCCGGAGAAAATGTTTATTTTTATCATAGTCTCTCTGGAACAAATGCCTTTCGAAGTGTTCAAATTCTCATTTAAACTGCTTTAAAAATTATTAAGCACATACCTTATATAAACAACTTTCTTATAACTTCAAATTTTATTAGCACAAACAATTTTCAAGGCATTTTCAACCAAAACTCTAAGTCTGTCTTAGGTTATGAACAGCTATGACAAACCATATTTTTTATCAAATATCCTTATTCAGTCCTTTAATCACTGTATGTCACTCTTTAATTTTAAAAGGAATTTCTCAATCTCATAAGAAAACATATCACTAAACAATATGACACGTGGAAACTAATAGTGCTTCAAGCTCAAGAACAGTAAATTCAGTGAGAATCTGGGAACAAGAGAGTAGATGAAATTTTATCCTACTGGACATAAAGTGTAAAACCCCTTCAGAATGAAAAAAGACATTATTAGCCATAATAATATAATAATATAATGAGTGTTAAAATTTACAGGGTCAGACATGTTGTGCTACATACATATTAATGTCTTTAATCTTCACAACCACCCTGTTATCATCCCATATAACAACTGAGGAAACCTAGGTACAGAGAGGTTAGCTAATGTGCTGAAGGTTATGCAACTAGTAAGGGCAGAGTTACAATAAGAGCACAGGAAGTCCTGACTCAAAAGCCCATATTCTTAACCACTGTTTTGAGCTATTTATTATATTCAGCACAGTACAGACCTCATTAAACTTCATAATCCTGAGAGGCAGGTATTATTATTCTCATTTTACTAAGTAGAAAACTGACGCTCAGAGAGATTAAGAAACTTGTCCAAAGTTAGACAGCTAGCAAGAAGCAGGGCTGAGGTTCAAACCCAGGACTGTAGGACTCTGAAGTCTATGCTCTCATACTTAGCACTGTACACACCACCTATCAAGGAGGCAGTGACTACATGACCACCACAACCCCTCACCAATCACTGTGATACTTACTTCTCCTCCTATAGCTCACCCAACTACTGCCATAAAAGGGGAGGTATAAAAACTAAAATAAATTATGTGAAGAAGGAAAATGAGCAGCCGAGAAAGACCTGAAACATCACTTAAGTATTGTGATATTTCTAAGTCATCTCTATATTCAGAAAAACTATCATCACCAATTTTTTTAAATATGTCATCAAGAGGCAGAACATAAAATCTCCTTTCCATAATCACTGTGCATGCTAGTTGATTCGCTCGATGACGAGTCCTGGAGACACACTACAGGGAATCCCTGGATGTAACTGTGATGCTTTTTAGCAAACCCTGTCTTGTCCTTTTTGTTGCCTACCTCTTCCTCCATTCAAAAAACACTTTAATCAAGTGCTCAGCCTTGACTCTAAACACAGGGTAAAGGAAAGGGAGAGATCTAATAAGTTCACTTGAAAGTGCCAGAACTTACTGTGTTCAATTAGAAAAAAAGGATTTGAGATATACTACTAAATATACAGATTGTACCAAGAGTTAAAATAAGAATCTTTTACACTTAGGAAGGAAGCAAAGTAGACACTAAAACATATAAACAAAACTTTAAGGCAGAACACTACTTTTTTTCAAAAATAAGTACTAGGGGTAACTAGTAGTTGGAGTTGTTTTCACAGATGGAAGCTGTGTGCTTAATAATAACCCTGGAAAGAAAAATCCATATTCTATAAAAGAAGCATAAAATATGTACATGCAATAAAATAGCATTCAGCAGTCCTTAAAAAATGATTATCTATAACACATAAAAGAGTGGGGAAAAAGACAGGTATTCATTAATGTTAAATTGTATAACATACACAACACATATATTTGGATTCATGTTCACCAAAATAATGATTGTGACCTTTGGATGGTGGAGTACAGATAATTTTCTACACTGCTTTTTAGACTATACTGTTTGAACTGCTTATAGGAGTACATATTTACACAAAAACAATAGAAGTATTCTTAATTTGTCAGTACTTAGTGTACACGTTGAGAAGACACATTACAATTTCACAAAATATATAGTTAAAAACCAAACAAAAGCACTACAAGAAAGGAAAACAACAGACCAGTATCTCTCCTGTACACAGATACAAATGTCCTGAACAAAATATTAGCAAATCAAATCTAACAATGTATAAAAAGAATTATACACCATGAGTAGGATTTATCCTAGGAATGCAAGACTGCTTAAACATTCAAAAATCAATTAATATAGTCCATCACATCAACAGGCTATATAAGTCACATCATCATAGCAATAGATGCAAAAAAGCATTAGACAAAATACAATACCCATTCATGATAAAAAGTCTCAGTAAACTAGGAATAGAAGGAAACTTCCTCAACTTGATAAAGACTATCTACAAAACAAACTACAGCTAATATTATACTTACTGGTGAGACACTAGAGCTTTTCCACTAAGATCAGGAACAAGACAGGGATGTCTCCTCTCACCACTCCTTTTCAACATCACATTGGAAATTCTATCTTACACAACATGACAAGAAAAGAAAATAAAAAGTATACAGGGTGGGAAGGAAGAAATAAAACTGACTTTGTTCACAGATAACATGATTTTCTATGTAGAAAATCTGAAAGAATCAGCAAAAAAATTCCTGGAACATATAAGCAATTATAACAGGGTTGCAGGATACAAGGTTAATGTACAAAAGTCAATCACTTTCCTATAAACTAGCAATGAACAAGTTAAATTTGAAATTAAAAACACAATACCATGGCAAGGGAGAAGGATCAAGATGGTGGAGTAGCAAGACACTGAGCTCACCTCCACCCCCCATGAACACATCAAAACTACAACTACAGGGAATTACCTGGTGGTCCCATGGTTAGGACTCCATGCTTTCACTGCTGAGGGTGCAGATTCAATCCCTGGTTGGGAACTAAGATCCCTGCAAGATCACGTGGCATGGCCAAAAAACAAAAACAAAAAACAAAACAAAACAAAAAAAACAAACCTACAACTACATATAAAGCAACTTGCACTTAAAATGACCTGGAGACTAGCAGAACAGATCTTCTACAACCAAGGCTATAAAGAAAGAACCACACAGAGTCTGGTAAGAGGCGAGGAAAAACGATCTAGTCGGGACCCACACCCCTAGCAGGTGACCTAGAAGAGGGAGGAATATCACAGGTTCAAGGATCCTCCCTGAGGAGCGAGGTGTTCAAGCCACATATTAAGCACCCCAGCCCTGGGGTCCTACACCAGGAAAACAAACCCCCTTAGCTGGTCTGAAAACCAGTGGAGCTTCCTGAACAGCTGTAAGAAACCAAGACTCTACTCTTAAAGAGTGCTCACACTGACGTTCTTGTTCCCAGTCCTAGCAAAGAGGAAGCAGATTGAAAACTGCCTGATGCTCTGGTCAGCTTGCCAAGATGGCCCCAGAGTCCGTACTGGGCTCCTGTTCCTGAGCCTCCTGTTCTGATGCTGCTCCCCCGTAAGGCAGAGTCTACCATTGCCAACAGTAGTGCACACACTTGGAGGGAATGGAGCTGGCTTGGGCCACAGACCTGCCTATGACCAGGGCAGTAACTGTTGGTGGGCCTGGCCATGTCCAAGCACATACTTGGGAAGGAGCAGAACTAGTTCAGTAGTGCAGCTCCAACCTCTCCAGCCCCAATCCAGCCTCTAACCAAGGCGCATACACTGGGGGAAAAAGTTGAAACAGCTCAGAAGTACAGCCCCAAGCCCTCAGGCCCTGGACACTCCCAACTGAGGCGGCATCACAAGCAGGAGAAACTCAATCCCCTCAGGGCTCCAGGCCCAGCCCACTAGGCCTGAATACACCCCCAATTGGGCAGTGACAGTCACCGAGCACAGGCGAAGCCCTGACTTGCACCTAGCTCTGACTCTAGCTCCTCCAACTCTAGCCCTACCTCCCACCAAGGTGGTGACTGCCAGCACATCCGAGGGGAAGATGCAGCTCATGCTCATTTCAGATCTAGCTCTCCCACCAAAGCCACAGGGCACACATATCCTGCAGAGGAAAACTCCTTCACAAGGACACACCTTCAAGACCTGGCTAGGTAACTGTTTCACCTAATTTCAGAGTCAGAGAAAGATAAACAAAATGAGAAGAGAGAGGAATGTGTTTCAAATAACAGAAGAAAAAAAACCCCTAATGAAACAGAGATAAATAATTCACCTGATAAAGAGTTCAAAGCAATAGTAATAAGAATGATAACTGAACTGGGGAAAAGAATAGATGGACACAATGAGAATTTTAACAAAGAACTAGAAAACATAAGAAAGAACCAGACAGAGCTGAAGAATACAATAACTGAAATGAAAAATACACTAAAGGGAATTAACAGCAGATTAGGTGATACAGAAGAACACATAAGGTATCTGAAAGATAGAATAATAGAAAGCACCCAATCAGAACAGCAAAAAAGAAAAAGAAACTTTAAAAAATGAGAATAGTTTTAAGAAATCTCTAGGACAACATCAAGCATACTAACATTCACATTATAGGGTCCTAAGAGAAGAAAGAAAAAGGTAGAAAATGTACTTCATGAAATTATGGCTGAAAATTTCATAAACCTGAAGAAGGGAACAGATATCCAGGTACAGGAAGCACAGAGTCTCAAACAAGATGAATCCAGAGACCCACACCAAGACAGATCATAACTAAAATGTCAAAAGTTAAAGAGAGAATTCTAAAAGAAGCAAGAAAAAAACGAGTTATATACAAGAGGATACTGCGGCTACAAGCTGATTTTCAGTAGAAACTTTGCAGGCCAGAAGGGAGTAGCATGATATATTCAAAGTGATGAAATGAAAAAAACCCAACAATCTAGCATAGTCTATGCAGTTATCATTCAGTGGGATGTAAAGTCCCCCACTGTTATTGTATTATTGTCAATCTCTCCCTTTCTGTTAACATTTGCTTTACATATTTAGGTGCTCCTATGTGAGGTGCATATATGTTTATGAATGCTATATCTTCTTCTTGTATGGATCCCTTTTTCTTTATATAATGCCCTTCTTTGTTTCTTATTATAGACTATGTTTAAAAGTCTACTTTGGGGACTTCCCCAGTGGTCCAATGGTGAAGAATTGGCCTTCCAATGCAGGGGACACAGGTTCAATCCCTGGTCGGGGAGCTAGGATCCCATATGCCGCGGGGCAACTGGGTCTGCGTGCCACAACTACTGAGCTTGTGCACCTCAACCAGAGAGCCCACATGCTGCAAACTACAGAGCCCACATGCTCTGGATCCCACCACAACTAGAGGGAGAAAACCTGCATGCCACAACTAGAGAGAAGACCTCGCAGCACAACGAAGATCCCGTGTGCCTCAACTAAGACCTGACACAGCCAAAAAAAAAAATAAAGAAAAACTTTAAAAAATAAATAAAATAAATAGGGCTTCCCTAGTGGCGCAGTGGTTGGGAGTCCGCCTGCCAATGCTGGGGACGTGGGTTCGTGCCCCAGTCTGGGAGGATCCCACATGCCACGGAGCAGCTAGGCCCGTGACCCATGGCCGCTGAGCCTGTGCGTCCGGAGCCGGTGGTCCGCAACCGGAGAGGCCACAACGGTGAGAAGCCCGCATACCGCAAAATAAATAAATAAATAAAATAAAATAAAATAAAATAAATTTAAAAAAATAAAGTCTACTTTGTCTGATATGAGTATTGCTACAACTGCTTTCTGTTTCCATTTGCATTGAATATCATTTTCCATCTTCTCACTTTCAATCTGTGTGTCTAGCTCTGAAAGGAGTCTCTTGTAGGCTACATATAGATGGGTCTTTTTTTAATCCAATCTGCCACTCTAGTCTTTCTTTTTTTAAAAACATCTTTATTGGAGTATAATTGCTTTACAATGGTGTCTTAGTTTCTGCTTTATAACAAAGTGAATCAGCTATACATATACATATATCCCCATATCTCCTCCCTCTTGGGTCTCCCTCCCACCCTCCCTATCCCACCCCTCTAGGTGGACACAAAGCACCAAACTGATCTCCCTGTGCTATGTGGCTACTTCCCACTAGCTATGTATTTTACATTTGGTAGTATATATATGTCCATGCCACTCTCTCACTTCATCCCAGCTTACCCTTCCCCCTCACCCTAGTCTTTTGATTGGACAGATTCACAGACACAGAGAACATGCTAATGGTTACCAGAGGTGTGAGGCGGAGGGGGAAAGGCAAAACGGGGGATGGGGATTAAGAGGTAAAAACTACTAGGTATAAAATGAACTTCAAGGAGGTAATGTACAAGAGAATACAGCCAATATTTTATAATTTTAAATGAAGTATAATCTACAAAAATATTGAATCATTATATTGTACACCTGAAAATATTGTAATTCAACTATACTTCAACAATAGATAGATAAATTGATAGATTTTTTAAAAAAATACTATTTCCATTATCATCCAAAAACTGAAACACTTAGGTATAAATTTAACAATACATGCATAAGATCTATGTACAAGTGAGTAAAACTACAACACTCTGGGGACTTCCTTGGTGGCACAGTGGTTAAGAATCACCTGCCAATGCAGGGGACATGGGTTCGAGCCCTGGTCCAGGAAGATCCCACCTGCCGTGGAGCAACTAAGCCTGTGCACCACAACTACTGAGCCTGCGCTCTAGAGCCCGCAAGCCACAACTGCTGAGCCCACGTGCTGCAACTACTAAAGCCCGCGCACCTAGAGCCCATGCTCCACAACAAGAGAAGCCACCTCAATAAGAAGCCCGCACACCGCAATGAAGAGTAGCTCCCGCTCGCTCCAACTAGAGAAAGCCCATGGATAGCAACGAAGAACCAATGCAGCCAAAAATAAATAAATAAAATTTATTAAAAAAAGAAAACTACAACATTGATGAACTAAATAAAGGGGGAGATATTCCATGCACATGGATAAGAAGACTCAATATTGTCAAGGTGTCAGTTCTTCCCAAAGATCTATAGATTTCAATACAATCTCAATCAAAATCCCAGCAAGTTATTTTATGGATGTGGACAATCTACAGTTTACAGCTGACCCTTGAACAACATGAGTTTGAATTGCACAGGTCCACTTACACACAGATTGTTTTCAATAAATATATTGGAAAAATTTTTGGAGATTTGCAACAATTAAAAAAACTCACAGTTGAACTGCATAGCCTAAAAATTAAGAAAAAGTTAGATATGTCATGAATGCATAAAATATATGTAGATACGAGTCTATTTTATCATTTTTTATCATAAAATATACACAAATCTATCATGAAAAGTTAAAATTTATCAAAACTTATTCACACAAACACTTATGGACTGTATTCCTGGTGCTATTCCTGGTCAAGAGAAATATAAAGAAATGTAAAGATGCAGCATTAAATCATAACTGCATAAAATTAATTGCAGTACATACTGTATTACTATAATAATTCCACAGCCACCTCCTGTTGCTACTGCGCTAAGCTCAAGTGTTGCAAGTATCTGCTTAAAACACTGTGTGATGCTAATCATCTGTTTGAGCAGTTCATTTCTCTAGTAAATGGCATACCACAGTAAAAAGTGATCTCTTGTGGTTCTCACATATTTTTCATTGTATCTAGTACAATACTGTAAACCTTGAATAACACCATGGGACCCACATGAAGCACCACTAGTGATGATGGAAGTGCTCCCGAGAAGCAGAGAAGTCATGACATTATAAGAAAAAGTTGAATTACTTGATATGTACCATAGATTGAGGTCTGCAACTATGGTTGCCCACTACTTCAAGACAAATGAGTCTAGCATAAGGACCAATGTAAAAAAAGAAAAGGAAATTTGTGAAGCCATCAGTGCAGCCATGCCAGCAGGCACAAAAACCTTATGCTTTTTGCAAAATACCTTTCTTTCTCGTATTGAAAACGCAGCTTTTATGTCGGTGCAGGATTGCTGTAAGAAAGGCATACCTATAGACTCTAAAATGATTTGAGAAAAAAATGAAGTCATTATATGACAACTTTACACAAAAGGAAGGTGAAAGAGAGAATTTAATGCCAGCAAAGGATGGTTTAATAATTTTAGAAAGAGGTCTGACTTTAAAAATGTCAAGATAACAGGAGAAATAGCTTCTGCTGACCAAGAAGCAGCAGACAAGTTCCCAGAAGCCATTAAGAAAATTATTAAGGAGAAAGGATATCTGCCTGAACAAATTTTTAATACAGACCAAAATGCCCTATTCTGGGGAGAAAAGGCCACAAAGGACATTTATTAGTAAGGAAGAGAGACAAGAGCCAGGACTTAAGGCAGAAAGGGATAGGCTAACTCTACTGTTCTGTGCAACAAAACTGTCCTTCTCTACAAAGCTGCTATAACCCCTGAGCCCCGAAGGGAAAAAATAAACACTGCCAGTCTTCTCGTTGTACAAGAAGAGGGCCTAGGCAACAAGCATCCTTCTTCTGAATTGGTTCCATGGATGCTTTGTCCCTGAGGTCAGGAAGCACCCTGCCAGTAAGGGACTGCCTTTTACAGTTCTTTTGATATTGGACAATGCCCCTGGCAACCCAGAACCACACCAGTGTGACACCAAATGTATCAAAGTGGTCTACTTGCCCCCAAACACAACATCTCTTATTCAGCCTCTAGACCAAGGGGTCCATAAGGACCTTTAAGGCTCATTACACGCTGTACTCTCAGGAAAGGATTGTCAACACCATGGAAGAGATCCCCAATAGAAAGAACATCATGAAAATCTAGAAAGATGACACCACTGAAGATGACTATGTTATAGAAAAATCCATGAAAGCCATCAAGCCCGAAACGATAAATTCCTGCTGGAGAAAACTGTCCAGATGTTGTGCATGACTTCACAGGATTTACAACAGAGCCAATCAAGGACATCATGAAAGAGATTGTGGATATGGCAAAAAAAAAAAAGGTTGGGGGTGAAGGGTTTCAAGATATGGATCTTGGAAAAATTCAAGAGAAAACAGACACCATACCAGAGGAATTAATAGAAGACTTGATGGAGGTGAGTGCTTCCAACCCAGCGCCAGACAACAAGGAAGAAGGTGTAGAAGAAGCAGCACCAGAGAACTAATTGACATTATACAATCTGACATAAGGGTTCCGATTATTCAACACTGCTTCTGACTTCTTTTACAACATGGATCTTCTATGATACAGGCTCTGAAACTAAAGCAAACAGTGGAAGAGGGACTGGTGCCATACAGCAACATTTTTAGAGAAATGAAAAAGCAAAAGGCAGAAATTACAATGTACTTCTGTAAAGTTACACTGAGTGTGCCTGCCTCTCCTGCCTCCCCTTCCATCTCTTCCACCTCTTCAGCCTCTGCCACCCCTGAGACAGCAAGATCAGCTCCTCCTCTTCCTCCTCCTCCTCCCAGCCTACTCAACATGAAGACAATGAGGCTGAAGACCTTTATGATGATCCACTTCCACTTAATAAATAGTAAATAATCATTATGCCATACAGTTAATAAACTTATTGTGTATGTTTTATATGTGTGTGCCTGTGTAAAAATATAGTAACTGTACAGCAAAACTGTGTGAGACATTTTTGTGTCATCATCATCACCACATAAGAAATCACTGTGTATAACATTCTGCACAAGACTTGTATTGAAGTGGATAGCCTAGCCTTACATAGGCATAAGGTGAGTGACACTTAGTATAAAATTAATAATGTGTTAGTTTTCTTACTGTTTTATTACCTTGCTTTCAAAGAATTTCATTATTGGGGCTTCCGTGGTGGCGCAGTCGTTGAGAATCTGCCTGCTGATGCAGGGGACACGGGTTCGAGCCCTGGTCTGGGAGGATTCCACATGCAGCAGAGCAACTAGGCCCGTGAGCCACAACTACTGAGGCTGCACATCTGGAGCCTGTGCTCCGCAACAAGAGAGGCCGTGACAGTGAGAGGCCCGTGCACCGCGATGAAGAGTGGCCCCCGCTTGCCACAACTAAAGAAAGCCCTCGCACAAAAACAAAGACCCAACACAGCAAAAATAAATAAATTAATTTTAAAAAAAGAGCTTTAAAAAAAAAAAAAGAATTTCATTATTGCACAGTGTGCCTCTCTTTCTCCTAACTGGAGAAACTGTATATCAGCCTACCATTAAGTGGTATTTTAAAAAAAATGTGTTTCTGTATTATAAATATGACTAATACTGTATGCCACAAAAATTTTATAATGATTCATTCATTAGTGTATAGGCTAGGCCACCATGAAGCAATCTTATCAATTACACTAGGCTACCATAGAGCAATCACGTTGCTACTTCTTCATTATCAATGCTTGAATCATTATATCTATAAATATGAATTTCTTTTTTACATTACCTTTTCACTTTTGATGTCTCGTGTTAGTAATACTAACTGTATAACATCTACAGTGTTTTATAGCATATAAGATAATACTGATATAGGTACTGACGGATGATTCATCTTAGAAACAGATGACATAAACATATAGTATCAATAAATATAGTACAGTACTGTAAATGTACTTTCTCTTCCTTATGATTTCCTTAACATTTTCTTTTCTCTAGCTTACTTTATTGTAAGAATACAGTATACAATACATGTAACACAAAATATGTGTCAACTGACTGTTTATGTTAAGGCTTCTGGTCAACAGTAGGCTATTAATAGTTAAGTTTTGAGGGAGTCAAAAGTTATACATGGAGTTTCCACTTCATGGGGGGCGGGGTGGCATCCCTAACTCCTACGTTATTCCCGGGTTAAGTGCTTATGGAGAGGCAAAGACCCAGAACAGTCCACATAACACTGAAAGAAAAGAACAAAGTTGGAAGGCTAACATTACATGACTTCAAGATTATAAAGACAGTGGGTATTAGTGAAGAATAGACAAATAGATCAATGGAACACAATAGAGAGCTCAGATATAGAACCACATAATATAGACAACTGACCTTTGACAAGGAACAGAGGCAATACAATGGAACAAAGATAGTCTTTTCAACAAAGGGTGCTAGAAAAACTGGACTTCCACATGTAAAAAAGTGAACCTAGACACACCCTACACCCTCACAAAAATTAACTCAAAGTATATCACAGACCGAAATATAAAATATAAAATTATAAAATTCCTACAAGATAACATAGGAAAGATGACCTTGGGTGTGGAAATGACTTACAGTATTTAGATACAACACCAAAGCCACGATCCTTGAAAAAAACAATTGATAAGCTGGATTTCATTAAAATTAAAAACTTCTGCTCTGCGAAAAATGATGTCAAGAGAATGAGAAGACAAGGTACAGACTGAGAGAAAATATTTGCAAAAACTATCTGATAAAGAACTTTTATCCAAAAAATGCAAAGAACTCTTAAAACTCAATAATAAGAAAACAAACAACTCTATTTAAAAATGAGCCAAAGACACTGCACCAAAGAAGAAACATAGATGGCAACTAGGCTTATGAAAAGATGCTACACATGATAAGTCATCAGGGATATGCAAATTAGAATAATGAGATACCACCACAAAACTATCAGAATGGCCCAAATCTAAAACACCAACCACACCAAATGCTGACAAGGATACAGAGAAACAGAAACTCTCATTCATTGCTGGTGGGAATGCAAAATGGTACAGCATTCTGGAAGACAGTTTGATGGTTTCTTACAAAACTAAATATACTATTACCATACAGTCCAGCAGTCATACTTCTTGGTATTTACCCAAAGGAATTGAAAACGTACAACCACACAAAAACCTACACACAGATGTTTATATATAGCAGCTTTATTCACAACTGCCAAAAACTTGGAAGCAACCAAGATATCCTTCAACATGTTAAGTAGATACTGTGCTACATCCAGATAATGGAATACTATTCAGTGCTAAAAAGAAATGCACTAGCAAGCCATAAAAAGACATGGGGAAACTTCAACGCATACTATGAAGCAAAAGGAGCCAATCTGAAAAGTCTACATACTATGTGATTACAATTAAATGATATTCTGAAAAAGGCAAAATTATGGAGACAGTAAAAAGATCAGTGGTTGCTAGGGTTTGGAGGTGGGGGAAGAGATAAACAGGTGGAGCACAGAGGATTTTTAAGGCAGTGAAACTACTTTGTATGATACCACAATGATGGATAAGTGTCATTATATATTTGTCCAAACCCACAGACTACACAACACCAAGAATGAAACATAATGTAAATTTTGGACTTTAGGTGATTATTACGTACGTATCAATTTAGGTTCACTAATTGTAACAAATATACCACCCTTGTGGGGGATGTTAATAGCTGGGGGAGAGTGTGTGGTGTGTGGGGCAGGGAGAAGAAGGGAAATCTCTGTACCTTCCTCTCAATTTTGGTGTGAACCTAAAGCTGCTATTAAAAAAAAAAAAAGATAAAGCCTTAATTAAAAAAAAAACTAAGAACTTTCACCATATATATATGCTGTAAGGGATTTTAAAATCATTCTGTAGGGTAAGGCATTTTGTTAATGTAAATGCAAGATAAGATATACTAGAACCCATTAAGTTCTGGTAAGACAGAATCCATTCATTTAGTCAAGAATACATGAGTAAGTACCATGTGCTACATGCTGCCCTATATCCGGAGGAGATAAGAGTAAATGGCCAAACTTCCCTGTGCCCATGGAACTTATATGTTAGTAAATATTTACTAATTATTAAATTGAAAATGTATAAAACTCAATAGCTAAAAACATATATACTGATATTGTCATAGTATACCATAGCAATGAAAGAATATAAATTTCCACCAAAAAACAGCTTTCCAGGAGAGTTATACTAATTCATACACACTAATTCACACACAGTATATGAGAATTTCTATCTCGCTACACACTTGTCAGCATTATTACATAAATTTAAAAAAATAAATTCAAACATTATTAAAACATATGTTCTTCCCATTGTTTTGCTATGCTTATTTTATCTTTTAAATAGCCCTGTTCTGGCATTTTCTATTGCATTTAGTGATCTCCATTCTTATTTTTACAAGTGTCACAATGCTTTGTAATATGTTTAATTTCAACTTTTACATTAGTGAGAGTTTTCATTTTAACATATTGTGATCACAAACAAGTCTAAAAAATACGTAGGTTACAGCAGGGCAACTAAAAGCAGGAAAAGTGCTAAATTCCTCAGAATAGATGAAAGCTGTTTCAGAGAAAGGAGAGGCTGGTGTGACAAGCTTTGAGTAGGTCTAGTGAATTTGTTGAGCATTAATTTGTCAGAAATTTCCTGCTGACATTACATAAAAGTTAACTCTCAATTAAGTCTTTGAATATAGTTTCAGAAATAACCTGATCAATTTGATATTTTACTTGTTATGTACATACAAGAGTAAAATATGGTAAAAAATGTAAGTCTAGGTAATTTGAAAAGCTCTTTCTATGTGATGATAAAACACAATGTCATAATTTAATAGTCACTTTTTTTCTTAAAGGTACATAAAAAATGGTGTGTCTTAAAACTGATAACATCTTAGATTCATTAAAATACAATAATATATTTAGCCCCCACCACAACCCTATGAGTTAAGTATTATAACGAACATCTTTACAGGCAGGAAAACTGAAAGGCTAAATAAATCACCCAAGTATATAAAACTAATAAAATATCAAAGTTAACCTTACTCTTCTATGCAATACTGACCCTTCAAAGAATCTACCGAATATCTAAGTAATTATCCACAACACCTCCCAACTTACTTGAGCCCTACTACATGAGATTATTTTGGGCAGAATGAATAGCAGAACAGAATTACGCAGTAATTTCCAAACAAGGCAGGCAGCACTAGTCAATCCAGGTGTTTGTGAGCAGAGTGGAAGAGGGAAGAAAGAACTGAGGTACTGGAAGAAGCCTCAAAGCCCCAGGTCATGCTTCTCATTACCTGAATACAGGTAATATTTTGTTTGGAAAACGACAGCTAAGGATGAGGTAGGTAGTAATCTTCCACTTTGCATTTTTACCACATGCCCGGGGCTTTCTTAAGAATCATCTTCTTTATGTTTCTGACACACTATAAAGGAACAGTTTGGAAAAGGACAGATCACAGAATAATGACCCCCAATTTTTCTATATGAAGAACATAGTTGTATTCAAGCAAATAAATCACTTTAAACATAAATATCTGATTTGATTATTTTGTTCACATTAATGAGCCAATTTACAAACTGCCAAAGCATGTTTTGTTTGTACAAGTTTTTGTGTGGAAAAAATTTATTTCAATCTCATTTTGCTCAGAGATGACAGAGTTGGGCCTTCTCTATGACTTTCTCAATGTGAGCTCCTGGAAATGAACAAGGCTGAAAAAAGAGGTAAGGAATGGATGGATCCTACGAGGGCACTGAAAAAGGAAACAAAATATTTAGTTTTCTCAAATACAGATAACTAAAAGTATCAGTTATTCCTGGAAAGACAAAGGGAACAACTTTATAGTCCTTACCAAACTACCATACTCAAGGGTGCTCAACTGTACAACAAGGGTACCCCTTTGCCCTCACTACCACCTCACCTCACCTCACATCTCTTTCAAATTACACCTTGACTTCCACAGGCACAGGGAAAGGAACACCTTAACCAAAGCAAAAAAGAAACAAAAAGTTCATCTGGCCTATTGTGCTTCCAAGGGCCCAGGTGGTCATTTGAGCTTACAAGGTTATCTTTGATTAAGTTTGATTTTCACTGTGCTCTCTCTCCCTTCCATTCTACTCTCTTTTATTTCCTTAAATACATTCAACATGTGTACACTATATTCTTTATGTGATAATCCCAACAACTGCATGTTTGTTGGTTCAAAAGTAAATTTGTTGCTTCTGCTAACTCAGGCACATATATTACATGAGTTTTTTTAAAGCATGTATTAATTTTGTCTGGAATTTTAACTCCAGAAAAATCTTTGATGTCTGAGTTTAACATGGTTTCCCTTCAGAGAGGATGGAATTTGCCTTTGCTACACAGTAGTGGAATACTCTTCAAAATACTTAATCATTTAATCCCTGCAACAACCTTATAAAGGTGCTCTTTGTGTTTAAAAAAGATATATCTAAAACATGAGACACAGAAAAGACAAAAGTAAAAGAATGTAAAATTACATCCCAGGAAATTACTAATCAAAAGAAAGCACTTCCAAATGTCAGTCAAGGAGGGCCCAAAAGCAGTCAGCAGTGGGCAGTGCAGAATCAGGAGCAGCAGGTTCTGTGGCCCCACTGGTACTTCTGTGCTATTGCTGGGTTCAGTCAGGCCCACGCCTGCAGAAGTATATCTGTTCAAGTTATGAATCTGGTTTGATTGAAAAGCATCTGGAAGAGATACTCCTGGCAGCCCAGGATACCTTGTGAGAAAGTATATTCACGACTGTTCACACTGCCAAAGAGCAGTTTGCTTTTGGCATCTTTGATGACAGCTTCAAGATCTCCACATTCACCACCAGGATGCAGCCAAAAAGCTGCAAAGAGCTTGAGAAGCAGTGGAAGAGAGCACCAGTTCCAGGATATATAACTAACTCATACAACTCAATAACAAAAGACAGACAAGCCTATTAAAAGGAATAAAGGGCCTGAATAGACATTTCTCCAAAGAAGACATACAAACAACCAATAAGCACATGAAAAGATGCTCAACATCATTAGTCATTATGGAAATGCAAATCAAAATCACAATGAGATACCGCATCACAGCTACTAGGATTGTAATCATAAAAAAACCTAGGGATAACAATAAGTGTTAACAAGAATGTGGAGAAACTGGAACCCTTGTGCATTGCTGGTAGAAATGATATATGATACAACATGGATGGACCTTGAAAATATTATGCTCAAGAAAGAAGCCAGACAGAGAAGGACAAATATTATGTGAGTCCACTTATTTAAGGTACATAGAATAGGCAAATTCATAGAGACAAAAGGAGAAAGAGGTTACTAGGGGTGGGCAGAAAGGTAGTAGGGCAAATTATTATTTAATGGGTACAAAGTTTGGGATGGGTATAATGAATAAGTTTTGGATACAGATGGATGGTAGCAATTGTTATACAACATTGCAAATATATTTAATACTACTGAATGGTACACTTATGAATAATTAAAATGATAAATAACATGTTATATATACTTTACTACAGTAAAAAAAAAAGTTAAAGCAGTGCTGGTGATAAACAAACAAATAAATAAAAACTAAAAGGATAGAAATAACACAAAGTACATTCCACAACCAAAATGGAATAAAATTAGAAATGAGAAAGAAATTTAGGAAATTCACAAATATAGGGAAATTGAACAATACATTCAACTAACTGGTCAAAGAAAATAATCAAAAATGGAAATTAGAAAGTATTCTGAATGAAAATAAAGACAAAACATACCAAACATTATGGAATATAGCTGAAGGATTGCTTAGAGGAAAAATTACAGCTCTAAATGTCTATACTAAAAAAAAGAAAGATTGCAAATAAAAAGACTTATATGTCCACATAAGACACTGGAAAAAGAAGAGCAAACTAAATCTAAAACAAGCAGAAGGAAAAACATAATAAAGATGAGAACATAAGTTAATGAAAGAGAACAAACAATACAGAAATTCAATGAAATAAAAAGTTGGTTCTTAGAAAATATCAACAAAATTACAAACTGTTAGCTATACTGACCAAGAAGAAAAGAGATGAATTAAATTACTAAAATTAGAAATGTAAAGAGGACGTTATTACCACCTTTATAAAAATAAAAAATGACTTTAAAGGAATAATAAGAAAAATAGCAATAAATTAGATAACTTAGATTAAATGGACAAATTCCTAAAAAGACAAAAACTACTGAAAATGACTCAAGAAGAAAGTAGACTGAATTCTACCAAAAAAAAAATAAAAATTAACACCAACTCCTCACAAACTCTTCCACATAGAAGGAGGAACACTTCCCAACTCATTCAATGGGGCCAGTATTATCCTGATACCAAAACCAGACTAAGACAGCACAAGAAAACTATAGACTGATACCTCTTATGAATATGGATGTAAAAATTCTCAACAAAATACTAGCAAACCAAATCTAGCAACATATTAAAAAGAATTATACACCAAGACCAAGTGGGACTTACCCCAAGAATGCAAGATTGGTTTAACATCCAAAAATCCATTAATGTAATATATCTTATTAACAGAATAAAAAACAAAATTTGTATGATCACCTCAATAGACACAGAAAAGGCATTTCACAAATTCTAACATCCTTTCATGATAAAAACACTAAAAAAATGAGGATAAGAAGAGAAGTTCCTCAACTAGATAAAGGGCATGTTTAAAAAAAAAACCCAAAACTTCATAGCTAACATCATAGTTAATGGTGAAAGACTGGATGCTTTTCCTTAAGAATAGGGACAAGATAAGGATTCTATCCTGGCCACTTCTATTCAACACTGTATTGGAGGTTCTAGCTAGGGCAATTAGGCAAAAGTAAAATAAAATAAAATTCATCCAGACTGGAAAGGAAAAACTAAAATTATCTCTATTTATAGACGACATGATCTTATATAGAGAAAATCCTAAGGATTACACTAAAAAACTGTCAGAACTAATTAACATGTTCAGCAAGATTGTAAGATACAAGATTACAAAAATCAGTTGTATTTCTATACACTTGTAATGAACAATCCAAAAGTGAAATAAGAAAATTCCATTTATAGTAGCATCAAGAAGAATAAAATATCTAGCAATAAATTGAACAAAAGAAGTGTAAAGCTTTTACTCTGAAAACTGTAAAAGACTGTTGAAAGGAATTAAAGAAGATCTAAACAAATGGAAACACATCACATGTTCATGAATTGGAAGACTTATTGTTTAAAAAATAATAACAATCTCCAATAATCTCCAAGTTGATCTACTCATTCAATAATCCCTATCAGAATCTCAGCTGACTGCTTTGTAGAAACTGACAAACTGATTCTAAAATTCATATGGAATTGCAAGGGATCCTGAATAGCCTAAACAACCTTGAACAAGAAGAACAAAGCAGAGGACTCACACTTTCTGATTTCAAAACTTACTATAAAGCAATGATAATCAAGATAGTGTGATAAGTGGCACTAGGATAGACAAATAGATCAATAAAATAGAATCCACATATAAACTTACACTTCTTTGGTCAACTGATTTCGTTAAGGGTGCCAAGATCATCCAATGGGGAAAACACAGTCTTTTAATGAATGTCACAGGTACAGCTGGATAGCCACATGCAAAAAACTGAAAATTGACTCTTACCTTACACCATATACAAAATTTAACTCAAAATGGATGAAACACCTGCATGTAAGAGCTAAAACTATAAAACTCTTAGAAGAAAACATATGAGTAAATCTTCATGACCTTGGATCTGGCAAAGGATTCTTACATACGATGACCTCAAAACATGAGCAACCAAAGGAGAAAAAAAAAAGATAAACTGGATTTCAGCAAGATTTAAAACTTCTGTGCTTTAAATGTAATCATCAAGAAAGTAAAAAAGACAATCCACAGTATGGAAGAAAGTATTTGCAAATCATCCATCTGATAAGGGACTTGTATCCAAAATTTATAAAGAACTCTTAAAACTCAGTAATAAAAAGACAAATAATCTAAAAGAAAAAATTAGCAAGGGATCTGAATAGGTATGTATTCAAGGAATTTATATAAATGGCCACTATGTATATGAAAAGATGCTGGACGCCATTAGTCATCAAAGAAATTCAAACTGAATCCACAAGGATATCACGTCATATCCACTAGAATGTCTATAAATCAAAAAGTCAAATAATAAGTGTGGTGAGGATGTGAAGTCAGAATCCTCATACACTGCTGTTAGGAATGTAAAACAGTACCAACACTTTGGAAAACAGTCTGCAGTGCTTCAGCCAATTAGACATAAGAGTCACCACAGCAATTCCCATGTCCACACAAAAACTTGTACATGAATGTTTACAGCAGCATTGTTCATAACAGCCAGAGTATAAATAACCCAAATGTCTATCAACTGATGAATGGATAAACAAACTGTGGTATATCCATATGATGGAATATTATTCAGCCATAAAAAAATAACATTCTGATATATGCTACAACATGGATGAACCTTGAAAACATTATACTAAGTGAAAGAAGACAGTTACAAAAGACCATATATGCTATGATTTCATTAATATGAAATGTTCAAAACAGAGATATCTATAGAGACAAAATGTAGATTAATGGTTGCTTAGACCTGGGAGGAAGGGGATGGGGAGTGATAGCTAAAGGAACAGGGTTCTTTTTGAGATGATGAAATGTTTTAAAATTGACGGTGGCAATCACTGCACATATCTGTAAATATACTAAAAATCACTGAATTGTACATTTCAAATGAGTAAAGTGCATGGTATGTGAATTATATCTCAATAAAGGTGGTATTTAAACAAAATAAGTGAATTGAGGCTTCCAAAAACAACAAACAAAACTAATAAGAACCCAAATGTCCATCAACTCTAAAATAGAAAAATACTGTATAATTATGGAATGCAACACTAAAATGTAATGAATCAGTTATATATGTATATATATCAAAATGAACGAGTCTATGAAATAATCTTGAGTAAGAAAGAAAAAACTACTCACAGAAGAATACATGCAGCAGGATTCTATTTCTATAAAGGAGCCATCATGAAAAATAGGAAGGGAATTATTAACACAGAGTTCAGTAGAGTGACTATTTCTGGCAGGGGAGACAGGAAATGTGTTGAAGGAGGGACAGACAGGGGGACTTCAAAAGTATTGATAATGTTATATGTCTTAAGAGCTGAATGGTGAGGACACAATATATAATTGTTTAAATTGTATATTTTCTTTTGTTTGTAAGGTATATTTAAAAAAATTTTTTTAATGTACTGATAACATTTGGTTCTAACCTGGAAAACATACCTTTTATTTTTTGCATCCTCCACAGCCTTTACAGGAGTACGTGATGCCCAAAAGAATTACGTATGCACATAAATATATATACGTACTCTCCACATACATATGTGCAGGTAGAGGAAGGGGTTAAGCAGTTTTAAATCAATTCACACTTTTGAGTACCAGCATAGGCAAAATACTGAACAAGGTACTCTTCTAAAATCATGGACAATGCCTCCCCTAGACACAAGGAATTTTTCAGATAACAGTTACACAGTAGGAACAGTACAAAGAACACTATATTTTAAGTGTCATAGTGGAAGTACATAGAAAGTTTATGAGGATACAAAGGAAGACAAGATTAATTCCAACCGCAGGCACCTAAAAGAGTTTCATGGAGGATGTGGTGCCTCAGACAGGCCCTGAAGTATGGATAGGATTACAATAGGCAGAGGATGAGGAAAGGGTATTCCATTTTTTTAGTAGTTATAATAAAAAATAGTAGCAGCTAATATTTATTAATTGCATACTATGTGCCAAGCATTATTCTAAGTATTTTAAAATGTATTACCCCATTTAATCTTAACCAAATTCCTATGTAGATACTATTATTATCTCCACTTTGGAGATGAAGAGACAGAGAGATTAAATAACTTATCATTGTGGCAGTAAGAAATAAAGCTGTAATTTGAATCTGGCTCCACAGCCTGTTCTTTCAACTACAAAAGAGGTAGAAAAAAGAAAACCACACATGTTCAAAGAACAAATATTCCAATTTACCTGGCATATAACAATTATTGATAACTGAAGATACCTGGTAAGAGGAGAAAGGGCATTTAAGTGGAATCCATTGAAAACAAGAACCAAAAAATATCATTGTAAATAAAGGAGCAGATCAGGGGAGGACTTAAATGAGACTACTTCACAAAATAAAATATTGAAAATGGATATATTTTAGCTTACATTTAATAAAATATAGGCTTATAAATTATAACTGTGCTAATTCTTATAATGAATCTTATAATGAATACAATCTTATAATGAATCTTATAATGAATGATTATAAGATTAAATTACATGATTCCTTAATGAATGGCATCAATGGCATACCAAAAAGATAACTATGTAGACTTGGATTACAAATGCTTGAATGATGAATATAATGTCTTGGGTTGAAAGGAAGTATAAGAGATTATATTGGAAAAGTAGCTTGAGGCCAGCTCATGAAAGGCTTAAGCCTTAACCCTCAAAGGGAGAAGACTAGCAAACAGGAGACACTGAAAGAAAGAAATAGGAGAAACATTTCAGAGGGAGAATTGACAGGACTTGCTGACAGTTTGAATGGAGTATATAGCAGAAAAGGAAATAAAAGATTACCAATTTTGGGCCCAAGGAATTGCTAGCCCATCAGTGAAGGAGGAGCTTAAAAAAGAACAAAATCACATGAAGTAAACTGGGATTGGGAGCCAAAGCAAGGAGTTAAGTTTTGTTGAAACAGTGGGATACTCAGGAGACTGGCAGCAAGCCACTGAAATTTGAGTCCAGACCTCTGGAGAGAACCTGAAACTAAGGATGTAGATTTAGAACCCAGAGATGCAAAAGATGAAGTCCCAGAAGTGGATGGAGAAATTATCAAGGAAAAGAAGATACAGGAAGATAAAGGGAATGAAGAAAATATTTGGGTGCTGTCTAAGAGCAAAGAAGGATGCATAGAAAGGATGACTAGCAGAAGTTCAAGTAAGATCATTCAAAAGCAGTGGGAGAAATATCAGTATACGAAACTGAGAAGGAGTCCAGATGAGCTCAACCAAAGAGTAAATGAAATATTTCACTTCTATGTAGTAACAAAAAAACGATGCTGTGCATACACCAGATTTTGGAGACAAACTCCCCCTCAAGATATTAAATTCAACAGAACAGATACAGTTTACATTCTTCCACTTAACAAAAACCTGTCACTTCTCACTAAGGAACGGTAGTCAGAAGGAAGACAGAAAAGAAAAAAAAAAGCAGCAAGAAAATGAAAGAGTGGAAGAAATCAAACCTGAAAAATCTAAGATACTTCAAAAGTCCAACATGTTCCCGAGAGGGTCTCAGATCAGTTTTCTCTATCTACTTCTCATACCTGCCTGCCAAAAGCCATGAATGAGAAAAATATCGAGTCCCAAACTGAAAAATCTGAGCAGAGGTCCTTAACATCCTTCCAGTCTTTCTGCACCCAACAAAATTTTATTAAAATAGCAAAAAGACCAATTTCTTGATAGAAATTTTAATTATTACTCTTCCCACCAAAGTCTAAACCAAAGTCTAAAAGTAGCATTTCATTTTTAGAACCAGACATAGAATCTCCCAAAAGGCTTAAAAGGTAGGGCTGCCCTAACAAAGGAGTGGAAATAAGAAAGAAAACAGGTATCGGGGTTCTTCTTATATAACCAGTGAATTTTAATTCAAAATAAACCTAGGACCTGGAAGAGAAGGAAATCACTGAATCCTAGAAATTAGAGCACGTGGCTTGAATAGAAATGAACACCCTTAAAGTATTTCTTGTTATACATTGAAGACATTATAGAGGCTTCTTCACGTCTATATCTTTCCTCAAAGTTTTTGCATTTTGGTCACACCAACATCTGAATTCTGAGCCAGAGACATCCACAATATGTTACTAAGTGTCGCTTAAAATAGCAAGTAGAATAGGACAATGACAATGATGGCAGCATCATGATTTAAACCATGGAACTATATGAATTTAAACCTGTTGGGAGTTGGGAGTGTAGTCTAACTTCTTGTGGCCCCTTCTGCGGTTCATGAAAATTATGTTGAAAGGAAAAATAAAAATACTTCAAAGAATTGTAGGAGTTTTGGGTAAATGAGATAACTAAGTAAACATAAGAATCAGTCAAAAATATACTGATCAACTGCTAAGCTGGTGACTCACTTGCAACCTCAAACTGCTTATCACTAAGTAACTAATAAATGTAACAACCCTTCACTTTGTTGACTCTTATCAATTAAGCTTTACATTAATTTATAGTTAATGTTTGAGTATCATGCAATAATACTGAATAATAATAAATGCAATAGTAGGGCCAAATCATGTGCTTTTAACTAGACTAGTCCTAAATTAGATAGGATACACAAAACCTCAAAAAAAAACCAAAAGTCAAAGCATGAGTCACTATGTCAACCAAAAGACTCCACAACTCTGCCTCAGAAAAGCTAAAATCCTTGCAGAAAAAGATCCTGATGACCTTTTTAGGCAGTGTCATGCTTCATTGTCTCCCAATTCTCTATGACTATGATGAGTCATGTCAAATTATTAAAGGAACATATCTTATATGCAAAAGAAGATGCTGTTAACTGTGAAGGGGGGGATGGGTAAGGCGTTGAAGAAAATTGTGGCATGAATGGAAATCTATACATCTTCCAGCTTTCATTCTACTACCCATTTCCTAATTTCTATCTCTCTGAACCCCAGAGACCAGTCTTTCTAATGCCAGGGGTGAGCCATATATGGCTTATGGCAATGGCAGCAAGCTCTGGATTTCCTATATCAACAAATGGACAAGATGTACCTCTCCCACCTCCTTCCTTAATCACAGACTCAAATGCCATGCAAACTAAATACATTGCTCACTTCCGACATATACTAAGTAAACTATCTCCCTTCAGGAGACCTCTGTATCTCATTCTATGTTGACAGTCTGTCTCAAATATCTGCTTTCCTTAAAAAGAAAAGGCCACTACCAAACTCCTCTGTGTCAACTGTACTGTTGGTTTCTTATACTTTATAGGCCAAACACTTTAGTTCAATAAATCACCAAGACCAGGTCTGGGTTATAATTTATTTTCCCACCATATAGGAATAAAAAGTTAAACATGTAAATGCAAACAAAATTAAAGAATATCAGGAGAATATGCTATTTTAATACTATAAAAATACATTTTAACAGATACTAATTACAAAAAAAGTTTTTATTACAATAGATTTTAAAAGACTTCCACAAGTCAAGGTTATGTTAATAAGTTGAAAATAAAGCATAAATTTGGAAACAAGTAAATTTCATTTTATAAGACATTCTGCAATTTCTATTCCTCACTATTCTAATTTAGTTCTGTGGTAAAGATGATAGGAACAGATCCACAGACAATGCTTGTGATTATCTAAAAAGCAAAAATGGCTTTAAATATTTTTTCTTAAGTAAGAGAAACATCCAACAAATATTTGTGAAACAAAGAAGGAATCAGTTTCAAAACTGAGCTATGAGAAGTTCTACCCCATATATTCAGCTTAGAACAGAGACAATAAATAGCCTCTACAACAGGCGTTTACAGGAAAATAAATATTCCACAATACATATGGCAAACCTCCTCTGAGTCCTATTTCCTTTGTTCTTTTTAAGACTCAGTTTCCCACATTATTACTATGTTTAAAAGCTTTTTCTCAATTGGCTCAGTAAAGAATAAACAGGCTGTGAAGTTAAACTAATTAAACAATCTCTGAATAAGATACTGACACTGCCTTTTATTCTTGCTTTCACAGAGGTCTAATGAATTCTCTTCGGTCACCCTCTTCAGTCTTCTTATAACCCAGATGAGTGCCTCATCACTCTGATCATAAGTACCACATTGGACTAAACACTCCCCAACCCAAAGGAAAACACAGAAACAAGCCATCGTGGGAGAAGCACAGCTGAAAAAGAATATGTCCTTAACTTTTCATTTACTCTCTTCTCTAGCTAACCATTGCCACCCAACCACCACCACCACCACCGTAAAGCACCCCCCCCAAGACTGGAAACAACTGCTTTAAATTTCTTTTAGTGCAGCAAGCGATAGCTTGTAAAAGGATGCAAACCAGCTGAAACATTTGACAGAGAGTGTTAAATACCAGGGAATTCCTATCAACCATTTTACTTTAAAAGGTACTTTGATGTTGGCTATCTTTCATGTACCTCTTTCATGGCACATTAATAAAGAAAACGGAGCTGAAGTAAATCAAGTCCCAAGGTCACATCTAGAATTACAGCACTGTAGGTACCTGATGAAATACGGATTAATGCTGCATGAGTAGTGAATAAATAAAAGCTCTTCTACCCACCAATCAGGCAAGTTTTACAAGTGCTTCTGAACTTTATTCTGCAACTAGACCTGAGACATCTTTAATCCCCTATGCCCCTGAAACCTAATTATCATAATGTGAACCCAAATGTTAGGGTCCCTTCAAAATGCAAGTGCTGTGAAGCGGAAAAGTAATGGGAATTAAGCTGGGTGTAACCTTAGAAATGTACGGATGTGGGGAACTTGAAAGTGGTATTTCAATAAGTTAGGAGAGCGTAACACAAAGATTTAGCCACATAAAATACATTAGAATCAAAAGGTGCCCCCCTCAAAAAATATATATATAAAACACAAATAAGGTGGATTCAAAAACTATTTACAAATACCAATTTCTGGCCCCAGAATCTTCAAGTTCTACATAACCAAATGAAAAAGATGTCAACAACAAAGAATTCTAGCAGTTTTGCATTGTTCTAATGCAACTGAACTATGAAACAGAACCAGTGATTCTGCACAACCCAAACAATTCTCATAAAAAACTGAATACAGTGCTGGCCAAAGGTGAGGGAGAAAAGCAAGCTGTTTAATACCAAAGAAAAGAGAAAAATATGAATCAGAATAGGCCAAAGAGTTGACAATCTCAAGGCAAAACTCATTCCGTTAGTAATTTGCTGATAATGCATTTACACATCTAATTTATTCTAGGAACTATGATCAAAAAAAGAGGTAAAATTACATAATATGAATACATTCTTCTTGTATTCACTATACATCTGTGTTCACTATAACACAGAATTCAGTGTAAATCAGGACTGAATTGGGCTCTAAGCACAGAGACAGTCACTTACACTTCCAAAATGTCTACACTACAACCCTATAATATGGTTGCTAACTTCACCAAATACATGATTTTTTGAAAGATCAATGTATAATTATTTCACCTACGTATTTATAAGCATTAGAATCTTAAAAATGATTTTTTCTACTCAACGATGTGTCTATGACAAAACGGTGTCTATCTGATGCACGTACTTTAAGAAATAACAGAACTATGTTATTTGTATTTTCATATGTATATATGAAATTGGTGAACTCCACTCTACTTTCAAGATCACAGTAAAATGTTAGTTTAGAGGAGGATCTAAGACTGTACATACACAAACTGATATGGATAGAGAAAAAATATAAAACAATTGCTCAAAATAAGGCAGTGTTCCTTCCATTTCTAAAGGTTATCAAAAACACTCATAACATTCCAAAGTTCATCAGTTCTTACATTAATGTTGAACATATTTAATACACATTTTTGGTTCTGTTATAGCAAATACACTTGTCTAAACAGAACATCTGTTTTGGTTACAACGCATCGTATCTTTGGCAAGAACTTATAATAAAACTAACAAAAACAACCAAGAATCTTTATTGGATCTGGCAACAAAAGCAGATTTGTAACCAAAAACCTTAAGACATGAAATGACCATCACTGGGCTCTAGGCCAGTTCTAATCTAAGTCAATAAACAAAGATCTCCAAGAGTTAAGGGGAGGAGAGGGAGGCTGGGTAATTCCTGCAGATACTTAAGTTGAATGTGGAGATGCAGAAACACGTGGGTTACAAACTGCTAAAACATATTTTATTTTGATCAAAAACTGTCAAACTGAATCCGAATCCAAATAGCATTTTAAAACCACACACACACACACACACACACACACACACACACACACACGCACACACACACACCATAATTATTCATTCCTTACGCCTCCTTTCCAACATACCTCACTGAAATGGTGTACTTATACAGGTATATTTTAAAAAATATTCTGGCCCTTTCAACAAAATGAACATAAATTATGCTGGTTGTAAAACAATTTTATTTTTAAATTTACTTAATGTCAGAAACATCCCAGAAAGTAAGCCTTATAAACAAGAGTCTAGTGTTTATAATAGTCTAAGAAATGGAGGCAGGAATATCAGTAGGTGAAAGAAAACAAAGTCCTAGAATATCACAGCATTTTCTCAAGCCATCGCTGTAGAAAGAAGTGAGACAAATACTATAACACCTTAACTTGTCATTAAGCATAATAATCAAACTAATATCCAAAAAACAATTTAGGCTGTTCCAGTTCTAAAGCTAATTCACCTTGTCCTACACATCTCTTCCATCTAAATGTTCATCTGTATCCTGTATAGTATCCTTTTATAATAAACCACTTAAGTAAGTAAATGATTTTCCTGGGTTCTCTGAGCCACTCTAGCAAATTAATCAAAATTAATCGACTGGGAACTCCAATCTACAGCCAGTTAGCTGGTCAGAAGTCCAGGTGACAACCTGGGCTTGGGACTGGCATCTGAAGTGTGGGGGGTGGAGGCGGAGTTAACAGTCCTGTGGGAATGAGCCCTTAACCTGTGGAATCTGATGTTATTTCTAGGTAGACAGTATAAGAACTGAATTGAATGGTAGGACACCAAGCTGGTGTCAGAGCACTGCTTGTTATACATGGGGGACTATATATAGGGGGATGCCACACACACACTTTGAAACTGGCTCAAGGAACCCAAAAGAATTGACAATAAGAAATACCCTCTACATGTCAACCCAGTACACAATACATGTATGTAACTAAAACAAATATTCATGAAATAATACTTAGTCTTCCTATATGAAATGAACTCTATTTTCTATTCTTTTCTATTGAATTTTTTTTAAATGCTGTTGGGACCCACTACATTGCCTTCACCTTCCACCAATGGATTGCAACCTACAATTTGAAAAACATGGCCCTAGAGAGCTCATGTGACATGGAAAAGATGAGGATAATAAGGACATGAATCTGGATGATGTAGATAAATGAGGATATAAATTCATCACTCTTTACTTCAGCCTGGGTGGTTTCCTTAAAATATATCTCATATACCATACCATACAAATAGAATTCCTATCACTAAAAGATAAGAATATTTGTTATATCTATACCTACCAAAAAATGTCACTTCTTGTCCCTCTCTATCCCCTTACCTTGCTTTTAATTCTCTATATAGAATTTATCACTAACGGACACAGTACACACACACACACACACACACACACACACACACACACACATCTTTTCATCTGTTTTCCTCACTAGAATAAAGGCTTCAAGATGGCAGGCACCTTGCCTGTCTTGTTCACTGCTCTTACTCCCAGCACATAGTATTGTGTCTGCCATACAGTTTGGTACTAACAGGACTTTGCTGATTATATGAGATCACATGGGATGGTTTTGTTCTGGCTAAAGTCCCAAAAGCCTGTTTTGCTAATGTTAGCAATCCTCCAACTTCGTCCTATAACATGGGTATGTGTTTGAGGAGAGGGACAGGAGGGAGTTAGAGCTGAAAGAGACAATTTCTTTAAGAAGATAGTTGGAATGCTGTGGCATTTCTCTGGCTGTTCCAATACCTCATGTGAAAGTGTCCCACTCACCCCATGCCAAGTGATGGGGCTTCATTGGGACCAATATGTGAACATAGGAAAGAGAATAAAGGTAAGAAAAAGCATAGAGGAGAAAGAGAATGAAAAAGAGGAGAGCTGCACTAAGGGTAAGTTGCTGTTCCCCCTTTGAGAGTAGGCAAGGATGTATGAACCAATCGGGCCTGCAGGAGGAAGTGGGAGGTAGCTTGAAAGAGATTCTGTCCAAGAGGACTGAGTAGCAAAGGGGGCCAGAGAAGAGCAGCCTGTCTGAAGCCTGGATCTGAAGGAGAGTCAGAACCAGTCAGCCAGAGAATATATCTGCCAAGTCACACGGATGGCAGTTCAAGGATGCTGTTGGTGAAAATCTCAGAAAACAAAAACAAGTTTTTCAAAAACAGCCCATGGAAGAATGAATCAGCAATGGTAAATGGGCCACCAAGAGGACTCTATCCTTAGACTGCAACTGTCCCCACTTTGTAAGACTATGCTCCTTTTCCCTATTCTCAACTCTGAGGACTAAACTTGGAGAAAATTCAGCTAGTGAATTGGGGGGAAGAGAAAAATAACAAGGAGTGAAGAAAGAGGAAGCTAAACAAGCCCCCTGCAAAGCCCTACAGTAAAGTAGTATTTCCCAGAAGGACATGGAATTTAATTTATCTCAAGTTGGAGCTTTGATTATTACACTAGAGAAGATATTTTGATTGCTAAAATGAGACTGTTCTAATGACTAAAAGGAAATGAAGAAGCTCAGATCTCTCCATTATTTCAGCCAAGGATGAAAAGAACTACTCCAAACATGATTACAGAGTAGGATGGAAATTAAGTTTTCTTCTTGTACCTTACTGAGTCTACCTCAGTCAATTAATCATTTACATGTGATAAATATTTGTCAAATAAATGAATACATAAGTAAAATAACTAGAATAAAATATAATAAAATATTAATAGCATTCTCAGAGTGGTGAATTACAAATTATTTTTATTTTCCTTTTTGTATTTTCCTAGATTTTTCAAAACTCTTTAGAGCATGCTTAAAAGAAAAAAAAGACTATTAAATTGACAGAGAAAAATGTCACACACGTTTCACAGGCATCATACCCAGAGGAAACAAGTAAAAGAAACAAGTAATTCTTAATTCAAAAGTATAAACTGAGGGAATCCTTGGCAGTACAGTGGTTAGGGATCGGAGCTTTCACTGCCACAAGCCAAGCAGTGAGGCCAAAAAAAAAAAGTATAAATCAAAATTATTTGAAATGATCATCTTCTAATTTCCCTTATGGTTTATGTCTCTGCTGCCTGAAAACGCCAAATTTTAAATTTAAAGTAGACTAAAAGTAGAAAATCAAGTATTGACCTTGTTGCCAGTAATAGGGAAGATTGGTTACCTGGATCAATAGTTTACTGAAAACAACTAAACATACTAGATATAATACATCTTCTTAAATGCATCAGTGAGTTGGCAAGAAAAAAAAATACTCAAGCTAAAAAAAAAGAAGAACATGGGAACCTTGATTTCTGAAGCTGACTTTCACCTGAGGGCATTGCTGAGCCAGGTGAATTTTATGGCCTCAGAGAGCTTCACAGAACTAGAGGATTAGAAGACAGAACCCAAGGTCCACCTAAGATCATAGTAACTAATGATTCCCCCAACTCCTCTCCCACATATAAAGCAGATATCCCAAAGGGTTAAACCTGCAGTATAAGGGTCAAAGTATATACCCTGTACCCTAAAACTCCAGGATAATGCAATAAAAATGGACTATCTCAAACCTTGTCACAGGAGGAATCTCTGATGAGAACATGGAACCATAAGCCATCTCTCTCGTTTGCAGCCTAAATTCACATGACCTGGGTGGCCAGGAAAAAATTCAAGCTGAGAATTTAAGTGATCACAAACTGGTAGTGTTTACAGGAGCCTGGCAGAAGCAAATGCAAATCCTCTTTCAAGCGATTCACAATCAATCCAGGCCTCCATGAATTCCCAGAAAGTTCTATGAAAATAAGGAGTTTTCAGTAAAAATTAATTGAACAGAAAAGGAAACAAAGCAGAACCGGCAGTAACAACAGATGGGAGAAACAAAATTGCAGGGATTTTAGGTATTAGAACTATCACAGTCTGCAAAATAATAATGCTTAGTATGACTAAGGAAATAAAAGATAGGTTTAAAAGTGTATTCAGGAACAAGTAAAAAACTGTAAGAATGATCAAGCAGATTTGAAAAATATAAAGTTTCTAGATATAAAAAATATAACTGAAATTAAAAATTAAATGGATGGATGTCAGTTTTCTACAAATTAAATTATAGAGTCAACTTAATTCAAATCAAAATCCCAGCAGGCCCTTTAGAAGAAACTGAAAAGCTGATTCTACAATTTATGTAGAAGTGCTATGGACCTAGAATAGCCAAAACAATTTTGAAAAAGAAGAACAAAATTGAAGGACTACACTATCTAATTTCATCACTTATTAAGCTACACAAATCAGCATTGAGTAGTATTAAAGATACAAAGATTAGTGTAAAGACATACAGCTCAATTAAACAGAATAGACTCCAGAAATAGAACCATACATATATGAGCAGTTGATTTTCAACAAAAATGCCAAAGCAATTCAATGGGGAAAGGAAAAATCTTTCAACAAATGGTACTGGAATAATCCAGAGCCATATAGAAAAAAAGAGCGCTTCCCTGGTGGCGCAGTGGTTGAGAGTCCACCTGCTGATGCAGGGGACACGGGTTCGTGCACAGGTCTGGGAAGATCCCACATGCCACAGAGCGGCTGGGCCCGTTACCCATGGCCGCTGAGCCTGTGCTCCGCAACAGGAGAGGCCACAACAGTGAGAGGTCCGCAAAAAAAAAAAGAAAAGAAAAAAAGAACTGCTTATCATATATAAAAATTAACTTTAAATGGATCAGAGACCTAAATAAATTTAAAGCTATAAAACTTCTAAAACAAAACACAGAGGAAAATCACAGTGACCTCAGTTTTTCCAAACATTACTTAAACAGGACAAAAAGCAAGAATATATAAAACAAATGGATAAACTGGACTTCATCAAAATTTAAAATGTTTGCTTTTCTAAAGACCATGTTAAAAAATGAAAAGGTAAGCTTCAGACTGGGAGAAAATGTTTACAAAACATGTATTTAACAAAGGAGTTGTATTCAGATTAAATATAAAATACTCTTAATAACAGGAAGAAAAACAATCCAATTTTTTTAATAGGAAGATTCTGACAGATACTACAAAGAAAATACATGGATGACAAATAAGCAAATAAAGATGCTCAACATCATTTATTGCTAAGGATGTCGCTTAAAACTACAGTGAAATATCACTTCACATCCATTAAGATAGCTAAATTTAAAAGACCGGCCATACCAAACAGATGGTTGAGAATATGGGGAAGCTGGAACTCTGATACACTGCTGGTGGGAATGCAAAATGGTAAAACCACCTTGGAAAACAGTTTGGCAGTTTCTTAAGTTAAACACACACCTTCTGCTACCATACGACCCAGCAATACCACTACAGGGCATATACCCTGAGAAAACCATAATTCAAAAAGAGTCATGTACCACAATGTTCATTGCAGCTCTATTTACAATAGCCAGGACATGGAAGCAACCTAAGTGTCCACTGACAGATGAATGGATAAAGAAGATGTGGCACATATATACAATGGAATATTATTCAGCCATAAAAAGAAATGAAATGGAGTCATTTGTAGTGAGGTGGATGGACCTGGAGTCTGTCATACAGAGTGAAGTAAGTCAGAAGGAGAAAAACAAATACCGTATGCTAACACATATATATGGAAGCTAAGAAAAAAAAATGTTATGAAGAGCCTAGGGGTAGGACGGGAATAAAACACAGACCTACTAGAACATGGCCTTGAGGATATGGGGAGGGGGAAGGGTAAGTTGTGACGAAGTGAGAGAGTGGCATGGACATATATACACTACCAAACGTACGGTGGATAGCTAGTGGGAAGCAGCTGCGTGGCACAGGGAGATCAGCTAGGTGGTTTGTGACCACCTAGAGGGGTGGGATAGGGAAGGTGGGAGGGGGAGAGACACAAGAATGAAGAGATATGGGAACATATGTATATGTATAACTGATTCACTTTGTTGTAAAGCAGAAACTAACACCACTGTAAAGCAATTATAAAGATGTTTAAAAAAAAGATGTTTAAAAAAAAAACACCTACCATACAACATAGCCATTACACTCATACTTATGTACCAAACATAAAAGAAAGCATATGTCCATGCAAAGACTTGAACAAGGATGTTCATACAGTTTTATTTGTAATAGCCAAAAACTGGCAACAATCCAAATATCCATCAACTGGTAAATGAACAAACTAATTATGATTTAACCATACAACAGAATACTGAGTAACAAAAACAACAAACTATGGCATATATAACATCATGGATGAACCTCAAAATAATTACACTGTGTAAATATATACTGTATGATTCCAATGATATACAAGTCTAGATGATACAAGCTAATCTTTAGCTACATAAAGCAAATCAGAGGTTGCCTGGGAATCAGAGGGGTCAGGGAAGGCAGGATGGATTATAAAGGAACATAAGGAAATTTGGGGGCTAATGGGTATGTTCATTATCTTAATTGTGGTGATAGTTTCATGGGAGAACACATATGTCAAAACTTAGGAAACTGAAAACTTTAAATATGTGCAGTTTATTATATGCCAATTATCTCTCAAGTTGAAAAACTAACAAATAGGACTTCTAGAAGTGAAAACATAACTTCTAGAAGTAAAAAACTCAATGGATGGGTCTGAAAGCTAAAGTAAAAGCTAGTGAATTGGAGAAAAGATCTGAAGAAATCAACCACAAAGCAGCCCAGAGAAACAAGAAACGGAAAATGAAAAGAGAGAGGTTAAAAGGCATGGAGGATAGAGTGAGAAGCCTGAATAGACATTATTAGAATTTCAGAGGGAGAACAGAGAGGAAAAAATGGGACAGAGGTAATATTTGATAAATGATGGCTGAGATTTTGAAGAATGAAAAGATATCACTCCACTGATTCAAGAATCCCAATAAATTTTAAGTAGAATAAATAAAGCAGTATAAATGCTACCTAATAGCAAAAAGGAACAATAAACAATTTGATATTTTATTTCTTATCAACATAGCTATACTCTTCTGACTGAGTTGTCAATGATAAATTTGGAAACAGAAATGCCCTTTCTCCTCAGCTCATTACAAATACCATACTAAACATTCCTATAAATAAATACTGAAATTATGGTCAATAAATCTGTACTGATAGGTTTAAAACTAAAGATACACCAAAGATTGGAGGTTTAAAACTAAAGATACATCAAAGATTGGAAATAATGCAGCTGCCAAACAACAGGAGATGTCAAAAATATGGTATAACCAAACAAGAGAAGTAAGGTAGGGAAAAGGGAGGGAAGAAGGATAAAAATGAGGGAAGGAGAAAGGAAACAGGAAAGGAGAGGAGGGGAGGAAAAGGAAGGGAAGAAATCAGGTGTTTACAATTTGCTGTTTACAAATACCAGAGTTGGCAAAAAGAGAGGCCTTAAGAAAGAATGGGGGAAATCAGCACCCACTCCTTGTTCAAAACTACCCTGTTTCTGTTATCTAAGCTGATTGAAGTTCGCTCATTAATTTTTGGTTTCTTGGAGAACATAGTTTCAAAGCAGCCATACAAGTAACTGAGGATAATGAGGTTTTGTGGCTTCAAAACAAAAAGTCAGAAGACATAAAGAAAAGTTTCAAGCATAATACAAAACTCAAAAGCCATAAAGAAAAAGACAAATCTGAGAAAATAATATTTTAAATTCGATATGGAATACAGCTCAAATTGTAAACACAAAAACAGGGGAAATGATTAGCAAAATTTGCAAAAATTATGACAGATTAATCATTACTATAGACATTTACAAATCTGAATAAGATAAGCAATTATGAACAAGATGAAAACCTCTAAAAGAAAAAAAAATGGGCAAAGGACTTCCCTGGTGGTTCAGCGGTAAAGAATCTGCTGCAGGGGAGACGGGTTCGATCCCTGGTCAGGAAACTAAGATCCCACATGCCGCGGGGCAACTAAGCCCGCATACCACAACTACTGAGCCCACGCACCTCAACCAGAGAGCCGGTGTGCTGCAAACTACAGAGCCCACGCACTCTGGAGCCTGCGTGCCACAACTAGAGAGAAGCCCAGTGCCTCAACGAAAGATCCCACGTGCCACAACTTAGACCCAATGCAGCCAAAAATAATAAATAAATAAATAAATAAAATGGGCAAAGGCCACAAACAAGCCATCTATACATACACAAAAAATCCAGAAATGGCCAATAAATATATAAAAAGATATTTGACCTCATTAATAATAACAATAATAATGTGCTGTTCTAAGCACTTTATACTATATATAAACTCATTTAACCTTCAATGGTAACTCTATAGGATGCGTACTATTATTATTCCACTTTATGCATGATGAAACTGAAATACAGACAGGTTTATTGGTATGAGAAGATGATAATATATTAAGTAGGGAAAAGGTTATAAACCATGTACAGTGTGAGTTCCTTTTTATAATACACACACACACACGCACACAAGAAAAATCTAAAAATATGCTCTAAAATATAAATAACAATTTAGATAATAGAAAATCCTGTCACTTATCTATATTTTCCAATCAACCTATGATAATAAATATTATTATCTTTAAAAAAATGTATGTTTTTAAAATTTTAATCAAAAGATTCTCATTAGCTTCACTCTTACGCAGTTTTCACAAATGAGTTAACCCTTTGAAGATCAATTTATTCCCTACAATTAAGTTATACTCTGAAAGGTACGTCAAGTTATCTCAAGCAACAGAGCTATGATTCCTTAAATTATATCTTCTGGGCTTTCCTGGTGGCGCAGTGGTTAAGAACCCGCCTGCCAATGCAGGGGACATGGATTCAAGCCCTGGTCCAGGAAGATCCCACATGCCGTGGAGCAACTAAGCCCGTGCACCACAACTGCTGAGCCTGCACTCTACAGTCCGCGAGACACAACTACTGAGCCCATGTGCCACAGCTACTGAAGCCCATGCTCCACAACAAGAGAAGCCAGCGCAATGAGAAGCCTGCACACCGCAACAAAGAGTAGCCTCCGCTCGCCACAACTAGAGAAAGCCTGCGCACAGCAACAAAGACCCAATGCAATCAAAAATAATAATTAATTAATTAATTTTTAAAAATTATATCTTCCTTCTGTTAAATGGTTGGTATGCTTCTGAAATAAAAGAATAAGAAAGAGGTCCAATGTGCATTCCACAGATGTCCAAAACCAACTCTTTTTTCCTAATAGGGTCTGGCTACCTGCTTAACCTTCACTGACCAGGCCCCTTGGTATACATCTAACCTCAAAAATTACAACTCCAATCCTCCACTACAGCTCCCCTTCCCTTTCCTCATTCTGTCGTCACATACCACACCTTCTCGGTTCATTCCATTTTCTAATTCTTTTCACTATGCTAATGAATAAGGTCATTCGGAAGCAAAATTAATTTCTCTTATTTTCTATATTTGCCTGCTCAAAGTCATTCGTATATTGCAGCTTTTAGAGTAGAAACATTAAGCACGGGGTCTGAATTAACAGCACAAAATTTTATTTTCCATTTTCTGCTCCCACGTTTTGAGGGGTTTCATGCATCTGTGATTCTCCAGAATGTACATAATGCTGTGACTTCTAGCAATGTTTCCACTATCAGCATGAATCTTGCCAATCATGGTTTGAAATATAAGACAGCAAGTATTAGAGATTACTTATAATTCTTTCATAGTTCATTAATAAATATAAACTCTAACCATACAATACTTTTATTTCAGAAATCATCATTTATCTTTGGCAAAATATAAGTCTATAATCCATCAAATGCAAATTTCTATATCAATGAAAAAATACAGAAAACAGTACATCATAGGTTTACCAAAGCATTAAGCAGAGGGGAAATTTTCCATAATTGTTGCAGACATTAATTCCTGTCTATAGCCTTGAAAAGACTTATCTGATTAAAAATAGTTTTATTGTTAATATTTGACAATTCAAATTAGTAATATTTATTGAGATGCATCTATAAGTACAGAAATATGTAATGTGAAGGAGGCAGAGATAAGTAAAACATAGTACCCTGATTTAGGAAGGTAGTATCAATGTAGGAGAAACCAGATACAGTGCCTATAAACACAAATGTCTCATAAGGAACTAGCCATTTCTACATTTCAATAAATTTTACCATTGCTACACAAAAGAAAACACTATTTTTTACCAAGGAAAAACGGATTTAAAAAAAAGAGAGAGAAGAAAATAATCAAGTGTGACATATTAAAATGAATGGGAACAAGTATTTAGATACTCAAAAAATAAAGTGACCGCCTACTATGGGCCAGAGGATTGAAAAGAACAGATCATTTTAGCACATACTTAAAACAAATGACACATATAATACTGTAGAATTTCTTTTCACAAACACTTGCAACTTTAAACATGTGTGACAAACTAAGATCTAGCATAGTTATATTCTACAACTTAATCCATTTATTTTTTCTCCTTTGGTAAACTGAGATTTGAAGCTCTGGATGACTTCCTCCATAGGAGATATAAGTATCAGAGTTTACAAGGTATTATAAGAGAAATGATTGAGAGAGAAGTTGGATGGATGGGTCAGGATGCATGGGGTTTACAAGTTAGAAGATAAATCATGGTGTATGTTAACCTATGGCAAGTAGGCCAGGGCAAAAGGTGTTAGAAGGAATAGATAAGAAGGAATGTGCTGGTGGATGTGTGAGGAAAAGGTTTCCCAGGATGAGCAGAATTATAGGAATGCCTATCTGATTATCTGTTCAAGAGTGTTGAAAATGACTGCTAGAGAAAGCATGGAAATTTCAACTTAAGTGTAGTTTGCGATGTAATTTCAAGCCATTAGATGAGAAAATATGGTTTCTTCATAAAGGCATGTTGAACTGGCAAAATAACAAAATGAAGTTGAACAGCTGATTTCCTAAAGCACACACTGTAACTTCTGATTAAGTATTTGCAGCATTGAGGATTTCAAAAGCACATAATAAAATACTAGCAAATATATTCCAAAAGTGCATTAAAAGAATAATACACTATGACAAAGGAAAGTTCAACTCAGAACTGCAGGGATGGTTCAATTGTAGGAAATCTACTACTTTTACGATTCAGCATATTGATCAAAAGAGGATCAAAAACCTCTTTAGAGAAAAATTATTATGGCAAAATTCTAAAAAAGCATTAACGTTATCTTTTATTCTTGATTTTTAAAGTATAACAAAACAGGAATCAGTATTTTAAAAACACTCATAAAGACTATTTCCTTTAAAAGATTTTTTAAAAAATATACAAAAGGCAGTATCATACTTAAAGGAAACACTAGAAGCATTCTAATAAAAGTAAAGGAGGAAAAAAAAATCCACTATCACTACTACTATTTAACAGCTTTTCAAAGATACTGCATGTCATGATACCTTTAAAGAGAAGAAAGTAAAAAGGTATAAAACTAGAAAAAGAACTGATAAATTCATCATCTTTTGCAGATGATATGACCAAATCATATCTCTTGAAATCCAAGAAAATGAACTGAAAAACTAATTATAAACAATGAAAGAATTCTGTACTATGGTTGGGGAACCAAACTAACATTAAAAAAGTGCTCCTTCATAGAGATATAAAGTAACATAGTAAAGTAATTCTTAATACAAACACAAAAAGAGAGAAATACAAAAGAAAGTTTTAATATTGAATATGAAAAATAATTATAAAGAAAACTTCAAAATGTTACTGAAAGCAAAAGCATTCCCCATTTTAATGATGGAAAGAGAAATTCAGAGAGGCAGAGTAAGTCTTCCAAACTTGCGTAACTAGTAAATGGTGACAACAAAAGATGAACCCAGATTTGCCGGGCTCCAAAGCTCATCCTCTTTCTACTACCATATACTGCTGCAAGTTTAAGAAAGAGAGCCTCGGTAAGCAAATTCAGATGAAATCCGACAAGTCTTCACTATTTAATGTTTTTAATAATTTGAAATTTCTATTTATAATCACTATAAATGTATCCAAGATATTTATATCCAATTAATGTGAACAAGTTAAAAAGAAATCAAAGAAGTTGCCTGAAATAAGCTGTATTATCTATGTCAGGTCCTTGTGGTAGGTTCTCAAAAGGACTGGGTACATGTGTGCAATTCCCAGAATAGAGAAGATCCACAGTTATTTCCTAGACCAAACTGAATAAGGAGAGGGGAAAAAAGCTGAGCCAAACTATTCAACCTGATCCTTTCCTGAACCATGATCCCATGGCACCTACAGTTTGTCCCTGACCTTTTAATCCCCTTTGGTCACTCTGCGTTTGTTTTTCTAACATCTTGATTATACTCTTGGCACACGGAATATTACACTAAATACAAGACCCCTCTCTTTTAGCCTATCTGAATGGATCCTAGAATTCTTCTTCCTGTGTTGGCTTTTGGTTTTGTTTTGTTGATCCTGATCCCATACTTATCAGTTGACTATACTTAGTTATTACATTTCTCAAAGAGCAGTGGGAGACGGCTCTTACATGCTCTCCCCTAGATATCATCTATTATAACTATCTCCTCTCCTAGAATTAAACCCTTTAGGATTTAGCATGCTACCATACTTTGGAAAAGGTAAAGGTGGCTATTTGAGGTTCAAAGGGAAGTAAGGAAACAATGGTGGATGACAACAAAACTGCTACAGATCTAGGAGCAGGACTAAAGAAATGAGTCATGCTAATACAAAGTTATTTAGATGTCAACTGTATGCCCATTCAAAATGCGAGCATGTGATGAAGAGACTAACAAGAAAGGAACATCAGAAATGCTTTAAAAAAAAAAAGAAACACTTTTAATTTGTAATACTTACCTTGGCTCTCAGTTCTGAAGGCCAATGATTCATAGTCATCAAAACTTTGGGAGAAGAAGGCTAAGTTATCCATGGTCTATAGCTGCTAGACCTATATACCATTCTACTTAATAGTCATTAGTTAGCTAGAGCCATCACACAAAGTACTGCCTGGAAAATCCCATGAATTCAAGTAAGCCCTAACTTGCTACATCTGTGAGTGGTTTCAGGATACTGAAATGCCAATTTCTCCAAGAGGCAGACACTTTACATTGTCCTGCAAAGCTCTTATGAATAGGAAGAGGTGATATGAGGGCAAACAAGAAGTACATCTTAAAAAGACAAGGGAGAATTTATCACAGAAGGAACTTCAGAAGTTCCTTTGCCTCTCAAAGAAAACAAACATTCCTAACATCCTTACCAGTAAACGATATCCAGTGGTGCAAAGTAGTTTTTCATTATCAGGTCAGCAAAGTAAGCTTCTGTTTCCCGGCAGGCAGTTCCATTTCCAATCACCACTGTGCTGCAGCTTCAAGGAAAAACAGAATGAGAAACTGGATGAGATCAAGGCATGCTTCTAAATCAATCAGGAGAAAATGGACAGAATGCATGAACAGTATTATATGATGCTCTTATTCTCTCATATATCCAAGCATCTCTCCACTATCTCACAGGGGTCACACAGACTTATGTAGAATCAAAGACACTGCTCTTGCACTTGGTGTTATAGGAGGCAGTGAAGAAATGTCTTATGGTCACACAATCTCAAGAATAGTCAGCTTTCTTCCCATGTAGAAGGAATGAAATTTAGACATGAATAAGTAAACTCTGGAACATTCTAAGCCATAATAAAGAATTATGACTGAATTATGGATATGTTTTCAAGTAATTTCTGAAGGTTCTCTAACTACTGCCACATCCATTCCTCAGATCCATGAAAAAAAAGAGAGAGGGTGGGAGGGAGGAAGAAAGAGAGAGAGAAGGCCCAAACTGAAGAATTAAAATCTCACTTTTGGTCATATTACCACCTTTGTTTAGTGAAGGCAGCAGAGGAAGGGAGTAGCATTCCTCCAGACTCTCCAAATGTAGAGTTCTCCAGCAATTTGCCCCAGCATTGTTTTACATGGTTCCTTTTCTAACACCAAGGCACTTTCCTTAATCCCTCCCTCCAAATTAGGGACTTCAAAGATATCTCTGATTGGTTGAGCCACTGAAATACTCAAAAGGTTACTTATTTTCATACTTGAAATTCAGCAAAAGCCTCTTTATTTTCTCTGCCTCTCGGAAGCCTTGTCCACAATGCAAGTATACCACGTCAGTATGAAGTATCTGACCTTAGGAAAAAATGAAAAGAAAAGGCCATTTTGTAAGAAATTACAAAACATAACACACCACTGATTTGATTAAGCAAGTTGAAACTGAAAAGGGAACTGGTTCATCTTTTAAAATGCAGTCTGAATCTTTCATATTCCTTAATCAGATTCTCCCTTAAGCATTCTGAAATTTTGTTACCTCCAAAGTTACTAGAACTCTATTTTGCTATACAAAAATCATTATCAACTAGATAATATGCCATGATACCTAAAAGAGAAATGATTTTTATTTTTTTTATTTTTTATTTTTTTTCTCGGTATGCGGGCCTCTCACTGTTGTGGCCTCTCCCGTTGCGGAGCACAGGCTCCGGACGCGCAGGCCTAGCGGCCATGGCTCACGGGCTTAGTTGCTCCGCGGCATGTGGGATCTTCCCGGACCAGGGCACGAACCCGTGTCTCCTGCATCGGCAGGCGGATTCTCAACCACTGCGCCACCAGGGAAGCCCAGAAATGATTTTTAGTAACACTTAACATCAAAAATAGTAAAAGCTGGGACTTCCCTGGTGGCACGGTTGTTAAGAATCCACCTGCCAATGCAGGGGACATGGGTTTGAGCCCTGGTCCAGGAAGATCCCACATACCACAGAGCAACTAAGCCCGTGTGCCACAACTACTGAGCCTCCACTCTAGAGCCCACGAGCCACAACTACTGAGCCCACGCGCCACAACTACTGAAGCCCACGTGCCTAGAGCCTGTGCTCGGCAACAAGAGAAGCCACCACAATGAGAAGCTTGCACACCACAACGAAGAGTAGCCACCCGAAGAGCAGTCCCCACTTGCCGCAACTAGAAAAAGCCAGAAAACCTGCACGCAGCAATGAAGACCCAATGCAGTCAAAAAATAAATAAAATTTTTTTAAAAATAGCAAACGCTAACATTTACTGAACATTTACTATATATCAGTAACTGTTGTAATACTATTCTATTTCTTCCTTTGGGTTGTAGATATGTAAATTTCTTTACCTTATGTAATTTTTTCAGCTGCATACTTATGAACTGTGAGCTTTTCTGTACTATATTTCAGCCAGAAATATATTTTAAAATTTGAGGGTAACTCCTAGAGCACAGAAATAATGAGCTAAGTGACCAAATTAGGAAGTTAGGAAAAGGATGACAGAATAATCTCAAAGAAAGTGGAAGGAAGAAAATAATAAAGTTAAAAAAGCAGAAATTAATGAAATAGAAAAAAACTCCATAAAACAGAGAGGACCTATGAAGCTTAAAATTTTAAATCACCTGTTAAGAAAAATACATACTTTTAGCTATACCAGTCAAGTAAAAGAAAGGATGACACAAATAAATTATATTAGAAATGAAAAGGGAGCATAACTAGAGATTCAGCACAAATTTAAAAGATACAGAGAGAGTATTATAAACAACTTGATGTTAATTTAGATTAAATGATGAAATGGATAAATTCTTGGAAAAGTCTTACCAAAACAGACTGAAAATACATATGCATATATGTATGTATGTGTGCATAAAATTTTAAAAAGAACCATTCTATAAACAATGCAAATACAGTAAAGGATAAAAGCTATATGATAGCTCAATAAATGCAGGAAAAAACACCGACAGAATATACTTCCCATTTATTGTAAAAATGCACAGCATGAAAAAAGATCAACTTAGGACAGCAAAATCAAAAGTCCATGACTGTAATTTATTAAAAAAAAGTATCCCCACAAAACACAAAAGGTGAGCAGGTGGGAACAGTGCACCAATAACCACCAAGACCAATGTGCATCAGCATTTCTGTGGGAGGAGGCACAGAGAAACAATGGAGTAGCTCATGGACCTGAGATTGGAGAAAGCCTCAGAATGTCAGAAGGTACTTCCCTGGAAATCAAAACTGGTCTGGTTTGAGAATAGAAAGTAAAACTGGAAAAGACCTTTGCATATTCTAATTTATAGGTCAGTACAAAGGTTGCACAGTAAGTTCAGAAAGGACTGGAAAACTCTGATCTCTGAACTCTTGAAATTAACAAGTAGAACATTCTTTTCAAGACAAAACCCCACAGTGAGAAAAAACTGTTGAGCATCATATCCACATTGAGCAAGGTAAGGACAGTATGGACAAAGGGGAAAAAAAGTCTAGATAAAAGGGAAGAAAGAAATAGGAAAGCAAATTTCAGAAAGTATAAGGTTATCTCTCCATCCAAATAGGTAAAGTTTCTCTTCCCAATAATTTGGAAAAAGTAGAAATGGTAGTTCTAGAGATATACAGCTGGCCTTCCCATCCTAAAAGTTGAGAAAAACTAATTTTATGTAAAACTAAGCAACAGAAAAGGATCATAGTCAAATTTCATATAGAATGATTATTTTTCAAATCAGGAAATAAAAAAGACTAGTATGATGTCCTTACAGAAAGATGTGCCCCAAAACAGAGAAAAACTGTAACCTAATATATAAGAACAAGCTACCAAAAAAAAAAAAAGATTAGAGAAAATGAGAATAAAATAAATCAGAATTAGGAAATGTCAGAAGTAAGATGAAAGAACTTAGGAATGAATTAAATATGAAAGAAAAAGTTATTCTAGGAATGAAAACTTAAACCAAATGAAACATAAGAAAAATGTAAACAATCAAAAATATTAAAAGGTGAAGAAGTTCACCACAGAACTGTAATCTATTTTTTATAAATACCAAATGGAAATTCAAAAACTTAAAAATATAACTTAAATAAATAACTCAATGGATGGATTTAATAGCACATTAGACATAGCAGAATAGAGGATTAATTAACTTAAAGACAATCAATAAAAAATAAAAGAATTGAAAATAGAAGAGGAAATTGAATGGTTTAAAATACACATAATTAGAATTCCAGAAAGAGATGCAAGAAGGTCTACAAACCTCAAGCAGAATTCACGTCCCCTTCCCTCCAAAACAAACAAATAACACACACACAAACAGCTAAGCATATAAGAAAACTTCTGAAAACCACAAAGAAAAAATCAGAGGAAAAAATTAGGAAAAAAAAATTAGGAAAAAATCAGGCAGAGGAAAAAATTATCACCTTCAAAGGAACAATAATAAGATTTTTGTCTGACTTCTCAACAGAAACTGTAATAGCCAGGAAAAAAAAAAAAGAAAGAAAGAAATGACATCTTAAAAGCACTGAAAATAACTGCCAATCTTGAATTCTACACCCAGCAAAAATATTTTTCAAAACCGAAGGCAAATCAGAAACTTTCACAAAAAAAAAACTGAGACAATTTGTCACTAGCTGATCCACATTAAAATGTAACAGACTAGAGTTTTAGGAAGAAAGAAAGTGATCTCAAATGGAAACACAGAAATGCAGAAAGAAATGAAGATAACAGAAAGGGCAAATAAATGAGTAAACAGGAAAAAAAATACTGACTGGACAAAACAATAAAAACGTCTCGTGGTATTTAAAATATACACAGAATCAGGACTTCCCTGGTGGTCCAGTGGTTGAGTCTACCTTCCATTGCAGGGGATGCAGGTTCGATCCCTGGTTGGGGAACTAAGATCCCACATGCCACGGGGCAACTAAGCCCGCGAGCTGCATCTACTAAGCCTGCGCACTCTGGAGCCCACGTGCCACAACTAGAGAGAAGCCCACGCGCAGCAACTAGAGAAGCCCGTGAGCCGCAACAAAAAGATCCTGCATGCTGCAACTAAGACCCAATGCAGCCAAATAAATAAATAAATATTTTTTAAAAAACAAAAATAAAATATACACAGAATCAAAATGTATCATATATAAATGCAGTCAGTATAAACAGAAGCTGATGGGGGATAAACAGAGTTATTAAAGTCTGAGCCCAGTTAATCCTCAATATATCCATTGTGACCTAGGAAAAGGCATAAATGATAGTAAATGTTGACTGTTTGAGTCAACAAACAGGCCAAACAGGAAGTTTCATCCTGATTCCTATATCCCTTTTTGTGAGAAAACCATCTTCTATTCCTTGAAAATTAACATTATTTCCAAATCCTCATGAAGTATATGAAGTGAAATTTATGACCAACCAAACAACTTCTATATAAAATGCTGAAAGGTATGCTTACTGGTAGGAGAAATTATAGCTAATTTGCAACCGTGTTTATAACCGGGATCCACTCCCATCAAGGTACGCCCTGGGACAGGGCTTGTTAAAAGGAGCTGACGAAGGTTCCGTCCAAACATCATTACTGATTCTTTCTCTGCATCTGATGTTAGTCTGGCTCTTTAGAAACAGAAAAAGAGAAGAAAAAAGATAAAGTATTCACTTTTCATTCATTCAAATTTTCTTCCAGAAAAAGAACACAATTATTCCTCATTGGAGCATTCATTATTAACAAAATAACTTAAGAGAAAAAAACTTACATACAAAATTATATTGAGTCTCTTTTTGCTAAGCTCAGTAATACAGATACCACAAACAATTTTGTGGTATCAAACCTGCTGAGTTTGTCATACCTACGCTCCTTCTCTATCTGCTCACCCTTATATAAGAAATCTACATGTATAAGTATCTGTGTATATGAGAGAGACAGAGTGTATAAAGATTTGGTTAAAGTTTATCAGCTGATTAAAAATATAAACACATAATTAATTAGTGGTCAATTACTGAATCATAAGTAGCCTCCTCCAACAATGCTTAGTTTTACACCTTCACCTATATATATCTCAAGGCCATCTTCTCACTCTATTCCATTCCCCACATCTACCCCCTCGTCATTCTCACAGTGATGTGACATGACCACAGATATTAATACCAGTCCAGAACCTTGCCTCACATAAATAACTTCCCAATTTTATCCAGAGAAGCTATTAAAAGTGTAATTTTCAAACTTTTTCTAGGATAAAAAAATATGTCTCTATTGGACTTAAAGGCATTTGGAAACTAAGTTTTACACCATTTGCCCATTTAACAAGAGTTCTTAACATATTATCTCCTGAAACTCAAAAGAATTTATTAAAAGTATGTCTCCTCTATTAGACCAGGTTAAAAAAAAACTGCATGCCAATGGCCACAAGAACAAAAGCAATTCAGGGTACATTTCTATCAGAGTTGAGGTAGAATTATCTACATATCTAAAGGCACATACAGCTAACCAACATTTGTTTTCCTGGCTTAATTCAGCTTCTTACGGCTTTTCTCTCATCTTCTCTAATATTTCACTGTAATTCTCCCTGCATTCAGCCAAGCAACATGAAGATATCATTACAGGTATTTCTAAATCTTCATGTTTAACTTGATTTATTGAGTGAGCACTTGTACTCAGTCTTATATAAGGTACTGTGATTGATGTAAGAGATACAAAGCTGAAAAAATCCCTACCCTGAAGATCACTGTTTAGTGGAAGAAACAGAAAAATAAACAGATGAGTATAACACACGGTAGGGATAGCTAAATTAGGAGAACTTTCTAAAAGAGATGTCTTCTCAGGTGAATCAAGAAGGATAAGTAATAGTTAAGCAAACAAAGGCAGGGATAGTAGCTGAAGAGCATTGAGAAAGCACTCTGGGCAAAAGAAGCAGCAGATGTCAAAGCTCATGGCTCATTTATAGAAAAAGCAAGTAACTTCATATGATAAAATAAAAAGAAATACCAAGACAAAGGGCTACAGAGGAAGAAAAAAACAGACCACAAAGGGTTCTTCTAAAGAGCTTGGAGTTTATCCTGGAGACAAAGAAGATCCACTGAAGGATTTTAAGTAGAAGAGTATGAAATAATCAGATGGGAATTTAAGGATGGCAAGGTGGAATATGTATTAGAAAATACAAGACAGAGATCATCTATGATACTAGTATAGTAATTCAGACAAGAAATGATGATAATCTGAACTAATAACCATGCATATACTTTCTCTTAGTAAAGATGGAGATAAAGAGGAGGCAAAATTCAAGATATAATAAAAGATGGCACAATAGACAGCACTTGGTAATACTGATAATGTAGTTTTGATGAAAGAGGTATGTGTGAAAAATGACACAGGGATGAATGATCATGACAGTCATGGAAACAAAAATGGAGAAGTAGACTCTGAATCTTATATAGTCAACTGAATAAAATGGCTGCAAAATAGTCTAGTCTATTTGATCTCTTTTAATACACACATATGAATGGACAAAAGTCTAGTTAACAATGGTTATCTCTATGTGGTGAAATTATATGGGTTTTTTTTCCTTTGTGTTTTACTGATTCTTTCGATTTTTCTGCATTTGGACAAATTTCTTTTTAATTAGAGAATTAAAGTAATTTAATTACTTTAATAAATCAATTGAGGGTTTTCCCCCTCAACTGCTGTTTCAGGTAATTACAAGTATTTCTAACAAGAGACACATCTGTAGACAATGTCTGCAAACCAACTTATGGAATGAAATAAGATATATTTTTTTAACCACAGGCATTTTAGAAAAAAGAGGAGGAAAGTGCTCTTGCTTGCCACTGCTAATGGAAGTCAGAGAAGAATTATACATTAAATAATCCCACAGCAAACTACACAAATTAAATCTCAATGAAATTATTCCACAAGCAGTAAAGCTATTCACATCAAATATATGTAAAATGTCAAATGCACCACTGGACATTATATGCAACATGAGAAAACAAGATAAAAGGATGAATCAAGAGAATGAATGATTTTGTTAAAAAAGGTTGGACAAAGGAACTATATGTCCTTTTTAATAGTACCTGCTCACTCCCTACTCTAAATGCCTCCAAAGTCAATGGCCAAGTCCAGTAAAAGAAAAACAGACAAACATAAAGGCTGCTATAACTTCTAGTAAGGTTGAAGAGATGGCTAGAAATCTATAGTTTCCAGGTGACCCTGGCTGAAACACTAAATAAGTGGGAATGAAGAAAATCTATAGCACATAGAAAGGAATATATGAAGGCATGGCTGGTGTCTAAACATTGACTACCAAGACAAAGGCTAGAGAGAAGCAGGAAAGAGGGTTTTTGCCTCCCAACATTTCTGTCCATCTCCTCCCCTAAAAACAATTCGGTACCTCACCTCTTTTTTTTTCTTCGGTACGCGGGCTCTCACTGTTGTGACCTCTCCCGTTGCGGAGCACAGGCTCCGGACATGCAGGCTAAGCGGCCATGGTTCACTGGCCCAGCCACTCCGCAGCATGTGGGATCTTCCCGGACCGGGGCACGAACCCAGGTCCCCTGCATCGGCAGGCGGACTCTCAACCACTGCGCCACCAGGGAAGCCCCCTCACCTCTTTTGCAGTTCTTTGTAACCTTTAGATCTTCTGCTAGTCCATTTAGATAGTCACCTTAATAATCTCCTAATATTTGTTCATCACTGCTGATAATTATCCATTGAAACAACTCCGTTTGCTAATATATATTAGCTTTCTCTCATAGTAATACAATCATCATGTGCTCCCCTGATTTCCTTATGCTTTTTTTGGCTCTCTTACCTCTAAAACTGCTGCCAACTAACTTCTCCATTAACTTCTTAGTTTGTTTCTCCCAAGCCAAATCTCTCATCAATAAAACCATTTGTGGGCTTCCCTGGTGGCGCAGTGGTTGAGAGTCCGCCTGCCGATGCAGGGGACGCGGGTTCGTGCCCCGGTCCGAGAGGATCCCACGTGCCGCGGAGCGGCTGGGCCCGTGAGCCATGGAAGCTGAGCCTGTGCGTCCGGAGCCTGTGCTCCGCGGCGGGAGAGGCCGCAGCAGTGAGAGGCCCGTGTACCAAAAAAAAAAAAAAAAAAAAAAAAAAAAAGTTATTAAAAAAAAAAAAATAAAACCATTTGTTTGGCTTGGTTGTCAAATTCCAAGACTAGTACTGCAGAACTGGAAGGGGTACACATTAAATGATCAAGATTTGAAAAGTATACCGTAATTAAGAGCTATGTTTTGTGATCTATGCATGTGAATGCCTCTACAGATTGAAATCTATGCTTAAATTTAAGACTTTGTGATTCTGCCTCAGTTCTTTGGATTGGTTAATGAATCAACAAATATTTACTACATGCTTTAATGGGCCTATTACTATACATAAAAATAAACAGTCCAGAAAGTTAAATAAGACAAGATGCATACCTGAACTCTCTACAAAGGAGAGGATAAATAAGGCGTTTAAAGGAATCATCCAGTGAGTTGTATAAGATCTTCATTAACTCTGGCCTTGCAAAGCCACGTGGTCTCCACCTGCAAAAAAGAAAAGGCTATACTAAAACTGATGTAACAATAATAAGGCCATAAAAGGGCTCCTGGAAGAGCAGAGAGAAAGTGGAACAGAAAAGGGGGGAAGAAACTTTATTGAATGCAAAGTAACATAATCTGTAAGGAGAGATGGTGATGTCTGAAAATTATTACTATGACATCTGGATTTCTTATTTTTAAAAACCTGGTAACCATGGTAGGACATAAAACTTAAGGGAGGAAAAAACTTCCCTATTCTGGGAAGAGCCTCCAAGGCATTATTAATAATGGTAAAAATTTTTAAGATATAAGAAAGTCACCAAAAACTACTGAACCACTGCTATAGACTGAATTATGTCCCCTAAAATTAATATGTTGAAGCCCTAACCCTCAAAGCAGATGATATTTGGAGACAGGGCCTTTGGGAGGTAATTAGGTTTAGATGAGGTCATGAGGGTAGGGCCCCCATGAGAGGATTAGTGAGTGCCCTTAAAAGAAGAAATATCAGATACCCCCTTCTCCCTCCCCCCATGCCAGGTGAGGACATAATGAGAAGGCTGCTGTCTGCAAGACAAAAAGAGGGTTCTCACCAGAAACCAAATCAGCCTGACCTTGATCTTGGACTTCCAGTCTCCAGAACAGGGAGAAAATAAATTTCTGTTGTTTAAGCCACCTAGTCTATGGTATTTTGTTATGGCAGCCAAAGCTAAGACAAGCACTATGTCCTTCTTTTCCCATTTATTAATCTCTTCCTGAGAGTTAGAGTAGATTGAGCAAAGGAGAAACTCTGTTTTAACCTTTGCCTCCTGTCATCCTTGAGTAGAACTCACTCTATTCCTCAGGTTGTACTGTTCTACTAGGCAGTGTATCTGCATACATATTGATAAATATAAACGCCAGAGAACCCACTGTTAGTAGAAACTGGAGAAAGAACAATAAGAGAAAAACACAAGCTAAAAAGGACAAACAAATTCAGCCCTACCCCTTCTCTGTGTTCCCTACATCTACAGCATCTCTGCCCGTGTCCTTCAATGGCTCTTGAATAGAAAACATTAATATTTTATCAATGGTTCTTAATAAACCATTTTAGGGACACTGTCATCTCCTTTACTTATAATGTGATACACCAAAGGCTACATAATAATAACTAACTGAATCCCTTCCATAGAAGGGTATTATTTGAGTAGAATATAGTTTGGTTTTTTAATGTGAATGAAAGTGCTTTTAGGCAGGACATACATCCTTCTTTCCATCCAAATCCTTGCTTCTTCCTACTGTCGCCTATACCTAAGGGCATGAAACGTAGGGAGAACTAGGATATGATTATTATTATTTTGTTATATTACAGGCATACTTTGGAGATATTGTGGGTTTGGTTCCAGACCACCACAATAAAGTGAATATCACAGTAAAGTGAGTCACATGAAGTTTTTGGTTTCCTAGAGCATATAAGAGTTATGTTTACACTATAATGTAGTCTATTAAGTGTGTAATACCATTATGTCTTAGAAAACTATGTACATACCTTAACCAAAAAATAATGCTATTGGAAAAATGGTACCAATAGGTATGCTCAACACAAGGTTGCCACAAACCTTCAATTTGTAAAAAAAGCAAAAACAAAAAAACCCAATATCTGTGAAGCACAATAAAGCAAAGTGCAATAAAACTTATAGCTGTGTTGTTGTTATTAATTGGGGAAATTCAATGTCAAACAAAGACATCCTGGAAGAAACATCTGAGATGGCTTTAAAAAAAATGAATTGTGGTTTACCAAGTAAGACAAAGGAATAAAAGCATTCTGGGAAGAAACCATACCATATGTAAAAGCTTAGAGGCATGAAAGAGCATGATAAGCTCGAGTAACTAGAAGCAGATTAGTAATACAAGGGCATAAAGCTGCAGGATCAGGTTGCAGGGTAGATGAGCCTAGAAAATATGGCAGTAGCCAGATTACTGAGGCTCTTATCACCATACTCTGGAGCTTGGCCAGTTAGGAGAGAACATAGCCCTGGGTCATGGGACAATACACTAGGAAAAGAGTCCTTAGAGGCAGGAAGGCCCTAATGGAGTGATTCTTAAAATGAATGTATCTGATATCTGCTGGTGGGTCATTCCCTTTAAAGCCAAACCAAGGTTTCCACATTGCTGGTAGGAAAAAAATGGAAATCTTTAACATTAGATACCCGATTTCTCTGGAAGCCCCAGTAGCCTTCCTTAAACCTCACGGTTCTCCTGTGGCGTGACTGCTCACCTCCCTGGAACAGAGTGCTGTGGGTCTATTTTATAACTAAGATGCCTCAATTATACTCATTCACAGTGACCTTTAGACCACAGACCCAGCTATACTCACTTCCTGCATTACAGAAACTCCTTTTCCTTCCTCACCCCACAGCAATTTCTATCTCTTGACTGGCTTCCTGTGATCTATTCATTTAGCACTTGAAGGGACCTGAAACAGTATAGAGAAGGCACAGACCTTATTATTTCTAAGCTTAAAGGAAATACAATGGGTTTCCCTTATAAGGTATCATCGTAAAAGTTGATTCTTCCTCAATTCAATAGTTAAACACTGCTGAATAAAACTAAGAAGGACCTCACTTTAACTAAATTTCACAACACAAAATACATGCTATGTAAGATGTGCACAATGAAGCATACAAATTAAGACAGAGGTCACAAACTCAAATACCTATGGGGGGGTCAGGAAAGTACTGTAAACAAATGAATAAGACCCAGGGCCTATACATATGTTTTTGACAGAGACATGCTTTATTCACCCATTACAGACAAAGAAATATTCTCCACTTTGGCAAAGAAATATGCTCCCCCCCATTTGGTATCTATAGATAAAGATAGGCTCTCTCCATCTAGCTTTCATTTTCCCACATTTAAAATAGAAATGGATATAGGATATAGTTCCTCTTAAATCTACCACAAGAAAAAAGCAGCACCATTTAGTGTAGCATTTTCTCAAAGTGATATGACAGACATTTGGGGACAGAATAATTTACTTTACAAGACTATCCCATGCATTGGCACTAAAAGCTAGTTTTAAAAAAGAAAAAAAGCTAGCAGCCAGCTTCAGTCATTCATTCATTATTCACATAATATCTGATAAATTAAATTTTTGATTCAATTATCCTTAATGAACATTTCAGATATACTATATACAGTATGTTTCTATTAATTCATTTTTCATAAAAGAAAATATACTCTTTATAAAAGATTCATATGGTACAGGATTACAGTAAAAGTCTCTCTCCCCAGAAATAATCACTATTAATAATTCTTATGTACTCCCCAGATATTTCCTATTTAAACATATACAACATATGTACTTTTTAAATTAAAAAAAATTTTTTAACATCTTTATTGGAGTATAATTGCTTTACAACGGTGTGTTAGTTTCTGCTGTATAACAAAGTGAATCAGCTATGCATATCAAATATCCCCATATCTCCTCTCTCTTGCGTCTCCCTCATACTCTCCTTATCCCACCCCTCTAGGTGGTCACAAATCACGGAGCTGAGCTCCCTGTGCTATGCGGCTGCTTCCCACTAGCTACCTATTTTACATTTGGTAGTGTATATATGTCCATGCCACTCTCACTTAGTCCCAGAGCTTCCCCTTCCCCTCTCTGTGTCCTCAAGTCCATTCTCTACGCCTGTGTCTTTATTCCTGTCCTGGCCCTAGGTTCGTTAGAACCTTTTTTTTTTAGATTCCATATATATGTGTTAGCATACGGTATTTGTTTTTCTCTTTCTGACTTACTTCACTCTGTATGACAGCCTCCAGGACCATCTACCTCACTACAAGACACTATATCCATTGCATGTCACTGTTTTTGTTTTTGTTTTTTTAACACAATGGATATCTTTCCATTATCAGTACATATAGATCTCAATATAGCATTTTAAAAATGAAAAAAAGAATATTCTGTAAAAATCTATAAACAGACCTGTTTTGGATGCACCACCTACAGAACTCATTCTTCACTCCATCAGAAATGTTAACCTTGACCGTCAGTATCTTCAAATTTTCTCCACGGTTAATAGCCAGAATCTGAGTGCAAACATATATAGCAAAGACTGATCATCCACAAAATATATAAATGATCAATTTAACCAGTCAATATTTGTGAAACAACTGGGTGGTTATCCAGTCTAGAGCTATATCAATTTTGTATTCATTTATTTACCAAGAATTACTCAAAAATAATCATTTCTTTATATTTTTTTCACATATTTTCAAAATAAAATACAGGTACAAAGCCTATGATATTCACAGGAAGAGACAGTGTTGATCTAAAAATCTCATTTCAGATTCTAGTAATTGAAAGTTTTTGATCATCTAGAGTTAGAAGGATATACTTTTTATATTTGTGAAAAAACATTACTAAGATAAATACAAACATGGAAATTTCTAAGTGGAATATTTAATAACTACTGTTACCATTTATTGAGCACTTACTAACTGTCAGGCCCATCTAAGCACTTTATTTATTTATTTATTTATTTTTTTGTGGTATGCGGGCCTCTCACTGTTGTGGCCTCTCCCGTTGCGGAGCACAGGCTCCGGCTCCGGACGCGCAGGCTCAGCGGCCATGGCTCACGGGCCCAGCCGCTCCGCGGTATGTGGGATCTTCCCGGACCAGGGCACGAACCCGTGTCCCCTGCATTGGCAGGCGGATTCTCAACCACTGAGCCACCAGAGAAGCCCCCATCTAAGCACTTTAAATACATTAACTCATTTATCTTCAAAGCCACCAGTGATGTATGTATTAACATCTCACCCTTATATGATAATTTTTCTAAGACTAACTTGTCCTAAATCACAAAGCTAGCAAGTAGCAAAGGATGAATTTAAATTCAGATCAACCTGTCTCTGCTTTTAATTATTAAAAGAACAATTGTTTTTAAAAACATTAAAAACACTCCTTAAAGAAAAGCAAACAAACTTAAAGCAAGAAGAAGAAAGGAAATAATAAAGAACAGAAGGAAAATTAATAAAATAGAGAATAGAAAAACAACAAAAAATATCAACAAAACCAAAAGTTGGTTCTTGGAAAATATCAACAAAATTGACAAACCTTTCACTAGACTGACCAAAGAAAAAAGGGAGACATTCCAATTAACAAAATCAGGAATGAAAGAGGGGCCATTAATATGAATGTTATAGAAATAAAAAGGATCATAAGAGAATATTATGAACAACTATATGCCAAATTAGATCGCTTAAATAAAATGAACAAATTCCTAAAAAGACACAAACTTCTAAACTAGAATAAAAAAGAAATAGAAAATTCAAAATTATCTATAACAAGTAAAGAGATAGAATCAGTAATTTTTAAATTTCCCACAAGGAAATACCCAGGCTCATATGGCTTCTCTGCGGAATTCTACCAAACATTTAAAAAAGAATTAATAGCGATTCTTCACAAACTCTTCCAAAAATACAATAGAAGAAAAAACTTCCTGACTCTATTTACCCTGTTCTTGCAAGAACACTGCAAGAGAAAAGTAAAGACCATTGCCTCTTATGAATATAGATGTAAAAATTCTCAATAAAATACTAGTAAACTAAACCTGGAAACATATAAAAAGGACTATACACAAGGATCAAAAAGGATTTATTCCAGGAATGCAAGGCTGGTTTAACATCCAAAAAAGAAGTAATGTAATACATCATAACTATAGAATAAAAAACAAAAATTACATGATCATTTCAATAGGTGCAGAAAGAATATTTGAGTAAATTCCAGCAGTTGTTCATGATAAAAATACTCAAGAAACTAGGAAGAGAAAGCAAATTCTTCAACATGATAAAGGGCACATACAAAAACTCCACAGATAACATAATGTTTAATAGTGAAAGACTGGATGCTTTCCCTCTAAGATTACAAGGGTGTCTCCTCTTGCACTTCTATTCAACATTGTACTGGAGGTTCTATCTAGGGAAATTAGGCAAGAAAAAGAAATAAAAGGCCTCTTGATTGAAAAGAAAGAAGTTAAAACTATCTCTATTTGCAGATATTATGATCTTGTATACAGAAAATCCCAAGGAATCCACTATAAAACTATTAGAACTAATAGAGTTCAGCAAGGTTGCAGGATAATCAATTTCTACACAGTAGCAATAAACATCCTAAAAATAATTTTTAAAAATTCCATTCACCATACCACCAGCACAAATAAAATACTTTCCGATAAATTTAACAAAAGAAGTTCAAAATTATACACTGAGAACTATAAAATATTGTTTTTAAAAAAAATTGAAGAAGACCTAAATAAATGGAAAGACATCCTAGGCCCATGGATCAAAAGGCTTAATATTGCTAAATGGCACTAATACCCAAATTACTTCATAAATTCAATGTGACCCCTATCAAATCCCAGCTAGCTTCTTTGCAGAAATTGACAAACTAATTCTAAGATTCATATAGAAATACAAGGGACCCAGAATAACCAAGTCTATCTTGTAAAAAAAGAACAAACCTGGAGGACTCCCACTTCTTAATTTCAAAACTTACTACAAAACTACAGTAATCAAGACAGTGTGGTACTGGCATTAGAGATAAACATACAGATGAATGGAACAGAATTCAGAGTCCAGAAATAAATCTATACATCTACCATCAAGTGAATGTCAACAAGGGTGCTAAGACAATTAAATGGTGAAAATACAGTCTTTTCAACAAGTGATGCTGGGACAATGGATGGCCAAATTCAAAAGTATGAAGTTGGACAGCTTCTTCACACCATACACAAAAATTAGCTCAAAACTGATCATAGACCTTAATATAAAAACCAAACCTATAAAATGCTTAGAAGAAAATACTTGATAAAATCTTCATGACCTTGAGTTACATAAGGCCTTAGGTAAAACACCACATGCATAATCAACACAAGAAAAAAATAGATTGGATTTCAACAAAATTATAATTTTTATATCTCAAAGGATACCATCAAGAAATTGAAAAGAAAGCACTTAGCACCGAAGAAAAGTTTTGCAAATCATATATCACATAAAGGACTTATATCTAGAACATACAAATATCTCTTATAACTCAACAATAAAAAGACACAACCTAACAAAAATGTGCAAAAGGTCTAAAGAGACATTTTTTTCAAAGATAATACAGAAATGTTCAATAAGTACATGAAAAGATGCTCAACATCATTAGTTAGAAGAGAAGTGCAAACCAAAACCATAATGAGAAATCAGTTCACACTAAAATGGGCACAATCAAAAACATAGACAGGGACTTCTCTCATAGAGCAGTGGTTAAGAATCCACCCGCCAGCGCAGGGGACAGAGGTTCAAGTCCTGGTCTAGGAGGATCCCACATGCCGCGGAGCAACTAAGCCTGTGTGCCACAACTACTGAGCCTGTGCTCTAGAGCCTGCAAGGCACAACTACGGAGCCCAAGTGCCACAACTACTGAAGCCTGCATGCCTAGAGCTCATGCTCCACAACAGAAAGAAGCCACTGCAATGAGAAGCCTGTGCACCACAATGAAGAGCAGCCCCTGCTCGCTGCAACTAAAGCCCGCGTGCAGCAATGAAGACCCAATGCAGCCAAAAATAAAATAAATAAAATAAAATTTATATTTTAAAAAAAGACAGACAATAAGTACTGGTGAGGGTGCAAAGAAACAGAACTCTCATAAACTGCTGGTGGGAAGGTAAAATGGTATAGCCACTCTGGAAAACAGCAACCTTAATTTATATAAATTCTAAAGGTATTTTCAAGTAAAATATTAAATATAGAACAAATCTTCAAAGTTAAAAAAATTACAGATACTGGGGCTTCCCTGGTGGTACAGTGGTTGAGAATCTGCCTGCCAATGCAGGGGACACAGGTTCGAGCCCTGGTCTGGGAAGATCCCACATGCTGTGGAGCAACTAGGCCTGTGAGCCACAACTACTGAGCCTGCGCGTCTGGAGCCTGTGCTCTGCAACGAGAGGCCATGACAGTGAGAGGCCCGCACACCGCGATGAAGAGGGGCCCCGGCTTGCCACAACTAGAGAAAGCCCTCGCACAGAAACAAAGACCCAACACAGCCCAAAAATAATTAATTAATTAATTTAAAAAAAATTACAGATACTTAAAAAAAATTGTTTAAATATATTTGAGAAATTTCTAAGGTAAACATTGGCAGAAATAAAATAATCACTTAAAAATAAACTTTTAATACAAAATAAACTTTAGTTTGGGCTGGACAAAATCTTCAATGTCTGCCAGCTCTCTGAAATACTTAAAGGAACACCGAACAGTAAATAAAAGTTCTTCAACCAAGAATTTATCAGTAATAAATTCATTCATGCAGAATACAATATTATAGGGGAAAAAGAGTTATTTAATTCTGATTTATATAAATATACTATTAGGGACTTCCCTGGTGGCGCAGTGGTTAAAAATCGGCCTGCCAATGCAGGGGACACGGGTTTGCTCCCTGGTCCGGGAAGATCCCACATGCCGGGCAGCAACTAAGCCAGTGCGCCACAACTACTGAGTCCATGTGACACAACTACTGAAGCCCGTGCGCCTAGAGTTCGTGCTCGTGCTCCACGACAAAAAGAAACCACTGCAACGAGAAGCCCATGCACCACAACAAAGAGTAGCCCCCACTCGCCGCAATTAGGGAAAGCCCGCGTGCAGCAACAAAGACCCAATGCGGCCAAAAAAAAAAAAAACCCCAATAAGTAAAAATATAAATACACTAATATATCAAAATATATTATTGGAGGGTGCCTTTTTTTCCACCATACCTAGTAAAGTCATAGGTCAAACTTTAAAAAATCCTAACATAGAAGATCCATGGTAGAAAAGGGAGTGGAGTAGCAGAAGCAGAGCTTGGGGCAAAAACTGAGGTTGAAAGTAAATACAGAGTTAAAGCAGAATTACTGTAGATGGCAGCACTGAATGTGAAACCGATATTCTAAAAGACAAAGAAAGTGAGACATCAGTGAAAGAAGCTACAAAAAAGAATGGGAAGGCTGAGTTACAAATTCATGTGGTGGAAAGGAGCACATTAAGGACCAACGTGGAGAAGAAAGAAAACAAGATGCAGCTAGAAGAATTAATTTAGTAGACAGCTATAACAGCTCTTCCCACAGCATTTGGAGAAGGAGTTCCAGGTACCGTTGTTCCTTTACCACTGTCTGTCATCATTCTCCCTCACTTCTGTATTCTGGGATGCTGTATGCTGGGCTATCTAGGTGAAAGTTGAAAAACAGAGTTTGGAGTCAGGGACATGAAGCCTTAGCACTACAGGGATTAAAAATCCATCTTTGTGAGCTAGTATATCATCACTCTAGCCTGCAAGATAACTAGAAAGTTCTTCTCAAAACACAGGTCTGTTTTTCAAAACTGACATTCCCAAAATGTTCTACCTTCTCAGGTCTTAGGACTGTCACACTTAGAAGCCTGTGTCAGTCACAAACTTAGATTCAACCATAAACTAACTCAGAATGCCACATGTGCTAAGCACACTAGTTAAAATGCAGAGACCAAAATGTTTTCAAGCAAATACTAGAAAGACTAAATTTTAACAGAATAAAAGTATTCATATTTTTCCAAAGTTGCAATAAAATTAAATCAAATAAAGGGAGACAAAATCCAGCAGCAAAATCGTTTCTGCAAAAGGAATTTTAGTATTTTAGTCACTGGTTTTATTAAAAATTCTTTTTCATTAGGCTCTATCAGTAGACAATAGCTAGGTAAGTAAAATTTTACTCTTCTAACAATTTTTCCAATTATCAAAAGTATTCATTTCACCCCATATGATACAGTGTACACAAAAGTAAAAAGAACAACTTAGATATAATAGTGAAACACTTCAAAAGTTCAACAGCAGGGACCATGTCATCTATGTACCCCAAGTAGGCACCAATACATAATAAGTGTTCCAGAAGTATTTGTAGCATAACTGAAGACTCTTCATGTTATGTTACACACACACACACACACACACACACACACACACACACACACACACAGAATAACATACCTTTTCATATCTATACCACTGTAAGTTTTTTAAAATTACATTTTTAAGGAAGATAACTAAACATTATCAATGAAAAGTGACGCATTCTAGTCTTTTTCATTATCCTCTCCTTATAACAGTAAAATTCAGAAAGGAAGAAAAAATAAATTTAAAAAATAATTCATTGAGGAATTTAAGGTTTAAAGAACACTAGCAAGCCCCTCATTCTAAATCCCCCCCCATCCTCCTATAAAACCAATAAAGTAAAAAAATAAAACAACACAGGACCCACATTTTCAGCATTTCTAAGAAACAAAGAATTAGATTGGCATCTGATTTCAAAAACAAGCAAACAAAAAAAAACTTGCAAAGTAAGACAACAACAGAGCAACATGTTTGACAAACTTAAGGAAAGAAAGTGCACACAAAAAATATTATACTGGGCTTCTTTGGTGGCACAGTAGTTAAGAATCTGCCTGCCAATGCAGGGGACACAGGTTTGAGCCCTGGTCCGGGAAGATCCCACATTCTGCAGAGCAACTAAGCCTGTGTGCCACAACTACTGAGCCTGTGCTCTAGAGCCCGCAAGCCACAACTACTGAAGCCCGTGCGCCTAGAGCCTGTGCTCCGCAACGAGAAGTCACCGCAATGAGAAGCCCATGCACCACAACGAAAAATAGCCCTGCTTGCCACAGCCAGAGAAAGCCCACGTGCAGCAATGAAGACCCAACGTAGCCAAAAATAAAATAAAAAATAAATAAATTTTAAAAAAAATAATTGGATTATTTTAAAAAATATATATTTACTGAGCTAAGCTATCCTTCAAGTACCAAGGACATAGGAAACAATTGGGACTGTGTCAAAACTCAGAGAATTACAGGCATATCTTGGAGATATTACAGGTTCAGTTCCAGACTACTACAATAAAACAACATCACCATAAAGCAAGTCATACACATTTTTTGGTTTCCCAGTGCATATAAAGGTTATGTTACACTATACTTTAGTCTAGGTGTGCAATAACATTATGTCTAAAAAAAAAGATGTACATACCTTAATTTAAAAGTGGCTATCATCAAAAAGAACACAAATAACAAATGTTGGAGAGGATGTGGAGAAAAGGGTACCCTGTACATTGTTGCTGGGAATGTAAATTGGTGCAGCCACTGTGGAAAACAGTTTGGAAGTTCCTCAAAAAACTAAAGCTAGGGCTTCCCTGGTGGCACAGTGGTTACGAATCCACCTGCCAATGCAGGGGACATGGTTTTGAGCCCTGGTCCGGGAAGATCCCACATGTTACAGAGCAACTAAGCCCGTGAGCCACAACTATTGAACCTGCGTGCTGCAACTACTGAAGCCCACGCACCACAACTACTAAAGCCTGCACACCTAGAGCCTGTGCTCCGCAACAAGAGAAGCCACTGCAATGAGAAGGCTGTACAACACAACGAAGAGTAGCCCCTGCTCACTGCAACTAAAGAAAGCCCGTGCTCAGCAACAAAGACCCAAGAGAGCCAAAAATAAATAAATTAATTAATTAATTAAAAAACAAAACAAAACCTAAAACTAGAACTACAATATGACCCAGGATTCCACTCTTGAGTACATACCTGAAACAAAAACACTAATTTGAAAAGATAAATGCACCCCAATGTTCATAGCAGTATTATTTAAAATTGACAATATGGAAGCAACCTAAGTGTACATCAACAGAAGAATGGATAAAGAAGATTTGACAGATAGATATACAGATATAGATGCACATTGTGGAATACTACTCAGCCATAAAAAAGAACAAAATTTTGCCATTTGCAACAACATGGATGGACTTGGAGAGTATTATGTTAAGTAAAATAAGTCAGAAAGAGAAAGACAAATACTGTATGATATCACTTATATATGGAATATAAAAAATACAACAAACTAGTGAATATAGCAAAAAACAAACAGACTCACAGATATAGGGAACTAGAGTACCAGTGGGGAGAGGGAAAGAAGAAGGGGCAAAGATAGGGTAAGGGGATTAAGAGGTACAAACTATTAATATTATGTATAAAATAAGCTACAAGGATATATTGTACAACACAGGGAATATAGCAAATATTTTATAATGACTACAAATGGAGTATAACCTTCAAAAATTGTGAATCACTATATTGTAACCTATAATTTATATAATATTGTACATAAACTAAACCAATAAAAAATTAAAAATAAATTTTAAAAATTAAAAAATACTTTAATGCTAAAGAATCATAGTCATCATCTGAACCTTCAGCAAGCCATAACCTTTTTGCTGGTGGAGGGTCCTGCCTCCGTGTTGACGGCTGCTGTCTGATGGGGTGCTGGCTGCTGAGGGCTGGGGTGGCCGTGGCAATTTCTTAAAAGAAGACGACAATGAAGTTTGCCGCATCGACTGACTCTTCCTTTCAGGAACAATTTCTCAGTAATATGCAATGCTGATAGCATTTTACTCACAGTAGAACTTCTTTCAAACCTGGAGTCAATCCTCTCAAACCCTGACATTGCTTTATCAACTAAGTTGATGTAACACTCTAAATCACTTGTTGTCATTTGAACAATCTTCACCAGGAGCAGATCCCGTCTCACAAAACCTCTTGCTTTGCTCATCCATAAGAAGTAACTCCTCATCAATTAAAGTTTAGTCATGAGATTTCAGCAATTCTTTCACATCTTCAGGCAACACTTCTAATTCTAGTTTTCTTGCTATTTCCATCACAGCTGCAGTTACTTCCTTTATTGAAGTCTGGAGCCCTGAAAAGTCACCCATAAGGATCAGAATCAATTTCTTCCAAACTCCTATTAATATTGATATCATATCGCTTCCCACGAATCACAAGTGGTCTTAATGGCATCTAGAGTGGTGAATCCCTTCTAGAGGTTTTCAATTTACTTTGCCAAAATCCATCAGAGGAATCATTATCTATGGCAGCTATAGGCTTATGAAATGCACTTCTTAAATAATAAGACTTGAAAGTTGAAATGACTGACTCCCTGACCCATGGGCTGCAGAATGGATGTTGTGTTAGCAGGCATGAAAACAACATTAATCTCATTGTACATCTCCATCAGAGCTCTTGGGTGATCAGGTATATTGTGAATGAGCAGTAATATTTTGAAAGGAATCTTTTTTCCTGGGCAGTAGGTCTCAACTGTGGGCTTAAAACATTCAGCAAACCATGTTGTAAACAGATGTGCTGTTATCCAGGCTTTGTTGTTCCATTTATAGAGCACTGGTAAATGAGCATTGGCTTCAATTTCAAGTCACCAGCTGCATTAGTCCCTAACAAGAAAGACCCTATCCTTTGAAGCTTTGAAGCCTTGAAGCCAGGCATTTTACTCCTCTCTAGCTATGAAAGTCCTAGATGGCATCTTCTTCAAGTATAAGGCTGTTTCGTTTATAATGAAAATCTGTTGTTTACTGTAGCTACCTTCATTAATTATCTTAGTTAGACCTTCTGCATAACTTACTGCAGCTTCTACATCAGCACTTGCTGCTTCACCTTGTACTTTTCTTTTCTTTAATAAATATTTATTTATTTACTTACTTACTTACTTATGGCTGCATTGGGTCTCCATTGTTGCATGCAGGCTTTCTCTATTTGCGGCGAGTGGGGGCTACTCTTTGTTGCAGTGCACGGGCTTCTCTTGTTGCAGGGGCTTCTCTTGTTGCGGGGGCTTCTCTTGTTGCGGGGGCTTCTCTTGTTGCGGGGGCTTCTCTTGCTGCGGAGCACAGGCTCTAGGCACGTGGGCTTCAGTAGTTGTGGCTCATGGGCTCTAGAGCACAGGCTCAGTAGTTGTGGTGCACAGGCTTAGTTGCTCCGCGGCATGTGGGATCTTCCCAGACCAGGGATCAAACCCATGTCCCCTACATTGGCAGGCGGATTCTTAACCACTGTGCCACAAGGGAAGTCCCTCACCTTGTACTTTTATGTTATGGAGATAGCTTCTTTCCTTAAACCTCACGAACCAACCTCTGTTAACTTCAAACTTTTTTTCTGCAGTTTCCTTACCTCTCAGACTTCATAGAACTGAATAGAGTTTGGGCCATACCATGGAATAGGCTTTGGCTTAAAGGAGTGTTACAGCTGATTCGATCTTCTATCCAGACCACTGAAACTTTCTCCATATCAGCAATAAGGCTGTTTCATTTTATCATTTGTGTGTTCACTAGAGTAGCAGTTTTAGTTTCCTTCAAGAACTTATCCTTTGTATTCACAACTTGGCTACCTATTTGGCACAAGAGGCCTAGATTGCAGGCTATCTTGGCTTTTGACATATCTTCCTCACTAAACTTAATCATTTCTAGCTTTTGATTTAAAGTGAGAGATGTGCAACTCCTTCCTTTCACTGAACACTTAGAGGCCACTGTCGGGTTATTAAATGGCCTAATGTCAATATTATTGTGTCTCAGGGAATAGGGAGGCCCAAGGAGGATAGAGACGGAGGGAACAGCTGGTAGGTGGAGCAATCAGAACACACATAATACTTATCAATTAAGTTTGCTGTCTTATATGGGTGCAGTCATGGCACCTCAAAACAATTACAATAGTAACATCAAAGATCACTGATCACAGATCACCAGAACAAATATAATAATAATGGAAAATTCTGAAATATTGAGAGAATTACCAAAATGTGACACAAGAGACACAAAGTCAGCAAATGCTGTTGGAAAATGGTGCCACAAGACTTGGATGAAACACAGTTGCCACAAACCTTTAATCTGTAAAACACACAGTATCTGCAAAGCACAATAAAGCAAAAAGCACTACGGAATAAGGCACACCTGTACTGTACACATAAAATCTTCTTGAGAGGGCTTCCCTGGTGGCGCAGTGGTTGAGAATCCGCCTGCCGATGCAGGGGATACGGGTTCGTGCCCCGGTACGGGAGGATCCCACATGCCGCGGAGCGGCTGGGCCCGTGAGCCATGGCCGCTGAGCCTGCGCGTCCGGAGCCTGTGCCCCGCAACGGGAGAGGCCACAACAGTGAGAGGCCCGCGTAACACACACACACACACAAAAAAAATCTTCTTGAGAAACATACAAGAGCAGAGGCCAGCAAACTATGGCCCAAATCCAGTCTAACATCTGTTTTCATAAATAAAATTTTATTAAAACACAACCATGCTCATTCATTTATGTATTAGCTGTGACTGCTTTCGTGCTGCAATGGCAGTTGTGTAGCTGCAGGAAGAGGCATCTAGCTCACAAAGTCTAAAATATTTTCTCCCTGGTCCTTTACAGAAAAACTTTGCCAACTACATACTAGACTAAAGAATAAGCTTCAATCAGCTTAGAAGAAGACTGGAAAATTTTGGCAAAAGGACTAAGGGCAAGCATTTCATATAATTGTAGGGCTAAGAGTAAAACAAGGGTGAAATCAATTTCCATTAAGAAAATACAGGTTGCAATCCTGATACCAAAGTAGACTTCAAGCTAAAAACCATTAAACAAGATAAAGAAGGACAGTTCATAAGGTTAAGGCCACATGCTGGTTTGGGAATATATCAGGGGAATACACACCACACTTTAAAGATGCTGTTAGGTGTGACATCACCAAAGTGGTGGAGTAGGGAATTCCAAAACTCCAAACCTCTACAAAAGCAACAAATTGGCAAAAACTGCCAGGTTCAACTTTTTCAGAACCCTGGAATCTAATCAAAAACTTAGAACAATCAGAGGAACACTTAAAGAAGAAGCTGCAGAATTTTGGTGAAAGAGCACTTTTAACTTACCCACTTACCGTCCTCCACTCTGCAGTTCAGCAGTAGCAGTGAAGATAACATCCTACTTTTCTGGTGCAGTCTGCTAGCACCAGAGGGAGCAATATGGACCTTATTCTCAAAAGTTCGTGATTATGTGTTTCGATCTGTCTCATGGTTCCCTGACGGTTTGGCTCAAGGGCTTGCCTTTGTTTTGCTTGTCTCAGAGTTTCCCCAGGAAGCTCCTGGGTGGCATTTGTTCAAAGTATTTAAAGGCAATGTGTTAGCTGCAGTTTCAAGGGGTAAGGGATAACACCTGGGGATAAGGGATTACAGTCAGGGCAACCATCAGACAGACCAGAAAAACCTGGGAAGGAAGAGGCTAGTAAAGGAGATAATTGAGAGGAAAGGGGCTTTTTAAAATTTCTGCATATTTTAGGAAATCTAAGAGGTCATGCACACATTCAGGACTAGACAGACACCTGCTCTGAAAAGACCTGGGAAGACCTTAAGTTTTCACCTCTGTCTGACCTTTGAGCTCCACACAAAGACAAAGTGAAGGCTAAGGCAGAGTTATAAACAGCCTCGCTAAGCATTAAAGGATGCCCCAACATAGAGCAAATATGCAGGACCAGGAAAGTTATTTGTTTTGGCTCTAGGAATGAAGGAAATCTGTCAAGTCACTAGCTGTCTACTAAGCTAATAGACCAGGGACTTCAGTGGCCAAACATGACAAAGAATACAGACTAAAGAAACAGTTTAGAAGTTGCTAAATAAACCACAAAACCCCACAACAGCAACAACAACAAATGCCGGGGAGGGGGGAGAATCTGATTTTCAGTGTTGCCAACTTATAATATTCAAAATGACAAGTTTTAACAAAAAATTACATGATGGGCAAAGAAACAAGAAAATATGACCCATTTACAGAAAAAAGAAATTAACAGAAACCATCTCTGAGGAAGTTCAGACTTCGGCGTTACTAGACACACTTTAAACTAACTGTTTTAAATATGCTCAAAGTTAAAGGAAATCAGAGTCCTAAAGGAAATCATGAGCATGTTAGCCCAACAAATACAGAATATCAATAAAGAGCTGGGTATTATAAAAAAGAACCAAAGAGAAATTCTTGAGCAAAAAAGTACAATGACTGAAATGAAAAATTTACTAGAGGGGTTCAATATTTGAACAATCGGAAGAAAGAATCAGCAAACTTGAAGATATGTCAATTGAGATCACATAGTCTGAGAAGAATTTTTTTAAAAAAAATAAAGAAATAAACAGAGGCTAAGAGACTTGTGGGATACTCTCAAGCATGCCAACACACATATAATGGGAGACCCAGGAGAAAAGGGCTCAAGGAATATTTGAAGAAATAATGACCAAAATTTTCCCAATTTTGATCAGAAACATCTAACTACACAACCAAAAATCACAACAAACTCCAAGAAAAATAAACTCAAAGAGATCCACAGCAAGACAAATTATAATCAGATTGTCAAAAGTCAGAGAATCTTAAACGTAGCAAGAAAATCAAGTGCAATCATCATGTGCAAGGGCTCAGTGAGATTAACAGCTGATTTCTCGTCAAAACCATTAAGGCCAGAAGATAGTGGGGTAACATATTCAAAGTGCTGAAAGAAAAAACTGTCAACCAAGAATTCTATATTCAGAAAATCTATGTTTTGCAAGATAAAAAAATTCTGGAGATTGGTTGCCCAACAATGTTAATATACTTAACATTACTAAACTGTACACTTAAAAACAGTTAAGATGGTAAAGTTTATTTTATATGTATTTTATCACAATTAAAAATAAATTTTTAAAAATAAGGAGAAATTAAGACTTTCCAGATAAACAAAAACTGAGGGAGTTTACTTGCCCTATCTGAAATGTTACAGAAAGTCCTCCAGGCTGAAATAAAATCTAGATAGTAACTCAAAAGCATACAAAGAAGTAAAGAATACTGAGGGCTTCCCTGGCGGCACAGTGGTTGGGAGTCTGCCTGCTGATGCAGGGGACATGGGTTCGTGCCCCGGTCTGGGAGGATCCCACATGCCGCAGAGCGGCTGGGCCCATGAGCCATGGCCGCTGAGCCTGTGCGTCCGGAGGCTGTGCGTCCGGAGCCTGTGCTCCGCAGCCAGAGAGGCCACAGCAGTGAGAGGCCTGTGTACCACAAAAAAAAAAAAAAAAAAAGAATACTGGTAAAGGTAGCTACACAGGTAAATACAAAAGCCAGTATTATTGTATTTTTGGTTTGTAAAAAAAATTTTTTTCTAAGTCTCAGTGTCATTTACTAACTTCTGTGGGTCTCGAGTTCCCCATTTGTCAAATGGGGAGGATATAACAATATTATAAAAATTTATATGAAGGAAGAAAACAGTTGATTGAAAATTCTTTAGTAAATAAAGTAATAAACAAATTTGAGGTATTATCATTATTACTACTATCAGCATGCATAAGCAGTTTTCTTATTTACCTGATGATGTTGGATGTTTCTTATGTTGCATGAAAAATTTTGGTAGAGCAGAAACTTATCAACATCTTTTTCATTTACTTTTTTTGAGGATACCTTTGCCAGAGATGACTGGATACAAATATATCTATTTTGGCACCTGTTCAGATACATAAATATTCAAACATTAAGTAGTTATTAATATGTGCTTCAGTAAAGAAACACGTTATATATAAGAAAGAAGATTAACAAAAAACTAAATGAGATTTACCAAATGAGGTTTTTTTTTAATGATGCTCAACTATAAAAATGTTATTGACCCATCAAAAGGGGACTCCTCGCCTATTCATGCTGGCATAGGTGTTCCAGATCTATTTATATTTCAACCCAATCCCCCCATAAAATGCCTAAATGAGTTCAGATACTATCTGCAGTTATGCAAGAGAATAATAACTCTGGCCTAGATATCATCCTTTTCTAACCACTGAGTTAGGGAGTCAGAACCAATTAAAAGCTAAAAAGAAGGGAAACAAGATGATGTGTCAGGACAGCTTCCAATGACTATTTATGAAATTGAACCAAATTTCAACAGTATAATTACTTATAAAAACACATTTAGGGGCTTCCCTGGTGGCGCAGTGGTTGAGAGTCCGCCTGCCTATGCAGGCAGGGGACACGGGTTCGTGCCCTGGTCTGGGAAGATTCCACATGCCACGGAGCGGCTAGGCCCGTGAGCCATGGCCGCTGAGCCTGCGCGTCCAGAGCCTGTGCTCCACAACGGGAGAGGCCACAACAGTGAGAGGCCTGCGTACCGCAAAAAACAAAACTAAACTAAAAAACAAAAAAAACCACACCACATTTAAAAACCTGCACAATTCTCCTACTTCAACTCATTCCTGTGAGGGCCACTGAGAATAAAGAAAAATTCTCTCCCTTACATTTACAAAAACCCTGACAAGCTACAGTAGTCAACCGGTTCATTTTCACCTTTACTCTCCTCTGCACAGCTCACACAGCTAGAGATGTGGAGAGAGAGGAAGGGAAGACCTCTGCCAAACCCTGTCCTCTGATACACAGAAGGAAAGGAAGGACAGAGTGTCTAAAAATAAGGTCTTTAAGATAGTATCTTTTTTTAATGAGGCATAAAATCCATAAGCCCAAGTAGGGTCTAGGTCAAAGGTTTTTACTCTCTTATAAATTGGGACTATGATACTATGGATAAGCTGCTCTCTCCATCAGCTAAAATTCATTCTAAGGTCAGCACTTTTATCCATACCTGATATTAAACATTCTCAAGTTAACCCAACCACTGGTAAACATTATAAAATTAAGTGCATACAACTCAATACATTTAAAAAGCAATGCCACCCATTCTAAATGGTTATGAATCTCTCTGTAGCATATACTGCACAATGCAGTGGTTTTTAAACTGTGTTCCTCAGAGGCCTCTGCTGAGATGCTTCAGGGTAAGGAGGATGAACAGGCAGAGTTCCAGGCTCCCTGCCCAGAATTCAATTAAAGCAACTTTACTCCTATCTGTTTTATGTATTCATGTTCTGTTGTTTGAGCAGAGAGCTGTGCTACTAAAAAAAAAATTTTAACTTTTAAAAGTCTGAAAATAAAGTCGCGCAGCCTCAGCGGCCATGGCTCACGGGCCCAGCCGCTGCGCGGCATGTGGGATCTTCCCGGACTGGGGCACGAACCTGTGACCCCTGCATCAGCAGGCGGATTCTCAACCACTGCGCCACCAGGGAAGCCCTGAAAATAAAGTTTTTAATGAACACTGGAGTTAGCACTAACCATGTGACCCTCAACATCATGAGTCCACAAAGCAGAAAACTTTGAGAGTTACTCACAATTTCCGAATGAAGTCAAGCGTGTCTTTGTCTTTAGCAATCATGTCTGCTAAAATATGCTGCACTCCTGTTTCAATATCCTGGAGTGCTGAAAGCCCTTTAGGAGAAGGGTAAGAGGGAAAACAAAAGCAAGAACTACAGATTGGTTTTTAAATCTATAATTAAATCACAATAAATTTATTCCAGTCAAAATAAAACCTTAAGTTGACAGACTTAAGACAGAAAAGTATCCTCTGTGGTGACCTAAATGGGAAAGAAATCCAAAAAAGAGGGGATATATGTATACATGTAGCTCATTCACTTTGCTGTACAGTGGAAACTAACACAACATTGTAAAGCAACTATACTTCAATAAAAATTTAAAAAACAAACAAAAAGACAGAAAAGTATCATAGTAGTGACTAGCTTCCCTCAGCAACAAAATCAAGTCTCCAAAAGCAATACAGGACCTTAACATACCATATAACCTATTGGTGAAAAATGCAGCTCTGGAGCCAGCTGCCCAGTCTAATACTGGCTCCACCATCTACCAAATGTATGACCCTGGGCAAGTTACTTGTTCTCTCTGTGCCTCAGTTTCCTATAAAAATGGAATAATAATAGTATCTACTTCATGAAGCATTTACAAAGATTAAGCATTATAGGATTAAGCATTATAGGTTATAGGAAATATATATTAATAGTCATATCCCAAGGTATACTATTTCATTCCAGTTACAAAAATTCTCCTTTGCAAATAATTTTATTAATATTTCTATTTTGGCTTATGAGGCATTTATTCACATTTTCAATGACCTCTTTCAATTTCTCAAACCTCAGATGAGCACAAAACAAGAGCCATTATGTGGTTGTTCATCTTCACAGCTGAATTGTCTACCAATGGTACATTAAGTTCTCTCCAAGTGCTTTCAGTTTGCTAATTTACAGCAGTGTGTCTTGTACATTATGGCCCCTGCAATACAAACTTATACACTGAGAGAGATCATTTGCAATGCATTATTTCTTTTGTCTTTATTGTTCTATTTCCATTAAAGCTTCTTTTTTTTTTCTTCCAATAAAACCTGAATTACACAAGCACTGAGTATCATAAGTACGTTTTTCTGAGGGCATGGTTTTAGTGAGTGACAAGTACAAAAGACAAAGAGGACAGAAGGACAGACTTACAGAGTAATTAATAAAGAGAAAATGCCTTGTTGGGTTGTGTTATGATAACTGATCTTAACTAATGATATAACTGCATTTATTTCAAAGAAATTTAAAGAAAGAAGTTTGGCCACTGAAATTAACAGGAATCCTGTTTACATTTTAAGAGAGTTTCCCTATGAGGGAATTTTCAGGAACAAATTACATTTGAGAGGTGGAAGACTATATATGTAAAGACTTAGAACAGCTGTGGTGCATAGTCAGCAGTCAGTAGGTGTCTGCTCTTGTGTTAGCTTTCTCACTAGATCAGTCTTTATCCTAGAAAACCACTCACTATGCATTCATTCCTGGAGTCCAAAAGTACCTCACAGCATCATTACCCAAAGTTTAATGAGAATACCAGGGTGAGAAGTCAGTAGTAAAGATGCAACCTACAATGAGACCAATTAATGAGAGAGACTAGAAAGAGGAAATTATAGATTTTGCAATTGTAACAATGGGCTTTTGTAAAGCCCCCATCATTCAGGGGAATACAATTTGTAAACCTTATGTTATCAAACCTACTTAGTAGGAACTCAGTATGTGTGTGAAATAAGGAAAACTTTGTACCAGAGGAAGTGAAGAGTGGGAGGAAAGAAAATAGACCAGAAGAGAAAAATAAAAACTGACCATAAATCATTATGCATCTAACATTCTGAAAGCTCCAACGTTTGATTCTATTGATAATAAAACATACCATCACTGGGCACAGATAGGGCACTGTGGCTAACCTTGTCATATCCCAAGGTCTATATGGTCTCAGTTAATATTAAAATATTAAAGTTGCAACCATTTGAAAATATAACAAAAAAATAAAACAAACTTGAATTTTACTCATTTCAACCCATCTCTAAATTCAAATATTTACCAATTTGTTTTTTCTTTTCATTATTGCCCTTTTCAATATAGATATTAGGATGTGTGTATTTGTGTATGAGCAGATATTCATATCTTCACAGACACATACTTAATTTTTTTAATTGCAAATTCACATTTGCCAGATTATATAAAATAAACACACGTTTTGGTATGCTGATTCTCTACAGTTTAGTACATCCTGTAGATTTTGTTGTCAGAGACTGCCCCCTACAGACACTCTCCCAGCCTAAAGGAAGGAAGGCTAAAAGGAACTAGAATGAGAGTAGTAATCACCACAGCAACAATCTCCCCATTCAATCCTAGCAGAGCACTCCTTGGAAAAAGCCACTCTTACTCAAAAAGCTCTCACTCCAAGGCTCATTTTGACAATAAAACCAATATACCTTGACACGTATCAGCTGACACTTTCCTTGGGTTCTTCTTACAAATATCTCTCCCTTACCCCCTTCCTCTCTCATTCTCTCCTGTGCACGCACACACACAAAGTGAAAGGAAGATACCCTTAAGAAAAAGACAAACACTTTACTCGTGGAGAGTAGAAGTGTGGAAGTAGGACTTCACTTTACAATCCATGTCTGTCCGAACTGTTGAAGTTCTTTTTAAAAAGTAGATATGATTTATATAATTAAGTAAGTTTTTAGAAATAGAATAAAAATTTTAAAAGACAATACAGAGGATCTTTATAACCTAGGATATAAAGGAAATTCTTTAAAAAGAAAAAAGCAATTATCTAAAAGAAAAGATTAACAAAATTGAAAAGATTAATAAATTAACTATGATAAAACTAAGACCTTCTACTTACCAAAAGACAGCATAAAGAAAGTGAAAAGAGAAGTTACAAGCGGGGAGAAAAGATTTGTAGCACATGTAACTGAGCAAGAATATCTAAAAAATACTTATAAAGTAGTAAGAAAAAGTGAAACAACACAATAGAAAAATGAGCAAAAGAGTAGAACAGGCACTTCATCAAAAGAGGAAAGCTGAATGGTGAAGCAGGAGGTATACTGGGATTTGTTTTATTAGATTTACTCTTTATATGCTGTAATATTCTTTTGTATCATCATTACTTAATGAAACAATTTTTTTAACCTAGCTTTTCAAATTAAAAAAAGAAAGAAACAGGAGCGACCTCTTTATTAAGTAAAGCTGGTACCTTTAACATTGGGCCTAATGTAAGAGAGCAGATTGAGGTCCCCTGGATTCTCAAGCAGTGTCCTGGCTGCTCCTTCTAATCCCAGCTGCTTTGCTCTTTGGGCTTTGGTGCCCTTGCTCCCAGTTTTATATGGTGCTGACTAGGAAAAAAAGTCAGAAAACATACCAAATTATTCCGTTTTAAAAAGCAAAAGTTAAAATTAGGACACAAAATTAGAAGACATGTGAAAATGCTAAAGACATCCTCTTCTCAACCCTTACCTTTTCCTTCAAAGATTAATGCTAACAGAGAATACAAGTTGTATGAAAACAGTTGTTCCTTATCAGACTCTTTATACTTTTCTACATGCTTACAGTTAGCTATCTGCTTCGATTCACTCATCCCACAAACTCAGTGCTTGGACTGCCAGGACTGCAAGTCTTCAACTCAAGCAAGCTCCTCTAAAAGATGTCCTCACACAATGCTTCTACTTCTTAGTCCACATTCACTCCTCAACCCACTGCCCCCTGGCTTCTCTTTCCACACACGTTGCTGAAAGTGGTATCACAAAGATCCACAATGATCCCCTAATTACCAAATATACATTTTTCAGTCCTTATCTTGCCCAAACTCCCTGCTATATTTAATTACTTAACCATTGATCATTACTTCCTTCTATGACTCTCTTCCTTAATCTTTTATGTGTATCATCATCTCCTGATTCTCTTCATACTTCTCTATTCTTTCCATGTCTCCTTCTTAGGCTTTCCCTTCCTCCACCCATGCTTCAAAAGTTAGTGTTCCTCAATAGTCTACCCTGACCTGCTTACCCCATCATCTCTCCTTGAGTGAAAGCTTCCATTTTCATGGTTCCAAATACCAATTACATGCTGCAGACACTCACATCTATGTCTCCAGCTCAGCACACTCTCCCTTAAGCTTACGCTTCTGTTACCTATTCTCCTTTTTCCCCCACTCGACTGGGAATTCCTGAAGACAAGGACTATGTATTAGTCATCTTTGTATTGGGTTGGCCAAAAAGTGCCTCGGTTTTAAGTAAAAATAAAAGACGTTTTTCATTTTCACCAAGAACTTTATTGAACAATGTATTCACCCTTTTGTTCCACTACCTTCTGCCATTTTTCAAGCAACTTCATAATTCCATCTTCCCAAAACTGTTTATCTTTTTGAGCAAAGAACTGTTCCAGGTGCCTTTTACAGTCTTCTAGAGAATTGAAATTTTTTCCATTAAGAGAATCTTGTGAAGACTGAAATAAAAGGAAATCCGAAGGTGCAATGTCGGGCGAATATGGCAGATGAATCAGAACTTCCCAGCTAAACTAAAAGTTTTTGCCTGGTCATCAAAGAAACATGCGGTCTTGCATTGTCCTGATGAAAGATTATGCATTTTCTGTTGACTAATTCCAGACGCTTTTCGCCGACTGCTGCTTTCAGTTGGTCTAATTGGGAGCATTACTTGTTGGAATTAATCATTTGATTTTCCAGAGGAGCTCATAATAGAGGACTCTCTTCCAATCCCACCATATATACATCACCTTCTTTGGATGAAGACGGGCCTTTGGTGTGGTTGGTGGTGGTTCATTTCGCTTGCCCCACAATCTCTTCTGTTCCACATTATTGTACAGTATCCACTTTTCATTGCCTGTCACAATTTGTTTTAAAAACAGAACGTTTTCATTATGTTTAAGTAGAGAATCGCATGTGGAAGCGAGGGTCAAGAAGGTTTTTTTCGTTTAACTTATGTGGAACCCAAACATCAAAGCAATTAACATAACCAAGTTGGTGCAAATGATTTTCAATGCTTGATTTGGATATTTTGAGTATGTTGGCTATCTCCCGCGTGGTATAATGTTCACTATTCTCAATGAATGCCTCGATTTGATTGCTATCAACTTCAACTGGTCTACCCAACTGTGGAGCGTTGTCCAGCGAGAAATTTCTAGCACGAAACTTCGCAAACCACTTTTGACACGTTTGATCAGTCACAGCACCTTCTCCATATGCTGCACAAACCTTTTTTTTGCACAAATCTTTTTTTGCATTTCAGTTGCATTTTTACCTTTCTCAAAATAATAAAGCATAATATGCTGAAAATGTTGCTTTTTTCCTTCCATCTTTAATATTAAAATGGCTACACAAAAATTCACCAATTTTGATTAAGTCCTTTTTTTAAATGCACGCTGATATGACAGCTATCACATACAATCTATCAAAATTGTTTTGAATGAAGTTAAAGACAACTAAGTGCTACTAGAGCCATCTTATGGGAAAAACCAATCGAACCTTTTGGCCAACCCAATAAATCCAAGTGCCTATCACAAAAAAGCGCTTAATAGATATTTACTGAATAAAGACTATTTTGTTGAATTAAATAATGATGGTGGCTGATGACTTCAGCTTTTTATTTCCAGCTCTTTAACTATAAGACCCAAATCATAACATACTCAGGTAAGTATTACATTAAAAGATAAAACAGATTCCTTACCACGTGTTCTAGTTCTTCAAAAGTTTTACAGTTCAGCAAGGCTTTTAACAAGCACTCAGACATCTTCCCCTCCTTCTTAATTTTTTGTATTGTGTTATAAGCCTTCTTTGCAACAGCCCTGAAAATAGAAACTTTTATAATATACAAGACCTATATGTTAAAACTTTCTTTTTGAAGCTATATCAAACTTTAGGTAAGGTAAAAATAAATTTTTTCCCCCTCTGAAACATTTGAGAATAAGTTACCATTATCCCCAAGTACTTTAGTATGTATTTTCTATAAACAAGAATCTTCTCCTATAACCATCAAAAGCAGGTAATTAAAATTGGTATTAACATTGATATAATATTGATATATTCTAACCCTCAGATCTCATTTAAATCTCACCAATTGTTCTTATACATGTCCTTGATAGTGAATTCAGCTAAGAATGGGTTTTATGTAATTGCTATGTGTCTACAGTCTCCTTCAAGCTGAAACAGTATTTCAGTCTCTCCTTGATTTTCATAACCTTGATACTTTAGAATGTATTATTATTACAGCCTTTCATCCTATTTCATTACCTGTTACAATTTATAATTTCTGCCTAATAATGGTATTGCTAAAATGATGGGCAAAAGTTAGAGAGATGATAATATAAATTACTAAAAATGACTGATGGAAAAGAAAACTAAATCTACTTAAGAAAAAAAAGAAAGGCAGAAGACTATAAGTTAATGAGGAAGAATATGCAATCCTTAGATCACACCTCTGTGTCTTCTACATTCCTGGTAGCCCAAGACTGTTTTCAGACACTGAAGCCTACCAGGGTCATTTCAACAAAAGGCCAATGACGGGCTTCCCTGGTGGCGCAGTGGTTGAGAATCCGCCTGCCGATGCAGGAGACACGGGTTCGTGCCCTGGTCCGGGAGGATCCCACATGCCGCGGAGCGACTAAGCCCGTGAGCCATGGCCGCTGAGCCTGTGCGACCGGAGCCTGTGCTCCGCAAGGCCAATGACCTACTACTGGCTTGCATATAAGGGAGAGGAAAGGCATCTTTAGAGAAAATACAGGAAGTTTCTTACTATCCATAATCATAATCATTTTTTAATTCACTTTTTTAAGTGACCCTCAGTAAGAAATATATTTTACCTTGCAACTCAGTATACACACATATATAATTTCATATTTAATAAACAGTTATATAAACATATAATAGTTTCATGAAACAATATTTACCTTTACCACAGAAACTGCACTCATATTTTCTATTCTCTATTTCATTTTTGTTAAAGTGGTAATGACCTACTTAAAATTAGTTTCACTACTCATTTATGAGTAGCAATTAACAGGGTGAAAACCAATGTTCTAATTAAAGAAAAAGCTGAGCTCAAGAAAAATAGAGACCATACCTCATTACCAAAAAGAAATCTCTGTATGATATAAAAAGATCTTCTAAGTCCTAGTCAATGCCACCACTTACTTGGAGAAATAGTCCTCTACTAATATTTAATGTATTCCTCTATTAATAGATACCCAGAGAATGAACTCTATTTCTGCTAAAGTGTGTTTATAGAGAAAAAGAAAATAATAATGTTAATCTTGACATAAATCTCCTATTTGTCCCCCATCTAATCAAAAATTGGTAGAATACCTTTAATTTTTTTAAGTAAACTATTCTTGCTTGTTTGTGACACTTTCCCCAGTTTCAGATCCCAAAACCTTTAGGATTTTCTTCATTACTTTGCCTTCAACCAAACAGAACGCTTACTTCCAAATTTGCTAATTCCTGGACTTCTAGATGTGGCCTGTAGATGATTTTGTTTGACCTCAAAATTTTTTAAATAAAAATTCAGATTATCAGTTTTTCAAAAATAGGAAGATACAGCAATCTGGGTAGAGAACCCCACATGTTATAATCTGATGGAGATGAGTAGCAGCTGCTCCTCTTAGACAGGACTTGTGATTTCCAGTTTGCGTCCCTTTGTGCTTGATTATACTAGCCTGGCCCTGGCTGATCTGAATCTGAAACCACTTGAATAACTAGTCATTTATATTTCTGGGTTGGCTAATTGATTTTGCCTCTTGATGAAATATAACTTTCCACATATTAGCATTTAAATCTTCCTGGCACTAAAAGAAATTCAACAAAAGGGGTAGAAATGTTAGTGAGAGGCAAGTTCCTCCAAAATCACAGACGCTTATTGGGCTTGTTTTAAAATAACCCTTAGTGCTTTTAGAATGGCTTGATGGTAAGATTATATCCAATTTAAATCATATCCTTGTTGAAGAACACAAATAGCAACAACACAGCACTTGGCATGTAGGAGACATGCAATAAATAAATGAATGGTAAAGACTGTTTTAATAAACTCTACTGAATAATACAGTTAGTTTTATAGTCTTTATATGCTTATTTCTGAGTTATTACAATAAATCCAGAGGAATAACTTTTTTAAAGAGTGCTTTCCATTCTATAACCATACAAAACTCACAATCCACTAACATTAAATTACCATGCCCTATAAAAGAATAGATAAAGGAAATATACATATTTCCTACCAAACTCTATACAGCCAAAGAACTCTCCATGTAGGGACTTCACAGTATTAAGAAGACAGTTTTATGTAAGCTATTGAAGATTTAGACTGAAATGTATTTTTCTGAGTTACCTGCTGTTAGTTCTAATTTTGCCATTATGCAAAATCATTTCTGTGAGAGAAGATGACATTCAAACTCATAGGCACAGACTCTTAATAATGCAAACCACCTTTTGCAGATACATGCCCAAGCTATGCATGAACATACCAGCAGAGGGACTATGCACACCCCTAAATAAGTAAAATGGAGCTGGCTTCCTCTGTCAGAAGGGGACTATATCCAGATTACAATAAATCAAGAAAACAAAATATTGGAACTGTCGAAAGATACTATCACTCACTTCCTCACTGTTTCGCCTCATTGGCTCACACACTCTTTCCCCTTACACAAAGCTCATCCCTTCCCAGGCTTCTTACCGTAGCTCCTCTAGAGTTTGTTGAACTTCTCTCAAGGAATCAGCATCAAGGTTATTAATAAGCTCTTTTCGATAACGTATAATGAAGGGAATTGTGTTATCATCATTAAAGAGACGAATAATGTTGGCACAAACCCAAAGTTCAATATCAGTTCTCTCAGATAAAACCTGTAAATTAATATTTAGTGATTTAAAACTCTGAAAATTAAACATCTGTATTATAACATATGGCTTAAAATACAGCAATTAAATAATGTTCTCCAGCCACTTAGAAACAAACTGCTGTGGTTTTAAAAAAAGAAGAAAAGGAAATTGTATGAAATATATATATATATACTGACAATCATAGAATAGTCATTTCACTCATTCAATAAAATCCAATCGAAACTACTCTGTATTACCTGAATTCTACAGGGCTCAAATGAGATATTCATTTTTCATCTCTCAGATTGGCACCAAAGATCAAGGAGATGGTAACTCACTGTGCTGGCATAAGTGATGGGAAAAGGCACTTTCAACTATTGCTAGTGAGAAAGTACAATGGTAAAACCTCTGGAGGAAGAACAGCTTGGCAATATCTATCAAAATTTACAATGCATAAACTCTATGACCCACCAGTTACGCTTCTGGAAATTTGTTCTGATAAATTCATACCTCTGGAAAATGATATTATTTACAGTGATATTTTTTGAAGAATTTTTCCAGTATGGTAGAAATCAGCAAAAAACAGTCTACAATGGGGAACTGGTAAATAAATTATGATATGCCCGTGGAGCAGAATACCACTCCACTTACTCTTATATGAACGGATATGGAATGAGTTACAAGAACTTGGAACATGGCTTATTTTGGGGAAAGGTAACTGGTTGGCTTAGAGTTAGGGCAGGAAGATCCTTCTATATCTTTGGAATTTTGTATCATTCCCACATTCTACATATTCAAAATAATTATTTTTTAAAAAACAAGTCTACAGGTTTCAGCAAAAATGTACATGTAAGCAGAAAAGTTTAGAGAAGTCAGCCTGGAGAAGAGAAAGAATAAAATGTAATTTCAGTAACTGTTCTCAAAACCTAAGCCGATTTTTTTTAAAGTAAAGCGTGAAAGGCATAAGCTTTACTATTATTTCAATCCTGAGGCTCAAGATATGCCAAAAATATAAGAAAAAATTCAAAAATTATTAAAGCATTAACATGGTCAACTGCTTAACAAAATCAAGTTAATATATAAAATAGACTGAATTTCAAAACTACAGATGAAATAAATGGCTGAGCTCCAGAGACTACTGAGGATACCCTCATTCCTCTGTGCACTGTATATCCTAAGGCCTACATCTTATCGCCCATTCTGAGAATGCCAGCTTTACGTCTCCAGCCCTAGCTCTCTTCTGCATGAGCTCTGGACTCATTTAGCCAGCTACCTGACCTACCTCTTGAAATCCCATTAGGTATCTCAAACTTTGCATTCACAAAAGTGATTTCCCTCTCAAACTTCTTCCTCTTCCAGTTTTCCCCTTATTATGTCATACAAATACCAGTTCAGGCCTGAAAACTAGGAGTCTTCAACTCTTTTGACTCCTTTAACTCTTTTTTTTTTTCTTTGAGGTCATTTATACTTTAATAGAATTAGCAAAGAGTTTTTTTTTTAACGTCTTTATTGGAGTATAATTGCTTTACAATGGTGTGTTAGTTTCTGCTTTACAACAAAGTGAATCAGTTATACATATACATATGTTCCCATATCTCTTCCCTCTTGGGTCTCCCTCCCTCCCACCCCTCTAGGTGGTCACAAACCACCGGGCTGATCTCCCTGTGCCATGTGGCTGCTTCCCACTAGCTATCCACCCTACGTTTGGTAATGTCTATATGTCCATGCCACTCTCTCACTTCGTCCCAGCTTACCCTTCCTCCTCCCCATATCCTCAAGGCCATGCTCTAGTAGGTCTGTGTTTTATTCCCGTCCTACCCCTAGGCTCTTCATGACATTTTTTTTTCTTAGATTCCATATATATGTGTTAGCATACGGTATTTGTTTTTCTCCTTCTGACTTACTTCACTCTGTATGACAGACTCCAGGTCCATCCACCTCACTACATATAACTCAGTTTCGTTTCTTTTTATGGCTGAGTAATATTCTCCTTTAACTCTTAAATCTATCATAAGAATCAATCAACTCTAGTGGCAAAATATTTCTTTAGTCTATTACTGCTCTTCATTTCTGCCCTATAGCCCAGTCTAGTTCAAGCCAGGATTCGTGCAACTGCCTTTTACTATTCTTCTCGCATCCAAAGCAATCTCATCTATGTCAATTTCCATAAAACAACAAGAATTATCTTTCCAAAATCTCTATTGGATCATGTCACCTGACTAGTCAAAACCTTTCAATGATTTCCCATAGCATTTAGAATCCAAAGTCCTTACCATGACCCAAAAAACATGGTCTCCCTCTCCAACCTCATCTTATCCAGTCTTCCCCTCATTAGAAGCCAGCCCCAATGCGCTGCTCCTAGAACAATGTTCACTTCCTAGAACAAGCTGAGTTGCTTCCCTCTTCAGAGGCCTTCATGAGGCTGCTCCATCATGCAGAAATGCTCCTCTTGCTTGATATCATCCCTGACCCCTACAAAATCATGTTCATTAGTATTTTCTCTCTCAAACCTGTATCTCTTCTTGTTTCCTATTCCAGTTAACATTTCTACCACAGAAACCTTCGGGGATATTGTGCTTATCTCCCCCAACAATACCTCCCCACTATGCAGCAGCTTTGTGGTTGAAGAACACTTGACCTCAACTCCACCTCCACAGCATTTGTTCAGTAACCAGTTGTTTTAGAATTACAACAGCCAGAGTTTGGACAGAGAGATGAGTCCAGTCAGCAGGAAGCTCAAGATCTGGCTTAGAACTCTGGACCCAGGTACAACTTCTTCCTCGGGAGAAATATGGTTTATACAAGTAGAATCTTGAAGTTGGATGGCAGTGCTAAGAGAATTGTGGAGAGACTGTTGCAGTGCACTTAGGTAACTTTCCTGTTACCTAAGTCAATAAATCTTCTTTATTGCTTAAGCTAGTTCAAAATAGGTTTTCTCTTACTGCAACCAAAAGCATTCTAATCAATGTCCTCAGTTTCACTGTGTGTTCTCTATCTCACTCTTCTAATCTGTCACCAAGGAAGCAAACTGAACTTCTAAAATGTCTGTTCTTTCCCCTGAAGCTCCCTTTCTATTATCTTCTTTTATCTAAACCACAGAGCATTTTTTTTGTTCTCTATGCATTCCACCCAAACTTTCTGCATTACTACTGATTATACTTCTAAGACACATTTATAATAATTCCCTTATTTTTTTCCTCTTTTTCTTCTTTTGAACATAAGCTTCAATGACTCTTTCCTAACTACTAGTAAAAGTCCAACCATTGTAGCATAGTTTTAAAATCCTTGCCCAAGCTTACTCCCAAATTTCACTGTCCTCACAGAATAAACAATCTAGAACAGAAGATAAAACTTTAATATAAATAAGTACAAATAAAACAGAATATGCCAGGGAATAAGTGGTATAACGTCTTTAGAGAAGAGAATGATCTCCCTGGTGTAATCAAGGAAGGCTTGCTGTAGGGGCAGCATTTCAGCTGGCCCTTGAAAGGCCAGATTCTGAAAGACGGACATAAGACATGAAAATGACAAAAATGCTCATTATTTTGGAACTGAGTGATTGTTAGAACTCATGGGCTCCCACTATCCTAAAACTAGTTCAGTGATTGTTAACTAAAAGGGGTCCAAGATACCTAAGACTCTAGACCCGCATCTGAAGTGTACCAGGTCCTGACAAATCCAGAAGCATCATATGTGTTAAGAAAGTGTATACTGCTACTCATGAAAATTTGTTTCTTGAAATTAAGGATAATAAAACTACATACAAGCAGTCACAACTCTGGGGCCTCCAAATCATCCAATTTCTTCTGTCTTAATTTAGTCAAACATTTATTTTAGCTCATATTATATGCCAATAACCATACCAAGCCAGTAATAAAATGTAAAAACCAAATCCCTCTTGCCAAGAAGCTTATAAGCTAGAAAGAAGAAAGACAGTCAAGTAGACAGTTAAAATACAGTGTGATCTGTATTCTGACAGAAGCAAATACAGGCTCTTTGAGAGCACATAGGAGGAAGAAACATCTACCTCTGCAGAAATGGAGAAGCAACAAGGGAATGAAGGTATCTCAGGCAGCCAAATGAGGGCAGGAATTCTAGGAAGAGAGAAGAGCATATCAAAAGCCACTGATGAGGCACCACTGCACATTTAAAAAAATTTCTATGTTCAGTAATGCTAAAATGTACAAGGCGTATTGAGATGAGCGAGAAATGGAAAAGTGGATGGAGCTAGATGGTGAATTCTAAAAAAAGTTTGAACTTTATCCTATACTTAATATCAAGCCACTCAATGACTGATCTGCTCATTACTTGATTTCATTTGTTGAGTCAACCCCCCCCCCATAAACTCCCTTGACATTTTATGAGTCAATGAGATTTGGGGACTAGAGCAATGTGGTTCCCAAACCAGCAGCAGCATATGCATAATCAGGAAACTTGTTAGAAATGTAACTTCTTGAGCCCCACCCCAGATCAACTGAATCAGAACCTCTGGGGTGGGGCCCAGCATCTGTGTTTTAGACAGATGAGGCAAATGCCAAAGAAACAGCTAAGCATTAAAAGTAGAGATCAAACCTTAGGGATGGGCAGGGAACGACTAAAATTTTTACTTTTAAACTACTGCTTATTTCAACTATTACACTTATTACTTTAATAAGTTTTATAGTTAACTGGTGAATAGGAATGAGGGTAAAGTAAAAAGGAAGGCAGACTCGATATTTTTTTACCTCTAAGATTTAAATAGACAGACACTTTTTGTGACTGTTGTTGTTTTAAGCTAATACCTGTATAGGGCTTATTATGTCCTACACACTTTTACATATTCAATATTAACTCATTTTACAGATACAAAAACTGAGACCCAAAGAAGTTAAGTAAATTGCCCAAAGCCGCACAAGCTATATTTCCTTTTCAGAAATTTGATTTGTGTGCAAAGCAAGATGATTTTCTTCAGGCAAAAGAAAGTATCAATACAAATTAATCAAGTCGCCTTACTTTTCCTCCTGAATCCACCAACTGCGATGAGACATGGTGCCTTCATACTGTCCTCTACTATCTAAAACCTCCAACAAAATGGGCTTCTCCACAAGTGGCCTGAGAATTTCCTCCATCAAAATCTATATTCCCATTTCCTCAGTTAAGAAAGAAAACTGCTGGGTATCAACAGCTAAACTATTGCCTTAATCATCCAGGCAGCATTTTAAAAGAACTAGCATCTAAATTAAATGACAAATGAGTAGACTGAGAGAGAATTTTTTATTCAAAATCAAACCAGCAACTGGACACCTCCCTTCTAAAACAGTTTTGATTACTGCTCTTCTCTTTTCCCTTACCTATTCATTTTATTATACCACTTATTTTACCACACACATACGTTTCTTTAAAGACTGCAAAAGGAAAAACTATGCTGTTAGAAGTCAGAAGAGTGGTTTTAGGTGAGGGGATAGAGGATTGAAAAAGGGTATGAAGGGATTGTAGGGTGTTGGTAATGTTCTCTTTCTTGATCTGAAAGCTTGTTACATGGTAACAATTTTGAACATTCACGAGTTGCATATTTAAGTATAATTTTATATATATATATGCATATATGTATACATATATATATTTCAGAAAGTTTTTTAAGCCCATAATAAATACCATGAGCTAAATTATAAAAATAAAAAGGATCAATACAATTTCTTTTCCTTAATCCCTCCTGGAACACACAGGTTGACCTAACAGACGGTACATGCTTGTGTGTAGAAGTGCAGAGAGAAAGCCAACTCAGAGACACCTGCCTCCTTCCTGTCCCTCTTCCTCCCCCTATTCTTTCATCCCATGTTCTTCTTCACCTATATAATCCCACATCATCTTCTTGCAAGAATGGGGAAAATGGCTAATAAAGGGGTTTTTGCTTGCTTTTCCTCACTAATTTAGCAACATTACTAAGATATTCTATATGGCTACTCCACGCCCACCCCCCTCAAAATAAAGACACTACATAACAACAATCACCACTTGGGAGCATTTAATTTTCTCAAAAACTGCTTGTGGCTAGTCACGTCTTCAAATTCTTACAAAGGTTATGGTACTCACGATGTATTTGTGTAATAATAAAATATACTTTAACAAAAACTAGTTTCTAATGGCAACTATACATTTGTGGCTTGGGGGAAGGGCTGAAGTAGGTTGTTTCTCAAGGAGTCTGGTGATCACCAAACCTGATTAGGAAATAGACACAAAGTGTGTTTATATGTAAAGTCTACAAATAAATTATGTATTGACAATGTAGTTTTCCCTCCCCAAACAAGACAGTGATATTCCTGAAAAGTATCTGTGGACTTTTCAGATATGAGAAACACACTTTGAAGAGAAAAAACATTTAGAGGATCAAAGTGTCATGGTGGGCAGGGTCCATGGGGAACAGCACACAAAATGAAGGAAATATAAATGACATTTCCTTCATGTTCAATTAGTAATAATAATTCCTATACAATTAATTTCCATTGACTATTTCTTACGATGGGTGTGCTTGTCTTTCTTTGCAATTCCAAGCATTTTTTCTCCTCCTCCTTATTGAAAGTGATTTTTGACAGCTCAAACAAGCCTATACTTAGAATGTGGCACTCCTTGCTTGTGGGATGGGAGAAGCGGTTGCCTCAGCTGCCGCCCTCGCTAAGCACCCTGAGGACAGCTAGTACGCTCAGCATTTTCTAGATCGGTTTAGGGAAATTGCCTGGGGAACTTTAGGTGTGATTTACATGTTTGGGTTTTTTAAAAATTTAACCAGATACAGTCATCCTTGTCTAACCTAGTTCCTAGTTCCTAACTAGGAACTTGTTAGGACTTCCCCAAAGAACTTGGACATACATTTCATTTTGTGACAGATAGAATGCGTACCACAGGCATTTCACTGACTCTGGTCCTCACTCAAATGTTCAAATCCTTCCTGATTGTCTGACTTGGCATTGCTGACTCTTGCTCTTCTCAGCTCCTTTCCCCCTAACACCTGTCACTATTCTCAAACATGTATGGAAGCAGGAATGCAGTGCTAAGAGAATGATTCTCTCTCCTGCTTATAGAGAAAAAAAAGCATAGGACAGGGCTTCCCTGGTGGTGCAGTGGTTGGGGGTCCGCCTGCCGATGCGTGGGGTACGGGTTCGTGCCCTGGTCTGGGCGGATCCCGCGTGCCGCGGAGCGGCTGGGCCCGTGGGCTGTGGCCGCTGGGCCTGCGCGTCCGGAGCCTGTGCTCCGTGGCGGGAGAGGCCGCGGCAGTGAGGGGCCCGCGTACGGCAAAAAAAAAAAAAAAAAAAAAAAAAAAGTATAGGACAGGAAGTCCACATACACTAAAAGACTTGTCTGTCAAAGTAACTCAAGTTTAGACAAGGATGACTGTATCTGGTTAAAGTTTTTAAAAACCCAAACATGTAAATCACAAGCTAAAGTTCCCCAGGCAATTTCCCTAAACCGATCTAGAAAATGCCGAGCGTACTAGGTGTCCTCAGGGTGCTCAGCGAGGGCGGCAGCTGAGGCAACCGCTTTTCCCATCTCACAAGCAAGGAGTGCCACATTCTAAGTATAGGCTTGTTTGAGCTGTCAAAAATCACTTTCAATAAGGAGGAGGAGAAAAAATGCTTGGAATTGCAAAGAAAGACAAGCACACCCATATTACCCAAATAATATGGCCAAAGGCCATAAAAATAGTTCTAGGACCTGAAAACTCGCTTCCATTTGATATTCAAACAACACAACCATGGACACCGCTGCTACCGATTCACAAATGAAGCTGTTACTCCTGGCTGCTCTTCTTCTGCCACTCTCCCTCTGGCAGTTGGGAACCTGTTCTCTCCGTACACTTTTCCCTCCTCACAAGCTAAAACTAACGGTAAATGAATTGTGGAGCTGTCATCTTGCACCTTCAGTGAAGAAGCAGGGAAATCGGGTCTGCTGAGAGGAAATAACAACTCAGACAAACAGAGAAGGGGCAAAAAGGGATGATCATGAAACCCCTGAAAGAGAGAAAACTGAGAAAATGACTTCCTCAAGTCCTCAGTTTTCCAATTTTTGGTTCAAGGCCTTTAGGAGACTCAATCACACTTTGTCCCTTGCATCTTTGAAAGGGCCCCGGTCCTTGGTAATAAACTCTTTTCTGCTTAAGCTCATTAGAAGCAGGTTTCTATTACTTGTAACCAAGAGACAGCTGGCAAAGGTAGGGTCATTTTAATCTCTTTCTCTGTTACACAGATTAGGAGATAGGGGTGTGAAGCAAAGTTTCATAGAATAAGTAGCCCTTGACTTCCCTTTGTAAAACTTATTTCCACAGTTCAAGAGATTTCCTGGACTTTGAAACCCTCCTCTCTCCCTCCTTCCCTCCCTCCTGCTCAGGGTCAGCTACTAAAGGTAGATCTATGTCAACAGCAGAGGTAAGCTTAAAAGTAAAGAAGAGAAGGGAAGTGGGACATGCCCACCTGCCCCTGTAGGTCTGGACTGGAACCAAGGAGTCTGCCTGTTAAGAAAGCCTTTAGGGTGAATCTGATTCAGGCTGCCATGAACCAACCTTTGAAAGCAATTCTTTGTGGGCCTAAATGAAAAAAGAAAAAGAAGGCATAGAAAGGAACCTAATTATACTGTTTCTCCAGAAAACTCTGAACTGTTCGGGAACAAGAAGGAGAAGAAAGCTATGAGGCAACATTCTATTCCTTAATAAGTCAGAGACAAAAAATATCATAATTAAAAATTACTGGTGATGTTCAACTAATAGGTAATAGAAAAGGCAGCATGGATAAAAAGAAGTTCCTGGGAAAAACAGGTAACACACAGACAATCCCAGACTGAGAAGTAGTATTACCCAGCAGAGGCACCGAGCTCTAGAGCAGTAATTCACAGCAGAGGAAGGAGTACACATCAAATCACCATGGGACAAACAATAAGGAGGGAGGTTATCCCCATTTACACTGAGGGGCACTGCTATGATTAAGTCTGAACCGTTCCCAGAGTGTGTTGGGGCAGACAAAAGGTTGAGAATCACTGTTTAAGAGTCACTTTTCAGGTCTTCTCTACCATCCCCAAAGGCAGCCAAAGAAACTGGGAGAAATCCAATTTCTCCTGTAGTAAGAAATATAATTATGGCATCTGAAGTTAGAATTTGGATAAAATTTTCCTTTAAGAAATTACTGCACAAAAACAGAAATATAGATCAATGGAACAGGATAGAAAGCCCAGAGATAAACCCGCACACATATGGTCACCTTATCTTTGATAAAGGAGGCAAGAATATACAGTGGAGAAAAGACAGCCTCTTCAATAAGTGGTGCTGGGAAAACTGGACAGGTACATGTAAAAAGTATGAAATTAGAACACTCCCTAACACCATACACAAAAATAAACTCAAAATGGGTTAAAGACCTAAATGTAAGGCCAGACACTGTCAAACTCTTAGAGGAAAACATAGGCAGAACACTCTATGACATAAATCACAGCAAGATCCTTTTTGACCCACCTCCTAGAGAAATGGAAATAAAAACAAAAATAAACAAATGGGACCTAATGAAACTTAAAAGCTTTTGCACAGCAAAGGATACCATAAACAAGACCAAAAGACAACCCTCAGAATGGGAGAAAATAGTTGCAAATGAAGCAACTGACAAAGGACTAATCTCCAAAATTTATAAGCAACTCATGCAGCTCAGTAACAAAAAAACAAACAACCCAATCCAAAAATGGGCAGAAGACCTAAATAGACATTTCTCCAAAGAAGATATACAGATAGCCAACAAACACATGAAAGAATGCTCAACATCATTAATCATTAGAGAAATGCAAATCAAAACTACAATGACATATCATCTCACACTGGTCAGAATGGCCATCATCAAAAAATCTAGAAACAATAAATGCTGGAGAGGGTGTGTAGAAAAGGGGACACTCGTACTGTTGGTGGGAATGTAAATTGATACAGTCACTATGGAGAGCAGTATGGAGGTTCCTTAAAAAACTACAAATAGAACTACCATATGACCCAGCAATCCCACTACTGGGCATATACCCTGAGAAAACCATAATTCAAAAAGAGTCATGTACTAAAATGTTCATTGCAGCTCTATTTACAATAGCCAGGACATGGAAGCAACCTAAGTGTCCATCAACAGATGAATGGATAAAGAAGATGCAGCACATATATACAATGGAATATTACTCAGCCATAAAAAGAAATGAAACTGAGTTATCTGTAGTGAGGTGGATGGACCTGGAGTCTGTCACACAGAGTGAAGTAAGTCAGAAGGAGAAAAACAAACACCGTATGCTAACACATATATATGGAATCTAAGAAAAAAAAAAGTGTCATGAAGAGCCTAGGGGTAGGACGGGAATAAAACACAGACCTACTAGAGCATGGCCTTGAGGATATGGGGAGGAGGAAGGGTAAGCTGTGATGAAGTGAGTGAGTGGTATGGACATATATACACTACCAAACGTAGGGTGGATAGCTAGTGGGAAGCAGCCGCATGGCACAGGGAGATCAGCTAGGTGGTTTGTGACCACCTAGAGGGGTGGGATAGGGAGGGTGGGAGGGAGGGAGACGCAAGAGGGAAGAGATATGGGAACATATATATATGTATAACTGATTCACTTTGTTGTAAAGCAGAAACTAACACACCATTGTAAAGCAATTATACTCCAATAAAGATGTTAAAAAAAACCCTAAAACTAAATAAATAATCTCATGGACTGGAAAAAAAAAAGAAATTACTAGGCCTGTTCACAGTCTATTACATTACACTAAGAATTAAACAGATGTACTAATGGTCAATGACTTAATCACTTGCACTGCTTTTATAGGCAATACAGTCCAAGTGCAAAGCAAAAACTTAACAAGGAACTTAGGAGGGCCCAATCTGTTGATGCAATCTGTCTATATAGGACATGTTCACTAGAACACGAAGGCAGAGATCTACCTTGCCTGCGGTCACAGCTTTTAGCTAAAGAACTGATGACAATAAGCAATAATACCAAACTGCACACCCAGGAAAGGAACCAGTGGGCAAAGCCTCCAGAGACCACTGGCAAAAGTGAAAAGAGAACTGAAAACTTCCAGCCCTTCCCTAGTCCCATCCCAGTCAAAAAGAAAGGAATCAAACAAACTGAAGTGACAGAAAGAGGCTGCACATACCTGTACTATGTCCCAGTTCATTTCCACCTCCTCCTTAATATTGTTGGCATTTGCTGGAAACCTGACAGGCTGCCCCTGAGGACACATTTCTGTCTTCACTTTCTTCAAAGGGGACTGACTGCATGTGAAGTCGTCTTCACTCTCCTCCTTCTTGCACCCACCTTCCCACGTGGCGCTTGTGGACGGTGTCTCTGTGCTGTTACTCCCACTCTCTAAGCTGCTGGCTTTGTTGGTTTCTTCATCAGCTTTCAGCTTTTTGGTCCTCCGAGCTGAAGGTGACTGAGCTGAATTTTTCCGTTTCATCTTTGCTGTCTTCAGAGTCTGCACAGTCTCCAATTTATTTTTTCTGTCTTCCAAATCAACATCAACAATAGGCACAGAGCTATTCTATCAAATCATGAAGAGATCACACAAGAATTAGATGATAAAAACCAATGGCTCTGGAATATTATTCAGCAATGAAAAGGCACAAATTGTAGACATACACAATAATTTGGAAGAATCTCAAGGAAATTATTTTGAGTGGAGGGAAAACATCAATCTCAAAAAGTTACATACTATATGATTGCATTTATACAATATTCCTGAAAAAATTCGTGGTTATTGGAGGTCAGAGATGGGGGTGGAGGTTGGGAGAGGGGAGAGTATGACAATAAAAGGGCAATACTAGGGATCCTTGTGATAGGACTGTCCTGTGTGGTGGACACACAGACCTACACATATTGTAAAATTGCATAGAACTAAATATACACATATACATACACATATATAAATGAATACAAATAAAACTGGAGAAATCTAAATAAGATCAGCGGATTTTATCAATGTCAATATCCTGGCTGTGATATTTAACTATAGCTTTACAAGACGTGACCATAGGGGAAAATGTGATAAAGGATACATGATATCTCTCTGTATTATTTTTCACAACTGCAGGTGAAGGTTTAATTTTTTTAAATAAGTGGAGAATAGGTGTACACCTGGCAGAAAAACCAAGATTTAAAACTTGCAATCAAAAGTCAACACTTTAGAGGGAGAAGAGTTAACACTCACAGGTTCACAAAACTCAACATGCTACACCTGCCACCAGTTTATGCAGAAAGAGAACAGAAAGCATGGCAGGACAGCAGGGTAGTACCAGGCATTTTTCCTTAGTAAGAGGCTACACAGCAGTACATGCAGGTGTCCAAGGGCTACTCTCTGCACCACCCACCCCTCCCCCCAGGTGACAACTCAGGTGTGAAGCAATGACATCTGGCACTAATTTTGAGACTAGAGTAGTAAATAAGATACAGATCCTGCCCCGTGGAGTTCACAATTTTGCAAGCTAGCCTGTTTTTAGTTACCTAAGTGATGTAGATGGCACAAACGCAAACAAAAGAACTGCTCCCAAACTAAATTTCAGTCAATATTGAATTTTCTCTCCTATCAGATAATTTTCCATAATTACTGACTACTGAAAATACTGGGAAAAAAAAAAAAAGAAAATACTGGGAACTATAATAAAGAGCACACTCCTTCCATCCTACTGCCCACCCATCACCACCTAACCTGGAAATGATATATAATACATTAAATAGCGCTCCAAGTATTACATTTTTAATTGGAACATAATAGATAAGAACAGAGGTATAAAAATAGACTGCCTCCTCAAGTCCATAAGAGTTGATAAAAACCTGATCAAATTAATTGACATAGCTAAAGAATGTGTCAATCATACAGAGAGTTGTCAGCCCTAGAGGAACAGAAAAAGGAGAACTGTAGAAAGCATACGATCAGCATTCTAAGTAACATACAAAGAGGAAAGGTTAGCAAACAGATTCTGAGTAATTTGCTCCCAATGGTTAAGACAGCCCTCCTGTGAGATGGATACATCAGACTACCTTAGATTCATGCAGTTAAAACATTCAGTTCTCATTGTGACAAGCACAGTACCTCGCCCACAGAAGGCATTCAATAAACCCAAATGAATATTTATCTAATTCTCCTATTCTGAGCCCATGCTCATCAAGTAAATTTCTGATTATTATTTAATTCCCTACTTACTTCAGCCTCCAACGAGAGACAGTGCTAGTCATAAGAATTTAACTCCTTGCGACAGTTATATCATACTATTAATTATTAAACCAGCACTGTGGTTTTATACACCACACTTATGAGCATATGGTTGATGTAAAAACACCCACGAGAGATACATCGGTTCCTGAAATGCTGACAAAATCATGTTCTTGACTTAGAAACCCAGTTCCATTACTTACTATCTGTGATCCACGAGCAAGTCACTTAACATCTCTCCCCTTGGCTTTCTGGTCTATAAAATCAGGATAATTACAGCACCTGCCTCAAGGGACTGTTGTGAAGATTAAGTAATATCACGCAAATGCAGTGCTGAACATGTCACCTCGCTAACGGTGAGCAATCAAATATCTGCTGTTACCACCATCATTACCATGACTACCACACCCAGACTACCTCCCAGGAGAGGGAAAAGGAAGTAGATGAAGAAATAAAGAAAAAGTAAAATGACTAAAGGTGGGGGGTTTAAAGTAAGAGGAAAAAAAGAAAAGCCAGCAGTCAAAAATTAGACACTTAAAGGTATCTTCTCTGGAGTCTTCAGACAAAATTTACCTAGGGTCTCAGTGTTGTTCATAGACCCCTGAGACCCTTTCAGGGGGTCTGCAAGGTCACAACTATATTCATAATAATGCCAAGGCACTGTCTGACATTTCACTGATGGTGCAAGAGCAATGGTAGCAACAAAACAAGGCAGTGGCACCAAGCTGTACTAGCAATCACTGTTCCCTCCACTGTCACACACTTGCAATAAAACAATGTCAGCTTCACTTAAGAATAAAGCAGTAAAAGTTATTAATTTTTAAAATTTCAATCCTTGAAAGCACACCTTTTTCATAGTCTGTACTGAAATGTACATAAAGCACAAATGTACACATAAAGCACTTCTGCTGCAGGCTAATTCATACTGACATGCAGTGGTTGTCTCACAGTAAATCAATTAGTGAACCAGTATTTTCCAAATGACCAACACATAATGTTACAAAATCATGCATAGGTAAAAGAGCCATTCAAACAATACAGACCAATGGATTTTAATGTAATAGAACATAGTATGGTTACAGATTCCACAATGAAACCTTTTAAACTACCACTTACTGAGTTTTGGCATAGTATAAAATAATATCTACAATTATCTGAAAAGGCTGTTAAAACACCATTCCCTTTTCCAAATACACATCTGTGTGGAGGCTGGGATTTCTTTTTTATTTCAAATATCTTCTAGTAAATCAGACATTAAAGACATTTGCAAAAATGTAAAACAACGTCATTCTTATCGTTAATTTTCTTGTTGTTTGGGAAAAATATATATACTTATTTTTCATTAAAACATGTTATTTGCATTAACATGTAATAGGTTTATTATTATTTTTAAATTGATGGAATATTTTCTCCTTTTTAATTTCTAGTATGGTAAATATTTACAGATATAACCCACCTAAGCAAAAGTTCCCTGGGGTCCTCAGTAAGTTCTAAAAGTGTAAAGGAGTCCAAAGACCAAAAATTTTGAGAAAAGTGAATCCAAACATGTTTAGATCAAAACACAGATCAAAAACATATGGAAAGGGCTTCCCTGGTGGTGCAGTGGTTGAGAATCCACCTGCCAATGCAGGGGACACAGGTTCGAGCCCTGGTCTGGGAAGAGCCCACATGCCGCGGAGCAACTAAGCCCGTGCGCCACAACTACTGAGCCTGCGCCCTAGAGCCCATGAGCCACAACTACTGAAGCTCATGCACCGAGAGCCCATGCTTCACAGCAAGAGAAAGCACTGCAATGAGAAGTCCACGCACCACAACAAATAGCCTCACTCGCTGCAACTAGAGAAAGCCTGTGTGCAGCAACGAAGACTCAACGCAGCCAAAAATAAAATAAATAAATAAACAAACAAAAATATGGAAATAACTCTCCATTTTTAAAGCTTCTAAGATTCTACAGCCTTCCTCAGTGACATACTCAAGTTTAATAAACCATGAAAATATTTTTCCTCTTTATATTTAACCTGAATCTTTGACACACTGAAAAATCACAGTTCATTATCTTTTGCCTTCATGGGTTTTTTAATCACTCTTAACACTTCAAATGGTAATTATGTAGCCTATAACTAAACCCAGAACTCCAGGAAGAATCTGACCATTCTTCTTTTTGCTATCTCTGAAAGTCATAAACTGTCTAAATCAAAAAAGTGGCTCATTGTAAATATCTTTACTAGTTGAATCAGTCAACAGGCCTTGGCCTTGACCTTGTGATATATTGTATGAGCGTGACAGATAGCTGGAAAGGGATATGGAGTCAAGGGAAGGCTTCTTAAAAGTTAGATGTAAAAGAGCATTTTATACTCTGTAGCAATTGAGGAAGAAAAGTTGACAAGAGAAAAGAAAGGAGATGACAGAGGGAACAGAGACCTAGCACAAGAGTGGATGACATCTTAAGCCCAAGTGGTGAACCAATCCTTGGTAGGAGGAATGACATTTCCTCCATGGCAATAGGACAGAAGGTGAACACAAATATAGATAGCTTGGTCGTGAGAAGACTGGAAACTTCCTATATTCTCAAATAAATAAAAGGCTGAGAGAAGAGAAAGGAATTTAGGAAGTTTAAGAAAAGAGAAAAAGGTGGAAAAACAAACCTGCTGAAGAAAAATGAGGTTACCAGGTATTTCTGATGCAATTTTGAGGTCTGAGATTATGAATCTAAAGTAAAACAGATTAGGTCACTGGAGAGACTGTTTCCCTCAATGGTTAGCTGCTCAGTGCAGGCAGGAGAGGCTATGGTTCACCCAGTGCTGGGGTTTAATCAGCCATGTAGGATCGAATAAAAGAAGGACAAAATGGTGAGTCTATTCAATAAAAAGTGATTATGTAATCTAGGCTAGATTAGGTAAGAAAAGAAAAGCGCTGATGGACAGTGACAGAGCCCTAGAGTCAAAGAATTAAGTAATGGATCTCAACTCTGGCTGTACATAAAAATCACATGAGGAGTTTTAAGAAAGTAATAACACTGGTGCCAAGGCCTACCTCCAGAATTCTTTCCAGATTTAATTGGTTTGGAAAAGGGGCCTAGGCATTGGGTTTTTTTTTTCAAGTTCCCTAGGCTGAGAACTACTGATGAGAAGTTGTGATAAATTTGCAAAATTGCGGCAGTAAGGGCACCTGAGCAAGTAAGCTGGAAAAACAGGAAATGGTGAGCTGATGGTACAAAAGTGAGATAGGAGGAAAAGAAATGTCAGCGGTAGCACAGCTTCTGGTCATGACAAGATTCAGGTTGAGCTCACGAGAGGTGTGGTGAAGGCAGAGAAGAAGAAAAAAGGCACTGGAGGTGGGGAGGTTAAAGAACCAGGAACACAGGGTATTAGAAGGCTCATCCAAGTAGAGGTGGGTACCACTGAGAATAGTGACAGAAGATGCAGAGAGGAAGATACAAAGCAGGAGCTAAAGTCTTCAAAGAATGAAGAGGAATGGCCAGTGGATTGGCAAATTACAGCAACATGGAGAGGAAGAGACTGAGTAATGATGGATTTTGTCTACACTGTTTGCTAACAATAGATTTTAAAATTATTAAGAGGCTACCAATTCTATCTCCACCCAAAACCAATTCTAGCTCCATGTAATTAGGGTTTTCAATTAGTTTGTTCGGTGGTAGTTACACAAGAACTAGATGCCAATGAAATGAAATAGTCTAACACGCTCCATGTGCTTTGATTGAGCCAGAAAACTTGTGGAATATCTCTTAAGTGAGAAACTTCCCATGTGAATTTCCTTTTTCCCTTTAAAAGAAATATACATATACCAAGCACCAAGGGAAGGATCAAGAAGTCACCATGACAAGGGTTCTTAAGCTGTATGCTCTTGAACCATACTTTAAAACTTATGTGTACATTTTACTGAAGAGAATGTTCATAACTATAATCAAATTCTCAAAGGGATTGTGACCCCAATGCAAAGAACCCCGGAACTAAGAGATATTTCCTAATTAGGCAGTCAAGCTACTTTTAAGTGCAGCTGTGCCATGCTCAACGAAAAACCTCCAAATTCTATCAACAAGTCAATACTTTCTCAGCTATAGGTAAAGCCTACCCACCCACCCACTAAAAGTGTGTTCAGTGAAAAGCTTGCATGCAAAGATGAAGAAACAGAGGTGCTGGCTGACAGGAGAAAAGATTGATTCAAATGCCCTACCCAAGGGCACAGCAAGGTACAATGTAATGTCCCCTCTATACACGATAAATGCGTCCCTGGGAAGTCAGGCATCCACTGCATATTAAAAGAGTATTCTTCTAAATGAACTAGTGAAGCTGTTATTTAAAGGAATACCACAGTGAATTATTTTGGAAATGCATAATCCTTTCAGTACTGCAACAGAGCCTATAATTTATTGTTGTTGGTTTTTTTTAATCCAGATTGGTGTAGCTACAGTGTTTGCTTACAGCAAGATATACATATGTGCCAGCTGATAAATCTTCCTTCTGCTCCAACACGGTGGATCTGATGGTAAATACTATTAAGGCCCCTGGCAGAAGGCACCATTGCCCTGCAGTTTTTGCCATTTACCTGCTTTGTCCTAGTCCATGTAAGGAGAAAGTAGCATCACTAATTAGGAAGGCATGGCAGTGTTCCCTCTATCCAGCTAAAGCACCTACCAGCTCTTCCTTAACAGCCACACCTTCTGAGCCATCTTTGGTCTGTAGGGTATTCTTCTTCACCCGTGGAGCCCTCTTCGGTTTGTATTCCTTGGAAACAGGCACCTTACGGCTTCTGGGGACTTTCTTTTGGGGCTCCCAGGCACTATCCTCCTTGTCATCTTCAGAGGCAGATGATCTAAAAGTAAAACAATAGAAAAATTTCCAGAAAAAATGAAGCCAAATGTTAAAGGTGAAAAAAAGATATATGCTTCTTGAAAAAAGAATAAGGTAGAAGGTGTTTAATATAAAATGGAGTGATGTGAACACAGAATATGAAGAGATGTTGCTAACAACTGAAACAAGAGAGTTGACCAGGAATACCCTCCAATACATTATAAATCACAGGTCTCCCTCCGTTCTCCTCTCACCTAACCAACACAGACACCTGTACACTCAAAACATAGGAAATCATGTACTACCTTAAGTAATAAGTGGGTCATGTCACACCACAGTCATAGTGAGGTTTTCCATTTTTAAACAATGTCTAAAGACATTTTTGATTGTCCCAAATGAGGTGGGGGAGGGGATGCTATTGGCAACTAATGGGTAGAGACCAGGGATGCTACTAAACATCCTACAATGTAAAGAACAGTCCCTGTACCAAAGAATTATCTGGTCAATAGTGCTGAAGTTGGGAAACTGGGCTCTAAAGCAATATAACAAACTTCACTGCCCTCATGGACTTTATATTCTAGTGTATATATTATATTTTATATTTAGTTGGTCACTTTCTCCTTGTTCAATAGTTTACCACCAACACCTAAACACAGGCTGGGACACAGCATGAGTTCAATAAGTTACATAAATGAATGAAAAAGACACAGCCTTCTTCAACACAAATGACTTCAGAAGTTAGTAAATGACAGAATGCATCTCCTTAAAATACACATCATTCTCCCACCCCATATGAAACCAATATGCTTACAACTCAGAGAAGGAAGAGAATTCATCTTTGGATACCACAGTCTGGACCTTTACTTTTGCTCTTCTTGGCAATGATGACATCTGAAAGAAGAAATACAACATGAAATCAGTATGATTTAAATCACTGATCACTTATTTTGTCTACAAAATGATGTGCCATTCAAAACTAACACTCCAATACCTCTGCTGCTAGAAAATGCCATAGGGGAGAAAAATGACAATCATTCACAAGCCTAAACACTTGTTTCCCCTCCTATGTGGCTGCCAATTATAAGGGCAGCTAACAGCCTTCCCATGGTTTCAAAAGCCTGATGAGTATGGGCCATCTCTGGAAACATATAAGTTCCTGTAGGGTGAGAATTCTTCATTTTTAGAATTATATGCTTGCATATACTGCAAGTATTATTTGATAATTTATCAGACAGCAAATTATAAAGTCCTTTATTAAAATAAATACCTTCCTTCTTCTTTATCTTCTTACAGTATAAGTAGAGGCCCATCTACAAAGTTGGCAGTCAAATAAGCGATGCTGATTGACTGAATAAGGAGTCAGGCTATTCCTAAAACAAGATAATCTAGTCCCTTAAAATAAAAGCTCACAATTTTTAAGTAAAATAATTAATTACAAATGCCACTAGAAAATATTTCCCAAATTCAAAGGCCCAGCTCTTAAAAAAAAAAAAAGGACTCAAATAACCAGAGACATCATACAATACAGGAAGTAAACAAATTTACTTCAGCTGATAAATTTTATTACCTAAAGACTGTATGTCAAACCATAAAAACTACAGTAGACTCTGACATGCTTGTAAACCTTTAAACAAGTTCCTAAGCCAGTCATATGTTATAATGCCTCCGTTCTAACTTCCACTTGGAGAAGGAACAAACACCTCACAGAAATACCAAAGTGGTTGTCACAAAAGGGAACATGTCCCCCTGGCAGCTATAGCTCAACTCAGTCCAGTGGGTGCAGAACTACTGGATAGGAGAGTGCCCAGAGGGAACCAGGACAACAAAAGAAGTAGACAGGATATTCTTCTATCTTTTCCTTCACCGCCTTTTCTGAATTTTATGTTTATCAAGGTCATCATTCCTCAAATAAGTGCTCCTCGATACTGATCATAAAGGAACAGATGGAGGTTTATTCTCTGGAGAAGGTAAAACAAGTCTCTAGACTAGAGGACATGAAGTACAGTTGTGGACATGGGAACCATACAGGCTGAACGTTAAACAGAGATTCCCAGCTCCTTTCCCCCACTATGCTCCTAAAAAAGCTGCCAGTCAGATTCCTACCCTCTAGGGAGGAGCATGGGAAGATTCTTCTTTGGAGAATCTGACCAGCCCAAGAATAAAAAACTGAAAGTGCTAAGCTCCTCGACAAACAACCCAACCAGATCATCCACTCCCATCACCCCCTTCTACATTATACCTGAATTCAGAACTTTCCCACACAGAGCACCATGCACCAATTCTAATTCCACACATCAGCTTTAACAGAAATGTGTTATAAATAGGGGTAGACAAATCCTTGGGAAGCTCATAAAATTTTAATTAACCACTGGAGAAGACTTTCCTAAAACAAATATTTCCAAATGCTCCTTTATCAGGCAACCTGGAGGCAATGCTGCCATTAAAAGAGGTGAAATTGTCTTTTGACAAGTAGAAAAAAAATTTGAATTTGAAAAAGGAGGTGGGAAAGGAGAATATGCATGAACACATAGGCCTATTTCAGGCAAATCAGTTTTAGAAAGAGTATATACAGAAGGTAAGGACTTAGAAATTCTTTCTTAAAAACTGTGTACCTATCTAGGTATACTCCCAAGGGTATGTATATACTCCCAGGGGTATCCATACTCCAGTTTTACCACCAATGTTCTGGGAACTGTTTGTCCATCTCCAATCCTCCCATGTTCTCTTATTTCCTATCATAGGATTTGTAGATTAACCAAAATTTAATCCATTTCCATGGTTTTAAATACTTGTATCACCTACTTACTAACAAACCTAATACCTCCATCACAAATCTTACCTCTGAGATTCAGATTTACATAATAAACTGACTGCCTATGAAACTATTTAGATGCTTCACAGTTATCTAAAGTTTAACATATCCACAATGGAACTCCTGACAACCTATTCCTTGTCCTAAAACCCATTTGGACCTCAATCTTTCCCACCTTTGTAAATGGCACCACCATCCACCTAAGATGAATGGTTTTTTGCCAAGTCAGAACGTTGGAAAAATTTTAACAGCTTCATTGAGCTATAACTGAAATACAATAAATTGTTCGTGTTTAAAGTGTACAGATTTGATAAGTTTTGACATATGTATACTTATCTCCACAATCAAGATACTGAACATAACCATCATCCTCTAAAGTTTCACTTGCTAAACCAAAACCTTGCAAATCTGTTATTTCTTTCATCTCCCACATCTAATCTGTATGTAAGTCACATAAATTCTGCCTCCAAAATGTATCTTAAATCTTGATGATCTCCAGTAAGGCTCCAGTCCCAAACGCTTCTCACCTGGACTACTGTAATAGCCTCTTAACTGGCCTCCCTGCTTCCACTCCTGCTCCTAAAACCCATCCTCCACAAATCCATTCAATCTAACATTTAGAAAATGCTTTAAAACCATTCAATGATTCCTATTCCATCCCCCACTTGAGTCAAATCATATTTTTTTACCATAGCCTTCTAGAACGCCTTAAAGAAGTGACCACTGCCTACCTTTCTAACCACATTTACCACTCCCTGTAGCTCCTCAGCCATAGTCACAACATTCTTTCAGTCCGTGTAACAAGCGTGATCATTCCCCACCCCAGGTTCCCTCTGCCGGGAGCACTATTCGCCCTGCTCATCAATAGGCTGGCTCCTTCTCAGCGCTTAGATCTCAGTATTTTAGGCCTAACATGCATTTCTCAGATAAAATATTATTATAGGACCCTATTTACTTCCTTTATACAGTACTATTAACATAATCTATAATTATCCTTGTTTATTGTCTGCATTCCCCACTTTTACTTCATGGCGGTAAGCAGCATAAAGTTTGAAGAAACCACATTTGTCTTTTTCACTTCTGTATCAAACGGAGCCTGGCACTTAATAGCTGCTATATAACTATTTTTAAATGAACATAAGAATATATGTATAAAAAGTCTCTACACAGAAATATACATTTTTTTCCCCAGCACTATTAGGCAACATCACACATGGCACTCATTGCTTTCTTGAAAAAGTGATGGTACAAGGGAACATCCCTAATGTTAGTGGCTTGAGATTTTCACTCCTCCAAGCTCTCTTATCTCTGTGGGTACGAAAGCCGACTCAGAATCAATAACTTGGAGGTTGCTATGATGTTACTGAAAGGAGGCACCAAGCCAGGGCAAGTGAAAAGCAGGGGAGGGGCTGGAAAGACCTGCACACACACAAATATTACATTAAAACTGTAAAAACAACAATTAGATAACTTAAAGGAAAACGGGGGGAACAATTTTTTAAGAGGCACCTAAAGAAGTTTCCCTGTGTACCAACAAAAGTCTTTGGAATGTCAGCACAGACCCCTAACTAAGTAATAAAAATAAAATACTAGAGCTGGAAAGAGCCTCAGAAGTCAGACAGTGCTGCTCTTTTCTTTTATGAATAAGAAGCCTGAGATCCAGTGAAGTGATACGGTTTACTCAGAGAAGTTCTATGTGGCATAAGGACCAGACGCAGAGAGCCAAACACAAAGCCTAGGCTCGTTTCCCATTGCACATACATTGTATTTATCACATGCTGGCGAATGGGAGGCTCGAGAAGAGGTGCCTGGAGTGTTCCCATTCGTTCCTTTCCTCAACAGTTATTCAGTACCTCCTAAGCGCCAGGCACACTGAGGATGCAGCTGATTCTGCCAGGGCCATGATCTGATAGTGAAAGGGGCGCTTCCTCCCCCATCTCCGATCATTTGAGGATTGAAAACAACCTAGGTCTGCCCGGGCTTTCCCACGTCTGCCCCTATGCGCTAAGAGCTTGTCTGAGAAGACGCGCCAGGTGACAAGCGGCAGGTAGGAGGGGTTTTCGAGGGTACGGTATGAGATACAGACTGCAGACAGTAAAATGTAATGAAACTTCTCACTTTAAAAAGGGATGTTATTTCCCAAATGAGCGCTCAGAACTTTCTTAATGGCCCCCAAAATAGCGGAGCCCGGGCGGCGGGCTCCCGCGAGCCCGCAAGAAGACCGCCAAGGAGGACGCTAGCTCACCTTCCCGCCCGGCGTGTCAGAAGGCCCGGGATTCTGTGTGCGACCACATCTTCCGGTTCCCGCCGGAAGTTTTTCAATCGCCGGAAGTCCCGCCTGGCTTTTCCCTGACTCGCCGCATAGGCGCGCAGCTCCTGGAGCGGGGTGGAGCCGAGCCAAGCGGAGGCAGAACTAGAGCGAGGATCCCGTGGGACCATCTCGTGGGCTGGGGGCGGAGCTCCATTTACCTACATCCGGCGGAGCGTGTGGTGAGGTACTTGCTGAGGTCGACGGCTTCCCTGTTTTTTTCTTTATCTTCTGTTAATCCGCTTTCCTTGTATTTTCTTCACTTTTAAGTTTAATCAAGAATGTTTCTGTTTATTGCATTATTTGTAATTTGCAAATGTGGAAAAAGGAAAAAAAGTCAAGCTTTATTCTTTCTAACGTCAATTTTAAATGTCAGTTATTAACTTCCCGAAGGGTGTTTCCTAAACCCTGAGATAAGGGTTTGCTCGAGGCTATGGAACTATCCCAGTTTTGCCTCTTCTGTTAAGCCCTCACGTAGCCCCTGAGGTTTATGAGAGAGTTTAGCCCTAGAGTCATTACTGTCTTACATTGGTGTCTCAGGCAGCTTGGGGGAGGCTGCCATCAAGATGTCGGAATAGGACAGGGGAGATCACCTCCTTTCACAGGTACATCAAAAATACATCTGCATCTGGAACAATTCGCACAGAATACCTGCTGAACGCTGGCAAAATAGCTCAAACACCCCAAATCACAAGAAAGATCTCCATATGACCAGGTAGGACAAAAGGAAAAAAAAAAAAGGAATCTCAGGCAGCTTGGTACATTGCCAAGCACACTGATTGGGAAACCCGGTTTTCTCAGGAACTTCCTCGTGCTCTGGGCAAATACTTTATGACTTTGGATTTATTTCCACGGCTTACCCCTCCATCTCACTCCTTACCTGATAAGGTACCCCGCACATATTGGGGTGAATATTCACTGAATTAATTTACTTGAGGCAAATGCAGGTCCCAGTTACCTAACCTTTTGGGGAAGAATGGAAAAATCTATTTCATTTTTAGATTCTTGGAAAGTGCTGTGTCTTAAATCCTGATAACCTAGTAACCTAGGTGAGCTATCCTCCATATTTCAGCAGTTCCATTTCCCTTACCATAAAACACAAAAATAGCTCCTACTTATTTTGATGAGGCCAAGTATCTCAACCCCACTTCCATATTCTAAGCCCCACTTTTTTTTCACTAACAGAATTTAAAAGCTATTATAAAGGGCTCCCCAACAATTCTTCTTTCACTTTCGCTTTAATATATTTTCTCAAAATAAGTTCTCATTACAAATGAAAAATGACTTGTTTTTTGGTGTTGTGTTTTTTACAAAGTACATTAAACTCTAAGCGCCAAAGAAATTAGATTGTAAAATTAGGGAAATAAGTCTGCTGTTAGTCTAGATTAGAATTTAGCAAATCAAAACCCCATGGATTCGTCTTAGAAGACTCTAAAGAGCAGCTTCCCATGCTACTGAATCATTTCCAGGAACTCTAAAGTGCTGCTGAAGAGCTGAGCAAGCTATTGAAATGACCGTTTGGGTGCTACAGATTCACCCACAGTGAACATAAATTTTATTGGCTAATTTTTGCAATGGGGAGGAAAACAGGACTCCTTAACCTTATTAAGGTCTCTTCGTCTATATCTAAGATCCTAGGTGATAAGGATCCATTTCTGAGATTGATTAGGGATTTGTTTTGTCTTTCTTAATTTGCAGCCTTATGTTGCATTTTGCAATGGTTCCAGTAGATCTGGAACTCTGCTGCAATCACAGTCTGCTCCACAATTTCTAGTTCTGAAAGAATTCTAGAGAACACATTATAGTTCGGGATATGGGGAAGTGAAACCAGGTCATAATAATCAACAACAACAATTTACAATTTATCATTCAGGCTCGGACGCGCAGGCTCAGCGGCCGTGGCTCACGGAGCCAGCTGCTCCGCGGCATGTGGAATCTTCCCGGATCGGGGCACGAACCCATGTCCCCTGCATTGGCTAGCGGACTCTCAACCACTGCGCCACCAGGGAAGCCCAGCCCTCATTCACCTACTTTTGATGTCGAATTGTGCTACATAGGTTTAAGGTACAGGTGGGTCAAGTTTCACCAATATTCTACAAAATCTTTTGACAAAATTCCTGTCCTGAAAGAATTTTCAAACAAGACTGGGGACTAGATACAGCTAAAAGAGACAGAGACCCAGACCAGACAGTCTAGATTCAAGGGCTAGGTTGTACATGGGAGTAGCCACATTACCAGTGAGAACAAGAGTAGGGCCTGGCCAGTGTAGTGTTGGACCTTGATTCCCATCTCCTCTACCAGGGAGAATTGTCTTTCAACTGGACAAAAAAAAAAAAGATTACTAAGCTAAAGTAAATAACCTAGTGAGGTTTTAGACACCAGACATCTGGGGAAAATAAAAGCTAGGGTAGTATCCTCCAGAATTAATGTAGGTGATGACCTACTCCAAAGGCAAGTAAGATTGTCCAGAACATATTTCCCTTGGAATTTTGCAAGAAGGCTATTCCCACTAAAAGATGTCAAAGGAAATTTGTAATCACTAAGTATAAACCAGACTCCACGGCAAAAACTGCCTTTTCTCTCTAGAACCTTGCCCAGTCTGTTGTTTACCTTTGGATCTTAAGTGCTGAATTCTAAGAAATTCATGGGTTTAGACTTACAGCCTGGAATAATCGGAACACCAGCCTGAGACTAATGCAGTAGAGTTTGGGAGTAATGAAAACATGTTTTGGATTTTCTTGGAGGTTATTTATTTTATTGCTCCAAAGCAAACAGCTCTTTGTATGCTATTCATTGGTATGTATTACTGTAATAATAATAGTAATAACACAGTCATTCCTCATCTACCACTTGCCAAGCGCTAAATTAATGTTTTTACATGTATTTGTGTATTTAACTCATATCAGCTCAGTGAGATATTGCTATTATCCTCTTTTTATGAAATGAGAAAGCCAAGATATAGATAAGCTAAATAACTCTTCCAAAGTCACATCAACTATTAAATTGCAGATCTGGGATTCAAACCCAGTGATCTGCCTTACTCCAAATCTAGAACTCTTAAAGGCATCCATATACTACCACCAACTTGAAGCAAGTTCTTTTCTTTCTCCATTATGGTGGCCAGTGTAAGACTCGAAATCCTTGAGATGCTCAAGAGCAATTGAATCTCTAAATGTACTAAATAAAGTACTATCTACCCACCTAAAACACAGCAAGGACATTTTCCCTATTGACTTCAAACTAATGTATGTTCCATGAGAACAAAAATTTTTAATATAGATGCAACTGTTTCACCCACTAAATTGTAAGATATTTGGATCTAAGTCCTGGAACTAAGTCTTAATCACTTTGGTCTCCCCTTCTCCAATTTCTCCTTCCACCCACACAGTGTCTGATAATACATTACAAATAATACGTACTTGATAAAATAGTAGACTAGCTCTTGGACCCAAGAATGTGCCTGGAATAAAGAAAAATCCTTCCTTGTACTAGAAAAGTAATCCAAAGCTCCTGCCACACAGAAGGGGATTACCATTTTAAAAATCAAGTGTACTTTTGGAAATTCAAACATTTTGTCACTTAAGAGTCAATCACTTAGCAAAGGCAAAAAAGTCTTTCAGATTAGAGGATGTACAAATTGAAACTGAGCCCTATCTCATAAATGTGTGTGTTACCTCTTGCCCATCCACTTTCCCACTATCAGAAGCTCTCATTCCTAAACACTAAAACTCATTGGCTTCAATGAGCTTCTCTCAATAACTCAGCCAGGAATATGGAGGATTTTCTGCAAAATCTAAGACATTGGGAAGCAGAGAGGGGACTTCCTCTGTTTCCCAAATGAGAAAGGGGTTTCTTGTCAAGTGAGGTGGACTAGGCTGGTAGATGAGTTCCCAAACTTAGACTTCCCTGTTGCTCTTTCATTCTGGCTAGGAACAGCAGCATAATTCCGGAGTGCTAGTCTAGTACTGAGGACAACGCTCTAACCCAGAGTGAGTTTGTCAGTCTTTCGTGTAAAAGAAAAAAGATTCAAGGGATTAAAATCTTGAGTTTTGAAAAATATTGAATGGATCTTGAGAAGGCATCAGTTAAGAGTGAGGAAATTAATTGTACAGATTTTTCAAGGAAATGGGATATTCATGCATCATTCAAAAGGATTATACACATTTAAATTTATCTTACGTGAAGTAAAATTGTGGGATTTACATATCGAGCTAGAATATAATTTTAATCTTTCGCTGAAAACTGAAATTTGCAGTGTTTTGTCCACTTAATCTTTTACAAATCCTCAAAGTATTTTTGTAATGAATGTAATTAAAAGCAATATTAAGGGGGAAAAAAGTCTGAATCATTGACAAACTACTATATCTATTGCATGGCCCACTGTTCCACTTATCATCTGCCTGGCGAATTCACTGGCTCAATCACTGGCACTCAATCAGTTGCACTCATGAGCAGACATATTGCAAAATTTTCTCCTGGTGAGTTTCTCATCCTCAAGTAAGTGTCCAGGGACCACTTCAAAGGCCTAAAACATCCATTGAATAGCCTGAGATCCAGGCATAGACACCCCAGAGAGCTCATTAGGATTCTAATGATGGCATGGCTGGTTGAGTTGCAGGGAAGGAATGAAAGGCAGTATAGTGGGACCAGATTTATTTTGTTCATCACCACAGGGAGCCATGTCTGAAGACTCTATACATCAGAAGTAGTAGTTTGTTTGCAGTACCTTGAGTCCAGTCTTCCAGCTTAATAAACTGGAACTACCTGCAAGGTGCTTGTTTGAAACACTCATCCAGAACCCTATAGTCAGAGTTTTAATACTAGGAGCTTCACACACTAGCTGGAATTCAAATTTAGAAAAGCATCATGTGTCAAATCAGTCTATGTCCAAGTTTGTGTGTACTTATGTTTTTAAGTCAAGTTTATTGAGTATAATTTACATAGAGTAAAACTCAACTTTTTTATTCTGACAAACACATACAGGCATGGAACACAACCACAATCAAAATATAAAACATTTCCATCACCTAAGGAAAAAAAAAATGCCCCTGTGTAGTCAACCTCCTCCCCTATGCCAGCCCCCTGGCAACCATTCATTGTTCTCTGTCCCAATAATTCCATCTTTTCCAGATTATCATGTAAACAAAATCACACACCATTGTAGCCATTTGAGTCTTTTTTTTCCCCACTTAGTAGAAGGCATTTTAGATGAATCCATGTTGTTGCATGTTTCAGTAGTTTGTTTCTTTCTATTGCCAGTTAGCATTCCATTGTGTGAATGTTTGTTTAGCCATTCTGCAACTGATGGACATTTAGGTGTTTTCTTTCCACTTTTTGGCTCTCCTTAACAATGCTGCTATGAAAACTCACAAGTTTTTGTGTGGACCTGTGTTTTCATTTCTCTTGCTAAATAAATACCTAGGAAAAGGATTGCTGAGTCACATGGTGAGTGTTTAGCTTTATAAGAAACTACTAAATTGTTTTCAAAAGTGGCTGTACCATTTTGCATTCCCACCAGCAATGCATGAGAGTTCCAAATGCTCTATATCCTCACAAGGACTTGATATTGTCAGGCTTGTCTATTTGTCTGTTTGTTTGTTTGATTTTTGCCATTTAATAGGTGTGTAGGAGTATCTGATTAGAATTTTAATTTGCATTTCCTTAATGACTGTTTAGTTATTTGCCACTCACGTATCCTCTTTGATGAAGTCTCTGTTCAAATATTTTGACTTTTTTTAGTTGGATTTTTTGATTGTTGAATTATGAGAGTTCTTCATATATTGTGGATACTAGTTCTTTATTAAGTATGACACTTGGCTTTAAGAGGTTTGAGTTATTACAGGCAGCTGCCATCATAATAGCACACAGAAAAATGATTCCTCCTCTGACTATGAAGAAAACTCTATCATAGCCAAATGTCCTTCAAGAGGCTAGCTAAAAGATAGTATCAAAACCACCAACCTTTTTACATGCATGACTTTCCTGAAACAACCATTACCACAGACAGAAAACATTCTTTGTAGAAAAATGGCCTAACTTCACAGTGAAGGATGATAAAAGTATGAGCTTAAAATACCCTAAGCATTTGTCACCCTAAAAGAATGCTTTAAAATTGAGAAAGTGGCATGCATAAGCTTTTAGCAAATAATGTGGAAAGTTAGCTAAACCATAATGTTCATACAGCAGAAGTGGGTATTTTGTTTAGACTGGATCATGACCCGAGTATAAGAAAATCCAAACAGTTTACCAAGAAACTCCTGTTGGATTCTGAAAGTTAGAGTTTAGCAGAAGTAGGTGCTGCATATATAAGGGCCTTTCATAACTTTCTGCTGTGAGCTTTTTTTAAAAAAATAAATTTATTTATTTTATTTTTGGCTGTGTTGTATCTTCATTGCTGTGCGCGTGCTTTCTCTAGTTGCGGCTAGCAGGGGTTACTGTTCATTGCAGTGCACAGGCTTCTTATTGCAGTGGCTTCTTTTGTTGTGGAGCACAGGCTCTAGGCACGTGGCCTTCAGTAGTTGTGGCTCGCAGGCTCAGTAGTTGTGGCTCTCGGGCTCTAGAGCGCAGGCTCCGTAGTTGTGGCACACAGGCTTAGTTGCTCTGCGGCATGTGGATCTTCCTGGACCAGGGCTTGAACCCGTGTCTCCTGCGTTGGCAGGCGGATTCTTAACAACTGTGCCACCAGGGAAGTCCCTGCCATGAGCTTTTGTTAGATAGGAGACCCAGATCTATAATTCCTATAACTTTCAGGCCTGTTTCTAGAAATCATTAGCTAGTACTTCTCAAAGAATAACCAGCAGAACTTCTTTTTTTTTTTTTTAGATGTTGGGGGTAGGAGTTATTTATTTATTTATTTATGTATTTTTGCTGTGTTGGGTCTTCGTTTCTGTGCAAGGGCTTTCTCTAGTTGTGGTAAGCGGGGGCCACTTTTCATCGCGGTGCGTGGACCTCTCACTGTCACAGCCTCTCTTGTTGAGGAGCACAGGCTCCAGACGCACAGGCTCAGTAGTTGTGGCTCACGGGCCTAGTTGCACTGCGGCATGTGGGATCCTCCCAGACCAGGGCTCGAACCCGTATCCCCTGCATTAGCAGGCAGATTCTCAACCAGTGCGCCACCAGGGAAGCCCAGAACTTCTTTTTAAATGCTAATTTCCAGCCCCTAGCACCCAAAATCCCAACTGAATGAGTTTACCATGGCATCTACATGTATATCAGTACACTGGATGATTCTGATGGGGTGTTTATACATTACTGGAAAAACTGGCCTAATTCTTACCATATACTTGATTTAGAAAACTTAGAGGACTGAACTGTAGCAGTACGGTTTCTACAGTGTTTTTTGGTGCTTAACCTTAAACGTCACCTTCCAAAAGGTAGACCAGATAGTTCCTGCTAGCCACACTGACTATTATGGTATAGTTTATTAACTGAAAATAACTTATACTTACAGATTGCTTAATATTTATAAGATATGGTAATTATATACTTTTTTGTTTTGTTTTTAGAATATTTTTTGAGGCAGATAGATGATATATATCCCCATTTTAAGATGATAAAACTGAAGCTTAGAGCATTCACCCAAATTCACCCAAAATTACAGAGCACTATTAAATAAATGTATCACAAACTAAAAAAGTAGTTTTATGCAAAATAGTTTTATACCTACTTCAACTAAACACTTATATATTATTTATCTATTGCTGCATAGCACATTACCCTGAAATATTTTTTTTCATGCTGTAAATATTTTAAATAACCTCCTGGTAAATAAACTGGATGAACTGGATTCCAGAGAGACTGAGTCTGGTCAAGTAAGAGTGCATATTCAAAGATATATTGAAAATAATGTCCCAGCTATTTCATAATATAGCAAAAACTTCCAGTTATAAGACAAATAAGTTCTAGGAATTTAATGTACAACATAATGACTGTAGGAAACAATATTATATTGTATATTTGAAAGTTACTAATAGAGTAGATCTTGAGTTCTCATCAGAAGGAAATGTTTTATGTCAGTTGCATGTTAAATAATCAGCCTTATTAGAAAGTAAATTTAGGGCTTCCCTGGTGGCGCAGTGGTTGAGAATCTGCCTGCCAATGCAGAGGACACCGGTTCGTGCCCCGGTCCGGGAAGATCCCACATGCCGTGGAGCAGCTGGGCCCATGAGCCATGGCCGCTGAGCCTGTGCTCCACAATGGGAAAGGCCACAACAGTGAGAGGCCCACGTACCACACACACACAAAAAGTAAATTTATGTAAAAGTAAGTCTGTCCTAATTCTAGGAAGTATTGTTTCTGTACCCCAAAACACAAATCACTGAAAATTGTTCATTTTACTGCTGGGCCTTTAAGCTTTCTTCACCTCAAACCGGCCTGTTGATGAGAGGGAACCATAAATGCCAACAAGAATTGATGGTAATCACCCTGGAACCTGTTGTTATCCACACCCAACCAGCACTGGTTGGATCCTGTCTATGTCAAACTTGAAAGCTCTGGCCCTGAAAATTCTGCCTCTATTCTGTATTGAACTTTTTGAGTTCTTTTTGGAATAGGCCTGAGATCTCAGCTTGGCCCTACTTGGTAACTATTCTTTACCATCCAGAATTGCTAGGATTGATTTTGCTTACTTGAGATTTAATACTACTTTTGTGTGTATAAAACATTCAGAGTGGTCTGGGAAGTGGCTACTTCCATTTCTAAATATCATCATCAACAGAAATGAATCAGCAATGCTGTTTTAGTGACACACATAACTGCCAGCATCTTAGAGTCATTCATTGCAGCTGCCTCCTGGTTTATTTAGCAAACACTGTGTATGAGCTATCATGGTAACCCAATGGTTGCCAAGTGCTTTGGTGCCAATTAAACTTTGTTTTTTTTTTTTTTTTTTTTTTTACTTTCCAAGACGTTTCTCTCCCCACCCTCCCTAGATACTGCTAGATGATTCTGCTGAAAGTCATGTCTTATAAAAGAAGAGTATCTGATATATTTATGCTTTGCCTTATGGAACAATTTCATCAGTAGAAATATGAAGGAAGCAATGAGGGGAACAGCTATAGTGAACTTAATTTTAACTAATAAAAATCTGGTTGATGATTTACAAGTAACAGAAAACTTGGGAGAAAGGGACAATGTCAGTTGGAGTTAGTGCCCAGCCAGGCACAATGCTGGACTTGGGTTGAGACTGGGGCATGTGATGACACAGCCATTACTAAGAACAATCACAAAACCGTGTACAAATCTGCACAGAGGTAGTGGTATCAGGAGGACTCATGTCCAGTTGCACTTTTTGAATTTGAATTATTGTTCAAATGTTTCATTTATTAACATAATCATGTGATTCAAAATGTGAAGGATACAAAAGGGAATGCAACAGAAATCATCACCTCTGCTCCCCAGTCACTTTGTTCCCCTCCCTTTAGTGATCATTTTTTACCAGTTTCTTGCAAATTCTCCTAGAGAAAATTCTTTGCATATGCAATCAAATGAAATAATATACTTTACCAAACCTAGAATCCCATTGATTGCAAGATGTGCCATTATTATGTTTATATATTATTAATATACATATACTATATATATTATATGGTGTGTTGTATTATATGGTATGTATTATACATATACTACAATTATAGTATGTTATACTACTACAAAAGAACATTTTTAAAAAGCACTGTCAATTGAACTATGATTTGCCGTCTATTATACAATGAATTCTAATTTCAGAGACATCCAAAGTGTGAAAATATGTGCATTTTAGAATCAATGAGGTATGACTTATATTCTTTTTTTCAAATTTTATACAAAAGATTGTAGCCTATGTTCATGATTCAGAATTATGCTTGCTTCACTCAGTAATACATCCTGGAGCTTATTTCATATCAGTACATAACGTATTTCCTCCTCCTTTTTTATGTGGGAGAACTGTGAAAAGAGGACTTTAATGAGTATGTTCTGTGACAGAAAGTGAAAAAGGAAGGAATAGGACACTCTTTGGAAAAGATAGTAATAAACTGCAGATGACTGAAAGAAAAAAGCATAATAACCCTTATTTTGCTTGTTTCTTCTCCAAGGATAAAGATATTCAAATTGGAAAGTGTAGGATAGATATCATGAAAAAAGGGCTCAGGTTTGCCATAAAAGAAAAAAAATAGTAAGATGATGTCTAGATAGTTTATAGGAGTTAAAGCCTCTGAACCCAAACAAATACAAACCACAGCACTAAAACACACAGACATGACAAAATCATTTGGGGGAATTTTTGTGAAATAATGAAGGAAAGAAGAGGTGACTGAAGATGTGGTAAAAGATTTGTACAAAAGTGAAAATTATAGGAAATACAGACTAGCAAATTTTCCCATTCATAGGTTTTAAAATACATTATTAAAAATATGGTTTATTAGCACTTAAAAAGTAAAAATGTCATGCTTATTTTTTAAAATTGAAAAAAAAAGAGGTGATTAAAAGGAACCAGAATAGGTTTGCTAGAAATGTTATGCCATGGCTAGGTTGTGGCTATGGTGAGGGGGAAGGAACTGAAGAGAAGCTGCTTTGCCAGCAAACTACACGACTGCCCTGCCAACAGTCAGGGAACATTCCCTTCACTTGTGCTCTGAGTGACTCACTACAAAGAACAACAAGGTAAAAAATGGAACTGGATTCAAATCATGTCTCAGATGCTACCTAGTAACCTTGGAAAAGTCACACATTTTGTTTTTCCTTATCTAAAATAAGGAGACTTCATTTATTGATTCCTAAATTCCTTTCTGTAAATTACATTTTAACTATAATCTGGTCATAACTATATTACATATAACTATATATTATCACTCTAATGTAGAAAATTTGAAAGATCAAGAGTTTTTTGATGTAAGCAAAATGCCTGATGTCTTTCATGATATCTTTGTGGAAGTGATGAAGAAATATGGATTAGGTTCCCATGTAGTTCCAATCAGGCTGACATTTCTATACAACAGGTTGATCAATAAATCAAATAAAAACATAAGACTGGGAAAACCAGAGTTCAAAATCACCTCAAATTACTGAAAATGTGCCTGAAATCAATAAAAGGAAATTTAATAAAGTTGATCTTGAACACCTCTACTTTGATTGTAAAAAAAAAAAAAGTCATTTATGATGAGGAGAAATTAGAACCCTCATACGTTGCTGGTGGAAATGTAAAAATTGGTGCAGACGCTGTGGGAAACACTTTGGTGGCTCCTCAAAAGGTTAAACATAGAGCTGCCATATGACCCAGCAATTCCACCCCTAGATATACACCCATGAGAAATGAAAACGTGTTCATACAAAAACTTGTACATGAACGTTCATAGCAGCATTTGTAAGAGCAGAAAAGGGAAACAACCCAACTGTCTATCAATTGATGATTGGGTGGATAAAATGTAGTACGTCCACACAATGGAATATTATTCAGCCACTAAAAGGAATGAAGTTCTGATACATGCTACAATATGGATGAACCTTAAAAACATTATCCTCAGTGAAAGAAAACAAACACAGAAGGCCACATATTATGTGATTCCATTTATATGAAATGTCCAGACTAGGCAAATCCATAGAGACAAAAAGTAGATTAGTGATTGGCAGGGGGTGTGGTGGGGGTCATTGGGGAATGCCTGCTAATAGGTATGAGGTTTCTTTGGAGGATAATGAAAGTGTTCTGGAATTAGATTGTGGTGATAGCTATGCAATCTTGTGAATAAACTACATAACCATTGAATTGTACATTTGAAAATGGTAAATTTTATGGCATGTGAGTTATATCTTAATATAAAATTAATTAAAAAGTTATTTACAGAAAATCAGTATGAGCGACCAGACTTCATAGTTTAATAAGTGAAAACAAAACAGTAACTCTGAGTTGGCTGTGAGCTCTTAATTGAATCAGCAGACTGAAATGGCTGCTTAAGAAAGTACGCCATCTTGAGTTTTGTTAACACTTACTGAGAACATATTGAGAATTAGGCCAAGCATTTCCAGGATCATCAGAACAACTCTGTAAGTGGCTGTTATTATCTTCATTTTACAGAAAAGGAATCTGAGGTTAAGTGACTTGCCCAAGGTCACCCAACTAGGAAGGGGAAGGCCAAGCTTTGAGCCCAGTTTTTTTGACTTTGGGAACTATGTACCTGACCACTGCACCATACTTGTGTTAAGAAAAGATTAAAGTCCAGATGAAGGAAGGTGATAGCCTGACAGCCAACTACACTAATCATACTTCATCTTGGCCATCATGGTCAGTTCTGAAAACCACACTGATGGTTTTAGATTATGTCCGCAAGCTCTTTGATGCTGCCCCCTTCAAAAGGTGAAGCCAAACTTCCCTCCTTGAGTGTAGGCTGTGCTTTGTAACTGGCTCCTATAGAATAAGAAGGAAGTAATAGTGTGTAATTCTGATATTAGGACATAAAACATGTTATGGCTCCCCTCTTGCTCTCTCTTTTGGATCACTACCTCTGGAGGAAGCAAACTGCCATATTTCGAGGATGCTCAAGCAGCGTTATGGAGAGTTCCACACGGCGAGGAACTAAGGCCTCCAGGAACTCAGACCTCCTGCTAAAAACCAGCAATGACTTGCCAAGCATGCGAATGGGCCTTCTTAAAAGCAGATCCTCCTTTTCCAGTCAAGCCTGCAAATGACTGACTCTTGACTGGGACCTCATGGGAGACCCAGAGCCAGAACCACCCACCTAAGCTATTTGTGGATTCCTGACTCTTTCTTTTTGGAATGATGAAAGTGTTCTGGAATTACATTGTAGTGATGGTTGCACAACCTTGGGAATATACTAAAAATCACCGAGTTGTACACTCAGAAATGATATAAAATAATATACAGTTAAAGCGTCAACTAAGTTTTAGGGTAATTAGTTTCATGGCAATAGATGACTAATACATAACTTTAAGGGACACTGAAAAACCTAAGTGTGTCCCAAGAAGGACAACCAGGAGGTCCCTAGGGTTTTAAGCCCTGTCATGTGTGGAATGTACTTGAGGTGTTTTTGTCTGGACTAGGAGTCTGAGGAGGACCTAGCTTCTGTGTGCAAAAATCTTCCAGCAGGGTGACATCAGCATCCAAGCTGAATAAGATGTCCCTTGTCATGTCCCACCCCTCAACAGCAACAATTTGGCATCCATCCATGGACAAAAGTGCCTGTGGGAGCTGTGGAATCCAGTGTCATGCCAAGGGGCCTGGGAGTAATCTTGCCCACCTGTGCATCAAGTAATAAGCATACAGAACTCAAAGCCATGAACAGGCTCCGCCCTTCCTGACCATGGACTGAGAGCCCCTGGGAAACATTGTCTTAGACAATCACCCATGGATGAGAGAGGCTTTGTGGAAGTCCAGATTTCCTGCGGAGGTGTTCCAGCACACCGCTGGAGCAAAGAAAATGCAAGTTTGGACACGTTGGAGAGGTTAGTAAAGACTGGAGGAGGTGACTGCTCCTTCAAATGCCAAGACAGTGATGCAAAACTTCACGGAACATGAAAAATCAAGGAAACATGACACCACCAAAGGACCACGATAATTTTCTAGTAACTGACTCCAATGACATGGAGATCTACAATTTACCCAACAAAGAATTCAAAATAGCTGTTTTAAGGAAACTCAACAAAATTAAGAGCTGTTTTTCTGAAAAGATAAAGAAAATTGACAAACCTATGTCTAGACTAAGAAAAAAAGAATATTCAAATAAAATCAGAAATAAAAGAGGAAATATTATAACTGATACCATAGAAACAGAAAGACTCATAAGAGACTACTATGAATAATTATACACCGACAAATTGGACAATCTAGAAGAAATGAATAAATTTCTAGAAACATACAACCTACCAAGACTGAATCATGAGAAAATAGAAAATCTGAGCAAACCAATAATGAGTAAGGAAATTGAATCAGTAATCAAAAACGCCCCAACAAAGAAAAACCAAGGACCAGATGGTATCCCTAGTGAATTCTACCTAACATTTAAAGAAGAATTAACACCAATCTTTGTCAAACTCTTCCAAAAAACTGAAGAGGTAGGAACACTTCCAAACTCATTTTACGAGGCCACTCTGATACCAAAGCCAGGTAAGGACACTACAAGGAAAGAAAACTATAGGCCAGTATCCCTGATGTATATAGGTGTAAAAATTCTCAATAAAATATTAAACCAAATTCAATAACACATTAAAAGGATCATACACCACGACCAAGTGAGATTTATCCCTGGGATTTAAGAATGGTTCAACATATGCAAATCAATAAATGTGATACAACACATTAAGATAATGAAAGATAAAAATTATATGATCATCTCAGTAGATGCTGAAAAAGCGTTTGACAAAATACAACCTCCTTTCATGATTAAAAACTCTCAATAAATTGGGTATAGAAGGAATGTACTTCGACATAATAAAGGCCATATGTGACAACCACACAGCTGACGTTATACTCAAAGGTAAAAGGTTGAAAGCTTTTCCTCTAAGATTAGGAAGTTTGAGGAGGAGGAAGCGGAACCCTATGGGATACAGAGATCTGAGAAAATCTCCCAACCTTTTTTTTTTTTTTTAAACTTTCTTTCCCATTCCAGCCCCAGGCAAGCCCCAGACATAAAACTACAGTCCTGTGATGGATGAATGACATCTGGGCAGTAATGGCAGTGGCTACCAATAGGCACCTAAAACCTAGAGGGAGGGGATTGCTTATCTCTAACAATTGGAATGTGATCCTAAAAATATAGGGAGAATCCCCATTGCTTTTTTTCTCTATATATTCTCCTGCCGTTTGGCCCCAGAGGTAGACTCACCTGCAGGAAGTAAATGGCAGAACAGGGAAATTAAAACTTTGGATTTCTAATCAGAAGACCAGGAAAGGGGAGCCTTGGAAACTAGACAAGAGGCAGCTCAGGAAAGGGATTCTATAAAGTATGTATCAATTTTGGGGCTCACACCTGAGCTGCACATGCATGGCTGTGATCCTAAATTCATACCAAAGACTTAACTGAACTGTAGAGAAGATCACGCAGACACATCTCAGACTGGTCACTGGATGGCACTGATGTGCAACAGATCTGAATAGCACAGCAAAGTCTTTGAAAGTTGAACAGACATTGAAATCATAGCTCATAGAAGGCAAATTAGACCCTGCAGCCTGAACTTAACAGGCTTGTTGCCTGTTAAAACAAACAGACAAACAAAAAGTTGATATTCTCCATGTGATTTAAATGAGACACAGAATTCTTATAATATGATATTTTAAATGTCAATTTAAACATTTAGGATCCAATCCAAAAGTACTCAACTTATGAAGAACCAGGAACAGCTCAATAACTAACAAAGGAAAAAACAATCAACAGACACAAATTTCTAGATAATACAGATGTTGAAATTATCAGACTTTAAAGGAACTGTTATAACCATGCTCCAGTAAGTAACTGTGAATACTCTTGAAACAAATGGAACGATAAAAAGTCTCAGAAGAAAAATGGAAGCATTGAAAAATAACCAAATGGAGTTTTTAGAACTGAAAAATGCAATTAGCAAAATTTTTAAATCACTTCAGAGGATCAGTAGCAGAGTGGAAATGACAAAAGAGTCAGTGAACTTGGAGATTGATTAATAGAAATTATCTAGTCTTGAAAACAATAAAAGAGGATATCAATGTAAATAAGAAGGTCTTTTGAACTAAATGAAAATGAAAATATACACGTCAATTTATGGGATACAGCTAAAATAATGCTTAGAGGGAAATTTTTAGCACTAAATGCTTAAATTAGAAAACGAGAATAGAAAGCAAACTACAGACTGATATCCTTCATGAATATAGAAGTGAAAATCCTTAACAAAATGTTAACAAATGAAATTTAGCAATATATAAAAAAAATACACGATGACTAAGACAAGGTTGATTCAGCATTTAAAAATCAATCTATGTAGTACACTACATTAACAGACTAAAGAAAAAAATATCATATTAATTGATGCAGAAAAAGCATTTGACAAATTCCCATCCATTCATGACAAAAAAAAAAAGTCTCATAAAACTAGGAATATAAGGACACATCCTTAACCTAATAAAGTGTATCTACAAAAACCGACCTCTTCCTCAAGATCAGGAAAAAGGCAAGGATGTCCATTCATGTGATCCCTATTCAGCATTGTACTGGAAGTCTTGGTCAGTGCAATAAGGCGAGAAAAAAAAGAAAGGAAGAAATAAAAGTGTCCCTACTTGTAACTGATATGACTGCTTACATAGGAAGGTCCAAGGAATTTACAAAAAAAGTTTCTAAAACTAATAATTGAGTATAGCAAGGTTGTAGAATACAAAGTCAACATACAAAAATCAATAGTATTTCTATATACTAGCAATGAACAACTGAAAACTGAATTTTCTAAAATACCATTTATAATAGGCCCCCCAAAATGACACCTAGGTATAAATCTAAGAAAACATGTGTAAGATCTACATGCTAAAAACCATAAAAACTACAAAACACTGATGAAAGAGATCAAAGAAGCCCTAAATAAATAAAGAAAAATACAATGTTCATAAATTAGAACACTCAAGTAGTTAAGTGTTAATTCTCCCCCAACTAAAGTTGCCAAATTTAGGAAAAAACATTACAGGCTGCCAAGTTAAATTTGAATTTCAGATAAATAATGAATAATTTTTTGTATAATTATGTCCCATGCAATATTTGGAATGCTATGATGTTAAATATTAATTTATTGTTATCTTAAATTCAAATTTAACTGAATGTCCTACATATTAATGGCAATTCTACAAGGCCCAATTGATTTTATAGGTTTAATGGAATAACAATCAAAATCTCAGCAGGATTTTTGGTAGATAGAGGCAAGCCGATTGTAAAATATATGTGGAAAGGCAAAGAACCTAAAATAACCAAAATAATTTCAAAAAAGATAAACAAGAGTTCGAGTACTCACATTACTCAATTTCAAAACCTATCCTAAAGCTAAATAATCCAGACAGTGTGGTACTGGTGAAAGTTTAGACACATAGATCAATGGAACAAAATAAGATTCTAGAAATAGATCCTCACAAACATGATCAATTCATTTTTTAAGACAGATTATTTTATTAGGATAAAATCCACATTACATAAAATTCACCATTTTAATCATTTTAAAGTGTACAATTCACTATTGGGATGAAGACCAAACCAGTGGTTGGCAGAGGTTAGACATGAGGGGCAGAATTTCACCGACGTTAAAATAAGGGAATTTGGGAGAATGGGTGACGGAACTGTTCTGTATTGATTAGGGTGGTGGTTTTATGAATCTATACATGTGTTAAAACTCATAGAACTGTACACACACATACGTACACATCCAAGTACACTTCACTCTTCGTAAATAAAAAGGGGATACATATATTGAAGACATTGTGCTCAAATGTTTAAAATGCTAAGGATGGATGCACCATCAAAAAAAGTTTGGGATTGGTGCGGGCCCCTTATTTTACAGTTGGGGAAACTGAGGCCAGAAGGCAAATGTAACATAAGCCCCAAAGAATTACAAAGCAGCCACAGGGGTGGATTTTTTCCTTGGGAAATATCTCTGATGCCTGTTTCTTACCACAGGCTCAGCCAGGTTTAATTGGGCTTCTGTTTTTCTTCAGGCAGTTTCTAAATTCAGAGTTTTCTGTGAGAGACAGAATCATGGTTATGTGTACAAGTTAAAACAAAATCAGTATGAATGAAAGACATATATATCCTATTTTGGCGAGTATGCAGTCAGCATGAGCCCGGTTCCTGATAGGCAGACCTATGGGGAGATGTTTGCAGGATGCCTGAGGTTGCAAAACAAACAGACAAACAAACAGGTGGTGGATTCTGGGCTACTTGTGTCTTAACCCAGGCTCTGCTACCTACTAGCAGACCCTGGGTACATCGCTTAGTTTTTCTCCATTTTACTTGCTTCACCTGTAAAATGCACCCTAATTTTATGTACTACTAAGAGATTAAAAAAAAATTTCACCAGCCATTATAATATGACATATTACCATGGATTATAAAATGTTAAAATGTGATTTTATTTATTTATTTATTTATTTATTTATAGGGTGCGCTGCGCTGCTTGTGGGATCTTAGTTCCCCAACCAGGGGCTGAACCCAGCCCTGGCAGTGAAAGTGCCTAGTCCTAACCACTGGGATGCCAGGGAATTCCCTAAAATGTGATTTTAAAAAATGTCTTAGAATTGGAGAAATATGGTAATACCTATTTCACTGGGCTGTTTAAATGATTAAAAGAGTTGTTATGCATGTAATGCATAACATAATGCATGGCACACAGCTCTCAACCAGTAGTTGTTAACTGTCATTATTATTAATGTTGCTACTATTGTTACTATGACTCCTATTACTACTTTAAGAAGTGAAGAGTAGGAGACTAGTGTTGCAGTAAATGGTAAACTGCCCCTCCCACTCCACCCTGCCTTCTGTCCCCCCTACCCTCTTTGCTGTTGAATTTTCAAGCACTGGCACAAGCAAACACAGAATGTGGGATGAAACCAGAGGAAAACGTGAGAAACATTTAACCACTTCTCCATTCTTGTTAGAGAGAAACCACAATGACACACTCCGGGCTGTATTGGCAAGGTCAGTTCTTGCATTGGCTTGTGCCCTGGTTCCCATGAGACGAGGGAGTCAGAGTGGGAACTTGAACAAATGGAGCAGTGTTTGTGCCAATCCTGCACTGAGGGACAGGGGACCAGAGGCCGTGTCCAGGGTGGCAGGAGCATGGACCTTGCCTGCATTTCTGGGTCTGCCACCTGCCCACCCCGGAACCTTAGTTAGGCAGGTGGCTTCACGCCATTTCAGTCTGTTTCTTCTCTGAGAGACAGAGATAAATAATTACTACTTTACAGCCACTGAGGGTTCCAGTTGGGTTAAATGGCTGGAAAACTCAACCGCAGCTGCAAATGGAAGCTGGTTAGCCACATGACTTGTTTTCTTATTATTTATATTTTTATTCAAGTTCCTTGAATGTTTCCTGAAGTCCTCTATCTTAACGTAGGAAGGAGCAGTGTAGAAGGGGTACCCCACACCTGGTCTCAGGGCCATTCTTAGTGGGGTGCTGGGCCCAGGGCAAATCCCTTTGTGTGCCTGGACCCTTCACACCAAACCCCCACTATCCAGAAGCCATGGTTAAAAGGCTATGGGGAGAGTGGGCTGTCAATACTAGAGATAAAAAGTATTTTTTTAAAATGTGCCTTAGGGAGTGAGTATATAAAGGCATTTCCTAAGACCTACTCAGTGTCAGGCACTGTACCCATCTGTAGCACAATGCTCATTGTTAAACTATAAGGCGGTTGTTACAACACCTTGTTACATTTGAATCAACCAGGGCCCACTGAGAGGCAGGTAATTTGCCCCAGATCCCAGAACTAAGTCCCTGAGCTTCCAAGCTGGACTCCACACTGCACTGTGCTAAAGGGACAGGCCAGCCTGTCCAGGTTGCCCAGGTGACAGTGCTGAGGGCTCTTAATGAGAACCCCTGGTCTGCTAAACACTAGCCAAGGATCCTTTCTTCCTTTCATTTTTTTCATTTAACAAACGTTTGTTGAGAGCCTAGCCTGTCTATTGAGACCTAGGAGTACCCCAGGGAATCTGACATACAGTCCCTGAATCAGGGAGTTTGTAGAGCAATGGGAAATACCACAGGAAGACCCGGGTTGCATGTGGCCTGAAGCTTAAACATTTGAAAAGCCCCCTTTAGGAAAAAGAATACAAAATTAGGAATATAAAATTAGGAAGAGGGCCTTGGAAGGAGCAAGGGAGGGGCCCTGAAATTTAAACCGTATTAGCTTTGCTGTAACTCTGCCTTTGGTGAAAACCAGCAAGTAGACCAGCGCTAACAACAACGTGTATTCAGGACTGATGGGGGAGCATTTCTCTGGGAAGAAGTGCTGTCTAAGCTGAGACCCACAGGATAGGGCAGGGAGCCCTGGCAGAGGGAATAACTGGGTGCAGGACTGAGGTCAGGAAAAGGAGCTGGCGTGATTTTCAGGGAGTGAAGAGGGAAATGTCCTTTCTCGTTCCTTCACTAGACCTCAGGCCTCAGCGACCCTCCCACAGCGCAGGGCCCTGAGGGGGCCACAGCCTCGAGGTTAACAGGATGCCATCCCGGGCAGGGCTTCCATCTTTCCCACAAGCTCCCTGGGGAATCTCAGGTCCCAGAAGAGGGCTCCCATGCTTGGTTCCTGCACCCCACCAACAAAGGCCTGCCTCTGCTGGGCCTGGCTTGACTCTCCTGGTTAGCTTGTTCGCATTTGCAAGAATAAAACAATCCAGCAAACTTCCTTTGTTAGAAGTTAAGGACAGAAGTGCAACAGGTTCAGAGAAAGAAAAGATAGGGGAGGGGAAGGGAAAAAAGCAGACAAAAACTGACTTTTATAAGAAAATCCTTCAGTGAGATAAGAATTTGAGAGATAGCTATCCTCACCCAGAGGGGGGTGCAGGTAGTGCCCCCCAACCCTCCACCACCACCCCATCCCAGGAAAAGCAATCAGCAGGGTGCCCAGCAGGTCTAAGTTCCTCAGGGGGCAAAGGGTGTGTTTAACACCTTCCCTGCTGGACCAGGATGCAAACGTGCCCCAGCCAGCACTCCTGCGTTAACACCTTCACCGCCCAGGCCAGTTAGGCAGCTGAGGGTGGGTAGAATGGCCTGCACATCTGAGCCGATGTCTCCATGCAACCCACCAGCTGGAGCAGCAGCCTTTGCCTTGCAGAGCAATGAGGCGTCCTTGGAGACTCAGTTTCCAGGGAAATGGGAGAAGAGCCACCCACCAGTGACTTGATAATACTCAGATAAAGGGGGTAAGGTTGGTCTTGTGGGAGGCCCCATCTAGGGAGCCAGGTTCTGGGCCCTGATCCTGTGTCCACTTGAGTCCCTTCCATTCTCTGAGTTCCAGTTACTCTCATCTGTAAAATGGGGATGATAATATTTGCTTTGAACTTATGGTTGAGAAGTGAGTAGTAAAGGAGGGATAGACGTAAAATCTTCCTTAGAAGTTCAAAGTACAGAATAGTATTATTATACATCTGATGCTTGCGCCTGGTGACTCACTTTCACCCCACACTGCACTGCAGCATCTCCCAGGTCACCTGGAGGGAGGACCTTGACCAAGTTCACTTGTGGGTTGAGAATTTCCCCCCCACCAAGAAACAACAGGTGTCTCCCACCACACCACAACTTTCACCAAAGATAAGGGCAACTTGGCATGTTAATGGGCAGGGACAGGCCGGGGCTGGAAGATGCTGTCCTCTCTAGACACTGTAGCCCAGCACACTGCTTTCTCCTGTTTCTTGACCTTTATCTTGACTCGCACCTGCACCTGTATCTCTCTTCACAACTGTAGGGTCTTTGTAGCTCTTTTTAAAACATAAGATAGGGAAAGAATGAGGATAATGAAAAATGGATCAAATTTGTACTATAGGTTAACCCAAACGGATCATCCTAATCTCCAGCCAAGGGGAAAGGACCAAGTGGGAAACAGCTCTTTGCTCACCAAAAGCTATGCTCCCCTCACCCTCCTGGCACTTGACCAGACTGTTTCCCTTGCAGTTATATGTGGCCATGTGACTAAGTCCTAGCCAATGGGATGTGAGCAACCTGGCCCATAAATACCTTTCTGGCTCCATGATCCTTCATGATCTTTTCTCTTTCTGGATGGGTCCACTGGCTACAATCCCCAGACTATGGAAGCCTGAGAGGAATGGGGCCACCCCTCTGACCTATTCAGCCTCTCAATACCGTTAGGTGAGAAAACATAAACGTCTCTTGTGTTTGAGCTTTTATATGTTAGAGGCTGTATCTCCGTTAGAGCAGTTAGCCTACCCTAATTCAGAGCAATATAGCCCACAAGTCCTGCCATCTCCAGGAAGCCCGTGCTGATCTCTTCCTTCTTTGCACCATCTATACCTCTTGTCAAATGCTACCTTATGTTGCTTTCTGATCATTTCACAGGAACGTAAGCTAAAATTTAAACTAGGGACTCATGTCTTCCTTTTTTATTTTATGCCATGCCTAGCAAAGAGATGCTTAATAGTTTTGGATTAAATCTTTTCTTCTTCTGTGCATTTAGTAGGAAGTTCCTCCACCAGGAATGCCATTTCTCTTTCTCTCTGATATTCTACCCCATGTCCACGCCCACTTTCCATCTCTCTTTCTCCACGGGGGCTTCGCTTACCACTCTAGGCTGTAGTGATCTTTCCTTCCTTCAAAGTGCGGCACCTGTGGTCAATTACCTGACATTTTTATCGAGAAAACGTTTGCATTATTGTCTTAGCATTCTGCAGTGTAATTAATGATGCATTTAAGAGATGGGCAGAGGAAGAGAAGAACAAAAGAAACTGGAAAAAGGAGAAGCCAAGGAGGCAGGGAGAACATTTTGGAGAGCTCAGATGTCAATGTAAACTGGGGGAAGAGAGCATTTTAAGGACAGAGGGGAAACAGCATCCCATGCTGCCAAGAGAGTGGTCAAGTGAGGTATTCACTCCAAAACTGGGCTTAGCAGGGTGGAGGTGACTCGTCCCCTCCATGAGAGAGGGCTCAGTGAGGCTCATAGCATGGGCTGAGGAGGGAGTGGATTGTAAGAAAATAGAGAACGTGAGACTAGGTAATGCTTAACTTTAGGGAGGGGGGAGAAGAGGTGTGAGAGGTAATTGGAGAGAGATGTGTGGTGACAAAAATATTTTTTAGGATGGGTGAGACTTACTGATGGGAAAGAATGGCGGAGAGGGAGAGGTTGAAGGTGAGGAGTGAGGGGTGATCAGCAGCAGAGTCCCTGAAACGGAGGGGTGGGTAATGGATCCAGGGTATAGGTGGGGGCCTCAGCTGGAGGGACTGCTTCCATGACAACCGGTGGGATGGAGAAATGACACTCATCCTTTCTTCCTTCCTAGGTGGTTTTCGGGTTAAGTGGCAAAGTCAAGCCAGCCCCCAGCTGATGGCTTCTGTGTTTTTTCATAAAAGGAAACCAAGTTATCTGCTGGAATGAGGGGAGCAACCTCTGAGGTGACCCCAGTCTTCTGCCACTCCCAGTGCTTCCCATGCTGAATGTGAGCTCTCCAGCAGGGTTCCTTGGCCATTTCTCACAACCCTCACCTCAGCTTTGGGAACTGACCAGCCGTCTTAAATCAAGAAAAAAGCAGGGTTGGTCTCTGTGGCCCACAGGGAGGCCCTTTGAGTTCTAGCTCCTCAAAAAACCTGGACCGCAACTCTTTCATTTCTGTTTTTCCTGGACCCAGCATGGATTTAACTGGCAAACGGATGGCTTATTGCTCTAATGCAATGATAGGAACATAATTCTTCACTTTGAGAAGCCTAGTTGTTGAAAAAAAGAAAAAAAAAAAACATTATTCACAGTATTTTCATACCACAGGTGCTCGCTGACTGCATCTGTCCCCTGCTCCCGATGGGCATGTGGGTAAAGCCAATGGTCCCGTGCCAGGTGGTCTGCCCCTTGACCTCAGCTTTTAAAGAAATCCTAGAGCTCCCAGCGTTTGGAGCCCCAGTCCGCGGACACAAGAGTAAGCAGAGGCGGTCAGAGCGCCGGAAAAACCGGGCTGGGCGCGCTCGCGTCCGCCAGAGGGCACTGTCGGCTCGCGGAGTCCGGCGCGCTCGCCGCAGGCCCCGAGGTGCCCTCGCGACGCCGCCCAGCAGCCCCACTGACTTATCACTACAGCCCCTGGTTGCCTTGGAGAGGAGCGAGCCAACCATCGCCAAGGCGCTCCTCTGGGCAAGGACGGGGGAGGCTAACAAGATTCGTGACACTCTTCTTATTTTAGAGGGCCATCCTTGTGACGAATATTTATAGAGCGCAAACTTGTACCTACCATGTCCAAGGTACTGGGGAGCAGATATGGAGATGAGTCATATTTCAGAGAAGGGGCAGAGTTAAGACAGGTACCAAATAAGACACTTATAGCTGACTGGGCAATAAGAAGTGAGGAGGAGGTGGTAGGGGAGTTCAGGGAGGACGATACATAGCTTCAGCTGGGGGAATAAGGACCGGGCGTATGGAAGATTTGGGCTTTAAAGGAGAGAAGGAATTGTCACCCTGCATCACATGTTGGTTGTAACAAAACCCTTGAATTTAACCTGTTCTGGTTTTACATTTGTTATAACTACATGATCCTTATTGGTAACGAGAAGCAATATTCCCTGCCCTGGAGCCCCAGCTCCTTGATCCTGAAAAGTAAATTAGAAGTAGAAATGGATTAATCAAATGTCTAGAACTTGTTAGAGATCTCTAACCTGATCTGAACAGTTGGATCAGTCATTCTGCTAATTGATAAAATATCCACAGGGAGCCTCGGGAAACAGCTGCTACACTTGGTGCAGGTATCATAAAACCATCTGCTGAAAATGCACCTGATTGGTGTTAGGAGAGAAGAGGTAAAAATAGAGAAGTTGAGGAACAATAAAGTCCTTTTGTTTTCAGGAAGACCTCTATCAATACCATAGTCCCCCGAGAATTATTGTAAGTCTGTAGTATTATATTTCACCCAGGCCAGTTAAACTTGAAACCAATACATTAAAACAAACCTGAACCTTAGATTTACAGAAATTTTGTTTCCGAGGTATTAAAATGGAATTGGAGTTATTATCATTACATAGCATTGCATTGGTTCCAGCATGACAATGTAGAAAAAAAGTGAACTTAGACTAGTAAGTGCAAGCATTGGTTTTGACCTCTAAATAGTGTTTTGGTTATTATGATTATTATTTTTTTAATTTTCTTGTGTGGCAAGTCAGTTAACCTCTCTAGAACTGAGTTTCCTCATTTAATAGAGGAATGTAATAAGGATTAAGGATATAGGCCAGAGTGAAACAAACAAGTTTTAGTTCTATTGAGTCCAAATGCCTTCTTAGTGCTGATTTGGTTCTGAAGTCGCTTTGAAGGACCTGCAGGTCCTGTGAAGTGAGACATATTGAGGGAAGGGGTAGAGGAGCTTAGGTGGTTGCTAGTCTGACACTTGGTAGGATTCTCCAGTCACCGGAAGTCTTCTGTATACCGTGGCCCAGGGCCATTGGGCGTCAAACAGTCCCACTCTGATTGTGACAGCTGCGCTCCCTAAATGACTATAGCTCTTTCTGACTGTGCCATTTATCTGCCATTTACTATGTGCTACCTTGAATTATCTCTAGGCACCAGTTATCTGAAGACAGGGTCTAGGGCAGTCTTCAGTGCTATTCACCAAATAGTCACCTCTGCGTGTAGGCGAGCTTCCCAGCCCCCTTATGTCTGGGGAAGGGAGGCCACGCGACTCGTTCTAGCCAACAACTAGTGAGCAGAAATGGAGGTTAGCATTTCCGGTGGGCTATTGAATTGCCTGAGTAAGACCCTCTAGAGGTTCTTTTGCTCTCTGCCTGTGACCAGCTATGTTCCAGAAAGTGAGAATGACATGAATGAGTGAGAATGATGCTGATATGGAGGCAGACCTGCAGCCAACCCTGCCATGGATTTTCAGCAGTGTGAGAAGAGGTCTCTGTTATTTTTAGACCTTGAGATTTGGGGACTGTTTATTAGATCAGCATGAACTGGCCCATCCCAACTAATAAAGGGTCACTGTGTGTCATCATCTTCATTTCCTCAGTGCTCTAGGTGACATGGCACTGAATACCGACTGCTAAATATATGAATGACTGCCTGAATTGATCTTTCTATCTCCCCCACTGGAATAGGAATCATCCATGTATCTGTTTGTTCTCCCTAGAGCACCTGCCGCAGTATTCTGAACATAGCAGGTACTCAGTAAAGACGGATGGGTTAATTCATGGATTTAAAAGTCCCAAGATGCAGCCCAACATCAGAGCCAAAGAAGATGTGGTATGTGATACTATTTTCCATATGGCACTGGAGAGAGTGGGGCTCAGGGTCAAAGGAACTGAGGAGGGAGGGGCACCAGGCCCTCTCCTGTCCACATCCACCTTTAAGCTCTATGGGGTTACCTCTGATCCCTCCATCTCTCTGCAGGGTGTGAGTGAAGCTTGGTCTCTGGGTCATTGCAACAGAGTTTACAGCAGAGACGGGGCCCAAATAAACACACATGGCAGGCCAGATATGGACCAGAAACAGGAGGGTGGGCCTAGGGTGGGGTTAGAATTGGGGTTGGAACTAAGATGGGGACTGAGCCAGGGCAGGGCCAACAAAACTCTGCAAGGTTTTCTACTGTTGTAGAAAACCTCCTGCATATTCCATCGCAGGGCCCAGGTGGTTGGACTATGTTTTCACGGAGCATGGGTGGAATGTATGAGAGACCCTGACCAGGTGGACCTTTGCAGAAGCCATTAACATCCTGTAAATGGCAACAACCAGCAGAGCAACAAGGCCATGAATCTGAACGCGCTAGTCTAAGGTTCTGGCGCCCCTTCCTGCTTCCTTTTACCCAGCTCAACAATATCCACAGACCGTTTCATTTTTGATCAGATGGAGTGTAAAGCGACCTCAAACTTGGAGCTTCTGTTTCTCTGACATCCTGTGTTTGGGATGAGTCTTCTGGAGAAAAATTACAGAAGAGAAAAAGTATCCATTCCTGAAAAATGGTTTTTTTTAATATGTTAACTCCAGTTATGCTGCTTGTCCACTTTAGAGGGATCATTGTCTCTCAAGGAGGAAGTTCAGACTTCCTTTGCAGGCTCTACAAGGCCTTAATTATTCAGTCCAACCTACCTCACCTCCTCTTACCTCACAGGCCAGGTACACCCGGTCCCTTACTCATCCCAAACAGCCATGCTCTTACCTACCTGTGCTTTATACACTCTGTTCACGTTGCCTCCAATGCCCTTTCCTCTCCTCTTTGCCTCTGAAGGAATTCCTATTGAAAAGCCTAGGCCTGCCGGGTGATGCCCTCCCAGGCAGCCCCAGGCAAAGGGTTTATCCTTCTTCTGTGCTCTCCAAGAGGCTGGTGCAGTCCTCCATCGGCTACTGTCATACTACCCTGGGGATTCTTGCTCCATAAGTCTTTTTCCATGAGCCTTAATTTTATTTTATTTTATTATTTTTAATTAATTAATTTATTTATTAATTTATTTATTTTTTTTGCGGTACGCCGGCCTCTTACTGTTGTGGCCTCTCCCATTGTGGAGCACAGGCTCTGGACGCGCAGGCTCAGCGGCCATGGCTCACGGGCCCGGCCGCTCCGCGGCATGTGGGATCTTCCCGGACCGGGTCACAAACCTGTGTCCCCTGCATCGGCAGGCGGACTCTCAACCACTGTGCCACCAGGGAAGCCCCATGGGCCTTAATTTTAAAAGGAGAAGGTCACCGTCCTGATCATTTTTGTCAAATTCTTCTATCACTTTTCTTCCCTTCCTCTTCCCTCTCCCAAAGATCACAAAACAACTAGGCCATAGTTGGAATCCAAAGGGTTTTTTACTCAATGTCTATACCCATGGCTGTCCTGTCTTTCAAGACTATACAGGGGCCAAGAGAAGGATGAAGTAGGCAATGATTATTGATTGGAATTTTACATTGTAAATCTTGTGCCCTGCAAGGGCTTGTGTTTCTTTTCACATGAAATCTGGAGCAGAGGGTCATTTTAGACCCACTGCCCCTACTCCTCGGGTAAATTTAAGGGTTTCCCCCTAAAGAGGCTCACATCTGGCATCTCCATGGTGCCCCTGGAGGATACATATTTTCATTCAGCCAAGTTTGAGAGGAGGATGGTGAGAGATTTATTTAGAAATAAGGATGTAATAAGGGCAGGAAATTAGCAATGTTTGTGTGTAGACAACCAGCATTCTCCGTTTTTACTTAAATATTCTTCCAACACAAAACAGAAAGTTTGTTTGGCCAAGTTTTTTAGTTACCCCACCTTCCTCCACCCCCAGACAGAAAGACTTGTAATTGAAAGGAAAGGTCACCCTGGGATTGGCTGCATCTGAGGATTGCAGGCTGATTTATTCACATGGTGTAACAAACATTCTGCTAAGAGGCAGATGCCGCCTTCCTGTAACCTTACCCAGGTCCAAGGAAATGGTATTAGAAACTTGTAGCTTATTGGTTTTAACAACGCCTGGTCACTGGGATGGCAACAGACCCTATTTAATATCCTTGGGGTTCTTGCCTGGGGAGGTGGGGGGAATATAATATCATGCCTAAAGTTCCAAGTTTAGTGTGTCTTTAATTCTAAACGTATTTCCTGTTGAACACACAGAAGAGGAGGGATTTTGACCAATGTCCTTCAATCCTTGTACTTCTCTGTTTGCAGGTAAGATAGGACTCACCCAGAGAAAGAGTAAAGAGAAGGTATGAAACACTCAAGAATCCCTAACTTCACGAAATCTGTGCCTTTCTCCACCACCCCAAAGGGCTGGGGCTGGTGTGGGGCAAGTGAAACCCTCATCTCGGACACAAAATTTCAGGGGTGCCAATAAACTCAGTAATACAAAGACTATTTTAATGCAATATTTTAAATTATTCAAAATTTGGATATTATGTTCACCCTGGAATTCTACATTCGTTTTGATTTTTTTAAAAAAATATTGCATTAAAATATTATTTGTCTTGATGGCCAAGTTTGTTGGTAGCCCTTCAATTTTGCCTCTTTGTCAAGCATCATAGTCATCTCTCTCTAGCTTTTGCTGTGCTTCCAAATGCATTTTTAGAAGATCAAGCCCTATTTGCCATTCTCGCCCATCACATGCCCCATGAAGGGGGAAACATGTTTAATAAGAACAGAATGATGGCAGTAAGAAACAAGGAGGAAAAAGTTCTGATGATCAAAGAAATAAAGTTAAACAGCAACGAGATATCTCACCTGTGCTTTGTCAAATGGACAGATTTTTAAATATGCCTCCAGTTGGTGGGAGTGGCTCTGGAAGGCATAACTTTTATATCTTGACATTTTACATGTGAGCGGTCTCAACTGTCCTTAAGACTGCATGGTAGCTCTCTCTCTACCCTGCTGCTCCATCCAACAGGGTGGGCTTCGAGAAATTACTTCTAAGTTCAGGAGAGCGCCGTGGCTGCAGGCCTTCGGAGAGGATCTGCCTGGGGCTTTTCTGATCATTTTTGCGACCTGTGTGCTGCACTTGGTATCCTGTTGTTCCAGGGGCCTGCCTTCTTCTTCGCCTTTAAGCAACAGACAATGATAACCTTTTTTCCACTGAGAAAAAGTGATCAAGAGGTGGGTTTCAAATTTTGGCCGACACTAACCAGACTCGAGAGATAAACACTCAGCTTACCATGATTCCTACAGATTCCCTGACTTGACTTGGCACACGGGACAGGACCGAGGTTTTCTTTTTCCGTTTGCACAACCCCCCGGCTCGCAGGTTGCGGAGATGACCTCTTCCCAACGCTGTCCTTCTGCTTTCCCAGCCAGGGCCGCGACCGGGACCTCCGCGCTCTCAGCCCCGGCCTCCCAGGTTCGTGTCCCCAGGCGTGAGGCCGTCCCTCGCCGGGCCGCCTCCCCCGTCCTCGGCTCCCCGCGGAGGCAATTCTTCCCCAGCAGCCCAGGGCTCGCCTCACGTGATCAGCCGCCGCCGCGGCTTCCAGCGAGAGTTTAAAGGTTACGGAGGAAAGTAGCACGGACACAGCCCCTCGCCCCTCGGAGGACGCACCCCGTTTTCGCGCAGCTGGGACGGCCGCTGTCAGCGCGCTGATCAGAGCCCAGAAGGGCACAGGCAAGGTCCAGAGTAAATATGAAGTCACTTCGTAAAATATAAACAAACACACAAACCGAGCCAGGGTGCTACTAAGCTTTCACTTGTCAACAAGTTCTTGCAGCCCGAGAAGTCTGGGACAGACCCCCAAAGGGAGAATGCCCCCAAAGAAAGGGAAGAGAGAATAAATGTTTTAAAACTCACACGGAGCCTTGCACGCCCCTCCCTTTCTCCCTTCCCCCACCACCGCGGAGCAGAGCGTCTCCGGACAGAATGACAGACAGACCGACCAATACTCCGCAGGCTGCCCTTGCCAGCCATGGTCCGAGGAGGGGTGGGGCCGGGGGAGGGTCCCGAGTGCTCTCCGGCTGCGCGACCCCTGCCACTTCTCCACCCTCAGCTCTAAAAGACAGTGTTGGCCGCAGAGCCTGGAGAGATGCGCGGCCCGCTCGTCTCCCGGCGGAGACCACAGACCAGGTATCGACAGCCGGCGGGCTCGCACCCCAGCCCCCAAGGCCGCCACTCCCCGGGGTCCCGGACTGGCTCCTCCGCCCGCCGCCTTGACCCCGGCAGGCTCGCTCGCTTTCGATCGTCCTCTCCTCGGCTCACTTTTCCCGTATTGCTCCCCCAACCGGCAAAACTTTCTATTTCCCCAAACACAGGAGCGCGCCCGCGCGCGTGCACACACACACACACACACACACACACACACACACATACACACACACACGCACACACACACACACACACACTGACGTCTTTTGCGCATTTCCTGCATTAGAGGGAGGGAGACTCGCTCGCACACCGACGGAGGGAGAAGAGACCGAGGGGGAGAGCGGGCGGGCGGGCGGCGAGCGAGCGGCAGCCGAGAGCTGGGACGCGGGGAGCGCGGCAGGCGGGCGCCGGCGCCCGGGAGGTGGGGCCGCGCGGAGTCGCAGTCCCGTCCCCGCCGCCGCGCTGCGCACCGCCCGGTGCCGGCCTGCGCCCCGAGCCTTAGCAGCGGCCACCCCGACTCCCGAGCCCGCGCGGATGTGAGATTCCCGACTCCTGGCGCCTCCCGATCGCCGACTGCGGCGCGGCGCGGCTTCGCCCAGGAGGAGGCGGCCGGGCTGGCCGTGTGGCTTGTGGATTTTTAAAAATTTGGCTCCGAGAAGGACCATTTCCTCTCGACATGCATCCCTCCGGATAGACTGCACATCCCTTGGTCCATCCCCCGCCCCGCGCGGTCAGAGGCAGGCGCTGGGTGTGCGAAGAGGATCCGGGTTGAAATCTGCGCCCCCGGTTCTCGTCCCCGCCCCGTCTCACCGCCCCCTCCCCCTCCCGGAGTCGAAATTTCCCGGTGATTATGTTTCGGAAAGGTAGGTAAGCGCCGGGCGCGGCGCCCGCTTCCCAGCAGCCCGGACCCAGTGAGGCGGCGAGGCGACGACACAGCCCCCGCGGCTTGCAGCGGAGCCAGCACCTCATCGCCTCTTCTGGAGGTGCTGCTGTTGGGGGGGGGACTTGCTCCAAACACGGACGTCCCCCAGCTCTCCCCCCCCTCCCTGTTTTCCGTTAGGAACCCGGCGAGGAAATACATGCACTGGCTGAGAATCGCCCGCGCCAGGGCGCAACGCTACAAGGTGTAGGGAGAGTGTGCGGTGGGGCGAGAGGGGACCCAGGAGTCCCCGTGCTCGGAGCGCCGCGGCGTCGGTTCTTCGTTCCTGCCCTCGGGGCGGACGGAGTGACCCCGGCCCCCACTCCCCGCCCCGACCATGGTAGTGTTCAATGGCCTTCTTAAGATCAAAATCTGCGAGGCCGTGAGCTTGAAGCCCACAGCCTGGTCGCTGCGCCATGCGGTGGGACCCCGGCCGCAGACTTTCCTTCTCGACCCCTACATCGCCCTCAACGTGGACGATTCGCGCATCGGCCAAACGGCCACCAAGCAGAAGACCAACAGCCCGGCCTGGCACGACGAGTTCGTCACCGATGTGTGTAACGGGCGCAAGATCGAGCTGGCCGTCTTCCACGATGCCCCCATCGGCTACGACGACTTCGTGGCCAACTGCACCATCCAGTTTGAGGAGCTGCTGCAGAACGGGAGCCGCCACTTCGAGGACTGGGTGAGTTGGGCGCCTCCTGGTCCAGGAGCCCGGCTCTGGGGTTCCGGGGAAAGACTCTTGGCCTTGGCTTTGGTCGTGGGGCGCGGGGTCTTAGTGCCATCTGAGGTGTGTGTGTGTGTATGTCTCAATTACCTTGGGGAAGCACACTCCACTTTGTAGTTGGGAAGAAGTAGGCATTGGGGCAAGGAAGAAGAGACTTGGAAAGAGGGTACGGCCCTCTGCCCCCTCCAGACAGGGGGTGTTACAGGGAGCTCGCAAGCTGGGAGCCCCGAGCCGCTGGTCCTGAAGGTTGGTGGAGAACCCGGCGCCTTCCGCAGGCGCGCGGTGGGCTGGCTGTGTGTGATTGTGTGTGGGGGGGTTCCTCCGTCCTTGGAGAGGCACGTGGAGCCCTAGACTGAAGGCTTCTTGCACGTCCTGGCTTTGTCCTGCGTAGCACTGAGGAGCTGTTTTATCTTTCCCTCCGGGAGGAAGCTAGCTCGTTTCTATTCTGTTGCCTGGCAGTTAGCTCATCTTCTGATATATGGGGAGAAAAATGTCTTCTCCTCTAGTCCCCTCCAGGGTCCCAGAAACATCGGCCGAGCTGAATTTGCCCAATGCGTTGCCTACCCATCCGGAACGAGTGTTGTATTCTACAAATGGTTCTGCTAGTGAGTAATTGGAAGTCAGTGCCTTGAATCCGACTTCAAGTTATATCGTTTCCCGTTTTGATTTCCAAGACACTGTGCAATGAGATACTAAGTCTGAGACTGAGTTAATTGATTACATTGTCAAAATATTAGGGACTTGGAAACAGGCCTTGTGCACATACTATAAGCCAAGTGCATTAAACCTTGGCATTCGGAGAAGCAGGGAGAAGCAACCTTGCTTTAGCTCTTTCTTAGAGGGAAGGTGTTCAATTAGGAAATGGATTTCTTTATTTTCAGATTTGTGACATGTTTCCACCGAGAGCAGGTGTGGCTCTGGGTATATATGTTTTCAGGATTCTTTGGTCTACCCAAAAAGAGAGATATCTGATCCTCATGGAGAGGTGTTCAGTTATTGAAAATGAATAACTTCACGATTGTCCTATGGTCAAAGGTTGCACATGAATCACCTTGGCATATTGCCTTACATATATATACATATACGTACACCCATATATATACATATATAAATGCATATATATTTTAAGGATATGGAATTTTAGGGGAAAATAGGAAAAAGCCTCTTCCCTTTATGCTCACAGCTGTGATGTAGTCTGCCCGAAACCATGGTTACGGGGCTTACAGGGAAGCTCCAACAAACCACACCAAGTATAGCCCTAGAAGATTGTGGCTTACACTTTGGGACGCAGGCAAACCTTTATGGAATCCCAAAGAACACGGTGCTATTCCATTCCCTTCCAGTTCACCAATGGCCCTTGCCACTGCCTCCCTCCCACCACTGGCGTTCCCACTCATTCCCCATTTCCTCTCCACACTGGCCTCCAGTCCTTTCACTCATGAAAGCGGTACATGTCTGAGGGGGAGCTGAAGGTATAACTGATTTCAAAGCCAGATCTTGACACCAAAAACCTGTGGTGTTCAAGTTGTTGTTGTTGTTGTTTTAGAACGGGAAGGGGAAGAAAAAGCTATGACTCTGGTAGTGAGGAGATGGGGCCTTTTGCCGTGTATTCAGATGAAGGAGTTGGACAGTGAGGCAGAGAGCAGGTAGGGTGAACAGCAGGTCTGCTTTTATCCACATGCAGATGCTGGTTGGAGGGAAAGGTGTCTGAGTGTCTCTGATGATGCTTTGCTGGGGCCCACCCAAATCTTGGGCACAGTGGGGCACCATCCCCACTTTGGAGCACGTCCAGTGAAGTGTGCATTGGGCACTAGTCTTGTTTGGCTATCATTCTCTAAGGTACTCAAATTCACGTTGAACTTGGCCCTAGACCGGATCATCTAGTGCACAGGCAAGTTTCACAGACAAGGATGTTGAGTCCCAGAGCAGCTAAGTGGGTACCTGAGGTCATGTGACAAGCAAAGCGGGTAGAGTTGGAAGGAGAGACCACACCTCCTATTGCTCATGGCTCGCCCAGTAGAGAACTGACCCCTCTGGCCTCCCAGTCTAATTCTCCTTGCAGAGTCATGTGCTGTGTCCCTGATGTTTTTATTGTACATGATAATTTAAACTGCTTTCAAAATCAGTGTCTCTTTTGCCTTATAGCAAGTATGAATTAGGTATGACAGGTATTGGATAGATTCAGAAACTTGAGATACAGAAAGGCCAAAGTCACAGGATGAATCAAGTAGTGGAGCTTGTTCTGTTTGCCCATTTGTGGTTGTTTCCACGAGTATTCTTTGGTCACTCTGGTTCTTCCAGACTGAGGGTGAGGATGCAGCAGCAGAGGTGACTGGCCCTTGGAAACAGACAAGTTGCAACTGGGATGGCTAAGGTCACCTTTCCCATCCCTGTCGGCCAGGGGACACCCACAGAATCACACCTTTGGGTAGAATTTCCCAGGCTCTAGATTCTGTGCTCTTCACCTGACAGTGATGAAGAGATGTGGCTGAGAAATCTGTCCTGGAGTAAGGAGATGCAGAGGGCATGCAACAGCCTTTTCTCTCATTGCTGTGGAACATTTCATTCAGCTACATGATGAATTCCCACGTAGTCACTGAGTTCCCGTTTTGTGCTCGGATCCAACCAGGGACATTTAGCTCTCTGGGTAATCCAGGAGTAAAAGAGACCATGGGTTACTGTCAGGAGGCTTGGTTTCACTAGGGAAATGACACTGAATAGATCCATATAGACACTTAAGTAGCAATTATGTTATAAATGAGTGGTACCTTAAGTATGTTACAGGAGTTCCAAAAGGGAGTGTGCTGGGATGGCTGGAAGAATCTGGAGGTTCCTGGAAGGAGGCATGAATTGGGTGTGAAATGATGGGTAACATTTAAAGAGCTATTTAAAGAGGAGACAGTGTTCCATGGGCACAGACACTCTGGAATAAAGGCAGAGAATGCCTGTGGTCAGAGACACATGGCTGAAACTGAGGGTGCCTGTCAGAAAGGACAAAGGCAAATTTGAGGTTTCCCAAGTTTAAGACTTTTATCTGAGTACTGCCTGTACTATTAAATATTTACTTAATATTTTTAAACATTGGTGCTTTTATTTCCCACTGAAGCCCCAGTATTCATGAAATCACAGGCTTGGATATTGTAGTTACAATTTTTCTTCATTTATATTAACATAAACATTGGGCCTCTAAAAGAAAAAGAAAAGTTTATCTCAGGTGCCTCTTAAAATCATTAGTGCTACGGGGCCCACCCTCTGGAAACACTGGAGTGGGAGAAAGTTCAGAAAATTGAGGTGGCTTCTAGAATGTTTAAAGCCAAGCTGAGATCATTATTCTCCAGACCATGAGAGATGTATCAGTTATGGTGACAAAAGGGATTGCTTTAAAGAAAGCTTATTACAGAGAGAGGGGAAGATTTCATTTGTACTTGAAGCAGAATCCCATTAAATACTATTGCCATAGCTTGTTTCCCAAGAACTAGATAATGACGCTACTCAGACTTTGGTGTGCAGAAGAATCACTGGTTGAGGGGCTTAAAAATATAGGTTCTCCTGCCCCACCTTCAGAGCTTTTCATTCTGTAATTGAGGACGAGTGCTAGGCATACTCATTTTCAACAAGATGACCTGGAGATTCTGACCAGACCATACCTTAAGAAACACAGAATTAGAATAGAAACTGTGGGCAGGAGAAGTCTCCAGATAATTAATGTACCAAGACTTTGTACATAGAAATGTCCTGAGATTTTTGAATGGACTTTTATCATTCCTAAAGCAAGATTTATAAGCAGGATTGGGTAGACTAGAAGTATTGGGATTCCCGTGAGAACCAGAGGCTGAATGGGTGCTGGCTGGAGCAGCGCTTGCATTTTAGGACAGATGATGGGGGAGCAGGGGGATGGCAGAGAGGGTGGGTGGAGCGTGCCGCTACAGCTGGCTGGTCCTGTCACACTCTGGAGTTTGCTCTTTGTCACCTCAGTAGTCTATATCCTTAGCCTCAGTTCTCTCCTGTTCTCCCCTTCCTGCCTCTGAAGATATCTGTGGTTGGTGTCACTCCCATGCTTCATCCTGTGGAAGAGGCACTCATAACAGTGCTAATGACAGAAAGTCATTGTCTGAGAGTTGATGTGGCAGAGCACCTAAGGGCAGAGCACTGGAGCCTGGCTGCTTGGGCTTGAATCTCACTCACCTCTACCACCAACTACTTTCGAGACCTTTAGGGAGTGATTTAACCTGTGTTTCTGTTTCTTCCTCTGTAAAAAGTGGGGATAGTACAAGTCCCTACCTGTAATGAAATGGGCTTGTCGTGGGGACAGAAGGAGCACATAAAGTGCATAAGCCAATGCCTGGCCCTCAGTCAGGGCTCTGTGAATGTTTAACAACTATAGCTATCATTGTTATGTCCCCCTAAACCTACCATGGGGCTGGCCCTAGAGAAGGTTCTTTCCTGAGTTGATTATTATACAGGACCTAAGGAAGCCAGTTTTTCTTAGCCTCCAAAATGTTTTTCATTCGGGGAGTCTCATTTGGCAACGAATGGGACTCTAGTGTTTCTGTTTCATTTTTCCAAAGTAGCGCATTGACAGAGCTTCTCAAAATTATCCCACCCGGCTGACCCTGGGCAATAGGCCGATGCCCCTTTTGGAGAGGTTAGGCTTGCGGGGCTGGCGTTCCCCCTGGGCCCCAAAGCCCTTGGGGAGAGTCTTACAATGCCAAAGCCAAAGAGAGGGGCCTAGTGGTTCAGGTGGTGGTGCCCTGGGCAGAGCCTGAGGACACGTGTTCCAGTGAAACTACCCTAGCTGAATCTGTTCTGCTGGTGGCCTGAGCGCCACGTGTTGATATACGCTGCCTAAAGGCCCATCTCCTCTGTCTTCAGGACTCTTGTAAGGCAAGATCCTTTCGGAAGATTTCTGAAAACTTCTCTTATCATTTAAATAGAGTGAGGTGGGATGGTCTGGAAAGGGGCGCTGCAAGCCCTGGGAAGGGTCCACACCCCTTGTGGGCACCTATGCCTTGAATTCGTCCCCCAGCACCTGAGGTTCCAGATCTCTCCCTGCTCTACTTCCTACCGACTCATATAATACTTACCATCTTATTAAATATTGCTCCCCATGGTACATAATTACTTATTTAACAACTACCCTAAGAGTTGATTCTTGACCCGGTGTTATCATAGAGAGCTGCTTGACTTTGGGTGCCCGAAGTTAAAGGGCCTCGAGCCTCATGGGCTGTCAGGCCTTGTCTGTCTGTCCTGTTCCTCTTTCTCTGTCTTTGACCAGCAGCAGATCTGGTGAATATTTATGACCATCAGCTCCCTAGCTCCTCAGTGGGCCCCTCACCCTGAATCTGTGAGCTCTAACTGCAGGTTGCCTGGACCAGTCACTAGTTGTGTGTCTCTGGGTACGTGACTTAGGCTCTTTAAGTCTGTTTCATTGTTTGTAAAATGGGAATATAATAGTTCTTACCTCTTAGGGTTGCTGTGAGAAATAAGGGAATCTATGTAAAGCTCTTAGCAAGGGGCCAGGCTACAGTACATTCTAACAATTTTTATTAATGTTTAAAGGGTTATGTGTGTGTATTCATAGTTTTAGAATCTTAAATCAGAACATATTGTCTGGTGAAATATATTTTTCTCTTTGATTTGTGAATGTATTTATATGAGAAGTCTCACATTGTCTAAAAATAAAGTTGATTTAGTTACACTTAACAATTGCCTTTTTGGAAATATTAGAATTACTTGGAATGAGCTTGTTCTGGAAAGTCTAGAACTGTGACCAGTGGAGTCAAAGGTTAATTAATTTATTGAAGCATATGAGTAATTGGAAATAGGAATATTGGGGAGCTGCTCTTTCGGTTTTGCTGTACCAATTTCATCTAGTTTCATGGGTTTAAATACATTCTCAGTGCTGTTGACTCTAAATTCCTAATTCCAGCCCATACCTGCTCTTGAGACTCAGAACTCATATATGCGACTGCTTTCTTGCCATGGCCATATGATGGTATAAAGGGCATCTCAAACTCAATTATGTCCCAACCTGATGTCCCCCCTCCCCAGTTTAAGCCTCTCGTAGTTTTCCCCATCTCAAGAAATGGCAACTCCATCCTTCCAGTTGCCCAGGCCATTCTTGACGCCTCTCATTCTCATGAACCCAGCCCCGTATGCAGTCCCTCAGCAACATCTCTTGTCTCTGCCTTCAAAATATGTCCCAAATCTGATCAGCTTTCCATACCTCTGCCGACGCCACTCTGGCCTAACTCCAAGTCATCTCATGCCTGGATTATTTCATAGCCTCCTAAGTGGTACCCCCTGCCCCAACTTCCTCAGATCATGTCACTCTGCTCACAAACCTCTCAGGGTAAAAACCCTTATCACCATCTGTAAGGCCACCATGGTCAGGCCTCCTGTTATGACCTCTCTGACCCCATGGCCCAGTACTCCTCACCTTTCAGTCCTCTCCCAGTCATATTGACCGACTTGACACCCTTACACTTACTCACTATGTTCCTGCCTCAAGTCTTTGCACCTGCTATTCCATCTTTCTAGAATACTCCTTCCTCAGATACCCTCATGGTTCAAGTCTTTACTCAAATGTTACATTCTCAGTAAGGCCTTTTCTGACAATCCTGTCTAAAATTTTACTCTTCTCCTTGAAACTTTACATGCTCCTTGCCTGCTTTATTTTTGCTTTTTAGCTCTTATCTATCTTATATATTATATAGTTTTCTTATTTGTCTTCATCTGTAACACCAGAACAGAGGTTCAATAAATGTGGAGGTTTTTGTTCACTGCTCTATTCTTGATACTCAAAACAATTCCTGGCACACTGTTGCATTAAAGAATGAATTTAGTCAAACAAAGGTGTATTCCCCTAGCACCCTCTGTGGTCTAGCACTGTGGTAGATACTGGGGGCTTGATAAAACAAAAGTGGTGTATGGTATCATTCTTGCCTCTGAGGAGTAGGAAGTCTAGTTGGGAAGACCAGTAAGATAAGCAGTTGAGTGAATTCCTTAAACGATTTTTCTGTATGGTTGAAAGAAGTAAGGAGAAGGCAGAAGAAAAGGATATTTTATTTTATAAAAATCTATGGGATCCTTAAAGGTGTTTTTATGAGAGAATGCTGTATTATTTCCATGAGGCAATTTGCACCAAGCTGAAACATCTCCATCAAGTCTGAGGTTTCTTTATTTTTTATTTTTTTCCAGCCTACTGAGATATAATTGACAAATAAAAGTTATATACATTTAGGGTATACAGTGTGATGATTTACTATACATATACATTGTAAAAAATTATATATGTATATATATATATATATATATATATATATATATACACAGACAGACATATATATATATTCTTTTTCAGATTCTTTTCCATTACAGGTTATTACAAGATATTGAATATTATTTCCTGTGCTATACAGCAGGTCCTTGTCAAACCATTTTTAAGGGTGGAAGCTGTCACAAAAAAATAAAGGTTCCAAAAAGTATGGAGTTTCCTCAAAAAACTAAAAATAAAGTTGCCATATGATCCAGCAATCCCACTCCTGGGCATATATCTGGACAAAACTATAATTCAAAAAGATACATGCACCCCTATGTTCACAGCAGCACTATTCACAATAGCCAAAACATGGAAACAACCTAAATATCCATCGGCAGATGAATGGATAAAGAAGATGTGGTACATATATATAATGGAGTACTACAGCCATAAAAAGAGAGTGAAATAATGCCATTTGCAGCAACATGGATGGAACTAGAGATTATCATAGTAAGTGAAGTAAGTCAGACAGAGAAAGACGAATACCATTTGATATCACTTATATGTGGAATCTAAAATATGACACAAAAGAACTTATCTGTGAAACAGAAACAGACTCACAGACATAGAGAACAGACTTGTGGTTGCCAAGGGGGAGGGGAGGTGGGAGAGGCATGGATTGAGAGTTTGGGATTAGTAGATACAAACTACTATATATAGAATAGATAAACAACAAGGTTCTACTATATAGCACAGGGAACTATATTCAATATCCTGTGATAAACCGTGATGGAAAAGCATATGAAAAAGAATGTATATATATATATATATATATATGTATAACTGAGTCACTTTGCTGTACAGCAGAAATTAACACAACATTGTAAATTAACTATACTTCAATAAAATAAATTTAAAATAAAAAAATAAATAAAGGCTACTAATGCTGTATAACCATTACGGAGCAAAATGATTGTCTGAGGTTTCTAAAAGAGGGAACTGTATACCCTGTGGGTGCTCAGGGCCCACGCAAGGTGCTGTGATAGGGGGAGAAGGAAAAGGCCCACTTGTCTTCCCTTTGCAGAGTTTAAAACCAAGTTTAAATTCTCATAAGGGCTTTAGATACAACACCCTTTGTAATTGGCAGCAACAATAAGTGAAATTTTACATTCCAGCACCTGAACTCACAGAGCTCATTGAAGCACACGCAGACAAAGCTTCCAGGGGTTTCACTTAGTTGAAAAGAACTCTGGAGCAGGCCTGCAGCATTTAACATAAATAAAAGCTACACTTGGCAAAACATTGTATTTCTCTTCAAGTCCCTCCGGGTATATATGGGCTTGTTAAGTAATTACAATCTATTATAATGCTAATTAGCAGGCTGCACCTGTTTGAAATCTAATTTTCTGGCAGAAACCACACAAAGTGGGCAAAACTCTGCACTGTGCTGGGAGAACGGGAAGGACAGGGACGGACTGTTGTCCTTGTACCTCGCCTACCTCTAGACAGAATGGAAACTCCGGACAGAATACGATTGCGCTCCGCAGTATCTATTGCCTGGGAGGAGGAGTGGCTCAAGCCTGTCACCAGATCCAGGTTCAGGAATGAGGACCTCTCCCCCATCCCCCGTCCTGGTCCCCTCTACCTCACCTTGAAGTCTCAGAGAGTTAGTTTTGAAGCTAGTGAAAAGTCACTTTCATTTGCCAGCAAGGAATAAACTCATTGAGCTACTGACCCAGCTTCAAGGTGTAATCAAGTTCAGGAAGGGTTTAGCGGGTGCATCTATGATTAATTATTGATGAAAAAATTGACTTGGAGTTTGCTTATGTCCTTCTTGAATAGATTTGTTTGCTTTTTCAGACTAGAGCAACTCTTGTCGCCCATTGTCTTTCTGCAGCCAGATGTAAGCATCTTGTTTTCTTTTTTAAAATAAATTCTGGGTTTATTTATATATCAGGAGAAAAAGACTTTTTGGGGTTTTTTTTAGGGCAGTCATGGAGTCACAGAAAAATTGAAAAGAGATACAGAGATTTCCCATACACCCCCTATGTACGCATATGACCCCTCATTATCAGCATCTCCCACCAGAGAGGTACATTTGTTACAACTGATGAACCTATACCATAATCAAAGTCACCCACTGTCCATAGCTTACATTAGGGTTCGCTCTTGGTGTTGTACATTCTGTGTTTGGACAAATGTGTAATAACATATATCCATCATGATAGTATTCTATGAAGCAGTTTCACTGCCCTAAAAATTCTCAGATGTAAGCATCATGTGAGCAGACATGTCTTCAATGCCAATCAGAGTATGAGCCACTCAGAAGGTGCGTGTAACCTACTCACTCATCCGTGGGTTGAGTAAAAGGTTGCCACTTTGGCGTCTGTCTTGTAGGATCTCAAATAGGCAGCATTCTTTCATCAGACTAACTTAGCTTCTGCCCCTCTTAGAAGTTCATCATCCTGTACAGTGCTGAAAAGAAGGGTGGTAGAACCCACAAAAGATTCTAACCATTGTTAGAATCTTGTTCCAGTCATCCTTTCAGCCATTTAGTGAATATTCATTGAATACCTTATATGCCAGGCACCATGCTAGAAGCTGGTCCCCGATCTCATGGAGTGTATAGTTTAGTAGGAGACACAATATTAATCAAGGAATAACACAAATGTCCTGGTATGTAAAATTACAGCTGAGAAGGAGAGCTCTTCACAAAACTTTCAGAGCCTGGGGACACCTAGACCTCACTTCTTCAGAGTTGGATTGGCTAATACCTTTTTCTTTCCCTGAAAAATTTGTTGAATGGTGAGTCAGGTGACTTCCATTACCAAGTGGCATTGGACCTTAAATTCCACATCTGTGAAAGCAGGAGTTTGCATAGTCTAGAGACTTAGTAAGGCCTGTGTGAACAATGATCCTGACTTGGCTGTCTGCATTTGGGGCCTTGACTGTGCTCAACCTAGCACTTGATAGTATTTTATTTTTATTGTTCTCCATGTAGCTAAGTCTTGTCCCCCCTGAGTAACTTCCAGCTTCTGCCTTTTGCCCTCCTCATCCTTCTTTGTTGTTGTGATCAAAATCACAAAGATTTTTTTTTTTTTTTTTTTTTTTTTTTGCGGTACTCGGGCCTCTCAGTGTTGTGGCCCCTCCCGTTGCGGAGCACAGGCTCCGGACGCGCAGACTCAGCGGCCATGGCTCACGAGCCCAGCCGCTCCGCGGCATGTGGGATCTTCCCGGACCGGGGCACGAACCCATGTCCCCTGCATCGGCAGGCTGACTCTCAACCACTGCGCCACCAGGGAAGCCCCCACAAAGGTATTTTTGAAAGCTCACTTCTTCGCCTAGTGTTCAAGGCCCACAAAAATACATTTATTTTTATTTTTATTTTTTTAATTTTTTTGTCCAAATTATTTTATTTATTTATTTTTTAAACATCTTTATTGGAGTATAATTGCTTTACAATGGTGTGTTAGTTTCTGCTTTATAACAAAGTGAATCAGTTATACATATACATATGTTCCCATATCTCCCTCTCTCCCACCCTCCCTATCCCACCTCTAGGTGGTCACAAAGCACAGAGCTGATCTCCCTGTGCTATGCGGCTACTTCCCACTAGCTATCTATTTTACGTTTGGTAGTGTATATATGTCCATGCCACTCTCTCATTTTGTCGCAGCTTGTACAATGGAATATTACTCAGCCATAAAAAGAAACAAAATTGAGTTATTTGTAGTGAGGTGGATGGACCTGAAGTCTGTCATACAGAGTGAAGTAAGTCAGAAGGAGAAAAACAAATACCATATGCTAACACATATATATGGAATCTAAGGGAAAAAAGTGTCATGAAGAACCTAGGGGTAAGACGGGAATAAAGACACACACCTACTAGAGAATGAACTTGAGGATATGGGGATGGGGAAGGGTAAGCTGTGACAAAATACATTTATTTTTTAAAATGGAGCCCTCTCTCTGTATCCTTGAGCCATTCAAAGGATATTCTAAAAACAAACAAACAAGCAAGCAGAATTTCTAGAATGCAGGGTCTGTGAATCCATCTCTCTACCTTCCAGACTGATGATTACCTAAAATGTTTTGGGCGGCTGATCAAATCATCAATCATCCAGCAAGGATGGAGCATGTGATCGACCAGTATTTGCCAGCATATCTTTCAAATATTTTCAGGTTGCTGTGATCAGAGAGTTTGGGAAATGTTACAGAGTCAAATGCACATTAGTATATTAAAGACTCCAAGATGGCCTGTAGCAAAAGGACTTGTATAACTCTGTATGTAACCACTTATTTCCAAAATTATTTTGTCATAGAATGCTCTTATTTGTTAAAAAGTATTCATACCATAGAGCTAGTGTTTTGTGGACATATTTTGCAAAATATTATAATTAGAAAAAAGAAGGAATGGACTTTCCTCAAGTGGGCCACTTGGGGATTCAAAGGTAACACTCTTTTATGAACGTGAACTCGAGGAACTGTGGGAATTCACAGGAAGGGGGATTACTGTGGGTTCTGATAGTTGGCAGAGGCTTCTTGGTAAGATTTGGAGTCCTTGTAGAAAATGGAATCTGAATAGACAGGGAAGGGAGCCTCTAAGTTGAAAGGAGAGCATAAAGAATATTGGACTGGCAGTTTCTAGCATTTTGGGTTATGAGGGCAGTCAGGAAATCAGTGAGATTAAAGTAAGAATGCATTCCAAAAATAATTGCTTCAGTAAAAAAACACACACAAAAAACCCCCAAGGAATAAGATATCCAAAAAAAGGGAAAAGTGAGTAGCATGGGGTATTCATTCATTAATCTATCCATCCGTCTAGCCAGCCAGCCAACTAGCCAGCCAGCCATTCAACAAATATATATTGAATACTTTCTATGTTCTAGGAATTTTGCTCAGAGCACAGTGTTGAACAAAATCACTCATGATATATTGAACTCTTTATTAGCAAGGAAATCTATCCTGAGGGCTAACCTCAATCTCTCATCCTGTATTTCCAGTTAATTTTCCTTTGTTTGTTTCTTGATAGGCCTAATAGAGATGGAGAATAGCTTTGTAGCATCCTTCATGTAACTGAGTGGTGGCTTGTCCAAATTCATGAACATAAAAAAAATTGTGTGGCCTTAGGAGTCAGTCCATCCTGGGTTGAATTGTGGTTTATCAGTTTTGGCTGCATGATCTTGGGCAAATTATTTAACTTATATCTGTACCAGTCTCTTATCTATAAAGGGGAATAATAGCTGTCTTGTAGAGTTATTGTAATATTAGATGAGAAATGTAAAAGTGCCCAGCTTCTAGCAAGTTTAAAAAAAAATGGTAGTTAATTATTATTGGGAAATATCTGCAATTAATATTTATCACTAGATACAGGTAAAATTGTGCTTTGTCTGAAGATTTTATTCAGTAATTCCCAGCTAAGGAGTCTTAAGCAAAACCTTTTTCAGTCCCTACTTCCCTCCCTCCCTGAAGTGAGCTAGCAACAGGAATTCAGGGTTTGCTAATTCCAAGTGTGCAGAACTAGAATCCCACACTTAGCTCTTCTTAGGTGACCCCTTGGGATGGGAGGTACAGGGGACATAGATGATCTGCCCTTGGGCTCTTTTTGGTCCTGATGGACAGACCTTCCCAACAGATTGCTCCCTCTTGCCTTTTTAAAAAGCAGAGCCAGTGTTGCATTTTGACCTGAACAACACCTGCATCTGTGTGTGAGCCTAACATGGTAACTGAGGTTTGAGGGTTTTTTTAGAGCCCAGTTTGCTGTGGTCCAGGTGTATGTCCCATTTCTCTCGGCCAAAGCCTCTGACTTCATTTCCATACTATGTTTGTCTTCTGTAAGCCCAGCCTCCAGTGCAGTGCATGCCGATCGCTCTGTTGTCCTAGCCCAAATGCTGGCAGCACCCAAAGCCACTCCATTTAGAGAGTAGGACTTTGCTTTTGACCCAGACACTGGAATTGCTAAGGAGTACCAAGAGTTGAAGAACAGCCAGTCTTTTGAAAAGATTACTGTGTGCTCATGAGGAACTATACATTTGCTTGTTAATTTTCTGTTAAGATCCTTGGTCTTTCAGCTCAGATTTCATTTTAGATAATTTATATTGAAATAACAAAAATAAGTGTGGCAGATAGCTCATCTGCCCTTCTTTATGGGTCAGTTCTCAGAAACTGCCTTTCCTTCTCTTCAGTCATAAAAGTCCTTTCCTTCCTTCAAATCCTTCTTCAGACTTCACCCAGGAGCAGCAGGTCCGGTTCTTCTCTAACTTTATGACTTTGTGAAAATTCCCTTAACATTCTCAAACTTTGGGTTTCCTAGTTTATGAGAAGCGTTAGTACTATTTTTCATTTTAGAGAAGACTCTCTCATTTAAGTTACAGGTGCCTGAGTACTAATTCAGGATGACAGCTTTAGGACTGGTTTTCGTATCTTTATTAGTCTGGTTCTCCAGAATCCAGAGGATTTGTGTGAGAGTTGTATGGTAGCACTAAATCCCCTTTCTGGGCGCTCAGAACCAAGGATAGTCTCCCCCCACCCCAGGAGCTTATAGGATAGAGTCCGGCCCCGTCATCCTGCCAGACATTCAGGGCCCTGTGTGGCTTGCCCCCTTCCCCGTTTAGCGGACCCCACATCTTCTGCACTAGGAACCTCCTCCACGAGGGCTTGTTTCCGTCCTCTGCGCCCAGTGTTTCCTTGTGATCCCCCATGTCCATCTTCCTGGGATATTCTTGCCACCCAACCAAGTCTCGTCCTTTTTGGGCCGTCATTCCCAGAACTCTTCAGGCTGCTGCTCTTTGGGCCTTTGGAATCCTGGTGAGGTTTCCCATCTGTGCCCTCCATTTACAAGTATTGCTGTGTGGTGTTGACAACCCCATACCCTCTGTCTCTGTTCTCTCACAGAGGAAGCAAAGGTCTCTGAGAGGAAAAACTCGTGCCATTTTGTGCTAACACTTGGCATATTGCCTTGAACATAATAGATACTTGTTGGGCCAAAAAATTTTAACGCTAAATACAGTAAGATTTACCTAAAAAAAAAGATGCCCTTTAGATGTTTGTTCTGGGGTGTTCTTCCTTCTATGACAGAAAAGAATGTCATATTTTAAAAATTACACACACACACACACACACACACACACATCTGTGTGTGCTTTAAAAAAGAAAAAGGCAAGAGAGAGTGCTGATGCATGGGGAGGATTTTTATCTTTTACTTTTACTTCAGCATTTTTTAAAAAATTAATAAACTATTTTCTAGAGCAGTTTTAGGTTTACAGAAAAATTGAACAGGCAGTACAGAGAGTCCCATAAACTCCCTCTGTGCCCCCCACCCCAGCTTTCCTCTATTATTTTATATATATTTTGACTTTTAAAAAAAAGCAGGGGAAAGATGCAACACAGCCACTGCAAATTGAGGCAGGTGGTGTCATGGTTAAATGCAGAGGCTTTGCATTAGAGGGAGGTGGGTTCTAATCCTGATTGTACCGCTGAACCAGCTGTGTGACCTTTTGACAAACTGGGTAACCACTCTGAGCCTTCATTTCTTCATCCGTAAAACAAGGTCAGTAATATCTACCTATGACTATTGTGTTGTTTGGAATAAATAATATAATGCATAGAAAGTGCTTAGAAAAGTGCTTGTCACATGATAATCACTTCAAAATGTTAGCAATTATTCTTATTATTCTAATTCTATTGTAAAAAATAAATTATAGATTATGTGGTTTGGGACTTACGATGTCAGAGTCCATTTGATTTGATTTTGTATGTTGGAGGGTGACTTGGGCTTGGGCGGTGGTTTTGTCTGAGGGCCATGTCTCTGATAGATAGTAGTTCTTGTTGTAATGAGTGACATAGGAAATGACTGGTTTGCCGAGTTTGTATTTGCTGTCTGCATCAGGCATTTATAGACCAGCATACATTCACAGAGTGCTGTGTTCACAGCAGCCTGTTTATTCTTTATCAACTCAGCTGTGCTGCTAATGAGCTGTGACCTTAGGGAAGAAACATAACCTCTCTGATCTTCAGTTTCCTCTACTGTAAAATAGGAATAGTCATATTGGCTCTGCCTACCTCATGGGGTTGAAAGACTCATTTACTATACCTCTGAAGAATGAAATCTGTCACACACATGTTAAGCAGCGATGATGAACCACTTTGGGATTTGGGGGAGGGGTGTGGCATTTTCATGTGAAGTTTACAGATGGGAAAATTGAGGATAGAGGTTGTCCCCCTGGCAGGGACTAGAGTGGATCTTATCTCCCCAAAGTCCTTGATAAAACTGAGTGGTGAGCAGCATTTGGGTTTCTGAGCCAGACAGTCTGCCTTACCCTCACATTGTTAGGGCTGGGGATTTAAAATTGATCTGCGGGCTTTGTTTCTAGGAAACTGGAGTCTTAGAAGCCCACCCCCACACGCAAGAGAACATGTCTCTTTCTCCTTGCTTCCTTATCCCTTCTTGGCTCTTTAAATTTTTGTCTTTATCACTGCTTATCATATGACTGGGCACAGACAACCGAACACCAACTATTTTAAGGGGAAAAGGGGAGGAAGACAGATAAGACAGTGATTCAGAAACGAGCAGGAAAGTGGAGTCATGTGGTTGTCCCCTGTGGGTGGGATGTACAGCAGTTTTTGAGACTGAGAAGGCCTCCTGAGTGCCTGGAGAGTAAATTAGGCCTGTCGTGAATGTGTTTTAAAGCCCTTCCCTGTGCTGGGAGAGATTCAGGGCCCAGATGGAGCACACGATCCACAAGTCATGCCGTCCTGCCCTGCTCTGTGCCTGGGGCGTGCTAGGTGCAGTGGAGGCTCCAAAGGAGAGACCTTGGCACCTGCCCCCTGGGAATAGGAAAGGGCAAAGCGATGCCTACTTGGAAAGACTGCTCACATCAGTTTCAGAGTGAGAGGAAACTGGGTCTTGTCCTAACCTATTGGTGAAGGTATAAATTAGTTAAGCCTTTTTTTAGAGAGCTGCCTGGCTGGTAGTATCTGTAGAAACCAAACTGTATATAATCAAGATATAATCCAGATAATTAATTCCATTGTTGTTATCAATCATATGGATATGTTACACCAATACTATTTGAGATCCAAACCATCGCTTGTCCCTGATGGCTGAAGGGGTGGCCCTGTGGGTGCCTACATACTGTTAAGACTGCCATGTGACTTCTCTGATGGAATTAGGATTTTAGACAAGTGAGCATCATTTGACCCTTTCAAATTTAAGTCGATTAAGAACTTTCAGAACTTTTGTCTATTTTTTTGTAGGAGGATTGTTTTTCTTTTTGATGGGGAAGGACATGAGAAAAGAGAATAAGGGTACATCTTGTTGAGTTTTTCAAACTATCCCCTGAGGTCATGAGATGAATTAGGTGGCTCTCAAACAGTGATTTTAGATATGGGAATAGAATAGAACAATGTCAAAATGACCAGAATGCATCGCAGGCAGTAAGCGTAAATATTACTTTAGAAAATTTCTGCTTCAGTTTTATGTATTATTTATATGATGATCTTAATTCTCATTGTGGGTCCTAGTAAAAATTTTAAAAAATTTGAGAAACACTGGCATAAAACACAATTTCTAATTTGACAGACTTTTGATAACTACCAGTGAGAGGGAGATAAGAAAGGAAAGAAGATAGGGTTCCCTGCATTCAATAAGCTTCCAATTGGACTTCCCTGGTGGTGCAATGGTTAAGAATCCACCTGCCAATGCAGGGGACAAGGGTTGGATCCCTGGTCGGGGAAGATCCCACATGCCGTGGAGCAACTAAGCCCATGCGCCACAACTACTGAGCCTGCATGCCACAACTAAAGCCTGTGCGCCCTAGAGCCCATGTGCCACAACTGCTGAGCCTGCATGCTGCAGCTGCTAAAACCCACGAGCCTAGAGCCTGTGCTCCGCAACAAGAGAAGCCGCCACAATGAGAAGCTCACGCACTGCAACGAAGCCCTGACACAGCCAAAAAAAAAAAAAAAGTAAGCTTCCAATTTCCTCACCCACAAAATTCCATAAAGGTGGGGGCTTTTGAAGGATGGGTGGGATAGACTGCTTCTGGAAAACCTGCCTGAGTCTTCCTTACTGAACAAGTTCAAAACAACGTAGGATGCAAAAGTGACCTGATGAACTGAAACACCTTATGTTCTCCAAGAGCCCCCATCTCCTGACACCCCTGCAAATGGCATTCAGTATCAGATAGTGGTGCATCAGGGTTCATGTGTTGAACTATCCGAAGTTCGAGGTTAGAGAGCTCAGTTCGTGCCCTGGGATGTGTGGTGGGTTTCTCCAGCACTAGCTACACTTCAGCCAGCACAGGATAGTTTTGCACTTTTTCATCAGGAATGTGGTGTCTTTGGAAAATAATGTGTTTTGACTTCACCCCTCATGGCACTGCACAAGGTTAATACATTTATTCAAAAACCTGTACTGTTTCTCTTGATTTTCCCATCAAACTTGTATGGTAGTAAATAGATGTTCTCCCTCTTTTTTTTTTTTTTTTTTTTTTTTTGCGGTACGCGGGCCTCTCACTGTTGTGGCCTCTCTCGTGGCGGAGCACAGGCTCAGACGCGCAGGCTCAGCAGCCATGGCTCACGGGCCCAGCCGCTGCGCGGCATGTGGGATCTTCCCAGACCGGAACACGAAGCCGTGTCCCCTGTATCGGCAGGCAGACTCTCAACCACTGCGCCACCAGGGAAGCCCTGTTCTCCCTCTTAATTTGACATTCGAGGACAGCAAGACCCGGAAGTTAAATGATGAATTGGAGGCTGGGGCAGATGAATGAGGGCCTGGGTCTCTTGGTTTTTAGGATGAGGCTATTTACTGCACAGGTACAGGTATACAGTCTCCCAAACACACTGACCTAGGGAACCCAGGGCCTGGTCCAGAAGGTATTGATATCAATACCATTCTACATTTAGTACCGTTATATATTTGTACATTTAAGCTGTATTCAAAAGGCATTCAGATGAATCAAAATTCCTTCCTACCTTTCTCTTTCCCTCCTCTTGCTTCTCTCTCTCTTTCTCTCTCTCTGTTTCTCTTAGGAATGATCCGATGGAGGAAAGGTCCATGGAACATTTTCCCTCCAGCTGAAATTATGCAAAAACTGCTATTTAATAAGAGATATTCACTTAATGCTTATGTATAGATGGAAAACTCTAAGAGCTCAGAACGTAGGTGATTTGATCAAAATAAAAACTCCAGTAGAGACAGAGAAAATATGAGAAAACAGGTTTCCTCATTTCCTATCAAGGCGATTGTATAGCTATACCACATTGGATCCAACCATCATGCAGTTACCAGGCTTCCATCATCCATCATTTTCCATCCATCCCATTTATTGGTCATAAGTTAATGCCAATACCATGTGTCTAGAACTTTTAGTAAGGGAGGTTGATTTATTTATTTATCTTTTCAGTTTGCTCTTCAGCTGTTGACTGGGGCAGATGATCAGACCACCTTTGGGCTGACAGAAGTTGAAACTTGCCTGTTTGATGAGATGACCATTTGCCTGTCTCTCTGGGGTTGGTCTCTACATGTCAAGGGGATGGTAAAAACCATGATGAGGGGTAATTTTTAAAAAATAAGTTCCTTTTTCTTCCCCCGACTTCCAGAATTCTCTAGAGTGTCAGGATGCATTGATTTTGTAATTCAGCCTACTGTACTGACAAGATCCTTCCTTTCAAGTTGGAGTAGGGTTTCCCAAAACGTGTTCTGCAGTATAAAATAATTTAATAGATCATATACATTCTAAAAAGGAATGCTGTTTCAACTAGATTTGGCAAACAATGGATTAAATAAAGCGGAAAAACTTATTGTAGGACTTTCCAGAGCCTTTAATATGCTGATTTCTGTTAGTCTTCAGGATGGCAATTGAGTGAATAGTGTTCCCAAACTCATCTGGCCATACAACACTGTTTTGGGGACAGTCCTTATATATCTTGAAGTAGTATCATTTAGGAAGTACTATTTGAGAATCTGGCCTCTACCATATAAAGCAAATACATATTTGGGGCTGTTGACCAAGGGAGACTGTGAGCAGGAAGGGAATCATTATTAGTTTTCGTTAATCTTTTAATCATTAAGTCTAAACCTTTTTTTTTTTTTTTTTTTTTTTTTTTTGCGGTACCTGGGGCTCTCACTGTCGTGGCCTCTCCCGTTGGCGGAGCACAGGCTCCGGACGCGCAGGCTCAGCGGCCATGGCTCATGGGCCCAGCTGCTCCGCAGCACGTGGGATCTTCCCGGACTGGGGCACGAACCCATGTCCCCTGCATTGGCAGGCGGATTCTCAACCACTGCGCCACCAGGGGAGCCATAAACCTTTGTTTTTAAAAATAAGATCCCAAGTGTTGTTTATAGGCCTCTGATCCTAAAGGGAGAGAAGCTGAGGCTGGACAGTTGTTTTTATATGAAAAAAGGAGTGCAAACAGGGCTCTTATTAGTAGGATTTCCTACATGATATTCTAGCAGTTCATCCTTGTTCTGTCTTTAGCCAGTGACATTATAAAGGGGTCGCCAAGCTAATGTTATGGTTCCTGAGATCATTCGTATAGAATTATATGGGCTGACGTCAGAGGCCCATGGTCCCTCCTCCTTCCTGACTCAGATCAGGCTGAATAGTATCCAAGTGCAATTTAATTCTTGGTCCTTCTCTTCAGAAATCACTTGTTACTGGGTTATTGCTACCAATCAACTCTATTGTGGAGGCATGTTTTAATATTTCATTTTCTTGTGTTTATTAGAAAAGATTGGGGGAAAGCTACATGCAAAGATCTGAGTGTGATCGTGGGAGCTGACCTACAGGTAAAAAACGTGAGGGAGGGCTTCCCTGGTGGCACAGTGGTTGAGAGTCCACCTGCCGATGCAGGGGACGCGGGTTCGTGCCCTGATCCGGGGAGATCCCACATGCTGCGGAGCAGCTGGGCCCGTGAGCCATGGCCACTGGGCCTGCGCGTCCGGAGCCTGTGCTCCGCTACGAGAGAGACCACGACAGTGAGAGGCCTGCGTACTGCAAAAAAAAACAAACAAAACAAAAACAAAAACAAAAAAACCCTGAGGGAGGCGAAGATTGATTTCAGGTTTTCGTGTCTTTGAGGGCCCCTCCTAGCCTGGGGCCCAGTCAGGGTTCCTGGGTTCCTCTTGCCTGATAAACTCATTTACACTGGGGTGTCCACACATAATGAGTTATACAGGCTGGAGAGGGAGCAACCCTTCACCCAGAGGGTGATATTTCTACCTCTGGAGTTTTCAGACGTCAGTGATAAGTGAAGATGAGCTTTTTTGGCTGAGAAGAAGCTTTCAAACCAGGTACTGTCCTGTGACCAGGCTATTACTGAGACTATGTCAAGGGCTAGGGTCTTCACATAAGCCTTCAGCAGTGGGTCAGGACCCAACTCACCTATGCTCAGAGGACATATTTCTAGATTACCTCACATTGAAATGCTTGTCTCCCTCGTCTGTGAGGGATTAGTGCTTTTCCACTTTAAAGGAAAAACAGGCCATAAATTACTGCGGAATTTTATGGCACTGTCCAAAGCACAGTTTGGAAGCCAAGGAAAAATAAAACTCCAGCTTCTTTATGGAAAGTCAAAGGTAAAAGAGAGATTGCTTCCTGAAAAGAGGGAGGCACTGCCTAGGGGAAGTGGAGGGATAAGAGACTTGAACTTAGTCTGTAGAAACTCCTCTTCTGGTGCCCCTGAGGATTTTAGGAGAACGCTGGGCCTCAAACTGATGAACTTGAAGGCAAAGGGAAGCAGGTGGTTGAACTGTTTGGAAAGTAGGTGAGAAAAGTGATTATTTTTGGTAGCAAGACTTTTGTGTTTGGATTACGCCTGCTATAGATCCAGTATCTTAATTTACATTCGCCTCAGCAAGGCAAAGAATTCCCCAGGTCATTCATACACCTGATTCCAATTCGAGGCTTGTTAAATGTTGGAGAAGGAAAGGAAGGGGTGGTGTGGAAGTTTCTGAGGCTGGTTGACCAGGGAGAAAGCAGACAGATCCTGGGGGCTGGACTTCATCATAAATTACAGACAAACAGAACACTCTAGAATATTGTATGTTGCAAAACAAAGTAGGACCAGAACAAGAAAGCACTTTGTACACATACGTGAAGCAGTCTCCTTTCTAGAAAATGTTTCCTCAAACTAGGAAGATCCAGCAAGCCCTGTATCATCTTAACCTAAGCTTTCAACTCTTTTCAGCTGTCCTTTTCTGACAGTGGATACACATGATGCTGTAAGTCTTTGCTTTCTTGCCTTTATCCCATCTCAGGAGAAGTGGGGGGATTGTGACCATATGGGGGGAGTAGATACAGTCATTTCACTGTCATTTCTTGTTTCAGAATTGGAGTGAATCTGAATGAATCATAACAGTTGCATTTAATAAATTCTCCTGGGTATTGGCTAATTTTAAACCGGTCAGACGGGTTTTAAGGTCCATGTGGTTTGGGGAAATTCAGCGGTGCATTGCCTCGTTTGGTCACCCCTTATTTCCCTCCAACTTTGTTCCTTTTCAGCAAGCTGGTCTACTTGGCACGGTTATCTTTGATCATCTGAGGTAGGGAGGAGGGGAGACTGGGGAGGGGCTGGGCTGAAGGTCATGCAAGAAGCATTCGGGCCTCTGCTTGTTAGCCAGCACTGCTGGGAATTCCCAGGGGTCTTGGGGAGCTGGCCTTCAGCTTGCAGAGGGCCCCAGGTGGGAGGCCGCCATCCACCAGGAAGCTTCCAGCCAGCACATGCAGGGCAGGGGAGGGGGCAAAACTCTGATCGTGGAAATGAAAGTATCTCAGCATTTTGCTTCTTTTCCTCCAAGTCACTGCCTCCACTCCAGGCTCTGACATGAGCAGCTTTAGCCTCTCCACGTTGACTTTCTGCCTTGGCTCTACAATCATGGTGGTTAATGGATGCCAGGTGTGTTGGGTTTTTGTGTGTGTGTGTGGGGGGGGGGGGGGAGAAGTTATTTACTACCGGAGTGGGGAGATCTTCTGGGTCATGGGAAGTTCAGGGAGCCCCAAGACAGCGTTACTGGAGGGGATTATTACCAGAATCACCGGCAATCTCAGATGTCTGCCCCCACCTCCTCTTGCTTCTCTGATGGATGTTCAGCCCTGTTGACGTTTCATAGCTCACCTGAGCAGGTTCCCCCAGTAGCCTGTATTTTCATAATTGTTTGTCTCACAGGGCAAGCATTACAGTGATTGAAGTGTTGCTCTGTGAAGGAGATTTTAAAAAACCAAAACAAGTGCAACAAAACCATTTAAAACATTTTAATAATTTCTTAAAGGATGCAGAGCCCTTTCCTCGCTTAACACATGCAGTTCAGAATGACATCAATAAAGACTATATTTTTACACTAAGAGGCGAACTCAGTTCAAGGCTGGAGTGTAGATAGAGAGAAGGATGGTTCGGCTTGAAGTAAATTCTGACCCACCCACCAAAGGAAAGCCAGGAAGTGGCGCCAGGGGGTGCAGATACCATAACCTTTTCATTCTCTACCAGACACACACATTGTTCCATTGTGATGGTAGATTTGTTGTAATGAAGAGGGTAGCGAAAAGCTCAGTCCAGGTTCTAGGGAGGTTTGGAGTAAAGGCAGCACACGCCCATCCTTCTGTGGTTAATCACTGCTAGTTGCTGAAGGAGGGAGGTGTCAAGCATCTCCATTCTTCCCTTTTTTCTTCCTCATTTCTAGATCATTCACTCATTCATTCAACAAATCATTAGGGAACCCCTGCCTTGTGCCAGACATCAAGCCAGGCCCTAGGGATATAACTAGGTCATGATAGATGTATGCATCCTGACCTCAGAGGGCTTCCAGTCAAATTGGGGGACAGATAAGCAAATGGGCAGTTACATAGTATGGAAGTGCTGTGACATGTGCCACTTAAAAGGGGCCTTGAACTAGGTTGTGGGGTAGGGGGAGACTTTTAGGAGAAGATGACATTTAAGCAGAGACCTAAAATAAGAAACTAAAAACGTGACTGCATTGTGAAGTGGGGTGGTGGATGGGAGTGGGTTGGAGGTGTGGGCAAGAGTAAGATTTTTTTGTCAGCTGGCCCCTCCCTCCCCCTCTCTTCCCCTCTCTTCCTGTCTCCCTCCCTCCTTTTCTCCCTCCTTCTCTCCCTTCTTTCCTTAAGAATTAATCCTTGGATCATGAAGAGCTACTTTGCGTGCATAGCAATTTGTGAGTTTGGGCTCTATTCTGGGGGCAACAGGGGAACCAGGGAAAGAGTTTTAAGCTGAGAAATAGGCTGACCAGATTTGAATTTTATCACCCTGGAGAATGGACCAGAAATAGATTAAAAAATTAGGGAACTGTGGTAGTTAGCCCATTAGAGATGCTGGTGACCTGGAGTGGGAATTGGCAGGGCTGATAGTGATTGGAGAAGGCATATCACTAGCTTTTCCTGCCCTCTTCTCTGCCCGCACAGTGTATATATCAACCTTATTTTACATGAGTCTGAAATATCCTTTAGGACCAAATCAACCAAGTTGGTGGTTCATCCACTGATCCAGGAGAAAAGCTTTGTTTCTTTGCTGTAACAAGGGAATTTTGACTTACCTGGCTTTTCTGCCTTCCTTATGTCTTTCTTTTTGGTTTTCTTGGATTATATGTATGTAAATACTTCATATTGAAATTTTGGGCTTTTCTGCTTAAACTTTTAATATTCTACCCATGTTCACGTGCATTCGGAATATACAATATAATTCTTTTGAATTATATAGTGCAAAATATTCTTAAAATGTCCTTTTTTTAAATTAAAAAAAATAAAAGAAACCAAAGTTAAGATTTAAAATTTTATTTTGGTATTTGTTACTAGTGTGATGTATAATTTTAGTGAAGGATCAGGTTTTAAAAATCTCTCCAATGTTGTTACATTCTGCAGATTGCAAATGTTTTGCAAAAGCTCTTGCCAAATAAAAAATGCATGTGCTAGTTAAGGGCACCAATTGTTTCTAAACTTCTTTCTGATTTTAAGGGCACAGAGTAAACTTGGGTAAATCAGAGTGCTAAAACAAGTATCAGGTGAGGAAATTTTATAGATGAGAAGTTAGAAGGCAAAAATGTTTATATTAAGGAAAATATGGAGGGAACTCTTCTTCCAAGATAATTAAATTATTTACCATCCAGAAATTTATCCTGTAATTATCTGGAAACTTTCTTCATTTCTCTGAGTGTAAGCTCAGGCTCAGTGGACTCAGATTTCACAAATACAATGTATTTTTAAATTCCAGAAGTCATGCATCTGTGGGCGTTTGTGAAACTTAGTGCAAATAAAATGAAGAGATACATATTTCAATTGTTTCTGCTTTATTCTCCTTCCATTATCTCATTATCAGCAAGGTTCATCCTTGATGAAGCCTAGACAAGTGGAAAGTTTCTCATTTTGAAGTTCAGTTGTTTTTTAATTGGTCACGCCAAAGAAAGGCTTACATTGATTTTGAAAGACAAAACATGTCATTGTTTTTTTCACTCATGCCCAACTCCTACATGGCTGACTGGATATTGTTCAAATTTTCCAAAAGAAAAAAAAAAAAAAAAGAGAAACACCCTTATTTTGGGTCAGAAGCCAGTCATGGAAAATTTCATCCCAAAAGGATAATTTTTCATAAATATGTAAACAGCAAATGGCAATGTGACTACAAAAGACTGCCCCTGAACTTCCATAGAAAATCTCTTGCTGTAAATACTCAACTTCAGGCACACATATTAGGTCCAAAAGAAAAACACCGTATTGGAAGCCTAATTATGCATTTCCACTGGAACTGAGACTTCTTTTGAGACCTGTAATGGGGTAGGCACAGGCCCCAACTTCGTTTTTATTCCACATTCATTCATTCATTCATTTTTATAGCATGTCTACTATCCGAAAGGTGGTTTTGCTAGGGAAAACTCTGCCCTCAGCATTTGCAATCCAGTTTGGAAAATAAAGTGCACATATATTAAAATCTAAGTCTATTTGTACTAAGTGCCAAGGATGTGATAGAGACAGGAAGCACTATAGATCTAAGAAGGTCAAGCTCATGGGTATACGGGCTCTAATAGTTGGGGAAGTCCTCCTAGGAGAAGTGGAACTTGGGTGATAGGTTGAAAGATGGGGTGGATTGAGGCACATGTGAGATACTTAAACAACGAAGGGGGTGTGGGGAGGGTGTGATCGCAAAGAGCAGGGAGCCTGGCACCTGCGGGTGTACGTGGGCCTCTGCTATGGGTTTGTTGATTGACCTGTGTAGGCACTCTGCTCTTCCATCATCTGGGTTCCTGCCAGCTGGGACAGAGAGGCTGGCTCAGCTCAGCCCTTCTGGGTCTTGCCCGAGGACTATGCAAAGTGAAGGTGAAGTCTTTGCCCAATAGGGCAAAGGTCATGGGAAGTCTATTTTCCAAATCCAGGCTCTGCCTATTTCCCGCACTTTTATTCCATGTTATTAGATATGGGAAGAGGTTTAGCGTCTCTCGATGTTAATAGAGGATTTTAAGAGAGAGTGTATACTGAGAGAGAGAGGCGAAGAGAATCAGAGATGAACAGGTGTGTGTTGGGATGAAGGGTGAGGGTACGGGTTTGAAGCTAGCATTCACAGATGTGGTGCTGGCTGTCCTAGAAACAATAAAAGTCACCAGACAAATCATAAAGGGGTGGATTGGTATTGGGACTGTACATTTCTAGAGGCTATCAACTTTGTTGAGTTTAAATGGTGAGCACTAGCCATCACAGGAGGCCTCGCTGCAAGATTTGTTCTTTCCAAGTTAGGAGATTCTGGTGTGTTCGGGCTAATAGAATGGACTCTGCATACCCCTCTCTCCCCTCACTGGGAGGGAGAATGGAAAAAGAGGATCATGCTCCTGATATCCCAACTATGAGCTAATACACGGTAGGGATGCTCACCCCAGCCCTTTAGGCTCAAACCTGTTCCTTTGACTGATAGTTTTATGGTGCCCAGGGTTAAACATTAAAGTCAGGCTGTTTATACGCTCAGGACATGGAGAGCCAAACTGGGAAAGTAAAATAAAGACAAGCTGATAAAGCACAGCCCACTTCTGCCATTAGACCAGAACTCACACACTCTTGGATATATACATACATCCATAACCAAAGCATCTTGCCGTTGAATGATCTTCAGGAGAGCAGAAAAACGTTTGAACAAATGTCCATATTATAGAGACTTGCCAATAGCCTTCTACATTTCAGCTTGTGAAAATAAATGAGAAGGTATGGTTGTCTCAAGGTGCTTATAACAAAAATCTGACTGATACACATAAAGCAGAGCTTTGTCCTAAACACTGTAAAGTTCTTATACATCATATTTGTTCTTCACTCAACAGACATTTATTGACTACTGTGCTCCAGGCACTGTGTGAGAGGTTAGATATTTTAAACCTTAAGAAACTTAGGCATTATAACCTATAAAATGTCATTTAAAGAAATAGTGTTTTCTTCCTATACTTACTATAACCACTCTTCATTTTTCTCATGATAGGAAGTGATTGTGATTGAGTATCAAGGGACACATAGTTATTCTAGACTTTAGCCAGGTGTTTTTTTAAATTTCCATTTAGAAATTGGTCCTGTTATATTTATCTGTAAACCAAGTCATAAAGTTTTCAGAGTGACCAGGTAGGAATTTATGCACATAACTGAGGCCAGGCAGATCTGTTTTGGTTTTAGTGTTTTTACCTGTGGTTAATGCCCCATTTGACTCCTTGGTCAATTTCATCTGTGTTATTATATTCCAAAATTTGTCTAGTTGTGTTGGTTATCCCTTCCTCGGCCTGGAGGAGAGGCGAGGGATACCAGAAGCTAGGGTCATTTCTTGGTGACACAACTGCCAGGCCCACATGAGTGGATAGGAATGGGTAATGCCTATGGGAATCCAAACACTGAGACTGTGAGAGGAATGCACACCCTGTATTTAAAACAGCAAAGGGGCTGGGTTCCCCCTAAGTGAATACAGTCAGCAGTCACTACTCCTATAACGTGTATTGTCTGGGTCACTCATTTGGCACTTATTACATCCTGTCTTGGGTTATTAGCAACCGTTGCATGCATCTGTTTTTTCCTCCCCAGCTAACTGCCCCATTGGTGTAGATACAGGCTTTCCTCCCCATTCAAATTCTTTACCTGTGCTCTTTATGGGGAGCAAACTTGATGATTGTTTTTATTATGAAATAGGGGTGTTTGATTTATTAAAATATAAGTATTTTTTTTCAAACAATTATAAATTGACTAATCGAGGCTACTTTTAAAAAACAGATTTATTGAGGCATCGTTGACATAGAAGAAACTACATGTGTACAGTTGATAAGTGTACAATTTGATAAGTTTGGACTCGATAACTTTTTTTTTTTCAAAAAAAATTCAGTAAGCACCGACTTTGTGTAAGTTGCCAATCTAAGAGTGTGAGGTAGGAAGTTTCAAAATGACACTTGTGTGGTGGTGAGGGGGTGATTTGGCTCCCAGATGACTTTCCAATTGTCGTTTTCTGCCTTGGTGAGTTGGGGTGCTTCTGGCATGCAGTGGACATGTGATAATTCCTGCTCACTGAAGGTCATGTGTGTGTGGTTGTAAAGTCTTCATCTCTGTGCCCTTTAAAACAGCAGTATTTTACGTCTTTTATTTGTTTATTTTTTATTTATTTTTTTTATAAGAGATGAATTATTTTTTTAAAAAATTATTTATTTATTTATTTATTTATTTTTGCTGTGTTGGGTCTTCGTTGCTGCGCGAGGGCTTTCTCTAGTTGTGGAGAGTGGGGGCCACTCTTCATCGCGGTGCGCGGGCCTCTCACTGTCACGGCCTCTCCCGTTGCGGAGCACAGGCTCCAGACGCGCAGGGTCAGTAGTTGTGGCTCATGGGCATAGTTGCTCCGCGGCATGTGGGATCTTCCCAGACCAGGGCTCGAACCCGTGTCCCCTGCATTGGCAGGCAGATTCTTAACCACTGTGCCACCAGGGAAGCCCTGTTTATTTTTTAATGGAGGATAGTTTTTAAAAATTTATTTTTTCCCAGCTATATTGAGGTATCATTGACAAATAAAAACAGACATATTTAAAGCATACAACACGATGATTTGATATACTTATATATTGTGAAATGATTACCAAAATTAAGTTAATTAACATATCTGTCACGTCACGTAGTTACTTTTTTTTTTTAATGGAAGATCGTTTATAATGCCCTCAGCAACTTAGGACATTTTATCCTCTTGACAAATCCAGACGATTTTACTTCCTGAGTGAAGAGATGCTGGCTGGCCAAGGCTTGGTTGGAAGATTCAGTGAGGAAAGTAGGTGGATATTCTTATCGCTGCAGAATCTCTTACTCTCTGGATCCTTCTTTGATTTTCATAAGGGCTGAGAGAGTCCTGCAAGGGAATTGAGTGCCAGGGCAGGCCAGCTGAGTGTTAATTGATTCTAATTAACACCCCCATAGACTGTAACAGTTTTTTTTTCCCTCCAAGCAGTCAGCCAAGTAGCATTAGGAAAGGTGGCACATCTTTCTTTGGAATCATCGAAGAGGCAAAACTATTTTCAGGCTCTGTCTCTGCAAGTCCTGCCTTTCTCAGGAATAGGGAGGAAGTGAGATAAGGAAAAGAAATAACCTGAGGAGACAGGTGCCAGGAAATATTCACTCTAAACCCAGCTGTGGGCTTAGTACAACAGGAAGAAGATGCTTAAGGTCTTTGCACTCAAGTACCTGCCAGTGGAGTTGGAAAGAATGAGAGATGGCATGTAATCAAGACTTAATGTTTCATGGGAGCTGGGGAAATGTTTCTTGGGAGCAGTATTTATGGACATTTCAGAAGGCGTTTTCTTACCTTGAACGAGTCATTAGAGCTGGAACTGGATGCTGCTGCCAAAAGAATAAAGTCTAAGAAAACAGTCTGCAGACAGTCCTGAGTGCTCGCTCCCCTTTCAGCCGCACTCAGCGGGGACCCAGTGCCTGCCTGTAGTAGTAGATGCTCCTGTTTTCCCATCCCTTGGCAAGGCATACAGTTTCCATTAATGGGCAGCTAAATTTGCAGCCAATTCTCAATCATTTGTGGTGTTAGGGGGACAGAAATAATGTGGGACGCTAGAGCCCCAAGTCAACCCAAGGCCTTATTAGTCAGAAATTTCAATCTTCCTTGCCATCCAACACCACAAACAAATTCAGAGTACAACTGGCTTGGTCTTGGGGGACTTGGGGGTGGGAGGAAGTGAGAAGTTATGCCAGAGCTGGACAAAATTGTGAAGTGAGGTGGGGATATCTTTGTTCCCCTCCCCTCCATTCAGTAATGCGATGGTTTTGATGGTCACTTCATCAAAACTTGCTCTCCGACACATCTGCTATCAGGCATTTAGACCCCAGTATGATTATAAGCCTGTGAGTTCCCATTTTTAGGAAATTTGCCTTTTGAATTTGGGTCTTCTTGGTGAACCGAAAGGCCTGGGCTTCTGGTGAGGGAATCATAAGGAGTTGAGGAATGGGCAGGCCCGATTCTGAGATGACACTTGGGAGAAGGCCTGCCTCCTATGCACTCAGAAGATCAAGCTTCACCCTGGGTTTTCAGAGATATGAGCTAGACCCACAGTAGGAAGTACTTTCTGCCTGTGACACAGGGCGCACACATGAGGAGGAATGGAAGAATATTTACCTTCCTACGTGAGAGGCACCTGATCCATTTTAATAACCTATGGCTTAATCTAAATAATGTTGACTGGATCTACTAAACTGATTTCACTACCCACAAGTAGCATGTGAGTTACAGGGCCAGGCCAAGCTGCAGATTTGGCTTTCCTGTACGAGGGCGCCTAGTCAGGGCGCTGGTATGGGGTGAACCTTGACTCTCATTTCTCTTGTCAAGCAGGTGCCTGGACTTGGGGCTGGGTCTTCCAGAAGAAGGGGTACCTTTTAGAATATGTACATGGAGTGATCCTTGTGCTCAAGACTTGTATGCATGGGACTTGTGTGCCCCACCCAACACCATTTGCAATTTACAAGTAAGATCTCTGTGGCTGGTAGTGTCCTGACAGTAGGTGCTGTGCAGAAGAAAGAGAGGGTAGAAAGTTACAGGTCAGGAGAGACTAGATCCAGAGTGAGAAAGGATGCCTGCTATGGCTCCGGCACTGGTGAGAGTACAGTTGAGGGGGATTGGTTCCAGCGCCCCACAGATACCAAAACTTGTGGATGCTCAAGTCCCTTATCTAAAATGGTGAAGTATTTGAAGTATATAATCTGTGCACCTCCTCCTGCATACTTCAAATAATTACTTATAATACCTAATACAATGTAAATGCTATGTAAATAGCTGTTAATACAATGTAAATGCTATGTAAATAGTTGCCAGCCTGCAGCAAGTTCGCGTTTTTGCTTTTTGGAACTTTCTGGAATTTTTTTCTCAAATATTTTCTATCTGCGGTTGGTTGAATCCTTAGATGTTGAATTCGCAGATATGGAGGTTCCAACTGTATCTGTTCCCAGCTTCTTCCTCACGTCCCATTCACTTTGTGGTCAAAAGATCAGGAAGGTGCTGAACCACGACAAGGAGAAAAGGGCCCATATGACACTGGCCACTGCTTCTTAGATTTTTCTGAAGGGAGGAGCTAAATTTCTGTCTGTGATGGAAAAATTGGGAAAGAGCAATAAGGAAAAACTATATGTAATAAAAAATGAAAATAAACAATAAATGCAGCAAATGTCTGATGAAAACTTTCTCTGTACCAGAGACTGAATCAGATACTACATTGTTTAAATAGCTTCTTATAGTCACCATGGATTACAATAAATTCGTTTGAAAGAAGATGAGATTTACCCATCTGCATGAGTGCTCTCATTTGAATTCTATGATTTTTCTTCATTTCTACTTAGTCACTAGGCATAAATTTCCTGAAAACAGAAGAGACTCAACTACTGTTATTCAAATAACGACCATTTTGCCAGGAGGGAGTGTCAGGGAGTTAATTAAAACTAACAAAACCTTTGCCAGGTTTCCTAGGGTAAGAAAAAGTTTTCTTTTCCCCCCGAGTTCTTGATTACACTATGGAAAGCATAGAAGACTGACAGGCATTTCTTTTGTGTCACTCAGAGTCTTTCATTCAGCAAATACTTACTGAATATCCACTGTGTTGCAGACACTGAGTGGGCACCTGGCATGAAGCAGGACTAAGAAATCCTTGACCTCAGGGAGCAGGGTTGAGGGCAAGGTAAGGCTTACTCATGAGCAAGGAGGGGTCCTGAGACCCCCTTTATGGGGATCACTAAGGGTCCTACTCAGTGTGTACCAGTTAGGATTAAGCATGCCTGCATGTGATAGAAAACCTAAATTAGCAGTGGCTTAAAGAGACAAAGTTCTGTTTTTTCAAGGGTAAGAAGTTTTGATCAGGGCTGATATGGTATTCCAAGATGCTTTCAGGGACCCAGGGTCCATCCTACTTTCCACTTCATCATCCTTAGTATGTAGTCCTCTCTCACATGGTCCAGTGTGGCTGCCAGAGCTCCAGCTCCAATGTGGCTGCCATAGTCATTCTAAGAGAAAGAAAAGAAAGAGGGCATACTTTCTCCCTTTTAAGAAAGGTTGGGAAATATAGTCTTTATTCTAGGTAGTCAGATGCACAGCTAAAATTCACGAGGTTTATTACTAAGGAAGAAGGGGAGACTCGATATTAAGGTAAGAAACTAGCAGCCTCTCCCCAAGCACAGGGTACAGGGATGTGGGAAAGCTTTGTAAAGGAGGTGAGATGTGACACAAGCTTTCACGGACTGGGTAGTATTTGGATGAGATTGGCTGACACCCTGTTCACTGTACACTAGACCTGTCCTCTGCTGTGGCAGATGTAATAGAGCTTGCGAAGGTCCTCTTCTGGCAGCTTGGTTGCAACTTGTCCATTGATAGAGCCCTGACCACCCAGTAGTCCCAAGAGTCGAGTTGTAGCTTAGCATGTTTTGATTATTATTGTTATTTAAAAATTTAAGTACAGGAGATTTTGTAGGTATAATGTAGGAAATCACACCTGGAAGTTCTTAGAATGGAATCTTAGTCCCTTGTTTTTTGTCATCCACAAAACATACTCCTGACCCTATCAAGCATGGCAAATAAATGGGAGGGGAAGGCAAGACGAAATCCAGAGAGACCCAGCAGGGGGAGTGCAGTTGGATGGTCTTAGAGAAAAGCTTTTCCTTCTTCATAATTTCCTTACTTCTGTTTCCCCCACATCCCAGAGTGGATATCGGCAGTTTGACATTCTCCCTTTTTTTGTTTTCTCCTCTAAGCTTCTGCAGAATACAGAGCCAAGCAGGATTACATGGATTGTTAAGGGTAATGCTGCCAACAAAATAAGGATGTCTAATACCACTGCCTGTATTAAACATTGTTCTGTAGGTACTCGCTGAGGCACCTGGACAAGAGAAAATATACATGTGGAAAGCAAGAGGTGGAATCATCATTATGTGCACATGATATGCTTATATACTAAACGATATACTATTTATTATAAAAAACCAGAGAGGGCTTCCCTGGTGGCGCAGTGGTTGAGAGTCCGCCTGCCGATGCAGGGGACACGAGTTCGCGCCCCGGTCCGGGAAGATCCCACGTGCCGCGGAGCGGCTGGGCCCGTGAGCCGTGGCCGCTGAGCCCACGGGTCCGGAGCCTGTGCTCCGCAACGGGAGGGGCCACAGCAGTGAGAGGCCCGCGTACCGCAAAAAACAAACAAACAAACAAAAAAACCCAGAGAGTACAGTAAGGTAGTTGGACACAAAATTAATATACAAAAATAGCTTTAGAGAAAAACAACCAGGTAGAAATAGGAAATAGAGTGGAAGCAAAGACTCCACTCATAGCAAGGATAAGTGAGAATAATTAAGATGAACTAGTTTTATAGGACATTATATATTTTAAGTGATATTATACATATTTAAGTAGTATAATACTGACACTTGAATAGACAGGAAGATAAGTAGTATAGAACAGAATCCAGAACTGAGACACTGATATATATATGGAAACTTTGTCTTTAGATAAAGGTGGCATTTTATATCAGTAAGGAAAATGATAGATTATTCAATAAATAGTTTGGGACAACTGGATAGCCATCTGGAAGAACAAAAATTGGATCAATACCTCACTTCTTGTGCCAACATAAATGCCAGATGGATAAAAATTTAAATATTAAAAGTAGTAGAAGACAGAAGTTTTAAAAGTCTTGTGGTAACACAGTCTTCCTAGGTATAACACAAACCCTAGAAATCATAAATAAAAAGATTTATATATTAAATTTCAAAAAACTGAAAAAACCCAGGCCTCATTGAGGCTAGGTCCCTGACAGCTTCATGGACAATCAGAAAGTCAAGAAACAAAAATGAACAGAGAATTACGTATAAAAACCAAAGGACTAATATCCTTTATAAAGAGCTCTAATCAATTAATAAAAGATCAACAACATAATGGAAAAATGGGGAAACACAACAGATTATTGACAGAAAAAAGAAATAAAAGTTACTCACATATATAAGAAGATATTCAACCTACAACAGGGTTTGTTTATTTGTTTTTAATTATCAGAATGGTAGTTAAAATTTTTTTTTAACCATCAGAATGATAAAAAAATGTATCATTGAGAGTGAAGGGAACCAGACATTCATGCATAATGGGAGCATAAATTGGAACAACTTCCATGGTGGGTGTTTTGATACTCTTTTATCAAAATAAAAAGTGCACATTAACTCAATAATTCCATTTCCAGAAATGCTATCCTTCAGAAATATTTATATGTAAAGATACGTATGAGAAGATTCATTGCCTCATCTCAATGTCTTCATTACTCTGTGTTTCATTCTGCTTATTTGTGAGGTGGGAATAATGATTCTAGTTTCCTGACACTTGAAATGGCTGGTATAAGAACATCTCGGAAACAAGCTAGGCTGCCTGAAAGAAGAAAAAAGGTAGTCTTTAAGCTTAGGACATTATTCTGGTGTTTCAGAAAAGCGGTCCCAATTATAAGGCGATTGCCTGTGCTTTGAAATACCAGGGCAAAACCAGCACAGCCATGCTAGGTTTACACCTGCTTCGCTACTCTGGCATCAGGAGTTGTGTTTGGAAGCACTTGGAAGGCCTTTGGAGGCCAGCGTGATGGAATGGCTGGTAGCCTTTTTGGCACAGGGCCTCAAGAGATGGAGCGATGGGTCAAAGCACGCCTCACCACTTGGGGACATCTGGCCCGACCTTCCCGAATGCCTCAAGATGGAAGCTCTCCTAGGGCCGTCTTCCTGGGTCCAGCATGTGGAGAGCCCTCAGGTTTGACATTACTTTCACACCAACATTAATTTGACACAGATAATGATGCAACCTGTTACACAGCCCATCTGCATAATTATAGGTAAGGAAATTGCTAAGGGAGGTCCCTGAGCAGTTGGAGGACAGAAGGAAATATTTTCAAGTAATTAATGGGTGGACAGGTGAAAAATTTTATTATTAAAAAAATAAGAACGTCCTAGAATAAGATGTTGTAGCTCATATCTGTCCAGAAAAGGATATATACTAGAAGAACTTAAGCTGAAATTCATGGATGCTCAAACTTTGATTTTGATCTCTTTTCTTCTTTAAAATATCATTTTAAAAGTACCTTGTTGGGGCTTCCCTGGTGGCGCAGTGGTTGAGAGTCCGCCTGCCGATGTAGGGGACACGGGTTCGTGCCTCGGTCCGGGAAGATCCCACATGCCGTGGAGTGGCTAGGCCCATGAGCCATGGCCACTGAGCCTGCACGTCCGGAGCCTGTGCTCTGCAATGGGAGAGGCCACAACAGTGAGAGGCCCGCGTACCGCAAAAAAAAAAACCAAAAAAACAAAAATGTACCTTCTTATCTTTCCTTGTTTTTTTTCCCTTAACCCCCAAATAAGGCCTAAAAAAATATCCATTCTGGGAGTTCATAAACAGCAGAGGCTAGAATTTAGCAAAACAGAGAGAATTTAACTTGGATGAATACATTATGCATAAAAAATAGAGCATCGGTCTGGGCTTTGTTAATGGCAAACGCCTAAACCACCAAATGATTGTGTTGATTTTGTGGGTTTCTTGAAAGAGACCAAGCATTTAGAAACTCTCTGACTTATGTAACACTTCAGCTAGAGCATTGGTTAAGTCAAGAAAAATAAGGCACGGGGAACAGGATTTCAAATAGAGCTTCCTATCTGATTGGAAGAATACACTCTAATGATGTGTTATGATCGTTTTATAAATTGCACTGATAGCAAATGCACCTTGGGCCTGGGGTCAAGGGCATTAGCTGAAGAGACTGTCGTATCAGAAAGCTTCTGAAATGCCTGCATGAAGCAGAATTCAAAAGTTGAGCATCAACAACATAAGCGAATTGGTGATGACCTTTTGGGAGCTCATGTTTCAAAGCAGATCTCACCGATGTGGCCAGAACCTAAGAACACAAGGAAAATGAACCAAATGTTGCAGGCACAGCTGAGCCATCTGCGTGCTCTGTTTAGAGCGAACCTCATACAAGAAAAACAGGGTGAAAGAAACAAACGTAAATGAGTTAGGGATCATTTCTTTGCTTTTCATGAAGGGAGAGATTTAAGCACAACTTGTAGCATCTTGGGAATAGAATTTGATTTAAAAGAAAATCTAGATCACAGATGCCCTGTTTTAAGCATGTCATATAAATAAAATAAACAGCAGCGACGCCTCATTTACCTGGGGAGGAGATTTCAGGTAACCCTGGGCAACCAGAACAGGACCATGAATACGGAAATGCTGTGGAAGAGCAGCAAGAACTGAAGGGCCAGAGGTCCAGCCTCCAGCCACCCTCAGGCCATTTTCTGGACCTCGGTTTCCTCATTGTTGAAATGAAGGTATTAGACAGTTTCAAGGTCTCTCTCCCTGTTAAATATAAAAAATGTGTAATCTATGCTTTATTTGTGTTTATACATTTATATATTTATAATATTTTAAAAGATTTAATAAATATACTTTGTAAAGAATTCAAACAGTAAAAAGGCAGATGGCGAAAAATGACCTTTCCTTTTATCCCAGACTACCAGCTCCTTCTGCAGAGGCAACCATTATACTAGCTCCTTGTATAGCCTTCCAAAAATATTCTATAGGCGTATTATTTATATATCTCTTGAAAACAAATGAGATAATTGTCAGACACACTGTCCTGCTTCTTGTCTTTTTTACTTAACAATTCTGCAAACTCTTTACAATTTGGGGAATTGTAATTATAGGCTCCATCTACTTTCTTCCTTTTAAAGACTCTACAGTGTGATAATCCATACTTCAGTCATTAGTTTAATGTCTTGTTGATGAAGAGTCATTTTATATTCATAGATCTTTCCTTCGACTCCCTATAGCTCTCAATTCCTATGGCTTTAACATCTTGGTGAAAAGATATCTGAGTAAGAAAAAAAAAGATAGCTGTTACAAATCCCGTGTACTGCTCCTCTTGGGAGATAAAAGCCCACCTGTTATCAGTCCTTGACCACAGGTGCGTATGGAGTGAGGCAGAAGATGAAACTCTAGTCCTTACATCAGCGGAGGCGGGAGATAGAGGAAGCATGTTGATTCCCACAGGGTGGGCCTCCTGCACTGTCATTTTTACCCAAGCGAGAACCCCTGTTGACGCCTGGGTCATTCATTAGTAAACGGGTAAATCAGATATGAGACCAAAACTTCACTGCCTTTTAAAATGATAAATACATGTGAGAGATTTTGCATTTCAGAAAGTTAAAAGAAGAATTTGGGGCTGCCGAAGAACCTCTCAAAGAGAGGGCTGAGCATGTGGTGAAGTAAGGGAGTTCACGGTTAGGGAGGTAGAGGGCGGCGTGATTTTCCCTCTGTATCTAATGACTGAGTGGCGAGACTCCTGCACTCTCAGGGTTGCAGAGGGGACAGTGGAAAGGCGATCGTGGACTGCCCGGGTGCTCCCGAGCTGCAGAACAAGTGACGGTGGCAGTGTGGGCCCTGCTCGACTGGCCCCAGGCAGATGAAGTGCCTGCAGAGTGGAGACACAGCACATTTATCTTGGAAAGAATTTTATGTTTAGTATTTACCAAAAAGCTTCAAAGTAGTCATCATGGGAAAAGCCTGAACTTTGTTGGACTTCCTTCTCTTATGGCTTAGTATTTGTTTTATTTAAAATCACACACGTGGGGAACACTGAGTTTTTAGGACTGAGGATCTACAGGCTGTAACCAGGCCCGAGAGGGGGCTTCTGGAAACCAGCGAGCCGTGTCCGTCCGTGGCCAGGCTGGGCAGTTCCCCTTTCTAAGCGGGGCAGGGAGGAATGGACCATTTGCATTTGTGGGGCGGGGGGTGGTCATCTTGCCACCCCCCCCCCCGGGCTTGGTTTCCTCACAGGAACAGGGCTGGGCACACCTGCCGCTGCTCTGCTGTGTCTCCAGAGAGGTTGTGGGTTTTCACTGTGACTCATGAGCCTTATTTATGGCCACCCCACCAGTGGAGACACACAGACGGAGTGACACCAGCTAAGAGAGTGTTTCCCCTCTTTCCATTCAGAGGTTTTTCTGGAACGCCCCCAGCATGTTGGCTTTCAGTGTTCAAGAAAGAGAAAAGAGAAAAAACTCATTCTTGGGCGAATTCAGCCACCTTCTCCCCACCCTGTTCATTCCCAAAGGCCTTTGGTTCAAGGGTCCACTTGGCTGAATTGCAAGCATTTTGGTGTCAGCATGGACATCTTGATAATTACACTCTACTTCACTTTGCATTTGAAGAGAGACGCTGTCCTTATCAGCCTCCACTCCCCATATGCCCCTTTTAGTGAGTCTTGTTTCTGCTGGCTGGTATTTGAGGTCATTAGCTTAGTGGAACAGGGCCCTGTGCTAATGAGTCCAAGGTCACAGCTTTGCACAGAGGGTGGCCTTCCTCTCCCTTGGAGGACACCTGCAGGCCCCGCCAGCTGCTTTGCCCATGTTTCCATGAGGTATGGGGAGGCCAGGTGAAGAGGGTACAGGTAGCTTAAACTCAGCCCATCTCTTTTTCTTTCTGGACACAAAACACAGAGCTGAGGTTCTAGTGATTATGGGTCAGTAATTCTGTCTTAGGAAATTATAGTTTAAGTATGAATATACATTCAAGTTTAAAGGATTAATTTTTAGAAAACTGCATTCGTGGCCAGAGATCCTTGGTGTGCATGGTTCATTTTTGTTCATGAATTCACCAGGAAGTTAATGAGTTTCAAGGACTCTATGGATACCGAGAGTTCACAAAGAGAAATTAAGATGTAGTTCCCACCTGTGTTAGTTTCCCAGGGCTGCCGGCAACAAAGTACCACAAACTGGGTGGCTTACAACAACAGAAATGTATTCTCTCATGGTTCTACAAGCTACAAGTCTGAAATCAAGGTGTTGACTGGCCCACGCTTCCTCTGAAGGCTGGAGGGGAATCCTGCCTCTTCCAGCTTCTGGTAGCCCCAGGCTTTACTCGGCTTGTGTCAGCAGAACTCCAAGCTCTGGCTCTGTCTTTTTTTTTTTTTTTTTTTTTTCCCGGTAGGCGGGCCTCTCACTGTTGTGGCCTCTCCCATTGCGGAGCACAGGCTCCGGACGTGCCGGCTCAGCGGCCATGGCCCACGGGCCCAGCCGCTCCACGGCACGTGGGATCCTCCTGGACCGGGGCACGAACCCGTGTCCCCTGAATCGGCAGGCAGACTCCCAACCACTGCGCCACCAGGGAAGCCCTGGCTCTGTCTTTAACATGGCTGTCTCCCTCCCTCTGTCTTCTCTTATAAGGACAACAGTCATTGGATAAAGGGCCACCCTAATGACCTCATCTTCACCTGATTACATCTGCAAAGGCTCTATTTCCAAATAAGGTCACATTCACAGGTGTGAGGACTTAGAACTTCAACATACCTTTTTGGGGGACACAATTCAACCCACGACCCCACCTGTCCTTAGGTACCTTCCAATTCATGAGGGAAACTGATGGAAAAGGATGGTGAAATTAGTGCTATAAGAGCCCCAAGCTCTGTGTTGTAAGAGTCCAAGGAAGGATACGCGTATTGGTACTCCCAATACCAAACATGCACCTATGGCATGATGTGGAATGGTTAAGTTATAAAGGCTCTGTGGAGGAGTTTTCCCGGGCATGTGCCTTGAAGGATGGGATTTAGTTCTGGAGAAGTAGGCAGTGAAGGGCATTTCAAACTGAGAGTAAGCAGGGACTTCCCTGGTGGCACAGTGGTTAAGACTCTGTGCTCCCAATGCAGGGAGCCTGGGTTCGATCCCTGGTCTGGGAACTAGATCCCACATGCATGCTGCAACTAAGAGTTTGCATGCTGCAACTAAGATTTCGCATGCCACAACTAAGGAACTGGTGAGCCGCAACTAAGGAGCCAACAAGCTGCAACTAAGGAGCCCACATGTTGCAACTAAGGAGCTGGCGAGCCGCAACTAAGACCCGACGCAACCAAATAAATTAAATAAACCAAGTGTAAGCAAAGTTATGAAAGCACACTTGGTTAGACCTGGGAAGAAAGATGCTTTCGGCAGAAATGTGAGGGCAGGATTGGAGATCTGGAGACTGGAGGCCAGTTGGGAGATTCTATAGGAGCCCAGGAAGCTCTGGAGGGCCTGAACTTGGAAATGGTGGTGAGAGGTCAGGGACAGATTATGAGGAGTGGGCTGGGGGCCGGGGAGTTGGTAGAAGGTGGCAATGGACGGGTAGGGGGAGATGGTCAGGGGAGAGCTGACCCTCAGACTTCTGGTGGGATTGACTGGGAGGAGGGTGATGCCTTTTGACAGGAGGGGGGGCTCAGGAAGAAAGCAAATTTGAAAGGAAAGATAATAAGTTTGTTTGTAAATATATTGAGTTTGAGGTCATGGTAGCTCTAGGTGTAGAGGCTCAGCACAAATTCTGAAACTTGAGATTAGCACTCTGGAGGAAGTGGTCCAGGTTGGAGGTGAGAATGCCAGCATGCTAGTTGGAATCATGGGAGTGGATGAAGTGACCTGGAGAGAGAGGGGACAGAGGCAGAAGAGCAGAGGGGTAAAGCCCAAGCCTTGGGGAATGCCCGGGGGATGGACAGGGGTAAGAGAGTGCAGGTTGAAAGGCAGGGAGGGAGTGGAGAGTTTAGAGGAGAGAGTACACCCAGCAGGGCTGCAGCAGCCTTGCATTAGCCGAGAAGACTGGAAACTAAGGAGACTGTCAGAGCTGACAGCTGATGTTCTGTCTGAAGGCTGATTGGGAGAAAACCCTCTCAGTGAAGTGAGGGGGGTAGAATCCAAATTGCAAGAGGTAGAGGAGATGAGCGGGAGATGTGGCAGCGAGGGTGGACTGTCACTCTTGAAAAGGAGAGAAGGGTAGACTGTCACTTCTTGGCAGGATGAAGAGAGAAGGCAGGTCACCTGAAGAAGCAGAGTAAAAAGAAGGAATAGTCAGTCAGGAAGATAGAAAAGAGGATCATTAGTTGGTGAACTGAGTTCTGGAAAAGATGGCAGGCTGTGGGATGGGTAGCCGGGAGAGAAGGAGAAGGTTAATTGAGACTCTCAAGGGAATTTTGAGAACAATGTAAGGAGTCATTGTGTGACTGCAGTGTGAACTTTGTGGGGATTTTTAATCGGTGAGGATCATTCTTGTTGGGGGGCTCCCTGAAGACTAGAGAATGGACTAGTTGACCTGTGGACATAGAATTTTGTGATTATTGGCCTCTGCTGCACCCCACTACCGCGGGAACTGAAGGGTCACACCCAGCTCCAGTAACTTCCTCAGAGAGTGTCTAGCTTTGTCATTTTATGGCTGTTTCCCAAACTAAGAGACAGCTCCGCCATCCTAGATAGTCTTTCTCTGACCCAAGAACTAATGTGTCATCTGGTAAACAAAATTGCTATAGGAACCTGACCTAGAAATATCCATTTTCCCCTCTGTCACCATCCAGAGGAACTACTATGCTTTTCTCCTCACCCTACCTCTCTCTAGATCTGAATTTCTGGATCTGGATCTGAATCTAGGAAAAGGGGAGTAGAGTGGGGGTGGGGTTAGGAAGCCTGAAGTGAGTGACCTCAACCCCTTGCCATGCTTATTTTTACCAAAGGCATCGGTCAGTCCAGCCCTGTGCTAAGTACTCCCAGATAAAAGAGGGATGGGTTCCCTGCCTTCACGGACTTCCATGGGACTTAGAGCCTGTGCTATGCTAGTAGAGGAGACAAGAGTTCCCTGAGAATTGCATGTGTGCTAGTTTTGTGGTTCAGAAAGGGGAAGCAAGGTTGGTGTTGGCTGGAGTGGTTGAGAAAGGCTTCGTGGAAGACAAGAGTGGGACTTTGAATGATGGGTTGATTGCATAGATCGGTAAGAAATGCAGTAGCATCCCAGGCTGATGGCCAACATGCTGGAAACAACGTGGCGTGTCCCTGAGACAAGGAAAAGACTGGCCAGACTAGAGGGGGCTGTATCTGGGAGTGAATGTGATCGAATAGGAAGGAGGCTGGAGTTTGGAGGGCTTTGAGTATAAGGCCGAAGAGTGTGGACTTTTTGCTAAGAGTGAGTGGGAGCTGCTGAATGTTACAGAGTAGGGGTCACATGGGCAAGTCAGTGTTTTGGAGAAATAATTGCCTCTCCTGTCTACTTCAGTTTGGCTGTGTAGAGCTAACCAGCTCATGCAAGATGCTTTGGCTGTGTTCCCTGCCCTTGTGGAACTCACCTACAGGAAGGGCACTTCCTCCTTCCTGTTTCTCCTCTCTCTGTTAGGAAACATCCCCCAGGAGCTTGGGTTCATTCCTCCAAACTGCAGAATGTAGGTTACTGTAAAGCTTGAGGGGAAAAGCCTGTTTTTCAATTTTTCTCTTCTCCCCCCCACCCCTCAACATTGGTCTTTTGCCCTTAGCATCTGAGGATCTTGACCACATTCTTCTTCGGATTTTTCCTATTCCCACAATGAGTTTTCTGAAACCATCATCACTTCCAGAAGAGAACTCAATCCCAGACTGGAGGTGGAGAGGCCGATTGTGTTTCAGTCTTTCTCACCTTTCCTGCGGGGAGATGGCATGTGTGTTAGATAAATGCACCACCACTTAATGAAATAACTGCCCATCACAGAGCTCCTTGAAGAAATCCTAAAATAACAATAACAGAACATGTGCCACGCTTGTGGGAAGCAAGGGCTTTGTGGGGAAGGGGGTAGTGAGCAGAGAAAAGAAACAGATTTTAATGTCAGGCTGACAAGAGTTTATTATACACATCAGTGGTTAAAATAATTACTTTTTAAATTATGAAAAAGGCTTTTTGGGGGGCCCTGTTAAATATCAGCTGCAGTTCCTTGCAATAGATTTGCTGGGGCCACAAAAGAGACACCTTCCTTTTCCAGATCCCTGTGGGAATTTTGGCAGGAGGCAGCGAAGCACACCCACTCTCCTCCTGCCCTCACGTTTCGGCTTTTGGTTGCAGTGCTCTGTGTGTCTTTGCTCTCCTGAGGGGCTTCTTCGATTTCTCCATCTCCCATCTTGGGTTTGCTTCTGTTTCTCCAACTTCTCCCTGCTCTCAGGAGAGAAGTCACAAGGCCACAGGGCAGGGGAAGGTGCCACTTGGCATCTTCTTTTCGTTTTCTTTGAACAATTTACGCCTTTTCTGGAATAAGCAAAAGGTGTGACAGGGAGCTGCCAAGATGTTGGGATGAGTACAGACCTGAGAACTTGGGTCTCAGTTTTCCCACCCAGCTAGAATCTTCTCACAGGAAGCTGAGAATGCTGATTGTCAGATTGTTCCACACGGTCTGTGTGTGATGTTCCAGCATCAGACCTCTCATTACATTTCTAGACTCATCACAGAACTTGAAGAGCTCTAATGCCCTTACCTGTGCAGGTAAGGACCAGGCAGTGATTGCTCAGGACACGGCTTGGTCATGTGACCACAGCTCCCTAGACACAGATCTCCTGCTCTCCCCCTGGAACTCTGAACCCCACTTCCTTTTTTATTCTGAACGTCCTTTCCCCCTTGGCTTCTGTACCTGCCAAAAAGGGCCTTGTTTGGTACAGAGCTGAAGGCAAGTCCTTTTATGACCGCTCTTGCATTCATGCCCATGGCGATACTGGGGATAATCCCCTGAGATCAAAGGTGGATTTCACTCTAATACTCAGGAAGATGCCTCCATATAAAATGAAATGCTCTGGTGAAGATGACAAGTGATCACTTTCTCCTTTCAAAGCCAGTGCTTTGAAAGGAGCCTGGGAGGTGGGGAGGGGAATGTCACCCCTGGCCTTGCCGCGTCCTCCTGGCTGCCCACATTCTCCTTGGCTCTGGTCCTGAGGATTTTTTTGTGTGTGTGTGTGTGTTTTTGAGCTTCGGAAAACTCTGGTCTGGCTCACATTGTTGCCCTCTCTGCCTCCTAATGGTGTTCTGATTCTCTATTGGTTTTGGCCAAAATATGGGTGTAAATCCATTTTCTTCTTCACTTAACCAGGACAGATAAGGACTTTTACTGTCAAAAACAAAATGAAATACCCAAAGCAAACAGACAAAACAAAACAAAACCAGAGTGGAAATGGCAACCAGAACCTCCCCCCGAAAGTGAAGAAATTGGGGTCCAACATAGAGCCTTCTGCTCTTTACTCCATGTGGACTGGTTGGCACATGTACGGGACATCTCCAGCCCCCTTTTTTCCACTCTGGCCCTGGTTACCTCATGCCTTAGGTGGCTTCCTACAGGTGCCAGCTTCACCTGGAGGCCCAAGGACCTCACCTACCTCCATTCCCAGGAGCTGACCGGAAGGAGCTTCCTGTTTCTAAGCCCTGCCCTTTCCTTGAGGGTCCCATTTCCAGGTTGAATGAATTTCCAGACCAGCCCAGCTCACCACCCCAATTCCCAATGAGATTTTTGTTGATGAACCAGCACCCAGATATTCCTGCAGGTGGTAAAACTTGTCCCCAGTTTCTTTAATTGTGTGTGGATTTGCTTTCTACCTTGAAAGAAACTCAGAACATTAAAACTCTTGAGGACTTCATTCTCAGCCAGTGTGAATGGAGTGCAGCCTTTTGACAGAAGAAAGACACCAGTTTCCAAAGAGCTGTGAGTGTATGTCATCTCCCTGTAGACTTATTTTCAATTTCCAGGCATCTGCAATTGGTGTGGACATCAAGCCTGTGCTAGCTTTATCTTTCTTCACAAATGCTCCATTGGGTGCCACATACAAATGTGAGCAGTCCCCACTCATTTTGTGGGCAAGCTTCTGGACAAGAGGTTAAAATAGGATTTTGTGTGTGATTATCTACTTCATAGATGTACATTAAAGTGCCCAGATTATGGGTAGGTGAATTTGATGGAATCTTTTTTCTACCAGAATCCCCAATTGTATTTCGAATCTTATTTTAGTAAAGTTAATGTAATCTGGCTTGATATAAAACAGAAATCTCCAGTTGGGGGCTGGGAGTGAAGGGAAGGGGCTGTTTGGGGGAGTGTCTCCCCCCTCCCCACCCAGTCAGCGTGGGGATATGGCTCCCTGGGGGGAGGGTGGGGGAGGTGACAGCCTTGATTTTGCCCAACATCTCTGCTAACTGTGTGGTGCTCAAGTAAACAGCACGTTAATGGACTTCCCAGATATGTGAAATTCAGCAGCTGTTGCAAACAGCAGTGAGCACAGGAAAAAAAAATATAGAGGAAGAGAGAAGGGAAGAGGAAAGAGCGGAAGAGGAGGGGAAGGAGGTCAGCAATGTGAGCAGGAAACAACAAGGATGAGATTCCATCTTTCAAATCCAAATTCTTGTATCTGGGCATGATTGCAAATGCACGGAGCTTAGGAATCCATCTGGAAAACCACCAATCTGAGGAAGCCCCCGAGGGCGACCAAGGGCAGCTGTGTGGCCTGGAGTCCTCTGGGTTTCTTCGGATCTGGTTGTGCATGTAGAGGTGAACTGAACAGGCATCATATAGAGAGGCAATAGGTGCTTACACCCCTTTTGAGAGAATGAACATCCATGACCTTCAGAATTCACCATTAGTCTTAGGTTAAGATTTATGTATTGTCCAGGGAGTGGTAACAAATTATGCCTTGTCAGCTAATTATAAGACCCTTTATGAAGTGCCCCCAGTTTTATCTTTTTAGCTGCATCTATTTCTATTTTTACTGGATACCCTACACTACAGGCAAGTGGTGTGGTTTGCTTTTGCCATAACATCTTATTCTTTGCCTCTGCTTGGAAGCTCTGCCCTACGCCCCCGACCCCCTCCCACCCTCCTCCCTGTCTTACTGGCCTTTGCAGGCAGAGGAGGGGCTTCCCCAAAGCCCCAGAACTCACCCCCTGTAGCCCTTTTGCACTTAACTCTGTTGGGGTATTTACCTCACTGCCTTCTCATTATCTGATTCCTTGTTTCTCTCTCCAGCACCTCTAAGATAGGAACAAAATGGACCTCTGTTTTGTTTTTTTTTTCCCCTATATCAATCCCATTGTCTTAAACTGTTCCATTGACACTGTAAGAACTCAGTAAAGGTTGTCTGAGGGAGTGAATGAGTTACGAGTTACAGAGTGAGAGTGAAGGAGTGGCCAGATGGCCTTCCTGCGTGGCACCACACAGAGCTTCTCAGGTTGAGGGGCTGCTGATGGGGGCTGAAGGACTAGTCCCCGTGCTGGGTCACTATAGGCATAGCTCTGCTGTCCTCATCAATACACAGGCCAAGCTTGCTTTAGCCATGGTGACTGTTTAAAGCTGATATCAAGGAAACCTGCCATGTTTTTGATGGTCCTGGGGAATTTCAGAAGCATATAGGTGTGTGTGGTGTTCAGGGTTGAGCAGGGGGTTAAAAGTTCGAAATTAAATCCTCAGAAAGTAGTACGCTTTGAGGAGACTGCGTGTGGCTGGCAGCCGCCGAGGAAGGTGTGAAGTGGAAATACCCCTTAGGGCCCTGGGAAACTCTAGTGCCAATGTCGCCTCTTGTGTCTAGTGGGGAGTGAAGACATTGGTTTCCCACACTGATGAGGGCTGGATGCAGGCTGCGGGGAGCTGTGGAGTTGAGGGGGTAGCGCTGGATGAGAGCCCTTTGGTCCTCAGGGATTGCCAGCCATGGGCTGGGCTGGAGAGGGGAGGCAGGCTGGGCCCAGCCTGTGAAGGTGGAAGGCTTAGGTCACAAGGCTAATGACTGCCCTCAACTAACCAGGCTGCTTGGGGCTGAGGCTAAACTGGTTAGCTGAGTTTTCTTTCCAAGGACAGAGGACTAAGGTCTGAGCCCCCCCCCCCCCCCCCCCCCCCCCCCCCCCCCGCCAAGAGCCAAGAGCTGTGCTAAGAGTCAGGAAGACAGCCGTGAGCAAAACATGGAGGTGCTGGCGGGCGGATAGCGGAGAGAGACGCCTATCAGATAATCCCAAAACAAATGGAAAATTGCAACAGCGATGAGGGCAATGAGGGAGAGAGAGATGGTGCGCAGAGATGCCGAAGTAGGGGGTTTTGACCTGGTCTGGGAGGTCAGGGAAGGCTCCCTGGGGTCAGGTGCTTGAGCTCCTTGGAGGAGCTGAGCAAAGAGTGAGGGAGAGGAGGTCTGAAGCAGAGGGAACCGCAGGAGAAGCACAGCACTGTTGATCTTTGATGTTATGACATCAAATAGGCTCCTTCACGGTGTTTGAGTCTGCGCTTCCACCTGGCTGAGGATAATCTAGGAAATGAAACTGAACGTTGCTATGACTAGGACCTTGTAGGACCTTGAGGTCATCACTGTCTCACAGGTGGGTGTTATGAGTTGAATTGTGTCCACCTCCCCCAATTTAAGATATGTTAAATTCCTAACCCAGAATACCTCGGTATTGACCTAGTATCTCAGAACATGACCTTCTTTGGAAGTAGGGTCTTTGCAGATGTAATCAACATACGGTGAGGTCATTAGGGTGGCCTCCAATCCAATATGATTGGTATACTTATATAAAGGGGGAATTTGGACACAAAGACAGACGCAGGGAGAAGATGGCTATGTGAGGATGGACGCAGGGGTTGGTGTGACGCTGCCACAGCCAAGGAACACCTGGAGCTGCCAGAAGCTAGAAGAGGCAAGGAAGGGTTCTCTTTTAGAGGCTTTGGAGAGAGCACAGCTCTGCCAACACGTTAATTTCAGACTTCCAGTCTCTAGAAGTGCAAGAGAATACATTTCTGTTGTTTGTGGTTCTTTGTTGCGGCAGCCCTAGGAAACTAATACAGTGAGGAAGAAAGGAAAATGAGGGCTTGTGTTGAAGATTAAACATAAGATATTTACACCTAGAACAAGGCCTGAAAAATAATATAGTCCAGTAACTATTGTTATCTTATTGGGTAGATTCCATTTTGTTTTTCAGGTTTGTGTGTGTGTGTGTGTGTGTGTGTGTGTGCATGCACACATATTTTGTGTTTCTTTTTGTAAAAACTGGAAAAACTCAAAAGTTAAATTTGGGCCTTCCCTGGTGGCACGGTGCTTGGGAGCCCGCCTGCCGATGCAGGGGACACTTCCCGGACCGGTTCGTGCCCTGGTCCGGGAAGATCCCACATGCCGCAGAGCGGCTGGGACCGTGAGCCATGGCCGCTGAGCCTGCGCGTCTGGAGCCTGTGCTCCGGCAACGGGAGAGGCCACAACAGTGAGAGGCCACAACAGTGAGAGGCCCGCGTACCACAAAAAAAAAAAAAAAAAAAAAGTCAAATCGGGCTGCCTTATATAGATAGACTACTGATAGCTACAGTAGAGAATGTTTTACTTCCTTATGCTCAAAAAAATGCCCTGGTCAGTCCACTTATGGTAAGATCTCTGGCCCTTTATCAGAGGACAGAGCTTTAAAATGCAGGTGCCCTGGGAGGTAGGTCACAGTGACTTGCAGAGGCACTAGCGGATAAATTATTGATTTCCCACATCTTCTGGGGACAATTTTGATCTAGAGAGGGGAGAGCACAGAGCCTACTAGGGCAATAAAGTCCTGAACTACAGAAGAGTCCATTCCAGAAGGGATAACACAGTAAAGAAAGAAAGTTTTGCCCAACTCATTGTAGGTTAACCCAGGCATGGCCCCAGGTGAAGGCGGAATTCTTCCTATTGGTCCAGGCAGCTTCCCATTCCCACTTACATTCCAGGCTCATAAAGGCCCATCTTTTACATCGGTGATTTAGAAAACATCTGAATTCTTAGACATGATGGGTCTGGATTATTTCCTTCCTTCCTTGGTATCTGAAAATTAGACTCACCTAGCAATACAAAATCACAAAGCAAATACAAAGGTGAGTAAACCTGAAATGGGGAGTTACCAATGAAGCCTGAATCAACGTGGTTTTGGTAGCTGGCAAGGAGACCTTGGTGTCAGGTGGCCTGGGGGTCTAGTCCCAGCCCTTGGACAAGTTATTTGCCTTTTGTCAGTGTCAGCGTCCTCATCTGTAAGGTAAAGATGATTGTACCTACCACTGCATTCAGTCCTTGTGATTGGTGATCAAATGAGAGCATCAGTCAGTTGCCGAGTCAGTTGTTGCTGTGTTTACTCTGAGCTGTGGGATTTATGCCTCCTGAAGGCTGATCTCTGGGATCTAGTTTTTCTTTTTTCTTTTTTTTTTTCCAGTTTTGTTGAGGTATGTTTGACAAAAATTATATATGCACATATTCTTTGATGTATAATGGGGTTACATCTGATAAAATCATCATTAGTTGAAGATATCAAGTCGAAAATACTTTTAATTACACCTAACCTATTGACCATTGTAGCTTACTTAGCCTCACCTACCTTAAATGTGCTCAGAACACTTACATTAGCTTGCAGTTGGGCAAAATCATCTAACACAAAGCCTATTTTATGTTTCCCCTTGTGATCATGTGGCTGACTGGGAGCTGCGGCTCGCTGCCCTGCCCAGCATCACAAGAGAGTATATATTGCATATTGATATCTTGGGAAAAGATCAAAATTCAAAAATCAAAGTACAACTTCTACTGAATGCATGTCAATCTCATACCATCGTAAGGTCGAAAAATTCTAAGTCAAACCATCATAAGTCAGGGTCATCTGTATTTAAGTTATGCAACACGATTTTTTTGTAAGGTGTACAATGTGATGATTGAACATCCGTATACACTGTGATCATTGTGAAGTGATTGTGAAATGCTTACTACAATCAAATTAACATATCCATCACCTCATATAGTTACTGCTTTATTTTTATGGTGAGAACACTTAAGATTTATTCTCTTAGCAAATATCAAGTATACAATACAGTGTTATTAACTATAATCACCATGTTGTACATTAGATCCCCATAATTTATTCATCTTATAACTGTACCCTTTGACCAATATCTCCCCATTTCCCTCACCCCACCCCCAGGCCCTGGCAACCAACAGTTCAACTCTCTGGTTCTATGAGTTTGACTTTTTTAGATTCCACAAGTGAGTGAGATGATACACTATTTGTCTTTCTGTGTCTGGCTTATTTCATTTAGCATAATGTCTTCCAGGTTCATCTGTGTTGTCGCAAATGTCAGGATTTCCTTCTTTTTTGTGTCTGAGTAATATTCCATTATATGTATGTCTTCCTTATCCACAGGAGATATGCTCTAAGACCTCCAGTGGATGCCTGAAACTTTGGAGAGTACTAAACCCTATATATACTATGTTTTTTCTATACATACATACCTATGATAAAGTTTAATTTATAAATTAGGCACAGTAAGAGATTAACAACAATAACTAATAATAAAATAGAACAATTATATCAATGTACTGTAATAAAATTATATGAATGTGATCTCTTTCTCAAAATATCTTATCGTACAAATGTAATGCTTTTACCTCTTAACTAAACGACACGCACTATGGCTGTAATTTTTGAAGTTTGAGGTGCAACAGCAAAACTAGCACCCATTTTTTTTTCCTCTTCACAATTTCGCACAGAAGATTCATTCTTATCATAGGTCTTAGCAACCTCAGCATATGATTTTTTTTTCCTTATTAAGTTGAGAACTTTCACCTTTTCACTTAAAGGAAGCGCTTTATGACTTCTCTTTGGCATATCTGAATTGCCAGCATCACTACTCTTGCTGGCTTTGGGGCCACTATAAAGTAAAATAAGGGTAACTTGAATATAAGCGCTGAGATACCGTAACAGTTAATCTGATAACCAAGACAGCTACTAAGTGACTAAGGGGCGAGATATGCTGGCCAAGTGGGCAGGATGGAGCGGGATAGTGTGACATTTCATCACCGTACTCAGAATGGCGTGTGATTGAAAACTTATGAATTGTTTATTTCTGATATTTTCCATTTAATATTTTGGGACCACAGTTGACTACAGGTAACTGAAACTGCAGAAAGTGAAACCGAGGCTAACAGGGGACTACTGTATAGGTACCACATTTTTTTCTTTTTTTAAATTGAAATCTAGCTCATATACAATATTATATGTTACAGATATATAATATAGTGATTCACAATTTTTAAGTTACTTTTCATTTATAGTGATTATAAAATATTAACTATATTCCCCACATTGTACAATATATCCTTGTAGCTTATTTTATACATAATAGTTTGTACTTCTTAATCACCTACCCCTATATTGCTCCTCCCCACTTCCCTCTCCCCACCGGTAACCACCAGTTTGTTCTCTGTATCTGTGAATCTGCTTCTTTTTTGTTATATTCACTAGTTGGTTGTAATTTTTAGATTCCACATATCAGTGATATCATACAGTATTCGTCTTTCTCTGTTTGACTTATTTCAGTAAGCATAATACTCCCCATGTCCATTCATGTTGTTGAAAGTGGCAAAATTTCATTCTTTTTTACAGCTGAGTCGTACTCCATTGTATGTATATATCTTTTCGAATTAGTGTTTTAGTTTTTTTTGGATATACACCCAAGAGTGGAATTGCTGGGTCGTTTGGTAGTTCTCTTTTTAGTTTTTTGAGAAACCTCAATACTGTTTTCCACAGAGGCTCCACCAATTTACATTCCCACCATTGGTGTATGAGAGGTCCCTTTTCTCCACATCCTTGTCAACATTTGTTATTTGTGTTCTTTTTGATGGTAGCTGTTGGATATCTCTGTGTGGTTTTTATTTGCATTTCCCTGATGATTAGTGATGAGCCGTGTCTTTTCATGTGCCTGTTGGACATCTGCATGAACTCTTTGGAAAAACGTCTGTTGAGGTCTTCTGCCCAATTTTTAATCGGGTTGTTTGTTTTCTTGATGTTGAGTTGTATGAGCTGTTTATGTATTTTAGATATTAACCCCTTATCGGTCGTATCATTTCCATGTCATTTTTTAATCCATATCTGTTGATGGGTACTTAGGTAGTTTCCATAGCTTGGCTACTTAAAACACCTAGTTTTGTACCTGGTTCCATAGATATTTATTGAATGACTAATGAATGAGATTTAGCCAATGTTCTACAACAGTGGTGTCCAAATTATTATTATATTTTAGTAGTAGGAATCCTCCTCCCCTTTTTTCCCTAAATAAAGCTCTAGGGGAATCCCAGCACATACGGTAAATCCAAGAGGAGCTTCTCTTGTTGAACACAGGGCAAGGGCTACCTCTCTTTGCCCCCATTCCCTTTCCTTCATCCTACTGAAGACAACTCCCTAGAAGGAGCAATTGGAAAACCTTATACTGACCATAGGACTGAAAACTCTACTGGAACCAGAGAGGATTTTTGCTGTTTGCTTTTTCAGGAAATCAGTCCTTACTCCTAACTAAAAATCTTAAAATTTAGCTGTTCTTAGTAAGGGTGGAATGTGTTGGGCCTCAGCTTCTGTGTAATTATTTTTTGCATTCCTGGTGACTGTTGTTATGTTCTCCCTACCTGAGTTAAAGACCACAACACCATTTCCTTTCCTCCTAAGTTTTATTCTCTATCCCGTAAATGAACAACTCGATTTGACGCTCCTGGAGGGCAGGGCTCATTTGGAATTTCCTGAGCACCTCCCGCTTGAAGGACACACAGAGGCCCTCTGTTCATGTTCATGGAATGATTCTTCTTTGGATTTTCTTTTATTGTCCTAAATAGAAAGCTCCACTTGTGCTTGTAAATATTCTTTCCTAGAACATTTGTTTTGTCTTTAAAAAGACAATAATTGGGCTTCTGTCACAATCTTTGGAAAACTATCTTTAACTATGCAGCCTGTTCACTTGCAACAAAACATTCATATTCTTTCCTCCATATGCTCACAGAAGATAAAGCTAAAATAGCTTGTGTTACAAGTATTAAAATGACAAACATGTCTCCAAATATCAAATGACTGGAATAGTACAGATTTAAATTCCACCTAGATTGGGAGGCATTATTACTGACAACAGTATTATTCCATCCATTCATCTATCTATCCATCCATCCATCCAACATTCATTGAGCATTTACTTGGGGCAGGCCCAGAGACACATGGGTAATACATACCCACATAGAAAAAGGCCAAGGAAATCATGGCAGGGAGCAGTGTATAATATTTGAGATTATTAACATTTTACCTCCATTTAATTTAAATATTAAATATTAAATATTTAAATATTTAAATTTTAAATATTTAAATATTAAATATAGGAAAAACAACTCTATGTGCCTCTTCGGTGTAGTATATCTGAAGGACACTACTGGATTACTATGTAGGGGATGGTTTTCTGGCTTGTAGATTGTTCCATTTCATTCTTTCCCTGAATATTCCATAGTACTTTTGGACTATGACTGTCTGTTTTTTTTTTTTTTTTAGATGGAACTTCAAACATTTAATTACCAAACAGTGTAAGAAGTACAAAAACAAATGCATACAAAGTATGCAAGTTTCAGTGGTAGCACAAGAAAGAAAGTGTCCAAAACGTGAAAAAGAGGTGCCCAGAGAAATTATTACAGAGAAAATATTTTTATTTATTTATTTATTTTTTTAGCATCTTTATTGGAGTATAATTGCTTTACAATGGTGTGTTAGTTTCTGCTGTATAACAAAGTGAATCGGCTATACGTATACATATATCCCCATATCCCTTCCCTCTTGAGCCTCCCTCCTACCCTCCCTATCCCACCCCTCTAGGTGGTCACAAAGCACCAAGCTGATCTCCCTGTGCTACGTGGTTGCTTCCCACTAGCTATCTATTTTACATTTGGTAGTGTATATATGTCAATGCTACTCTCTCACTTCATCCCAGCTTACCCTTCCCCCTCCCCATTCCTTAAGTCCATTCTCTACATCTGCATCTTTATTCCTGTCCTGCCCCTAGGTTCAGCAGAACCTTTTTTTTTTAGATTCCATATATATGTGTTAGCATACGGTATTTGTTTTTCTCTTTCTGACTTACTTCACTCTGTATGACAGACTCTAGGTCCATCCACCTCACTACAAATAACTCAATTTCGTTTCTTTTTATGGCTGAGTAATATTCCATTGTATATATGTGCCACATCTTCTTTATCCTTTCATCTGTCGATGGGCACCTAGGTTGCTTCCGTGTCCTGGCTATTGTAAATAGAGCTGCTATGAACATTGTGGTACATGACTCTTTTTGAATTATGGTTTTTTCAGGGTATATGCCCAGTAGTGGGATTGCTGGGTCGTATGGTAGTTCTATTTTTAGTTTTTTAAGGAACCTCCATACTGTTCTCCATAGTGGCTGTATCAGTTTACATTCCCACCAACAGTGCAAGAGTGTTCCCTTTTCTCCACACCCTCTCCAGCATTTATTGTTTGTAGATTTTTTGATGATGGCCATTCTGACCGGTGTGAGGTGATACCTCATTGTAGTTTTGATTTGCATTTCTCTAATGATTAGTGATGTTGAGCATCCTTTCATGTGTTTGTTGGCAATCTGTATATCTTCTTTGGAGAATTGTCTGTTTAGATCTTATGACCGTCTCTTTTCAGAAACTGGGCGGTTGGAGAGGGACAGCAAAGGAGGGACAAGTCTTTAGTTTAGATTTTGTTAGCAAATCCTAAAGTGATTTTTCTGTATAAAATGTGACTTGGGGGCTTCCCTGGTGGCGCAGTGGTTGAGAGTCCGCCTGCCGATGCAGGGGACGCGGGTTCGTGCCCCGGTCCGGGAGGATCCCACATGCCGCGGAGCGGCTGGGCCCATGAGCCATGGCCGCTGGGCCTGCGCGTCCGCAGCCTGTGCTCCGCAACGGGGGAGGCCACAACAGGGAGAGGCCCGCGTACCACAAAAAAAAAAAAAAAAAAAAAAAAAAAATGTGACTTGGGGTCTTGCAGTTTTCCTGCGCCTGGCATTCTGGTTTGAAGACATGGCCTTTGCCAGGAGATCCACTTGAAGTACCCACTGGGAAGTACTAGTTCTGCCAATTACAGGCACACCTTGTTTTATTGCACTTTGCTTTATTACAGTTCCCAGATTTTTTTTTTTTTTTAATTGAAGGTTTGTGGCAACCGTGCATCAAGCAAGTCTATGGGTGACATTTTTCCAACAGTGTTTGCTCACTTCCTGTCTTTGTGGCACATTTTAGTAATTCTTATAATATTTCAAACTTTTTCATTATTATTAGTTTGTTATAGTGATCTGTGATCAGTGATCTTGGATGTTACCGTTGTAATCGTTTTGGGGAGCCATGAACCATGCCCGTATGCGATGGTGAACTTCATCAATAGATGTGTGTGTTCTGACTGCTCCACCGACTGGCTCTTCCCCTGTCTTGCTCCCTCTCCTCAGGCCTCCCTAGTCCCTGAGACACAACAATATTGACATTAGACCAGTTACTAACCCTACAGTGGCCTCTAAGTGTTCAAGTGAAAGGAGAGTTAGTCAGTATGGCAGCCTTCATTATCGTCTTCTTTTAAGAAATTGACACAACCATTCCAGCCTCCAGGAACCAGACTCTGATCAGTCATCAGCCATCAACATGGAGGTGAGATCCTACACCAGCAAAACGATTTTGACTCGCTGAAGGCTCAGATGATATTCAGCATTTTTTTTAGCAATAAAGTACTTTAAAATTAAGATATGTCCATTATTGTTTAGACATAATGCTATGCACACTAAATAGACTACAGTATCATGGAAACATTACTTTCATTTGCAGTGTGAAACCAAAAAATTCGCGTGACTTGCTTGATTGAAATATTTGCTTTATTGCAATGGTCTGGCACCAAACCTGCAATATCTCTGAGGTCGGCGTGTACTATCTGGGTATCTCATCCACCTCCTCTGAAGAATGGGCATCGTGGTACCAGTGTTGTAGAAGTTTGGTGAGAATGAGATGCCTGGTATTGTGTCTGGAAAGTGTGGATACTCAGTAAATGTCAGTCTCTTCCTCCTCCTAATTTGTGAAGATACCAACAAGATAACAAAGTTTTAAGAACCTTTGATAGCATAGTTCAGTGCCATATTTTAAGATTCTGTTGGAACTCCTATACTTACCATTAAAGGCTATAAAAGTTGGCCCGGGAGGACCAGGGGTCAAGAGGGTGGTCTTGAACTTACCAACTGTGGTGTAATGTGACCTTAAGTCATTCTCAGCCCCTCTTTTGCTCCCATTTTACCATCTGTCAGTTGGGAGCTGGGGGAGGGGTCCCCTCTTAGCCCCAGGGCAGCCGTGTGGCATGTATGAGATAATGGGATCAAGTATTTTGAGAAGTCTAAAGCTTACAGATGCTTGCAGTTCACTATTGTCACTATTTGGATAGGTCAAAATTAAATTTGAGTTCCTCATTCACTATCACTTTTGGAGGCATATCTTTTCACACCACATTTAATGCATACTTTGTCCCTGGATCTGTGGAGATTGGCCCCATGTAACCCTAGGGGCCTGAACTATTGCTGTACTCACAGGACATAATTTTACATGGGGGGAAGTAGCAGCCTTTCTTTCACCTGCTTAAAACTCTAAGTTGCAGAAAAACTTGGCTCAGACTTTCCAAAATAAATTCACCTTTGAATTGAATCCAGGAGTGGAAAATTTTAGCTGGAAACGATGGCTTGTCAGAAAACATAGGAATGACTGCAAAGGGGGGCATAGGTCCCCATCAGAGAAGGTTGGGTATAATTGCAACCATACCATCCCCTGCCCTCCCCCGAGTATAGGTTACAGGCTCCACAGGAGGGGGAAGGCAGGAAAAATCTTAAGAACTGTCTGTGTTTTCCACCGTCAGATCAACCTCAAGGCTCTAGCTTCTGGAGTGATGGGTGGGCTCGCTTTCATTTTGTGGCTTTGATAGCATTTGACTCTATAATTATTCCTCTCAGCTGAATATCCCTGAATATCGTTTGACATGATGGTGGTATAGGTGGCTTTACCAGGCATAATTCCTATAATCCACGGAGTGTTAAAAGAAGGTTCTTATTTTCAGATCAAATGCTGCTGACCTGATTAAGCCTCCTGTCTTGCCTTGGAGCAGAGGATAATCAGTTTGTCCAGCGCACTGGCTGGTGGGACGTGAGGGGCTTTTTTAAGATGGTTCTGAGGCTGCGTGCTGAGCCGGCTTGTATAACTATCAGATGTGTCAAGTTAGATGTATGCTTTGCAGCTCTGTGCCTGGCTTCCTATGCTCTGTTCACTGTGTCCCACAGGTCATTTTGCAGATAAAGGGATCTCTGGTCCTCCTTGAATTTTCCATTGTTTGAGGACTGGAAGCTATTTCTACCAAGGATTTCACCTGAACAGAAATGTGTCCAGATGAAAGCTGGATGGGGGGGTAGAAGGAGAAGAAATGGAAGCCCAAGGATTTGGGGGGTAGGATGGGGGACGATTCTGAGTTGATGCTGGGGTAGAAATGCCACAGGGCTGGCCAGGAGGCAAGGGCTTAACAGCTGCTGTCATAGTTGGCAAGAAAAGTAGGCTATGAAGTGAAATATTACACAGAATTGCTCTAGACTCTCAATGGAAAACTCTTTTCCCCTTCCAACAGAGGAGATAAGTACACGGTAATGGTAATGAGAAAATAAGTCTCTGCAAGTGTCCTGTTTTTCTTCATTCTCATCTTTCCCTTCTTTCCCCTGAATCCTCTCTGCCCTTGTTTCAGGCCTTACCCAATCTGTCAACCAGTCTGGAAAGGTACCTGGAAACCTGGGCTCAGCCCTGGCAAGAGTCAGACTGGAATCCAGAATGATCTTTGCTCTTGTTTCTGTTCTGAATGAACAGTTTGCAGGTGTCACAACCTCTACTGTCTCATCCCAGAAGTGTCTTCTCTCCTGTTCATCCCGAGGTAGCATTTCGTGTTGGCTGCAGGAGAGATGGGACCCACCACTGTGAATTAAATTCCAGTAGAAGGAAAATGGGAACCCCTGTCTTCTGTGTGTGAGAGAATCTGAGAACACTATAGGGGATTCATAGGGAAGAAATACCTTTCATCTGATCAGTGTCTTTTAGTTGCCAAAGTGCTTCCCCATTCTATACTCTAGTGAGTAAGAAACTGGCATATTGGGGTGGTTAAATAACTTGCTGAAGATCGCAAACCAAACAAGTGGTGATAGACCGAAACCTGTTTTGCCTTTCATGAGTCAGTTTTCCACTTTTACTTGGGAACTAGCTCGTTTCCCTCAAGGACTGGGGTCTGCACCAAGTGTAGAAGTCTGTGATTTTTTTCTGACTGTGTGTTCCTCGCAATTCAAAGATACCACACCGTGGGCTTCCCTGGTGGCGCAGTGGTTGAGAATCCGCCTGCCGATGCAGGGGACGCGGGTTCGTGCCCCGGTCCGGGAAGATCCCACATGCCGCGGAGCGGCTGGGCCCGTGAGCCATGGCCGCTGAGCCTGTGCGTCCGGAGCCTGTGCTCCGCAATGGGAGAGGCCACAACAGTGAGAGGCCCGCGTACCACAAAAAAAAAAAAAAAAAAAAAAAAAAAAAAAAAGACAAAGATACCACACCTGAGTCTGCGAGAGTCGGCTTCTAGGCAGTGGAAGTGATCCTCGTGGATCACAGTTCACTGTTTTACATGCATATGTTTCTTGATTAGAGCGTGCATCCCAGAACATACGGGGCCTATGTCTGGCACAGGCTTCTGCCTCAGGACCCATTTCTTAAATGTGGAGGCTGCCACGTTGCTTCGACTCATTGAGGCGCAGCCTTTGCCAGATTGTAATTGTTATCAAACATCTGAATTTTTGCTGGAGAGGCATGAAGGGTGAGTGGATAATAACACCTTATATTCTCGTAGAAAGCATTATACTTTCCAGAGCCATTTACACATTGATTATCTCATTCTAACTTCCGAACAGCTTTTATTATCTCCATTTGACAGATGGGGAAAAAATGGAGACAGAGAATCTGTCACTTGCCCAAGGTCACAGAGCCAACTAATAGCTGTGCTTGCTTTTTGATCGTTCCCCTCCGTTGGCCCCTTTGGTGGTGGAGGGGCTTTGTCTGTCCCCTGAGGACAAGGGTGTTCTCACCGACGTTTTTCCTGGCTCCCTGCTTTGGAGATGCTGCAGTGGGGGAGGGAGAATGCTGCTTCTGTGGCTTCGCATGTCTGTGGGACACAGTTCGTGATGAATATGAAATAAAATGGAAACAGCTTCTTCTTCCTTCCCACGCAGATGAGGCGAGAGTCTGCCTCTGACGTGAGAGCTGGGCATGGGGGCGGGTATGGGGGCAGAGGAGGCTCTGGCTGTCCCCTTCTCCTTGCTTCCCCCCCTGCAAAGTAGATCAGGGAATCCCAGGCATGAAGCTCCAGTGAGTCAGACCGTGGTGTTCCTGCAAGACGGCTGGTGCCTGGCACCCCTGCAGGCCCCAGTCCTCCCCTCCTCCTGTTCAACAGACACACACGGGGGGCCTTGCTCTGTGACAGGCCACGTGCGAGGAACGTGGGGCTGCCGCACGAGCCGCCACACGGTTCTTGCCCTCGATGAGTTCCCGGTCTGCTACAATCTGTCCCTCTCGCTCCTCCCTGCATGTCATAGCCTGGACATTGAGGGCCATCAGATTCCCTTTAAAGTCATCTGGGCAGAGCAAGTCGCCAATTTAAGCTGGGGCTCCAGTCTAGGACCATCAAGTGCCACAGAGCAAAGGTCGATGGCAGCAGGTGGCCTTTGTGTCCACCAAAGGCTGTTTCTTCTGTTCCCTGGGCAAACAGCTAGACTACACCTCCCAGCTTCCCTTATGGGCAGGTATGGCCAGGTGTGGCCAGGTGGCTAAATTCTGGCCAGTGGAAGATGGATGAAAGGGATAAGTGGCTCTTCTAGGCTAGCCCGTCAACCCTCCAGGGCCACGGCCCATGCGCCTTCCACCTCCGTTGGCTTTCATCAGCCAGGTGTGGTCATCGTGGGGGCCATGAGTTGAAGGTGGCAGAGTCACAAGGAGGAAGGAGCCATGGTGTTCACATCCCATGTGGATGGCAGCACATGGTGGGACTTCAATTGCCTTGAGCCCCTGAAGATCTGGGGATTTCCCTGCTTCCCTAATAGGCCAGTTTTACCAACAGAGATGCTGGCTTGAGTCAGGAACATGGGATCAGTCTGGATGAGACGAGTGAGGTTGTGGAACTTTTGGGGCTGCTTCTTCTAGACTCGTGCTCAGGACTGGAGCCACTTCCAGTGTGAACATGTAGGAGGTGAGGACTCACAAACCCCACTTCCAAAAGGAGGAAATTGAGCCTGAGGTCTCTAGGGACTGCCAGAGCTTGGTGGCAGGTGCTGGTCTGGAATAGCCTGCACTGGGGTCGGTGCACAGCAGGCCCTGCCAGCCCGGGGTGGCAGCTGCTTCAGCCATACCGAGACCTAGATGCTGGGCTCCCAGCCTCCCTGGGGCACGACCAACAGGCTGAGGTGGTCGCAGATGCTCCAGGTCCAACAGCCCTTGGCTTTTGCTCCTTTCCCACACCAGCCAGCTACCGTGACCTTGGACAAGACCCTTTTCTGGCCCTCAGAGTGATTCTTTTCCTGCCCAGTGGGCTGGATGTGCACTGGATGATTTTGGATATTTCTGAGTGTGAATTTTGAAAGCTTTAGTATAAACTATACCCTAGGAATTTCTAGCATTCGTGGGCCATGCCACCCCATCCTGGATTCCAAGGCCCTGACTCTGCCTTGGGATAGCTGCTGTAGCATGTTGTTGAATAGTACGCAACTTTCCCTGTGACCCGAAATCAGTAACTTTCAACTTTTAAAAAATCTAAACTCTTAAAAGAAATAGAAACATCTCATCCCCATCCCTGGCCTCCATGAACTTGTACGTGATGGTATCCTCCACCATGAGATGTGAGATATCTCATGTTTCCCCCAGCCCATTTATCTTATTTAACAAACATATATATAGCACTGCCTAGGTGTGATGCACTGTTCTCAGAGCTTTCTATATATTAACTCATTGAATCCCCATAACCTGTTGAGGCAGGTACTATTATTATCCTCCTATAACTGGGGAGAAAACTGAGGCCTAGAGAGATGAAGGAACATGCCCAAGTCTCTAAGCCAGTAAGTGGTCAAGCTGGGATTTGAACCCAGGGAATCTGGCTTCAAAGTCCACACCCTTGACCACTGTGATACACAGCCTCTCGTAAGTGCTCCTTCAAAGTCCCACAGAACCTTTAAAATGTCCTCCTGGCGGTTTTGCCCTCCTGCATCAGAATCACTGCCTTAAATGGTCTGGTCTTAGCTAAACCCTGGTGAATTTTTTAGCTCTGTTTCCCTCAGTAAAATTTCCTGCATGTTTTCCTCCATAGGAAACCAGTCCATAGATTAATGATTCCATGGCCAGGCCCCAGGCCAGGACTCCCAGTCCCAAGAAGTGGCAGGAGAAGGCTCTGGACATTGTGGCTCCAGCATGGCCCAGAGTGTGCCTGGGGCCTGGGGCGCTGCTGTCACCAGGATTTACAGCTGTTCCTAACTGACATCTTGTTTTTGCCAAGACCAATCAGTGAAGCCCGGACCTGACTGAGATATCATTGTTTGCCACCCCCCTGCCCCGTTCCCAGTGCCACGGCCTGCAGATCCTCACCCCCAAGGGATCAGGGTGTTTTATTGCCCAGCTGACAGGGTCTGACTTGTATGCCAGGCTGAGCAGGGGTGCTGGGAGAGAGGGGAACTTGCCTTCTCTCTTCTCTGCTTAACACTGGGTAGAAAAACCTATTCCGGATGCTTGCCCACTCCTCTCAGCGTTCAGCCTTCCTCTGGGTTGCTGCTTCTTCTCTTTTTTGTACTTTTAGAATGAAGGGAGAGGGGAGAGCAGTGAAAAGCAGTCACACAGGGTGTTAAAAGCAGACTGCAGGGTGCAGTTTGTAACTCTACCACTTACTAGAATGTGTAACTTTGGGCAAAGTGCTGGTTCTCTCTGTGTCTCGGTTTCTTTACCTGCAAAACAGGCACAAAAAGAGTGCCTACCTCATGGAATCATTGTGAGGACCAAAGTAATAAACAGTGACTATAAGGCACTTACCACAGTGCTGGGACATGACAAGCAAGAGGCCATGAATGTGACCAAGAGCCAAGGAAGGGACTGGGGTCAGATTGCCTGGATATAAATCCCAGCTCCGCTACTTACTGCCTGCGTGACCTAGTGTAAGTCATTTAATGGCTCTGTGCCTCAATTTTCTCATCTGTAAAATGGGGATAATTAAAATCCTTATTTTATAGGATTGTTATGAGGATTAAATGGACTAGTGTTTGTAAAGCACTTAGAACAATGTCTGACTGATACCTATCAAACGCTATCTAAACGCTATCTATTTGTTAAATAAGATACGTATGTTCTCAATATATGTTGGTCATTATTTTTTATTATATTTTTGTTATTATTAACAACTTTATCATAGCCCCATAACGGAGGCAGGACAAATATTATTATGTCACTTTTCAGGTGAAAGGTTAAGTGACAAGGGCAGATCTTCTGCTTAGCTCCCCCACTGTCACTTGCCTGAACAACTATATTTTCTCACTGATCAGTGTCCCCAGGTGCTCCTGTTAACTTCTAGCCAAATCTGTTCGTGCTGTTCTGCTGTTTAACACCTCTGATGGAGGCAGGTCCTGTTGGCCTCCAGAAAATCTCCCCTCCTTAGTGAGACCTGTGAGGCTTTTGGCTAGTTGGCCCTGGCTGATGTCACCAGACATCTGCAGTCCCTTCATGATGTGTCACACCACCAGGGCCTTGGCACACTGTTCCCTCAGCCTGGTATGGCCCTTTGCTTCTTTTCCACGCAGCGAAGCCCTCCTTCAGGTTGTAGCTCAAATGCCCCCTCCTCCTTGCTCCTACAGTCAGGCTGTCCTCGTCTGGGCTCCTAGCTGCGTGGCTGTAGAATTCCGTTGTGCGGTACAGGTTTGTTTACAAGAGATGGTCAACTCCTCCAGTACACTTCCCTTTCCTTGATGGGCAGGGACCATGCATCATTTATCTTTGTACCGCCCAGCCCCTGCCACATGCCTACCTCCTTGAGGTTGGGAGAGCCTGTGGCACATGGTAAATGCCCAGAGATCTTGAGTGGAAACATAATGATAAGAACTACAGCACTGGGGCCTTGCATCTCCAACGCACATCATGATCTCAAGGCTCTGACACCTTTGCATTTTCATCCTAGTCCTGCTCTGGGGTTGACTTGCAGCACTGCCTTCAGTAAGCTAGCTCATCCCCTGGGCCTCCGTTTTTCTACCTGTAAATGACCTGCCGTCGCCCTCATATCAAGGATCTTGTAGAAGTGAGTGGATGCTTACTGAAGAATTTGTTTAGGATGGAGCTCTAGACATAGAGAGGGCATCACTGTTTTGCACATCTTGCCCTTGGACTTCAAGGCCGATCGCCTGGCCAGATGGGAACAGCTACAGGAGAGCACAAGCCTGGGCGTGGCTGCTAATATGTGTTTTTCTGTGCCCTACCTAGTTGTGCAGAGCCTGGTGGAAATGGAGACCTGTAAAGACTCATTATGTCCCATGTAGCTGCAGGGATAAGTGTTCTTTTCCTGCGTTACTGATCAGGAAGCTGGCCCCCCGGGGAGCCAGCCAGTGCACAGGTGAACCCTGCTGTAAGAAAACTCAGTATCCGAACATCCAGATCCATACACTGGGAGATCATTAATGCAATCAGAAATGGTTCTCCATTGAAAGAAAGGATCCATCAGTACTTCCTTAAGCAGGAACCCATTAATGTTTATGGGTTGAAAAATTAAAACCTACGTAATAAAGAGCTTGGTAAGGAAAGGGAAAGGCAGAAGACGCTAAAGCTCTGCGATATTAGTGTCCACTGTTGGGGAAAGAGAAGTGAAGATAAAACACCTCCGAGAAAGTGAGTCTCTTTGGAAATAGATGTGGATTTGCACACATTTTGTTTATAGGTATCTGTTTCAGAAGTAGGTCTGTGGTTTTAACAGAGGGACCCCATACTATGTTTGCTTACACGAAAGGACTTACTCTATAAAGCATTGGTTTGCAAACTTTTCATTTCTTGAAATAACAAAATGCCTCCTCTCCCTCCACCTTTCTCCCCTGAAAAAGGGGAAGGTACCAACCTAGAGGTATGCTCTTTTAATTTTACCAAGTAAGAATTAAAAAAATAAATTTACCCTCATAATTATTTCATAAACAGAGCATTTTCATTCAATGATTGGATAAGCATTTATTAAGAGTGTGTGTGCTCCAAATGCAGTGCTAAGTAGTGGCTGTTTAATGACAAACAAGACAGGAATGGCCCTTGCTCTAATGGGACTTAGAGTTGGGTGGGGGATTGGCACGAAACAAGCCGATAAATAAGTGCAGGTTCTAAGAAAGGATTTGAAGAAAAACAAGGGGCTAAGATCTAGGTGAGGAGAGGAGGCTGCCTTCCAGTGGCATGTTCAGGGAAGGCCTCCCCATGGAAGGGACGATGAAACTGAGGCACAGAGGGAGAGAAGGAGCTGGAGGTGGAAAGGGCGATAAGTGTTCCAGGCAGAGGAAACTGCATGTGCAAAGGCTCTGAGGTGGGAAAGGACTTGGTGTGTTCAAGATAGAAAATCAAAAAAATAAGACAGGGGCTTCCCTGGTGGCATAGTGGTTGAGAGTCCGCCTGCTGATGCAGGGGATACGGGTTCGTGCCCCGGTCCGGGAGGATCCCACATGTCGCGGAGCGGCTGGGCCCGTGAGCCATGACTGCTGAGCCTGAGCGTCCAGAGCCTGTGCTCCGCAACAGAGAGGCTACAACGGTGAGAGGCCTGCGTACCGCAAAAAAATAAAATAAAAAAATTAGACAAACATATCTCAGAATAAAGGATGGCTCTTTCAATGAAATATATTCAGTGTTATGAAAAACTCAAAACAATGTCTGTCTTTCTGTCTTCCTCCCTCCCTTCCTGCCTCATTTTGCTGTGGCCTAGTAAAAGGTTTTCTTGTCTCACCACTGTTAAGCCTGTTCAAGAGGCGATGTCCTTTCCATGTGGGGAGTGTGGATCATGTGGGGGAGGAGCCTGGGGGGTCAAGGTTAGGCTTAACAGATGACCTCCCTGACTCAGTGGATAGGCCTTGAGGCTGTTGAGCCTGTCCTGGAATCTCTTGGCATTCTTGGAGTGTAATTTCTGTGTTCCTAAAACCAAGGCAGACCTGAGGCATTGCCACTGGCCTGAGAGTATTAATATCTGTCACATCTGTGAGTAAGCTGGTTACAGCCTCATGGTCTGAGTGTTTGGGTGGCACTGACAACCGCAAGGCACTTCACCTCTCGGCGTCACGGTCTCCAGCCTTTACAGGTTCCTCCCCAGACTTTGTTGTTTTCCCTGAAACAGGCTGGAATTGTTCCCTAGCAGAAAATGAGATGGGATTTCACAGAGCTTTTCCAAAGGCAAGTGACTCAAAGCTGTGAATTGAGCAAATAAGTCATTCATTCAGTTAACAAATATTTTTTGAGTGCCGACTGTATGCAGCTGTGTATGTGGCTCCACTGGACTCCCTTGATCTGTACTTTGTCGTCTTTTGCCATGGACTCTCCCCAGTGTATGGGCTGCCAGACGTAAGCTCTGCCAGGAGGAAGCTTCTCTTCATCTTCTGTTCTGACCCCCTCAGCACCTGGTGCCCCTTGACACCCCCAGGTGGAGCTAGTGAATCTTAAATTATGTCACCCGCCTTCAGATCCTCAGGGAAATCAGTGTCCTTAAGGATATGGTTGGTTTTCTCTCTGACCAGTTCCAGCTCTTCCTCTTGGAGGAAAACCCTCACATCCTGCTTTAATCCGTCCACTGTCCCTCATTGTCATGGAGCAATGTCCCTTGCTTAAGAGCGAGGTACTCCTGCTGTCTCTCACAAAGACTTGGCTTCTTCTGGAATTTTCTAGGAGTGTCTGTCTACTGTCTCCATAGAAACAGACTAGTATATTCTAAGGAGTTGGATCTCTTTCAAAAATAAAGTCTGCATGGTGGGGTGCAGATCCCACCATGAGGGGATGAAGATGGGGTGAAAATGGGGTGAGTGGGGAAAGGGAGGACTATATATGGATGGATTCTGAGTGCCCCCTCAGAATCCATCCATATATGGATGGATGGATGTGGATTTTTTTTTTTCCAAATGTCACTTCTTTTTATTTTATTATTTATTTATTTATTTAATGTTTTGGCTGCGTTGGGTCTTTGCTGCTGCGCGCGGGCTCTCTCTAGTTGCAGTGAGGGGGGGCTACTCTTCGTTGCGGTGCATGGGCTTCTCATTGTGGTGGCTTCTCTTGTTGCGGAGCACGGGCTCTAGGCATGAGGGCTTCAGTAGTTGTGGCACGCGGGCTCAGTAGTTGTGGTGCGCGGGCTTAGCTGCTCTGCAGCATGTGGGATCTTCCCGGACCAGGGATCAAACCCTGCATTGGCAGGCGGATTCTTAACCACTGAGCCACCAGGGAAGTGTGCACCACTGCACCATCTCGGGCCTCACAGCTCTAGGAAGAAGGCCTTGTCACCATCTTGCAGAGCAGAAAACTGTGTCTCAGAAGGCAAGCCACCTCTCCCGAGATCACTCGGCTTCTCTGTGGTGGAACCAGGCTTTGGGCCCGGTCTGTGGGGCTCTGGAGCCCGTGCATGTACCACTCTACCACGGTGACTCCTTTCCTGAGCTGAGAGCTCTCACTGGTTCCTGGCGAATAATGGCACTTGTGTGTGTGTGTGTGTGTGTGTGTGTGTGTGTGTGTGTGTGTGTGTTGGGAGTGCTCACTTTTTATCCACGTGGCTTAAGCTGTCTTGTTTTTCCTACTTTGAACTCTTGTCTGCTAGTTCAACTTTTCTTCCTTCCTGCCATCTTTCCTCACCACATAAACTGCTTGTCTCTGGTGACTCAGTTATTTCCTCTTGCTCCTATTTTTGGGACAGGATGGGGTCTGATGGTTTGGGACAGGTTGAGCAGTGTTAGCTGTAGGCAAACGAAGTCCATAAAGCCCGTCTTTATTGCCTGTCCTCCCTTTCTGCACTTTGTCCCTGCAGCCTCTCACCTCAAAGCACCCCTGAAGCCCTCCCTCCTGGGGAGAGGAACCCAGGCCTCTCCTCCCAGGGCCATGCCCCACATTCTCGTCTGAGTCCCACCTGCCCAAATCCGGTTTTCAGTTTTTAACCTGGAAACTGCCTTTTGAAGCCTGCAATCCCTCCCTTCCCCTCCCTCCCTCTCTGCACTCGTCTCTTACCCACCTTCAGTTGTTACACAGAGGCCCAGGCAGAATTAGAATCCTCCGGAAGGGTTGCTTCTCCAGCTTTCAAAGGTCAAGGCCAATGCCATGGTGATAGTCCAGCTGCCCCAACCTGTTCAAGGTCCTTGAGGGAACGGATGGGGCTCCCACTGTGTCCTCCATCTCCCAGCTCAGGCTGTGGGAGGAGGAGCTTAATCTTTTCGTTTGTCACCCAGAGTGCAGCTTCTCTGGCTTCCAGGCTGTCGGTGTGTCTGTGTCATTGGACAGGGAGGAGAGCTGGACCCGTGAGTTAAGGAGCAGCACTTAGATACCAGCCACTTGAGAATCTCTCTCAATCCAGCCATCAACCATCTATCTACCTATTCATCATCTGTCTTTTTCTATCTATCTACACAAGGGCACATGTGTGTCAACACAGATACATCCATAGTTTGGAGCATTTCCCTTGCATAAGGAAACCAGCATTGGGTTCCCCCTAAAGAATAACTGGTTTTTGTGCATTTTTGCAGGTCTCACAGAGCAGCGTGTCCCTTCTGTCTGAGGTCTTTAATCTGTCTCGACTTCAGGAAGAGCATACTGAGGCTTCTTTCCTAATGTCCTGTGTTTTTAGTGGTGATGACAATGTTCGGTCCCCTGAAGTTGACTGCCACTGACATTCACATCTTTTGCTTCTTCCCCTGTGATGGGAAAGGAGGCAGCTGAGGGGCTGAGTACCCACTAGCCTGGCTGCTTCCACTAGCTGGTCATTACTTTTTGAGCAAATGACATTCCAGCTGTGTAAATGGCTTCACGTGTCCCTTAACTAAGTAGGTGGAGGACAGGGCCGAGGACCTGTTATCACAGGGTCACTCTGTGTGTCACTGGCGTTTGTGCCCAGCCCCAGGTTGTATATCTTGTGGACATTAAAGCAAGGCTCCTTCTGTACGGGTGAGCAGAGATGGACCCTCTGCAGAGGCTGATGGCTGGTTGTCCACAGTCCTTTTGGGGTAGCATTCATTATTTTGGTCAATTTATCAAGAGTCTCAACCTTGCAGACCAAGACCGTGGGTTTGTAGGTTTCCCAACCTCAGCACTATTGGCATTTTAGACCACACAACTCTTTATTGTGGAGGCTGTTCCATGCATTATAGCAGGGGTCCCCAACCCCCTGGCTGCGGACCGGTACTGGCCTGTTAGGAACCGGGCCGCACAGCAGGAGGGGAGAGGCAGGCAGGCAAGTGAGCAAAGCTTCATCTGCCCCTCCCCATCGCTCACATTCCCATCTGGACCATCCACACCCCCGCCCCCCCATCCGCAGAAAAATTGTCTTCCCCGAAACTCGTCCCTGGTGCCAAAAAGGTTGGGGACCGCTGCATTATAGGATGTTTAGAAGCATCCCTGGCCTCTACCCACTAGATGCTAATAATATCTCGTTGCCAGTTGTGACAATTAAATACGCCTCCAGATATTACCAAATGCCCCCCATCCAGGGCAAAACACCCCTAGTTGGGAACCCACTAGGTTCGAACATGAGAGAGGCTCCAGGTAATTGGGGAAGCTAATGGTAACCCAGTGTTTGCAACGGATGTATAATGTTGGGGTGTCAGTTCATCCCATTACAAGGAGAATTGGATGTTAGTCTAAAGTTTGAAAAAACGGTTTATCAGCCACAGGTGGGGGAGGCCTGAGGCATCAATTCCTACCACAAGATCCCCTCCCCTGTGGGCAGTCTTCCCTCCCTCTCTTTGTTGGTACCCCCTGCCCCAGCCCCATCCCAGCCTCTTACTTTTTTGAGATTATGTTAAAGTGCTGAATCTGATTGAGATCTATTCTAAGTGATTGACTTTTTAATTTTTATGCTGATTCATGATTGTGTTGATCTTACAGTTTTATTGTTGGAGGGCAAACTGTATATTTTATTTTTTTTATTTATTTATTTTTTGCGGTACGCGGGCCTCTCACTGTTGCGGCCTCTCCCGTTGCGGAGCACAGGCTCCGGACGCGCAGGCTCAGCGGCCATGGCTCACGGGCCCAGCCGCTCCGCGGCACGTGGGATCCTCCCGGACTGGGGCACGAACCCGTGTCCCCCGCATCGGCAGGCGGACTCTCAACCACTGCGCCACCAGGGAAGCCCTGTGTTTCTTATTTTAAAGTTTTTTCTTAAGGAGGATATCAGTGGAGTCAGGAGGGCTGACCCCCCCCTTTAGGCCGTATCCTCAGGGTGTCCTGTAGACCACGGGAAGAACTATTTGGGCATCTGCCCATCTTTGTTTCCTCCAGCTCTTTTCCACTCTCAGAAAGCAGTGGTGGGCACTTGGGAACTGTGTACTGAGTGGATGGATGGATGAATTGATGGTGAGTTGCATTTGAAAGACAGAGTCAGGGTTTTATCTAACAAATATTTCAAGGTGTGATATATCTGAAATACATGTGCACGATACATAATATATAGTCATTAAACACACATAGCATGTGGTTATAGCTTGGGAGAAATTTCCTCTCACTCCTTTGCAATCTGGATCGAACAAATCATGGCTCCCCGTAAAACAATTAAAATACTCAGATTGCCTGTCCTGAGTTCACACAGGGCTTGTTTGCTGAAGTCCCTTCCCAGGGATCACAGTCCAAAGCAGTGGAATCTGAATTCACACAGTAACAGCATTCCTTGGCTGCTTCCTGTCTCTCTCTGACGGAGCTGCGGGCTGCCTGCCAGAGAGTGAGTGAGGGAGTGGGGCCGGAGTGCTGAGAACTGTGCTGAGGTGCACTAGGTGAAGGAGACACACCCCCAAAGCTGGGAGTAGATGCTTCCCCACCCCTCTGGGAGTTGAGAGTAAGTGAAGTGATGCACCATCATTTCAGCCTATTGGTTGGTGAGGGAACTAACCACCTGGAATGTTAGAGGAACGGGCATCCTCCTAGGCATTTGAGGATACCCTGGAGAGCCCCCCCAGGAATGGCTTGGGCAGGAACACTGGGGCCCCTCTTCTATGAGTGAGGGAGAAGCTTATGATCCTGAGAGGTACAGTATGAGGCACCAGGATGCTGAGAAGATGTTCACGTCTGAGATAGAAATCTGTGGCATTTGGGTGGATGGAGTTTTAGGTAGGTCCCTGCCCACTAAATGCCAATAATTCATGCTCACTAAAAGCCAGTAGCCCTCTTTTCCCTCCCTTGTTTCCTAGTGTCCCTCTAGGAAGGGCATACTGTACCCCGGTGAGACCCCAACTTTGTGCGTTGATTCATGCATCATTCATTCATTCACTTACTAAGTGTGGGTGATAGTTAAGGCCATTTCTGCCTATCATGGCAACACAGTTGGGAAGAAGACTGATCAGCCTCCTGCACGCCAGCACCTTGCTTGGAGCTCAAGATTGTTAGTTATTTCGTTCTCAGAAAAATCCTAAGTTATGTGGTGTTGGTAGAGCAGGTAATTGCCTGTGGTTCACAGAAAGTCTGCCTACTCTGAGTTTTAGAAATGAGGAAACAGGCTTTGTAACTCGACCAAGGTCAGCCTGCTAGTTAAGACGCAGAGCTGGGATTAGGACCCATTTTCACAGTTCCACGTTGCCTTGGGAAGCAAGACACACCCTTGGGGGAAGTTAAATAACAACAGGAGTTACATAACCCAGGACAATAATGCAGGGGATGTCACAGAGCAGAGTGTGATGAAATGCTAGGTGGTATGGAAAACCAGTTGTCAGGGAGATCAGAGGGTGGAATTCTTAGAGGGCTGGTCATCTGGAAGATTTGAAGGAGAACGTGGAGCTTGAACTAGACCCCGAAGGATGGATAGGGTCTGATGGGCAGAAAGCAGCAGGGTTATTCAGATTTAGTTTCTTAAGAAACAGATGGGATGCGAGCATCTTTCTTACGAACCAGTGGTTCTCAAACTTCTGGGTCTCAAGAGCAAAATTGAAATGATTTCAATTTAAATATTTTAAAATTACTGAGGACTCCAGAGAATTTTTGTTTATGTGGGTTATATCTATCAATATTTACCACATTAAGATTAAAACCAATACATTTGAAAACTAATTAATTAAAAAGAAAACCATTTCATGTTAATATAAGAGCATATGTTTGTGCAATATTAACTACATTTTCCACAACAAAAATCTTAGAAGCGTGGCATTGTTTTACAGTTTTGCCAATCTCCTTAATGTCTGGCTTAATAGAAGTCAGCTGGATTCTTCTATCTGCTTCTGCATTGTTGCCATATCACACGTCATGTAGCCCCTGGAAACCCCACTGGACACTCCTGAGAGTATGAGAGTGAAAGAGACCAAAAAGAATGTGTTTGTATTATTCTGAAAATAATTCTGACCCTGCAAACCAACTGAAAAAGTCTCAGAGACCCCCAGGCATCCCCGGATCACACGTTGGGAACCACTGCTAGGAATCACTAGAACTTACATGTAGGCAGAAGAGGGTGCTGCACTTGGGATGATGGTCTTGGTGAGTCTCCCTTGGGAAACAGGAAGAAGAAAGAAAGCAGATGGGACACCATCCATCCACTTCCTGGAATGATCGCGTGGTCTGACTCTTGAATCTGAGTGTACTAACCAGGTGTGATTCAGTGCTGGTGACAGATTTGGCCTATTTCCATTTGGAGTTCTAATCTCATCTTTTGTGTGTAACAAAGGCACCTCATGGCTCTCTTCCTAGAAACCCAGGAATACACTGTTGTCAGTTAGAAGCTCAATTCACAGCATTTCTTCTCCCTTTCCTGACAGTGGGAAACAAGCAGAGTATGAGAGGCGACTTCTACCCTCTCGGAGCTTTCAGTCCACATGGTTTACACATGTGGTTTTCCACCGCTAGAGATTCTTGAGAGAAAATGCTGTGAATCCTCCCTGTTAAAATATGCAATAGGGGAAGAGAGGCCCCGGTGAGCCCAGAACCCAGTTCCCATGTGTTTTCCTGATAGTAATTAGAGGGTGCCTGCCTGAGCCCCAGGAATCTTTCAGGGCCTGAGGTTTAAGTGTTAATTTTCAACACAGCTGTGCTTCTGGACTTCTGTGCTCTAGGTTAAGTGTGTGCTGCTTGTTGCTGTCCTTTGGGAAGGGACCGTCCTTTTTCGTAGCCAGTTTGTCCTGTGGACGGTCATGGTTCACCATCCACTTATGCCCACTGCTGCTCAGGATAGCTTACTGGTTTTGAGTTGAGCATTCCAACACATGTTCTTTTAATTTCTTCATGCTGTGATGACATGGCCTGTTTTTACATTCTTTTAGGAGATCCTGATTTTAGTTCTTGTTTTGTGAGCAGTTTAAACAGTCTAGAATCTCCAGTTACCACTGCCTGGCTTCAGATCCTGGACAGTGTGCTGGGGTCTCCACTGCCTAGTTTTGCTTCTCAGGATCTATTTTTCTTAAACAAAATATTACTGATTTAACGAATCAGATATGTCCTGGGAGCCTTTGGCTTCTGACAGTGCCTTGTGCTTCAGCCCTCCTGTTTTCCCAGGTGACATGAAAGGCCTTGTAGGGTGGCTGTAGGGCAGTGGAAAAGGAGTTGGAACTGGATTCCAGTGCTGACTTGCTGTGTGTTGGCTGGGTGACCGTGGTTAAGCCACTTAACCTTTATGAGCCTCACTTTCCTGATGGGAAACAGGTATAAGAGTGCATGTGAAGGCTTAGTATTGTCAAGCTCCATTCAGTTTAAAAGTTGGCCTTAGAGTTCTTATTAATAGACCTGCCATTCACTGAGAATATTTTCTAGGTGAGGATATATTCCCGGATGTGTGTCATAGTACAGTTACTTATCTACCCAAGGTGAAATTAATTTTCTATGACTGGGTATAATTGATCTTTATTAGGCCAATGGTGCTATCTTCTCCTGAGAATTAAGAATTAATTCTCCTAAGAGTTAAGAATGGTTTACTTACACATTTAGGCCACAGTTATTTATTCCATGTGAGCCAAGTGCAAGGTGAAATGGGAGATAAAATAAAACCCTTTGGAAGTCCTTTCATGAGCACGAGGTGTATTTGGAGGACAGAAAACAAGCAATGGCAGAATGCTTTGTATGTCCAGTGAGTGCTCAGCTGTAAATGTGAGCAGGTGTCCCTAATGGGAGAGACACTGGGTACAGTATTACCAGTGGAGGCTTCCAGGACGAGGGGGCAGGGGTGTTGAACTCTGCCTTCAAGGATAAGAGGATTTGGACTGGGAGGGAGGGCATTCCCAGTAGCTTAGAGGATTTGGCCAAGCTTTTGTGCAACATCTGTCATTCCACCCAGACGTGCTGGCTTTCACTTAAGCCCTGATGACACTGGTTTCTTGCCATTGCAGTGGTCTCTGCTTCTTGGCTCCACGCTTGGGTCATGTATTTTCACACTGTATCAGAACTCTGGGAAGCCAAGAAGGACACCATTGATGCTGAAGCCCTGGCTGGTTTAAACTAGGCTAAGGGAGGGGGAGTATTGTGTAAACACCATGCCTCGCTCTCTGTTTAAGTGTGTTTTTTAGAGTGTGACTTCACATCCTTTCTGAAAGCCTTTTGTAGTCCATCAAGGGAGTAAGGTGATGGGTGAGAAGCCATTCTATATAAATTACAGGCACTTTGGCTTTTGGCTTCAAAGGACAAAGAATCAAGGTTAGGGTGGAGAGACATCTCTTCCTCCTGATTTCAGGGGAAACTGTTTTTAACAAGACCTGAAATTGCCTGCTTGGTACCTAGATGGCCAGAAACTTCTCTAGCTGCTGGTCTAGAAAACCCAAGAATAACAATGCAAGCAATGCCAGTTGTGGTTAACCAGTGGCACCCCACTCCCTCCTCACCCCTCCCCCAACACTCCCACTCCAGACACACTCACTCACTCTTCACACCCCCCTGTTGTGCACTTAGCTTCCTTTGATGCAGGAAGGTTTCCCGTTGGGTTTTCTCTCTGCTCTCACTTCTTCCCCCATTTCCAACCCTCTCTTCTTTCCCCTGTCCCACCGGGGACCTCCTTCTCTACTATGGTACAAAGGTACATGGCCGCCATGATGACTCAGGAGCCTGGGCCCCTTCCTTTAGAGCCTTTTCAATGGTTCAGAATCCTCATTCTGGGCATGTAAAGGGGCTGATATCACATCACTGATACCAGGAGTCCTGGGCTGGTTAAGTGAGGCAGTTAGGGCAGTGGAGGGCATGATGCAGTCCCTTATTGCATTGGTTTGTGAGAGACTGAGCAAGCTATAGTAGAGAGAAAGTGGATGGAAGGCTCCATGAAACCCACCTCCAGCTCAAACACATGCCCTCTTAGCTGGAGTCAGTTGCATCATCTTTATTGTCAAAGAGTATGTTCCCAATTTGGATGGCCTAGGATATACCAGTGCACATGTGGTGCTAAGCTAGCTGAGGGGCTCCTGCCTGCATCTTCCACCATTGCATCTGTGTTTCTCCCTTTCATTCTCTTTTCTGTCTTTCTTCTCCCCTTCTTATAGCAGTAGCCTGAAGGATGTTACTCAGACCCCATAAGGCTATGACCTCTGGCTTACGTGAATTTTAACACAGTATTGGAGGGACGTGTATACTCAAGAATGTAGCCATTTTTGAATCTGTACTAGAGATTCTAGGCTGTGCCAGAGGCTTCATCCTCTATGGGGCTTATTTTTCAAGTCTGAGCAGAAAATAGTCCAAGGGACATTGGTAGTGTAATTGATCAGCCTGCATGCTGACTCTGATGCAGAGTGGGGGCTGAAGGATGCTCTGGTCATCCTTCACAGGGATAAAACTGGTATGTTCACCTCACCCCAAGGAAGATAGACTTGGCAATAGCTTAGAAGTCTACCAAACTGGAGGCAGGGTTCTAGACCCTTCTGGGTTCTTATGAGAGAAACAGATCACTATGGAGAAGATCTTTGGGTCACGGTCATATTTTGCATTTTTTTTAAAGGATCTAGGGTCATAATTTTATAGGGCAACGACACTGACAAGCATGGATGCTTTTAAGTCCCTTCATTAACCTTGGATTAGAAAAGAGGAAGAAAGTGGGAACCACACATCAGAAGAACGGCACTGGCGGTACAGTAGTGTTGCCAAGGACACTGAGCCCAAATTGCCATTTGGGGCTTAACAGAGCACAACATTTTTAACTGTCAAGAGCTTTCATCACCACCAGTTTCTTTTCTGTCTCTTAAGAGACACTTCTCCCAAGAAAAAGAAATCAACTTTGTGTGTGTGCCCAACAGATCATAGGAGACAGAGAGTTATTATTTGTAAAATGTTTTTAAAATTTTTTAAATAAACTTTTACACTCGTGGGCCATGAAAATGATATTCCTGAAAGGAAACCAAATCCCACTGGTGTGAAACAACACATGGAGACTGTTAATGAAAATTTTGAGATGAAGGAAATAGGAGTGTGGAAAATGGTGGAAGCTTGGGTGCTTTTGAACCAGGAAGAAGTCTCTGGCAGTAGTCTAGGGACTGGTAAGAAGGTATTTTAGGGCCAGCTGATCACCATGGTTAGTGAGTGCTCTGCTTTGCTTTTAGAGAAGAGGAGTGTTACAACTACCGTCAGGGGAGCAAGGCGTGACTTCACTGAGAGACACACAATTGCCTCTGATTGACACGTGGTGTTTTCCCGTGGTTTAAAGATGGAAGCCACTTGCTGAAGAGATGGCCTCCTTTTCACAGCTCAGCCTCTTGGACCCAGTGTTCGCTTTGAAAGAGCAGCCCTTGTGGTTTTCTGGTTAATATTTCAGGACCATCAGTTCTATGACTTATATGGGTCTGATGTGTAAATGTACCCCTTTGGGAGAGATGCCCAAAGGGGTGGGGAGATGAGTATTATTGGAGTAATAAGCATCTGTCTGGAGATTTCTCATTGACTGAGTTTGTATTAAGGTTTTTTGTTTTGTTTTGTTTTTAAATCATGGTAAGAACACTTAACATGAGGTCTACCCTTTTAACAAAAACTTTAAGTGCAGGAACTTCCCTGGTGGCACAGTGGTTAAGAATCCACCTGCCAATGCAGGGGATATGGGTTCGAGCCCTGGTCCAGGAAGATCCCACATGCTGTAGAGCAGCTAAGCCCGTGCACCACAGCTACAGAGCCTGCGCTCTAGAGCCCATGCTCCGCAACAAGAGAAGCCACTGCAATGAGGAGCCCATGCATCGCAAAGATAGAGCAGCTCCCTCTTGCCGTGACTAGAGAAAGCCCGCCTGCAGCAATGAAGACCCAATGCAGCCAAAAATAAATAAATAAATAAATAAATTTATTTTAAAAAGAAAAAATAAAGACTTCTACAGATTTCTTTTTAAAAAAATTTAAGTGCACAACGCAGTGTTGTTAACTATAGGTACCCACTGTACAGCAGATCTCTAGAACTCATTCATTTTGCATAATTAACACCCTATACCCATTGAACGGCAACTTCCTAATTCCCCTCCCTCCAGGCCCTGGTAGCCACCGTTCTATTCTCTGTTTCTATGAGTCTGACCATTTTATTTATTTATTTTTATTTTTAAATTTTTTTTAACATCTTTATTGGAGTATAACTGTTTTACAATAGTGTGTTAGTTTCTCCTTTGCAACAAAGTGAATCAGTTATACATATACATATGTTCCCATATCTCTTCCCTCTTGTGTCACCCTCCCTCCCACCCTCCCTATCCCACCCCTCTAGGTGGTCACAAAGCATAGAGGTGAACTCCCTGTGCTCCGCGGCAGCTTCCCACTAGCTATCTAATTTACATTTGGTAGTGTGTATATGTCCCTGCCACTCTCTCACATCGTCACAGCTTACCCTTCCCCCTCCCCATATCCTCAAGTCCATGCTCTAGTAGGTCTGTGTTTTATTCCCATCCTACCACTAATCTCTTCATGACATTTTTTTTTTTTTTAGATTCCATATATATGGGTTAGCATACGGTATTTGTTTTTATCCTTCTGACTTACTTCACTCTGTATGACAGACTCCAGTTCTATCCACCTCATTACAAATAACTCAGTTTCATTTCTTTTTGTGGCTGAGTAATATTCCATTGTATATATGTGCCACATCTTCCTTATCCATTCATCTGTTGATGGACACTTAGGTTGCTTCCATGTCCTGGCTATTGTAAATAGAGCTGCAATAAACATTTTGGTACATGACTCTTTTTGAATTATGGTTTTCTCAGGGTATATGCCCAGTAGTGGGATTGCTGGGTCATATGGTAGTTCTATTTTTAGTTTTTTAAGGAACCTCCATACTGTTCTCCATAGTGGCTGTATCATTTTACATTCCCACCAACAGTGCAAGAGTGTTCCCTTTTCTCCACACCCTCTCCAGCATTTATTGTTTGTAGATTTTTTGATGATGGCCTATCTGACCGGTGTGAGATGATATCTCATTGTAGTTTTGATTTGCATTTCTCTAATGATTAATGATATTGAACATTCTTTCATGTGTTTGTTGGCAATCTGTATATCTTCTTTGGAGAAATGTCTATTTAGTTCTTCTGCCCATTTTTGGATTGGGTTGTTTGTTTTTTTGTTATTGAGCTGCCTGAGTTGCTTATAAATTTTGGATATTAATCCTTTGTCAGTTGCTTCATTTGCAACTATTTTCTCCCATTCTGAGGGTTGTCTTTTGGTCTTGTTTAAGGTTTCCTTTGCTGTGCAAAAGCTTTTAAGTTTCATTAGGTCCCATTTGTTTATTTTTGTTTTTATTTCCATTTCTCTACGAGATGGGTCAAAAAGGATCTTGCTGTGATTTATGTCATAGAGTGTTCTGCCTATGTTTTCCTCTAAGAGTTTGATAGTGTCTGGCCTTACATTTAGGGAGTCTGACCATTTTAGAGACCTCTTATATAAGTGGAATCATGCAGTATTTGTCCTTCTGTGTCTGGATTCTTTTACTTCGGGTACTGACCTCCAGGTTCCTCCACATGGTCACACATGGTAGAATTTCCTTCTTTTTAAAGGCCAAATCCTATTCTGTTGTATGCATATACCACATTTTCTTTAGCCATTCATCTGTAGAGGGATATGGAGGTTATTTCCCTGCCATGGCTGTTGGGAATAATTAAGTTTTCCTTCTTTAGTTCTCACATTCATTTTATGAATGAAGGAAAGACACTTGGAGACATTAAGTGTCATGGTCATGATTATGGAGTATGTCATGGAATATGGAGTAAGAGCAAGGCCTAAGCCTAAAGACAGAGGTCTTCTGAACTCCTGGATTTTCCTCCTACAGCAGGCTGCCATAGGTGATGCAAATTAAGCGTTAGAGATGGCTTCCCACTCCACAGAGGCTTGTTCTACCTTCCACCACAGTCCTTGAAATTCTGCCTTTAGAAAGTCTGCCCTGCAACTGAAACCTTTTTATGACTAGGTTAAAGTACAGATGTCCTAGAGAAGGACCACACCATCTTATCAGTCATTTGAACATCAGTAGAAATGAAATTTATAAGAGTTTTACCTGGGACAGACTGTCATTGAAGGTGAGGAGATAATATAGGGGCTCTGGTCACCCCAGGGCAGACAAGAGGCCCCACATGAGAAGGCTGAGGACAGACAAGTCCCAGGAATCTGGGTTTTTCTGTAGGTGAACCCTGAATGCCAATGTAAGTACATTCTACCCTGACTGATAATGTTAAGGTCTTGGCTAGTTTGAGGCTGTTTGTGTGCTGATATCATCTCACAAGGCAACTGTATGCTTCTGAGTACCTGTCATACAACCAGAAGATTACATACTAAATAATCAAATACAGTATTATTGGTCATAGCCTATGTTATTTAGGTTTACCACAGTCTATTTTGTTATACGTTTTACAAATAGCTTATTTTGGGCAGTAGTACTGCTGGTAACAATAATAATACTATTTATTTTTAAACTAATTAATTAATTTGTTTATTTTTAGCTGCATTGGGTCTTTGTTGCTATGCGCGGGCTTTCTTTAGTTGTGGTGAGCGGGGGCTACTCTTTGTTGCGGTGCGTGGGCTTCTCATTGCAGTGGCTTCTCTTGTTGCGGAGCACAGGCTCTAGGTGCGTGGGCTTCAGTAGTTGTGGCACATGGGCTCAGTAGTTGTGGCTCACAGGCTCTAGAGCGCAGGCTCAGTAGTTGTGGCACACGGGCTTAGTTGGTCCGTGGCATGTGGGATCTTCCCGGACCAGGGCTCGGACCCATGTCCGCTTCACTGGCAGGCAGATTCTTAATCACTGCGCCACCAGGGAAGTCCAATAATACTATTTTAGATGTCACTTCCTCCAGGAAGCCTTCGTGGATCCTCCATGTCAGGCTATGTGCAGCCTTCTATGTACTTCTGTGGTATCTTGCCTCACTTCCCCCAGTCAGTACCTAACACACTATTTGATATTTTCCTGTTGGTTTGTTTCTTTTCTTTCTCAAGGAGAATTCCACATCTGGACCACAGAACAAAAAAATGACATGAATGACTATTTTCTCGATCCTCCCAAGGACGGTACATAACTAGGACAACTGTAGATGACAGGAGACATACTAATTCACTATGATTAATAGATGCCCGAGATCAGAGGTTGGCAACTTTTTGCCACAAGGGGCCAGATAGGAAATATTTTTAGCTTTGTGGGCTATACAATCTCAGTCAAAACAATTCAACTCTGCTATGGTAGCGCAAAAGCAACCACAGACAATGCAAATAAATGAGTTAATAAATTAATTAATGTTTCAATAAAATTTTATGTCCATGAACAGGCAGTGGCTGGAATTTGGCCCAGGGGCTGTAGTTTGCTGACCCCCATGGCTTAGGGCATTAGGGTTTGTTCCTCTCTCGGAGCTTGTTTGAGAAAGTACTAGATTGATGGTGAGCTTGGGGAGGGCAGGGATTCTGGCCGCTCACCTCCATCTCCCTGGTGGCCAGCCTGTCTCGGTACACAGCAAGTACTCAACAGATACTAGCTCTTATTCATTCATTGAACAAGTATTTATTGAGTGTTTACTATATTCCAACTCCATTCAAGGAGCTTTGGATACATCAGTACAGAAAACCGAGATGCCTGTGTTCATGGAGCTTGAATGGAAGACAAATAATAAACACTCAACAGAGTAAATAGTAAATGATATAGTATGTGACGAGATCATAAAATCTATGGTAAAAAAGATACCAAGCAGAGTAATGGGCACTGGGAGCCCCTGGGTGCTGAGGGAGTGGGCAGGCTGGGGTATGATTAGTCAGTAGGACCTACGGTCAGCATTGGCCTCATTGGGAGGATGGGGTTTGAGCCAAGCGTTGAAGCAGGTCATGGGGTCAGCCAGGTAGCTGCCTGAAGTGCCATTTCTCCTCCCTTCCACATCCCCGCATGCCATCCTTCTCTCTTACCCCAGGCAGTTGGTAGGTAGAGCTCAGGGCTTAGGGAGTTGTGAATTCCAGATGACTCTGCCTTTCACCCTGTGGTCTCTTTCTGCCTGCTGAGTCATGATCCGCCCTAGGCCTGCTGAACCCTGCCTTCTCAGAACTCCGATTTCGCAGTGTCTCCTGCGATCCAGTGTGGAACAGTTACTGTGTAACAGTTCTTGGGGTGGTCTCAAGAAAATCTCCTTGAAGGCAGGGCCACCCCCTACTTTTTATGGACATATACCGTACAACAGATGGCACAGCGCGGGACGTGCCATCGAGGCTGGGTAATCGTGAATTGGTTAAAAAGTGCCCAGTTTAGGTTGTTCGGGTTGGAATTGCAGCCCGATGGACAACATTAAATTGAAATTCAGTTCTGGTCTACAGTTGACCCTCACCTTAGGCAATGAGTGCACTCCTGAAAGGCAGCATGTTCCTCCGGGCACGTGCACGGTGGCCTGTGTTGCATGGCTTGGGCATTGGAAGTGAGTGAGTGTCTGGGGCACAGCCCGCTCTGTGGTGCATCTTTGGAGTCTGGCACGTGGGAGAGGAGGGAGGCGCCCAGGTCTGTGCTCCCACCTTCCTGGGAGCAGCAGGACTTTGGCCTGAGCCTTTAGTGTCAAGATAACCCGTGAGCCTCAGCGTAGCGGTGGATGCCTTGGTGCGCGGACCCCCTACAGGCTTGAAGCATTCATTCCCCCAGCTGCTGGGAAGGATGACTGACGGCTCAGAGTCACCACCGTCCCCTCTCTTCCAGGCTGTTGCCTTCAGAGGAAGAGAGCCTTCTGGCCCAAGGTCCACCCCTCCCTGGGGGCAGCCCCTATGGAATGACCTGCTTCTGGGGAGTCAAAAGGCCCTGCCCCCTTGCCTCAATGGGAGAACTCTGTAAAGCCATCCTCGCTGCAGAGCACCCCTGAGACTTGGCTGCAACCTTTAAGGCTGCATCACAGTCCATTGGGCCCCATCCCGCTTCCGTCACTCCTCCCACAGGGGTCGATGCTGAGAGCAGTCCTGCAGAAACCTCCTGCACACAAATCTCCATCTCAGAGTTGGCTCTCTGGGGACCCAACCTGTGACACTAGGCCAGGCCAGCCTCTGGTGGAAACTGTTGCCGGTGATGTGGGCAGATCCCTGGAACCATAGGGACAGACATGACTGACACGCTGTCTGTGGTCCATCACCCTGGGGGCTGTTTTGGGGTCTACGGTAAGGCTGTCCACCATCCCCACTAGAAGTTTATGTCTTTTAGTTAAATGTGCTCCTTGCTTCAGGCTCTCCCGTGGCTCTATGCATTCCTCAGAGATTGTCACCTCGGTATGAACAAATATGTCAGAGTGATTTAGTCCCTACTGAGAGTAACCTAACGAAACTGTAAGACACGGGGGCAGTGCAGTCTGGCGCTAAGGACGTAGACTTTGAATGGGGACTGCTTGGGTTTGCATTTCAGCCCCTTACCTATTAGCTTTGGTGACCACAGGCAAGTCCTTTAACCTCTCTGTACCCAGCTTCATCATCTGGAAAGCGGGGTTAATGATGGTGCTTACCTCATAGAGTTGTTTTGCAGATTAAGTGAAGTAGTGCCTGTAAAGCAGTTATGGGGGTACATGACACACACCTGTGTGAGTGTTGGCTCTTGGAAGAGTAATAGGAAGGGAAAGGAGCTCAGAGGAGATGGGAGGAGGCAGAAAAGTAAAATGTTCGCCAAAGAGGACATAACTCTTAGAACGTGACCATTTTGTACGCTTTGTCCGAAGGTGCACATGCAAATGAATGAGGAAGGCAGGCCAGACCCTTATCCTGGGGAGGATGGGAGCGAGGACAGGAGACACTTCTCATAAAAGCCAGGGCTGAGACTCTAGCGTTGGGGGCAGGGGGGAGTGGGGAAGGGAACTAACACTAACTGGGCACCTACTGTGTGCTAGGTGCTGTGCTAAGCCCTTGCATATATTTTCCCATTTATTCCTTACCGTTTCCGTTTGACATACATACTTTCATTCCTGTTTCGTAGGTGGGTGGGAAACTGAGGTTGTGAGAGATTAAGTTGCTTGCCTCAAGTTAGAGAGCTGTTATGTGATAGGCAGGGTTGGAAGGCAGGTCTGTGTGACAATAGGGCCCGTGTTCTTGTGGCTAGGTCACACTGCCTAAAAGCATTTTGCTTCAGTGCTGTCATGTGCCAGGGCGAGAAGGGCACGAGAAGAAATCAGTTGCTTAAGGTTAAATCAACCTGTTAGGCAAATCAGACGGAGAAGCCACCTCCTCCAGGAAGCCTTTCCTGAGTTCCCTTGTCCTGGAGTCTGCCCCTCGCTCTGATTTCTCTGATGCTGATGGCATCTCCATCAGCTTTAAAGCTCCTCTCACTTCCTGCCAGGTGTTGCGTTTACCTGAGGAGCCGTTCTCAGTCTGTTACACAGCCCAGTTTCTAGAGAACATGAGGGGCTGAACCTCTTTCCTTCCACTGCCCTGCGCGTTGCCTGTCCCCTAGCATCCTCCATAGTGTGTGGGAAGTCTCACGGAAAGAATGAACGAGTAGGAACACTAAACAGTAGTAAATGACTGGGTCCTGCAGCCTCAGGTGCTTTAGAAATCCATTGAATATAAGGATCATTTTGGAGACGGGGACTCAGGGGAGACTTCTCTGAGGAGGTGAGGCCCAAACCCAGATCTTGGAGAATGGGAACAATTCAGGGATGGGTTGGGCAGAGGGGAGAGGGGCACCATCATTCTGAGGGGGAGCTGTCACCTTTGGGGGAAGGGGCAGCTGTCAGTTGTGGGTGCCTCTCCTGCTGTGTGCTGTCAAGGCCGAACCCGGTGACCAGTGTCTCTCCCGCCACACAGGGGGCTGGACGGTTCCCCTGAGGGAGTGTGGATATGCCAGCCTTGCCAACTTGAGACCAAATGTTCCTCCTACACAGCTGTCTTCAGAATGAAATCCTGATGGCAGGTGGGTGAGCAAGCGAGCATGAATTACCCCTGGCCCACGTCCTGGCTCGCTTACAGGCTGCCTGCTTGCTTGAGCTTCCTCTCGTCTTTTAGATGAATCAGGAGCCCCCAGACACTCCTCCTGGAGTCATTCCCCCTCCCCCTCCTTGCCCTGGCAGAATCAAGGCCTGCCAGTCGTGGGACACTCTGTGCTCTTCCTTGGGACACTCATACACATGTTACCTGTCTACCTTTTCACACGGGCGGGCCGAGAGGCAGGGCAGGAAGCAGTGTGTCCATCCACACAGCTGGAAACTGAGACCCAAAGTGGAGGCCCACTTGTCCAAGGCTCATGGCTCCTCTCAGCTGCCTGGTAGAATGATACTGGCTCTCCTCTGATTTCTCAGCTCCTTTTCTGCCTCTTTCATGGGTGCCTTTCCTTTCATCCCTGACATGTAGATGCTCCCCAGCATCTGCCATTACTGGTCCCCTTCTACCCTGGAGCCATAAGCTGTAGAGAGTCAGGGTTGGAAGAGTCAAGTCCAACCAGGTGCCCTCTGCCGATTCTCCCTACCACCCTCTCTTGAAGGCTCTCCATGTTCTGCTCGGGGACCTCGTCCACCCCACAGCTCTTCGTCTCTCCTCCCTCTGGGTCCCGAGACTTTCCCCGTCTGCTAACTGGTTTGCATTTCTACATGCTTCTTGGGCATCTCAACTGGACATTACCCCAGCACCCCAAATTCAACTCATCCAGCAATGCACTTAAAATCCCTTCCCTAACCTTCGCTTCCCTTCCTGATGGTAACCGCATCTCCGTTCTTCTGGTCTCCCTGGCTTGCACCCTTTATATCATTCCTTTCCCGCTTTGTTCTCCCTCAGTACTTCCTGGAAAGTCCTGTCTCTTGGTGCTGACAGCCTCTGGCACCCAAATCTTCCTGTGCGCAGTCCTGGTGCGGGCACGTGTCACTTGTTGCGTGGTCTCCTGTGGTTTCCTCTAACTGGCCTCCCTGCTGCCAACCTCTCTCATCTCCAGCTCAGCCTACACACTATTACCAGATTTATAGTTTTAATTATGTTAATTAAAATCATTAATTAGCACAGTTTTAATTATGTTATTTTCCTGCTCAAATCTTTCAGGGTTTTCTCTTCGCTGTAGAATTAAATAATGACTTCTTGCCTAGCAACTATAGAGTCTTCTTCAGTATTCACTCAGTCTTTCTGACTTAATTCCTTTATACCTGTAGATAAACTACACCTGAAGCAAAGGACTTATTTGCTGTTTTCTGTGTTAGCTGAGTATTTCCTTCCTCTGTGCCTTCCTTTGCTTCTGGCCTTCCTACTCTTCTCCACTGTTTGAAATCCCATCCCTTTTCGAATAACATGTCTTCAAGGATCTTATTCTGATTTTCCCAACCAGATGTGTTTTCTCTCTCCTTTGAATTGCCTTCATGATAAAGACTATATCTTAGTAAGCCTTATATAACCACAGATCCTAGCTTTGTACCTTGTTCTCAGGAAGTATTGGCTGAACTGTACTGGATTTGGTCATCTTGCAAAGAGCCAGCCCAAGTCTCTAAAAAACTGATGCTGAGAAGTCTTGGATATTTGGTTGTAGTGTGTGGCCTAACAAATGCTTTGCCTTTGGCCTTAGGGTTATTGGGAATTAAGATGTGATAGTTCTTAAAGGTGCAGGATTGGGAATCATGTTTCTAGAGTCTGAAATAGAACAATTTTAACATCATATATCTGTGTAGTTTACATGACCCTGTCATAGGTGTTATTTTATGATCCTTCCAACATCTCTGAGCAGTGCGGTTGCTTGTGTATTACTTTTATTAAGCAAATAAAGGGACTGTATTGGTTCAGTCCCAGTCCAGGGGTAGATGGAAACAAAGCTGGGTCAGGATACTCACACACTGGTGTCATCACATTGCTGTCGTGTCCTTCTTGGCTGGCTCTATTTGCAGGCGAGTTCTTCCCATGTGGTGGCAGAAATGGCCACCTGCAGCTCCTGGCCTGAGTTCAACTATTGATATTTTAGGAACCCACAGAATGACAAGAGGAGGTATCTTTCTTCATAGCTTCAGCAGAAGTCACTGGGAGGGTCTGTCCCTGACTTCATCACTGTGGCCAAGGAGATGTGGTGCTCTGATTGGCTGGGTCTGGGCCTCATTGGACACAGAAGGAAACTGTGACTCTGAGAAAGGCTAAGTGACTTACCCAAGATCACAAAGCGAATTGAAGTATGTGTCTCCTGACCACAGTTCATGTTAGCCTAAGTCGTTCCCAGGCAGTCAGTGTCTTTCTATGTCTGTGTGTGAGCCCTTTTTATTTAGGGGCAGCCCTTAGCTGCAAAGGTGGCAGATTGTATCTTTGGCGGTTCCTACTTTCCTTTGTCTGGACCTTTTTGGGCCTAGTTGAACACTCAGCTAATGCCCAGTTCCTTCTAATTCTTTTTCTTCCTATCCTCTTTAAAAACCTGATACTGTGCTCAAAAGTATTATGCTAAATGAAAGACACCAGACTCAGAATGCTACATACTATATGATCCCATGTATATGACATTCTGGAAAAGGCGCAACTTCAGGTTTGGAAAACAGATGCCAGGAGTGGGGTAGGGGTAGGGGTAGGGGATTGACTACAAAGGGACACGGGGGAAGTTTTTTGAGGTAATAGACTGTTTTATATCTTGACTGTGGTGGTGTTTACAAGACTTTATATATTTGTCGAAATTCACAGAAACGCACACAATAACAGGTGAATTTTACAGCATGTAAATGATACCTTAATAAAAACAACAACAACAACAAAAACTCCTGATCTTAGATCCTGTTCAAGCCTGAGTGACCATGAGATTTGCGTCTTAATGATCATCGGAACTTTAGATTGCGATGGACTAAGTAGCTTTGAGATACCACCACAACCTAATAGCAAGAATGAAAAACCACAAAGTATTTGAATCATTCAAGAATAATTACTCACGGGGCTTCCTTGGTGGCGCAGTGGTTGAGAATCCGCCTGCGGATGCAGGGGACACGGGTTCGTGCCCTGGTCCGGGAAGATCCCACATGCCGCGGAGCGGCTGGGCCCGTGAGCCATGGCCGCTGAGCCTGCGCGTCCGGAGCCTGTGCTCCACAAAGGGAGAGGCCACAGCAGTGAGAGGCCCGCGTACCACCAAAAAAAAAAAAAAAAAAAAAAAAAAAAGAATAATTATTCACGGACTTCCCTGGTGGCGCAGTGGTTAAGAATCTGCCCCCAATGCAGGGGACACGGGTTTGAGCCCTGGTCTGGGAAGATCCCACATGCCAGAGCAACTAAGCTCGTGCGCCGCAACTGCTGAGCCTGCGCTCTAGAGCCCGCGAGCCACAACTACTGAAGCCCGCGCACCACAACTACTGAAGCCCACATGCCTAGAGCCTGTGCTCTGCAACCAGAGAAGCCACTGCAGTGAGAAGCCCGCTCACCACAAGGAAGAGTAGCCCCCACTCGCCGCAACTAGAGAAAGCCTGCGCGCAGCAACGAAGACCCAACGCAGCCAAAAATAAATAAATTAAAAAAAAAAAAAAAGAAGACGAATGACTCGCATTCCCTGGGAAGGGAACAAACCCTCCCTGAGCTGAGTGAATCAGTGGCTCTTCTGCTGCCGCCGCCATCTGACTGAAACAGGGAGGCTGTGTCCCAGCTCCCTGCCCTTGGGCTGAGTCAGGGGTGGAGGCTTTCTAGGGGATGAGGGGGATCTGGGATTGGTGTAGAGGGCTTAGGGCACAGCATGGGTGACAGAGGCTGATCAGTTGGGAGGAGAGGGGGAAAGTAAGACCATTCACAGTGTTTAGCATCTACCCCCCTCATTCCCCTCTCCGCTGCTCCGCCACCCTGGCCACTCTATTCGTTCTTTAGGATCCACTTAGATGCCTCCTCCCCTTCCCCACTGCGAGTCCTCCCCACACAGCTTCCCTGTCCTTGGCTCCAGGAGTGTTCCCAGGGGACTGTCTCATGCCGGCCTGTGTCTTCCCTCTTCTCCCAAACTCCTCCCCACTCTCTCTCTTTTAGCTCATCTCATTACAGTGGGGGTATTTCACTTTAACATCCCTGTCTGATTATTCCCTTCCGCACCCCCAAATGTTCTGATTTCTCCCTGCCTCATCGCAACCCGGTCTCATCTCAGACCACGGTTGTTCAAAGGTGAGGCGTTACCAGGTGATACTATAGAATATACAAATGACAGATGGTTTCTGAAGTTTTAGTAACCTTCTGTTCCATGGAAGTCTCTACTGACAGGGAAATTAGGAATACTTTCAGCTATAGAAATCGATCACATTTTCTGATTTAAAGCATCTCTTTAAAAATATATATAAGCTGCAAACATTTTTATTTTTTCTGAAATAATGCTCTTGCCAAAAATAAAAAAATGTTGCCTGCCGATTACAAACTAAAATAGAGAAAGCTCTAGTGGTGGAATTGGGGCGTCAGGAAGCTTGTCTCAGCAATCCCAGGTGGGATCTCTTCTATCTCTGCCTGTCAAGGAGTCACTGATTATGGAGGCAGGTTTGTGCTAAGCTGCAGGTAAGAGCAGTGATCAGAGTAGACCTTTACGTCTTCAGCGTCTAAGGGATATATATATATATATATATATACACATATATGTATGTGTATATATATTTATATATATATTTTAGGTGTGAAAGACTCTTATGGAAAAAATTATACAACTTTATTGAACGATGTAAGAGCTATATAAATGGAGAGCCGTACCATGCTTTTGAATGGGAAAACATAATAGAAATTCTCCCCAAATGAATCTGATAAGGTCAATAATTCAATTTTATAATCAAAATCTAAACTAGCATTTTTTTACAACATTAGACAACCTGATTTTAAAATTGACATGGAAGCATAAAGGGTAAGAAGAGCCAAATAATTTCAAAGAACACTATGGGTGAACTCACCCTACCACACGCCAAGATCTATACCCTGCTATGTAAAGCAGTAGTTAATTAACTAGTATGGTCATGACCCAGGTAAACATACAAATGGAAAGGTCTGCCTTTTCACCCTTGTTTCCTAACTCCTCTTTGTGGATAGCTACATGCCAGCCACCCTGAACGTTACATGCCAACGTTCATGCCTTGGGAATTCCAGTACCGTGCCTAAAGGATTTTTTTGATGAGTTGGATACCCTGGAAACAAGGTTGAAGCCTAGACTCTAGTAATAAAGCTCCTGAGAAACATTTCCTGGCGGTTGCTTATAGTTTGCCTTTAGCTCGATGGGTCTGACACTTTCCAGTTAAGTTACACAAAAATACTCAGTCAGTTAGTTATACGGAGTGAGTTAGGGGCTTGAGCCCACTGGGGACGAAATTCAGGGTCTTCCTGGGGCAGGTAGTGCCAGACGAATGGGGCCTGGCTTTGGCAGAGAGAGACCAGGGGCTCCTCTGGGGGAAGCTAGCACTGCCCTGGTAGAACGAGGCCTGCTCTCCTGCTCTGACATGGTGGGTCCCCAGCCAGGGTCCAGCAGTCACGTCGGAGATCTTGCCAGCCCAGCCCAGCAGATGGGCATGTGCATGTTTTGGGCTCGTGCCTGGGCTGGACCGCATTGCTGACAGGCTGTGGGCTGTGGTCTCGAAAGGCAGGTTCAGGAGGGAGCTCAAAGCTAATACGGGCTGTGCTGGATTAGCCGGGAAAGCTGTCAGCACCGTCACCACTGCGGCCAGAGAGCGCAGCAGGGCTCTGCGCCTCCGGCACCACCCTGGAGGTCATGAGATGCGAAGGTCTCCCGGTTAATCCCCCGAAATGCTAGTTACCTGCTCCGCCTCGGACAGCACCGGCGGGTGCGCTGTGCTGTAGTGATGTTGGAAGGACAGCCTGTGGTTAGAGTGCAGAGGACTCGTTGTTCCTGCTTCTGGGTGCTCCCTGCCTCCTCTCAGGGATGGAAACAGGTGCCTTAAGACACGTATTGGAGCTATAGCAACGATAGACTTGGGCGAGCCTCTGGATCTACCTCCTTGAAGGAGGTATAGACTCAGGAGCCGGATGGGGTCTGGAGGGAGGAGGCTGACAGCTCATGCCTGGGGACATAGCCAAGGCTGTCCTGGTCTCAAAGAGACAGGCTTAGAACATATCCAGGAAAGGGGCCGTAGTTCAACAGCCTGAATATCCTTGGGTTTTTTTTCTCTTTAAAACACTAAAAATTCTAAGAATCGGGGATAAAGAGTCGGCCAAGGACATCTTGATGGAAGTCTTTCTCCTCTCCTGCTATCTCCTACCCCTCACAGATGGGTCCAGGAGCCTTCCAGACTAGACTGATGCTTTTCTGCCTTTGAAGTTGCTTCGGAGAAAGCAACCAGGAGAAGCTGATGTCGGAAGTTAGCTCATCCCTTCCTATTGAGCCAATTCTGGTTTATCTTTCAGATCCTGCCTTGCCTGGCTACATCTGTGTACATTTACTTATTCCTCACATCCGTATTGTGGGCGTGGGTATCCCCCCTCCCACTCCCCCAGTGCTTCTTTTCAAAACCTTGCCCCAAGCATGAGGTCTTAGATTCTGTTTAGTCCAAATAGTTTGAGCCAACACACCCACATTAGCAGACTCTGCAGAGAGCTTGATTCCGGCCCTGGTCCCTACAGATGTTCTCTCAGCTTCTGGGCCATCAAAATAGGAAGCTGGCCTGGCCAGAGACAGCCTGAGTGCCAGAATGACCTCATCGCGGGGCCCTGGTAAAGGGTACGGAGACCTGAATATACAGGAAGGAGCTTGACTCCTGAGAGCTAAGTTGATTGTGGATTCAGCGGTTGTTTTTTCAGATAGTGCATCTAATAAATAATGTATGGGAAAGAGGCAGATAGTCCTGGGTTCAAATCCCAACCATCACAAGCTGGGTAACCTTGAGTTACTTGCTTAATGTTTCTGAGCTTAGTTTCCTCATCTATAAAATGGGAATAGAGATACCAACTGTGTTGTTTGATATGAGAAAAAAGAGACAATATGATTTGTGAGTCTCATGTGGTGTCCTAGAAACTGTATTTTTCAAAGTTCTCCAGGTGATTTTGATGTGCTTTCTGGTTGAACCAAAAGGAATGAACTGCCCCAGTAGAATTTTAGATATTGCTGTGGGGTGCAGTGTAGTTGGTGCAAAGAGGGGAGGTTTGCAGGGAAAGATGGTCACTTTCTAGGGACTCTGAGATCAACCACTTCTTATAATTGTCCTTGTCTGTTCTTGGGGGTTCTAGAAACCACTCCATTCTGCGTAATCTGCCCCTTCCCGAGGCGATGGAGACAGATGGTGGTGGAAGTGGTGGGTCTGGGACGGGGGAGCCCTCGTACCCAGATGCCCTGTGTCTCACTGTGCTCTGACAGGCCTGCTGCCCCTCTCCCTGCAGTGGCCTCAGAACTTGTTCCTAGAATCACAGCCTTTGAGGCTTCCTTTCCCCATCTGCTCTGGTATGTTTACCTTTCTCATCCCTGTTTTAAACAGCTTTTCTTTCTCATGCCCTATCCACATCACTCCTCTTCCCTGAGGGTATCTGACCTCTGGATCTTGCTGTAATTTGAGGAAGCTTTCTCATTTAAACTGAAAGACTTGGAGGTTTTCCTTTGCTGTGTTTATGGTCTGTATAGATAACCTCCCCCAAACAGAAGTGGATATGGCATTAAGAAAATTTTAATCTCACTTCTAATCCCAGTCAGTTTGTTTCTGGTGGTTAATGGGATGCCTGGGGGATGGAGAGTTGGCTCTGACCAGCCTGATTAGTTTGTCTCCCAGGGAGATCATGGATGTGGACCAGCCCCTTAGAGCATCCCAATATCTGAACAGTGGTGAGATGGGGAAACCAAAACAATATCGGCATTCTTTCTGAGAATCAGAGTTTAAGTTTCTGTGTTTTGGTTTGTTTGGGTCAGCATCTAATTTTTTTTCCACCTTGTTTCAACTCTCTCTAGCCCTGAGTCACTGGGCTAATTTAAATGGATGGTCTAAGAGGTCATTATGCATCAAGCCACAAACCTGTGGACTTTTACCGTACTATGATGTTTTTTCTCTTTCGTAAATTAATGTCAATTATTGTGTGCCCATGTGTGATAGTTAAGAGAAACCAGGCAGTGGAACTGAAGGAAATTAGGCAGCAATCCTAAGTATGGCTGTCTCTCATTTCTGAGAATTTCTCTTTTTCCACTCTTTCTTTCTTTCAAGCATTTATTTGTATTTGTAGGGAAGACGATCAGCTATATCCAGTTCCATGGCTTCACATACATCTTATATACATCTTATATACTGATGGTTCTTAAATTTTTACGTCTGTCCAGACCTCCCCTCTAAGACTCATGTATCCACCTGCCTGGGTATCTAATAGTCTTCTCACACTTCAGATGTCCAAACCTGAGCTCCTGGCTTTCCTCCCCAAATCTGCTCCTTCCGCAGTCTTTCCCATCCTCTGTGTCAAGAAGAGGGAGTGCCTGGCACATAGTCAGTGCTCAATAAATATTTATAGAACAAAGAACAAGAAAATGAAGAGTTCATACCTTTGTGCTTGGAGTCAGGAACGGATGGCTCCGTTCCGGACTCTGCAGCTAAAGAAATGTGTGTCACCAGAGGAGTCGCTCACCTCCCTACCTCAGTTTCTATCCCACTAAAATGTGGATAATATTACTATCTGTATTGGAAGTACCAGGACATAATGAGAGAGTGGTGCTGGGTAAATGCAAGACATTATACTACACACCTTCCCCAGAGCATTCAGTGCCCCCCTTTTTTCCTGCAGCATCACGTGGACATTTAACCCAGCTTTTCTTCGAGACTGCTTTACACATCTCTATCAAAACCTGTCTACCCAAATGATTTCTCAACAGGCTTCTTCTCTCCAAGATGACAGATTTTCACATTGCTCCTCTCCCAATCCCAGGCCTGGAATGCCCTCCTCTATCTCCCAAGCCCTTCTAGACTCTTCCTACCTTTCAAGGCTTTAGTTCCCACCACCTGAGTCCTCCTGACTCTGCAGCTGCACTGCTTACTTGCTTCTCTGATTTCTCCAGTACTGAGACCCACATTGGATGGTACCCTGCCTCATTCTGCTTGTGTTTTATCTTCTTTCCTCAGAGATTGTAACCCTTGAGGCCAGGAGAATTTGTTTCTCATTCTCTTTCATCCCTATAGTACATAGCATGAAACAACTATGCACTTTTATTTTTGACACATTTTTTTTAATGTGGTAAAATACACATAATATAAAATTTACCATTTTAACCATTTTTAAGTGTAATGTTCAGTGGTATTAAGTACGTTCACATTGTTGTGCAACCGTCACCAACCTCCATCTTTATTATTCTTTTCATTGTAAAACTGAAACTCTGTACCTGTTAAACAACAACTCCCCATTCTCCCCTGTCCCCAGACCCTGACAACCACTATTATACTTTCCATCTTTATGATTTTTGACTACTTTAAGTATCTCATATAAATGGAATCATACAATAATTGTCTTTTTGTGACTGGCTTATTTCACTTAGCATAATGTCCTCAAGGTTCATCCATGTTGTAGCATGTATCAGAATTTCCTTCCCTTTTTAAAGCTGAATAATATTGCATTGTATGTATATACACCATTGAGTTTATCCATTCATTTATCAAAGGATACTTGGGTTGCTTCCACCTTTTTTCTCTTGTGAGTAATGTTGCTGTGAACATGGGTGTACAAATATCTCTTAGAGACCCTGCTTTCAGTTCTTCTGTGTCTATACCCAGAAGCCGAATCGCTGGATCATATGTTTAACTTTTTGAGGAGCCACCATACTGTTTTCCTTGGTGGCTGCACCATCTTACATTCCTATCAGCAGTGCACAAGGGTTCCAATTTCTCCACATCCTTGCTAATACTTTGCCAATACTTTGTTTTGATAGTAGCCACCATTTACATTTTCCTAAGGATTAGAGATATTGAGTACCTTTTCATGTGCTTATTGACCATCTGCCTATCTTCTTTGGAGAAATAGCTGTTCACGTACTTTACCCATTTTTTAATCGGGTGGTTTCTTTCTTTGGTTGTTGAGTTGTAAGAAGAGTTCTTTATATATTCTGGATATTAACCCCTTATCCGATATATGGATTGCAACAACTGGGTAATTTTGACCGGGAACTCATTGCTAACCATTCACACAGTATTATAGGAGTCTGCATTTGAAGGTCCTGAAATGCCAGCTGGCAGGTAATTTGAAAGAACTTTTTTGACCTGTGGATACACGCCAGGCATTTTCCATACTCGCTCTCAGAGAAAACTCACAACAATCCTGTAAGGTATATGCAAGATCACTTTCATTTTACAGATGAAGAGACTGAGGCTCAGAGAGGTCAAATAATTTACTCAAGGTCCTCCAGCCTAGTAAATGGCATAACCGGGAGGTGAAGCAATGCCTGCCTGCCTCCCCTCACCTCCTGGGCCTTCGGGCTGCGTGTGAGAGCGTGCAAGCGAGCTTCACACATGTGTTGCTCATCACTCTCGTTCTCTGGATTTCATTAAAGAAACCCCTGTGCCTGGCAAGGAAGCCACCGCCAGCACCCCTGACTGCAAAATGTGATCCCTCCCTACATTTGGATCTCTGCCTGACTCAAATACCTGGTGTTCCTTTACCCAGTCTTCACTGGGAGGGCAGATACTCTGGCTTTTCCAATCTATTATCTCCACTGTCCTGCTTCTAGCTTAGGACTTCTCAGAGCTGCTCACACACATTAATCAATTGGATTCAACAGGAAGTGAGTGCTGGGCAGAGGAGGCTTTGTGCTGGGATAGGGGGATGGGAAGACAGTCCCACCCTGAAGGACTAGACACCCCAGAGGCTGGACTGGGCGGCAAATGCAACTCTAGAGCAAAGAGAGATGTGCCTTTGAAAGCCGAGTAAACGTTGTAGTGCAGGCTGTCAGGGCACCAAAACAGGGAGGGAACAGGATTTTAACGTGCTCCTGAATTATCTTCCCTGACCCACTGGGGGTGTGCGCTCAGAAAAGCCAACCTATTCAATGTCAGGCTGAACAAAATATATTCAGGAAGGAAATATGCTACCAACAAATTACACAGTGTAGTCCAAAGCTAAGAGATGCCGTCTTTGGATTATGCGTTTTTGTAGCTCCCTGGGCTTTGTGTTTCATTGGGATTGAATGTCTACCCCGGAGTGTCATTGGCATGTGGCTCAAAGCTTATGGGATGCAGTTCTGCTACAGGACATAGACCAACCACTTGATGAACATCAGACAAAAACTAAGGGAAGTCATTATAGAGAGGGTTTCACCAGCCTCCAAGAGGGATTCCACAGTTCCAGATATGGAATGGCATTCATAAGATGTGAATTGCATATTTTAGCACTTATAAAATTATAACCCACATTATGAGCGCTTAACTACTTTATGAATGCAATCTCACTTATTTTTTGTAAAAATCCTATGAAGTACAGGTGCTATTATTAGTGAGGCAGAGTGAATTCTCCTGAGTCTCACAACTGGTAGATGATGGAACCCAGACTTGAACATGATTCTGCTTCATTTCTCAAGTCTTTGCTTTCAAATGCTGCACGAAACCACCTCCCCATCACATGTGCTACCGGAAGATAGGACATCAGTTGAAAAAAGGAAGTCAATAGAAATGCCTCTTACCTTTGTCCACACTTAGCATTCTTCCAGAGATATTTTTAGGGGTCAAAAACCATGTACAAGAGCGAGGAATTCTAGGGGGAGAACATCTACTCTGTACTAAAGGAAAACTTACTTGTCTGCAGCCTGAGTTCTTTCAGCATGGCTGATTTCTCTTGGTTCTTAAGTACTGAATAATATACCAACTTCAACAATTCCCTTGTCCTTATACCCCTAGGGTTTTTCTTTCCTGTTAGGGTTTGTTTTTTTTTCAACTGTGGTAAAATACATACTGTATACAGTATATCATTAATGACATTTGGTAAATTCACAGTTTTGTGCAACCATTACCACTATCTAGTTCCAGAATATTTTCATCACCCTGAAAAGGAAGCCCTGTACCTATTAAGCAGTCACTCCCTATTCCTCCCTCTTCTAGCTCCTGGCAAACATTAATCTGCTTTGTATCTCTATAGATTTGCTGATTCTAGATATTTCATATAAATGGAAACCTATAGTATGCGCCCTTGTGTGTGTCCTGTCAGTTGTATCACTCATGGTTCCTCCTTTCCATACCAACATTTGCAGCCCCACTGCTCTAGTGGAGAGCTGTGTCCCAAGGTGGGTACAGCTTCAGGATCAGAGTGATTGAGGTGGGCAAGTTATGTGACTTTGAGCTGGTCCAGGTCGTTGGAGGATTAAGTGAAATGATGTAAAGCTCCTTGTTCTTGACCTTAGGCAAGTTATTTAATGCTTCTTTACCCCAGTTTTCTTTCCCTATAAGATGAAGATATAACAATATCTACATCATGGGGCTCTTCTGAGGATTAAATGAGGAAATACATGGAAGTTTGTAGAAGGATGCTTGCATATGGGAATGGCTTCATATGTGTTGGTATCACGTGCTTGGTTGGTGGCATGAGTTAGACCAGGCCTGACATCATACACTGGAATAATAATGGAGGCCCCTCAGTGGCCTGTCTGCCCGCAGACCCAGCCTGAACATTGTCACCAGAGCCACTCTGGTCACTCACTCTTCATTTCAGGAAACTTCCAAGACTCTCTACTACCTGGAGAGTTCAGATTCCTTAGCTTTGGGTTTAAGACCCTCTGCATCTCACTTCTTTCCTTTCTGGTTTCTCTTCCCATCCTTTTCCCCATGAACCCTTTCCCTGCCACCATGCTGGACCACCCTTGGTTCCCAAGGGCCCCTTGGGCTTTCCAGCCTTTGTGCCTTTGTTCCTACTCTTCCCTCTGCTGGGACTGCCCTTCCACTCATCATCATCTGGCTATGCTCCTTTCTTCCCCTCAGTTCTTTCATCCATCATCATTGTATGTACATCATAGGCTTGTTCTGAAATCATTTGACATAATAGCAGTACATGACCAAGATGACATGTGGTACATCATAATGATAATTGAGATAAAAAGCACACGTGTGTGGGAGACATCTGGTAATTGGTCAGGATGTGTTAATTATCTTCATATCATATCATTACATCATTCTATGAGGACTGTTTGTACACACCTGCTTTCCCAGCTAGACTGCACATTCCTTGAGAATAAGGCCATATCTTATGTTTATATACCCATGGTGCCTAGATGGAAGCCTGCATCTAGAGTTTCCATAATCATGTATTAAATTGAATTAAAATGAGAGATCTCCGTGGTTCTTCCCAACCCGTGTTTTCTTTAGGGGAAGAAATCAGTTGTGAATGAAGTCAGAGCCAGTTGTGGAAACAGGCTGAGTTTGTCCATTTTGACCTTTCAGGCTCCCAGATTTCACCCTGGCACCAAGTGTTCCCATGTTGCCACTGGGTTCCCAGCGACCCTCTCCCAGGGCTGCCCTAGCCAGGCCCCCTTTTCCTGATTTAGGCCTTTCCCTCCTTCCTTCCACACTTCAGAATGTACCCATTTTGTGTCCCAGCATTTTTCCAGGTTTGTGGTAGGTAAATGGCTAGTTAGTCTGACACTGATCAACGCCACCTTGCTGAAGAGGGGCCAACAGTGCCACAAATTAGCGGTGTGACATTTAGCAAACCCCTTCATCATTTTGACCCCAAACTACTTTCAGGTGCTGTTTCTGGAGATTCCTCCAGGAAGGAGGCCTGCCCCTCTGTGCTTTTGTTTACTCTCTTCCCTGTGTGGAATACTTCCTTCATGACTTCGTGTGTGTGTGTGTGTGTGTGTGTGTGTGTGTGTGTATCCACACTTATACATGAATACAGTCAGCTCTTCGTATCCGCGTGTTCCACATCTGCGTATTCAGCTACTATGTTTACAATCAGCAATTGGTTGAATCTACCCATGTGGAATCTGCCAATACGGAGGGCCGACTATACTAGGCCATTTTATATAAGGGACTTGAGCATCTGTGGTTTTGATACCCACTGGGTTCCTGGAAACAGTCCCCTGCAGACACTGAGGGACACCTGTATACATATATATATGTGTGTGTGTGTGTGTGTGTATGTATATATGTGTATATATATATATGTGTGTGTGCGTGTATATATATGTGTATGTATATATATATATGAAATCTTCTTTTGACATTATGTACTGATTTAGTTCCCAAACAGTTCCTCTTGTTTCTCTAATCAGATGTGAGTCAGATCTCTGAAGGAGGGCCTTTGGCTTCTTCTATTCTCTCATCTTCCGTGGCATTCAGCACCAGGTTGCAGAGACAGAATAGGATTAATACATACCTGATGAATTTAATTAACTTTAAGAAAAATTAACGAAGCAACATGTGTGTACCTTACAAGTTTTTGAAAATACAAAAAAGACAAAAATTACCTGTAATCTCACTTCTAGTGCTACCACTACTAACATTAAAACAAGTTAATATTGTATGTAATAAATAACATAATTAATGACTGCTTGTTATGCGCTAAGCCCTTTGCTGACTATCCATCTGATTTAACTCATGTATTCCCACTGTGAGGCAGGTGTTATTATTATCCCCATTTTATAGACTAGGAACCTCCTGAGGCACAAAGAAGTTAACTTATTTAAGGTCACAAGGCTTATAAGTAGAGGAGCTAAGCTTGAAGCACAAGCAGTTTGACTTTAGGGTCTCTACTCACCTTCCCCCCTCCCCCATGTTTAATAGAACAAACCAGCACTGGGACTCAGGGAAGCTGGATTTTCTTTCCTCTGTGCACTCACAGGTTGTAAGACATTAGGACGATCACTCTTTGCCTCTCTGAGCCTCAGTTTCCTCACCTATAAATCGGGGAGCTGGCCTCAGCGATCTCTGTTATTCAGCTAGAACATTCTGTGATTTTGTGAATTAAACACTGAAGCAGGGACTTGCTTTGGTGTGTGTCCTTCCCCGCCTCCTCATCTCTGCACCTGCAGGCATGTTATCTTCCATCCAGTCAGGTCACCCTGACCCAGGTACCTTCCCCCACTTCTGTGTGCCTGTAGAAGCCTCCAGCTGGCCCCTACGCTGTCAGTGGGGTTTGCCCAGCGGTTGGGATTTAGTGGGTTATGTAAGCCATTTACGATCCATTTTAATAGAGTGTGCACCCTTTGAACTGCAGATGGGGCGCCTGCTGTTTATGGGGCTTCCTGGAGCATGGACTTAGGGGGAGGCTCCTCGGGGTTTATGGGGCTTCCCAGGGCGCAGGCATTTAATGGGGGCTGTGTCCTTTTGTTTCTCTTCCACTACCAGCTTTCTGGCCCTGGCAGTGGCTGTAGAGCGGGGTTTGTCTGAGCAGGAGTGTGCGTGTTTACACCACTGCTGTGTATACGACAGGCTCAGAGTAATGCCTGGACCACCTAGCGCCACAGGTTAAAGAGCATCAGAATCACCCAAAGCCTTGTTAAAGCACAAGTTGCTGGGCCCCATCTTGGAATTTTTGATTCAGGAGGTCTGGGGTGGAGCCTGATAATTTGCATTTCTAACAAGTTTCCAGGTGTTGCTGAAGCCGCTACTCCTGGGACCACACCTTGGCAACCACTGTACCATGGAATTGAAGCTTTACATTTCTTTTTTTTTTTTTTTTTTGGTGATACGTGGGCCTCTCACTGTTGTGGCCTTTCCCGTTGTGGAGCAAAGGCTCCGGACGCACAGGCCCAGCGGCCATGGCTCACGGGCCCAGCCGCTCCGCGGCATGTGGGATCTTCCCGGACCGGGGCACGAACCCGTATCCCCTGCATCGGCAGGCGGATTCTCAACCACTGCGCCACCAGGGAAGCCCCTACATTTCTTTAAGTACTAAGTTGAAACGAAAATACTTCTGTCCATGTTTTTAGGTAAACATCCTTCACTTGTATCCATAGTATACTGAAAAGAATAGTCGAATATCTTCTTGATATCGAAAGTCATAATTATGATTATTCATGATTGTGGTTGGCTGTCATTTGGGATGTCCTAGACCCTCTGAGTTTGGCCCAGGCTATTTGAGTTGCTGGTTTGCATCTGACATTTTTTTGACTCTTCCCTTGAGGTCAGGTGGTCACGCTGGTTGGTGTGCCTGTAGCGTTCTTCCCTGCCTGGAGCTTTTTTTTTTTTTTTTTTTTTTTAAAAGCTTTCTTATTAAAACATCTGCCCTTTAAGAGTCAGGAGAGTAGAACAATGAACTCCCATATACCCATCATCTAGATTTGTAATATTTTTGCTTCATCTTTTTTTGTGGAAGTATTCTAAAGCCAATCCCAGACATCATAACATTCCCCTCTCAAATATTTCCAACTGCGTCTCTAAAAAATAAAGATACTTCTTGCACAACCACAAGACCATTATCACAGACCCAATGGTAAGTCCTCAGTATCATCTAACGCTCAAACCATATTCAGATTTTCCCCAGTTGTTCAAAAAACTCCAGTTGAATCAGGATGCAAAAAAGGTCTATGTCCGCATTGCCTTTGACTGTTAGGTACCCTTCCCTTCAAATTTGCTATTTTGGGGGGTCAGGGGATCTTCGGGGAGTTGGGGATATATAGTTGCTCCTAGTTACCGAAAGCTGATGAAGTGTGTCTAAAGTAGGGAAAGGGGGTTTTGAGTTAGGCTTTGTGAGAAGAACACAGTTCTCTTGAAGGGGCTTAGAGACGTCTCTGTCTTAGAAACAGATGCTCTTCAACTTTCTTCTCTTTTCTTTGATCTTCAGAGGCAAGGAGGCCAGGCGTGTGACTTCCAGCTCCGTGAATTGCTTTCATGTGGGAATATGTATCTGTTAGAAGATGTTTATAAAGCAGCTAAGTTGCCCGAGGTCGGCAGCAGAGTCTTTGGCCCCAAGGTCTCTTGGCTGTGGGTGTTCTCGAGTGTCTGGGATGTGTGTTTTATTCTCCACGGGCTTTCCTTTCTCCCTCTGTTAATAATCCAGCTTCCATCCAGGCTTGGCGGGGGGGAAGAATTCCTTGGAGCTGCAGGCTCTGGGAGCTCGCACACACACCTAGTCCCCTTGGGTGGCCTGGTTTCTTGCCAGAGGTATGATGAATAAATATTGATGTGCTGTGGCTGGCCCCCTTGCACCCCTGCTTCCATGCTCATCCTTCACGTAGGTGTTTCAAACATGTTACAGGCTTCTCATTTAACTTCCGCATCGAAATCAAAGGTCCCTTGCTGCAGTTTAAATGCCACAGTGTACCCGTGGCTGGGGCTGACGTGGATTGGAAAGCAGAGCTGTTCTGCATCACGCGGCATCCGCTGTACTGCCATATGGGCCACAACCTGGTGCTAAGAGGGGCTGCCAACTTCAAGCTGGGCTGAGGATGGAATCATGAGGCTGCCGGGAGGGGAGGGTCCTTCTGGACAGGGACCTGATTGTCGGTGGCTTCCAGGGGCTTTGGACCACTGGTTCAAGGTTCGGGACCAAGCAGCAGCACTATGCCTGGAGCTGCCCTAGGTGACCCACAAGGAGGGCCTGGAAGGGAGGGGAGAGAGCTTGGCTCATGGCCTCATTTCAGCCCCTGTGCTACCTCCTCGACCCCCTGACAGCCCCCTTTGTGCATCTGTTGTGGTCCGCAGTGTGCTTCACCAGGGCACCAACCACACTGGATTATAAAGGGCTATTGCCTTACTCTTATCCTCCTCTGGACAGGAAGATCGTCAGGGGCAGTGATGTTCACCATCTTGCCGTTTGGCACACAGTGGCACTCAATAAATGTGCAGCACACACATGACTGCAGCCAGGCAGCGGAGAGAAGGAAGGGGTCTTTGTAGTGAGTTAGGTTAAGCACACAGTACAAAAGCAAGTCAGAGATGGTCCTGAATACCATAGTACATCTAACCTGCCCGAGACATGGGGCTTCATGCTAACGTGACTGCTCCTGGCTGCCATCTTGCTGAGAAACCCTTAACCACGTCCTGTTCCTCACCGTTTCCTGTCTGGCAAACCCACACAATATTTGGCTCAAATGTCTTACGGCAGTTACCAGGCTGCTTAGAAATATTTCAGTTGTAACTATGTCTTATCCGTGATCTGTACTTTACGGTGCATGAGGGTTGCATTTATGCTTGGTTTCTCTTTTCATCCTCCTTAGCCTTGACACTGTGGTTTATACATACTAAATCTAGTTGCCCAATGACATGCAAGGCTGTATTTTGGGAGTGCTAAAGAAATGGCTCAGACGGAGGCTTTTTTTTTTTTTTTGTGTGGTACGCGGGCTTTTCACTGTTGTGGCCTCTCCGGTTGCAGAGCACAGGCTCCGGACGCGCAGGCCTAGAGGTCATGGCTCACGGGCTTAGTTGCTCCGCGGCATGTGGGATCTTCCCGGACCAGGGCACGAACCCGTGTCCCCTGCATCGGCAGGCGGATTCTCAACCACTGCGCCACCAGGGAAGCCCTGGGAGACTTCTTTTGAATTAGGGGAGGGGGAGCTCCCTGGGCGCTGGAGTCATCAGGAGAACCCTCCTATAGGGAGTTGGAACTGATTGGCACATTGAGAATTGGAGAAGGAGGAGAGAGAGCAGGTTCGGTGCTGGGAAGATCAGGGGAGGCTTAGAATCTCCGTGGCTGGGTGTAATAAAAAGGTGCGGCTAATTAGTTTGGAACCACCGAGTTCTGGGTGTTTACTAGACACACAGTGAACTGCCAAGAACTATGTAGACTGACCACAGGGAAGGGTGGCTACAAAATTTTTAAAATATGATGCTCACTCCAAGCTCCTGGTGAGACTGATGAGGATGAGTCAGGTTGAAGCCGAGATAAACATTCACTTATCAGATGGAGAGACACCCTATTATCTAAGTTCTTGGATTTCGAAAAAGCATGGACCCAAATACCAGATAATGGAGCAGGATGGAAGAAGAGGGTAAAGGGGCTCTTGCCCCAGGGCTTTGGTGGTTTCGCTGGGAAAGAAATACTGAGATGGGTTGGAGACGATGGAAAGAAGCAAAGTTTCGGGCTTAGAAAAGTGGTGATGGTACAATTGCTTTGGAAAACGATTTGGCAGTTTGGCAGTTTCTTAAAAAGTTAAACATAAACCTACCATGTGATCCAGCCACTCCACTCCTAGGTGTTTACCCAAGAGAAATGAAAGCATATGTCCATACAAGGTCTTGTACAGGAACGTTCATAGCAGCTTTGTAATAGCCCCAAACTGGAAACAACTCAAATGTCTGTCAAGAGATGAATGGATAAACAGATTGTGGTATGTCCGTACAATGGACTACTATTGAGAAATAAAGAGGAAGAACTGGCTGAATCTCAAAATAATTATACTGGATGGAAGGAGCCAGATTTAAAAAAATACATATTATTATTCCATTTGTATAAAAGTCTGGAAAATGCAAACTAATCTATAGTGACAGAAAGTAAAACTGCAGAAGGGGCAGGAGGAGGATATCACAGAGACGGATGAGGAAACTTTTGGGGCTGCAGGATATGTTCATTGTCTTGATTATAGTGATGGTTTTACAGGTGTGTATATATATATATATATATATATATATGTCAAAACTTATCAAAGTTTACTCTTTAAAGGTGTTCAATTTATTGTCTGTTAATTATACCTCAGTAAACTGCTACAAATAAAGTGGTGACTGAGAGTTTCATTTCAGTTCAATCAAACAAGTCATAATTGCAAACTTACCCATTCCTGAACTAGAATTGTTTCATTTCAGTGGAAATGAGAAGAGAAAGAACGGACAATTTCAAGGAGGTTAGGATGGCAAGGAAGGGCCAGCCTCGATGGAAGCTAGTACTGGCGAAAACAAAAGGAACTGCCTTTGAGAATTGGTCAGGGAAAGCTCCTGGTGGGTGTAGGATCCAAGATGGATTTCACTGAATGAAGAGAATGTTAAAAGCACAGAGGTGCCAAATGAGGAGGCCTAAAAGATAGAATCCACAAGCTGTGTTGAATTACAAAGAAGAGGCCATACAAGGAAGGCCAGTGGTGCAGTTTGAGAAGGGCTATTATCAAGAAGTAGGGCTGCATGGGCTGGTGGCCGAGGGCCCAGGGGGTGGATGCAGACTGCCTGGCTGTGTGTCTTGGATGCACACACTTAGAAACTGGGCAGCGTTTGGGCAAATTACCTAACTTCTCTGAGCCTCAGTTTTCTCATCTGAGAGATAGTCCAGATCTCATAGGATTGCAGTGACCATGAAACAAATTAATGTACAAAAATATTTAGAACCATGCCTGGCATATATTAAGTGCTCAATAAATTATTGCTGCTGCTGTTATCCTTATCATCATTATTAGCATTATCTGCTATTGGGCAGGACCTTGAATGCTAACCTTTTGCAGCTGACTTCTTTCACTTAGTATGTTGTTTTTGAGGTTCATTTATGCTGTAGCATGTATCAAGAGAGCTTTGTTCCTTTTTATGGCTGAATACTATTCCACTGTATTGCGTATGACACATTTTGTTTATCATTTCATCAGTGATGGACAGTTGGTGGGGTTGTTTCCACCTTTAGGCTATTACGAATACTAACTGCTGTGAACATTTATATACAAGTTTTTGTTCCCCTCCTTTTCTTTAAAGCTTGTACTTTTTGAGACTTAAGCATGTTCTGCCTCCCACGTGTTTGAAATGACAAAGTGAATTCAGTCATTTAAAGGTAACTTTGAAGATAACAGAGACCTACTGTACAGCACAGGGAACTATACTCAATATTTTGTAATTACCTGTAAGGGAAAAGAATCTGAAAAAGAACACATAAATGTGTGTGTGTGTGTGTGTGTGTGTGTGTGTGTGTGTGTGTGTGTGTATGTGAGTCACTGTGTTCTACACTTGAAACTAACACGATATTGTAAATCAACTATACTTCAATAAAAAAGGTAAACAAACCTAATTTGGATACTTTAATTTTAGACAGTTTAAAATACACTAGTTCAAAATTTAGAGAAAATTATTTTTCTAATTAAAAAAAACTTCATGTGAAATATGCAACAAAATTGAATTTCTAATAAAATATGAAGAAATTAAGAAAATTAAAATATTTGCATAACTATAAGGGAGAAGATTCACATACAAATAATACTGAAACTAATTTGTATAGGTAGTGTTTTCTGGCTGTTATAAGTTCAAGGTATGTTCTTGATGGACTAGAGTTGAGTAAATTAAGCAAGGCACATATTGCTACCTTAAATTTTCTTTATAATATCCTAGCAATGAAATGAGTCAAAGAAGCATGTATGGTTCTAGATGTTGCACTATGAAATGGTAAAAATCTTGGTATCAGTAATACAAAATTATATAATTAAATTAAATATTTTTGAAATAGTTTCTGTGAAGTGTTAATTTTTCAAGTGTTATCCCTATTACAGTGTTTGAACATAAAAACTTACAGAATTATTCCAAGTATTGCATAATAACTTTATAAACAATTTCAGAGCAGTTTTTCCAAATTGAAGTTTTTAAAGCAAATAAGCATATTTAAGCACTAAAAAAATAATTAATAAATATGGGAACTTTGTGATTTTTCCAAACTTTCTCCTTTTCCCATTGGGCACGGTGCCCTCTCCTGCCCATGCCTCACAGTGAGAGTCCCAGCTCTAGACACATGCAGGAAATGAATATGCCAGAACAAGGCAGCGTCAGTTGGTGCCACTTGAGAGGTACGTGGGGTCATTGGTTTACTCTGTCATGAGCTGTTCCGTTTTGAAGGGGAGCTGACTCCAGGTTCTGTGCGGAAGGAACGCGTTAGGCGGAGGGGGCGTGGAGGCTGGGAGAGGCGCTGACACATGTGTCAGAAGAGGGGCCAGCCAGATGGCTCTGATTTATCCGTGTCAGGACCGGGCCAGGAAGGAGCCCAGGCTGGCTGGGCGCTGCCTGGAGCCTTCCACACTGCTCGGCCCTTGGGAGGCTGGGACTCTGCCCTCGCACCTGAGCTCCCTGGGGAAGCAGGGGCGGCAGCGGCTGGGAGACGCCTGTTGTTCCTCAAGTTCAGCAATTAGCGCACTCTCTTTCAGGGCAGACCTCCTCTTAGCTGTAATCTGAAATGTCAGTTATTACACTTGTTTGATATAAGTATAGAAGCGCCTCGGTTATGCTCTCAGGAGTAAGACAGAAATAGCTAGTCAGCGTGGGTGAGTAATCTTCTAAAAGCATTCACAGGGATCATCCTTGCCATGGCATCATGTACTGTTCAAAGTTTGAGTGAATGTCAGGCATTCGGCATTTAGGGTTGGGGGAGGGGAGGTGGACGATCTTAGGGAAATCCTGGGTTAAATCCCTCAGAGTTTCTGTACTGGGTGATCCATCAAGCACTTCATATTCTTTTAGTCCCCAGTGTGTGACTGGGGTTGGATTTTATGGGAGGTACTAAAAAGTGCAGGACACAGCCCTTGGGCCCTAGCTTAGGTGCCAGTTAAGAGGACCAGCACTTGTGCACAGGTAAGAGGCTGCGTCTGAAAGCACTGCATGCCAGAGGCAGTAGGAGCTGTCAGCATTCGGGCAGGAAGGGATCCTGTGGACTGGGTGGTCAGGGAATGCTTCCTGGAGGAAGCAGCATGTGAAAAGGTAAAAATATTAGGGATAGAATGTTTTGCTTTAACTTGATCCTCGCCCTGCCTTTGTCTGCTAAGGGTGGAAGCACCTTATACAAGAAAGTTAACAAAAATAAATAGAAAACTGAGGCCACAAAAAAGAAAGAAGTGGCTAACCTAGTTGCTCTGATGGCGCCCTGAATTTGGTTTTGAGCAGCCAGGCCAGAATGAGAACCAGGTTAATTACATAGCTCTCTTGATCAGAAAGGGGAAAATCTACCAGCTCTTGAGGGGAAGCAAAATTCTTCCTGGCACATTTTTCCAAAATCATTTCCTCATGTAGGGGGTTAAACAAAAGACATAGGGGCGTAATGGACATTGATCCATCAGCAGCAAAAACCTTTATGAATGTGGAGGATTGAATGTCAAGGTGTGACCCAGTGAAGGTAATCAGGCCAGTGGCTAAGCTGGCAAGATCCAGTTATGTGGCTTTGGGGGCTCTGACTTGATGCAAAATGAACTGAGAATCATTCGCTGGAAGAGTAGACAGAGGAGAAATCCTGATGGAGCCTTTCAAATGGAAATTCAGAGGGGAAACCTCCTTGGTCCTGGTGAGATTATACCCGGGGAAAGGATGTGGATCCTGTCTCCCTGGGTTCCCACTGTCCAGCATATAATTATTCTGTCTGGGGATCAGATCTGGTGCTGAGTGTCCTGGCGGCCAGGGACACAAAAGGAAACACACGTCTGATTCCAGAGTCCGGAGCTGGTCTTGTCTCTGTTACCAGCACCCCTTAGTACACTATCCCTTGGTCTATGTTACTTGAGGCCGTGAAGCACTGGCTGTTGCCTCTGACAATTTCTCAAGCAGTATGAAGTCTAGAAAGGGTAGTTTTACTTTAAAAAAAATGAATCCAAGATAGGCACGAGTACAGAGAGATTACATGCTATTAGGTTGGCTTTGTAACTATTCCTACTATCACTATCTGCCATTTGTTGGGTGCTTACTCTGTCCCAAGCACTTTACCTACATTCTCTTTATATCATCTTCAGAACAGTTTCCTGAGGTGTGTGCTGTTATTATCTCCATTTTATTGGAGAGACTGGGGCTTGTGGAGATTTAGATATACTCTTAAGCCTCCAGTTTGAGGAAGATTCCAGCTGGCCTCACTTTGGGATCTTGTGGGTTGAGTCTTGGCTGCCTGACCAATCCCCGGCCGTGGATCTCCTCCTCTCCCATATCATGCCTGGCAGAGGTTTTCTGTTTCAAGCTTGTCCTGGGTATCCTGCTAGACCCTGGCCTTTTGTATGAGATAGGCACTTCCCCATCTGATCTCAAAGATTCTTCTGGGCCTCATGCTGCCATGTCTGTCCCTAGAGTCACACCCTTTCTCATCTTTTATGCTTGAACCAGTTCTGTCTGCGTCCCATCAGTCCCTTCCAAGAATCATAAAAGCAGTGTCCAGGTCTCCTTATTTTTACAGCCCGTGTTCCATTCAGGACCTTCCAGCAAATTCCTGCTACCCATCAGGGGTACCGCGGATCAGGGACTGAGGGAGGATGAAGCCTGGCTCTCGGTTCCATTCCACCCCTTCACCTGGGTTCCCCTGGTTGGCTCTCTGCTCAGCCACTCTGGCAGCCACACTGCCGTGTGTCAGTGCCATTTTCTCATATCAAAAATACTTGAAAACTGCATTAAGATTTGCACTCTCATCAATGGAGGAGGAAGGCATTTTGTTAAGCTGTCTTCCTTCTTTCTTCTTCCCTTCCTTCCTTCCTTCCTTCCTTCCTTCCTTTCTTTCTTTCTTTCGCTGCCTTGGGTCTTAGTTGCAGCATGCAGGATCTTCGTCGTGGCATGCGGAGTCTTCCATTACAGTGCGCGGGCTTTTCTCTACTTGGGGTGCGTGGGGCTCCAGAGCACGCTTGCTCAGTAGTTGCGGTGCGTGGGTTTAGTCGCCCCATGGCTTGTGGGATCTTAGTTCCCCAACCAAGGATCAAACCCGTGTCCCTTGCACTGGAAGGCGGATTCTCAACCACTGGACCACGAGGAAAGTTCCAAGCTGTCTTACTTCTGAAAGATTTGGGATTCTTCTTTTTTTAAAAAATAAATTTATACATTTATTAATTTGGGGGCTGCATTGGGTCTTCGTTACTGTCGCAGGCTTTTTCTAGTTGCGGCAAGCAGGGGCTTGCGGAGCATGGGCTCTAGGTGTACGAGCTTCAGTAGTTGCAGCACGCGGGCTCAGTAGTTGTGGCTTGCGGGCTCTAGAGTACAGGCTCTGTAGTTGTGTTACACGGGCTTAGTTGCTCCACGGCATATGGGATCTTCCCGGACCAGGGCTTGAACCCCTGTCTCCTGCATTGGCAGGCAGATTCTTAACCACTGCGCCACCAGGGAAGTCCCAGATTTGGGATTCTTGCTGTCTTTGGACCCCAGGATCAGTGTGCATTTATTTCTGTAGGAAGAGATTGTACATCTGGGGATGATGGCAAATTGGTCCCCCTGTGTTGGGAAAGCTGGTGACCAGCTGAGTAACTCGGGTTTAGGCTGAAATTCCTGCCTTCGCCCCTGTTCAGTCTCTCTTCGGCTCCCATTGACCTCTGTCACTGGGAACAGGATGAGATGAACTAGGTGGCCTCAGATGCACGTCTTCAGAGGCTCAGAGGGAACCTTTTGGAACACCAGGACTCTTTTTTGTTCTTTGAAGCTTTTGAAGGACAGTATTTTCAATGGGATCCACTTGGCCTCTTGTGTTTGGCTGTCGCTGGAAGGGCTGGCCTGGGAAGGCAAAGAAGGTGGCTGTCTAAAAGATATACTGTATGATAGAGTCACTTCGTTAAATTTGGAGAAAATATCAGTTGAATATCCAAGTCCAAATAACCACCATTTGTATATTGGTCAGTCTTTCAAATAAAGTTGCACTTACATGAAAAAAATAAATAAAAGATACATTTTAAGCAGCTCTCATCTGGGACTCTACACCTGAAAGTGCACTGATGGCTTAATTTCTCCATCACCACAATAGCTGCCATTTATTGAGTGCTCGCTAAGTGCTTCGAGGGTATTACTTGTTTAATCTGCACAGCAACCTAACACATACCTATGAGCCCATTTTACAGATGAGAATATAGCAGGACCAGAATGGGAAGACCCTGTGCTATAGGAGGCCCTCAGGTTGTAAGGTCCAGAGTGGTCCAAGAGCCCTTGGAGGTGGTTCCCTCTTTGGCCCCTGGAGATCTTGGATGTGCTTTGGCTTGGGTGTGTGGATGGGAGAGGTGCTTCCTCCTCAGATGAGGAACGCTGCAGTACGGAACAGCAGAGACCTGTCTGGTAGAAGCTTATGCCAAAGGGTAAGGGCTGAAATGATTTCATATCATCCTTCATCCTCATCATCCAAACCCAGACCCAGTGCTACACAGCCAAGTGCGGGAAATGTCAAGTCTTTGACCATGTCCTCTGGAGATGACCTCAGCCCTCATTGACTTCCCTTCTTCTCTGAAAGTCCCAGCATTTGGATTCCGTAATATCCAGTCTAGGGCTTGATTCTCCAGTCTCCCTTGGTAAGAACCCCTCACACTGCTTCAGTCATTGCACACACACCCCCTATGGTCCCTTTTGCTGCCCTCTGGCCTAGACGCAGTGAGCTCCAGAGTCAGGAAGGACCTAAGGGGCATGTAGTTTAATCTACTTATTTCATCAGTGAGCAGAAAGTGTCTCTTTCATGGCAGAGGGAAGAATTATACCCCCTTGTTGAAGGAATCCCAGACTGAAGTGAAGAGATTGGGAGCTTTGTGTATTGTTTGTTTTGGTGGATGCTTTCCTGCATGCCTGAGATTTCTCCACTTAGACCTGAAATCCTTTTACTGAATTAACCCCATTCTCCCCATACCCCTCCATCCTGCTTATGTTCTAGACTGGTTCTGATTTTTAGTATCAAATCACAGACTCTCAGAGCTGGAAGGAATCTGTGAGGCCATGAAGTGCGATCCCTTCAGAGCAAATGCTTTAGCTGATCATTTACAGCGTTCTCCTAATTCTCAAGAAAGGCTTGTGGGCACCCACCACTAGACTGAGGTCAGTGCTTCAATTATAATACCCCAGGAGTTCTTATTACTGGTGACTCTTTGGAGGAACCAAGAGGACTTCCACACCAAGAATCGTCATCTTTTATCTTTTAAAAACAATGCTGATTTTCTTATTCTGAGTTTCTTAAAGCAAAGCTCACCTGTATGCATGTCAATGGGTGAAATATCGACTCACTTAAGTTACACTTGTGCAGTACCAGATGGATGAAATTTTAGTCTGCTTGAGGAAATTCAAGCACATGTTTTACTAAGAGCCTGTAAATGGAGGTAGAAGATTTAGTTCAAAGAAAGAAATGAGTATAGTTGACAATTACAGCCAAAATAGGACCTTACATGAGGAGTAATTAAGTGATGAACCAATTAATCTGCTAACTGGCTTCTATTGTCACTAGGGTTCACTCTTTAGGCTTGACCTGTATGTACACGCGTGCGTGGAAGTTAATATCTGCAACTCAAAGAGTGTATAGTGTGACGGTCAGGGCCCTTAAACCCAACAGAGAAATTCAGATCTGAGGCTGGGTGAAAGAGGTGAGCAACAGCAAGTTTAAACTCTCCAAATTTTTCTTTATCCATTTTCTGAAAACCTATAAAAAGTTGAGAACAATTCAGCTGTTCATTTAGTAAGCCCACCTAGAAGTAAATTCAAATTATATTATGTCCATGCCAGAGGCTAAAGGAAGGAGTTACTGTTACCTTTGGAGTGGAAAGAAATTGCCATCTGAGGGAGATGAATTAGCCTACATTAAAAAAAAAGTTGAAATCATATAGCAAAAATATCTATAATTCCTCTCTTTATTCTTTGTGGTCTTACCCTTATATCTCACAGAATGGGTTGATTTGAATGCCTTTGAGACAGAGGGACCTCTGGCATCTCTTGGTTCTCTTTGCCATCAGGAGCAGACATGGTGAAGAACCTGGACCCCACTTGAGCCACCAACCTTCCTCCCTATGGCCTTGGCCTGGGGCAGTTCTAGATGTCAGATCCTCAAAACCCACCCGCTGACATGGACCTTGCTCTCAGCAAGTCTTCAAGCCCGGATGGAGGAAATGTTTCACCCTTAACATGTTGTTAAGCCGTGTATAACTTTCTGAGAAATTTAGCCATGTGCTTCTAATTAATTTGCACCTAATTCTTCAGTGGGTTTTTTTCTCTTCATTTTTTTAAAAGAAGAAGTCACATGATGAATAAGCCTGGAGATTAAGCTCTCTGAAGAGGTTTCATTGACAACAAAAACAATATGTTTATAGAAAGATACAACTGATGGCCAAGGGCTATGGAATAGGCAGGTTGGGTTCTCAGGTGTGACCTGTGGATGGAGTTCTGAGGAGATGCTCCATTTGCATCAAAGTCACAGGGTACCCACCTCCAAAAGGGCCTCATTCTCAAACTCTGCTCCTTCCTTACAGGACAGCTATGCTGTGTAGCAATACTTTTTGTGGTTTGCTGCCAAAGTCTTCATTCAGTACCTAGTATTTCTCCCTACAGTGTTGGGGTCATCCTCTTCTACTTCTTTCTTCCTCCTCCTCTCTTTCCCTTTCATTTGGGGGAAAGGGCTTATGAAAAGAGATCAGATATCTTGGCTGAAGTTTTGATGGTGATGGAAATAGAACTCTGGAGCATTGACCCCCGCACCCCAGGCCCAAAGATGAGACCACCCAGCAGGATCCCGGGCTGCCCCCAGAGCTGCTTCTCAGAACTGGGCTGTTGGCAGAGTTTGCCTTTCAGAACTCAGAGCATTACTGCACAGAAGGGGATTTCCCCTTTTTCCTGCCACCCTCCCCCCTCTCACTTCCAGTCAGAAGAGCCAGTCTCGACCAAGTTAAGGAAAAGGGAATTACATTGGGTCGATGTAGGTAGCTGAAAAAACCAAGAACCTAATTGCAGTGAACTTGCAAGTACGGAGGTTGGTTCCAACCTGACATCACCACCCACCCCCGCCCCACCCCCCAACCACCTACTTCCAGGTGGCAACTAGAAAACTTAAAAGAAATACTGGAGATGGGAGAGATTCTCCCAGGACTCTGGCAAGCATAGCAGTTCCCTTGTGTCGCTGGCAGGTACCCAAGTTTATCCATGTTTATGGGGATTTGCAGTGTTGAACTGCGGTGGATAGAAGCTTGTAGTTCTGCAGGCTCCAAAGTCAATTAAATTTCCTGCTCATCCCCAAGCTTTGGGCCAAGATAATCAACTGGGAGAAGGAAAAGAGGAGGTTGTTTATTAATCTGAAGGATTTACACCAATGTACTATTACCTTTTTGGTTCAGGGTGCTGTGTAGGTCTTTGTCCGATTCTGAAAGAATTGAGAGGCCATTCTAGCACTTTCTCACTTGAGTAAGAGAGAAAGCCCTGTGGCCCCTTGCAGGTTGGTTCCATTTTCTTCTTTTTCTCCAGCCTGCAGACCTTCTAGTTTACTTTGAATGAAATCAGAGAAATTCCTAGAGAATTAATGGAGATACAGAGAGAGGCAGAGAAGAGGTGTTGAGAGAAGTTTGATAAACAAATCACAATAAGACCAAAAAAAAAAAAAAAGAGCCTGGGGTGTAACTGTTTAACCTGTCATAATGAATCTTAAAGATGGAATTTCAGACCCTGGGATGGGCTGATGGATGGAGGGTATTTTTTGCGTAGCATATCCTGAGCCTCTTATGACATGCTTTATAGAGGTGCCTCTTCCACTTACATTCAAGTTCCTAGCAGTGGGACAAAAAAAAAAGGTCTGACGACTTGAGTAAATCTGTGAAAATGGCATGCCCCTGACCTACTTTGGTCTTTATGTTTACCTCCCTCGGCGATGTACTATTTACTTGAATGGGATCTGCGCAAATAATGACAAAAATAAGATGAAGGCAACAGTTTTCTCAAATACTTCCCTGCAGGAAGGAGGATGGAATTAGCCCTCCTCACTCAAGACATTGATGCCCTTTGTAATTGTTTTTTTTTTTTAAAAAAAAGAACAAGGAAATAAAATGTCTGTACCACATTGTCTCCTTTTAATCAGCCTCTTAATGGGCCATTTTAAGCACTTTCAGAATTTGGAAGAGTGCTGATGTCAGCAATATGTATCATCTCAGCATCCTTGTTGTGTTTATCCAAAATTCTTGGTCTTCCTGCCTCTTCTCATTCTGAGGGCATGTATGTAGAAACAGAGTATGTCATCAGTCAAATTCCTATTACAGAGAGAGTTTATACAGGAAGACTCTGACATAGTCTTTGTGATACTGAGGGTTATACATAAGTAACAGAAGAATTTTCTAATCCAGCACACTTAAACTACTGGAGCATACTTTTTCTCTAATCATTGCCCTCAAGTTCTATTAAGGATCAAAGAAACTGCCTTACAGAGAATGTGCCTTCACTCTCAGCAGAAGTTCTATTGACTTGCTGGCTACTTGGCATGGGCGTCCACTGGGAAGGATCCATGAGTTGGATTCCTTACTGGATGATTTTACTGGAGGAAGACTTAGGGCTTTATTTCAGGAGTTAAGGACCTCTCGAACCCTACCCTTCCAGCTGTCACAGGTGTTTGCCTCCCGGAGCTTGGTGAAGTAGAAACACCCAGGGATAGGAAACGTTTGTGGGAATAGTAGATTCGTGCAGAAATAACCTAAAGTGCAAAACTTAGCCTGATACCAAGCAGAGGAGTTAAAACTCTGAGAGCCGAGCCTCTAGAAGCTTTCTGGAGAGGGGCTGTTCCTTGACAGCAGTGCCAGTGCCCTGGTGAGAAGCAAAAATACTGTCCAGGCCTCGTGGATAGTTACCCAAGCCCAGATGTCTGAGATCATGGAAGAGGAACTCTGAGGGAATGAGCTTTTTCACACTCTTTTCACTCAGATGTTTTCCGATAGGTGGAAACCACCTCTGAGGACATTTCACAATTTTGTTAATAGAAAAAAGTCAAAACAAGGACAGAACCTCCAAAATCCATTACATTGCTAAATGTACACTGTGGGAGTGCTTTTCTCCTTGGTCCTATCCTGGCCTGGTTCTAATTAGCCGTAGAGACATCCGATTAACTTCAAATGACATGGTCTATGTGTGAGTCCCATGGGGATGGGTTCTGGAAGGAGCCATATCGCATTTCATCAGCTGGCTCCCTCCTTGCAGGCGCTATCCAATTTGGTTGACAAATGAAAGACATTTCAGCATTTCCTTCCCTCTTTTCCTTCCACAAAAGCTTCAGCAACTGATAGTTGGCCAGAGGGATAGGAGGATAGGGGAGAGTTTGAATGGGGACAGTCAGGGTTGGGAGATAATAATAGATAATTCTTTTCCTTCTTACCTGGAGCCCCAACTGAATAATGCTCCCCACAGATGGGCAGGAGAATGGATATTGAGCAGTGATGCTGTCTTCCCTCTGTTTTTCCAAATCCTCTGTGTCCTTCACATGCCAAGATGAAGGAAAGCCCACCCTCACTTTCAGTTATCTGTCCCTTCTCTAAATAGCAGCAGCAATTATGGGCTTTACCACAAAGTTTAACACAAATTTTACACCCACTGACACTGTTTTCTCGTATTCAAATGGTGTGTGTCTGCCTCGCCGTAGGTAATTGGTGGCCTGGAACTGATTGGACATCTTTACACGACCATGTTGCCAGGACATGGCTTAGCCACTGATAGTTATCGATCATCCGATTATCCTCCTTCGGACACATTCGTCTTGTCAAGGCCTGGTTTCAGCGTTTAGCAGATTGTGGGCCATCTTGGCAGCAGAGCCGTGGGGCAAGTTTTAAGTTATTTGTTCCCATTTATCAGTGAACTGGGCAATCCATCCACATTTACAATTCCCTAATCAGCTTAGCTCCGTTTTAATCATCTGGAGTCTGGCTGGGTTTGTTCTGTGTAGGAGCCAGCAAGGCCCAACTGTTGCGCTGACTTCCTTTGTCACTCCTGGCGAAGGTCTTTTTATCCTCGCCCACCTTTCGCCTTCAAAACTATGAGTCAAAAAAATAAAATAAAAAAGAAAAACTATGAGTCAAACTGCTTTTCGAGGAGGTTTTTTTTCTCCTTCCTCCTCATGGGTACTTTTTAGCTGCCATTTTCTCTTTTCCCCCTTTTGTTAGGTTTTATGACTGCATAGCCATGCTGCCTCCCCTTTAGCTTGACTGGAAGGAGTGTGTGTGTGTGTGTGTCTGTGTGTGTCTGTGTGTGTGTCTCTGTGTGTGTCCATCTGCATTTGTGTATGTGTCTGTGTGGGTTTGTGTGGGTACCCGTGCACACGTATGTATACGTAAATGTGTGTATATCTGCACACACCTATGGGTACACACACGTGTGTGGGTTTCGGTGTGTGTATCTAAGTGTTGTGCATGTACACAGTCACGCACGTTTGCTGGTGAATAGCCCCTGCCTGACTGACATGGCAAGTGAGTAGGATCTAGGGCCCCAACAAAGTGAACTAAATCACTTTTTTCCCTCAGAGACTGTAGTTTATTTCTCACTGACATTAAGTTTGTTTAACCAGTGGTGCAGAGTTGTGGAGGGATTCTGTTTCCTGAGTTTGTGAGTTATTTTCTTTTCCCTGGGCTTAAGCCAGCTTTGCCTTTAGCGTGAAATTTGTGTGTGGTGCTCATGTTTTTTGGTGTGCTTTGCTAGCTGGGGTCATACCTAGGGTCTAGGATCAATCAGATATAGATTAACCTGTGGATGGTTAGCCTTTGCTAAGTGCATACTTGTCTCCAAACCCTCATATTCCAGCACCCTGGATAAAACCGTAGGAGGAAAAGGGAGGGACAGATGGACAGATGCATGTACACAACCCCAGTCTCCATGGCTCCTTGCTCTTGCCAGGGTGCAGCAGGCGTGGGCCTACCCCATATTCAGTCACTCAAGCAAATCCTCACTCCTGGATGCCTGGGTAAATAGTCACGCAGGGTCACCACCAAGGATTTGCAATTCTGCGAGAGGTAGGGCTAGGAAACACTTTCCTCTTGTGCTCACGGGTCTCCTATCCCCTTTCCTAGGTGGTTCTTATATAGGGGACACCGAGCATTGGCTTGGGGGTGAGCTCCTACCCGCTCTCAGGGACTGCCCTCCCAGTGGGCAATGTTCAGCTGCGCCCCCCCCCCCTCCACACCCCTCACCCTGTGGAACTGCTTGCTTCTCTTCCATAGGGTCAAGCGCTGAGCAGTCAGGCACGAGCTGGAATTACTATCCTGATGCATCTGGAAGGTGGAAATTCTGCTTCCTCTGTCTGGAAAACACAACCCTGGCTGTGGCTTTTTTATTTTAGGGACATAATGTCACTCTTCTGTTTCCAAAGTATGAGTATTGCCCAAGCTTTTATGTTTATGAAGATTGTGGTGTTTGAGTCCTGTTTGCAGTCACGGAGATGGGTAACATTAGAGGTAGAGTCTGAGATGTCAGGTGCATGGCATCCCTTCTGCAGTGCTGTTGTGGCCAGCACAGGAGTATAAATTTCTGTTTTCTCAGCAGCCTGGATATCGCTTTAGCTTTATACCTTCACAGGAGGACCAGGCTGGCACAGCCGTGGTCCCGCCCCCAAACCCACAAAAACAGGTGGTGGCTGTTATGATTATCTTTACTTTCTAGGTGGATGATGACATTGAGAGAGTGAGAAGCCCGGGGGCCGAGATGCCAGGCCTCTAACTGCACCCTCTCTCTTGACCTGTGGGTTGCCAGAACCGGCCCCATTGGCAGCCGATTATTTCTTCCTTCCTAAAAATCCAGGCTGCTTCTGGCCATGTGGAGACAATGAAATCCTCAACCATGGTTGAAAAAGACCAACCAAATCCAAACAAACGAGGGCTTTTTTTTTTTTTTTTTACACTTTTCTTAGGAAGTCATTAAGGAATTATTGAGCTGATTAATGTGAGTGGAAAATATTTAAGTTTGGTCATTGTTTAGGCTGGCCAGTTTGGCTGCATTAGGAATGGACTTTTGGAAACCACTGTACTGTTCTCTCCAGGCGTCCACGTAGCTCTGGAGTACTCCGGGACTGGATCAGGCTACCCCCAAACTCAGGGATGAGGAGGGGCTGCCACAGTGCATAGGGGGACCCTGGGTGAACAGGGAGCTTGGGGGTGGGAGAGGATGGTCATTTCAGGCTTCCCCCGGCTGCTGACATTCTTTCTTGTCCTGTGTTGGCCAAGATGGAGATGCCCTAGAAGATTTGGAAGCTAAAGAGAAAACAAAGGGAAGGACTTAGGAAGAAGGCAAAGCAAAAGGGAACCAGCGGGATCTGTTTATATAGGGCTTGCATTAAGCAGATCCTTTTCCTGGCAGAAGCTGCAGCTCGCGGTGGGCTGGGGAAGAGCCTCGCAGACAGCTAAGGAGAGGTTGCTTCTCCCCACTGCCTCCCTGCCCTGCCGAGCGAGCCTGCGGAGACGGGGAAGCTGGCGGCCCCAGGTTGACCTCTCCCCGCAGCTGCCGGCTCCTCTGGGGCGCGATGCCGTCGCATGTGCCCTGCCGCCCGGGGCTCTCCTCCTCCTGCGAGCAGCCCTTTGTGACGTGGACAGAATCCTGGCCATCTTCCCCTTCCTCCCCCTTTGTCTTCTCTCAGAACTTTCGTTCCGCTTTTGCACTTGCCTGAGACACAGGGGAAGTGGGGTGGCTCTAACTGGGGTGATTCTGGAAGTGGGTGTGGGGGGAGCTGCCCACCACCGGGGGCAGGCAGGGTGTGCCCCTTCCTCTTCTGGACGCCCCCAGCCCCTTTCTGCCCCTGCTGGAAGCCTTTTCCGAGGGTCCCAAATCTTGCATAGGCTGCCAGGGGCGGAGAGAAGAGAGTAGAGCTAGAACCACACGTGTAACTCCAGCTGCCCGGCTGGGATGCTCAGTCGTTGCCATTAGGGCCCAGCCACTGCCTCTGCCCTCTGGAAGCACGCGGTAGATGGGTGGAAGGGGCAGGAAGGGAGGGCAACCCCTCCTTGTATCATTTCGTTCTCCCAGCAGCTCTTGGAAATGTCTCCATTTGACAGAAGGGAAGACTGAGGCCCAGAGAGACTGAGTGGCTTCTTCGACCAGGTTAAGCAGTAGAGTCAGAATTGGCCCCTAGATGTGCTGGTGCCCAATTTAGTGCTTTTGCATAAAGCTGGAGAGCAAGGGAAAAACAAGGGCAGTAAAAATAACTGAAGGAGAAAGGGAAACAGAGAGTTATAGGACAGAGAAAAGGGAGCTGGTGGAACTGAGGGAATGTTAGGACTCTCCTAAGTTAGTGAGCGATGTTCTGTCTGCCTGCAAGGGTCGCAGAGAGAAGGAAATGCAGTAGACACATCTGCCAGTAAATGCAGATTTTGTTCACTTGCTCTCTTATTTCTTGATCACTTTCATTAATCAGTTAAAAAAAAAAAAAAGCTTACTGATCATCTTCTGGTCACTCTGCCTGGCCCTGAGCCCTCTGGGGACACTTGAGATTGAGGAGAGACAGGCTCTTCCCTCAGTAAGCTTGCAGCCTATGCTGGACCATCATGCTTGGAAGCTCTAAGTAGTGTAGCAAAAGGTTGTTGATGGAGAAACGTGAGTTGAGCATCTGCTGTGTGGTCGGCTCCATTGAGGACCAAGCCGTGGGTTCTGAGGAACAGACTCTGAGTGGGAAAGGCGGTCAGGGAGGGTGTCTCAGGGGAGAGGAGCCTGAGCTAGAGGATGGGGCCCCTCCCGCTCTCATGGGGAAAGGCGCTGGAGAATGTAAAGTGGGCAGTGCTGACGCCACACCCCAGACGGTGCTCTGCACCTGTGACAGCCTATCGAGTGACCTATTTGTTGGGTGTTCAGAATTGAGCTTGCTTGAATGGGGTGGTGATGGCAGCTGACCGGTGAGATGTCTGGGCTGGATATAAAGCCTTTCTGAAAGCAGGGAGCTTTGTCGTTCCCGGGAAGGCAAGAGCCCTGCCGAATGGTCTCCTCCTCCCTCCTCTGTCCCTTCCCCTTCAGGTTACCTTGGGCACTGGCTGACTGGGCCCTGGAAGGGGTTCTCTTTCCAGGCTATGAGTCCAAGAAACTGCCTTAGCTCCTGTGACCCGCAGCCCTCCAACACTGCCCTTTGATGGACGAGCCAGCCGGAGAGGCTGTGTCACTGTCCCCAGGATGCCCCCAGGAGAAGGGCACCCAGGCTGCAGGAGGATGGGGTGAGGTGGGAGTGGGGGCAAAGGAGACCCACATCCAGGCTTGCTCCTGGCCACCTGTGTGACTCAGGTGAAGATAACGATGATGAAGGTAGCAATGGTCACCACTACTTGTGCCCAGACTGTATAGAACATCACAACTCGTCTGCTCTTCCCAGTGGCTGTGTAAAGGGGGTGCTGTCTTTACCCTCCTCCTGCAGATGAGGAAGTGGAAGCTCAGGAACTCACGGGCACCGGGAAGCAGAGTTGAGACTCCAGCCCACTCTTCCTGACTCCCGAGATGCTGCCCTAATGATTAGGGCATACTGCCCCCTTAGCTATTACGCCGGGCCTGTCTTTTCTCTCAAGATGAGGACTTGAATGAACTGACTACTTGGGCCCCTCTGGGCACCATCATTCTAGAATTTTAGGGAAGGGTGTCCCCAAGGACACTGTAAAGGCATTGGCCTTGGGAACGACGGTCCTTCCCAAATGATGGGGAGGAGACCCAAGTTGCTGAGACCGTTTGCCCCGTGGCAGCCTGGGGCCAATTTCTCGGCTCTTTCTCCGCTGGCCGCCCTGAGCACACCTGCCCTGCTGGGAGCACTCGGTGACTCTAGGGGCTCTTTTATGTAGAGCCGCCCACCCCTGGAGGAGGTGCATTGGGGTGGGACGGCTGAGGCTCCCCCCGTTGCGGGCTGGGTGCTTAGCACCATCCCCGCTGAGCGCGCTGCTCACCAGTCAGAGCTGTCTGCCGCTGTCATCCCACAGCCACCGCTGCTGACGGCCACAGCAGGTTAGAAATAGAAACTCCCTGCTGGGCCCCCTCCCCTCCCACAGCTGTCGCTCATCTGGGGCGCCTCCCCCCCCCCCCCCGTGCTGCCTTAGTCGGTGAGGCCTCTCTCGGAGGAGCAGGGGGCTGGAGGAAGCCAGGGATGTGTCAGCCTGGGAGCTCCAGGGCCAGCCCCCCTGAAATGACCACCCTGTGATCAGGCCCCGCGAGGGGCTCACAATGTCCAGGCCTCCCCTCTCTCAGCAGCTGCTTCTCAAGCTCCGGGAAGGTGATTGGACGCTGGCCCGGCAGGGTGCCTCACCCTGCCACCTGCGGCTTCCAGCCTCCCGCCGTGGAGGGTCTCCCTGAATACGTGTTGAACTTGACTTATGAACACAGGACCAGGCAGAACCCCAGCAAGGCTTACAAAGGCAACCTCGGCACAGCCTCGGGGGTTGAGTGCTGCATTCGGGTTTTTTTCACCAAATCCCTTTCCTCCCCATCTCTCCTGTCTTCTCTCCATTGTGCCAAAGCACTCTGTGCCCCCTTCTCCCCCTGCCTGGTTATCTGCCTTGGGAGCGCTGAATGTTAGGAATCAGGCGTGGATTTCTGGGTGACCCTTCAGAGCAGGGCGGGGGGAGGAGTGGCGTTCTGCCCAGGCGTTGTTCTGAAGCCACAGGCCTCTGGGGAGACAGACAGGCCTTGGCCTCTGGGACCATCTTCCTTCCATCCCTGACTCCTGACAGCTGATCCAAGCCAGGAGGCCTGGCCACCCTGACTTTGACCCCTTCCTGGAGAGGCCAGCCCAGGCTGCATCCCTGGAGCCAGCACACACCCTTCCCCCTGTGCCTCTGAACAGCAGCCCTGCTCCCCCCATTCCCCAGGCTGTCTCCAAGTCCAGGGTATCAGCTGACCCGAGGAAGCACGGTGACACCGTCCCAGCTGGGTGTGGTGAAGGAAGTTGTTTTCATTCATGGTAAACAGGGGAGTAAAACAACAATAGCAGTGTAGATGCTTTGCAGTTATTTACCAGTGGATTCACCTGCCTTCTGGATAATCCACGGCTTTCTCTTCCCAAGGTGGGATTGGCTGCTAGGGGGGATTAGCAATAAGGAAGGAACCAAGGTTTATTGAGACTGTACTATGTGCCAGGCATTGTGACAGGCACTTTACCCACATTTGTTCTTGTCATTGTCCCCTAAACCTCATTTGTCCCTGTTTTATCCTGTTTGCTCAGGAAGAACTAAGCCTCATGGACTTTAAATAAGTCGCTCATGATCACATGGTTAAAAAGTGTCCTAGCCGGGCTCCTGACAGATCTGTCTTTCTCCAGGGGTTATGTCTTCCTACCCTGAGTGTGTGGGGGGGTGTGTGGGCACACACACGGAAAGATGGACTCCATGAGGCCCCCTCCCCCCATCCCCATCCTCACGCTTCATGCAGTATATTTGAGGCTTATGAAGTCCTCCCACCTGCTAGAATTTATTCATATCACCACGAGTTTCCGGGGGCATTTTAAATCGAGGTGGCCCCAAACATTTCCAGATCGTTGTTGTTTTCCACTTATTTTTATACCTCCCTGGAATATGGAAAGGGAGTGCTGAGACCATTACAGAATGGGAAATTGAGGGTCCAAGAAGGAAAGAAATCCAGGATCTGACCCCTCCTTTGCATTTCCACCCCCTCTTCTGAGCCTCCACCATCTCCTGCCAGGATCACTGCAGTGGCCTCCTCATTGGTCTCTCTGCATCTACCCTTGTCCCCTCCCCACTGCCCCAGCCAACATGGTCTTCAGATCATGTTATTCCTCTGCTTGGATTCCCACGGTGGGTCTTTGTCATGGTGAAAACCAAAATCCTTCTAACAGCCTACATGGCCCTGCATGCTCTGTACCCCCATCCCTACCTCTCTGATTTCATTTTCTATTTTTCTCACCCAACTCATTCCACTGGCCTTTGTGCTGTTCCTAGAACGGACGAGGCACCTTCCTGTCTGTACTGGCCATTCTCTCTGCCTGGATCACTTCTGATATCTGAACCTCTCCCTTCAAGTCTTGCTCCAATGACCCGGCAATGAGGCAGTCCTGAATGCCCTACTTAAAACCATCACGCCCTTCCCCATCCTGATCCTCCGTACCCTGCTTTATCTGTTTTTTTTTTTTGTCCAGAGTACTTATCACACTCTAAAATGTCATACAATTTACTTTCCTTACTGGTAGTATGTAGACTCTCCTAGGACAGCGATTTCTTTCCCTCTTCTGTTCATTGATATAGCCCAAGCATCTAGAACAGTGCCTGGTACAGAGAAGGCACTTTAATAAATGTTTGATGAATGAATGAAATCACATATCAGGTTAGTGAGGGACTCATGACTAGAACCTGGTGGTTTACTCCCAAGATAAGGATTCCCCCTAAGTGTTTGTGTTAGAACAATTATACACACACACACACACACACACACACACACACACACACACACACATATATATTTAAGATAAAACTTAACATGGACATAGAAAGCAGCAGAGCATCAACATGTACCATGCATGAGATATGTGCCAGGTACCGTATATGCATTATCTCACGTGTCTGCACATCTTTCCCGGGAGGAAAGTGACACTCAAGGAAGATAAATGACGTGCCCATGACCGCAGCTACTCAGAGATACAGCTGGGTTTAACCTCAGATCTGTCTGGCCTCAGAGCCTCTTTCCTATTCTTCCCTGGAGAAAACAGCACTGATAAGCTAGCTGTTTGGCCCTCACGTTCCTGCCAGCTGCGCAGAGAACCAGACTTGATGCTGAGCCCACTTGTCTGGGTCCTGCTCCCCTCCCCCAGTTTCCTGTGGGCTGGTCTCTGTCTTGCTCTTCCTTTCCTGGGAGGTCTTGGGTGGCCAGGACCACATTCATATGCAGTTCTGGTCGTCATGCAGACCTCCTCAGTCAGGTCCTGATGCCTGGCCATGTATCAGCTAAAGTAAGCGAGCAGCTTGCAAAAAAGCCATGGCAGAGTTTGGCTACTCACTGAGGCTACTCATTGGTGGCTGATTTCCAGGGCCCGGGCACCACTGCAGCCCTCCCCTCCTCTCCAGCCAAGCTTAGCTGTAGGTTCCCGTGAAGGGAGCCTGCAGGGAAGTGTGATCCAGACCCACTTGAGACTTGAGTTCTTGTCCCCCCACCCCTGCAGGCTCCTCCCCAATCCTCCAGGCTGGGGTCCCGAGCTTCTGAGAACCAACATGGAACAGGTTTGAAAGCCACCCAGGATGAGCATACACCTGTCTATTTTAGAGGAACTCACCATCCAGATCATGTTGGGGACCGAGGAAGATACAGTGAGAGGTGAATTCATTCCTTTCGCTTAAGAAGTTTCTGTTCGGGCTTCCCTGGTGGCGCAGTGGTTGAGAATCCGCCTGCCAATGCAGGGGACACGGGTTTGTGCCCCGGTACGGGAAGATCCCACATGCCGCGGAGCAGCTAGGCCAGTGAACCATGGCCACTGAGCCTGCACGTCCGGAGCCTGTGCTCCGCAACGGGAGAGGCCCCAACAGTGAGAGGCCCGCGTATCACAAAAAAAAAAAAAAAAAAAAAAAAAGAAGTTTCTGTTCTACCCATGGAGATTAGATATACATACTATATAAAATAATTAACATTACAAATCCACAAATCAGGAACATAAATGAGCTAAGTGCCATGGATTTTTTTTTTTTTTCAAGAAGGACATGAAGCCTTTATTAAACTTTTCCACTCGACCTGTGGTTTGAGAGGCCCAAAAGAGGGGCCCAGCTGACTGACCAGGCCCCTTGAACCCCACAGGCCTCCTGCAATTTTGAGGAGCAACATATAATGCATAAAAGAGGGGTGTTTCTTCAGTTGGTAGTTTGGAAGTGAAAAGCAGTATATAACCTATAACTATAACGTGTTCTTAACAATGGAAAGAGAGAAGTGTGGAAATATGGCAAATAGAGAGTTAATCTCCATGTAATGTGGGTGCACATGTAACTGTAGGTTTTTGTGACAGAGGTAGCATCATCTTTGAACATGAAGGACCAGGATACACCAAGCTAGGCCTTGGGTTATAGTAGCGTATGTTCATTGGAAGTAGGTATCCCTTTTGCCCAGAATGGCCAGGAAAAAAATCCTGTTGGCTACTGAGAGGGTGATAATTAGGAACATTGAGTGCACCTTTCAGAACATTGAGTTCCAATGAAGTGAAGGCTTTGGAAGTTTCCACGGAGACAGGAACGCTTCACTTAGGCTTCGTGTGGTAATTTAAGGGCATTTCATCCCTGCATGCTCTCAGGTACCAAGGAATCCAAGCTGCTCCTTTTCCCTCAGTCTCAGATCTTCATGGACTGTAGGGGAAAGTTTGAAGGGTTATAACAGAGACCAGTAGGATTGAACTAGTTCTTGGAGCGTTTGGATTTCAGTTACCACTGGAGTGTTATAGAATTATAATTCTGCCTTCCAATATTTTAATTAGACAATGGATTCAGCACTTATTGTGGGAGTGAAGAGTGAAGCTTCGGAGAAGAGACAGTCTGATGGAGACTCCACCTCTGCTTAAGGCCCGGTTCCAACTTCCCCCACTCAGCCCTTCTTCTAGAAGACATTGTTTCTTGGCCACCAGCTCCACCATACTTAGATTCTTCTTGTTTTCTCAGCCATTCCTTTGGCGTTTTCCCTGAGGTCAGGGATCAGACATTATACAAGGCATTCGTCCTCACACACCCTCAATAAATGCGGCTGATTTGAGAGGAACGGAAACTGCTGTTGCCCACTGAGGAGAATGAATAACCAGGAACTTGCAGATTAGAGGACAAAGAGTGACTTTTCTCGGGGCATCTTAATAAACTAACCAAGCCTAGAATCTCATCCACATAATCTGGCTGGATTTTCCTTAGGGGACTTGAATCTTAACTCCAGCACAAGGCTTGGTATTTTCCAGTAGGTGGTCTGCTTGCAAACTTATTTGCTGTGACTCAAGCCCTGCCTGTGAGAACTATTAACTCAGATGATCTAATCAAAACCACACATGAGGCTTTAATGATGCTCCTCCTCATCCTGAACTCCTCCTCCTCCTCCAACCTACCCCCACCCCCATGACACTCTGATTTTGTTTAAAGAAGTCCAGGGATGGTTGAGTGCCTTGGAGAAAACTGCCAGAGGAGGCCAGCCTCACATGGCTGGACATCCCCACTGGCCTTTTTTCATAGGTGACTGATTCTGGTTCTTTTCTGGACCAGAACTCTCCAAGAAAACTCCTCCCAAGAACCTAGAATGTTCACCTTTTCTGCTGATTATCTCGCCTATGAGAAGGATCCCAGCCTTAATATGATATTGTTCATTGTGTTAGAAATGTATTAGAAATTAAAAGGTAGAAATTAGAAATTAAAATTTCATTTTATTATTTCATTTTATAAGCAGCCCTTAGGAGCAGCGTGGCCTCGGGAGAAGAGTGCAGGTCTTGTGACCTGACGGGGTACCAGGGGCCTCTGGATGCTGTAGACTTACTCTGTTTCTTGATCTGGGCACCGGTCACACGGGTGCTGTCACCTTGTGCACTTTCCTGTAAATATATTCCACTTCAATCCAAAGTTAAGAAGAAGAGAAAATAAGCAAGAGAATAACAAACACAAATTTAGGGTAGCACCCCCTTGGGGTGGGGGAAGGCAGGGAGGTGGTCTTGGAGAGCCATGCACAGGCAGCTTCAAGCCTCCGTTCTAGTGTTTGGTTTCGATTTTAGGTTCCTTAGAATTCTTCTCCATAACTCACACATATAAATATCCTTTTATAGATATCAAGTATGAAATAATAAGCTACATGGGGGTATAGAAAAAAGGTCTTGCGGGTTCTGTGGTCAAACTGACCAGGTTTGAATCTTGTCTTGCCACTTACAGGCTGTGGGGGTCTTGAATGAATAGCAAAAGCTCCCAGACTCTCAGTTTGCTCATCTGCAAAAGGGGGATTGCAATCCACAACCAATAATTCAGTTGACATTTGGGGTATGTATTACAAAGCGAAGTATAGAGTGTTATGAGAGCATAAAACAGTGGGACCTAACCTACTTGAAGGGGGATGGGGTGGGAATGGGGTGTCCAGGGAAAATTTCCTTGAGGAGGCAATGTTTGAGCTGGGTGTTGAGAGAGGGTTAGTTTTTATGTTTTCTTTTGTTTATTTATTTATTATTTTTGGCTGAGTTGGGTCTTCGTTGCTGCCTGTGGGCTTCCTCTAGTTACAGTGAGTGGGGGGTACTCTTGGTTGCGGTGCACGGGCCTCTCACTGCGGTGGCCTCTCTTGTTGCAGAGCACGGGCTCTAAGGAGCGAGGGCTTCAGTTGTTGCAAGGGCTAGTTTTAAGTACACAGAGTCAGTACCTGGATTTCTCTCTCCTCATACTCATACACTAGCTATGTCCTGTGGCGAGTGGGAGATAAGTGTTCCGGAGAATCATGGAATTTCAGAGTACAATACATAACCCACCGTCTCCTACCCTCACTCTTCCTCAATTTTGCCAGTGAAGGAAATGAAGCCCAAGAGATAATGTGACTTGCCCAGGCCCCTCAGCTGATGAACGGCAGGACCTGGACTGAAACACACACCGCATTTACCCCTGTCATGTGCCAGACATAGTGCCAGGGCTTTACATTCTTGCTATTTAATCTTCATTAACATCTCTATGTACTAAGTCAGTGATATTATCTCTTGCTTACAGATGAGGAAACTGATGCCCAGAGAGGTTAAGTACTCCCTCAAGGTCACACAGCTAGCTCAGGAGAGTCAGGATTTAAACCCAACCTGACTGCAGAGACCCCACATTCCTAATTATCACCCTGCACTTCCTCCTACCAGAGCCTCAATTTGCAGTATTTCTGCTAAACCATGACATTTCCCCTGCCCTCACGGAACTACGGTCTTTTTGGAGAGAAAAGGTGTCTTCAGTACAGCACAGATGAGAGAGCCCAGCTTTGGGAGTAGCCTGTCAGTTCACCTCTTGGGATTAATTTTCTTCCCTGGGAACATTGAGGAAGAGTGAGGGTGGGTGATGTAATGTTCTCTGAAGTCCATTGGCTGGTAGGTCACTGGCGAGACTTCAGACCAGTGGCTAATGACTGTCAACTGGCAGAGGAGTTCAGACTTGGTCTTGAGGCACTGGGGTGCCAGTGTGAGGTTCTGGGCAGTGGGCCCTGAGGAAGGAAAACCGGAGAGGGCTTTATCTTCCAAATATGTTTCTCTGGAGACTGATCTCCCAAGAGGACATGCCTGGCTGCTTAGGTCCACAGAGTTTGTGCTCCCAGGAGTCCCTGACAGGGAGGACTCCTTGCCATTGGTCACATTCATGTTCCTCTTCAGATGAGGAAGTTTGAGTCATGGTTTGGACTTCTAGCAAGTTCTCACTCTCAGCTGGAGTTCCCTCTTTGCGATGGTACCTCCACTTTCGCTCAACACCCCCTCCACCGCCCCTCCCCCCATTATTCCCAACATTCCTACCCACCCCTACAGAGAGACCAAGGGATCCTGGATGGGGTTTCATCATTGGTACTGGTGGATGTTCTTCTAAGTCGGTGCATTTTTCTCCTGCTAACCTCTATTTTAGTATTATGGGGAAATTAATAGAAATGTTCTCCTTTGTATCAGTATCAGAAGAATGTTTTCGCCTTCGGATGGCCCTCCTCTCTATTTGCATAATGGCGAGAAAACGCTACTGCCACCTAGTGGGAGTTCAGAGTGTGACCTTCAGAGCTCCTCCTCCTGACCCCAGCACATTATTTCTATTATTAAAATTTAAACTAAGGAGCAGTTCTGAGTACAGTGTTCTTCCCAGTGTATGGATTCAAGTGGATTTCAGGTCCCCTTCCCATTCTCTTAAAACTTGCAGCTGCAAGTCTCAGAGGGGTTGTTTTGTGTATACCAGACAGAGCCTTTGAAATAGGTACGGGGAGCTTGATCTACTTTCCCGTGGCTTATCTTTACAGCAGTCCAACGAGGTAGGTACCTGTATCCCCACTTACAAACGAGGAAATCAAGGCTCAGAAAGGTTAGGTAACTTAACTGTGTAGTAGGCCGCCTAGGTAGTATGCGGATTATGGCTAGTTTTCCTCTAAAAGTGTACTATCCAGACATAGTGGCAAAGTGTTGTCAGGTCCTGGCCATCTTGTGGAGGGAGAGGCCCTTGTGCCCTGAGGTAGTCCAGCAGGGCTTCCTGGATGGAGGAGGTGGGTCTGGAGCTGGGATTTGGAAGTCTGAATATGGGAGGAAAACGTTTGGTGAATGAGGGCACAGAAGTAGCACGGGAATGGGGCTGTCTGTGAGTAAGAAATATTAGCCAGTCTAGAGCTGAGCCTCATGTCATGGATGGAGGTCCAGGATGCAGAGACCTTGAGAGCTAGGCTGGGGGCTCCAGGGAATCACTGTGTCTACTCCCACACTGCCTTTGTCAATTGAGAAGTGGGCCATGCTTGATGGAAGAAATTGAAATAATGCAGAAGTATGTAAAGTAAAAAGTGAATACCTCCCTCCAATTCCATCCTCCCCCCAAAACAGGATTGATAAAAGTTTGCTGTATGTGCTTCCAGAAGATTTCCTCTGTCTGTAAACTTATATAGATAAATATGCCCATTCATATATACATAAAGTAATACATGTATTCATAGTATGAGTTATTTTAAATAGGATTATTTTAACTACAATTTTAAAATTTTATAAAAACTCTATATTATGGTCATCTTTTAGCTTTTTAAATAGTCTTTTACTATGGAAGATTTTAAACATATATAAAAATAAAACAGTATAATAAATCCACTCTAATGGTCTCAATATTTGTGAGTGTATGGCCAATCTTGTTTTACCTCTACCTCTCTCCATAGGTTCCTCCCAACTGGACTATTTTAAAGAATGTTCCAGACATCAAACATTTCATCTGTAAATATGTCTGTATCTATCTCAAAAGACAAGAACACTTAAAAAATAACCAAAATGCCACTATCTCATTGAAGAAAGCATGAACTCCTTTATACCATCAAATATCTAGTCAGTGTTCAAATTTTTCCAGTTGTCTTATAAACTTCCCTTTTACCAGTTGATGTGTTTGAATCATGATTCAAATAAGGTCCATATATTGCATTTGGTTGATGCTTTAAGTCTCTTTTCATTCATAGATTTCTATTCTCTCCTTTTCCTTTTTTGGTTTTTGCCTGTATTTGTCGAAGAAATGAGTCATGTGCCCTGTAGTTTCCCACATTCTGAATTTTGCTGATTGTATCCCCGTTGTGTCTTTTAACCTGTTCCTCTGTTCCTATATTTCTTATAATCAGGTGGTTAGTTAGAGGGGCTGGAGCAGGATCACATTTGATTTCTTGGCAAAAAGGTTGGAGCTCTTTAGGTAGGGGAATGAGGTGACCAGGAGCAAGCGTGGTGGCTTTAGGAAAGAAGGGGACCCTTCATGGGCCTCCCAAAGTCAACACCTTGATTTGCTCTTCCGAGGTGCAGGTAGGAGACAAAGGGCGGGGGTGCCCCCAAACCTCTGTAGGGTTGGCTTCTGGGATGCTCATTTGCTGGGGGTGCGTGGCGTGGTTTGCATCTCATCAGTGCCTTCCAGGGGGCATCTGGGGCCATCAGATCCCATCATCTGACCATCAAATGGCTCTCGTAACAAGTGGAAGCCTATGGCTTCCCCCTCCTGTGGTTCTGCCCTGGCTTTCTTCCCTTCTTCCCATAAGTAGTAGATCAACACTTAAAACATACACACACACACACCACCATAAAAATGCTTTTCTTTTCTCTTCTCAACCCATTCATCCAGTTGACACTGCTGACCTACTGAGGACAGCTTAACTGTCTCAGCTCAGAGTTAGGAAAAATCTGGACAGTGTTTACAGATACTACTGCCTGTGCTCTTGAAATGCTTTACACATTGTATCACAAACTCCTGCAGAAGAATCGCTTAATTTAGAAATTAAATGACAGTCTCTAAACCCTCCTTCCCACCTCATCCCCGGAAGCCTGTCTTCAGCCACATTTTTCTTCAGTGATCATTCTGAGCTTCCCGATACCTTTGATTAGCTTCCCTCCCCCCACCATGGAAATAAACTGCATTTCTTAAAGACAGTTTGTTTGCTAGTATCATGTCAGCTTCCCCGCTGACATGATATTAAAGCAAAGAAACTTGATAACTTAATTTTCTATGTAGTCTTATCTCAGTAAAATGTATGCTTTTCTTTAGGCCTTCTGAAATATTAAAGATACTTTCTCATCATCACTTTCCAGAGCTCCTAGGAGTTAGGGGTACCAGAGGATGGGGTTACTTTTCTTAGAAACTGGATTCATCAACCTCCTTGCTGGAGGGGACCACAGGTAATAACCTGGTCCGGGATTCTGCCTGATCCATCCCCTCCCCTCTGCCCCTTCACTTAAAAACAAATATTATCTGAATTGTAGATGGATTATATCGTCTCTCTGAATCAATAGGTAATAAGTAGAGGTGAGGTTTGGGCCTAGTCTTTGGTTATGTCTGTTTGAGCTTTATCAAAATCCTTATATTTTTAATGATTTACCCACAAGGTAAAGTCCATAATGAAGGACATCCTTCATATATGCAGTTTGTGAATTGGGGATTATTCCTTCTAAAATATGCCATATAAACTCTTTTGAGCTGGGTTAAGGGAGGGATGCTTTCTTGACTAAGTTACCAGTGCTTCACCAGGGCTCTTCTTATTGTCCTTTTGTTCACATCCTTCTTCTGACTCTGGCCTAGCAAGTACTCACAGGCTCAGCTGCCCACTTCCTAGGAATCCATGCTGATTTGGGGGACTGTACGTACATCCTTGCATGGAGGCAGTGTGGTTTAATGAAGCAAACCCAAGACAGACTTAGGTTCACATCCTACTTGGTAGCCATGTGGTGTTTGAGCAAGTCACTTAGGTTATGATCCTCAGTTTCTTTCTCTCTAAAATGGGCTGAAAACCCCAATCCCAGGACGGGCATGGCCATTCCAGACTGTACATCTCCAGGCCTTGGCAAATACCACAGGCTTAATAAATGGTCACCATTGTAACCGTGGAGAGGCAGAGTTGAATCCAGCCTTCAGGGAAGCAGGGAGGAGAGAGATCTAAGATAGAAGGCCAGTGTTTTCAGGATAATGTATGCTTTTGTCTGACCCTGAGATTTGGAAAACATGGTTGTTTTTTATGAACTACCCACTTTTCTTCCTCACAAGCTAAAAACTGTATTGAGATAATCAGCTCTCTGTCATAAAGGCTCTTGAGTTATTTTGTTTGTTTGTTTGACTGAGTTTATATACACATATACGTGTATACACACACACACACACACACACACACACACACACACACACACAGAGCAAGTAAGTGGGGAAACTCAGCAGGCCTCCCCACCTGCAAGTTGGCATGTGATTTCTGGCAAGTTGTTAGTATGGTTTCCTCATGTCTGAATCCAGAAAGCAAACTGGGTCGGAAACAGTTCATAAGAAACATGCCCTCAATTGACCTACTCAGGTACTTCCTCTTTATTATTTAATTACTTTTCGTTCCAGAGAATTTTGCTCTTACAGTTTCAAGATAATCAATTTATTTTCGTGCGCCTTCCCCATCCAAATTGGATTACAAATATAAATAGCCATGTGCTAGCCCCGGCGGCCAGGCCAGCCTGTGCTCCCAGCCTGGTGCTTGGCAGCCTGGGTCCTTGGGCAGCCTGGGCTGTTTGTTTATTTTCAATTGAAGCTCTAAGTGCTGGAATGACTCCCTCCTCCTTCATACACAGCCATGTCAACACTGCCTTTGTTCTCAGGTTGCGGAGGACAAATACTTGGGGTTTTTATTAGTTGTGGTATGAAGGCCAGTTCCCTTGGCACCATCCTGCTGGTTGCTGTCCTGTGTTTAGCCTTTTTATTTAAAACATTTTCTAAATCATTCTATGCATTTGTGCACACATACAGCCCCACCCACCCAAGGCTGTACCCTGAAGTTTACCTTACTGTTGGTTTTCCTTCCAGGAACAGAAAAACACCATGGTGTAACGTTATAAGGAAAACAGGACAAGGTCCCAGGCCAGGAACTGTGGTTTCCTTTGCTGGGGTTCAGCTTTGCCCTCATTGGGAATCTACTTCTATCTGCAATTTTTTTTCTTACTTCGTGCCACCTTTGGTTGTATGCAAGTAGTTTTCTTATTGTTTAATCCCACCTCCAGGGACAGAGGTAGAATTAACTAGAACTCAAGTTTTAGGCTCTGCATGCCAGCCGGGAACACCATTCTCCTTGGTCTTCTAGGTGTGAGGGTGTTCAGTATCCCAACTTGTTCTCTGTCCACAGGTGGTATGTCTCTTGGCGTGGTCCAGAACCACTGGCATTAGAATCTTCCGGGAGCTGGGGAAGGTACAGACTCTTGAGCCCTGTTCCAGACTTGTTAGATCTGAAATTTCTAAGAGTGGGCCCCAGGAATCCGTGATAGGAAATTCACAGAAACAGTGTTGGTCTGTATATAAAATGCCATCATTGAAAATACTGGGGCTGCCACCATTTCTTCCTTTCTGTCTCTTTAGGGCTGACTTTGAACCTGTAGGGAGTCACTCATACATTCATCCCCGTGCACTCCTCTATCTCCAGTATCTTTTCATTTATGCCAAGGTAATTCTGTGCTTGCCCTCAAGGAGCTCAGGGTCTAGTTGAAGAGATAAGGTGTGTTCGTATTATAAGTAAAAACGGAAGGCAAGGAAGGCTTAGTGCACACGTGTAGTGTAAACTTGATTTTAAAGGAGAGGAGAGGTGTTGGCCTTGGGCGGGACCCTGAGGAAAGACAGCACAGGGCAGGAGGTAGGTGGGAAAGCAGTCTCTCAGAGGGAGCCGCGTGAGCAGTGGTCCACTTCGGGGGTGAGGGGCACGTGTGGGTGGGGAGGAGCGCAGAACCTGACCAAAGAAGGGGGAAGAATGGGGCTGGTCGTGAAGGAATGCAAGTCCAGGAGAAGACTTTTTATGGGGAGCTTAAAAGATAATCAGATTAATTGGGATTTAGGGGAGAAGATTTGGCAAATCAACTCTATAATCAGCATCATGTTGGGGTTTTGCCAAGTCAGAATCCAATTTCCTAAATTGGCATCATCCCCTTTCATTAGTTCAGGGTGCCCCGAATTGTAGGTCTCATTGCCATTGGAGTCTCTGAAGAAGACTGTAAGTAAAGTTATGGACAGGGTGTTCCATAACTGAAAAAATTATTTTTATCATGAAAAATTTCAAGCACGTACAGAAGTATGACATTATCATAACTCTTATTTAACAATGAAAAAACCCATCACCGTGAGCCAATAAGGTGAAGTTCAAGAACAGAAAAAACTAGTCTATGAAGATAGAAATGAAAATGGTGGTGGCCTCTGGTCATCAGGAGAGGTTGCAGGGGAAGGGGCATGAGAGACCTTTCTAGGATAATGACAATGTTTTTTGTCTTAATTGGGGCATCTGTGACACAGGTGTATCCATTTGTGAAACTCAGCGAACTGTGTACACTTAAGACCTGGGCATTGCACAACATATCATTCTACCTCCAAAAAAAAAATTTTTTTTCCTTTTCTCCCAGTTTTCTTTCAGTCATATCAAGGAGAAACTCTCAGGTTGGGGTCAAGTATATCAGTAATATGTCTCTAATATGTATCTCCCTTTTAAAACAAGAGAAAGCCTCAGAAGAATATTGTTTTTATTAAAAAATAATTGCTTATGATCACTGATACTAACTTTCCTAAGTAGTAGTATAATGTTTGTTCTTCAAAAATAAAATTATTTAAGAAGAGAGCTAAGTGGCGAGGATATAGAGTGCAAACTGTAGGTGGGAGGTGACTGGTAGACAGTCACTTGGACGTTACTCGCTGAGTTTGGTTTTGCTTTCTGAACTCCTGGTGACAATTCTCTGCAGAGCCAGCAGCATGGAGAGGCAGCCGTCAGGGTTAGCCCCCTGTGAGGCCTAGAGGAAACAGCAGATGTCAGTGGTTCAGCCGGAAGCAAAACTCTGACCTCCAGCTCAGGGGCAGAGCCTGGTCGCTGGGAGGCTTGGCTGCTCTGTCTACTGGAATGAGACAGAGAGGAACCTGCCCTGAACCCTTTCCCTGCTCACCTGTGACTGTGTCTGGTGCCTTCTAGGGCTCTGCTGCAGGAACAGCAACAGGTTATGGCCAGGCTGCCTTGACGCTGCCCAAGGGCTGAGAGTCTCACAGCCCTGCTGGCTCATCGTGGGGCCGAATAGATACCGCTTCTCTCCAGGGAGCCGAGGCCTTGCAGTGACACCTGCTGGGATCTTTGTTTGAAATAAATAATGTACGGGGAACATGGGTGGCGGTCCTCCAGTGAGTTATTTACGCCCAGTGCTGCCCCTGTCCTCTGGTTTCCAGGGAGCCCGGGCTCTCCTGGACAGTTGCCCCACGTCTCTGCGAATATGGTAGAATTCATCCCGCATCTCTGGGGGTGGGAGGGGGGTTACAGTGAAGAGACAGTTCAAGTGACACATGCTGTTTAACCACCTTCCATGGGGTTCCTAGAAAACTGTGACATCGGCAAAGTTTGTGTCCCTGCCCCGTCTTCCGTCTCTGTACACCATCAACACACCCCACTCTGTCTTTTTCTGGCTGCTCCTCGTATCTCCTTTCAGCCATTTTATCTTTAGATTCCATCTGCATACAATTTACTTCCCTGCAATAAGTCAAGGTAGACCTGAAGGGGTTGCTCCCAGGGACGGGATAGGCCTCCGGGGCACAAACGGTGATCTTGGGTGCTGGAGGTTCGGTGGGAAGGCAGAGTATTTTGTGTGAGAAGTCGGAGGTGGTGGGCAAGGTGGCAAGGTCTAAGTTCATTATCAATAGCAGCGAACCTTCCTGGGGGGTTATCACACGCCAAGTGGGCTCTAAGTGTTTTCTGCGCCCTCTAAGCCACCGAATCCTCCAACACCCCAGCAAGGAAGCCAATGTCACTACCCCTGCTTTACAGATCTGGAAACCGAGGGCTCAGACAGCTTAAGTCGCTTGCATGAAACGGCATGGTAATAGAGCAGGATTCAAACCCAGGCAGTCTGGTTCCTGAGCCTTACAGGTAACCGTGAAGCCAGTGTTTCTCAAACTCATCCAATTAAGGAATCACCTGAGGCTTTGGTTCAGGTGATTGGAACCCAGGTGGTTCCATCAGAAACTAGGATCGGATGGGTTTGGAAACCTACACATCCATTAGAGGCCCTTAGTGAATTACCTGCTGGTGGGTTTAGGAAATTCTGCAGCAGGCCGTTTGAAAGTGAGGTGCTGTCTTCTCGGCTGGGAGGAGTCAGGTGGTTGTAGGCTTTGCTGGGAGCAGAGCTGCTGGCAGGTGGCTTCCTGATGTCAGTGTTAGCTGGAACAGAGCCTGGACTTAGGAGCTTGGTCAAAATGAAGTTCCAGGTACAAGAGCTCAATTGGCAGACATGGATGGATTTGGGGAACAAATAGGGAGCCTAACAAGATAAAATGTAAGGAGGGGGTTCTCACCTGTACTAGAGTAGCAGCTGCTGGGGGGCTCCACACTAGCCATTAACACTGGGCAATATTGGCTGTAGAGCCGGACCTAGCCTGTAGGGGGGGGCGGTCTGGGGTGGGGGATCTGGTAGGTCCTTGCCAAATGGTTTCCTAATGGTGTTTCATGGAATTTTGATGGGAGGGAGGAGTAACAAGAAAGACTTCAGCTACTAAGAGCCCTTCAGCCAGGGGTGTCCCATTTTATCGTTGTAATATATTTGGATTCCATATAAGATTTCATCTGCAGAGGGGAAAATGTGAAAACAAGGGCCTTACAATATAAACAGTGGTCAGGATTCAGGTATTATCCCAGGGCTTTGCATTTAAAAGAATTGTCTAGATAGTGGTTAGTGTGGCCTCCAGGGAGAATGTTCTTAGCAAGGAATTGCAGGCCTGGAGACCCTGTGCATCAGAGATCCATTTAATGGGGGGCCCAGGTCCTGCCAGCCAAGAAGGATGCCCTGGGACTTAGCTGTGCCTGATCTTAGGTTGTCGGTGAGAGCTCAGAGGACTGTGTCAGTGCCCCGGGTACCTAGAAACCCTGCGGGTCAGGAGCATTACCATTACCATTTCCCCCTCTCCGGCCTCACTTTCTCCTGAATCTGATAGGGAGGCAGATTTCCTCTTGGTCAAGCTGAAGCTTTCCCTGCTAAAATGTCTCCTACAGAAGTCTGTGGCTACCTGGGAGCCTCAGGAAATGAGTCATTCTGGGTGGCAGCAATTTCCAAAGAGCTCAAGATTCATCCCTTTCATCGCACTTGCTGTTGATTATTACTATTTTTGAGAGAAATCATCATATATATTTCAGCTTCCATAACCACGTTACCATGAGCATAATTTAACTTGCACTGAGTGACTCTGGACTATTCTTAGGATTATCAGTGATGTGGCACCTTGATGTCCACAGTGTCCTTTCATTAAAGAACGCTGACTTTCATGCTTTTTTTGTGTGTGTGCTGTGTCTACAATTTCAGTTTTTCTGTCTCTTCCCTATTAGCGCTCCCTTCTCACTGCAGTCAGGGGACCTGCTTCTAATAGCGTCTCTCCTCTTTTCTACCTGCCCCCTCTATCACTTTTACTTTGCGTGATTCTAATCTGCTGTTGGTTTAGAAACCAGATAAATGATCTCGTTTCAATGGTGTAAGAAATGAAATGAACAAGCTCCCCGTGAGGGCCCGAGGGACACTCAGCCTGAAAGATGTACGTGGGCATCATGACATCAAATTCAGTTGTTCACTCAGATGCCTTTATTACTTGCTTCCTATTTAAGGTAGGCAGAGTAGTGCTGTTCTTTGGATTTTTAGATCTGAATAAAAGGTCTGAAGATAAATTTCCCGAGTTCTTCTCCACCTTCATGTGTTTGAGGATAAGTGAATCAGAGAAGTGCAGTGACTTAGACCAGTGGTCCTCAACCCTGGCTGAATTCTCAAATAATTTTCAAATATCAGGGCTCAGCCCCATCCCAGACTTATTAAGTCAGGATCATTGGAGGGGATGAGTCCCAAACATTGATGTTTTAAAAAATATTCTGCAGATTCTAATATGCAACCCAGATGGAGAACCACTGATTTAAATCCCTGCAAAAGCATCACACCAAAGACCTGTGTTCCTTTAAGACAGGGCTGCTCAGGAGAACCATGTGGAGGAGGTAGGAAGAGTTTGATGGCGCCTCTGCTGCCAGCTGCTTCTAATGAGCAGTCAGGGTTGAGAACCACACTGCTTTAAGATATTTTGCCTGCAATATTGCTCTTTATAAGTCTGTGTTTTCTGAAGGGCTCGGATATCTTTTTTTTTTAATGTATCAGCGTCTTTCTGGAGACAATGACAACCTTTGTCTTTAGATTAGCTTTACAAATCGAACACCCAAACGGTAGCATTTGCTCATGTTGGAGTGATAGGAAGGAAGGAAAGGAGAACTTTGATCAAACACCTGGGATGCCACAGATTTGTCTCTGATCTTGAGAGTGGAAATCCCAAGCGCAGCCATGAATTACAGATCTGGCAGGGCTCCCAAATCGTTCGTGGAAGGATCGGCTTTTGTGATGGCCGCCTGGACAGACGGCTGTGTGTCACTAGCTCTTCCGTGTTTTCTCACCTGCATGTATGTATTTGCAAAAATGCACACATCCATAAATGACAGCATCATCCTTCAGCTTTCAGATCAAATGTGCAGTTGAATGAGGGATGCCAAAGAGATAAATCAGTGCAACAAAATTCTCCAGTGTTGCATGAGAGCAGTGACTTAAACCGAGCTCTGGGGGAAGAATCATGAGAATCTGTGTCGAGGAGGCCAGAATGTGAGAAAACTTGCAGGATGCGCTGAGAAAAAAACACACACGTGTGTATTCCAATCTCACCGTTTTTGATTCTCAAATTCACTGTTAGGGCTTGTGATATATTTAGCCTTGTTATCAGAGCATAGAGCAGGTTTTCAAGGCTTGTAGGATGTATCTATTAAAATAACCTATGTGACTGAGCAGCTTCTCACTATAACATTGTTGTTCCACTGAAACACAATGAGAGGAAATGGGGCTCCAGGAAATGGCCGTTATATCAGGGGATCCAAAGCAGCACAGGGCCACTCCAGTATTTACACACATTCTGGCCATTGTGCTTGCAACCTTGGGTAACCCTCTACTTTTTTCTGCTCCTTTTTAATCTTCTGCAGACTTGGAAGGCTATCACTCTTAAGGAGGGATGTGCTAAGCTCTGGGCATTGGGAAAATTGATTTGTGAACACACTTTGTATCTCTTTCTCTGCCTTCCTTGGAAGATTTCAAGGTTGTTGATTTTCTAACCAAGCAAGCTGACAGTATAACTTTGTGGTCCTGATGGTGTGGTCATGGTGGTGGTTGGGGGATGGGGGTGGAGGATGGGTCACAGCCCCAGGAGACCTGTGGCCTGTACTTGATTCTAGACCTCTATAAAAGCATCTTGGCCTTCTGAGGGGGCCAGGTCCACCTCCCTCCCCTTTTGTCGTCTACAGCCAGCTCACTTTGGTGACAAGGGGAGTTTTACAAATTGGCTTGTGGAGGTGCCCATGACCTATATGGGCTTGGCGGGGAAAGGTCATGGTGGCCTACGCTCTCCTGGCCCCCAGCCCCCATTCCCACCTGATCAGCTCCTCTGTCCATTTTAGAGATTGGACTTTCTGATAAAGAGGATCCTGCTACTAAAAGACTGAAATCCACTACTTGGAGTAACTCACCCTAGAGATGGAAAAGACCCCAGGAGCTGTCAGCCTGGCTCTGAGGCTTCCAATGGGGGAAAGGCCACAGCCGAGCAGGTGGAGGAACTGGTCCAGAGCCCCTTGCCCAGCAGAGCCCATATAGCAGCCCCTCAGCCCAGTCCTGTACCCAAGAGGTCTTGCTTCCTTCTTTCAGGCACCCCTTTGTGCCAATTGGATCCACATACACTGTACTTTTTTTTTAACTTTTTATTTTATATTGGAGTATAGCCGATTAACAATGCTGTGATAGTTTCAGGTGCACAGCAAAGTGACTCAGCCGTACATAAACATGTATCCATTCTCCCCCAGACTCCCCTCCCATCCAGGCTGCCACATAGCATTGAGCAGAGTTCCCTACCATATAGCAGAGTGCTATACGGTAGGTCCTTGTTGGTTAGCCTGTTTAAATATAGTAGTGACACATACACTGTACTTTTATAATGCCCTAATTTGTTTCCATATCCTTTCTTTCTTTAATTTCTTTCTTGAAGAATGGAGTCAGTTCAGTAACCAAGTAGAACCCCAGTAAATACCTGCTGAATTGAATCCTGATCTCTCATTTGACTCCCCATCTTATGGGTAGCTTGACAAAGCAGTTGTACTTTCCTTAAAGACACAGCCTGGTCTTGATGGGGGGTTACTGTGCCCAGATCTGCCCTTGCTGATATTAAAGCAGTACTGAAGCTCAGATACTCACGGCCAGCTCCGACTCCAGCAGAGCATCATGGTTGACAGCATAGACTCTGCCACCGGCTGTGTGGCTGGGAATCCTGGCTCTAGTACAAGCCCACTGCGGGACCTGTCTGGATCTCGGTTTTCTCATCCATAAAATGAGGATAATGGTGCCTACCTTGTAGGGTGTTGTAAATGACCATGTGGGGTTCAGTTGACACAGAGGAAGGTCTCAATAAATCTTAAGTGTTATTGTCACTGGCACTTCCCATCACTATCCTAAACCCGAAGCTAGAGAAATAGCCCCTCCCACCTCTTCACCTCTATTCAGCTTATTCCTCCAGCTCTAAGACACCAGAGAGTGTGGGGGCTGAGTGTGGCTTGTGGCGCCAGACTGCCCAAGTTCATGTCCACTTCTACCACTCACTGACTGTGTGACCCGGGGCAATTTACTTCACCTCTCTGTGCCTAGGGTCTCTCACTTATAAAATGGGGTTATCCGCCAAGAATCCTATATTTGTTTTTAGGATCGAATGAGATAATGCTTATTAATGTATCCATCCATCTATCATAAGAACTGATAAATGGTAGGTGATATAGTCCATTTATTTACCTTCCCTTTTTCCAGAATAGATTTAAAAGAGGGCACAGAAGAGACACTCAGTAAACAAAATGTACCGGAAAACTCTTTTGACTGTGAGAGAGCTGTGAAGGATCCTTCCTATCTGTTGCATTTGGGTGAATGGGGAAGATGTACCGCTTTGAATCCCACTGGTTCTTGGTCTGTTTCGTGGGCTTCTGCTCTTCTTTCTCGCTTGTTCTCTTTCTTCTGCTGCTAGCCTGTGTTCTGTGTTTGGTTAGTTCTGGGGAAGGGAAGCAAGCTGAGAGAGGAGGAAGGAAGAAGAAATTGTATCTAGACTTCCCAAGCCTTGCTCTTTGGAAACCCTGAGAACGCTCAGGTGTTCTGTCTCTTGTTTCTCTGCCACAGAATTCCTGAGCAATAGCTTCGGGCTGTATTCCTCCAGCAGTGTGAGGTTTGTGTCAAAAAGCAACTTCTAAACGGCCTCCTCGCTTCCTGATTTTTCTCTCTAATGCTCTCGCTTTTACTTCTGAATAAGCATATGTTGGGTAGCTAGCCAGTGCCAGGTGTGGGGCCCTATTTCCACAACCCTGATCAACGCCAACCTCTGTGCTTTGGTTGAGGCCATCCGGAACCATCAGTAAAAGGAACAATTGTTTAAATTTCCCCACAGATAGAGTCGGCCTTCGGTATCTGCGGGTTCGGTGTCTGCGCGTTCCGCATCGCAGATTCAACCAACCGTCGATGAAAACATAGCACAAGATCTGTGGTTGGTTGAATCTGCGGATGCTGAACCCGTGGATGTGCAACCTGAGGATACAGAGGGCCGATTATGGGGTTTGAGCATGCGTGGATTTTGATATCCACTGGGCGAGGCGGGGGTTGGGTTCTGGAACCAATTCCCTGGCAGATACCGAGGGACTCCTGTAGGTTTAGGTCCAGGATCTGGGCTCAGCCAGAACCTGTGCAGGTGCCTGTGATGGATGAGGACAGGGTCTCACACCAACATGTGAACGGTCTTGCTAAACAGCCAGGTAAAAAGGGCGCTGAGTCATGACTGTGCAAACTGTTGGTTTTTTGCTTTTTTCAGATTGGTTGTGGTTATTGGCGCATAACAGAAGCTAACAGATTTAGATAAAACTCAGAGTAATCCCACAGCCCAGTGCCTGAATCCCAAAGAACATAAGATTCAGATGGTCACTGCAACATTGCCTCATTATCGAGGGGCAGCAGCTCTGGGACTCTGGCTGGAGACTCGGGGGCCGCAGATGTTTCAGCCTGTTGCAAATGGAATTGTTGAGCAGTCAGATGCAGAACGCTTCCTCGGGAGGGTGGCATCACTGATTTATGAATTATGGCCCTTTTAAACTCTCTGCTTGCCTTCTCAGATATCAACGTTTTAAAAAGTGATTTCTCATGTGGATCCTTTTCAAAAACACACAGGGCCCGAGATTAGCGCTTATGCCAGAATAAATGGAGTGGAGCTCTCCGGGCTGATGTTTCCTTTGAATAATGAATTATTCAGGGAGAGGTTTTTGTTTTTGAAAATGGCAAATGCATTGCCAGGCCAGACAGGAAAGGGTTCCACTCAGGGTTGTGTTTCTTCTTATCTTTTAGGGAAGGGTTAATCAGCCTGAATGAAACTAGAAGCTCATCTTCCCAGCTCCTGCCTTATTCTAGCACAGTCTCCGGTGCAAAACTTTCTGTGGTTCAAAGTGCCTGGGGAAGAAACTCGGTGTTGCTCTTGCTAGAAATCTTAGGAAGAGCGTGAGGAGCACTCAACAATGCCATCCCCGGGGGGGAGAAGTGTGACTGGTCTCTGATCGTTCACAGCTTTGTTCTTTTCCTTCTGAGGGTCTCTGACTTCCTGTCTTCCTTCCATAGTGCCAATTTTGGGTGGTTGAAGTGCCATCGTTCTCCGTTTCTAGTCATTTGCAATAGTAATCCTAACTAGAGCCACCGTGTACTGGCCACCTGCTATGTGCTTGGTCAGTGTGTTGGGTGGTACGGTGTCAGTCAATTCTCACGGAACCATGTGGCGGAGGGGCTGTTAGTGGCCCATTTCTTTTTTAGCAGAACCTCAAAGAAGTAGAAATTTCAAGATCACAGAGGCAATGAGAGCAGAACAATTCAGATCCAGTTTTTGTGGTTGGTTTGTTGTTGCTTTCCAAACTCTTTTCTTTATTCTCTGTGCCACCCACCCTTCCCTCGCTGCTGCCAGGTCGAGGGGCCAATTTCCACCTTCCTCAGGAGGTGAGGCCAGCCCCTCTTCCCCTCCTCCAGGTCCCACCCCACTGGGGTTTCCAGAGACTGCAGCACCCATGCTCATGAGCCAGCCAGGCACCCGGGCTCAGAGTTCCCGGTCCTGCTCCGGCAGGTGTGTCTGCCGCAGGGACCTGAGGTTGCACCTGGAGCTTCTACTCTTGAGACATCTTGTGGCACAGGTGCTTTCCGACCTCGGGCTTCTTAACTCTTGCCTTCCACGTCTTCCCCTTCTGTACACTCATACTCTCCCTTGAACCCTGAATGGTTGAACATTTTCAATTTACTCAGCCTGTGATCTGCTGCCTGGCTGCACCAGATTCCCTGCCTGGCCCGAAGATCATAGTCAGCTACTTCAAAACCATACCCCCTGGCTCCCTGGGCTCTGATTCCCTCCCTAGGGGCTTTCTGGCAATCGGCCGCTATGCTCTGAGCCCTTTCTCACTTCACTGTCTGCCAACCCCACCCAGGGGAGTAGGAGCCGTGCAGAGCTGGGCAGTGCCATTGGACTCCATGCATTTGTCCACTGCAGATTAATGCCTTTCTTTCTTTTTTTTTTTTTTTTTCAGGATCTCTACCGAGACGTGGCATTGCTTTAAAATTTTTTCTTATTACAAACAATTTCAGGCATTCAGGAAAGGTGAAAAGAATAGAAAAGGAAACACAGCTCATTTTCTCTAAGGAATTCTCGCATCCTCATCTCCCTTCACTCTAGCCTTACTTGCATTTCTTTGAATGCTGTAATGCTTCGTACCGCTGTGCCTTGCCCGTGCTGTTCCTTCAGTGTGGAATGCCCTTCCCTGTTCTACCTGCCTAACTCCAGCTAGTTCCCTGACAGCTCCTCCAGGATCCCCACCCCAACCCCTGCCTCAGCTTAGCTGTCCCTCTCCTATGTTCACAAAATGTCCAGGTGGAGTTAGTGTAATGTGCTTAGTAACCCAGACCAAGGAGCCAGGCTGCCTGGATTCAAATCCTAGCTTGCTTACTAGCTGGAACCTTGGGCAGTTACTTAATTCTGTATGCTTCAGTGTCCTTGTGTGTAAACAAGGTGATAATAATAATTTCTATTTCTTAGAGATGTAACGAGCATTCAATGTTACTGTATGTTATGCACTGAGAGCAATGCCTGGTACATAGTTAAGTGCCACATACATAAGGGTTGACTATTACTGATTTCTTATGATACCGTTTAGTATTTACCAAACTGCAATTATCAATAACCTTGAACCTGAAAAGAGGCACTGCCCTTAACTTGGGCAGTCTAATGCCGGGCAAGTCAACTTAACCTTTCTGACCTTAGCTTTTCCATCTGCTAAACGGGGTCGTCACTATAATATCGACTTCACTGGGTAGCTGGGGAGATGAAATGAGTAAATAGAGGTAAAGTGTTGAGAACAGTGCCTGGTGCGTCGTGATCAATAGGGTGAGCCATCGTTATTAGTTATGGGGCATTTCGCTCAGGCTCAGGTCAAGAATTGTAGAGCTGGAAAGGTCATGAGTTGTTTTTTTTTTTTTAAACTTTACAGATAAAGATAACAAAGTAGCTTTAATCATTCAAGGTCACATAGCTCTATTTGCTATTTATTTGAGATATTACAATGCAGGAGAGTATGTGCCCTAGGAGGGTCCAAGGTGTTTCAGAGAATGCAGACTTGAAAGGAGGGGAGAGAGGAGGGAGTGGAGTGTGTGATATTTTCACACTGCCTGTTACCTCCTCTGTGTAACAGGTCCAGCGGGTATTCTTAGCCTTATCGTCCACGTGGAGAAACTGCCCCCAAACCCACTCTAGCCGACGTCACACGGCTGGCCACTTGCGGAGTTCAAGATCTTGTCACCTTGCTCCTTTGGCCACGTTGCTCAGTCTTCTTTGAGCCAAACCCAGAGCAAAGACAGCTGGCTGGGTGGCTTGGATCCCCACGTCCTTACTGGAGTGATTCAGCTCTCCGTGACTGGCGGGACAGCGCATCCCAATGTGCCCTGGACAGTCCCGGTTTGCACCTGTGGACTGAGTAAAATGGTGCATAGCAGACCTATTGACTCTCACAAGTGTCCTTTCCAGAGCCTGGGGGCCACCTCTTATGCCGTATTTTGTAATCTTCTGGGAACAGGGCTGAAATCACTGTTCCCCTCAATTTATTCCCTGTGCAAACCAGTTGAGCCCACTAATGCTGTGGAAGGTGGCGGAGCCCCTCAGAGAGACTGAGCATTTGAACAGGCCCTGCACCCGGTCCTTTTGGAGGGTCTCACCTGCTAGGGCAGAGGACTATTGGAATGGACAGCTGAGACTCCGTACACTCAGGAAGGGCTACCTTGCACTTCATCATTTTGTTTTGTTCCAAGTCCCATCTTTTTGAACTGGGACTGCCTTGACACCTTTGGTGTTATGCTTTTAGGGTAAATGCTGCCGTGCTTTATCTCGGTAAAGGCCGAGGGGGTCTAGGCCTCCTCACGGGGTTCTGGTATTCAGCTGGATTTAGTTAGGAAGAGAATGCAAATTGCCAGTACAGCAAATTGCCGGGGCTTACTGAGCCCCTGGATTTGCCAAAAACCAGGGATGTAGCCTTGTTCCCATTTCCTCATCTTATATTCCTGTGAAGAATTCTCATGGATGCATAGTCTTATAAACCTGGGAACCAGCTCCTTGGTATCCTTGGAGAGGCCAAGTTTAATGAGGTTTCCAGGGCCACCTCTTTAAGTACTTTGTCCCAGCTGGATCTCAAGGAGCAACAGAGTCATTTGTGCAAATGAAGTGCACGGCTGAAACTATTGTTGCTTTGGAGTAGGCTAAATGAGATTGTAAAAGGCAGATGGGAAACATGAATAAAGAATTAAAGAATATGAAAGGGAAATTTACATTATGGAACATATAATACGAGCTAGGTTTTACCATGTCCATTTTATAGATGTGGAAACTGAGGCTCCTAGAAGTTAAGTCATCAAGCTAGTAAGTACAGAGCAGTGATTTGAGCTTGAAAGTCCACGCTCTTACCACGGAGACACACTGCTTCCTGCTTAGGCTCATATACGTGCTGCCCCCAACATTCATGGGATGTGGTGTAGGTGCTAACTGAACACCATGTAATTGAATATTGAAACAAATTAACTATTAAATATGTGCTAGCTTCCTAGCTTGCCAAATATATCTTCAGAATACCAAAATTTTAAAATGTGTAAAGCCAGCTCCGTTTTTCTTTCTCAAGATTGCTTTGGCTCTTCGGGGTCTTTTGTGTTTCCATACAAATTGTAAAATTTTTTTTTCTAATTCTGTGAAGAATGTCATTGGTAGTTTGATAGGGATTGCAATGAATCTGTGGATTGCTTGGGGTAGTAGAGTCATTTTCACAATATTGATTCTTCCAATCCAAGAACATGGTATATTTCTCCATCTGTTTATGTCATCTTTGATTTCTTTCATCAGTGTTTTATAGTTTTCTGAGCACAAGTCTTTTGCCTCCTTAGGTAGGTTTATTCCTAGGTGTTTTAGTCTTTTTGTTGCGATGGTAAATGGGAGTGTTTCCTTAATTTCTCTTTCTGATTTTTCATTAAAGACATAGACATAGAGAATGGGCTTGAGGACACAGGGTGGGGAGTGGGAAGCTGGGGCGAAGTGAGAGTGGCATAGACATATATACACTACCAATTGTAAAATAGACAGCTAGTGGGAAGCAGCCGCATAGCACAGGGAGATCAGCTCGGTGCTTTGTGACCACCTAGAGGGGTGGGATAGGGAGGGTGGGAGGGTGGGAGACTCAAGAGGGAGGAGATATGGGGATATATGTATGCATATAGCTGATTCCCCTTGTTGTACAACAGAAACTAACACAGGATTGTGAAGCAATTATACTCCAATAAAGATCTATTTAAAAAATGTGTAAAGCCAGAGTTTTATATGATTGAAAGTTATTAGCAAAATGTTAAGTTCAACTTGCACATTTGATGGGAATATTTGTCTCCCTAATTTTCATTGTTTTGATCAGTAGTTAAGTCTTGAATCTTTACTAAATCAAGAATCTGTAATATTCTGTTTCAAATTGTAGGTAGGCCATGCTCAACAGAAGTGTCTTTTCTTTCAGTGTTTGCAGTTTTAAAAAATGTAACATTTTCCTTCATTACTGATTTTCTATTCTTTTTTCTTTTCTGTTTTTTTCTTTTCTCTGAGCTCCGCTTTCTTTTCTGTTTCTATTGTGATCTCATATCCTCAGTGATCTAAAGAACTGCACAATAAATTATAATTATATTCAAGGTATAAAAATTGAATATATTTTTAATCAAATATATAAGTTGGAATAAATAAATATAAAAATTAAATTGTTTTCAAAAAGTTATTTTTCTTCTAAAATATTCAAAATTATCCATGAAATTAAAAGGCAAAAATATATAATTTAATGAATATTAAATTTTAATTAAAATTACTTAAAGCTAAAGTTTTAATTTAACTTGAAAAATAAATTAAATCTCATTAGATGTTCTTATAAAAATAAAACTATTCACAGCTTTAGGATTCTAATCCATTTACTTGTCAATATACAGAGTCAGTATCACTTTTCTCTTGCTATGTCTAGACCTAAGTCTACACACATTTAAGAGTAATGTGAATCGATATTGCAAAATGTTCCTCAGCTGCCATTGCAACCACCAATGCCACATGAATTCATGAGTATCTCTGGAACAAGGAATTGGGACGCAAAGAGAAGCAAGAAAGTGATTTTTAAAAAAAATTTATTTATTGTATTTATTTATCTTTGGCTGCGGTGGGTCTGTTGCTGCACATGGGCTTTCTCTTGTTGCAGCGAGCAGGGGCTTCTCTTCGCTGTGGTACACAGGCTTCTCTCACTGCGGTGGCTTCTCTTGTTGCGGAGCACAGGCTCTAGGCACGCGGGCTTCAGGAGCTGTGGCTCGCAGGCTCTGGAGCGCAGGCTCAGTAGTTGTGGCACACGGGCTTAGTTGCTCTGCGGCACGTGGGATCTTCCCGGACCAGGGCTCGAACCCATGTCCCCTGCATTGGCAGGAGGATTCTTAACCACTGCACCACCGGGGAAGCCCAAAAGTGATTTCTTGACACTGATGAAAAATATACTTGGTTATGCAAGACTCTGTTGCATTCATTCATGTGATATGAAAGGAAGACTTGTTCAGACTAATTAGTCTGCTGCTTCTCTTACTTAAGCATTTAGATCCCTCAAATCTCCCTACACTCCAAAGCCAGGTTGGTCTCCACTGTCTGAAGCAGCACCACACACACATCTTCCTGGCATTTGGATAGTTGTCTCTGGTTTTGAGGACCTGGGACAGGAAATGTGGGGAAACATGTCCCTGGGGCCTGAATTATGTTGACACGAGAGAGATGTTTAGGGTAACGTGTCGTGCTGGCTCTGTACTGTGCATTGGCTCCTTAGCAACAGAAACACCATGTGCTTTTTAATAAATTAAACATTTTTGTATGTTGTGATACGCATGGCTTTCTAAGCAGGGCCGGGCCAGGGCTGGGCCAGGGCTGTCCAGCACAGGCAGGATTGGGAGCTGGCATCGCATCTTCGGGCTGCAGCTGAGGGAGGTAAGCCCTTAGCATCTGGATATCTGGACTTCTCATCCACGAGGCGAGGAGAGCTGGAGTGGGGTACTGCCCCCCTGGTGGCCCTGGGGAGGGGGAGGACAGGTATGTGGGTAGTTCCCTCCAGGCTGGCCAAGCTGGCAGGGATTTCCTACCTGGTTCGCTTGGCTGTATAACATTGAGTAGATGAAAGTACAGTTGCAGGAGGTGGGGTGGGAGTGGGTGCGGAAGAGGCAAGCTGCCCCAGACTGGGTGACGTGTTACAGCAAACGCATGAAGCAGTTTTGTAAACTCTGCTCAGTCCAGTTACAGGCCGCTAGGTGAGGTGGGGTAGGGTGCCTTCAAGAGACAGGAAGGAACAGAACAGGCAAAGATGAGTACTATGGGATGTCAACTTTGAGAACACGGGGAACCCCGGCCTGAATCACATTGCCCAGGCAGGAGCCCTTCCCTAGAGCCCCACCCTAGGCTGGCCACTCCAGAGAGCAGTCAGGTCACCTGTGTCTTTGACCGTGATCTCAGGCCAGGCCTGGGGTGGCCAGACCCCCAGTGGACCTGCAGGCCCTGGCAGGTACTAAAGGAGGTTTTAATAGGCAGTTGGCTACAAGCTCTGGCAACAGGCACTGAGAACCCGGTCTCAGACTCGGGTTCAAGGGCAACCTCTGTTCCCCGGAAGGACTAAGGACTAGAGAAAAAGACAAGAGACAACCACGATTTGGCAGAAACGGCTGCTGGGCAGGGGTCAAGGCCATGCCTTAAGCCTCGCGTGGAGTTTTAACCTATGGAGCTCGAGGCAGGAGAACAAAATAAAACTCCCATCATTAAAACTGGGAAAGGAGGGTGGAACAGAACTAGTAAAGCTGGCTTCCCTCCTTCCTTCTACAAATATTCATGATTTGTCTCCTGTGCACAGCGCATTATGCTAGGCACTCACACACAAGTATGAATGAGCCAGGGTCCCAGCTCCTCCCCACCAGGTGATTCAAATCCACCCTAAGAGGTAGACAGAAGAGATCATGACAGTACATGGACACCAGTGCAGCCATAAAGGAAATAGATTGCTGACCTGTGTCAGAAAAGATTCCTCGGCAAGTTTCAGAGATGGATAAGAATTAGCCGGTAAAGGGATCTCAGGAAGAGAGAACAGCGCAAGCAAAAGCAGGAAGGTGAGTGACAACGCTGGAGTGTTCTGGGTATACCTGGTAGGGTGTACCAGGTTTGATGGAGGGTGGTTGGAGGTGAGGCTGGAGAAGGTCAGCTGCACCTGGGGGCCCGGCTTCCTAGGCTTGGGTGCCTCCTTGGTGGTCTCGGAGACCATGATGGAAGGATTTGAAGCTGAAGGGTCAGCATTTTTAGTGCCTCATTAGAGATTAGATTTTGAAATGAATTTATCAGGGATGCATTTAGAGAGGAGAAGACCAGAGAAGGGAACCAATTTGAGGGCTGTCTAGAATCCAGGCAAAAGGTGGCATGAACAGGACTGGGGCATGTTAATTGGAATGGAGGGGGCAGACTGTTGAAATATTTAGGAGAATCCACAGGGCTTAGTGATGAGTGTTAGGGGTGGTGGAGGGGAGATGAGGGGTACAGTTTGGGAGCTGGTGGAGAAGGGTCTGTGGAAGGCCTGGGGTGCACGGTGAGAGTGGAGGTTCTGGGGGAAAAGAAGTGAGGTCCCAGAGAGGATGTCCTTCCCTGATGTCTCCTGGTGGTCACCAGGCAAGCTGCCTTGCCCGAGAGAGGGAGGGAGGCCACTACGGATCTGAGGATGGTGCCCAGAACTGGTCAGGAAACCGAGTCAGGGTCCCAGCTATGCTGCATGTACCAGCCCTGGGACTGGGGCCAATCTTGCACCTCTCCCCCTTTCCTTTTTTGCAAAATGTGGATAATAATACCTACCGTCTAGGTTCAGGTTTAAAAGCATTACGGTGTTTCATTGAGTCTAAGATGCAGTTTTGTGCCTTTTAGCATCTGTGAATTCCAGATACATCTTACAAATGTCTGTTATACTTTAATTGGCAGCATTTTTTTCTTTCTTAATGATAGATAAAATAATGGTTTATCTTAAAAGTGATGAGATTTGAGATCTTAAAAGTGTCTGAGATTAGATGAACTGCTGTCATTAACGTGAGTGTTTCGAAAATCTCAACAGAGTAAGACTATTATAGGGCCCTTGACAGCCTACCTCCCACTGAAGATGAGGCTGTCTTCTGGCTTAATCTTCACAATGACAAACAAATTAAAATGGATTAAGGCACAATTCTAAACAAATGGAGTAAACCCTCCAGGAAAGCTGGAACACTTTAGAACGCTCCATTCAGTCCCCTTTCATGGCAGCGGATTTGATAGCTCTCTAAAAGCAGGAAGGTTTGTGAATACATAGGGGCTTTCCTTTTGTTCCTTCCATAAAGATCCAGTTTAGGGACTTCACTGGTGGCATAGTAGTTAAGAATCCTCCTGCCAAAGCAGGGGACACGGGTTTGATACCTGGTCCAGGAAGATCCCACATGCCTTGGAGCAACTAAGCCCGTGTGCCACAACTGCTGAAGCCCGCGCGCCTAGAGCCCGTGCTCCACAACAAGAGAATCCTCCACAATGAGAAGCCTGCGTACTGCAACGAAGAGTAGCCCCTGCTCACCGCAACTAGAGAAAGCCTGCAGGCAACAACGAAGACCCAACTCAACCAAAAATAAATAAATTTAAAAAAAATAAATTTATATATAAAAAAAAGATCCAGTTCAGTGGTTCTCAAACTTCAAGGTGAATTAAGATCCTTGGACACAGAAACATAAGCATAAACAATATACATACTCCATGGTATGGGTGATTTAAGACTTTCTAGGACAATTTTGACTATTACTTCAATTTGGTTAGTCCCTGACTTGAAAACACAACTGGCATCTGTATACGATGCAGTGTCACTGTTATCACCTGTTTATTGTGGAAGGCTCAACTGTTAGATGAACTATAGTCCAACTAGAGTGGAAGTCAACTAATTTTATGAAAGATATTACAAAATGCAGATACGTAGACAGAGATGCATATTTTTTAAAGTAAAAAGTAAAATGTGGCTTAAAAGTTGGAACCTAATTTTTAAACAATATGCCAAAGCTACTTTGATGAAAATTTCAAAATTTAAAATGTCAGAGAGTGGTGGATCTCTGAGAAATCATGTTAATCACCACTACACGTCCTGGAGCAAAAGGGGAGTGTTTAGAAGCAAGAGAACAAGATTTGGTGTTTGCCCAGGTGTTGGGATTGTACAAGATGATGTGGTCCCTTAGCTGTGACAATTTTGCATTGCAAAATAAGACAAGAACAAGAATGTTGGACAGTGCTTCGGGGTCTGTGGGGGGTTGTAGGAGCTGGTACTAACCCTGAAATCATCAAGTTTCAGTTTGTCTTCCCCACTGAGATTTCACCCCCTGGGCCGCGTCAGCTGCCTTCGGCCATGGGTTGCCATCAGAAGGTGGCCTGTGACTATGCTTTTCCCACTGGCGTTGTCATAGAGAGAAGGGTTCCCTAGAACCCCTTTGGCCCTGCTTGTCACATCTGACTTAAGAGAGTGGTCATTGGGAGGCTTTTAACTTTAAACCCTCTCTGCTTGCAGCAGTAAACTGGCCTTTAATATTTGTTGATGGCTTGGATTTGGACAGTCCTGGACTTGTCACCATCCCTAGCAGTTATGAGTGCTGGCTCAGCCACTGTGGGCTACACTGAATAAATGTTTGGTAAATTGTTTCTGAAATGTTTTAGTAACAGAGTGCTTCCCCCCCAAAATATTGTATACACTATAAATTTACTTTCAAACAATGTATTATGCTTTTTTGGAGGCTAGTCCCATAAAATAGTCTATCTAAACTTGCAGAGATTCTGCAGAGAGAATGTTATTTAAATGGGCAAAGCTAGAAGTCAGAATTCCCAGGTCCTCATCCTCACCCCATCCTGGGAGAAGGACCTTTGGTCACAAGTTTGAGCCTAGCGTCAGATTCACTGTCTCGCGGGAACCCATATCTCCTTTCCTGGACAGGGGGTCCTGGGGTGCTGTCTGTGCCGGAGTCATCTTTGTTTCTGCTGCCATAGCATTCAGTTCAATGTCTTGCCTGCCATGAGCGCTTAGAGTATGACCCACACGAGAGCTTTATGAAGGTGCAGCAAGGTACAGCAAGCTTAATGCAGTGTAGCTAAAGACGAGAGTTGTTAGGGAAAATAGTGGAGTGGGTCTCAACCCTGGCTAAGCGTCAGCATGATCTGGAGAAGCATTAAAACATACAGATGCCCAGGCCTCACCCCAGACCTACTGAACCGAATCTGGAGGAGAGGACCCGGGCGTGTAGTGTTCAGGTAGTTGCAGGTTATTCTAAGGGTCTTCCAGGGCTTTGTCCTGATTAGGAATAACTTGTCCTACTCTGAGTTGCTGAAGGCTGTGGGTAGGGGAAGGACCAAGCCCTGGGAAAACCTAAAGCTCTATGGGCTTTGGACTTGGCCAGCTCCTCGCGGAGACCAATGCTATGGGGTGGGGTGGCAGGTGCGGACATGGTTCCCCTTGGAAAGCAATTCAGCTCTCAGATTGAGAGAGAAAAGTTGGCTCTTCTGCCTCCTCCTCCACCCAGTGACTATGGGGACCCAGGGACTTAAGCCTCTGGCAGGAGACTCCACCATGTTGACGTCGGATGTCGGAAATCAGAGATTAGGGCAAGTGAGCACAGGAAGGCCGACCAGGAATCAAATTTGATTATTTCATAAGACGTCTCTATTTGTTTGCTTCTTTGGGAGATTTTGTATTAAGCCTTTAAATTCTCTGTTCATTTAACTTCATCAACTGTTTTTTGAGCACTTAGTGTATGTTCCCAGTTCTGCTGCCTAAATCCTTCTAGAATGAGGTTAGATATTTGGAAGCAAAGGAGAAGGGAATACAAAAGACAAGTCAAAGACCCAATAATTAGACTTTCCTTTTCAGATACAGTTCTGAGCATTAATTTGTCCAATCTTTCCCGTTGCGGAGCACAGGCTCCGGATGCACAGGCTCAGCGGCCATGGCTCACGGGCCCAGCTGCTCCGTGGCATGTGGGATCCTCCCAGACCGGGGCATGAACCCGTGTCCCCTGCATCGGCAGGCGGATTCTCAACCGCTGCGCCACCAGGGAAGCCCAATTTGTCCAATCTTTATAGGAACCCTATGAGTTAGACACTATTTTTATGATCCCTATTTTATAGATGAGAAAATGGAGGCACAGAGAGGGTAAGTAACTTGTCCAAGATCACACAGTTGGCTAGCCACATGGTTGTAAGTGCTTAACCACTATACTTAGGGCCTCTTAAGGAATTTAGAACCTGGTGAAGAGAAGTTACACAGTTAGGAATGAATCCTCCTTTCTTGGCTGCGTTCAGCGCTCATGCCCACTCACCCAGCCCACCGTGATGTGTTTACCTGCGCCTGCCCTTTCCTTGTCTGTCTCCCTGGACCATGACTTCTGGAGGACAGGACTAGGTCTTACAAGAACAGGCCTTGGCAATTAAAGATCCTCAAAGAACTTTCACTTACCGAGAGCTTGTGCTAAGTATTTGCATGCATTATCTCCTTGCTCCTATCACAGTTGTCCCGTGTCACACGGGGAAGAAATGACCTTTCGAGAAGCCAAGGAACTTGCCCAAGGTTGCACAGCCATCCAGCGTGTCCCTGCCCATGCCCTTGGGCTCCCATGTCCCACTCAGTCAGTGTTTGCTGAATTGAGCTCAAGGGCTTTTAGCAGCCCCAGGGGACAGGAGGAGGTGAGGCTGGGGCTCTCATCCCAGGCTTCAAGGGGAAAGTTCATACTCCATATGTATATCACTGAGAAAGTAGATTCTAGAAGGGTTTTGCTCTGGGAACCCCGGCCAGGTCATCAACCAAACGAGCTCACGTGTGTGAGAAAGCTTGTGGACTGAAGAGCACCCTGCACATACACGGCGTTATTATTCCACAACTGGCACGTCAGCAGCGCTGCCCCGCCGTACCCCTCCCTTTGCTCAAGCACGTCTATCTCTCCCTCAGCTCATGTTCATTTCCACCTCCTGCTGCACCTCTGTGAGCAGTGGATACAGGAGATATAGGCTGCCTGGAGCAGGACTCAGGAGATCCCATTGTCTTCTTTCACTGGATCCTCCATTCATTCATTTATTAAATTATGGTAAAATCCACATATTATAAAATTTACCATCTTGGACTTCCCTGGTGGCGCAGTGGTTAAGAATCCGCCCGCCAACGCAGGGGACGCAGGTTCGAGCCCTGGTCCGGGAAGATCCCACATGCCGTGGAGCAACTAAGCCCGTGTGCCACAACTACTGAGCCTGTGCTCTAGAGCCCGCGAGCCACAACTACTGAGCCCACGTGCCACAACTACTGAAGCCCGCGTGCCTAGAGCCCGTGCTCCGCCACAAGATAAGCCACCGCAATGAGGAGCCCGCGCACCTCAACGACAAAGAGTAGCCCCCGCTCGCCGCAACTAGAGAAAGCCCACGAGCAGCAAAGACCCAAAGCAGCCAAAAATAATTAAATAAAATTTAAAAAAAATTTACCATCTTAACCATTTTTAATCATACAGTTCAGTGGCATTAAGTACATTCACATTGCTGTGCACCCGTCACCACCATCATCTTCAGAATTCTTCCTTCTCCCCAGCTAAAACTCTGCACTCATTAAACACTGACTCCCATCCCCTCTCCCTCCAGCCCCTGGCAACCACCATTCTGCTTTCTGGCTCTATGACTTTGACTACTGTGGGTATCTCGTATAATTGGAATCACACCATATTTCTCCTTTTGTGACTGGCTTATTTGACGCAGATGACTTGATTCTGTCCCCTCCGTGGTTCTCAGGTTGAGTGAAGGTGAGGGAGGACCCGAGCTGGGTGAGGAGGAGAGAGTGCCAGGAGAGACCATGTGTGAGTCAGGGGCCTAAGGAAAGGGACTGAGGAAGCCCTGAAACCCCAAGGGCCTGTGCAGAGGGGTGAGGGCCTGACACTCAGAACTTCTGAGAGGCTGGTTTCCAAGTTGAGTCCCTGCGGACATTTTGCCCAGAGAGCCGCTGTAGACAGTTCTCACTGAGGTTGACAAGAAGGGGCTGAAAGAGCATCCAAGAGCTCTCCGCGTGTCTGGGTGGATGGAGCAGGACAGGCCACAGGGTGCAGGCCTGGCACAGGCTGGGGAGCAGGTAGACCTTGGTTTTGCATACTGGCTCTGTCTTTCCTCAGATGTGATTTTTTTTTTTTTTTTTTTGGCGTCGTGGCTTGTAGGATCTCAGTTCCACGACCAGGGATTGAAGCTGGGCCATGGCAGCGAAAGCCCGGAATCCTAACTGCTAGGTCACCAGGGAACTCCCATATTAGATATTGTGATCTTGAGCAAGCCACTTAACTGGTCTCAGCCTTGGTCTTTTCATCTGTAAAATGGGGATGATAATCCCGACCTTGCAATAATGTACATAAAGCGTGAAGTACTGTGTCCGGCATGTAGGCGTTCACAAATAGTTAACACTGGAATGATCCCAGCTGGGCTTCTCACACTCACTCGGCTTTTTTTTTTTTTTTTTTTTTTTTTTTGCGGTACGCGGGCCTCTCACTGTTGTGGGCTCTCCCGTTGCGGGGCACAGGCTCCGGACGCGCAGGCTCAGCGGCCGTGGCTCACGGGCCCAGCCGCTCTGCGGCACGTGGGATCTTCCCGGACCGGGGCACGAACCCGTGTCCCCCGCATCAGCAGGCGGACTCTCAACCACTGCGCCACCAGGGAAGCCCCCGGCATTTTTAAAGAAGGTGAACTCTTCACCTGGACAGTGTTTTCTGGTTTCTGCCGGTGACCCAGAATCATGACTGCTAATTTCTCTTTAAAGCAATGTGTTTCACACAGAAATGAAAAGTGGGAGTGTGGTAGAGGTGGTAGGTAGTGGTTGACGTCTAGTGATCCTATGTCTACAAAAACAGACAATAGCAAAGGGCAGAAAGCTATTCATAGAAATGGAAAAGAGCAGGATACAAATTAAACAAAGCACCACTCCCTTCCATCTCTCCCCGGGAGAAAGATCTCCCCGAGCTTGCAGCTGCTTAGCATTCATGGCCCTCTACTGTCTGGTGCAGTGGTTCTCACAGTGTGGTCCTCGGACCAGCAGCATTAGCATCAGCATCACCTGGGAACTTGTTAGAAATGGGAATTCTGAAGTTCCGCCCCAGACGTCCTGAATCAGAAACTCTGGGGGGTGGAGCCCAGCAAGCTGCGCTGGACCGCTGCTCCAGCCACGCCCCTCCCCCCAGCCCGCATTTCTGCTTTCTCTCGCCTGCTGTTTAACACAAACTCTCTGGTCCGGCCAGACTAGTCTCCCTTTTGAAAATACAAGGGACATTTCTACTCTCACTCCCTTGCTGCGCCACTCCCTGCACCTGGAATGTTCTTTCTTTTACTTAATTGGGACCTTATCTATCCTGCAATTCTGCCCTCAGAACTCAGCTCACCCAGAGTACTCTGAGTCACACCAGACTGTAGTGGTTGTTCCCTCTCTGAGGTCACAGATGTAACCCTTAGCACCCTACCTACTCACCTCGGCTTTTCTCGCCGGTTAACTTCTCTGGAGGTTGGTCTTGTCCCAAACTTGAGTTGTAGGTGGCTGGCTGGCAAGGAGTGAGCCTTCCAGTTCTTTCTTTCCCCTTCATCATTCAATGTGTGTTTTACCCTGGTGAACACCAGTGGTAGACACTCAAAATATACTTGATCAGTGACATTTGTAGGTTTAGAAGTTTGAGAAAAGGAACTGTAGAAAATTGTCAGGGGAATATACTGTTCCTGTCATCTTTGATGGTACATCGCGATAAATATTAACCAGCACAAGAAACTGTTATTCCCTGCACGCCCGGCTTTTCGTGTGATTAGAGGAAACTCAACACAACAGGTGTTGCTAGAGAGCTGATTAAACAATTATCACCCCTCCCTGACTTCCTGTTTGTGTATAGTCTAGAGAACGTCGAAGTCACCAATTCCGCCAGCCCTTCCTCTACCACTGAGCTAACTGCCAGGGAGCTGCCAGGACTGGAGCCCCCCGCTGCCCGGGGTTGGGGGTGGGCGCGAGGATTGTCTCCGCACCTGGCCCTGCTGAGCTGAAGATGCTCTCAAGGCTGCAGAGACTGTGTGTTGCTGAAAGAACTATATACTTTTAGGCCTGGGAATCATCTAGTCCAGTCTCAGCTGAGGAATCTGAGACCCAGTGAAGGAGAGCTAATTAGGAGCAGAGCTGAAAGGGATGATTCTTCCCTGATCCTAGCTTAGTGCTTTTTCTGCAACTGTACTCTGCATTGGCAGGTGTAGAACTATAGTTTGGGGTCTCTTTATATATCCTGCCCCCCTACCCACTGGCAGGCCAATATTTCTAAGTCATGTCTGTACCTGCCCCAGTCTACCCAGAATCTAGCACCGGTGGTACTTATCCATCCAGGTGACTTGTTTCCTCTGTGACCTTGTGGGTATGAGATTGTAAGTGAACTCATCGCAGGCCAGGACCTTGGTCTGGGTGCATCCTGGACTGATGGGAAGGGCTGAGACGCCCCCCACCCCCCATCCTGAAACTCTACAGGCCTTCACATAGGTCCCTATAGTTTTCTGATCTAAATCTTCTCAGGAATAAGATGGGGTCTAAATCAATAAGTTTGTGTTAGAACCTGGACATTTGAGAAACTTGTGCTGATTTGTTACCCTGTAGCAGGAATAGTAATTAAATGTCATTCATGACTCTTTTTGATACTAATGACCACTTAGAATGTGACCTGAAGAAGCATTTTGAGTAAGGGCTCTGGGGGAATTGATTAATGACATCTGCCAAGAACAGTCTAAAGGAGAATTTGCAGCTGCATAAAGATGAAATCGTGACATATTCTATTAGTAAAAATTTATCTTGGAAGTCATTTCACTGTTAGGTTTCACTCTAACAGAAAACTCCAAATAACAGTCACTTAAACAAGACAGACATGTGTTTTTCTTACACATAAAAGTCTAGATGAAGTCCAAGGTGGGTGGGGTGCTCCCAGGTCTCAGGCACCCGGGCTCCTTCTCTCTAGGGTGGTCTCAATCTTATTGTCCAAGATGGAACCATCTGTGTTCCAAGCAGCAGGATGGAGAAAAGGGTTATTGAAGGATAATGTTTTTAAAGGTAATATCATAGCTGTCATACAAATGTAAAAATAAACACATTGTAAAGATGTTATTTAACTCAATTAATGAGGGAACTAGTAAGATGTCATAGTTGGTTCAAAGGAGAGCTGAACACATACACATATATAGGCCACCAAGAATGCTGAAGTGAACTTAGATGCAAAATGGATCAATATTCACAGCGATATCAACTTCATCTCCACTGACATAATTTGCATTTTTATGAATGGGGCTCATTTGTATTATTGACAGTATTTGACCACTCACAGAGTTGTGAAGTAGCTCAAAGACAACCAAAGTCTGATATAATGCAGAAGTGGGCCCTAGACAGGACACCAGTAATTATTTTTGTTCATTTCACAATGTTTCCTGGCGAGATAAAGATGAAGCAAGTAAAGGGGGTACATTTGCTTTCTCTCAAGGGAAGTTCCTAAAAATTGCCACATATGCATTTGCTTACATCCATGGCCAGAGTTTAGTCACGTGACCATATCTAGTTGCAAGGGAGGTTGGGAAATGTGGCCTTTATAAAATTCTCTTGTATGGAAGAAGGGGAACCCCGATATGGGGGAGACCCAGCAGCCTCTGCCTCAGCCATTGTCTGTGGTTGTTGCGTCATTGTTCTTAATAGCAAACAGTTGGAAGCAACTAAAGGTCCATCAGATAATTTGTGGTACATCCATACAATGGAATATTATGTAGCCATTAAAAGGAGGGAGCTATATCAGTACAGATGTAAAGATCTCCAAGATAGACTGTTCAGTGAAAAAACACATACAGAAAAGTGTGCATAAGTCTACAATTTTAGTTGGAGAAAAAAATGTATGGATATGCTTGTAAATACTTAGATTCTCATTGAAAAGAATAAGAGAAGGGAGTAACAGTTTCTGGGTGACTGGGGACCAGAGAAAAAAGGGAATCTGACTTTTCATTATAATTGTTTTTTGGTACTTTCTGAACCTGAGCAATGTTCATGTATTATCTATTGTCAATAAAATAAAATAAAAGTCACCATCATGTATGGCTTGAAGGAAAATTGGAGTTGGTCTGAGGCTGGGAGGGGGTAAGGTTTCTAAATTGTTACCGTAGGTCCAAGTATGGAAAAGTATGGAAAGAAGTATGGAAAGAAGAGGGAGGCTTGGAGAAGAAGATGGGCCCTCGAATAAAAAGCCATGATAGGGAGTCTTTTCACTGCACACCATTTTGTGATTCTTGAATTTTGAACCACTTGGATTTAACATTATTTTAAAATGTTGATGCCATCTAAAAATATTGGAAAAAAAGTTTAAATCTTTTGACCCTCATCAGCACTAATTTAAATAAACTTTTGAAATTACGGTAGCTATTACAGGTATCTCCACACCTCTGCACATCCTCTCCTATTTATCTCTATCTTGATCTCTATCTCTATACCCATCTCCATCCATATCCATATATTCCTATCTGGGGGATTCCACTACAGAGCAAATCTCCTGTCAGTGTTTGCAGTCATCTCTTCCTAAGGTGGGAAGAAGAGTGAACCAAGAGATAGGAAGCCTGGGTTTTAGCCTTAGCCTCAGCCTCAACCCAGAAAAGCTGTGTGACTTTGGGTGACTCACGCCACCTCTCTGGGTAAAGGTTCCGCCTCATTAGAAGAGGCTTACACATACTTGGTCTACTTACGTTACAGGAACGTTCTCAGATTTGTGTTTGGGGGTGAGGTGATCTGTTGGCGCTTGTAAAAACTGTAAAGCATTGTTCAAGTGCAGAGGATTATTATTACCCACTGACAGAAGAAGCCACGGATCTTAGATCTCGGATAGGAAATTCAATCGTAGGCAGCAGAGAGGCTGTCTGAAACATGAAGCCGAAGAGTGAACTGAGGAACTGTCTGCCAGTAAAACTAGTATTTATGGAGCACTGGTGTGTGTCAGCCCTGTGTCAGGGACAGCAGGGGGTGGGGCAGTGGAGTGTGATGGTGAAGAGCGCCAACTCCAGGACTGCTGGCTCCCCTCCCACCTGCTGGGTGACCTCAGGCTGGTGACTTAGCCTCTCTGTGCCTCAGTGTCCTCTTCCGTACAATCGGGGTAATATTAGTGCCCACCACATAGGCTCATTCTGAGGATTAAATGAGCTAATAGATGTATGAAAACACATAACAAACATGCCTGGCACATGGTCAATGCTATGAAATGCTGTGCCTCAGCAGGTGATGGTCATGAAATGTGCTATTGATTTGTAAATTACCCAGCGCAGGGTCTGAAGCCCATGGGGTGGCCTCACGGTAAGTGTGGTGGTGGGAGTGAAGACACAGAAGTGTTAATAGCATTTTTCTCTGCTCTTGTGTGACTTACAATCTAGTGGAGGAAAGAGCCTGTGAAACAACGCACACTAGCAAAATAACAGTATAGCAGGTGAGTATTTTAGTGTCCAGCGGGCATATTAGAGTCATGAAGCTTTGTCAGGGTAACAAGGAGGGTTTACTTAACTCTCTTAAGGAGAGTTTTTACCTTGGTTGCACAAAACACGAAGGGCAATTAGAAGAAAATGGCTATTGGAAATTCCACTTCTGGGTTTCCTGGCCCCGCTCGCAGCCCAGGAATGAGCCTCGTTGGGGATGGAGTTAATAAGCTCTTGGCGTCTAGTTCCAGGCTGCAAAACTTCAGGGAATTTCTCATTATCTCATCCAGTGCGCTGATCACCAGCCAGGAGGCCACTGCACCTTCCCGAGGCATTTCTCTGCGGTCTTGGGCTGGGCTCGCAGGCCTGCCTCTGCCAGGGCCTTAGGGCTGACCGGTCACGGGTCATTTTTTAAAAGGGCCTAAAAGTGACCCCGGCTGCATGAGCAGGAAGGGGCTCTTGGGGTTAATGGCTAGAGGGGTTTGTATGGCGACTCTGGCCACGAAGCAGATGCAGGTGCTAATGAGGACAGGGTTTGTCCCTGTCCTCAGAGAGGAGGGGGGAGGGGCAGTTTTGTTCTTTCCTTCCCTGTGCCCAGCCCCCAGCAAAATGCATGTGGGACATGAAGGGACCTCAGGAGTCACCCCTGCCCTTTTACAGAGGAGAAAATTGGGGCTCAGGGAGGTGCGAAGAGGTCACCCAGAAACTTGGGCCGAAGCAGGCCCAGCGCTCTGGCGCTCAGAGTCCCAGTCTGGGCGGGGAGCGGGTGGGGAAGCAGGCAGAACAGGGTCCAGATTATGGCCAGTCAGGAGTTTTTTCCTCTGCACGTAGAAATAACCCTGTGGGGTGTGTGTCAGGAATCTTTGAGATGGTGTACTACATGCCCCAGAACGTCTGCATTCGTTCTCTACTGTTAGGGAGAGTTTAGCTGCATAAACTGAGCTTATGCATAAGCATAAGCATAAACTTAAGCATGAGCATCAGCTTATGCTTAGCTGCATAAACTCATAAACACAGCTGAGTTTAGCTGCATACCTGTGAAATCTAAACCTCCGAGAGCATGTACAGTAACTCAAAAATGAGTATAGTTTCTGTGAATCCAACACGAACCATTTCAATTGACACTTATCAGGGAACAGACCCCCCCATGGTAAGCGGAATAATCAGAAAAGACCCCTCCCGGCCCCCCACCCGCAGGAGATTAATTTGAGAAAAAAATGAGATGTGAGTGCAGGTTGGAGTGAGTAGAGGGTAACCACCCCCCAGCCATTGTGATGAGGCTTGTGGTGACCAGGAACCCGGGCGTAACTTTGCCACCAGGTTGAGAAGAATCTTGAAGTCAGAGCCGGAGACTGGAAATGGCAAACTGGTTGCGTCTGATCAGATTTAGCCCACCAGGAAGGATGCGGAGCCCGCAGACCTGAGTAACCCGGCGGTCCCTGTCCCCCTGCCCTGCAGCCAGGGACTGTCAGGTGACTTTGCAGAAGTGCTCCCTGCAAGGAAGCCGGCCTTTCCAGGGGACAGCTGGGGAGGTCAGAGCCCTGCCTCTGTCCAGATCTCCAGTTTCATTCCTGGCACCACTGCTGGGGTCCGGGCTCACTCCTCCTCCAGTGGGATTTTAGGAATCTTTCATGCTGCAAACAGGGAAGGCAAATAAAACTCATGGAGAAAATATGTAGCCGTATGTGCAAAAGGAGGGATGGATAGTTCCGCATCCCCACCAGTTTGAGAGGAAATGTGCAGCCCCAATTCTCCTGGGGTCCGGGCTGCTCGAGGGTGCAAGCCAAGCATCTCGATTCTTTCAGGCCTCAGGCACATTCAGGAGGGGCTTAGGCGCCAAGAATATTTGGTGTAGCAGAGTTGCTGAAATGTCCTAGCCCTGGACAGTGTCTTGCAGGGCACTCTACACTCTCTGGAGGGAGGAGTGGAGAGGAGGAGGGGGGAGGAAAGAGGAGGGAGAAGGCGGGAGGGAAGAAGTGGGAGGCAAAAGAGGGAGGAGAGTTTTCGTAGCACCTCAGCCACAAGCTGCACTTGTCCGGATGGCCCCTAAGGAGGAGAAGAGACCCAAGAAGGGGTGTGGGGACGCCCTCCCACGTCCCAGGCTGGGAGGCTGTGGCAATATGATTTTTCCACAAATGAACCTACAAGGGCACTGGGTTAGGTTCTAACTTCCTTTCGGCTCTAAAGCTCCATGCTCCTGGTTGGAAACGGCTCCAGTCCCACCCATTTAGAGCAGTGGATCACAGGTCTGTGTCTCCACCCTGCTTCATATAATCAAGCATCCCCCTCTTCCCCAGAGGAGAATTACCCAGTGGTATAATTTAGTTCCCAAGCGAGAACCTCATTACCTTTTAAGAAGGCACTAATCTCATAAGAGGATTATGCAGGAAATTTGATACTGAAGTCCTCACGTCCACCCCCACCTTCTCTTCTCTTCCGTGGTCAAGAATATGACTTTTTTTTTTTTTTTTTTTTTAACAATGTTCAACAAGAAATGTGTTTGGTAAAGTGATGGTTCTAGAACCAAAGGAAAGCAGTGTGTTCTTTGAGGTGTGACCATAGCAGGAGGGCTGTGATTCCAGGTGTTGTGAATCCTCTGCCCCAGAGCGCAGGTGGAGTCTTCCCAGACTCCCCAAGAGGTCCATCCTCTCCCTTAACCGAGTCTTACTGGATACTGTTCTTACTCTGCGTTTCATTGCCTCCTTTCAGCTTTCCAACCTTGGATGCTCTGTCATTTTCTTCCTGGGTTCCCTCCACTGGCCAAAGATCACATCCTGATCAGTCACTTCAGAGGGGAGGTGGCCTAAGTGAAAATCCCTCAGGCAATTGGAAGCAACCCAAAGTTCAGCCAGAGTCTCCAGCCCCTGTGCAGGGAGAGCATTTTATTGATAGACGATTCCAGCAAATATACCACTTTCTCTATTTTATTTATCAGAAAGAACTAGGCGATGTGGCTGAGGAGTGACATGGAGTTGGAGTGGGAAATAAGCCCTCCTGGTTGTTACTACTAGTAGAACTTGTGCCTCTGCTTCCTGTTAGATGATCTTGGGTAAATCATCCTCAAGTTTTGATTTCTCCTCTGAAAAATGGCAATGATGGTATCCGCCCCACCAATCCAGTGCCTGCGCTGGCATGATGGATGTGAACGCTTATAGTCCAAGTGAGATAAGAGTGTTAACATGAGCACCTCCATGAATCTGGCAATTAAGGCAAGACACATCCCAGGTGGAGATGGGTCTCTCATTTAACCATTTTCTCTCGGTCCGTGAGGAGTGCTGAAAAGACACATCTTGATTTATATTTGTATTTATTCATCTGCTTGCGTAGTATCACAACTACTGAAATTTCTACTACTGTCATCGCCTGGCACCGCGTAATACGGAGGTTTGCTGTGTGGCCTTCCCCGGTGAGTGTAGGATCTCAGGATTCTGCTTTCAAGGCCCCATTTACCTCTTCCCTGAGTCCCCAGACCGACTTGTGAATGGCGAAGGACAGTTTGTCCTTAACGACCAGGCTGAATGGAATTTGTGCTCTCTCCCCTGGACTGTGGTAAGGTTTAACGTTTTGAGGGGGCCCTCTGGACCTAGGAAGTCGTTCAGTGATTTGTCTTGGGGATGAGACCAGGTACACTTTGTCCAAGATGTAGAACACAGGTGGATAACTCAGGACTTCATTATCCCTTACACCTAGAGGCGTACTTGACTTTCTGTGTCAACTAGACAGAAGCAATGCAGCGCTGGCCAGACTCCAAACCTCTTGTGAAACTTCTGCCTTCTGTTTGTTTTGTTTTGTTTTCAATTAATCTTTCCTTATCCTTAGGTTCCTGCCATTTTATTATTATAATTATTTTTCAAGTGCCAGGACTTTGTTTTTGGCATGCTCTTGCTTTCTCTTCTGTCCTCGCATCCACATCCCTTCTCCTGTCCCTGGTCCCCTCCCCATGCTGTACTGCATAACCCCATCCCCATCCATCAGATGCCACTTCCCTGCCTTCTGGTTCCCCCCATGCCTCCTTGGTCTTCCTGTCAGCCTCCATTTCCTTTTCCCTAGTGTTAGAGGGTGAACTGGTCCAAGGTATGAACCAAGGGGTAAGTGTAATGCCCTTCAGAGTTGTTGCATTTCAAAGAGAATGTTTTGGAGAACGAAATAATGATACTACTTAGTGTTGATGAAAATGTAAGAATTTATTCATGCACTGCAGGCGGAAGTGTAATTTATGAACTCTTTCAGGAGGGCAATATGGCAAAAAATATCAAGGACTTTAAAAACATGCATTTCTCTTGACCCAGCAATTCCACTTCAAGGTAAGAATGATCATAGATAGGTATAAAGGGTGTTCTTTTTAGTGTTGCTTAGATTATTGAAAAGCTAGAAAATAAATATCCCAAACAGGAGTATGTTGTAGATACTCGGAATTAGTCAAGTTAAACAATTGATTAAAACTTGGCTCATTCATACTATGGAAGAGTGTGTAATCATGACAGTAGAAAACATAATGAATAAAATGCAAAGATTTTCAGGATATATTAAGTGGCAAAGTTTGCAGGTCATATCTAATGTTTGGTTTGGTGACTCAGTGGACTGTGCCTGGGTTTGAACCCAGGCTCTGCCACTTACAAGCTGTATGACCTTGGACATGTTTCTTAACTTCTCTGAGTTTCAGTTTCCTCATCTGTAAAATAAAGGATGCACAGTAACTACTCGGGGATTGTTGAGATGATTATATGACTAAAAACATGTAAAGTGGTTAATTCTGTACCTGGCACACAATAAGTATTCAATACATTAGCTATTATAATTAAGAAATCACTCATGTACACATATACATACACACACAAACAGCTATGAAAGGCTGGAAGGAATATATTGCAAATTATCTATGGGTAGTGAGATTATGGTAAATTTTTTTTCTGTTTTATTTCTCTTTTTTACAGTTAGTACTGTGAACTTTTTTTTTTTAACATCTTTATTTGAGTATAACTGTTTTACAGTGGTGTGTTAGTTTCTGCTTTACAACAAAGTGAATCAGTTATACATATACATATGTTCCCATATCTCTTCCCTCTTGTGTCACCCTCCCTCCCACCCTCCCTGTCCCACCCCTCTAGGTGTTCAGTACTGTGGACTTTTGTAATAACAGAACTACTAAAATCCTTAGGGGCATAGAAAGTGGGGAGAAAATGATTGTTCTGTAAGGAAATTACTCAAGTGACAGAATGCCTGCAGGGAGGGTGTGTGAGTCTCTGTGTGTGTGTGTTTTGGGTAGGAACATGCCCCAGGGGAGGGACAGGCCTCTCTCTGGCACTCCTCTGCACCACCAGCTGCAACATTATCCTTTCGAATAATCGCAGTAGCTAACTTCTTATTGGGGGTTGCAGGTTACATGCAATAGGGCTTTACAGTTTGCCAAGTACCAACTTTCAAATGTCTTTATCTTTTAAATTCCTCAAATAACCCTCAAACTCTGCTGATCCTGAGGCTTAACTGGGTTTAGTGGCCTGTCTGACACCACCCTTAAGAAAGGAGAAGCCAGGAATGGAGCCCTGCGTCTTAAGGCAAGGGCAGTGTTTGCTCTACTTGCCTGCAGAGAGCCGGGAAGAGCAGGGCCAGCTCCCCACCTGCTCTCAGGGTTCTGGGCAAGCAAGAGGCAGGGTTTCTTCATCCAGCTGTGTTAGGAATCAGGAGAGGCTCAGTCTCCTTGGAATTTCTCCTTGTTAACCCTGGAGTCCTGCAGAATTTAAATCAGTTTGGTCTTTCAAGTATGAAAGGAGAAAAGAAGGTCAGGCATTGATTCGGTGACTTTCTTCTTTTGGGTGCAGTAGGAATTTCACAATCATTTTGCATAAGCAGTGGGTCCATAAGGTAACCTTGATTATCTGTTACATAGAAATGGAGGTTCTGTTTTTATTTTTTGGCATTCATAGGACATGTTTTTGTTACATCAAAGTGGTCATTCCAAATATTTGGGATTGAAGGCGTAAACAGAAATCAATCCTGTGACTTGTAGATTTCTATCTCTTTGGCTTCAGAAGATGGATAATCTGGCTGCCCCACACCCACTTCTGGATTTGAACACTGACTTTCATCTGAGCCATAAGAATAACATTTACGAGATCAACACCCCAACGGAAGTTTTAGCAAAGAAAGAATAAACTACCCTGAGTCTCAGTCACCATAACAGATGTTTTGCTCAGGAAGGACAGAACTGATGGGCAGGTCTCAGAAACTATGTTATTAAATGAGGACATCTAAAGGGTTCATCTTACACTTCGGGGTTCAACCCTTTACCCTGATTTCATCCTCATTTTTTTTCCTCCGTCTGCCTTATCTCCTTCCCAAGCCGGCTCTGGGAGCCCACAGTTTGAATTCGGAAGAACAAAAGACTCAAGGAGCCTGTGGCTTTGGTGGAGACTGACCACTGCAGTTTTAAGATGAGGAGGCGGAGACCTGTTTTTGATCTTTTTAATGCCTTGCTTTCTCCTCTGCCCTGCTTCAGCACTCACCACACATGTTTCCAAAACTCTTACAATGATAAAAACCTGGATAAGCATTATTGAATTTGCCACCAAGTTGATCCAGTAGCTCACAAGAAATCTGGGGTGTTGGCTGAGGAGAGGAAGCAAGTGAGATTAGTTCACTATGATGGTTTGAATGCTTGAATGGATATTTAATGTTTGAGATCCAGGAGGTGAAAAAAGGAGGTAGAAGAAAAACCAATTTGGAATGTAGTCTCCAGTGACGGGAAGATCTGTGTCGAGGGTGAGGCATTTGCTTTTGTGCCTAAATAAAGCAAAGGAGAGGAATTAATAATAATAACCACAATGATGCTGATGACGATAATAATAAATATTTACTCTGTCAGGCATAGTTTCTATGCATTTTATATAAATTAACAACAACACTATGAGGTAGGTAATGTTGTTATCCCCAGCCTGCAGATTGAGAATGAGGAATAATTGACTTGCCCAAGGTCACACTGCTATTAAATGGAGCTGGTGCCCAGGAAGTCTGTCTCCCAAGTCCACTTCCTGCACCATGTGCTATGGCTTTACTTCTTAAGAACTCATCTGGCTCAGAATGCTCCCTTTCCTCTGTGTGTGTTGGGGGGGAGGGGCGGGGGGGTGGTCAGGGAGAACACCACTCTTGTGAGTCCAGATCTAGAGTTGATCCAAGGGGACACACTGTCAGTTACAGCCATGGAGCTGAGTGGCCATTCTGTGCCTCCAAGCCTGGGGTTTCAGGGATGATTCTCTTCTTCCAGCTCGTTCTCTGCCAGGCTGGCTGGTTGTCAGCATGTGGTTTATCCTGTTCCTGGACTGGGGATGAGTGTCCAGGTGATGGAAAGGCAGCACACATAGTGCAGATGGGATGTGGGAGGTTGGAGGATGGAGGTTAGTCCTGGATGACACCGTATAGCAAGGTGCTTTGTGAAATTGCTCTCCACAGAGGCTCGAGAGTCACCAGCGAAAGCTTTGAAACCCATGTTGGTGAGCTGGGGAGTGTGGAATATAAAGCAAGTCCTAATTCATTTTTCCTTTAAAGCTTCAGACCTAGCTCTCTGAGTAAATGAAGAACAATGGTAAGACTGCAGAGAAGCAACGACACAAGGAACTAATTGCATCAAGATGGGTGTGGGCTGTGTCTTTGCACAGCCCACTGCCTTTGTAATGTATGGATCTGGGGTGGCTGCTTCTTTGAAAAGTAATAGGGAGTTTAATGGGGGTTGGAAGTGATCACTGGTCTGGGGAATGCAGATGGAGGTTGGATGAAGCACTTTTACAGGACTGAGATGAGCTCAGCAGCAAAATAAAGGAGGATGTTTTTAGGGGGTTGGACCCAAGGAGTGAATCTTCAATGGGATTTTCTAGCTGAATGTAATGGAAACGTCACGGAGTCCCAGTTTTTCTGAGTGTTACATCATTTAACAAACAAGGGTTTACTGAGCACTTTTCAGCAGCGTTCCATGTGCTCCCAGTAGGGAGAGGGGACTCTCCAGGGATGAGCTGCAAGGATATAGGAGAGGACCTGCCTTTGAGGGACCCCAGTGTTGAGAGGGGAAGCAGATTCAGGTGGAGATAGCCCTGAAAGTTTAGGTAGATTTTATTTGGGCTTTTGGTGAGGGGTGGTTTGGAAGGGACAAAGTGTGCTGAGGAAGGGAGGGTGGGACGCGAAAGGCCTGGTACAGTAGGAGAGCAGTATGGCTGAAACATAGCGGGTGGGAGAAAGAGCTGGAAATCCCAGTTGGGGCCCAGTTTTAAAGGATGTTAAATGCCAGCAAGAGAAGTTGTGACTTGTGGCAGTAGGAATTACAGAGTTGAAGATTTTAACTTTGTTATTTGGAAGTGAGTTTCCTAGGGGGCCTTTTATCCCTAAGTCTTGATTCAGAACCCAAAGGCCATTGAAGTTTTCAGACTGATAGCTTCATTCTCCTCATTTGTTGCGTTCTTGATTATTCTGAACATTCTGGTTTATGCATGATTGTGGCAGACCTCTTCCCTGCCCCTGTGGGAATTTACAGTTGTGGCAATTAAAGCTCCGAGAGATTATCCCGGGTCATGTGAACCTTAGTGGCAGAGGCCAGGGTGAGAAACTTGGCCTTTGGGATCTTCTCCCCCATGGCAAGGAACTGAAATCCTATGAGGTCTAGCTCCCTCCCCTACAGAGAGCTCGATTAGGCCTGGTGACAGATCACCTTACACAAGACTGCAGCATAGAGCCAGCGTCTCTGAGCCTCAAGGGTTGGGGGAGCCAAGCTCAGGGTAGGGTAACGGGGGAGCCTCTGGTTCAGGACTTCTAAGGCTAGTCTGGGATAATTCACCCCTTCAAGCTCCCCGTCTCCTCCAACCCATACCCTGTGGTCACCTCATAGGCTGTAGTAGACACACTACCTTTTTGTGCTATTTAGAAACTGGTTGATATATGGAAAGGAGGTGTAGCATTTAAAAATTATTGTTTGTGTCTAGAGTCACTTTACTCAACATCGAACACCTAGAAGTTGGAGGAATTATCTCTCCTAAGTTACAGATGCTAAAGGAAAAGATGGAGCATCACAGCCTGGAGTGGGATCAAGCAGCAAATAAATGTTTATTGAAGAGCTCCTTTGTGGGCTGCTCTACTGGGTCCTAGAAGCTGAGGGATAGGGGTGGGGGTTAGGGAAGAAGAACTACAGGGCAAAGGTGATGCCCCTGAAAAAGTACCTTTGGGGACTGGTAATATAGGTGAGAACAACCTAAACCTAACAACCTAAATGATGCTCCATGCCAAAGGAGTGGCTCAGAAGGGTGCAGGAAGAGGCTGGAGGAGGCAGGCTGGGTCCCACGAAGGAACGCATTGGAGCCCAGGGTAAGGCACGTGTTGGGGGGCTCGGGCAGGATGGTGGCTACGTGAGCCTGGCTGCAGCACCAGGCGTCTGCGGTGGCAAATAAGGAATAAGAGGAACACGGCACAGTGTAGAGGAAGCAGGCTGCCATGTTGAGGAACTGAAAGTCATCCTATGGGCAGAGAGAAGTTTTGGTGAAAGAGGCATCATTACGATGACTGTATTGTACATCAGTGGGTTGGGTTTCCAGAAGGGTGGATCAGTGCTGAGAATAAGGAAGATCTAGGAGCTACTGGGTGGATTCTGTTCAATATAAGGACTGGCACCAGGGGTGAGCATGGAACAAAAGTGTAGGCACAGAAGCTTATGAAGAAAGTTTCGGGGCTCAGTGACTGATGAGATAGGAGGGGCAGAGTGTGGGAGGACCTGGAGACGGCTCCAAGTGAAGGGCCTGGGAGAACGGGCTGCAAAATGTTCGGGCGCTTGTCCAGCTCTCTCTCTTTCCCAGCTCTTTGTATATATTGTCTCAGAGGTTATTGTGTTAACTCAGCATATAACAGTTATTGTGTATATCAAATATGTGTGTATACAAAGGCACAGGGAGACAGGAAAGCTTATGTTGCTGTCATCTCCAGAGGGGAGAAGAGTAATTTTGTAGTCTGGGGAAGGCCCACGGCATTTTAAGAGCAGCTGGTTTCCAGAGGATGAAACTTGAGGCAACCCTGGAGAGAAGCGCTGTGGCTCTTGGGAAAAATGAGAAGGCAGCCCAGATCGTGTGCACCCACGAGTGGCCCCAGTAGATAAGGTTGTAAGCGGGTGTAAGCCTGCTGGAGCTCCCCCCTCCTGCCTGCACAGTCGGGTTGTCTGTGGATGAGTTTGTTGTTGGAAGTGGAGGATAACCGCTAGGGATCCCCAACTCTGCATGGCTGCTTTCTTCCTTTTTTCCTGGGGATGGATGCCCTGTATGGACTCTCAGCAGTAGAGAGCTTTATGCCACTGGGCTTTGTACCTTCAACCTGGTTAACTCAGGTGGCTTGGCCATTGAGGTGCTGGTACGGGTGCAGCTGGGGCTACTGTGGGTAAGAGATACAAATCGATGTCATTCACTGAACGGGTTGCATAATTAGGGGTTAAATCTTTCTCATAAGACTGACTTTTCTCTTTCGATTAGGAGTGTTTGCTTTATAACCTTCTCTCTCAGTGAGGAGAGTTGCTTCTTTTAATTTTGGCAATGATTCCCTTATGCAAAACATAAACTCGTGTTAATAATTAACCTTATCCCCTCTAAGAGGTCCTATGATTGATAGTTCAATGGCCCAAACAAAATGTAACACCAGGTAGGTGAAGTTCCTCTTGAGTCTTCTGATTGGGTCCCGGCAGTCACTTCCCTGTAACTGACGCCTGTTCTCCCCACCCCACCCCAGTTGCCCAGGTGCCATGCCGGGCCTGGGGAGATGAAAACCAATGGGAAACTGTCCCAGAAGAGCCCAGACTCCCGCTGAGGTGTCTCCCCGTTGTCAAGCCCAGTGCTCCAGGTGACTTGGCAAAGAGTGAGGTGAGCTCCATTAGGGCTCTGAGCATTGCAATGAATTCCCAGGACGGTGATTCTTAAGGCTTGAGAAGCTGGTGGGACAGCTACTTCCTTCCCACTGCCTTAAGCAACACCCCTGGGACTGACAGGTTTGTCAGCAGTAACTTTGATCCTCTGCTCTCTCCGGATGAAACGAAGTTGGAATTTGTTGGAAAATATTTCACACCAAATGGCTGAGCTATTGAAATCACTTTCTCAGGAAGGCTCTGGCAAGATTTGGGTCCCTTAAGTTAGGAAACCTGTGATTCGCCCTTCGGTTTGTGAATTAAAGACTCAGAGTAACTTGACTTGCGAGAAGCAAGTGGTGGATTTTCTCATATTTGACTAATTGGGTACTAGGGTCTATGTTACACTCCAAGAGATTTACCCACAGTGACAGGGTCGTCGGGGGAGGGGTAGCAAGGCAGCCATGAGTGGGCCCTGGCGGCACCTCCCCACACACCCCGCCATGTCCCAGATGCTTGGTTTGAAGCTCCCTGCAGGCTTCCGAGGGGAGTGTCTTCCATCCGTCTGTGACAGAGAACTTCAGGTTTTCCATCCCTTCCTCTGGCTGCATTTTGCTTATTTCCCAGGTTGTCCTCCGAGCCCAGTTCCACCTCCGAGGGCTCGCCGGCAGCCGCAGAGGCATCTGAGATGTGTGTGCTCTGGGCAGCTGTTTCTGTTCCTGTGCTGGTGGAGTTTTTGTACGGTAGATACCAGCCAGAGGGTCACAGCCCCGGGGGTACATGAGGGCAGGCTGTCTGGCTCGGCTGACATGGCCCAAGCTTTGCACTCCCAGGGCATATGCCCATCGGATTGCTGGCTTTCCCTGGGCGCCGCCGGGAGGTTGGCAGGCTTACTTCATACTCTGGAGGCTACCACAGCCTCCATCCCGGCAGAAGGCTGACTTTGCACACTGGCTCGCTACCAGGGCACAGCCTAGTGTGGTCATAGGGAAGCTTACTGGGTTTAGTGGTGGTGAGGTAATCTCCAGGCAATCAAAGCAAATCAGGGATAATTTGCAGGCTTCAGCAGGACAGTCACATTGTTAACACAATTAGTTCCATTAATCTTTCCTAATCATCTAAGGTAAACAGATGGCTTTTGAAGTCAGGGAAAACATCTCTATGAAGAAAGGAAAGGATGAAGTGATGAACTCCTTTTTTCTTCAAAGCACTTATCATTGTGAATCCTGACAAAAAAAAAACAGCCACTGCCTACTGTGTGTGCATGAGAGGATCAGGGAAAGGACTTGGGGAGTCTCTTCAGAGGGGCATGAGAAGGGCCAGATGGACAGCTGTGGCTTGGGTTTATTCATCCCATGTCCCCCGTGGGGCATTGGCTTAGACTGGTTGCAACAGGAGGTGGGAAAGGCCAGGGTTACATGAGGTACCCTGCTCCCCAGTTAAGGTCTTTAAGAAAGGCTAAGATGAGCTGTGGGACGTCAGTCCAGTTGGGGTATAGAAGTTGTCCACTTTCTCCCTCCCTTCCTCTTTCCCTCTTTTCTTCCCTTCTCCTTCTCCTCTACCTCTTCTTTATCTCTTATTATGGAAAATTTCAAACACCTACAGAAGTACACTGAGTAGAATGATGGATTCCTGTGTATCTACCACCTAGTTTCAACAGAGATCAAAGACCAGTTTTCCAGTTGATGATATTTCATTATCACCACCCTCTGCCTCTCTGGAGATTTTTCTTATTCATTGTATGTTGCTCATCTGTTTACGAATGATGGGGCTCCCGGAATTTCTGGTAGAGATTTCTTGTCTCTTCTTTTTTTTCTTCCTTAGAGGTTGAATGGGCCAACAATTTAGGTTGATATGGAGGTTTTCTGATCCTAGGAATCTGCATCCAGGGCAGGAGAAGTGGATGAGGGAGGTTGGTTCGTGGGGCCTGGGAAGACAGCAGAACCTGGGTCCATTTGGTGGGCTAGAAGGATTGATGAGTGAAATATCTTTTCATTTTTAATTTGAACTGTTGACAAGGCCACTTATCTGCAGCCAAGCCACCCACCGTGGAGCACATTTATCCACAGGAATGAACATAGGAATAATAGCTTCCATAAGAGCAGCTAACTTAGCCTCACCTTTACCTGGCTGAGGTCCTAAATCCTCTCAACCGTTTCCTGTGTCTTGCCTTAGAACACACAACGGATCCTCTATGGGAATCTTGTGCCTCTGTAGTCTTAAGAGGGCACCTTGGACGGGGGTTCAGGCACCCAGCCTCTTGCTCCATTGTTTTCTTGCAACGGGCCTGGGACTTGGGGTGCCCCACCGCAGCCCCCCTGCCACTACATCCTGACTGAATTTAGAGTTAGTGTGTTTAATGGTGGGGGGAGGGATACTCAATCTGTTAGAGCAACAGCAGCAGACAGGCTTCCCAGAAACAGGAAATGCCTTTATGCTAACTTAAAGCATTATTTCAGTTTTGCTACAGTTTTTTTTTTCTCACCACACAAACCCCACCTTGCAACAGATACAGCCAGTTAGTTCAGTGGTGCATGAAGTCAGCGTCACATCGGGCTTAACAAAAACGACTGTGTGTGTGTTGCGGGGGGCGGGTAGAGAGGTTTTCTGCCTCCTCTTTTGAAGACATAGAGAAAGCTAAAAAACCAAGGCTTTTATCATCCCCAAGTCTGGGATGAGTGTGCATGTTTGGTGGTGGTGGTTTTGGGGGGAGGAAGGTGGGAAGTCAAAGCAGACTCCACCCAGGGCGGTCGAGGTTGGACCTCTGTATCGAGGTCTTTCTGACATCTGGGCAGGTCCCTCTCGTCTTCCCAGTCTCTATGTGTCCTCCTGGCTCAAACTACAGATCCACATCCCTTATCCCCAAACCCCCAAGGCCAGATTTATTTAGAAATTCAGACGTTTTTGTATTCTTGAACAGCGCTCCCCAACCTTTTTGGCACCAGGGACCAGTTTCGTGGAAGACAATTTTTCCGCAGACCGGGGCCGGCCGGTGGTGGTTCAGGCATTGATGGGGGCGATGGAGGGCGATGGGGAGCAGCAGATGAAGCTTTGCTCGCTCCCCTGCCTCCCACCTCCTGCTGTGCGGCCCAGTTCCTAACAGGCTCCGGACAGGTAGTGGTCCGTGGCCCAGGGGTTGGGGACCCCTGTTCTAGAAGGTTATTCTGTATATTGTTGAATACATAATAACTCCAGCAGATTCTGGGGCAGTCCTTTCTGAGGAAACAAATTAATATTTCTATAACCCAATTGCATGACTATTTACACTAAGTGGAATAAATGGAGACAATAAATAGCCATGTGTCAGCTTGGGTCAGGGTTTGTGGCCAAAGGATTTTGACCCAAACTTCAAAAAAAGTCCAGGTTTTAGAGCATTTTGGATGTCAGTGTTGTGGGTCAGGGGTTTCGGATCTCTACTGTCTCTCTGCTAGTGACTTCCGAATTCAGATCTTAAGCTTGGACCTTTCCCCTGCCCTTGGCTGTCTCAGAGTTGTCTCCAACCGTACCTGTTCAAACCCTGCTCTGGGTACCCCACTCCCGCCCTACCCCCCTCCCAGTCCTCTCCTACTCGGCCAAGGACAGCTTCATGTTTTGCTCAAGCTCCAAATCTCCACGCTAGCCTCGAGCCCTCTCTTTATCTTATACACTGCGTCCAATCCACTGGCAATCCTTTCGGCTCCACATTCAAAATATATTCCGAAACTGACCACTTCCCATCACCTCCATTATCCCATTCCTTCCTAGCCACCATTATCTCCCCTGGATAATTATGATAGCCTCCAACTCTCATCTGGATTATCACGATAGCCTCGTAAGTGGCCTTCCTGCTTCCTCACTTGTCCCTAAAATGTATTCTCCACACAGTAGCCCGACTGATCCTGTCAAAGTGTAAGTCACAGCACGTCACTCCTATGCTCAAACTCACCTCTGGCTTCCCATCTCGCTCAGCGCCAAAGCCCAGTCCTTACCATGTTCTACCTCTGTGACCTTGTCACCAGTGACCTCCCTCACTCTGCTCCTGTCACTCCATCTCCTACCCTGGCAAAGGTCAAGTCCTCTCCCACCTCCCAGCCTTTGCACTTGACCTTCCCTCTGCTCCTGGTATCCTCCCAGAAATCCACAGGCCTGACTCCTTTTTTTTTTTTTGTGATACGTGGGCCTCTCACCATTGTGGCCTCTCCCTTTGCGGGGCACAGGCTCCGGACGCACAGGCCCAGCAGCCATGGCTCACGGGCTTATCTGCTCCGTGGCATGTGGGATCCTCCCAGACCGGGGCACGAACCCACGTCCCCTGCATCGGCAGGCAGACTCACAACCACTGCGCCACCAGGGAAGCCCAGGCCTGACTCCTTGAGTATCAAGAAGGCTTTCCTTGATGATCTTAGATAAATGAACCCTCAGTCACCAAACCCAAACTTTGAAATTTGCCTTTTGACAAACAAGACATGAAATACTCTAAAGGGAAACCAACAAAAGGTTCAACATGTTGGAAAAGATCTATTAACTAAAACTGGTTCCAGTTACATCTACTCTGGGCAATGAACAGAGCATTGACTATTCTAAGGATAGACTTGAAAAATTTAAACTTTATTTTCCTCTGATGCCTCTGAAAGGCCAAGGACTTTTTTCGGTGCTTTCTTCTATTTATTTCAAGCCCTGACTTCGTTAATTAATGATTATAGATAGCCCTAAACTATCCTCACAAAGTAGATGGAATTCATAGAATCCCTCCCATATGGTCTATATATAACATGACATACTTGTGATATGTCTTTTCTGTGCTTGTCCAAAATATATGGAAATCTGATGTCCACAGGAGAAAGCCACAAATTTAGAACTATTCTGACATTCAGAGCTTGGACAATTTTCTGATCCCCTTTGCTATGTGCTTCAGGAAATATCTTCCCTTCCAGTTCAGCTATTGGTGGGGTTTCAGCACATGTAAATCTGATTTGTGAGTCCAGATGCATTAGCCTGTTCATTTTACAATGCCTGCAACTTCATAAAGGTGTAGAAACCAAGCAGAGAATTATAAGGAGAGTTGCCCATTTTCAGAGAATAGGTGGTCCCTGCTTTCATATATTATTTGTACCTGAAAACCTATATATTCATTTATCTATAGGAAAAACCCAGTTGAACATTCACACATGCTCATTAGGTTACATGTTAAGGTAGGCTTTATCCCAGAAAGCTGGAAATTATGTCAGACTTTTTATTTATATCTTTACTATTTTGATACAAAATCTAAAAGTTTTAAAAATTTAATGTTTTCCTTCAAAATTCAACAGTCAACTGATGAACATCTAATTGAGGGTAAGATTTTGCTGATGTTGACCTGCCTAATAAATTCCATTTTCCTCTATACTACATGTTTGAGAACTATGCTTGGTTTTCTTAGAACCAGTATTTTAAATTTTTTATAAATTAAAAAAATTATACGTTTTATAGGACACTGAGGACAAATGGGAGAATATATTCCAAAGAACTCCTGTAAAACAAAGATGGTGACACTGCAAGGCTAGGTGATAGCACAGTATAGTTATGTCATAGCAGAAATGTTTGCTCATTACCTGATTGACAAAGTCTATGTTGTTATGGAAGTTTATCACATACAAGGTAGTTTAAAGGTTAACCGTGTATAAGGTATAAAAATGTGGGCCACACCACCCCACAAAAATTGAGGAAGAGCATCGTACAGAGAAGGAGATTTGATCAAAGCAAAGGATTTTTAAATGAGTGTGTTCTATCTGGTTGAGCTATTGAAGCTTCTCTTAAGATGTTCTAACTGTATTCAATTGAGGAATATGCCTGGCTACTAACCTCTCATAACTGGTGATTAGTATTGAGTAGTGCTGTGAACCATTTGACCAGAAAGTTACACTTTTAAAGAAGTAAGTAAATTTAACATAACTCGTCCCATTTTTAACTTGCACCTTAAAGAATTCTGCTGTGAAAATCAGGACAACTGAGTCAGCTATGGTTAATTTACTGAGATGCCTGAGTGGGTTGCTTGACCTCACTGTGCTTCAGTTTCCTTACCTGTAAATGAGGGGACTGAGACACATAATGTACTTCAAACAACAAGTTTATTGTCTGATTTTTTTAATCACAAAAGTTATAATAGAAAGTAGAAGATTTAAAAGATAGTTTAGAAAAACTATGGATATGCACAAAGAAAAAAATCACATTATTTTACTCTCCTGTAGATAACTGTTTTTTTCCTTTGTATATGTACCTACTTACACACATTTTATTTTTTAAAAATTGGATCATAGTATATATATTCCTTTATAATCTCATTTTCCTCCACTTTTAATACCATATTTTGAATATCTTTCCATGTCATTAAATATAATTCTGCAAGATTTTTTTTGTGATGGCATGGTATCTAATGATTTGAATATGCTACAATTTATTTAAATAGTTTGCTATTATTGGACAATTAGTTTCTAATTTTACATGCTTCAAAATGTTGTAATAATGATCTCTGTATTTAAATCTTTTTGCACATGTGTGACTTGGGATAAATTCCCAGAAATGGAATTGCTAGGTCAAAGGATTTTTGTTATATAATGCCAAACCACCCTACAAATTTTGTGCCAATTTATACTTCATTAGCAGTGTGTAAGGGGGCCTATTTCTCCTCCACTCTCACCAGCCCTGGATAATATCATTTAAGATGATGCGTTTTGGGAATTTTCATTCAAGGTGGTCTAGGAGCAAATATGTTTATTGCTTTGCCTACTCAAGATCCCATTTAGATAACAGAAATGGAAAAAGGTGGGGGAGGGATACAATTTTATAACTAGTAAGTGAGAAGAAGGATGCCATCATTAAGCTAGTTCAGTGAATTTCTGGAAAAAGAAAGGAGAGGGCAGGGTGGAAACTACAGAGCAGGATAGAAGTACAAAGGAGCCACAGCCCAAAACACGTGCGGGGGGTTACCGGAGTCTAGCCTAGAGCCAGCTGTTCTGCAGGACCCTTAAGGAGCTCTGGGCATGGAAACTGTAGTCACCCCAGAGGCAGGAGTGAGATGTGCAGCTGAAAGCAAGTGACTATTTGAAAGTCTGTATGTGGCATGTGTAGTGAGTATACTCACTACTCTCACTGCTGAAGGACCTGGAGCCAGATCCTGACCCCCAGGATCAGAAATTGGAAAGTTCTTTTAAAAAGCAATGGAATAATGGTTTGGGGAGAGCTATCATAGATGGTGGGGACCCCTGCTATCATGGCCAGCTCCCACTCTGTAACCCTGTGTTCACAGAAATAGGTTGTGTCCATAAAACAAAAAAAGAAAATGATGCTATGAGGAGAAAGAAGTTGCAGAAAATAGGAAGGTGCTTCTGGAATCTTAACATACTATTGTCAGAAATAAAAGTTCAGTGGAAGGGTTGTAAGATATAGTCAAAGAAATCTAGAATATGGACTAAAAGGAGAAAAGAGATGGAAATATATATAACAAATAGTAAGAGACATAGGGATTAATTCTACTGGTCCAATAGCCAAATAATGGGAGTTTCATACAGAAAATGAAGAGGCCAATAGCAAAGGACAAATTAGAATAGTATCTCCCACAAATTCAGTGAATCAAAGGAACAAGTACAACTAATCAAAAAAAGATACCCTGAGACATATCATGTTGGAATTTCAGAATACTGAGGATAAAAAAGATGCTAAAACTTCTAGAGAGTGAAAACAAAACAAAGTCACATACTAAACAACAGTAACCAGGCTGACATCAGAGTCCATAGGCAATATTGATGTTAGAAGAAAGTTCTGATAGGTAATGATTTTTTTTTTAACCTAGAATTCTATATCCAGCCAAACTATCAATCACGTGTGAGGACAAGCATGCAAGGTCTTAGAAAGCTAGCTTTCTATTCACTCTGAATCAATATTTCAATCAGAATGTACTTTATTGGCAAAAACAAGGGAATAACCCAGAACAGGGAAGATGATGGATTCCAGAAACAGTGACTGTTTCCAGCAGAGCAGTGAAAATAAGTCGCAGTACTACAGCTGTGCAGGAGACCAGAGAGTAGTCAGCCCAGATTAGGGAAAAGTGGACAGTGAGGGTCTCCAGAAGGACAGACCCTGAGAGAAGGGGACCCAGGGGAAACTTGAGGATCTGAGAAAGGCAATTGGTAGAGTGAAAAAAAGGAAAAAAAAAAAAAAGAATCCATTCGAATTTGATGCTAGGTATATTTTCCATTGAGTGGTAGATGAGTTGTCACATTGGATCTGTGGAAAAGAAAGTATATGTGATATCATTTACAAAGTTATAATATTAAATAAACACTATTAATTCATCTTCAGATTTTGGAACCAGCATATACACAAAGCATGGAACTCAACTACAATTAGAAAAAAATGTCAGTTTTGTCAATGTTGATAGTCTAACAGTAAAAATGCAGAGGATGGGGAGGGCGGGAAGCACTCATGTCCTCCAGTTAGAATGTGTAGGGTCAACGGATATTGTCTATAGTTGATGGAACAAGAAATTGACATTTAGATTGCTTTTTTTTTTTTTTTTTGCAGTTGTCAAGAAGAATAGAGAAGGAACTGAGAATTGCAATGTGTAATTATTTTGTGAAGGGAGGAAAGTGGAGTGAGGTGGTGAGTGAACTAAATCCTCATCTCTCATAGCAGCAGGGCAAGAGTGAATGTCTAAAATAAGAAATCAGGAAATTGAGGTATAAACATTTTATTTAGGGACATGGCAGTGATGACCAGAAAGACCCAAATAGAAGTTATTAAAATTGGCTCCCTCTGGGGAGTATAGGGCAAGAGACTGCTGCCTCTCATTGTAAGTTTTGATTTTTTAAAACTGAACACATCATGATACTTAATTTTATTTATTTATTTATTTATTTATTATTTTTTTTTTTATTATTTTTTATTTTTTTTTGCGGTATGCGGGCCTCTCACTGTTGTGGCCTCTCCCGTTGCGGGGCACAGGCTCCGGACGCACAGGCCTAGCGGTCATGGCTCACGGGCTTAGTTGCTCCGCGGCATGTGGGATCTTCCCGGACCAGGGCACGAACCCGTGTCTCCTGCATCGGCAGGCGGATTCTCAACCACTGCGCCACCAGGGAAGCCCCCTTAATTTTATTTATATATTAATAAACAAATAACACAAGTATACATAGCCCCAAAGAAACTTTGGCTAAATTGTTAGGCAAAAGAAGAAAATTCTTACCCTTGTTTAAATTTGTATTTCTTTGCTTATTTGAACCAAGTGATTTCAAAGTTGCTTATGACTGTTAGCTTTCATGCTTCTGTGATTTTTATAAAACTCTTCCTCATTGGACGTGTTTCCAACTATACGGTGCAAAGCAGTGGCAAATAGGACTCGCTATACAGAAAATCCCAATACAGTAATATTTCCAAGAGGCCATTTACTCCCTGAAGCTGGGCGTCCTACCCTGTGTTTGTGTCTCATAGTCTGAGCCTCCCAGCTGTTTTGCTGTGGGATTGGTGTTCCTTCAACTATGAGCTCCAGGAGGACAATGAAAAAGCTTTACTTTCATTGTTCTTGTGTCCAAGAAGTGACTCCACCATCACGCACACAGCATGGGCTCCTTGAACAGCTCACGACGTGTTCTTTCCTCAGGATCTCCTTGAGTCCAAGCCCTTGGCTGGGTCCAAGGGAACCGGAGCATCGGGTTGGGAATCAGAGAGCCCTGCCTTAATTCAGGCTGCTCTTCTTCAAGCTGTGAGAATGTGGGCAAGCCACTCAAATCCATGAGCCTCAGTTCTCTCATTCCTGAAATGGTTCAGATAAGGATATGGCCTCCCTCACTCAGATAACACATGTAAAGTGCTCAATAAAGGGTGTTTATTAGAGTTGTGATTATTATTATGAATAAAGGAGTCTCCATGAGGAGCTCAAAGTGCTGAATGCCAATTATAACGTCTTAGGTTTTGAAGGGAGTCAGGAACTGAATGTCTTTGTGAGCAGCTGTTGGTGAAAGGTCCTGCTAGGTTGTGATATAACAGAGACAGAAAAGTTCCTGGTCTGGAGATAATTTTTCTGGTTGCACAATCTTGAGCTCCCGACTGAGCTCGGCTCTGTTCCACGTGGATCCATTCAGTTCCATTTGGAGTCTCTACTGAATCCCTGCCACGTGCCCAGCTGTGGATCAAGAACTGTGGAAACCTCTCCACCCCCACCAAGGGACACGTGGCTCTTCCCGAGAGGGGCTCACAGTCTAGGCGGGAAATAACACTAATGACTTGACAGCTGACATTTAGAGGATGCTAGCCGTGTGCTAGGCATGGCTCCAAGTGCTTCACCCTCTCATTTGATCCTCCCAACATTCTGAAGCAGGTGCCACTGACATTCTCAATGTGTAGATGAGGAAATCGAAGCAAGGGCCACACAGCTTGTGACAGGCAGAGCTGGGGTTTGGACCCAGGTACATTAGCTTCAGAGCCTTGACTCTCAATCGCCGCAGCTGGCTTAGTGTAAAAAATAGAAAACGTGGACTAAAACACATGGATAAAGGGGCACCCAGTGAGAGAGGACACTGCGAAGCAAAATGCAAAGTGCGCATGGGTAGTGGGTATTTTTCACTTCAGAACATTGAGGGTAAGTGGCTACATTTCCTGCTGTTTGCACTCAGCATCTCCTCGTGGGAGTCAGTGGGAGTACAGCCACGTACTGCCATTTCCCTGAAAGAAGAGAGGAAAACGAAAACGACACCATGACCAGGCAATGCTTCGTAAGCCCTTGCACACTGTAGACATTAGGTTTGGCACTTTGGGATGTTTTCTCAGCTCAGAAAAGCATCTGCGTACACAGACTTATTTGTTTTTAGCCACCTCTGTCATCAGAGGGAGCCAGCTCTCTGGGTCTGTTCTGAGCCTGTTGAAAAGAGGAAGCAGGTACTAGCTTGAGTTTACTCCATTTGTGGCCTGTGGGGAGCTGGGATCTGTAAGGTAGGCATCTGGTCCAGCCAACGGGACTTTCACATGGAGATGATGGCTGCTGCTCCGTTGGTGTCTGGGACCTGGGTAACCGGGGAATGGACCAGCAACATGTCAGCCAATTTTGAGGGGCGTTTCTTTAAGAAGTGTCTGGGAACCGAAGCAAGCTGCTTTCTGGGGGACTGGGTTAGAAATAGGTAGTGAAAAAAGGTGTTGACAAATATTGTGACAAGTTCACTCAAGGACATGATTTTAAAAATCAAATGGTTCAAAAGAACATAGAGTGAAGAATAATACCCTTTTCCTGATTTCTCGTCCCTCGATCCTCTGGTTTCCACCTCTTGAGGCAACCCCTGTTTCCTGTTTTTGTTTTTATTTTTGCGGTACGCAGGCCTCTCACTGTTGCGGCCTCTCCCGATGTGGAGCACAGGCCCCGGACGCGCAGGCTCAGCGGCCATGGCTCACGGGCCCAGCCGCTCCGCGGCATGTGGGATCCTCCCAGACTCGGGCACGAACCCACGTCCCCTACATTGGCAGGCGGACTCTCAACCACTGCACCACCAGGGAAGCCCCCTGTTTCCAGTTGATTAAGACTCCTTCTAGAGATAATCTATGCCAAACAAGTGTGACAGTGTGTGTGTGTGTGTGTGTGTGTGTCTGTGTCTGTGTGTCTGTGTGTGTTTACCCACATGTACACCCATTTTATTCACATGATAGCTTAGCATAATAAACACATTACACCATACTTTTTTCCCACTTAATATATCCCAGAGATAGTTTCATATAAGTCAGTACATTTAGATCTTTTAATTCTTTTTTTAGGGCTTGCATAGTGATCTACCAAACGGTGTCCCATAATTTATTTAAGCTGTCTCCTATTCATGGATATTTAGGTCCTTGAGGTTGTTAAAAGCCATTCTAGAGCATTTGGCCTAATTTTTTGTTTTGTTTTGTATATGAGGAAATTGAGATCCACACACATAAAGACTGGTTTAAATAATTCAGCAGGGAACCTACATTTTGGATGTGTTTTTCTTGCTATTACCATATTTTGATCACAGAAGACAAGAGAAGGTGGGTTTGAGCGTGTTTTGCACACGTGGGTGGGTGTGTGAATGTGTGCCTACACAGGTAGGTGTACATTATGTTGGGTGACAGATGTGTTCTTGAAAAGCTCTGAATGAACCCTTTTATTTTTAAAAATGGAACATGAAATCTTAAATGCCCTGAGGGTGGGAAGATGATTTGTTATTTAAAGGAAAGTTGTAGAGCAATCCTTATGTGAAATGATGACTTCTTTTTTTCCCTCTTTCAAAAGCGACTTTATTGAGGTATAATTTACATGCAAAAAAAAAGAATGCATCCATTTTAAGTGTGTGGCTTGATTCAGTTTAACAAACATATACATTCATGTCACCACCACCCAATCAACATATAGAAGACTTTCATCTTCCCCAAAAGTCCTTCTGTGCCTGTTTTCTTCTTTACTGAGTATATACTTTACTATTGTAAAATACAATACTCAAAATCATTCAATCATCCCCTGTGCCTCTTTGAATCCAGTTCCCATGTTCACCTCCAGGAGATCACCGATACACTTTTTGTCACGATAGATTAGTTTTGCCTGTGCTGAAACATTATGTAAGTGGAATCGTAATCTTTTGCGTTTGGCTTCTTTCCCATAGCGTTCGTTGTGTTGCATGTACCAGGAGTTCACTCTTTATTGCTGAGTAAAAGCCTGTCATATGGATACAGCATGGTTTGCTTATTCATTTATCTGTTCTTGGACATTTGGGTTGTTTTCAGTATTTGGCTGTTATGAATGAAGCTGCTGGGAACACTTCTGTACAAGTTGATGGCTTCCCAAGTAAATCATCTCCATAATTCAGTTGTGCAGGTCCAGTTTAAAATCGGCCCATTCATCCATTGAGCCAACATGTATAAATATGTATTCAGTCCCTTCCGTGTGCTGGACAGACAGGGTTCTGCCCTTCAGGGATGTATGCGAAAGCCCACATAAAGTCTTCGCACTACCATGGTAGGCATATGAGAAAGGAGCAATCCTCCTCTCCTCTTATGTTATGAAAGGAAGTGCTATTCGAAGCCTGTGAACCGAGTGGAACTCTTAAAATATTTAATTACATGTGCACCCTCTGCTTTTTTTTTTTTTTTTTTTTGCGGTATGCGGGCCTCTCACTGCTGTGGCCTCTCCCGCTGCGGGGCACAGGCTCCGGACGCGCAGGCCTAGCGGCCATGGCTCACGGGCTTAGTTGCTCCGCGGCATGTGGGATCTTCCCGGACCAGGGCACGAACCCGTGTCCCCTGCATCGGCAGGCGGACTCTCAACCACTGCGCCACCAGGGAAGCCCCTGCACCCTCTGCTTTTTAACCAGCCAGTGCACTCTACCAGTAGATCTAGTAGCAAACTCCTCAAATGAAGAGTCTTTAGTTTAATTGGCGGCTAGCTCCAAAGTCACCACCCAGCAGCTGCTCAAGAGCTGCCTATCATAGTGCCTGCACGTTTTGTGCTTTCCAAAAGCAGCAGCTGGGAGGACGCCTGCTGCTTGAAGATCTCCTGCTCTGTCTGGCGTGCCTCTTCCATGCCAGGCACCTCTGGGGACAGTACGTGCCTGAGGGGCCTCCAGGGGAGGGGAAAATAGCCAGCAATACAGGGGGTGCAGACCTCGGGAAGCGGGTCCTCTGCCTTGGGAAAGAAGCCCTGAGTCTTCTCCCTTCTTCTCCTTCCCACCTCCTGCTCCCTCACTCCCCACCCTCCTCCAGGAAAAAAAAAAAGAAACAGCCTATTATCTAGGGCTTAATTGGTGCAACATGGACAGTGCAGCCTCTTTTCCTCCTTCTCCTCCTTTCTGGAGTCATCCTTTTCTGACTGCCCCCCCCCCACACTCCTTTTTGCTTCTTTCTAGGACCTGGTGCCTGACACCAGAGGGAAAAGGAAGTGAAGCTCAAATTGGGTCTGTGTGACCCCTGTGGGCTGTTCTGAGGAGAGGTTTGCATAGAGGTCTCCAGTGAAAGTTGAGCTTATGGTTAGGAGGAAGCTTGACTATGAATTTCTTGCCTCCTTTGTCTCAGACTCGTTTACCCCCAAACACAGGCACACAGACACCTGTGGGTCACAGTGACACACAGTGGTGACAGTTAAGCGGGCTGCATGGCTGGGGTGCTGGTCCAGTGGTCAGGGTTCTTGCTGGACAGGTGTGGTGTGCTGGGAGGAGTATAAGACTCAGAGTCAGGAGCTGAGGGTGCAAGTTATGACTCTGCCACTTCCCTCTGGCTGTTCAGCTCCGGAGGACTTGTCCTCAGAGACTACCGCGTGAACGGTGCCTCTGCGGTTGTGCATGCTCTCACTAGCCCTGCTTATCTTCCTTAACCTCAGTTTTCCCGTACATACAATGTTGCTAATAATACTTGTTACCTTACAGGTTAATTGTGAGGAATCAGTGAAATAATGCTTGTGAAGGACTTTGTGAAGGCTCAGGCACCACCCAAAAAAGTGCCTGTGTGTCTTTTTGCTTTTCAGAGATGGCTTTTTCCTGGTTTCTGTGGTCTGGGCTCTTTCCCCATTGCTTTGTACCTAACTCGCAGGAATGGAGCTCTTGTTTATGCCCAGACCTTCCCCAAGGGCTCTGGGGCGGGGTGGGAAGGGGTGGGCAAGGTGTTCAACGCGTTGCTCTGACTTAAACCGGCCTGGCTGGGGAGCCAGTCAGTTGCACCTGAGAAGGAGAATGAACCCACGGAGGACAGCCAGAGGCTTCGAGTTATGAGAACCCTGAGACCTGGTTGTCAGAGAAGGCTTTGTGGGGCTTGAGATGGGAGCTCCCGGGCTGGGCGGGGCTTGAGGTGGGAGCTCTGTCAGAGTCACCTCTCCGGTGTGCTCCAGGCAGCAGCGCTGCGTGGGAATCCAGCTGAAAGCTCTCTGTACCCCAGTTTTTCTATCTGAAAAGTAGGGAATATGTATTGCTGGCCTCCCAGGAGATTAGATGAACTAATGCAGGTGAAATCTCAATACAGTGTCCCAGGCCTAGTAGGTGCTCAGACAATACGTGGTCTACCTCAGCTTCTCCTTCTCTCATAATCACCTCATGACCCTCTGATGACCAGGGCTATAGCCTTTTTTCCCACTGGCTTTCCTCCAGGGCTGGGTGAGAAATTCTTACCTGAGTTCTACATCTGATATTCACAGCGCTGTAAAATCATCAGATGTCCTGAAATAATATGTAATAACATCAATTTGGGGCAAGAAAATGCTTTTTGGGGGGTGGGAAGTTTCATAGAGTGGGAAGAACATCACATGGGATTAAGTAACAGACTCGAAGACTTGGCTTTTTAATAACAGTAGCAGCGACAATTACCAAGTGTTCTGTGCCAGGCACCACGCTATGCACTGTATGGATTTTCACATTTTACACTGTGACACCCCCAGTGTCACAGGACCTGTTATTAGCTCCATTTCACTGAGGAGCAATCTGAGTCTTAGAGAAGATAGTTGCTTGCTTCAGGCCAGAGAGCCAGTAAGTTCACTGTTAACCACCATATACTGAGTAACTCATAAGTGCCAAGTGCTTTGCGTGTGTGTCTCATGGAATTGTTACAATAACCTGTTTCACAGATGAAGAGACAGAGGTTGAAGTTCAGGGAGAATAAGTAACTGCCCGACCTGTAGGTGACAAAACTGGGATTCAGTCCTGGTGTGACTCCAAAGGCTGTGTTTGTCTCCCCCATGGTTCTACTGCCTTGCTTCTGGCCTCAGCTGCAGGTTGAAAGAGAATCATAGTCAAAAACAGAGACAGTATCTGGGAAAGTGCATCAAATAAAGGTATGAGGTTCAAGGAGACTTGATAAATGGGGTTGCATCTGGGAGAATTGGGAGGAACCTGAAGCCTGGGAGAAGGAGCTGAGAAGAAACCCTGGGAATGGTTGGGAGGAGGGAGGAGGCCTGCTTTTATGTAGTGCCAGCTGCCTGGTGGTGAAGCCAGCTATCAGCTTGCAGGGGTTGTGCAGGGCTGGGCAACTACATTGCTTCATTATCCGGGCCACATGATTGTGAACAGAATTGTGATTAAGTTAATTTGGCCATGAAGTTACAAGGCATTCCACCCCCTTTTGTACCTGATAACCCCTCTAGTCATCCACGTTGAAGTCCCACCACCCTGCATGGATTCTCAGAGCCCCCTCACTTAGCTGGCTGGCGCTCAGCCAGTGCTCTGCGGCCATCTGCCCAGGCTGCAAAGCTCTTTGTTGCTCTTGGCATGTTTAATAGCTTAATTTCTATTTTTCTGTTTGAAAATGCAGTTCATCGGCACTGAGGCAGCAGTGGGTGCTAAAATGGTTTCTGATTGCTATCTTGAATGTTAATATCCTAATACATTTTATCATCAATGACCTGTCCCCCCCCACGAGTTCTCACTCCCCTTTTGCAAAGAAAGGCACGCTGCCCGCCTTCCGATAGGCCTCGCGGCCCATCTCATTCCTTTGCTGTCTCCCTCCCCGCTTTTCTCAGATACCATTGTACTTTGCCAATGAAATCCACAGTCGTGGGAAATCTTTGACTTGGAGGATATGAGAAAGTGTTTCATTTTGCCGGCGGGGTTTAATAGGGATGACCTAATCTCTAAGAGGCATACATTATTTAAATTCCATGCTTTTGGACAAGGGGGCCCCTGATACTTTTGAACTGTGGCAGGGACAGGATTCTGGCTGGGCTCTGTTGTTTTTCCTGTTTGTAATACAGTGCAGGGGCCAGGTTATGCTTGTGGCATGGGACAGTATTAGTGGTGAGGGTGGTGGAGAACATTTTCTTTACCCAGAAACCTGAAATCCTGGACTCTTTGGCATCACGAGTGTGTTATTTGGTTCTCATCTGGATTCCAAGCTCAAGATCCCAGACCCAGGTGAGCTGTCCCTGTGGGGCTACCTGAGAGCTCCCTGCCCTCCCTCACTCTCTGTCCTGACAGAGTACCTGAAATATCACAGGGACCTCACCTGGGGGGCATTGAAGACACCCGTGTTGGTGGAACTAAAATTTTGAGGGAAACCGTAAGCACTCTCAACCACTAAGAGGCTGAGTCTGGAAATAAAGTGAGGCTCACGAATGGCTCAGGGAATCTGGGTTAGGAGTGGAGTGAGATGTCCGGGGGAGGGACACAGGCAGCATCAGTTCAAGGTGAGTTTTTACCTCATAGGGAATATATGGTACTCCTGGTATAGCTGCCTCTTCTTCCTTCCCCTCTTGCCACATTGGAACATCATTTTAGTACGGATCACCTGCCTGCCTTCCTCCCTAAGGAAGGGGCTTGCAGGAGTGAATAATCCCAGAATAGGCTCTGGGACACAGAACATTTTCCCACTTCCACAAAGGTTTATTTGGTGTCTCGTGACCAACAGACAGTATGCTAAACACTAGGGATGCAAATAGGATTGTCATAGTCTCTGTCTAGCCGAGGAGAGAGACATACCGGAGCCGTGGTTGAGATATGTATGTGAACTATAAGAACACAAGTGAGGGTAGTTAATTCTGACTCGGAATATCTGGAAAGGCTTCAGAGAGGAGGCAATAACTGACCTTGACCTTGGAGGAGGAGGAGGTGTTCACCAGGCTAACCCTTCCCAAGTAGTACTTGTTAAATGTGTGCCTGCTCCTTGCTGAGGACCATGGAAAAGAAAGGGAGGGGCTGGTGGCTCCTGCCCTCAAGAAACTGACAGCTTGTTGAGACCAGCCTGGAACATCTGAGCCAATTGGAGCTCTGCACAGACAGATGGGACTGTGGAGGCGGGGGTAGGTACCAGGGGTACTCAGTGATCCAGGGTTTCCAGAGTCGCTACTCTCTCAGGGAGAACGTGGTATCTGTGAGGACAGTGCAGACCTTGGAAGGATGTCGACTGCAAGTGGCCCAGCCCCTCTGGCTCTCCTCGTCATCCTGCTTCTGTATTGAGCCAGTAGCTTGCTGGATTGGGAGGTGGGGAGGGAGGGCACGAGGGTGGGTAGAGAAGGTTGGTGGTGAGAATTTAGTGACCTCGGCTCTCTCCTTACAACACTGGTAGAGTCTGGGGTTTGCAACACGCATGCGCCAGCATACCCCAAGCATGGTGGCCCTTCAGTCCCGTACAAGCACCACTCACATGCCCAGCCTTTGCTTATTCTGTTGCTTCCACCTGGAATGCTTTCCCTTTCTTGCCTTCGTGAAGTCTTCCCAGGCTGCTCTTTTACAGTGATTTCAGGTTCACCAGATCAGTTATTCTCTGTCCCTCATCATTAAGCTGGGTTCAGCATTGTTCTGTTTTTGCTTTTGTTTTTTTTTAGACTCCCCAATGAGATTGTAAACACCTTGAGAGTAGGAATAATGTCTTATGCTTTTCTTATCTCCCGTGAACAATTTGTGTAGTATAAAGAATAGGGCCTTCTGTAGACAGTCTTGACATTGAATCTCAGCATTGCCATTTACCTTGGAACTTTGAGCTCAGTTTCCTTATTTCTGAAACGGGATTTAACACAGGGTTTCTCAACCTTGACACTGTTGGCATTTGGGGCTGGATAATCCTTTGTTGTGGGGACTGTCCTGTCTGCTGTAGGATGTTTAGCACATCCTTGACCTCCACCCATTAGATGCCAGTAGCATCACTCCCTCTCCAATCATAACAATCAAAAATGTCTCCAGATATTTTCGTGTCCTCCAAAACGTTCCTTATGTCAGGTGTCCCCAGTGTAGCTCCTCATGTCAGGCTTCCCTTGTGCAGCAAAATTGCTTCCAGTTGGGAACCACTGGGATGACACTACCTGTTGGGTGTGCATCAGACCTCATTGTTATTGCATCCGGAACATAGTAGACATTCCACAGATGCTGATTCTCCTTCATCCCTAATTCACCCAGCACTCAGCGTGTTGCAAATTCATGGATTGAATGGAGCTGTGACTCTAGGTTTTAGCAGTTTGGGGTGGAAATGCCATGAACTCTCGGGTTGCCCCTACAATGCACTAACAGAGTCACTGTCATTTTCTTAATTGCAGATTGATCTGGAGCCAGAAGGAAGAGTGTATGTGATCATTGATCTCTCGGGGTCATCGGGTGAAGGTAGGAGAGTGTGAGCTCTCGTCATTGTTCTTGTCCATCGACCCTTTTGTCTTTTGGTCTCTCCCTTCCCTCCTTGGCCGAGACATATTACATTGACATTTAATTAATTGGCACCCTTTAAAGGAAAAGGTTATTTTAAAGATGCTTACGCCTGTGTACCAAAAGGGACCAGCCATCTGTTAGCTTTGGTGGAGCAGAGAGAAGATTTTCGACTTACGGAGTGAGGCCAGTAAAGCAGGCGTTCCTGCGCGTGGGTGCCCAGGCAGGCTTCGGTGGGGCGGCTGCTCTCCCCGGGGGTGCGCGTGGGGTCAGTGTGTGTGTGGTGTCCAGGAAGTAAGACCAGTTGGTCTCACAGTATTCAGAAATGAAACAGGGGCTTCCCTGGTGGCGCAGTGGTTGAGAATCCGCCTGCTGATGCAGGGGACACGGGTTCGTGCCCCGGTCTGGGAAGATCCCACATGCCGTGGAGCGGCTGGGCCCGTGAGCCATGGCCGCTGAGCCTGCTCGTCCGGAGCCTGTGCTCCACAATGGGAGAGGCCACAACAGTGAGAGGCCCACCTAGCACCAAAAAAAAAAAAAAAAAAAAGAAATGAAACAAAGGAGATGTCAAATTTCAGAATCAGAAATGTTAACTTCTATAAACAGGGATAAATGAGGAGTTTGGGATTAACATATACACACTACTATATATAATAGATAACCAACAAGGACCTACTGTATAGCACAGGGAACTATACTCAATATCTTGTAATAATCTATAAGGGAAAAAGAATTTATATGTATATATACATATATATATGTATATATACATATATTTTTTATGTATATGTGTGTGTGTGTATAACTGAATCAAAAAATACAAAATAAAAGAAGTGTTACTTCTCTTTACCAGTTCTTTACCCAGGCAAAAGCTCTGCTCTTAAAGAGAAATAATGGGGTGAGGATATCTGCTCCCCACTAGCTGATTAAGTAGGGTATAAATGTTCTCTGATCATTGGATTTCCCTTCTTTCTTCTTCTTACACCCTCTTCTCTCCATCCTGTCTTTGCTCACTTACTACCTTTCAAGGCTTGCCACATGGTGAGGGCTGAGCAGTCAGGGTAGAAGGGACGACTGGACAATAAAACCTTCTCCACATGGAAACAGGGAGGTGGTGGCAGACTTGGGCTCTAGGGAGGTTGGGAATTAGGACTAAAGTTTAGTTACTGGGACCATCTTTCTTCTCCTCTTCTCTTTGTGGGCAGGGGACAGAACAGTTGGCTTTAAGGTCATGGCAGAAAGATGGGACGAGCAAGGCGGGTTCTTCTTGGCAGTGAGAAAAAATGGGGATTAGAGGTTGTGGCCCAAAGGGGAAGGCACAGCTCCTGGCTGGGAGACATGGGCGTTTTATAGCATCTCCCCAGAATCCTGGGGATTATAAGCACAAAGTCACAACCCCACAGTTTTGGGGATGAAGCTCTAGTTTAAGTTTCTATAATGGAGGAGGGACTATGTAAGCAAATTTAAAGGAGCTGGTCAAATGATGCACTTGACAGTGGGGCCTGATGACTTTCATTTAACTAATTGAATCACCTGATTTCAACAGGTGTTCAGAATAATTCAATAATTGTGTGTATATGGAGCTCATGATAGAATTCAGTCCTCTCTTAATAGATCTCAATTATTTGGCATAGGTTTAAAACTTTAAACATCCTTCCAAAATTGGTCTCTTAACATTTTCTGCTCTTTATTGCAATTACATTTTGGCGTTTCCAATTTTCCCTCTCTACTCTCAGCTCTGAACAGCCCAGAATAGAAACTATTGTAGAAGATTTGGAGATTTAACAATATTTAGTATGAATTATTCAAGATGTACAAAAGGGCCTAAAGTATAATAAAATGGGTACCAGTGTACCCGCCACCCAGATTAAGAAATAAAGCATCCAGTAAGGTAAAGCCTTGCCTTACTTTTAACACAGCGTGTGATCCCAAATTTACCAGACTTCACAATATTACAGTGATCTCCTGATTGTTGATACTGATGAAACATTTGCTGAGCAAAATCAATCCCCCTTTTTCCTTACATAATGAATATGCAACAGGATAATTAACTAAATATGTATTCCCTGTGCCAAGATGCTGGGCAATCAATGGGAGGCTTGGATTATTTTTTTTCTTCGAAAAGATTAACGACTTGCAAAATTATAGAAGACATCCTTTTTTACATTAGAGGGAAAGGATATGGACAAATGAATGAATAAATAAATCAGAGGCAATTGATTTTTTTCTTCTTGCTTCTACAGCTTATTGCATGTGAATGACCAAAGCAGTTTTCATTGGACTGAACTCTTAGCCTATTTTTTTTTATCTCTTTCATCTAAAGAAAATAGAGTTTACTTCAGAAATGCTGACACATGCCAGACTCTGTAAAGTGTTAGCATGTGTTGCTCTGAAGAAAAGAAGTTTTTCTTCTTTTTCTTAATTGCTTTTCCTGGATTTGGAATTCTTTCTCTGGATAATGGGAAGGACTTCCAGTGATCTCTTTCTAGAAGCTGATTTTGGTGTGTTCTGTTTGTGTTCTACACACCTGTTCTCCCACTCCTGCTGCTGGCACTGAGTGCTCCTGGCCCAGAGGTGGCTCTGTTTTTGGAAGGATTGAGAGGGTGAGAAGAGGAATGGGAGAATGAGTAGCCACAACATTTGCTACCTGGATTGCATGGGAAGGGTCCAGGGCAAAACACGGTTGTCACACCCAGACTATGGACATTCATTGATTCTTATTTAGGTCCCTTTCTTTAGTGAAAATTCCTAACTCTATATTCTGAGAAAGGGTGAAAAGGAGAATTGAAATGAGGCACAGCTGACATTTTCACCACTCTTATTCTGCCATCAAGCATCCCTTCAGCTCACCTATTTCAAGTGCTTCAGTCAGTCCCATCAATGGAAAAAAAGATATTCGTAGCAATTGCACAAACTGCACACCACATGCAAATACCAAAGAGCCCAGAGAAAGGTATGGGGGTGAGACTGTGTGAATACACCCCCTTCTTCTGGGATGTGCTAAAGGATTCCTTTTTCTTGCTAACGCACTGTAGAAAGCCTGGATGTTTACGTCTGCTAGAGCTGGAGTTAATGTGCTTTCTAACTATTTAATAAAATTCCATTGCTTTCATGTCCTGTGCAGTTCATCATAATGGGATTTGGCTGGTGTGTGCTTTAGCTAAACCAGGCAACCTAACCCCAGGTGTAAGGGGTCAGGCTGGATGACAGTTAAGGTCATTTCTGGTCATGCAATTTTGATCGTCGGTATAATTTGAATAGACATCTATCAGAGCTCAAGGCTGAAGTCTGGCTAATATCTGTAGCCAGTAGAAGGGATTGACAGGTACAGTGTCAGGAACTTTACCTATGTTATCCCATGTAGTAAACCTTCTTAGGATGTTTTGTGTGTTCCTCCAGGCTCGGGTGCCTCTTAGTGTTTGCTTTTATCGTAAGTAATGGCCATGGGGCTTCCTCGTAAACATGGCACTACAGGATCACCAGATACTTAAATCAGAGCATAGTTAGCCTGGGCAACAGAAGCACATAAGCAACAATGGATGTAGTTCTCAATTGTGCAAATTATTATTTCCTGTTGTGGACACTAGTTAGTATTTCTTCCTTTTTTGTGATGTAACTTGTGTATTACTTCTATTCTTCCTAGTAATATCACAGTGAACCATCATTTGCAGGCTCCCAGAGGAGAGGCAGTCAGGGTCTGACCCAGGGATTTCTAGGCTCTCCTTCCCCCACCTTCCATCCAGGTGTCATATTCACCCAGGAGAGTTTTTCAGAGTCTTAGACAACAATAGAAAGAACAAGAAGTGGGCCTCAGGGGTATGTCTGGGTCCCCAAACTGTTTCTCCAATAAAATGCCAAAGATACAAATTAATTGGAATGGGTTTTGCAGCATGTCCATCACAGATACTGTGGTTAGATCAGGGTGTGGAATGAGTGCATATTGTGGAAGCAGAAAATGAAGCGGTGGGCTCAGGATCCAGTCCTCTGCCCTTCTTTCTATAGCCACAGGCTTCAGAAAGCATTCAATATCCTCTCTGGGACCGGCAGCTGAGAGAAGAAAGAGAGAGCCTTAGGAGTCCATCAGTCCTGAATGTAAATCCTGTCTCCAGTGCCTACTAGTTTAGAGCTTCAGATTTCTCACCCATCAGTGGGGATAATGGGATGTATGGTAGGTATTATGATAGGCCTGCTATAAGGACAGTGCCCTCACATAAAGGTGATGCTCAATAAATATCCTAAAGGCCCTGAAGACCCGAGGGCAGGGAGGTGAGCAAAGTTCTAACCCAGTGCCCAGGAAGGAGCAGCGGGCAGGGTATCCAGGGAAGCAGTCTGAGGGCAGGTTTCTGACTCTGGGGTGTGGCATATGCAAAAGGTCCAAGAATAGAGCAAGGTGACAAAGAGGCAATTCATAGAATAATATCTATATCTGGCAAGGGCTATGAGATTGCTTTTTGCAGAGTTCAGACCTTCCCAAGTTTTGCCCCATTTTCTGTCTTTCTCTTTCTTCCCAACCCTTCCCCCATTGAAGTATTTCCCAGAAGAACGTTCTTTAGCTTGTCTGTGTCCTGTGGCCCCTTAATGTTAGAAATGTCTCCTTGCCAGAGTCTGGGCTTGTGCCCTCTCTTCTCAGTGCAGACAGAATATGTTGTCCTTACACTCTCATCGGTCCCGGGTAAAAGCCCTGCATATATTTGAAGACAGTTATTAAATGTCTCTTCTTCAGGCTGAATCAATCAAACCCCTTAACCTTTCTGAAGAGAAAATTTAGAAATCTTATCTCATCTTTGCAGCTCTCTTCTGGTGTTTTTTTTAAAGTTGCACAGACAGGTAGACATGATCAAACCTGCTTTGCTTCGTTCTAAAATGATCATGTGTGTATAGCAAGTATTACCCCCTGGTGGGAGATGGTGACTTTGAGAGGTCAAGTGATGTGCCTGAGGCCAAACAGTTGATTACAAGGCCCTGTTGGGTACAGACCCCAGGCTACGATCCAGGGCCCTGCCAGGATCGTGGCCCTAATCATGGCTCCATGAGTTTGCCAACAAAGACCTCCTCACTGCTTTTAACATTTTAGTTCTTTTCTTCAGGAAGCTTTTTACAGAAGTAGGAAGGCAAAGTTTATAGCTTTGAATCCAAAGGTGACCCAGAAAGTCCCTTTCATAAATAAGCAGATCTCTTTTCCACTCGCTTTGAAATGAAAACTTCCGTGGTCCCAGTTCAGGACTGGTCAGCTCCTCAGGCTCTCTGTAAGGTGGGTATGGGTCCATAACTAAGTCTTGGTCGGACTCATCCCAGCAGGTTAGTAATCCTTCTTACCTGTGTCCATGGCAAGCATTAGGGCACTGCCTTCAGGGTTGAAATAGAGAGGTATGCCTTCCTCTTGACCCTCTGCCACTGGTAGTTTCTATCGAGATAACATCTTTCAGATTCTGGAGTCCCACTGAAGCTTCAGTTCTTAAGAAGTCTACCCTTTTCCTTAGAATTTCTGCATTATTTAATCCAATGCCTTCTGATGATCAGATAATTAAGAAGAGCCATTCATTCAAATGAAAAGTAGTCACTAATGCACTTTAGCAAATGTGCCAAGTTTGGTGCCCATGCTGAATCGGGGGACAGGGAAGTGGAAAATGAGAGATGGCATTTACAAGAACACGTGGCCCTTGACCTCAAGGAGCTTGAAATTCAATTAGGAATCCTAGGCTTACCTGAAGGACAAAAGCATTAGGGAACAAGGCAAGGCAATATCACATTGAGTGCCTAATTTGGTGTTACCAGGAGTTCTCCAAATGGGAATAAATTGAAGCCAGAATAAGCCAGGGAAATTCAAGAAAGAGTCAGGGCTTGGGCTGAAAAGGAAAAGTTAGGTAGACCGGATTGACAGGGAAGAAGCAGGGAGGCCATTCTTTTTTTTTTTTAATATTTATTTGGCTACGCTGGGTCATAATGGCTGCACAAGGGATCGTCATTGCCACATGTGGGCTCCTAGTTGCGGCATGTGGGACCTAGTTCCCTGACCAGGGATCTAACCCGGGCCTCCTGCATCAGGAGTGCAGAGTCTTAACCACTGGACCCCCAGGAAAGTCCCAGGGAGGCCATTCTGAGTAGAGGGGATCATGGCATCATTATCAAAGACAGCTTTGAAGCTCTTATTTTTAGGTAAGTCTGGAGAGACACGATAAATTAAATAGATGCAATTTGTGTTCTCAGGGAGCTTCCAAATAAAGACAGTCATCAGTGTGGTGGACAGACATTTTCAAACAAGAAAATGAAATACCTTAAAGATTAAGCTGTATTTGAAGACTGAAGGCAGTTCTTTCTGGGTGTATCTTCATGGTCAAGGCTTCTCACTCACCTTGGTCACCAGGGAGAAGGGATGTTCTAGGTCAAGTATGGTCAAGTCTGGGACATTGAATAGAGCACATTTTACAAGCATGGGACTTAAGTGATTAGGAAGTCAAGCCTGGTACAGGCATCCCTTTATATCTTTTCCGCACTCTCTTGTTTCTCCCTCAGCAGTCTTATGGAGTCCCATGGTAAGCCCTCCACCACCCTCTACCTTCTCCTCCTCTCCAGACTATCTAGCTAGTGTCTCGGCATCAAGCCCTGACACTCCCACCCTTTTCAAATTCTGTCCAGTCTCTAATGAGAAACATTGCTCGACATGTTAAAGGGACCCCTTACTCTCCCAAATCAGGGATTTCAAAGGCAGGCACTTGCTCCAAGGAGCTGATAGGTCTGCCTCCTGTGAGGTGCCTCAGGCAATAAGACAGTGGTCCTGGCCACCCCACAGCGTCCCCAGACATCCATGGACAAGTTGGATTCTGCAGTAGCATGTGGGGAACAGAAATAGCCTCAGCATTTGATAAGGGTGGAAATAACAAAAGTCAGATGTTTAAAAACATTGATCTTGCAACGTGTACCCCTCATTGCCCCCACCCAGCCTCACTACTTGCCATTGCTACTCAGACTCAGGGAGTGGGCCTCTTTTTTCCAGATTTTTGTCTCCATCCTTTGTCCTGATAGAATAAATGCTTGTTCCTGGAAGTGGCCATATGCACCAGATGAGACAGGGGGAGTCAGCTTGAAAGCAATGAGTAGCAAACCCCCATCAAGAGGTTTATAATGTCACAGAGACAATGCTAAAATGCTTGATGAGAAATAAGACAAGAAACCCTCATTTCCTTCCAGATAGGCTCGAGGTGCACAGCAGTTCCTTTGAAATGAATCATCCACAGTTAACAACACCAAATGCCAACCATTAGCAGATGAAAAACAATTGAATCCTGAGTGTTTGGAGAGCAGAGCCCTTTAGGATCACTACCAAAGCCTCCTTCCTCTCGGCCATTATAGGAGCATAGATGTGCACTTTCTATTGACTTGTGTGCCTGTTTTACTAATGAAGTAATTGAAGGAGGAATACTCAGATTGAAGAAATAAGCTTATGGAGAGGGTGGGTTTATAATAGATGCTTAGTCAAGAAGTGAGCCCCGTGTTTCCTGGCGTGGCCTCTGATTCTGTCTCTGTTGTCTTGCTATACATCATTTCTTTGTCTTATAAAGAAGATCGTTTCAGGAAATTCATGCTTGCAGCTCAGATCATACTGGGTCAAAGTGGCTTATAATTTAATTGTTTACTCTTGTTGATGTCCTTGTGATTTGGCTTAAAACAAAAGGGTATTTCCATTAATCTACCCTAATTTAGAGAGCTGTCTTTCAGGACCAATTACTTTATTCTTTTATCCAGTTGAAATTGGCCAGTGCTGACAGTTTTATTGATTTCCCTTATTACCTAGCTTCGTTGAAACATTCACATTTTCACAATCAAGTGCATTCACCATCTTATTCAAGCTGCTCACACTGGGGCTTTTATTTTCCTCCTTTATTATAAATCTTTGGTGTGAGCTTGTGGGGGCCTGTGAGGGTGTGTGCTTTTGCCCGTATACATACAGCTGAGAACGAACGTCTGTGAATCTCCTATTCTAGCTCCCCTTCGTCCTCATTGTCCCTCATTGGAGTCATCATTTATTTACTTATCTAAGAAGTACTAGGCCCTGGGAGTGTAGAGTTAATGAAGATGGTCCCTGCTCTAGGGCATCTGTACTCTTACAGGAGGCAGGCACTAGACCAGTAAGCGCAGTAATATGGTTTATCAGTTGGGTGGGTAGCTGTTGGGAGAACAGGGTGCAATGGGACCACCATGGAGACTGCTCTTTCTAGAGTAGGCAGTCAGTAAATGACAACCACCGATACTTCCTTCCACATGCTCTCATCAGCTCCATGGCAACCCTGAAAGGCAGGTAATAACTGTTATCCTCTTTTCTTGGTTGAGGAGACAGAGCTGCTGTCCACTGAAGGTGCATCCAATCAGAAGATAAAATAAAGGCAGAGTAGGACTTGATTTACCAAAGTGTGAACTTTTCAGGAATACATCTGATTTATAAATTAATTCATTCAACATAGAGCTATTGGGCACCTTTGCCAGTTACTCTTCTCAGTACTAGGGGCACAGAAGTGAACAGTGAAAACAGAAATCCCTGTCCTTAGGCGCCTTCCATTCTAGTGGATATGCTTGCCTGTGTGTCAGCTGTCTCTTCAAGATACATCACACACTGAGAACAGCAGTTGTCTCTGGGGAAGGGAAAGGGTGAATTTAGAAAGGAGGAAACCTTTCTTGTCAATGCCGATAATCTTGGTTTTCTTTCCCATTGATGTGTATAAGCTGCTAAAACGATTACTTAGAAAATTTAAAACAAAATGATTTAGGTGGAAATGTGACCATTCCCATACATACGGAGACCGTGACTTGCCCACGGCCAGAGGTTATGACAGGTTTCAGAAGACCCAGGCAGAGAGGAATGAACGGCTGAATCCATAGCATGGACATCTAAGGGCAGGGAGCTCAGAAATAATGCACATGGGGGCTTCCCTGGTGGCACAGTGGTTGAGAGTCCGCCTGCTGATGCGGGGGACACGGGTTCGTGCCCCGGTCCGGGAAGATCCCACGTGCCGCGGAGCGGCTGGGCCCGTGAGCCATGGCCGCTGAGCCTGCGCGTCCGGAGCCTGTGCTCCGCAACGCGAGAGGCCACAACAGTGAGAGGCCCGTGTACCGCAAAAAAAAAAAAAAAAAAGAAAAAAAGAAAGAAAGAATGCACATGGCCCACTTCATGTCCTCCATCGCTCAAGACACCTCTGATTTGGAGTGGGAAATACTGAAATTCAGGATTCCCTCCGATAGTGGCTGTCACCGAGGACTGAATGCTCCCAACATGGAGAGGCAGGTGGGCTAGGTAGCCAGACTCCATGGAGCGAGTGATGGATGAACAATGCACACAGAGCGTTCATTCCAGGGAGCCGCTGGCCTCTGCGTGCCCAGTCCTGCTGCTGAGAGGCTGCACGCCTCTGGATGGACAATCCCATGTGGGTGATTTTACTAGTGCCAGGCAGCGCTCTGCAGCATTTAGGGTCAGCTGCTCCTGTGCCAAGCTTGGCCATCTCCACACACTGAGAGGCTTCACTAGCTGGGGTCTCTTCTGCCCAGCTAAGCAGGGTGCACTGGCTGTCAGTGGGTTATTCCTACTCTCCAGACACTCAGGTTTGCCTGTTTCCTGACACTGGGAATAATGGTGATGTTTAGTTCAGAGAGCTGTTGTGTGCAGCAGAAACCCGTGGTCTCGACTCTTAGCCAGGCATAAATTCTTTGGGAACTGTCAGGAAGAATGAAGTCAGGGGAAGTGAAGTCCGCTTTCAGGTGTATCTGTGTGCTATTGGGACTAGGATTTCGTAGACACCTGGATTTTAGCTTTTGTTCCACAGTTAGTTAATTACTGAATGTACTGATTGATTCAACAGATGTATCAGGAGAGTCTGTTGCCTGCCCGGCACCATGCAAGAGCTGGAGAAACAAAGATGTAAAAGACATAGGCCTTGCCCTTGAGGAGCTCCCAAGCTAGGGCACGTCAGGCAATAAGTCTTCTGTTCCACTTGGACCTCCATGGCCTCCTTGGTACGCAGAGAGGGAGGTGGGACTAACGGCCCCTCGTCCCTCTGCAGTGCTGAGTTAAAACCAAGAGAAGTTTGCATAGAGCTGGGCACCTGGAAGGAGGAAGGGAAAGAGAACAAAAATTTTAAGCCAAATCTCTATACAGATATTATTTTATTTAAGCGTAAATGGATCTGCCATTTTATCATCCCTATTTTACAGATGGGAAAACTGAGGCTTAAAGAGTTTTAAGAATGTAAATCACCTGGATCCTGTGAAGATGCAGATTCCAACTCAGTGGGCCTGGGTGGGGCCTGAGGGGGACAACACTTTGAGGAGTGAGAGACTCTTGAGACCTGTGATTTCCCCTCTGAACCAGTTTCTGTGGGATTGAAAATTAAGAGGGAAATCTGCTTTCTCTCTTCCCCAACTTCCAATCATTTAGTCTTTCTCAAAGTCAAGAATTTTGAATCCCTTTTTGTTTAGTATCCTTCCCCCCACCTTCTCCTTTCTTCTGGAAAAGGGCTAGGAAGACACTTGGCATATCCTTAGGGAGGTAGGCAATGTCCAGGCCCTGGTGTTCCAGTCCTGGATTTAATCATCCGCAGAAGGTCAAAATGGATAGCATCCGTGTTCTTCAGCTAGGAGAACAGGCACCAGTTTATACCAGGAAACCAAAAAGCAACCAGTTAGGGTATTGGATTTTTTTGTTTTTGTGTTTGTTTTTCTATATATACCCTCAAGTATTGAGTGGTGCTTGAATTTGATCCCACTGTGCTAATTTTCTCCTGGTTCCTGGGGCTTTAATTAAAATAACTCACCCAGGGACCTTGCTAAAACTTACCTCTACGTGATCCTCCTCTGAGGTAGGCAAGTTGCACCTGCCTTTAATGGATGGGGAAACACAGGGGGAGTTCTGGGTTAGGTGCTGGGTACACAGTAGGGGCATAATTTTTAACTTGTTGCATAAATGAATGCGTGACTCAAATGAAATAACAGGAGAAGTGTCACTATAAAAGGAAATTATGGAGAGAAATAAGGCGTTGGGACTGATGTTGCTTTGGATAACCGGTTGTTTCATATTCCAGTGTACAGTCAGTTTCACGGGTGGGCGTGGGCCTGCATGATTACTTTCTGTGCCTGGTACTTATTAGGGGCGCTCTGAGGCCACCTCAGGGTCTCCACACACACCAAGTCCCCTATTATAATATCCTGTCCCCTTCCTGTTAATTCAACTTCTTCTCTGTTCTTTCAGAATTTGATTTCAAGTTTGTCTCCTCCTGGGGGCCTTCCCACGCTGGCCCACCCACCCTAGCCTGCTGGTTCACACACTGTGCTCCCACACTCCTCTGTGTCTTTCTGTACAAGCATGTATTCAGGTATTTACATTGTGTCTATAACTAGAGTCCTGGTTGTACCCTGCCTACCCCAGTGAGCCACAAGTTATTCAAGGACAGAGGCTTCTGGAACATGGGCTTCGAGCTGAGAGCTGGCCCAGTGCACATGAGGCTCCCGGCTGGTCTCGTGATATAGCCGCGCTGAGCCTAGGGTGCTGTCCTGCCATTCGGACTACACAAAGCCAGGCTGGGAACAAGGGCCGTCTCTGTAGTTGGGGCCTCTTTGTCCACTGGGGAGCCAGATCACCCCAAGCCATTGTGGGCCTGAGTATCATGGTGGCACCGACAGAGTCCATGGGAGTCCTGATATCACAGGGCCTTATAGTGCTGGGCACAAGGCCCACAGTTAGTTACACTGAATTCAGCAGAAGCAGCCTTCTGAAGAAGTGTAGTGGGAGCAACCTCTTTACTGAAATCAGAAGCTTGGATTCTGTTCCTGGCCCTGCTTCTAACCGGCCGGTTGAACACATGATTGTTTCTGGCCCTCAGCTGGATTGCATCAAAGGCATTAAGATGCTATGATTCAGTGAATGCTCAGGATTTTGGATTCTCAGATTTAAGACTCTCTGAATACAGGTGTGAGCCAATGAGAAGGTTTCCTAATCTCTCTTTATACTTATCATGAGGGAGCCAGACTCAATTATTCCTCACCAAAGCACAGGACCCTGAGTAGTGGGTGAGGCATGGTGGGTATCTTAAGAACTGAAAGTGTTGCCAAGACAAATAGGGAGAGAACTTATCCTGTGGCTCCTTAGGGCAGCTCTGGGACCAGAGGGGTAGAAGTTACAGGGAGGCAACTTAAGCTTAGTTTAGTAACTACTCGTTAGCAGTTAAGTACATCTGAGCAGTAAGTAGGGAGCTCTCCATCTCTGCAGGTATTCAGAGACTGAATGAGCATTTTAAAAAATTGTAGAAAAGATTCCTCTTCTAATGGTCTTTTGTAAGATGTGAATATCTGTAACAACTTCCATAAATATCTACAAATGGAGGATAAGGCAACTGTTTATCTTATTTGAAAAAAATCCAAGGTCTGCATGGAAAAAAAGGTAGAGAAAAAGAGTGTATGAAATAATAGGAAAAGAGAATCAGCTGGATCACAGCATCTATTTACAGAATAGTTCTATTTCTTGAAGATTTAGTCAAAAATGGAAGTGTTGAAACTTGAGTCTTATTTCCAAAGATCTAGGGAAGGATTCTATTTGAGTGGACCCCAAATTGTGTGAACCCCTCCTGGAAGCCTTTTTTTTAAGTGGAATAATCTCTTGTAACACCAATCTCGCTCCTTAATTCTCTCTCACATGGGGATGCTCGTGGAGTTCAATTAAAGAGTGGTCCATTAGTTGAGCAGGCCCATGTGGGGGAAGGAAAAAGGGCAACAGAGGTGCCTGGCTCGAGGGAAAACATCATTTTGTCATGCTTGTCCATGTCTGCTGGGAGGTAAGGATTTTCTCCTTAAACTTATGAGGGTGTTGCATGGAAGCTACAGAAGTGGGAAGAAACTGAGGCTTCTTTGCCTCTTAGCCTCTTGCCCCAAGAAAGGGTTTGATTTTGGGTAGATAGCTTCTCACTATGGGGGGTGATGATGGCTATGAACAGGCTAAACCATTTACTGCCTATGTGAGGTGGAGGTACCAGGAAGGTAGTTGGCACCCTGCCCCCAACCATTGACCTACCTTTTATCTAATGCTTGGAATTACCTTCAGAACTTTCACACTGTTGTTGGTTTTTTATGCCGTTACGTAGTTAACTCCTCCTTCCCTCAAAAAAACAAAAACAAGAACAAATCAAACCAAACCAAACCCAAAGAACAAACCCTTGTAGAAAGATGAAATCCTGTCTTTTTAACCTCCTCATGCATGAAGTACCAGCAGCCAGGTTTGCAGTCCCCTAATTTTGTGCATGATGCTTTCTAAAAAAACATGTCTGAAGGGCGAAGGAGTGAAAGTTTGAATAACTGAGTTAAATGTTATAATGGGAGATTCCATTCCCAGAAAATGAAAATATCTTACAAAATCCTCTCATCATGTCTCATTGTGTAGACACAATTTTTAGTAATATTTCCAGCATCTTTTTTTTCCCTTTTTTTCTCATTTGGTCGTACGGGCAGCGTGTCAACCTGCTTAAGTGCTAGGAGGATCCAGCTGAGGCTAAATAGGGGCCTTTGCAGCCCCCTGAGGACCCTTTGCTGATTTGCTCTATTCTCTAAAGGAGAGAAGATGCATCTTATCACAAGGGCCAATATTTTCACTTTTTTCCTTACCCATCATTTTTATTTAACAAAAAAGGGCAGGAGCAATAAAATATTCAACAAATGCACAAGTGCTTGCTTTAGACTCTAAACACTGAGGAGGCCAGGACTGTGTCTATTTTGGTCTTTGCTGGACTTTCTTGGCCTCAGTGTCAGCGTACAGCAGTGCTTAGGACATATTTGTTCCATGAATTAATGAGTGACTGCTGTCCAGGTGAACGTGGCAAAGGTGTGGAGGCAGCACCGGGGCTTGGCAGGCGGAGAGCACTGCTGTGAAATGTCATTGCTGGCTGGTGGCGAGTGTCCCTGTTTGGCCTGTGTGTTGTTTGAAGGCGAAAAGTATGAAAGTCAAGAACTGCCTGTAATAGGTGGGTTTGGGGTCACCAGGGCCGTCGGCAGTGCGCCTGGAGCCTGGAAGACAGACTTCACCTGCTTAATTACAGATGGCCATACTAGCTACTCGACCTCTCCCTGGCTGTAATTATGGCCCTTGTAGCCACTATACTGCCAGGCCAACTAGAATCACCTAGCGCTGCCTGGAGAGGGACCTATTTTGCTTTTGTTTTTAATTTTTTAAAACAGAAATCAAACCAGTGTCCTTTGGATTTGACACTCACTTCCTATACTGCATGAGGCCTTCACCAGGCTTCCTTGCCTTGGAAAACCAACAAATGATAATTCTTTTGTTTGACTTAAGGAAAAAATACCCTCGGTGATTTGTTTCCCTTGAATCAATCTGTCTTTTGGGATTAATTTAAATCAGCCTTACCTTCCCTCCCTCCCGCTAGTCATATGTACCTATAAGCCAGATTAAGAAAAAACATCTCCAGGGCCCTTCACTGACCTTGTCTTTGCCTTTTCTTCCCCAAAGGTAACTACTATCCTGAATTTTGCGTTAAATTATTCTTTTTTGCATTTCTTTATGATTTTACCACCTATATGCACGTTTTCTTAAATAATGTATTGTTGTGTCTTACCTACTTTTTAGCTTTTTTAAAAGAGTACCATCCTATATAAATTCTTTGATTCATCCATATTGACGTGTGACTGTAGTTCATATTATTCCATTTATTAATATATCAAAATTCATTTATCTGTTTTCCTATCCATGGACATCTGGGTTATTTTCACGTTTTTGCTGTTAGGGACAATACTGTATTCTGGGGCACACTTGCACCTATAGTTTTCTACATTATTTACTTAGGTGTGGAACTGATGTTTCAAAAGGTCTTTGCATGTCCAACGTTACTAAGTAATGAAAAATTATTTACTAGGTAATGATGAATTGTTTTCCAAAGTGACTATACCAATGGATGCTACCACCAGACATAAATGTACTTTAGTTTGCAGTTTCCTGTTACTTTATATCCTCACAAATACTTTAAAACAGACTTTTAAATTTCTGCTAGCGTGGTGGGTGGTGTGTCATCATACTTTTAATTTGTATTTCTCTGATTATTAGTGAAATTGAGAATCTTTTCATGTATCTACAGGTTTTTGATCTTTCCTGAAAAATATCTGTTCATTCCTTTGGTGCATTTTTCTGTTATGCTTTTGGTATATTCTTATTGCTTCAGAGGCAGTTATATTTGTTGCAAGCGTCTCCCCCTAATTTGTAGCTAATCTTTTCACTTTATCTACAGCCAACTGATAAATAGAAATCCAAAGAATGAAACTGGGTGGACCTTGAACAAGTCATTTTTCACGTCTGGGCTTCTGTTTCTGCTTGGGTAAACGAGCACACTGATGCATCCCACCCAACAGTGAGTGATGGCAAATGGGTTGATAAGCAGGAGGGCACATTTTGAAAGTAAAACACCAAATACATATATAGAAAGTCTGGTTTTCTTTCTACATTATCATACTGCCTCCATTTTTGTACTAAAACATACTCTTTGGGAATATTTTTTGTTTTTGAGCTGCTTTTTTTAATAGCACTTGGTGCTTTTTTTTTTTTTTTTTTTTTTTTTTTTTTTTTGCTGTACGCGGGCCTCTCACTGCTGCGGCCTCTCCCGTTGCGGAGCACAGGCTCCGGACGCGCAGGCGCAGCGGCCATGGCACATGGCTCACGGGCCCAGCCGCTCCGCGGCACGTGGGATCTTCCCGGACCGGGGCACGAACCCGGGTTCCCTGCATCGGCAGGCGGACTCTCAACCACTGCGCCACCAGGGAAGCCCGCACTTGGTGCTTTTTAAAAATTGTTTGTTCACTTATTTGTTTGTCCCTCTAGCATGTAAGTCCCAGAGGGCAAGAATTTTATCTTACTTGTTTATCACTGCATCCCTAGCAACTTGGAATAGTGCTTGGCACATAGTAGGTGCTCAAAAAATATTTGTTCAATGAATGACTAAGCCAGTGGTGTTAGTAGTAGTCATGATACCATTGCTATGTAATCATCCAAATGCTGTTTTTAGGATTTGCTCCCGGTTCAAATAACTTTCAAACTGGTGCAGTGTATTGTTCAGTGTATCTCTGGCCTTTTCCTTTCCAGAGAGGGTGGGTGGAGCCAGAGGAAGGGAATTGTGCCCTAGGGAATCTGAGAGCTCAGTTTTTAGACTTGTAGCTGGGGCCCCCTGATGGGCTGGCACTCCTCTGAGGGCAGATTTCTAGGGTGAGACCAGAATTTCCCAGGCTATTTTTTTTTTCTCCTTCTGCATGGTTGCTGTCAAATTTGCTTTTTCAAACCCAGTTGGCTTTTGCTTTGTTACTATGGAAACCGGAGCTGATAGTTTGGGGGAAATATGTGTGCACGTGAGTGCTGGGGGAGGGGCGTGTTGTGGAAGTGGGGGAGAACCAGAGCTGGGTGGTGACCATGGACATGGAGTAAGTGAGGACAGCAGGAAGAGACAGAAGTATCTGGGAAGGCCCTGCGTACTTGGGCAGTGACTCTCTTCAGAGAGCTTTTGATTTCGAATGGTGCACACTTGGGGAACAGGCATCTCTTTGTCGATCTGCAGGGCTCCCCTGGCTCCAGTCCAGCCCTTCAGTGGAACATCTGGAAAGCCTTGGCCCCTCCCCATGCCAGAGCCTCTGAGCCCTGGAGACAGCGATCAATGACCTCTTCTTGGCTGCTCCTTAACCCGTGTCCCAGACAAGCGTTTTTTTGGGAACCAGTGAGTAACGCAGATCTTTGATGCCAAGGCTTGTGGGCTGCTGCAGGAAGACTTTCACTTTTGCTAAAAGGGCGGGAGCAGAGAAAGGGTCTGTGTAGGGAAAGCAATGAGGATTTGGCTTTTCAGGAAATCAGAGCCCAAGCAGGGAGCCCTGCTTCCTGCTCACTGGTTTTCTGGCTGAGAAAACAGCAAGCTGAGCTATTGCCTAATGTTAATGCTCCTTCAAGCTGGGGCTGATATTAAGGTTGGGGGTGGGCTTGAGGCTGGAGACTAATTTGGTTCTGACCTCTGCAGGCAATCCTTGAAAACCCTGGGAGATAATTCTGAAAAAGCACAGGGTGATTTTTATTTTATGCACATAATTTATCACACACGGGGTTGTGCTGAAAACAGTGAAAAGATTTTACGATATATAATAGACTGGGATAAATATGCCATGTGATTACCTGTTCTGCAGTAATGTTTTATAACCCATGCGTTAGGTTGCACATTTAATATTTATCATAAAAAATACATGTATACACAATAGAAAAAATATAGGAAGAGTAGAAATGCCCTTAACCTATCCCTCAATAAATGGCCTCGTCCTACTCGAGGTCAGTTGCCCAAGATCAGTTTACCTTCAGTGTCATTAAAATAAGAGCTCTTTTTTTTCTTGCATATGGTGGGTATTCAGTAAGTGCCACTTGAACTGTTGGTAGGAATGCAATTAGTTTCCCTTGACCCAGAAATTCTGCTGCAGGTTTATCCCACTGGCAAACCTGCTCAGGTGATATGAAGACAAATCACCAGATTTGAAACAGAAAAATGTAGAAAACAAGGAAAATGTCTATAGCTAAGGAGCATTTTGTACCTCCCTATAATGTAATAATAAGCAACTTATAAATGTTTAAGGCTGATTTGTATATATTAATGGGGAAATATGTTCAAAATAAATGGTTAAATTAATAGTTGGAATAGTGTGTGTAATGTCATTTGTGCAAAAAGAAACACACGTACATACACACACACTAGACTTGTGTACACAAAAACTTTTACCTCTTGAAAAGTGGGAAGGTGGACCAAAGGACTTTTGCTTTCCTCCCATGTCCTTTGAACTCATCGATCTTTTTCCCTTGAGCTTATAAGTATTTTATTTTATTTTTATTTTTTTATTTTTTTTGCGGCACGCGGGCCTCTCACTGCTGTGGCTTCTCCCGTTGCGGAGCACAGGCTCCGGACGCGCAGGCGCAGCGGCCATGGCTCACGGGCCCAGCCGCTCAGCGGCATGTGGGACCTTCCCAGACCGGGGCACGAACCCGTGTCCCCTGCATTGGCAGGCGGACTCTCAACCACTGCGCCACCAGGGAAGCCCGAGCTTATAAGTATTTTAAATCTGTTCTTCTGAATTCCTCATTATATTGCCTCCTAGTATACATGACTACCTTTCCGCAAACAGTTTGCTCCTCCCTCTCCCTTCCGGACCTCAGCACCTGCATAACACCTCCTGGACCCTCCCTGGTGTGGTTTGTTCTCCTTTCTGAAGCCCCACAGAACTCCCTGGTCATACAACTCAGCAATGCATTAGGCCTCTCTGAGATCGTTCTCTGCCTTATTTTGTGGTGTCGACTACCGGCCAACCAGACCGTCAGGAGGGAAGACGGTCCTGGGTAGGAGACGGCATCAGGTGCTAGCCACCTGTGCAGTCTGAGAGGCAGGGGTCTCTTTGCCTGGCTCTTTCGGCTTCCTGTGTCCCTGGAGCTGGAGTCTGAGTCACTGACTTTACGGCCCATTTCCAAGGGCTGCCGTGCTAGGAAACCTATTTCTAGGTCATCCCACAGGTGATGTAAATAAGGGTGCGAGGCCCAGGGCTTTGGGTGCTGCGGTAAGGGCTGGTAGCTCATTACCAAAGTTAACTGTTCTGCCCGCCCCCCACGAAGGCTATGCGTGCGCATGCGCCGCACCCGTCCTCACGCACGTACGTGCACGTTCACACGCACACAAGAGCTCGTGAACACCTGTGCGGCTGCTCCTGGGCTCCTAGCTCGACTGATGCTCCATCGGCGCTGGAAACTCAGGTACCCTCCTGCCCCAGATTGAGTGTTCTGGCCGAGAACCATCTTGAAAAACAGCCTTCCTGGTTTTCTATTCTTAGTCCCTGGTGCCAAAGGCTCCACAGCCCCACTCTCCCCAATTTGCTGGGACCCTGTGGGGGTTGGGGGGGGAGTGGTTGGGGACAGTATGTGGTGTTTTGAGTGGCTGTAGGGTTGTGGGAAGGGGCAGCCAGACTCCCAGTTTGTCCTGTTAATGTGGGTTTGGGATTCTGGGAAGGAGGGTGAACCGAGCTAGGCTCCCCATGGCCTGACATACCATTAGAGTTGGGCCTAGATCCTACTGCCAATTTTGTTTAAAAAAACTCGACTGTTTAGGAAAACGGAAGGTCTCAGAGCCACCCACCGTGTTGCCTACTAATGTGGCTCTTGCTACTTCCTACGTAAAGACAGGACCCCTGAAATAGCTGCGTTCTGTTCTCCCGGCCTGCTTTCCAGGTCACAGTAGGTGTCCTCAGCATCAGACCCCTTGGCCTAGGGACCTTGACTCCTCTGACATTGCATGAAAGGTTTTCTGTATATTCTGGACAGGCATTTTAAGAGCAGAAGGTTCATAGCTTTGCTCCAGTTTCAGAAGAATTCAGGACCTCAAAAACCTTAACGGTAATTGCTTTGGAGAATGGTCTCGGGTCCTCCCATGCCACCCTGGTGTAACATTTCTTCTCGTCTCTGCCCCCTCCCCCCCTAAATATTTAGGAATGAAATACTTGACACAATAGACTGGATTTTAGCAATTATTTTTCACTTGAAAGAAATGTAAAATGTTGTAATAGAAATATTTCTAAAACGTAAACTTGGTTGCCTCCTTAAAGAGAATGTACTGAACACAGCTGACGTGTTTAGTATTTTGGACATTTTTATGAACATCAGTTGTTAGCCGGTAGTTTTCTGAGGACCCCAGGTCGCTTTGTTTTTAATTCTTCCCCACGACTCCTACTTACTTGTCCTGTGTCATGGGTTATAAGGGGCAGCCAGAGGGATTAAGAAAGATCTTAATTTATGTGTAATTGTTTGCTTGGGAGCCTGAGGGTGGCTTCAGTTTCTCTTTGGAAATGAATTGCTGTGCTTATAATCACTACTTCCTGCTTGGGCAATATGGAGTTATGTTCTAGACGCCAAAGTAGTGGTTCTCAAACTTGAGCATGCATCAGTGTTACCAGAAGGGCTGGTTAACGTACAAACTGCCTGCTGGGCCCCACGCCCGGAGTTTCTGATTCTGTAGGTCTGGGGTGAGGCCCAAGAATTTGCATTCCTAGTAAGTTCTGCTCTTTGAGAACAACTGTTATAAAACAGCCTTTCTCAAATTGAATGTGCATACAAGTCACCTGGGGAACCTGGTCAGAGCTTAAATTCTGATGCAGAAGGTCTGGGGTGGGCTCTGAGATTCTGCTTTTCTAACTGGCTCCCAGATGATGCTGATAACTGCTGATCTGTGGATCCTGCTCTCTAGAAAGACTTTAAAGCAGTGGTTCTCCATTCTGACCACACATCCGAATCACGTGAAGAGCTTGTGGAAAAATGATGGAGGAGGAAGAGGGGGAGGGAAAGGAAAAAAAAAAGAGTTATGTCTCCAAACAGAAAAACCTGAATTTCTGGAGGTGGAGCCTGAGCATGGGTCCAGCTGCCCAGGTGATTGGATGTGCAGTCAAGGTTGAGAACCTTATTCTTAAGGTTGTAAAGTTGCTGAAAGTCTGTCCTGTAATTAAATGGAGTGTCACAGTATTAAATATTTGATTGACTAGTCACTGGCCTCCGACTGTGGTTTCACATTTGAATCATCTGGGAAGCTTCAAAAGATATTGATACATGGATGAAATAATATGATGTCTGGGATTTGCTTCCAAATAACATGGTGGGAAGAGAAATGGGTGAGAGTATCGATCTGTACTATCCAGTATGTAGCCATCAGCCACCTGTGGCTATTTAAATCGAAATTAATTAAACTTTTTTAAAAACTGAAAATGCAGTTCCCCCGGGACCCCAGGCACATTTCAAGTGCTCATTAGTCACATGTGGCTAGCAGCTATATTGGACGACATGGATATGGAACATTTCCATTGCTGCAGAAAATTCTATTGGGCAGCACTGGTATATGAAACGAGATTGACCAGGAGTTGATAATTATTGAAGCTGGGTGACTGGGTAACTGTGGGTTCATTCTCCTTTCTGGCCTTTTATATATCTTTACTTTTTTTTTGGTAAAATGTTTTAAAAAGATGCTCAGGCATTAAGAGTGGGGGCCGGACATCAGTGAGGTTTTGGCAGCTCCCCAAGTGATTCCAAGGTTCAGCCAGGGTTGAACCCCCGACCCTGGGCTAATTGAACTGGTGGGCTTAAGAATGATTAGAGCCAGCTGTGTTCCTGACCTGCATAGCCTTCACTCCATTGTTTGGTACCTTTCTTTTCTCTCTCTCTCTCTTCTGGTTAATGAGGGTGGAGAGAGATTTGTCCTGCTTGCCTCTCAGACGTAGTAAAATCTGGAGAGAAAAGGGTTGAAAAGGCTTCGAAAGATGTCAAGCGCTGAATACACTAAGAGGTTTGATGCTTTTCCTTGTTCCAGGTCTTACCACAGTGAGGCCTTAGGGTAGGGTTGCCAGATAATGCAAAGAAAAATACAGGAGACCCAGTTCAATTTGAATTTTAGCTAAACTACAAATACCTTTTAAATTCTTTGATATGTTCCGTGCAATATTTGGGACATACATATGCTAAACACTTCTTTGTATTTTATCTGGAAACTGTATGTTGGCACTTCTTTGCGCCCACGGTGGGTAGAGGCCCTGAGATTTTCCTTTGTAGCTGCACATCCATGAGGCTACTGCCTTCATTTAGGGGATTTTTCTGTTAACCATCATTGTGAAGGAATGCATTTCTAAACCTCTGATTTGAGATCAGGTTAACAGAGTTGGGAGTTTGCTTTTAAAATTCAGTGTAGGGCTGCCCATTTATTTAGATCTTCTTTGATTTCTTTTATCAGAGGTTTGTAGTTTTCCTCATGCAGATCATGTGCCTGTGTGGGCTTTTGTGTGTGTGTGTGTGTGCTAATGTGTTTTTAAGTTCAAACTCAAATTGTTCATGGCTAGTATATAGGTAAACAATTGACTTTTGTATATTAACCTTGTATTCTGCAACTTTGCTCCAATTGCTTATTAGTTCCAGGATTTATTTTTTGTCAATTATTTGGGATCAGCAGTTGCCAGTGGTTTGGGTTGTGGGAGGGGAAGGAGGGATGAATAGGTGGAGCATAGGGGATTTTTAGGGCAGTGAAATTATTCTTTACAGTAATGATGGATGCGTGTCATGATATATTTGTCAAAACCCACAGAACGTATGATCCAGAGTGAACCCTAATGTAAACTGTGGATGTTAATGTATCAATATCGGTTCGTCAGTTGTAACAAACATACCACACTGATACAATATGTAAATAACAGAGGAAACTGTGTTTGTGGAGGGGCAAGGGGTATTTGGGAACTTTGTACTTCCTGATCAATTTTTCTATAAACCTAGAACTGCTCTAAAATAGTCTATTAATTTAAAAAACACTGATAGAGGCTTTGGTGAAATGAAGATTCTCAGGTTGGTTGGCACATTTTGAGTCTTCCCTCAGATGAGGGAATGACTTGCCTGCTTATGTGATCATGTGATGAACCTGGGTGTTCCTTAATTTCTTTCTTGGTGTTTAGGCTAAACATGCCATGCTTTTTCCCCTGGGTCTTTGGGGCGTTGAATAGATCTGTGCTTCTGTAAAGTGGTAGCCTGTTTCTAGAATAAGAATGAAGTAGATTCAGGTAACGGTTACAACACTCAAAAAATAAAATGCCACGTTAGCAACCGTGTCGCGTGGAGAGTGGCTCTGAAGGGGTGGGAGGGAGTGGAAGCCTCTGTTTCCTCATCTGGGAAATGGGGATGATGATTCTCTCCTTGGGCTCTGGTGATTAAATGAGGGAAAGCATGTTAAATGCTGGGTACATAGTGAGAGTCAGTGATTACAAAGACCCTAGATCTTTTTTTTTTTTTTTTGCGGTACGCGGGCCTCTCACTGCTGTGGCCTCTCCCGTTGCGGAGCACAGGCTCCGGACGCGCAGGCTCAGTGGCCATGGCTCACGGGCCCAGCCGCTCCGCAGCACGTGGGATCTTCCCGGACCGGGGCACGAACCCGCGTGCCCTGCATCGGCAGGCGGACTCCCAACCACTGTGCCACCAGGGAAGCCCAGACCCTAGATCTTTGAAGAGGATAAATCTGGGGACCGATGGCACTTAGGAGGAGCAGGCTTCTCAGAAGACGGTGAGGGAATGCTCTGTCCCCAGAAGCATTTGGGCATACGTTGGGGCCTGGCTGTCAGGGACATCGTGGAAGGGACTTCTCCGAGAGTGGTGTGCTCCAGGGGCCTCCAGATGCTGCTTGTCTTCACAGAATCCGGGATGTCCTGTTCCTTCAGAGGCATTGCGGTTGGGTGTGGAGCAATCAAGCGGTCACCTCAGTTAACCACCAAGATGGGAAGAGACCCTCTTTCCCCCACCTTCAAGTAGCTGACCTGGCCTCTTGGCCTCCCCCCTGTCCCTGAAGAGGAGAACCTCATTTGTGTATGGCTCTGGCTTTGAGAGCATTTTATACCCTCCCTGGTGGGACAGATGGAAGGTCCAGCAGGTCGACACATGCACCTGCATCTGGGACCCAGGATCTTTGTCCAAAGGTGCATTTAAATGGATAAAACCCTTTACCTGTGAGACCTGTGATTAGATAATCCAGCACGGGGGGTGGGGGGTTGGGGGGGGAATCTGTCAATAATTGCTCTGTTGCTTTGTGCTTCTTCTCTTGATAGAAATGAAAGTGTGTTTTCTCAGCAGCAAGGGTGATAAAACCATCTCAGAGGAGGAGCTGGTTTTTTCCTGACTCCTTGAGAGCAGATGATTTAGAGGCATCTCTATAGGAGATTAAATGGAATTCAGGTAAACAGCTGAAGGGTTTACATGGGATTGAGTTTTTTAAAAAGCCCTCCTAGAGGGTATTTTGCTTTGCAGAGATGAGGGTGCAAAGTAGTGGCTTTGGAAGGCAGGTCAGTGGTGAAGAGCAGACTCTTCCACACTTCCCTCCAGAGAAAGTGCGCAGAGATGGGACACAGGCCTCTTTCACACCTGTTGGAGTCATCCCCTTAGATGCTGAGATGTTTACTGTCTGGGTCTGATGACCAAGTGGAGAAGGGGCAACCGGAGGACCTTGGACCAGCCAGACAGTGACCCACAGAACTCCTCCCTCGTTCCACAAATGTACTGAACTCCTGTGTGCCAGGTTCTGGGGCAGACACTGGGGCTGTCACATGGACAAAAGGCACAAAAATCTCTGCCCTCGTGGCCCTTACCTTCTGCTGGAGGAGACAGATCACAGACAAGATAAGTAATTGTTACATCACTGTTAACTGCTAGGGAGAAAAAGTTAAGCAGCAAAGGGGGATATGAACTGTAGGGAGGGAGGACCCTGAGATGTTAGGGGACCAGGGAGACCTATGGGTAAAGTCCTGAAAGAAATGAAGGAATGAGCCATGCAGGGATGAAAGAAGAACATTCTGGGCAGAGAAAACAGCAAGTGCAAAGACCCTGCAGGCAAGGAAATGTGACTGGAGCTGAGAAGATACGGAGGCAAAGGGCAGAAAGCAGGTCAGAGAGGCAGTAGGGGGCTGGCTCAGGTGTGCGGGGCACGGGGCTTTGCAGGTCGCAGGCAGGACCCTGGCCTTTGCTCTCAAGAAAAGCAGGGCCCCCAGAGGATTCTGAGCAGAGGAATGGTCGATCTGGGTTTTAGGATCATTCAGGCCATGGCGTAAGAGTGGACAGTGGAGGGGCCTATTAGGAGCCGCTGCCATGAGCCAGGCCAGCGATGGGATGGCAGTGGCCTGGATAGCGGTGGTGGGATAAGAAGAAGTAGTTGGATTTTGGATATATTTGAGCAGGTAAGTTGAGAGCTGTATTGATATGTTGACAGTGAGTTGTGAGATAAAGGGAGAAATCAAGGATGACTTCAAGATCTTTGGTCTAAGCAATTGGAAGGATGGAGTTGCTATTAACTGATGGGGCAAGACTGAGGGATGGGGGCCTGTTTTGGGGCTCCGTCCTGATCAGGTTAAATTTGAGATGTCTGGGAGGTATTGAGGGCAGATGTTAAGTAGGCAGCTGGATGTGTGGCTCTGGCGTTCAGGGGAGAGGTCCAGGCTGGAGACATAAATTGAAGAGTCCTGAGCATGTAGGTAGTCTAGAGAGCTGTGAGTCTGGAGGAGAGCATGGCACCTGGGAGCTGGAAGGGTCCTTAGTAGCTGCCTGGTTCAAACTTGTCATCTTCTCAAGGGAAACTCAATCACCTGGAAGTTAAGGATTATACCCAGGGTTATACCTTGAGTCAGTGGAAAATCTGGATTAGAACCTGGGTCTGCTAAGGCCTACCCAGCTACATCTTTTTACGGGGTTTTTAGCTGGAGCTGTAGAGCTGGCGGTGATTGCTGGAGTCTGGGTGACAGGAGGCAGCCCTCCCACATATGACACTGTCCTCATATGGGGCGGCCACTCCTCAGTCCTGCAACCTAAGCCCTTAGAGTGCTGCTCAGGGATGGTGCTGCCCATGAACTGTCTGCTACTGGCGGTGACAGATGAGACCAGATATTGATGGAAAGCATTAGAAACTCATGACAATTCAACATTGCCACAACATCCAAGGGTGACACCGGTGGACTCACCTTGTCGAACAGGGTGGGGACAGGTTTGGGTGTTGCTGATCTCCGGTGATAACTTGTTCATGGTACTGGCTGCCTATTAGTTGTGCATAGTAGGACCGTGTGTTAGATTGCAAACAAATAAGTAAGAAACACAGGTCTGTCACCACAGGTAGTTTGAGAAGCTCCGCCCCAGCATGATGCCTGCTGAGGAAAACAGTAAATGCTTGTTAGATGTATGTTCAGAATCTTGTGCTCCTTTTACTGTTGTCTAAGGCTCAGGTTGTATCTTTTGCCAAACGATGAAGTCAGCAGATTACCTTTGCCCTCGAGGCATCTCAGATTTCTCCTCTCTCCTCCTGGAGGGCCTGTGGCTGCACCATAACCATCTCCCTGGAGACGGCATGCTTCTCAGTTCAGTGTTCATCAGTCTTTCCCGTGAGCAGTTCTCCCAACGACATGAGCATTGTGCACTTGCTTCTAAAATTTGACCACTAATTGAGAAGGAACTAGCCACACTGACCACCACTAGGGCTTTGGGGGGGGGGTCACATTAGGAACACTGAGAGGGGCAGGTGGCAGGCGACCCCAGCATTGTGTGCTAAGGCATGCGTGTAACCCACAAGAACTGCATCTCTCATCTTGGCATTTCAAGGGAGGAGATATATTTTGGCTTCAGTCTAGAGGGAGGCACTGAGCTATTGTAGAAAGAATAGGAGTTTTGGAGGGAGATAGACCTCGGACAGATGGCATTGTTAACCTTTCTGCGTTTCATCCTTCCCTCTCTAGAAATGGGGCAATAATCTGCAGATCAGAGCAATGTTGGGAGGTTAGATGAAATAGTGGTGTAAGGTGCCTAGTAGAGGAACTGGTGCTAAAGAGATTGTCAGTGAAAGTTCTATCAAGTCACACCATGGGGATGATTTCCTCCTTAGGACTCAGACTTGCTCCAGTCTTCCATCTCTCAAACTCTTTACCCTGGGACCTTCCTTTCCCTGTCCCTCCCTTCCTTGCCTTGTCTGCCTATAGGATCTACAGTCCATATGCTGGATCCCAAGTTGCTGGACAGGCTGCCATGTAGGATATTCACCCAGAACTCCACAGGGCTCCATTCCTGCTGGTGACCAAAGGAGGAGGCTGTAGGGGCTTCGGCGATTGCCTTAGCTCGCCCTGAACTTGTACGTGTCCTCTCATTTCCCACTCTGCTATCTTCAAGGCTGAATGAAGGAGGAGGCTCTTCAGCCGAGAGCGGGCTGCCAGCGATGGGCTAGGTCCTCCCTCCAGTTGGGCAAAGCCTCCCAGAGCTGTCTTTCCCACTGGTCACTTGCCTCTGAGGCGGTTGCCAATTACCACTTTTTCAGGGCTCTCTACCTCCTTCCTCCTAACTCTCTGAATTGGGTCTTTGGAAGAGTCACATTGGGCAGGGCATGGCCATGGGGTGTGTCAGACATCAAGCTTGGGGGCCTCACTTGTTTTATTCTTCTTAAAGTGCCATTTAGGGTAACCCTTGCCTTCAGGTTCTGAATTCCCAGTGATTAATATGCAGCTGATGGCTTATCGTTCCGAAAGCTGCATCCCACTGTTTACAGAGAGGGGTGTTCCTGCTTTCTGCTCATGGCTGGCCCTGGATCTCAGAGATTTCAGAATATGCCACTGAAGAGGTGGTAACTGGGGATATTTGGGAATTAAGTGCCTCATTCTATTTGTCTGGTTCTGGCCTATTTTAATTTGGGGATATAGCTTGAATCTATTTGGCCTATGTTTCAAGCAGGTAAGAGTATCCTGTTTTTCTTATTTCATTGAGAGGAAATATATACAGATATGTGAATTAATTATTAAATATATGTGTGTATATATATGCATATGTGTATGGAGAGGGAGAGAGAGTACATCTCAAACAGGTGCACCTGGTCTCCCTGAATCCCCTTAGATGCTGCAAGATCGAGCATGTGGGTGACGTAGGCATGAGGGACGGGAGTGCACAGGCCTTCAGCTCCTCCAGGTGAGACTCAGGGCAGAAATGGTACAGCAGAGTCTGGGAGGAAAGAATAAGCACATGCAGATTTCCTTGTCTGTTAAAAGAGAAAGTTGTACATTTAAGTCCAAGGTTCAGCCATCAATATTTGTGGTAAAATTCAGCATATCTAATTCCATGTCTTAGCATTTTCATCCATTGCCTCAAGGTGCTATGATTTAAAGCCTACTGATTCAATGTCCACAGCTGTGTTGAAGACTCTTCAAGTTGGGGGTCAGTTCTGGTGTCACATACTAAGGAGGATGTTGGCATACCAGAGCCCAGCTCCGGAGGAACAAGGAGAGGGGTCCAGAGGCTCCGATGGAGGAGGGTCGATAGAAGAGACACCTTGCATGTATCAAGCCCCTCAAGTCGGTCATTTCCATGGGAAGGGTGGTTATATAGGTATAAGTTCATTGTGTTCTGCATTGATCAGGAAAACAGAGTAAAGACCAGTGGGGTAAAAATGTAAGGTCACGATAAAGATTTCCCACAGTTAAATTGGCTGCTTTGTGGAGGTGGTGAGCTCACATCACCCTGAGTGTTCATGCAGATGTCAGCTTACTTTCTGCCTAAAATGGATTCCAGCAATGCCTGGGAGGTTGGGCTAAATGAGTCTGCAAACTCATCATAGACTTTTTAGAAAATGAATGATATATCTTCCTAGTTAAAAGTGCTGAGTTTTGTGTATTTCCCACAGTGCTAGGCAGATACCCAGTCCTTAGAAAATGCTAAATAAATAACTGTCTACTGGTTAACGGTACATTAGGCAGATTTTGGAATTTCAAAATTAAGCTGATTTTTGAAGAGTTTGATAACAGTTGTGGCAGTAACCTTCTATGGGTGCTGAAAAATCCACCTCTGCCTCCCAGATTTTGGTGTTTCCATCTGGGGAGTAGGGAATAAGAATCCATGCTTCTTGTATATCATTATGTTGACTGTGGCTCTGAAATCAACAGTGGTCTAACTGGTCTCCCTCCTTCCAATGTCCCTCTTATTTCATCTTACACAGCCTTGCCTGAGTGGCTTTAAATGCAGATCTCATCAAATTACTCTCCAGTTTAAAATCCTTTAGCAGTTCCCTATCATCTGCAAAATATAAATGTTAATTCCTTTTCAGAATACAAACCGTCTATCATCTGGCCACTGTGGTTCTTTTCAGGTCATCTTCAGCTTATCCTCATCTCCAAATTCACGCTTCAGCCACATCATTTCCCAAATAGACCAAGTTTCTCTTCTTTTAATGTGCTTAAATGCACTAGCTCTTTATTATCTGTGCTTAAGTCTAGTTATTGTATTGCAGTTTGAGGTCATAAGTGGTGCCCCCTGTACCTCTTCTAATACTTTTAAACCATTTAGGATACATTCTGTGATTTTCTTTTGGCTTGCTCCTGTATGGATTGGCCAAGCCTAGCCCTCTAGACTTGCTTCAGGCCATATTTCCTTTAATCTCTACACCTTAACCATACTGACCTTCTATCAGTTATGCTTTCCTACTACTGGACTTTCACAGATGCTGTTACTTCTACCTGGAAAACTGTTCTTGGCCAGGTTGACAGCTTCTCATTCCTTATCATTTACTTTGTCTCTTGTACACAGCATACCACTGGATGTTTAAAAATCCAGTCTGACAATCTTTGTCTTTTAACTAAATAAGTAGTCTACTTACATTTAATGTAATTACTGATATATTTGGATTTAAATCTAACATTTTATTCCTTCTACATGTGCCCTGATCTGCATTTCTTTCTTTCCTTTCTTGTTTTTTTTTGGACTGAATTTTTTTAAAAATTTATTTATTTATTTTATTTTTGGCTGCATTGGGTCTTCATTGCTGCTCACGGGCTTTCTCTAGTTACAGCGAGTGGGGGCTACTCTTTGTTGCGGTGTGTGGGCTTCTCATTGTGGTAGCTTCCCCTTGCAGAGCACAGGCTCTAGGCACATGGGCTTCAGTAATTGTAGCACGTGGGCTCAGTAGTTGCGGCTCACAGTAGCGCAGGCTCAGCAGCTGTGGCGCACGCACCCAGCTGCTCCACAGCATGTGGGATCTTCCCGGACCAGGGCAGAAACACATGTCTCCTGCATTGGCAGGTGGGCTGTCAACCACTGCACCAACAGGTAAGCCCTGGACTGAATTTTTTTTAAAAAATTGTTTTCCCCATTTACTACTTTGGAAAATGTGTATTCTCTCTCTCTTTTTTTTTATTTTTAGTATTAGTTTATTTTTTAATTTTTAAATTTTATTTTACTTATTTTTTTATACAGCAGGTTCTTATTAGTCATCAATTTTATACACATAAGTGTATACATGTCAATCCCAATCACCCAATTCATCACACCACCATCCCCATCCCCCCCACGGCTTTCCCCCCTTGGTGTCCACACGTTTGTTCTCTACATCTGTGTCTCAACTTCTGCCCTGCAAAGAGGTTCATCTGTACCATTTTTCTAGGTTCCACAGACATGCGTTCATATACGATATTTGTTTTTCTCTTTCTGACTTCACTCTGTATGACAGTCTCTAGATCCATCCACGTCTCAACAAATGACCCAATTTCGTTCCTTTTTATGGCTGAGTAATATTCCATTATATATATGTACCACATCTTCTTTATCCATTTGTCTGTCGATGGGCATTTAGGTTGCTTCCATGTCCTGGCTATTGTAAATAGTGCTGCAGTGAACATTGGGGTGCCTGTGTCTTTTTGAATTATGGTTTTCTCAGGGTATATGCCCAGTAGCGGGATTGCTGGATCATATGGTAATTCTATTTTTAGTTTTTTAAGGAAGCTCCATACTGTTCTCCATAGTGGCTGTATCAATTTACATTCCCACCAACAGTGCAAGAGGGTTCCCTTTTCTCCACACCCTCTCCAGCATTTGTTGTTTGTAGATTTTCTGATGATGCCCATTCTCACTGGTGTGAGGTGATACCTCACTGTAGTTTTCATTTGCATTTCTCTAATAATTAGTGATTTTGAGCAGCTTTTCATGTGCTTCTTGGCCATCTGTATGTCTTTTTTGGAGAAATGTCTATTTAGGTCTTCTGCCCATTTTTGGATTGGGTTGTTTATTGTTTTAATATTGAGCTGCATGAGTTGTTTATATATTTTGGAGATTAATCCTTTGTCTGTTGATTTGTTTGCAAATATTTTCTCCCATTCTGAGGGTTGTCTTTTTGTCTTGTTTGTAGTTTCCTTTGTTGTGCAAAAGCTTTGAAGTTTCATTAGGTCCTATTTGTTTATTTTTGGTTTTATTTCCATTACTCTAGGAGGTGGATCAAAAAAGATCTTACTGTGATTTATGTCGAAGAGTGTTCTTCCTATGTTTTCCTTTAAGAGTTTTACAGTGTCCAGTGTTACATTTAGGTCTTGAATCCATTTTGAGTTTATTTTTGTGTATGGTTTTAGGAAGTGTTCTAATATCATTCTTTTACATGTAGCTGTCCAGTTTTCCCAGCACCACTTATTGAAGAGAATGTCTTTTCTCCATTGTGTATCGTTGCCTCCTTTGTCATAGATTAGTTGACCATAGGTGTGTGGGTTTATCTCTGGGCTTTCTCTCTTGTTCCATTGATCTATGTTTCTGTTTTTGTGCCAGCACCATATTGTCTTGATTACTGTAGCATTGTTGTATAGTCTGAAGTCCAGGAGCCTGATTCCTGCAGCTCTGTTTTTATTTCTCAAGATTGCTTTGGCTATTCGGGGTCTTTTGTGTTTCCATACAAATTGTGCAATTTTTTGTTCTAGTTCTGTGAAAAATGCCATTGGTAGTTTGATAGGGATTACACTGAATCTGTAGATTGTGTTGGGTAGTATAGTCATTTTCACAATGTTGATTCTTCCAATCCAAGAACATGGTATGTCTCTCCATCTGTTTGTATCATCTTTACTTTCTTTCATCAGTGTCTTATAGTTTTCTGCATACAGGTCTTTTGTCTCCTTAGGTAGGTTTATTCCTAGGTATTTTATTCTTTCTGTTGCAGTGGTAAATGGGAGTGTTTCCTTAATTTCTCTTTCAGATTTTTCATCAGTAGTATATAGGAATGCAAGAGATTTCTGTGCATTAATTTTGTATCCTGATACTTTACCAAATTCACTGATTAGCTCTAGTATTTTTCTGGTGGCATTTTTAGGATTCTCTTATGTATAGTATCATGTCATCTGCAAACAGTGACAGTTTTACTTCTTCTTTTCCAATTTGGATTCCTTTTATTTCTTTTTCTTCTCTGATTGCTGTGGCTAGGACTTCCAAAACTATGTTGATTAATAGTGGTGAGAGTGGACATCCTTGTCTTGTTCCTGATCTTAGAGGAAATGCTTTTAGTTTTTCACCATTGAGAATGATGTTTGCTGTGGGTTTGTCATATATGGCCTTTATTATGTTGAGGTAGGCTCCCTCTATGCCCACTTTCTGGACAGTTTTTATCACAAATTGTTGTTGAATTTTGTCAGAAGCTTTTTCTGCATCTATTGAGATGATCATATGGTTTTTTTCTTCAGTTTGTTAATATGATGTACCACATTGATTGATTTGTGTATATTGAAGAATCCTTGCATCCCTGGGATAAATCCCACTTGATCATGGTGTATGAGCCTTTTATTGTGCTGTTGGATTCTGTTTGCTAGTATTTTGTTGAGGATTTTTGCATCTATATTCATCAGTGATATTGGTCTGTAATTTTCTTTTTTCCTAGTATCTTTGTCTGGTTTTGGTATCAGGGTGATGGTGGCATCATAGAATGAGTTTGGGAGTGTTTCTTCCTCTGCAATTTTTGGGAAGAGTTTGAGAAGGATGGGTGTTAGCTGTTTTCTAAATGTTTGATAGAATTCACCTGTGAAGCCATCTGGTCCTGGACTTCTGTTTGTTGGAAGATTTTTAATCACAGTTTCAATTTCATTACTTATGGTTGTTCTGTTCATATTTTCCATTTCTTCCTGGTTCAGTCTTGGAAGTTTATACCTTTCTAAGAATTTGTCCCTTTCTTCCAGGTTGTCCATTTTATTGGCATAGAGTTGCTTGTAGTAGTCTCTCAGGATGCTTTGTTTTTCTGCAGTGTCTGTTGTAATTTCTCCTTTTTCATTTCTAATTTTATTGATTTGAGTCCTCTCCCTCTTTTTCTTGATGAGTCTAGCTAATGGTTTACCAATTTGGTTTATCTTCTCAAAGAACCAACTTTTAGTTTTATTGATCTTTGCTATTGTTTTCTTTGTTTCTATTTCATTTATTTCTGCTCTTATCTTTATGATTTCTTTCCTTCTGCTAACTTTGGGTTTTGTTTGTTCTTCTTTGTCTAGTTCCTTTAGGTGTAAGGTTAGATTGGTTTTTTTTGTTTTTTTGTGTGTGTACACATTTAATTTTATTGTAACAAAGCAACTTGTACACTTTTAACGTTTAAAACTGAGCATCATCTTTCCTTTCCAGTGAAACAAAAAGAAAAATTTAAAAATAAACAGGAACAAAATTACAATAGACAGTGTCAATTGCAAATAAGATCCTATAGGTTCTGCTGATTCTCCCATCGAGTGGCAGGGCTCTAGTCATCATTAGGAGAGAATTTTATTTTAAAAGTGTCATCTTAAACTGCAAGGATGTCCGTTAAACATCACAATTAAACATGCCAAAGGAGAAGCCATGTTGTCAAAATGCCCACTTAACCCATCCAAACATCTCAAACCCACCCTTTGCTGACCTTCTATAACCCCATTTTTTTAAGTTTTTTTTTTTTTTTTAAACAAGAGAAAGTAGACAGATACATGTTGGTAAATACTAACTGTCCATATTCACTTAGAAACACAGTGTAATCTCTGAGCCCAATATACAGAGAAAGGAGGAAAAAAGCTAGAATTCTATGCACTACTACACAGGGGCCTAGCACCCTCCAGCTTCCAGCAGAGCTAAGGGAGCAGAAGGTTTTTCTTTTTTCCCACAGAGCATGGTGGTGCTGATTCCATAAAGTTTTTGTTGAGACAGGAAGGGATAAAAATGAATTTGGAACAGAAAGGGGTAGAGATTCTTTTCCCACTGAATTCTGCTCAAGGTATTTCCCCCCAAAATAAGTTGTGAGCCATGGTATAAAGGAGAAAAGAGACCTCAAAAACAAGGCAACTGAGTGCAAGATGAGAAGGAGGAAAAAAAAAAAAAAAAGACTGCAACTTGCTCCCAGGAACTGGAGAAAATTTAAAAAGGAAGGTTGGAATCCATCAGTGTTCCATTCGTCATCTTCTCCTTCATCTTCTCCTTCCTCCCCCTCATCATCATCTTCATCTTCTTCACCTTCATCCTCATCCCCTTCTTCATCAATATCTTCCAATCCTTCTTCCTCTTCATCATCATCATCATTTTCTTCTACTTCCCCTTCCTCATCATCCATGTCCAGAACCAAGTAGTACTGTAATGGATTTGGCCAAATATCATCTTTTATGACCTCTTCTAACTCATCTGCACCTGCATCAGAATGATCAGTAAAGCAGGTGAAGAAGCTTTCTGGTTCTTCATGCTGTCTCTTCCTGCTGGCTTTATTCTGCGTTTGACTTGAATGTTTTGTCAAGTCCTTTCCGGATTTCCATTTGATTTCAGTGGACTTTGAAGATGGATCACCACTCTCATTCAGATGAAATTCTTTTGAGAGAACTTTATTTTCAAAGTAAGGGTTTTCATCAAAATAAAAATCTATTCTGTAACCTGATTTAATATCTTCAAATTCTGTCACTTCGACTCTTGTCAAATAATGCAGCGCCTCTTCATCCTCCTCCCCAAGCAGTGCAGACGCTTGTGGATGGTTAACAAATGTTGTTACCCCAAAATATGGGATTTTGGCGATCAATTCCGACCTTTTCTGAAAAAATCGTTGGCAGAGTTTGTTATATTTCTGTTCTACTTTCAAAATCTCCTCATTGACTTGTTCATTAAGTCTATTTCATTTTGTACTTCATCAATATGTTCAGTTGCTTCTTGCTGTTCTTTTTCTGAGGTCTCGTCAGCCCCATTGTGGTTGGAGTTGAGCTCCTTTTTACTGACTTTGGCCGCCGGGGCCGACATGGTGCTGCTCCGCGGTTGGGGGTGGGGAGCGGGGAGGGGGAGAGAAGGGAAGGCGAAGGGGGTGGGCAGCGGCTTCCCCTCATGCCACACGCGTGGGCTCTCGCTCGGTCCGGCCGCCTCCTCCCGGCGCTCGCTCGCTCGCTTTCCCCCGCTCTGGCTCGTGCGTGCTACCCATGTGGCCTGACAACGAGGGAGGGGCTGGGGCTGCATGCCGGGCCCTGGCCCGGGCTCCTACTTACAGAGGGGAGGTGGTGGCGGGCGAGCAGGCGGCTCTGCTCCCTCGCTCACGCTCCGTGCTCCAGCTCGCTACTTGACCTTGGTTAGATTGTTTATTTGAGATTTTTATTGTTTCTTGAGGTAGGCTTGTATAGCTATAAACTTCCCTCTTAGAACTGCTTTTGCTGCATCCCATAGGTTTTGGATCATTGTGTTTTCATTGTCATTTGTCTCTAGGTATTTTTTGATTTCCTCTTTGATTTTTTCAGTGATCGCTTGGTTATTTAGTAATGTATTGTTTAGCCTCCATGTGTTTGTGTTTTTGACATTTTTTTCCCTTTAATTGATTTCTAATCTCATAGCGTTGTGGTCAGAAAAGATGCTTGATATGATTTCAATTTTCTTAAATTTACTGAGGCTTGATTTGTGACCCAAGATGTGATCTATCCTGGAGAATGTTCCGTGCGCACTTGAGAAGAAAGTGTAATCTGCTGTTTTTGGATGGAATGTCCTATAAATAACAATTAAATCTATCTGGTCTGTTGTATCATCTAAAGCTTCTGTTTCCTTATTAATTTTCATTTTGGATGATCTGTCCATTGATGTAAGTGAGGTGTTAAAGTCCCCCACTATTATTGTGTTACTGTCGATTTCCTCTTATAGCTGTTAGCAGTTGCCTTATGTATTGAGGTGCTCCTATGTTGGGTGCATATATGTTTATAATTGTTATATCTTCTTCTTGGATTGATCCCTTGATCATTATGTAGTGTCCTTCCTTGTCTCTTGTAACATTCTTTATTTTAAAGTCTATTTTATCTGATATGAGTATTGCTACTCCAGCTTTCTTTTGATTTCCATTTGCATGGAATATCTTTTTCCATCCCCTCACTTTCAGTCTCTATGTGTCCCTAGGTCTGAAGTGGGTCTCTTGTAGACAGCATATATATGGGTCTTGTTTTTGTATCCATTCAGCAAGCCTGTGTGTTTTGGTTGGAGCATTTAATCCATCCGTGTTTAAGGTAATTATTGATATGTATGTTCCTGTGACCATTTTCTTTTTTTGTGTGTGCTACGCGGGCCTCTCACTGCTGTGGCCTCTCCCGTTGTGGAGCACAGGCTCTGGACGCGCAGGCTCAGCAGCCGTGGCTCACGGGCCCAGCTGCTCCGTGGCATGTGGGATCTTCCCAGACTGGGGCATGAACCCGTGTCCCCTGCATCGGCAGGCGGACTCTCAACCACTGTGCCACCAGGGAAGCCCTGACCATTTTCTTAATTGTTTTGGGTTTGTTTTTGTAGGTCCTTTTCTTCTCTTGTGTTTCTCACTTAGAGAAATTCCTTTAGCATTTGTTGTAGAGCTGGTTTTATGGTGCTGAATTCTCTTAGCTTCTGCTTGTCTCTAAAGCTTTTGATTTCCCCATCAAATCTGAATGAGATCCTTGCTGGGTAGAGTAATCTTGGTTGTAGTTTCTTCCCTTTCATCACTTTAAGTACGTAATGCAACTCCCTTCTGGCTTGTAGAGTTTCTGCTGAGAAATCAGCTGTTAACCTTATGGGAGTTCCCTTGTATGCTATTTGTTGTTTTTCTCTTGCTGCTTTCAATAATTTTTCTTTGTCTTTAATTTTTGCCAATTAGATTACTATGTGTCTTGGTGTGTTTTTCCTTGGGTTTATCCTGTATGGGACTCTCTCTGCTTCCTGGACTTGGGTGGCTCTTTCCTTTCTCATGTTAGGGAAGTTTTCGACTATAATCTCTTCATATATTTTCTCGGGTCCTTTCTCTCTCTCTTCTCTTTCTGGGATCCCTATAATGCGAATGTTGTTGCATTTAATGTTGTCCCAGAGGTCTCTTAGGCTGTCTTCATTTCTTTTCATTCTTTTTGCTTTATTCTGTTCCGCAGCAGTGAATTCCACCATTCTGTCTTCCAGGTCACTTATCTGTTCTTCTGCCTCAGTTATTCTGCTATTGATTGCTTCTAGTGTAGTTTTCATTTCAGTTATTGTATTGTTCATCTCTGTTTGTTTGTTCTTTAATTCTTCTAGGTGTTTGTTAAACATTTCTTGCCTCTTGATCTTTGCCTCCATTCTTTTTCCGAGGTCTTGGATCATCTTCACTATCATTATTCTGAATTCTTTTTCTGGAAGGTTGCCTATCTCCACTTCATTTAGTTGTTTTTCTGGGGTTTTATCTTGTTCCTTCATCTGGTACATAGCCCTCTGCCTTTTCATCTTGTCTGTCTTTCTGTGAATGTGGTTTTTGTTCCACAGGCTGCAGGATTGTAGTTCTTGCTTCTGCTGTCTGCCCTCTGCTGGATGAGGCTATCTAAGAGGCTTGTGTACGTTTCCTGATGGGAGGGAGTGGTGGTGGATAGAACTGACTGTTGTTCTGGTGGGCAGAGCTCAGTAAAACTTTAATCTGATTGACTGCTGATGGGTGGGGCTGGGTTCCCTCCCTGTTGGTTGTTTAGCCTGAGGCAACCCACCACTGGAGCCTACCTGGGCTCTTTGGTGGGGCTAATGACAGACTCTAGGAGGGCTCACACCAAGGAGTACGTCCCAGAACTTCTGCTGCCAGTGTCCTTGTCCCCACGGTGAGCCACAGCCACCCCCGCCTCTGCAGGAGACCCTCCAACACTAGCAGGTAGGTCTGGTTCAGTCTCCCCTGGGGTCACTGCTCCTTCCCCTGGTCCCGATGTGCACACTACTTTGTGTGTGCCCTCCAAGAGTGGAGTCTGTTTCCCCCAGTCCTGTCAAAGTCCTGCAATCAAATCCCACTAGGCTTCAAAGTCTGATTCTCTAGGAATTCCTTCTCCCGTTGCCAGCCCACCAGGTTGAGAAGCCTGCTGTAGGGCTCAGAACCTTTGCCAGCCCCCCAGGTTGAGAAGCCTGATGTAGGGCTCAGAACCTTTGCTCCAGTGGGTGGACTTCTGTGGTATAAGTGTTCTCCAGTCTTTGAGTCACCAACCCAGCAGTTATGGGATTTGATTTTACTGTGATTGCGCCCCTCCTACCGTCTCATTGTGGCTTCTCCTTCGTCTTTGGATGTGGGGTATCTTTTTTGGTGAGTTCCAGTGTCTTCCTGTTGATGATTGTCCAGCAGCTAGTTGTGATTCTGGTGTTCTCACAGGAGGGAGTGAGAACATGTCCTTCTTCTCCACCATCTTGGTTTCTCTTCTGTGTTCTTTCTATTCTTTTAGTGATTACTTTGGAAATTACCACTTAAATATATTTATGCCTACTTATCACATTTTAAAATTAATCAAACTTTTATTCTCTTTCTGGATAATATAAGGACCTTAGAATAATTATTTATATTTACTTTCTCCATGCTCATCTTACATACTAGTGTTGATGAAAATTTTAATTATATTGAGGGACACTCTACAAAACATTATATTTGTTTTATGCAGCTAATTTTTATATTGATATATCCATATATTTACCAGTTTCTTTTCCCTTCATTCTTTCCTATACTTTAGACCTACCATTTGGGATAGTTTTCTTCTATCTAAAGTACATCCTTTGTAAATTCCCTTACATTTCACATTCAGTGTGCTGATGTTTTATTTGTTTGAAAATATTTTTCAATCTTAGTTTTATTTCTTTGAAAATATTTTCAGTCACCTTTATTCTTTTTTTTTTTTTTTTTTTTTTTTTTTGCGGTATGCGGGCCTCTCACTGTTGTGGCCTCTCCCGTTGCGGAGCACAGGCTCCGGACGCACAGGCTCAGCGGCCATGGCTCACGGGCTTAGTTGCTCTGTGGCATGTGGGATCTTCCCGGACCAGGGCACGAACCCGTGTCTCCTGCATTGGCAGGCGGACTCTCAACCACTGCGCCACCAGGGAAGCCCAGTCACCTTTATTCTTGAATGATTTTGTTGTTGCTATATAGAATTCTAGATAGGGAGTTATTTTCTTTCAGCATATTAAAGGTATTTCACTATCTTGGGTTGTTGTCATTGAGAAGTCACTTGCCAGTCTGTTGCTCTTTTGAAGGTAATATTTTTTAAAAATATATATATATTTATTTATTTATTTATTTTTGGCTGTGTTGGGTCTTCGTTGCTGCGCGTGGGCTTTCTCTAGTTGCGGTGAGCAGGGGCTACTCTTCGTTGCAGTGTATGGGCTTCTCATTGCGGTGGCTTGTTGCGGAGCATGGGCTCTAGGCTCATGGTCTTCAGTAGTTGTGGCATGTGGTCTTCAGTAGTTGTGGCTCGCAGGCTCTAGAGCACAGGCTCAGTAGTTGTGGTGCATGGGCTTAGTTGTTTGGCAGCATATGGGATCTCCCCAGAGCAGGGCTCGAACCCATGTTCCCTGCAGTGGCAGGCAGATTCTTAGCCACTGCACCACCAGGGAAGCCTGGTAATATGTTTTTTGCTTCTTAGGACACCTTTAAGATTTTTCTCCTTGTCTTTGATGGTGTACATTTTCATAGCAATGTGTCTAGGTTTGGCTTTGTAGTTTTCCTTCTCAGACTCCAGTGGACTTTTAAACTTACATATTAGTATCTTTCAGAAGTTCTGGAAAATTATCAGTCATTGTCTGTTTAGATATTATCTCTGCCCCATCCTTTTTTCCTCTTTCTGGGATCCTAATTACGTATACTCCATTCTCTCACTCTTCTGTGTCTTCTATCCTCTTTGCTGTATTTTCCATCTTTTTGTCTTTTCATGGTACACTCTAGATGGTTTCTTTTGACTTTTGAAGTCTCTCTCCAGCTGTATCTAATTTAATATTAAACTCTTCTTGAGTTTTTAAGGTTTGGTATTGTATTTTTTAATTTCCAGAATTTCTATTTGGTTTTTAAAAATACCTTCTAGGTCACTACATTTCCTGTTCCTGGCAGATATTTTCAAACTTTTCCTTTTTTGAAACATTTGACATTATAAGCATCATTTATAGTGTGATAATTTCAGTACTTGAAGTTTTTGTAGTTCTGTCCTTAATATGCTTTTTCAGGTGGTTCTTGCATGTGGTACCTTGTTTCCTTGCAGACTTGGTTATCTTGGGTTCACTGTGCTGAAATTTTTATTTGTGACCTGTTCTGAAGGTACCTTCCTCCAGAGTTTGCTTCTGCAGGTGCCTAGTATCCAGATCCAACTTAAGCCAAATTTAGGGCTTGAATCTCTGTCTTGGTCCATCCAAGCTGCTATTTCTGTCTTAGTCTGTTTGGGCTGCTATAACAAAATATCATAGACTGGGTGGCTTATAAACAACAGAAATTTATTTTCTTATAGTCTTAGAGGCTGGGAAGTCAAAGATCAAGGTGCTAGCAGATTCAGTGTCTGGTGAGGGCCTGCTTCTTGGTTCTTTTGCTGTGTTCTCACATGGTAGAAAGGGCAAGGTATCTTTCTGAGATCTCTTTTATAAAGGCACTAATTTCATTCACGATGGTTCCACCATCATGACCAAATCACCTCCCAGAGTCCTCATCTCCAAATACCATTACACTGGCATTAGGATCTAACATTTGAATTTTGATGGGGGTGGTAGGCAGCATAAACATGAAGTCTATAACTGTCTCCCAAGTCACAGATCTATATAAGGGTTTATTTCCAGTCTACCCTTATGCTAAGGCTTGGGACCTTTTGGGTCCTAGCATATTGAGAGGAGGGTCTCTCATTTAGATCTGTTCTTTGAGCTTGCCCTAATCTTTTATTTTTGTCCTCCTGATCTTGAAAAATCTTCTAAATTTTAATTTTCCAGGATTGGCAAATGCCCCGAGGGCAAAAGTACCTCCCTTGGTTCCTATTTTTCTTCCATTTCCCTAGTTCTTCACTGATATCTTGTCTATACTTTAATACTTTAGAGAAGAATTTTAACAATTGTATCCAGTTTTTTTTTGGGGGGGACTATTTTTAATGGTACAGTTGGCTCAAATAACGTAGTCTGATTGCCAGAAACTGGGGGTCTCACTTTGAATGCCACTTCTTCAGTAGAGGCTTGGCTGAGCCCAGTCTTAATTAGAACTCCTTGTTATACACTTTCATAACCCTGTTTTTTTCCTTCATGACATTTATCTCAATTTATAACTTTATTTTTATTTAAAGATTCTGTTTACTGCCTCGATGGCTATGCGAGGTCAGGAAGTATATGTGGACCAGTGCCTAGCATAGCGGCTAGTTCTCACTAAGGGCACAATCAATATCGGGTCCCTCAAAAGATAAATGCAGCAGAGTATTTGTTGATAGGTAGGTGCCTGGCAAGATGCAAAGGACTAGGGTGGTTTGATTGCAGTTTTTCAAAGAAGCACACATTGTCCCATTTTTATAGATCAGTAAGTGAGAAATAGATATTAAGGGCTTGCAACAGCTCTGTCAAGATTTCAGGGTGCTTTTTGCCTTCAGGGACTGCAGCTGCCATCTTAATGCTCTCACCTTCCCCTGCTCTGTGCCTTATGTGTTGGAAGAAGCAGAACCATGGAATTAAGGCAATCATATATAGAACGTGCTGTGTTTTAACTTTGTGCTGTACATACTGAAAAACCGAGGATAAGGCCAGTGTTGTAAACTAGGTGTACATGCTAAAAAAAGATCTAGGTGTACACATTTTAAATTGACAATTTCCAGGCCTTCTTACTAATTTTTGGTAATATATAGTACAAATAACCTTTAAGTACCGAAGTCGGAAATTTATAAGTGTAATAAAGTTTTGTTGCACTTTAAAAGTCTTTTAGTCACAGTGCTTAGTAGGTCCTCAGTAAATGTGCATTAATAATAATAGCCAACTCATAGCGCTTACTGCATTCCTATAATTATTTTAGCCATGTTATGTAAAGTGATTCATTTAATAGTTTCAACAGCACTATATGGAGGGTCCTATTATCATCCCCACTTTTACAGATGAGGACACTGAGGCCCAGGGTGATGAAGTAACTAGGTCACACAGTAAGAGGAAGAGCCAAGATTTGAACACAGCTGACCTGGCTCTGATGTCTGTGTTCTTAATCTTATGCTCTACTGTTACAAGGAGCAAGATTGAGTGATAAGTGGCTTTTCCAGGCTACCCAGGGCTACGTGCAGCTGTGCAGGTTGACCAGAAGCTTGGTGTTAGCTGGCAGACCTCTGGGCATAGGGAGCTCCATGCATTGTTCTACCACAGCCTCTGTAGGGACTGTTCCCTGCCTGCTGCTGGATTTATGAATTATTTCCAGAAAGCTGATATGCCAGATCTAACTGGCTAAGGGGAAAGGCGTTTCTGTGGAAAGAGAAAAAAACCCAAACATATGGAAATATTTTTTAAAGCTCAGAGATGACATTGCCCTATTATAGCTGATTCTCCTCTTTGGTGAGTTGTCTCACGTACTTCCTTCCTATTTCATGGTGACATAATTAATAATTACGGAGAGCAGGTTCTGCATTTAGGGGAGAGGCTGTCCTGTTGGTACACCTCCTTGTAGAAGCTGTGAAGGGGTGCCTGTGGGTTAATGTGACACCCTTGCCCGATGCCCTCAATCACACAGTGGTCTGAGGCCGTGACCTCTTGGGGGTTGCTTCATTGGTCAGTTATCCTGTGCTGTTGGGTCAGCTGCTGGGATTGAAGAATATGAAGAGGTGTTAGGGACTGGCCTTCAAGGACTCTGGGGAAATGATGTTTGGAAGGTTATCGTTGCGGTATAAGGTGTTGATTGGTCTCCTCGCAGATGCTTTTCCCTCGATGTTTGGAGGGCATTTTTCTTTTCTGAATTACCCAGAAGAATTGGCCTAATTCTCAATGACTCCCTCACCCTGAGGACCTGTCCACAAATGGAGGAGAAGGATGAAGAAGAAAGTGAATAGAAAGAGCCTGCCTGACGAGCTGGAATTTCTGATCCCGCCTGCCCCCTTGGGCCTGCGCTGAACTTTTCTTTTTAAATCTTCACGTGGCCCCTCTCAGTCTGCCGATTCCAGGACAGCTCTGGCTTCTGTCCCTGCCTCCAGCCGGATGACCCTGTGTGAGCACAGGCAGGGTCCATTCGGAAGGACTTGGAAGTTGTTAATAGAGCGGCCACTACTCAGAAGTGTAAAGGTTTGCTGTTGGTTCACCTGGCAAAGCTGGACTAAAGCCACACTCTACAGTAGTGTGTGGTGGTGACCAGTCACTACTGAAACAGTTGGCTCTCTGGGCCTTAAATCTTAGTGGGGTTCAAAAAAAAAAAAAAAAAAAAAAGAGTCCTCACATATTCACATCCACATCTTAGCACTATTTTTAGGTATTCGCTCTCCAGCCAGTGTCGTTTGTGTCCACTGCCTTTGAGCCCTGCCATGTGAGGGCTGCCCTAAACAGACTGCTCCTGAATAGAGCTAAGTATGGATTCTGATTTTGTAGAGATTAACTGGTCATTGAGTTTGCATTGACTGAAGGCAGCAGAGCATTCCAGACAGGACTCTGAGGGCCCTGCAGGGATGCCTCTTGGCTGGCCACCTCCGGGATGTGGGTGAGTGCCCGAGGCCTGTTACCCCACCCCATGGCCAGAGCCTGAGGCCCTGTGGGAGCCAGGCCTGTGTGGAAGGCTCCTGGGGCCAGGTGCTAGGTGCTAGGGCTGCCTCTGCCATTCGGACCACTGACTCCTCCAGTTCGGCCCTGTCGGGTGTTGCTTTCTTTTGAGGTGGGAGGAGTTCAGTTCATACTGTGGTTTTTCTCGCATTTTCTCGCATTTATAGTTATTCTCGCGCAGGTGCTGAAAGTGAGCCCTCACACCCACAGGGCCACTCCACCACCCCTGGGTGGATGGCGTCAGAAGGCTCCTTAGGAAGGAGTTGCCCTCCTCCTCACTAGAAGGAAGGGCAGGCTGGGCCAACAAGTCCATTTTGCACAACCAGTGTGGGAACGGGGTGGGATCACAGTACAGGCGGCAGGGGGTCGGGGGGGAGGAGTCCTTTCCCTCACACCCCACACCAGCCCTGGGAGGTACCCAGGCCTCAAGCTCTGGGGAAAGGGCCTGGGAATCTTTCCTTGGAAGTCGCTTCCCTAATTGTTAGTGCTCTGCAGAGCTGAGGGCTTTTTTTTTTTTTTTTAATCTTTTCTGCAGAACAGCTTGGAATCCTTGAGGCTGCTCCAGGCCTTCTGGGGCACGGGAGCTGTGTTCTGGCAACTGCCCTCAGAGTGGGTGGCTCCGTGCACTGCCCGTCAGCCCTTGTTCCCACCACACAGTTTCTAGTACACATGGTTTTGCAAGTTGTCACAAATCAAGACCATTGTGAACATCTGGAGGCCTGAAACCAGCACTGTTTTAGGTGGAGGGGACAGCTGAAGAGGTGGCCTGGAATAGCAGTCAGGAAGTGGAGTGAGAGGGTTTCTGGGTTCAAGTCCTGTGTGTCACTGGGCAGGTTACTTGTCCTCTCTGATTTCAGTATCCTCTTTGGTAAAATAGAAAACTATTTACTCATTTGTTGAAAGGATGCCTAGTATAGTGTCTCCATGTTATTGATGGGTGAATAGAGACCCAGGAGTGACCTGACGAAGGTTCACAGTGAAAGACAGGATAGTGGTGAGGAAGGAGGCCTGAGATCAATTCCAGGTGCCCTCACTACAGCCCCTGTGGCCCCAGGCAGGACATTTAGCCTCCAGAACCTCTGGTTTGTAGAGGTAAAATGGGAGTAGTGTCTCCAGAGTGTCTTATCTTGATGCCTATGACAATGTTACAGGAATAAAGGGAGGCAGTCTATGCCTTATAAACTGTAAGGAATTTTATAGCTGCAAAACTGTTCCATCATTACAGCTTCTTGGTGATGCGCAGGGCTGACAGTGAGCTCTTCAAAGTTCCTGGCCTGTGAGCTCTTGAAGTGATGTGTTCCTGGCTAGATTTTCTAATTAAAAAAGTAATAGTCATGGTAAAAAGTCTACTAGGACAGACGGGTGTACAGTGAAAACACCCTTCCCTCTATCAGTTCTACTCTCCAGAGATGACTTCTGTTTACTTCTGTGTAACCTTCCAGTAATTACCTAGACACATGGATACACACAGATGTGTACATATATAAGTATATATGCTGCATGTAATCAATTATATTTGGGTCATAATTTTTTTTTCACCAAAAGCCCAAATGGCGAAGATCCAGGTAGTTTCTAGTATTTCGGTTATTAGATGCGATGGCAGAGTGAGCAGAGACACACTCCCACCTTGGTGCCCTGGATTTAAAACAAATGGTGAAAGCAGTGCCTGGCGGCTCGAGGCTTTCAGAATGGTCTCTTTTGCACTTGGCAGAATCTCTCCTCAAAAAGAATTATGTTATTAATTCTGTGGTTTTCCACTACTCCACCCAGTTAAATTTAATCACACCATGTGACTTCCAAATAAAATGATGTGTGTGTCTGGAGGGAAGGGACCTGAGAAGACTTCCCTTTTTTTTTTAGATCCTAGAGAATACAGCAAAGCTCTCTTCAGAAGACCCTGCTTTCAGAGCCCACCTGCCTGGGATGTTTTTATTTGCAGCTCACTCTTTACTGTCCTTGGAGGAAGCTGTTGTCATTAATCGGGTTGCAGAGGGTGGCTATGTATTTTTTTTAATGTCTTGCTATACACAAAAAAAGCCCAGCCAACTTTATTTTAAAAAGCAGCTAATCTACATGAATTCATACATCCCTTTGATAATGCTGTTTGGGCAGTGCATCATCAAACCATAACCAGATTTCTTTGCCTGTTGTTGATGACAAATGGGGTTTAGTTCTCTAGTTAAAGCAAACACTTCAGACATCCTAAAGTGCATATTTTGGGGTTAGAGCAGCTCCTCTGATTTCATGTTGTAGTGTGAAATGGTTTTTCTTACGGTTAAAAAAAAATCCACAGATTTGTGGGGTTTGGGTGCTTTTTTATGTTGCTGTTTTCCCAAAATGTTATGCATCAGACAGTTTAGAAAGCTAAATCTTCTATTTTAAATGCACTAGGGAGCCTTAAAGGAATTCTGTGGAGTTAAATGTTTTGTTCTGTTTTGTTTTAATGAGGGCTTTTTGTTCCTATAAACCCAAGAATCAGGTGTGGAAGCGATGTTGGGCCCAGCGCTCTTGAGGGCCTGAGTCCTTCCCTCAGGACTCCCAGATCAGTGGCCTCTCCCTCCTCCTCTTAATCAAAAGGCCTGCTTGGGCTCTTGCCACAGACCCAGCTCTTGCTGACAGGTGTAACACCCTTACATTGCCTGGCTCATGGGCTTTGGGCCCCACGTGCTGGCTGTCTTCTGTTTGGGGCTCTGAAATGCATGGTGAGTTGATTGCAGAGCTGTCCTCAGCCCCAGGAGCTCTGGCTGTTGGTGACTCTAATTCCCCTCCTGTCACTTGTCCCAATTCCTAACCCACTCCCCCTCTGCACACTGAGAGCTCCCAGCTCCTCCCTTTGGTCTGGCTGCTGCCTGCTTTCCTGCCTATTTAGACTGTTTCTTCCTGAGAACCCCTGCCTTGTGGCTGGCTGTCTGTTAGCTTAGAGCAGCGCTTACAGATTGTGTCAAGAGGATTTGCTTCCAGGGGACATGGCATTTTAATGCTAGCAGTGAAACAAACCTGCCATATTGATTTTCTGTTGTGTCAAAAACTGAAGAAACAGGAGTGATGCCTGCTTAAAAAACAAAAACAAACAAACAGCAGCAGCAACAACAAAAACTGAGAATTATGCGGGTACAGGAAATCTTCCAGCCATCTTGTATGACGGCATAAAAGGACAACTGACATGAAAACAATAACCTTGCAATGAGTCTTGACAATCCTGTTGAAGTGAAGTGATTTTTTTTAAACCTTTCCAGTGCTTGGCTATAATCTAAAGGAAGTATTGCACTTTCAGTGCTCTGATTTTTTAATGAAGCTCATAAAACTGTCTCTAAATGTGAGACTGTCATACACAGTGAAGTAAGTAAGTCAGAAAGAGAAAAACAAATATCGTATATTAACGCATGTATGTGGAACCTAGAAAAATGGTACAGATGAACCGGTTTGCAGGGCAGAAATAGAGACCCACATGTAGAGAACAAACGTATGGACACCAAGGGGCGAAAGCGGCGGGGGGGTGGAGGTGGTGGTGGGATGAATTGGGAGATTGGGATTGACATGTATACACTAATATGTATAAAATGGATAACTAATAAGAACCTGCTGTATAAAAGAATAAAATTAAAAAGAATCTTATTACAAATAACACACTGAGGTCTGTCATTTTCAAAGGGTTTTTCACATTTGAGAAAACCATATTTTAAATAATCTTCATTAAAAAAACTGTCTCTAAATACAATGTACTAAAAAGTTATATGTATTAAATTTAGCAAGTTTCTTTAAGAGTATGGAAAGAAAGGCCTTCTTTTCTTGGTTATGATTTCTGTATGCTAGTGATAATATTAGTCATAGTAATGCTATCCTTTTAATAGAACACTCTTTCCCCAAAGGCCTTCCAGGTCTACCCTCCTCCTTCCCATGAGGTAAATGATGTCACTGTCCCCACTTGGAAGAACAGGTCTGCAACTCAGAGTTTAAGTGACATGGGCTGGAATTAGAACCCAGGCATGTTGTTCCTTCCTGTAAACTCTTCTGTTTGGGTTTTACATGGTTTCTGTGTATAGCTGCTGCTCCAGAAGGAGTTGGGTATCATTACTATTTGGGAGGCAGACACCTCTGTTGACCTGACCCAAGATGCATGCTTGGCTGCAGAAAGCCAGCTTTGTAAGTTTCCAGCATTTGGCTACAGTCTAGCATACGGGAGATTCCCCACCTGGATGGAATATGGACAGTGACTCAGTTTGGAATCCCACAGCCATCAAGGTGAGACTGAGAGGTTAAATCATCCTTGCTGAAACACCACTTGAGTTGGAGTATTGGTCATGATTCAGTTGAAGAAAGCAGAATCCACTCGAGCAAGATTCAGGAGGAAGGGATTCCTTGTAGGAAATGAAACGGCTTGAAGGCTTATGGAGAGTTCTGAAGACACAACTCTCTAGCGGAGGTTTCAGGAATGAGCGTCTCAAAGCCACGCTAAGGAACTGGAGCACCAAGGAAGCTGCTGCTGCTTCCATGATCATCAAGCAGCTTCTCCACAACCACGTGGGGATGGCCATGATTGAGAGGCTCCCGTGTTCAGAACCATGCCACACCACTATGATCCAGACCTGCAAACAGGTGTCTTGGTCCTGCCTCCTGGCACCCATGAAGCTGGCACCTGGCTGCTGGCACCTTGGCTAAAACTGTCACAGAAGAATCGGGTGCCTCCTGGACTTTGCTTGATGAGGAAAGAGTAGCAACTGCCGAAGTATGATCTCTGCCTCAGTTTTCTTTCCAAATTTCACAAAAGGACATCTGGTTGGCCAAACCTAATTCACACTTGGAGCCTTTGCTCTAAGACATCTGGGGGATGTGGTTTTAGCTCTTCACCCCCTGCAGGGCAGGTGGACACACTAGAAATTCTTGGAAACAAATCCGTCGTATCCCCTAGGCCCGATGGTTAGTAGAAACGGACCTTGATTTCCAGAGTCAGCTGAAGAATACAGAACTGAGGTTATAGCTAGAGCATGGAATGGCTGGGAATCTTTTTGGGGTTGTGTGTCGATGACCCCAGATAATAGGCAGCGAAGAGTTAAGAGTAGCAAAAGGCCATGGGTTTGCCCTCTGGCTTCTGCTTAGCTTCTCTGAGATGGTTAAGCTATAGTTGCAGCATCCCAAGGGGGAGTTCTAGAGAACTCAACTCTCACTGGATGTTATTAGGGGAAACGATATGATAAAAAAATATACGATACATATCTTAATTGCAGTCTTTACTGTGCTAATGTATGTGACTTTCCGGATGGGGATGCAGCATGCAGGCGTTCCTCAAATTTATCTGGCCACAGGAAAGCCCCACTTTTAAAAGCTGCAGAAGTACTGTTTCCCAATATATGTGAGGAATGCTATTTCAAAGAGGAAGCCAAAGAGCACCTTGGAGGAAAGGTTTGTTTTATTTCCAAGGAATTGACCTTTTCAGTGACCTCAATCGGGCACATTTACCATTGAAATGATAGGATTTTCTATACTGAGGATAGCACTCGGCCCTTTAGGCAGGACTAAAAAAAAAAGAGACACTGCCCAGTGAAATGAGCCTGTGTGGACAGAGGGTTCTCTTAGGAATCCACATGGCCTGAGAGTCATCCTTAGGGAACTCTAAGGAGGTAGCTTTGTAATCACTAGTAGTAGTTACAACAGTAACAAGGTATTAATCAGTAGTTGACTACATCACGTGTGTTGATCTGTTATAGAAGTAGATGGTGTTACAGAAAAGGAACTGTGTTTAGCACAAGGAAAACAAGGGCAGCAGGATAGGGAACTCAGTCTCTGGTGAGAGTGTCCTGAGTGGAGGAGGGGACAGTGGGGGGTGTGAGTGCAGGAGACTTCTGTGTGAGTGACAGCCACAGCGGAGCAGAGCATGAAATGCATGAGGATAGGAGAAGGTGGACCCCTGCTTGGAAGGATTTGCAGCCATGACGGCAAAGGCCTAGAGATAGTGATGAGAATCGAACTAGTAGTCGGTAAGCACCTTCCAAAAATCAGATGCTGCAGAGGAAGGCAAGAGGAGACACCTTCAGAGATGAACTTAGATCGTATAGTGCATCATTCATTGATTTTATTTTTTTAATTTTATTGGACTATAGTGGATTTACTATGTTGTGTTAGTTGCAGGTGTACAGCAAAGTGACTCAGTTATACCTATGTCCACTCTTTTTTGGATTCTTTTCCCACATAGGCCATGAGAGTATTGAGTAGCGTTTCCTGTGCTGTACAGTAGATACATATAGTTATCTATATGTTCATCGATTTTAATTTTCTACCTTAACCATCTAACAAAGAGTTTGTGGCATGTGTGCGTCATTCTCAAGCAAATCTTTTTGAAGTTTGAGTTTAAGCACTGAAACAGAGCACTGGCAGCTTGAAAAAAGCACTCAAATCTGGGTGTGCTCCTCTGTGTCTTAACACTAGGAAGGCAATCAGACATGCCTTAAGTGGATTTATGTGCAGCCTTCCTGGGAACCAGGAAATGGGAGTTAGACGATTAAATTAGTTTGCTGAAAGGTGGGAGTTATGTCTGTACAGAATCACAAGCATGTTTCTGACTCGCTAAGTTTTTCTGTGTTCTGACTGAGTGAACCTGAAGTTACGGGCTGGTTACCAGGGTCCTGTGTGTACGAAGGCATCTCGTGGTGTCGACTGCTTCTCCTCCAGTTCCCGTCCAGAGTAGGATGGCGGTGGGAAGGGCAGGAGCCCTGCAGTGGAGGGTATCACTACCCCTCCCACCTGCTGTGTTCTGTGGGCTCAAATCCCTCTGTGCTGATTACCTTATTGAAGTGCCTTTTGTTTTTCTCTGTAAGCACTTTATTAAATGGAGGTTTAACATTATTACTAAATCCCAGCTTTTCCTAAAAACATGGAGTTCGGTGCTTACTGTCTATCCTAAGCAATTATCACACAGTCACCAGAGATTTGAATCCCCTCTCCATTTGTTCTAAGGTTCTCAGGGATAGTCCTAAATGACTATAAAACCTAAATTTTTGATAGTTATTATTCAATCTTTTAAAGCTTTAATTACAGGAAATTTCAGTATCAAAAGTAGAGAGAATAATAGTGTAATAAATTCCCATGTCCCTATTCCTAGCTTAAGAGTTATGTGCTCATGCCTGGCCAGCCTTGTTTCCTCTCCCCCATTATTTTGAAACAAAAAAAATCATAAAAATATTTTTGATACTCTACCCTGATTACTCTGTTTCTCAGTATTTTTATATAATTTTCTAAACATTGCAGCCATAAGGACTTTTAACTTTTTCAGATTTGCCTTGAATATGTAAATGTAATTCAGATGGATCTGCTGGCATAAACAGAGTGGCTCCCCTGCCCAGGGTGCTGTGCTAGGTGTGGGAACAGGTCAGGTTTTGTTGGATGGCGGGGGAGTGAGGCAGCAGATGTGCCCACACTCGGGAGAAGCTGTGGGCTCTGCTCTGATAACCCTTGCAATCCAGTTGGTCCTTGGGATGCAGGCTGACTGAGTGAGCACAGGTTCGGTGCCCAATGAGCATCTCTGTTCAGATGTGCTAGGGTGGCTCAGCAGAGAGCAAGGGGCTGTGTGGTCTGGGAATTTGGGGATGCAGATTTTGAGGAGGGGCACAGAGCGTGGATTGGGTTGGATATTGCTACCAGCATGATTCTGACTACAGGAATTTGTCGGGAGCCCACTGGGTGACGAAATTAGGAATCGTCAGACTGGAGCGTGGCTGCCAGGCCACAGGAAGCTCAGCCCAAGTTGTACCACAAGAGCTCTTTGGCTCCATCACCATGCCTGAGGCTGGCCATTGCTGCTGGGTACCTCCTCTGGGGTTGCATCCTAAACTGTCCCTATGTCTTTGTCACCCCTCAAGTTTCAAAGTCCCGATGAGACCGTCTGATTGGTGGAGTAGGTCACACACCAGAACGGTGGCTGCCCGGGGTCGGGGGTCGGGGAGACAGGAACAGGGGGTTTGTCACCTCTAGCTTCTCTAGAAGACATGGGCTCTACCTTCCAGCAAGAAGCATGCAGTGAGGGGTCTTCCCAGACATAAAGGAGTTTTAAATCCTATGCACCCCAACAGATAAGGGTCCACCCTGAACGTCTCCATCATCTTAGACTGTTTCCTCTCCATTGTTTTCAGCACAGCCAAGGTCTTCGTTTTCCTTAAAAAAAGCCGTTTGCTTCTGTTGCTCCTGGTTTCCCATCCCCATGGCAACTGCGAGCGCCCAGGTGCCCCAGAGCATCTCCTGTGCAGCTTTCCTGCTTCTGGTCGCTCCCACCTCCACTCCTGCCTGCACAGTGCTGCCGCCACTGCTTTCATCTCCGCCAGAGCAGCACGGCAGCGCAAAACGTCTTTCATATCCTCCTGTTGCCTGGAGGACAAAGGCCAACTTTTTACATTGGCCCTGCCTTCCACAAGTTGACATCTGGTCTCCATTTTCAGCCTTATCTGTCATTCCAGAAACGCTCATCTCTGGCTAAGCAGGTCCCCAGGCACGCGCTGTGCCTCGCCAGCTCCGTGCATTGCTCATGGGTAGTTCTGTTGCTTGGGGGCCCTCCCCTTTCCTAACAGAGACCTTGCTCTGTTCACGTTCTGCTGACCTCCCTGGAGAGAGGTGGCTGCTTTCTTTCACTCCTGTGGCACGTGTGTGCCTTGCTCTGAGGCCCTTTCGGCCCTGGCATCTGTCTGTGTAGACCTGTGAGCTCGCTGTGCAGCCTCCTTGCACATCTGCGTGTTTCTCTCCTGTGCCAGCACAGGGCTGGGCATACGGGAGCTCACTCGATATTTGAGGTTTCCTTTTCTCATAGAAGGAGAGAACGGGGGGGGGGGGAATTAGAAATAGGGACGGTTAAATGCAAAATACAGAGGTAGAAATGCTGAAGTCAGAAGTTGAGGTCAGCAGGCTGAGGACTTGAGGACGGAGGCTAGCCGGGGTGGGAGGCGAGTTTGGGAAGATGGAGTGGTTGGTTAGGTATTTGTTCTGTGGTATAAACCAGATGGAGAGTCTTCGGTTCTATGCGCCCAGGTGTATGAGTGCTCACCTGGTTTAAAAGGATGCTCTGGAGGTGGCCAACAGTCAAACAGCAAGGATTTCTGGAGACTGGAGCGCGTGTCTGTATAAATAGCAGTAAGAGTGGCAGGTGCTGGAGCAACCTCGGCTGCTAATGGGATATGGATGTCCCGGCACACACTAATGGTAGATGGATTGTCCTCACAGCTTGCACCCGCATGGCACTTTGATGTGTATCCTTGTGTGCTTTGCAGGAAGAGGGGGCAGAAATGTGTAACAGTCAGTGATGCACCCCCTGGAGTTGCTCCTGACTGATGACTTCTCTAGGGCAGCATCCCCAGACGGCTCAGGGCATCACTGTGAAAGTCAGCCTGAGCCTCCTGCCCATTATCCCGTCAGCCTTGTTCAGCTATTCGGAGAAATGTTGCAAGGGCCCCCCGATTTGGGCCTACTGTTTGCCTCTCTGCAGGGTTCACAGAACCCTGAAGGCCATGTCTACAGAATCAAGTACAAAAGAATGAGAAGGGAGAGTTGGGAAGGGTTGGGGCACCTGGAGGGTGTTCAGCTGGACAGTTTGGCGGAAACAAAGAAGGAAGTGACCTGTGCCTTGAGAGACTTTGTGGAGAGTTGGCGATAGAAGGGCATGCCCCATGAAGATGGCCGCTGGCCGGCAGGGTCAGCATGCTGGGGGCTCTCGGGAGAGGCTGGCCGTCAGGATCAGCCTCTCTCCCCCTCATCACAGCCTGCCTCACGTCCTACTCGGAGCCTCCCTAAGTGCCATCTCCTCCCACTGCAGGGGCCACTCCTGTTGGGACACTCATCGATCCTGCTGCAAACACTCGCTTGAATTGCAGGTTGCTTTTCCATTGAACAGCTAGGCTGGAGCTCGGAGCCCGGGGGCTGGTTTGTTCTGTATAGACCCTAGGGCCCTTAGCACTGCCCCGGGCAGCAGTGGGAGACCACCAGAGGGGCTGGGGCTCTAGCACCATAATCCTTCCTCCCTGTTTCTCCGTGAAGGACTTCCAGCCTAAGTCTGCTCATTTGTAAAATAGATGAAAACACATCTCAGATTAAAGAGGTAACGTGTGATATCCCGGATATAACTGGCGCTCAGCATCCCGCAAACACAGTCTGGATGACCACCCTCCCATATCCTGCAGCCCATACATGTTGCCACACAGGACCGGTATGTTATAGTTGTTTCATCAATACATGTCTGTAGATTAAAGGTGATGAGAGTTGTCGTGATATCAGTAGTGAAGGTCTCTCTTAGAGCTCAGCTTTTAACCTGCAAGCATTCAAAACTAGAACTGCCGAGGGGAATCCTGGAACTTGTCTTAGAGTGATTAAAGAAACAGGCTGTTTGATAAAGGAAGATTAAGGCAACTAATTGCTGAGCAATGAATATCTGGCTAATGCCAGATAGAGACATCTTAAGAGAGAGGAAGTTAAGCATCAGATAAAGGGAACAATAAAAATGAATAGGGGAAACTTAAAGGGAAAAATAGATGGATGCCTTGGAGTGAGAAAGTGTTAGAGTAACGCCCAAGGATCTTCTAAGGGGAGGCAGACTGTTAGTATGTCGGGGAGGGCGGATTTCTGCAAGTTACTCAGAGCATCTGAGCTGAAGTTTCATTAACCCTAGAATGGGAGTAATAATGCCATTTCACAGAGTTGATGTGAAAGTGAGATTAAAATTTTTTTAATCAAGCTTTATTGAAATATACATAAAATAAAATTTACCAATTTTAAGTGTAAATTTGATGAGTTTTGACAAATGTATATAATCATCTAGTCACCACCACAGTCATGATGTGAACATTGCCATCATCCTCAAAGTTCCCCTATGCCCCTTGGCAGTCAATTCCCTCATTTCACCTCTGGCCACTGGCAATCAGTTATCTGCTTTATGAATCTAAAGCTTTACAGTTTCTAGAATTTCATAAAAATGGCATCACAGACAACATATTCTCTGGTGGCTGGCTTCCTTTACTTATGAAGTTTTAAGAATCATTCTTGTTGCACACAGTCTGCTCCATTTAATGAAGACGGGATTTGACAGCGTGTTTGAAACACTCGCCGTGTTGCCTGGTACACAGTAGTCCCCTTCCATTTCCCTCTAAAAAAAAAAAAAAAGTTCATTTTAAAAGCGAGCTCATCAGTGTCATCTATCCTTCTATCTCTACCTGGGTAAACTAGGGACTTAGAGGTGCTTGTTGAGGACATTAGTTGTAAGGGTTTGGCCGCAGGCTGAGGAGAATGTCTGCTGAGAAATGAAATTTTTTCCAGGACAAGTGTTGTTGATCAGATACATTTTCACCAGTTGATTTCTGTTTTTTTTCACTCATGGTCACTAGGTGTGCTCCCCTGGGACACAGCCACAGTAACAGTAGCTCCTAGCAGGGGTGAGCCTGATGTCGGTAATACTAACTCTGGGAAATTTCAATTAATATAGAAGAGGGACTTTCTCTTTTAAAAAAAAAAAAAAAAGCCCCTGCTCTGCAATGGTCTGGCTGCCACTTTGCACCCTGATGTCATTTGGCTGGACCCTAGACCGTGGGGTTAAATGGTACAGCCAACTAAGGCAAGAGAGCCATGTGATGATTTTAGAAGGACTAACAGGACACCAGGAAAAGCCTAATTCATTCTTTACTTCTCTAGTTTGGCTAGGGGAAAAAAATGCTTTTCTGAGTTTATGCAAAGTGATCATGTTTTATCCATCATTTGGTCGAAGTCACTCTTGAGGCATGCAGGGTTGATGATGTCAGCTTTTCCATCTCAGCAGAGTCAAATTTGACTGAGCCCTTCGGAATCTGTGTTAGGGGCTGGGGAAACCAAGCAGGAGAGGGCGTGGTGCCCATCCCAGTTCATTAGGAAAGCAAGAATCATCTCAGCAAGGTGAGGTCTGCTCAGGTGTAGAGGAAGTGCTTTGGGACCACAGAAGGAGGAGACACGGATACAGAAGGGTGGGGGGCCCGGGCTGGGGGTTCCAGAGGAGCTGGTGTTTGGGCTGTGGCTGCGGCTCACTGAGGAAGGTGGAGGAGGGCACTTCAGGCAGAGTCCCAGCTCTTTACGATTCCTGTCCTGGGTGTGCCTAAACCGGGGCGGTCATCCACGAAGGAGCATGTGTTACCTTGGTGTTGCCCCTGCACGGTGGGTGTGGGAAGATCTGGGTTCTGGTTCTCACCTTCGACCTGGCTCTGTTACCTTGTCCAAGTCGCTTAACCTCTTTCAGGGGCACATAGCTCTTTGTAGGTTGGTTCAATGGTCCTAGTCATCCCCAACCTGCCTATAGGTGGTCTGTATAGGCTCCAGGGGAAGAAATTTGAAGTCCTGGGCTTTAAGTGGCCATGGCTAAGAGAGAGCTCTTTGTTCCATCCTCTCTCCTGGAAGTTTCATCTCCCAGTCCTCCTACAAGGATGATATGACCACCTGAATGCCTGGTTTTCCCTTTCAGTCTTTTTTCTGTATTTCCCTTCCTTGGCTTTTTATAGATTGGATTTACGTGTTTGAATCAAGTAATTAGTTTTGTTTTGTTTTGTTTGTAAATAACATAATGTAAATATTTTCTTTTTTAAGACGAGACAATTTTGAGTCAATATACCCTTGTCAAAGGAGTGAAGTACACAAATACTTTTATTTGAATGGATTATAGAGAAAATACATGGAGTTGGTAAATAATCCTGAGATAAAATATATACATGTTCCTAAAACCCAGAGGTAACCTGCTTGTGATTCAGAGCTTCATGTGCAGCTTTTAAAATCAGGGATATATGAGGAAAACATAATGACCATTAATAACTGGATTGGTGGTTTCATTAAATATAATATGTCCTTTGAAATAGCTAAACTTGTATTAAGTATGCACTCAAATAGAGAACTGTCCACTCTTTAGTTCAAGAAGAAGTGTAGGCATTAATATCTGGCTTATCCATCTATCCATCCATCCATCCCCTAGACTCTCTTTCATGGAAGGTGATACCTTCAGACCATTTGTAGGACATTGCTTTTCCTCATAACACAGCTCAGGAATTTCTGTTCAAGGCAGTGTGCCAGTGGGTCTGATGAGTCAAGGCTCCTCTTTTTAGTCAGGCTGCCCATTTTGGCCCATGCTCACAGAAATAAGTCATTTGACGGTTTTTATTTTATATTTTTATTTTTAAAAACCTGAGAAAAGTTTATATAGGTCAAAGGGATGAATGAATAGCTAGTGTTACAGAAGATAACGCAATTGAGGATCGTTAGAGGATAAATGGCATTTTTGCCCAAGATAACTGCCAAATGTCGAGTGGTGGACAGGAGATGGTGCCACATTTTCTGCAACTGCATTTGGTGCCTTTCATGGCAAAGCTGATCTTTCTTCTCTCTTGGATGGTCAGGCTGAATAAAGAGGAGCCAAAGTCAGTTCACTGGTGACTTAGATGGAGTTGCAATATGGTGTATGGTTTGAGAGGAAAGCTTCCCCAGCCACCCAAATATCTTTTTGTTGGTCTGCCAGCTGCCAGAAACTCCATCACTAGAGATTCAATTCTTTGAGTTAAGAATTGGCTTTTAATTGACTGGCCAGAGATTGGTGAGAGGGACACCCTGATAAACTATTAGGAAGATATACGTTTTCCCAGTCTTTGGTATAATTTGTCAGTGTGTATGGCACTCATTTAAGAAGTATATACCTTTTCTTATCCAGCAGTTACACGTTTATCAATTTATGCTAAGGACACAGCCAACAAGCACACAAAAAGCACATGGACAGTTTCCCACGGCAGCCTTATTAATGATAAAGACAACTGACAATAGCCTAAATCACTTCCTTTTTTTTTTAAAAAAAAAGGATTGCTTAAATATATTTTGATATACGTAATAAAATATTATGTGGCTATTCCAAATACTGTTGTAATTTTAACTTTAATGACTTGAAATAGAGTTCTATTGTTAAATGGCAAAAAACAGATTCTAAGTAATATGAGCTCATCTTTGTAAGAAAAATAAACAGCTCCAGAAAACACACACAAGTAGGAAACATGAAAAGTTATATCAAAATGATAAAATTAGTTATCTGGGTGAGAATGAGTAATTTAAAAATTTTGTCTTTGTTCTTATCTATATTTAAAATTTTAATAAAATTTTAAAATTTAATAAAATAAGCATAGATTAATAGTTTAAATATAAAAGTTTTTTTAAAGGTAAACTTTCTTAAAGTATATATATTTCCTAAGTATATATATAAAGTATATATATTTCCTAAGTTATAGAAAACTGTATTAGGTACCTGTTGATGCATAACAAATTCCCCCCCCAATTTAGCTGCTTTATATAATAAACATTAGCTTGCAGTTTTTGTGGGTCAGGAATTCCAGAGAAGCTTAACTTTGTGTTTCTGGCTCAAGGACTCTCATGAAGCTGCAGTCAATCTTCTGTCTGGTACTAAAGTCATCCAAAGGTTTCACTGGAGCTGGAGGATCCACTTCCAAAATGATTCTCTCATATGGCTGTTGGCAGGAGGCCTCAGTCTTGCTTTGTGAGTCTGTTCATAGAGCTACTTGAGTGTCCTTACAACATGGCAGCTGGCTTCCTCCACAGAGAGTGATTGGAGAGAGCAAGGATGAAGCCGCAGTGGCTCTTGTGACCTAGTCTCTGAAATCACACATCATCACTTCACCTTTTTCATTCCTTAGAGGCAAGATACTAAGTCCAACCCATGCTCAAAGGGAGGGGAATTAAGCTCCACCTCTTGAAGAGAGGAACATGAAAGAATCTGTAGACATATATTCATACAACCACAAACACATGAAGTCATTTGTGATCATTAACACATCAGCATGGTTAGGATCTATCCACTTGGAGCCACCTTTCCTCTCAGTGGGTAATTGAGAACAGTCCTAAAGGGGTGAGAGTTTTGGTTTTGAGATTAATATGTGCTTGGTAATGTTTAAGGAACAGAAAGCCACTCACCGAAAGAGGACTGGGGTTTTGGAGCCTAGAGACTTGGTTCTACCACACATTGCTCGCATACCTTTGGTAAGTCAGGTGTCTACTCGGGTTTTCCTATTAGGTTGTACTGGGGGTCAAATAAACTAATGCAGTTGAGAGCCCTTTGGAAACTGTAAAGCAGTAAAAGAAGCTGGCTCTCGCTGACACTATTACCCCCACTATTGTTATTGTTGGAATGGGGTACCCGTGTGAGAGTCAGGGAAGAGTGGGACACAGACATGGATTAGGGAGTAGAGAAAGGGAATTGAAAACCATTCTAGCCAGATGAGTATTTCCTAGGGCTGGAGAAGGCCTATCTCAACCATGAACTCACATGAGGCCATGACAGTTATAGGGATTTCTGTGAAGGAGTGCTGTGTTGGGTCTTCACAGAACACAAAACCTAGTCCATGAGAAAGGCGACTACCAGGGTAGAATGTATCAGGAAGACAACATTCTCCAGTGTCTGGGATCAGAAAGTCCTCACTCTTCTTAGATTGGTGTCATGCATTCATTCATTGTTTCAGGAACTATGCATTCATTCCCAGCTGGGTGCCAAGCCCTGTGCTGAGGGCCAGGGAGATGCAGTTAAACTGGCCACAGCTTTTTCTCCCCAGCATCCAAATCCAGCCGGAAAGGCTGATGTGCAAACATTTTGAAAAGTGGAAGACTGAGCCTTGGCTGGTGGCCTCATTCCCCAAGCCTGGATTTGAGTTTCAGGAAATAGTTTTCTCAGATGGCCTTATTCTTTCAGAGGTCACATAACTCTGAAAATTTTATGTCTTTGGAGATTAAACCCTTTTCCCTCCACTGATGTTTATAGGCTCTTGGAGTGTTGGGCAAAGATAAAGCCAGGCAATTGCATTCAGATGGCTGTAATTTCCACTCCTCCTTCCTTCCAAGTCTTAATGGCCAACATCACACAGTTTCCAAAGGCCCTTTCATGCTCTTCCAGAAATGGCAGGGCCTGTAGTTAGTGCTGCACAGAGCTGCTCCTGCCTGAGATTCCACTTGCTGTCGGCTGGGGCTGTCTGCAGAAATGGTTGACACCAGTGTGGTGAGAAAGCTACCCAGCAGTTGGTTCTCTTTTCTTTTACTTGCCTATATTTCTACTGGGAGGTGCTCTAAATATTCAGAAATAATCCTTGTTTTGTTACCCTAGACTGAACTGTGAAAGGTAAATTATTTTTATTTAGCTGTTCATGACTTCTGACTGTGCCTTAGGCGGTAAACCAAGTCAAATTTTTTTCACATTAGAGCCATTAAACTATAACAGACCTAACTGGGAACTGTTGCCTCAGATAAATTCAATTAGCAAAAACAAACAAAAAAACAAATCCCAAAACAGAAAACAAGTCAGAAAATAACAAATGTTGGTGAGAATGTGGAGAACTTGGAACCCCTTGTGCACTGTTGGCAGGAATGTAAAATGATGCGGCCATTACGGAAAACAATATGGCGGTTCCTCAAAAAATTAAACATAGAATTACCATATGATTCAGAAATTCTACTCTTGGGTGTATACTCCAAAAAACTGAAAGCAGGGACTCAAATATTTGTACACCAGTGTTCAGTGCAATATTATTCATGATAGCCAAAAGGTTGAAACAACTCAAATGCCCGTTGATAGATGAATGGATTAACAAAATGTGGTATATCTATACAATGGAATTCTGACACATGCTACAACATGGCCAAATCTTGTATGATTCCGCTTATATGAGGTCCTAGAGTAGTCAAATTCATAGGGACAGAAAGCAGAATAATGGTTGCTAGGGGATGGGGGAGGTGGGGTTGAAGGAGTTAGCATTTAATGGTCCAGAGTTTCAGTTTGGGAATATGAAATGGATGGTGGTGATAGATGCACTGCCATCACCAGCCCTGAATGAGGCTCTGGGGATACAACGTTGAGCCACACAGAGGACCTGACTGCAAGGAGATCTTTTAGATTATTTTCTACTGATGGGGGGATGGACGATAAACATTTAAAGCATGAGGAAGATAATACAGGTACTATAAGGACTTTGAGAAACATAAAGTCAGGAGTGAATGTGGTAGAGAGCTGTCTCATACTTGTGTGTGGGATGCGGGGCGGGGGGGCCTTTAGCTGGGGTGGCCCCGAGAAGGACTCTGAAGAGTTGATATTTGGGCTAAGTCCTGAATGATGAGAAATGATTTGATTGAACTACTGAATATATCTGGACCCCATTTTACCTGAAATCTCATTGAGATTTCTGAGATACAGAAATGGCTACAAAATCCAAAATTTACTATGAATTGTGCTTGCAAAACTAGAGTGCCTGTGTTGTGTATTCCTAATTGATTGCTTGAGGATTGGGATGGGGACAAACAAGGCATTAGCAGTCTAGAATGTTACAGTGTTTCTTACCAAATACCAAGTGCTCAGACCTGGCAGTGTTTCCACCCAGGAAATGTGTTAGCTGGTTCACATATTTTTCCAGGAACTGAATCCAATGAAGTTTGCCATGGGCCTTCTTGGAAAGCCTTCTATGCTTTTTAGAAAATAATTGATTTACAAAAATCAGTTTATTACTGATATTTTTATCACTTGTTATCATTCAAAAGGAGATTAGTCTATTTCACCTTGGAAACTAGGGCTATTTCTTTAAAGCTTTGAGTGTGGAGTTTGAAACTTTTTGTATAATTGGCTTGAAATGGAAAGAAATACGCTTCTGGGACAATGAAGTGTGTGCACAGTTGATTTGTATGATGTGTTTAGATTTCTGATTATGTATTTTAGAGACTCTCCTGTTGTTGCCCAGATTTTTCTTTTTAAATCAGAGTCTCAGGGTAGAAGATGAGAACTCCACGAAGACTATGGAAATGCAGTGGAATTGTTAGAAGTCTGCATTGCACAGGCCTTGATTCATGATGGAGCTCACAGCGCAGTGTCTGTAAAACCCTGAAGCCCTGCCAGGCACATAAAATAAGAGTCCTGTGACTTCAGTGCTGGAGAGTAGGTCATTTTGCAATCTGTTCTGTTTTATCAGAGTACATGGCCATCTTTGCCTTAGGATAGTGAACTGGTATTTCCCAGGACAGAAGAATTGAACTCATTTGAATTTCAAAGCTGCAGATCCTATCATATTTGGGAATTTTGACCTATAAACTAATTGGGAAATTATTTCAGCCTCATGGAAATCTCTGGTCTTCTCAGGTCTTTCCCTCCTCCACTGGTCTGGGTTGGAGTTAGGGTGTCTGCCGAGGGGTGGTGATTAGTGCAAGGGGGCACACATGGCTCAGAAGGCAACTCTGAGGTTAAGCTTTTCATCTTTCCTGGCGCACAAGAGAAGCCAGCTCGTGACTCTCTTAGGAAAACCATCCCGTGTTTCTGAAACCTGTAACGGGGGCATGAATAGACGTACTTCTGTCAAAAAGCATTTACCAAAGGCCTACTGGATGCCCGGCCTGTCTTGCAATAAGGAGCTATGGTGAAGCAGGAAAAGTGTCACCCCAAGTAGCTTCAAGCCTGGTTGAGGAGCCAACATATAAAGAATCAGAAAACAATAGCTAACGAATCAAGTCAGCATACTTGGGTTAATGTCCTGAGGGCATGGGATGCGTGAATTGGTGTGTTGGGAATAAATGCTGAATGAAAAGTCAGAGAAACAAAGAAGGACGTGGTCAGAGTGGCTGGAGAGGCCAGGAGGTCAGGGAGGCTTCGGGGAGCAGGTGGAGCTTGGGTGGGCCTCGAAGGAAGATGGTGACAGAAGGGGTCTTGGAGCAGGACAGGAACACTTCTAAAGAACCCAGAGCCCCAGATGTAAAACTAGGGCATAGAAAGAAATACTATCTAAAGGGTTAGTTTTGTTTGAAAAACATTCACCTGTTTCTGGCATCCCAGTTGCTATCTGTAGGGTTAAGAGGCATTAGATGGGGGGAGTGGCAGCCCGTGTGCTCTGTGGTCGAGTAAGTTTGGATCGTGCTGGAATAAGCAGCTCAGAGTTTCCCCTGCAGGACTCCTCAGGCCTTTCATACACTGATGTTCACAGTGACTTTCCCAGATGGGCATAGACAGCGTGCAGTTTCCTGCTTATGCAACCACAGAACCATGTTTTTTCCAGGAGGATCCTGTGGGAATAGAGTTCCAAAAAGTATAATTGAGTTGGGGAAATGCTAGCCTAAATGATTTTATTTCAATGTGTTTTTTAGTGCAAGTCACTAGCAATAGAGCCATGTTTTCAGTGGTCTGAAAGCCCAAGGGGTTTGATTGGAAGGAAGTTAGAGGGACTTCATTTAAAGAAACCAGTGAATGTGAGTGGTCCTCCAAGAGAGCTCAGACTGGAGTAAAATACCCTGGGGCCATCTTAATTCAGAAGTTATTCCTCAGTATATTGAGACACTTAACACTGGGTTTAAAAAAAAAATACTATTTTTGTTAATATCCTTCCTTTTCTTCTCTTGAAATATGGGGAAGGATTTTGCATCAACAGTACAGCCTCACCATGGGGACAGAACCCTGGGTCACAGCAGGTGGGGCCGTTAGTGAAGGTACAACTCAGAGCTGGAAGGACTGGAGTTGCAGAAAAAAATACAGGCTGCCCAGTCACATTGAACTTCACATCAACTCTGCATCATTTTCGATATTAACTATGTCCCAAATAGTGCACTGGACATACTAAGACAAAAAAAGTATTCATTGTTTATCTGAAATTGAAATTTGACTGGACATCCTGTGGTTTTGTTTTCTAAATCTGCCACCCTGGCACAGAATGCTTGGGAAACCTAGACACATGGACCAGAAAGTGACTTAAAATGTAAAGGCAATGTAGCACGGATCTATTCCGAGTTCTTGAGAGCCTGGGTCCTTCTCCTGGGAGATGGGTCACCACACCTTCCCATTCACTTTTATTACATCTCCCTCAGTTTGGGAGAGTTTATACACGAGAGGTTGCAACCTGGATGGTATTTTATTTGGCTCACACACTTTCAAAAACAAACAAATGTAAGGTCCAAAACTTTACCTTTGGGTAAAAAAAAAAACGCAGATTTTCAGCTTCGTTGGAAAATGCAAAAAGCATATAGTTTCATAGAAGGAAGCCAGTTGTATCTGAACCTAGAAATCTTGAACCCAGAAGGACTACAAATTCCCTGCCTGCAGCGAACACAGTGAGGACTGGCCCAGTGTAATCCAGGGCAAATGTCAGGGTGGGGAGAAGAGAAGAAGATAGGATTTCTGAATACCCCACCCTCCAGGTTTGGAATTTAAAATGTAATTGAGGACACCTCACATGTGAAAATAAAGCAACGGTTTAAAAATGTGTCTTTGTATTGACTCGAGATGAGAGTTTTGCGAGGGAGAGATGGGCTTGTTTGGGGTACGGTAGGTTCCGGGTGTTCCTTTCCCTGCCAAGTGGTGTGAAATGTCTTAGCTCCACACTCGGTGATGATGGCCAGGGCTTACCAGCGGGCTCTGCTCAGGGATCTCATAGGGAGGAAAAAGAATCAAGCTAATCTTCTTTGTGGAAAAAGTCTCCCTGTGACCTGCTGGGGAGCTGGACCGCCCGTCTCATCTGCATTCTTCTTTTCAATGACTCACCCCTCTCCTCTCTGCCCCAGAAGCTCACCTTTCCCCCAGCCCTGCACAGGACATGCTCCTGAGAGCAGGGACTTGGGGGGAGCATGGGGGCAGCCCCTGTGCTGTGAATGTGTCCGCTGGTCCTGGCGGAGGAGTCAGGGATGCCGGGGAGCTGGGCCATGGGGGCTGCGTTTGAGAGCAGGGCTTGGCGCTTCTGCTGACCATTGTACCGACGCTGGCAGGGACTCTAAGGTACCTCTGCGTGCATTGTGGCACAGAGGATCACTGGCTGCCACCAAAGTAAATCACACCACGGGTGCTTGCTGTATCCTATGGCAACAGTAGCTCCTTGTTAATTCAGTGATGCTGTGGGCAGGCAGTATTACAGGCTACTTCACGTTGGCTGGGCAAAACCAATGTGAGCCCAGGTCATGAGCATCCTTGATTTATGGCCAAGCCCCAGGAACCTCTCTGCTTCCTCTCCAACATCCCTGCTGCCCCTCCCCCCAGCCCCCCAGTTTTGGAATTTGGTAGTGGGAGGAGAGGGAAGCTCCAATAAAATGTTATTCCAGAGGTCAAGTGGAACCCTGAATAATGAGTCCATTAAACTCCACAATCAATATCCAGCTTCTAAACATTATGTATATTGATGAGCTGATTGCTAGACTAGTGCTGAGGGACTTGGAATCCATTTTACTGGAACCAGATTGGTTGTTGATGGGCTGTAGTAGACTGTGACTTTAATAATCAGCTAAAAACGTCCTGCCATCCAGTAAAACACAGCTTCAGCACATCAGAGCCCTCGTGTGCTTTCCTGAAAGCCAGGCAGAGCAGGGCTTTCACTGGGCTCTGCATCATGGCCCTGCGGGCTCTTCCTAAGGGACAGAGGGGCTGACCAGGGCCCCGCTGAAGCCTCCACTGGTGCTGGGAGGAACAGAGGGAGACAGGCAGGGAGGGCGGAGGCAAGGGGGTAAGCCTTTCAGCTGTGATGTGAAAACATGACGTGTGCTTCATGAAGGGTGTGTGAGGACTGGCTCTTGGCCCTTGTGGTCAGTGCACACACATGCCGACCTGAACTGCTGACCCAGCTCTGTTCTCGGGACACACAGGTCACAAACTTAGTGAGCTGTGGTTCCCACAGTGGGAAGGAGTTCCCTTTATGGTCTTTTTATCCAAGAGGCTCAGTAGGAGGAAGGCTGTGTTTGTGCGCAGTGTGGAGTTCGAGCGTGGGTGTACGCACGGGTGTGTGCAGGGGGGGTGCTTTCAGTGAAGCACTTCAGCCTTCCTTCCCCACCCACACTTCCCAGGTATGGAGCCATGACATGGTTTCCCGGAACACACTGGAATCTGATATAAATTCTCCTCTTAATTAGCTGGGCCAGAGCCGGTCCGATGGTCACTAAGGCCAGGTTGAAGAGTCTCGAGTCCCTGGCCTGTCGGCACCTCCTGCTCCTTTGGGCTTCTGCTGGGTATAGAGATGCTCAGTCTGGGGTCTAGCGTTGCTCACAGGGCATGGCCTGGGCCAGGATACTGTCAAGTTTTGGAGAACAGGTTTCTGGAGGCGGGAAGTTGCAGGTAATTGGGTTAATTAAGCCCTTACAGCTCTCCAGCTGGGGAACTGCTCTGAGACACCTTGGAGATTTAAAATTGTGCATTTACTAAAACAAAGCCCAAACACCCACACTTAAACCAAGGTGAGCCCCTTCTCCCTGTGGTGCTGTGCACTGCTCCTCTGGGTTTGAGTCGGGGGAGGGTTTTAGCGTTTCCCACTTTCTCTCTGAATATCTTTCATCTGATTCTGAAGGCAGGCCTGGCTGGCGTGACCCCGGGTCATTCCTCAGTCTTACCCTCTGCCGGGGCATGGTGGGCAGCTGCCTCTGCCTCAGCGGGGCGCTGTGTTCCTCCACATGTCCCTGGTTAAGGGGCCATGATCTGTTGCTGCTGGCCCACCGCCCTCTGTCTGGCAGGAGCTCTGGGTGTCAGTGTTCCAGCAGCTTCTGAGATGCTTGGCTGGGTGTGCAAGGCCTGCTGAGGCCAGGGGTGGGGGAATGGGGTGGGGGAAGGGAGCAGCACTGTTGGAGATGGGTTCCCCCGCTTGGCTGGGCCAGTGTTTGGCAGGGGGTCTGCCTGGAGGGCTGCACTGGGCTTCTCATCAGTCCAGGCCCAGAGGACCTGGTGGGGGTCCTGGGTGAATGAGGGTGCCCAGATGGCATCCCTCTCACGCCCCCTGTGGGCACCGTGCTGGGTGGTGCCCCTGGTCAGCTCCAGAACAAGGGAGGGGAGGGGTAGGTGTGGCGAAGAGGGGAGAAAGGCAGTCAGAGGGGCCCCGAGTCCATTAAATTGCTGAAGAGCAAAGGTTAAAACCCTTGAAGTGATTGGATCAGCAATGGAGGAGGAAGCCGGAGAGAAGAAAATTGAGTCTTAAATATCACGGAGCATCTGACTGGGAGTGAAACGGTTTTAAGTTGGCAAAAGGGAGAAATAAATTGGCCCCTGTTGAGCTACTTTCAGGAATTAGAGGCAGACCCACTGGATATTGAGGAAACATTTGAATGTACTGGATTATGTTTGGTTTCAGAGGCTCAGAATGTCTGAGGCCCTTCTGTGTTTTCTGAAGAGCTTCTGGGGTTACTCTCCTGCAGAATTAGGGGAAAAAAAAAAAAAAAGAAATCAGACTAGACTGGATTTATCCCTGGCGGGAAGGTAACTACGGCAGAATACGTTTCCCACTTGTCCTACTAGACTTCCCCTGCTGTGGAGATGGCACTGGAGGGTGTGGCTGACTCTTGCCATGCACACGCCTTGTGTTTTCCCCCAAAGCCAGTCTGCATGGCCTTGATTGCATCACGAACTGTTCTGTCCTGGAGAAGGGAGCAGCAGCCTAGAGCAAGAGGGAAGCTTGGTTCCGAGACCCAGATCCGCCCTGGGCCTGCTCTCCAGGGCTGAGCAGAGCAGATCCGAGCCTGCTTGCATCTGGCATCGCTCTGGCACTTCCACACCTGGGTGACCATCAGCAAACTCCTTGCCTCTCTTGGTCCCTGGGCCTCAACCTAAACTGGGCACACCAGTAGTATCTGCTTCTAGCCGTGTGCTGGTTAGAGGGGTTAGGATTTATGGAGTGCCGAGAACAGTGCCTGGCATCTATATTAATAAAGAAAACATTATCCAAAATGATCTCTCATGTCTCTCCCAGTTTTCACTTCCTATAATTCTGTTTCATCTTCTCAAGCCTCTAAGGTGGGGAGGGTGATTTTCACCTTATTTTGGAGATAGTAGAAGCGCAAGGAGACCTTGGGTACATTTTCTGAGTGCAGGTGGTTGGTTAATGGATGGAACACCAAGAACTGGGTTCAGAAGGGGAAGGAATTGCATTAGAGTTGAGGGGCCCCGACTGTCTCTCCATTCCCCAGTCTTGTCATTGGCCCTAGGGGCCCGCTTCCCGGGCACAGGATGAAGATGATAAAGCAAGTCCTAGGCATTGGGAAGAAACAGTGCTGAGGAGGCAGCCGGGCCCCTGGCCATGGGAGGAGGCTGGCAGGCCAGTTGCTGCACAGCCTGGAGGGAGGAGGGAAGGGGAGGGCTCCAGGGTCTCGGCTTGAAAGCTCAGAGCACAGCCTACTTCTGAGTGCTAAGGAAGTGTGACTGGAAGTGGCCACTCCAGCCACTCATGCCCTTTGGACAAAGCCTAGCATCTGGAAACAAGCATTTCCCACAGTGCCAAAGGGGCCGACCCACAGGTTGTGCTGAGTGGAGAAGAGGAGGAGGAAGCTGTCATCTGAAGGGGCCCATCTAGCCTCTCGGTTTCTTGCTAGAAACCGGCATGGCCTGCGCGTGGGGATCCTGCTCCTTACCAGGTGATCAGGATGCAGGGGCTACAGTAACTCATCAGGATTAAGACAGATGGTAAAAGCTCACCAAATACCCAGCCAAGGAGTCTCACCCCTGCCACCATCACCCCACTCCCTAGCTCTCGGGTACCAGAGCAGCGTTTCCTCAAATGTTAACTGCACAGGAGTAACCTGGGCGTCGCGTTACCATGCAGATTCTGACTCAGTGGGTAAGGGTATGGCCGCCGACTCGCTGTGTCTACCCAGCTGGCAGTCTTGCTGAGGCTGCTGTTCAGGGACCTCGTTGAGAAGTGAGGATCTAGAGGGCACGCTGCCTGGCCTGGATGTCTTTCCATCAAGAGCCCTCCCTCCTGTGCACGGGCTCTGTTTTCCTCCTCACGATCACAGGTTTCTCAACACCAGCCAGATGGGAACAAGCCTGAGTGAGGCTAATGAGGTCCCGCCGGGGCAAAGTGGAGGACCTCTCTGAGGTGTTGCTTTCCCCGAGAGGAAAGGACTATCCTCCAGGGTCGGCAAAACCCTGGCGAGAGGGGAGCAGGCAGGCCGTGCCTCCCTCCTCCTTCCTCTGAGCCCTGCAGTCATCTGTTCAGGCAGCTTTCTACTTAGCACTCTGATTTCTGTGTCCAATCGATTGGCCACTCTTTGAGCCACGTAAAAATGCATGACTGAGATTTGACCTTGAAGCCAGCCAGCCAGCCATGCAGGCTTCTGTCTTTCACTGTCTTTGAACTTAGAGAAAGATGAGGGAAGAAAAGCAGCAAATGGTTTTGCCAAAATACTGTTGTCATTAGTAATACAACCTCTTTGCCTTAAATCCTTTAATTATTAATAATACGATAATACCACTCCCATCCATTTGTAGAGTATATTATGTTTTACAGAGCACGTTCACAGTCATTATCTTATTCGATACTCAAACTGCCTTTATGAGATGGAAGGAGATTATTGTCTTCAGGAAACTGAGGCTCAGGTTGGTTTAGGAGCTTGCCCAAGGTCACAGGGCAGTGGCTCACAGAACCGGGATGCGTGCACATCTTAGTAGAGTGATATTGACAGTTCCACAGACTTGCCGACACTGCGGGTCATAATTTGCCTTATCCCAAACATTGTGATTCCATACCAAGGAAGACTGTTGAGGTGTGGTCAACTCGTAGCTGAGTGTTTAGGACTGTTCTTGAAATGATATTGGCTATATTGTTCCTAAAGTGGGTAGCTGAGAATGCTCTGAAGTTTAAGAAGTGTTAAAATAGCAACTAAAGCCAACAAAATCAGCAAAAACAAACAAATAAAACCACAGGGGAATAAGCTAGAAGATGTGTTTAAAATTATTCAACCTGGGCTTCCCTGGTGGCGCAGTGGTTGAGAATCTGCCTGCAGATGCAGGGGACACGGGTTCGTGCCCCGGTCCGGGAAGATCCCACATGCCGCGGAGCGGCTGGGCCCGTGAGCCATGGCTGCTGAGCCTGCGCGTCCGGAGCCTGTGCTCCGCAATGGGAGAGGCCACAACAGTGAGAGGCCCGCGTACCACAAAAAAAAAAAAAAAAAAAAATTATTCAACCTCTCCCTTCTCTACACACACACACACACACACACACCTTAGTGTTAGCAGGGTTAACCTTCCACAGTGAAGCATTTAGAAAAGCCGTCCAGGCAGGGATCGGTCATGCAGTGCTTGTTAAAGTCGTTCCTGGAACGTCCCCTCCGGGTCACCATACCTGTGTCCTTCCTTCGGACAGGCATTCCAAGCCACTGCCCGTGACAAGGTAGGCCAAACACATGGACAACCACAACTTAATTTCCCTCAAACCTTCTTTAGGTCCTTATTCCACATGCTGCTTAGGGTTGCCATGGAGACCGTCTACTGCCTCCTCCCTCAAACAGAGCCGGAATCTCATTTCTGCTTATGTGCAAGGTAGAAGCGACAGAGTGGCATTTCTGTAAATGGCCCTTGCCAGGAAACTCGCCCCACCGCCTCCACCCAACCAAGTGCCCAGGAATGTGTGAGCAGGGCACCCAAACTCACGCTGCAGGGTACTTAAAAAACAAAGCAAAACAAAACACCTAAGAATAATCACTTCTAAGCTCCATGTGTAGTTAATGATTCTAGGAATGCCACTGCTAAGGTGCTGTTTAAAAAAAAAAAAAAAAAAAGTCAACCACACACAACCAGAGCCTCCCCACAAAACAGTCTCTGTCTCTGAAGGCCGTTGTCACCATGGACCGGTTGTTCTGCAGTCCGGAGGGCTGCATGCTTAGTCCTGGACTGGGAACAACTGGGAAGTAGGAGGAGGCGGTGGTGAGGAATCTGGAGAGCGCTGAAATGGGGCCCGAACATGCCTTTCTGATTCTAGCGCTGCCTTGGGGCTCAGGCCACTCGGTGGGCAGGGGCACGGGGGCACCGGCCGCACAGGCAGGCTGCGGGTCAGATCCTAAGTCTTTCACTGACCAGCTCAGGGTCTTCGGGTGAGTTTCTTAATATTTTACAGCCCCAACTTTTCTCCTTCTTCAGGAAGGTGGTTACGAGCATCACGTGACCTGGTGTGTGTTGAAGAGCCCAGCACGAAGCAGGTCCTCAGTGGACACTAGTTCAGTCTTCTCCTTCCCACCTGTAGAGGAGGGTGGAGCAGGGGCGGAGGGGTGGGCAGGGAGGTCCCGAGGCTGGGCGACAGCACCGCCAGGGCTTGGGGGTCGGAGCTGTGGGTGTGGAAGGGGCAGTGAGCAGTCCCGGGAGATGCTGGACAGAGACCCACCCCGAATTCCCGGCCCAGCAGCAGCCCGCGTGGTGGGAGGGCCTGTGAGGAGTGTGTGCTGAGGGCAGCTTGTCGAGGGTCCCGGCTCTTAAGGGGGAGTGGGAGAGGGAAGGGGGACTGAGGCAAGAAGCGATGCCCGTCGCAAAGTGAAAACCGGAACGGCTGTGCTTGGGTGGGTGATTTCAGTGTTGTAGAGCTGGGCCGATTGCTGTGGGCTGCTCACGTGTGTGCCGCGGTTCAGACTTAAGGAAAGGGCTTGTGTCTTCTACCTCAGTGTCCCAAGAGGTACTGACCATTGGCGTTTTCTACCTAAAGCAGTTTTCTTTACAACTTGCCCTGGACCGGAATCCAGGGAAGATGCTTCTCAGTCAACATTAAGAAGATACGTATGGGTCATTTAAGACCAACAAACAAGAAAAAGCTGTGTCTTTTTCCTATAAACGTCTTCCCCAGCCTCACCACTATGCACCTCTCCCCAACATTTCTGAAAACACGAATTGCTGAGGAAATGGGCTGCGGCATGGACGACCTAAGGGCCTAGAATAGCTAATAAGAGGGGTGGATGGTAGGTCCTTGCCCAGCACCAGAGGATGAGTGTTCTGCTTTCCAGAGGCGCTGTGTTGTGCACCCGGTGTGTGGCGTTCTCTCGGGATGACAGGTCAGTGAATCCCAAATGTGGCCAGAGCGGCTGTGACTCTCCATCTCCAGGAGGCCATGCCCCTGGGCTGCATGTGGTCTCATTTCCCCTAAGCCCTGGAGACCATATGAGAAACTGCTTTGCCAAGAGTATTCTTTGCAAGCCCTGCATGGAGGCAGAGGGTGGATTCATCGATGAGATGAGCACTCAGAGTGTCTGTCAGTCTCAGTTTCCTGAGACTTCAGGAATCCTCCAGGCCGAAGGGTAACTGGACCTCTCATGTTGTCTGGCTTCCAGAACGGAGACAGCGTGGTAGAGTGGTTACAGATGGGGTGTTGACAAAGAAACTAGAGAAAAATAGAGAATCTTTAGTTTGCCAGGGAGCCAGGGAAATCCTGCTCAAACCTTTTGGTAACTGAGTTCAAGGGAGTGAGTGTGTTTTGGGTTCTTTCTCTCTGCGCCAGAGCAGCTTCCTGGGTGGAGGGACATATTGGTCGTAGTATTAGAATAATACCGGCAATAAAAGCAAGCATTTTCCAAAGTACTTTCGTAGTCTCGATGGATCTTTACTGTACTCTGAAAGGTAGGCGGGGAGGGTGTGATCCTGGATCAGAGAGCAGATGAGAGGTCAGTGCCCTGCTGGGAGCCACACAACTAGTCTGTGACAGATGGAGGATCTATAATCCATGCCTCCGCAGCTGCAGTGGCATCGCCCTTGGATTGAGCTCCAGGTGTGGCAGGATGAGGGAAGAAGGAGGGAAGACATCACACATGGCCCTCACCCTGGGCCTACTCTGCTTCAGGTGTGTGGAGGAGGGACTCTGCCTTGGGAGTGTAGCCTCCTGCCTGGTGGGTGGAGGGCCACAGGCTGCAGGACCCTGATTGTGGAGGGTGAGTCTAAACCATTGTCAGGGAGAAGGCGTCTGACAGCTCCCAGCAGTGGGGATAATTCAGGAGGCTGATAGGAGCCTCTTTGGGGACAGTGAGAGGTAGGCTTTGCAGGTGGCATGGAGTGGCCTCAGAAATGTACCTTAGAAGCATCTCTGGGCAGAAACCACCACGTGGAGCAGCCAGGACCCCTCTTGGCCTCTGGCTTCAGCCAGATGGAACTTGAAGGCTTCTAACACAGAGTAGATTTCAAAGGGAAAGCTTTGAAGAGAAAAGAGTCTGTGAGATGAAGGGTTTGGAAATGACAGAGAATAGGTTAACTTAGCTCAGGAATCTGGAAAGGGGCCATGTGGAGATTGGCAGTCTGCTTCCTGGAAGCCTCCTGGGGGTCACTGACTGACCCATGCCAGAGCCTAGAATGAGTGTCCTGCTGAAGTTCAAGCCCACACTTCCCTGGTTCACTCTGGGGACACAGCAGTAACATGACGGCATTGTTGAAAATGTGTGGGATTGGTGCTTAGGACTTCTGGGGCTCTAACCTGCAGACATTGCCCCTGCCCCCCAGGTGCTTCGTGTATAGTCAAGGAGAGGAGCCAGATGTATAAAGGTTATAGTGCAATACAGTGTGTCTCTCTCAATCTTGATGATTCCATGACTTTCCTGATAATGCCAGGCAGCCAAAACTTGAGTGTCTATTCCTCAAGTGCTAGAAAAACAGGGATTCTTCCCTCTACCCCATTTTTTTTTTTGATGCAGAATTTGTGGCCTACAAACTTAATGTAGTCTAGTACTTTTCTTCCTGGGTAGAAATCATTAACAATGTCAAGAGCTGTTAGTGGACGCAGTTTTCTCTGCATGTGTAGCAAAGTGTAATTCACATTCTGGTCCTGAAATAACTTATTGGCGACTTAAGTTACAAATATGCATATGGTATCATGCTAGGTGCTGTGAGGGCATTAAGGCATTTACTATATAATTATTAGGGAGATAATAAATCCATGTGTGAATTCAAAAAATAATGGTGCAAGCCTGGTGGAGGGCAAATGCCAGAGGGTCTAGAATAGCTAATAAGATGGGTGGATGGTAGGTGTTTGGGCTGCCTATGGGAACACAAGGGGGAAGTGACAAGTTCTGTTTGGACACACAGAGTTGGATATGTCTTGGGGACATCATAACCAGAGGGCTGGTGGATCTCTGGGCCTGGAGCTGGGAGGAGTGCTCTGTTCTGTAGCTCTCAATTTGGGGATTAACATTCAGAGGATGCACTGCCATGATGGTCAAGGAAGTATGTGTAGGACAGAAAGCCAAGCCAAGGACAGAGCCTGAGGAAGCTCCAAGTGCATGGAATGGACAGAGGGAGACTGACCAGAGGAGCAGGTGTGAGATGCTAGAGTGCAGTGGAGGCTGGTCCCTAAACCAAAGAGCATTTTGAAAACAAAAGGGGTTGTTAACAGTCTCGTATTCAAGAGGGATCAAAATGAGCTGCAGCACCTGTTGGATCCTGGCGTCCTTGGGGAGAGCAGTGTCAAGGGGAAGTCAAGGGCAGAGGCCAGAGTGCAGTAGAAAAGAGGGGCAGTGAAGGAGTGGAAAGTGCAGGAAGACCCCATTTTTAGGACTCTAAAGGCAGGAGAGAGCATGGGTGAGTTTTCAGTATCTCCGCTCAGCCCAAAGGTGGGGGTTATTTTCTGTTAACAGAGGAGACTGAGTTCAGGGAGGTGAAATAATTTGCCCTTTCCTACATTACTATTATGAACAGAAACTTCCCTCCACCCCAATAAAGGTTAGTATTAAAAATGTTTCCAAAACATTTACAAGAAAGGAAGTAGCAAAGAGGGGATTCAAATCCTAATATACCTGGCTCTGAAGTCTAGGTCTTTGCTACTCAAAGTGTAGTCTGGGGACCAGTAACATGCGGATCACCTTGGACCTGGTTAGAAGTGCACATTCTCATATCCCACCCAGACCTACCCAAACTGCATGTTAACAAGATTCAGGTGAGGCACATGCACACTGAAGTGTGAGAGGCACCGCTCTGGGCTTTCCGCTCTACCGTGCTTTAGTAATCCAGGTATCAGGTAAGGAGGACGTGAATTATCAACTTGACATGAAAAGCAGAGAAATGGGTGGGAGAGGCATGCAACTTCCTCCTTTCGCTGAGTGGCACAAGACATCTGCATGTCCTCAGCTGACCTTCTAAAGCTCATCTTCACCATGAAGGGCACCCACTGTCCCCTAAGGCTTTCCATAGAGCCTGGGAGAGGCCTGCTTCACCATAGGATGATGGAGCACGTTGGGCTTTGAGTAAGCTTTGCTACGTTTTAATTAACAGCCATTTTCTCCAAATAATAATGCAGATGCAAAGGAAGCACAGCACCCTTTCAATCGCTGGCATAATTAAGCTGCATAGATTAGTCTGATCTTTGCTGCCTCTCCAAGGGAAGATAACTCACGTGCGTGGAGATTTGCTCAGATGTTTTGCTTCTCGAGGATTCAGTAACTGCCTACCTGTGATGTTTTTTAATTACAGCAGTCTGCTCTTGGAATCCTTGTTTTTGAATGAGCGCTCCCTTCAAGGTTCTGTTTGGTCCCTTCTCTCCTGTACCTAAAACAACCAAACCACATGCCAAACGCCAAGAGAATCTAAACCCATGGTTCCTTCTTCCTGTGGGCACACTTTTCTTTTCCTCACCTTTACTTTCTGTTTCTTGGAGGTTATGTAGTTCAGTGTTTTCATGAGTTGGTTGTGAAATGAATTTAGTGAGTCTCAACCAATGTTTTTTAAAAAAATGTACAAAACGAAAAAGAACATATCAATGTGCATCACCTGCAGTAGGGGCACCAAATGTTTTGTGAAACTTCTGTTGCAGTTATGTAAATGTGCATATCCTGAGTTTCAGTGCAAAGATGGTTTCCATCCTATGGGTCACTGTCAAAAAGTATGAGAGCCACTGATCCATTTCAGTGGTTCCCTATTTATAGAATCATTGAAATCATAGGATGTTTTTCAATTACCTATTTCCAGGCCAATTTCCACCCTTTGGTTTCAGTAATCTGTATTTGAAAGCATTCCCAGAGATTCCAACCATATCAGCCATGTTTAAGATCTGCTGGTGTGGTTCAAACTCCCACCCCAAGGAGGATTCCCTTTAACATTATTTCTGGCAGGTGACACTCAGGCCTCTGGGTGCCAGCATTCTCTCCCTGTTCACACCAAGCATACGTATGAGGAGGCTGATTTGTGAGCACGCTTCCCCGAAGAACAGCACGCAGCCCCAGCCTTGTGGGATGTGCCTTCTCGTTAGAAACTTCTGGGGACTGATCCAAGCCCAGCTTGCCCACAGCTTTCATTCTTGCAGGCTCCAGTGGTCAATCCCCTGGAGTACTACAGAGCGCATCTGTCATGTCCTCCACACTGACAGCCCTTCAGAGACTAAAGAGCAGCTTTTATTTTCTCCTTTTCTCAAGCGAAGTAATTCTAGGGTCTGAAAGCCTCCTTTATCGGTTACAGTAGCTATACTCTTCCTCATCCTACTCTAGCATCTCTGAACTACTCTTTTGTCAAAAGGAGAACACAGTTCACTGAATACAGTGTAAACAGCGCTGTGAGCCAGGAGTTCCACTTCTGTTAGAACCAGTGATGTGACCCTGGGCAAGCCACCTCATCTCTCTGGTCCTGGGTTTCCTCATTTGTCTAGGGAGGCTGCTTGGCTGAGTGACCCACTTTACAAAGTTCTGGTTTTAGCATTAACTGGGAGGAGGGTAAATGGCTCTCAACAGAAAATATGATTCTCATTTCATGTTAAAGTCAACAAGCCATAATCAGATTAGGAATTTTTGGAGAGTCTATAGGGTCTTTCATTGATGGCAATTTAATCAAGTGTTGCTTTTATTGGCTTGTCACACATGGGAAGGAATGAATACCACGCATAGCTCTCCAGAAGCGCCCAGCTCTTAGGGATTACACATGCACACCCAATAGAGAACCCTTTCTTGGGCTTCCCTCCTCAAATTTCTATCTTCCCTTATTATCAGTCCCTGAAAAAGTATCCTTTTGCTACAATTTACCATAGTGTGTTTTAGACTGAAGAGATTATTGTTCTTTCCTTACCCTGAAGTTTTATGCAAAATAATTTAAAGTAATGGAGGGCTAGGGCATGCTGTCCTTTCAGCCCATTGAGAGTCTTCATTTTTTGTTTTATTTTGTTTTAACAATAGTTAGATTTAAAAAAAAAAAAAAAATGTCCAGCCAGTGCATCTGTTGTTGTTGGCCTCTAAGCAAATCTTAGGGATCCAGGGCATGAATTTGCAAGAAGGAAGGTTTTAAATATTAATAAGATTGGGAATTGGCTCTTCTGTACGAGCATTTTAGAATTCACTAAAGCTCTGGTGAACCCTGAAGAGCTCAGCTCCTCCTCATTAGAGAGTGAGGTTCCCTGGGGGCCTTTCTAGGAGCAAGTGCTTTCTACCTGAAACGTGAACAAAGGACAAATGAAAGGCGTTTTGAGCCTCCTGGAGGTGGATGTAGATTTTCAAGCCTCCCCCAGGTTTTACTAAACCCACACAAGGTCTTCCGTGTTTGCCAATTAGCTGGGCAGAGGGTGATGCTGGTGGGGCTAAGTCATGGCCTTGTTTTGGTGTTACTCAGTTACGTGTGACCTTGGTCTCAAGAGGGAAATGGCAAGAGATGTGGGTGGACTGAGGGCTATGTTCCACGCCCAGCCCCGTGCTGACTTCTGCAGCACCTGCACCCTCTTAGAATGAAATTGACATCAGCCAGGAAAAAGTAGGGACGATTTTCGGAATTTGTCTGAGGGAGCTTATCACTTACGGTGAAAAGAGGGCAGAATTTGGAGGGTATGGTTCTGGGGCTCACGTGAGAAGAGACGGTTTTATTGAGAAGGAGCTCTGTGGACACAGAGAACGGCTGATGTGGTATCTGGTGGGTTTTGTGTTGGTCTAGTCTGTCGCTACTTATTTTTTCTTTAAAGATGTGGAGTTCTTAGGACAGGAGAGAGCAATAGATTTCTTTGAGGAAATTTCTTACTTTAGAAAGGTAAGTCTGTAGGAATAATGTTTTATCTGGGCAATTTTCACATCCTCTCACATTGAGGGTTTCTTTAGCCAAATAGAGAATCTTAGATGCTCTGTTCTTTTAAAGGAGCATCATATCCAACTACAGTAAAGACTCATTACAGAGTGTCTGTTATTCATAAATTTACTTAATATTTCAGATAAAACTTCATATGCTAGCTGTAGAAGAGGTATGTGGAGCATTTCGTTCCCCACCTTGAGTGGGAAGTTTGTAAGGATGGCTTTAGCTTTATCTCTTAATGTCTAGTCTCTAACAAGACTTCTCTGACTCTTTTTCAAAATTGTAAGTCATTTATTTTTAGTGAAGCTCTGATCATTGTACCAGACAGTGTTTATCAACAACACACATTTGAGATTAAGCGTGTACTATTCAACTAACAAATTTGCAAGGACAGTGGAGGAAAACAGGACCAGAATCAAGAAGCACCCGGACTTGTTAAAAGGGTCAAGGTAAAGCTAGCTGTTACTGTTGGTGTCACTAAGGCCTGTGCTTGCAAAACACAGGCTTAAAGGACAGCTATAAAAGAACACGTAGGATTAAAGACCCGAAAAGGGTTGAGACAATAAATGCAATTGGAGGAGAGAAAAGTCACCATATAAATTATTTTTAGGTTTCGATAGTTCCTTTAAAACCAGTTGATTCAAATTCAGCCTAAATCCCTGAAGCTTTCATGGTTGTGTACAGTAAACCAATCTGTCCCCCAGCCGGGAAGTCAAGGCACTTGTAGGAATTACTTTCTGTGGGCCAGGTTTATTGCTGGCTTGAGTCCTCCATGGTGGGCAGGCGAAGGCTGGGGGGAGAGGTGAGGCACACAGGAGCATGGTAGGGGGCCCAGGTTGGCAAGGGGGCAGGACAGGGAAGGCAGAAGCCAAGTCCTCAGAGCCTGGCCTACATATGAGTCCGTCTGTGTTTTGCAGACTATGTCATACAGAATGTGTGAGGTTGGAAGTTTTCACAGCTCCTTTCAGGGCCCAAGGTATGTTCCCCTTTCTTGTCAGTCATTGTCTTCAAGGGGAGGCAGAACTGAAAAGCTAAACAGCAAGGCAAGATCACACACACACACACACACACACACACCTCTGAGAGGAAATACTTCAGAATACGTAATGTTGTGTTTGGATGGTAGAGTTTTGAGTGATTTTTCTTTCATTCTAGTTCAGTTTGCCAGACTTTCTTCAATAATCTTGTATAGTATTTATGATGAAAAGACTATTAAAAGGTAGCTATTTAAGAGATGTCACAGCAGAGGAAAAGGAACACCAGAGAGGGCGGCGCGCACAGTGCGTGGGCCGGGGCCATTGGGGGCTGAAGCCATGGGAAGGCGTCTGTGGACGGGAAACGCGGTCTGGGGCGAAAAGTGCGGCGGGCGGAGAGTGTCGCAGCGTCAGGGGCATGGAGGGGCTCACCTGGGCAGAGCTGGCAGGATATGGCAGCGGCCGGAGTGTCACAGCTGGGCTGGAAAGCCACCCAGAGAGCGTGTCGGAACAGTTAGGCCTGGAGCCAGCCCATTTGGGTTTGATAAGGAGGTTTATGTAAATGAAGGGTGTTATACGGAAACAGCTGGTTTCACTTTAGTTTAACTGAAAACAAGAGAGCATCAGGGTTGGGGAGACGAGAGGGGAGGTGGATGAACAGAGAGGAGAAGAGATGATGAGCCGAGCTCATAGGGCAAGGCAGTGCAGGCAGCCTGTCCGGGGAGTGAAGGCAGGCGGACAGGTGTCAGCATAAGTTTAGCCGAGAAGACCAGGCATGGGCAGGCTGGGCCCGGATCCCCCAGGCCCCGCTTGGCCTCAGAGGTCCCCTCACTTGCCAAAGCTCGGGATCTCCAAATTACTTGGCGATGGAGACCACAGGGAAGCCAGTGTTTGTGAAGGTGTTTGCCTTTTACCCTCCAGTCTCACTTGATTTGCTACCTTTCCACTGAAGTGTGTGTTTATGCCTTGTTTCTGGCTTGAATTGGGGGACCCTCCTCCTCTGGGGGAGCCCACGCCTCTCCTCCCTCTTTCCTGGGGTGAGCCGGCACCCAGGGGTGCTCAGTGGTGTCAGGCTCACACGTTGGATAGCGCTGGGAAAATCTGGGCTGGGCGAGGCAGAAGACAAAGGCCATGGAAGAGTAAGGAGGCAGCCCAAGAACACAGATTGTTGTCAGGAACCGCCTTTTTACAATAAAATCCAGGCCTTCTGTGGCTGTAGGGCGAGGGCACGAGAAAAGCGCGAAGTAAACAGCCCGCGGACACTTGTCACAGCATGTGTGGGGTCCTTCTGACAAATGAGAGCAGAGGAAATAAATGAAAGAACCTCTCCCAAAGAGGTAAACAAACACGTGTGTGAAGACTTCACCGTTCAGGTGAGCACTAGTCAGACCTTTAGGTATGGAAAGGAGGCGGGTGGTTGGGTGGAGGGACGAGTCAGACTCAGGAACTGGCTCCCCTCACCCTGACCCTGCCCGTTGCTGAGGGACCTCGGGCTGGCTGGCCGGCGCATCTCCTTCTCCTCGTTTCCACATGCAGGCATGGTGGGCCCGGCCAGTGCAGATACAGCCCTGCCCTCTTAATCTCCTACAGCCCCGTGGCTGGTAGGACAAGAACTGGTAGCCCCACCCCCACCCCCCCGGAAGGTAAGGACACAGCTTCACTCTTCGACAGTCAAGCAGGGGCAGAACAATCTCACAATCAAGTTTCTCTTTGACAAGAGAAAAACTTTGCTCCTAAGATCTCATGGAGGAGAGTAAAGTGACATTAGCTTGAGGCTAAAAATTTAGAAGATGAGTATACACTAAGCCTCAGCTTGAGACTTTCTAACTGTCCAATAATTAACTAAATGGCGGAATGTAAAATGGGCAGCTGTTTTGGAAAACATTCTCAAACGATTACACACAGAGTTACCATGTGACCCAGCAATTCCACTCCCAGGTATATTCCCAAGAGAAATGAGAACATATGTTCACACAAAAACTTGTTTACAGTAGCATTCTTCGTAATGGTCAAAAAGCAGAGATGATTCAAATGTCCAGCAACTGTTGAGTGGATAAATAAAATGTGGAATATTCACACAAGGGACTATTATGGAGCTGTAAAAAGGAATGAAGTACTGATACATATAACACCATGGAGGAACCTTGAAAATATTGTGTGTGAGTAAAAGAAACCAGACACACAAGACCATGTGTTGTATGATTTGGCTTATATGAAACGTCCCAGATAAGGAGGTCTATAGAGACAGAAAGCAGATTAGTGGTTGCCTAGGCTGGAGGTGGGGAATTGGAGGGTTGGGTGTGATAGTTAAAAGGTTTCTTTTTGAGGTGAGGAAAGTGTTCTAATAAGGACTGTAGTTACGGTTGCACGTATCTGTCAGTATACCAAAAACAACAACAACAACAACCCACCGAATTGTGCAGTTAAAATGAATGAACTCATGGTATGTGAATTATAGTTGGCTGTTCATATGGGGGTGGAATGGGGGTTCTGTATCTTCAGACTCAACCAAGCAATTGGAAATTCCATCCACGACTGGTTGAATACACAGGTGCAGGAACTCCCTGGATATGGAGGACTAACCGTACTACACCATTTTCCATAAGGGACCTGGACATCCATGGATTTTAGTATCTGTGGCAGGTCCTGGTACCAATCCTCCATGAATGCAGAGAGACAAGTGTATATCTCAATAAAGTTGTTTTTTAAAAAAATCAACCAAATGTCCCTGCCTTCCTCCTACTCCTTCTGTCCTGCCCCCACTCCCCCTCCCCTACTTCACACACATGCCTGTAATTAGGCTTTTCCAGCCAGCAGCCAGGCTTTCAGCTCTTCCCTGCTGAGCTGAGGAGAGAAGAGGCTCGCTCACTCTAAGACATAAGTGCAGTGCAAGGAAGTCTACAGATAGCCCAGCCCTAAAAAAAATTTAACCTAAAAACATTGTCACACAATAGATGGATTGCGCAGAGGTCTTCAGTGAACCAAAGGAGACTGAAGAATATGGGCCAAAGTGTCGGGAGGGGGTACTTCACACGGCAAAGTCCCGAGTAGAATTTCTGAAGTTCTTGTGGAGACTTGGTACCCAGGAGAAATGTATGCAGAGTTGGAGCTGCTGAAATTCTTCCAGCTTCTGGGAGGAACTATGGCCAAGGATTGTAGAAAATAAAAATGAATAAGGTACAGTGTCATAAGCAGGGTTAACAGGGTCCTCTTAAAAGGGAAGATGGGGAAAATGGTGATGGTTTGACATTAATTGAGCACGTATTCCACGTCAGGCGCTGTTTTATAAGTTTTGTATGTATTTGTTCCTCACAACAAGCCAATGAGTTATTTGCCATTACTATCCCCATTTTCTAGATTGGGAAATTCAGTCACAAGTAGTTGGGTCACTTGCCCAAGGTCATACAGCTGGTAAGTGGTAGAACTGGAGGAAATTGCCAGGGTGGTGCTAGTGGCCAGAGCCCCCGGGCTCACTGGGAGAAGCTTCATTCAGTTACCTCTATGTGCTGATCAAACATTATCACTTTTCACACACCCCATTCTGTAACAAAGGTGGAGTTACGCCAGAACGCCGGAGCCCTTCTGTGAGGCCTCTGAGGGGAGACCTCGGGTTGCCTTCCTTTTGATCTCTCTTCCTGGTGTGATGCCTACTGGCTTATAGAAAGGGCTCCATACATATTTATTGCCTTGGACCGAGTTAATTTGGATGTCTAATAAATGGAGGCAGTTAACTGGTTTCTACATTGTTTTTGATATTTGGTTTAGTAGTGGGCATAGAATTATCATTATAAAAATATTTATCCCTGTATGCCCTTATATAGAGGAAATGACTAAGGTTCAAATGAGATTACAGGGGGCAGGTGCTCCGGGATCTCAAAAACAAACCCTTTCTGCATCGGGGACTTCTTCCTCCTTTGGGACTTGATTTTCTTAAGGGTACCGCATGGTGTGAATGTGGTTGCTAATGAGCTGATGTCGCTCTGGGAGGTCAAGTTGAAAGATCTGGGGGTGGAGATGGCATGAGTGTCTCTCTGTTGACATCAGTTTGAGGTTGACTCTGATCCTGGGGTATTGCTGTGGGCTGGAGAATTAAAATCCATGTAACTGGGCTTCCCTGGTGGCGCAGTGGTTGAGAGTCCGCCTGCCGATGCGGGGGACGCGGGTTCGTGCCCTGGTCCGGGAGGATCCCACATGCCGCGGAGCCGCTGGGCCCGTGAGCCATGGCCTCTGAGCCTGCGCATCCGGAGCCTGTGCTCCGCAACGGGAGAGGCCACAACAGTGAGAGGCCCGCGTACCAAAAAAAACAAAACAAAACAAAAAATAAAATCCATGGAACTGGTTCAGGACACACCAATTAAGACCTACTACAAAGGCGCTGTCCCTAAGGAACCCTCTGGATTGGTGTGAATTGCTTTTCCTATACTTTCCATTGCCCAGCTTTCAGGCAAGAGGGGACTAAACTGGACAATATGAAAAGGAGAGTCCCGTCTCTTGGTTCCCTTGTCCTGCACCTCTGCCCTGCACCGGTTTACTGTTTTGCATTGTTTGATGCGTTGGCCTCTCTCTATCCAGTTTAGCCCCTTCCTAGGGTATCAGTGTATTAATACAGCTGCCCCACAGAAAGGCAAAACTTCTTCCAGACACACAATTTTCTCCTCTGATCAACAAGCAGGGGACGAGCAGGGCAAGTACTATTATCCCTCTTTTATGGATGAGGCTTGGGAAGTACTTTTTTTTTCCAGTTCCAGAGCTGGTTAGTGGAGGTCACTCGCCAGCCCATGTGTCCTAGGTCCGAAATCACCACGTGCTCTCCGATCCTAGATTCTTGTTTCTGTCTCTCACAGTATCTGGGAAAGCTTGAGCTCCATAAAAATCTGTCAAGTCATGACTTCAAGAATCTCTGTTAGTTTTCCTATTATATTGAGCATGATTCATTGGGAAAGATGGACTAGAGGTCCCCAAATTCAAATTTCTGAAGCCAAGCTCCCTTGGTTTGGTTTGGTTTGGTTTGGTTTGGTATTGTTTTCGGCTGCGCTGCGTGGCATGCTGGATCTCCATTCCCTGACCAGGAATCAAACCCGTGCCCCCTGCAGTGGAAGCACAGAGTCCTAACCACTGGACCACAAGGGGATTAAGCCAAGTCTCCTGGCACCCTCAAGGGGCATAGCATCTAGAGAGGGAGAGAGGGGAGTAAGAGGTTAAGTGCAAGGAGATGCTTCAGGCCTCCCCCAAGGGGGTTAACTGCCTTCCCTGTGCCTCATTTTGATTCCTCCTTTAACATCTGGACAACCTGCCACCCGCTCCGTTCCCACTGACTGTCTTCGTTAAACCCTTGCTCCTGCCTTACCCCAAACCCACGTGGCTGGTCTCTGCCTGGGGGCCACTGGCTCAGATCTGTGCTTCCCACCAGGCCAGAGCTGCTCTTTAATAGAAATATGCGGGCTGATCCTCCAGCTTGTGTCGCTAAGCACTGGCTTTTGGTTGCCTGGAGATTATCATGGAGTCGACACCGCACGATGGAAACGTGTGTCTCCTTCTGCGCTGGGATGTGCTTGGACGCCTAAGAACCACCAAACCTTTCCTTAGCAGCTCTGATTTTACATTAAATCCCTGGAACTTGAGGATACATCCTTCACATGTTAGTCATTGGAAATAATAAGCACACAAAAGATCATGTTCCGATACCCCTGGGTTTATAGGGATCGGCAATTCTTCAGGATATAAGAGGGGAGAGCAATATAATAACACGTGTCTTCTGTAAAGCAGGATAAAGGGAGGAAACAGAAACAGCCCTTAGTGCTTATAATGGAGGAGAGGAAAACAGTGCTTTTGAATTTTCCTCAAAGTCGCTATTTATTTGTAGGGGGAGCAATAATTAGAGGAGTAGGCCTCACTGAGTGGAGAGCAGCATTTCAGAAAGTTCCTGTGGGAGAGACTTTGGCACTACAAATCTTTTAGAAAATGCAGAAATTAGAGGTCCCTGGACCCCTGGGCTGATGCTGTGACACATTTACCTTTTCTTGAGGTATTGGCAACTTTCAGATCCAGAGATAGGAGTGCTGGATGATATGGCAGGATTTAACCCGTCGTTCCGCCAGAAGTGTGTGTGTGTGTGTGTGTGTGTGTGTGTGTGTTTGTGTTTGTGCGTGCATGTGTGTGTGTTTGTGCGTGTGCACAGAACAGTGTCCAGGAGGAGGCACTGACAGCCCCGAGGCTCACAGAGCAGGGTCTGGAGGTTTGGGGAGGAGATGCCACAAGGGGTTGGAAGGATCTGCGACTCTGGCCTGCAATTTGTCCATTTGACACTGGCCTTGGAGGTAGAGCAGCCGAAGCGCAGGGCGTCCTCCAGTTTCCGTCAGCCAGCCAAGTGTGTTCATCACCTCTGTGTTCCCAGCCCCATTTCAGATGTGGTGGCAGATACAGGAGCACAAGACACGTGATTTCTGCCCCCAGACTAGTTGAGAAGACACACGTGAAACCAATGTGTGACGGTGTATAATTAAGCACTGACTTTTGCAGCAAAGACTCTGCAGGTAGGAAGACAGCAGGGAGCTTGCCCTCAGGATTCCAGGGATTCTGGAGGCTCCTTGGGAGGTGGGGCTGGAGCTGGCCATGGAGGATGCATTTCTCATAGAAATTCCAGGTAGGAAATTCTGAGCAGAGGGGACGGAGGGAGGAAATTCCAGGCAGGAGGGGCCTGGTAACCAACGGTGCAGTGGTTGGAGTGAGCTTGAAATGTAGTAGGAATGTGTGGGAACGAGCTCACCTGAGCCGAACGTTCTCAGGGGCAGCCGGCGATGCGGGGAGAGGGAGTTATGGGAAGCTTTGAGAACAGTGGTGTAAATAAATCAACATTTCACCATGAGTTTGTTATGTCCTGGCTCCTTGAGGTGCTGGGGCAGGGGACGTGGGTGTGAGCACTCCCTCCACAAGCCTTGATTCCCCATAAACAAATGGGCCCAACCCACTGGGCCACATTCTCCCTTCTCTCCTGGGACTTAAGCCTGCAGAAACTTCCACAGGAGCCTCTCCTTGTAGGTGGGAAACAGGCAATGGAATTGACTTTCACGGCTGGCTATTCAGTTGCTGAGTAATTGGTTTCTTGATCATTGTAACAAAGGGCAACAAAGGTAAAGCAAATACATCCACTGCCAGAAGAAAGAAATCCTCTTGCCAAATTTGAGGCTTTACCAGACCAGTTGTTTTTGAACAGGAAGGTGAAGGACTGAAGGCGGGTGGGGGGAGACATTAAGAAAAGTGTGATTGCTGGGGTCAGTGAAGCATTCCTCACTGTAGTGGGTGTTCTATGGAGGCGGGATGGCAGAGAGGCTGGGAGTGCAGCCTCCCTCTCCAGACTGGTTCAGGGCTCTGCCACTTCCCAGCAGCAGGGGCCCTTGGGCTGATTATTTAACTCACCAGGGGAAATACCAGTACCCACCTCCCTGCTTCACGGAATTGCTGTAATCCTTACAGGGTTGAATACACATGGAAAGGGTATGAAAGAGTGCTTGGCAAATAGTATGTGCTCAAGTAAAGGTTAGTAAGAGATGCAGTTTTATTACTGGCCTCGAACACAGCGCTGAGAAAGACGGGTGTTTCATTCTGTGTTGGTTGCAGCAAAGAGTTCCACAGAAATTGATGGATGGGAGAAGCGAGGCTGAATGCAGAACGTGGATTGAGCACAGATATGAAGGAGGGCATAGGCCAGTGACCAAGACCAGGCCTGACCCAGGCTGTGCAGAAACCAGCAGAGCCCTGGATGCCTCGGCCAACTGGGATGTGGACAGCTCTGAGCACAGAGGACAAGGGACCAGCCTGAGGGCCCGTGGCAGCCAGCGCTGAGCAGCCAGAGCTCTTGGGTTGCCCAGTGAAGGGAAACTGAGGAACATTGAAGAGGATCAGGGCAGACGAGGGTGGGCAGGGTGTCTTAAAGGTATCCAATCCTGCCTCAAGGGTAAGCTTGCTAAAATCTTCAAGTAGAGAGAACTATCTGGAGCCTGGTATCAGGCAACCAGGACCTGAGGACTATTCTTGAAGACGTCCAGTTTCTCGTTTTTGACACGTATGACTTGTACTGAAGGGGGGTGGGGCTTTTCTCCTATCCCTTCTTACAGGCAAATTGTCCTGATAACTTACTTCACCTGACCTTGCTAAGCATCCAGCCTTTCTATCATCAGTTATTATCAGCAAGTATTTACTGTGTCCCTAAGATACATCCAGCTAGCATTGAACCCAAGGAAGAGTTTTGGGGCCCAAGTTCAGGGAGCTCACAGGCTGGTCAAGGATCACTTAGACGGAGGTTACTTTTCTCAAGAGCTGAGATCTGTGATGCTGATGACAGAAAGCTGCTGTCAGTCGTTGAGGGCTAGGAAAGCCTGGGCCGACTTCCAGCAAAGGTGGGACGTGGGCGTGGGCGTCAGGGTCTTCATAAGCAGACAGAATGATGGGGTAGACACTCCTGGCCCCCGCGTAGGGGTACCATGAGAGTGGGATTCAGTGGGGGAGGGCTGGTCAAGGCTAATTTAAGTGGGTAGGATCAGATTAGGAGAAATTCAGTAGGCAGAACATTTGGAGCCTTGGTGCCATCCACCTTGGGTTGGGAATTTCTAGAAGAGCATTTTGCCAGTTTCTCCTACATCTCAGGAAACTGGGGATTTGAATCTCACAGACTGGTACAGTATAAATAACTCAGAAATTTTGAGAAATGACAGGGTTGGCAGGCATAAATTTTCAGTCGGCTGCTCAGCAGCTGCGTGTGCTGGGGCTTGCAATGATATGCATGGGAACTTGTTTGGCTAATTTTGAATTCTCCTCTCTCCAGAGCCCTGGCCAAGGATGTGTAGGGAAGAGGGGTTATCCTCCTTGTTGCAGGGCAACTGCCATCCATAAGCACTTTCTTCAAAGAAAAGCCTGTCACAAATTTCCATTACACAGCAAGTCAGGAAGGAGTTAGTGAATTCAGTGAGTTAAATGAGTACCTACATCCTAAGGATCCTTTGTGTGTCATAATGATGGTGATGGCGGCGGTGGTAGTTGCAGTGATGTCGGGGGCAGCAAATGGTGGTAGCAGTAGTGATCACGATGATGGTGGTGGTGGTGGTGATGGTGGTAGCAGTATTGGTGGTGGTGGTGGTGATAAGGATAGTAATGATAATGGTGGTGATTATGGAGATGATGGTGGTGGTGGTGATGCCTATGATGGCAATTGTGGGAGTGGTGGTGGGAATGGTGGTGAGAGTGATGGGGTGAAGTGGTGGAGACCTTGTACTTACATAGTTATGGCAGATTATGTAGCTCTTCTATGCAGGTAATTTTACTTGAGCCTGAAGCAAAACTGTGAGGTAGGCAGAACAGGTATTGTTATCGTCAACTGAAAGACGCAGGCTGGGATTCAGAGAATTTGTAAGCCAAGGTTGTTGTTTTGTTTTGTTTGTTTTAGGTCACGGTGTCTCTTGCCAATGAGTGTCAGATGAGTAGCATAGACAGTCATAGATAGAAGTGTTCAGACAAAGAAGGGCTCCTGTGGGCCAGAGCCACCAGAAAGGGTTTCTGGAACTAGAATTTGAGCTTAGAAGTTTTGGCTGAAAAGTAGGACACAGGAAGAGTCGAAGGTGTTAGAACGTATATATGTGCACGTGTGAGTGTGTGTGTTGGGGAGAGGGGTGCTGTCAGAGAAAAGGGAGATTAGAAAGTAGAGATACAATCTGTGAACCAACAAATCGTGTTGGATTTCTCTGGAATTGGAACCCAGAGAAGAGAAGGAAGTTAATATTCATTGAGCACTGCTCAATGTGCCAGGTCCTGTGCTTTTTATTATACCTTTAAAAAAATGTGTCCTTTTATATGTGTTACCTAATTTAATCCTCACAACCTCCCTGTGAAGCAGATACTGTTGTCTCCACTTTATACAGTTGAAAACTGACACATAAACAAAATAAATACCTTCCTCAAAGTCACCTAGAAAAACCACACGAATCCAGGCCTCGGGTCATAACTTTCTACCAGGGATGCTGAGTGTGGTGTGTACCTGCCGGCCTGAAAGTCCGCAGCCTGGGGTGTGTTAGCGATTCTGCAGCCAGGCTGAGGGGCGTTGGAGACCGGGCTTAGTCTCCAGAACTGCAAATCAGCAGGAGGTCACCTCTATCTCATAGAGGCTGGTACTCTTTACTGTGGTAGATTTGAATATTTGTCTTACCATTAAATAGGTAAACCTATAACTGCTAACTGCTGGTGTAGGCTGAGAAAGAATACGGCTTTATTTTTCTTTAGCTCTGGGAAGACTTTTCTGTAGAGACTTTGGACGGTCTTTGAGATATCCAGGATTTCATTCAGGTGTGCACCTTCCATAGTAACTGTTGCCCATTACATGTCCTGGGAGGAGAAGGAGGAGGATGGATGGGCTATAGGATCCCAGTGGATGTGGACTTAGCTTTGATGAGCCCAGGACCTGGGGAAGGCTGTCTGGCTTCTGTATGTTCTTTGGGGACACTAAGGTCATACCCCAACGCTACACCCCTTGACCTCTAGGGCTCCCTCTCTCCTCCCCTCTAGGCTCTGGTTTCTAGAGGAACTTGTCCTGTGCTGTGACCTCTGGGAGGAGGTGGCTTAGCCCCCGTGCCCTCTGCAAATTCTACTCGGGGTGTGTAATCATGGATTACAGGTCAGGCTCATGACAATAATGCTTTACATCTGAATATAACCTTTTACTTTTCTGGACATGTTTATTGTTCCATTTTAGTCCTTCCACACCCCGTGTATAGAAGTGATGTGGGTATTTTTAACACAAGGACGCCAACTCCGAGAGAGGTGAAGTGCTTTCCCTGGATCGGCGAGAGTTGACGGCAGGGATGGGGCGAGTGCAGGGTTTTTATAGTCCCACTTCATGCTTTTTCCCGCCTCCCAGCGACCGTGCTGATGAGCTTTTATTTTTCCTAGAAAGCCCTGCAACTCGTGCATAGTTACATGCACGGCCAGCGTTAGAGGATTCTTTTGCAGCTGATAGAGCCCTCGGCGCATTTGGGACCTGTGGCCGGCCTCCTCAGGCCTGGTTCAGGGGCCTCTCGGTAGGAGTCCGGCCCTACCTGTCTGAGCCCTGCTTCTTTGTGCTGCTTGTAGCGCGGAGCAGCCCTTCCTAATGTGTTACCGTTCAGTTCAGAATTGTGCGTTCTTGCTGCTTTCCCCTTTTAGAAGGGCTGGATTTAGCCCTGGCATTCCAAATACAAACCCTCACTTCATCTCGAGAGCTCTTTCCATCCACCCCTCCTCGGGCAGGCTATTTACAGACTTGTCATCCCACCATGCGGGTCAATCCACCAGTGAAATGAAAGGAAGGAGAGGCCCCAAGCCAACGAATTCGGGCAGATGAGCCTTATATAACACGTGCTAAAAATATGTAGCTAATTGGAATGGAAAAGCGAAAAATGAGTTGCACTTAAGCCTTAGTCTGAGACACCAAAGGGTGATGGGGATGCAGTTTGTCCCGGCGGAAGATGCCCATATATAAATCATTTTACTCTGTGCGTACTCTCCTTTTTGTGGCTTTTCAACCGTGTTCAGTTCCCACTCATCCCCCCACGAGACTGAATTCAATTCGGGCAGCAGAAACCAAGACGAAGGGAGCGTCAAAGAAAAGATGCAGAGAGTTTCTGCCCCTTCAGAGCAGGAGAAGGAGGCGGTGCCTAGGGGTGTGGCCAGATGTTAAGATGGTAAATAGAGCTCCCACTTCTGAAGGCTTCCAAAACCAGACACGTAGAAGACTCAAATTATCAAAGGATTCTTCTGCTCTGGAAATTAACGTTAGGGATTCTTCTAAAACTGAAGAAGATAACTGTTTTATTCCAGTTCCATCCCCATCTGCACCTCCCTGCCCCCCAGGTCCTCACTCTGTCAATTATCTCCTCTCCTTCTCTTGGCATCTTTAATTGCTTTTTCTCCTGGCTTCTTCCCCTCTGCCTACAGCATGCTCTGTCCTCCCTTATTGTGCTATTTTGTGTGCGATTAATGATTAGGCTCTGCATTTCCTATAGAGCAAGAGTACCCTGAGGGCAGGGCCTTGGTCTGGCTCAGTGCCTAGTACCATGCCTGGTCCAAAGTGAGCACCAGATCCTCACTTGTTGAATAAGTCAGTCATGCAATGGATCAGTGAATGGGCAAACCAAAGGGGGATGTGTTACGATTTCCGAAAAATATAGTGTGAAAGATATGAACCCTGTTCTTATTCAGATCTGATGCCGGTCTCCTTGACAGTCAGATGACACTTCATCTAGCTCATCCGTCACCTGATGACTGTTCTGTGTGACACCCCACAGTGAGGACACGAGGACTCTAAAGATAGCTGAACAAGATGTAGTGTTTGGAGAGTGCATGGCTTGATTAAAGATTTGGAGGTGACCTGGTACTACTGATCAGTTTTAAAATGAGAAAATGGAAACCTAGGGTGTTCAGAAAATTTGGCCAAATGACATGGTTAGTGAGTGGCACTCCAGGTCAGTGCCTGCTGGCTCATGCTGGCTGCTTAATCAATCTTACAAACAAGCACAGGGCAAGTCTTTGGAACCCAAGTTCAGAGCCTTCCACGGACACCACTGTGCCCCTCACGGGGGAGAACGGAAACATCCATTGATCCGTGATGCTGGGCCGCCCTCCCCCGCACACAGGTAGCTCCAGGGAAGGCTCTCGCCGCCCACCTCTCCATCTGAATGCCTGTCTTTGCTCTGCAGAGGTCATAGCGGTCACTCTGTAAGGAACTTTGCTGCCTTGTCACTGGGAGCCCATCACCATCACTCACGTGATTTATGCCACCTAGAATCTACTTCGTCCATCTTTGGCTGACTCAAAAATTTGTGCCTGCCTAGGGCTGAGTCACGTTGATGAGAGGTCCACTCCACAGCCTCCCCTTGCTGGGGTGTCCTGGGCAGCCCTGCTTTTCTCTTCCTGTGGCTTGGGGTTCAGGTCTTCCTTGGACTCCATGAGGTGGTCCAGGTCTTCCCAATAAATTCCCCTTTGTGCTGAAGCAGCTTCTTTTACTCTCTGTTACTTGCAAATGAAGGAAGCTGAGCCGATCTAACATTGGAGTAGGAAGGAAGCAGAGCATCCAGTTCCTCACTTTTTGGGTAGGAGAACACTGAGGTCCAAAATGGGGAGTTTGGTGGTCCCACGTCTCGATGGCAGAGACTGGACAGGATCTCAGTCCCTGGGCTCCCCACCCGCTGTCCACAGTGTCCCCTCTGAGAATCACAGCAGGGCTGTGGGATCCCAACACCTGCTCCTCCAAGAGTAGGAGGCTCTCAGCGGGGGCCGGGTCAGGGAAAGGAAAGGGCCTTGACGGAGGGAGACCTGGGGAAGAGACTTGTAACACTTAAGTGTAGCATGGGCTACATGTTTGTACTTAGAAGTTTATAAGGCTTTTTATAACCAACCCCTGCCCTAACTGGGGTATCATTATCCACGAGTTATGGGCCTTATGACTAGAACTGTGAAAGTAATAAAGAGGCATCTGGTTCGTGGAAAAAAAACGTGTGGGTGCAAAAGGGTTCCAGGGGGTAGGTCAGAAAAGCGTGTTGTGCAGTCCCCCAACCCTGGGAGCTGGCTTCCAGAAGACTTGAGGAAATGAAGCATGAAGAAGAATCTAGATTCCACCTTCTTTTCTGCTTAAGATCAGAAGTCTACGCAGGCTTTAGGAGAAGACAACTGCCGTACTTGCCTGTGTGCTGCTGGGCACATAAATGTGTCCTGCATCCCCCATTTCCTGAGCTTTATCTCATATAATTTATCTCATCCTTACACCAGCCTTATGAGGTCCCTACTCTCCTCACTTGGAGGTTGCAAAGCAGAGGCCAGGGATATTATATACACCTGCTCAAGATCTGTCATGCTTCAAAGCCAAAGCTCGCTCTTTATTATGAAGTTGCCCCGGATACATAGTCTAATATTTCTAAGTCCCCACATTAGCTGACAACACATTTAATATTTACTATATCATTGTCATGTAATCCTGGTATGTTATTACTGAACAAGTGGTTTTGATTCTTATGGCATGTCTGGTCCTGTGCTAGGTTCTGGTTTATACTAGAGAAATAGCACCAGAGTCCCTGCTTTCAGGGAGCTTAGAGTTAAGGTGAATACTCATCAGACCTTTACATAACAAAACAACGCACCATGTGATTAGATGCCAAGATGAATGACGTAGGTGGTAAATGCCCTAACGGCACCTTCTGGTGCCATCAGCTCGTTGATCTGAATTTTCCCCACTCCTAAATGACTCCCTGATGGTAAATTACATTCTAGTTGAAGCCAGGTGCTTTATATTTAGCTCCACCAATGTTCCATTAGGGCTTGACTTTCCCACACTCTTGTGTCCTAAATAGTCCATAATTGAATGCATTATTATATGCAATGCTGCATATGACTGACTTCCTTATTTTATGTCAACTTTTAAATTGTGTCATATATGCACAGAAAAATGCATAGCATATAAGTGTACAGCTCAGTGAACTTTCACAAAGCAAATACACCATGTGATCAGCATCAAGATGAAGAAACAGAGTATGACCAGCCTCCTCCATGCCGCCTTCCTGTCCCTGTCCCCCTTCTCCCGCCATCTTGACTTCCAAGGGCACGGAATAGTTTTCCTTTGTTTTGAACTTTAAATAGATGGATTTGTATGATATACAGCTAACACTTGAACAACATGGGTTTGCACTTCACGGGTCCACTTGTACGTGTTTCTTTGTATTTTGTTTTTTCCCCAGTAAATACTGCAGTACTACCAATCTGCAGTTAGTTAAATTTGTGGATGCGGAACCATGGACATGGAGGGGTGACTGTGGGTCTTGAGCATCCTCAGATTTTGGTATCCACCTGGGCTCCTGGAATCAGTCGCCTCTGCGGATACTGAGGGATGACTGTATACTCTTTTGTATCTGGTTTCTTTCATTCAACATTCTGTTTATGAGATTCATCCATATTGTTGTGTGTAGTTTGTTTTCATTCTCATTGCTGTGGAATTGTGGGAATATCTTTCCATTCTGCCCTTGATAGACATGTGCTTATTTCCAGTTTAGAGGTAGTACAAATGATGTTGCTATGAACATCCTAGTTCGCATCTTTTGGTGAACAAATGTACATGGCGTTGTTGCACACATACCTGGGAATGGGATTGCTGAGTCATGAGGTGGCCACTGTTCGGCTTCAGTAGATTCTGTCTGTGTCCCCAAATGGCTGTACTGATTTACTGTCCCACCAACTGTGTGTGAAGAGTTCCAGTTGTTCCACAACTCTGCCAAAACTTGGTATTGTTCATCTCTAATCCACTTTCAGCTGTTCTAGTGGGTGCGTTTCATTGTAATCTCTCTCCTTTTATTATTGTGGAAAAATATGCATAACAGACCTACCATTTTTAAGGTACGGTTCAGTGTCATTAAGTACATTCACATTTTTGTGCCATCATCACCACCATCTACCTCCGGAACATTTTTTGTTTTTCCAAATTGACACTTCGTACCCATTAAACACTAACTCCCCATTTCCCCTCCCTTCATGGCTGACACCCACCAGTCTACTTTCTCTCTATGAATTTGACTGCTCTAGGTGCCTCATATAAGTAGAATTGTGCAGTATTTATCCTTTTGTTACTGGTTTATCTCACTTGCATAATGTATTCAAGACTCATCCATGTTATAGCATGTGCCAGAAATTCCTTTCTTTTTAAGGCTGAATGATATTCCATGATATGTTTGTACTGCATTCTGTTGATCTGTTCATCTTTTGATATCATTCTGATTTTAATTTGCATTTGTCTAATAACTTTGCATTTCTCTTGAGCACCTTTTATTTGATCAGTAGCTGTTTGGGCAGAAGACTTAAGCAGGCATTTCTAAAGGATGATATCCATTTTCCTATTGGATTGTCTGCCTTTTTCTTACTGATTTGTAGGAGAACTTTACATATTCCAGATCCGAGTCTTTTCTGAATATATGAATTGCAAGTCCTTCCTTCTAATCTGTGGCTTGCCTTTTCACTCCTTAAGAATATAGTTTGATAAATAGAAGTTCTCAATGAATGTAGTCCAATGTATCCATTTTTTTTTCTTTATGGCTAGCATTTTTGTGTGTATTCTACTTAAGAAAGTGTTGCCTACCTGAAGGTCATGGTATATCCACCTTTGTTTTCTTCCAAAAACCTTATTGTTTTCACTTTCATCTAATGTGTCCGCTTTTTCAATTAGGAGTAGTTTTCAATCCTAGGGAAAATGGGGTTTGCAGTGCAAGCCTAGTATGTGGGCAGCACTATAGTGAAACCACATTAATTTGGGCAAGTGGTAACTGGCTCAGGTGATTGGTAGAACCCCACATGGGTGCAGGTGTCCCTTGCTTGGGCATCAGATTTGTTTTCTGAAGAGTTACGTGTAAATTCTATCTAGCAAATTTGGCCATATTATAAAGGTCAAGTCTGCAGCTCTTCAGACATTTCCACCAAAGTTTAGGAGGTATTCTCCTAACCCGTCTCTGCTTTACAGACTTGCTAGACTCACTGTACCTCTTATTCCTTCTGACCCCCTAGAGCACACTTGAAAACTCTCATCTATGGCACAGCAGCCTGCTGTGAACTCCCTGCACTTCTGTCTCCATCATTTTAGTGGTATATTTGTCAAAAGTCACTTGTTTGTTTTCTTCTTGTAATTACATAGTTTTGATCTAATCTCATTTGATGTATGAAGTAGGAGCACGAAAAGAAAATGTTTCTATGAAAACTAAGGTGAATGTGTTGGAAAGAGTCACTGAAGATAAACTGCTAATAAAATCGCTGAATTATGTGCAAGAGGGAAAACAACAGCATCCTAAGAGGGGGAGGGGGCCAGATAATAAAGCTCTAAAAAGATTCTCCATTCATATTGTTCATAAATATCTTTAAGTTTTTGCTCCACTATAAAGAAATCAAAAATTAGAAATGGTAGATACTCTATTATCTAGGAGAGAGAGTGCAGAATGCAAAATGGAGCATCCTTTCAAAGAAGAGTCTTTGGCTTTGTTACTGGCCCATGGGTGTGCATATTTTCAGATAAATGTTTGAAGTTTGGATGGATGCTGTCAGTTAAAATCCTTAAAGTATATAGATGTCTTATTTTTGCATGAGTCTCTGCTTTAATTGACTCTCTGTTAACTAAGCACTGCTCCTTTCGTCATAGATATGGGGGTGGAGGGGTAGGAATCCCTCCCCTCCCGAGGCCATCCTCAAGCTAGGAACTTCTGTGAAGTACTGTTTTGTCTTTAAAAAAAAAAAAAAAGTATTAATACTTCACAATTTGCATTTTACTCCATGTTTAAAAACAAAATAAAAATAAGCATTTTTCTTTTTCAAAATCTTCAAATAAAACCACAGCTCAGCTGAGTTCTTCCGTGGTAGGAGTTTGGGGATTTAAGTCGCCTTCTAATGTATCTGCTGGATCAGTGCCATTGGAATCCATGGCGATTTTTCTGGCATCACTGTGCCCGTGCCCTGCAGTCCTGGGATGCAGGCTTGCCCGTGCCATGCGGTGCCTGGTGAAGCTGGGCATCGGGGCCACTGTCCTGCCCTCGGGATGTGGACGTATGTGTATGCGGTGGTGAGGATGCTGCTCTCTGTGGGTGTGGGAGCCCCTCCATTCCAGAAGCTCAGTACTGCACTGTCTGGGGGCCAGTCTGTTGTCCTGCAACTCAGGCTGGATTCTCTCCCCTGTAAGCAGAGCTGGCGGGCACAGAGGGTGAGCCTGCCTCTCACGCCAAGGACACCATGTGACACACTGAACAAACAGTCTGTTGCTCCGCTCCCCCCCACTCCCAACCCCCGTGCTCCAAGGCTTCCCCTTTGGGGGGTATTCATCTGCTCCCTTCTCTGGCAGGGTAGGTGGTTATTTTACTGGTAAATTTCATTTATTAGTTCCATTCTCCTCCACCTCACCTCGCCCCCCCTCCCCGGGGGTAATAACGGTAACCAGTGCCCCAGGCCACGGTGCTGGGAAAGTGCTTAGAAAGCGAGGGGGAAACCTTTCGGGCTGGTGCCCACACAGTTCTGAAACACCCGGGGCAATCAACCTGAGTCACTGCCGCCAAGGCAGGAATCATCCAGTAGCGCTTCTCCGCTCACCGACGTTGTCCTCCTTCTCCAACGCTGTTTCTGACTTTTCCGGAGCGGAAGCCTGCGGGAAGCCCAGGTCAAGGCGTTGACTCGCGCGCCCCCGTGTGGCCGTGGTGGGCGGGTTTGGAAAATGCGGCCAGGGTTTCCTTTCCCCGCTGCCGCTGCCGCAGAAGGCAGCGGGCAGCCTGCGACCGGTGCACACACCTTAAAAAAGCAGACATTTTGCATAATCTTTGATTGCTTATTTCTATTATTTTATTCAGCCGTTTAAATTATAATGGTTAATTTAGTAAATATGTTGATTCTTATGAAAAATTATGTGATTTTATTATAATCATTACTTGGTCATAGTAGTGTCAAGGTGAGCTTTTTTTTAAAAGAGTTTTTTAATTGAAGTATAGCTGATTTACAATGTTGTTTCATGTGTACGATTTCTGTTATTTTTAAATTTTATTTTTATTGCTCTTATTTCTTAACAGTTAAGCATCCTCAGGTCTTATTCAACTCGAGTTACAAGGCATGGCTTTTGGAGCCCGCAGATTTTCTGTAGGTGTAGGCAATGCCCCCTCCCGATTCTGGGAGACTTCCCCCAACCTACAGCCTATTACTGGTGCATGTTTTGTTTTGTTTTTTTAACATCTTTATTTGAGTATAACTGTTTTACAATGGTGTGTTAGTTTCTCCTTTACAACAAAGTGAATCAGTTATACATGTACATATGTTCCCATATCTCTTCCCTCTTGCGTCACCCTCCCTCCCACCCTCCCTATCCCACCCCTCTAGGTGCATGTTTTTATTCAAAAGGGACAAGAACAAAAGCTATAGCTCTGCCTGTCCCTTTTACACTTTCAGGCTATAATAAATCAGCAGGTGTTCACACCTGCTAGGGCCGAGCTATCGAAACTCCAGCATTGAGACCAGTGCCCAGTATGGATACAAGGCTTCCAGTGCTTGTATTTTGGGTTCCACAGAGGTCTGGACCATCTCTTATGGATCCTTCGGGCAGTGATGACGAGAGAGGAGATGTGCTCCCCAAAGGATGAGCAATGTGATCCTCTTTGGGAAGAAAAGATTCAAATTCCATCCATTGAAAAAATCTGCTTCTTTAAAAATTTTCCCATTGTGTGTAGTTTTATAATGGTACTCAGTAAAAATACCTGTGTGTGCATTCGGGGGATGGTCAGCAGATGCTGTTGGTGCCCCCGCACGGCTGTATTCCTTGACCTACCACTGCGGCCATCTGCAGAATACCCTGGGACTTCCCATGTCTCTCCGCCTGAGTTGACCGAAGCCACGATGTTACGGGGTAGGGGCTAAAACCTGATGGGCCCCCGTTGTAGGTCGTTTGATTTTAGGAAAATTCCTCTTAGGTCTACATCATTATTCCAATAATAGCTACCATTCTTGAGTGCCTACTATGTGCCTGATACTTTATAATGAGTACGTTGTAAAGGTCACACTAACTTTGGAAGCAGATGTTATTAACCTTTACTTAGAGATGAGGAAACGACGACGGCTTAGCAAATGGCTGCGGGATCTGGAGCAGATCACAGGTCTCGCTAGACCCTGTTCTCTCCCCCCTTGCTGGCTTCTCCATGGTGACAGCGAGCTCCATTCATGTCCCTCTGGGGGCTCCAGTCCCCAGATCCCCACTGTTTCTCTCCCCTTCCAGCTCTACTCTACTCTCCTCCTCACCAGCCCCCCTCACCCTGTTCCTCTCGCATCCTCAGGAGCCAGTGTGGCCCCAGAAGTGAAGAATCGGAACCTCACACTACTACCATCTGTTCAGGAGGAAATGGGAGCTCTCCCTGCCTCAGGGCAGGCTGAGAGGGCAATTTTCAGCCCCTTGGCGAGGCTGTGCAAATGTAGAAGCCAGTGTAGATGGCTTGGCTGAAGGGGGTGCTGTCTGGCAATTCAGTGTATGTTATGGGCTTTGAGAACAAGGTTGAGTAGTTTATCCTCCAAGAAAGAACACAGTTGAGAGGGAGAGGTGGTGCTACTCATGATGACTCTGGGAAAACAGGTGAATCCCAGGACTCTCCTGGGTGAACCAGAACCTACGTTCTCCCTTCCTGCTCCATACCTGTCCTGTATTTCTCACGTTGCTTTTATGATCGACCTCTGGGTCCCTTTTAACATTTTGGTACCTACTCTTCTCGCCGTCATCAATCCTTACAACAGCCGTTTATTCAGGGAGCAAACTTGGTCTGGCCTCCGGTTTTCGTTCTTTTCTAACTTATAAACCCCTTCTCTTTTGTCTAAGCTTTGCCTTTTCCTGATTATTTGACCGTAAATTCATTGTATCATGCCTTATTCAGCAACTTTTGCAACAGGAGGAACAGACGTACAAATTTGCTTAAACTGAGTAAGCGTATATTTACAAAATTGTGACACTTTTCTTTCTCACTCATTTATCACAGTCTCAAGAAGATCCTCCCCATTTACGGTACATGACATTGTAAACCCCCGGGGGCAGAGGCTGGTCCTCTTGCCCAGTTAGGCGTGGTGGGCACCGCGTGGGCCCTAGGCTTGTAGCTCTGCCTGGGCTCTGGGAGTTCCGTGGCTGAGTCAGCACTCAGGAATCCAGCGCAGCAGGTTAATTCCCTACTGGCTCCTACCCCAGCGAGATCCAGCCCAGAGCACCCCGCCAGAGTGGAGGAGGTGCTGGCTTGTCACTTACCAAGTTATTTCTTCTCCTGGAAAAGGTGAAAAAAACTGAAAACAGACCTGTATACATTGTACTCCTCTGAGCCTCCTTCCTGCGGTTACTGAGTCCATAGTGAAATAATCGGTATTAGTGTGCCTGCAGAAAGAGAAATTTGATAGAAGTGTGAAATACTATTATTAAACATCCTAAGAGGTTTATCTTGGTAGCACCCCAATAGTGACAGGAGACAGGCTTGTGTAAAGTCAGCACCATTGCCTTCCTCAGGGGTCACCATTTACATTCCCTAATAAGCAGCTCTACTGTCAGGTGGTCAGGCCCTGGAGCTGACCTTTTTGCTGCTCTATCATCATTTTATATCCCACTGTCCTGGAGAGTAGAATCTGGGCACTCTCTTTCACTAGATTACTAAGGCTTTTAAAGAGACATTTCCAACTCCATGTCATTAAGAGAAAATGCAATGACTTAAAAAAAAACAACTGTTTTACTTAAGTGATTCCAGCGCCAGTTAGCTAATGCACTGTTAAGTCATGCTTGCTGTAAATTGTTGCGGGAATCTGCTCTCATTTCTGAGATGTGGGTGTAACCCATCCCCTCACCATGCTGGTCTGGCAAGTACATTCGGAAAACAGACACACACACACACACACACACACACACGCCCTTGCCCCATATAACCTTAGAGAGTCTCCTTGCTTAGGTGACTTCATGTTTTAGAACTCATCTCTGCATCTTCCTGGGTGCTTCCTTTTGTCCCTCACTTATTGGCTTCTAGAAAGTACCATCAGCAATGCAAATTGGAGGTTGTCCTCATGTGCAAAGGACCCCATTCCCAGCCTGGCATTTGCTTTGAATAATCCAGTGCTAACCCTCAGCAGGGTGTGTGTGTGTGTGTGTGTGTGTGTGTGTGTGTGTGTGTGTGTGTGTGTGTCTAAGAAAGGGGTGAGAAGCCGGATTAGGGGCCATTATGGTTTAGAGGTGTGGCCTCCAATGTAGAACTTGCATATGGTGTGGGTTAGGCCAGATGAGCCACTGGGAAATGGGAAACAAACATTAGTCCTTCCATTTGAATCTATTACCTAAGAAACAAGAAAATGATTTCATTTTAATATTTAATATATGGATTGCCAGGGCTACATGTTTATAATTTATAAGAAAGTAAACTTGTATGTCAAAGTTTTTACTGATACTTGCAGCCAAAAATACTTGGAGACCTTTGGCTTCGTCGATCCAAATAGGTCCAAGGAATGGAAGAAGCAGAGAGCATGTTAATCAGAGCAAGAGCGAAGGGGATTACTTGTGTTCAGGGTCATGTGCACACACGTGTGCGTGCACACTCATGCGCTCACACAAGCTATGCACACAGCTTGCATGTGCACACTCACGCATGTGCTCGCACCCACATGATTATATTGACACACACATCACTCATACTTACTGCACCCACTTACCACATGCCTATCAGATGCACACCTACCTTCACTCACTCCTGCACACACTCACTCCCACTTACATTCATTCACAAACACAAACTCCCATGCTCCCCCCAGCTCTCACACTCACATACACACACATACACCACGTGCTCTCGAACACAATGCACCTTTTGCTTCATAAACTTAATAGACACCTATTCCCAAGGGGAAGCAGCGTGGTTCATCCCTTGGAGACACGCTAGTGGCCACTTGCTGCCCGACTTAACTCATTCTGATGGTTGACCTGAGCCTCAGGAAGTCAGCGTCCAGCGTGCACATGCCGAAGCTTAGTGACTGGGTCATCTTCTGCATATTCAACACCATCAGTGTGGTCATCTATAGATCAGGTGACATGAGGGCAGGTGAGAGGGAAAGACATGGTCTCTAGACTTAAAAGACACTTAGTATCTGGATTGGGAGATTATACAGACCTATGTCAACTAGGCACTGACAGGTGTTTAGACTGAGATGCAGTTAAGAGGGAGGAGGGACAGTAGGTCAGTGGGAGGGGTTTGAAGAAAAAGCAAAACTTCTGCTGGGCATTGAGGGATGGATGGTTGAATTAAAAAGGGAGAGGGAAGGGAAGATTCAGCCGGCACAATTCTATCTGTTGAGGGGCTGAGGATCAGGGGAGCTTAAGTCACTTATTCTGAAGTGAGTAGCCCCCGGTCACTGGGCAGTTCACGTGTGCACTGGAGGAACCTAGAGGGATTTCAAGTGATGGAAAGTTATTGAGCTCGACACCCTTTAAGGTTCACTTGAGCCCTGGGATTTTATGATGACATGACAGTCTTTCCTGGCTGGCTCTGGCTAAGAAGGTGATCAATTCACTGATTATGGGGAGGTTGTTCTTTGGGATCAAAGACTCCTGTTGCTGGAGAGGTTTACCTCTTCTACGCTGATTGAAACAGGAGGTCCAGGCAAGAGGCTGCTGCGGTTAGCTGGAAGTTCTGTCTGAGTGGGGTCCGTCTTTCCAAATAGTTATCGAAGCAAACTCTTAGAAACCAAACCTAATTGCTGTTCAGAATTTATTTCTTCTTGGGGCATAACACCCCTAGCCTGGTCCGTGGAATGTGAGCAGTCTTGCTTAGAGAAGTGTAGGAATCAGGCATGAAAACCAAATATTTTTTACTTGTTGTGTTCATCTGAGACAGATTAATACGATTCTGTTTCTACCTGTTAAATATTGACAGAATGAATTGTGCTAGTTAAGTTCCAAAGACACCAATTAAAGAAACATTTCGGCCAAAGACAATGCCTTTCTGGGTGTACCCTGAGATGCCTGGAAAAGATTTAACATGTGGGGAGGGATAATTACCATGATAACATCATTTGGTTGATGGCATCCAAATTGTATGTAGGCAACATTTCCTTCTTAGAATCCATTTAGGTGATATAACTGAGCAAATCTCATGTACACTTCATGCATGTGTCATGTGCAGAGGACCAGCCCTTGTGATGTGAAAAGTCCCAATAGCTCTCAGGAGGGGACCGGCAGGGACTGGCACAGGCTGTGCACTTAGTGAATTGTGTTGGCCTGATGAACAGGTCCTCATAGGAAAGCTTAGAACATGAATGGATTACGAATTCTCTTCTTCCCTGTGCTTTGTTACAGAAGCACACTGTTTTCTGATTCTGCAGTTAATTCCTGGGCAAGCCATTTAATCTCGAGATTCAGTTTTTTGACGATAAAATGCATTGTATTTATTATAATACACATGTAATTAAACGAGTATATGGATGTCAAAACTCTCTGTAAACTTTAGTCTTACAGATTATTTAAATAATAAATACCATATGCGCTTACAGGAAAGGACTGAATAACACAGAGGAATGCTTTAGGGAGTAAAAGTCTCCTGACCTCTCGCATCCCCTCCCCGGAAGTCAGCTGCTGTCCCTTTCTTTCATATATGTCAAAGTGCTACACAGATACATGTGACTATGATTTATTTCAGGTAATCTTTCAACTTTTATAGTATTTTGTAAATTGACAAATCATTTTAGCCAAAGGGAATGATTACATCTTGTGAGCTAGGACATAACAACGAAGATTCAGGAGGATTTAAGAGCTCATTCATTACAGGTAATTTTCTACTTGTCTACTTTTATTATAGGAGGCAAATTCCTTTGTTAAAGGACATCATTCAGTTTCCCCTAAACCTAACACTCCTTCATTTATTCCTCCATTAAAAAAAGGGATTTTTGCACTTACCATGTACAAAGCACTTAACCAGCCTATGAAAGATTAAAAGGACCATAACCATCTCAGCCGGGAGATAGGAGTTGCACGCTGGTAACTATATATAGTACCGCGTATATGTGTGTAAAGAGGGGTGTGGGTAGAGGGCCACAGGAATTGTCCACGGACCCCTCTAGCCAGGGGCTTCCTGGGAGGAGGTGACATTTGACCCGGGTCTTGCAGATGAGTTAGAATTAAGACATACAAGATGAGAACTATTTTCCCTACAAAACTTGAAATCTTTGAGATTACACAGACCAGAATTTCTTCTTTCCAGATTCCTTTTTTCTTTCTGAAATGTTTTTGAATTCCACTGCCCCAAATGCCCTTGAGGAGGACACAGTAATATAAAGTTCTCACCAGATGACACCACGGTATAAAAATGTGTCAGCTGAGTTACACTATCTTGGCATAAACCCAGCCTCCGCTCCTACTTTCCTGGGTCGTCCTTATGAAGAGTCCCCATTTGCAGAACAAACCAGACAACTGCAGGGGAGGCTGTGTCTGTGTTGAGTAAACAAGGGAGAATTTGGAGTCCCCGTGCAGTGAAACTGCCCTGTCTAGATCATCAACACAGAATTAAGTTGCTAGAGCCAGAAAAGACACAGATGAGCGTTCGGTCCACAAAAGCGTTGTTTGATAGGGTTTGGAGACTGAGGCACAGAGCTGTGATGTGATTTACCCCAAGACAGTTAGATGCGGGGGAGGTGTCTGAGTCAGGTGTGGGAAAGGACCTAGGTGTCATGAGTGAGTTCCAGTGCTCAGCCACCATGGTCCCCCCACAGGACCATTGTTTGTAGATTCTTGCCTGGATTCATTGACACCCCACAGCCTTTAGAATTGAATCAGCTAGTTGGTGACTCAGTTCTACCACCCATTCTGCTTCACTAGTTCCATTTACTCCATTTAGGCTTCTCGGTGCTGCTTTTGTTCTGCACCTTATGGATTGCTGCAGGCATCAGGCTGTAGGGGGAAGGTCCGTGTCTTCCTGGTGGGTGTTCCTGATGTGTGAGCTGTGCGTGGAACGCCTTCAAGCCAGTACAGAAAAGACAGCTCAGCTTGGGATGGTGGCTGCACTGGTGTATACGTTTGTCAGAACTCATTGACTTGACACTTGCGATCTCCGCGTTCTACTTTCTGTAAATGCATATTTAATTTAAAAAAAAAAACATTCAAATGACTTCACTTGTAAATCCTTGGGTATCTCGGTGGGTAAATTCCACCTACCTTCAGAACCACTTTGCGGTGGTTACAGAGGTGTCACTCAGCAAGGAGGGGGCTCTTCTGCTTCCAGCCATCACTGACCTTTTCCTCTCCGGGAATGGTTTTTCCATTTCCTGCTCCTCTTCCAACCCTCCACCTACCTCCCATGGGCCTCCAGCTGCCATAGGTTGGTCCCATCAGGCAGGGAAAGGACTGCCACACCAGAGCACTAGGAGTAGGGTGTGTTCTGGGAGGACTTTAGTCTCAGAGGAGGACTTCAGAGGGCCACACTGCGCAGCTGGCACTGGTTGAGCACGTACTGTGTGCCAGGCCCTGTGCTCGAGAGGAGAGAATGACTTGCCCACCGTAGAGGGTCGGGCACTGGTGAGGAAGACCCTTTGGTGAAGGGCTTTTTCATCTCCTTCAGTGAGACCACGTGAATAGCCACCTATATCTATGGGTATGGCCAACATTGGATGGCAGTGATGCCAAACCCAAAAAATGGATTGGATTCAGTGCTCTGTATGTATAAGTCATTAATGAAAACAAAACAACTAGGCCTGCCATTAACCCCACCCACCACCACCATCTGCAAGGCCAAGATTTATTGTGAAGTTGACAGAGGCCCTCCCAGAGTATAGGATGTTGGCTGAATATCAACTAAGGTGACCAGAGTTTGCAGACCCATTCTGCAAAGGAACCCCGAGGAGCCCCGTGTCTCTCAAATCCCTGCCCTCCACCGGACTCCCTGCCCTCGGGACCCTTGATCAGATCATCCGTGGCTGTGAGTCATGCACCATCACCCTGTGACCGACCGTGCCATAAGGCCACTTGGCCTATTTGTCTTCTGGATCACTTCACCTGAGTCTATTTTCCATTTAAATTTTATAGAAATGAAATGAGTTATAAGCGACCCAAGTCAGAACACTGGGACATGCTGGCTCAGCTCTTCCCAGGGTTTGCAGGGAAAGCAGGGACAGCTGACACATCTGTCCACTTGAGTGGAGAGAAGGTGAGGGCCTGGAGTACAGAGCTGTCTAATCCCAAAGATGTCAGCCTCGAGCTCTTGTTCAAAGAAGAAGGTCAGCGATGGTGAGAGATGGGGGGAGTCACCCTGCCAGCTCACTGCCCCTTAATCTTTTTGAGATCCATGACAGCGCCCTGGAAAATAGCCAGTTATAGTTGAAAGAGGTTCTTATTGGAGTGCCGTGGAGGAAGAGATGAATTAAACGTTGGCAGAACCAGATTGTGATAAAGGTACCAACATGATTTGCGGGGTTAATCCTCCCCTGCTTGCCCCATGGAGTTTCCCAGGAGGGAAAGTCTGGATGAAGGGGGGTGTGACCACCCTCTTGAGTAGTTCAGAATGATGCCCCAGTGCAAACCTGGGCTCTCACCGCCCTCCAAGGGGGCAACTCCTACACACCATGGGTTGAAGAGTGAACTTGTCTTGTCTTTTCAGCGGCCTGGTGCTCCAGAAACTGCTGTCTGCTGTGGATTCAGCAAATCTTCACTGCCACCCTCAGAACTGCAGGGGTAGACTTTGGAATCAGACTTGGGTTCAAAGCCTGATTTGTCACTTTCTGTTGTATCACTGTTGTACCTCTGTAAATTTTAGTCTTCTCGTCTGTAAAATTAGGGTAGTGAGGGTACTTTCCTTGTAAGTGGTTGTGAGGATTACTGATAATGTACATTAAACCACCTATCACCATGCTGGGTGCATAGCAAGTAATCAGTGGTGCCTGCTGTTATGATAATGACGGAATCCTTTCCTCCCTCCTAGGCCTTTGAGTTGCATGGCTTCTGTAATCCTTAAGTCAAGTTCAATCTCTAGGACCCAGGGGACAGCATCCTCTTCACTCTTCCTCCTCTGGTGCTTCTCTGGCCTCAAACTCCTGGCTGAGTAGCCCCAGCTCTGCCTTGACCAGGCTTTCTGTAGTGGGGAGCTGCTCTGACCCCACAGCCAGGTCCGTGCTCTGGCCTCCTGATCAGTGTCCCAGGACTTTCCATGCATCTGGGCCTGCTCTTGAGCCCAGTCCCATGCTTGGGCCCCTCCTCCAGTGGCTGGATCTCCCCGGGCAGCTGGTCGCCTTTAGGCCCCTCTGCCTCTCCTCTGCCCTGCACTCTCTTTCCCAGATCCCATCTGTCCAGCCCTTCCTACTTGTGCTAACACCCCTGCTCCCCCCGGCCCCGTTGCTTCCTTTTCTCTCTACCGCACCACACTAGTTGTCAACTCTGCCCCCCTAGAGACTCTGGTCCCTGGATCCAACCTCTCCAGTCTGGCCTGTCCTACCCATCAGCCAAGTCCCAATTATGACCCAGTAGACCTAGACTCTGTGAGACATTCACTACCCTGAGGTCATCATTCAGCCACCAAAAGTAATTCGTGTTAGAATAGGGTAGACAGAAAATGCTCCAAACCTCTCTCCATCACATAGAGTTCTTATTGCTATTGTAAAGATAGTACCACATAAATGAAGTGTGGTATATCCATTCAGTGGAACATTATTCAGCGATAAAGAGAAATGAAGTACTGATACATGCTACAATATGGATGAACCTTGAAAATATTATGCTAAGTGAAAGCAGCCAGACACAAAAGACCACATATTGTATGGTTCCATTTATATGACACATCCAGAATAGGCAAATCCATAGAGACAGGAGGTACATTGGTGATTGCCAGGGACAGAGGGAGGGAAATGGGGGATGCCTGCCAAAGCGTATGGGGGTTTCTTTTTGGTGTGTTGAACATGTTCTAAGATTGTTTATGGAGATGGTTGAACGTCTGTGAATATACGAAAGACCATTGATGATACACTCTAAGTGGGTCAGTGGTACAGTGACCCATGATATTGGGACATTATGTCCCAATAAAGCTGTTACCAAAAAAAGATAGTTAAGGAATGAATGTATCAACATGTTAAAAGATTAAAATACTGTTTATAATAATACAATGCTAACACAACTGTTTTAATTTTTACCTATCTTCTGATCTTTGGCTACTTGAAAACACCTTTTTATGTGGTTATAGCCTCAATGTACTCTTTTCACTGTTCTTTTTAGCAAACATTTGTCCTTTTTGTTACTTAGTCTTTATAATTATCATTTGTATTCTGTCAGTTTGATATCTCGTTTAATTATTTTCCTATTAGTAGGCATTCATGGCTCCAGATTTGTTGTGGTAGTGGTGATTACGATAGACAGTGTTTCTGTTCTGTAGAACTAAAAAATGTCTTTAGGATTATTTCTTTGGAGATGGACTATTCAGTCAACATTCCTTGCAATGAACTTTATGTTCCTTTTCTAGTCTATTTTACCCAATAAAGTTTGGAGATGTAAAGATGCCTGAGAAGCAGGAGGAAGTCAGAGCACAATGGACATGTGAGGTCAGCAGTGTTCTCGTTAAGCAGTAATAAAACTCCCTCTCCCACCCCCATACTAGACAGTGTTCAGGCATTGCCCAGTATAAGTGTCTATTGTCTACGTGTTAGACCCTGGCTAGTAACTACAGCTGTGGTTAGGTGAAAAAGCAGGAATAATTTAGTGGCAATCTCACAACCCCTAGTTAGCAAATATAAAAATGTAATATTTGCTTCAGATCTTTTTCATTGTCTTTGTTAAAGACATGAGATACAGTTGGAATTCCCTTGAGAAGGGATTGCTACTCCTCTTTCCCCAGAGGTAACCACTGGGCTGAAGTTGGTGTTTAGCCCATTCATGTGTGTGCATGTGTGTATATTTATATATATATGTATATATACACATATATAAAACGTGTGTGTGTCTAAATGTTTTGTGAATTTGATTTTATATAAATGGTAGCATTCTGTACGTTTTCTTTCGTAGCTTGTTTTATTATGGAAACTTGTTTTGAAGATTTGTCTCTGTTGACATATAGTACACTCATTTTAACTACTAGATGATATTCCTTATATGACAGTATCACAATTTTTATCCATTCACTTGTTGGTGGACATTCAAGTTGTTTTTAGGTGGTTTTTTTTTTTTTTTAAACTACCACAGTGTTCCAGTGAACATCTTTGTGTGAATCCCTTTGGGTGTATGTGTGCAAATTTCCCTAGGGTATGTACTTAGGATGGATCTGCTGTGTTGTAGGCTATGTACATTCTCAACTTAGCTCATTATGGCCAGATTGTTCTTCCACCTGGTTATATTAGTTTGCACCCCCTTTGGACAGTATATAAGAGTTTGCTTCTTTACATCCTCATCAAAACTTAGGAATGTCAGATTTTTAATTTTTACCAACCAATAAGTATAACGTGGCACTCATTATTGTTTTAATCTGCATTTCCCTGATTACCTGTAAGGTTGAGGACCATGTTAGGATTATTGACCAACTGTATGTGCACTGAGAAGAAACTGTGCATATCCTTTGCTAATACTTCTTTTGGATTATTGGTCATCTTCTTAATGATGGTAGGAGTTTTTGATACATACTGAACTACCAAATCTGAGTCTATTATGTGTGGCAGATATCTTCTCATAGTGTCTCTGGCTTGTCCTTATAATTTATTTCTGGTGTCTTTTGCTGTGCAGTTTTACATTTTAATATGATTATATTTTTAGTTTGTGCATTTTGCATTCTGATGAATAAATACTTCTCTAAATGACAGAAATATTTTTGTATTTTTTAAATAAAAGTTTGAGTGTTTTGCTTTTTACACTGGATCTAGTACTTTTTTTTTTTTTTTTTCCCCATTTTGACAACCTGTGGACCTAGGTTCAGGTTATGATCATTCCCTGTTTTCTCCACTGATCCTCCTGCTTCAGATCTCTGTTCTATTCCTTTGGTCTGTCTATGCATCTCTGAGCCAACACACATTGTTTTAATTGCTCTAGCTATGAAACACATCTTGGTACCTGTAGAGCATGCTCCCGTTCTTTATTCTTATTTGTCAATTTTTTTTTTTTTTTGCAATTTTTGGCCATTATTCTTTTGTGAATTTTAGGTTCAACTTCTCAAATCCCATGAGAGACCTTTTGGGATTTAAATGCATTAATATTTGAAATACTGATTTAAAAAGTGATTATAGATCTATTCAAGTTTTTAATTTCTTCCTGTGTTAAATTTATGAAGCAACACACTTGCCTAAAATAAATTCTTGGAAAATATTTTCCTAATTAGCGTCCTGGGGAACACAACAAAGATGGCTTTCTGTGAATGCAATTTTGATCAAAGACTGAAGCTATCTTCAGCTAAGTTGGGTTTTACCTTTGCTAAAATCAATATACTTACCCAAAACGAATGCTTTTTTTTTTTTTTCGCGGTACGTGGGCCTCTCACTGTTGTTGCCTCTCCCGTTGCGGAGCACAGGCTCCGGACGCGCAGGCTCAGTGGCCATGGCTCACGGGCCCAGCCGCTCCGCGGCAAGTGGGATCTTCCCGGACCGGGGCACGAACCCGTGTCTCCTGCATCGGCAGGCGGACTCTCAACCACTGCGCCACCAGGGAAGCCCCGAATGCTTAGTTTTAACACTAGTCATAAACACACATCACTGCTTTAGAGATCAGATAATTTATTACCCGGTAGTGAACATCAGCCAACCTCTGCTCTTTAGATGAGTGCGTTTGACTTTCATATTTTCTTATGAAAAGCTGTATCTTGAAATTTGCCGGCAGAATTTCAGTTACACTCACTGAGAGCTAATGTATTTCTGCTTCTCACTTTCTAATTTTGAGGGTAGCTGTTAAAGATGTCACAGTGCATTTGCATGGGGAACTCTGGCTGGGTGAGGAGAAATTAGCTTTCAAGGTCATCACCGGGCTTTCTTCTTGACTCTACTCCAGTTTCCCCAGGGACTACCAGACACTTGGTTTGATGATGCCCCAGGCCAAGTGTCTTCATAAGCAATGGAGTAAAAGAGATTACTGCAAGCACATAGAGGGCAGAGAGGGATGGGTGCTGAGGGGGTGGGATGCAGGTCATCACGGTGGCTGCCCTGTCTCCGTGCTTCAGACTCCTGTTGGCCTCAAGGTGACAGGTATTCGTGGATGAGTAGCAGCTGGAGGGCGAGTGGGAGGACTGGCTTTCCTTGAGTACCCCTGAGAACTCAGTACCAGTTCTCAGTACCCCTGAGAACTCGGCTCCCTTAGTTCAATGTCCTCAGACTACCAGGCTCATTTCTCTGGTCTCTCTTTGTCCACCGGGTGGCCCAGATTGTCTGCCTGGGATCATGTTCACTTGGCCACCATGACAGAAAGCCCCAAACGGTGTCCTTGCACATCTCCTGGTATCGTCTATCCCTGGTCATGATTGTGAATTATTCTCCAATCCTTCCACAACTAGTACTCGGGGCCCTGACAATCACTGTAACCAGTGTTCTGCAAACACTGCCATGTCGTCTGTGCTGTGTTGGTGGCACTAGATGCCCTGGGGAGCTGATTGGAATGACAGATTTTTAAGCTTCAGTCAGTGGGGTTGGGAAGTGGTTCAGGAGTCTGTGGCTGCACCAACTTCCCATGTCACTCCAATAAGCATCCAGGTTTTGGGAACCACTGCTCTGTACAATTTTAACCTAGGACTCTAGGAAGGAACCAGGTCATCTAGGAAACAGCTTATTAAAGACTGTTCAGTGACTAATGTTTCCAGTCACAATCATTTCTTTAGATATGTCCCTCTGCCTTGCAAGTCTTTGGGCTTCCATAAATCCCCCTTAACCCTGACTTCTGCACTAAAACTAGGTGATATTTATGTGTACATGATGTCCACACCTCCTCTTGGCCCAGAAGGTTAGCCTTTTGTCATGGGACCCCACTTCGATGTTAACCACAAGAGTTGTGCTTTGCTGCTGTTAGGTTTAAAGTTCCTGCTCTCACCAGGGCCAGGCTAGAGCATGCAGCACCTAATGCAATGGGGAGCCCCAACTGAGCTAATACAGCCCTGTGCTGGGGGCAGGTGTTGCAAAGGCTGAGTACTTTTGTGCAGTGTACAACCTGCACGACCGCACACAGTGAGCTTGGTGCTCCCATGCCTCATCCTTCTAGCTTGTGCCAAGCTGGATCAAAGCACTAATAGAGTGGTTCTAGGACTGTAACATTTGATGACCTTGGTTGATCCAGACTCTTCAAAGAAGCCTAAAATTCTAAAATGCCAGAGCTGAAAAGGACTTTAGAAATCACCTAGTCCAATATTTCTGACACACAAATAAATAAGCTAAACCCCAGGAAAGGAAAGGGCCTTCCTCAACAGCACACGACTAGCCGGTGGTGAGGACAGAAGGACCTCGGCCCCCAGCCCGTAATGACTCAGCTCATTTCACTGCAGCCTGCGGCTCCTGGGCCTTTGTAAGCACAGGCAAGCCATCATTGTTCTGTTCTGTGCATGTAAGTGGCTCAACCCCAAAAGCGCAGTAGAGTTTAAACCAATAGAACACCCCTCCTTTTGCTGCAGATATTCTGAAGGAACATGAACTACAGCAGAATTTATTATAACATGCCCCAAACCCCTTAAGGGTTCAAATTAAGGGAACATAAAACAACCTCTATTTTACATTGAAATTGCTATGTTAAAATTTAGTTTTACCGAACAGTTGAATTAAGGTACAACAATTATTAGCATTACCCCCCAAATTGTCACTCTTCAAAAGCACTCACCACAAGTCTCCCTTATATAGCACTTAATGTACATTTAAAATTGAATTTGATCGATGGAAATTCCATTGACACACAGCTTTCTAGGAACACAACTTTTGTAGAAAAAGTAAGAACACCGAGTGCTGTGTTTTAAGCCCTGCTCCACGATGCAAAGGTTCTGTTAGACAACCAGTTCCTGCTTCAAGGAGCTTATGAACTAACAGGACAAAACACAGTAACCAAATAAACCTACAGATTACAGAATGAGAATTTGTTTTACTTGGGAAGCTGAGTTCACCCTTAAAGGTGGAGGAAGGTCAAGTCAGCAGCCTTTTTTTTGACATTTTTGAGTGATGTTTGAGATGATGAAATTCTCAAATAATTGAGAGCTCCAAAATAACCCTCCACCACCTGTCCTCAAACTTTATCCTTTGCTTTCGATTGCCTGGAAGATCCTCAGCTCTGATGCCTCTTCTTCTTCCCCTTTGCCGTGGGGTCCAAGCTAATGTCTACTCAACACTCAGTTGACATGTTGGTAAAACACGCCTGGAGAATCTCAGAAGCAGAAGGGACTTGAAAACACACAACTATCCATGTAATATGGGGGAAGCTGAGGCCAAGGCAAGAGAAATGGCTCACCTAGGGGTCACATATATGATTAGTGTCAGATCCAAGACTTTATCTTCCATCACCAGGCTCTCAGTCCTGGGCAATTTAAAATTGTCCCTCCCTCCTCTTCTCTCCCTCCCTCTCCCTGAATACCAACTCCCTTTCCTTCTCCTTCTCTTTCCCTCTTGGAGTACCTCCCCTGCCATATCCATTTCTGAGTCATGCCCCAAGACATGGAACCCAAACCCTCGTTCAGTGTCACTGGCAGCTGCCGAGTCAGAAGCCGCTGGCTTGATCGATGCTGATGTGCCCCTGGGCCTCTCCTGATTTTTAATGGCCCCACCATTAAAAATGTGGATGCTTCTCCACACTGGCTGCACATTATAATCTCCTGGTGGGCTTGAAAGTACCGGTGCCTGAGCTTCACCCACAGAGATTGTGAGTCAGTTGTCTGGGGTGGGCCGCGGGCACCAGCAAATCTCCGGACTCTCCAGGTGAGCCGAATGAGCAAGCAGGATCGGGGGCGTGTGTCATGCAGTATTAGGTCTAGTTATTTCTGTGCACCTGCTGACCCTCATTTGCCAGTTGATGTGGGTGCAGCACACTTAAGGAGGTGAATGGATTCACCAAAGCTGTCTGTTTTCCTAACAAGGCACAGAAGCTGTACCACCCCTCCCCTGCAATCCTACCTAGTGCCTTTGCCGATTCAGAAAAATAAAAAGAACTTATTGAAATGCCACTTTCTATAACTCTTTTGCTTTGGGGAATAAAACAAATCTCTCGGCTGTGGAAATGCTCTTATCACCAGATGAAGGGCAGGGAGAAGAACACAGGCTTCTTTGGAGCCACGAAGCCCAGATCTGGTTCACCAGTGGGTCTCAATTTTGACTCCAGGTTAAGATCACCTGGGAAACATTTAAAAATTCCCCTTGGAGGGCTAGCCCCATTTAAATGGGAGTCTCTGAGGGTAGGGCCAAGGCCTCCGTGTGTTTTAGAGCTTAAAGTCCCCAGGGTCTCTCGCTGGGAGAGCATAGGAAGAAGCTAATCCTAAACCAGGGCTTCTCCAAGGTGGTGAAACCCCAGAAGAGTGCAGCTCTGGGTGTGCAGCCTTCAGTGCCCTCTCCTGGGGGTGAAGTGCATTCCCCACAGTCCCTCCTTCAGCCTCTGCAAGAGCCAGGCTCAGTTCTGGGCACAGCAGGTGCTCTGGGGAGGACGTGGAATTGAAGCATTCTCCTATTGGTAGTGCTGTTCTCCCCCCTCCCTTTTTTTTTTTTTTTTTTTTTTCTTTCTTTTTTTGCGGTACGCAGGCCTCTCACTGTTGTGGCCCCTCCCATTGCGGAGCACAGGCTCTGGACATGCAGGCTCGGCAGCCATGGCTCATGGGCCGAGCCACTCAGCGGCATGTGGGATCTTCCCGGACCGGGGCACGAACCCGTGTCCCCTGCATCGGCAGGCGGACCCCCAACCACTGCGCCACCAGGGAAGCCCACCTCTCTCCCTTTTGAACCTACATATCCTTCACACGACTGTTTGCTCGATGGCCAATCAAGTCCCTAGTCTTAGTCACCTGCTCTCAGGAGATGCTTCCTGGCTGACCCAGTAGTTCTACTCCTAGAAGCTTCTATCAGAGATTCACAAGATGTGGGAGCTGCAGACTCCCTGGAAACACTGTTTTTGAGACTGTCTCAACATTTACTCTTTGTAGACTTTTTGATGATAGCCATTCTGAAATATTGCTTATAGGTGGAGCCCAAAAAGTAATTCAAATGAATCTATATACAAAACAGTAACAGACTCAGATGCAGAAAACAAATTTATGGTTGCCAAAGGGGAGAGGGAGGGAGAGATTAGGAGAGTGGGATTAAAAGATACGAGCTACTATATATCAAATAGATAAGCAACAAGGATTTGCTGTATAGCACAGGGAATTATACCCAATATCTTGTAATTACCTGTAATGGAATATAATCTCCAAAAAAATCCCTGTACTTTACACCTGAAACTAACATAATATTGTAAATCAATGATACTTCAATTTAAAAAAAATGCCTCTGGAGTCTCCCTCCCTGGGGCCCCCTGGGGCTGTCTTGCTGGAGGGATGGTTCAGAGAACTGATGGATTCAAGAAGTCTCTGTTGCTTCTCTTTTCTCTGGGGCTATTTCCTGTCTCTCAGTCCAGGATTCTCTGATAATTCTGGTGACCCACAGGACCATAAATAGTCTCAGGCAGTCCGTGATTCTTAAAGTGCACCCCCTTGACGGCCCAGCGACATTAGCGTCACCAGTGAGCTTATTAGAAATGCACGTTCTCAGGTCTCAACCCAGAGTTCCCGAATAGAAACCCAGGTGGGGCCTAGCAACCTGTGCTTTAACAAACCTTCAGGGATTCTGATGCAGGCTAAAGTTTGAGAACCACTGGCCTAGTGGTTTTATTTTGTGTTCACTGGTATAGATTGTAGCATGTGCATGTCTATTTTATTTTGTCTACCTGGGCGTAATATCTAAACACAAACCTTTAGGCTACAACTAGAAAGGCCTGGCCTTTGGCAAAATTACCAGCTTGGACAATGATCTCGTCAATTTTTCAAGCCTTTTCAATGCTCCCTTCCACTTTGAAGGGGGCCTTAGAGGGGCGCGGGATCTTTGTGCAGCCCCAGTGATTCTGGGCAGGGACGAAAACAGGTCTCCAACTCATCCACACACACGACTGTGATATTATTGAATGGAGTCTGTATATCCAAACGAAGTGAAGGCTGATGGTTTCCTTATTGCTAAAAATTCAGTGCAGAGTCAAGAGTTTAAATGCCAGCTGGAAAATTTCTGAAGAAAAAATAATTTCTTTATCAATATTGCATTTTCCATTTATAATTTACCACAAACTAAGCAAAGGACAAATAGTGAAATGTAACATGAGATTCAGAATACAATGGCAATAACCCAGCACGATGTTCTTCTTGCATCACTGTTCTGCAGGATTAAAAGACTAATTAAATTGGCCTATCTAAGTTAAATATAAGCATGCATGAAAATTGGGAACATCTGTAGAGGGGTCTATTAGCTCAAGATGCTTGGCCAAAGACTTCTTGAAGAAAAAATAAATAAATATAGAATTTATTTGATTATTGTTTAAAAAAAGACAAAGGAAAATCCCAACCCTCATTTTAATGTGACATCAGGAAATGAATCTAATACAGTGGAAACAGTTACACATCAAGAAATGCATGTACTTACTGTGCTATTGTGGGTCCTTTAGGGATTGTTAAATTGCTTAGAACCAGGCATGGCTTTTGTTTTGTGAAAAGACATTTTAATGACCTTGTATGCAAGGAAAAAATCTACAAAGATTTTGAGCTATGAGCAAATGAATTGCAATATGTTTAATACCACATTGCATCTCTTACCTTCTGTGGTTGATATTTCATTCAGTTGATGGTTTGCATTAGGCAATGGAGGTGCTGGGGTGAGGTTGGGGAGATGGACACGAGAAATCTTAAGGGCTTCCTCATCTAAAGTAACTAGCAGTGTAGTTACAATAGGAAAACCACTTCAAGCACTCAAAGTGTATAATTAATGTTTACTGGATGAATATCAAATTGAATAGTGCAGACTCCAAGTCCTAAGGTGATTCAAGGAGGAGGAGATCCCTGCTCTGGTAGGGAATGTTTCATGGAAGGTTTAGATCTTAAAGGGTGGGAGAGATTGAGATTAGGAGAGGGCAGAAAGCTGTGTCCTAGACAGGAGAGCTGATGCAATTAGAAGCTTGGAGGGAGGATTAAATTGACTTCTGTGAGGGGGCAGTCGGGCGATCCAGCTGGTTAGGGTGGTGAAGAGGAGGGAAGGCAGAACGAAAAGCCCACGGATTAAAGGCAGCAGCAGACAGTGGAGGGGACCCTGTTTATACCAGATACCAGACCCTGTTTATACCAGATACCTCAGCTTTCTCTGGACTCATGTTTACTGCTCACCTGAGGTCTTAGTTGTAAAACTTGTTTAGGCAAATGTTCACTCTAAACCATCCTCAGGGCAGTTCTTTGTATCTTTAGTAGCTTTTGACACAGAGCTGAGGCTATAGTAGGTCCTCCCTATTATTTTTTTTTCCTTTTTTTTTAGGAAAAAAATTAAGGTATCATGTAGACACAGCAAAATTCACTTGTTTTAGCATACAGTTCTGTGAGTTTTGACAAATACATGCAGTCAGGTAGCCTCTACTACGATCAAAATATAGAATAGTTTCACCACCTTCCAAAATTCTCCCATTATCTTTCCCTGTCATAGTCAAACCCTTTGCTCTCCCCCCAGCCCTGGCAATCACTGATTCTTTTTCAGTGCCTAAAGTATTGCCTTTTCTACAATGTCATTCACATGGAATTTTACAGTATGTAACCTATTGAGCTTAGCTTTTTGTTTTTTGTTTTTTTCATTTAGTGTGGTACGTTTAAGATTCATCCATGTTGATGATTGTGTCAGTAATTTGTTCCTTCCTTTGCTAAGTAGAATTCCACTGTATGGATGTACACCAGTTTGTTTACCCGTCCCCCAGTTGAGGGACCTTTGGATTATTTCCAGTTTTTGATGATTACAAATAAAGCTGCTATAGATATTTGCATATAGGTTTTCATGTGAATATAAGTTTTCATTTCATTTGAGTAAATACCTAGGGATGGATGGGATTGCTGGATCGTGCAGGGTAAGCATGTGTTTGATTTTATAAGAAACTCCAAACTGTTTTCCTAAGCGGAGAAACTATTTTGTTTTCCCACCAGCAATGAAAGTTCCAATTACTCTGCATCCTCACTAGCACTTGATATTTTCAAGCTTTACGTTAATACTATTGTTGTTGTTATTTTAATGTTAGTCAGAATTCTAACAAATGTAGTGGTTTCACCGTGGTTTTAATTTTCATTTTCCTAAAAGTGATGTTCAGCATCTCTTCATGATTAATTGCCATCCATATATCTTTTATGGTGAGCTGACTTTCAAATATTTAGCCCATTTAAAAAAATTTGGGTTGTTTCCTTATTACTGGGTTTTGAGAGTTCTGTATATTCTAGATATCTGCTTTACCAGCTATGTATTTTGCAGATATTTTCCCCATTTGGGGACTTATCTTTTCATTCTATTAACAGTATCTTTTGAACAGTAGTTATTAATCTTGATGTTCAATTTATCAATCTTTTATGAATTGTACTTTTAGTGTCATAGCTAATAAAGCTTCATCTAACCTTGTAGTCACAAAGATTTTTTTCCAACATTTTTCTCCAGATGTTTTATAGTTTTGGGTTTCACATTTTTTCTGTCATTTATTCTGAGTCAATTTTTGTACAATATGCAAGGTATGAAACTGCTTATTTTTTGCATATGGATATTCAATTATTCCAGCATCATTTGTTGTAAAGACTGTAATTTCTCCTTTGAATTGCCTTTCCACCTTATTGAAAATCAGTTGAAACTATATGTGTAGACTAATCTCTGGACTCTGTTCTGGTTCATTGATTTATTTGTCTATTTTTTGTTGTAATGGAGGAAGTGATGGTCTTTCCAGCTTTTTCTACATCCTAAGCAAGGCCCTAATTTCTTTTGAATAAATAAGTGTATCACTTTTAGGTGATTCAGATAAGGGATAATGTGTTCTAGACTGTTCTTAGATATTTGGTCCTGTACCAGCAGCATTAGAATGACCTGCCAACTTATTAGAAATGAAATTCTCAGCCCCTCCCCAAACTTGCTGAATCAGAAACTCTGGGGATGGGTCCAGCAGTATGTTTCAAGAAGTTCTCCAAGCAATTCTGGTGCATGTTGGAGTTTGAGACTTTAAGGAGGTGAATTTAGGTTATTTAGAAGAAAACAGTGATAGAACTATGTTAATGGACAATTTGGGTTCTTCTGTTTTCTAATTCAGATTTTTATTTTTGGCTGTGTTGGGTCTTTGTTGCTGCACATGGGCTTTCTCTAGTTGCAGAGAGCAGAGGCTACTCTTAGTTGTGGTGCACTGGCTTCTTATTCAGTGACTTCTTGTTGCAGAGCACTGGCTCTAGGGTGCAGCCTTCAGTAGTTGTGACACACAGGCTCAGTAGTTGTGGCTTGCGGGCTCCAGAGCGCAGGCTCAGTAGTTGTGGCGCCCGGGCTTAGTTGCTCCACAGCGTGTGGGATCTTCCCAGACCAGGGCTAGAAGCCATGTCTCCTGCATTGGCAGGTGGATTCTTAACCACTGCACCACCAGGGAAGTCCCTCTAATTCAGATTTGATAAGAAACTGTGGCCGTTGTCTGACAATGGCCATTGACTGCGGCTTTATCTGAAAGAGCCAAGAACCTTTTTTCCATTCCTTCTGGCCTTTTATTCTGAGCTCCCTTGCCATCACACTCGAACAGGAAATGAGATGTCCCCTTGAGGAGTGAGAAGCAATTTCTGATACCTAGATAGGTTTTCAAGCAGGGCATCAACCTGAGAGAGAGCCAAGTTGGGGGTCTAATGGGTGTACATTTCAGGTTGATAGGTTGAGAATCAACCAGAAGTTCTGGTTAATGATTTGTCAAGTTTCAGGTCACTCTCACCCAGAAATCAACTGGCGTCCTCTTGAGCAGCAAATAAGGGGGAAGAATATTGTGTGAGCTTATTAAAAAAAAAAAAAAACAAACAAAAAAAACCCAAGCTTCCCTAGTGCAAGAACAAAATTGTTGTCCTGTTCTACCCATTCAGCTGTAGATGAATTAAGAGCTCTCCTTTCCAGTAGATCATTTGGGCCAGACTGCTCACCTGAGTGGCCAGAGCAGCTCCAGAATAAAGGAGGGATGCCTTGCCTTCTTCAACACTGCAATCTTTTATCTCAGGAAGATGATTTGAAAGAATAAAAGATATAATGTCATATTGTCATTTTAGTACTTCTGCCTTACACACACACACACACACACACACACATACACACACACACACTTGCTATTTTATCTTCTCACTTCTGATTTTTTTGTAGCCTCAGGGGTGAAGAGGGGACTGATGTGGAAAAGAGAGTAGGCTTTCCTTCGTGGCTCTGCGTTCCTGCCAACCGCAAGCTGGCTTGAGGCAGGTTTAGGGAACACCTTGACCTAAAGCTTTCTTCCTTGCTTGGCTTGAGCAGATAGAAACTTTTTGTTCCAGGAGGTTGTTGCCTATGTGATGAGTATATCTGCTCCTGCATCATACCTCACGTCTCCTCCTGGCTTTCACAATTCTGTAGGAAATGCCTAGAAGCAGTACAGATCTGCTGAAAGCAGGGGCTCTGGTCGTATTCCTGTCACTCCTCTGAGCTCCCTGGCACGTGTGCTGTGTGATGAGAGTCTGTCGTCTCTATGAATTTTCATTTTCTGTGACTTCGCCAGCCGCCTGTTTTTGGTCCAAAACAACTTTCAGAATTTCTCATCAAACCCTACATTCACTTATAAGAAATGGGTCTCTCCTTCCAATCTGCTATTAATTTTTCACATAGCTTTTTCATTTACAGCGTTGGAGACAGAAAGTTCATTAAAAAAAAAAAAATCTATAAACCACCTGTTAGAATAACAGAAACAGCATGCTTGAATTTTCTTGAGTGTTTTTTTCCAGTTTCTATATAAGAAGAAAGGGGAGAAAAATGTCCGTTTTATTTTCTTTACTACTTGTAGCATAGTGGAGAAACCATGAACTTGTGAACTTTGGAGCAAGACAGTCCTTGGTACAAAATCAGGCTCTACCACTTAATAACGTTGGGTGAGTTATTGAGATTTTCTTAGCCCCAGTTTTCTCCTTTGCATAGTGGAGAGAATAATACTGATCTTGTAGGATCCTTTCAAGAAGCAGAGAAAATATGTTTTAATCACACACCGTATGGTAAATGGTACCTATTATTTCTATCATTAGATTTTTTTTTTTTTTTTTTTTTTTTTTTTGCGGTATGCGGGCCTCTCACCACTGTGGCCTCTCCCGTTGTGGAGCACGGGCTCCAGACGCGCAGGCTCAGCGGCCATGGCTCACGGGCCCAGCCGCTCCGCGGCATGTGGGATCTTCCCGGACCGGGACACGAACCTGCGTCCCCTGCATTGGCAGGCGGACTCTCAACCACTGCGCCACCAGATTTGTTTACAAATGGATTTTGTCTTTTGCTTTAGACTGTAAAATTTCCACAGTTTATCTCCTAACACCACTCTCCCTGCAGGTTCTTCATGATTTTTCTAGCTTCCCAGTACAACCTCCCCCAAAAGGATCTGAAATTCATTCGTACTAAACTCATAATGGCCCTCCCACAGGATCTGTGTTTTAACAGGGCTTTAAGCCTCAAGCTTAAGGGATAAAGCTGACGCAGTGGAGCCGAAAGTAACAGGGGTCGTTTGGTTTTCAGGACACCAGTATCTCCGAATTCCCAGCTCTCAGGAGCCAAGTCAGCCTAACTCACTTCTACATAGGCGCTAGGATCCATGTGATAGTGGTTCTAATGTAATCTTTCCTTTCAGTATTTATTTTCCTTTGTCCCTCCCCATAGGCAAGATAAATGTGTAACACAAAGGCCTGGTACCTAGCATCCTGGAGGCTCTCATTAAATATTGGTTGAGTTGAATGAACAGTTCTCACAGTTAAAAACATTTTCCTTGTGATGTTTACCCTAAGTCTCTCCTGCTTGGTTTATCTATTACCTCCTGAATTAGATATCTATTGCTGAGTAACAGATTATCCCAAATTTAGTAGCTTAAGACAATAAGAAATTGGTATTATTCCTTACAGTTTCTGTGGGTCAGGAATTCAGGAGTAGCTTTAGCTGGATGGCTCTGCCCTGTGGTCTCTCGTGAGGATGCAGTCAAGATGTTGGCCGGGGCTGTGGCTGACCAAGGGCTCACATGGGGCTAGAGGATCCGATTCCAGGATGGCTGACACACCTGACTCATGAGTCAGTGTTGACTGGCAGGAGGTTTCAGTTTCCCACCGAATGGACCTCTCCGTAGGGCTGTTTGCGTGTCCTCAGAACATGGCAGCTGGCTTTCCAAGAGTGATCCAAGAAAGTGCAAGGTGGAAGCTGCAATGTCTTTTATGACCTAGCCTCAGAAGTCACACTCTGTCATTTCTGCAAAGTCTTTTCGGTTACACGAGTCAGTAGGGCATCTCTAGTCATTGTAGGAGGGGCCTGCATTGAAGGTGTTAATACCAGAAGGTAGGGATCCCTGGGGGTCATTGTGGAGACTGGCCACCATACCTCTCATGCAACCCTTTCTTTTTTCTCCCAGATAATGAAGTTTCTTTTCAAGGCTTTCCTCTAGGTAGATTTCAGTTCTCTCCTCCTAGGCATCTCACGACCTATTAGGGGTAGCCAGACTCACTAGCACTGCAGAGATGTGCTTTGGCCAGGGCCAGTGCTAAAGCATCACTAGGGATTCTTGACACTCTTAAGACTGTGGTAGACCTTAACTGCAGCTTAACCTTTGTTGTCTAGTCCCAGTTAATGCTTATGCCAAGACCTACTGAAAGTGTGGGCAGGTGACTGCACTGTATTCAGGGCCTAGATTTCCAGTTTAGGAAAGTGTCATCTTCTGTAAGTAAAGACCCAGCTGCCCTGAGGCAGGGGCTGCCCTGAGGGAGTAAGGTATAGGATGGGAGTTGGGTTTTTAGGAGAGAAGTTGGGTAATATTTGGCCATAACTACTTCTTCCCCAGAGCCCTGGTGACCAAGAATGGATATCTGCAAGAAGTTTGCTGAGATTCAAGGCAGGGCCTGTGGCTGGTAATATTTTCCCTCTGGACAGAGATAACTTACTCATTTGGGGAATTTGATCTCCATTTGTACTTCATTAGCACTAAGACTTAAGCTAACTGGATCTCCCTTAAGCATCCGTGGCTTCAGAATATTTTCTTAGGTTCATTAAACTGGAAAGAAAAAAAAGTTTTCCCCTCACCCACCCCCATCTTTTGTTCTTGATGTTTTTCATTTTCTGTGCATGGGAGTTTATAGATATGAGACCCCAAATTTAGCAGATGTCTCTGTTGTTTTGTAGAGCTATTAGAAATACATTTTTCTCCCCACATAGTGACTGTTCTTTCCCCAACATTCTCCTGTCTCTCTGGAAGACATCTCATGGAGAGATAGGAGTTTCTGAGGCCCTAAGAAGCATTCCTGGAAATTCATTAGTTTTTCCAGACTGCAGTGTTCCCTGGAAAGAGGTGTCAGCATCGGGTGGGTGGGACACATTGCGTGTGTGTGTGTGGGTGTGTGTGTAGTTAGAGCCTGTGTACCTTGAAGGGGCACAGGGTTGGATTCTGGATTGCTTTGCTTTCAGCTATTGAACGCATTATTGGTTTTGACCTCCTTATCCCTCTCTCTACATGCAGAATTCTGGTCATAGTCTCCATGGAACATAACACTTTTCAGAAAAAGTTTAAGCAGGTTTTTGAAGCCAAGGGAAAAGATATAAGTTCCACGGGCACTATGGCCGTGATGGCTGTATCTGTAGAAGGACCTGGGGCTTGTTCACCTCTGTTAAGCTTCCCAAGGAAAGTCCATCCTCCCAATACCCTGCCCTGGAAACTGGCTAGACCTGGATTACTTGGAGGGACAACGGAAGGAAGGTGAGCTCACTTCGTGGTCCAAAGGATGGGGAGAATAGATTGTGTGACTTAAGACAAATCCATCTGCTTTCAGTAAAGGTGTGGGGTTCACTTGGCCAATTACCAGCCTGGACTTTGTGACTTAATAATCATCTTTACTTCTTTTCATCGTCTTTCTCCATCTCCTTTGTCTTACCAGCCTTTCATTGCCTATTTTGTTTGTTTGTTTGTTTTTATCTTCTGATTCCCTGAAACTATTCTTCTTTCCTAGTTAGCCTGATAAATACCCATCTGGCCAAATTCCTGGGAACCCTGCTCAGGACTTCAGATCTCTCTGGGAAAGGCTATGGTTTTTCTTTTTAATTTTAACTTTAAAATATTAGTGACAGTACCAAACTGCCTTAGCAAACAGAGGAGTTTGGGGAAAATAAAGAGTGAGTTCATTGTGGTATTTTGGGAAATTGTGCAGGCAGTTAATTTTGAGAAGGTCTCTGGAGCCTGGGATGACGAGGTAAGGGGACCACTTGGGCATTAGACGGTGTGATTTTTAGGTCACTGTACTTGAACCTTTCCAAATCCTGCCTGCCGCTGACTGGATGATCTCGAACGGCTGATAGCAACAACACTGATGAGTGTGGGTTTCTCAGTAAATAATCCCGTAACCTTTTTGGCTGGGCTACCTTGTCATTAAAAGGCTTGTGATATATTTGAAAAGGGGGGTGTCAACCTTCACTTGGCATTGCCCCCCCCCCCCCCCCCCGCCCATGACCACCAGCTAGCACCTGGGAATGGACAGATGCTCTGCTGAGACTTCTGCCACTGCTTTCCCACAGGCAATTTTTAATAGAGCATTTTAGAAACATGAACGACAGACATGACCTCATGGACATGAGCTCCACAGGGCTCAGGTGCCCAGGAATTCAGCAGCAGCTAAGTTTCCTGTGATATGAATCATAGGACCATCGCTGGCACCAGTGAGGACTCTGGCCCCGCCCTCGGCTGGTGCCGCGCTTGGCTGATTTCCCTGGAGGAGAAGGCTCTTTGAGCCTTTAGCAAGTCTTCCTGGAGGGGTTCTGCTCTGCGGTTTTTCTCCTGGCAAGTAGTGACTTTTCCTGGGTACCAGAAGCATGTAGTAGTTCCAGTGTGACTGCAGTGTGTAATTTTGAATGGATGGAGCCAGGGAGGAAGGGAGGGAATGAATAAATGCAGACAGGAGGCAAAAGGAGACTTCCTGCTTAAGTATGATCACTGTTCTCCAGTGGTTCTCCATGTGCCCATGTGCTTTGCAGCAGAGCCTGGGTGGTGGGATTGGGGGGCTCCTTGCCCCCTCTCTCCCTGGGGTGCTCTCCCTCAGTGGCCATCCCATTGTCCTACCGCACTGGGTTTGACCTCAGTTGACCCTATAGGGCTACTCTCCCAACCCTGTCAAGTGTCCAGATTTTTCACGGTTTCCCCCCCACCCAACAAAACACAAACTAGCTTAGGCTTTATTTTAAATAAGTGGACAGAGCATACACCCTGCCATGAACACAAAACAGGTCATTCAGAAAGTAAAGATGAGAAAGAAGAAAATGGTTTACATTAAATTTGAGATGCTAATCTTGAAATGCCACCAGTGCTCTTCTGATTAGATGACACACAGAATAACACATGCAGACAATTCCAAACCTCTCCTCCCAGAAATTTCTGCTTCACATTGTGTGGCTCTTTGGGAAGAAATAGGTAGCACAGACTAATCTCTCTTGCGGAATTAATTGCTGTTTCCTCTTTCCTGTTTTGAACAGAAATTTTCTTTATTGTGTGGGTACAACATGTAGAACATGGTCTTCGGCACCACATAAATATTTACTTAATCATTAAAACTCACTGTCATGTAGCATTTATTTCAACTTGAAAATATTATAATCCATCTTTCTCGTGGAAAATAAAATGAAAAGGCACTGCTCCTTTGATTCTCAGTACCTAGTTTTGTTTTGTTTTGTTTTGTTTCTGTGATCTTGCATTTTTAACGGTAAGTCCACAAAGTTGAACCAGAGATTTATTGAGAGGGAAAATTAAGTAAACTACTCAGAGACGGAGTGGGAAAAATTCCATTTAGCCTCTGTCAGGAGCTCCTCCCCACACCCCAGTCATAATCACTGTTGTCTGGACTATGATGTTAATTCCTTGCTTTGTTAGTGGAGGCTTGTCTGTTAAGGACCAAATCCAAAGTAATTGAGAAGAATAATTTAGAGAGTGGCTATGGCCCTTCCATTGTGGCCAGGAGTCTGTGCTCAGAGCCCTGCCTTCCAGCCAGTATCCACATAATAAACATTTTTTAGGTTGTACAGTTTTTTACCCTTCAGAAAGTCACAATGTGTATTTCTCCTTATGCTCTTCGAGGATATTTATCCTTTTCTCTTTCTTATTTTATTCAAATATACACTATACACATGTTTCCTAGTTTTCTTTTTCTACTTATTGTTTCTAGGTGGACTTAGCATATCTGCTTTTTGAATCCACTGCATTAAATTTTACTCTGTGGGTGTGTTATGAATGTATCAGTCCCCTTTAGCTTTCTTTTCTTTTCTTTTCTAAGTCTCTAGATGAGAGCAGGATGAATGTGTGGAGAGGTGGGTGGGCAGCAGCTGGGAAGAGACTTCCATACACACAGTTGGGTACCAGGGATCTAGGCTATTCCGCCATCCTTGGGAGGTGTGAATGGATGGACCAGGGTGAGAATTCCTGAACTGACATTCACTGTTAGTTGTGTGACCTTGAACACATCAGTCATTAACATCTTGGAGCCTTGGTTTCTTCATTTGTAAGTCAAGAATACCACCTCAAGATATTAGAGGGTGTGTGTAAGTTGCTTTCATACCTTGAGTATATGTAACAATACCTCATGTATATGTAATAATATCTCATGTATCTGTAATAGTACCTTATAGATGTGTAACAGTACCTCGTATATAGAATAATACCTCATAGATGTAAGATGCTTAGAATGGTGCTTAGAACATGCCCATACATGCTAGCTGTTATTTTTCAGCTTCAGAATTATCCAAGATTTGACAGTTATGTAGACAAAAATACCGGGATGGTTGAGTTATTTTCTTTGTGTTGTGAAATGACCTGCCTTGAAGACTGTATTCACTCTTTGCTTGGGTTCCAAGACGAGCCGTCCGAGGACATTCCCAGCCTTTTTCGAACTAGTCACATTTCTTACTGCTTTTGTCCTAGAGCTGAGTCAGTGCTCCTTGCCCAGCCCAGTCTTCCCGAGAGTTCTCCAAGTCTGAAGATGGAGTCTGCTTCTCCAGAGCCTCTGATGGATGGGGTTGGGAAGACCATGACGACTCTCTCTTTGATTCACAGTGGCGGGGGTGGACCATCTGGAGGCAGCCAGACCCCAGCAGGGGTAGGTTTTGCTGGGCAGGGGATGAGGCAGTTTCAGTCCCTCTCAGTAAGGAGGGTTCCGCCTTGGCACCTGGGGGAGAGAATGTGCCAGCTTGGTGTTTAGGCAGAGCCATTGCACTAGCTCTTCTTGATGGATAAGGAAACAGAAGCCCAAAGAGGTTAAATGACTTGTTCTAGGATATAAAGCAAGTCTGGGGCAAAGGCAAAATTTGTCCAGTCTCCCAGCACCTATTTTAACCATACTGGTAGAAAGAGAAGGTCAAAAGAGGGAGGTCAGAAAAAATAATGAAGACCATCCATGACATACTTGCTTGTGGAAAAGACCCCTGTGTGCCCTGAACATCAAGAGTAGGTGACCTTCCTGCAGTGAGGAATGACACCGGTGCCCAGAGGTGGCTGGTCATGCATATTGGTCCTTCTGACTGGTCCAGGCTCCCAGGTCAAGGGTCTTGGGCAAGCTTGATCCTTGGGTTTGGCAGTCCTTGTTACACATACCCAGGGAGGAAGTTCTGGCATCTGGGAGTTCGTCAGCGTTAGCCTATTAGAAATTCCCTGCTAGATATTCTTTAACTGAAAGGCGTTCCCAGAGCACTGAGGTTAACGGTGCCCATGACCTTGTGTGGGGGATTGTGTTCAGTCCTGTCAGCTCAGCCCCCTTTTTGTGCAGGAGGACATGAGATGAGGTGAGGGAGGTGATGATGAAGCAGTGAGACCTTCAGTAATCAGACTGGCCAGAAGAGGTGGCATAGGGTTTGGTGCGGGGGGCTGCCTCTCCCTGTGTCTGTGAGCGCCCCTCTGGTCTAGACTGAGAAGTCTCAGCCCAAGGAAAAGGGGGCGGCTGAGATTGATCAACAGAACAATTAACTGCGAGGTGTGGCTTCTTTGTGCTTCTCCGGCCACTTGCCTGCAGCCTGTCATAGATTCTTTTGAGCACTGGGGCCATAAGATACCTATTGGTGTAGAAGCCCCTAGGAGTTTGAGCTTATAGGCAAATCAGACCAAGCAGAAAACATTCCTGGAATGTTGTCAGAGATTGGAATTGCTGAGGATCTCACAGCTGCTTCATAGGGTGTCTCCTTAGCTTTATGCCTTTGTGAATTCTTGTCATTGTATCTGACCGGCCAAGATCTTCATTTCCACAGAACGTTTCACAAGAGTTATCCAACTTTGCGTTGGCCTCTCCCTGACTTGAGTCACCCCTTCTACTGTGTGGTAGATGCAGCCATAAACAAAGGATCTGTGTAGGGCAGGAAGGGCCATCTGGGAGGAAAGCCGGCATTGGTTTTGCCTCATGGGCTGTGGCAAATGAAACGTTGCCCCAGGTGGGTGTAGCTGAGTGCATCCGGTGACGGCAAAGAGCATCTTCAGAGCAAGTCACAGATGTAGGGGCAGGTGGGGTGACTCTTCACGCAGTTCAGAACCACAGGCAATTGGGGAAGCCAATAAAATGTATATTGTCTCTCCTGATCTCCATGCCAACATCTGGTGCCCTTTCCTCCTCATTCATGCCATGCAGCCCCCCACTCCTGCAACACGAGGGACCCTTCCATTACCTAATGCTTTCGGCAGAAAGAACTGCTTTTAAAAGTCATTAAAGAGCATTAGAGAACATTTTTTTCAAATATACAAATACATAATCCCATCATCCTAGTGTAACATAATTCTTACTTTCATGTTACCTTCAACCTGCAAATGTGTTTTACGTAGGGTTGTGTTTCTGTGCCTTCTGTTTCCCCATGTTCCTACGCAGTCTTTCCCTACCATTTTAAAATTGCTATAGATGTAATATAATTCATTAGACCATCTCCTAATGTGAGACAGTCAAGTTATTTCTATTTGATGGCCGATTAGACATGCCATGGGGAACATCTATAAGTGTATAGCTTTTAGTTTCTGTTTAATTATTGACTTGGCAATTCCTTAGGAATTAAAATTTAATCAGAGGTTATGAATCTGTGATGTTTGCTATGTACTGTAATATTGCTTCTGAAAATATTATGTGACATTGCCTCTAGCAGTGAATGAATAAGTTTCACAGCAGCCTTCCAAATAGCTGATAATACCATTTTAAAACAAAATTTTTTCTTTATTAGGCATTAAACGGTATGTCAGTGGTATGTCAAGACTGCTCTGCAGTTGCATTTTAAGAATTCCTAGTAAGAGTGAATATTTTGTATTTCTCCTCCTATAAATTTTATGTTCATGTCATTTACAGATTTATCTATAGATAAAGATCTTGATGAATATATTTTTGTGTGTTTTTTAATACATTTTTTTCATTTTATTATTTATTTTTGGCTGCGTTGGGTCTTCGTTGCTGCATGCGGGCTTTCTCTAGTTACAGTGAGCGGGGGGGCTACTCTTCATTGCGGTGCGCAGGCTTCTCATTGCGGAGGCTTCTCTTATTGTGGAGCACGGGCTCTAGGCATGTGGGCTTCAGTAATTGTGGCTCGCAGGCTCTCAAGCGCAGGCTCAGTAGTTGTGGTGCATGGGCTTAGTTGCTCCGCAGCATTTGGGACCTTCCCGGACCAGGAATCAAACCCGTGTCCCCCACGTTGGCAGGCGGATTCTTAATCACTGTGCCACCAGGGAAGCCCCTTGATGAATATATTTGGATTTGTTGATATGTAGATCTCTGTGGTATGCTTGCCATTGAATTGGAAACTAATCAAAAGGGAACAAACAAATCCAAGTTGTAGAAAGTAGAATAAGACAATATCCTATATTTTTCATAAATGTATTATAAAAGAAAAATGTCAAGAAAATTGTTCTAGATTAGGAGATTAAAGAGACATGGCAACAAATGCCATGCATGAACTCTAATTAGCTCCTGAATTAAACTTTTAAAAACAACAGCAACGATAAAGGACATTTTGGGGACAATCAGGGAGATTTGAATAGGAACTGTATATTGGATTGTTATGTCAATGTTAAATTTCTTGACTTTGATACTGTGATTATGTAGGAGAATGTCTTTGTTCTTAGGAGATAAAGGTTTTGATGTATTTAGGGGTGAAGTGTTGCTTCAAATAGTTCGGCAAAGCTATGCATCTGTCTATCATGTATTTCATATTATGCAATAATATATTTGAATTAATATAATCATGTCATAATATATATCGTAATGATATTATGTTAATGGCGTACATATATTAATATATTATGCTATATTATATGTAAGTATATAGTATATAAATTATGCATATTTGATATATATGTTAATTGTATTATACACACAAATATATATATATGTATTTATAAATCTTTTACCCCCGCACCGTGTACTCTCTCTTACCCACGCGTGAGTGTGCCTGCACGCACACACACACACACACACACACACACACACACACACACACACTGCGTTACTCCCTTCCCCGTGGAAGCTGCATTTTAACAGAGACCCTTCACATCAGTGGGAAATGCTGAAGGGATCCATTGCTGTCAGTGACTCCAGGCCCAGCAGGGAGGTCCTCTGGGGCTGCAGAACCTCATGGCCCCCCTGTGCAGAGGTGTGTGGAATGGGGATGTTTTCATCAGCCAGGGACCCCACCCCCTTTCTCCTGCAGCTTTGTGTGCAGGCCTCCTTGGAGCATGAAGTTTACCTGTGTTCTTCCTCTCCTGTAGCCTTTTGTCTCCCCACATCTTGGATGCAGAATCTGACTTTTAAAAGGCAGTGCGCATATGCTTTGGGGCAGGGTAACGGAACCCTTTGGGGAAGTTAGATCAGAGAGACCCCACCTTAGCAGGAGCTGGCCTTGGCTCTCTGTCTACCCTGCGCCCAAGACCCTCCCATCCCCCAGCCCCCACTCTCTGCAGGCTTGAAGCAGCTTCTCCCCCCCTCCCCCGTGTCAGTGCACCCCACCCAGAGGTCTTCAAAAGTAAATGGGATTAAATTAATTGGTTACTGCATTTATCTATTAAATCAGTGTAAACAGAGTTTAGAATGTTCAGTTTGGTTGCTGTGGTCATTTCTCTAAAAGGTTGAGAAATAAGGCCCTCAGGGAGCCCTATAACCCCCGTTATAGCAGCGCTCCCTTGAGAAGACTAGATTGAACTCATCGCCATTTTAACTGAAAATACAATTTCCAGGATCAAAATGACTCACAAATCTGAGAGATTCGTAAATCAAATTGCATCTTAAACACATTAGGGCTTACTATTGACATATATTCAGTGGTGAATCCTTCTTTGAAAGAATTTGAAGGGTGCCTTGTACAAAGAGAATCCACCTCCCCTGGCCTGAGCTGCCCAGGGCTGAGTTTTGGGGTTTGGATTTTTGTAGATCAGGTTTGTAGCAAGTAAGGGCTATTGAAAAGATTTGTTTTCTTTTTTTAAATACCACATTTTTTCCAGCTTATAAAAATAGAATAGTCTAAATATACTGAAAAGTATGAAGCAGAAATGAAAGTCACCTCTAATTGTACAATTGAGTGATGATTGTCATATTTTCGCATGCGTGTGTGTGTGTGTGTGTGTGTGTGTGTGTGTGTGTGTGTGTATGTAGATGTCTCTCGTTAGAACTGGGATCTTCCTGTGAGAATTTGCTCAGCTGGGTCTCACCCCCTAGGTTGTGGCCAAGTAGGAGGTGGTGGGCTTTCTATACCCAGAGGTAGTCGGTGTCAGAGACTGTTTGAAACAATAAGCACCGGTTAAAAAGGAAACCCAGGCAGGGTGGGGGCTATGAAGCAGGAGATCCACAGGCAGACCCCCATCTGGGTCATCAGGGGCAGTGCTGAGGATGCAGCCTGGGAGCACAGAGGGCAGCCTCTAGTCAACGGCCCTGCCTGTTTGCTTGCAGGCTGCTTCCCTCTAAAAGCACACACTAGGCATTTGTTCTCCGTTGTTCTTGCCTTTTTCCTCCTGCAGTTTGATTTTCTCTCCACCCCTACCCTCTCTGGATTGACAAGATGCCCTTGGATTAAACAGATGTTTGGCTCACACACATGACCTCTGCTGCAGGGAACCTTATTGTCAAAGAGGTCCAGGAGGAGCAAGGCTTGTTCCCCTGAGGACTGACACTGTTATGCTGGTGTGTTGGGCACTGGCTGGTGCAGGGGGGATTTGGGGGGCACGGAGCCTTCCCAGTGCATTTTCAGTTGTGCCATGCAGGTGACCTTCCAGGGCATACTTGGGAGTGACAGGAGCTTGGCAGGAGACCCATAGCCTGCATCCCCTGCCCTCGGGAAAGCCACGGGCAGCTCAGCTCTTCCTTAACGAGAGCCACCCCGTGAGAGCTCCGGGGACTTACTGTAGGGAGGGTGGGCTGTCCCTCAGAGCAGCATGTGGCCGGTGGAACCTTGCCGTCTCCCTCTCTGGGTTAGAATCTGGGCTCCACCACTAGACAGCTGTATTAACAGAAACAGGTTACTTGAACTCTTCCTTCCTCAGCTTGCACACCTGCAAAAGGGGGGTAATAGCAGTACCCCTCAGGTGGGGTTGTTGTGATGACACATGTCATGCATTTAGCATAGTACCTGCCAGAGTGTAAGCCCTGGACAAACATTAGCCATTATCATCACTGTCTTAGTCTCCTCAGGCTGCCGTAACAAAATACCATGGACTGGGAGGCTTAGATAGCAGATGTTTATTTCTCACAGTTCTGGAGGCTGGAAGTCCGAGGTCAAGATGCCAGCACGATTGGGTTCTGGTGAGGACTCTCTTCCTGGCTGGTTGACAGCCGCCTTCTCACTGTGTCCTCACATGGCAGAGAGTGAGCCAGCTCAGACCTTTTCCCTTTTTAAATAAATTTATTTATTTGTTATTTATTTATTTATTCATTTTGGCTGCGCCGGCTCTTAGTTGAGGCACGTGGACTCTTAGTTGCGGCATGCGGGCTCTTAGTTGTGGCATATATGCAGGATCTAGTTCCCTGACCAGGGATCGAACTGGGACCCCTGCATTGGGAGCGTGGAGTATTACCCACTGGACCACCAGGGAAGTCCCACTTTTCCTTTTCTTATAATGGTATTAATCCCATCATGGGGGCCCCACCCTCATGCCTGCATCTAAACCTAATTACCCCCAAAGGCACCCCCTCCAAATGCTATCGCATTGGGGTTCAGGGCTGTAACATATGAATGGGGAGGGGAGGGCAGGGGTGGCACAAACATTCAGTCCACAACAATCTTTATTATTATTTTTGTTGTCCCTTTGCAGGGTGTTCTTAGGTTTGGGACAGTCTTCCAAGGAGAGGGAAGGAAGAAATGAGGAAGCTCTTTTTGTCTCCAGTAGGGTCTTCAAGCCCATGGTGGTCGTTCTTGAGCCTTCTGGAAACTGTCTGCTTTCACAGTGTTTTATTTCCCTCTCCTTTTAACCTTTGGGGAAAGGCTCTTTATTGTCCTAGTCTAGGTAAGGGGGAGAAGGAAGAAAAGTCAGGTTTATTAGGCAGCTGGGGGTGGAGGGAAGTCACACCACTGACTCCAGGCCACCCCCCTTGGTGTTATCCCCATTGACAGAGGACAATGCCCGCAGAGGCTCTGGGCCAGGAACACCAGCAGTCCAAGGTCACGCTACTCAGAAGTTTCAGTGAGACTTGAACCCTGAGCCTTCTGACCCTGCACCCTTGCAACATGTAGCTGGTGTGGGGAGGAATGGAGCGGCCACATCTGGAGCAGGATTGGGGTTGGGATGGATGCTGAGTGCAGCTGTCATGGCCAAGTGCACAGTCTGGGCCTTCCCGTCAAGTGGTGCTTGCTCGCTGGAGCTGAGCAGTGAGGCTCCTCAGACCCCTGAGTCCCTCTACCAGTGGAGGCTGCCCCCACGCCCCCTTCTACCTCCATATCCCCGAGGCTGGAGTAGCTCTCCTGCAGGAGGTTATTTCAAGGGACGCTAATCCAGACTGTGTTTTCTCCTGTGCTCTTATCCTTCCCCAGCCCCCAAAGACAATGAAGAACGCGTGTTCCGGGAGCGCATGCGGCCCAGGAAGCGGCAGGGGGCTGTCAGGCGCAGGGTCCACCAGGTCAACGGCCACAAGTTCATGGCTACCTACCTTCGGCAGCCCACCTACTGTTCCCACTGCAGGGATTTTATCTGGTAAGGCCCTCTTTCCTGGAAACCTCTAGTTATGCTTTCTTGGTGATGAGAAGTCAGGGGGAATGGGCCAGGAGATTAGAAATTTTAAGTAAAAAATGCTGATGTGCTTTATTTCTTTTTCTGACTGCAGAAGACTTTTCTGGAAGGCTGAGTGGTGCTTGGGGGGATAGATGGAAAGAAGAAACTGTGGTTCCTGGTGTCTCTATACTTAGGATCATATCATACATCATATTTAAGGAGTTAAGATTTTATAACCAATAATGGAACTGTGGTTTGTTTTTGTTTAAAAATCCTTATCTTTTAGAGAGACAAGCTGAATTATTTACAAATGAAATGATATCTCAGATTTGTTTAGGAAGAAAATAAGCTGGAAGGAGGGGCCAGGGGCCAGGGGTAGAGATGAAACAAGGCCGGCCATGTATTGATCATTGTTGGAGCTGGGTGATGGGTACATGAGGGTCCACTATATTCATCTCTCTATTTTAATATACATTTGAATTTTTCCATAATAAGCTTAAAATATTTGATTGCCAACATTTATAATACAAAGCAGTTCTTAGTAACTGTCATAACACTGGTACTGATAGGATGCTAAGATTTCAGAGGAGGGAGAGAGGAGCGTTGGCTGGAGTGCTCAGGGAAGGCTTCCTGGAGGAGGTGGCATTTCTCCTTTCATGATGACTAGGATTTTGATAGGCAGAGATAGGTAAGTAGTAGGCCTTTTGGGGAGGTGGAGAAACATAAGGAACACTGGCCTTGGGGATAAGTGGGGAACTTTTGATGAATACCTACCATGTGCCAGGGTCTCTCTTTGGCTCTGGAAATCTCTAATTAACTCTTCCCAGCATCCTATGAGCTATGTATTATGAACCCCATTCCACTAACAACAGTACCGAGGCTCAGAAACGAGACCACTCTACGGCCTTCCAGCTAGGAAGTGTCAGAGGCCTGATTCCACCCCTGGTGAGCACGACTAATAGCTCAAGCTCAGTCTTCCTGGCAACCTCTCTGAAACTGATGTGGAGTTTGCCAACACACTGGGATCCTGCGGGGGAGAGTGAACAAGGCCACACTGCAACAGGAACCCAGAAGGGGGACATTCGAATTGCACTGAGGACCCCCTGGATTCCCATGGTATCCAAGAAAGCCTCATCTCATCCTCATGGTGTTCTAGAACTAATCGTAGAGGTTGGCGTGGACATCTGAGGTGATACAGCTTAGAGCAAAGTCAACCTGACTGAAGCAGAAATAAAGCCCCACTCCACCCGCAGACATGTCTCATTCCTGGGGCTGACAACCGTCTGACCTCCATCTCTGTATTTTGGTCACGAATAGGGGGAACAGGTTCTGAAAGCTTAGTCTGAGAGACTCAGGTTTTCTCTAACCCATGGCCAGCACCACTGAACTCTAGGTTTCCTTAGCTGCAGCCCTAGTGACTTCTGGCTCCTTTCACTGGGCTGGGCACTGCAGAGAGCTGACCACTTGGTGGTGGTGCCCCGAGGACAGGGCTCAGGCCAGGTGGGTTGGATCGTTCTGTGTCCAGGCTGACCCTAAACCTGCCCTAGGGCACCCTACTCTGGCCATGGAAGGGCTCTCTGATGTTGACCTTCAAGGGGTAGATTGAGCTCCCAGTCCTGGCCACAGACTGCCCCATAACCCTTGGCTGCTTCTGGAATGCTCAGGGACTATGCCTGCCAGCGACAGCCCTCCTCCACGATTATCCATGAAGAAGGACACACTCAACGCCTCGAGGCCTGTGGAAAGCCAGCAGAGTCTTCGTGGCTTTCCAGAGCACAGCTGGGCCCCTGGAATGGTTGTTTGTACAGGAAACTGAGCCCTGACACTGACCAAACCTTGCACCCATTCCAAGAGCTAGGGCTGCCCTCAGTGGCCTTCAGAGAGACTCATGTTAAGGCACCCTGCAACTGGGAGTGAGATCACGACCCCACTGCTGAGTGGACTCTAGTGTGCTTGGTGCACTGTGGGTGGTGACTGGAATGATGGGAATGGGCTGGCTTTGTGTGGCTTTTGACCTCCTGAAATTCATCTTCTTAAAGGGCCGTATTCTTCTTTTCAGGGGTGTCATAGGAAAGCAGGGATACCAATGTCAAGGTAAGAGGGTATTGTGTGAACTAAGTCCTTGGGGCCCACAGGTCGATCCAGATCACCACTGCTCGTGGGAGGCGGGTACTGGGTTGGGTGCCATCCAGAGCTCTGTACGCTGTGCATGCTTATGTCCCCTCCCCCCAAAGCAAGTCCCTGCTTTTCCTTTGTCCCTGCCCGGCCACCTCTTCCCCCACAACTGTGTGGGAGCAGATGTGCGGGGCCACCATCTGCAGGTGTCCCCGGAGTCTCAGCCTTGTTTTGTAGCCTTTCTGGTGCACCTTCCTCTTTCCCCATGAAATGTCAAACTTCCGTAAGATGCCCATTAGAGGCCGCCTGTGTCCTGAGCCGCCGGGTTCTTTGTGCTCTGTCAGCTCCCTCACTTTCCCACTCCCTGAAGAAGCTCCCTCGCCTGCTTGTTTTATTCAGTATCACTAATGGTCCTTGCGGGTTCTCTCTTTTGTCTCTTCAGTGCCGTCATTAGCTCTTAAACATTTAACAGTCACTCGAAAGTATGGGAGGGTTTGTTTTTTCCCCCAGCTAACTGACTACAGATGCAAGGTTAAGTTGTCCAGAACTGGATGGTAGGTGTGTGATGAGGTCATGTTGAGGTTTCTCTGTGGTTGGAGCTAGGAGACCATGCTCTCTCCTTGCCCAGCCACTGGTTGACTTGGGTCTCACCCCTGGGGGACTGGGGTAGCTTCTGTGGGACATGGCTGTGTCTCGGGGGTAGCGTGTACTCAGTTACACACGTGACACTTCTTAGGTTACTTGCAGCCACCTGCTGCCCAAACTGGCCCAAGGCACTAAAGCCGGAGCTATAGGCCACTTCTTGGGGAAGTATTACATTAAATGAAATTTTTTGTTTGGCACAGAAGGGCACCACCAGATCAAGAAGCTTGAGCACTTCTGTGCCACAAAACATCCATTTGCCTGCTGCCGGCTGGCTGGCCTGCCTGTCACCCCAGCCAACCCTGGTGGGACCCTGAATGGAGCACATTCAGAGCCGCAGTTCCCTGGGTGGACAGTGCTTCACGGCTGGGCCATTGTTCCCTGACCGTGGCATAGAGAAGCAAGAAAATTGATTGATACTCCTGGAACTAGAGAAAACTGCTGATGCCCTTTGGACGTAAATGGTCCATTCTTCTCCAGAGCATTTAGGAAACCCTAATGGCTCTGATGGCAGAGTGCTTTGAAATGACTGCATAAAGGGCTTCAGATAGGGCGTTACATTAAGACTCCACTACAGAGACAGAAGGGCGCGGCTCCCCTCGCTCCTCTGCAGAGACCTAATCGAATCTCAGGTTGGAACCTTTCTTCCCCTACTTGTCGCTCAGCCCTCTCGTGTTTTGCTCTTTGCAGTTTGCACTTGCGTGGTCCACAAGCGATGCCATGAGCTCATAATTACGAAGTGCGCTGGATTAAAGAAACAGGAAACTCCCGATGAGGTAAATATTTATAACGTTGAAATTCTGGGCTTTCTTCACCGCCATCCCCACCTTCCACTGCCTCCTCTGTGGTCCCCAAGAGAAACCTTATCTCTTTGAGGTCCCACTGCTGTCTTTATTGTGTTGATCAAAAATGAAGGGAGTTGTCCACAGTCTTCCGATATGAGGTACAGCCTATGGAATGAGTGCGGCTCAGAGTCGGGTTTAGGTGTGTGAATAGGATGCGAAGAGCTGTGTGATCCCCAAATGAAAGCCCACAGGAAAATGTGAGTTATTTTATGTCATTATCTCATCGGAACAGTGAAGGGGCTCGCTGACATGTCAAGGGATCCACACAGTTCATAAATAGTAAGAGACACAACACGCAAGCGGGAACCTTATCTTTATGAGGTGATGGGGGATTGGAGTGGGATTAGCAAATCTAAGAAACACTTAGGAGCCTGAAAGAACCGCAATCATAACAATAATAGCTGACATTCATTGGGTACTTGCCGTGCCCTGATTTAAGCACTTTATCGTATATTATTTAAAGCCATAACAACCTTAATGAGATCCATGTTGTTTTTACCTTTACTTTCCAACAGAGAGAATAGGAGCATAGAGAGGTCAAATTAACTTGCCCCAAACCTCACAGCCCAGTATGTGAAAAAGCCACGTTCACATCCAGCTAGTCAGCCGGAGTCTGAGCCCCTGACCACTATGTTCTCTTAATCTTAGAAACTAGTGTTAGATGGACTGTTAGAGAAGTTGTTAGGGGTAAGGAAGAGAGAAAATTCAACCCGAAGCCAGGTTTCTCCTAACTGAGTGATTAGGAGAAGAGTGGTTCCATTAACAGATGTAAAAACCTTTTGGGGAAGATGACAGGTGTGAGTCTAAGTAGAGAAGTTATCTGTGTTCATGACAATTGATTTCAAAGACATGATTTTAATTCTCGGTGAAATAAATAAATACTGTATAATCATAGGCCATTCGATTTGGGAGTCAGAGAGGCCATGGGTGGATTTATAATCAACTGGGTTTATAATTAAATGGGTTTATACTTTGGCTTCTAAAAGGAGTCACTTACAGAGATCTTCTACCTGCTTCTTAAAAATAATTCAACCAGTGACATCTCAACATCCAAAGCATTTTCCATCTTTTATCTCCTTTTGATTTCATGCCATCTCTGGAAATCAGGAAGGGACGAGGCTTAGATTGAGTGTCCCATGTCCCTGGAGGGCAGACAGTACAAAGCACCAAAATTATTTACAGAGTTTCTACTGACAGGGTAGAAATTGCAAGTCACTGTCACCCGGGTCTCTTGGCTCCTGGTCTAGGATCATAACCTGAAGTATGTTGTTATGCTCATTAGTTTAAGTAAATGAAAGAAAAAGATGATTAGCTTGCTGTCTGTCTGTCTTCCTTGTTATGGACATTTTATTGAGCGTTTATTGAGCACTTCCTGTGTGCCAGATAATTGTTCCATGTCCCAATGAAATAAAGAGGAATACATGATTCCTGCTTTCAAGGATCTCATAAGTCTCAGTAAGTTAGAAAAAAAAAAAAAATCTCGGAAGTCTCATCAACTGCAAACCTCTACAGGTTTATTTATAGTCACAAATAGGCACACCTGTGCTACAAATCTATGGAGGGGTGGGCACGATTGTTCAGTAAATCTGGGATGCTGGTACTGGGGTAAGTTGCACAGTAGACGGCCCATGCACCTCAAGCAGGGCTCAGTAAAATGCTGGTGCAGCGGCAGGATCAGCCATTCCTTGTTGCCGGGTGATAAGGAGGTTGTTACGGAGCTGAGTGACCCTGAGCGTGTGTGTGCACATACCTCGGTGTTTGTGTTCACATTCATGTCTGTGCCCAGCTCTCAGCCCCCCATGAGGGCTTTTCACTCACCGGGCAGCAGTGAGCCGAGGACAGCTCCTCTGCTGTGTGCTGTCCCTAAAGCCTGGAGTAGCAAGAGTGATGCTGTCTCAAGGCCAGGGGCTCTCAGGTGATGGTACCCTGCTGTCCTGAGAGGGGCAGATTTTGTTCGTGTGGCTGCTCCACTAGAGATGTGTCAATAGGTGGAGAGCATCTCTTAGAGAGCAGAGGGAGACCCCTGCCGACCTCTTGCTTCAGTTAATGTTTCCCACCTCTTCCACCCCCGGCGTGTCCTTGACCCCACAGTCCTGTCATATTAGGTGGGTTGGAGGTGCCATCCTCATTTGCCGGATGAGGAATCCAAAGCCCCGAGAAGTCAGGAAACTTGCCTGAGACCTCACAGGGGGCTGGTGGCAGACCCAGGCCTGCAGATCAGATGCCTGGACTCCTCTCCCCCGTCCTCTGCCCTTCCGTCTTGCCACCTTCTCTTTACTCCTTTTAAATAATAAGTGGCAGCATAGTGGTTAAAAAGCCTGGGCCCTGAATTCAGAGCCGCAGCGTCAAATCCTGGCTCTGCCACGCACTGCCTGCAGGCACATCTCTTAATCTCCCTGTTCCTTAATTTCCTCATTTGTAAACTCGTGCCTACCCCATAGGGTGGTGGTGAGGTTTAACTGAGCTGATGGTGCCTGGCCTGTGGTCAGCGCCGACGCCTTAGCGCCCTTAGTGCTCACCACTCCGTGTTAGCCATCTCCATCATGATGGCTGTTTGTCCTAACTGATGACCTATAGTTTCCACGGCTGTGCTGGGTTCTTGGGTGTTCACAGAAGCCCACATCCACCGTCAGGCTGCAGAAAAACTCTGCCTAGCTAGGCTTTGGTGCTCAAGCAGCATTCAAAGCACATAATGACAACTCTTTAAGGTCAAAATATGAGGTACAGGTTGAGTGCTGTCTGCCATGGGAATTGGAGGTCTGGAGTCCCGGAGGGGACTGGTGGGGGAGCAGAGGCCAGCAGAGCAGCAGAGAGAATGGGAGAAGGGTCCCAGCTGGGAGGTTCTCTTCACCTCTTTCCCAGGGCAGCTTTCGGAGCAAGGAGCTTAGCGGTGACCCTGTGTTTTGCCATCCCTGCAGGTGGGCTCCCAGCGGTTCAGTGTCAACATGCCCCACAAGTTCGGGATCCACAACTACAAGGTTCCCACCTTCTGCGACCACTGTGGCTCCTTGCTCTGGGGCCTCTTGCGGCAAGGTTTGCAGTGCAAAGGTAAGGCGCTCGTCCTGGCCTCCTCCCCCCGCACCTGCACCCCGATGTCCCTCCTCTTAAAGAATCTTTTCATAGCCTTGAGAGTGCGTTCCAGGCCTGGCCAGAGGACTGAGCCCAGGCCCCCGCTAAGCCCTTATTAGTTACTCTGAGCATTTGTTAAGCAGTCTCTGTGCAGAAGCCATTCAAGGGACTCTGTAGAGGGAACCAGAAGAAGGGAAGGCATGGCTCCGTCTTTTAAGATAGTGAACAAGCTGGGGAGACAAGATGAGTCTATGAAAGTGCAGAAGAGATTTAAGGAAAAAATACATTAGAGTAGAAGGGAAGAAAAGTTTTCAGAGTTAGGCCCTGAAATAAGTCATAGAGATTTTTCTGTCACCATCTGTGGTTCAGAGCTTACTCTTGGAAGAAACCCTGCTAAAGCACTATCACATCTTATTGATCCTTCGTAGGCCTGTGATAGATGTTATATTATGCCCATGGCCCCAATGAGGAAACGGGCTCAGAGACTAAGTAGTTTGAATCTGTCATGTAGCTTGTGAGCAGAAGTAGGGTTTGAACCTTGACTTCTGAGTCTTGAGTTTCTTCCTGTTTCCTGCTGTCCTGCCTGTGAATTGATTTTTGCTCAAATGAGTGTGCTAAGTGACACAGGCAATGACATGTAATATGGGGAGGTGGGGACATACCCTGGGGGCCTGGATAGAGTGTCCAGTTTCATAAGCTGGTCCCAACGTGTTCACAGAGTTGGACAACCGTGAACTATTGGGCAGGAACGTCTCATGGACATTATTTAAAAACTGTTTTATTATTTTAAATTTAATTTAAAAATGAAAAACATTAAATTTTATGAAATTATTTTAAGTTATAAAACAGTATTTTATTATTAGTGAATGTATTATTGATAAATACCTATTGTGGAAAAATTGGAGAAAGAGGTAAAGTTTAAGAAGGAAAGCTGAAGCCATGAACCAATTGGTCATTGAAGGGTTCCCAATGAGAAATTATGAGGACTGGAAATAAGGTACTGGCTGTAGTGGGAATAAAGAAGGAAACTAACTTAAGAGGTATCGAGGAGTGATTTATTGGCTGTAGTGACGAGATCCAACTGGGAGGATGGCGACACTACTTGCTGAGACAGGCAACACGTGAGGGAGGGCAGGGCTGGAGGCAGTGATGGTGGAGTTGAGTTGGGGGCATGTTAACTTTGAGGTGCCTGTGGGAAGTTTACATGGAGCTGTCTGACTGTTGGACATTCTCATCGAAACTCAGAGGAGAAGTCTAGACTGAGCATTTAGATTTGGGATTTGTCAATGTCTAAGTAGTAGTTAAACCTATAAAGTAGATGTCATCCCCAGGATAAGTACCTTGAGTGTGAAGAAAGAAGAAAACAACTTGGGAATCTGGGGAGTGGGGTGGGGTATCAGCATCCTAGAATGAGCGTGCAAAGGAACTGGGAGGGAAGGACCTCAGAGGTAGGAGGAAAAGTAGCAAGGAATGGCATCGTGGAAGCCAAAAGAGTAGAGAGTATTTTTTTAAAAAAATTAAAGAAGGAAATGATGGATAGTGCCAAATGGTTCCAATAAGTTATTTAAAGTAATAAGTAGAACATGGAAAAATAGAACTACCATATGATCCAGCAATTCCACTTCTGGGTATTTTCCTGAAGAAAACAGAGACACTAATTTGAAAAGATACACGTACCCCTGTGTTCACTGCAGCATTATTTACAATAGCCAAGATATGGAAGCAACCTAAGTGTCCATTGATAGATGAATGGATAAAGAAGAGGTGGTGTGTATACTCTCTCTCTCTCTCTCTCTCTCTCTCTCTCTCTCTCTCTCTCTCTCTCTCTCTCTCTCTCTCTCTCTGTCTCTCTGTCTCTCTGTCTCTCTCTCTCTCTCACACACACACACACACACACACACACACAATGGAATAGTACTCAGCCATAAAAATTAATTAAATCTTGCCATTTGTGACAACATGGATAGACCTAGAGGGTATTTTGCTAAGTTAAATAAGTCAGACAGAGAAAAAAATGCTGTATGATTTCTCTTATATGTGGAATCTATAAAACATCAAATGAACAAACACAAAACAGAAACAGACGTAGGTACAGAGAACAAACAGGTGGTTGATAGCGGGGTGGGGGTGAGTGAAGTGAAGTAGGTAAGGGAGATTGAGGTAAAAACTTCCAGTTACAAAATAAGTGAGTCAGTCACAAGGATGAAATGTACAGCATGGGGCATAGACTCAATAATACTGTAGTATTCTTGTGTGGTGACAGATGGTTAATAGACTTATTGTGGTGCTCATTTTGTAATGTATAGAAATATTGAATCACTATGTTGTGCACCTGGAACTAACATAGTGTTGTAGGTCAATTATGCTTCAATAAAAATTAAAAAAAAAAAAAAGGAAGTCGAACATGGGGTTGGATTTAACAACAGGGAGGTCACTAGTGCCCTCAGCAGGAGCTGTCTTGGTGGGGCAGTAGGGATGGGTGCCCAAGTGCAGAGGCTGAAGTGGGAATGGAGGGTGAAGTATTTTCAGGTTATTTTATATAATCAGGAAGAAGACAGTGGAAATGGTGAGCCAGGAGAGACAGGGGACCATTGACAGAACAGGAACAGAGAGATGGATACCCCTTCTCTCAGTGGAAGGAAAGCCTCAAGGCCAGGCCAGGGTACAGACATGCGTCCTATGTTGGGGCAGGGAGTCCAGGAGGAGGTGATTAGGCAGAGTGATCATTTAAGTTCTGAATCTTTTGAGGGCATTGCAAAGAAAAATAAGGATTTCTGAAACAGGAGATACTGTTCAAAGTTGAGGTGAGAAGTGGGGGTGGTGTGGAAGGCGTGAGCAGGGTTGGAAACAGCTCTCGCGGGAAGTGAGGACGACCTGCCCCGGGACAGGAGGAAGTGCTGGCTGCTGACACATCTCGTGTCCTGTGTGAGCTTCCCAGACATTCACCTTTCCCTTTCTAGAATTCTAGCACATGACCTGAAAGGAACAGGGCCTACCCCAAATCCTTTTTGCCAATACGTGACATTAAAACAAAGGAAGAGAAAGGAAAAAATGCAGCAGGAATCTCAAATGTTTTCAGAGGAGTGATGCATTTTTGGAAAGTTGAGTGGGGTTGCTGGGAAGCAGAGTGCCTGCTTTGGATGGGACTCTGATGAAGCCATGTCTGGTTATTGATCTATCTAGGGAATCTAAGTGAAGATTCGTCATATCATAAATATTGATATCTTTAGAAAGCAGCCCAGATGCAGCAACTAAGGCTGTGAGTCCCTGGATGACCCCGGGAGAAGGCAGGGCCCAGGGACAGTGTATTCAGCTCTGTTTTGGCAGGAAACACTCTCAAGCCTGCTCAAGTCAAGGATGGGATGAACGAGGCTGCCTAGAGCAAGGATTCCTGTTCACTGGAGCCCAGGGGACCGTGAGGGGGTCAGGCCACACAGAGACGAGAAGGCAAAGGCTGTTCAGAATTTAGGGCCCCCAGCAAAAGCTCACAGATCTTCCCTGTCCTTTTCCTCTGCTACCATGACTTGGCCATTTCCTCCTTGCTCCTTTCCTACTCTTGCGTTCCTTTCTCTCTCTCTCAATTAATAGACTTTATTTTTTTTAGAGTAGTTTTGGATTCACAGCAGAGCTGAACTGAAGGTACAGAGATTTCCCGTATACCCCCTGACCCCACATACACTGAGCCTCCGCCACCATCAACATCTCCACCAGAGTGATACATTTCTTACAGTCGCTGAACTTACATTGACACATCATATAATCACCCAATGTCCATAATTTACATTAATTTCACTCTTGGTGTCGGATACTCTTATGGGTTTTGAGAAATGTATGATGACACGTTATCATACAGAGTGGTTTCACTGCCCGCCCCTCCCCACCAATCCCCTGTGTTTGCTTTGCGCTTTTGATCCTTTTTCAACCTCAAGTCTTTCTGTCCCTGCAGGCCCCTTACCCTGTGGAGAGGTTGATGACCAGAAGAGGCCAGGAAGGGCCAGGGCAGGGGCCCCTTGTGTCTGGGTCTAAGCCTGGTTCCGCTCCTATGATTGCTAAGAAAAGGAAATCAAGACTTAGTTACCTGCCCGGGGTCCCAGAGCAAGTCCCCATGGAGCTGGAGTTAAACCCAGGCAGCGGGCTCCTGCCCTGGCTCTGACCCGCGCTCCATGCCTTCTCCTGCTCGGGGAGACTCCGTCAGATCCTCACCTCTGCTGGATCAGGCTGGCTTGGCCTCCTGGGCTGGAGCCCCTATCCCCTGGTCGTGGTGGGATACCAGCCACTTGGCCTGCTGGTCTTTGGCTTCAGCTTTGTTGCCCGTCCCACTCCTGGTGATGATCGGTTTAGGTATTTTTAGTGAAACCAGTTTCTCTTGAGCCTGGGTCTATAGGAAAGGATCCATGAGACTGTCCTGGTCACTCTCCCTTCAGCCTAAAATTTCCTGAGCCACATGGGTTCAAGTACGGTGCATATACTCTTTCAGGGATCGTCCCTCTGTCAGCCAGGGAGAGGGAACATAATTACCCCCGTTTTACTGGTGGAGAATGGAGAGCAATGTGCACAGGGCGATACAACAAGGGGCCTGTGGGACACACCTCTGTCCTCTGGGCTGCCACCTCCCTCCCACGGCCCAGAGGGGACAGATGCTTGGAGGATGCTCACGAGCTGTTTTTGGCAACTGAGTCCTTAATCAGGGCAGAAAAACACCAGCACTAGTGATAAGGCAAAATATTTCATTCCTGTCCTTTGTTGGTTTTGGTTTTGTTTTTGTTTTTAGCTGTGCCACGTGGCTCGCAGGATCTTAGTTCCCCGACCAGGGATTGAACCTGCGTCCTCGGCAGTGAAAGCACCCTCCTGTCTTTTGTCTTATAATTTGAGTGCTGGCACAGTTGCTGTGTCTCTCTCCAGGCTCACTGAGGGTCTGTCTGAGCCCTCAGCCACTATTAGTCCAGAAATTAGCTTCAAGCGTTCAAATATTAACGTCACTGAGGCATTTGAACCCTTTTTGTTCTTCACTTTATTTGAACTGTGCTGCTTCCCCAACCTGAGCACCTGCACAGTGAATCCCCAGGGTCCTTTTGCATCTGTGTTTTGTTTTTCTGTTGACTCATGGAGTTATTTCCCTGTGGAGGTAGAGACTCCCAATACCTTAGGATTTGTGTTTCCTTCTCTAAAGAAGAGGTGGGGTTCTCACCTGTCCTGTGGGTCACTGCCCACTTCTCTTCTGCCCATGAGCTCACGCTCATGTCTCCAGCACAGCCGCCCTGAAGTCATCAGGCACCGAGGGGCAATTTAACAGAAAGCCAGACCTCTTTACACAATTCACAGTGTGCCCTGCAAGGCCCTGCAGCAGCCCTGTTTCTCCCATCCCCGTCTGCGGTGGGCTCCCTGCTCCTGCCTGTCCCCTCTGACTGCAGCTCTGTACCGAGGTGGAGGATAGGTACAGTTGGGAAAGTTCTGGCCTGAAAATTCCTGAAGAATCTCCTTCCTGGCTTCCTGACTCTCTCTCAGATCCTGTCCCAGTAACAGCTGTGATCCGAGCCTGCTTTTGTGGGCTAAGGGGCAGAGTGTCACTTTCCTGCGGGTAATGAAGAACAGGCCATCTTGTTTGGGGCAAACCCCTTAGGCAGAGAGCTGTGGCCAGTGAAGATCCCAGATTAGGAGACCAGGGAACTGGTCTGTCCTGGTTCTGTCACTGCCTGGCTGAGCAATTGCAGGCAGGGCCCACTGGTCAGGTGACCCTGGACTTCCTTTTAACCCCAGCTGCCCACCTGCCTTCTGAGAATTATAATGAAAGTAATGAAAACAGAGTGATCTTAGCTGTATATACCTCGTGGAGTGGCTGTAAGAGCCATAAAGATAGGAGGAAGGAAAGGTCTTCTCCCTCCCTCCCTCCCTCCCTCCCTCCCTTCCTTCCCTTTTGGATATTTAAAAAACATTAGAGACATGAAAAAGGATTTTTATTCTCATCATTTTTGAAAATATCAGCCCTTCACTATTATTTTTTGACAACTAGGTTCCTTGTCATATCTTCAACTTTTATTTGTATTTTTAGAATTAAAAAAAACACAGGGACTTCCCTGGTGGTCCGGGGGTTAAGACTCTACGCTTCCATGGAAGGAGGCATGGGTTCAATCCCTGCTCGGGGAACTAAGATCCCTCATGCTGCGCAGCATGGCCAAAAGACAAACAAACAAACAAACAAATAATACATAAATAATTCTCACTAGAAAAGATTCAAGCAAGACCTAAGTCTTAAGCATATGTATAAAAAATATTGAAGTCCTTTGTGTTCTTTTTCCACATCCATCCCAGCCTTAACTGCTACTAACAATTTGCTATGGATCCTTTCAAGCCTTTCTGTGTGCATTTGTTGCATGAATACTAACATACACACATATACACTGTAATAGGCATCTATTGGTGCATAACAAATTATCCCAAAACCTAGTGGCTAAAAACAACCAATATTTATTACCTCAGAGTTTCTCTGGGTTAAAAATCTGAATGCAGCTTAGTTGAGTGCTTCTGACTTAGGTTTTCTCATGAGTTTGCATCAAGCTGACAAGTGGGGCTTTGGTCTCATCTGAAGGTTCAACTGGAAGAGAATCCCTTCCAAGCTCACTCATGTTGCTCTTGGCTAGAGACATCAGTTCTTTGCCACATGGGCCGCTCCATAGGGCAACTTACAGCATGGAAGCTGGTTTCCTTCAGAGCAAGCAAACAAGAAAGCAAGAGGGGATGCCTCAAACAGAAGCCATACTGTTTTGTAACCTAATCTCAAAAATGACATCCCCATCACTTTTGACATTTTCTATTCGTTAAAAGAGAATCACTACGTCCAGCCCCCCATTTAATGGGAGGGAATGGTGTGAAGGGTCAGATACCAGAAGGTGGAGATTATTATAAGCCAACTCAGAAGCCGCCCACCCCCCTTCCCACCATACACACACAGAAATATGATCACCTTCTCTGGGAGGTCTACCCTTTTTAAAAACTGAAGTTCCCATCTCTTAACTTCCTTCACCTTTCTCTGCTTTTTTTAACTCTTCACAACAATTGTCACCTTCTAATAACTTAAATTACCTATATTTTATGTTTATTTCTTTCTCTCCTAATCAGAATATAAGGCCCATGAGGGCAGAGGTTTTTTTGGCCTATTTTGTTCTCTGCTGTTTCCCCAGCATCTAGAACAGTGCCGGATACATTAGCATTCAACAAATGTTTGTTAATTAAATGCTATATGCATTGTTCTATAATTTGCTTTTCCTACAAGTCAGCGTATATAAGGTTACATTATTCTTTTTACTGGATGCTTAATATTCCACATCATGGGACATCCCATACATTATTTAAAGCTTACCTTTTTGATGGACATTTACTTGTTTCTGTGTCCTCACCATTTAATGCTGCTGCAGACATCCTCATATATGCATCTTCATGCATTTGTATGAATAATTATGAAGAAATGCTCGTAGAAGTCCTTTAGTAACTTCAAGCCCTATCTTTTGTGGTTGAACAACATAAGGAGGGAATTACATAAGGACACTTTTCGTCTGTTTGTTGCTTGTTTGTTTTTACATAAGTCATGTTCACTGACTGCTTCACCTTCTTGTGCCTTGACATTTAATTTTGCATGATCAGAAAATGCCTATGTAGTGACTTTAGCATTTCAGTTACCTATTATCTGCTGGGGTCTGGTCGTTTTTGCTGCCTATGTGTTAACTAATTTCCACAGAGTTAGAATACACTGAAAAGCATGGCATCCTGGTTTGTGCAAGGCATCAGGGAGAACTTGGAGATAAAACATCACTTTAGTTTTCTAGAAACTTGCCCTCTACTTGGGCACTAAAACGTAAGTTAAATATAGACAATAATTCAAGCCATGAATCAGAAATACGTGTGAGCAGTTCAAGGGCAAGAGAGGCCAACAGGAACTTGGTCAGGACAGGCTTTCTCGGGGGGATGGGGCCTGAGCTACACCTTGAAGGAGGAGAAGGACCTGGAAAGGAGGGCAGGGGAAGACGTTCTAGGTAGATAACGAGTTATACCTAGAGGGCAGGGGAGGAAGAAGCAGTTCCCTGCTCAGCACTGAAATGCCACAGGAGTCTCCTTGGTTGATTCTGAATCCTTGCAGTAGCAGCTGGCAATGCCTGGGGATCATGACAAATGCCCCGCATCGTGAGTGGAAGGTCAGTGGGAGACTCAGAGTTTTCGTCTGAGGAATGCCAGGTAGCAGACAGTTGGCCAGTCATTGCCTCTGGAAAGGCTTTGAATGGTCGTTCCAGTGCCCAGTCTTTATCTGGCGACAGTTGGTGCCCAGTTTGACCCCCAAGGCGCTCCCCTCTAACCTCCTGTTCTCATCTCCTGCCCAGGACTCTGCATCAGTCACTCTCCCACCCCTGCCAACCTCCACGGCACAAGCACACAATTTCCTGTTCAAAATTGTGTGTGCTCTGCCTCTGTGTGTGGCATGGCTGAGTAATCTGTTACGGAATCAAACCACTGCCCTGGCTTACCCTCTAGGGCCAAATAACCCTCGTGTAAAGAGATTTCTGCAAGGCACATAGGCCTGCCCATCTCCCTTTGTCATTGTTCTGACAGTGTCGTCTGCTTGCTTTGGGAGAAATCGCAACAGCCTGACTTGCCCCGTTGCAACCCTCGCTTTAATCTCGGCACTGAAAAGGGTGGAAACATGGAAACCAAAATGAAGGCCAGAGTGCGCTCGAGCCCCCATCTGTCCTGAGGATGACCCTGCTGCTGCAGTACCACCCAGCACAGAGTAGGAGCTCAACAAATGTGTGATGAAAAACTAGGTAGTAGTACTATAATGATCCTCCTTTTAGAAGAGCCCCAGCAAGGCAGCTCTGTTTCTTCCCAGTGCAGTTCATCCAGGTGGAACAGTTGAAAATGAACAGTATGAAGCTGCCTGGAAAGGGAAGGCAGCTTGAGCTGCCTCGAGCTATGATGGGTTTGGGAGCCTTGCCCCTGGGCCTGGGTGCTCACCAATCGGGATGGGGCAGAGGAGTACAGAAGGGGTGATTTGGCTGGTTTGTCTGCCCCAAACGTTTCCCCTTTTTTATTTTTTTAAAATCTTTATTGGAGTATAATTGCTTTACAATGGTGTGTTAGTTTCTGCTTTATAATAACAAAGTGAATCAGTTATACATATGTTCCCATATCTCTTCCCTCTTGCGTCTCCCTCCCTCCCACCCTCCCTATCCCACCCCTCTAGGTGGTCACAAAGCACCGAGCTGATCTCCCTGTGCTATGCGGCTGCTTCCCACTAGCTATTTTACATTTGGTAGATACGTCCGTGCCACTCTCTCACTTCTTCCCTGCTTACCCTTCCCCCTCCGCATATCCTCAAGTCCATTCTCTAGTAGGTCTGTGTCCTTATTCCCGTCTTATCCCTAGGTTCTTCATGACCTTTTTTTTTTTTCTTAGATTCCATATATATGTGTTAGCATACGGTATTTGTTTTTGTCTTTCTGACTTCCCCTTTCTTTTGATTCCAACTGGCACATCCACTTTCTCTTACTGGTCTGCAGCCTCTGGGTGTCACCTTACAGCTTCCAGGAGCCCCACTGTGGCTGTCTAAATTATGTCAAGTTCCCCTCCCTCAGCCAACTTTGCCCTCTTGTTTCCAGACTTTTCAAAGCACTTTCAAAGTTGCTTTTTCATGTGGTCCATTTTAACTGATACGTTATTGGATTTTTTTTTAACTTAACCTATTGGGACAACTACACAGTTCTCCTAGGGAAATAACAGAATTTTTAAAAATGAAAAACAAAGTCTCTGAAGACCGATCCTATCTTGCTGACCAGCCAACCTGAGCTAATTGTTTCATTAGGATGGACGGGTCTGGCGTTACAACACCAGGGGGCGCCAGTGACTAAATCACCTAGATAAGCTGCCCTTGCTAAGAAATTCTCTCTCTTCGTTTGGTTGCTTCATTCTTGTCCTTTCTGTCACCTCAAGAAGAGACAGAAGACGACTTGCATGAAGTTGGTGGGCAGGTGCAGGTGAGGTGGGCTGTGTGTCAAAGGGTAGCCATTGCTAAGGGGAGTGGGGCAGAGGATTCAGAGCTGAGTGCTGTTGTCTGGAGTCTGGGAGGCTCTGAGGATTTTCAGGCATTGTTAGTAATAACTCAGTTAATGGATTTGGCACCATGGCCAGGCTGTGGTGGAGCTTTCTCGTTTGTTTATATTGTCTGAGAAAGCTCCCCTCCCATCAGTGCACATGCTCCCCCATCCCCACATCCCTGCCTTTGGTTCTGTGGGCATCTTCAGCTCCATAATTCACTTGAACTCTTCAAGCCTGGGTTGGGAAGGAGGGGGAGTGGAGTCTGTGCTGTCCCTCCCTCTAGGTCAGGGACCAGGCCGTGAAGGGCCAGTAGGAGGTCAGTAGGTCTGGCCATCCTGACAGGTTTCACTCCAGAAACTCTGTGTGTGTGTGTGTGTGTGTGTGTGTGTGTGTGTGTGTGTGTGTGTGTGTGTGTGTGTGTGTGTGTTGTAATAGACTTTAACTTTTAGAGCAGTTTTAGGTTCACAGCAAAATTGAGGAGCAAGTACGGAGATTTCCAATATACTCTCCTACCCCCACCCACGGACAGCCTCCCTCACTGTCAACGTCCCCACCAGAGTGATACATTTGTTACAATCAGTGAACTTAAATTGATACATCATTATCCCTCAGTTTACATTAGGGTTCCCTCTTGGTGTTGGACATACTGTGGGTTTGGACAAATGTACAGTGTGTTGTATCCACCGTTATAGTATCATACGGATAGTTTCACTGCCCTAAAAATCCTCTGTGCTTTGGCTATTCATCCTTGCCTCCCCCCAACCCCTGGCAGTCACTGATCTTTTTACTGTCTCTGTGGTTCTGCTTTTCCAGAAAGTCATATAGTTGGAATCATACAATATATAGTCTTTTCAGATTGCCTTCTTTCACTTAGTAATGTTCATAAGTTTCCTCCATGTCTTTCATGGGTTAATAACTAATGTATTTTTAGTGCTGAATATTATTCCATTGTATGAACTTACCACAGTTTATTTAGCCGTTCACCTACTAAAGGACATCTTAGTTGTTTCCAGGTTTTCATAATTATGAATAAAAATGCTGTAGACATCCGTGTGCTGGTTTTTGTGTAGACATACATTTTCAACTAATTTGGGTAAATACCAGGAGTGTGATTGCTGGATTGTAAGCTGAGAGTATGTTTAGTTTTGTAAGAAACTACCAAACTGTCTTCCAAAGTGGAAGACATTTTTCATTCCCACTAGGAATGAATGAGAATTCCTGTTGCTCCATACCCTCACCAGCATTTGGTGTTGTCAGTGGTTTAGATTTTGGCCATTCTAAAACGTGTGTAGTGGTATCTTGTTTTAATTTGCAATTCCCTAATGACATATGATGTGGAGCATCTTCTCATATGCTTGTATGCTATCTGTATATCTTCTTTGGTGAGGTTTCCACTCAAGTCTTTTGCCTGTTTTTTAATTGGGTTGTTCATTTCCTTATTGTTGAGTTTTAAGGGTTCTTGCATATTTTGGATAAGCTTTTATCAGATATATCTTGTGCAGATATTTTCTCCCAGTCTGTGGCTTATCTTTTCATTCACTTGACAGTGTCTTTTGCAGAGCAAACACTTTTAATTTTAATGAAGTCCAGCTTATCAATTATTTCTTTCATTAATCATGCCTTTGGTGTTATATTTAAAAAGTCATTGCCACATCCAAGGGCACCTAGATTTCCTCCTATGTTATCTTCTAGGAGTTTCATAGTTTTGAATTTTATATTTAGGTTTATGACCCATTTAGAGTTAACTTTTGTGAAAGGTGTAAAATCTGTGTCTAGGTTCTTTCTTTTTTTTTTTTTTTTTGCATCGGATATCCAGTTGTTCCAGCACCATTTGTTGAAAAGACTATCTTTGCTCTCTTGTATTGCCTTTGCTCCTTTGTCAAAAATCAGTTGTATGTTTATAGAGGTCTATTTCTGGGTTCTCTATTCTGTGCCATTGATCTGTTTGTCTATTCTTTCACCAGTACACACTGCCTTGATTACTATAGCTTTACAGTAAATCTTGAAGTCAGGTAGTGTTGGTTGTCCAACACTTCTTCAATATTGTGTTGGCTATTCTGGGTCTTTTGCATCTCCATGTGAACTTTAGAATCAGCTTGTCAATCTCCACAAAATAATTTCCTGGGATTTTGATTGAGATTTCAGTGAATCTATAGATCACACTGGGAAGAACGGTCCTCCTTATAACATTGAGACTTCCTACCCATGAACATGGAATATCTTTACATGTATTTAGTTCTGTTTTGTTTCTTTCATCAGTTTTGTAGTTTTCCTCAGTCTTGTACATATTTTCTTAGATTTATACCTAAGTATTTCATTTCTTAGGTGCTAATGCAAATGATATCATGTTCTTAATTTTAAATTCCACTTAATCATTATTGATAAATAGGAAAGTGATTGGCTTTGTATATTAGCCTTGTATCCTACAACATTGCTATAATCACTTATTAGTTCCAGTTTTTTGGTCAGTTCTTTCAGATTTTCTGCATAGATAATCATGCCATCTGCAAACAAAGACAGTTTTATTTCTTCTTTTCTAAGCACTATACCTTTTACCTCCTTTTCTTGTCTTATTGCATTAGCTAGTACTTCCAATGCAATATTGAAAAGGAGTGGTGAGAAGGGACATCCTTGCCTTGTTCTTGGAACTAGAAAGCTTCTGGTTTCTTACCATTAAGTGTTATGTTAGTTGTAGGTTTTTGTAGATGTTCTTTATCAAGTTAAGGCAGTTCCCCTCTATTTCTTTGTTGCTGAGAGATTTTATTATGAATGGGTGTTGGATTTTGTCAAATGCAGTTTTTTTTCATTGATTGATAGGCTTTGTGATTTTTCTTCTTTAGCCTGTTGATGTGATGGATTACATTAACTGATTTTCAAATATTGAACTAGCCTTGCATACCTGAGATAAATCATACTTTGTCATGATATATATTTCTTTTTATACATTGTTGGATTCAATTTGATAGTATTTTGTTGAGGATTTCTACATCTATATTTGTGAGAGATATTGGTCTGCAGTTGTCTTTTCTTATAATGGCTTTGTTGGTTTTGGTGTAAGGGTAATGCTGGTCTCATAAAGGAGTTAGGAAATGTTTCCTTTGCTTCCATCTTCTAGAAGATATTGTAGAGGATTGGTATAATTTCTTCCTTAAGTGTGTGGTCCTGGAATTAACTAGTGAACCTATCTGAGCCTGGTTCTGTCTGTCTTGGAAGGCTATTAATTACTGATTTTATTTCTTTAATAGATATAAATCTATTACACTGTATTACATGTGTGAGTTTTGGCAGATTGTATCTTTCAAGGATGCTTTTGCTGTATCCTGCTAATTATGAAAAGCTGTAATTTCATTTTCAATCAGTTCAAAATATTTTAAACTTTCTCATGAGATTTCTTCTTTGACCCATGTGTTACTTAGCAGTATGTTATTTAATTTCCAAGTATTGGGGGATTTTTCCAAATATGTTTCTGTTATTGATTTCTGATTTAATTCCACTGTGGTCTGAGAACAGACACTGTATGATTTCTATCATTTTAAAATTGTTAAGATGTGTTTTATGGCTCAGATTGTCCTCTATCTTGGTAAATGTTCCATGTGAGCTTGAGAAGAATGTGTGTTCTGCTGTTGTTGGATGAGGCAGTCAATAAATATCCAGTTGATTAATGTGACTGTTGACTTCAACTATGTCCTTACTGATTTTCTGCCTTCCATATCTGTCCATTTCTGATAGAGGGGTGTTAAAGTCTTCAACCATAATAGTTGGTTCATCTATTTCTCCTCGCAGTTCACTGCTTTTGCCTTACGTATTTTGGTGCTCTGTTGTTAGGTGCATACACATTAAGGATTTTAATGTCTTCTTGGAGAATTGACCCCTTTATCATTGTGTCCTTTGATGTCTCTGATAACTTTCCTTGCTCTGAAGTCTGCCCTGTCAGAAATTAATATAGCTACTCCTGCTTTCTTTTGACTAGTGTTAACATGATATATCTTTCTCCATAGCTTTAATTTTAATCTATATGTGTCTTATATTTAAAGTGTGTTTCTTGTAGATGATATATACTGGGTCTTGTTTTGTGATCCATTCTGACAGTCCCTGTCTTGTAATTGGTGTATTTAGACCACTGACATTTAAATTGATTATCAGCATAGTTGGATTAATGAGTACCTTTTTTGCTATTGTTTTCCATTTGATGCCCTTGTTCTCTGTTCCTATTTTTGTCTTCCACATTCTTTCCACCTTTTGTGGTTTTAATTGAATATTTTATATGATTCCATTTTCTCTCTTTTCTTAGCATATCAGTTTGTCTCCTTCTCCCCCCTTCCTCTTCCCCTCGTCCCCCTCCTCCTCCTCCTTTTTTCTTATTTTAGTGGTTGCCCTAGAGTTTGCAATATACATTTACAACTAATCCAAGTCCACTTTCAAATAACACTCTAATACTTCATGGGTAGTGCAAGTACCTTATAATAACAAAATACTCCTAGTTCCTCTGTCCCACTCCTTATATTGTTGTAGTCATTCATTTCACTTATACATAAGCATATATTTTCTATACATATATATAAGCATAGTAATTGAAAGCATTGTTGCTATTATTATTTTGAAAAATTGTTTTTTCTGTTAGATCAAGTAAGAATTTAAAAACTAAAAGTTTTTATTTTAGCATCACTTATTCCTTCTCTGATGCTCTTCCTTTCTTTATGTAGATCTGAGTTTTTGACTGATATCATTTTCCTTCTTTCTGAAGAACTTTTTTTTTAAGTTGTAAAATATTTTTTTATTGTAAAAACAGAGTCAATAGAGGTTGACAACATAAATGTTATCTCAGAACATTTCCCCTTGGTTCCTGAATTTGCTAGGTTCCTATGTACAGCAAGTCTCCATTAGCACTTCTCAGATATCATGGTCCTTTTTGGATATGTTTATTGATTATATGTAAATATTGTTTAGAAACAGAAGTACATATGATATTAAAACAAACAAAAAAACCTGTTGTGCCTTTCTCTCACATTTCCTACAGGGAGATCTATATATCTCAGGTGCTTTCACAATTTAAAAGTAAAGTTAGTGCCTTAACCAAACCAAGGAATCCTCCATCACAAGTTATTAAATCAAACCTCTCATGACATTTGCAATATATCCAGATTTAAAGATTTTAAAACAAAAGAATTTAGAATTTAAAACAAACTTCAGACTGATTTTTCATATTTGAAAGATTACAGTTATTTGCAGCATACAAATGGAGAGAGTAGTGCAAAATGCATCAAGTTTTATATGATAAATATACTTTCATCCTTAATGGCTGCTTCAGAAGCAAAGAGTGAAAAATTACGTCTTCTTAAAAGCAATCTAGGGGCTTCCCTGGTGGCACAGTGGTTGAGAATCCGCCTGCCGATGCAGGGGACACGGGTTCGTGCCCCAGTCCGGGAGGAAGATCCCACATGCTGCAGAGCGGCTGGGTCCGTGAGCCATGGCCGTGGAGCCTGTGCTCCACAACGGGAGAGGCCACAACAGTGAGAGGCCTGCGTACCACAAAAACAAACAAACAAACAAAAAAACAATCTAGACTGACTCAATAAAGTTCACAATTTAGAAAGATCAATTGCTACTCTATTTCCATAGATTGCAAAATGATTTCAGAAACAGATTAAGCATACAGTTGTTTTACAAAAATAGAAATATTGTTTGGGCCTTTACAAAACTTTATAAAATATAACACTATATTTGTAAATTCAAGATAGTTTCACACTGAAATAGAAAATACTTCCACAAATATGAAGTCTAGTCAAACTTAACTGGTCTCTTCTAACCATTCTCATACATTATTTCTTCCAAATCTTCAACCTAAGTAGATCTGTACTCTAGCATGAGATTTTTTAAAAGAGATTGGTTAATTTCAAGAAGTTGTATAAGATTTTTCATTCTAGAAACAATGTTAAAGCAGATGAATTTACACCTAAAAATATGTCTCACTAAAAGCAGAAATAATGCAGTGACAATCTGTATTTGATAAATTTCAAACGCGATTCCTCAGAATGACAATTATAACTTGGTACCTACAAAAAGTAAAAATATACAGTAATCACACTATTTTATGGAAAAATATTTATTCATATGGAATAAAGAACCTCTAAATTTCGTTATTTGTAGCTGTCAAATGAGAAGTATTTTCTAATTACACCCATTTATAACATTCATTTTACACCTCAAAGAGCACCAGAGTATTTTTAAAACAAACTAAAACGTGAGAAGGTAGGGGCTTATTACACTCAAGGGTGCAATTATGATAAGGCACCACCTGGTATGTGAAAAAGCCAAACACAGTATTTCCAAAGCATGTATTGCTGTTACTCGTGTCTTAACCTTTAGATAGGATGGTTAAAAAAAAAAAGCTAATAACATTATTAGCTAACCACATCATACTCCTTTTCCATCATTCTTTGCTTTTAGTTTTTCCATATTGCAGAACATATAATAAACAACAGTATAGTACATGATATGTTAAACAAACATCTCTTCCCAAGCATTCAAGAAAATAGTGTAGAATTAAAACAAGAATAAGAAACCAAAAAATTTTCTGATATATTCGCCATAGTCTATCCCTGTAGAAGAATAGGGAGCTGGGGGAGGTGAGGAGAGAGTGACAGCAGCAGTTGGGGCTGGGGGGTGGTAACAGGACCTGTTTTCTATAGAATATATTGAGGCACATAGGTTAAAAGTTTCTCAGGCAAATTCATTGCTAGAGCAAAACGGACAGAAAGCTCAGGATTTTACATTCCCCCCAGAGCTGATTTCTCAGATAGTCACATCTGATTAAATATTTCAAAATGTTCCCTTAGTCACTGCTATCATCATCGTCATCATCAGATACATCATTTAAAGGAAACTTCAGTGACTGACTATAAGAGTCCGATCTAGTAGGCTGGCACCTGGCCATGTCCCCAGTAGAAAACGGGTCATAGCAGAAGTCACAAATCCTCACAGGCTTAGAGGACTGGCTGGGAAGAAATCTCTTTTCAGAGCAGGGCCCACAGACAACAAAACCACATTTGCGGCAGTGGTGACGACGATTAACAGGTGTGAATTTTGCTCTCTGACAACACATACATGCAGCTGCCTCAGAGTCAGGAACCCAGACAGCAGCATGTTCATGACTGGGTGTCTTCCCACTTTTGGAGAGCAAATCAGTAACACATTAATCTATGTGATTCATCCATTCTGATTTCTCAGTGGCAGTGGAAGAGTAAACTGCAAGTGATTTAGTTGGTGTCTTAATCAGCCATCCATTCCTCAAGTCTCCCTCATCTGTGAGAGCATCAATTGTGACAGTTTCCAGGGGAATAATATGTTATTTGTTATATTTTTTCTTCTGGATGGCAATATTGCCATATACAAGAATATCATTAAATAAGAAAAACTGCCTTGCTTTAGGCTTTTTTCTGCACAACTTAGTCAATACTCCTTCTCCAATAAGAACCCGTCCAGGTATAGTTAAGGGTTGGCCAGCTGCTCCAGAACAGTTTTCTACTATATTTTTACATCTAGTATTTGCTTCACTGTTTGCCAAGCGATCCACCATCTTTTGCTAATAGCCTCCAAACTCGGGAACTCCACACTCCAGAGGCCCTCCTTTCCACCTGCTGCCTCTCCCCTTCTTCCTGAAGAACTTCTTTTAACATTTCTTGCAAGGCAGGTCTATTGGCAACAAATTCCCTCAATTTTTATTTGTCTGAGAAAGTCTTTATATCTCCTTCACTTTTGAACGATAATTTCACAGGCTACAGAATTCTGCTTTTTTTTTTTCCCTCTCAGTACTTGAAATATTTCACTCTACTCTCTTCTTGCTTATGTGGTTTCTGAGAAGAAGTCAGATGTAATTCTTATCTTTGCTTCTCTGTAGATAAGGTGTTATTTCCTTCTGGTTTCTTTCAGGATTATTTTTCTTTATCTTTGATTTTATGCAGCTTGTATATGATATGCCTAGGTGTAGTTTGTTATTGGTTTTGATTTTTGTCATTTATCCTGCTTGGTGTTCTCTAAGCTTACTGGATCTGTGGTTTGGCGTCTGACTTTAATTTGAGGGCACTCTCAGTCATTTTTGCTTCAAATATTTCTTTTGTTCATTTCTCCCTTTTTTCTCCTTCTAATATTCCCATACACATATGTTACACCTTTTGTAATCATTCCACATTTATTACATATTCTGTTCCTATTTTTTTTTCAGTATGTTTCCCTTTCTTTTCTGTTTTGGAAGTTTCTATTGACATATCCTCAGGCTCAGAGATTCTTTTCTCAGTTATGTCCATTCTACTAATGGGCCCATCAGTGACCTTCTTCGATTCTGTTACAGTGTTTTTGAGTTCCAGCATTAACTTCTGAGTCTTTCTTAGAATTTCCATCTCTCTACTTGCCCATCTGTTCTTACATGCTGTCTACTTTATTGATTAGAGCCCATAACATATCAATCATAGTTGTTTTAAATTCCTGGTCTGGTTATTCTAACATCCCTGCCATGTCTCAGTCTGGTTCTGCTGCTTGCCCTGTCTCTTCAAACTGTTTTCTGCCTTTTAGTATGCCTTGTAATTTTTTTTTTTTTTTTTTGATAGTCAGACATGATGTGTTGGGTAACAGGAACTGTAATAAAAGGCCTTTAGTAACATGGTGCTAAGGTGTTGGGGGAGGGGAAGCATTCTGTAGTCCCATGATTAGATCCCAGTCTTTCTGTGAGCCTGTGCCTCTGAACTATGAGCCTTACACATGTTTCTCAGGGTCCCCCCCCCCCGCCCTCCACCTTATGTGGGACAGGATAGCTAGCATGGGCTGGAGTTGGGTATTTCCCTTCCCCCAGATTGCTTAGGATCTGATAAAACTACAATAGTTTAGTCTCTGGCAAAATAGCTTCTCCTGAGAGTAGGCCTTGTTAAGAACCGGGTGCTCTGGTATATTTCAAAATCCTTTCCCTCTCCCCCTGTCATAAGCAGGAGGGAATTTTTCTCCAGTATTCACAGTGAGAAACCTGGTCAGACAATTAGAGGTAAAGCTCCCAAAGTGCGGGGACCCCTATGCTGTGGTCAGCCTAGAGTCTTTGACTCTCAGACTTGTGCACTCTGGGACCCCAGCAGTTTGCCAATTTCAGTGCCAGCTTCCCTACCCTGCACTGGTTTCCGCAGGGTTGCTGCTTGGGAGTTTCTGCTCACTAAGTTGTGATTCATATAGTTAGTTACCTGTCTGTCTCTCCCTCAGGGCAGTGGTTTGCCCTGTGACCTTACTTCTCTGATAAATCTTAAGAAGAGTTGTTGATTTTCCAGTTTGTTCAGCTTTTTACTCATTAGGGCAGAGCAACAGCTTCCAAGCTCCTCATGTGCTGGACTGGAAACCCAAACAGTTTACATCTGCGCCTTTGATGTCCTACACCAAGGACAATGAAGTGATGTGGACAAAACAAAGACATTCAAGCATGGCCTTTGTTCCTTTGAACCCAGATTTTGGATTTGAAAGGGGCCTTGGAGGTCACCTCATTCAGTCTCCCTGTTTTCAGATGAGCATCTTGGTAGGCTGTACTGTGGGCATTCCTCTCTCGGGAATATTCCCACATTTCAGCAGAGTAAGAGAGTGAACTGTGTACACGGGACCCATTTGGGTTCAGCATCCAAATGAACTTTCTTCAGAGAAACCAATTAAGTTCTATGGTCAGCGTTCTGCGCCCTGAAAGGAAATTTCACTGTGTTTTTTATTTATCCATAAACTGGTTATCTCCGTATGGTGGTTTGATGGGTGATTTTAGTTCTGTGTGAGGGGATGATGGATGATCTTTCATTTTTCTTTTCTTGTCTTTCTCCATTTTCCAAATTCTAACAAATGAACATGTGTTCTTTTTACAACCAGCACAAAATAAGGTAATGTTTTAGGCTGTGACCATTTGGAAGCCTCTCCTCTGTGCTTCCTTACAGTCTGCAAGATGAACGTTCACCGGCGCTGCGAGACCAACGTGGCTCCCAACTGTGGCGTGGACGCCAGGGGCATTGCCAAAGTGCTGGCTGACCTGGGCGTCACTCCAGACAAAATCACCAACAGTGGCCAGAGGAGGAAAAAGGTAACTGGCTCTTTGGTGGTGTTTCTGGAGCTCTTTGTGAGCCAGCATCTCTGTGTTGGCTTCCCGAGAGTCACTTGGAGTAAAGTTCTGAGACTGCTGGGTTTGAGACACTGGACTTGAAGCAGCATGTGCTTCAAGAAAAAAGAAAAAAGAAAAGGTCAGGCAGGTACCATGAAAGTCTCCTTCGGTTCCAGAGGTGGGGAAGAGCTAAGCAAGTCTCAAGTGTGGTGTTTCTTAGGGGAACGTCAGCTTCAAGATGAGGACTCTGGAATTCCCTCCAGAAAAGACTCAACTCTAGACAGGGAAATAGACTTATCTGCCTCCAGGACTGGCATGAAAGCAATGTCAGTGCTCAGACTTTGCCTCTGGTATCACTTTAATGAGGATAAATGGATGGAGAGCTGGAACCACATTCTTTTCTAGGAAGCAGGCCAAGAAGATTTGTGACAGTGCTGGCACCCGGCTGCCCGAGGAATATTGTTATGTCCCGCGACATGAAACATCTGGGCCTGTCTTTGGAGACCAAAGCCCTGTCTCTATCCGGGTGACATTCTGAATGTCAGTAGGAAGAGATCCATTTGCTAAAATGTTATTTTGGTAAGTCAGGGCCCGCAGGTGTAAATAGAGCTAAAGGTATCCATAGCATTTTGTTTGAAGGCCCTTCTTAGCCTTGGCTCCTAGCCTAGAAAATGTAAGAATTCTCTGAAGGACTAAGTTATGATAAAATTGGAACCATGTTAACTGGGCAAGAAATCCCGGTGGAGGTGGGTGGCCCTTGTTGCCCAGTATCAGGCATATTTTTTTACTAGGAAACGAGCCTGACTCTGGGCGCCTCTATGACTTAACTCCTAACGTTGTCCCTGAATTTTCGCTTGAAATACCTTCTGAAGGGCATTTTAGAAGCTGCCCATGCCTTTTCCCTGCTGCCTCTCAGAGGAGGAGGCTTTTCCCTTGAATGGGAAGTTTTGGGTTGTTTCCATCTTCTTAAACTTCTTCTTCCTTACCTTTCCAATAAACAAAGCAGTTTTTTAAGGATTGGAGAAAAAAACCATTCTCTTCTCTGGTTAACTGTGAGATTTTGTGCTTCTGGTGGCTCTTCTCAGCTCTGTCAGTTCCACTGGTGGAAACAGGACTTCAGTTATTGACCCAAGTCATTGGAGTTGCAAGCAGGATGTCAGCACCCAGAAAGCTGGGGCCCCACCGAGGAGGCAGGTTAGACAAACACCCTGTGACGGCAGTGTTGAACACACACATTTATGAGCTCTACAGAGAGCCCCGTTCAGGAGACGTGATTTCGTTTCTTGCTAGAAGTAAACTGAGACAGACTCCTTATGGTCATGAAACACTTCAGAGGAAACTCAGTACCTGCCCCCTCCCCTGTATTTACATGGGCCATAATGGCAGTAGCCAGGCATTGTCTATCTGTCCTGGATTTGGGGGATCCTGGAGGTAAGAAGCCAGCATGGAGAAATTTAGGAAGGAACAAAGTCAAAAACTAAAGGATTCAGTCCTGATGTTTCTATTGCTTTGATGCTTCTAATGCAAAAGCTGGAAAAAGTCACGTGAACCAAATAGTAGCTCAAGTTAGTACAAGAGGATGGGAGACAAGTGCCCTTGGCCAGAAGCTTAAAGGGCTGCTTTGCAGGAGCATCAGTCTCGCTAGAGCTTTGGTTCCCTTAACATTGCCCCTTGCAAGTAGTCCATCATCCAGAAAGAACGTGTGTGCACAGCAGGTAGATCAAGAGTAAAAGGGAGCAGAAGGGCTTGCAATCTTTGAGTCTAAACCTCTGACTTAAATGGGAATTTAAAATGGATATGCCAGCATCTATGCCAGGAAGTAGACTTCACTGGGGGTGTCCTGCTGAAATTTGCCAATTGCCGACAAATACCAATATGCCTGAAGATGTTTACTGAGCTTCTGTTATGTGTATCACTCTCTGCAATCACCAGGGGCAATACAAATACTAGATAGGGTCTTACTTTCAAAGAACCTACAGTCAACCTGAGTAGAGAGCCCCAAACTAAATAAAGCTGAACAAGGTAATGAATAAAAGGCAAGCAGCTGTTAGAGACAAGTGTCAAGTTGCTCTGGATGAGGTAACTTGCGTTTCTTGGGTAGGCAAAGGAGGTTTCATGGAAGGGGTAAGGTTGGGCTTTGCTTGGAAAGGTCAGCTGTATTTGGATAGAATAAAAATCAAGCAAACTGACATCTCTTGTTTTCTTCCCTTTAATTGGCAAATGAAACCTTGAGTCTCTGCCTTCAAATTGTCAATTCAGCAACTGCTACTGTGCTCCAGGGGCTCCTAGGGCCCCTGGCATCGTTTCTTGATGCTTTTGACTCGGGGAAACTCCCCACGCTCCCTTCTGATCCCTCTCTCCCCTCGTTCTCTCCCTCTCTCTAGCTCATTGCTGGTGCTGAGTCCCCACAGCCTGCTTCTGGAAGCTCACCATCTGAGGAAGATCGATCCAAGTCGGCCCCCACCTCCCCTTGTGACCAAGGTGAGACTCTCAGATTTGCATCTTTATCTCTAAGCTCTGTCCTTGGAAGGACGAGGGAGCCTGAGGCCTCTTCATCCACGAATGGCCTTGTGAGCAGAAACAGCCAGCAGCCCCGGAGGGTCTCCAGATGACCTTTCCCAGCTGACTCCTTAGCTGTGTTTTCCCTCTACAAGGCTTTCTTGAGGATGAGGCACTAAATGGCTGTGCCAGCCTGAAATCCCCCGCAGGCAGGGTGAGAGCGAGCGAGCGAGCTGAGGTGCTGCGGTTCTTTCTTTGCTTTTGCCTCTCCCTGGTTCCACATTCAGGAGAGGGAGAAGCCCTTCTCTTACCCTGCTGCCCAGCGTCTGCTCCCAGGCCCGTCAGCATGCTCAGTTGAGTCTGACTTCCTTCCTCCCTGACTCTCATCATGGTACCCGAAACCTGAGAACAGGGCAGGAGTCGGGGGTGGGGGGGTGGGGGGGGAATGGGTGGGGGAGGGCATCTACCACGTGGGTGGGTGGGGATAGGAAGGTGAAGCTGGCGAAGAGCCTTCGAGAAGCAGCGGGGAGGAAGCCAGCTCTAGGACTGACTCCCCTCTAGAGCTCAGCTCAGGACGTTTCCTTCCCTGTCAGAATGTGCTGAAAGTCATCAAAGGTTTCTGAATTCTACAGGCATCCAAGGATGCTGAGGCTGAGGAGGGACTTACACGTTTAAGACCTTCCCCTCTGGTGACCAGAACCAGATCTCACTGGGAAGGGATTTTTGCATCGGCAGAACATTCACAATCATTAATGAATCATAACAGTAGTACCTTGATGTTCGGTAGTCCCTTTTCTTTCATCTTCCTTATTCTAATTTTATGCTCACGCCAACGCTCTTGTCCATGCTCCCTTACTGTCCCCAGGTTGCAGGGTGGGAAGTGGAAGGCAGAGAATTGAAAAGGTTTGTCCAAAGGTCAGGAACTAAGTCAGTGGTAAGGGTGAGACTGCGCCCCTCCTGGCATAGGGACGCCATTCTCAGAATCCATGCCATCGAACCTTCCCTGGGGGTCATCACTGTGACCCAGCCCTTCTTACCTAGGAGTAAATAAAATAGCTGCAAGGGGGTGTGCCAGTCCTGAGGCCACAAAATAATTGGTCTGAGTCCCTCTTCATGCTGCTCTGGTTTACTTCCTGCATCTTTATACTCTGCTTCATTTCAAAAGAGGTTTGACCTGTCTGTTAGTAAGCTGACGGTACTCTGGGGCCTCCAAGCAAGCAGGTACTATCCCGGCCCAGTGTGGGTATTTTCATGTTTCCCTTTTTTAATGCTGAGAGCTCCTTTGAGAGCTTCAAGGAGACAGGGTTATATGGTAAAGAGACCCCAGGTAAGGGATGAGGTGCCCGGGTTTCTAGGCCTGGTCCCTGCCCAGAGTGCTGTCCAGCCTTGGCAGGACACAGTGCCCCTCAGGACCTCTCTTCGGCCCCAGTCAGTGCAAGTACGGCATTCCCCAGCGGTGTTGTGGGCACAAAGGGACGTGAAAACCCTCCTAGCAATTGCAGGGCAGAAATAAGGCACTATTCCTCTTCCCTCTGTTGTAAGAGCACATAGAAAGACATTTTCTTCAAGTTTCGATATCCCCAAGCATCCAAGTTCTGTCTTCCAAAATCCATTTATTAACTTGCCTTGGAAGTTATGCTGAGAAGCTCTGTGCTGAGACCAAAAGTTATACTTAGTTAAGAGTAAGAGATAGAAAACTGCAGAATTGGCGTGGACATGTCTGTAGACCCGGGAGCTGTCTTCACCCCTCCCCTCTACCCTGACCCGACACATCTCAGAGGAGTCAAACTCCAGATCTAAGGAAGATCTCCAAGTTCCTGGAGTGAGCTCTCATGGGCCTCAGTCCTTCTGAAAAGGAGCCCAAGTTGTCTTTATGTCAAGCAGCATGTGGTCACTAATGCACGATTCTGATTCCCAAGGGTCAGTAGTTTGTGTTCCCTTCCTGTGATCCCAGTTATTCACGAGCATCTTTTAAAAATGGGTTATGCCTAAGATGCCCACTTCTACACAGAGGAGTGTACGTCTTGGTGAATATATAGCTAACAATAAAGCTTCCTCCAATAGAAAAGGTCAAAGGATCATCCAGCCTTATCATCCCCAGGTAATTCAGGTCACATACTCTGGAGGGGCACAAGGCTGTGTCATAGTTGTGAAATTGTACTGAGGAATTCCTGTCCCGTCCAAGATAAATTTGCAGCATGTCACTCTTGGGAAGCAATTCTTTTGGTAATGATAAGCCCATTGCTCATTTTGTTAAATAACCTTGTGTAAGATGGGTATTTAGAGTAAACCCAGCAACAAGGCCAAATAAAGTCCCTTAGAAGGTAAAGGCTTCTTAGTCCCAGCTATTGAAATAATTACCTCACCGATAATTACTGTAACAATGGTTCTCCATTAGTCATTGTTCTAATTTTCAAAGGAAACTTGAAGGGTACCTGTTGCCTTTGGGACTCTGTGGGGTTCCAGAGAAGGCCAGGATTCCTGCATTACACCTAGAATAATGGAATAAATAGGCATCTGGCTGAAGGGGGCTTTCGGAGAGGTGGCCTGGTCCCAGAGAAAAAGGAAGATCTGAAGGAATTGGTTGGCGGGGACGGCCTCCTCTTTGCATGCCTAGGCCTTGCTGTATGTTAGGTGCCAAGGAAAGTGTGCAGAGCCAATGAAGGCACGTAAAGGGATGCCCCACTGGGTCTGCTGCTATGAAGAACTAGAAAGAGGGTTGAGAGCTCATGGGGGTACATTCTGAGTATTAAATCCTAATGGGAAGGGCTCGTGAGGTGTGCGCTAATGCAATATCTTGTCACCGTTGGCCCTAGAAATTAAAGAACTTGAAAACAACATCCGGAAGGCTTTGTCATTTGACAACCGAGGGGAGGAGCACAGGGCAGCATCATCCACCGACGGCCAGCTGGCGAGCCCGGGCGAGAATGGTGAAGTCCGGCAAGGCCAGGCCAAGCGCTTGGGCCTGGATGAGTTCAACTTCATCAAGGTGTTGGGCAAAGGCAGCTTCGGCAAGGTCTGTGACACGCAGGGGCAGGGCTGCTGGTTTGATCCAAGATTAAGTGATGAACATTTCAGCCTCGCCTGACTATGTTTTCCTTCCTTGTTGAGTGCAGATGGCCTGAGGCCAAGCAGACAGGAGCCAGGGTTCTGCTGCTCACTCGCTGTGGGACTTGAGTGTAGTCATTCCACCTCTCTGGGATTTAGTTTTTCTCGTTTGTCAAATGGGAACAGGAATCAAGTGAGAGAGTGGGGGAGAAAGCACTTGGAACGGTTTAAATTGCATTACATGTGCTTGGCATCCCATTATCGATAATAGTAATGATAGCTTTCTTCCTTTCCTGTCTGAAATTCTGGTTTTAATTCATCATGAAGACTTTGGAAATGAACTTTAGAATCTCTGCCCTCAGTGAACTTGGGGCTCAAAGGAAATCTTAGCATGTATTACTCTGGAAATATAATGTTATTCCCATGACTTTTCTGCCACTGACTGAAAGTCTTGTCTGTCCTCTGCACCTGGCAAGAGATTGAGCACAACTGCCTCGTGTCTTGGATGAAGGGCCACTGCCCTCGGTTCCAGTCTCCCTCTTCTGCTCACCCCGAGCCCGACACAGCGATGTGGGGCGTGGGTGCAGAGTGTGTGCCCGCTAAAGTATTTGCAGTGATCAGCCAGCATTCTGAAGGTGGGGTGAGATGGAAAAATAATCCCTGTTTATTTTAGAAAGAACATGGAAGGGCAGAGAGCCTAGGAAGCTGGTTAACACTTCAGTTCAGGCCCCTGATTATTCCTGCTCTTCCCAAAGCCATGCCTGGGGGTCGATGGGAGTCATCTTTCTAGGACTTCCCAGAGCAGAGCGCCGGTGCTCTGGGGCCCAGGTGCCTGGCTCTGGGAGCTCCCAGGGGTCCCATGCCCTCACGGGTCCTGGACTTTTGCAGGCTGAGCTGCAGACCTGCTCCAATTCTCTCCAAAGGGAGTGGCTCTCTGGAACCCCCAGGCTATGAGACCTGGTTCTTAACCCATCTCACCTGCCCCATCTCATCCTGAGGTCGCAGTGGCAGGAAAGGAACTGGCATTGGCTTAAATGGCAAAAGCTGAAGCAGTCACGTTCTTTGGAGACTGGTTAAATAAGAAACAGACTCCAGTCCTCTGAGGAGGCATAACTCTGGGATGTGAGCAGGACCTGGTTTAATTTTGAGCAAGAGTCAAGGGGAAAGAAGCGGGCTCAGAGTTTCCAGGTTTCCATAGGGTATAAGCAGGATGGGAACTTTGATGACTCCGGAGCATTTAGGTTGCTTCTTCAGAGAAATTGCAGCCAAAGTTTGAGCCAGTTTTAAAGAGTTTGTATTATATGTGGGCGACAAAGGTCTTCGGGGTAACATCCTGAACACCCTCGTGAAGTCTCTGAGTTACTGTTCTTTAGCTCTACTAGAATACTGTACTTAGGAGTTATTTAATGGGAGAAAGTCTTGTCATATTTATAGGGAAATGAGTGCAAAAATATCAAATGATAGGAAAACTTTAAGAAAATAGAATTGTTAATTTGCTCTCTAGAGAAGGAATCGCATTCCCAGCTTTAAAGCTATAGAGGAAACCATAAAGGTAAACAAGGACAGATTCGACTACATAAGATAGGGGACCCTGTTCAATAGAAAAAGGTGACAGAAAATCATAAAACAGTCTTAGAAAAACATTTGCAAAATGTAAAGTGGTAGTAACTTTATATACCAAGCTCATACAGATGTGCAAGAAAATAGATAACTAGATGGAGGAAATTGACAAATAATTTGCACAAAAAATAAATATAATTAGAAAACAAATATTTTTAGTTTCATTACAAGTTAAAACAACATTGAGGTAACATTTCACACCCATGACATGAGCAAAAATGTTTTTTAAGTGAAAGCACCCACTGTTGGTAAATTTGCGTGAAACTAAAGTACTTCTACATTGCTAGTGGCAGATTATATTGTACATCCTCTTTGAAAGTCAGTTAGGAAATGTGCAAAATATTTAACTCCATAATCCACTTCGAAGGCTTTCCATCTTAAAACTGTGATATAAAAGAAAGAAAAAATTATATGTATAAAAACACTTGATGCAGTTTATTTATATAATACTTACTAATTAGGTGTAGCTCAAGTGTCTAATATGAGGTAAATGGTTAAAATGTTACTGATATACTTGAATTGAGTATCAGCAACCATGATATGGTGGAGACCATGTAGAGAAATGCTTATGAAATAATGTTCAGTTAAAAAAAATCTATTTGCTGTACTCTAACTGCAAGTATGACAAATTATATGAACATACGAGTAATTATTTAATAGATGTGCATTGAACTTTTCTTTGCCTGGACACTGTTAGAGATTAAAAATAAATAAATTGTAGCTGTATTAGGATAGGTAGTCTTTACATTTTAAATACTACTATGCTATTTAGAATTAAAGGAAGAAAAGGAGTTAGTTTTTAAAGCATTTGATGTTGACTTGGGTTTCTTTTGATTCCCTACAAGTGTAGACTTACGGGGTGGTTTTGGTTGATTACAGGTCATGTTGGCGGAGCTCAAAGGCAAAGACGAAGTATATGCTGTGAAGGTCCTGAAGAAGGATGTCATCCTTCAGGATGATGATGTAGACTGCACAATGACAGAGAAGAGGATTTTGGCTCTGGCGCGGAAACACCCGTACCTAACCCAACTCTATTGCTGCTTCCAGACCAAGGTATGTTTTAGAAGAAGCTGGTGGACCTCCATCTTGGGGTTGTGCTGTAGGACACTATGGTATCTTGCCTGTCAGATAAAAAAAGCAATCATAGATCCTCTACATTCTTTTCTCAAAGACCTTGTAAAGTGGAATGGATTTTACCCTTGAAAAGATCAAGGTATATTTGAACAGTATTCTCTTCTTTAAGGGCAAGGGATTTTCCATTCAAGGTTGTGCTTGTGAAGGGATGAGAGGGCGATAGAAGTCTTTGCAAATGTAGCTGGACAAAGCCAAATGACTAACCCCGGTGTTTGCTCCTTGGAGAAAACAACAGGCATGGTTAGTCCTTTCTCAGCTCCTAACTTTCTGTCACTAGGCAAATCCCTTAAGTTCTTTATGGCCTTCGGATCAAATGAAAAAAAAGAGTAAAGGCCACCTGAACCACATCTAACTTGTGTAATGTCATATGAGGTAAAGGATGTGAACAAGTGCTTAAAATGCCATCGTGGGGAATTCCCTGGCGGTCCAGTGGTTAGGATTCGACGCTTTCACTGCCGGCCCAGGTTCAATCTCTGGTCTGGGAACTAAGATCCCGCAAGCGATGTGGCACGCCAAAAAAACCCAAAAAAGGATGCCATCGTGAACCACAAATAAATAAGGTAGCATTTTAAAACTACCAAGTAGGTGCCTGGGGACCAGAAGGTGGCAGTAAAGAAATGAAAATAATCTGTAAGTACATTATGGAGTCTGACCGATGAGTATCCTTAACTCATTTGTTACTTATTCTTAGTAAAGAAGAGAAATGCCAACATTCTTCATGAAGCTCTTTTATTACCCCATTTTGGGGAATAAAATGAGTGAAAGTCTTTCAGGATGCCTTAAGGATTTGTAGCCCTTGGCTCCTTGAGGAGGCACAGGCAGCCTCACCTGAAACGCTTACCCGTATCCATCTGGAGCCCAGACAGTGATGGGTGCCACCTTGGACAGATGATTCCTTGCTGCTTGGCATACTCTCACCACTGTGTCATTGCGAATGCCTGTCTTTCCACTTGGAATTCAACAGTTACTCATTTGGCCAATTTTTATTTTATTATATTTTGTTGAATCCTTTCCATGTACCCTGTGTCGTGCCAGGTGCTGGAGAGGTAGTGGTGAGCAAGGCCCAGTCCCCAACCTCAGGGAATTTACAATCCCTTTGGTACACTATTTCCCAAAGGGTATTCCTCCGAACCTTCCTCACTTGAGAAACTTTTCAGAATAAAAGGGACGAAGTGAGAGAGTGGCATGGACATATATACACTACCAAATGTAAAATCGATAGCTAGTGGGAAGCAGCCACACAGCACAGGGAGATCAGCTCTGTGCTTTGTGTCCACCTAGAGGGGTGGGATAGGGAGGGTGGTAAGGGGAGACGCAAGAGGGAGGGGATATGGGGATATATGTGTACGTATAGCTGATTCACTTTGTTATACAGCAGAAACTAACACAACACTGTAAAGCAATTATACTCCAATAAAGATGTGGAAAAAAAAAAAAAAGAATGAAAGACTCTGTGGCCCATAGTTTGGGACACTGCAGTCTTGACCTCTCTTAGAGTGTCTCAGCATACATTTGCTTGTCAAAGTTGCTGAGGAGACCTGCATTGGAAAAATATATATATTACCTTTACTTCATCTGCTGTTTCCCAGTGATGTGATCCCAAGCTTTACCTCACTGTCACTACCCATTCCAAACACTGATCAAATGAAATTTTTCCTAACCCTCTGAAATTTCTCAGGAGAAAATGAAATATCTCCTGAAAATCTGGAAATCCCTTTTCTGAACACGTATAGGGCTTAACACGCATCCAAAACAAGGATAGCTAGTATGTATTGCCTGATATTTGTGGGTCTGTGCACGTGTGTGTATGTGTACACGCGCAGAATCCAGTGTGATAATAGAGGGTCAGTCACGAGGTCAACTTTCCTCTTTTCTCCACATGAGCATGATCCTGGATTAATGAGAAATGTATCCTGTATCTCTTTATCTTCCATGGTACCTGTCAGAGGGCCTTACAAGCGGTAGGTTGTCACTCTCAGAATTGGAGGGTTGGAAGATTTTTTTTAAATTCTCTCTTCTAGTCTTCTTTTTGCACCAGTGAGAAAATCAGATTTCAGAGAAGTAAGTCTTTTGCCCACAGATACTTGGTATTGGCCAAGTCGAACTTGCCGTCTCATCTCTGCGACTCCCAGTCCAGTGGGAAATTGCTCTGACATCACATTGTATCCCCTCTGTGGGGAGACCCCCCCTCTTCCCCTGCGTCTAGCAGCTGTGCCATCTCTTTCACCCTCTGAGCTGGTTTCCTAGGCAGCGATCCACAGGAGCTTGCTTTCTTTGGGCATGTTGCCAAGAGGTCTGACATCCCAGGAGGGGTCCAGTCCAGTTGTAGGAACCCTGTGAACCCCCTGTATGTGGTGGACCTGGAGAGCCAGAGCGGAGGCTCTGCTTCCCTGCCCTCTTGGTGAATGAGTGAGGGAGCAGGAACAATGTCTTCAGTGTCAGCGGTGTTCTCTTCTGTGCGGTTAGCATAGGCTGAGGGTCCTCATTGTGTGGCTGCTGTTGGAGCACAAGATGGCATCCTACAATACCATGAGTTTCCTTTATGGCAGAACAGTGACCAAACTGACATGGAGATCGGTGTCTGGGTGGTAGAGGGTGAGGTTGGGGAGAGAAGGGACTCTCCTCTGAAGTTGAGAGATTTGCTGACTCTTTTCTAAGGCCAGTGTCAGGTAGCGACAGTTTACAGGAGCAAGTCCCAGGCCACCGTTGCTCAGTAGAACATGGCACATCTCACTTTACATGACAGATGTATGCTCATCTAATTTTTCTAAAGCAAATCATATTTAAACCTCGCCGAAGGACCTCTGCTTACTAGAAAGGAATCTTATGAGGAGTCATGTTATAACCCCCCAGCTTAACCGTCAGAAAATGTGGCTTTTCCTATGGCAACCAGTCATCATGTTTTTAAAAAGGAGCTGTTTAAAAAAAAAGATGTTTAAAAAAAAAGAAACTACTAGTTGAATTTTGATGTAAAATAAATAAATAAGGGATGGGGGTGGGGAGTTATACTAACTTCCATAGCAAACAGCTTTGAGACGGTACATTCTAGGTGGAGGAGTTCGAGCTGGGAGGACTCAGGAAGGGGGTGTGCTTTAGAGTCTGGAGGTGGGGAAAGAGCTCAATCTAGGCTCTGCAGAGTGGGGAGGACTGGGACAGGACTTGGGTGGGAATGTGAGCCGAGTTCAGTGGCCGTCGTTCAGGCCAGCTTTAGTTTCACTTTTCCTGAAAAGAAAGGACAGTGTTTCTGAGCCACCGTAAGCCTGGTTTTGACTAAGACTCTAATACATGATTAAGGAACACAAGACCTGCTTGCAATCCTATTAAGATTTCTTTCATTCTTGTTTGATTATGACACAGAGAGCAGCAATAATGTTAAGTCGGGTTTGATTATTTTTAGATGGGCCTTTATTGTTTGGTATGTAGAAGAAACAGCCCCTAGGGAAGCATTCCTTTGAGAAGTTCCTGAGGGACTGCACATGGCTTCAGGGCACACGCTACGCAGATTGCCTGACAGGACTTGGAAGCGTGTGAGGTCCCATGTCTGGTATGGTGACCAATGACAGTGATTGTGTAAGCCTACTGGCGCCAATCGTGACGTCAGGTCATGAGTTAGGTCTGGTCACCACAGCCCACTGAATGACCAAGTTACAGTTAAAGAAGGATGTGACCTTTTCTGTGCCAAGCCCACCTGCCCTTGGCTTCTGCACTCTGATCATTCTCCATGGGATCTAGAAGGAAAAAGCAAATGAAATGGCTCCGATGCTTGTGAGAAAAGGCAGAAAGCCCTCCAGATTAAGCCAGTAACTTCAGTTTCAATCAAATTCACACCAGTATGTTTGACTTGAGTTCCCACTATGCTGTGTGCTCTTTGGAATGCTTGAATCACCTGTAACTACTAGAGAAATCTACAAAACTATATTTGACTAAATAGCAAACATATGGTATGAAAAGGGGGGCGAAGGGACTTCCCACTCCATCAGAGACGGAGTAGTCTCATTTCTCTCAGGCCCTCCCTTTATACAACAAAAAAAACCCTGGGCATAATTCTTATTTTATAAAGGCATTATGCTCATCAAGACTGACATAGCCATAAAGAATTGTAGACATTGTACTATCTGTTGATATGGATGAGAAACTAAAATTTTCATATTTTAAACTGATTTTTAATGGATAATGTTAACAGCACATTTAATATTTTCATACACAAAATAGTTTTTTCTTGGTTAAAAAAAAGTTTGTCCTGTAATTAATTCAATGAATATACAAGTATTTATTGGGCATCTGTTATATGCTAGACCCTGCTAGGTTCTGGGGCTACAAAGCTCAAAACATACCAGTTCTGAACGCATGGAGATTGCTGTTTAGTGGGGAGATAGACATGCAATGAGTGATAGTCTACAGCGTTGTAACTCTTCTAGTGGAGCCCTGTAGGTGATTCATTTGAAGCTCTGCAGAAGGCAGTTGGGAAGGCTTCCTGGAAGAGGTGGCACCTAACTTGGACCTTGAAGCACGGGCAGCATTTGGAAAAGGGTAGAGGCAAAGAGATGCTGATGAAGCCTAGAACTTATCTCCAACTCTCATTTTCACTGTTATTTTTCCAACACTAGAACTCCCACCTCAGTCTGTGTCCTGCTTCTTCCAAGGAAATGTCAAAGGCTAAACAACCACAGGGAAGGAGAAGAAGAAAGGGAGGGTATTTGGAAAATAAAGAGGGAGCTTCCTGCGTCTGCAAGATCAGATGTTGAGTGGTAGAGAGGGGAGATAATACTGGGAGCCTGCTTCTTTGGGCTCTAAAGGTTATGGGCTGCTCAACGTCAGGGCTTAGGGGGAGGTGTGATTTCAGGAATTGCCTCTTCTGGCTTCCCACTCATCCACGGAAGGCTGGGGATGGGAGAGCCACTGAGTGGTAGGTTTGTTTTTGCTTTTGTTCTTCTAGTTATAAGAAATAAAATTCTCAGGCATGTAGAGCTGCTGCATGTGATCCCCATTGTGAAATCATCCCTTCCAACTAAACCTGACTTCAGTAAATTCATCCATGATTTTTCCTCTTTAAAACTATGAGTCTCTACCTAATTGTCCTCATCCCCCACTCTTTGGCATTTCCTGCCAGGCCTGGGAAGACAACTCCTGGAGGGCTTGGTCAGTGTGAGTCGCTAAGAAGGAAACAGAGGGTGAACTAGAGAATCTCCCTTGGCCAACCTCCCTCGCTGCCCTGGGGGAAATGCAGGATGGAAAAATCCTTAAAAAGCAACCGGAGACATTTTTCAAATGAGTTTTAACAAGCTGTGTGAGCAGGGAGTGAAAACTGCTGGGAAAGGAGTGTTGACTATGCAGGGGGAAAACTGGTTTCAAGGAACTTGGACATTCTTGTGACTGTCAGTTCTGAAGAGCAGCAAACACGAAAGCAGAAAACAGTAAAACTGAGGGCACTGGTAGTTGTTTTTTTTTTTTTTTTTTAAAGAGGTGACTGTGTCAGATTAAATCTAAAAAAGCTGAGAATTAAATATGGGTCTCTCTTGTACTAGAGCACACCATCTGAGGCAGCATGGCGTCTGAGGGGTTGGAGGGGCTTTGATTGGATTTCACGAGTGCCTCACGAGTGTAGACTGAGACGTTCAACACCGTGAGATGGTATGTGGGTCAGGCAGCCACCTGGGAATCGATATGCTTTCTAGTAAAGGAGATAGCCTCCGTAGTTTCTGACAGATTTCAGTGAAATGAGATCTATGGTAGAGGGCACAGGCTTACCGTTGGCAGAAGCCATTGTCAAAGTGATGAGACTCCAGCAGACTCCATCTCCTTACTTCCGAAGACCATCCTTCCCTAGAGCAAACTGGTCAACAGAGCCACTGCTTTTAATCAGCCAAGAAGACATCTTCAGCAAGGGCCTGCGGCGTGCAAATCCCCGCGAGGCTTTACAAGACTTTTGGGATAGGACCTCTGTCAAAGTAGTGGTTATAATCACTGTTCACTTGAGGAGGATGGGCTGAGGCCTGTGGAGGGCTGGTGGGGATTGGGGGTGGGGTACGGGTGGTAGAGAGAGAGAGAAAAAGTGCGAGTATGTGAATGAGTGTGTATGTGGTGGGGAGGGGCGTGTCTGTGTGCAGACCTACCAGGGGTGCCCAACCCAGTTGGAGAGAGGAGATCACGGTTTTCATAAGCAAGCAAGGCTTCACGGAAGTGGAGGGCCAGGTCTAGAAGCATAACAGGATGCATTCTGCATGACGAAAGGAAAAGTTATGGAGTTAATTACTGCTCACATGCCCCCTGGGGCAGAGAGGTGTGTGTGTGTGGTGTGTGTGTGGTGTGTGTGTGTGTGTGTGTGTGTGTGTGTGTGTGTGTGTGTGTGTGTGTTTGTTGGCTCTTAATCTAAGGTACTGCTGCCCCAGGCAACTTCTTTGCCTCCAAGGAAACCTTGCATTTGAATAGAACAGTTACTTTTACAAATGCCTTTGTTTCATTTAGATCAGCCTTCCCACAGGTTCCTAAAGATGTCTCTGTGAGACAAGTAAGGTCTCTCCCTTCTATGGATGAGAAAACTGAGGCCAAGAGATGATTAACAGCTTGTCTGTAGTGGAACCCAGGTTGGAAGCAAAGTGTGCTGAAGTCCTTTGTTGTTCACAGGATATGCTATTCTGTGTCCAACACCTCCCTCTTGCCCAAGTTCTCTACTTCACATATTCTTACCCCCAGCCCCCATCTCCCCAGTCCCCATTTGCTGTCACACACATGAGAACGGTTCTGAGTGACAGCTCTGTTTTACCTGGATTCAGTGAGATTGGAATTTTTAAAAAATTAATGCCCCTTAAGCTGGTGAGAGTAGCAAGATCTTTCACCCTGTTTCTCGAAGCTTTTCTGTTTTCTGAAAGTGCAAGAGACGAGAGAGGAGAAAGGGGGCATGGGCATAGGGATTATATCCAAAATGGGCTGGAGCAGGACGAGGCCCTCACACCTGTCCATTCAGCCGCTGTTTATTGACCATCTACTATGTCCCCAGTGTACCGTGCCATGGGCATCATGGGACACCATGCTACCTGACAGCAATTTAATGGTGAACTCATTGCTTTGTTCTCCTTCAGAAACTGTTGGCCTTGGCCTTTAAAAAATAATATTTTTTTAATCACAAAGAATATTTGTTAATTGTAGAAAATTTGGAAAATTCAGAAAAGGACGAAAAGAATTATTCTAATGACTACTACTAACATTTTGATGTGTATATTTCCAGTTTAAAAATATGTATCTGTTTATACATATATATTTTAAAAATTGATATCATACTTTCAACTGTTTCACCAAAGATATATTGTAGCTATTTCTGTTGTCACTAAGTATTCTTTAACCAAGTGATTTCTAAGGTTCACAGTATCCGAGGGCCTCCTGTAGAGAAATCCTGAGTTTGGGGGTTGCGGGTCTCCAATAAATGCTTGGCTTCCCATGGAGCTGATGTTAGCAGTAAGTGAACCAGAAAGCACTGCCCAGTGTTGTGCAGAGATACCATTTGACTCCGTGCAGCAGAATGGCCTCTTTTTGGTTTTGTTTCTCTCTTTCTGTAACATAAACTTGAGTACAGCTTGTAAATACTCTGACTTTGGCATCTCGTAGAACAAGATTTAATTTCCTTTGACATCATATATGTGTATATATGTTTGTTTAGTAGATGTTTCTTCAGCAGTGTGGAGTATATTTACCTGTCCTCCTAAACGATTTGCTTATTCTGGTAAGCTGTAGTTTCTGAATTAGGTTTTGTGGAGGTGCCTCAGGAATTGCGCACATCTGGACAAACAGACCCTGTGTGAAGAGAGGACTTCCACACTCCTCTTTCTATCCACCCAGAGCAGTCCCACCTTCAGCTGCTTCTCGTGTTAGTATTCCAAGTAAGATATCATTTGAAGAAAGGATTTTACTTTGGGGAAAAAAAGTTTAAAGCCACCGCAACTTCCGCTGACAGTTTGAAGTCTTGATGGTTTTAACCTACCTATGGATAATCGGATATATATACGCGGATGTCATTTCTTGAAGGTTTCCATTATAAATGTCCTTCTGTTATTAAAATGGGTACATTCCTGAGGCTTAGGTAGAGATAGAATTTTGGAAGCAGGTTCAAAACTTAACGTTTCTCCTGTTCTCTGTGAGTGCTGTCTCTAGTTCGGTTGGCTCATTACTAGAAACCACTTTGGCTTGCTGAGAAAGGTTTTCCACTGTAGAGAGAGTAAAGTAGAGAGAATATAGCTGGGTTATAACATTACTCTGATGACAAGCAAGTTGATCATGAGAATCTGCTCTGTACCAGAACCTTATTAGGTGCCACTGGGAGATAGAACTGGGACTCTTATGTGCAAGAACAGATGATATAGCATAGATAAAACAGTAACTTAGAATCAAGGTGGCATGTGATAAAGAGGAAGGAAAGACTTATTTGAGCACCTGTTACGTGGCAAGCCTGTGCAAGGACCAATTTCTTTAATCTTACCCAAATCCCATGGTGTATAGGTATTGTCCTTTCTCTGGGCAGAGGAAGAAGCTGAGACTAGGGGAGGGTTTACAACTTGGCCAGGGTCACACAGATAGTTTAGTGGTGGGATTCAGATCAACCATCCCCACCCTCGCCTCCTGTGGGAGAGAAGGACCACTGTGAATGAGGAATGTGTGCTGGGTGGGGGAGTTTGGGGGGGGGTGATGTCACTGGAGGAGAGGGGGAGGAGCAGGGCACAGCAAGTCTGAGGGAGGGAGGAGTTTGACTCGCAAATTTAGGGGGAGTGATGACATGTTGTACCAGAAAAGCAGGCTTACATGGGGAAGGCATGAGAAAGACCACTTTGTAAGGAGAGTCTGGCTAAGCCGTGGAGTTCTTAAAATTTCAGACGAGGAGTTTGGACTTATCCTGGAGGTAACAGATTCCTTGAAGGTGTTACAGGAAGTGATGACTCAGGAAGCATAGCGCGGCAGCTCTGTGTGGTTTGGATTAAAGGGGAAAATAAAAAGCCGAGCTATCTGTGTGGAGGGTATTTCAATGACCCGCAAGTCTGGAGGTGGTGGGGAAGAACTTCTGAAGGAAGAATTGCCGTAGACCATTCTGTTTCCCCTTGTACATCTGGGAAGGCGGGCCTGCCCGAGAAGGAAGCGGAGCACTGCATTTAATACTCTGGAAAATATCAATCGTACAGCCCCCAACTGATTAGAAACAAGAACTTAGGCTGCGGCCAGTTGGGTTAAGTGACCTGCACACTTCTACGGTGTCATTTGCCCACAGTCAATGGGTACATAATGATCGAATTTAAATTAAAAGTTTCAGCTTGAAATCTAAAACCAGAGGTCCAAGTTATCTAGCCTGTTCACGGAACAAAGCCAGTTTCCTCATTGGTTAACATCAGACCTCGCGTCTCCCCCCAGTGCCATCTATTCGATTTCAGGATTTACCTTGTTTTTTATTGTGTCTATTTTTAGCTCCTAGTTGAATTTGATAGTGGACTGGTGTTGTTTTCTGTGTGGGGCATTTTGTAGAAAAGCTTCTACCCAGCCTATTGGGATTATTCAGCTTAAGCAATGGGCTTACCTCATATAACCTGAACTTTTTCTTCCAATGGTCTCAGATACTTCAGGTAACTGTGCTGGCTCTTGGTTCTTTGGCTTTGAAGATTTTGCCAAGGTGCGGGTATGTCCCATTTGGCTACTTGTGTTCATGTGTGCCCTCTTCATTGGTAAGGAACACGGGATCCAGGAAAGAGGGCACCGTGAGGCAGGAAACTCTGGTTCTAGCTCTGGCTTCTGCCACGGGTGCTTGGCGGAGACATTTCTCTGTGCACTGATTTCCTCACTCATAATAAAAGACGAGGGAGGACACAGAGAGGGGAGTTAGACGACATGATCTATAAGATTCCTAAATCTGATTCTAAATATCTGTGAAAATGCAGCATTGGGAACTATACGTGGGACCATTACAGACTGACTTGTTGCTGATGCATGAGTGAGAAAAGAACAGTGATAAAAATCACATGAAAAGTGCTTCTGTTTAGTGTTCAGTTTTCAAAGCTCAATTCAGAGAATGATCCCACCTCAAGCAGTGCCTTTATGTTCACAAGACTGTCATTCTACACTGCGGTTCCAAATTCACACACACTTTGAATGACTAATGGTCATGCATCAGGAGGCCTACCGGGAGGTATTATAGTTGTCTTACTAAAGCACAGCACAGTTTCTAGCACATAGCAGGCACAGTAAATGTTAGCTTCTGTCTTATCCAGTTAACAGTTTCAGTATGCTTTATATAAATACTCCACCCCCACCCCCAAGCTGGACTGAGAGCTTTGCCATATTTCTGTTAGCCTATAGGGATGACCTTTTCTGACCAGCTGGCCAAACATTCATGAAACAAAATTGAGAAACCATTGTTGGTAGGTTTGAACCCCCAGGTAATGCACTAGCTTCATAAAGAGAAAATATACATTACCTAACCCCTAACCTGAGCCCAGATGTCCTTAACTACAGCTATGGCCCAACTTCTTAACCTGTCTAGTCATCTCACAAGTATATCAGGAGGGCATCAAACAAAAGATTACCAAGAGCCATCTCTTCTCCTGGAAGAAATCTATGCCCAACCAGAGGATGAATGGCTTATTATATCATTTTTGTTTCTCAATTATAAAATGGATTCTTAAATCTTAATTATAAAATCTAGCGAATCTAGAAATGTGACTAGTTAATGTGAAGAACATGACTTGGATTTTGTGTCCCCAGGAGTTAGGTAGCTTGTCCTTCTGACTGCCTGACCCATAGATTGAACTGGGGCCAGTACAAGTGGGTCACCATGACATTGGCTTCTGCATGGTTCCTCTGAATGATTTTTTTCATCCATAAGATTCCAGTGAATTCTTGCTGGACCCTTTGTCTCCTTCTTCTCGCTGGCGGGGGTGTTGATCGTATTTAGGACTGACTCCCCAGCGTGAGAAGACAAGGTTTCTGGTTCCAGTAAAGAACATCTTAGAACTGCCCCCTTGGTGGTTTGTCTTTGGAGGCTTCTGTCCTAAACCAAGAAATGAGAGAGACATGGGTCATCCAGGTGGGCTACTCATCACCTTCCATTTCAGGGTCATCCTTGGCTCGATAATAACAACCAGAACAAAAATGTATACAGTACGTGTTAAATGCCAGGTTTAATGTCAAGCATTTTACATGTGTTAACTCATTTAATCTTCACATCAACCTTCTAGGTAGGACTATTATCCCAAAGAGAGGTCACACAGCTGGAAGTGGCAGATCCTGGATTCAAACCCAGGTGGTTGGCTTCCAGAAACTTCATTTTGTCTGAGTGCCCAGGGGAGATTAGTCTCCTGAGGATTAATGAACACAAATCAACATCTCAAGAGACCAAGGTGTAAATAAAACAATAAAATGGCAGCTGGTTAATATATAGTGGGCTGACCAGATACTTAGGCCTGTTACCCAGGGTCCCTGGAATAACCCTTTGGGGATATTATTTTAGGCAATCCAGATTGTATTAGGAAAGCAATAGAAGGAAAAACAGACGCTCTTCTTCCTGTTATGAGGACGTTTTTTTCCAGAGGCAATGGGAAGTTGAACCACCCACTTTTGACCCCATCAGAGCATTTTATTTTACAATGACATTCCAGGGAGAATGCCAGGAGGGATCACAGACAAAAAGAATTCTCTTAGTTGACCCCTGTAGTGTGGTAAGAGGTACAAATTAACTCCTTTGTTGGGTCAATAGGATATTCACTTAGAATTCATCAGCAGTATGTAATCCATTTTGTCTGGAACACTTGTGTGCAGGTTGCTAGGGAACTAAGCTCATTACCTGGCCCTGCCTCTTAGAGCTGAAGCCTCCTGGCTCTACAGCTTGGTTTGGACCTGACCAACTGATAGTGAATGACATGGGGGGTGATGGGGATTGTGGCCTTACCTCATCCTCCAAAAGGTGCAGTCCAGTAAGGGTCTGAGGATGGGAGTGGTTGGAGAAGCTGATGTCTTTGTTCTCGATGTTTTTTCCACCATTTATCCAACCCACGCCAGTTTTGTTTTCAGCTAATAACTTAAATTCAATCTCCTTTATCAAGCCCTAACTTATGAACGTTTTCTAGGTGCACCAGTGTTAACACTAAAACCGCACAAATGCAACCAAATGCAACACGTTGCCAATCCATGTTGAAATACTTCCATAGTCTAATTCACCCAGAGTTTTGTTCTTTGCGGGGAGTTGATTAGAAATGTGGGAAGTATCTCTTGATGTATATAAATTGAAAGGGAAGGTAACAAAGAAGTACAAGTAGGTCCACTAGAAGAAAACTTGAAAATAAAATCTGGCTTTCAGAAATCATTATAAATGTAGGTGTGATGGTTCACCTTGCAAAGGCCAACTCCTTTTATAAAATGTTCCTAAAAGAATTCACCACTTTGGGGTGGCAAGACTCATTTGGGTTGCCAGGTGGGGTGGCTGAGGGGGTAGATGTATTAGGCAGAGTAACTGAAACATGAAGTGCTGAAAACAGCAGCAGGAGCGGGGCTGTACAGGGAGAGGAAGACACAGGGAACCCATCCCATCTATCAGGGAGGAAGTGCCCTGCTTTAGTAAACAGTCGACAACCAATATTTTCCCAGAACCTGGTATGTCTTCAGCTTCATACCAGGTATGGCAGGGATGGAAAAAGACACAGCCTTTATCCCAAGAATTTCTAGTTTATCTAGGGAGGTAAGACTAGCACAGTTGAGCCAGAAAATGAAATATGATTCTGTGTAAAAACGAGTGGCACAGAAAATAGCTTAGAAAGTTAGAGGAAGAAGCGCTGTGAGCGGGCTGGAGGAGTAAGCATACTCCTACAGGTGGGAGGGACACTCTCCTCTCACATATGAAGAACTTTGTCACAGGAGTAAGAGCCCTGAGTCCCATGTATCCTAGGGGAGCACAGTGGTGAGAGCCCATTAGAATCTATGGGACTGGTACAGTGTGGTCCCGTCACTGTGTGACACTTTGTGACAAACCCCGACTGAGACAGCCTTGCCTGTTTATGTAGTTCAGGTCCTCCCATTCAGCTGCTCACCCAGTGCTGATCTCTGCAGCTTTGAACCACAGCAGCCTATGGGTGAGGGAAGGGGGAATCAGCCCATTACCATGGGAACTGAAGAGAGCCCAGGGCCCTAGGCACTGGGTAAACACAGGAAGTCAGCATCTTGCGGATGCCACAGGCAGGAACAAACCGGGTCCTTCCAAAAACTTAAAACGATAGATGGCTGCTTCCAGCTCAAAAACCATATGCATCTACATCTCCTGAAAGGCAGATTCTGTTTAGCTCTTTGAGCTACTTGTTAATTCCTGGACCTTGAAGACACTGAGTTCAACACAAAATGCAGACATTCAGATGCTCCTTCCTCCTCTGTGGGAAATGGTACGAACAGTTTGCAGCACTATGAGAGTAAAAATTCCACTTGATCCAAATAGGTATTTTTGTGGGAGGGAAAAATACAAAGTTAGAGGGCTTTGTGAAAATCTGTACAGGTTGTTCAAAGGTTATGGTAGTGCTGTGAAATTTAAAATCCCAATTCCATAAAAAGGGACATTTAGATTTCATAGGTAAGGAAGGACAAGAATAGTGAGAAGTGTGAGCTGTTGGACAAAACTGGAAAGAAACATATAGAAGACTGTGCAAAAAAATATTAGGAATATGGTGCTTGGGGGAAAAAATGTCTCCCTTTGGAAGATGGTTATCATTTGGAAGGTTTGAATGCATTTCTTCGATCTTTAAATCTACCAGAAATGTCACTTTGATGTAAGGAAATAATATTTTAATGCAAAAGTTGAGGAACTGGCCACAGCTTACCAAAATGTGGCAGACAGCTCACATCCAAGGGAAAAGAATGACCCAGTTCAGTTGTTGTGTCATGATATTTTAGGGAGAATGTTTCAGGGATGTTTTTTAAGGGCACTTTTAAAAGAGAAAGAGTGAGACCCTTAAGAACTGAGACCTCATCCAAAAGAGCTGGTGATTAAAAAGGAGGAAACACATTTGCAAAACACACAGCATTTTGAGTGATGATATCCCATCAAAAAAAAACCCCCAAATTCTCACTGTAGTAAAACCTGAGACCAAAAGCGCAAGCCAGTCCAAGAAAGAGCTGTGCAGCATAACCGCATTTACATAGAGTCCCCAAACAGGAAACACTAAACAATATATTGTTTAGAGATAAACATGTAGGTGATGAAACTATAAAGAAAAACAAGGCAGTGATTACCTTGGTGGTCACCCCTACCTCTGGGCGGGGAGTCGGGGAGAGGATGCGATCAGCGAGGGTTAAAGAAGCTTTGGAGGACCAGCAACCATCTCTTTTTTGTCAAGATGCATAAGGCTGAAAGGAAGTTTGTTTTGATTATTCTTTAAAATATATATCTTACATATTCTTCTGCAGGTATATCATGTAATGAAAAGGGGGAGAGGAGAACAAGATCATGAAAGTATCCAAACTACCATAGATAATTAGCATTTTGAGTGATGATATCCCATCAAAAAAAAAAACAACCAAAATTCTCACTGTAGTAAAAACTGAGCTTGAGGACAATGTCTGCATATCATTATTTTGCCACTAAAGTCTTGATTTTCCTGTTGTCTTTGGCAGTGAGGTCTGTCTCAAGGACAGGAAGTGTGGCCACTGGTCCCATGGTCTGTTTAGCTGGGAGGATAAAGCATAGGACCCATCTCCTTGCCAAGACCAAGGCCAAGAGGGAGCTGAAGTCTAGGGGTTATCCACAGAAGCGCTGGCCCACCTTCAGCCCAGCCTGGGTCCTCCGGTTCACAGGTTGCGAATTCTTAAGGAGTAACCCCACTCAGCCTCACCCTTTCAGCACACAGCTCTGATTAGGGAAGAAATCTTTCCTAGTCTCCACCTCTTCAGTGTTTCTCAACATTTTTAAATCCTGTCTTATAGCCAAGAAGATGTCATCAAACATTTTTTTTTGGTGACTTTTATTATGAAAACCATAGACGTCTTTTCATTTTCCATCTACAAAATTATAAATTAACCGCTTTTAAGCTATATGCATACGTGTTCTCTCCAGATCCTGACATATCCTCTGTGGGGGACATGCCCCTTCCTGTGCCTCCCTCCTCCCTCCCCCATACCACCCGTTGAAAATAGCTTTCCTTGCTGCCATCACCAGCAGTGAACATTTATAGAATGTTTTCTATAAGCCCAAAATAATAGCAGCTGACATTTTTACAGCATTTACAATGGACCGTTTTCAAAGCTCTTGACATATATTGATGATATAATCCTTGCAAGGGGCTTACCAGGTAGGCGTATGCTGAGGCACAGGGAGGCAAAATGCCCTGTCAAAGTCACACAGCTAATAAGTAGTAGAACTGGGATCGGAACCCAGGCAGTGTCCACTCTGTTGTCTAAGTGCTCCCTATTCCATGCCGCCTCACATAACATGCTACCCACTTTGCAGGTGTGATTGACTTACCACGTCTCTTACAGTTTTATTATCCCCCCATCTTATGGATAGGCCTACCGAGGTTTGGAATTTCACTTCACGAAGCGAAGCGTTGGAGATGGGACCAAGGAAGATCTCCTTTGTTCATCCCCTGCCCCACTCCTTCATACACACAGCCCCACACACCAAACCCCCTTCACCTCCCCATGAAATGGAAAGTCTTTCCTTTCCCCCAGTCCCAGGGTGAGTGGCCCCTGCAGTGGGAGGAAAGAGCAGATCCTGGAGTGAGAGCTTGAGCAAGCCCGTTCATGTGTTACTAATTGCTTAAACATCATGGAAAGGAGTTCGTCTTACTATGGGGTTTTTTTTTTTTTTTTTTTGGTGGGAAAGCTTTTCGTACAATGCTGGCTGACTCCTGAGCCTTAAAGTAAACAACTACATCATCCTGTACAGAGAGAGTCAGGAAAAAGGAAACTGTAAGAAAATATCAAACTCCTCCAGCTCGCTCGCTCTCTTTTTTAAAAATATAAGTGGAGGAAATGAGGTTTAGGGGTATTTGCTGGGGTCCGTGTAACAGAAGGCTCTGGGAATAGCAGCCCCCTTCCCAAGCTGCATATTTGAGTAAATGCTTTCTTCTCAACGTCCTCGCTGTGATGTAAGGAAGAAAGTATACCCAGAAAGCATGGCCAAAAGACTCTCCAAACCCATTAGAAAGTTAAGCTACCTCCCATCAGGGAGTGGTGAAAAGTCCTCACTTGCAAAACTGCTAGGTGGCTGAGTGGGGTGACAGAGCTGACAGCTCTTTGTGGTCCTTGAATCCTGGGGGTGGAACACGTATGATTATCTCTGTCTCCATTGTCTAAGAACATGGACAAAATACTAGGCATCCCCCTGCACTGAGAATACAGCACTGCAGAACCTTCCAGATAAGGATACAGTCAGAAACACAGCAGACTTGCTGAGAAAACACCAGTGCCCCAGCCCTAAATCACCTTGTCCAATGTCCGCATCCTTTAAGTCCACATTAGGACTTTCTGGAGGGCCTTCCTGGTTGCCTGACTTTAGCTTTTCATGTCAACCCAGAATCGCTCAGAGCGGTGGTACTTGGCAGTGGGGGTGACTAGAAGGGCAGGAGATGCAATCATCCAAATCGCCTGTGGGCTTTTCCAACCATGCGCCCACCCCGAAGGTTCTGAAGTGCTATCCGTCCTCTTCCATCGGTGTTACTTCTGAAAAGCGGTTGCATCTTTCAGAGGTGATTGAGGGATGTAGAAGATATAAAGCTGCTGCCTTTAGGATTGCCGGAATGAATGTCTCCTAGAGTTGCTGCTATAGTAATGCTTTCCTATAGCAAACTGTAACTATGTCCCAGCAAAAAGGAATTACCCACTTAAATGAATTTGCCCTTTTCCCCCTCCAATCCACCCCTTGTTTCTCCTGGTCCCGCGTGATGTGGGACAGTCCCTGTCTTCCTGACCTGCCCCCCCCCGGCCCCACAAACCCTAGGATGCTTGCCATCTTTGTCATCCATGAAATAAGTACGTTTCTTTACCCTGAGAGTAGTAGTTTTCATTCTGTGTTTCCTTTTATGCTAGGTGGGAACTTCTCTGGGGTGTGTTGTATCTTGCACTTGCCCTAGCATTCATTACCTGTAGGGCTGGGGTCCCCAACCCCCAGTCCACGGACTGGACCCTTAGGAACTGGGCCGCACAGCAGGAGGTGAGCGGCGGGAGAGTAAACAAAGCTTCATCTGCCGTTTCCCCATCGCTCCCATTACCGCCTGAACCCCTCCCTCCCCGCCATGGGTCCGTGGAAAAATTGTCTTCCACGAAAGCGGTCCCTGGTGCCAAAAAATGTTGGGAACCACTGCTGTAGGGCCTCCTAGTTTTATACAGCTTTCTTGTGAGTGATGTAGCCAGCTCCATGTGTGTAAGGATAAATATTTAAATGGGCTTCCCTTAAATACTATTTTGGGTAGTAACAGGAGCAAGAGATTATAGTGGGATAACTGTTTGATTTTTATTTGAAATGAACCGCTCCTCGAAGGAGTTTTACAAATACAGCAAAAGAGCTTGCCCACTTTTGCCACCCGCTTCTGAGACTTTGGACACAGCCCATGGCCTGTAAAATAAAATGTCATTTGTCGGATCTCCGCCTGTCCTCTTCAATTTCACTGCCCCCTTTCTGGATACTGCCAGGCAGATCCCTGCCTTGCTGCGTGTTCCCCTTGCCTAGGATGACGCAGCCCCGCTCCTCTGCTTATCCACGTCTCCCGCGGCTGCTCTCACGCCCCACCTCCTCTGTGAATCCTTCAGCTCCTTCGAACCCCTTTAGTGTTTATTAATGACTCTTCTCACTTGGCACCCAGAATATACAGCATGACTGGCCGTTAGATTTGTATGCACCAACGACTTCTCTCCCCAAGCCAACTATAAACATCCAAAGGCCGACACAAACTTTTCTACCTGTCTGTGCCCTTCCCGTGTGTGTGTGCGTGCATGTGTAGGTATATATAGGAGAAGCCCACTTACTTATGGAGAGTAAGTGCTCAGTAAAAGCATCCTGTGGCGGGGATGGTAGTGAGAGCTAGTGTGATTATACCCAGCAGGAATTGTTTGGGGAATTAAAATCACCTGATTTAACAGTGACTGTCTTGCAGCTAATCCATTGTTCTCCCTCTTTCAGCATGTGGCTGTAGAATCCTGAATAGGATTCTGTTCTGTTCTAGCCACAATGATCCTCACAGCTTCTACTAATTGATTGGAATTAGTATGGGAAAGAAATCAAACTTTTTTTTTTTTTTTTTTTTTTTTTTTTTTTTTTTTTACTGCTTCTCACCTTAGACACACTCATCTGTCAGCCCTTTAGAGACAGGGAATCTCACTTTGAACAGGTGTTTAGTTTTCAGAGACCTATTATTTTGTCTGATTTTTAGAAAACTTACAGCAGATATTAAGACTGCTCATGAATCTTGGTTTTCTCCTCCACAAAGTGGAAGTACAGTTGGTCCTCTGCATCCTTGGGTTCCACATCCATGGATTCAGGCAACCACGGATGGAAAATATCTGGAAAAAAGTTCCAAAAAGCAAAACTTGAATTAGCTACGCCAGCAACTATTTCCCTAGCATTTACATTGTATTAGGTATCATAAGTAATCTAGAGATGATTTAAAGTATGCAGGAGGATGTGTGTAGCTCATGTGCAAATACTTCACCATTTTTTTTTTTTTAAGGGACTTGAGCATCCACAGATTTTGGTGTCCATGGGGGCCCTGGAGCCAATCCCCTTTGGATACTGACGGATGACTGCAGCAGCGCTGCCCTCAGAGGGGCTGCCCTGAGAATTCAGTGATAACTTGCATGGCCTTTAGCAGAGTGTCTGGCAGGTAGCACGCACGCAACTCTTAAATTGCTTTCCGGAGTCCTTTGTACGTCATGGCCTCACTTTATCTTCACAGAGCCTATGAGACAGACAAGGTGCTAGCGTATCTTCCTTTGATAGATGAGGAAACAGGCACAGATCAGTGAAAGGACTTGCTCGGGGCCTGTGATTCGTGAAGAGCCGGGACTGGGTCTGAGGGCTTTCCCCGCCCGCTCCAGCGCTCCTTCTCCTGGCAGCATTGATTGTGGGGTGGCGGAAGAGAGGGCAGCCTTCGCCTGTGGAAGGAACCCCAACGCCTGGCTTCTGCTGAGGAAGCTACCAGCCGTCTTTTAAAGTGGGTATGAGTGTGTCGGCAGGACTTGCCGTCGTTGTGGTCAGGCTGCCTCCTCACCCCCAGCCTTTCTGCTTGCGGCCAGCAGTAGGATTTGTGAAAGGTTAAAACACTGTGTATTTGTCTTACATCCTAGTTATCCCAGAAAGTTCCAGGATGACTTGGGAGATTTTATGGGCTTGGCTGAAAAATACTCAGGCAGTGATAGGCCTTGATGCTTGGAGGCAGGCTGGCTAAGCAAGGGGTGATTTAGGAAAAGCCCTGTAACCCTAGAAGATCCTAATCAGGAGGCTGAGAGAAAGGGCTGAAGTGTCTTAATCCTCTCCGTAGTCTCCTCATTACTCTCATTAGTCACGGGTCAAGTTTCTCTTCTGAGGTGTGTGCTTTTCTGGATATTAATGAAATTTCAGGTTTCCCAGCTCAGGCTTCCACATCTGCGGTCTGCCAGTGTTTTCATCAGTGAGAAAGGAACTCTTTGCCAAGAATTCGTCATGTACTGGAAACAGGAAAGTATGGAAAATGAAACATTTATCATCAGTGCTGCTGCTAAAGGTCACGGTTTCATTTATAGAACTGGAGCTATCCAGCTGGAAGAGAAAGGTCCATTCTTGTGTGCAGATAGCATGAAGGGTGTAGAAGCACGGATCGGATGGCCTCCACTCATGATACGATGGCGAGAGGTCAACATGTATTTACAAAGGTCAGCCGTTTCTGAGAGGATTAGAGAGGAGAAAAGGTGAACCAAACATTAGTTATGGACTTAGATCATTTTCAGCAACAGGAATGACAACACATCACCACGTGGGCATTTGGGGGCAAGAGAGAGGTCAGGGAGCCATGGCTCCCCATCTCTTTCACTAGGCAGGATATTGGGAAGTCCCCCCAAAGCGGGAGATCTCCTTGGTCTCCACAGCAGAACCCCACGTTCTGTGTTACGATCGCCATCAGACATGGATCTTGCTGTCTGAGTGGATGAGTGCATCACCCTTATGGCAGGGTTCTAAGTACTAGTGTGCATTGCATCTCCCAAGGAGTTGGTTAAATGGCAAATGGTAGGTCCCACCCCTGGAGATTCAGATTCAGTAGGACCTTGATCAGCATTTTTTAATGCAAGGTGGGTGCTGGCAGCCCTTTGAGAAACACTGCCTGATAGTGGCATCGTTACCTACTTTTGGAGAGAGCTGGCTTTAAAATTAATCACCAAGTGACTGCCCTAGGCGGTGTCCTAGGCCTGCTGGGACTTGCAAAAGGTTCATATGCTATGAGCCTTATCCTTAAGAAGAGTATATTAGGAATGGGGTGGATTTGCCAGAATCAGGTGCCGGGACATTGCTGGGGTACCAAGAGGGCTGGAGAGTCAGGGCCCGCTAGGCAGGAGGGATTGCAGGGTTTGCACTGATGGCTCAGAGGGGAAGAGGGCATTTCTGATGAGGGGCTACCAGTGTGCAGGCAGACTTGAGCTTGATAGTTCATCAGCCTGAAAACCTATGTCTCAGTTTCGAGAAAGTAATAGGCTCAGCGGGCGTTTGGCCAAGGCTCCTTGAAATCTGGTGTTAATGAACCTGGAACAGTCACCAAGTTTGAGCAGTGGCCCAGTCCACCATCAGCAGGTGAGGACTTAGTCCAGACCATGCTGGAAATGACAAACACCACTCTGGGCTTTTGGAGATTTTGCTCAGAAATAGAGGGTATCTGGGGTCACCATAGACCGTTGTATTTGAGAGTTCAGAACCTCAGTATATGTACCTTGATGTTAGTTGTAAAATGTGTTCCAAATTTCAAAGCGCTCAATTCTCCATGATCCTGAGGTGGGACTTAGGGGACTGTCACCTCCTTTAATGGGTAAGAAAACAGGTGGGGTGTTCTTGAATTTCTCACAGAGATATGGGGTGGAATTGAGTCTCTTGTACAGGCCCTGTGACCCCCAGCTAAGATTATCCTGCTGCCCCATACCGAGAAAGGTTGCATAAGAGGACCAGAGCTCTCGGAGTCATTTTTAAAGCTCTGTCTCTTTGAAAAAATATTTCTTCTCTTATTGGTCTTCAAGTCTCTTTCTTTGCAAATAGCTGCGTGATCTGCGACCCCCCAACTTAATTCCAAACAAGTCTAATTTCTTCTTCCTTTTATCTCCCTAAGACTGTTACTCTACAGTACTATGTCCCCTCTGCTTCTTTATATGGTAATTATGTCTGTGATGGTATTTCCCATCACACTAGGCTATAAAAACCTTGAGGCAAGGAGTTAGATAGTAGTCACACTTACTTTCTTTTTCCTCTGCCTTGGGTCTTAGGATCATAATGGACAAAAATACTTGTTTGCACTTAGGAGCCCTTCAGTGTGAACTTACTGATTGATTTCAGTCTACCTAATCATAAGAATTACAATAGTCATATTGACTGATTCAGTTATCTATGGCTATGCAACAAACCACCTCAAAACTTAGTGGCTTAAAACAACAATAAATTATGTCTCCTTGTTCTGTGGACCAGGAACTCAGGAAACTGGGCTGGGTGGGTTTTTTGCTCCATGTGTCATCAGCTCGTGTCCCTCGCTTGGCTGCATTCACTTGGTGGCTGGGCGGGGTGGGGCTGGGCTGGGCTGGGCTGGAAGGTGCCAGGTGCCTTCACCCACATATTTGGTGCCCTCCACATGAGGTCTTATCCTTTGGTGGCTGGCTGAGCCCAAGCTGGTTTCCAGCATGGTGGTTGGCTGCCCCCGAGAGCACAAAAGCAGAGGCAGCCAGACCTCTTAAAAGTGAGACCCAGAACTGGCATAGTTAGCGTCACTTCTGTGCATTCAGTTGGCCAAAGCAAGCCACAAGACCAGCCCAGGCTCAAGCGGAGGGAAGCAGACTCTTCCTTTTTTTTTTTTTTTTTTTTTTTTTTTTTTTTTTTTTTGCGGTACGCGGGCCTCTCACTGCTGTGGCCTCTCCCATTGCGGAGCACAGGCTCCAGACGCACAGGCTCAGCGGCCATGTCTCACAGACCTAGCTGCTCCGCGGCATGTGGGATCTTCCCGGGCCGGGGTATGAACCCATGTCCCCTGCATTAGCAGGCGGACTCCCAACCGCTGCGCCACCAGAGAAGCCCAGACTCTACCTTTTGATGGGAGGAGCATGCTCATCAGGGAAACAGGGGACTGATGGGCCATCTTTGGAGACCATCTACCACAGTCATAAGGGCAGCTGATATTGAGTTTTCACTATCGTCAGCCACTGATCATTTAATCCTCACACAGTTCTATGCAGAAGGTACTATTACCATTTCCTTTTAATATATGAAGAACCCGAGGCTTGGAAAAAATTACATAACTTTCCCAAAGTGACACAGCTCACCTTTGAGAGGAGTGGACTTGAGACAAGGTTGTCTAATTAGAACCCCTTCTTGGCAAAGAGACAACCTCGATGGAACTCGTAGACAAGCTCTGAGTTCTCTTACGTGCATGGTTTCGCGTTACTTGCCATGGGAAGTCAAAAAGTATAAGCCATATCCGGGAAACAAGGCAGAAACATACAAGATAAGTAGAGACACCTATGCCAATAAGTAATGATGGGTTAAATGGGATGGGCCAGGCAGTAAATGATGGAGGAGTTTGGAAAAAGAGGAAGTGTAGATACCATGAAGGAGGTAGGGAGACTGGTCCTTTGGATGAGCTGCTGCTTCATTAGGAATGTTGGGTGGGGCTAGGAAATAGCCTGAGCCCCAGCAGGGAGGCTGGAAGAGGCTGGTGCTCACAGATGAATCCGGCAGATGGAGGAGAGTAGCCTGGGTCTTGACTCCAAGGAGCTGGGAGAGCTGACCGAGGAGTTCGGACTCCCTGAGGCAGCCTAGAAGGTTCCTTTTTAGATGGATCCTCAGGTTTTATGACTGGAGAGGATCCCTCCAGGCTGTTCCTTGACAGCCAGGACTATGACTTGTCCATTTCTGCTTACCCTAGAGGAGCCCAGTGCCAGGCAGAGAGGTACCCTCAGTTAATGTACATAAAAAGAGTGATGTCAGAGGTCTTCTATCCAACTTCCACGTTCAGAGATGGGGAAATCCAGGTTGACCCCTGATCTCAGGGCTCACAGCAGAGAGTGCTCACAGCCTCCAGCCAGCCCTTCCAGCTCCCCGCCCACCAGCAGCCCTGCCCACACCTCAGGTCACGAGACCACACTTGAGGGCTTATTTGGTACTTCAGTAGAAACATCAGAATTGAAGCGGAGCTGAAAGCCCGGGGACTTCCCTGTAGCCCTAAGGACCTGAGCTCCTTTCTCACAGAGAATGAACGAGGTCCAGATCTCCTGGGTGGCAGGAAGCACAGAGGTACCAAGTACCAGGGCTTGGTACAACTGGTCCATGCCTCTCACTGAGGCTCCCTTCAGAAAGATGCAGACTAACCTGAAAAGTTCCCCATTGACGTCTCAGGGCTGCCAGCCAGGAATTCATCCTTGAACCAGGTGTCGAATGGGTGACTCTGCTGTTCTCTTGTGAGCACGAGCCCAGCCTGGCTGCAAGACTGTAATGTAGGAGATAGCATGATAACAGGACACCGGGTCCTTCCTAGTCCCTGCCTGCTTCACTCCCCTCCCCCAGTACCTCCCTTCTTCAGACCAAGGCGTGCCCTCCCAGCCTTGAGGAAGGAGCATGTGAAATGAATAGACCAATCGGGGTCTGAACCCAAGGACAGAATAATATTGTCATTTATAACAAATATCTGTTGAGCGTTTATGCTCATATACATATAAATGGTAACTGGTAAATGTAAATTACATATATATGGTATGTCTGTATATGATATATACCATATGTATATGATAAATACACACAGGACATATAGCCCAACACTATGCTAAGCAAAAGGGCTATAATAATTTAGAGATAGTCATTCATTCAACACCTGTTTCTCATGTGTGTACTACCTACAAGGCTCTGTTCTAAGTGTTGGTGATCCAGCAGTGAACAAAACAGCTGGAAATCTGTGCCCTCATAGAACATATTCAAGTAGGGGGAAAAGGGCAATAAACAGATTAAAAAGTCCGTGTTGTCAGGTGGTGATAAGACAAAACAGGGACAAAAGCAAGGGAAAATGGAAGTGGAGTTCTGGGAAAGGGCATTTGTTCATATGTTGTAATCTGGGGTATTCACAGAAGCCTTTCTGATAAATTACAGTAACATTTGAGCAGGGCCATTAAAGTGTGAGCCATTTACCTAGGGGAGGATTATTCTAACCAGAGGGAGCAGCCAGTGCAAAGGCCCTGGGGCAGGAGTGTACCTGGCATTTCTGAAGAACATTGAGGAGGCCAGCATGGCTGGAGCAGAGTGAGCTAAAGACAGGATAGGAGGAGATGGGTCAGAGGGGAGGCACCCTGACCATCCTAGAAAAGAAAGAACATAGTCTCATAAAAACTTGGGTAATGGGACGAGGCGGGATGTGGTAAGCGCAGACTAAGGGACCCTGTCAATTTTAAAACAGGAGAGAGCATCCTCTCTGGGCTGGGGAGTGGTCAAGGAAGGCCCCCTGCAAGAGCTAGGACTCAAACTGACCAGAGGAAGGTCAGCGCACCCAGGTAAGGGCTGAGGATGTTCCTGACAGGAGAAACGTGAAGGATGCTCTGAGGAGAGTTTGCACAGGGGCCTGGTGAAGGTAAAGCGGAACATAGAGGTGGAGGCTGTGTTTAGAGGACTTTGGATGGCGGACAGGAAAGTTGTGAAAAATCAACAGAAGCCTGCCTGTCCCACGTTCCATCCTACTCCTACCAAGCAGGCAGCTTAGCCCAGGCAAGTGGAGATGCCAGCTCTTAAAATCTTCCCAAACCCTGCCCCGGCCCAGGCCCATCGCCCTGCCTCGGGTTCATCCCTTCTGTGCTGACTCAGACTTTCCTGTATCCTTTCCAGCGATGACTATGGCTCTGCCAGGGGCACAAACCAGGTCCCCTCCCAACCACAGACACCCTCCGCAGACATAAATCTTTGAGGTCTGGAATTCTCTTTCCGTCTTGCTGGAACCACTGGATTCCCACACGCAGAGGGTGGGCAGCTATTCTTATGAAAAGTATTGCTCAGTTTCTGGACTAAAAAGGCATGTGAGAGCTGAAGATAAGGATCCCCAACTCCAAGTCAGGCTTATCTTCAAGCAAACCCCGAGACTTACCTCTTTCTTTCCATCAGTAATGACCTGTGTGTGAGAAAAGCAGGGAGGCGTTGTTGCCATATGACATGGCAAAAAGGAATTAGCCGCTAATGCCATTTGGTTTAGAGGTGCATTGTTACATAAAATACTCTGGAGGAGTTCAAATGTCCCCCAAGCTAATGCTTACATCCCCAGGTTGGTAACACTATAGCTGAGTATTGTTTTACTTGCCATTTTTCAAAAGAGGGAGGAAAAATACACAAGCCATTATTCAGCCTAGTAATAATAATTTTGAAGGAAACGACCACAACTCCCAAACCTTACTTCTGTGGGCAGGATGTGGTGAGGCTGTTGCTCCTTCCTAGGCCACCTTTCAACCTACAGAAACTGCTCTGGGTTACAGTCAGATTACAGGGAGTATTAGAAGGCTTTTGGGAGTTAGAGAGAGAGTCTTAAAGATGGCAGCCTAGCTCTAGCAAAGAGGATGATCACTGACTTCAAAGCCAGACGCGCGTGACCTCTTTTTGGTTGATTGAGTGAATTGTTGAACTCCTTAAACCTTAATGTTCTCATCTTAAAAAAAAAAAAAAAAAAAAAAAGTGGGCAGGTGTTAGCTAACGCTGTGGAGGTTATCATTTTGCAGTGTGTAAGTGTATCAGATCAACAGGTTGTATGCAATGTGTTGTGTCAATTATTATCTCAATAAAGCTGGGGGGGAAAATGGGGATAGGGTGATAATGACCATCTCCTAGAGTTGTTTCAACGTTTGGATGTGAAAAAGTCTACAAAAGTACCTAACACAGTGACTAAATAATACCAGGTTCCTTCTTTCCTGACTAGCATCAGCTGGGGAATCAAGAAGGAGGGCAGTTGGGTGTGGTACTGAGTGGCTGGAGGCCCTTCTTCTATATTTATCTTCTTTTTAAGCCAATTATACTCTTGGTATAATTTTGAGAAAAAAAATTTAAGAGGCTACGCAGCATTTAGAAGTCTTTAAAAAACAAACAAATAAACATACTGGCAACAATTGCCAAATTATTGAAGTTCCCAGACAAGGGAGCAAATGTTGGGTCTTGGCAAAGTGGGATGGGGAATTTCTGAGTGTGATTTTTGAATAAAGAAATCTAACTGGGAGGGTGGGGTGGAAGTTTCCCAGATCTTATCATTGTACAGTGAAGAGTTGTATAAAACCTGTTTGTCCCCACCGCATGTTTACTTACCAATGGGCATGATATCTTGCAGGCCAAAAGTTCAAACTACTGTTAGCTCCCAAGTGTTGTGTGAACTTCAAACGAACCGGCTTCAGAAGTGGCTCGAAAAATGCTCTGACCCACAAATGTTCCCGCCTCCTACACGTTCCCCAATACTTGCCACAATCCACAGTCCTGGGAGATCCAGTGTTTAATATCTGGAAAGATGAGATGAAGGCTTGGTGATAACACTCTCCCTCCCCAGTGCAGACTCTCACTCTCAACACTTTTTCCAGATACTTCCTTGGGAGTACAGTTCTTGCTCCATTACATCAAGCTTCTAGGCTTAGCCATACTTTATAATGAAGAGCTCTGCCAACTCCAGTGAATTGACAAAAATAAATGATTTATTTGGATTCATTTCATAAATGCGGGTTTAGTTTTTGAATTTTCATGCTTTTTGCTGTAGCAACTATGAATGTATTCAAGTTGGGACCTAGGTCTTACTAATCAGCATTTGAAGTGTCAGCACTATTCCTGGCTTCTAGTACAGATTCAGAAAATGTCTTCCAGGTGCAATTTATCTATTTCCTTAGGCATCATGTCTACTGTTAACATGCAGTTTAGTGGTAGTAAGATCATGGCCTTGGCTTAAATCCCATCTCCATTTTAATTGGCTGTGTGATTTTGGTCAAGTGACTTGACTTCTCTGTGCTTCATTTTTCTTCATCAGCAACATGAAGATAACAGTAACTAATAAAGCTACTTTTGAGGATTCAATAAATGAATCATGTGAAGGCTTTAATAAACTCTGTGACACATATAATTTGCTGTGATATTTATTACTGTTCTCTTCAAATTTACCATTTCTCTCCTGCCTTATACCAGTGTCTCAGCACTTCTCACACCTTTCTCTGTGAGAGCAGTAGTTACAGGGAGCTTGGAAACCAGTTGTCAGCTCTGCTGCCATTTTCTTTTCACAATTGCACTTGCCTCATCAGAGCCTCAGGTCCCCACACTGATGTTCCTAAAATCTGTTGCTAAATCAACAACAGTCTTATTAGTCACAGTGAATAAAAAGATGGGAACAGGAGAACTGAGATCTCCAAATTCTGCCATTGTGCTTACAGCACTTCTTAGAAGCTAATAAACATAAGGATGTCCCAAGGGGAACCTTATCTAAGTCCCAATCTTACCCCAACCAAGGTACCCACAAACACAGAAATGATACCCATGCTCTCCTCAGACTGCTTACCTGGTACGTAGGAAACAAGACCTTCTTCTCCTCAAATAAACCTCGACCTAGGCTGTCCCCTTTATCTCTACTGACCGTGTTTCTCTGGCTGCATGATGGGTTCATGTTATTAATTTAAAAAAAAAAAAAAAAGAGAGAGAAAAGGATAAATAAAAGCAACTTTGCTCCCAGGGTCTAAGTTGAATCACTGGATTAGTTCAGCCTTCCTCTTCCAGAAGACTGCTCTGGCTAGTATTCTTTCAAGTATCTCTTTTCTTATTTATTGTTTATTCAAGAAATAGTTAAGGATGACATTGCTGACAGTTGGGATAAGGCTGCCCTGCCTCGATTAGGCCCCAGGTCTCAGCTTGCTAGTTCCCTCTGTGGCTCATGTGCACGACTGATTCGGGAGGAGGGTGTTTGGGGTCCTACCACCGTCTCCTCTCGTTGGGATTCTCTGTGGGTCTCTGTGGCAATCAAGACTTCTTCATCCTCCACTTGAATTGGTTCTGCTTCCAGGCTGTTATGCTTACAGGCCTGTGCTGTTTCTAGAATTGCCATTTTTTAGCTACTGAAGGTAGGACATTTGATCTGGGCTGATACCTCAGGAACGTTTGACTTCTCAGCCATGGCTGGAAGCTCCCTAAAGGCAGGTCCCGTGTCTTGGGCATCTGAGCTGTACACAGGGTCTGGCTTCCGGTGGGTACCCACAGCACGTTAACTAAATTGAACTGAACTGGGCCTCGAAGGATGACGAGCATTTAGCTGGAAGGACTGGAGAGCTAGAGGTATTCCAGGGAGAATTTTCTACGGGAAAGAAGAGACCATTGGGAAGCAGGAATTACCAGGGGGTGAACGGCAATTTAGTTACATATGAGAGTGATTGGAGGGCAGACTGATGGCTGTGTGTGCTTCGAATCCTGAGAACATTGTTGCCTATTCTGGCTTCAGGTTAGAATCACATGGGCTACTTTAAAGACATACACCCTCCTGGCCTCACCCTAGTTCAGTTAAAACCGAATCCCTGTGGGTGGGACCTGGGGAGGTTGAGAACCACTGACTTAGGGCTTCTAGGGACACTTTACAGACTGTGTTGCGAGTCCCACACCAGGAGTCCCCTTTTACTATAAATTGCTAACAGTCTTGGGGAAACGGCAGAATCTGCCTCGAAGTCTTCCAAGCTGGAGGTTAGAATTTTAGAGTGATCTAGAAAGAATTGTGTAAAAAAAATCAGTGAAAGAGATCTGTTGACAACATGGCAGAATTATCAACAAGGACTAGTAAAACTCAGGGCGGGCAGTGCTACAAACTTCTGAAGACTTCACCACCCTCCTTTCCTTTAATTGTAACCCTTGCACTCTGAACATTGCTAATTTCCTGAACGCTTGCGAACTGATGAATCTCAATTTTTTTAAGTGTAGTTCAGATTTCACCCTATATCTAAGTCACAGCAAAAGTCTCTATATGTGTCGGGAATGAGAAGTTTGCGAGTCAGTTAGGGTGCTGTTTATATTTCCAGTATTCAAAATAAATCATTCCATTTAACTGTTGGATCCTGACCTTTCTAAAAGTCATTTCTGTTCATGAGTAACATAAGTGACACAAGGTGTTCATTTCCTAAATAGGTTCAGGTTTTGCAGGTGTTCAAGTTCATGGCAAGGACACAGTCTCAAGTGTGCCTCATATTGGTACCAGTCATTGAGCCATAGGACTTAAACTAGCAGATAATCACCCTTGACTATGGAGTCCTGGGTATGCCCATGCCCTATGTAAGAATCTTAAAGCAGTATTAAAACAAAATGCTTCTCATGGAAGGACCCATTCATCTGTCTTTCCTTCCGTAAGTCATCACCTGATGCTTGGGCTTTCATTAAGTCACATACAGTTAACACAGCATACATACCCCTTTGGGAACATATTGGGTGTTAAAAGGAGAAAATCACATATGCATATTTCTCCCTATACCTTTCCGAACTCTGGTCATAATCCCTGCTGGCTTCTAGAAGACAGGCTGAAAACTTTGCAGTGCAGAAAGTTGTAGCATTTGTAGGAGCTATAGGAATCTCAGCGCATAATCTTGGACAAGCAAATATTGGCCTGAGTAGCCATGAAGCCAGCGACTTTGGGTCTGTTTACCAAACTAACTGCCAAGTCACAAATAAGAGCTTTTTTGGCTTAATGAGGAATGAACAACATGGTACTGAAGTGTTTCCTTGTGAAACCTCTCCATATGCATCATAGCAAAGTAGAGATCAGAGTACATTACATTTTGTAGTTAAATTCAAAATTCTTTGAGCTGGGGGAATTTCCCCTAAAACTGCACCACACTGCCAACAATTTTATGTTGGAAAAGCCATGTTCCATTTTTAATATTTTAGCTTGAATACTCTTATTCTCTCACTAAAGACATTATAGGACATTGAGCTTTTCTGTGGTTGATGGTTAGTTATCAAAATGTGGGACTTCTATATCACAGGTTGTAATATAATTTGATATGACAGTCCCCTTTCCGGGAATCCCTTTTTTTTTTTTTTTTTTTTTAAATATATGAGCTATTGCCAAACTCCAAAAGCTGACTGCTAGGAATACCAGCCAGTTAATACTAACATTATTGAAAATAGTAGGTTAATGTGAAAAAGAGAGTCAAAATTGATAAATGTGCTGTTTATTAAGGACCTGTACCTGCTGGTCTTTATAGTGTTTGCAACTCATTGATTTCTTCAGCCAAGAAGGACGGTGGCTTCCATGGCTGACCTACATTCTGTCTCTGTGAGTTCCCCCTTCCTGTTCACTTTTTCCCTCTACTGTCCTAGTCCCCAAAACATAAACTTGCCCCCTTTTATTCTTATTGAGGTGAGGAACAGAGTTTTTCCCACTTGTTTACTACCTAGATGAGTTGGAGTTTTTTCAGAAGGAACAAGAAGGGAAAACAAACAGAAACAGGAGAGGTTAGAGTCCAAGATTCTGTTCCAAATTTAAATAAGGTCTAGCCACAGAGTGGAATGACCAGCCAGGCTTAAGAGGTGCATATGCCACCCTGTGGTTCTTTTCCCTTTGCCTCTGGAGAACCAGGGCCAGAGCCCCCCCTTTAAAGCCCATGGTATGTCCCCCTCTTGGTCCTTCTATTTAACTTCAACCAGTGGAATGAGCCCCGAGCAGTATACTGTTAAGTAACCAATGGGAGGAGAAATCTCCTCCAGGCCTTCTCCGTGGGAGTCTTCTATCCATCTTATAAAATCCCAGAGGCGAGGGGCAAAGGGTCACTCCTAGTTCTCCCAGATTAACCAGTCTGGTTACTCCAGCCTGACTCTGGGCCTCTTCATATATATCCTTATTCATAGGCACTGCCCTGGTCACAGTTTTGATCTTCAGACATCACTCTACTGATGCTGTTGTTTTGTACATAGGATTTTTTTTTTTTTTTTTTTTTTTTTTTTTTTTTTTTTTTCGGTATGCGGGCCTCTCACTGCTGTGGCCTCTCCCGTTGCGGAGCACAGGCTCCGGACGCGCAGGCCTAGCGGCCATGGCTCACGGGCTTAGTTGCTCTGCGGCATGTGGGGTCTTCCCGGACCAGGGCACGAACCCGTGTCTCCTGCATCGGCAGGCGGATTCTCAACCACTGTGCCACCAGGGAAGCCCCTGTACATAGGATTTTTAATAGAAGGAGAACATAGGAAAGTTTCAGAAACTATATTGTCCTCTCTGTAGCTCCTGCCTTTTCAAGCCTTTTCAAATTGTGGTGGTTTCCGGAGAGACTCCCTTTGTTTTATAATTTCATTCTAAACTCACAAGACAACTGCCCATCCAAATTAAACATTTGAAGTAGGAAAACTTTGTGGGGCCTTCGGAAAAACACTTTTGGAAAGGTGTGTAAATATGGGATTATTACACCTCCTTGTGCCAAAATCATTCAAATGAAAGTTTCAGATCTGTTCTTTTACTGACCCAAAGCCCCCTTTCATTACAATTTTGTCCTTAATCTGTTCTAGGATTACTGCCATAATATTATCGCTCTAATTATAGCCCCCAAAAATGTGAAATGTGTTATATAGCTCAGAGCTTGTTTGGACTTCTTATAGACGTGCTTATATGGCAAGAAAAACAACTCTCAGTCCAACAGTGGAGAGGAGGAGTCATACACGTGGTCGTTATTCCAATTTTTTTTTAAAGTAATATTAGAAATGCCTGGTTAATATCTTTTTGTAACATATTACATTAAAAAATGTTAACTCAGGGGGCAGTTACATAGTGCACTCCTAGAGATGTGTGAGTCTGAAAGCAGTTGCTGCCTTTAAGGTATTATGGTAAATAATCTACCAGCTGATGAGGGCACTCACCTGTCTGGACGGTGGGGGGCAGGAAGAAGAGTTTGGGTAGATAGGTTGGGACCAGACAATGGAGGGGCCATAGATCCCACCGTGAGAAAAGGCTGCCTCGTTGGATGACACCGGGCAAAGCAGGAAAGTGTCTGACCCACTTTCTTCCCCAGGCTGGAGGAGCAGATGTGAACCCATCAGTGGGTCCAGAGCTCCATCTCTGAGTGGTCGCCCCACACCTGTGTGTCTTCATGGGTGTATGGCACCATGTAATGGTTTTGTCATTCTCGTGTAGTGGTTCCAGCATCTTTCCTTACAAAATACTCAGGTCAATGGCTCTACCAATTCCTCCCCCGCCCCTCCAGCACCTGCTGGTCCCTAGACTGTTTTTACGCGTCAAAGAAGGCTAGCAATGGCCTTAGGTGATCTCACATGATGCTACGGGGCTTTGATTCCAGAGTGACAGCTTAATTTTTGACCGGAGCCATTCCGTATACTAAATACTATTGTATTAAGCTGTGACATGGTCCCTTTTCTGATGCCAGCCAGCACTCAGAATTTTCTCTTCATGTTCTTGCTCTGGAGTTGAGGGGGTTGCTGATTTAGCATGTGGTTATTCAGTTTGGGGTTTATATCATTCAGTATTTTCAGTGCAAAGTCCTGTAGAAACCTGGAACTCCCAGCAGCTCCTGAAGGCAATAAGAATGCCATAGGGTCACCATACACAAAGCTTTTGCTTATGCTCATTTAATTATAGGTGGTTGGCAAATAAATAAATTATGGCGAGTGAGCTGTGGACCTGCTTCTGCTCAGGGGTTCTCAGCTCCTCCCTGCCTCTCAAGCAGGGGGGACCTCCTCAGGAGGAGGGCATCGCTCTATGCTGAGTGATTCTACTATGTGTTAGATCCTGTGCTTGTATCTGATTATCCTGTTGTGTACTTTATTGTATATGTCGTATATTTGTACTCACATTTTATTTTACAGAATAGTATACACAAAACCATATATCCTATACTCTACAGGCAAGTTAAAGTAGTATTTTTCAAACTCCAGGTCATGTTTGACTAGTGGGTCGTGAAATTCACTTAGTGTGTCTCTATGAGCATTTTTTCTTTAGTGAAATAGAATAGGATAGAAAATATGAGCATGCATCTGTATTTTCTACATGGAGTAAAGATGAGGGTTATCTTGGGGAACTTAATTTCAGTTACCTGTTTGTATGTGTACGTGGGTTTTGACCTACAGTGTAGGGCCCTGGCCAGGGGAACTGAGTCAGCAGGTGAGAGACCAAAATAGCATCCCTAGAGGGCAAAGACAACTCCCGGAAGGAGGCCTGAATACCAGAGGATTCCCCCCTGGTCACGGGAAGATGGTGTCTGATGGTCAATGAAATGCCCCCCCTTCTTCCAGAGAGATCAGTGCCCACCCCCTCACCCAGCAAGCAATGGCTGGGATGCCTTCCTAGTGGAGGTTCTGGGGTGAGGGCCATGGGGCAGACCCTATTCCTAAAGGATCAGCTGCCATCCTTTGTTCCAAGCAAACCGGCTGCTCAGAGGTCAGCCAATCAGCCAGACTCTGTCTCCAAGCTGGCTTGGCATTCTCCAGCAATCCGGTGTGGGTCCGGGCCTTGTCTGACCTCCAGGGCTAGACATGACTTCCCAGCAATACGTTGTGATACCTAGCTCCACAGGGAAGTGTTTCTCAAAGAATAGCCCAGAGAACTTTGGCTTCACATGAATGTCACCTGCTGAGGCAGAACCTCTGGGCTGAGTCCCAGGTGATTTTTTAAAATTAATTAATTTATTTATTTATTTGCATTGGGTCTTCATTGCTACACACGGGCTTTCTCTAGTTGCATTGAGTGGGGGCTACTCTTCGTTGCGGTGCACAGGCTTCTCATTGCGGTGGCTTCTCGTGTTGCGGAGCTCAGGCTTTAGGCACGCGGGCTTCAGTAGTTGTGGCACATGGGCTCAGTAGTTGTGGCTCGTGGACTTAGTTGCTCCGTGGCATGTGGGATCTTCCTGGACCAGGGATCAAACCTGTGTCCCCTGCATTGGCAGGCGGATTCCTAACCACTGCGCCACCAGGGAACTCCCAGTCCCAGGTGATTTTAACAAGCCTTCCAGAAGATTCTTCTACACATTAAAGTTTGAGAATCTCAGCTTTAGGGTTTCTTTGATATACACATCACATTGAAAGATGGAAAAACTTAAACTTGGAGGGTGTGTTATTTTTTAATTTTTTGATACGGTTTAATTTGGGATTATTCTTCTTGGTCAGGGTTTTTACATAACTGTTTGAAAACTTAAAAGGGGGCAAAAAAGTCAACTGTTTATCTACAGCAGCAGCAGGATAGCACTGCTCTAAATGCCTACATCTTGGGCAAGACCCCTTCAGGAATCCTCTTGAAAATACCCTCTGGTAAACTAGGAATTAGATGGGTTTTAAGAGGTATTCCACATTCTCTATTTATTTCTATAATGAGTGAACATTGTTGGAAGAGCCCTATTTCCATTTTTGTCTGTCAGTTAACAAACAGCTCTTAAAAGCCCATCGTGGTTCTGACACTGAGCCTTCTGCCTCTTTCCTCAGCTCAACATGGAAGGGCTTTTCTCAGCCTTGTTTTCTGTCGCTTCTCTGGCAGTGAATTATTCTTAGGTCAGGAGAGATGTATCTGATATCCAAGGACTATTTGAGGGAGAGATTCTGTGGCCTTTTTTTTTTTTTGCCTGGAGACCCAGCCTTCCTGGCTGTATTTATCCCTAGTGAGAGAAGTTTAAAGGCACAGGGTTAAGAGGAGGCTGGGCCAGGCAAGCCAGTCATTCTCCCTGATCTGGACCACGTCTGATAACACTTCGCTGAATTGTTTTCTAAAAACTCATCAGAGAAGGCGTACAGAAATCTCATCTCCAGTTGGCCAAGGGAACCCAGGGCACTTGGACTTGACAAGATCTCGTTAGGGGCTGATAAGTACAAGTTTACCTGGTGATGCAGGTGCTCTTTTATAGAGTGATGAAGACTAGTGGCTGGAACAAGAAGAAGGCACAACACATGTCTCGGAAGACGTGGTCCTGGGAAGTCACCTCCCCTTCTGCAAGCCCCGGAGCTCACAGTGCTGTTATCACCAACACAAGGAGGGCTGACTACATCCTGGATAACTTACTGAGTTAGAGTTTGCCGTAGAGCTCAGGCCATTAATCCCATTTTAGATGTTAAATGTTGGAGAAGCTGTGCATTTCAAAACATTGAAGTGGCTTAGGACAGACTCAGCAATGTCTGTTGTTTCACTTGTTTAGAGCTTCAAATCAAAGCAGTTCCCTCTCTCTCCTCCTCTTATTTACTTACTTAATTAACTCATTTACTTATTTATTTTTTAACATCTTTATTGGAGTATAATTGCTTTACAGTGGTGTGTTAGTTTCTGCTTCATAACAAAGTGAATCCATTATACATATACATATGTCCCCATATCCCCTCCCTCTTGTGTCTTCCCCCCCCACACCCTATCCCACCCCTCTAGGAAGACACAAAGCACCGAGCTGATCTCCCTGTGCTATGTGGCTGCTTCCGACTAGCTATCTATTTTACATTTGGTGGTGTATCTCTCTCACTTCGTCCCAGTTTACCCTTCCCCCTCCCTGTGTCCTCAAGTCCATTCTCTACGTCTGCATCTTTGTGTCCTGCTCCTAGGTTCTTCAGAACCTTTTTTTTTTAGATTCCATATATATGTGTTAGCATACAGTATTTGTTTTTCTCTTTCTGACTTACTTCACTCTATATGACAGACTCTAGGTCCATCCACCTCACTACAGATAACTCAGTTTTGTTTCTTTTTATGGCTGAGTAATATTCCATTGTATATATGTGCCACATCTTCTTTATCCATTCATCTGTCGATGGAAACTTAGGTTGCTTCCATGTCCTGGCTATTGTAAATAGAGCTGCAGTGAACATTGTGGTATGTGACTCTTTTTGAATTATGGTTTTCTCAGGGTATATGCCCAGTAGTGGATTTGCTGGGTCGTATGGTAGTTCTGTTCTTAGTTTTTTAAGGAAGCTCCATACTGTTCTCCATAGTGGCTGTATCAATTTACATTCCCACCAACAGTGCAAGAGGGTTCGCTTTTCTCCACACCCTCTCCAGCATTTATTGTTTGTAGATTTTTTGATGATGCCCATTCTGACTGGTGTGAGGTGATACCTCATTGTAGTTTTCATTAGCTTTTCTCTAATGATTAGTGATGTTGAACATCCTTTCATATGTTTGTTGGCAATCTGTATATCTTCTTTGGAGAAATGTCTGTTTAGGTCTTCTGCCCATTTTTGGATTGAGTTGTTTGTTTTTTTGATATTGAGCTGCATGAGCAGCTTGTAGATTTTGGAGATTAATCCTTTGTCAGTTGCTTCCTTTGCAAATATGTTCTCCCATTCTGAGGGTTGTCTTTTTGTCTTGTTTATAGTTTCCTTTGCTGTGCAAAAGCTTTGAAGTTTTATTAGGTCCAATTTGTTTATTTTTGTTTTTATTTCCATTTCTCTAGGAGGTGGGTCAAAAAGGATCTTGCTGTGATTTATGTCATGGAGTGTTTTGCCTGTGTTTTTCTTTAAGAGTTTTATAGTCTCTGGCCTTGTATTTAGGTCTTTAATCCATTTTGAGTTTATTTTTGTGTATGGTGTTAGGGAGTGTTCTAATTTCATTCTTTTACATGTAGCTGTCCAGTTTTCCCAGCACCACTTACTGAAGAGGCTGTCTTTTCTCCATTGCATATTCTTGCCTCCTTTGTCAAAGATAAGGTGACCATAGGTGCGTGGGTTTATCTTTGGGCTTTCTGTCTTGCTCCACTGATCTGTATTTCTGGTTTTGTGCCAGTACCATACCGTCTTGATTACTGTAGCATTGTTGTATAGTCTGAAGTCCAGGAGCCTGATTCCTGCAGCTCTGTTTTTATTTCTCAAGATTGCTTTGGCTATTCGGGGTCTTTTGTATTTCCATACAAATTGTGCAATTTTTTGTTCTAGTTCTGTGAAAAATGCCATTGGTAGTTTGATAGGGATTACACTGAATCTGTAGATTGCTTTGGGTAGTATAGTCATTTTCACAATGTTGATTCTTCCAATCCAAGAACATGGTATGTCTCTCCATCTGTTTGTATCATCTTTAATTTCTTTCATCAGTGTCTTATAGTTTTCTGCATACAGGTCTTTTGTCTCCTTAGGTAGGTTTATTCCTAGGTATTTTATTCTTTCTGTTGCAGTGGTAAATGGGGTGTTTCCTTAATTTCTCTTTCAGATTTTTCATCATTAGTATATAGGAATGCAAGAGATTTCTGTGCATTAATTTTGTATCCTGATACTTTACCAAATTCATTGATTAGCTCTAGCAGTTTTCTGATGGCATCTTTAGGATTCTCTTATGTATAGTATCATGTCATCTGCGAACAGTGACAGTTTTACTTCTTTTCTGATTTGGATTCCTTTTATTTCTTGTTCTTCTCTGATTGCTGTGGCTGAAACTTCCAAAACCATGTTGAATAATAGTGGTGAGAGTGGGCAACCTTGTCCTGTTCCTAACCTTAGTGGAAATGGTTTCAGCTTTTCACCATTGAGAATGATGTTGGCTGGGGGTTTGTCATATATGGCCTTTATTATGTGGGATAAGTTCCCTCTATGCCTACTTTCTGGAGGGTTTTTTTTATAAATGTTGTTGAAAGCTTTTTCTGCATCTATTGAGATGATCATATGGTTTTTCTACTTCAGTTTGTTAATATGGTGTATCACATTGATTGATTTGCGTATATTGAAGAATCGTTGCATTCCTGGGATAAACTCCACTTGATCAGGGTGTATCATCCTTTTAATGTGCTGTTGGATTCTGTTTGCTAGTATATTGTTGAGGAATTTCACATCTGTGTTCATCAGTGATATTGGCCTGTAGTTTTCTTTTTTTGTGGCATCTTTGTCTGGTTTTGGTATCAGGGTGATGGTGGTGTATGTTCCTATTACCTTTTTCTTAATTGTTTTGAGTTTGTTATTGTAGGTCTTTTCCTTCTCTTGTGTTTCCTGCCTAGAGAAGTTCCTTTAGCATTTGTTGTAAAGTTGGTTTGGTGGTGCTGAATTCTCTTAGCTTTTGCTTGTCTCCGTCGAATCTTAATGAGATCCTTGCTGGGTAGAGTAATCCTGGTTGTAGGTTTTTCCCTTTCATCGCTTTAAATATGTCCTGCCACTCCCTTCTGGCTTGCAGAGTTTCTGGTGAAACATCAGCTGTTAACCTTATGGGGATTCCCTTGTATGTTAATTGTTGCTTTTCCCTTGCTGCTTTTAATATTTTTTCTTTGTATTTAATTTTTGATAGTTTGATTAATATGTGTCTTGGCATGTTTCTCCTTGGATTTATCCTGTATGGGAATCTCTGAGCTTCCTGGACTTGATTGACTATTTCCTTACCCACATTAGGGAAGTTTTCAACTGTAATCTCTTCAAATATCTTCTCAGTCCCTTTTTATTCCTATTCTTCTCGGGGACACCTATAGTTCGAATGTTGGTGAGTTTATTGTTTTCCCAGAGGTCTCTGAGACTGTCCTCAATTCTTTTCATTCTTTCTTCTTTCTTCTGCTCTGTGGTAGTTATTTCCACTGTTTTATCTTCCAGGCCACTTATCCGTTCTTCTGCCTCAGTTATTCTGCTATTGATTCCTTCTACCGAATTTTTAATTTCATTTGTTGTGTTGTTCATCATTGTTTATTTGCTCTTTAGTTCTTCTAGGTCCTTGTTAAACGTTTCTTGTATTTTCTCCATTCTATTTCCAAGATTTTAGATCATCTTTACTATCATTACTCTGATTTTTTTTTCAGGTAGACTATCTATTTCCTCTTCATTTGTTTGGTCTAGTGGGTTTTTACCTTGCTCCTTCATCTGCTGTGTATTTCTCTCTCTTCTCATTTTGTTTAACTTACTGTGTTTGGGGGTCTCCATTCCACAGGATGCAGGTTTGTAGTTCCTCTTGTTTTTGGTGTCTGCTTCCAGTGGGTAAGGTTGGTTCAATGGGTTGTGTAGGCTTCCTGGTGGAGGAGACTGGTGCCTGTGTTCTGGTGGATGAGGCTGGATCTTGTCTTTCTGGTGGGCAGTACCACGTCCGGTGGTGTGTTTTGGGGTGTCTATGAACTTATTATGATTTTAGACAGTCTCTCTCCTAATGGGTGGGTTTGTGTTCCTGTCTTGCTAGTTGTTTGGCATAGGATGTCCAGCACTGGAGCTTGCTGGTCTTAGGGTTGAGATGGAGGTCTCTGGGAAAGCTTTCACTGTTTGATATTATGCGGAGCCTGGATGTCTCTGGTGGACCAGTGTCCTGAACTCAGCTCTCCCACCTCAGAGACTCAGGCCTGACACCCGGCCAGAGCACCAAGACCCTGTCAGCCACACAGCTCAGAAGAAAATGGAGAAAAAGAAAGGAAGAAGGAAAGAAGGAAGGAAGGAAGGAAGGAAGGAAAGAAAGAAAGAAAGAGGGAGAATAAAATAATGTTATTAAAATAGAAAAAAAATTATTAAAAATAAAAAATAAGTAATAAAAAAAGAGAGAGAAAGAAAGAAGAGAGCAGCCACACCAAAAACCAAATCCACCAGTGATCAAAGTGCTAAAAACTATACTGAAAACACAAAACAAAACTGACAGTCACAACCCTAGGACAAATGGCAAAAGCAAAGCTATACGGACAAAATCACACAAAGAAGCATACACATATACACTCACTAAAAGAGAAAAAGGAAAAAAAAAAATATATATATATAAAAGGAAGAGAGCAACCAAATCAGTAAACAAATCTACCAATGATAATAAGCTATAAATACTAAACTAAGATAAACATAAAACCAGAAGTAAATTAGATGCAGAAAGCAAACCCCAAGTCTACAGTTGCTCCCAAAGTCCACCGCCTCAATTTTGGGATAATTCATTGTCTATTCAGGTATTCCACAGATACAGCATACATCAAGTTGACTGTGGAGATTTGATCCGCTGCTCCTGAGGCTGCTGGCAGAAGTTTCCCTTTCTCTTCTTTGTTCACACAGCTCCTGGGGTTCAGCTTTGGATCTGGCCCTACCTCTGCATGTAGGTCACCTGAGGGTGTTTTTTGGGAAGTCTGAGGTCTTCTGCCAGCATTCAGTATGTGTTCTGTAGGAGTTGTTCCACATGTAGATGTAGTTTTGATGTATTTGTGAGGCGGAAGGTGATCTCCACATCTTACTTCTCCGCCATCTTGAAGGTGCCCCCTAAAATAGAGGCCAGCTCAGCCCTTCCTCAGAAGACCTTTTGGGTCCTGCATCCTAGGCTCCTTGGTTCCCCTTGGCCTGGCTCTTCTTCGTTCTCATGAGTTCACAGCATGGAGCCAGGCAAGCTTTCTACTTCAGTGATTTCAGAAATCGGGTGGATTGTTCTTTGTCTCAGAAAGAATTCATTTTGAAGATGCTGGTGGCCTCAGCTCTGGCTGGTGGCCAGCTTCAGGAAGTGTGGTTCACAAGCCATCAAGGACTGTTCATACTCCACATTCCTTGGGTAATGCAGTTCTGGACCCAAATCGATTCCAGAAGTCTGATCTTCCAAGAGGAGCCAATGCTCTGCTCATTTATTTTTGAGTGAGAATGCTGGATGACTCAGAAGCAAGAACTTGGGGGGAAATTTTTTTCTAAATTAATTCATTTATTTTTGGCTGCATTGGGTCTTTGTTGCTGCACACGGGCTTTCCCTAGTTGCGGTGAGTGGGGGCTACTCTTTGTTGTGGTGCGCGGGATTCTCATTGCAGTGGCTTCTCCCGTTGCGGGGCACAGGCACTAGGCACGTGGGCTTCAGTAGTTGTGGCACGCGGGCTCAGTAGTTGTGGCTTGCGGGCTCCAGAGCGCAGGCTCAGTAGCTGTGGCACACAGGCTTAGTTGCTCCATGGCATGTGGGATCTTCCCAAACGAGGGCTTGAACCCATGTCCTGTGCATTGGTGGGCGGATTCTTAACCACTGCACCACCAGGATAGTCCTGGACATTTTTTTAAGAGAGAGGCTATCTTGGCCTAAAAAAAAATCCCATCAAAGCATCTCCATTTTGATTTCTGACCTTTGACCTGCATACAGGATGTTTTCTCTCAAGTACCAAACAAATCCTAGAAAACTGAACATGATTTTAAAATATAATTGTCTCTCTTGGTTTCACCCAGACCAGGTGGGTGGCTCATTAAATGTAAAAAGTGCTTTGAAGATTAGGAGGCCAACATATGTATGTTAACTATTATCAACAGTCATGAAATCAGTGTCTCTTAATTTAAGTCATTTTTCTGCACAATGGGCCAGAATTCCACAGATAGATAAGCCCAACTGCCCACTACAACAGGGTTTACTGACTTGCTTTAAGGGCACATGGGGAAAACAAGGAAGAAGAAGATTAAGTTCTGTGTTCTGTTCTTTTTCTGATTAGCTGTAGGCCCTTAGGGCAGCTACATGATGATTCTTTTGAGCCTCAGTTCCCTCATCTGTGAAATGGGTTCAGCATTCCTTGCCTACTCCATTCAAGGCTGTCCTGAGTCTTAAATGGCAGCATCTTTGAAAAGTCCTAAGGGTATTCATAAAGTGGAAGATTCCCACCATGTGTTCTTTTTGTATTTTATATTCTCCCATCCACTTTTCTCTTCCTCACCTTCAACAGGGACCCACATGGGGCTCACTGCACTACGTCCCACCAGTACCACTGCCTGCACCTCCCAACACACAGCTGGCTTTCTGAGCAAGGGGCACAGAGGGGTGGGCAGGTTTGCCCAGTGTAGACATCTGCCCAGTTGTCCTTGATCCCTTTTTTTCCTAACACTTGGCCTTTCTCCAGGGAGAGGCAGGTGATCGGCTCTGCATGGGGATTTTTGGTGGCAGTGAAGGAAACCAGTGTCTGACAGGTGAGCTTTTCCTTTTGGTAGGAAATTCATTGTGCTTTGAATACAAAAGGGTCTTCTCCACCTGGACAAATTCTGCCCATCCTGCAAGACCCAACTCGATGTGACTCTTGCCCTCTTCCTCCTCCTTCCCAGAGAGAATGCACTCTCCCTTTTCACACCTCCCCATGGCAAAGACCAGAGCGTAGTAGTTGGCTGTGGGTCATATAACTCTCCAGTGACGCCTGATGTCTGACTTTGGTAGGGGGAATTCAACAGAGTTTCTAAAAGCAGTTTGATTGGCTCGTCCCTGCTATCTGCGTTCCCAGGGTTTTCCTCGGAGTCCCCTGATAGAGGTTATTGACCTTTATAGTCAGAGTCAGACGGGCAGAAGGGTGAGACAAGCCTCTTTCTTTCTCCTCTGAACTGACCTTGGGGCAGTGTTGTCTGCCCAAGCCTCTCCTTGCTAGAGTTTTACTGACCCCATCCCTTGCCCTATTTAGTGGTCTCCAGGGCCCTCGGGGTTTCTGCTTAGAAGCTTCCCAGGCAGTGACTAGGCTTAGAGTGTGATGGAAGCCCCCACCCCTGGATCATGCTGCTGTGGTTTCTTGCCAGCCCTGACAGTGCACACAGCCCAGCCCTCTCTCAGGCCTCCAGATCCTTTAAGCCTCTGTTGACTTAAAGTGGTCCGAGACAGGGTGAGATGGGAGAGCATGCAGCAGACTGGGGGGCAGAGCCCTTTATACACACAGTTTGCAATGAACTGTGAGCCCAGATCAGAGTCCAGGCTTTGAGGAGCCAGGCCAGTTTAAGCCTGAATGGCTCCCAGGAAGCCCTCTGGTCAGGCAGGAGCATCTGTGAGTTTTATGCCTGCTGCAGGGAGTACCTTCTGGTCTCCTTGTGGCTGTGGGAAAGCACTTTCACCTGATTCCATGTAGGTCACCAAGGGTGGAGGGGCCTCACCTCTGCTGTTCTATGAATTCTTGTAAGCCCCACCTGTTCTAGAATGTCTGTCTTGATCTCCCTTCTTTGGTTTCCCTCTTCCCAATTCCTTATTCCTTTTGCCAACTTAGCTCTGGAGGATGTAGCGTTTTATGTTCTGTGACTTCTAATTCTCCATCATGCCTAGAAGACCCTTGGGGCAAAGACCAGGCCCTTGTGTCTGCTGACTCCAGCACACGCTGGCTCCTGAGTGCCGGCCGTGAGAGGGCCCTGAAGCACAGTCCTCAGGGCCACCACTGGAGGCCGGAGGGTACAAACCAAGCGGCGCCTGATAGGGAAATGCCGAGCCCTTGCAGGGGCTCTCAGGGCCTGGCGTTTCCTCCATTGGCCTCCCTTTGCTTCCTCCGCCGTCCTGTTCCTGGGATGGCTCAGATGAGCTCACGGCCTGGGGTGCACAGTCCCAAATCCACAGAGCCACTTCCCTTCAGTCATGTTTACCTTTCACAAGAAAAGAGCCGAAGCAGGAAAGCTTAACAGAAACACTACCACCAAGACTCCGGCACTGGTCATTTCACACAGTCACTTTTGTGACTGTCAAGTTTATGAAATTTAAGTCACCAGTCTTCCTTCTAATCCCCAAGCCGTGAGAAGCTGTCTGAGCATTTGTTTGCCATCCCTGCATGCCTTTCCCGGGGCACACCTAGGCTCTGGTGTTCTGCCCGTCAAAAGGTGTCTAATTTCTGTAATCATCTCCGAGTTTAATGGCTTTCAACCACATGGGTTGCAGCCAAGAGAAAACATCATTTCTAGTCATTTGGTTTCTTTCCTGCCTTCCCCACCTCCTCTCTCTCTCTCCTTGCCCCTCCCTCAGGAGCTGGTGGATTATAAAATGTTAGGTGTGACCTTGGGGGTAGGAAGGAACAAAGGTTTCAGTTTCCCCCTCCCTCCTGCTCCCCCAGCAAGGGCTCCTTGATGAGTTTCCAAAGGTAACGGGGTGATTTCAGGACACGGCCACCGGGGCCCGGAAAGAACATAACTTGGTATATATTTAATTTTTTTTTTCCAGCAATGTCCCAGGGGTTATTGGGGGGCTCACCGGCACAGTTTGGGTGTGTCTTCTCCCACTTCTCTTTTTGTCAAAGCCTCACTCTTCTCCAGGAAAACAACACAACACAACACAGTGATTTATGCCCACGACAGGCAGCAGAGTCCTCTGTGCGTCATCCAAGAAGTCCCATGAAGGCCCTGATTCTTAATGATCCTCTTCTCCCCTCCCTGCACTTCTAGCCTGTGCCCACTGGAGAGGAAGGGAGAGAACAGCTGGTGTGCCAGGCTGGGGGGTTGGATGCTGTTGTCTGTGGCAAGCCCACGAATAAGTGCTGAGTTGACCTCAAATCCTCCCACAAGAGCTACACTGGTGACAGCTTCTCTTTGCTACTGCAGTTCCCAAGGCACGTTCAGCTCATGTCATTTGACGCTCAGATCTGACCTTCCCAACCAGGGTACTGAAAATGGATTAGAGGCAGGCTGTGATGCAGCTCCTCCTGTCAGCTCTGGGGATAGCTCTGGGGCAGCCCGGGGTGGTGGGACCCTGGGCTGGTGGTTCCTGGTAGCAGGGATCTGTCTGCATTCCTCAGTGTATCACACACGTGCTATCACTTTCTCTCTGAGCTGTGATCACAATGGTTGGGAAGGCACGAGCAGGGCAGAATCTTTATCTCACTTTTCCAGATGAGGAAACAGAGGGTCAGAGAAGTTATGTAGCCTGTGTCATAGCCGATCCCCTGAGTATGAGGCACTATCCTTGCTATTCTTCTCACCAGCCATGGATTTTAAGATGGCTCTGATATTTGAAGTCACGCTACATATCAGTTTCCTAGGGGCTGTTCTGTCTCTTTAGTGCTTTACCATTTGCAGGCATTATGTTCTGTATCTTTTTTTTTTTTCAAGGCATCACTGGAGTAAAGTGAGACACACTCAAGGATGATTTCCAGTGTACACAGAGAGGGAGGAGAGAAGCTATGTAATCTCAGATTGTATCACTGTCAGCATGATCCCCTCTTTCCTCTGGTTGTTGAGTATATCTAAGGTTTGAGCCTCTTTTCAAAAGGCAGTGTGTGCAAATAACACGATCCTGTATGTAGAAAATATTAATGAACACATACACGCAAACACACACACGAAGGACCTACTAGAACTAAAAATAAATGAGTAGAGGAGGGCCACAGGATGTGAGATCAATATATGTGAGATCAATATATATCAGTTGTATTTCTATATACTAGCAATGAGCAATCCAAAAGTGAAATTAAGAAAATAGTTCCATTCACAGTGACATCAGAAAGAATTAAATGCTTAGGAATAAATTCAACCAAAGGAGCTGGGGACTTACATACTAAAAAATACAAAACATTGTTGAGAGAAATTAAGGAAGATCTAAATTAATAGAGAAACAGTTCATGTTTATGGATTAAAAGACTCAGCATCATTAAAATGGCATGTCTCCCCAAGTTGGTTTACATATTCAATGCAATTCCTACCTAAATCTCAGCAGGTTTCTTTGCAGACATTAACAATCTGAACTTAAAATTCATATGGAAGTTCAAAGGACTCAAAATAGCCAAAGGAATCTTGAAAAAGAACAGGATTTGAGGATACACATTTCCTGATTTCAAAACTTCCTCTAAAGTTACAGTAACCAAAACAGTATGGTGCTAGCATAAAAATACACAGATCAATGCAACAGAATTGAGACCCCAGAAATAAACTTTTACATTTATGACTAATTGATTTTCCACAATAGTGACAAGACCATTGAATGAGGAAAAGATGGCTTTCCAATAAATGATGAACATTTAGATTCTCTTCCCACACCATACACTAAAATTAACTCAAAGTAGACCTAAAAACAAGAACTTGTCATACAACTTCCTGTGAAGTTAAAGGGATGAGAATGTCAAAGGCTGGGAGCACCAGCAGAAGAGATGTATCTTTTTGTCAAGAACTTCAGTGATTTCAAAGAAATAACTGCGTGTGAGAGAAAAAAACAGTGAAAACGTGGTGAGAAGTCCTGCTCTGAGGAGGAATCATCCTTCTGTCACTGTTCAGACTCCACTAGTCTTTTGCAGCCTAAGAAATTTGGACTCAATAAGGGACCTTACTATGTTATAAGGGAGCTTACTTTTTAATATAAAATAGCTACTTTTTATTTCAAATTCTTCTTATTTCCTGTGTATAGCTTCCCCCCACCCCCACCCCAGTCTCCTGGTGACATAGGAAAAGTGTTGCCGTCATCTTCACTTTAGCTAACGTTTCTCTCATGCTTGCCATGTGCCATGCTCTGCTCCGAACACTTTACAAATTACTGAGACACTGGATTCTCACAACAGCCCTAGGAGGTGGATCCTGTTATCACTGCTACTTTACAGATGAGGAAATTGAGGCCAAAGTGGTTTTGTGACTTGCAGCTAGCAAGACGCAGAGCTGGGAGACAGATTCTGGCAGCGTTGATTACGGGACTGACCGTTCCACGCTCAGTGCTGCCTCTTATCACTTGTGTTTGATAATTGAGGAAATTGCAGTGCAGGGACATTAAGTGATTATGCAGGGTTGAACAGCAAGTTCTGTGTCATTTTGTCTAGTGTTTTGCTTCTGCATCATGTGCTCACCCAGTCCCCCACTAAGAACACACAGCCCTCATAGGTAAGGTGTTAAGTAAAGAAGAATTACAAGAGAATGAAAATCTTCATTCATTCCTTCATCCCTTAGGGCAACTCTTATCCCAGTTTAGAATCTCTGCAGTTTCAACCATTCACAGAATCCTGGGGTTCAAAAATTTCTCTTAGAAATCCCCTAGTTCGGTCTCTCTATCAGGGCTAACAATTCATCACAGCTCTTCTGCAGCTTCTGCTTGTGTATTTTCTGCAATAGGAAACTCACTACCTTGTAACTGTCTGTTATTTGATGCACCTACAAGCTAGAAAATTCTTTTTGAGCACTGGTCGGTATTGGCATTGCTGTGACTTGCGTTCTTAATCTTGGTTTTGCCCTCTGGAACAATGCTCAGTATGTCAAATTTTTACATGTCGGGGCTTTGTCGTTAAAAGCAGGACTCAGGAGTCCAATTGCCTGGGTTTGAATCCTGGCTCTGCCACAAACATGCTCTATAACTTTAGGCCTTAGTTTCTTCATCTGTAAAATGGGAACAGGCTGTTTAGAGGAGGCATCAGATAATCCACATCAGCAGGAGCTCAATAGCTGCTCACTGTTACCATAGTTGGAAACAGTAATTACATTCTATCTCAGTCTTACTTCTTGACTGTTAGTATCCCTGCTTCTTCAAATATCTGTCCCCCAAAAACAGAAGCCAGAACCAAGCTCAGTAACCCGTGACCCATCTGACCATGCCTGCTTGTGAATAGAGCACATAGTACTTTTTAGATGGGGTTAATTTGTCCTAATGAAGCCTTCTGATAAAGCTGTTCGTTTCATGTGTATTACCTGGAGGGACTGTGTGCTGCCTTCCTCAAACCCACTCTTCTTTCCTTTCTCAAAAGGTATTGTGTTAAGATAGAAATTGGCAGCAATGAGTGAATTTAGGTGTTTCCAGATTTTAGATCCTTTCCTTTTGAATCACTATTCATTAGAAACTTAACTATGCATTATGAGTAACTATCTCTTTATCTAAAATTAAATAGTGGATACTAGTCACGCGTGGAGTTAGATTTTGTCCTCATCATGCCATGCCTCCAGTGGGTGGTGGCAGAGCTGAAATCACCTTCTCCCATTCTTAAAGGTGGCTTTCAAACTTTTCATTTTTAGTGCTGGAATCCATGGTTCTAATAATAATGAGAAATAGTTCTCATACTAAGACGAAAACCCGAGTATATAAAACACATGGAAGCACTTCTGCTCTGACTGAAAGATGGGACTTGGAGCTCTTTCGATTACTTTTGCTGCAAGAGATCAGCCTCGAAACTTAGAGGCTCAGCGGGTTGGTTCTGGCTCAGGGCAGTCAGAGGGTGGTTGGAACAGTAAGGGTGGCAGGGAGCTAAAGTCCCTGGGGGCAAGCTGTCGTGAGGATCAGAAGAGCAGCAGCTTATGAAAAGATCTGAAGGTGAGTATCTGTGTTAGGAGTGTTCACAGCGCTCTTCTTATAGTGACCGATACAGAGGAGAGGCAAAAGTCCACTGAGCAGCCGACCGGCAGGTGAAATGCAACAGTTAGATGCAGACCTCAAGTGTTGCCTCCTCACCTAGTTCCCTTTCTTCTCCTCCCTCTTTGCCCTCACTTTGGGGCTTTCAACATTAAAAGAGTGAGTGAATTCATGGGTTTCTCAGTGTTTTGCAGTTCCAGCTAGAAGGAACCTCAGAGGCCATGTAGTTTAATTCCTGTGAGATTCAGTGGCCTTCTGCAGCTCCACGCAGACGGGAGACGTGGCTGGAGGGAGGGCCGCGGTGTGCAGCTTCTGTAGGGAGCAGCTGCCTTTAGCTTTCTCTTCTGACAGGACACAAGTGTCCTGAGCCAAGTGGCCTGCAGCAGGTCAGGGCGAGAGGAGGAGCCTCTGGAAAGCTGGACCAGGACTGGCTGGGTTCCAGGCGCTCATTGTGTGGGGATGAAATGAAATGTTTCCAGAGGAACTGGCTCATTGTTTAGGATGCTAAATGTTTATTTCATCAAACCAAACTTTAACTGAAGAAGCCAAAGGGTCTGAATTTTAAGTCCCGCAGACCCAGCTTGGAGGGAACAGGGAAGAGGAGGTGAGAGTTGTTTCCAGTCAGAACATTGTGGGAAAGATGTTAATGCAGGACACGACAGTGTCCAGGTGTCTTCACGTCACCTGGTGAGAGGGGACGTGGCCTCCCACCAAGCAGGACAGACCGAGGTGCTGCTGGTTTTCCAGATGTTACAACAGTTTTACCACCTGCCATGGGTTCAGTCACATGGAATGATCCTTCATTCTATTACTTGAAATGATACCTTTAAATGAGATAAAATAGTATCAACACCTATTTTCTTGCGCTTTAATTGCTTTCCTTTGGCCTCTGAAGTTCTCTTCTGCAACTTTGTGGGAATAGTGGCCTCAGTCCATAGATCATTCCATCAACCAGGGTGATCCTTGTCACTCAGCTCCTTCAAGTAAGCCTGGCTGTAAGTGATAGGTTGGTTCTTATAAATCAAAAGACCCAGAATCTGATTCAGGAAAAAAAAAAGAAAAAAAAAAAGCCATTTTCAAGACCACTGGGATTCATCTTGCTTCTGCAGGGATTAGGGATTTTGCTAATGGTTCCCAGCCAGTGGGAGAGGCATTTCATCAACTTGGTTATCCCCTGCTAGGCCTGTGCATCTTCTCCAAGCCCAGTGCCTGGTTTGGGCCATCCGCTCACCACTTGTAATGTGATCCTTTAAACAGTATCTGAATTATTATTTTTTAAATAAACTAAAATTCAAGAGATGTTGGACCTTCTAGAGATTAGCCAGCAAAAGTGTTTCTTATTGCTGACTTGACATTTTGGTATTGCTCCACGCTAAGGTCACGTGTTTGCACTATGACCACGTATACGGTAAAAACGGAAACCAAACAAAATTAAAAACTTTAAAGGACTAAGGAAAAATAGGCATTGAATTAATTGAACATGAATTATTCTGTATTTTAACTTCAGAGCGTATTTTTGGCTTTGAATTGTGTGCTGTTAAGTGTTGGGAGAAGAATGGTTTTGCTGTGTATCTTTTCTCTAAAGAACATACTGCGTACTTCCATTTAGGAATGCATTTTCAGCTCCCCCAACACCCCCCCCCCCACCCCGACCAAGAAGTGAGCTTAGCAAAATGAATGACTGAGGAAGCAAGTTCACATACAATCATTACACATAAGATCAGACAGCCCTTCCCTTCCATGTACACTGACTGGACAGTCCAAGAACCTGCGTGACTCTGTCCACGGTTTCATGATACCTGCTGTGAGTGAGATTTGGGGTGGGCAGAGCAGCAGAGGGTAAAGTCTCAGAGCTCTGCTGCTCCTGGGCAGCCCACAGGCGCGCACACAGACAGGGCATCCGGGGGAAGTGGGCAAGAGCAGAGAAGGCAAACAGCGCCCACTCTGTGCGGCACAAGCTGCACACAGCAGTCCTTCCCTCCAGGGCTGCCGAGTTACAGTGGGCCAGTGGGAACAGGACTCCAGGCAAGTTCTCTATGCTTCTAAGATGTTCAACCCTGCTCACATCGAAGGTATCTGCATCCGTGTGTCCATCTCAGTGGCCAAAAGAATACTCTGTCTAGTCCTGTCAATCTTACGGTCAGATTTTATTTTATTTTTTCTTTAATTGTATCCTATTCGTTCTAATTTTTTCTATATATATATTTTTAGCATTATTCTCTGGTGCAGAGAACCAGTTCTCTCTGGTACATTGTTCTGCTGAGGCCAGTGTCCTAGAGCGGTGGTTTCAGGCTGTTCACAGTAAGGGAATGACACCTGCAGAGCAGTGCACTCTGTAAAATTATACAAGGGGAAGCCCCTTGTATTCAAGGGAGCCGTGGGACTTGGCTGCCTGGCAGCTGGCCCCCAGAGCACCTCCTTGGAGTGTAAGATCCCTGGAGGAGAGTTTTCAATCCCCTCTTCTAGTAGTTGGGGGAAATCGGGACTGGCAGAGTTCCCTGGAGATTAGCATCACACTTGCTCTCCTGAGTGTGATGCTTTCAGCATCTTCTCATTCATGCATAAACGAAATATTTCTCACTCTCCTACTAGGTATAAAGCGCTGCGTCAGATGCTGGTGACATGGAAATGAGTAAGTTAGACATGGCCCCTCCCCTCTTGCGGAGGGCAGGGTTTTAGACTTTCACGAACAAAATCTGCCCCTGTGCGCAGGCTAGTCAGTATGTCCTGGTGACAGGTCATCCTGTGGCTGCTCCCTGGGCCGATGTGTCTTACCGGACCTGGTCGGCCCCCTCAAGCAAAGTGTTCCCCTTATCAGGAAGCCATGAGAGGCCCAGCATGCCAAGAACGTCCTGCTGTGATTCTAAAACTATCCCGGGGAAGTAGGGACTGCACACAAACTACGGGGACTGAGAGGTAAATAGGAAAATTGGGCAGAATGAGGGCTGAGCTTCTCTGTAATGTAATACCATTCAGCTTTCTTTATTTTGGATTGACTAACCGCCCCCCCCCCAGCCCCCACTTTACCACCCCTATTCTTTTAACTAGGGGTTGAAAGATAAAAATTCAGCTTACTTATGAAGGTTTTCCTACACTGAAAACAATAACACACAAACCTTCAAACATGCGTCTCACTTAACTAAGTGTATTCTTGGAAATCAGAAAGCAGAGTAAAGCTGATCATTTTTTTCCTTTAGGATCCAGTTGCCGAGTAGCTTGCAGTTAACTGCTTTGACCACTAGAGGGTGATCACAGTCGGAAAAGTAGAGCTGAGACAGTCAATATTGAACCAGGGAATATTGACGAAATAGCAACTGGTTATTACGTTTGATGGATACAGAGCTAGAAAGAGCAGCCTGAAGACCTAAAATGCTTTTTTGGCTTAGCTGGATGAGAGAATTTGTGATATTCCAGGAGAAGAGATTTTGGAATTGCTATATACTTTTTTTTTTTTTTATGAGCAAGATCCTGAAGTTAAGCAGAAAAGAATGGACAAAAAGTCAGGGGCAGAGCTGTGCTATTCTTTTAAAAATAGATACATAGAAGCATGTGTTTGTTTGTCCCTGCTTGGTGTTTTTGTTTTACTTCTAAATTGAGAACAGCTGAAATAATTTCTGAATTGTTCTGGATTTCTGAGCCCAGACTGCCAGACGGTTTCTGTGGTCTGGGCCTTCAAAAACCCACCTGATGAGAGATGAAGCACATCTTTGGAAAAAGCTCTCTGAGGCTCTGTGAAACAGCCCAAGCTTGTTTGTGTTCGCCTGCATCTGAAAATGGAAGTCAAGCATGCTCCCAGGACAGAGGATTCTGCCATTGTGACCATCTTAAAAGGGGCAGGAAAGGATTTGCAGTTTTGCCAGATAGAGCAGTAACAGTCTCCATTCTTTGTGCTGTAATAATCTTTACTGGTGGCTTCTAAATTGAAGTAGCAGTTTCCTATCAAATTCATTTAAGAAGCAAATTGTTCAATAACTCGGGAAGAGCGTAGAGGATTCATTTCTGATGACTTTATAGAATCCTAGTTCCTCCCTGACCCCAAGAGTTGTTGACTGTAATGTAGTAGTTTTGCCAATTTTTGATGAATATAAGAATGGTTAACTGCCTTTAAGATATAGTGTTATTCCTTTGACACCCCAAAATCATCTAAATATATATAAATGAAGTTCACATGAATTTCAGTTAATGATGTATTTCTTAATACTGGCTGATAGGTAACCCCAAGTTAATTCGATTTCCTTGCACTGATGGTTTCTTTAAAACATGGTATTACATGATAATGGAAAGGACAGTCTTGGCAATAAATGCTTAAACCATAGCCCAAGGGATTTAGATTATCATCAGCAGCCTGCAGCAGAAACAGAGTCTTACTGAATGCTATCTCTTTTCTAGATTAGATAGAAAGAAGAATTGGGGAGATACAAGGAAACATTTTCTGAGGCTGGTTATACTCTGATTTGGGTGACAGTACAAACTATGGGAATTGGAAAGTACCTCATTGGTCAAAAACTGGTAGCACATAAACTACTACAGGTGGCAAAATTATTATTATTTTTTTAACTCCCTTGGGCTCTTCCTTTGGGCTCCTTAGTTAGTAGTATAACTACTGTGGGGGAATTGAAGGGGAGGCCTGTTGTTGCTGACAGCAAGCGTATGCTTTCTGCAGATACGGCTCTTCGTTTTTAACCAGAGTATGGAGGAGAAAATATTGACTTTCTAACTTGCAAAACCATGCTCTTAACTTATTTTACCCTTGCACTTTCTTGGCCCTTCAAAATATTTAAGTTCTTCCCCACTTCAGAGCTAGGATCATAGAGTATCTATGATAATAATTCTCCAAGCTTCTTGTATTCAGACGGGTAAAGGAGTGGGGGCTTGATGTAGTTCCTGGTTTATTCAAACCTGAAAGCCTACTATTAAGAGGGGAAGAGAAAAGGGGGAAGCAACTGTTTAAGACCTGCACCTTGAAAGAATGCTGTCTATCTAGTCTCCCCAGAGCAGGGAATGTGTCTGTGGGTGAACTAAACAACTCCTCCAAGAATCTCAGAAACAGTGTTTTGGGTTTGTCATAGTCTCTCACATACTCTGGAAATAGCGAAAGCAGACGTCATTTCATGCACAGACTTTCTCTGATACCACCAACAGGCCTTCTATCCTACGGTCTGTGCAGTTAAGCTTCACAATCAAAAAAAAAAAGCACACCCGGTGAATAATTTGTTATTCTTCCCATCTGAATAGCCAGCGGTTATTTGTGTGTGAGGACCACAGTTCAGATAAGATCTGTTGTAACTGTAGTAATCTGGAGAAATTGCTGTTCAGATTTTAGCAGAATCCCTTCTACCTTCTTATTCTAGAATTAGCTACCTCTGACCGGCCTTGGCATTATCTTAATGATCAAGATCTGATGTCACTGGAGGTTAGAAACACATACAAAAAAGAAAATTTAAATATTTTCCAACTGGAAAATTATCCTGAAGTATTTGTGTTATATTTCCAAGCCATAAATGATCACAGGTGCTTTGAGTCATGTTGCTGATTCCAGGAAAGTGTTTGCGCAAGTTTAGAAAATAGAACAGACCAGTTGATTCATGCTTTAGCTGATGGCATTGTCTCCTGGGGCGCTAAGGCACCCTTGCCTTATGCACAAGGGGCTGGAATGCTGCTGTTTAATTTGTCTTAACCCTCTCTTCTGGGGCTGTATTGCATAGCACCACTGCCCTCACCCCCCAACCCATTTATAAAGATCCAGCAGCAACCCTCCAGAGATGACTGTTTCACAGACATTCCAAAGGGCTGGCTGCCACTAGCTCAGCCATTTTAATCTTTGCATTTCCCTTGAGAGAATATAGGAGTGACAGGCTGTGACCTAGGGGAAGAACGTGCAAGTGGTAGGGGGCTTCAGGGGTCTTCGGGGAGATGAGATAGCCCGGTGCAATACCGGGTGAGGGGGAGGCGTTTGTAAATTTCCTTTCTTGTGTTTTGTTGTTTCCCCTCTTTCTCTGCCAGCACACCCATCTGAGTGTCGGCTTGGCTTAAGTCACGCCAAAGGAAGTGTTGAAGTAATAAGAGTCACCTACCTTTATTCAGATCTTACTTTCCTGCTCTTCCTTTCTTTTCCCCAAAATTTATGAATGAAGGTAGATAAGGCGAGGCTGAAGTGGCCAAGGCTGTAGGTTGCATCTTGATAGTCTGGTCTCTGGGAAAGAGGGCAGGGGACCATCTACTCCAACTGAAAATCCTAGGCTTATATTCATTTAACGACTGTGTGTTACCCAGTACATTTTGTTGAAATAAATTGTGAAAATAAGTTATTTCTAGTGCTCAGGACATAGTCTGTGACCTGATCTGTCTGTATCTCTCGTAAATTTTCCATTTGGATGATTAGAGCAGGGCAGAAGTTTCTCGCTGTGCTGTTAGGCTACAGGCAACTGTTGTCACTGGCTGACCCTGAGTTGTAAGTACGTGGGAACTTGGTCGAGGGCTTCACAGAGAAGAGGAGAGTTAGTCCTGGTGAGGTCTGCCTTTGGGTTAGTGGGGAGCTGTTGCTAATGATTCTTTTGTCAGTGCTTCTGTTTTAACCAAGTTGGCAGAGTTTTATTTTATCCAAACAGATGCGTAGCAAAGGAAAACTAATTTGGGCAATTAGAATTGGTGGTAAATCTGAAATATATGGAATGTGTTCAGAAAGATGACAGGAGTCAGAACTGCTCACAGATTGTCGCCGGGTAGAGGTTCCTCAGAACCTTCCCTGATAAAAAGATGAAGGGTAATTTGAGTTAGCACACTGGCCAAATAGATGGGTGCTGTTGATGTACTTAAAAACGTGTGTTCTTAAATCAATTATAAAGGTTTGTACATTTGAGCATTTGACTTGGCTATCAATTGGCTAAGCAATGTATTTCTTTTTAAAGATATATTTCCAGTTTGCTCCTGTTCAAGCTATCACAGTCTCATCTTTGAGCAAATGCCAGACTGATGAAGTGTACTAGATAGTGAGTCCTTGTCCATCAAAATATTTTGGTGCAGTGGTTTCATGAGCAAAGAATGGTATTAAAGTATTGGTTTAGAGCCCTGAGAAGCAGTTTCGGCCGTGCCTGGGAGGCAGAGGTGAAAGGGTATCTGTGGGCCCAAGGCAGTGAGCTGAGTGCTGTTTTAAAGTCATGCTCATCTCATCTACATATGCAGATACACAGGTGTAGGCCCAGCCCACATGGTACAAAATGAAACCACATGTATAATTTCAAGGGTAGACAACATCCTGGAGTTTGGAGAGAGAGATGGGGGATGAGCGGTTTCCGGGTTGGGCTGTCTTGCATCTAGTAGGTGATCAAAAAATATCTTTCAGAGATTGATTGCCTTTTATGAAATGAATGAACCAAACTTCCAGTTAGTTTAGCAGAGCCTGGAAGCCCAAAGTGGCAGGATTGCCCATCACTTCATAATAGTCTCTTAGCTCTCCTCCCACGCCGCAAACCCAGAATCTGACGCAACACGGAGGAACAGTAAAAGTCATGTGAATCTGGAAATATACCCCTTTTCCAGGCATTTGTTAGAGTTTCCTGGCATTGGATTGTTTGTAAGTCAGTATTGCAAGAGAATGCACATTTTTTGCATAACCCTGTGGTTGAAAGGAGAGTTTCCTCACCAGCTCACTGATTATTTCACTAAGTAAGGAATTAGTCAGAAGGCAATTGAAAAATCTTTTGTTTTTGTCGTCCATGTGAGACTCTGATGGTTTGCCTGTACTTTACATCATTGGTGGGTAGATTCCCCAGTGGAATTCCTAAAAGTAGGGTCATGAATGGGTATAAACCTAAGCTGGTTTGTATCCAGGAGGAAGAGAAGTAGTCCATTTGGGTGAGCCACTCAAGTAATCTAATTTCTGAGCATGCCTGCTCTGTTAGGTCCAATACAGGATTCAGAAGGAGACCTCAGGGGCCACTCTGAGAACCAAGACCATGAAGCAGTGTTGAATTGGCTTGTCTAGAGTAATGATACTCACCCGTCTTAGTAATTTAGACAACCTTACCTAAGTCGAACCAAAATTATATTAACTATATTGATCGTTAAGTCTAATTACTCAGTCATTATTAATCGATTGACTATTATATGCAAGGTATAATTCCTGCTCTCAAGGACTGAGAAAGTCCAGTTGAAGAAGTGGGGTTAAAAAAAATAACACTGAGTTAAATAAAACTCTCTGTCCTAACAATGTAAGCCAATGGTATAAGGTTACAATGTACAGGGTGTGATTAATCATCACATGGCTGTTTTAGGTACTGCCATGAATTCACAGGAGGAAGAGTTTTCTCAATACTGTCTTCACTGGAAAAGGCACCACTAAGGAGGAAGAGAATAGGAAGTGTTTGATGGGTGGAGAGGAGGGACCTGGAGCAGAGTTGCCAGGATGGTTCGGAAGTGACCAAGAGCAAGGAGTGGTTGCCATATGAAGAGAAATCAACTCAAGTAGGAAGTCGTGAGGTAGGCTGAAATTTAGACTACCACCAGACTGGGGGCCGTTCTAACCTGAACTACTCGAAGTGGGATCCCTAGACTAGCAGCACTGCATGACCTGGGAGCTTGTTGGGACGAAGCTCATTTCTCATTCTGGGAAATGAGGAATCTCACGTACCAATCTAGACCTTACAGGCTCAGTATTTAGGGGCCCAGGAATCTGTGTTTTTTAAAAAGTGTCCAGTTGACTCTTATGCATGCTAAAGTTTGAAAAGCACTACTACTGGTAATTTGGGTTTCGTTCCAAGTGACTGAAGGCTCTTGAGTGGAGAAGTAGCATGTTTTTCAGTGAGGCAACAAATTAGAGCATTTGGGATACTGTCTTTTACATGGAAGCCTCTTTAGAACTCTCACTTAAAATTCTCCCTTACCTACAGCTCACCACCTGCAGGGTGAAATCTCTCCAAATTGCCAATCATGTAACTGGTAAAGTCAAGGTCATATAACTGTTCTTTGGAGTGATTTCTGAAGGCTAAGGGTAGGTCTTGTCTGGGTAACGGTGTGATATGCATCTGTGGTATGTTTCTATAAGTAGAGATTTTTTTTTTTTAAGTGTGTGCTTTGCAAGAATTATATGAATCAGCAACAATAACAAATACATATGGTGCTTTACAGTTTAAAACATAATATTCGTTCATATAGTTTCTGACCATTTAAAAAATTAGTTTCCACAACTTTGAAATCAGTTCACTTATCTGGCATTTATCAGGAAATTCAGATTTCCATGTTACAAAGGTAATATGAGCTCTTGTCAACCAGTAAACCTTTTTTTTTTTTTTTTTTTTTTTGCGGTACGCGGGTCTCTCACTGTTGTGGCCTCTCCTGTTGCGAAGCACAGGCTCCGGACGTGCAGACTCAGCAGCCATGGCTCACGGGCCCAGCCGCTCCGCGGCATGTGGGATCTTCCCAGACCGGGGCACGAACCCGTGTTCCCTGCATCGGCAGGCGGACGCTCAACCACTGTGCCACCAGGGAAGCCCCAAGTAAACCTTTTTGATGGAAAATTTTTTCCAGACTATATCATTGTATGATCACTAATACCAATAGAATTACTGTTGTAATAATAAAATCAGCACATATTTTTAAGTCTTGGTAGAAAGAGTTTTGAATGTTATTTTAGTTTTACTTGGTGACTTTGGTATAATAACACCTTCAGGGCTGTAAGAAGTTAGGACTGCTGTTCCTAGTTTAAACAGCCCCAGATTGGCAATTTTTTGGTCAATTCTAGTATGCTCCTTTATCTTTATTTCCCACCTTACTGCGCCAATAAGCTAGGAAGAATGGAGTTTTCTTAAGGTTAAAATCCTAACCTTAATTTTGCCTGCAGTATCACAAAGTATCCCTTGGCCCGTGGACTTGAGAGTGGTGTTAGCTTCTGTTGTCATGGATAATATGGGTCGTGGCACCAGTGTTTTCTCTCCCCCACTCAGGGGACATTTTTCCCCTTACAGTTTCACAGTGGTGGTCCAGATGGTGGAATTTGCCAAAGAGCAGACCACTGTATAAAAGACATGATGTTGTATTCACCTAGATTCTGTGTTGACTCTAAAGAGGGTCAAGAGTCCCAGAGAGAGGAACAAATCCCTGTCATGCTGCTTTAAAAAGCACCAGAATTTGTGTCCTAGAGATTCAAGACCACCTCTACAAATACAGCCTGAGCAGAGGTTTAATGTGCAGACGTGAACACAGAGTCTCTAACCTTAGCCCCAAGCACCATTATTTTTGATACATAAAATGTGAACTCTATTGTCAGCTTTATTGAATGATGCTGAGGGTGATGGAAAGAGCCCTGGCTTTGGGGCAGACAGATCTGGGTTCAAATTCTAGCTGTACTACTTACCAGTAGCCTCAGGCAAGTCAGCTTACTCCTCTGAGCCACTGTTTCTTCGTGGAAAATGGGGATATTAACACCTACTTTCAAGATTGTTGCATCAGTGGAAAAGTAGCTCATACTTCACAGGTAGTAGTTGCTCAATAAATTATAGCCATTGTCAGTTTCCACTTGTTAATTGTGTCCTCACATTAATCTTAGATTATAATTTTCTAAGAAAAACAAAAAGGCCGAGATAGAGATGGTTTGCTTCAAACAGCCAGACCTCCTCACCATTCCCAAAGTCTACCAAATGTGCATCCCATCTCTGTGATTTCATGGTTCTCCTACACCTGGAAGACCCAAACTTTCCTCGTTTTGATTCCCTTCCACCTCTAAGTCCCAGCTCTTCCATGGAGCTGTCCTTCACTATTTCTTCATCATAAATCCACAAATAATAAAATACCCTCCTGTGGTGTTAACTCTTATTTCATTGGAGCTTCTCATTCCTCCAACTAGACTGTAGCCTTTTTGAAAGCCCTCTATAAATACAAACTAATGGACTGATTTGAAATGTGTTCATCACTGAGCCATATGAAGCCACTGAATGGAGGCTTGTGAATGAAAAATTGAAACTAATATTTTCCTGAGCAGTTTTTTGGAGGCCACGCACCTACGATAAGGATAATCTATTATAATTTTCCAAGAAGTAGCTACTGTTGAATCTTGATTTTACAGATGGGGAAGCCAACCCCCCTGATTGTCCAGTTCACACAGAGAGTAGCTGAGCTAGGATTTGAACACAAGCAGTCTGGGTCCAGAGGCTGAGTTTGGACCACTACACCATGCAGGTGAGGATGTGGATGGAGAAGGCTATCAGAACATTCAAAAATGTCCACTGACAGAGTTCTACAAACAGGGACCGACTGCAGTCAGTTATGAACATTTCATTTGAGGTTCTCCAAGTCTTTTTCCTCATTCATGTCATTAACAAGTCTATTTAGATCATGGATTTCTACATTTAGAGAAACCAGCCTCCTCTCCGAATTGCCGGCCCTGGGTTTGTATCAGAGCCATGACTTGGTCCTGAAACTCTCACTTGCTTTGTCTATTTCACCACCTTTTCAGGTCATTAAGAACAAAAGGTTTGTGAACAGACTAAACACAGGCTGTTTTTGTTCTGCTTCTACAAACACCTACACCTGCTGAATGTAGACCGCATAGTGTTGATTGGAGTCTGTGCTCATGGATTTTTTAAAAAACAACACATGCCGGAATCCAGCTGAGGTTAAACAGTTCCTTGGAGAGGACACTGTGCTATTACACCAAATACTTACAAGTTTATCTCACCACACTGCCTGGGGTTCAGAGTAAACCTGGGTGGAAGTATGGAGATCAAAGAATTTAATAATGAAAAACCTCTATTCATGCTCTATCTGTCATCAAATGAAAGTATTAGTGAAGTGGTATGGAAATCCTCTTCAGCTTGCCTGCAGCCACCAGCCATGCCACTTAAGATTTAAAACAATGTGATCAAGTGTTCAGAATCCACAAGATTGAGTTGTATGCATACATTACTGTATTATTTCCAAGTTTCCAATTTCCCCCAGATTAGCACATTTTCATTTCGGCTTTATTAAAGGAGTCAGAACACGAAAGGGAATTTAGCACAGTGGACATGTCAGCAGAGCTTTCTTGCCATCATGGTGTGGTTTATTTGGTTTGGGGCAGCCATGCATATGAATCCAACAAGGTGTCTATAGGACTGCAGGTCAAGCCAAGTGGGACTGATAAAAAGGAAAAGACAAAGAATACAATAATGTGGTGAAACCACAGCTCTCTAACTGCGGGTGGGAATTTCAGGCCCTTGATTTGTTTTCATGTGGCCCCACGGTTGCAAAAACCACGGTACAGCGTGGTATCAGCCACACATAAGAGCTTTATTATGGCATTAGTGGAGTGGCTTGGATGAGCCCAGCATGGTATGAAGCATCATAGGGATGCAGCCAGATGCAGGAGACATGGCCCTGGTCACTCCAGGAGATACCTCCTGCTGTGGAAAGCCCTGGTTTTCCTCAGAGTACACCTTGTCTGTCAAGAGTCCTGGGCTGAAGGAAAGCTAGAAACCATTGGTCCAAGAATTTACACTTCGGTTGGACTTACCAACACATGAAATTCTCACGAAAAGATGCAGAACCACATGCAATGAAATCACCACATCTTGATGTCAGAAGCCAGGACAGTTGTCCAGTCCAGTGGTTCCCAAACTTCCCTGAGCATTTGGAGCTACCTGGGGAATTTAAAACGAAGTGAACACTCCCAGGGACCAGCCAGAGTTAGAAGCTCTGATCAAAGGGCCTGGAAATCTGCATGCTTTGAAATGCTGCCAAGGGATTCTGTGGCTCAGCCAGCTCATCTGGCCCATCCCCTCAGCCCTGCAAAGTGATGATCCAGACAAGGCTGGCATCCTCAGGTTGGAAGGAATTCACTGCAGAACAAGGCAGCAGGATCCAGATAGAAGGCGGGAGCTCTTTAAAGTCTTTCCTAAACTTTGATAAAAGGGGCCTCAGTGTATCTTCTACCCATTGGTCTTAGTTAATCTGCAATAACACAGATGGTCTTTACCAACATGGCAGTCCTGCAGTTGATTACCAACATGGCAATACTTCACACGTTTGAAGAGCGTTCCTCTTCAGTTTGTTTGATAGCGAATTCATTTGTTCATTCATTCATTCAGCTCGGACTCTCAGCATCCTCTAAGAGTGGGTTTCTTGAGGCTGACAAATGCCACTTGCTTCAGCCGCTTCTTATAGGTCTCGGCTTCTCCACACCCTCCTGTTTGCCATCCTCTGTAAGAACTCTAGTTTGTCGGCATCAAATATGGTGCCCAGAATCGGATGCCACACTGACCATGTGGTATGACCAGCAGAGTCCAACTGCTACAGGAGCTGTCGCTACCTGTGTCCTGCTTCTACTAAAGAGTGTCGTAAGAATAACCAAGAGCTCAAACTGGTGCAGACAGAAAGCTCCGGAGCAGATCAGGAAGGGACAAGGGCAGTGTTGGCCGAATCGGGCGTGGGCCAGGTCCTAGTGAATGGGTAAGCTTTGGATTGGAAGAGAGTGCCATCCTTCCAGCATTCCAAGTGGAGAAATCATGTTTCATTGGAAACCCAGATATTTGCTGCATAGATCACAGTGTGCATCTGTTATCCGGTCTGCAGGCTAAACAGAGGTTCTCATCACATCACTGCCCCCTACGTGTAGGATCAGCTCTGACTGCTACACCAAGCCAGGGGGTGTGAGGGGCAGCTTTCCTTTCTTCTCTGTATGGTGGGTTCAACCTAAATGTTCCCATCTAAGCAGGTTGTCTTTCCTTCCCACAGCTGAAGAGAAATAAGTGATGTACCTTCTCTCTTTAGGGTCAGCTACCTGGTATTTGCTTATGTTTAAAACTGTCACAAGAACTTTGTATATTCCTTGGTAAGAAAAGAGGAACTATCGTGATGTTGACAGCTGTATGTAAAGTTAACTGAACGGTTGTTTCATATGTGTAAAATTGGAAAAACATTTCCTTGATTACTTTTCACTGACTAGACTGGTCATTTTAACGTTGATGTGGGTACATTGTAATCCCTGAATTGGTTAGCAGAATTTCATTCTAAATCGAATTAAGCAAGCAAGCAAAGAAACAAAAAACAACGAGAGAGAAAACAGCAACAACAATTGCAGCCATAACACAGTTCATGGCTGGCCTGGCCCAGGGCTGTAGGCTTTATTTACAACAGTAGGTGCATGAGCCTCCTGGAAATCAGACCTCAAGTGTGACCTCTGTAGGGGCTTCTTTTTGTGTTGGGCACGGGAAATAAGGTGACATCTGAAGTTTCTGGAATCAGAGTAGCAGCTACATGGACTGCTTCCATTCTGCCTGGGGTCCATCTCTAGCATCTGAGCTGGAGACCAGAGATACTCATTTAGTTCTTCTTTACCAGCTAGACATGCACCATGCCTAGATAAGGTGGGGATATGCAAGAAAGGGGAGTCTTGAGGCCCACCTGTTGGGCCTTACATCGTGCTGGAGACACAGGAAGTATTGGCGGGACAGTCAGAGTTTGATGCGGTCACACAGTGGATTGAGAGGGAAAGCCTGAGCTCATGGAAAAGAGTGTTGGTAAAGGACAAGACTATCACATGGCCCTTGGCTGGATGGGGAAATGGGCTTAGAACAAGAATACTTTCGGGCTTCCCTGGTGGCGCAGTGGTTGAGAATCCATCTGCCGATGCAGGGGACATGGGTTCGTGTCCCAATCTGGGAAGATCCCACATGCCGCGGAGCAGCTGGGCCCGTGAGCCATGGCTGCTGAGCCTGTGCGTCCGGAGCCTGTGCTCCGCAACGGGAGAGGCCCGCGTACCGAAAAAAAAAAAAAAAAAAAAAAAAAGAATACTTTCATTCCTTTGCTTAAAAACACTTATAGGGAACATTCATTCAGTTCTTAACTTTGGCTTCAGACAGCTGACTGATGGTGACAGTGGTGACAGTGTTTTCTTTCTGTTTAAATTAACTCTTGGTATCTTCAAAGACAGATTTGGCCTGTGTCACCATCTTGCCCAGAATGGGCAAACCAGATTCTCAGTGGGCAAAAGCCACACTGCAGAGCGTGAAACCTCTCCAAGACGGCCAGGCTGCCAAGTTGGGCAGACGAGTAAGGGGCAAGGTTCCTGACGCCTTGCTGCTTTCCTGGAGTCCAGGTCAACAGCCAGGGACAGAGGACAGTAGCCAGAAGCCACCCCCCAGGAGTGGCACTTGATGGAGAAAGCAGCCAGTGGGTGAAAAACCAGGAAGAAGCCTGCTACTGTGAGGTGATGCTGACTCTCTGGTAATGCAGTGAATAAAAAGAAGGAGCCTCAGCAAAACCACGCCATTGCACATTTCACTGCCATGTTCCCCATCTAAACCCCCTTGATTCTATCATTTTCAAAGAGAAAGCTAACAACAAACCATTATGCCTACTTACCTTTAGGTGTTGCTCTTATTCATGGCATGAGGTCACCCTGGTGTCAGCATCACTGAGATGTAGCCTATTTGGGGGCTAGTCTGTATGTCCTATCATATCATGTGATAGAAACTTCTTTTTCCTAAGATGTTGATGACCCTATGAAAGGCAAGTGTTCTCTGACGTATTGAACCAAAGCCTTTCCCCCTTTCCCCTGGCTTTCACACACAGATCGGTGTGCGTGGGGCAGGTTGGCAGGAACTTGAAGTTTTTCCCTGGGCTAAGTGCAGCTCTAATCAGAGGCAGGAAATGTTTATTTTGAGCCTTATCGAGTGAGTCAGTTTAGTACAGCTTTAGGTCACTTTAGACTTGAGGTGTCCTGTGTACTTCCAATAAGCAGAGTTAAAAGCAGTTGGAAACAAATATTAGGTGGACATGAATGAAATTTATACCTTCTCAACCAACAGACTTTTGTGTGGAATTTTTACTATTTGGCTGATTCTGATTAGGTTAATACTTCCCCCACAAAAAATGCTTCTCCCCTTTTACCCAAAGGAGGGTAGACTCTACCATCTGTGACTTATAGAAGATTATTATAAGAAACAGCGATGTGAAAACCCATTCTGTATTCTCCATTCCACTCTTGGCGTTGATGGAATTGCCCATGGCTGTAGGAATTTGGTTGAGATAAATCTGAATTTGGCAAAGACCACGACAGAGTAAGGCCTTGCACAATGGGAGGTGAAAGGGGGAGAAAGCTGAGAAGGGCTGAGAATGTGTGAACATGAATCTTTTTAAATGACAATTTTTGGGTGATAATTATTAGTATTATTGCATAAGAAAATTTACATCACTGATCATAATTATTATTCAGATGAGACTCTCATTCTCTGTTAATTGACAGGTAAGTCTTCAGTGAGAAGAAAGATCCTTTCTTTTTATTATCTACAGCTCTCTTTCACCAAACTTAGGGGAAGGTCTGTGACACCAGTTGAACAAGGCTCTGCGTGTGGTCCACATATGGTACGCCTGCCTGAGAGCTGGAGAGCCTCACTCACATGATTGACTCTTTCTAGTTTATTGTAATGTTGGCTGTTCCGTCTCGGTGGGGAAATAAAATTGAGGTGGTTACGTTTCCCAGAGTGGTTGGATCTTTCCTTTCGTTCAATCCAGGAAGTGTAATAGAGAAGAGGGAGGGTTGCTTGTTGGTCTTTCTCAAAGGTAATAAAACATTTAACACAGTGGAAATAGGGAAGAGATGGAATAACTTCAAGCAGCCTTCCTTCAATCCATCATAAACTCTGCTTTTAGAATAGTTTTTTTGGGCTTCCCTGGTGGCGCAGTGGTTGAGAATCTGCCTGCCGATGCAGGGGACATGGGTTCGTGCCCCGGTCCGCGAAGATCCCACATGCCGTGGAGCGGCTGAGCCCGTGAGCCATGGTCGCTAAGCCTGCGCGTCCGGAGCCTGTGCTCCGCAACGGGAGAGGCCACAACAGTGAGAGGCCCACGTACCGCAAAAAAAAAAAAAAAAAGAGGAAGTAGAATAGTTTTTTTTTTTTAATCAGCTTTAGTTATGCCATTTTACAACTCAGAAGATCTCTAGAGTTCTTTACTTCCCACCTGTGTTTTCAGAACCATCTGGCCTCACCCCACCATCGAATCTGTCTCCTTCATTCCTGTATCCAAGTTTTTTCACTGGCTTACTCGTACCCTCCTCATCCCCACATGCAATGGCCACTTTTGCTTACCTCTGCCCTTCAGGGCTGTGCTTCTAACTTGCCGGGCTCTCTACTCCTTCCACCTTCTGCTGTTCAAGACCTCAATTGTGGTCTTTCCCTAATTCAGACTTGTCTCAACCAAATTCCTATAGCAATGGCTAGTTCCATCAATACCAGTTGTATTATGGAAAATAAAATGCAGAAAGAATTTTCTTATGAGTGTTTCTTTTTTTTTTTTTTTTTTTTTTTTTGCGGTACGCGGGCCTCTCACTGCTGTGGCCTCTCCCTTTGCGGAGCACAGGCTCCGGACGCGCAGGCTCAGCGGCCATGGCTCACGGGCCCAGCCGCTCCGCGGCATGTGGGATCTTCCCGGACCGGGGCACGAACCCGTGTCCCCTGCATCGGCAGGCTGATTCTCAACCACTGTGCCACCAGGGAAGCCCATGAGTGTTTCTTATAATGATTTTCTGTAAGTGCTAAGACCTGGATGACAGACAGTTCTTCTCTAGGGGCCTAAGAAGATAAGGTCCCAGATACATAGGTTTCACAATCTGATTTGATACAGGAGGGTTTAGCACATAATGATAGAGCATTTCGTGTTGCTTTCTGTGGTTTCCTGTGTTCAATTCCTAGCTCCCAAAAATCAAAGCCATGGCTTATATCATCTTCCATATCTCCCAGTCACCTACCTCAGGGCAGAGCACCCAGGAGAGATCTGTCGAGTTGATAGGTTAAATGATGGAGACATGGAGAGAAAAGGAGATGCTACAGAGTATGAGGTCAGGCCCCATGATTCCCTTAGATGGTACCTTAGAGAAATTGTTCATCCTGTCATTGGCACATCAAAGGCAGACTGTTCCAAGTCCAGTCTTTTGTTGGGCATTCCTGTGAAACTGATTCAAAAGTGATAGAATCTTTGCACCTATAAACAGCTAACAAACGATGGAGAATGTGTGTCTAAACAAACCCAATTGGCAGGACATGACGTGCTGCTGAAAGGAAGCCTCTGGCTATCCATCACACCTTGAAAGATGAACAGGGAGGGCCTAGTTTTCCCTTCAAAGTCAGGAAAGGTAAGCACTCTGGGTAAATGGAGCCCAATGGGAATTTCAAACACATGGCGTGGCCCTTCCGGCTTGTAGGTCATTATTAACTATTCTTACCCTAAATCGCCATGACATATAATCTCTTTCCTGATTTTATTATTTTACTTGCTATCACAAGACTGTAACTTTTCAGACATTCAGGTGTGATTAAGGGAGGAGGAGGTAGAATAAGGCTTTTATAATCTTTGATTACCTCAGAAAACATATTTGCTTACTTTACAAGGAAGTTGGGGTTTTGTTTTGTTTTGTTTTCTACTGATGCCAAGAGGGGATTAATGAGTAGCTGCTGGGTTTGCCAGCTTTCTTTTGATTTCAGTTTATGTAATTAAGCAGTTCCCAGAATGACTTGAGGCTCCCACTCTGCATCAAAACATGCTTCTCAGATGTGTTAGGTGTGGAGGTCAGAAACAATCCAGACTCACTGAAAGGAGAGAGGAGAAGTGAAAAACTTTTCTTGCTTTAAAAACAGTCCTTCCTATGTCAGAAGGGTTGACCGTGCTTTGGGACCATGCATATTGAGCTGTATTGAGTAGAAAACCAAGTTAAAACTGAAGTTCAAATGGGCTAAAGTTAGAATAACTCAAAACGAGGTTAACAATAGAAATAACATGGGGAAACCAACTCTGGTTTACTGTAGAATTTCCAGCAACCAGGGCCTCGTCTGTGGTGGGTACTTAAGAACTCATGCATTCAACAAAGACACACTAGGAACCCGCTCTGTGCCAGGCTCCATTCTAGTTGCTGGGGGTACAATGAGGAACTAAACCAATGAGAATCCCTCCCTCAAGGTGCTAACATGGAGTGAATGTTGGATGAGCAGATTTTTATTGAGCGCCTCTGAGCTGGTAGCGGTGATGGCGATTGCTGGCAAGTATAAGGTATGTTCCTCAAGGAACTGACCATCTCACGGGGAAGTGAAGACATCTGTCCACGGAACCAAAGAACTGTTCAAAGCTATACCAAATATTGGGTGCTGATACAGACAGACCCCCTGAGGGTGACATGGTCAGAGTGGGCACTCATGGGAACATTCTGCAGGCAGGAGGCCTAGTGCACTAGGCTGACTCATCTTGAAGCCTTTAACTCCCTAAGCAGTAAGAAATTGCAGATACAAATATCAGAGCACCCTTTGGTTTTGTTCCTCTCTTACAGCCCCCTAAACTTTTTTAGTTCTTCTCCCCACATGATGCTTGTTTTTAAAGGGAATTATAGCCACTTTTCTTTGGGGTTAGACTAATTCCCTTAAAAACCAACAGGGCAGAATTACCAATAGTTCCCGCCCTCATGAAGTATACAGACTACTGGCGGAGAAAGACATAAATCAGTGATACAAATCAAAGACCCACTGGAGAGTGTCACATGTAATAGGGGGATTTGACCTGGTCAGAAAAATTAGGGACAGCTTCCTAGAAGAAAAGATGGTTGCACTGAAATCTGAAGGACAAGGAGGGATTAATTAGGTGAAAGGAGGGGGGAAAGCATGCCAAGCAGAGGGAGCAGCATGAGCAAAGGCCCTGTGGCAGGAGAGAGTTTGCTGTTGGGGTAGAGGGAACAGGGAACAGCTGAAAGTGCTTCTTACTCAGAAGAATTAGATAGGGCCAGATCACACAGGCCGTGAGGCATATTAGGGAGTTTTCTGTTTATTCCAAGAGTATCGGGAAACCTTTGAAAGAGTCAGTAGAATGAGGGAAGGAATGGGGGGGATGCACTGTAATCAGATTTGCATTTCAGCAAGGTAGCTCTGCCCGTAGTGTGATGAGCATTTGGTGGGGCAGGGCGGGGTGCGGGGGCGAGCTGGAATCAGTCTTACATCTTACTGATGTAAGAGGCACTTGCAAGAATCTCGACGAGAGGTGATAACTGCTTGGGTGAGAATGGTGGCCATGATGGTGGTGACAACAGAAAGGCAAATGTAACAGGTACAGAGGTAATAAGTGCAAAGGTACAAAAGGTAAAAGCAGTAGGGCTTGGTGATGGATACGAGGGATAAAGGAGAAGGAGGTATTGAGAATGACTTTCAGGTTTCTGACTTATACACTTGGCTGGTTGGTTAAGCCCTGCCCTGAGACAGGCACCCTGGACGAGGACCAGTTTGCTGGGGGGAGATTATGAAGCAGTTTTGAACATGTTGGGTTTGAGTGCCTTTGAGGCATCAGAGGGAGATGTCAGAACCACAGCTGGGTAAATGGGTCCACAGATTGGAGGAGAGGTCTAGGATGGAGGGAGACGTTTGCGAGTCATAGGTGTCAAGTTGCAGTAGCCACCGTGGGTGTGGATGAGATCACTCAGCAAGCAGAAAGAGGAGGGCCTAGAACACTGCCTTGTGGGATTCCAACACCTAACTTTAAGTTAGGCTGGAGAGAGGAGTAGCCTACAAGAGAAGGCAGAACCAAAGCTGCCACAATCACAGGGAAGAACCAGCTGAAAGCTAAGGGGAGCAAGCGTTTGTTGGGAGAGGAGGTGATCAGGGGGAAATACTGCTGAAAGGACAGGGAAAATGAAGACTCAATAATGACCGTATTAACTATCATACCTCTAGCTAGAACACTGTAATAACAATAGTAACAGACAGTCTTTATGGAGGAAACGTTATGAGCCAGGCACTTTAATATGTAATTTAATCCTCATAAGAACTTTGTAAGGTGCGTCCTATTATCAGCCTCACTTTCACAGATGAGAAAACTGAGCACAGAGGGCTGAACTCATTTGCCTGAGGTCACACAGCCAGTAAGTGATGAAATCAGCGTGGGAGCTCTCCTTTCTCTCTACACGGCCCCTATCCTTAGATGCCGTGTGTCCGGTGTTGCAGTATAAAAAGTAGCCAGGGGACTTCCCTGGTGGCGCAGTGGTTGAGAATCCGCCTGCCGATGCAGGGGACACGGGTTCGTGCCCCGGTCCGGGAAGATCCCACATGCCGCAGAGCGGCTGGGCCCGTGAGCCGTGGCCGCTGAGCCTGCACGTCCGGAGCCTGTGCTCCGCAACGGGAGAGGCCACAACAGTGAGGGGCCCGCGTACTGAAAAAAAAAAAAGGCCTGCGTACCACAAAAAAAAAAAGCAGCCAAGGAGGCAGGATGGGGAGGGGAGATTTCTCCTCTTTAGAAATTTGGATTCTTTCAGGCACAAGCAAGGAAATACTCCATTGTTGCTAAAGCCCAAGTCCAAGTTGGTGACCATGGACTGGCATTGCAGCAGCTGTTTCTGATGGTGGTTCAGCTGGATTAGGGCAGTGTTGAATGCATGACGCAGCTGTTCTTGCCATGGGAAAGCCTTGCCCCAAGGGCCCTGGGGCAGTGGTTCTCAAAGTGGGGGTCCCTGGCCAGCAGCATAACATCACCTGGAAACTAAGAGATGCAGAGTCTCAGGCTCCAACCCAGATCTTCTGAATCAGAAACTCTGCAGGACGGGAGGAGTGGGGGAGGAATCCATGTTCTAACAAGCCTCTGTCAGATTCTGATGCACAAGTTTGAGAACCTCTGTTCTTGGGAGATCCTTGAAAAGAAAAAAGAGGAAAACTCCAATAACTTATGTTATGATCCATATATCTCACCTTGGCAGAAACCAAATGGAAGAGTGGTTCTCCACCCTGGCTGCCCACTGGAGTCACAGGGGGACCTTTGAAAACTACTGATGCCTGAGTCCCATCCTCAGAAATTCTGGTTTCATTGGATTGGTGTTGGCCTGATCATTTGATTTTTGAAATAAGGATTTGAATGGGGACTAGATGATTAAATGAATGGTTGGCTTCTGAATACTTCTGAGTACAAAATTGTACTTGGGGGAGAAAACAAGACAGGCTTTGAAGGGGAGGGTCAAGACAAATGTAAGAGAAGCTAGACCTTCGGGCCTTGGTGAATACCAGTGAAGCTTGAATAATTCATGAGGTTGTGGTGGGGGGAGAAGGTAGTCTGAATTCATAACAATTCTTAAGGAGGCACTCATTTTCAAAGAGATGCCAATTATAAAGTAGATATGCCGTCAAGGCTGCTCCATGAATAAGGTGTCATTGTGATTTTTACTCAGTCTTCATGGAAATGATTCTACTAATTCTGATTGAAAACAATACGCTGACATCCTCCTGGCAGCTTCGCTGAGACCATATCTGTATGTTAAGAACGTACTCTGACCCTCTGGCCTCTCGAACCTCGCTGTTTCCCCTTTGCTCCATGAACCTTCCTCCCCGGCTGACGTAGTCAGTTTACTGGTCCCCAAGCCTTCTCTGTTCCCATGTCCTGGTATTTGTTGACACCTCCCGCACCTCCTTCTCCTCTAAGGGAGGGCCTAGCTCCTTCTAGAATCCTCCATGGACCCCACCACTTCAGAGAGCTCCCCTTTCTCCTAATCCTTTCAGCACCCAGTGTCTTTAAGGCACTCTGCTCCTATTTTGTTTTCATCATTCTACCCATTTCCCATCTCTGCCCCTGGATCATAACCCCTATACACACACCACTGCCTCAGGACAGTGATGGTTTATAACTCTTTGCCTCCTGTCTAGCACAGCACCCCACACTCTACAGGCTCCACAAACGGTAGGCAAGAAACTGTGCAAAAGTGAATTTCGGTCCATCTTCTTCCCACCTCAGAATGGTGGGCAGATGAGAAGGCACCACCCCTAAGGAGGTATGACTGTGGTTTGGCCCTTCTTGAGGACAGAATCCATAGGAAGCACGCCAGGGTGGAAATCCCAAAAGGAGCGTCCTCCAGAGTGAGATGTGGCCCTCGTGGGAGGGGCTCTCACCGTCTCATTAGTCCGTGTTGCTTTGTATTAGTTTCCTAGGACTGCCGTAGCAAATCACCACAAACCTGGTGGTTTAAAATAATAGAAATCTGTTCTCTCACAGTTCTGGAGGCCAGATGTCTGAGACCAGTGTCTCTGGGCTGAAGTCAAAGTGTCGGCCAGGCCATGCTCCCTCCAGAGGCTCTAGGAGAGATCCTTCCCTGCCTCTTCCAGCTTCTGGTGGCACCACCTTCCTTGGCTCGTGGCCGCATCACTCTAATCTCCACCTCCCTGGTCACGTTGCCTTCTCCTCCCTTCTCAAATCGCCTCTGCCTCCCTCTTATAAGGACATCTGTGACTGCATTTAGGGTCCACCCTGGTGATCCAAAATAAAGACATTTGTGACTGCATTTAAGGCCCACTCTGGTGATCCAAAATAATCTCCCCAACTCAAGATCCTTAACTTAATCACAACTGTAAAGTCCTTTTTTGCCATCTAAGGTAACATTCACGCATTAAGGGATTAGGACATGGATACCTTTGCAGGGGGGCGGGCCATGATATAACCCACCACACATACCAAGGTAACTGGAGCCTGCAAAGGGACAGAGACTTGTCCAAGGTCACACTTCAAGGTCATAATAGAAATTAGACAGAGACCCAGATCTCCTTTCTGTCAATTTTGGGCTTCTCCCACTAGACCAAGCTGACGCCTATAAAAAAGTAAGACAGACAGATTTTAGAATAACACTTCGTACCCTAATTCCTTCATCTTCTCTCCAGAACGTGTGCTACTAGGGTCCCTGAGTCCCGGTTCTGTTACTTTGCTGGCCTGTGTCGTGTGGGCAGCTGCAGCGGAATTCGCTAAAAGGCATTTCCTCCTCTACTTTCAGGACCGCCTCTTTTTCGTCATGGAGTATGTAAATGGTGGAGACCTCATGTTCCAGATTCAGCGGTCCCGAAAATTCGACGAGCCTCGTTCCCGGTTCTATGCTGCAGAGGTTACGTCAGCCCTCATGTTCCTCCACCAACATGGAGTCATCTACAGGTACCTCTCCTCTCCTCCTCTCTTCCACAAAAGCGGAAAAAATAAAGAGTTTTCCGGATGCTTGGACTGACTTGGCTCCCGCCCCACTGGTCTCTTAGCAACCCGCTTTAGATTAGTTGTTTGTTCCAATTTGCTTACAGAGGGCTTTTTGGGGGGCTGTTTATCACTGTGAATGTTAATATTTGAATGGCCCTGGGAGATCTGACCCACTGTTTGTGCCAGTTTTGATTGAAAGCTTAAGCACGACATTTGAAAGGCTCAGCGCCAAGTAACCTTGAGGTGACCTTCGTTTCTCTCTGCCCCACCCCCCTACCCTCTTCCTTGAACATCAGGGCATTCTCTTTACTTTTTCCTTCTGTGCCATGAACTTCCTCCCCTTCCCAACCTCTTGCCACTTCCTGAGTTTGTTTGGCTTAGCTGTCTCCAGCAGATAGAATCGGAGAAGGAGGAGTTCCTTGCGGGTCTCAGGGTTTATGATCTTGGGGGGGAGGAGGGGAGGGGAACTAGACAATATCCAACAGGAAGTGACTCTCTACAGATCATCCAGTCCCTTATTACTGCTTTGTCCCCCTTCCAAGAAAACATAGAACGAACACACACACAAAAAAATTTTCCAGTAAGAGAGCGAGACTACGCAGGCTCTTCTGTGAGGTCAGGAATTCTGGGAGGAGTAAATATTTAAAATTAGCAACAAGGACACTAAAGTTCCTTAAGGTTTTTTTCAATGACTGTCAATTTCTTTACTCAGATTTTGCTTCCTCCTTTTTTTTTTTTTTTTAATTGGGTAGAAGAATAGCTGGCTTGGTTCAACCCAGAGCTAATCCCTCACCAGAACTTCACTGACCTGTTCCCTGGAGCAATGCCCCGACTAATGTTCTCCAAGGGGTTCTGACCAACCCTCACCAGCTTCCTAAAGTCCCTCTGCTGAAACATAGTCAGTGGCTCCCTATGGCCTGCATAACAAAGCCCATACTTTCTAGCCTGCTTTCATGGCCCTCCATGACAGGAGTCCACCTATTTGTTTCCTGTTACTGCATAACAAATTACCACAAACGCAGTGCCTTAAAACAACACCCATTGATTATCTCACAGTTTCCACGGGGCAGGAGTCCAGGCAAGGCACACCTGGGTTTCTCTGCTGTGATCAAGGTGTCAGCCAGAGTGCATTCTTATCTGAAGTTTGGGCTCCTCTTCCAGGCTTACATGGTTGCAGGCAGAATTCATTTCCTTGCAGCTGGAGCATTCACGTGGCTTCCTCAAGGCCAGCAGGAGAGAAAGTCTTTCCTGCTTTGAGTCTCTAACTTCAGGGAGACCTGGGCCCTCTTTGAAACAGATCATTTGATTAGATTGGGCGCAGCCTGGCTAACCTCTCTTTTGTTTAACTCAAAGTCAAATGACTTAGGGACTTTAATTATACATGCAAATCTCTTGGCCCTTGCCCTCTAATGTCATATAATCTCAATAGTGATATCACATCCCTTTTCCACATTGTTTTGGTTGGAGGTAAGTCACAGTTTCGCCACCGTATACAAGGGGAGGGGGTATGAGATTATACCAGAGTGTGACACCTTGGGGGTCACCTTAGGTTATGTCTACTACAGCCCATAACACCTTTCTCCCCTCACTTCCCATGATCTCTTGTTTTGAACCTACCAAGGTTCTTAGCTTTCCTCAAACTCACCTGCCAATTCCCAACTTCCTCATTTTTCTGCCCTCCTCTCCACCTCCTCTGTCCAGCCCAGAAGCCTCATGCAATACTGCCTGCCGGCCAGAAGCCTGGTCCCACCAACCAGAGCGAGTCTCTCCATCCACCACACTTTATTTGCAATTTGGGAATGAATTGCAAGTTGAAACTAATTGCTGCACCTGCCACTCTTCACCTTCTTTTAGGGTCGGGCATCCATGTGGGTCCTTCACTAAGTCACACCCTCTCCTTTAGGGCCATGGCTGTTTCTTTTTAACCCTTTGATCTTCTTATTTTACATCCTCTTCTTATCTTGCACGTAGTAAATGGTCAACAAATGACCATTGGCTTCAATTAGTTTAAAACCCTAATCTCTGCCCCCAAAACTGGTTGCAGGCTAGGGTTAGATACGTGAAAAGATCACCCAGTCTACAAGGCAGTGCACTATTAGGCGCCAGTGACAAGAAGAATTGTCATTCATTGATATATCATCCCCATCCCCTCCCTATTAGAGTTGGATATAAGCATCCACAGTTTACCAGCAGGGATTCAGAGACTTCCCTTAAATAATTTGCCCCAGGCCGTAAGTGACTGGACTTAGGAAGTGTAACTGATCAGCCAGCTCATGCTACACATCATGACACTTGTCATGGGGCTCAAGTCCAAGTCCACACTTTACTAGTCATTCCAGGTACTCCAAAACTTGACTTTTTCTTACATGTCTGGTTTCTTCTCCTCTCTACTTCCCTCGTTGAATGCTTCCCTCTCATCACACCTGTGAACACTTTTGTTCTGTTGACTTCTATGAGCCATACATGGCCCCTCTCTTGCTCTCCTTCCCATCTCCTTGACCATCTCTCTTCAATCTCTATATCACCTGGCCTGGTCCTTCTCCCCTCCACCCCCATATTCTAAATGCTGGTTTTCCCCACGGACTTCATCCCCAAATACTCCTCCTGAGCAATTTCAGCATTTGCATGCCTCCAAGTGACACCTGTGTGCCCGTCCGTGACTTCCATATCACTTTCTCCAGAACCCCGCACAAGATCTCTCTCTTTCAAGACATCCTCCAAGGCCTTCTTCCTTCTTCCCTGGCTAGTGTGCAAGAATTTCTTGACTTGACTCACTCACTGCCTCTCGGTTTTCTGCCCTTCTGTCTGTCTACCTCCCTCTCCATCGCTGCCCAGTGTTCTTTCAAAGCACAGGCTGATTGTCACAGGGTCCCCTTCTTAGCATCCTTCAACCCTCATAAGATAAAGCACAGAAAGGGGTGCTTGTTCTACCCAGAGGAGATGCCTTTTTGTGTTTCTCACAAAGACACCATGCCTGCTGACAGGGCCCTCGTGGCCACCATGATCTTTTGATCCTCATCCCCCTTCCCCCAACCGTGTACCCACCCTCAAGGCCCTCCAAATTAGGCCATTCTCCCCCAAATACCCTTCTCTTTCATTTCCCCTAGTCTTTGTCTCCACTGTCCCTGGAATTCCCTTGCTCCTAATCTGTGTCTTGATCCGTGAGTGGCTTCCAGGTCACATCTATGGTCTGACTGCCTTAGAGTCTCTGGCTTAAAAAATGGGTAGATTCCAGAATACTGGACACGGGGACTAGATAAGGATATAGGTGAGGAAAGAGTGGCCATGAGTTGGTGATCGCTGAAGCTAGGGGATGGGTACACGGGGGTTCACTATTCTGTCTGCTTTTTTGTATGTTTTGAATTTATCATAATAATCATAATTTTTTTAAAAAGAATAGCAATTCCAGGGTACCATTCCTAGAGCCTTTGATTCAGTAGGTCTGGTATGGGGTTCAGGAATCTGTACTTTCTTCAAACATTCCTCAGGTGATTCGGGGACCACGGGTCTAGAAAAATTCCGTTCTGCCCTCAGAACTGTGTCAGATGCCCCGGCTCTGGGAGGCCTCCTCTGACCACCCAGCCTGCCGTGGGGGTCATGCCTTCCCTGAGCGACAGCATCTCTCTGGATCAGGCTGGTTCCCTTTGCCAACCTTGTATTTTCACTTAAGATACCTATTCTGTGATTGAGAACTCCATGCAAGCATGCTTACCTGGCTGGCCTAGGATGGTACCCTGCTTGTAGTAGGTGTTCACTAAATACTTGTTCTAGTCTCGAATGCTCCAGAGCCTTCCAGTCTAGTGGGTTGCTACCTAATACATGTGCACTTTTGAAAGTCTGTGTTGGAAGCATCTGCAAAACACACACACACACACACACACACACACACACACACACACACACACGTTTTTTTTCTCTTTGCCCCTGAACGGCTCCCCTTCCTTTATCTCTCTCGATTCATAGATGAATGAGGACCATGTGATCTCTCTTTCCCATGCTGCTTTGTCTGAAGCTTCCAGCACACGGGCTGTATGGTATGTGTCTCTGCATATTCGCCTCTGGCTGTTCCGAAGCCCAGGTGGAGACCATATTTTGGGTGGTGCAGGGGTTTATCTGGGAGATGGGCAAGAACAAATTTTGCAGGCGGAACCTCATTGCTGAAGTTGAGATAGAATTTTCCGGCTTTCCTGCTGGCATTTATACACAAACTAATTAGCAACTAATTGGCCAGGGTTCAGGAACTAAGGGAAGAAGTCGTTTCCCTGACTGGGGGCTCACACTTGAAGTCGAGCCCAGGCTGACAGGCTCCCATTCCTCTGGGCCCTCTCTGGTCAGGTTCCCCCCATGGGCGGCACAGGGCACTGTCTCTGTGTCCCCTGCCCGGCATTCCTGAGGATCCTCTGTGTGCTGCAGTGGGAACAGGCGTTAGCTTAATGTGTGTCCATGCTTCCTAACTATGGCTTTTAAAAATCTCTTCCCCTCCCTTACGCGCTCACACATACCATGACGGGGAGAGGTTTTCAGGGGTGGACTTTCTTCCGAAAGTTGATTCAGGAAACTTTCTCCTATTATACATCATGCTCAGAGCTTGTCTGTTTTCCTCTGAGCTGCTCAGTACAGCAGCTGAGTCTCAGAGGATGCTCCTCTGACCATGGGACATGGAAGAGAGACTGCGGGATCCACCTCAGACACAGAGGGCAGCAGGGGTTCCCTGGGAGGAGAACCAGAGGCTTGGCAGACAGGAATGCATCTTCTTCTTTCACAATCACATGTACTGTGGCAGAGGGTGGCAAAGAACATGGCTTCTGCCCCTCTGGCCAAGTGTCTTGACGCTAGAAGAATGAATTCCTTCCTTCATTTTTATAAAATTGAATTCCTTTCTTTAGAGTATAGAAGTAGTGGTCATAGGAAAAAATCAAAATTTAAACAGCAAAGAAAGGTAAAGTCAGTTTTCTCTTCCCCGACCTCATAGGTACCCAGGACAAAACAGTTGAACAGCTTCTAGAGAATCCTTCAAGAAATCTTGAGCAAGTGACTGAACCTCTTCATGACTGGCTTCCCTGTGGGGTTCGGATAATACCTCCCTTGTCTCCTTTCTAAAGTAGTTGAGAGCGATCATGAGTGGTCGGACTGTACAGGTAGAAGTGAAGGATATAAAAACAAGTGGGGAATGACAAGGTATCTTATTTATGTCCAGTATGATTGATGATTGACATTCCTCGCTTAGAGCACTAAAATCTGGCCTTTTACCAGCAGGAGAGGAAGTTGTAAGTTTTAAAGCTCTCCTGCTCCTTTAATTCTCCAAGATTTTCAGTCTTTAATAAGCCATCATCATCACCCCCCAAAAGTCAGTCCTCCCTGGGTGCCTCTTATGTGTCTGGTGCCAGAACTGAGGGGCAGTAAGGGGACAGGAAGAGAGAGAAGGGCATTTCTGCTTTGGCCCCATCTAGATCACTCTGTGCTCTGGAGGTGCTTAGAAAAGGCTTTCCTTGTTGATGATAATGTTTATGAAAAGTCAATTAAGAATTAAGAGCAGGGAACAAAGATTTCATTTAGACTCAGATAAGCCTGAGTCTGAAATGTCTGGTCCTTTCCAGGGCTGGGGGACAAAGCCCAAAAGGGGGGACTTGGGAGGGATTTCCCTAGAAAGAGCTGAAGACATACACAGGTCTCTGGCTGTGCTCTCCAAGCCCAGCCTCCCTGGGAAATGCATACAGAGTTGTGATGTGCTCCGTAGTCTTACCTTCCTGGTGGTCTAAGGGGGTTGTGTGCCTGGTCTGCGGAATGATGGCCTGCCTGGATCCCTGGAAAGCTTTCCTGCCACAGGCAGTTAGGCGGTTCCTGAGTTGATGACGGTCTCTGGTTAAAGGCTGTGTTAATAACTGGAAAATCTACTGTTTAGAGTCTCATCTTCTTTCAGTACATTACCAGTGTAGCTGATGCTCATACATAGCAGGGGAGGAGGAGGAATTGGCGTGATTCCTTCCACTTTCCTTCTCAGTCCTCTTAGGACCTGGCCCTTAGAAAATCACGTGGGGGTCTTTGTTCCCACAGAGCACTGTTCTCAGCCGTCAGCATTCCCCCACCCATGGTAGAAAATGATACTTTCGTGTAAAACTCTTAAGGACCTAGGGGCTGAGTGTGTAATGAGGTGATACCAGTTCCCGTGGCAGGAATCGCAGTGTAAATGTTAGATCAAGGAGGCCCTCAGAGGCTGTCTAATCCACCTCCATTTTATAGATGTGGAACTTGGAAACCCAAACCGGGCAGTAACTCACTCAAGTTTATGCAGTGAGGTGTTATAAAGCTTAGATGTTATTTTAATCAAAGATATTCATATAGATAAAGATTCAAACCGTTCTACACAGTGCTTAAAGAAATGAGAAGCCATTTTCTGCCCTTCCTCCCCACCAATTTCCCCTTCCACAGAGACAACCACTTACAATTCTTTTAGCTGACACTTCTGGTATGGACCTTTGTATTTCAAAATAACATGGGCTCTTTTGTGGTTTTTTTTTTTTAATTGACATATAGTTGATTTCCAGAGTTGTGTTAGTTTCTGGTGTACAGCAAAGTGATTCAATTATACGTATATATATATTTTTTCACATTTCCATTATGGTTTATTACAGGATATTGACTATATTTCCCTATGCTGTACAGTAGGACCTTGATGTTTATCTATTTTAAATATAATAGTTTGTGTCTGCTAATCCCAAACTCCTAATTTATCCCTCCTTCATCCCATTCGCAATTTTTGGTAACCATAAATTGGTTTTCTATGTCAGTGAGTCTTTATCTGTTTTGTAAATAAGTTCATTTGTATCATAATTTAGATTCCACATATAAGTGATATCATATTACATTTGTCTTTCTCTGTCTGACTTACTTCACTTAGTATGATAATCTCTAGGTCCATCCATATTGCTGCAAATGGCATCATTTCATTTTTTATGGCTGAGTAGTATTCCATGGATATATATACCACATTCTCTTTATCCATTCATCTGTCGATGGACATTTAGGTTGCTTCCATGTCTTGGCTGTTGTAAATAGTGCTGCTTTGAATATTAGGATGCATGTATCTTTTTGAATTAGAGCTGTCTCTGGATATATGCCCAGGAGTGGGATTGGTGGATCATATGGCAACTCTATTTTTAGTTTTTTAACGAACCTCTGTATTGTTTTCCATGGTGGCTGCACCAGTTTATATTCCTACCAACAGTGTAGGAGGGTTCCCTTTTCTCCACACCCTCTCCAGCAGTTGTTATTTGTAGACTTTTTAATGATGGCCATTCTGACCAGGGTGAGGTGATACCTCATTGTACTAAATAACATGTTTTAATGTTATTTTTTAAATTTTATTTTAGACATTATCTAGTGACTTTCTACTGTGGAAGTGAGAATTTAGTTCTCTGCCCCACCTACTACCTACTCACCACCCCATCACATCCACATAGCCTTCCAAACCTCCCATCTTCTCAACAGAGTTTACTGTAATTTTTGTTAAATAAATGTACATTGTATACATTATTATGACTGTGAAATACTATTTGGAACCAAGCCACTTGATAAGCTATAATTACTTTTCCTTTCCTATACATTTTCTCTGTTTGTTTTCCCTGGAGATAACACAGATGCTCTCCAGATTGTCCACATCTCCCTTCAGGGTAGCTATAGGTGCAATAGGCATTCTATCAGTATTCTTGGATAAATTTCTACCGGTACCTTCTAAACTGTTCCAGTCTGAACGGTTGTCCTCAGTGCCTACTGCAGAGCTGTCACCCTAGGATCTCCCTTCACTGTTGTCCAGGCGTCTTTGCCTCTTCCATGTGAGAGTTCCTCTCTTATATCACATGTGTCCTCTTTCTTGATACACTTTCTTGATGTGGTGATGTACCTTCTGAGAAAGAGTATGAAAAGTAAATTTTTGAGATCTTCCTTTTATATCTAAAACCATCTTGATTGTACTCTCAAACTTGATGAAGAGTTTGGCTAGGTATAGAATTCTAGATTGAAAAACATTTTCACTCAAAATGTGAAGGTATTGTTCCACTGCCTTCCAACTCACAGTATTGCTAATAAGAAGTCCAAAACTATTTTGTTCTTGATCCTTTGTATGGACCTATTTCTTTTTTCTGGAAGCTTGTTAATTACATGTTAATGATGTGGTGTGGACCCATTTTCATCCATTGCACTGGGCCTTAGAGAAACCTTTTTAATTTAGAAAATCATGTCCTTCAGTTCTGGGAAATGTCTAATTTCTTTAATGATTTCTTCTGTTCTCTTTCTGTAACTATCATTCAGATATTGGAGTAGTCAACTTGGGCATCATTACAATGAATCATCCTATGGGCCACTTATTTGGGGGAACTTCTGACTATCAATATTTTTAGAGTTTTTCTCTTGGAGTCCTCAGATTACCCTGGGAAGACTTTTCCAGAGTCCTGTCTGAAGAGACAGGGCTTGGCAGCCATGTGAGCCAAATGAAAGAAGAGGGTTGAAGGCCCAGCTCCCAGAATACATATATCCATCCAATTGCCCTATTTTTAGTTCTATACACTGGTGCCTGCCCTCTCCCGCATTCCACCCTGGTCTCAGAGACTTTCTGTTTCTCCCCTGCAGAGAATAAATCTCTGATGTAGAGAAGGGGCTGTGCAGAGTAAGAAGAGAATCTGAGTTTTTAATTGCTTTTCAACCAGATCTCTTCACTTTATCTCTTTCTACATCATCCTCATCTCCAGAGGCAACGGTTACTGCAAATTCCTGAGCTTTGTTAGAGCAGGAAGTGGGAGATTCTACAGCGTAAATTTGATCATTCTTGACTTTCCCCATTGCTGGTTCAGGATTCAGCTCTTTCTCAGGTCTACTGAGTCATGTCCCACTCACCCCTCTGCTTTCCAGCTTCCAAAACTACGTCACTGTTCTTTCTTCTCTTGTTTGCCCCCATCTTTGTGTGTTTAGGCCTTTGTGTGTAATTTTGGGACGGAGAGAAAAATAATTCGTTGTGGGTATTTGAGAAGTCAATAATTTTATATCTAGAAGTCAATAATAATAATAACAATAACAAAAATAATAACCACCACAGCAGTAGCAGCAACAGCAACAACGATAGCAAGATACTCATTTAGCCTTCGTTACCAGCCAGACTCTATTCTGAGCACTTTGCACCCATTAACTCATTTAATCATCACACAACAGCTCTGTGCGGTAGATACAGCTATTATCCATGGGATTTACGGTATTTCCAGAGAAGGAGATCCTGCCAGATCCCACCCGACTGACGCCACTGTCAGGTCACCCTGTCCCATTGCTGTCAGCTGCGGTCTTGTGTGGGAAGCAAAGTTGTATGCTGGAGACACAGCGCTGAATTTGGAGTCGGAGAACTGGGGCTGAATCCAGCATCTGTCTCGTCTTTATTGTGTTTTCCTGGGCAGAATACTTAAACTGTTTGAAGTGTAGTTCCCTCACTGTACCATGGGAATTAGAATGCAAAGCTCCCTGGACTGTGTGGAAAATTACATGAGAAAACATTTGCAGAAGTGCCGAGCGCAATTCTTGGCACCTAGGAAGCTCCATAAATATTGGTTGGATGAATGAGTGGGAGGAGGGTTATGGAGTCAGAGGATGTTATGGGCTGAATTGTGTCCCCTCCAAATTCGTATGTTAAGGTCCTAACTCCTAGTACCTCAGAATGTGGCTGTATTTGGAGGTAGGCCCTTTAAAGAGGTAAGAGGTAAAGTAAGGTCACATGGGTGATCCCTAATCCAGTATGACCAGTGTCTTAATAAGATGAGGAGATTAGGACACAGACATGCACAGAGGGAGACCATGAAGACACCAGGAGAAAACCCATTTACAGGCCAAAGAGAAATCTCAGAAGAAACCAATCCTCCATCTGGGACTTCCAGCCTCCAGAACTGTGAGAAGTACATTTCTGTTGCTTAAGTCACCCAGAGTGTGGTACTTGGCTATAGCAACCCTAGCAAACTAATATAGAGAACACAGGTTGCAGTCCCAGCATTGCCACTTACTAACCGTGTAACCCTGGGCAAACGACCTAATCTCTCTGAGCCACAGTTTCCTCATCTGTAAAATGGAGCTGATAATAAATATCACATCAAAATAAGATGGCCAGGCCTGCAGCCTTGGCATAAATTGAAAGCTTTACATAAGCTAATGGACATAAAAGGATTCTGTAAGTTGTTTGGGGCACAGCAAGGTGTGGGGAGGTGCAGACACTCCGGGAACGATGACACCCTGTTTGTGGGGAGCAAGGTGGTGGACATGTGAGGCTCTGTCCCCATGCAGGTCAAGGGCCCATCTAGGACAGGGCCTAGATGTCAGGGTCAGGCAGTATTCCAGGGAAGGGAGCCTCTCTTTGGCGTTATTCCAATACTGTAAGCATGCAGGGACCCTGAGGCAGGGTAAGAGAGTACTGAGAAATGCACCTAACAGTGTCCAATGGGCTGGAACAGCCGACAGGTGTGCTTGCATAGGAAATCTGCGGGGTCTGACTTCCGTGCCTCGGCCTCCTTGACGGAGATCTACCATCTTCATGAGCTCCCACTCCACCACCCCCACCCCCATCCCCCACTCCCTACATGACCACCTTCAGCAAAAAGGCTGACTTCAAAAATGTGTGTTTTGGTACTGAGAGTCATTTGGCCCCTCTACCATGTTGTATAATTGAAGGACTTGTCTCCCGATAAAGGAATACTAAGTGTAATTGTGGGGTTTCAGGGGTAGTCACTTTTTTGTGGGTCTAGGTTTACTTAGAGGTGAGGCCATCTTCACCCCAAACTCCTTTCGTGCAGTGTCACCTGCCAGTGACAGTGTAGGGTGAAGTCGTGACATGATAAAGGGGAGGGGAAGAGAGAGCAGAGCCTGAGCTGGTTGGGATGAAAGCCAAGTTTATATTCTTCTGAGGAAGCCATGTTATTGCCGACCAGATCAGAAGTAGAATGCTGACTCAGTTGACATTGGAGGCTCAGAGCAAACAGGAAGTTTGGAACCAGAGGGAAATTCCTGATTAAATGTGTCGGAGTGTTTCAGCTAATAGTGTGTGTTCAGAGAGAAAATGATCAGGGACCCTGTCATCTACTTTTGTGTCTCTCATTATACCTAGCACAGAGCTGAGAACCCATTGTAGTGGGTAAGGACTCCTGGCTCAAACTCTTGTCTCCACCGCTTATTAGGTATGTGATCTTCAGCAAGGCACTTACTTCTCTAACCCTCAGTTTCTTCATCTGTAAAATTACCTCCCTCAAAGAGATATTGTGAGAATCAAATACATGTTAATATGTGTAAAATCATTACGATTGTGTCGGGTACAGAGTAAACACTCCCTGAATGCTCGCTGCTGCTATTGCCATCGTTATTCTATTTCACAAGTGGCCGAGCGGACAGTTGGTCAGATTCACTTTGTCCATCTCGAAAAGTTTACCATGAATGTATCTTGCTAGCGGGCAAACTGATGAAAACACCTTGTCAGGTTAGAGTCTCCCAAACAAAGGCTAGTTTGAGGACTTGGGACCTGTATTATGAAGCAGAGTTCGGTATATGTAGCTTTTATGACCATGCAGTGCTGTTCTATAGAAGGTAGACATCTTGGAACATGTATTACTGCAATGTATTCAACAGTAGAGCCTGAATCCTCCTGGGCTGAGTCTTATGATTTTGTTTCTTCAATGCCTTTGGCTAATGATTGAACTGCAAAAAATGGGAATTGTTTTAGCAAACAGTGGGCAGCTTTGCCACGTGGTAAGCAGAGTGAGTCAGGGTGAGCGTCTGAGTGAATCCCGCGGTCTCAGCCCTGGCTGAGTCCAAGATGACTCAGGCCGTTGGGGGCGCTCCTCAGCCCATGGAAGCATTAGGGGCCACAGTTAATTAGCTTTGTTTCTCTCTTTGGTCATGTGGTAACAGGCTGATGGATTAATCCTGATGGTTGTTGCCACCTTCTCTCTCCTTGCTTCTGGGTCTCTTCTCCCACCATTCCTACAGATTAACTATCATAAAATAAGGGAGTTGGGGCACTTTCTTGCTCAGAAGTCTGCAGTGACTCTGTGTTGTCTCAGGATATTGTCCAGACTCTTCCACCTCTTACCTGAAGCCATCCCCAAGCTGACCCTCTCGCTAACTTCTTCTCCAGGATTTGCACACAGGTCTCTTCCCACCCACCCTGCCTTCCCAAGTGCTTCTCCCACCGGGCTCCTCCCTGGAAGGTGTCCTCATAAACACAGCCACACACACGGTGCATTTATCACCCAGATGCCAACATCAACTCCTCTCTTTGCCTAGGAATAGCGTACATTTTTCTAGACCTTCCTTTTCACTTTTTATTTTTTTTCTAACTCTTTTCAGCTTCAGTTCATTTTCCCCTGGCCCTTTCAAGCAAAGTTGGTCCTTTCTTCCTCCCGTTAACGCTGCATCTACTCCATTATATTCTAGCGTTTCTCACATTGTACTGACAACTGTTTCTTGGTTGAATAATCTTGTAGAGCTTCTGCGGGTTATGCTGAACTTAAGGTTGAATCCAATCACCCTTGAGTTCATGGCCAACCTATTCAAACGGATCGAGCAAAACACCTCCAGGGAGGTAGGGGGACGGACTTTCTAAATATATTTGGCCACAGGGATGCACTTTCTGATGGACTTCTTGCTGGACCCACATTTTCCTGGGCTTCCTTTCTGTGCGCACTGCCCCATTCCACGGTCCTTTTATTCTTCACAGTGTCTGGCTGATGAAGTGCTGCAGTAGAAAGAACGTGGGGCCAGGAATCGGGCCAGAACTCTGATAAAGCTTTGCCTCAGTTGGGTGACCTCAGGCAAATTACTTCTCCTCTCTGGACCTCGGCTCTGTACATGACGGCTGCATTGGAGGATCTTGCTCTGTGAGCCTAAGGTTGTTGGTCTGGGAATCCCTTGAACAGACTCTGAAAATGAATCTCAAAAAAATGGCATCTGCAAATGACCTCAGTGAGGCTCCAGAGGTAACTGTATTTAACTGCCTGGTGCCTTCTGGAGAGTTTAGAGGTCCTGGAACATGAGACTTCGTTGGCAGGTGGTCTCATGCTCTGCGCTCTGAATGTCAGATCACCCTCTGTGGATCCCCCACTCCAGTGTATCCACAGTCCCCCCTCTTAATCAAAACAAATGGTTTCTCAAGGGTCTGATGCGGCCAAGTTAAGTGTTTATCGCTGTAGCGAACAGAGCTTCCTCCAAGGGCCGTAACCCACCATATGGGCAAGAGTTCCTGTCTGAAGATCAGGGCTGTTTGCTTAGAACGTCATGGTCCCATCAAGATGGAGAATCTCACTCCCCAGGATTCAGAACCTTCTCTGAAGTGGGAAATCTCTCAGATGAAATTCCCTCCGTTGTTGGAAATCTGCTAATGCAAAAGCATTCATCCAAAAGGGATTTCAGTTTGGGTTTGTACCATTTCTTGAAGAGTACCGCTCTTTTGTTCAGAGAGCTGTGTGTTTAAGCAGATGCTCATTTATTCAGTCAGCAATGACTGTTAAGCCTCCTTGGTATATCAGGTGTAGGCCTTGGAGATACCATGAAAAGGAAAAGACACACACACACTCTCTGCCCTCTTGGCACTTAAGTTTGGGTGGGGATGCCAGGCAATAAAATGAACAATAACAATAAAAAACGGATAAGGATGGTGATAGGGACAGGATAGGGTGCCAGGGAACTACATAGCACAGATACCTCAGCTGGATGGGGAAGATCAAGGAAGGCTTTCTGGGGGAACTGACCTCTCCCAAAGAGGCCCAATGGGGTAAGAGTAGGCCAGAGGAAGAGATCATGGGAGAGTGTACCAAGGAGTGGGATCAGGATGTGTGAAGGCTTGGGTAGGCGGGATGCCAAAGGGGTCTGTGGGTCTAAAGAATTTCTACATGCCTGGATCTCAAAGCACAAAGGGAGGCTTGGTGAGCAGCGAGGCTTGAGGGGAGACCACAGACCCCATCCTGAGGGGCCACAGAATGACTGTCCAAAGTCACGTGACTGCACACTGTTGTGCTGTTAGGTTGTGTTATATGTGGAAATTGTGGAAGAAGGGCCTACTCTTTAATAGAATTGTAGAGGTGTGAGTAAACTTGGGGGTCAGCTCCTCCAACGCCATCTTCTATAGATGAGTAAATTAGGGAGGTGGTATGACTTGTCCAGGGTCCTTCAGTCTCTTGACGATGCAGACAGAACCACTGGTGCGGGCGGGCTCTGGTGTTTTTTGATAGTGTGGGCTGATAAACTGACTCCAAATAAACAAACAGAAGCACCTGGTTTGTAGCTGATTTCCATGGTGTACATATTCCCTCCAGGGGAAATTTCAAGCTACCCATGTTTCACAGTCAGCTCACAACGCTCCTGAAAATTTAGCAATCTGATTTGTGAGCTGGCACCAAAAGGGGAAAGCTATGCACATCTCTTCCCAGCTCCATGGCCAGTGACATTTTGTTGGTAGTTTGATGTCAGCCATGGTGGGAGTATTTGTACCATGGAACTCAGCAAATGCTACAGATCAAAGTTTGTTTCCCCTGGAAAGCTATTGTTAAATATTTACCAGTACACCACTGTAAAATGAAATCTGTAGATTAAGTCGGGCAGTGCTGTCTGGGTCAGCTATACCCTTCTTGGTTTTCTGCCTGTTTGATATATCACTGAAAAAGGGCATTTGTGCATTTCTCCTTTCAGTTCAATCGTCTTTTTTCTAACAGTTTTATTCCAATTTAATGCACATACCATACAATTCATCTGCTGAAAGTGTGCAAATCAGTGGCTTTTAGTATATTCACACAGTCGTGCAATTATCACCAAAATATTTTCATCACTCCAAAAAGAGACTCTATTTCTTTAAACCATCATCCCCCAGTCCTCCCCCACCCTCACTCCCAGCCCTAGGCAACCACTTATCTACTTTCTCTATAGATTTGCCTATTCTGGACATTACATATACATAGAATTATACAACATGTGGTGTCTTGTAACTGGCTTCTTTTACTTAGCATGTTTTCAAGGTTCATCCATATCGTAGCATGTATCAATGCTTCGTTCCTTTTCATGGCTGAATAATGTTTTGTCGTATGGGTATACCACATTTTGTTTATTCATTCTTCAGTTGATGGGCCTTTGGATTGTCCGCCTGCTGCTATTAATATTACTGTACAAGTCTTTGAGTGGACATATGTTTTCATTTATCTACCTAGGAGTAGAATTGCTGGGTCAGATGGCTTAACTTTTTGAAGAACTGTCAAGCTGTTTTCCAAAGTGACTGCATCATTTTACATTCCCACCAGCAACCTATGAAGGTTCCAGTTACTCCACATCTTCACCAACACTTGTAATTGTCCTTTTCGATTATATATCCAAGTAGATGTGATGTATATCTAACTCTGGTTTTGAGTTCTATCAGTTTTTGCCTCTATTTAGACACTCTCTTGTTCAGTACATACCTGTTTAGGATTTTTAGATCATCTTGAAGAATTGACCCTTTCATCATTATATAATGTACCTTATTCCTGATAATTTTCCTTACTGTGAAGTCTGCTTTGTCCAAAGTTAATATAGGTAGTCCAGCTTTCTTTTGATTAGTGTCAGCTTGGTAATTCTTTCTCCATCCTTTTAATCTATCTAAATCTTTATTATTTAATGTGTGTTTTTTTTTTTTTTTTTTTTTTTTTTTTTTTTTTTTTCGGTACGCGGGCCTCTCACCGCTGTGGCCTCTCCCGTTGCGGAGCACAGGCTCTGGACATGCAGGCTCAGCAGCCATGGCTCACGGGCCCAGCCGCTCTGCGGCATGTGGGATCTTCCCGGACCAGGGCACGAACCCGCGTCCCCTGCATCGGCAGGCGGACTCTCAACCACTGCACCACCAGGGAAGCCCTAATGTGTGTTTCTTATAGACAAAATATAGTTGGGTCTTGGTTTTTTATTTTATTTTTTATTTTTGGCTGCATTGGGTCTTCGTTGCTGCACATGGGCTCTCTCTAGTTGGATTGAGCAGGGACTACTCTTTGTTGTGGTACGTGGGCTTCTCCTTGTGGTGGTTCCTCTCGTTGTGGAGCAGGGGCTCTCGGCATGCAGGCTTCAGTAGTTGTGGCTCTCGGGCTCTAGAACACAGGCTCAGTAGTTGTGGCACACGGGCTTAGTTGCTCTGTGGCATGTGGGATCTTCCCAGACCAGGGCTCGAACCCATGTCCCCTTCATTGGCAGGCAGATTCTTAACCACTGCGCCACCAGGGAAGCCCTGTTTGTTCCTTAATCCACTCTGACAGTCTCTGTCTTTTAATTGGTGTATTTAGAGCATTCACATGTAAAGTGATTATTGACAGAATTGGACTGATATCTACTATTTTTGTAACTACTTTTTACTCATTACATTTGTTCTTTGTTTCCTCCCCCCCACACTTTTTCTGTTGCTTTCTTACTAAAAAAAAAAAAAAAATTGCCAGTTGTAATTGTAAGATGCATCCTAACTTCAAAATTGTTAAAATGTAAAAAAAAAAAATTTTTTAAGTGTGTTCTAGAATCTATGAACCATGGTCATAGTATCCCACCACCCATAAGGAGGTTGTAGAGCTTAAATAGGGCTGTGCATCAAAGTACTTGGTGCAGTATTTGGTATGGTAGTGAGCACTAGATATTAACCATTACCATAATTACTATATTAGTTCTACCCAATTACTCTGTGGACCTCACAGCTGACCTAGACACCCCAGTTCCGTCACTGCATCACAGTTGAGAATAATTGCCCTAAATACATAGGCATATGGTTCTGCACTGAGGTTTTTTGTGGTCCCTTACTGCAAATGTGTTCTCTTGGCCTGTTTGTTCTGTAGTACACAGTCACACACAGAACTCTGAGGTCAGACAGCCCCATATTTGAATCCCAGATTCATCACCTACAGATGCATGACCTTGAGAAATTTCTTAACCTCTAAGTCTCAGTTTCCTTACTTGTAAAATGTATATATTAATACCTTCCTTACAGAATGTGGTCAGGACATAGCAGGCGCCTAAATCATAGCTATTATTATTATCAGTTGTCATCCTATCTCTTTCTCTAAATAAGATACTTACTGTGCCTCAGTATCCCTTTTTGAGCTGGAAACTCTAGGCAGGACCTGATGGATGCATAGAAGAATTTAAACATTAGCAGGGGAAATGCCTTGAACCATAGGGACCAATCTCTCCAGGTAGATTTGGCAGTGGGGAAAGTGGGTGGGGCTCCTTCCTAGCATGCCTCACATAGGAGGTTCCCTCTTAGCCCAGGAGAGGCTCAGCTTTAATGCAAAAAGAGATTCCAGAGGGAATGCAGGCACAGCGGGGGCAACATGACGGCAGCTACCCTTCTCACATCCATCGTAAGGCAGTGCATCCTGATGGAACACCGGCTATGTATTCGTTGGTCCTTGCTGTTGTGGGGACACCAGGTGGGTGACTGTGCTTCATCTCTGCAGTTTTCTCCTCAAGAATATTCTAGATAACGCTATTTATTCATTTTCCTTTGCGTTCTTAATTTTGTTTCCCTAATCTGCAGTTTGGGTTTAATGGGAATGGATCACCCACCGCCCTCTCTCTTCACTCCCCAGACACATTTTTAGTGTCTGAACAACACCATGCTGGGCCTCTAGACCCAGATGAGCAGGAGATGCACATTGACAGAAGAATCCTGTAGTGCTTGGCTCTGTTTCATGGTGGTGGCGGTGTGTTGGACAGCATCAAACTGAACATGGGCAGAGCGAGTCCTGCCTAGAGGAAATTTCTGTGTCTGTCTAGTTTTGTGTGGTCGGGGACTTTGTTCATGGTTTTTCTGAGTCAAGGCTGCAACTTTCCCAGAGGCCGGGCCTCGCCTGGCCATCATGGCTAGAAACAGTAGTGCCCTTCCAGACCCCAAGGCTTCTAGAAGGATCTGAAATTCTTAACCTCAAGAGAGATACTTTGCTGTGCTTTATGATTCAGTGAGAATTTTGTGATGTACTGATGTGAGTTTAAAAAAAAAAAAAAACCAGGGTGAATTAGAGCAATTATCTGGATTACCCAAACCAAGAAAAGGGCAGGATTTGGAGAAAAAGGGTTTCAGGCCTCAATAATATATATTTGGGAATCCCTTTTTCCAAGATTTTATGTTCTAGAAGATCCCAGGAAATCCTGTCCCATTGGGCTGGGCTGCTGAGGAAAGACAGCGACAGTTCCACAAAGCTTCCAATCTGTCCTGAGTCGGCCTCCATGTGAATGACACCCCTGGAGAATTTCTCCATGCCGTGTCCCACCTGGACCACAGTGGAACTCAAGCCTCAGTCCTAAGCACTGTAAGGTTATGTCAATACTTGGTAAGGCGTCAGGGGCGTATTATTTCACAAGTTGTCAACTACCCAAAGCAGAACAGAGTTTTCAAGCTGAGTGAGTCACCTTGGACTTTTGCCCCCAACCTTGCAAGCTTCCATTGACAGGTCTGTTTTTAGACTCTTTTTCCCATCCTTTCCAGGTTCCTGTGAGGTAGTGGAGGTATGTGCTGTTTGTGAGAGTCTGAAAACCTAACTTATTTTTTGCACAAAGAAATACATATCATTAGACCCCAAACCTAGTGAAAAATGTCCACCCAGTGTGTCTTGTCCAGAGACTTGAGCTGCTAAGCACATGGCTAGAAGAATAAGCTGAGGGATGTAAGGAATCCAGAAGCCCCACTTTCCTGCAGATGTCATGGAATTCTCCAGTGGGGACCCTTTATTGTCAAAGGCAAATTTGTGTGCATACAACACGGTACCAGCCATCAATGAGAGATATATCTTTGCAGGCATGAAGCCAGATTTGGGAGCTATATCTGTATGTGCATCAGTGCTTGCTTCAAAGCTACTGGGTTCTATTTGTGTGTTTGTCTACATTATAAATCAGTGTTTTTGATGGAAGCAAGATACAGAGTTATATTTAGAACCTTCTTAGAATCAGACACAGGCTCCTTTACCCCTCTGTAATTAGTACCCCATTACAGAGGGTACGCTGGGGAATGCAGCTCAGAGAGAGTTTTCCCATCGTTTGCCTTCTTTTCTTTTATCTTTTCATATAAGTTTTCATCTTTGCTTTTCCTTTCAATATAAGACAAACAAAATTCCTTACTATTAGGAACCAAAGGCCTAAAGTTACAGAAAGAGAGAACTTGCTTTATAATATTGCAGGGACAGGGGGATTGGGGTGAGAGTTCCCCAAAAGGTGAATGAGTATTTATTTGTACAGTGACTTATGAGATTTCAGACTGTGGGTAGGGACGTAGTGCTTGCTCAGTCTCAAAATGTTTCACTTTTGTTAGTCTTGTCTCCCAATTTAAATTGTTAGCCCTTGGGGCTCTGGGGACATGACCTCTCCTCCTCTTGTGTCCTCCAAGGTGCCCAGCATTGGGCTGTATATGAGGTCAGCCTACTTTGGGGAGGATATCCCTGTTTGGCAGGTGGGCACATTCCTGCAGATGGAGAATATGTCAAATGAGAGTTGCCTTTTAGAACTTCTCAGAGAACAGCGTGTGCACATGGATATGAACTGCTTGGCAGCTACAAGCTACAGGAAAAGTCTTGGATTCTAATCTAAAGCATCCAGAGTAATAAGCAATTCAGTAACTGTTTCCTGTATGCTTTCATCCTAGTTTCAAATAAAATAAGATGATGATGAAAAAATGTGAAAGGAGATTGGTGAGCTGCTGGTGACCCAGTGCTGTTGACACCTTGGAACAATTATGAAATAAGAAGGCTGGGATATTCTGATGGTATTCCTCCCACCCCCCACCTCCATTTACCCTTAGCAGAAACCAGTGGAAGAAAATAAAAACAGTCATTTGAAAAGATATATGCACTCCCATATTCATAGCAGCATTATCTACCATAGCCAAGATATGGAAGCAACCTAAGTGTCCATCAACAGATGAAAGGATAAAGAAGGTGGGGTATATGTATACAATGGAATACTACTCAGCTATAGAAAATAATGAAATTTTGCCATTGGCAACCACATGGATGGACCTGGAGGGTATTATTATGCTTAGTGAAATAAGTCAGACAGAGAAGGACAGATACTTTGTGTTATCACTTATATATGGAATCTAAAAAGTAAAACAAATGAATTAATAGAACAGAAAAGAAACCATGTGAGCCACTTAATTGATGGGATTTGGTCTGTGCTGATAACGATCCTAAAACCACAGCCTTCAGTGCCTACTAGCCAAGTTTATGGTCCATGCGTTTGTCCCCAATCTTCCCTATGGTTGGCCAGCAACAATAATTTAACCGTCACAAATAATAATTTAATAAACACAAACATCCTTCAGTGAAATTAGAGGAAGGAGAAAGCGTAGCAAAAAGAGGACATACTTCGGTAGTTAGATTTGGAGAGGGGAAAACGAAACCATGGGTAGCAGAAAGCCCTTTCACTTGGAGAATCTAAAGAATTTTGTGGTGGTTTTTTTTGCTATTGCTTAAAAGGAAGCCAGCAGTAAAGAAAATTATAGATCAAATTTCATAGAAGAAGGAACACGAAACAAAGGATTTTATCTTTATTAGCTAAGAACCCAGTTTAATGTTTGAAGGAAAGTGAGAAAAAAACAAAACAAAACAAAAAACCAACAATGGACCATCCAAAAGGGCTATAGAATCCTGTCAAATTAGCTCTTCCAGAAAGCATGTGAGGGCTTCAGGGGCTGGGAGTCTCTCAATTCTGCCATAAGGAAATAGACTGATTTTTTTTTTTTTTTTTTAAGCAAACACAGCAGAGTTTACACATCCAAATGAGTATTATCATCTCCTTTAAAAGAGTCCTCCTGGGAGACTTTATTCTCAGGGCAGAAATACGGCTTTTCCTTTGAATATTTTTATACTCCTCTCTAGATTTTACTTTGAATAGCCTCTTTTGTGTCTAACCATCCTCCTTTGGAGATAAATCTGGTTTCTGAACATCATTTTGTACCAAAAATAATGTGTGCCTATGATGGAAAAGCCCTGATTTCTCTGAGTGGCTGTGAAATGATGGATTCTGAAAGACATTCTACATATGGTCCAGGAAGCAAGTGGGCAGAGGCAGCGGCCTCAGTCCTTTCCACAAAATAACCTCCAGGGAACCCGACATGCAGCAGCATGGCTAGGTGATTACACACCTGTGGGCCAGACACACCTGGGGTGATGGGATCCTGACTCTGCATGCTGGCCAGTTCTTCTTCCCTTCTGACCTTCAGTGTCCTCATTTAAATCCTGGGATAACGTATGATTGTTGTGACTATTAAATGAGGTAATGCTTGAAAAACACATAGGAAAGGCTTAGTGATTGTTTATTGTTATCATATTCCCTTATAATACCTTAATGTGGAGCCAAGTACATGGTAGGTAATCACTAAATATTAGTCGATTGGTTGCAAGGTTGATTCTGAATATGTCAGGTTTTGACTTGAAAGTACCATTGTACTTGAAGTGTGGGGTCGTCTGAGGTAACTGCAGAAAGGCTAGGAAAACATTTCTAATCCTTAATCCCATAAAACTATTCCAGAATGGCCTTTATTTACCTCGAAGGTCCATCCCAGCTCTAATAGTCTATGAAATTGACTATTACATCAGATAATGGAGTTAGTATGAACAATAAGAAAAAGTGTTAAGTAGCATAGACAATTGAAGAATAAACTGTCAGAGACCTGTCAGGTAACTTTATAGGTGCAGCTTAGGGGGAAATATCTTGAAAAACCACCTTAGGACGCTTTTGTGGGATTGTCAATAGGAAAGACTCCTCTGTGGCCTCGTCACTTAAGACGATGAAGTAATTTGTTTAACCTGGGTCTGAGAGGCATTGCCAAGAAGAAAACTTACCTGAAATTCCACAAACAAAGGAGAGTGGGCCCTTGGGGAGTTGTGGGACAGGGTGGGGAAAGAGAGAGTGCCCAAGGTTGGCCAGAGAGCCTGTCACTTTTTATAATGATCTCAAGTTGGTAAAGAAGGTTTTCGCAGCTTTTCCGAAGATTTGAAAGAGAGAATAGATACTGGCAGCTATGAAAACATTGTGTTGACTGCAAAACCCACGGTGTGTATGGTGTTATAAGCAAGATATTAAAATTAGGCGGGGGGAGGCAGAGACACAGTAGAGTATCCCATTCATGGAATGCCTTGAAGTAACAAAAAAGAAAAATGGCCGTGAGGCTGTTTAATTATTACTGCATTATAACTGACTTCACTAAGGAAGCTCCTAATGCAATCTTGTAACCAGAGAGGACAAATCAGGAGGAAATTGACTTAAAGCCAAAGAGATGCAAGGTGAGGCATATGGAAGAAGACCTTCTTGCCCTTCTTGAAGATAAAACATAAAAATGAAGATCCTAGTGGTGGACAAGAGTGATGGACCTGGAGGTTCAGGCATTGACCTGTCCAAAGGTAGGCCTGGAACATGGGCCCCAGGGAGCCTGGGAACTTCTGAGAAGGCAGATTTTTAACCCGAGACCCTCTGATTTTAACAACCTGATCGAATCCCAGCCTGGGATGGATGCTTCTTGGGATGCTAGAAACTGCCTGGGATAGGACTGGAGGAGGAGAGTGAATGGAGATTTTCCTTTCACTAGCTCCTTGGACCCGCGGAGTCAACACAATAAAATTAGCAGCGTTAAGTAGGCAGATTTGTGGGTTTGGAGGCATAATTGGTCCTGTTTTTCTCTAGTCTTGACCTAAATGGAGTTCACTGGGTATGTAATGGAAAAAAAACAACCAGCTTGATATAAAAATACAGGAAATGCCTGCAATCACTGCTGATTACAGTAGCAGCTTTCCTTCTGTTATTTTTGTGAAGGAGAAAAAAACAGGGTTTGTTAGGTTTGGTTTGGTTTTGCCTTTTTTTTTTTTCCCCTTCCCTAAACGGTAGAAACAACTTGGCCTATTAGTTCTTTTTAGGGCATTCTTTACTTTAGCTAAATGATGTCATTTAATCTTTATGAATAAGGGGGAGGGCAGGGCAAAGAAGACATTCAAATTGTTATCATAAATAAAATTCCTGTAAATATAAAATACATTCAGAGGGTTCTAAATATGGTTTATTGGCCCTGGGGGCTCATGTTTTCTGAATTTCCTCCAATTTCTAATCTCTCTAGGCTGAACAGGATGAATTTAGTTTTTTTAGTGTAGTGCCTGGTCTTGCAGCGTGATTTACATTAGTACTAGGAGAGGTAATACTGTTTCCAGCAATTTCTTTTCCTAGAAACCATCACTTTTTAGCAAATCGAAGACTACTGCAATGAGACCTTCTCAGCCAGTGGACTAAGAGACACACAATATTCCAGGAGCAGAGAGAGAACTAGATTCTCACTAACCAGGAGCTAGCAAGCAGCATCCCACCCAGTCTGCTAGTGGAATTCAGTTAACATATCTTAATTTTGGCTTTAGGATTCTCAATTTCTGTGGCTGGAAATTGGATCGACCAGGGGAAGTCTGTAGTTACAGTGTGTTTTAAAATGCTACCAGGGGGGCTTCCCTGGTGGCTTAGTGGTTGAGAGTCCGCCTGCCGATGCAGGGGACACAGGTTCGTGCCCCGGTCCGGGAAGATCCCACATGCCGCGGAGCGGCTGGGCCCGTGAACCATGGCTGCTGAGCCTGCACGTCTGGAGCCTGTGCTCCGCAACGGGAGAGGCCGCAACGGGAGAGGCCACAACAGTGAGAGGCCTGCATACTGCAAAAAAAATAATAATAAAATAAAAAAGTGCTACCAGGGAATTTGTGGATTCCCCTGGCTTTCATTTGGGGGTACCCTGGGATTTTGTGGATGAGAAACTCACTGGGGCACTGCCCAGGAGATGCTGTGATTCGCGGGTAGGGCCATGAGGCTCCTTTGTTCCTGAGGCTCCAAGAGGTGTTGTCATTCTAGACGACAGAGTTATGAAACTCAGTTCCTTAGCATGGTGCTCAGGCAAAAAGGAGGATTTGGCTTTTACACAGCAGCCCTGTTTAGGAGGAAAAGTGCTGAACTCAGGCTAGGAACACTGTCATTGGCCATAGTTTCTTCACCTCTGATGAGATTAGAGCAGCTGATCCCAGCTGCTCCTCTGGCACAGTGGTTCTCAGCTGGTGCTTCTGCCTCCAGGGGACATCTGACAAGGTCTGGAGTCATTTTTGGTTGTTGCAGCTGGGGAGGGGGCACTGCTGCTGGCATCTAGTGGCTGGAGGCCGAGGCTGCTGCTAAACATCCTGCCATGCACAGGGCTGTCAGCACGAGGACGATAAACCTGTCCCAGAGTTCTATGATTATGCACCTCTAAGGCTTGGAGAGGTCATGAGTTAACAGGACCCTTGTTTTGGCTGGTAAGGTTTATGCAGCTTAAGTGGGGTACAGCCAGAATTGCAGGCTTTTCAGACCCTGAAGAAAGCAGATCAGGCTTTTTGAACCCTTTTGAAGACAGAGGAAGGCGTTTCCTCTCCCTTTTCTCCACTCAACAAGGTTCTACAATTTAACTTCTTAGACTGTATTGGCTTTTCTTTCAAAGGGTACCACCCATGTTTGAAAAACCAAAGGTTGTTGGGTTGGTTTTCTTTGTTTGTTTTTTGGTAAATGTTAAATCAAGAAACGTATTTCATCTATTCATATTATAAAAACTAGAATAGGCTAAATATGATCTTTTCTTATTAATGTATTAAAATCAGTTTCCTACCTCTGTGATTCTTCTGCATGTTTCACATGGACATGTGGCAATATCCATTTCCAAACTAAAGCCACTCCTCTCCATATAAATTTTATTTCAAAAACAAATTTTTTCAAAAGTCATTTTACCATCACAACTCAGTCTAACCAGAGCACCTTCATGCTACCCCACTCTTTTAGTGTCTTTTATGGGGAAGTTTATGCCAGTAATGGTTTGGTATTCTTGGGATTAAAAGGATTAAGAATACACAGGCAGACAATTTTCCTTTCTACTTCGGTGCACCCATCGTAAAGTAGACATTGCCTTGCTTATGGCTCTTGGGACCAGACTGTCTTGAACATTTTATGGCATGAGATCAGACTGAGGAGGCACCTTCCCCGTGCCCTGGGACGGGCCTCACCCTGCACACTGAGAGAAGTCTCCTGGGTCTGTTCTCTCTGACACCAGGGTACCCAGGGCATGCACTCCCTGAGTCTGACACACACAGGTGGATGCCTGCAAATACCTGCCCAGTCTGTACAGCATAGCATAGTGGGCTCTGAGATGGTCTGGGTGCCCACAGGGAATTTACAGGACCTGGAAGGGTGCTGGGCTTGTAGGCGATGACTAGAAAGTGTTGGCCAATTTGTCGATGGGAAATTCTGGGATGACGGTCAGGCTTATCAGTTTCAGTTTGAGGCTCATGTGGCACTAGGTGTTCGGCACATGTCAGTAGGCACATTCAGACTGAAGACAGACCAGCATGCAGTTTCTGAGCACTTACCCCCATGGCCTCATACATCTAAATACATACCAAAAATGACGCTCATGAATGCCTCGGAACAGGAGTTAGGATCTGATCACGGAAGAAAGAGCACAATTCTTTCCGGCCAGTCACCTCATTCACTGAATAGGCCTCTCCCGAACCGGGTTTGTGGGTAGCTTAAAAAGAGCAACGTAGACTACGGGAAACATCATTTATGCCCTTTTTTCCCCCCCCTCTTTTTTTCTCCCTCCCTCCCTCTTTGTCTCCCTTCCTCCCTTTCTTCCTTCCTCTCTGCCTCCCTTCCTTCCTCTTTATTTCTTTTTTCGTGGTGAGGTATAATAGGCCCACAGTTCTCAGATGTTAACAGATTTTGACATGAATGTACACCTGTGTAACCCAGACTGAGATAGAGACTGTTTCTAGCATCCCAGCAGGCCGATGCCCCTTCAGTCAGTACCACCCCCCGCCCCAGGGGTAAGCACCATTCTGATCATAAATACGTTTTATATTTAGGTCTCTTTAAAACTGACCTTAGTGCTGAAATACCCTAAATAGCCCTCATTGTATGCCTCTGACCTTGCCCAAGTCTGGGTTGGTATGTGAAGCTCCTCACTTTGAAAATTATTAATAATAATTATTGAGGAGTTAAATTGTTCCTGCCAATAAGTGTTTTTCCATCTGTTCTTTCATTTAACCCCTGGGAACACAGCCTGTGGGGTAGATAGTATTGTCCCCATTTTACAGATGAAGAAACTGAGACTTCAAGTTGTAACAGGAAGCAAGAAGTTTCCAGAACCAGGAAGTAGGGGAGCAGCATTGGAACTTTGCTGTATCTGATACCATAGGGTGTATTCTTTAGCATTGTGCTAACAAGCGTTCGCCTCCGTTATACTTAGAAAATCTAGCAAAGCCAAATTATTTTTCCTATAAAATTGAGTTCAATATTCCCTAGTAAAGCTGGAGAAGAGATTCTAGAAAACTTTGCCAGACCACCTTGCCGTTGGTTATTGTGGCAACATTTACTGCCCGGTGGTCAGAGTCTGAAACCTCTCTCTGTAATGTATGTTTAAATTCAAGAAATAAGTTTACTCAAGTTCACTAGCAAAAATGTGCGAATACAAGGAAAGGAAAAGCTTTACAGAGGAAAATACTCAAGCCCCCACTCCCCTTTTTTTGTCCACACACTGCTCAAAGGAAACTCAGAGTAAAACGATAAGCAAGTCACACACTTTAATGTCTTAAGCTACTACCTCCAATTGTGGAACAGTTACTGGGAATTAGTGAGACTAGAATAAGGTTCAGTGAGATAATGAGGATAAAAGAATTGGGGGGGTGGTCAAAAGGCAAGGAATTACTTCTCTTGGGGGAATGAAATGATTTCTCCCTTGTTTACTGTTTAGGATCCTGAAGAGTTCTGGTGGTTTTTTTTGGTTATCTATTTTATATTTAGTAGCGTGTATATGTTTTTTTTTTCACAACTCACAAACACACACACTGTATTTTATTTTTACAAGAGATAAATAAACTGACACCAAGCATTGTAAATGGATGACCACAACACAAGCAACAATGATTGCAATTACCAAACACAAAACACACTCATACTGTGTCATAATATTGACATTCAGTCCAGTAATCCAACACTGTAACAGCTCCTTTACTTTGAGTGAAAATTGATTTGTATATTTTTGGCCTCTGAGTCCTTGTGGGATTTTTTTTTTTTTATTCAAGAGTTCTGTTTTGTATCACATAGATCAAAAGCAAATGTATTGGTTTTTACATTACATTGTATTTTAGTCCTTTTTCAACCCTCTTAGGTTGTAAGGATTAGTGCCTTTCCAAGCACAGAATAATCAAGTTCCCAACAATGAACAAAGAGACAGTGTTTATGAGGCACATGCTGATGGAAGGGGAAGCAAACTCAAGGCATGGCTGAGTTCAAGCACCTGACAGTAGTCAAGCGATTTCGTCAAGCCTTCCCAGTTTGAAAAGTGATTTTAAATGTTTGCTTGTATATGAAGAAATGTTAGCATCAAGCAGTGGACACTATTCTTATTTCTAATTAAAATGGAATTGCTGCCTTCTGAGATATCATAAGGAGTATGAATAAATAACCTTCTAGGAAGAATTTCCTCTTAAGGAATAGTTCAATCTAAGCAGGTGATATTAATAGCATCAAGTCCCTCCTCTATGAAACCTTATTTGATCAGTACCTATGACACTAGTCTATAATTCCATGTTCATTCCTCAACTGGAAATCCCTACTTGTGTCGAAAAAAAATTGACCATTTAAATCCACAGCTCTACATTTATATTAGGGCCCCTGGGTAAAGGAAAGAGGTCATATTCATAGGACCCAGTACCTCACTCATTGATGTAACTTTGACACACTATAAACTCTTTAAGGACTGGGAACAAGTCTTATATCTCTCTGATCTTCCACTGTATCTAACAAAGATCTTTACATGGTCCATGTGGTAAATGATAAGGATGGTTGTGTTGCATGTTTATATAATATTAGGTGACCCTGAACAATTAAAACTATTTCTCTGCTAGCAGCCTCCACATAATTGATAAATTTGGTGAGTCTTGAAAAGAACTCCTTACACACAGTTGTTAAGTCTTTTCTGGAAAAAGGGATGTCACACTTGGATTCTCTCACCGGGGCACAAATAAGATACTTTGGTCATTATTTGTCTTGCCTACTTTAGCCACTGATTGCCCAATACTTTCTCCCTGTAGCAATTTCTCGAATTTTTCACTGCCACGCTTTAGTTATATATATGTACACAAACTTTAGAAAACTGGAATTTAATTGATTTGCATTTACATTTATCTAAATGTTAGTAAAAATGCCTTTGGAAAGAGTAGTTGGGAAAAGGAATTGAAGGCCTGTGCCACAGTTCACACATTCCATAGAACTCAGTGATCCAAATTCTAATAGAAGGGAAAAATAGGCATGGTCCCCATTATGGGGTTGACAAAGAGGATTGTTTGGTTTCTGAGGTACTGTGCTCCTCTAGAAAGTTTTTTGGAACCAGCCAATAAGTGAACAGAACGATGACTTTTGGTGAACATTTTTAGGTAGCAATGACTGAGTTTAAAATAAAAGTTTGAGTTTACAGGAATCAATTTATCTGGAACAGAGGAATCTTCTCTGAAGTTGGTAAATCGTACCAGAGTTTGGCTCTTACCATGCAGGGCCTAAAGGGGGTAGGGGGGGACAGAATGTCAATTTCCTGGATGTGGTTAACTGTGTATCATCAGGAGGGAAATGAATTTGTCATTGACTTCATCTAGCCAAATACAACTAACTGACGGCATTTTTCCACTTTTTAGTGTCTTGGAATAATTCCCTTCTCCTAAGTTCAGCCATGCCAATAAATACGTACCTTAAAAAAAAAAAAAAAAATTAACAGTGCGAGAATACTTAGTAGGTACGTAAAGTAAGCACCCTCTGAGGAAAACAAATGTTTCAGCCGATGACAGTGAGTCATTCCTAATTCACATTAGGGTTAAATAAGCATGAAAATCAAAGTCCATTCCGCACATAATTACTGCCATAACAAAATGGAGTGTGAATCAAAATCAAGTTGTACGCGTCTCCATTGTATCTAAGTGAAGTACTTGTTTAAAATGATTAAAACTTATTTAAGGCAAGTTAATCTGTGCAAACAGCAGGGCAAACGTAAGCAACAGGGTTGGGGCCGCCAAGCCAGGGTACTAATAGCCCAGCAGACTGGCTCTCGTAGTGTGGGGTTAGGCGGTGTTCTTTTAGCCACAGCCATCCAAGCTGTGGCACAGGCAACACTAAGTTTCCAGAAGAAAATTACTTCATGGATCTTTCCTTAGTAAGTACTCCAAGGTGCTGGCTGTCTAGGAAGCTGACCCCCTTCAGCCCACAGCGCTCTCTCCGGGTCTCCTCTGAGTGCCTCTGTTCATTCTTAAGAAGTCAGCCATCGGACATTTACGAAGTACCTACTACATCGCAAGCACTGTGCAGGGTCCTGCACGGATGAAGTGGTGAACTTGACTGGGTCCCTTTGTCCCCTTCTAGTGCCCAGTGGGGGAGACAGACAAACAGGCATTCACGTTTCATTGTCACGAATACTGTGGCAGGGGAGGTCCAGATACCTTGGCACCTCTTAGGAACAGCAGTGAACCTAATTGGAGGAGCCCATGAAAGCTTCTTTCAGGAAGTGATGGGTGGTGGTGACCAGTGAGGAGCGGGGAAGAGTGTTACAGGCAGAGAAAACAGTTTCTGCAGAAACCTAAACATGAACACTCAATATTTATACCTTTTACTTCACGTTTCTTGATACTTAAATCTATATGTCCCATTTTAGTGTCAGATTAAAAGCTTTTTTCCCAGTGGAAACTCTTTCTTAAGTGACCTTGGGTCTCCCGCACAGAAGCTGCCACAGAACCTGGTGCTTGGTAAGAGTTTGACAAATGTGAGCTCCCTTCCCTCTTTTTTTTTCTTTTTTTGGCGGTACGCAGGCCTCTCACCGCTGCGGCCTCTCCCATTGCGGAGCACAGGCTCCGGACGCGCAGGGTCAGCGGCCATGGCTCATGGGCCTAGCCTCTCCGCGGCATGTGGGATCTTCCCGGACCGGGGCACGAACCCGTGTCCCCTGCATTAGCAGGCGGACTCTCAACCACTGCGCCACCAGGGAAGCCCTTCCTTCCCTCTTGCCTGTAGCACTCACACTGGAGGCTGAATACTGCTGCCACAGCCTCTTGCGGGAGCTGGTGGGGAAGAGCGGGAAGAGGAGAGAGGCCAGCAGATCCTGGACCAGGGAGAGGGCACCACTGAGGACAGACAAGGGCAAAGTGACAAAAGCTCCGGATGGTGAAGACACACCTCACTCATTTACAGTTATTTTTCTTTTTGAATGTTTGAATTTTATTTTATTTATTTTTTTATACAGCAGGTTCTTATTTGTAATCTATTTATACATGTTAGTGTATACATGTCAATCCCAGTCTCCCAACTCATCACAGTTTTCTTAAGGCCCAGCATTAATAGACTTACCCTAGATGGGCTCCTTTGAAATATGGGTGTTGTCATTGAGCTTTAAAAACTGGAGTCCATTTGTGTTATTTTAAGCCTCCAGACCCTTAGCCTAGGAGTTGAAGGGCAAAGTTCGGAAAAAAAGCAAGGGTTCAGGGCCAGAAAGCCTACAGATTGGGGCCTTCCCAGTAGCTCTGCTGCTGCTTCAGTTTTGATTCTTTATTTAGCTTTCAGGTTTGTTCAGTTCAAACTCATTGATCCTTGCCCTTAAACAGTTCATCATTGATATTTTCTTCCCATATTGCTAATCTAGTAACCCTAGATTCTTAATCTCTTAATACAGTGTCCCACACGATGATTCCTCTAGGTTTTAATTATATCCCTTATTTTGAACTTCGAGGAGAAACAGCTGTATAGACTTTTCTTTTTTTTTAAGAGGAAGAGAGCTCCTGGGTCATGTCAACATACACCGAGTAGCTATTATTTGCCCCGACCTTCTCTTAGAGCATGGAGACCAATGCGTTTGGTATGGCTTGCCCTCATTGCTCTTCTCAGTATTGGTCTCTGCTCCCAACCAGTGCTGTGCACAGAGTCGGTGGTCAGCAGGCAGTTGTGAATGTATGGTGGCCGGCAGGGCCTCTCTACTCTCAAAATACCCTGGCCTAGCTCCTGAGGTAGTTCCAAGTTTGTAAGCCTTTGACAACGAGCAGTTGTCATCACGGGCAGCCTGTGTGAGTGAGGGGTTTTTAGATTGGCCTGGGGACTGGGAGGGTTAGTCAGGGGCCTTAGTAATAAGCATAGCTCTGGCTAACTTGTACAGAAAAGGGATTTGCTGGACAGAGGAGAGGTAGGTCACAGATACAACAGGCAAGCTGGAAAAATCAAGGGGAAAATGGGCAGGGACCAAGGAGGCTGGACACAGCCAAAATCAAGGGGAAAACGGGCAGGGACCAAGGAGGCCGGACACAGCCATGCCTCTTAGACATGACCATGGCACACCCCAGCATGGGCAGCTCCCAATCCCTTCACCTTGGTGCCCTTGCCTCAGAAGTCACAGGAGTATCGAAATGGCCACGTGTGAGTGTCCCATGTCCTTCCACAATTCACAGCCGAGACACCCTGCCCATCTACCCATAACAAGTCAGCTAGCTACAGTGGCGAATTAAGACAGAATCTGAGCAACAAGAGCACAGCCTCCATCCTACAATTCCTATTTATATTTCCTCATTCTGCTTTCCCCTTCTGTTCGTGGCGGTGGTGGCTTGCCACTGTGTTGCTCCCTTACAGTGTCACTTAAAATGTAGTCAGTCTTAAAAAAAAAAAAAAAACCAGCAGACATTCGAATCTGTTTGTGCAGCAGACAGTCATTTTTTGGTCGGTTAGAGAGGAATAAGAAACTAGTGGTTTGAATGATCAGGTTTGGAAATGGCTCATGAAGGGGAATTGGAACTAATATTAGTCAAGCACCCACCCTGTGCCAGGAACTATAATGAATTCTTTACATATTATCTCATTTAAGCATGACAGTAAGCCTTTGAAATGAGTTATTGTTATCCGCATTTTACAGGCCAGGGGCCTGAGGCTCAGTGAGGATCACTCACTGTCCTCACATATTGTTGATAATAAGTCAGAGCCAGAGTAATCTTCAGACTCACATCTGTGAGACATCACAGTCTCTCCTGCTCGGTCTCCGGTTCTCTGCCTTAGTAATCCTTACGTGGTATCACAGAGAGTCCCTGTTTTGGTGAATGTCCCCTAATCCTTATGTCACTGGTCTTTAACCAGTTTCCCAAGGGCCCCAAATCTAGATCATTGGTAGACCATTAAAAATAAGATTGACAAGCCAATGAAATGTCATTATTGGGAAGTCAGGGCTGGATGACCATACACACAAAGACCTTCTGGTCTGGAAATTTGGGTGGGTGATCCTGAAGTGAGAGCATGAGAGAACAACCAGGCTGTCTGGTTTACTGACTTCCCCTGGCACGTGCACTGGAGCAGGCAGTATGGACCTGGGAAGTATGTGGACGGTGAAGCAGATGTGGCTCCTTCTTTGGGGAGCTTACAACTTCTCAGGAGCTCCTTTAGTGCAGGTGAAGGAGCCTGTCTTCACTGGCTCCTTCACCAGCCAGTGAAGACACATGTGGTTAGGAGCTTGCTCTGCAAGGTACAAGTCTTGGTTCCCACCCCCACCTTGCTTCTAGGCAAGATATTTACCCTCTATAAGTCTCAGTTTTGTCATCCATAAAATGGGAGTGATGGTAGTCCCATTTCAGATAATTTAGAAGAGAATTAAATAAGATCATCCACGTGAGGTGCAGCCTGGTGTCTTTAGGGTTTTCTCCTGGCTCCACCTGAAGATGGCAGAAGCCAAGTCTTAGAATTCTGTCCCTTGAAAGTCATTTCACAAAGGCCCAGGCACTTAGAAGATGCTCAATAAATACTTGTCATTTAATGGAAAAGAAACAAGGACATGGACCAGAGTTCATCCCAGCCTAAATGCTCATAGCACTTTCATTTCTTAACATACTATTTATTGTTATATTAATTGATTGTCAATTTCCACATTAGAATGTAAGATCCATGAGGGCAGGGCAGGGAATTTGTTTCCTCCATGCCAAGAACAGTACATGTTACACAGTAGTTCAGTAAATATTTGAATGCCTGAATAAACGGTCTTTTCTATGAAAGGGAAATAAGCTGGCTAGAAACCTGTGGGCAGCCTCTTCCCTGGAACCTCCTGAGCCCTGGGCTGACCATCCCACTGTCCCACAGGGACTCCAGCCATCCTTGCATTCTTGCTGGAAACCATCCATGGGAAGCGGCCTGTGCCTGCCTCTTGCCCCAGCTCCAGCCAACTCACCTGTTGGGCCAGGGCAGAGCTTTCCAGATTGGCAGCTGCTTAGTTTGATGTTTTAAGACTCACTGAGAATTGCTGCCATTTGGATTTATGATTTTAATTGTTTTATAGTTTATACTTGTGCCCTGCAGTAATTTTCCGTTAAATCAGAACATTTACATTTCAAAAAAGAGCTGATGTGGTGGTTCTGGGTATATATACATGTATCTTAACAGCTAATCTCTGGCAATAAAAACTGACAGTTATCAACAGATTAGGAAATTAGCATTCATTTAATTAACTTCTATTTGAAGCTGTTAGTGCATGAAGATAGTGATTTTTTTTTTTTAGCCTGATAAGATGACAGATTTTGCATTTGTATACTCTGAAGGTTCAAGAGTAATTGTTGTTTCTATCCCTGTTTAGCATAAACCAGTAGGTAAAAATAAGTTGCAAAATTGCGAGGCGACCAATAACTCCAAATATAGTCTAAGAAGTCACATAAACTTCTACTGATTTTATGTAAAACATATGCTATATGTACATATATTATACTATATATGCATATAATGTATAGAATATAAATACATATATCCAAATAATCATACCAAATATTCATCATGTATATTAATCAAACTAGAAGCTTTATCATAGACATACTTTATTGCATGTGTGTATATAAGCAACATGACTCCCAACATCTCTCTATATATATGGTATGTATTAATCCTACTGTATATTTATTATATATATGTACAGTTGACCCTTGAACAACAAAGCGGTTAGGGGAGCTAACCTTCCATGCAAAAATCCATGTATAACTTACAGTCAGCCCTTCACACCCACGGATTCAACCAACCATGGAGTGTGTAGTACTGTAGTACATATTTATTGGAAAAGAATACATGTATAAGTGGACCCATGCACTTCAAACCCATGTTGTTCAAGGGCCAATTGTACTTTATTATATATACCTTATTATATACACAGTAAAGTATCTAGTATGATTAATATATGAGAGAGAGAGATTGAGAGTTATATGTTGCCTGGGCTCATTCTCATGCTACATGTTAACTACTTTTGGCATACATACTTCATTTTATATATATATATATATATATAATGTGTAAATATATATATATATATAAAATCACTGCAGGGCAACACGTAACTCTCAATATCTCTATATATCTATGTCTCTCTATATATTAATTTGATATTCTCTATACTAACCATAATATTGATATATATTTTATTACATATATAATAAAGTACATATACAATAATATATACTGATGTATGCATGTAATAAAGTATATAGCATGACTAATATGACATAGAAATGTACATATAAAGAGAGATGTTGAGAGTTATATATTGCCTGGGCACATCCTACAGCACGTTAGCCACCTTTTTAGTTTTCGCTAAAGTTTCCATTTTTGCCACAGCACTTGCTAAAAATAAATTCACAAATCTTGATTTCTTTATTGCAGAACAGAGTATTTGGAGGACTTGTTTGTCATAGATCTGAATCCCCAACACATTGCACATTCCTATGTTTAATTTGGTCAAAGCACTTGCATTCTGTTTGAGAACTATTCCTCTCCCAGACCTCGTCACTGTCTCCACTGGGTTGAGCTCATTCGTTGGCCCACTGGCTGACCCCACACACTGACTTCATTAAAAAACCAATTAAAATATGTGTCCTGTATAGGTAGAAATTGCTACTTATCATGGATCCTCAGGGTACCTCAAGAATAAAAAGCTATAACTGCCAAATCTGAGGGTCTGCTGTGCTCTGTGTGTGTACCCCATGCCCTCAGTACACTTGATTGTACTTGAAAGAGACTTTGTTCAAAAGCCAGGTATCACTTTTTCTCAAGGCAGAGATGGACCAACCTTTTATAAGTACCTCCCACCATTGAATGTAACTTACTATTATTTCATCCACAGCCATGGCCAAACAACCTGCTCTACTGTGAGGATACATGCTGCTAGTGATTGCCAGCCAAGTCAGGGAATAAGCAGCACTCTGAATTTTAGCTGACTGACATCAGGAAAGTCCAAATCCTGTCCCAAGAATGGTCCTAGGGTTTAAAAAAAAAAAAAAAAAAAGCAACTGACTCAAGCTGGACTCAGAGGCAGGGATGTGGAGGTGGCCACTAGGAGAACCCTGGAGGGGACCTCGGCCCCCTCCAGGCAGGATTTGAGAAGTGGTATTGAGGCTGTGCCCCCTGCCCCATCTCCTCCACCAACTCTCCAGAGTCTTCTGACCAGTCTATGCAGGTTCCTGGCGAAAGTTGAGTATCAAGCCATAAATGCCTACCTTAGCTTAATGACATTGAACAGATTTGCCAGTCATTCAGAAGGGCTTGTAGTTTGGGGGAGAGTGATTTTTAAAGGGAAGGGAGTAAAGAAATATCCTGAGTACAGTTGCCCCTTCAGATGGAGCAGTAGGTAGGGCGTGCCAGGGAGGGCAGCCAGAAGGCAGTGGGCCTGGTGGAGTGGAGAGAGGGACCCGGGAAGCTGGGCTGTTGTTGAGCTGGGGTGCCAGTGCACCCACTCACCCAGAGGGGGAGGAGGAGGAGGAGGAGGAGGAGGAGGAGGAAGGGAAGCTGCTAGGTCCTTCTTGGTTGGAGACTGGAAGGCTTCTGGAAAACATGGAGCTCCAGTGGGTTTTCTCTGAATGGGGATTCTTCCTATGTGGAGATTAGACCATCTTATACAAAGACATATCTCCCAGTGTCACTTGCAGAATTACTGCTTTATTATTTCCCCTGAGTGGAATTTTGGAAATCCCTTCTCTTTTTCCCATTGACAGGTTTGACGTTTTCTTTTCTTTACTAAAGCTGTTCACCGGGCCAGCCCTGGTACATGATACCTCTATTGATCTGGCAAGTCGTTTCTTGAAATGTAAAATGTATTATTATTATCATCATCACTACTATTATTATTATTTCTAAATTGGAATCACAAAGCATAAAGAGAAAATATCAATAAATATAAATAAAGCCAAGTGACTGTACCTCCTGGGCCTCAGTTGGATAAAAAGAACTCTGAGCTACTGAATCACCAAACTTGAGAGACCCCTCAGCAGCATGGCAGTGACTGGCCATGCCCTTTGGTTGAGATTGCCCCTCCTCCTTGGGCCTCCTGGGCATCCAGGCTCGTGAGTTTCCTCTCTGGTGGTTTCACTGCAAGTCCCACCCATTAAACGTTGGCCTTGCTCACAGACCAGTCTTAGCTTTCCTCTCTTCTCACACTACACTATCTATCTTCTCAGAAAGTCCCACCCCCACTTGGTATTTCTCCAGCCCAGACCTTCATATATCCTCACCTGGCCATCATGTGCAGTGAGATGTCGCCAAGGCATCTCAGACTCAGCATATGCAAATTGAACTACTGGTCGACCCCTGCCCTCACTCCACAACCCGGACCTCACCAGTACATAGTAGGTGCCCCGTAAATATTTATCAAGTGGAGCATTGGAGGTACTCTTAGCTCTAATCATCTTTGTTTCATAGACTCCACCAGATGTGTCCTCCCTGATGAAAGAGAGGAAGCTTTCACAGGTCCTTGCCTCATCCTCACGGACCTGTGCATCCCCCTCGACCTGAGCCAACGAACATACGTGTGGCATGAACACACCGTGTACCTGTCCCTAGTGGCATGTGTGCCTACACGCACATGCATTCACATCCCTGATCAGCTGAAAAGCGCCACTCGGTCTCAAAGCAAATACCTTCCGTGGCCAAATTAAACAAATATAAATGTACAACTTCTTTTTTTAAGAATAATAAAATCTGTTTTCTGTCCTTTTAGAGGTCAGTCCGTTTTCAGCTCCCTGGCCTTGCTGGAGGCCTCTGACATCCTCCAAGTAACTTGGGTGACCCCTGCTTTGCAGGAAGACGTGCTTTCCCTACATCCCCCTCAACTTGTCGGGGTTACATTTGCGTTTCCTCAGCTCTTTATCTGGGCTGGGCTGACCTGCAAGGGGCTGACCACTCTCTTAGCACGTGGCTTCTTGCGTGGCTGCACACGGAAGCCCTACACTTACTGGTTCTGGCAGCTTCTCATACTGACAAAGGAGCTTGAGGAGTAGTTTTCTGGCCTTCCTGTCCGGGAATTCTGGGCCCTGCCTAGGGTCCCATAGTCCACTTCCACCAGGCTCCAGGCACGCCCCCAGAAAGGTTACTCTTGGTCCTTTAGCTGGAGTGGCCCTTTCTGTGATGACAGAGTGCTGGCTGGGTTCCGAGCTGCAAATCGCTGGGCCCAAAAAAGGCGAGACCAGCTGCCCTTGCCTTCTAAGGACAGTGGTGGTGTCCTGTTTGTCCTTCTGGTGTAGAACTTACCATCCCAAGGATTCCGGACTCATTCGTGTTCACTTCTCCCTTGAGGATAGGGACCCTTCCTTGAGCACAGGGACTGTGTCCTCTGTCAGTATCCTCCTAGCACCAAAGCAGACCCTGAGTGGCAACTCAGGAAGTATTGTGGAGCATTATGTAGTAGGGCCAAGTAGGCAACGGATGTATTAGGAGTTGTAGTCATGCCATTAACTAGACTGTCATTAGAATGGGCTTAATACAGATCCTGCTCACTAGCTCATCCAGGCACTCAACAAACTTTGAGTGCCAGGTGCTTTGCAGGGCTCTGGGGCCCGAGATGCAAACACGAAGATGTAGTCCTCGTGGAGCTCATGTGAGGGAAGCTGTAAACTCAAGGGCATAAACAAGCAAAGTAATTACAAATTGTGATCACTGCTGCAAAGGAAATGACCATGGTTACTGAGAATACAGGAAGGGTTGGGGGTGGGTGATGGTGGGACACTTTAGACAGGGTGGCCAAGAAAGGCATCTCTGAGGAAAGGAAATGGAGGCAGAGGCTCAGATGGCAAGGAGTCTGTTTTCCAGGGAAAGGGAACAGCAATGTGGCAAAGGTCTCAAGGCAGGAAAGTGCTTGGTTAGCTTGAGGAACTGTCGGACACCCCTGTGGCTGGACAAAGGGGAAGGTGACTCCAAATGAGATGGAGAAGGGCCCACCCCAGGGCCGGAGTAAGGCACTCGGATGCTACTCTGACTGCCGTGGAAGTTGCTGGGGTCAAAAAGGGGTTCTTCCTGAGTATAAGCAGAGAATGGATTGGAAGGTGCAAGAGAACATCAGATTCAGCTGCCTCTGATGGTTTTGGCGTTAGTTTTAATATTTTTTAATAATACTATGTTTTAGTAGTTCTGTACATTATCTGAAAATAAGGTCATCTGGCTGGAGTGGAGGGGCCATGATCCACAAATTCACTTCTCTACTCACTCCTTCCTTCATCCCTTTGACCAACAGGTATTGAGAAGCTAGGATGCTTCAGGCACTGGGGGGATTCCCAGGCCCTGCCCCCATGGCCTGGGCCATTGTGGAAGACAGATACTCCCAGTGGGGCCTGGGTTTGCCAAGACATTGAGGCAGGAGACAGCCTCACACATCTGGGAACCACCCACAGTCCCCAGGTTTGGATTGTGAGGGATGAGGCTGAAAGGCCAGGCTGGTGGAGACCACACAGGGTCTTGCGCACCATGTTAGGAAGCGAGTTCATGGGGTGCCCTGGAAGAATGCAAGCAGGAGGAGAGCGTCATCTGATTTACATTTTGTATAAAAATGCCTGTTGGCAAAGGTTTGCTCCAAAGTGGAAAGGGAAACATTTGGTGTCCAACAGCTCGGACTGCAAGTTCAAGCTTCATGTGCTCCAGCTGCCTTGGCTTCCCAGGATCTTAGAAGAGAAGGATCCTTGGGGATTAATTTATCCAGCCATCGTATCTCATATTTGAAGACAGTAAAGCTCAGAAAAGCAGCTTGCTTGAGGTCGCCATTGTCCTTGGTTCTGGTCTGTACACTGAATCCCAAATAGCCATTTTGAAGCCAAGTTGTTTGATGACCTGGAGAGGAATGAGGGGACTAGGTGTAAGTATCATGGTCAGGGCAGCCTATCCTACTTGCTGGGGACACAGGTCAAGGTCTGTTTCCCATCAGTGGAGGTCAGGATATTATCCATGAGTATTAAGGATAAGGATTTGCTTTCATTACTGTGGGTTAAAAAGAAAAAAAGTAATTGGAAAATCATGCTATCAGATAAGTGATCCTGCAGTGATTCCAAGTCTTAATGCCCAGGTACAGCCCTAGGCTATGTATTTTGGCTGTGAACAGGGATACTCTTTCACACCTCAGGTTTCCAGCTGTCAGTGTGGTAGCTTAAAGTCTGCTGTCTTCAGACAAGGGGTCATCTGTTTGGTCAAAACAGCAGTGTCTAGCTTATCAGTTGCATCTTGTAACCATGTTGCTGTGAGTCAAAAGCAACCACCCTCCAAGAGCAACAGTTGTGTTCCCAATCCCACAAAAGGGCAAAAACGTGCTACAGTTTTTTTTTTTTTTCCCTCCCCAAGCAACATAGCAAAGTGATTAAGAACATGGAAGCTGATGTCAGGCAGCACCGACTCTGTCACTCACCACCTGTGTGTTCTGGACCAGGTCAATAACCCCTGAGACCATCTTTAAAATGGAGATAATAATAGTCTTACTAGATTCATAGGTTACTTGTGAGATTAAATGAGATATAATGAAATGAGATAATGCATATAAAAGATTTACTCCTGAGCCTGGCATGCAAAAGCACTTGAAAAAGAAAAATGGTGATTATGATTTTGTTCCTAAATGATTGAGCTTTTCCTATGAAAAGACTTGGAGAAAGATTTCTCTGCAGATTGGCCCAGAGTGAAATATTATCGTCAACTCTCAGATATCAGCACTGATATGGAGAATTTTTTAATCATTTACCTTGGTTCTGAAAGCAAATTATGCTTTTCTATTTGATGGAGAGGCAGGAGGTACACTCTCCTAGGCTTCTCGCTTGCCATCCCGTCTGGCGTAGGGTCGTACTTTAGTGACATGGCCTTCCTGGGAGTGATGGGAGGTGGCTGCCACAGAGAAAGCTGGGAGAAAGGATGATGGCTCATCACCAGCATTGGCCACCATCTTGAGGGGAGTCTGACTGCATTGAAGGGGTAAATGGTCTTCCTCTTGAACATATTGTTATTTATGAAAGTGGTTGACATCATCTGCCAGAAGATTCCCATCTGATTAACCACAGTCATTTACAAGTCTCCACTGCTTGTCCAAAAACAAGCAGAGTTTCTTCATAACCTCGCCCGAGGGCCTGCTCTCTGGTGATCCAAATACTTGGCATCCCGAGAAGTAATCTTTCTCATCTCTTATCTTCAAGTAAATGGAAGAATTTGCTGTCGTTTCTGTGGCAGTCAGGCCTGAGCTTTGTGGAATTAGCCTGCCGGTGGGGTGAGCATACCAGGAAGTGAGGGCATTAAAAAAAAGAAATGGAGCCACAGGGTGAAGGAGACAGGAGCATATGGATCTCTTCCTTTAGGGCAAGTTTACAAGTCAAGCAAAACAAAATTTTTTTCACTTTTTTCTTGTGTGTGAAGGGTCTCACGGGTGCCACCCCTTTGCTGACTGCTCTGTGGTTTACAGAAGAGTTTTCTGGCCCTTATTTTCGGGGAGTCTACCGTCAAATGGGGACACTATAATTTTACAAATGGCAAAGGATGCATTTTCAGCTGAGATGGCTGAGGTGCTATGGGAGGAATGGAGGACTTCACCCAGCTTCTGAAGTGCAGGCCCCAGCTCACCTCCCTAGGCTTTATTTCCCTCCAAGTTCTTCATCTGTAAATTGGGGATGATGCTACTCATTGCCAGGGCTGTGTGGTAAGAAAGATAAGGCGTGTGATAGCCTTAAGGTGTGTAAGCCTGGCGCTTAGGGACAGGTTACAGCTGCAACCACAGCAACCCTTCAGGCCCCATTCCCAGCATGGCGATCCAGGTCCTGAGAAGTTTGCTAACTAAGGGTCTGGAAGCTGTCACATCAATCTTGATTAGAAACACCTGTATTGCCCCACCCCCTACTCCCTACCTCCCACCCGTTGTTTTCTCCCCTGGGGCTCTAGGTGTTCCCATCAGGTGTCATTCCCCAGGCCCAGTGGAAAGGAATCTGTGATTTTTCTCACTGGACTAGACTGAAAGTTACAGTCTCTATCTCTGTCTGTTTATTTAATTTACGTATCAGTCATCACTTTCTTTCATATGTTACAGTTGCATATGCTTCCTATTTTTCATCCCACAGTGTCTCTCTCAGTGGCTTATACACAATAAGAGGTAATAAGTATTTTTCAAAAATTCTAGTGACTTGCCCTCACGTGGCAGGGGTATTTTAAGAAATGACTGTTAGAGATCCCTGGAGAGGACAGAATTTCTGGGGTAACTGCCATGTCTCAGGCACTGTGCTAGAGCTTTCTTGTCGGTTACATCTGTCAGTCGTGGCAGTATGCTTCCCATTTTACAGATAAGAAAACTGAGTCCCAATGATATTTTGGACCAGCTGAACATCATCCAGCTTGAAAGTAGCCAAGTTAGGATTCAGATTCAGAACTGCCTCACTGCCTATCAGGAAGCAACAAGTTGGGGGACCCCCACCCCCCGCCAGCATCTCAGATCAAAACATAGAGGCACCTACAGCGTCTTAGACATAGCCATTAGGTGCATAGATAGCCGTGGGGGGCAGTGGCGTACAATTCTTAGAAGCCAAAATATGTATTTCAAATTGTCATGGATACATATCTAGATATAGCAATAGCTGATTCCATGTCATATTAAAAGTAAACTTTTGTTAAAAGCAAAAGGGTAATTTGATCTACTGCAGATTTCAGCCCATCTGTAACAGATGTCCCTGATACACTTTAGGGATCTTTGCTTTCACTCACAGATCCCTTTCCCATTTTCCAACCCAATAAAGTAGTGCAGTTGGTCATAGAAGAAAAGCATTTTTTTTCCCTCCTTAAAACCAACTGCAAGGTCTCACCCCTACCCCCATAGGTTCTATAGAATTTTTTTTTTTAAGGTATGTTGTTTAGGGAATTTCTTTTCTTGGTGCCTTTTGAGTTTCTGGAAGAGATCTGTGCTCCTGCCCCAAGGGAGCCTTGATCATACCATCCTGCATCTAAATCAATCCTTCCCTGTCAGCCACTGTGACCTCTTGGCCTCTGTTATTCCCCTTCTCACCACGAAGCCTTCCTTATCCAGCCCAAAGGAATTTGGGTCCAATCAGCAGATGGAGATTTCCAGCTCACGGGCCTTACATTTGGTGTAAGGTGATCACGGGCAGCTGTGTGGAGTCAGCTCAGTGCTGCTTCTTACCAGCCCTGTGACCTTGGGCAAGTGACTTGCCTTGCCTTGGGCAAGTGAGCCTCCATTTCTTCATACATTTAATAAGGTGGTTGATGATAGCAGATGTCAGCAGGGTTGGTGTGGTCAGGGTTCTTGTCTCCTAAGATAAAATGGCAGAGGATACTGTAGGCAGATGCACCCTTTCCTGATAGCCAGAGCATGGCTCCCAAATCCCTGTTTGGCTTAATGATCTGGGTTAGGCCATCTTGGAGCTTTGATCACTGTTAAGACTTAAATCAGAGAAGTAGCTGTCCGCCAGAGGTCCTGCAAAGAGACGTTTGGCAACGTCTGGAGCCGTTTCTGGTTGTCACAGCTTGGTTGGGGATTGCTAAGAGTATCTAGTGTGTAGAGACCAGGGATGCTACTAAACATCTGCAGTGCACAGGACAGCTCCCCACAACAAAGAGTTATCCAGCCCAAATGCCAGTCCAGCTCCAGTGTGCCAAGCGTGAGAAACCCTGTACCAGAGGGACAGGGCATGACCTGCTCCTTACCCACTTCTCTCGAGCCCACGCACAGCCCATTTGGATATCTGGTAGCTCGGGGAGTCAGGGAGGTTCCATGGAAGTTCTCACAATCCTCAGCCTAGTGGCGAAGTACAGTAAGGAAGCCTTCGATCCAGGTGCCATGTGACAGGGGCTATAATAAAGGTATTCTGCCTGAGGAGGAAATTCTGGGAGCCCCACCCCCAAAGATCAGGGGCTACCAAAGGTGCTCACTCTCACCATTATTCTTTAGCCCTGTTCTCAAGGTTCTAGTCAACACAATCAGACAGAAGAAATAAGTTAGGAATATAATCACTGAAAAGGAGGAGGTAAAAATGATCACTGATTACAGACGATTTGGAAAATCCAGGAGAGTCAACTGGAAAAACTCCTTTACAAAAATAAAGATCATTCAGTGTAGCAGCAGGGCACAGAATGATTAGCAGAAATCAATAGTTACTACAAACATGTGTAACCTGATAGAAGATATAATGGAAGAAAAGATCCTATTTACAATAGGAATGAGAAATATAAAATAATAACTTGTATTATTTAGAAGTAGATTCGGTTGCAGTTAACACATAAAACCCAGACAACGGTGCTTTAAATAAAGTACAAGTTTTTCTTTTTCATATGAATGTTATCTGGAAGTATAGGTAGTCCATTCCTGGGGCGTGGTCCGTATCTTTCTGGTCGAAGGTGGCTGCTAGGCGTTACATCCATTCAGGCAGTAGGATAGAGGAAGGGAAGAAGAAGTGTAAGGCTCTTCCTTTCAAGGAGACTTCCACACATCTGATTGGCTAGAACTTAGTCACATAACCACGCCCAGCTCTAAAGAAGGCTTTGAATTCTAGTTTATAGCTGCATCGCTAAGTGCGTGGCTTAAAAGAAATCAACATTCTCTCACTAAGGAGAAAGTGAGAATGAATATTGGGACAACCGGCAGGCTGCCATGAAATATAACAAAAGTGTACTACAAGATCTATAGGAGAGAACTGTAAAATGCTCCTATAGGACACAGGCAAGATTTGAACAAATGGAAAAACAAACAATGTTATTGAATAGGAAGACTCAACATCATAGAAAGATCAATTCTTGAGTTAATTTATAACTTTAAACACGTTTCCAATAAAAAACATCACTAGGAATTTTTTTTTTAACTAGACAGATGATTCTGAAGTTTGTATGGAAAAATAAATATGCAAGAGTAGCCAGGACATTTTGAAAAAGAAGAAGGGGACCGGTCCTGCTGGCTATTAAAACATATTTTAAACCTACAATAATTTTAAAAGTATGGTACAGATCAATGTTATAGAGTGAAGGGTACAGAAAGAAATCCAAATATATATGGACATTTAAATACCAGTATTTATTAAAGGTGGTATTTCAATCAATGAGGAAAAGATGAACTATTTAACATATTGGATTGGGACCACTTACTAGAAGTCTGGAAACAAAGTTGGATCTATACTTCACACCTTTTATCAGGACAAATTCCAATTATATCAAAGACTTAACGTTTATAAAATGAAAGCAAAAAGTACTAGTGAGAAACCTTGGGAGAATGCTTTTATAACTTTGAAATGGGTAAAACAAAGACTTTCAAATGAAAACATAAACTCCAAAAACCATAAAATTAAACATCAATTCAGTTACATAAAAGAAATAAGCTTGGCCTGGCAAAAACCAGCATAAGCAACGTCAGAAGTCAAAGAGTAAACTGGGACAAGCATTTGCAATTCTTAGCCCACACAAAGGTTGTTTCCTAATATAGAAAGAACTCCTAACAATCAATAAAAAACAAACACCACCAAAGGAAAATAGGTAACAGTTCACAGAAAAAAAAAAAAAATACAGATCACTTTTAAATATAGGAAAAGATGCCCAAACTTACAGAGAAACCTAGGGATATACTGAAATGCTGTTTTTACCTATCAGACTACCAGAAACTTGGTAACACACCATGGTAGCAAACAGGAACTATCATATATGCTTATGGAGATGTAAACTGTTCAACCTCTAAGGAGGGCAGTTTGACAACATTCATCAAAATCCACATTTTTTACTATTTGACTCAAAAATTTCTAGGATATGTGTACAGTTACTTTCATATATGCATAAGATGTCATATGTACAAACTTAATCACAGCAGCACTATTTATAATAGCACAATATTAGAAGCATCTTAAATGGCCCCCCCAAAATATGGTGGAGTATCATACAGCCATAAAAATGAATTAGGAGACTCTTCATGTGCCAAGACAGAAGGATCTCCAATATAGCCAATATATAAGTAGAAAATATAAGGTATGAATGAGTGCATATAACAAGCTCCCATTCAGTTAAAAGGGAGGAAATGAATGTATATTCACATTTTCTTATTTACGTATAAAGTGTGACGGAGAGGATACACAAGGAATGAGTACAAAGCAATTGCCTGTAGCGGGGAAAGGGGTGTCAGGGGAACAGAGGCAGGAGGGAGAATATTTCCTGTAGGGCCCTTTACACTTTGGATTTTATGAACACATGAATGTATCACCTATTGAAAAAGATTGAATAAAACTATTAATAGATCAACTTAATAAATAAAGGCTAGTTACTTTGGCTCATAGGGAAAGGGATGTTGCTGTATTTGTTTCCAGTATTAAAAAAAAGAAAGAAAGAAAGAAAAAAAAACCCCTACTCTTTAAAAAAAATGTCCCAGTCCTCAGAAGTGCCCTGGCCTTGTATTTGGGGACTGAGTAGACAGGGATTGACGTCTAGGCGGGAGCCCCTCTTTGCAAAGCTGTCAGTCCATGAGTTTGACCGGTACCTACTGTGTGCTCAACCATGACCCGAGCGCCAGGGGAACTTTCTCTCAAAAGGAAAAGTCCAGTCACCCTGCCCTGCAAGCTGGGCTTCAGAGCAGGCAAGGCTGGGAAATGATTGTTCCCGACCCTGTTTCCCAGGGAGGCTTAGGGACCCCTAGGGAAGAGACAACACTAAAAGCCAAGAGGTAGAGAAATCTTAGGGCAGGAATGGAAGCTAGAAAGGCAGGGGTCCTGGCACAGCAGTGCTGGTAGGAGAAGGGGAGGGAACTCATGAGGGGACCACCGCCCTCAGCCAGCTGTGCAGCTAGCAGAACTTCGGGGATACCACCTTCTTTCTGCAGGCTCCGTCCCCTCTCCCTTGCAGGGAAGGGCATTCTCTCTCCTCTCTCTTTCTCCACCTGAGCAAGCATGGCCCTGGGCTTCCCTGAGTGCTCTGCTCCCATCCCCTGAAACCCCACTCAGGAACTCACTTAGAGCCTGGAACAAAACAAGTTTGGTCTCTGTGGTATGAGTATTTTTCTTTTTAACGAGACTGAAGACCCCCAGAGAAATAAAGTTCCAGTAGCGGCCTTTCTGGCCCCCAGGGGTGTTCCAAGCTGCGCTAATCTTTCCTGTTACAAAAGGAAAGGAACATAAATCACTAACTCTTCTCTGGGACTTGGTTTCCCATGGGGAATTGGAGTTTAGATAAATACAGGCAGTGGAGGGGGACTCCAAGGAAGATGTCAGGCATCATCGACAGGACAGTGGGAAGAAATGCTTTGGCCTGGGGCCTCCCTTCGCCACAGCAGAGGGGCAGCTGCTGCAAAACATGCTCGGCCCTGGCGGCTGCCCTGGGCCTTCAGCAGGAGTGACTTCTCTCTCCAGGGAGCAGAGGGCCAGGGAGCCAGGGATGGTGTGCGCCTGGGCCAGGGCGGGCAGAGAAGAGCAGGAGGTGGGGAGACACTAGGTGGTCCACCTTCTCTTGCTATGGGTGGGAGCCCTCCAAGCAGAAGGAAAGGCTGAGCCTGATGGGCCAGAAACACTGAGTCACAATTTTCAGCACAAGGGCAAGGTTTGGGTTGGCTCAGAATCTTCTGGATCTATTCCATTCAGACAAATGAGAACGAGTCCTTCCTATGACATAACAAAGGCTTTAAAAGAGAGTGCTTGAGCCATGGCATGCGGGGTCCTTTATATATTTGGGGTCGGTGGCTGGCACTGAAAGTCATCCACCACTGAGAAGGTAGGAAGGTAGGGGAGTGTAGTACACAGAGGCAGCGGTGCCAGCCTTCAGAGCCAGGGACCTGCGTTCAGGTCACGGTCCCACCAGCACCCTGTCACCTTACAGAAGTCACCTGCCCTCTTCCAGTCTCCCTGTGCTTGTTTCTGCCACCGTCGTGCAGGGTGTGCTCTTCCTCACTCTCAGGGTTGTTCAGAATACGAATGTGGTTTGTAGACCACCAGGTGCTTTCCGCAGATTGTGGTTACTATTAGCGTGCGTGTTGCCATGGTGATCGTGGTGGGCAAGGGTGGGTCTTGGAGAGGCAACTCTATAGACTGGAGAGCGTGTAAGGGGCCCTAACTCAGCAGGGCCGTGGGTCAGCCTCTCAACCACTCAAACATTTGCAGGACACCCTGCTCCCTCTCAGTTTCCTCGTGAAGGAAGCGGGTGTTAGGGTATTAAAGACCGGCTACTTTCACACACCTCATCACAGTAACCCTTCACGCCGGCACAGGGGGTTACGGACCAGCAAGATGCACCAGGACCACACCCCAGGAGTGATTGCGACCCAGGCCGCCTGCACCCGAGTCATGTTCCCCTAACCCAGCTAGAGCAGAGCCTTGACCACACACACGGTTGCCAGGGTGGGGACTCGGGGAGCCCTGGTCCCAAGGGCTCGGGAGCACTCTTCTTTCTGTAGCTCCCAAGCATTTGCTTAGAGCAGCACATTTTATGTGCTTTCTCTTTTCTCAAGAAGTCCCAGCTGTGTGAGGAAATGGGGCCACGGGTGCAAGACAGCCTGGCCTTAGAGTGTTTCCTGCCCCACCTTTGCACTCAGGCCTGGATTCCTGACGGTGGCCGGAGTTCAAGTCCAGACGCCAGCAGGCTTGTGAGAAAGGCCCCTCTTGCTCTGTGTGCCGTGGAGTGGGCCTTCTTTGCAAGATCCCCCCACCCCAGAGTGACTGCTGAGAGAGACCCAGGGTGAGGACCTCCATCTAGTTCTTTATACGGGACAGGTCTGGAATTTGCAGACTTGGTAGGGGAATTCTTATCCAGAACCCTAGATTCTATACGAGATCTTAGGGGAAACCCAAACTATAAAATAGGCCATATGGAAGCTGCGCTGGCTGAGGCCTGAGAACCACCCAGCTCTATGGGGCCTGGTTATTGCAACCAATGGGCCTTCCTTCCTGCACCCACACCCTTCCCCTGCTTGGCCTGCTTGCCCCCAAGAGACTGATCTTGCAAATACGTCGTGCACACTTGTGCAGGCTGGGGCTTCAGTTACCCTCAGCCCCTCAGCATGAATTTCAGACCCCTCTTCCTGGCATTCTGGGATCTTCGTGTTTGGTTTCAACATGTCTGTCTTGCCTCACCATTTACTGGGACTCAGTTCTCTGGTCTCTTCACTGCCTTTTGCATGTACTGTGTTGGCCTTCCCCTCCCTCCCACCTTTTCTCTTCATGCTCCGTCCAAACCTTACCACCTAGCCAAGCTTCTCTTGCGAGTCAGTTTCCTGGGAGCCCTCCCTGCGTACACCAGCCATCAATGGTCTCCCCCCCGCTCCCCCAAAAACACAACAGCTCACACAGTTAGTGTCCTGTAAAGTAGCACCTGGTTCTTCTGTGGTTTATCTGCTTCATTGGTGCCAATATGTGTCAGTCTTGTCCCACCACCTGACCCCTGTGATTAACTGATAAAGGGAGGGGCATAAGTTCCTTCTTTCTTTCTTATCAGGATCTGAATAATATGAATTTCAGCATATAGTAGGGCTTCAATAAATAGCCGCCAACTTCTTTAAACCAAAGGAGTGTTGAGACATTCCTGAGGTTACAGAAGCTCCTCCCTCAGGCTGGAATGAATGGGGGGCACTTTGGGGGGTTGGCCATTGTGGGCAAGAGCCCTGGACTGGGGTTGGTTGTCGGCAGATCAAGCCTCCTTGAAGACTTTCCTTTCTGCAGCAGATTTCCCTGAGATGTGCGTACCTCTCCACCTCAAAAAGGTCATATTGGGATGCGTGAAGCATTAACTGTGTGGTTCTGGCCCATCTTATAGGGATTTGAAACTGGACAACATCCTTCTGGATGCAGAAGGTCATTGCAAGCTGGCCGACTTCGGAATGTGCAAGGAAGGGATTCTGAACGGTGTGACCACCACCACATTCTGCGGGACTCCTGACTACATTGCTCCCGAGGTAAGACCATGGACAAAGGGCCGCCTCCTCCTGTTGCCAGGGCTGAGGCCTGAGTCCATCTGCATATGCCAGGGTCATCTAGCGGTGCTGGGGAAGGCTCTGGAAAACCAGAATGGATTCCGGGGACGAGGGAGAAAAGGAAAGGTAAAAGGCTTGCTGATTTCTCCATGAGGAAGTGGTGGTGATGGGGAGATAATGGTGAACTGAGGGTAACAGGCCATTCCCCAAAGCTGGCCAGGCCCTCCCTGAGCATCCTCTCATCCCAGTCCAGAACTACCAGCGAAACTAGGACCAAGAGACGTTTGTTGACTTGTATGATTGCTGTCATTTTTTAATAACCAGAATAAAGGAGAGCCATTGATAAAGGCAGTGATTAGCTTTATCAGCTATAATTTGCCTACAGTGAAACCAAGAAGTAGTTGCCATTTCTATCAATCAGCAGTGATTCCGCATAGCAGGCGCACAAGATTGAACAGGAAGAGGAGAGTGCCTGGGCCTCATTTTAATAGAGATCAGAGATGTTCATGGTGAGCCTTGCCAATAGGTTGACTTTCATGGGAGTTGCTCGGGTATTTTGTTCATCATAAAGTATTTGTTTGCCTTCAGTTTCTGCGGGTCAGTCTAGCCTAGACTGAGAGATATCTACTGTGGTATGATTCAGATTTAAGACACAGTCTATCATAAATACTTAATAAAAATGGTCCTGAGTGTTCTGACACATGTGAGATGAGAAGGAAGTACCAGTCCCCTTTAAACAGGGTCCATGGTGGGTAGGGGTTAGCACAGCCAGATTTCATTTCCTTCCAGTGGGCTTTGTTTGAGCACCTGCTAGACACAAAGCGATGTGGGGATGAAGAATTGACCAAGACCCTGGTGGCTCTCCTAAGATGACTTTGTGTCTAAAGAGAGTGACAGATAAGTAAACAATGAATTAAGCAGAATAAGTAGGTACACAACACAAGATGGTAACCTCAGGGATCGGGGGGTGTTTTTCAGAGCACTTGGTGGATGAATTGAGTTGTAGAGAATCAGCAGGATTTCCTTTGGTGGTATGGAGTGGGGAGCTTTCCTGAAAACAGCAGGAAGGACTGGAGTGGGCGTGGGGCAGGCAAGGAGGCTCAGTATCCCTGGGCTCTGAATCCTTTAAGGCAGGGTTGTGCTTCTAATCTGGGTACTCCCAAGCTCCGGCACACTAGTCAGTCTTTTTGTAATGGTTTGTTGAATGAATAAATGAATGAGAACTTGTGATACTCCAACATGAGCAACGACCAGGGGATGAGAACATTCTTGGCCATTTTTAGAAAGGAAGATAGTGTGGCTAGAACAGAGGATTTCTTAGTGCTCTTAGTAATGAACAAGATTAAGAAAAAGGACCAAGGAAAGTGGCCTTTATTCTGTAGGATCTGTGGACCCACTGAGGGTTTCCCAGTAGAAGGAGGGTCACATCAGACCTGTCCCAGAAAGAAGACAGGCAACAGCAGTGTAGATCAGAAGCTAGAGGGTCGGGGAAGGATGGTCGAGAGTCTTTCCACAGCCCAGACAAGACACGGGGAGGCCTGAGGAGGGTCATAGAGTAAGGATGGTCATAGGTAAATTCTCACTGGAACCTCCATCTTCTAAAAGATCCGAAGAATAGAGATTTCAATGTCTGTCTCTACTAGTATGTTCTCTTAGCAGGGACACTAGGAATTTAACCTCCAAGGAGAAATCATTGAAAGCAAGTGCTCTCGATTGAGACTTGCTTTTTCTACCACTTTCCTCATTCACTCTTTATCATCAGAATGCTTGGTTCTAGGCCCTCTGTGAATTGATGCCAGAGTCAAAGGGTTGACAGCCCAGTGTACTAGTCAAGGACCCAGCCCAAGATAAACATTCACTTTATGATTAACAAAACACCCACGCAGGGGCTTCCCTGGTGGCGCAGTGGTTGAGAGTCCGCCCACCGATGCAGGGGACGCGGGTTCGTGCCCCGGTCCGGGAAGATCCAACGTGCCGCGGAGCGGCCGGGCCCATGAGCCATGGCCGCCGAGCCTGTGCGTATCCGGTGCATGTGCTCTGCAATGCGAGAGGCCACAACAGTGAGAGGCCCGCGTACTGCAAAAAAAAAAAAACGAAAAGCAACAAAACAAAACAAAAAAAACCACCCACACAACTTTCAACTTTCACAAAAGGCAATCCATTGGTGGAACTCACAATGAATGACTCTGGTCTGTGTTTAGAATGGGCCCTAGACACTCCTTCCCATTCTACACTTGTGCCAACTCTGCAGCATCGCCACTCCACGCAAAATGAAATCCCTGGTCTTACTGTAGGCCAATTATAGCTGATAAGGGTATCGCTACCTTTATCAAAGGGTCATTGGGAAGATTAAATGAAATTATGCCACTAAAGCATTTAGCACAGTGCCTGGCCCACAGTAAGTGCTGGGTCAGTGGTGGCTCCGTCACAGTCATCGTGGTCGTTGGGTTGTGCAGTGGGGTGGGAAAAGCACAGTCCTGAGAGTTGAGATTCCAGGCCAGACTTAACCCCTAATGCCCCCGTGTGATCTTGACCAAGTGGCAAAATGTTTTTGACCCTCAGGTTCCTCATCTTTCAAATGGGAAAACAATTCCTGCCCTACCCACCTCATCAAGCTATTTTGAGAATCTAATGAGATTAGAGCATGGAAATGCTTCAGAAAGCATAAGCCTGTATTCAGATAGGAGGGGTTGTGAGACACCTGGCTAACCCCGAAACCAGAGACACGTTCTGAGGCATTAGCTCTGCCCTGGGGCTTCTCTTCCCACGGTGTGCCCTTGGCTGACCTCCATGGCACCCCCCTCTCCTTTCTCCATGCCCAGCCCCCACTCCCCATCAAATGGCGGCCAGCCCTGGGTAGTGCCTGGCATCATCAGGCCCAATGCCTGCTCTTCTACCCCAGCTCTGACCCATCAAGGGGTTGGCTGCTGCACCAGGTGCCCTCCCATGACATGTGAAGCCTTGCCCTTCTCACCAGCTCCATCCGTGACAAGGCGATTAGGAAACAGATAATTAGGGCCAAGCCTAAGGGGAATTTTAGAAAAGATGCCACCCAAAATAGGAAGGCTCTGGAGGGGCCTGAGGAAGGGTGGGCAGGGCTGCTCTGTGGTTTCCCCAGCGCCATCCTGTCTGAGCACACACAGGGCCACCTGGAGGCCACCTCCCCACCACGCCGAGGAGGCACGGAACCCAGCTGTGCCACTCCCCGAGGCTGGGGGTGGGGTGGGGCTTCCTTAGCACCAAGGCCCTCAGAGCCCAGGAGAGAAGGAGGCATGCCCAGGAAGATACACACGGTGGGCACACCTGGCAGCCAGTCTCCCTGAGTGTTGGAACTGGGCTGGTCACAGGGGTAGATTCAGAAAAATGTAGAGCCCCTACCCTCTGGTGGCTTATGGATGGCCTGGGGAGACAGCTGACCATGAAAAAAGTAGCTCAACTGCTGGTAGTATGTGGAAAGTGCCTGCCAGATCTTAGGGCAAGGGTCTTAGGGTGTCAGAGGAGAGGAGAAAAGCTGGAGAAATCCAGGAAAGCTTTCTGGAGGAGATGGGTGATAACCATGACCTTGAAGGTGGTACCACGGTGAGCCAGGCTGGGCTGCTGGGTCTTACAAGGTTGAGGGAGTCTTGGGCTTTGGCTTTCCCTTTGCCTTTGGAACAGAGCAGAGTTACTGGCTCCTCAGTGGAGCCTGTAGCTCTGACCTTACAGATACCCTGTGTTGACCACTGGGCTGAGACCAAAGGTCCTAACCAAGCAGCTTTACCAGCCCCCAATAATTTAAAGTTGGCTGCATTTGCTCACATTCCTTTTCATTCTAAATTCTGAGGAGTCCTAAAATGTGCATGTTTTACTGTTTTCAAAATGCTTCTACCCATCTTTTGATTTAATCCCAAGCAATCTACAACCTCTAGAAGGTCATTTTGAGTAGACCCCAGACAGTCTAGATACTTGGGTTCAGCCTCCTCTTCCATCTTGGAATCTGAGAACTGAGCTGGAGCCTTGTTCTGTAACAAGTTACCTGAGAAGTTACCTGCCTGGGGCGTCCTGCAAGCTGGAATGGCCTTTGCCTATTTTGGGGGGGTCCTCAAAATACACCCCCCTTGGGTACATGCACTCCAGCCGTGCTTCTCCACAGCCTTCACCTTTTGGAGTTCTTTATAGAATGACAGCGCCGAGAGCAGCCAGAGATGTCCTCCCACCCACCCGCCTGTCTCTGGGCAGTGCCATGCCTAGTCCTGCTCTGACTGAGCATTATTTCTGCTCTGAGCCAAACACACACCAGTGACCTGCTACATTCTATATAAACGTGGAGACCAAACCTTATAGAAGAAAAACTGGATTTAGTAGCACCTTCTAATTATATAGGGCTTTGTATTTTGCAATAGGTTTTCAGAATCTTCCACCTTAATTAATCTTGTGAGGTTAAGCTGAGAATCTGAGCCTCATCTGATAAATGAGGAAGTCAAGTGACTGGCTTGAGATCACCCAGAAATCTAATGCCAAACTTGGAGTGAAACTGGATACAACCTGGTTGATCTTCCATCTCCTTCCAGCACATGGCCAGTGCTGAAGAAAAATTGGGATGGGACAGTTACTTGCTTTTCAAAAAGTTCTGCAGCTTCTTGACTCAGAGTAGAATTCCTCTTGTGCACTGACGTTCTGATTCTGTTTGTAAAACTGCAGTCCTTACACGCCGTTCTGCAGGAAGCCGATGGTGTTGAGTATCCAGCATCATGTCATACGTGCATGTAACCTAAGTGACTTTGACTCCACACAACTTGGTCAGAGGGAGAAAAGAGAGAGAGGCAGAGAACGTAGATAAGAAAAATAGCCACCGTCAAAGATAAAATGCACCAGACAACCAAGGAGAGGACTTGATTCGAGCTCTTGGAATAGGGAGAATGTTTATGGAACACCTCAAATAAAAAGAAAGGGGTCTGGGGTGTTATGGAAGCAAGAAAACAAGGATTCATCAGCGAGCCACAGGAAAGTCATGGGTCTTTTCTCAGAATATGCAAGAGCATAGTGGTCCTTTATGATTAGAACACAAATGGGTGGAGAGATTTATTAACTCTAGTTTCTTTTCCAAGAGCACAGGCCTCCGTAAATTCAGCATTGTCACCATTTAAAGAGGACTAAGATTCTGCTCACCCTTCCACTCCGTGAGCCGCGCCCTGGGCTGAGCGTGCAATGGGAGACCCAAATTTGCTGCACGCGCTCATTCACCCCAATTTTAGTGTCAAAAATTTGCACAGCTTTTTACATGGCCCTCAGTTCAAGTCAGGAACTTCATCTGGTGCTCAGGCAAAGAAGCAGCAATTTGTTCCCCCCTGGAAGACAGACTGTGGGTATTGGTTTTTGAAAGCTGGCCCCCAACATGGTGCCTCCCAAACTCAATTTTCACTCAACTTGCCGATTTAGAACCTAATTTTATGTAAGGCAGCTCCGCTCTACAGAGGAGCAAGCGTCTTCCCACAGGCGCTTGTGGCGCAGGTGTAGCCACAGAGGGCAGCCTTCGGTGGACCCTGACGTTGCCCGTCTCCCAAACAGATCCTGCAGGAGTTGGAGTATGGCCCCTCGGTGGACTGGTGGGCCCTGGGGGTGCTGATGTACGAGATGATGGCTGGTCAGCCCCCCTTCGAGGCCGACAACGAGGACGATCTGTTTGAGTCCATCCTCCATGATGACGTGCTCTACCCGGTCTGGCTCAGCAAGGAGGCCGTCAGCATCCTGAAAGCTGTGAGTCACTGGCCCTCACCCACTTTCTGCTCCCCTGGCTTTCCCACCTCTCTCTCTCCCCGCCCACTCCTCTTTTCTCTCTCTCTCTCTCTCTCTCTCTCTCTCTCTCTCTCTCTCTCTCTCTCTCTCTCCCACCTCTGCTCACTGCTGAGTCACCGTTGGGAGCTCAGGCCCACTGCACCCGCTCCTGCCAGAAATGGGGTCTGGGACAAATTACTGTTCTTGTGGGAAAGGGACACCATGTCTGTGTTTCCCAAGGAAGGCTCCATGCACCTGTGTCCTCCAGTGCTTTAGAGGGGCCAGAGCCAACCCCTGCTGCACTGGGGTCACCCCTGCTGCTTGCACTCTGGGGCCTGGACCCTCCTTCCTTACCTGCCACCCGTGGCCTGTCTTCCTCCGGGGCCCGCAGTGGGGGAGGGAAGGGAGGCATTGTGCACCTGTGTCCACGACAGCATCGCTGATCAAAAAAGACGCGTCCACTCAAGATCCCGGTGGCCATGCTGGATTCAGATGTTATAGAGAGACTGTCCCCCCACCCCGCCAACAAATAGTCCCTCACAGGTGACAATGCTTAGTACTTGCTCAGCACACCCGTTGCTGCATTGTAAGACACTTGTACTGTGGCAAGTAAGTGAAGTTACCTGTCCCCCTTGGAATGCTGGGGGAGCTGAGGTGCACGGAAGGTAAGCAGACCAGCTTACCTGGGAAGGGTCACCCCGATGGGCTGAGGCCATGACAGCCCAGGAATCTTGACTTCCGGTGCTGGCTCCTTTCGTCCATCAGAATGCCCCAAAGTTCAGAGTCGGCGTGCCTCAGTCACAGAATTTGCCATATCCAAATACCCGCTCTACCGTGATTTCATTTTCTTGTTTTTTCAATGAAGTCCCCAAATCTACCTAATTATATGTATTCTATACAGAAATGTTATATAACTATCATAAATGGAAAGAGTATCACTTGTCATAATTAAGTAACATGAATTATCCCATGAAAATGGTAAAAATGACCTAAAATCATTTCACAGGTATCTGGCAGGGGACATGTATCGTATTTTGGAAAATGCCACAGCAGAACATGTTGCTTCTTTCTGCAGTTCATTTTTTCCTTCCTCTTCCCTTCTTTCCCTCACCTCGTTTCTTTCCTCCCTTCTGCATCTATTTCTCTTTCCCTCCCTCCCTCCCCCGCATTCACTGATTCAGTGAACGACTGTTTGTTGAGTGTTTCCAGTGTGCGGGGCATTGTGCTAGATGCTGAGTAAGCACTGGTGAGTGTAACAGCCGTCATCCCTGCCTTGTGGAGCTCGTGATCCAGTGGGAGAAGGTGGGCAATAAATAAAAAACACATCCATATGTGGTCACAATTGGGATAAGAGCAGTGAAGGAAGCAAACAGATTATGCTCATTCACTCATTCATTTATTCAACACGTATTTATTGGGCATCTAGGATGTGCCAGACACTATACCAGGTGCTGGCTAAGGAAAAACCTGTAGCACCCGAGGCAGCCAGAACACCCCCAGCAGAGCTGGTCACTCACCCTGGGCCCTGAACACCAGCCTGACATACTTTCCTGTGAGCCCCCTGCTGGCACCCCAGGTGGGCCCTTTCATTATGGATGACCTAGAGCAATGGTCTTCAACTAGGGGTGATTTTGTCCCCCATCATCCCCCAGAGACATTTGGCAACGTCTGGAGATGTTTTTAGTTGTCAACAACTTGGAGGGGAGGGGTGCTATTGGCATCTAGGAGGTAAAGCCCAGGGGTGCTGCTAAACATCCTGCACTGCACAGGACAACCCCCAAACAAAGTAGTATCCAGTCCAAAATGTCATTAGCACAGAGGTTGAGAAACTTTGACCTACAGAGATTCAGAAGAGGCCGTGCCTGTGTCAGCTGGTTGGTGAGGGTGAAGTCTCTGGGAAAAGAGAAGAGCCTCTGGCTCGGGGTCAGCTTCCTGAGACGCTAAAACCTGTATGTTTATCCGTAGCCCTGATACTTCCCCTCCCAGAAGTGGGAGGACAGGAAGAGCTGAGGAAGCAAGGAGAAGTCTTCTACTCCCTTGGCCTTGGAACACTTCACTTCCTCACATTGTCACCTGATTCTAGGGCCAGGCCAGGTTTTCCATGACTCTGGCCACTGATTTGTGTCTCTGAGGGCTTCTGCCTACATGCAGAACTCTCCAGAAGGCCATCTGCACCAGAGTTATGCAGTGCACAACCTGTGCAACAGTAAGTGGCAGTCCTGCTGCCTCCCTTCCTCAGCACTGTGCCCCGAGGCCCAACCTTCAACCCGCTGTTCACTCATCTCAGTGTACTGAGTGCACAGTGGGAGCCAGGCACCGAGCCGGATGCTGGGAAGATTGAACTGATTCCTATATCATAGAGCTCACCAAGGAGAAGAGATGTTTAGACAAATTATAATTTAAATAAACGAGAAGCATGGTGTCTTAGATGTCCACAGAGTGAATCTGGGGAGACTTCACAGAGGAGGCAGCATTTTGACTGGTTCTTAGAGGATAGTTAGGGGCTAGAAAGGGGCCTTGGACCAGGCAAGTAAAGGATGCAGAAGGCGAGTGAGAAAGACTGGCTACAGACTGAGTAGTTTGTGTGTGCCAAACTAAGGGGTATGGACTTTATCCTGTGGGCGATAGGAATCGGGTGTGTAAGAAGGGGTGACCTCTGTCAGCTGTTCGATTAGAAGGATGAAGTGTGTTGGCACCATTCCTAACCCCTCACTCTCTCGTCCATGGCTCCCCTGCCTTTCAGGGGTGCCAGGCAGGAGGCAGGAGCAGGCTCCTACTGCCCAGGAGAACCTCCCTTGCTGATGAAGCCTAAAATGCTATCATTATAGATTTATCCCTTTGGATTATAATTTGTCCTCTTAGGTTCCTTTGTTTAAATCTAAACTTTCAGCCTTCACCCCATGAAATATAATAGTCAGGCTCTGACACACATGCACACACACACCCCTACCTTTATTCTGGGTGGCTATCAGAAATACTTCCACTTACCAGCACTGATTTGTTTCAAGGTTATGTTATTATACATCTGCTCAATGAAATTAACATTTGCCGTCAGGACTGACTCATTTAACAGGAATAATCATTTCACCTGGGTGTGTGAGGTCACAAGACACCAGCCAGAAAGTACAGAACACATCAATGTGTTTTTTACAGACAAGCATTGAGAAGCAGTAAGCCTTTCTTTTTCTTGTTTATCTGTTAATCTATGTGGGGTTTTGTGCTAGAGATTACAAAGTCAAATTTTTTTTAAAAGTAGGAGGGCCTAGGTCCAGGAAGAGGAAAGAGGAGGAGGTGCCCTTGATAATTGACCTTAACATGAATATCTGGTCTTCTTTCCTTCCCTCAAAAAGGACTGCTGACCTCTCAGTATGAGTTTATCAGACCTCAGTCTCCCTGATGAGAAGACTTGAGAATCTGAGGGGGAATCAGAGGGTTAGAAAGAGTCTGAGTTCCTAATCCTGACTCCATACCTTGCTGGCTGTTGGACGTTGGCCAAGTTACTTAACTTCTCTGTGCCTCAACTACCTCACTTATAAAGTAGGGATCATGATAGTACCTCGGAGGGTCACGCTGGATGAAATGAATCAATACGTGTATATGTAATACTATGTGTAGAGCACTGGCTGGCGCACAGTAAGTTCTGTGTAAGAATTAAATAGCACGCTGAGGGGCAGAGCCCCCGAAAATGTAGAAAATGGGCTTGGGGGGGTGATGCTAAAGATACCGCCTTGGCTGAGTTCCATCTTCCCCTCACAGCCTGTGCCTGCCGGGCCTTTGTCACTGATTCCGTCTCTCTCCTCATCCCCTCAGTTCATGACCAAGAACCCTCACAAGCGCCTGGGCTGTGTGGCGGCACAGAACGGCGAGGATGCCATCAAGCAGCACCCGTTCTTCAAGGAGATCGACTGGCTGCTCCTGGAGCAGAAGAAGATCAAGCCGCCCTTCAAACCTCGAATTGTAAGTAGGCCCTGAGCTCGCTCCACGGCGCGGGCGGGCCTGGTTCCCATGCGCAGAGATGAGGGTCTGGGCACATTTTACGGCCAACATGACAAGGGCAGGAGATCGCCAAGAGGCCCCCTAAAAGAGAGTCTCCTCGGCCCTGGGAGTTTACTGTCGAAAACACATAACCGATAGCGGTAACCAAGGTGATGATTTATATGGGACACAGAAGAACCTTTTGTACTTTAATCAAATGTTATTTATCTTGATCAAAAATTATAGATGATACTGGTTTTCCATGTGTGGTAGCAATATAAGGTTTCCTTATAGATAAGCTTTTTGTTTAATGAGTCAATTTAAAGGAAAACAGTATGTAACTAATTGTCGCAGTCGTTCTGTGGAGCGAGCACACAGCGTGAAGCTGAGGCTCAGAGATGTGGCCATTTGAGGAAGACTGCCCCCCCAGGCTGCCCATGGGTGCTGGCTCTACAAGATGCTGTTTCTTCAGGCCACACCTCTGCCCTCTCCGATCCGCTCTCCCTTCTGCCTTCTCCCCAGCCTCAGCACACACTCCTTCCAGGTTCTTGGGCCTGTTTTGTGCTCATGCCAGGGAGGAGGGTGCAGTAAAGGGTGTTTGAAGCTCAGAGGTTGGAAAAAGGAATAAGCCTGTCGATTCCGGGCTTAACTCAGAGACCGTGTCGTGGCAGTGACCTTCTGCTGGAAGGGGAGAGCGTCGGCGGTGCTCTCCTTGAAATTAGAGAGAGAGAGTGGGTGTGGGTGTGCATGCGTGTGTTTGTGTGTGTGTGGGGGGGAATTCTTAGCTCTGTTGGATCCTAGCCCAAGGAGGCAGTCATTGAGGCTGAAACTTTGGGTAGCCAGCTGGGTAGTGTCCTGGGGGCGAGGGAGGGTGTGTGACATAGGAAGTTACAGGGAAGAGCCCCAGAGTCGTGGGGCTGGGGTCTCGGGCAGGGAAGACCTGAGATGATCCGGTCGGCCCTCAGTCACCCCACATTCTGTCAGAGGACCCCTTCTTCCTCACTTCCAAGTACAGAAAAGACCCTCCTGTGCTTTGGGAGTCATCAGAGAGGAAGTCTACTGTGTTCCAAGACGTTTTCTCGGGGGCAGTGGTTGAGAGTGTGGTGCTTCTCAGAAATGTTTCATGTCGGGGGTACCTCTCAGCTGAAGGGTGTGGTCTGGGCCTCAGCCAGATGAGAGCATGGCAGGTGAACGGTCCCTGGACACTCAGTCCTGTCTCCATTCCTCGTTTGCTTCCTTCTTGGGTTTTTATGATTTTCCCTGGCTGGCACACAGCCTGGAGCAGGCTAAATTCAGGTTTACCTTCTTTCTCTGTTAGCATCACCCACAGTTCTGGGGCCTGTCGTGCCAAAAGCCCGTGCTGTGGGCTCGGGACAGGGCTCGCCGTGTGTGTCAGCCTGCCTGAAGGCCGCCCCACCCCGTCCCGAGGGTCTCTGAAGGTGGCCTTTAAGGACAAGGTGAGCTGACAAGGTTCCCCAGACAGAGTGAGGGGAAGCAGGAGACCAGAGGCCAGGCAGAGGGGGAGAAACTAAAGGCTCCGATCTGAGCGTGAAATGTTATTTTAGGTTCAGTCTAACTTAATCAACCCAAAGAAAATTGAGAAGTAGAACTGAGTAAGGAATCCAGGCCCAGCAAACAGGAACCTGGGACGAGAGCAGGGACCAGTCGGCCAGTGCAGGGCTGCAAGATGACTTGGACTCCAGTCTAGACACCAGCTCAACGAAAGGACTGGACACTAGCTTTGTGGGGGGAGGGGAGGACTGGAAGAGCAGCTTTCTCCCGGGGATGCAGCCTGGAGGGGACAAGCGCCAGGGCACCATCAGCAAAGTGTGTGAAGAGAAGAGGGGGCCTGGGTGGGGCAGAGGCAGACAGGGAGTCTTTGCCGAGAGGCCATAGGGAAGCAAGGAATTCGGGAAGCTCTTTGTGATAAAAGGCGCAAGGAAGCTCTAAAGGGTGGATTCACAGAGAAGGGCTCTCACTGGGGTAGAATAGTGGCAGATGATCACTCAGATCCAGTGGAGGTGATTCCTCTGAGATGGCCAAAGACCCGAGTAGCTCTGGTCTCCAGGAGCTCTTCCCAAAGCCCTAGCAATGCCGGGGGCTCCTCAGTGGGGCTTCCACCCTCCAGTCTGAACTCTGAGCCCAGTGAAAATGCAGACCTGAGCGGAGTGACACTTGCAGCAGTCCCTGGCTTCCCTGGAGAAAGGGGAGGGCAGGAAGGTCAAGTGTGAGATGTCTGTGGACCTGCAGGGTGGGCAAGGAACCAGACAGAGGGAGGGGGAGGGATGAAGCGTGAACCAGGAGCCGAGCAGGTGACCCAGTCCGCTACCATCGAGCTGCCCCTGGCCAGAGGTGCAGGTGCTCCTGCGGTCAGGGGGTGACGGCCCCCCAGGAACCAGCAGTAGAAGCCCTTCCTGTGGGTCAGGTCTGTGGGTCAGGTGGGACCGCCTCTCTACCTAGAGCACAGGGGCCCTGTGTTTCCCTTCCCAGGGCCTCTCGAGGGTCCCCAGCCTGGGACCAGAGGGCAGGACTCTGCTTGCTTCCTTCGCGAGGGGCTCAAGTAGGCTTCCAGGGGCCGTCCAGGAGCTCCCACCAAGTTCAAAACTGTCTTAGCGTTCCTAAAGACTGAGTTCATCATTGCCTTGGAAGTCATCCTCTGTGCATGTTCCTACTCGCCCGCCACAGACCCCCAGAGTCATCCTCAACACTGTTGGGGGTCAGGGGAGAGGGCGTTTATTTGGTTGGTTTGAATTCAGTTTGGAGGAGAGAATTAGAACATCCAAAGGAAGGGTAAGAAGGGAAACTGTGTGTGTATATGTGTGTACAAGAGGTGTTTCTGGTCACATTTGGAGCTGAGTAATGTTGATCCTTACTGAGTTCTCGGCTATAGGTCATTCAGGGAGTATTCAGGTTATTTAGATCTCTGATCACAACTATATCCTTGGGACTAGAGAGTTCTCTCCAGAGAAATACTGAAATCGGAAAAGAAAAGAATAGTCTTCACCTAGTTAGCAGCTTGGAAAGGTGTCCCAAATCTGTCCCTTAAATGAAAACTCGTTTCTGAAAAATGTTCATGGCACCACCCTGCGTCACCTGTGGGCTTGTATACAACAGAAACAGATTGTAAGTTGAATTAAAGCCCACTGCAGTGGCGGACATACTGTGTTTCTCACCTCTAAAAGCCCTGTAAGGCCAATGTGAAAACTCACACAGGGGTTTATAAGCCATCACCCCCTCTAACCATCTCAGGACTCACCGCGGGGGTGTGGGACCTGCCTGGCTCAGATGCCAGTGGTGAGCACGGCTCTGTGCTCCAAAAGCAGGGTCAGCCTCACCCCCAGACGGAATAGATGGCCACACACAAGAGGTCATTGGAGAGACACTGGGAAGCTGAGGTATGTCTCCACAGAAGTCATCTTCTGCTCATGGGGCAGGGAGTTCCAACACAGCACAGGCTTCCCGTGGGCTTCAGGTATCACATAACTTGAGGACACATCAGATGCCTTCGGAGGAGAGCAGCAGAAGAAAGGTTTTGTTGGAGGGAGGAAAGAAAACTGGTTGGGAGCCTGACATTGGGAACAAGTGGCCAAGATGGTGGGCCGCAAGCAGCCAGGGATGGTGTGAGTTTCTTAGATCTTAGGGACAGACTCCGAGTTAAAGGAAAGCCACTGTGAGAAGGAAGGGGACAAGTCTATGAGCAAGCATCTCCAGCCATGCACCTTGGCGGTGGCCTGGAGAAGACACTGGGCATGAGTTTTAGCAGCAAGGAAAGCAATGCACAGCCTCCCCTATCTCACCGGGCTGAAGATCCCTGGGGCGTTCGGTCGAGGTCCTGGGGCTCGTGAGGGAACTCCAGGACTCCTCTTGCTCCCTACACATGCCCCGCTGATGTCACACCAGGATACCACTAGTCCCCAGAATCCTGCTGAAGAGCTACTCTCCACTCGTCAGCTGGCCCTACCGAATCTGAACACCCTGGGGGTCATCCTACCCGTCTGATTCAGGAAGGAGTTGGTTTTGTCTGGCTGTGGGGAGACTGGGTGAGATCATGTCATCCAGTCTAGGAGTTACGAAGAGACAAGACATAGTGGCCTATTTTCCACAGCTCCTCCTGACCGTCCCCACTCCCCCGCACGGACGGAGCCCCTCCACAGCTGGTGGGCACAGCAAGCCTGCACTCTGCCCAGGTTGGCTCAGCTAGAGGCTGGGGTCCATGGATCACCCCCACAGGGGCTGAGGATATGGCAGGAGAACAGCTCCCAGGCCTGGTTTCCATCCCCTCTGCAGGAAGCCTCGCCCCTCTAAAGATATCACCCAGGAGACTGTCCAGATTCGTAGCTGGAATTTGGCCTCTGGGCAGGTTCCATCCCATACTTCAATTGGCTGCTGTCCCCTCCAGGCCTTTGCCTTCTTGAGATGTTTGCTGAGCTGAGATTTCTGCTCCCTGTCGCCTGAGCCTCCGTATCTAACCACTGCCCTGACTCGCCAGCTGTCAGTATTCCACTGGGTTTCCTGCCTTCAGCTTTTCATCCCTTGGCACTAACCCCACCCCAGGACATTTTTCAGTGGCTTTTGCTTCTGCGTGGAGATTTCCTTCTCATCTTTCCTCCCAGCTATCTTATCTTATATATTCTCCCTCCTCCACTTTCCTTTCTATGCTCCTCCTGTCCACCCTTTATCCACCCACATACTCGACTAATGTTGCACAAGCAATGTGCCATCAACACCAAACCAGAGACTTGGTGCCATCATGCACTCAAATCAGTTTTCTGGGGGTGGCTTGCTTCAGAGCAAGGGCATACAGCAGTGGACAGGTGGGGGAATAGAAAAGCCAGTGAGGCTGGATCCATGGCCTTTGGTGTTGGAAAAAGTCGCCAAGCATAGAATTCACTGGTCTATCCCACTGGGGATTTGGTTCCAAAATGGCGGCATCATTTGCTGCCGTTAAAAGTAGCCCATTTAGCTTTTGTGTTGCTGTTGGGCTTGCCTTCCTTGGGTACTGTAGGGGAGAGAAGTGATGTGTTTGGTGTGGTTGAGGGGCATCATCCAACCTTGTAGATCTTGGAGGTATTTTGCTCACTCCTAGCTTCTCTCCTGCACACACCTCCCCAGTCCCAAACGCATTAGGCTCTGAGATTATGACTCCTGGGGCTTCGGCACTGGAATGGGGGGAAAGCCAGCAGAGGAGGGAGAGGTCTGCCTCCCCAGCAGCCTAGCTGTCCTCAGTGAAAGCCAAAGATAATGAGGGAAATGCCAGCCAAGTAAACTTCTCTTTGTGTACGTGTTCTCTCTTTTCAAGTTTGCTTCAGTGTGAATGTCCCTCTTTAAGGTAAGGCCTCCAGAGTGGGGAGTCTTTCCAGGTAGGTGAGCCCTCAGGCCGGGTGACACGGAGGCCCCTTTCAACCTCATGATCTGTTCCATCCAGCCATCCACACTGCATGGCGGGACCCCCAAGGGAGGCCTTTCCTGCATGCTCCTGCATGACTGGGCTGTGCTGAGAGAAAACTGGGAAGTGGGCCTGAGACCCTCACACCCTCACCAACTCAGCGGCCGGAGGAGGAGCCCTGCTGAACAGGCAGCCCCTTCCCCTAAAGCCAGCCCACTGGCCCAGGGACCTCCTGAAAGCGTGAACCATAAAGACAGAGCCCCGGGGACCATAAGAGGCTGTCCTCATCTTCCACCTGGCAGAGCAGGAATGGGGCCCAGTCAGTCCCTGCAGACATGTGAGGACATCCCGCTGGCCTGTGTCCATGCCAGAGTGAGAGCCCTTAGCCTCCGAGAGGCTGTAGGGTCCCGCCAAGAGCCAGGATGCTGGCCTGGGGCTGGAGGGCATGGGAAAAGTCCAGGAACCTGTTTTCAGTAGTTGGCCCAGGTGACGGCATGGAAAAGTGGACAGGGCACTCGCTTTCACCCCAGAGAGACCTGGGTAGGAATAAAACTGCTGTCATAGTATAGTCGTGTGAACCTGGGAATTCACTTCCAGCCTCCTAGAGCCGCGACCTCCTCGTGTGTAAAACGGGGTTGAGAATACCCGCTCACAGAATTGCTACAGGGTTAGTTTACATACCTCAGATGCTTTGCATACTACAGATTCTCAATACATTTTAATTCCTGTCTCTCCATTCATCACCCCCAACCCAGCCTGTTAAAGCCCCTCTCCCTCTTATCCCAAGACTCCAAGAATCAGGAGTTAAGGATTGCAGGAGGTGGTGTGGTATTTGGAGGCTGGGATGTGGAATCAGATGCAGCCAGGTTCCGATTGGGGCTGTAGGATCTTGGGAAAGTCACCTCGTCTCTCTGAGCCTCAGTCTGCTGATCCATAGAATGGGGATGATAAAATCTACCACACTGGATTGCTGTGAGGAGAGGAAAAGCTAATGACGTGAGAGGATTAGGAGAGCCCTTCATACACAGTGAGTGCTTGGGATGGCACTGATGCTGATACTGATGGGGACAGTGGGGGTCTAAGCTGAGGGAGGCCGGTCTGGATAATATTTCTGTCCCAAAGGGGTGGAGGGGCCAGGAGATGACACCCTGTGCTCAGGGGAGCGGCCCTCCGTTACAGGGCAGAAAGGCAGAGACTGGCAGAGAACACAGTTCAGACTCTGCCCAAGAGCCTCCTGGGGCTTAATTCTGGCACAGCCACTGGTCTGAGCTGGGAGAGTACTAGAAAGAAGGCGCTGCAAGCCAGTTACTCACCCCAGATGCCAATATTCCCAATCCTTTGACCCTTGGAAGACCCCCAAGTTTCCCCAACTTTTATTCTGTGAACTTGCTCACCAGCTTTACACTTCTTGCCTTTGGTCTCGGCAGTGTTTTTGCTGAGCACGGCTGTGTGACTCTCAGTGCCCCAGCCCTGAAATGGTAGCAGTCACAGCTTCCCAAGTATTTCTAAGCTAAACAGCCTCAGTGGGGCGTCTTTGACTCTACACAAGAGATTTCTCCATCAGGGAATTCTGACTGCAGGAGCGGCCCTGTGGCCAAGGGCTGGAGGGCCCACCTGTGATTCACTTTGGTCCTCCCAGCATCCACCCCAGGGGAGGGATCTGCGCATTTCCAGATGCTGGAAATGCCCTAGGCTGGGCATTTCCATAAGCTCCAAAGTTTTTATTTATGACTTAATAGCTGTGAGGTTGGGATTTGCCTTCATGGATTCACCAAACTAGTGTACATTGAATATAATCTCCCCCTGCCCCATGAACACTTAAGGTAACACACACATCCTACCTGGGAGCATGGGACCTACTAGGCTGTGCCTGATTGAAAGTGGGGAGAGCAGGAGCCATCAGAGAAGCTTCTCGAGAGTTGCTGGATCTTGGCAGAGAAAGCCAGGAAGGGTTAGGAAGAGAGAACTACACGGGACAAAGCATGAAAGGGAAAAGGGAAAGGCAGGATTCAGATCGGCTCTTTTTTTTTTTTCGGTACGCGGGCCTCTCACTGTTGTGGCCTCTCCCGTTGCGGAGCACAGGCTCCGGACGCGCAGGCTCAGCGGCCATGGCTCACGGGCCCAGCCGCTCCACGGCATGTGGGATCTTCCCGGACTGGGGCACAAACCCGCATCCCCTGCATCGGCAGGCAGACTCTCAACCACTGCGCCACCAGGGAAGCCCTGATCAGCTCTTTTTAATGGGTATTTAGTGAGCATGTGCTCTGTGCCTTCCGGGAAGCCCTGGAGGGGGAGGTAAACATAGAAGAAAAGAATCCTCTACAAACACGAACACGTTCACACGTCACCGTGTGGCGTGAGGAGCTTAGATGGCAGGAGGAGATACTGAACACGAAATACCTGAGGAATACCAGGCAATGGGATAAAATTCAGGATTTGACTTTGGGAGGGGAGGCTTGAGGTTTGCCTGTCGAGGTTAGAGGACAGAACGGGAGAGATGGCACGAAGAAGATGGCCTCCCCAGTCAGGCCTCTGTGGGTCACAGAAGCCACTTCCCACCCGAGGTCTCATAGAAGATCTTGTCCAGGAGGGCCGCGTAGCTGGATGAGCAGTGCCCTCCTGCCTGTCTCTGCAGAGAAGGCTACAGGCTGGTCCTGCAGCCAGGGTGGGGGTGGCATAGTGGTCAGAGGCTGGATAATGTGCGTCAAAGTGAAAGCAGATAGAATCTCAAGCTTTTCGCATGGAGGGGCTCCGTCCTCCAGCCCTCAAGCCAACATTTGCTCTTTGAAGGGTGTAGGCACCAAGGGACATTTTGCCAGCTGACAGGGTTCCCCCATCCACACCAGCCTACAAGTCCAGGACCTTGAATCTCCAGGGCTGCATCTGTCATAGCGGAGGGAAGCTCTCGGAAACCCAGTTTTGCATCTCGGGGGATCAGTGCCCTGTTTACTCCCCATTGTTTGTGCTGGGATAAGGGGTGATGACAGAATTGGATTTGGCCTCAGCTTGATGCTCAAACGTTTAATTCTAGAGTTCCAGGGTCAAGCAAACACACATTGGGTTTGTGAAGCTTCATTAAGGTTGTTCATCAACCTCAGTCTCTTCAAAGAGAGAAGACCTGGCTCACAGGCCTGCATCTTTTCAAGCCTGCATGTTACTCGGGCTCCTCCTTTCTGAGATGTACTCCACCCCCAAAGGGGTTTTCTTGAGCACAGAGCTTGGATGTCAGTGGAGTATTTCGGGTGTGTGAGCCCAGCTAGGTGTGGGGAGGAGGGTCCAGAATGACGGGGACAGTGAAATAAGATCATTGCCTGAAGTAGGGAGATGGGCAGATAAGACTGGAGTGGCGATTGTCAGCTGAGATGACTTAGAAAATAAACCAGACCTTGACTGGGAGCTTCAGCCGCTCCTTCCTTCTCCCCGCAAGCAACTGACACCTCCCCTAGTGCTGGAAACGACAGGATTGATGGTCCTCCCGGGGAGGTGTGGCAGATTCAGGCTACGGGTACCCAGGTACCTAGGATGTGGGTGCTCCAGAATGATCCAGAATACCCTCACCCCAAAACAGGAGATTTCAGAACTTAGCCCCGACTCTGTATCACAGGCAGTGAAGCTAAGAGGAAAACACCGGACGGAGCTGGGTCCAGGTCCCTGCTGTGAGGCTGTGAAACCCTGAACAAGGCACTGAATCTCTCTGCTCCTTTCCTGTAAAGTGAGGGACACGCATTGTCCCTAAGGTTTCTCCCAGCCCCAGGTACTCTGTGTAAACGTGCTCCAAGAGGGCAGGGATGTGTGCAGGTTTTGAATTAACTTTATCATAATAACATTTACAGAGCTGAAAAGTTACGTGTTTAAAGTGTCTATTTTGATGCATTTTAACAAACCTATGTAACCACCGGCTCATGGATGTAAAGAACATATCTATACCCAAGCAGTTCCCAGGTGTCTCTGACCCCGACAGCCCCTGATCTGCTTTCTGTCCCTGGGAAGGAGATTTCTCTTTCCTAGAGTTTCACGTATATGGAGTCATGTTGTATGCACTCTTTTGTGTCTGGCTTCTTTCACTCAGCATCATGTGTTTGAGACTTGTATTTTTAACTTTTTATTATGGAAAATTTCAAGCATGTACAAAAGTAGTGAGAAAAGTGGAATCCCCACGTGCCCATCACCCAGCTGCAAAGACTACTAGCAGGCTCTGCGTAATGTGTTAGGGGAGGGATTTGTTTCTGTTTCATTCACAGCTGCGTCCTCAGCAAAAACTCTTGGCACATAGTAGTAATTCATGTATCCATGTGGAATGAATGAATGAATTCTGTAGATCTACAGTGTTTTTCCAGCGAATGTTTCTCTCTTCGTTCCATCTCAAAATTCTCTTCTCACCTTTTGTGGCCCAAGATCTATCCCAGTATGTGCCTGGGAATTTGGGGTGATAAGATCCTGCATTAGGAAACCTGAAATTGTTGAATGGTAAGAGAAGGTGGGTGACCTCATCGTGATTTGAGAGGCATCTATTAGAGTGTTTACAGTTCCCGTTTCAAAGCCAGTAGGCAGAGCAACAGTCAATCCCAGGCCAGGAGAGCTTGATCTCCATCCAGGACATGTTCATAAATACGGGGCGGGGGGTTGGAGTGGGGGATTGTTGAGTGCAGGATCAGGGCTTTTGCCAGGACTGATTGGAAAGTTTCTTCTTTGAGTACCCAAAAGCATCCCTAGAGTAGCTAAACTCAACGGCTGTCCACAATGACGCTGCTTTGAGAAGTCGATGATAAATGAAAAAGCCCCCCCCCCCCCGCCCCAGTTAGAGGCAGAGCGGGGCTGGCTTTGCCACTATGTGTCTGCCCACTTCCAGCGGGAGCAGCCGCGGGGCCTGCTGCACGTCCCAGCGCACGGGGCCAGCTCGCTGCAGAGCCTGGCACAGGGGCTCAGGCCTTGGGCAGGCCACAGCAGGCAGGGTGGTGTCTCCTCCTAAGGCTTTTTATTCCTGCATATCGACATTGTATTTTCTACACATTTTCAGCTCCAGACACCCCTGCTGGGTGCCCCTTTACCCTACTTCCAGGTCTACCCATCAGTGGGTTGTAAAATCAATTTAGTGGGCCAGGTGCAGAAAACATTTTTAATGAAGACTAGGATAGGGTAGAATTGGGTCGAGTAGAGAAGAAGAGAAAAGGAAAGAACAGAATAAAGTAGAGAGACTAGAACGTAGACTGCATCACATATGGTAAGGGTAAAGTGTAGCAAGCTGCATCTTTTCTTGGGGACGGTGGAATGAGGTGATGTCCGCTAGGTCACATATAACATGTATTTCTTAATCATATATAACACGCCTAGTGGGGATGGCGGCCTCATGCATCGTGAGGGACACAGGGCAGAAGGCAGTTGTTTGCTTGTTGGCTGATTGGTTGGTTGGTTGGTTGGTCGGTTGGTTGGTTTTTAACGCAGCAAGTATGCTATTGGCGGAAGGCAGTGGCCGGCCACCTGGGCTGGGCCCGGCGCTTCAGCCCTTTTGCACAGGTGACCGCCTTGACGCCTCTCAGCGGGAGACAGGACGGCACACACCAGGGACCCGGCCTGGGGTCAGAACAGGCTGAATCCAATCCTGGCTCCACCCCGGGCGGGCCCACCTTGGGCCAGCTGCTTGCTAGTCTTTGCAGTGGGAGTTGGGGTAGCTGTGAGGTTAAATGCATCAGGCGGGTCTCCATCCCTGAGCTTTAGTATGTTGTCCACACGGAGGGACTGAGCCGTGCCGCTGCTGGAAGTACACGGCAGGCCCCCGAGCAGAGCCTCTAGCCTGTGCAGGAGACAGTTACTGAGTAAGTCGCTTTTTAGCCCCACTTACAAGGAGGGCCAGGAAAGAGAGGCACAGGGCGATCAAGGTATGTGAGGGGGACCAGCCTGGGTTGGGGATGGTTCCCCAGGAAGGGGCATTTCTTTCCCACAGAGCAGTTCCAGACCCTTCTTATGAGCAGCAGGATGGAGGCCCTGTGGCCTCAGGAATGGTTTCCGAGCTCCTTTGCAGCATTTGAGAGGGAAACGGGCACTCCTTTCCTCTCATGTCTTGTCTTGGAGGGGGCGGGCTCCCCTGTGTGAGAAGAGCTCTTGCTCTGGGCCGTCACCTGGGGACTCAGCAGGGTCTACTTAGTTAAGGTCCGGCTGTGAGCTGGGTACTGCGAGTGACAGAAGATGCAGGTGGCCCCGAAATGCTACTTGCCTTGCCAGGGAGCCAAGGTTCTTGGGGCACTTGGAGACACCTCTAGGCCATTTAACAATCCACACTGAACGTCGTCAGGGGCCATTGAGTGCTGTACAGACTATGAGGGTGTGTCCTTAACCACAGGCCCAAAATGACTCTTGGCTGAAATGTATGCTTTATACTTTTTTTTTTTTTTTACCAAGTTTTAACAGCAGATAGTCACAGCCGAAGGTGTGTCCACGTGTGGCCCTGGGCAGGCCTGGGAGGGTTTCAGGAGGCAGGTGTCAGCACCACCCTTCAGAACTGCCCAGAAATGTCTCCTTCCCTAAAAGGAATGAAGAAATGCTGTGTCTGTGAGGCTAAAGCTACGAGACAAGTGGTTCCACCTGGTCTTGAAATAGCCTTAGACAGAGAGCCTGCGTTCGGGAGACTTTTCCCAACCATTTTCACAGGGACCCTTCGGCCTTCCCACGGAGCGCCACACAGGCCAAAGGCAGCGCCCCATGTTGGGGGCCTCCATGGTACGAGGGACTTGAGCAAACAGGGACATTTCCGGTCCTGAGACTGCTTCCCAGGGCTTTCTGCTCTCTGTGGATTCCTCAGAGTTATTGTACCACAGAGAATTTCAGGCCTTGTTGGAGGGGAAACTTTGAAATCTGTGACTCTTAACTTAGCAGTGAAGTTGCCACCCCTTCCAGAATCTGCTGCGGTGAACTCTCTCCAGGAAAACCCAAAAGTGCCCATACATACAGCACACTGGATTGTATTTCACGGGGTTCCCAGAAGCCCTGAAGTCCCTCGTCTAGTACAGGGGTTGGCAAACTCTGACCCACTGGCCAAATCCAAGCCACTGCCTCTTTTTGTGCAGCCCTCCGACTAAGAATGGGTTTTACGCTTTTCTTCAGTGGTTGAGGAAGAATGGTGACACCTGACCATTATAAGAAGTTCGAATATCTGTGTCCATAAGTAAAGTGTTACTGGGACGCAACCCGTCACTGACGCTGCGTCTAGGGCTGCTTCGTGCCACACGGCAGAGGGGAGTGGTTGTGACAGAGACCCCAGGGCCCACAAAGCCTAAAATATTTACTAGCTGGCCTTTCACAGGAAACATGCCATCCGTGCTCTAAGAGTGGGAACCCAGGTCAAGAAGTCTTGTTTGTGACATTTTAGTTTTACTTAAAATGATTGAGCCATGGAATATACAGGTAGAAGCCGCTTTGGAAATCGCCTCAACAAGCTCCCCACTTTTATCAAGGACCACATCCCCTGCTTCTGTGGGAGCAGGGGATACAGGGAGTTGTATCTTGGGTTCCCCTTTCAAGCTTCTGTAGGTTTCTAAGCTGGTCCTGCCTTCCAAACGAACCTTCAGGTAGAAGCCCCAAAATCTTGTTGAAAAAGCACCATAACAAATGTTCCAGGTTTGGTAACAGCTTCTTTATAACAGGGATACCTGCCCTCCCCTGTAAAGGAGATCCCAGAGGGCTGAGTCTATAGACCCCTATAAACCACTGATTTACAGACAAATGGTAGTTGGCTGAACTCCTTTGATCACTGAAGTATTTCTAGGGGTGAGGGAGGAGGTTAGTGGTAGCTAATAGGAGTTTCCAAAGCAACTCTTCAAATGGAATTTGTAAAAATGTGGATTTTTTAATAGTCTGGGAAACAATTACGAGGGGACAAGGAGACAGGGGGAGTAGTTGAATTCCATCGAGCAGTGGATTTGACAGAATTCAACTGTAGTTGGTTGTTCAGAATGCCTGTTGGTCTGAGGGACTTAGTCCATTTTATTTTATTTTATTTTTTTTTGCGGTACGCGGGCCTCTCACTGTTGTGGCCTCTCCCGTTGCGGAGCACAGGCTCCGGACGCGCAGGCTCAGCGGCCATGGCTCACGGGCCCAGCTGCTCCACGGCACGTGGGATCTTCCCAGACCGGGGCACGAACCCGTGTCCCCTGCATCGGCAGGCGGATTCTCAACCACTGCGCCACCAGGGAAGCCCTCCATTTTAAAAATACATTTACATATGCAGACTGCCTCAGGAGTGAAGCGGCTTTCCCTCAGACGTGGTCTAGATGAGGCGGTGGACCAGATTATGGGGGAGGGGGCATTCGGCCTGAGGCTTGGGTGGGTCCCCATCTCTGTATGCTAGCAACAGAGGCCAGCCTGCTGCCATGATTCTCTCCTGTGGACCAGGGAATGGCCAGGAACCAAGGGGCTTCCCATTTTTACATGTCATGAAGCTAATCATTTGTGCCTAAAAAGCAAATGGGTCTTGATTTTCTTTTTCCCTAAAAGGTGGAAACACAAATTTTTGTGACCTAAAATAGAGGTCACAAACTGGAGAACCGAGCAACCCATTCAACCAGGCTGCTCTATTTTTAATTGAATTCGTTGGCAAAAATTAGGAGATCTAACATGAAAATGTGTCTGGGGTATTTGTGGGGAATTCAGAAGACCTAGGAACCCTGGGTCTGTGTTCCTGAAGGAACACATCAGCTGCTGAGGCGTGCACTGCCCACTTTGCCCCCAGCTCTACAGCTCCCTGTGGACACACACACACCCTCTGGCTCATTACAGAGAATAAAAGAAATGATGTCCTAGCCAGCACTGCTAAAAGTAAAATTCATCTTCTTTCTTCCTGTTTGTTTTTCTTGTCTTGCTTTATTCCAGAAAGTTTAAAGGTAGCCCACTAGGATATACAAAGCACATACTGTAAATGTAATGGCAGTGAAAATGAGGAAAGACAAACAAGGTTAGGAAGGCAATAAAAGGATCAGGAATGTCCTTTTGGGTGGGTCACAGTTCTGGCTCTTAGCTTTTGAGAGAAGACTGGTTAGTCCTAGTATTTGGAGTACACAGGAGAAGAAAGCACACAGCTTACTCCGGTGATACAGTGATTATTCAGTGAACTGAGATCAGGGATCATCCCAAAGACAACGCTCTTTGTTCTAACCATGCTGTTGTGATCAATATTGACAAAGAAGCAATACTAATAATTTACATTTACTCTCTGCTGTGTAATGTCCTCATCACTTAAATGTATTATTTCACTTAATCCTTATAACAAGTATATGGGGATGACTACTAATGTCCCCATTTTACAGATGAGGAAACTGAGGCACAAGAGAGAATTCATGATTTGCCCAAGGCCACAAAGTTTAGCGTGCACGCTAAACCACTAGGCTACGCTGCCTCTCAGAGGGCGACATCTAAAGAAACCAGTGTGGTTTGCCTGTGAGCTCTTGGGTATCCTGACTTTATAAAGACCTATATAAAATAACTAAGGAATGGCATGAAATTCAGAAGGAATACCAATATATTGTGTGACCTTGAGGGGAAGTTGAATCCAGAACAATTAGCCCCTAAATAGGCTTTCAGACTACAAAGAGTCCCTTTGAAACTGCTAAGAAAAAGAAGGAAGAAAGAGATCCACTGCTCCTTTACACAGAGGAACTCAACAAGGCTGCACATCAGAATCACTCACAGAGCTATTAAAAAAATACAGAGGTCTGGGCCCCACCCCTGGACATTCCAGTTCACGAGGTGTGTGTTGAGGCCCAGGTGTCCATATAGATGCATGTTTGTTTCTGATGCACAGGCAGGATGGAGAACCACTGACTGAAAACAGTGACTAAAGAGCAAGGCTGTTACTTTGCCTCTAACTTTTCCCCCAAAGAGAAATATCTTCAGAGTACAAAGATTAGGGCAAAAACCACTCTTGGCTGAACTGAAACCCAAGAGAAGTGAATTAATGAATTATATCTAATGAAGTCACCTGGGAGCTATAACTCACCCAGGCCGGAGCCTGGAGCAGTTACACTGAGTCTCTGGGGTGCGTGTAGCATCAGTGTCATTTAAAGTTCCGTGGTGGTTCTGTTGTACGGACGAGTTTGAAAGCCACTGTGCCAGGCCCAGGTGAGTTATCTCTCAGGTTAGTGAAGAATCAGCCATGCCCACTATTTGGTTATTTGGATTTGATGGAATAGAGCAGTGGTACCAAATGATGGGACATGGGCAAACAGTCTCCCAGTATTCAGAAAGAGGGAAAATGAGGCTTGGGATACTCTGAGATGGATGTGATTAAAACAAGTTTCTGGAAGGTTTTATGAGAAGATAGTTTGTGGACACTTAGGGGAAAATGGTAATTGCTTGGAGCCAATTAACGTCACCTCTAGACTAATAGATGAGAGAAATGCTGCAGGCACTGTGTATCTTTATTCCAGCAAAACAATTGAAAGTCTCGGATAGCATCCTCCTGAACAAGATGGAAAAAGTGACCATGGCTGGTTGATTCACAGTGGATTTAACACGCATACCCCCGAAGTGTGCTGGTGTGACTGGGTAGGTCAGCTTTGTGAGAGAGCTCTTTGCAGAGGGCAGGTCAGGGGGCTCTGAGCCTAAGCTTCCCTTATACAGTATTTTTATATGAATCTAGTTAAAGAGATGGGAGGCATGCCAATCAAATTTTAGGATGACAGAAATCTGAAGGATATGGCAGAAAAGATGGATGACAGAATTAAAATGGCATTCATATAGTACTTTAGAGTTTACATGAGGTTTACTTATATGCTCTCATGCAATCCTCAGCAAGCTAGGTAGATTTATTATCCCCACTTTCTTGGTAAATAAACTGAGATTTAGAGAGGTAAATTACAGAATCATTATTTATGGTAATCTTAACAACCTAGAAATAAGTACCACCATAAGAAGAAATCAAGATCAAGTGTCAGAGGTTACATCTGGATGCAAAAAATCCATTTCAGAAGATGGGGGTTTGTATTAGTTTCCTAGGACTACCGTAAAGTTCCACACGCCGGGTGGCCTACAACAACAGAGATGTATTGTCTCACAGTTCTGGATGCGAAAGTCTTTGATCAGGGCACCTGCAGAGCCACGCGCCCCCTGAAACCTGTAAGGGAGGAATCCTTCCTTGCCTCTTTCAGCTTCTGGTGGCACCAGATGTTCCTTGGCTTGTGGTAGCATCACTCTGCTTTTCATGTGGGTTCTCCCTGTGTCTCTTCATCCGGTCCTCCCCCTGTGCGTGTCTGCCTCTGTGTCCAAATTTCCCCTTCTTATAAGGTCACTAGTCATACTGGATAGGCCCCACCCTGGTGACCTTACATCTGCAAAGACCTTATTTCCAAATAAGGCTGAGGTGCTGGTGGTTAGGATTTCAACACAGCTTTTGGGGGGGACACAGTTCAGCATATAACAAGGTTAAATTGGATTGATAATACTGTAAGAGCATCACTGTTTTATCACAGTTACCTTAGAAATGATAAAACATTGACACCGTCTTAGACATTGATTTAATTTGAGAGTTTCCACCAAGTAGAGGGTCATGCCACTTCCCTTGGCATTGCTCAGACCACGGAGTCAGGAATCGAGCCGTCAGTTCTGGCCACCACATTCTAAGAAGGAAATGGATTAAAAAATGGTAGGGCACCACCATGGCAAGATAGGTGCTGTGAAAGCTTCCACTGGCCGCCTAGACAAACCCTCTATGCGTCTCGCTCTGTTTTCTATAAGGAAAATCCAAAAGTATGATCAATTCTTGGTTAACAAAATTAAAAAGGGGGGAAAGGGATAGAAGAACATGTTGAGAGAAATTTCTAGGCAAATGACAGTTGACTTGAATTTCTGTTCCAACCCTCGTTTTTGTTAGGCAAAACACTATGCAGTTATACGTTTCTCATTTCATTTAACTTCATGGGTGAGCATGCGTGTATAAGCATATGCACATGTACTTTTTCAATATATGGGTATAATGAATATATGTGTATATGTAAAGATCCAGTTAATTGATGTTAAGCAAGCATTCTAGTTATTTAAATTCTCCCTTTTTCTTTGAAGATATTTAAAAGAAGAAAGAGCTTAGATAAGAATATTGACAAGTGGAATCTTGAGTTTGACGGTTGCGCGAATAAAAGGATTTTGAGCAAATGAATATTATGGGATTGCTGTGTACCCTGCTTTGCAGTAGGTATCTTGAGGGATACGAGAGGAAAATGTGACACACATAAAAACATGACAAGGACGGAGCAAATGCATGTTCCGGGAAGTGCCGTGGGGGACTGCAGGGGAGGGTGAGATGGAGGGGGGCTGGAGTCAGGGAGACTCAAGAGGGAGGTGGAACCTGAAAGCTGGATTTTTGGAGACCACGTGGAGACAGCATGTCTCCCCAGAAAGTTATGGTCACACACATGGGTCCAGGGACCCTGGCTTGTGGTCACTCTACTGCCTGTACCCTTGCTGTCACGCCAGGCACAGATGAAGAGGTGGTCTGGGACCAGCACGGTGACTACAGCCCCGTGCCCCGGCCTGTAAGACCAGGGAGTTTTCTCGGTGCTTTAGAACAAAGTCGTCTGTTGATCTCATAATCATATGAAGACAGAAGCAGAAATCGCAGGCTCCTCTGAAAGCTTGTATTTATGACTTCAGTTCAGTGAGGGCTATGAAAGAATTGCACCAGCCAGACAGGAAGCGAGCGTTCAGGCAGCCTGCCCGTGTCCGCACTGGGGTCCAGACACTGCCACAGTCGGCTGAGCCTCCAGCCCTCAGTGGCCTCAGGGCGATTTAAAAGGCAGGTCCCCTACCTTTACCTCTCAAATGCAGTTTCTCAGAGGCATCTGGAGTGACCTGTAACCCTGTTTCCATAGTTCTACCTCACTCCCCCGCTGCAGATGCCAGAAGTGTGCCCTCCCCCCAGGGTCAGCCCCAGACCTCTCAAATCCAAGACCTTACTTCTCAATGAAGCCAAAGGGAAGAGGAATGTTCTTTTCCCCTGACACCAACTGCAAATACCCACCAAGTCCGTAAACTTCTCTTAGCCCATCAGTCTTGGTAGAATTTGCCCAAACCCTGGTTCATCTTCTTTCTTTCTCAGACCAGCAGTCAAGGAACCCTAGTGGCCCAAGCTGACCACTGCAGGGAGAGGAAACCCCATTAACCAGACCTAAGCCTGCCTGTCTCTCTCGGGGCGCTGCAGGGCAGCCATGGGCTGGGATGCCCTGCTCCAGGCTCTTTGTGAGTCAGACCTCAACCTTCTCCAAACAAAAACACCCTCTGGCACAAGACTGCCACAGGTTCTGAACCCAGATCACTTCAGTGGCTCTAGATAAAGCAGCAGCAAGAGACGTGCATTCGCTTATTTTTTTTCCTCTGATATTTCTTGAGCATTCTCTATGTGCCAGGCAGCACGCCATCCCGGGGATGGAATGGCGAGTTCAACCCAGTCCCTGCCCCCAGGAGCGCACAGGTTAGTTGCAAAAGGAGGCGGACACCCAGGGTGGTAAGTGCCGTGATGAGAGTTAGGAGAGGTGATAGAACCCCCGTAAGAGGCCTGGAGGGACAGAGAAGGCCTCCTGAAAGCAGGGCATCTGAGCCAAGATGGGAAAGGTGAGTAGAGTGAGCTCGGTGATGAAGACATGGAGCAGAAGGCAAGGAGGGGAGAGGCTGCTCCGGGCCGAGGACTAGCCGAGCAAAGACTCGGTGGCAGGAGCAAGCCAGTGAGTCCAGAGGACTTCATGGTTCCCCCCGGGCCCAGGAGATGAAGCTGGGCAAGTGGACAGGGACGAGATCCCAGAGGGCCTTAGAAGTGGGTAAGAAACTGGGGCTTTTCCCGAGAGCAGGAGGCCACCGCGGGAAGAATCTCAGTGGCTGGAGGAAGCACAGGATGTTCAGGCAGGCCCTGGCTCAGCACTCGTTCAGGATTTGAAAGCATCCAGAGAACTGTGAGCTCAGGCCCTGCCCTCATGAAGTTCATGGCACCCGTGGGCAGATCACGCGGGCTGTGCTGGGGAACACAGCCAAGAAGAGAGTGAGGCATGCCCACGGCACACGGTGCTAAGACTCGGAGGCGGGGTGGGATCTCACATTTATTGGGTGCCCACTGTGTGTTGGGGTCTGCATGGAGGCACCTCACATCTGGCATCTCGTTTAGTCCTCAAGGCAATCTGTAGGGCACCTGTGACCACCCCCATTTTACAGATGAAAAGACCAAGGCTCTAAGAGGTTAGCTTCACAGTGTCATCTAACCAGGAAGGGAGACAGTACCAGGATGGGAGGTCAGCCAGTACTCTTTCTCCTCCTGCATGCAGCCTTCCTTCTGTGTGGATCAGAGGATGTGGGACGGACTTAATGGAGGAGATAAGGTGCGAAGAGTTAGAAGGCTGTTCCACTGTCCCGGTGTCACCTCTCAGGCTGTGCGGTGGGGGCTGAGAGTCAGGCATTTAGATATTAGGAGAGGCACATGGGGTGACTAAAGATCCAGCTAAACAGGGAGTGTCTCTAGGAGTTTGCCCATCAGAACCTTGGAGTGGAGTCTCGTGCCAGCTCTATAAGGGAGACAGCAGCTTTCCAAAGAGTAAAACCAGTGAGTATAGGATAAAATCCCCAGTCCTCTCTAAACTCGAGGATGCTATCTATGCTGCCTACATGGTATTAACAGGGGATGGGGTTTCTCAGAAACACTTGCTTTGGAAAACTCCCTAAGCCTCTAAGGTTAATTAATAGTCAGGAATTGTTAGTTATTTGAATTGGGAATGAGTGACTGACATGCACCTAAGCTGTCTCCAAGGGAACTAGGGCCTGGGCCGGGTTGCGTAAGGGGTGCATGAGCCAAGTGTGTTCTTCTGTAGAGTTCTTGAAGAATGGCACGCTCGCTCCAATGCCACAGATGATTCTGGGAGCAAGGGAAAGCCCAGAGCTGAGCTAGATTGCTACCCAAGCCAGCCGGCCATGGAGCTAGAGGCCCTCTGGGAATGACGTCCCTAGCTGTATTGACTGAGCCCGATTCCCTGGTAAAGCAGTCAGCAAGTTGGGACATTCAGACATCCTGTGGAATCTAGCTCCGTCACTATGCTCACTTAACCTCAGGAAAGGAAACCAGTTTCCGTGACTAATGGACACAAATGATTGAAAGGTGAAGCACAAGTAGTTAAACAGGGGAGCCGATGCCAGAGTGTTGACAGATTTCCTGAGGTTCTCTATACACGGGCTCCCCTCCCCCATTAGTGACCACTGAGAGGGAGCCAGGAAGGAGGTGATCCTGCCCCTGAAAGTACCTGGGCATAGCCCACCGTTGGTGGTGTTCCCAGTTGAGTTTCCCTCCTGCCCTATTCCTTGCCAATCTTCTTCACCAACTCCCATCCCTGGTCCCGCTCTCCTCCTGCCCCCACTGAGGATGCCCCTTGGTCGCCTTCTGGGATGATACTCAGTGCTTCCCAAGTCTTAAAGTCTTGCTGCCACCTGTTCTCCTTCCTGCTGCTCCCCCAGCACCATGGGCCCCTACTCTATAACCCCTCTTCAATCAAAGTGACCCCATCCCTTCTTCCAGAGCGATCTTCAGAAGAGGCGTCTCCACACCCTTTCCCCAGGCACCTGCCCTCCCATGTCCCTCATGCGTCACTTGGGGATGGGCTCTGTGGTTCTCCTCTGGAGTCCCTCTCCATGAGGGCCCCCCCTTTTCCTCGTGCCCTGTGCACACTGGAGATGGAGAACGTGTCATCCTCTTGCCTGGGGCCAGCCCTCCTGTAGAAAAGACTAAGCCACTCCTCAGTTTTCCCATCTCAAGAGGCGACACACACATCCTGCTGCGGCAAGTCCCATTTCCCTCCCTTGGGCTTTTCCGTGTCCCCCTTTTGTCTCCCCTCCAAGGTCTCTGAGACCTACTGAACTATGCGGCTCAAGGCCAGAGAGAAGACGCCAAGCAGGACTGATGGGTGCTGAAAGATGGGAAAGATTAGCTCATCTCCGCTCTGTGCTGTCCATCTGATTCAGATCTCAGTCTGGGGAAATTTGAAAACAGACTCCCCTGCCAAGCTCACCTCACCTTGTCACCACTCTCTCCCCGACCCACAGACCTCTCCCACCGTGCTGGCGTACCAGCAAGTCGTTCTGACTTTGCTTCAGCCTAGTGGTTTGACCTAAATGTCTCCTGTTTGCATTTGACCCTTGCCATGTCATGTCTTCCCACGTCTCCAGTACCCAGCTTTCCAGACGTTCTGCACCACAGGAGGCATCATGCTGAGAGCCGGATTTGAGTCTGGCTCTGCTCTGAACTCATTGGGTGACTCTGGGCAAGTCACCAAACCTCTGTGAGCCACGGTTTCCACATCTGTAAAATCAGGATAATAACACCTGCCTGTTCCAAGGATCAGTGAGCAAAGAAACGTGAAGATGCTGTACGCTGCAAAGCAGCACTTCCCAAACCACGCTCTGCAGAACTTTGCTCCCGTCTTCTTAACCATCTTCCTCTCTGCCAACATGATTGTAACTCATCCTTCAAGTCTCAGCTGGGCCCTGACTACGCCATGAAAGTTTTTCAAACGATTGCAGTGTGTTCTAGACAGGAATACTGATTCCCGATTCAGCAGTGAACCCCCAGAGGCAGAGAGCATTATTCGTACTTCCCGATTTTCTCCAAAACCCAGGATTTGTTCGATTGCTGCCCTTCACCCTCCACAGACCATAAGCTCAATTTTGAGCTGCGTACGGGTCTTTCTGAGCTGAGAAGTCAGTGGTGGGCTTGCTGATGTATTCACTCATGCAGTAGATGCTTAGTGCAGGGGCCCGCTGGGGACCCAAGGCTGAGTCAGACGAGGCTCCTGCCTTTAAGGAGCTCATGGTCAGGACAAAAAGCATTAACAATTCACTGCAAGTCAGTGTCTTGAGTATAATAATAGAAATAATGTGGGAACACAAAATAGCAGGTGAGGATCAAGGCAGGCTTCCCAGAAGATGGTCCACCCCCCCCCCCACCAGTCCCATGCATCCTCCTACTTATAGAGAAGATGACATCTGGAGCAGACATGGCAAGGTAATGGGGGGTTTACCTTTTATGGAAGAAAGACCACTGGAGACCTTGTGGGAGGGAGATTCAAGTTCATTTCCTGGATCACAGGAAAAGGGGCATCTCAGTGGAGCCCAGAGGGTTAGGGCAGATGCTGGCAGGGGGAGTGTCCGGAACACACACACACACAGACATGCACACACACACCCCACCTCCCCCCACAGTCTATGGGAATCCCACTTCCCTGCTTTTCCATCATACCTCTCACCCCGTCTTCCTTCTCACCTGGACTCATTCTTCCTCTCCAAGTCCTCCATCACCTCCCGGTCCTGGGGCCATTCATCGTTACCTCATTGGAACAGCTCGATGTCCGCTGTCAGTAGCTAGAGGTCTGCTTTGGCGAGAGGCTGGTCAGCGCAATGCCCACTCCCTGCGGGGGGCCCCGGGGAGGAAGGTCAGCCTGGAGTCAGTGCTTTCTCTTATCTTCCCACAGAAAACCAAAAGAGACGTCAATAATTTTGACCAAGACTTTACCCGGGAAGAGCCGGTACTCACGCTCGTGGACGAAGCGATCGTGAAGCAGATCAACCAGGAGGAATTCAGAGGCTTCTCCTACTTTGGTGAAGACCTGATGCCCTGAGAAGCCGCTCCAGGTGGAGTTCGTTGATGCTGCAAGCAGGGGCGCCGGGAAGATTCCTATTTTTCCGTCGGACGGTCTTGAACTACTTCTCCTCCCCGGAGCCCCAGTCCCTTGTCCACCCTCTATTTATTGCATTCCCTCGCCCCAGGCCAGCTCCGCCCTCTTCCCACCTGGTGACCAGAAGGCACTCTTGGTTCTTGTCTCACCAGTAACGCAGAATCGTGTGGCGTCAGCAGTTCACTGGACCCAGTGCCGAGTCTGGTCTGTTGGCAGGCCTGGCTTCACTCCACGGGGGCTTCTGGCAGGGAAGCGACTTCAGGTCTTTTACTGAAAAGAAAAGGAAAAAGGAAAAAAAAAAAAAAAAAAAAAAAAAAAGCTAATGAGACTCTGGCTCTGCTCGTGGACGCAGAGTGCTGGCAACTCTTGCTTCTCATCCCTCCAGTCCCCCCGCTTGCCACCCTCTGCCATTCTATCCAGAAGAAGAGACTGGTGCTTCTTCAGCTCAAAGGTGGGCGCCCTCAAGGCATGCCCGGGAAGGAGAGAGGCTGGCGGATGCGCGGGTTGGTTCCCTGTGTTGGTTTGCTCTGGAATGGCTGATTCTCACTTGCTTTGGTTTTAGCTTTGGGGCATGCCAAAGTTGTGTAAGCATGTGTCTTGTGGAAGAAATCGCTCTCCGTAGAAAAAGAAATTTGATTTTGAACTCTGTTAACATTTGAAGAATAGATCATCAAATTTGCTTTCTAATTGGCCAACAGATATAAATTCCAGTGTTAATACCGGTAGATATTAAAGGGCTAATACATCATCGTCCAAGGTTTATGCTCTTAATGCTTTCGTGGCACGTGGGGCTCTGGGAACTGAGAGAAAAGGAAACTAGTAGTGCTCTTACTTGTTCAAGTTCTGCCTGAACTCCAAGGCCGCCGCAGAGGTGGCCAAGGCCCTGGGGTTCTAGCAAAACTCGCCTCCCAAATTCTCTTTCCAGTTTCGTCCTAAGTCCCCAGCATCAACTCTATTTATTTTCTGCAGCAGTGTGCGGTTTTTGCGCACTTCTACCAAATGGTAGTACTACTGTGTTGTGGTTTTTAAACATTAAACGTGTAAAGTTAAATATGAAATATCTGCTTTTGGAACAAGCAGAATGAGGCTAAACATGGGTTATGCAGAGGGTATCGGGAGATTGAAGAGCGACTTATTTGAAAACTGACAGGGTGGCAAGATGCGCTCGGAGTTTTGTTTCTGTGTGACATGCAGTGGCAACTCATGTGGACACTATTTAATGGATGTGACATTACCTCCTGTAGATATGCTAACAGTGTTACATTCTTTGATTTCCAAGGGTTCTCTGTGGCTTTGTGTACATGTTTCCTGGAGGTCGTTTGATTATCTATTTTACTGAACTGATTTAGCAGGGAATGGAATCCATTCCAACTGTTGCACGTGGATTTCCCAGCTGCCCCTAAATATATATACTTGTGAGTGGCAAAGTGGCACTAACGAAGCTTTTTGCCTTTTGTACATTTGAGACTTTTGTATATAGTGTTTGCTGCAAGGCCTGTGGAATTAATTCATTGAATTTAGAGGTATCAACTGCTGCATGTTCAGGCATATTATAAAACTTTAGTCTATGAAAGAATAATTATAATAATGTCCAGGTGCAATACTCTCTGAGTGTATTGGTTCAAGTTACCGAGAGATAAGGTGTGTTTCCTTCTTTCCTTTTTTTTTCTCGGCGGGGGGGGGGGCGTGGGGGCGGGAGGGGTGTTCTTTGTATTGTTTTTTTCATTTTGGTTTATTTTAAAAGATGTAAACTCACATATAGTTCTCCTGTGCTCTGTTATGGCCTGATAGAGATGGGAAAGAGAAAGGAATGTTCTGGATGGTGGTTTCAAAGCTTGGACAGTAACTAGCTGGAGCCCATTAGCTGGTGTCCATATTTGTATCTGGCTAGTCACGTAGCCTTGGTTACTAGTGATGCTATTCAGTTCCCTTTTGTTCTGATTTTTTAAAAACTCAGGTGTAATTATTAACTGTTCTTATGATAATTTCAAATATTATGCTGTATCAATTTGTGTGTTTGGCATACCAGTGAAGAGATGAAGAACGGTAGATTAACTGATCTTCGGTAACTTGACATACTGGGGAGAGACTGTCTTCTGGAGTTGAGGACAAGCACAGAAGCATCTTCATGGCGGCATCATCTCATTTTTTAGGAAGACATGACAATACTGCCCATCTTACTCGTGCATCACCACTGCTCTCTGTTTTCTCCTCTGCTTCCTTCACCCTGATGGACTTTGAAACACCAAGCAAACTCTAACTCTAATGCCAACTGGCCTTGTCCACGGTATTCCCATGTCGGCAGGGGTTGGGCCCTCCTAAAGGACAACTAGCATTTTTGTTGGGAAGTCAAATAATGATACATTCCACCAGGCAGCCCCAGGCAGTCACTCAGCGGGTTGCCTGGACCAGAGATGCCCCCTTCCAGCCCCCAAAGCTGGGCTGGCTGGGATGCCTCCTGTTTGGGGCTGGAGCTCATCAAGTTCTTACACAGGCAGATTCAAATCCCATGTAGTCTATAGAATAAGGCTCGTGTGTTCCGTGAGTAGTCATTGTTTCATTTTAGCTTTCACAGGAGTTTGGAAGCAGACACACTGTTTCATTTCTGCCAGTTCTTTCGAATCTTTCCAGCTCGCTCACTCACTCACTCTCTTTTTTTTTTTTTTTTTTTTTAAGAAAAAAAGGGGGACGGGAGTGCAAAAAAATGCCAAAAAAAATATATGAAGGATAGCTGTTCTCCTCTATTCTCTCATAATGGACTTCGTGAAGTGGAAACATTTTTTTTTTCCTCCAAAGGTGAAAAAACAATGCATTCTTGCTTTAGAAAAAAAAAAAAAAAAGAAGGCTAAAAAATTACCTCTTTTTAAATTATGTGCAGAATAATTCTGGCTAAATATAAAATGTATTCAATTTTAGGGATTTTTTTTTTTTTTTGTATCGTGATGCTTTATTTGTACATTTTTTTCCCTTTCTGGATGTAATTTTAATCTCTTGCCATTCATTAGTGTTATTTCATTGTAAACATTATTGTGCCAAATGTACTGTATTCAAAAGGATGTGAATGTGTATTGTTTCAGAACCTAATAAATACAATGACGTTAAATCTTATTTCTCAGTCCTGATGAACCTTTTTATCTCCTTGGTGAGTAAGCTAATGAAGCTTACTGCCTTTTAGACACTAGGGATTCCAAATTCCCAAACCTAGATGTGGTTTCAGCTTTTCTCTTACCCTTTGAAGATGCACAAAGAATGCAAATGACCTGGCTTCCCTGGTGGCGCAGTGGTTGAGAGTCCGCCTGCCGATGCAGGGGACGCGGGTTCGTGCCCCGGTCCGGGAAGATCCCACATGACGCAGAGCGGCTGGGCCCGTGAGCCGTGGCCGCTGAGCCTGCGCGTCCGGAGCCTGTGCTCCGCGATGGGAGAGGCCACAGCAGGCAGAGGCTCGTGTACCGCAAAAAAAAAAAAAAAAAAAAAGAATGCAAATGACCATTTTTGGCAATGCTCAACGCCCACCCCTGCCTGGCCTCTATGTTTCGGGGACTGCCAGCCAGAGGCGTGGAGGGTGCCTGAGCGGACTGGGTGCGGCTCTGGGCTGTCTGGGTGTGGAGCTGCCCCGGAGTGCCAGCCATTGGGCAGGCAACACCGGAAGCACTTCGTTTTCATCTTTCTAGAGAAGCAAATGCTGGATCTCCTTGCCACCCATTCAAGCCGTCTTCAGGACTCAGTTTCTAACCGGCTGCTCAGAACTTTATGCCTTGGGAGTCCTAGAAACTCCTGCGAGGCCGGGAGCCCCTTGGAGGCTGGGCCTGGAGCACAGGCTAGCCAGTGGGGCTCCATGCTTGGCTTGCACCCTCCCTGCCACTCAACCAGTGTTCATGGCCATCACAGTGACTCTGAGCTCTCCAGGTTCCTCCTTCACGCTGGGGCTCCTTTCTCACACTCCACTTACGTTGCACTGCTCCTGCTAGGCTCCTCCTCTTCTTTCTCCAGCATAGAATTTTCAAGAATGTTTGAAACTCAAAAGGATGCTCTAGAGGACACCAGAAATCTCAAGTAACCAGAACTCCCTGTTTCTTAAGAGCTATGGGCATGATTGCAGTTTTACGATTTGTCATCCTCAGGCCATCCTAAGGAGATGGACTAACTTATCACCCTTTCAGCCCTTAACAATCACTTCGAAAAAGCCCTCCCATGACTTTGCTATATCATCCCGAAGGTACTCGCCTCTCAGTCCCCTCTCCCACCCCCACCAGCAACATCGTCTGCCTACCTGGAGATGTAAGCATGGACCTCCAGGCCCACTCCAAGAAGAAAGTTGTATTTATCTATTTTTCTCTCTGATTCAGGCAGCTGTTTCTAAGTAAGTGACCATCCCAGGAGAAGCCACCAGTGTGTCTGAGGTTAAATAAAAAGAGAACTGAATTAAACGATGCTGCTCTTAGAAGGTCAGAAGACATCTCTAAGCATTTCACGGAATGAAATACGACCAGTCTACACCTCCCTTGCCTAGTGGTCCAGAAAAGACAGCTCCAAAGTCCTGAAGATGAGGAAATCCATCCTCCCAAAATCTGTGTGCTCCACAAATCACACAGAAGCTATAAGGAAGGTCAACTGCTGATCAGAGTCCCTGGTTTGGAACCTCTTCCCTCCACCCCAACCATGTTCTGGAAGAGGAAGCCAAGCACTGCCATGCCTATTCCAGGAAAGCCATGGCCGCTGGTCCCTGACAAGCGTTGTTAGGTGGCTCCAGAGCTACTTGAGGAAAGCCTGTCTGTGTGGCTTTGCCCCCGAGCTGAGAAACGGCAGGTCTAACAGATTTCTTGCAGAGGGAATCTATGGGAAGATTGGTCCTTCTCTATCTCCTTGTACCTGAGTACAGTCCAGTGCTTGGATTACTAGGAGCCTGAAGATCTCCATGCAATAAAATTACTGAACCACAAAGCACGTGTCGTCATAGTGCTTACAGTGGCAGAGAGATGGAGGGAAAAGAAAGCGTAGAAGCCACATCATGAAGTCTGTTTTTCACTTTGAAGTTCTTTAGCCTAGACAATGATACAACTTGTGCGGTATGTCTTAAGCTAGACCTGAAGGATGATCGGCTGTCCTAATCAGGAACACACCCTCCAGGGATGGACAACTGATTGAATAAATAGACAGTGTTTATTCAGAAGGCACTACAAGTGCTTCAGCTCTCTTTTAACTCCCATCGACTCCTGGGGGTTTTGTTATTAGCATAAAGAATGCCACAAAAGGATTCTTAAGGAAACCCATAGCTTGTTAATTAGCATAAAGGATGTCAGAAAGGTAACATTAGTGATGTTTGAGGTAAGTAGATTGGCAAAGATATTTTAAGACAAATCTCCATATTAAAAAAAAAAACAGGATATAAGAAACTAGAGAGCCTTCAATTTCCCTAGTAATTAGGGAGATGCAAATTTAAATCAAACTGCAATACCACTTCACACCCACCAGAATGACTGAATCGAAAAGGCAGACTTATCAAGGTTTACTAAGGATGTGGAACAACCGGAACTTTCAGTGTCTCAGGTTTGAGTATGAAGTGGTACAACGGCTTTGGAAAACTTTGGCAGTATCTACTAAAGCCAAATATGTATACCCTTGATGCAGCAGAAAATTTATCCGGTGAATAAATGAATTCTGGGATGTTTATACAATAGAACACTAGGTAGACATGAGAATGAATGATTTACAACCACACACAACGTCATAGATGAACCTCACAACACAGTATTGAGTTTAAGAAGCCAGGTACAGTACAGACTGTGTGATTCCATTTACATAAAATAACAAAATAGACAATCCATGCTGCTAGAAATCAGTCTAATGGTTGCTCTTGGGGGAGGAGAGGCCATGACTAGGAGGGGGCGGGAAAGGGCTCCTGGAGAGCTGCTTTAGTTTTGTTTTCTGAACTGGCAAACAGGTATGTTTACTTTGTGATAAATCATTGAGCCGTCCCCTTATGATCTGTGCGCTTTTCTGTGTACGTATTGTGTGTCAGTAAAAAAGTGTTCCCCCCCCAAATCTAGAATGCCCTTGGTCTGTCGCCCCTAGGGCTGGCACCCAGGCTGGATCTGTAAGCTGCCTGCATCTCCCTGCTGTCCGGGAGGCATCTTGGTTGTCTTACTCCCGTAAACAGCCTGATCCTGTGGCTGGAATAGAGTGGCATTTGCCTTGGGTGGACCTTTCCAGCGAGACATATTGGAAACATCCAAACAGGCAGCTGGGACTTCATGGAGCTTTCAGAGTGGCCCCAAGACTGTCCAGGGCCTGCTTGCTAATGAAATGTCTACATATCTCTGAATGTGGTCTGTGAAGTCATTAGGGGGCAGCTACCGAGATCTACCCCAAAGAGCCCGGGGTATGCATCACAAGGTTCGGTTTCATTGCTTTCACCTTGGGCAGGTAACTACCTTTCTAAACCTGTTTCCACGTTTATAAGATGGCGATAACAAGACTGAATTTTCAAAGACCTGTTCTGAAATGTCAGTGAGATAAAAGTCTCCAAAGCGCTGTGCCTAGTACTGTTGCCTTTGCAGGAAAAAAAAAAAGCGGGGCTTGAGAGGATGGTCATGTCCCAGGTCGTGGGTGAGCCCCTGGGATGGGCCACCAGGTAAGGGCCAAGAATTCAAGAGCGAGTCATAGTGGTAAGGTGAAAGCAGGTTTACTTAGAGAGATACACATTCCATAGACAGAATGTGGTCCGTCTCAGAAAGTGAGAGTGGCCCCGAAATACGGGGTTAGTTTTTATGGGCTGGGTAATTTCATAGGCTAACGAGTGGGAGCATTAGTCCAATTATTTTGGGGAAGGGAGTATATAGGGATTTCTAGGAACTGGGCCACTGCCCACTCTTTGCCTTTTATGGTCGGCCTCGGAACTGTCATGGCACCTGGGCGGGTGTCATTTAGCATATGCTAATGCATTACAGTGAGCATATAATGAGGCTCAAGGTCTGCAGGAAGTCGAACCTTCAGCCATCTTGGACCTACTTGATTCTCACCAGTTAATGTCGTGTTCTCAATGGCTTTGTCGTTCTTTTCACGGTTGTGCCCTGATCCCTCCCCTCCTGTCTCATTGCTACTATTCCTCCTCCTCCCCACATCCTTCTCATCTTCCAGTACCCTCTCCCCACTGCCTCTTCCAGGAAGCCTACCTGGATAACACAAACCTGACCCCTTTCTCTGGACTTCCCTGGCCTCATCCGCAGAGCTTTGTCCCTTGCGTCCGCCTTATGCTGCTCTTCTGTATCAGGTCCGGTCTCGTCTCCTGCTGTCAGTTTGAGTCGGGACCTTGTCTTTGCAGCTTGTGCTCCCTTGCTTCCCCAGAGAGGGTCCTTCATGGCGTGGGGTGTGTCAGGTGGCCCAGGAGTGCTGAGGGGCAGGATGCTGGGGTGATGAGGGGAGCACAAGTCAGAGAGAGAAAAGAAAGGTGGCTCTTGTCTATACCAGGTCGCGCTTCCCAGGATGCAGGCTGCGCTCTGATCCAGAAGGGCAGTGCTGCAGTAACCCTCACATCATGTCTCAGCAGGGGATTGTCAGGGTCCCGGAATCCTTTAAAGTAGTGTGATGGTCTCTGCAGGTGGTACAGTCTCTGAGAGGGCCCAGCCCTCCTCTTGAGTAAAGACCCCTTTGTCTTTGTGTAGGATGGGGGAGTTCAGCTTTCACTGCCTACTCTTTCTCAGGGTCAGGTAGACACTGCCTGAGGGTTGAGATCAGACCAGCCTCAGTTCTAGGACCCAAATGCTGAGTAAACAATTGCAAACCTCACTGCTTCTCAGGCTTTCTGCGCTTGGGAGCAGCTACCCTCTTTGGCTGTCGTGAGAGGCTCTGAAAGGGCCCTTTCTGGGCACCAATTGTAGATTTTCATCCTTTATGCTTCCGTCTTTAGGTTATTAATGATTTAAGTGTAACATGTGTTATCTTCTTTGTTCCAGACACTGTGCTAAGTACTTCACGTAAGTCATCTACTTCAACCTCACAAAAAAGCACATGGAATAGATATTCTAGTTATCCCCATTTTATAGATGAGGAAACTGAGACTCAGAAATTATATAACTTATTTAGTCCTTACAACTCCAGGAAACTGTTGTATTCTTATGCCCATTCTCCAATAAAATCAATTGCCCAAATTCTCAGACCCAGTAGTAGCTGTTTGGACAGGACATAGTATTTACACACAGGACAGATGACAGAACTATTCATTCACTCATTTATTCAATAAATTTATTCCACAAATGTTCATAAAGTTCCTACTACATGCCAGCCATTCATCTAGACATCACTAAACAAAAATCTGCATCCTTACAGAGCTTACGTGGGGGTGGGTTATTGACAGACAATAAGCAAGAAACATGACCATTAATGTGAATTATATAATGTGTTAGAAGATCCAGGCCACCCCTAAGATTTGAAGCAAAGGTACACACGGAGGTCCAGACCAGAGGGCCGAATATTTTTTGTTATAAATCAAGCTCTTTTTAAATAAAATATGCTCTAGCCTTGTCCCTTGACAAAGATACCATCCTAACAACGTGGAAGGCCAGGTGTGAATTTGGAGAGCAGGAGGAGAGTGGGAGGAGAGAACGAGGCGGGAGAGGGACGCGTAAAGGAGGAGAAAGACCAGGAGGGAGGAGTGGTCAGTGGCTCACTGCCCTGGCAACGTGAGTCCGTGACTCTGTGCCCCTAGCCGTGTCAGCCGCTCTAAGGAGGTCCCACTCCTGAAGGCCCATCCTAGTGGGCACTGTTCACTAAGAGGCAACAGTCGTGACCCACAACACAGCGTATGAACTCAGAGCAAAGGGGGGACTGGGTAGTCCCCCCCTTGTAGCCCTCCCATTTAGCCAAGGCCAGTTCCTCCCCCGGAGCTCAGCCCCACCGTAGGGGTGGGATCAGAGGGCCTTTTTCTGGTCAATACCTCCTTCAAAATCGTGCTCCATGCTCATGTCCTTCTTTAAATGGCCCTGCTTTGCATTCCACCCATCGCAGCTGTGCTTGGGGGTGTTTAAACTGTCTCTCGTGTGGATATTGGGGTGAGGTGAGGGCTCCTGGGTGATCCCTGGCAGGGGAAGAAGAACAGATAAGAGTTCAGCCTGGTGAGGATAAATGCTGCCACGGGCAAGGGGGCTGGGGCCAAGCAGGAGAGTCTGTTCTCCCAAATCGCCAAACCACTAGGCAACAGGCAGTTAAAGAAGCGAGGAGAGCGGGGTGATTGCTAGGGACCAGGATATGCCTGCAGGGGTAGAAAGAAGGGAGGGGAGGCAGGGGCCTGGGGTGGAGCCAACAGCAGCTGCTAGGAGAACTGTTTTGGCAGAAGTGGAGCTGATTAGATTGCTTGGGAACAGATGTGCCCCTCTTCTCTTGCCCAGGTACCCCTCTGCCCTCTGTGCTCCACTGGAGGGAGGGAGACCGGCTGCCGATGTGCCTTCCCTGGGCCAGCTGGGCACCATTCCACTGGGGAGGTGGTCATTGTTAGGTCCCCCGTTTGAGAAGTGAGGGTTCTGAGGCACAGCAGAGTCAGGAAATTCTCCAAGCCATGCAGGCAGCCCCTGGCAGATCCAGGACGAAGCCTGTGATTTATATCTGCATCCAGTTGGGGCCAAAGGCTTTGCTATTTTCCCACTGGGCTCTTGGTCGTGGTCCCAACACAGGTCCTGCATGCTTTTGGCTTCCCTCTCCTGAATAAATTCCACCTCCCTGTGAAATGATACGATTGTTTGATGGCATTAGGCTGTGTTGCTCTCTCTAAAGACTATGGACGTGAGCACTAAGGAAGGTATGCCTGGGAAATCGGGCAGAGGCATCCGGGGACCCTTATCACTCTCCTTTCCCACCCTCTTCCCTGTGCCACCTCCTAGCAGGGGCCCCGAGAGCTGGTCCTCAAGCCCAGCAAAGCCGACATCCTCTGCCCTCAGACACCCCTCCCACCACCAAAAAAAGAAACCATCCCTATGGACTATTCTAAGCAGGAAGCCGAGTTTTCAGTTCACTGGAAAACAGGAAATGCCTCCAAGGGTCTGAGGTCTTTTAGTCCCTGCGCCCTCTGTGCAGGGTCTGTATCCCAGGCCAGCAGCTGAGGACGACGCCCTAGAAGCAAGGCCATCCCAAACCTCAGCACGGAGGGTGAGATCCTTGGTGCCCCTCAAGAGCCCTCTCTCCTGTTGGAGCCAGAGCTGACGTCATCTGCTGCTCAGGACACTGGACATTCTGGGCCAGGCAGGAGGGCTCGGGATCCCAGGGATGCAGCGCGAAGCACCCCAGAGGCTCATTCGCTTTGCAAGGAGCAGGTTCTGACCGTGGGCGGAGCTCTCACCCCAGCCAAAGGCTGACCGCTGATCCCCGCCAGATGGATCTCTAAACCCTGTCAGAGACTGGCTGACCCCCAACTGAGCCTGACTCCCTAGGCCTCTCCTGTAGTTGACTACCCCATCCTGGCCCTAGACTGACCCTCTAACCTTGACCTTGTCAGAAGCTAACCTTTAATACTAGCCACAGCAAAGCTTTCTGCAGTGGGCTGGTGTGTCTAGATGGTGCCCGGGATTCCAATCCTCAATGGCACATTGCCAGTGGTGGAGGCCTAGACCACCCTAAGTGTCTAGGATGTGAGGCATCATCACGAGGGTTGGTGTTACTCTTGCGAGCAGGAAAGCCAGACTCGGGAAGATGTAGGCAATCAGGCACCTTCCCTTCCGCATGGTGCATGGGGATTCAAGGAATCCCTCCTCCGTTTGAACATCGGTTTCCTGCTTCCACTACAGACAGTGGGGCCCTGATCGGACACCACAGATTCTTCTTCCTGCCTCAGCTTTTCCGTCTGTAAAACGAGCCGTGACACCAGCAGTTTGGGAACTTTGGAGGCACACAGAGGGGCCTGTAGGAACATGTGGTGATTCAGACAGAAAAGACTTTTCACTGACTGGAAAGCAAAGATTCTGGCTGTCTTTGTGTTAACCTAAACGTTCGAGGAAACAGGATGATTTAGGATTAAGATCACCCAGGGCCTGGCACAGTTTGATTTCCCCAAAGGGCCCTGGGATGGGGGTGGGCAGAGTGTGGATTGCTGTGGAGGGAACAGACTATTACCTAAAACCTGGTCCCCACATGCCATCATATCTCTCACGCACTGCCCACTGCCTGAGAGTCTAGTGTCATGAAGAAGTAGCAACGTCAAGAACAGACGCTATGTGCACATCACCCGCACATCACCTGTCACTGGCCTACGTCCTTTACCAGCAGTCTTCCTTGAATCAGCTGAGAGCAGGACCCTGAAAGAAGAGCAGATACTGACTGGGAAAATCCACCAGAGCAGCTGAAGATAGGTCTAGAGTAGCAGAGCTCAAAGTGAGGTCTGAGGACTCCTGGGGATCTCTAAGATGTTTTGCAGGGAATGCGTTAGTCATCTCTTGCTGTGTCATAAACTACCCCCAAAACTCAGCAGCTTAAAACAACAAACATTTATCACCTCACAGTATCTCACAGTAAGTCAGGACTTAGCTGAGTGCCTCCCCTCAGGGTCTCTCACAGGCTACCGTCAAGGTGATGGCTGGGGCTGCAGTCTCATCGGACTCACCCGGGAGAGCATCAGCTTCCAAGCTCAAGGCCGTGGCTGTTGGCAAGAGTTAGTGAGGAGCTTCCTCACTTGGGGCCTCGGTTCCTCGCTGGATTCTGGCCAGAGGCCTCTCTCTGTCCCTTGTCAGGTGGGCCTTTCCATCCTGCAGCTTGGAACATGGCAGCTGACTTCTCTCCGAGCGAGGGAGCAAGAGAGGGCCCCCTCTAGACGGAAGCCACAGTCTCTCTGGGACGCAATCTTCAGAGTGTCACTTTTGCCATAAAGTGTCACTTTTGCCATACCACCTGTACCACTCACTTCCTTCAAGTGAGTCATCTGACCCAGCCTACACCCCAGGGGAGGGGATTACAAAGGGTATGAAGATGAGGCAATGGGGAACCCTGGGAGACACTTTACAGGCTGCCTGACACCGGGCATCTGTGAGAGTCTTTCTTTCCAGCTACCTACCTCTGGGATACTTGACTTTCTTCCCATGCTTCAACCAAAACACATAAGAGATTTCACGTAGAAGCACATATAAGAATCCAGCTGTCCTGTATTAAGCTCACAGTAAAGAAGCTTGTACAAATAGAAAACAATGCCACTATAGTCGTAGATATAACCCACATTAATGAAAGCTCTTGGGTGTCCTCGTAATTCTTAAGAGCATAAAAAGGACTTGAGATCACAAAGTCTGAGAACTACAGGTCTGGAAAGACAGAACTAGGATACTGCCCAAGGAGGGCCGCCCTGGGTGGGGAGGGGATGGAGGACACACTGTGAGAAGCCTCTCAGCCAAACGCGCCATCAGAGGCCTGGCTGCCTGGGAAAGGGGTGGTTAAAAAAGAGCAAGTGAGACGAAGGGCCTACCGTCTAACTTTCACTTTCTTTACAGTTCTGCACACAATGCATCTCTGAGTGTTTGCCCTCTCTGCGTCTGTGAGCAGAGACAGGTTCCCCATGCACAAACATTAGCTGGCCTGAGCACATGTGTGCACAGGTGGATCTGTGCCAGCGCGTGTAAACGTTGTCGTGTGTGTGCCTATACCTGTGTGCGTGTGCCTGTTTAAGTAGGAGTGTGCCTGGGGCCCCTGGAAGTGGGCAGGGCCTGGCCAGCAGGCCCAGGGACACCCTGCGAAAGGAGAAGGGGCAATAGAGGGTTGGGTGGCACGATCACCACCACCATGGCTGTGTGTCCCTGTAACGCCCTCTGTCCTGAGCCTCTGCTTTCAGCACGACTCTCAAATATTATCATCTTCTATGGGAACTTCCTGATCAGCTTCCTGTTGTTCTTGGACTTTTCTTTTTTAGTTAGTTTTTTTTTTTAATGTTGTAATTCTTTTTTTTTTTTTTTTTTTTTTGTGATACGCGGGCCTCTCACTGTTGTGGCCTCTCCCGTTGCGGAGCACAGGCTCCGGGCGCGCAGGCTCAGCGGCCATGGCTCACGGGCCCAGCCGCTCCGCGGCACGTGGGATCTTCCCGGACCGGGGCACGAACCCGCGTCCCCCGCATTGGCAGGCGGACTCCCAACCACTGCACCACCAGGGAAGCCCTGTTGTAATTCTTTAATCTGCCTTTTTATTTTGCCCGGGGAGGCACTGTGGTCCCCAGCTACCTCTGAGACGGGGGAGAAAATAACCTGCCAGGGCAGGCCAGGTGCTTGGCTGGAGTTAAAAGCGCCCAGGAGTTGGGACTGGGAAATCAGCTCCTCTTTCCATCAAAATAAACTAATCCTTCTAAACCCCCAGCTGGTTTTGTAGAAGATATTCAGAGTGAGGGGGCGGTGGGAGGGCAAGAGGCCTGAAGGGGTGTGGAATCGGCCTCCCCAAAATTTGTGTCTTCGGCACCAGGATCATGTTGAGCTGATTCGTCTGAGAAACAAAGACACGGGAGAAGTTGTAAAAGCAGAGTAGAAGTTACACTTTGGTAGGGAAATTTATAGGAAATCTCCCTTTGCGAGGGTGTCCACTCTCAGTTCTCAGAAGAGAGCCTTTACCAGAGAGAGATTTTCCCACCTGAGAAACTGCAGAGCAGGGCAAACTTAGTTTTCCTTACATTTCCCCTCTCACCTTCCCCGGTTGCCTCCTCCCCGCAAAAAGCCCCAGGCCCCTGTCCCTTTCCTTAGCTCAGGATGGTTTATAAGCCTCAATTGTCCGTGCCGTGAGTCTCCTATGTTTGTGGGACTCCCGTGCTTAGGTACCGGTATAATTAAAGTGTTTTCTTCTCCTGTTAATCCGTCTTACATCAGTGTCATTCCTAGACCAGTCACAGAAACGTGAAAGGTAGAAGGGGGAAGGGTCCCTCCCCTGTAGCCTCGGGGCAGACTTCTCTGGGGGTCAGGGAGGGCCCGGCTAGGGCGGTGCCCCAGGTTTGCAGGGCTCAGTGATTCAGCACTTCTGCCCTCCACTCGCCTTTCCTGCCACCTCTGAAGCGGCAGAAGGGAGTGCAGCTAGCAAACAATTCAGACAGCGGCTAGGCCCGGCCTCACCTCTAGGCGGCCCCCTCCCCCAAATGGAGGGGCCCCCCCGCACAGACTTGCCTGTACGCTTGCTGGCCCTCTACTCATGCCCTTCATTTCCCAACCACCCGCCACTGAATCAGAGTCTTCTTTCAAGTTGCCTTCAAGCCTTTGGGAAGCCTTCCCTGGCACTCCCAGGCCAAGGGGAGAGCTTTGTCCACAATGCCCCCTCCCCTGGGACCCCCTCCTCAGGACTCCCATCACCTGCCCCAGTAGCCAATCCAGGGGTTGAACCATCCTTGTTCTGACCCTCTGGATTTCCTGTGCGCGCCAGTGGGTCTCCAGTTGCCGCAGGGCCCTCCCCTGCGACGCCACTGCAGTCCCCTCGGTTTTGAGCCTATTGCTTTTTTTCTCCCAACTTTTCCTCTAGATGTTCCCGAGGGTCGGTCCCAGTCTGGTTTTCTCTCTGTTACTTGCCTGGGCTGTGAGCTGGCATAATTGGTCCTGGCTAAGGATTTGTTTTTCTTGTTGTTTACTCTCCCAGTGCGTTGATTCAACAAACTCACCCAGACTCAACTGGTAATAGCTGATGTGCTCCCCCCGTCCCCCAACAAAGAGATGACCATTTTAGCTGGAGATAAAACCTAACCCAAAGGAATAAATCTGACTGTGGAATTCCAGGCATCTTGGAGGAGATGGGGGGTGGCTGCCTCTTTCACCCCTGCTTAAGGCTGAAGCCAGCTGCAAGAGATCAAAGCCAGGCCACTCCACTCTTCTTGCCTGCCTAGAAAGGGAAACCAGTCTCCCCCACCTGTTGGTGGCCCAAGAGGCCCCCACATAAATGGGAAGTGGCGTTGTCATTTCCAAGTATCATTCAAGTAAAAATGTGGGTTCTTGGGCTCCACCCCTCAACCTGCGAAGTCAGATCTGAGGGTGGAGGGTTTTAAAGGTGATCTGGTGCACAACCAGGGCTGTGAAACTGTCCTCCTGTGGACAGGGTGTCCTGATTTCTAGCTGAGTGACTGCCATGGTAGGTGCCGCATAAAGGCTCGAAGAACTGAATGAGAGGCAGGGACAAACATTGCAAGGAGCACAGGTTCTGAGCTCTGCCACTGTCTATGGGACATTGGGCAAGTTTCTTGCTTAGGCCAAGCAGAGACACACCCCTGCCTCACACGGTTGTTGGGAGGCCAGCGATGCCAAACGTTCCTAGGATGCTCCCTCACGGGACACAGGGGAGTCCCCAGGAACGGTGTGCAAAGAGAAACCTCTCAGCCTGTCTTCAGGACCTAGGCAGAGCCAGCATCCACCATTTCTGAGTGCGTTTCCTCCCCAGCTTTGGCCTAAGGGGGCTCCTTGAAACTATTATTTATGTGACCCACCAAGATTGCTCCTCTGGGCCCATCCCAAGCAAGCAGCATGCCTGGAATCTATTGTTTATGAGCAGGGATAAGAGGACAGGACGGCACTTGCTGGTTAAACCATCTCCTGTAGAGCTTATCTCTGCCTGGGATGTTCAAAACAGCCAGCCCAGACACTTTTGCCCCTGAGGCTGCTGCCCTCTGAAGCCACCGCAGCCTGAAGAGGTGGTTTGGGCCGTGAGCCTGTGACCCACACCACCTCCAAGAAGTTTCCCTTCCTCCCTACTGTCTCCCTCTGGACCCACTGGGGGGGGGGGGGATCATCCCCCCCAAACCAGCTCAGCTTGCACCATCTACCTTCATTTGTATTGATAAAGCCCTTATCACCTCAGGCCTCCAAACCCCCAAGCCAAGGAATCAAGAGAGTATTTTTAAATGTTTTCCCTTGGGAAGTCCCTGGCTGTCCAGTGGTTAGGACTCCATGCTTCCACTGCAGGGGGGCACGGGTTTGATCTAAGTCAGGGAACTAAGATCCTGCATGCCACACTGTGTGTGCGGCCAAATAAATTAAATAAATAATAAATAAGGCATGTTAAAGCTATTTTTTCTTGAATTTTTAAAAATGTTTTCTCTTCTGCTAGTCCTCCCCAAGACACTCACTAATCCCTGCTTACCTCAGCCCTCACCAGGGTCCTCACGGGTCTTCCTGCTCTGATTATTCCTGGGCCCAGTTTTATCCAATCCTCTTCTGTTCCTTCCTTCCCAAGCCCGCGCATTGGACCTGCATCACCTCAAACCCACCTTTAGCAAGCTCCACTGTGTTTTCAACCTCTTTGTCCCTTCAGGCCCTCCCAGAATTCTGCCTGCCCCCTGCAGCCCTCTCAGGTGGAGGCAGGTTTCCACTGGTCTAAAACTGGGGTGGGTGTTTTCCTTGCCCTCCACTGACATTCCCAAGCCTTTTTATTCCTTCCTTCAAATATCCCATCTCCTCAGGCTTCCCTGGTGGCGCAGTGGTTGAGAGTCCGCCTGCTGACGCAGGGGACACGGGTTCGTGCCCCGGTCCGGGAGGATCCCACATGCCGCGGAGCGGCTGGGCCCGTGAGCCATGGCCGCTGAGCCTGTGCGTCCGGAGCCTGTGCTCCGCAACGGGAGAGGTCACAACAGTGAGAGGGCCGCATACCGCGAAAAAAAAAAAAATCCCATCTCCTGCAACACTGAATCCATCTCACCAATATTGTCTGCCGTCCTTGTCCCTCTGCTGACCTCCCTGCTCTTCCCCTCATTCACTGAAGACTAATTCCTGGCTCACTGTTTCTCATTCCTGCCCTCTTTCTAGGAGGCTTTAACATCCATGTGGCACCACATCTAACACGCTGATCTCCCCGTTCCCTGCCCATCTTGGCGCCAACTCCAACTTCCTTCTACTCCAACTCAGCCACCACCCTCACCCCTATGGTCACCCCATTCCTATTCAACACCGGCAACTACAGCACCTCTGAAACTCAACTACAAGCCTCACACCCTCACCACAACCTTCTAGGCCAAAGTGCACCTACTTTGACATCCCCTCAAGGAGTCTTCGACTTCCAATCCACTGAGCCCATCACTTTTCCACTATCATTCTTCTTTTGTCTCCCCATTCCTTTCTACCTAGCTTAGATTCCATCATCATTGTACCTTTCAAGCACTGTCAGCTTCCTTGGGGCTTAGTGTTACTTGTCCGGCAAAATCCCAAACTTGGTTAAACCCAACAATTTCACGGAGCTTACCCCTGAGCAGCTGAAAACTGGTTGAGAAAAATCACCAACTCTGACACAAATTTCTCTTTATGTTCATGACCACAAACACAGTAGGCGTTTAACTCTTCCTGGCAATCCTTGGATGGTTCCCAAATAGGTTTGCTCCCTCACTCTAGAAAATGATTAGTTAGTTACCTTCCCCTCTCACCAAACCCCTGACAACTTCTTCCTACCCCGCCACTTACAGCTGATGACTTTGCCTTTTGCTTCACGGAGAAAATAAAAGCCATTAGTCAAAGAATTCCTTACCTTCCCACCTTCAAATCTGCCATGGTAAAGACAACTAGGACAATTTGTATAGAATTCATTGTAGTGGTCAGTCTTGATTTGGCTGGTTTACCAGCAAACCTATAGCTTCCATATTAAATATAATGATTGCTATAGGTTTTTGAAAGCTGTCTCTTTTCATATTACTTTCTAAGATTAGTTTGCTATGAGGTCTGATTTGTTTGTCTGTTTTACCAGGAGTGAGTGTTGGATTTCATTAAATATGTTTTCTATATTGACTGATAGAACTATACGGTATATAGTGACCATAGACAAATGAGCAAGAAATAACTGTAAATCACTGGAATTTGAGGTGTTATTTGTTGCACAGCACTATCACAGCAAAATCTAACTAATGTGCTTGGTAAAACAGATTGAATAGCTTTTCTTCTTTCTCTCTCTCTCTCTTTTTTTTTTTTTTTTACTTTTTGGCCACACCCTGCTGTATGTGGGATCTTAATTTCCCAACCAGGGATGGAACCCATGGCCCCTGCAATGGAAGCCCAGAGTCTTAACCACTGGACCACCAGAGAAGTCCCTTTCTTCTCCTTCTGTTGTCTGAAACAAATTGTATATTTTCTGTTCTTTGGAACAAAGCTTCCTTATAAAGCCGTTTGGGCCTGGTATCTTTTGAGAGAAGGAGGTTTTTGTTACTGATTCACCTTCTTTTAGTCTCATTGGCTTACTTATTTATTTAAAAAACTCTCTTCATGAATCAATTATTACTATTTATATTGTTCTAGAAATGAATTCAAGTTTTCAATTTTTTTAGCATTTTTTATTCTTTCTAATATGTGCATTCAATACTATAAATTTCCCTCAAAACAGTGCTTTCACTGCATCACACAAATTTTGATATCTGGGTTTTCATTTTCATTGAGTTCAACATATTTTAAAAATTCCCTTGCGATTTCTTCTTTGACTCATGCTATTTAGAAGTGTGTTGTTTATTCTCTATGTAATTGGGGATTTTCCAGTTATCTTTCTGTTATTGATTTCTAGTTTAATTCCATTGTGGTTTGAGAGTAGACATTATATGATTTCTATTATTTTCAATTTGTCAAGTTGTGCTTTATGGTGCAGAATACGGTGTACCTTGGTGAATGTTCCATGTGAGCTTGAGAAGAATGTGTATTCTGTTGTTGGATAAAGTGCTCTATAGATATCCATTATAACCAGTTGCTTGATGGTGTTGCTGAGTTCAACTATGTCCTACTGATTTTCTGCCTCCTGGTTCTGTCCATTTCTGATAGAGGGGTGTCAAAATCTTCAACTATGACAGTGGATTCTCCCATTTCTCTTTGCCATTCTATTAATTTTTGCCTTACATCATTTGTTACTCTGTTTTTAGGTGCATGCACATTAAGGATTGTTATTGTTCTTGGAGAGTTGACCCCTTTATCACTATGTAATGCACTTCTCTATCCCTGATAACTTTCCTTGCTTTGAAGTGTGCTCTCTCTGAATGTAATATAGCTACTCCTGTTCTCTTTTGATTAGTGTTAGCAAGATATATTTTCCTCCATCCATTTTTTATTAATTTGTATGTATCTTTGTATTTTAAATGGGTTTCTTTTGGACAACATATAGTTGATTCATACTTTTTGATCCACTCTGACAATCTGTCTTTTAATTGATGCATTTATATCATTAATGTTCAAGGTGAATATTGATATAGTTGGATTAATATCTGTCATATTTGTTACTATTTTCTATTTGTTGCCTTTGTTCTTTTTCCCTATTTTTATCTTCTATTCATTTTCTGCCTTCTGTGCTTTTAATTGAGCATTTTATATTATTTTATTTTCTCTCCCTCTTTAGCACACCCTTTTTTGTGTGCATGCTTTTTTTAAATTGTTGCCCTAGAGTTTGCAATATACATTTACAATTAATCCAATTCCACTTTTAAATAACACTATACTGCTTCACAGGTAGTATGAGAACCATGTTATAACAAAATAGCCCTATTTTCTCCTTCTCATCCTTTGTATCATTGCTGTTATTCATTTCATTTATGTTTAAGCATGCATGAGTAACATATACATTATACATACTATATATAATTTTATTTTGAACAAAGTGTTATCAGTTAGTTCAATTAAGAATGAGAAAAATGTACGTTTTTATTTTACTTTCACTTATTCCTTCTTCAGTGCACTTCCTTTCTTTATGTAGGTCAGAGTTTCTGACCTATATTCTTTTTCTCTGATATTTACTATGAAAACCTGGTCAAGCTCCTGGAAGTAAAATTTACAAAAGTGTGGGATCACCCCATGACTGAGTCGCCCCGGATTTTTTAACCCTCAAACTTGTCTGCACTGAGACTCTAGCAATTTGTTCGTTACAGTTCTCATTTTCCTACCCCAGCGTTGGGTCTCATTATGTTTCCATTCATGAGTCTCTATTCCGGTAAGCAGAGACTCCCTGCATTCACTTGTGTGTCCCTCCAATCTGTGGGCAGTGGATTGCCCTGTGCCCTCACCTCTCTAAAGTATCCAACAAGGATTGGTTTGTTGTTAAGATTGAATGTCAATTTCCAAGCTCCTTACATGCAAAACAGGACACCAGAAGTGGCAATCTCTATTTTTAAAAGTTTTTTATATAGATGAGGCATTCACAAGACTTACAGATCAAAAGGTATAAGAGTTATATAGTAAGACTTCCCCTCTGATGATGAAGTACATGCCTCCAACCTACCCTCCTGCTGAGAACAGCTGAAGAAGTAAGATGATATTTTAAAAAACTATCTTAGAAACATCAAAGAATTTGACAAATAAGAATTGTTGGGAGACAAGGACAACCCAGAGAGTTAAGACAAGCCACTTTAAGCCATGTTTGCCTTGAGATAATATACCTTGGTAAACAGCTATAAAGACAACCTGAACTCCTAGTTGCCTCATGAAGTCAGGAGAAGGGGACAAAAGTCAGAGCCAAGAGCTTATCAGAAGTTATCAGGAGCTCTGGTTAAAGCACTCCTCACTGTGTCTTCAGGGTAGAATAAACCAGAAATAACTCAGCTCTGGCACCAACTTGCAGCCCTCCTTCCCATTATCTGGAGGTTAGGGTATCTCAAGTCTTTAACTTGGATTAAGGTGGTCCTTGACAGGAGCAACAAGCAAAGATCCATTGTATAGGAGGATAGCATCATTCTAGGAATAAAACTGTTCCTCAAAATAATTTTTACATACAGTCTACCAGTCTTTGATTAAAAAAATTATCAGGTGCACAAGGAAACGAGTGAATGAAAACTTACAGAAACAACAGACAACAGAAATAGACCACCCATCTCAAGAAGTCAGGAAAAGAATGGCAAAATAACACAATGAAAGTAGAAGGGAGAAAGAATAAGAATCAGAGCAGGAATTAATGAAATAGAAAACAAACATGCAAAAGAGAAGAGTTAAAAACTTAGAAGTGGAAAGATTAATCTTTGGAAAGATTAATAAAGATAATAAGCCTCTAGCTAGGCCAATCAAGAACAAAAGAAAAAAGCATACATAACAAATATTATAAATTTAAAAGGGCACATCATTGTATATTCTGTAGACATTATAAAAATAATAAAGTGATACTATGAACATTTTTTCACATTTGAAAATTATATTTTCAAATTCAAAACTAAATTCCTAGAAAAATATAGCTTACTTAAAGAAAAATAGAAATTCTGAACAATCATAGAACTATAAAATAAATTGAATCAGCAGTTTAAAACCTTTCCACAGGGCTTCCCTGGTGGCGCAGTGGTTGAGAGTCTGCCTGCCGATGCAGGGGACGTGGGTTCGTGCCCTGGTCCGGGAGGATCCCACATGCTGCAGAGCGGCTGGGCCCTTGGGCCATGGCCGCTGAGCCTGCGCGTCCGGAGCCTGTGCTCCGCAATGGGAGAGACCACAACAGTGGGAGGCCCGCATACCACAAAAAAATAAAAATAAAAAATAAAAATCTTTCCACAGAAGAGACTCCAAACTGTGGATGTCACTGGTGAGTTCTACCTAACATCTAAGGAATGAATAATTGCAATCTTATGGATACATCTGGAAAACAGGAAGAGTATATACTCTCCATCTTATTTTGTGAGACTAACAAAATCTTGATATCCAAGCAAGATAAACATAGTTGGAAAAAGAAAATTACAGGCCCATCTCACTCAAGAAATACAGATGCAAAAGTCCTGCACAAAATAAAAGCAATCTGGACCCAGATGCATATATCAAATAAATGTATCAAACAATTTGGGTTATACTAGTAATGTGAGATTGATTTAACCCAGAGTTTTTCAGCCTGAGCACTATTGCCATTTGGAGCTGGATAATTCTTTGTTGTGGGGAACCAACCTGTTCATTGTAGAATGTTTAGCAGCATCATTGGCTTGTAGTCACTACATACGAGTAGCACCACCACCCCTATTTCTGACAAGCAAAAATGTCTCCTGTAAAATTGTCCATGGTTGAAAACTAACATTACAAAATCAATCAATATAATTCATCATGTTAATAATTACAAGCCAAACTCATATAATTTTGATAGATGCAGAAAAATGTTTATTAAAAATAAACATCAGTTATGATTTAAAAAACACCTAACAAGTGAGGCAGGAAAGAGGCAGATACAGCACTTCAAAGACATAGATCTCCTATTTTTTTTTTAAACAATAAGCAATGTATTGGTTCAGGTAACTGGGAGGCTCAAGAGGTGAGATAACATTAGTACTGGCTAGATTCCATGCCTCCAGCAGTTCATCAAGACACTGCCTTTCTACTGGCTCTGCTTTGTTCTATTGACTTCATTTTCGAGCAGGCTCTCTCCACACAGTTTGGGGTAGATACCAGCAGCTCCAAGCTTTTACCTTCTGTGGGTTGAGTAATCACTCACTATGTGATAGTTCTAGCAAAGTCCTGGAAATGAGTCTCATTGATCAGGTCTGACTCATCCTTTGAGCTGGAGTCAGGGGAGGGAGAAAGCCCTGCAACCCACAAAGATGGTTCCCCAGAGAAGACATATTCTTTCATCAGAAGAAGAAATGCTGAACAAGTGAAACAATAGATGTCTAATATAGAGACTTTTCAAACTTTATCCCATGAATGAGAACAGCCTAGTTTATGTGGCCAGGAGTTCAGGAGCTGAATTGTTCTAGCTCTGGGTTTCTCGTGGGGATATTGCCAAGGTCTGTAGTTTTCTTAAGGTTTGGCTATAGCTGGAGAATCTGCTTCCAAGGTGACTCCCTGATAGGATAGGCAAGTTTGTGGTCTTTGTTGGTTGAAAGTTTCAGTTCTTCACCATGTGAGCTTCTCCATAAGGTAGCTTGAGTGTCTTCTTGAGATGACAGCTGGTTTTCACTAAGCAAGTGATCCAAGATACCAAGGAAAAGGCTGAAATGTCTTTCATGACTGGCTTTGGTATCATCCCTCATCACTTCTATAATATCCAGCAGGTCACACAAGTCATCCCTTTCAGTTTTGGAGGGACTAAATAAGAGCATGAATACCAGGAGATGATGATCAATGAGAAGGGGCAAACATAATCAAATAACTAATAGAAGAAAATTCCCTAAATAGGAAGCTCATGAGAGTCTAGATTAAAGGGCTCTTCAAGTTTGTAGCACAATGGATTAAAATAGACCATCTCCAATGCATATCATGAAATTTCAGAATAGTGAACATCAAAGACAAAATCTCCCAAGATTCTGGAAAGGAAGAAAAAATATGTCACATATAAACATTTAGAATCAGAATGACTTCATAATCCTCAAAAGCAAGTTTGTATGACAAAATATAATAGTGTTTTCAAAATTCTATTAAACTATTTTAAATATAGCATTTTATACCCAAAACAAACCATCAATCAAGTTTTAATGTAGAATAGAGACATTTTTAGATATTCAAGTTTAAAAAATTGTCTCCCACCCACCCTTTCTCAGAAACTTTGGGAAAACAGAAGATCCAGGAAGCAAGGGATTCAATACAAGGAAAAGGAGAAGGAAATCCCCAAAAAGATGGAGAAAGGAATTCCAAGAACAACAGCTGTGTGCAAAGTGCAGAGGGCAAAAAGGACTGACTTAAACAGATCAGAGAACTCAGAATATTGTTCCATGAGAATATTAAATCTATAGAACACAAAATGTGTTTGAACATAATAAGGGATTTACACAACTGGGAGAGAGTTTGAAGTTGATTTTGTCAAAAAGTAAAATAATAGGAAAATAAAGCTAGTATTAATTCCAGAGAAAACAAGACACTATGTAGGAAAAGGTAAAGCAATCAAAGTTTACTTTATGTCTCAGCTGCAACTGGCATTTACAAACTCACAAAAAATGTAAACACAGAATAGTGACCTAACTAAATTATAATGTAACTATATTGGGAAGACAGAAGAATGAAAAGTGTGATGGGACAGGCCAGGAGTTAAAAAAAAGAGCTAAATCCTCATTTTCCATAGTGGGAAATCAACAGATAGTATCTAGAACTGCAAAATCAATAAACAGCAGAAATGTGGAAGTAAATACCAAATGAATCAACTAAAGTTGTTTGAAACTAGTTGCTTCTGGGAAGCAGCAATTCATGGAAGGTATGGGGGTAGAGGTGTTAACTTTCATAATAAGCTTTGTATAACTAGTGTAATCTTCCAAATATGTTCACGTACATTTAATCAAAATAAAACTAAATAGGAAGGATTCTGAGAAGATGGGAGAGTAGGGAGCACCAGGAATCTGTCTCCCCACCTGGACAACAATTGCACTGGCAAAATCTGCCTGATGTAACTATTTTGGAACTCTGGAGTCTATTGAAGGCATGCAACTTCCAGGAAAGGGTTGAACAGTAAATTACTGTTAATTTCAGTCAAGTTCAACAATTAGGGCTATTGCAGGGACCCATCCCCCACTCCCAGCCCCATGGCAGGCGGCAGCAGAACACAGATTCCAGGAGAAGCCTGCATGCAGCTTGTGAGAACCAGGGTGAGAAAAAAAGACTGTGTCCTCCAAATATCAGGGTTCTGTGCCCCATAGCTGACTGCTGCTTCTGATCATAGAAATGCAGACAAAGAGGCTGCCACCCATTGTCGTTGCATCTCCTCCCATTGTTGCAAGCCCCTCTCCCTCCAACTCAAGTTACTTCCAGGAGATTTGAAGGGCTGACATCCTCTTCTTCCTCCCTTCCATTTTTCTCTTTTCCCCTCTTGGGCACCAGAGACATTAAAGACTATGATATTAAAAGGCAACTTTGTAAATGAGGAAAGTTAGAAAGTGACCACACATGCACAGGGAAAGGTGAAGGCTCGGAAGAGACCTGAGAGGACCTTAAGTTTATACCTCAGGCAGAACCCTGGCACAGAGACAGCCTGCAATTGCTTAAAAAAGAAAAACAACAAACAAAAATAATAATTAAAAGTGGCAAACTCTGGAGAAGGGGGCAGAATATGATTTCCAGAGTTATCACATTATTTGATTCAAATGTCCAATTTTCAACAAAAAAAATCACAAGGCATACAAAGAAACAGAAAAGTATAGCCTATTCAAAGGGAAAACATTAAATCAACAGAAACCGTCCCTGAAAAAGACCTAAAGGCAGATCTACTAGGCAAAGACTTTAAAACAACCAACTTAAAGATACTTAAAGAACAAAAGGGGTATTTGAAGAAAGTCCAGAAAACAATGTGTGAGCAAAATAGAAATATCAATAAAGGGACAGAAAACCTTAAAAGGGTTTTTTAACATTTGGACTTAGGTGCCGGTCTTGGGATGGAGCGCAGGGCTAGTCTTAGGGTACAAAATGTTTGAGACATTGTTATTGAGGCATAGAATTAGGTTCAGCTCTGGGTATAAGGACCTTAAGGTAAGAGAAGTCTTGGAAGGCTGGTCCTGAGGCACCTGTGCCTGGGTCCCTACCCTTGGAGCTGCTGCTAGAGGTTCCAGGAGATGGGTTGCAGTGCATGAAGTTGCAGAAGCCACCATAAGTACATTCCCCCATCATCTGCTGACAGCATGGCTCCCAGAAGTCAGTGACAGGAGACAGCATCACAGTCTGGCTGTTGAACCAGTGGTTATTGAGTTCAGCCACTCCCTGAGCCGCATCCTCCCTCATGCCAGAATTTGACATAGACATTGCCCACAAGATGGCCCCTCAGATGGTCACTGAACTCCCTCAGCTTTTATTTATCTGGGAACGTCTTGATTTCTCCTTCACTTTTGAAGGACAGTTTTGCTGGATATAGAGATCTTGGTTGACAGGAGGGGTGGAAACCCCCTTAATATTCAAAGAGATGCATAAATACAAAAGGGAGAAAAGATAAGACCATGAGGAAAATAGACAAAGAATATGAATAGACATTACAGACAAAAGAAACGTAATCCTCAGTAGACACCTGAAGAAATGCTCCATTTCATTCATAATTAAAGAAATGCAAATTAAAGCAATGCCATGCTGATTTTTGTAGCATGTTGGCACAGAATTTTAAAAAGCTGTACTCATCATTGGTGAAGGTGGGGGCAGATCAGCAGGAGGGCAAACTGGGGCAGTATTTGTTGAAGGCTAACTCGGAAATATCTATGAAAATGTATAATGCACCTGCTCTTTGAGCATCACCTCTTCTGGGAGTTTATTCTTCATACATACGTCACAGGTACACATTCTGTATTCAAAGGTGTTCATTGGAAATCACACAAATGTCTCTCAGTACAGGACTAGCTAGACAAATAATGATACATCCTTCTCATGGTATCTTAGTCTATCCGGGCTGCTGTAAGAGGATACCATAGCCTGGGTGGCTTATAAGGAACTGAGATTTATTTTCACAAATTTGGAGGTTGAGCAGTCCAAAATCAAGGCACCGGCAGATTTGGCGTCTGGTGAGAGCTTGCTTCCTGGTTCACAGACAGCTGTCTTCTCTCTGGGTCCTCACATAGCAGAAGGGGTGAGGGGGCTCTCTGGGGGTCTCTTTCATAAGGACACTTGTCGCATTCATCAAGTTTCCACCCTCATGACCTGATCCACCTCACAAAGGCCCCACATCCAAATACCATCACACTTGGGATCAGGTTTCAACATGTGAATTTTGGAGGGACACAAACATTCAGTCGATATAAGCACGTGCAATACTCTGCACCATTAACAAGAGAGACTGCTCTGTATGTGCTCATACCAAAGAGGGCAAGATACTTTAATATTAAAAGAAGTTTCCAGCAGTATTTATAGTGTGAGTCTTGTATGACAAATGGAGACGAGTAATGTTTATGATGATCTGGCACCTACTTGATGGTCATTAGAAGGTACTTAGCCACCTTCTCTAATGTAAGCTGTCAAACTAAACAGCTTTTGATTGTGATTCAAAACAAAACACAAAATTCATTTGATAATGAGGCTCACTTGGCTGCAGAGGTCACGTCTCATCTTGACTTTACACTTTTGTGTGATGTTCTATAGCTTTGTTGTCCTCATTCATCGACCTAATGATGAAATAGAATACATTTGAACTTTAAAAAATAAATTCCTATAACATTCTCATGTGCTTTTAGATGTTTTGTATGTTTCACCGATTGGACTTTCTTTTCTTTTTTTTAACTATGCTTTCTTTAAAAAAAAAAAAAAAAAAAAAAAAGTATGTAGTTCTTTAGCTTAAAAAAAAAAAAAAAAAACCCTAGAAAATAATATCCCCCATTTCTTTCCCCAGCTGGCCTGGATTTCCCTGACCCAGTAAGACCTCAGCAGATTTATCCTGGACTAGAATTCAGGAGACCTGGGTGCCAATCCTGGCTCAGCTCTTCACTAGCTGTATGACCTTGAGTAAATCCTTTAGCCTTCTTAGTTCTTTTTCTCAGCTGTCACACGGGGCACAGTACCTTTCCTGTCTACCGCATGGGATTTTTTTGAGGTGTAAATGAAATAATAGGCATACAAACTCATAATTTGTAAAGACTACAAAAGTGAAAGGGCTTTTGTTTTGATCATGAGGGGATCCTCTCAGAGGTTACATGTTTCTGTTTTCTGGTTTCCCCAGAAGGGAGGCAAGCCTGGGTATTTATTCAATTAACCTTGAGGGCCTTTTCTGGACCAGGCACCATGCCCGGGGCTGGTGATCCAGAGTCGAATGTGATGCAATTCTTGCTCTCAAAGAATTCAGTTTGGTAGAGGATGCAACTAATAACTGCCATAAAATGTGAGAAATGCAATAGAATGGTTATAGATGAAGAGTGGTAGGACAACAACGCTCTGATTGGGAAGGCATCACTGAAACGGTGACATTTGGGTTGAGTCTTAACGAATGTGTTAGGTTTTGCCAGGCGAAGAATTGACTGCTTACCTGGTTGAACCCAGGCAGTGCCCAACCTGGGATCAATTTCTGACCCATCTTTATCAAACTTTCCCTGCGCTGTGTTGCAGCACACATTACTGCCACATTAATCACATTGACTGCCTCACGGTTTACAGAATTCTGAAATGTCGTGGGTATAAAACCAGAGATTATTTGTATGCTCAAAATAGTTGTATAAATCATTAATGAATTCAATATCCTTTTCATACTAATTAGGATTTGTTGGGCTTTTTGGATATCACAGTTAATTACCAGTCGATACTGATAATCACTACCAAGCTGATATTTCATGATTAAATTATTTTCATTTCCTGAAAAGAAAAAATCAGAAACTTGCTCTCAACTGCCGGTCCTATTGGAAAATATTTGTGAAAAGATGTTAACCACAGGTTAGCTGTGTTTCCCTCCCAGGAATATATGCATTGGGGTCCAGAGGGTGATATGAGTCCCTACAGACAAAGGAATCATAATAATGTTTTAGTTTTGCAGCTTACATTAGGGGAAGTACCAACGTACTTTCTATTGGCTGCCAATTTGTGAAAGATATTTACAAACATTACTTTTCTTCATTGTCACAACAACTCTGTTTTCTCTCTTATTTATTATAGGTGAGGGAACAGAATCACCTGGCTAGTTAGTGGCAGAGTCAAATTCAAACTCAGGGCTACGATCTTGCGCGTCCTTTGGCAGCTTGGTTCTCACAGCAGTGCTGGGAAATGGGCAAGAAACGAACATTACCCCTCTTTAGGATGGGAAATCGGGACTTGGAAAGCTTTGCTGGGGACCCCCAGCTAGGCTTCCTGACTCTGGCTCCATTGGGGGCTGTTACCTTTGCTGTCAGGGTCAAAGCCCTCACAGGCAGTGGAGGAGATCCTTTGGGGTAAGGCTGTCTCCTTGGTGCTTCTCAGACCTCATCTCGGGAAGCAGCTGCCCCCTGGGCCCAGGTGTTAGGTCTGCCCTGGCTGGGCCTGGGACCCTGCCGTTCTGGAAAGTTCTTTGGAAGAAGATACCTTTCCTTGTCTGTCTTCACCACGAGGTGGGCTGGGCGCTGTCTACCAGAGTCTTCCCCAGGTTAACACTCTTCCTGACCTTGTTCAAGGAAATGACAGGGACAGTGGATGAGAGTGGAGCCCCCTTGGCTTGAGACAGTATTTGGGGTGATACAGAATAGCTTCCTCTTTGATGGACTGCTCGGGTTCGTTCACTGAGAATGGACCCTTTGTGGGGTTGCAGAGAGGAGTAGCTGAGGAGCTAGAATAGTGCTTAGCCAGGATGAAGTCGCATCTGAATACACATCACCTCCTGACCTCTTGCGATGCGGTCCTCAGACCCACCGAATCTTTCCTTTCTCTGTCCAGCTGTCTCTCTTGGTCTCTGCCTCTGTCCTCTCTCTCTGTGTGTATTTCTGTCTGTCCCGGCTTTCTCTTCCTCCCTCCCTTTTCCCTGCCTTCTTCTCTTTCCATCCACAACCCTTTACCTTGTCTCCCACTTCGCCTGCCTCATGCAGACTTACACACATCTCGGATTCCTTGTTCTCCCTGAAGAGATTCTTTAATCACTTCTGTTAAAAAGTAGGCGAGTTGCACTCTTCAGACGCTAAGAAAAAACCAGTCATCTTAATTTAACCTTTTTTCGGCCCACTGGCCTGTGGCTAAAGCAAAAATAGGTCTCCCCGCTTCTGGCACACACACCGCCCTCCCCAAGCTGTAAGCCAGCCCAGTTGGCAGATACGCTGCGGGGGCCAGAATCCTGTTACCGAACACACGGCCAGGACCAGGGCTCCAAGTCCAGTCAGGCCTCCTAGCCAAGGCCATGCATCGGCCTGAGGCCTGGGGTGGGGTGGGGTGGGGGTGCAGGGAGGCTCCTGCCCATCTGGCCCTCGGGCTGTGGCGGGTGCTGGTTAGCTGCCTCCTTCCTTTCCCCAGTGGGGCTGCAAGAGGCGTTCGGCTGGAGCCCTGCCCCCTCTCAGCTTGTCACCATGCCGGGTGACACCCCGCAGGCCCGGGCCAAGCTGTCAGGTTAGTGCCCAGTCTAGCACTGTTAAATTTATTGGACTAACATTTGAATGAGGATTTAGAGTCGCATAATGTTCTTACCTCATAACAACCTAGTAGAGGAGGTTTTATTGAGTCCTTCTAATGACCAGACTGAGGCTTATACAGGTTAAGTTATCCAGTTAGGGATAAAGCCGCTACTTAGGACTCGAATTTCTTGCCCCAGTGTCCCCAGACCAGGTTCCAGAACCTGCACGGGCCACTTCCCCAGGCCTGTTTTCCCAGGGGGGACTATACCAGGCATGGACAATATCTCTAGTCTCAAGGTTGGCTGCAGGGCAGAAGTTTGCTGGCTGTGGGTGGACATTGGACATGTAGGCTGGAGTGTGTCCAGATGCGTGTGAGGTCCTCTGCAATGCAGGATGATGTTGCTGGGAGCAGCAAGAAGACGAGAGTGGACTGAGGGCCTGGGGATGGGGCCTCAGACCACCACGTTCGGGCATGAACTCCCAGGAATCTGAAAGTTCTCAATTTGAACCTGGTCTTCCAGCTCACGGTGAATGTGCATTTGTGAGTTAGGAGGATAACATATATTTCACTTAATAGTTTGTTGACTCAGTTTATAACCGAAATATTGAAATTTATGTTAATTGGGCTGTCACTAGACTGATGAACTCTGGGTCTCGTAAATGTTAGAGGTGGGCCTGGTGAGCGCATGTTCGTGTGTCTATTGGTGGCTGTCTGGGAAGTCCTCTTTTGTGAAGTTGCTCTTCGAGTCTGTTGCCCACTTTTTTATTGGGTCATCTCCATCACATTTGGATGTCTTTGCGCCTCTACCCTTTGGGAACTCCTTATCTAGACCCAAGAGGAGGGGCAGAGTTCCAAACAGCGTCACTCAGCTTATGGCTTCATCTCATCCCGCCTGAGAGGTTGGTCATGCTTTGTGGTTGAAAATATGCTCGCCGCACCCACCATCTTTCCACGTCCTGATGCAGATCTCCCTCCTGAGCTCCATTTGAATGTCATAAAAGGTCCTGCCCCTCAACCCAGTCTCTCTCCCAAACCCATTCATTCATCCTCATGGTTTCTATACCCACGGGTCTTTGACTGTTTCCTCTCACCCCCGAACCCCATCTACCTTTCACCAGATCTGATCGATTTCACCTCCATAAGGTCTCTGAAGTCCATGCACGGGGCTCTACCCCACAGCCACCTCCCCGTTCCCCTTCAGGTCCTCTCTGCTGGGCCCAGAGAGAGCCTCCAGACTGATGTCGCCTCCTCCAGCCCTGCCCTGCTCTATCCCACACTCCATACTGCTTCCTAAACAGCTCAAACTATATTCCAGGTGCCTCGCTGCCCACAGACTAGAACTCCAGCTTCTCAGCCTGCTCTCCAAGGTGCTTGTTTTCATTACGGCATTTGTTGTAAAGATCGGGTGGCCTCCTGCAACAGGGGTGGGGAGGCGGGTGAGGAGCACAGGGAAATCGGGCAATGCAAACCTCAACCATGTGGCTAGACCTGGCAGAAGCCAGGAAAAGCCACCAAGAAAGACCAAGATGGACACAGGGTCAGGGTTCCTGAGGCTGGAGTACAGTTTAGGGGCTCAGAGCCTGGCCACCTCATTGCCTCCTCAGCACTTGAGCTCCACTTGCCACAGAAGGACTTGCCCTCCTTCTCTACCCTCTTGGCCTTCTTCCTTTTACTCTCACCACAAACCAATAACCTTTCTTTTTTCTTTTTTTTTTTTTTTTTTTTGTTTTTTGTTTTTTGTGTTTTTTTTTGTTTGTTTTTAAATTTATTTAATTTATTTATTTTTGGCTGCATTGGGTGGTCGTTGCCATGCGCAGGCTTTCTCTAGTTGCGGTGAGCGGGGGCTACTCTTCGTTGCAGTGCGCGGGCTTCTCATCGCAGCGGCTTCTCTTGTTGTGGAGCACAGGCTCTAGGCGCACGGGCTTCAGTAGTTGTGGCACGCGGGCTCAGTAGTTGTGGCGCACGGGCTTAGTTGCTCTGTGGCATGTGGGATCTTCCCGGACCAGGGCTTAAACCCGTGTCCCCTGCATTGGCAGGCAGGTTCTTAACCACCGCGCCACCAGGGAAGCCCCTACCTTTCCTTTTTCTGTCGCTACTTTAACACTCACCACCCCCAGGCACAGGGAAAGGATCTATTGATCCAATCAGTCCCAATATTCCTTGGGCAGAGAGTTCTTGCCAGACCATCTCATGGACAGGACTTGGAGCAGCTACCTAGCCTGACCCAATCAACTGCGAACAGGGAGATGGGGGTCCCAAGGTGAGCTGGTCTCCTCATCCTGGAGTGGACTGGTGGACCTCCCGAGGCTTGGCCTGCCGCATTCATCAGCCAGACCCACCATCTGTAGAGGTTCAGCTATTTGAGATCCCAGTGTGCCCTTCCAGCCTTCCTCATCTTTGCTCGTGTTGGTCCCCTCACTAGGAACACTCAGCTTTCACGGCTCCGATCCACACTACCTATCCTTTCTTTCCCTTCTCAGCCTTCTCTAAACTCCTCCAGCTCGAATTGACCCAATACTGGACCCCTGTTGCTAGTTGCTTATAACATCTTGTTAGCACTGATTTCCTTTTCTTTTACTATTGTGAGTTGTTACCTGTCTGTCTCCCTAATTGGGTTGTAAACACCATGAAAATGAAGATTCTATTTATTATCCATCTTTGTATACAGTCTAAGTGCTTAGTACAGAACATTGCATAGAATAAGCTTCCAGTTAAATACCTTGTTGGAAAAATAAATGAATAAACGGTCTGGATAAGCCAGCACAGCAGATGATTCCCCAATTTTTTTTCTCCATGATGCATCTTATAAATTTTTTTTTAACGCCAAGAACAGATGTTAAAACCCTGAGAGCTCAATCCCCACCCACCCCACCCCCACCCCCGGCAACATCTCACCCTGCCCCAGCTCCTCCTCAGCCAGACCCAGGGTCCTTCCCTCTGTCCCAGCGGTCAGGCTGTGGTGAGGGCAGCATGGGCCACCCAGGAGCCTGTGCGGTCATGGGCTCTGCATGGAGGGCCTGCCAAGGCAGCCCGGGATGTGGCTGGACCGCTGCTGGGGCCCGGGCGGGCTGGGAGGCGTGGGCAGCACCAGCGTGCTCTCCCTCACGTCCTTGAAGCTTCCCCTGTCCTCTGACTCAGCTCCAGCATCTCAATTCGTGGATGAATGCCCTGGTCCTAGACAGAGAGCCGATTCAGCCCAGCAGGGTTTCTGGAGGGCTCCCAGGAAGGGGAGGCCCAGAAAATGGCCGGGGGGCAGTGAAGTTGGAGTGACGGCCAGTTCACTCCAGCTGCAGCTCACGGCATGTCTTCTCCGCCCCCACTCCCACCCCACATTCTTCTGGTGCCCTTAACGGTGCTGGGCTGTACGGGGCAAACAGGAGCCTAGAGCAGACCTTGGGAGGCCAGCTTCTAGTGTCCTACGCTTCCCAGCCCTGTCCCCATCACTTTCCCGCATCTGGGTTTGTGTGTGTTCGTGTGTGCATTCTGCCAGCAGATGCGGGTGACATCTCTACTCCAGCGGGGGTCCCTATACCCACTGCAGAGCAAGTTGAGCCCCTTTTGAGCTCAAAGAGCCCCCATATCAAAACTTGGTACCATTTGATAAATTAACACGCAATAAAATGCACATCTCAGTTTGACCCTTTTTGACAGTTTGGGTGCACCTACCACCCAAATGGTCCAGTATCTCCCCCACAACCCCAGAAAGTTGCCTCATGCCCCTTTCAACCCCCTTCTCATTTATGTAACCATAGATCAGCTTTTAAATCTGCATCAGAGGAGATGTCACCAGACTGTGTTGTGTGAGTATAGAAACTGCCAAGCAGCACCCAGTTCTGAAGCTAAGGGGCCTCCTCCCACCCTCCTTCCCAGCATCCCCACTCCACACCTGCCCCGGGTGCTGCATGACAGGACAGCAGGATCAACAAACAGTGCAGGGAAAGAACAGAGGGTATGGGCGAGGGCCCTGGTTTTACATGATGTGATTGGGGGCACTCACTCGCTCTTTTAGAGTCTTGGGATCTGTAGCTCCGCACTGGGGATGGTAACGGTCACCCTCGTCCCCGACATCCCCAGGGCCTCTGGGAGGACTGAAGCCAATTTTGCAGCCAACATTATAGATGGAGAGAGGGCATCCATCAATTAATTGATTGACCCAATAGCTAGCATGTACTGAACTCTCTTGGGGGCCAGGCATCATGCTAACAACTTCTTTTAACCCTCAAGTCCGGGGGTGGGTACTACTTTTTATCCCCGTTCTACAAATGGGAAAACTGGGGCTCAGAGGAATTCAAAGACTGGCCCCGAGCCAAACAATGAGAACATGATGGAGTTACATTTGCCTGTAGGCAGCCACTCACGGCTCAGGCTTTTGATCCTCTATACCATTCTTTTTCCCAGGTGGATCCACTAATTGACCAAAATGAGCTACAGCTGACAGTAGTTTGTTAACAGAGATGTGCAATGCAAATGGTGCTTGTTATCATTTCTATCAACAAGTTTGTTTTGTTTTGTTTTGTTTGTTTTTTGGGGGTTTTTTTTGCGGTACGCGGGCCTCTCACTGCTGTGGCCTCTCCCGTTGCGGAGCACAGGCTCCGGACGCACAGGCTCAGTGGCCATGGCTCACGGGCCCAGCCGCTCCGCGGCATGTGGGATCGTCCCGGACCGGGGCACGAACCCGCGTCCCCTGCATCGGCAGGCGGACTCTCAACCACTGCGCCACCAGGGAAGCCCTATCAACAAGTTTTGAGAGCCAGAGAATTAGATGACAGTCCACAGGCCTCACCTCCCACCCCAACCCTAGTTGGTCTGTCCTAATAAATTTCAGAATCATGACTCCTGCCTCTTCTCCTTGGACCCACAGACTATTTCCGCTTCAGAGACAGAAAGTCCTTCTTTACATCTAACTCCAGTCTCGCCTGCTGGAGTATAGCCAACATCAAGTTCACCACTGGCCTTATACAAACGATGTGCATGAGGGTGCTAATCAGCTTTCTGCCCTGCAGGGCACCCCAAAGTGCTGAGGCCTGAGGGGGGCAGGTCGCCACAGTCCCCTCCCAGTCTTAAGCATGTGAGTCCTAGGGGATGGAGGAGAGTAGAAAGAAGGGCTCGAGAGAGGGCGTCTGAGCTCCTTCCTTTCTGCTCTCCTCAGCTCCTGCAGAGACCCCTGTGGTCTGGCTCTTTCTCCTGGGAATCCTCCACCCACCACAGCTTCACCCCACGTCCTTGTAGCATTTCTGTGAGGCTTGTCACCGGAGGGGTTTGGGAGACAGGAGAGCAGAGGGTCTGGCAGAGCCCTTCAAGAGCAAGGCCTTGCGCTGGGGAGCTTAGCTCAGGGATACAGGCCTGCTAGCTCACCGCTTGACCTTGGTCAGGCCAGGTCTGTCTTCTCCGCTGCCAGGGGAGATAATATTACTGCCTCTCAGGGCTGGGTCGAGGCTCGGATGATACCAAGACTGGGAAAGGACTTGGCAAAGCAGAAGCTGAAGTTCAGCCCAAGGGATTGTTTGAGGCACATTGTGCTGCAGGGAAGGGCCTGGACTTGCCCAGGAGAGCTCAGGGCCAAGGGTCTGGCTCGCTGATGGCCTTGTAAGCTTCTCATGGGCCCCTCTGAGACAGAAGGACAAATGGTCAATCCACCCCTATGCCCCCATCCACCCAAACCAAAGGGCCCCCTGCTGTGCTGCCTGTGGCCTGCCTGTGGGCCTCTGTGTTGCCTGTGAGCACCTCTCTGTGCTCTAGGGTGCAGGCAGAGGCCTCTCTGTGATGGCAGAGGAGGTTCTGGTCAACAGCACAGTTTTCTGGAAGTCTCTGTGTATGTGTCCCTCTGTGCGGGCACATGTGGATCTGTGTCTGTGTGTACACCCATGTCACACAGCATCTATTTTTTAAAAAGCTATCTAGGATTTATTGTCTGTTACATGGGAATGGGGTACCTTAGTCTCTAGGCATCTGGAGGCACAAGGATTATGTTGTGAATTGTGGGTGTCGTGTCCACAGGACTCCAAAGCTACCCATGGCTCCTTATTCCTCAGTGCAAATGTCTTAGCCTGGTGTTCAAGGTCCCCCACGCCTGGCACACGGAGGCCTTTCTGGCACAATCGTCCACACTTACTGGGCACAGACAGGAGAGACTGTGACTTCAGCCTTGTTCCTTTCCCTCCAGGCCTCATTCTCTCAAACATGAAGTGAGCTTGGAAAGTCATCTACGAACATGTACAGCGTGACACCCAAGCAAAGGGATTTTTCCTGCAGCTTCCTGGATTTGGGGTGCAGAGGCCACTCTGGGCCTCTCCTCCTGTTGTCCCAGTATCCCCACTCCCTGATTGCCTTCCCCGCCTTCTCTGAATAGTCAGGTTCTGGCCGTGCTTCCCCCCTCAGCGCTCCTCTGCCTGCAACTCTCCTTCTCTGTTCCTGCTTCTGCGAGGATCCCTGTTTGTAAGTCTGTGTGTGTGTGTTGTGTGCGCCCCTGTGTGTGCACTGGGGTCTACCCTCTGAATGCACCTTCTGTTCATTCAGCAAGTATTTACTGAACACCTATGACCTGCCAGGCATTGCGCTGGGTGCTGGGGATTCGGCTGTGAGCAAGGCAGATGCAGGAGCAGCACACTAGCGCCCCGGGAATCTGCACAAATAAGGAAAAGCTACCCTTAGCAGGAGATGCGGCCCCAGGGGTGTACGGCTTGCTGAATAAACGATGCTTGTACACGAGGACAAAGGAGCCTTTGCTTCCTGGTGGGCACAGCCCTAAATTAAGGTCCGCAGCTTGGGAAGTGGGGATAGGGGCTGGACTTCAGCCCCATGCCACCTCCCTTGGTCAAGCCAGCCACCCCTGGGCATTGAACAAAACACACGTCTCAAGACAGCAGCCCAGGAAAGCCCTTCTTACCCTTGAAGGTAGCACTCGAGCTCCTTCAAGGAGCATCTTGAAGATGTGTGCGTCTCTGTACTGCTTGTGTGCACACACGATGCCAGTGTGTCCCTCTGTGCAAGTGGCCCTGCTCTGGTGGACCTCTCTGTAGCCATGTCTGGGCGTGGGGAGGGGATACGTATGTGTGGGTATCAGTCTGTACATATACGTGTGCACCTGCAGCCCTGACGGCTGTTTCCTCACCATCCTGCACGTCTCTCGGTTGCCTTTCTCTGCTTACCTAATTGTTCATCTTCCCCAACTGGACCCCATGCTCTGTGAAGTCTTTCCTCAGCAGAGCAGGGTGCAGCTTAGCCTCAGGAGTTAGTGGACCAGTGCTGGGCCCAACCTTCCTCCTAATCTTCTGCTTCTGCTTTCCCTTCTCTGGAAGGAAGGGCTGGGCCCCTCTGGTACCAGCATGGGCCAGGGAAAAGGACACAGCTGTTACATGGAGGGCCTAGGCTCCCTCTACCTGGGAATCTCTGGGAGACCCCGGGCAGATCCCTAACCCCTCCTGAAGACTCACCCACTTGGAAGATGATGGACTTGTTTGTTCTTTGCTAGATACGTCCCGCCTCTGCATCTTTGCTCAGCCCGCTCTCATGACGTGCTCCCCCATCCTTCAAGACCCAGGGCCACCTGTGCTATAAGTAGTGGCGGCAGCGACCCACTACAGAGCGCCCACCTGGCACCAACGTGGTAGAAGGGTGGATTGCACACATCGAGGCCCTTGGGGTTTAGATGCTTATCATACACACAATCTCATCGAAGTCTCACAACGGTGTAATGAAGTAGGCATTATTAACATCCCAGTTTTTGAGACAAGGAAACCAAAGTTCAGAAATGTCCACGCGAACCTGCCCAAGGTCACACTGCCTCACTAGCTGACTGCGACGATCAGGATCGGACTCAGCTCTGCCCGCACCTCAGGCTCCCATGCTCCTAACCTCAGGTCAGCCTCTGACCTCTGCAGCCCACTGTTACTCTCCCTGCTCTGAGCTCCTGGTGTCCTAGTGGGCACAGTGGCCATCTGAATTTATACCCTTAGTTGTTGTCTTAAAAATATATACTTTTCTTTTTTTTTGGGTGGGGGGGCTTCCCTGGTGGCGCGGTGGTTGAGAATCCGCCTGCCGATGCAGGGGACACGGGTTCGTGGCCCGGTCTGGGAAGATCCCACATGCCGCGGAGCGGCTGGGCCCGTGAGCCATGGCCGCTGAGCCTGCGCGTCCGGAGCCTGTGCTCCGCAACGGGAGAGGTCGCAACAGTGAGAGGCCCGCGTACCACAAAAAAAAAAAAAAAATATATATATATATATATATATATATATATATACTTCTTTTTTTTTTTAACACTGCGCCTTCCTCCCTGACTGATTATGTTTCTGAGGGTGGGGACTGTGTCCTTTTATCCCTTTGTTTCTCCAGCCCCTCACACCTACGGGATGATGCTGTTGATGATGATGGTGAGTGATCTCCCCTGCCTGTCTCTGGGCCACAAGGTCACAGTGACGGCTTAGTGTGGTTTCCTCCTTTGTGTGACCTGGAGGAGCTGTGTCCCTTGTAGGAGAGTTTCTTGGTTTGGGAGGAGAAGCTCTGGGTAGTCTGTGCCTCTGGCCTGGGGATCCCAAAGGGCTCCTGCAGCCCTGAGGACAGTGGCAGAGACGGCACCTCCCTCGCTCCCCCTCAAGCCTGCATTCTGGCTAATCCCCCACCCCTGACTCCCCAGGGCCCTGGGCTTTGCAGGCCTGGGTGGGGAGGAAGCCAGTAGGAGGGGGGCCTTCCACCCTGCCTCTGCAGCTCTGGTGCAAAACTATGTGGTCCTTCCAGTATGTTCAGAAATCCCATCCCCGCAGAGTCATGGACTAGGTGGAACTGATGCCCTGCGGGCAGCCTAGCTGGATGGTCTGGACCTGGCAAGCCGCCTTGGAGGTGCCTGACTGCAGCCACGGGGTCTGGGCTGTGACGTCTCCGCTTATGTGAAATCAGAGTCCTACCGTCTAAGAGGGGGGCAGTTTCATCCAATAACCCAGGGCACAGTAAGCACTTGCCACTGGGGGTAAATCTCTGAGATGCATTTCCTGCTCCATGGGTGGAGGGGCTACATATACCCAGTCTGTTCACACAAGGGAAGGGGTAATACCTTCAGAAAGCAGTGCTGGATACCGGCAGTGCTGTATTACGTTCAGGAGGAAAGAGCGTGATGGGTCAGAGGGGTCCCGGAAGGCAGTGCAGTCAGAGGAAGTGGGGATGGCAGTTCGGCAGGAAGAGGCTCAGAGGATCGGGTAGGTTATCCTTGGCGGGGAGGAGCAACATGACCGGGGGGTTGATACTGCGCACACTAGATCATAACTGGTGGGCTTGACCTCCCCCAACAGCATGGAAAAGCCATCAGTGCCCAGACTCGACTCCAATGGTGATACTGCCATTTTCTAGATGTGCAAACTTGGGATAGTTACTTCACTTCTCCGAGGCTCCGTTTCTTCATCTGTAAAACAGCAATGAAAATTCTAACCTCTGAAGGTGGTTGACTTTTTGTTTCATCATTCTTTGGAGAGAGAGAGTATTCTCAAAGGGAATGTCAATTCGTTCTCTAATTTGAATGAAGTGGAGAACAGTACTGTTTGGATTCCCTGACTTTTATCTATCAAAAAATATTTATTTCCATGAGCTCTGACCAGTGTTGTGTGTCATAAGGGAAGCAGGGCCTTTGGAATGGTCAGGCCTACCTGGAGACACGGACATTGGCTCTGGGGAGACAAGACTAGGCATTGGCACAGTCCAGGGCCCTGTGGACTAACTTCATGGGCCAGACAGCAGGGGCTGCAGCAGCTTGTCAAAGGGGCACCACTGAGGCCTGGATTAGCCAGGAGACACTTGCTGTAGAAGTTGGCAATTGAACAGAACTTTTGGTTGGTTAAGATGTCCAATCATGTTTTTTTTTAAAACATCTTTATTGGAGTATAATTGCTTTACAATGGTGTGTTAGTTTCTGCTTTGTAACAAAGTGAATCAGCTATACATATACATATGTCCCCATATCTCTTCCCTCTTGCGTCTCCCTCCCTCCCACCCTCCCTATCCCACCCCTCTAGGTGGTCACAAAGCACCAAGCAGATCTCCCTGTGCCATGCGGCTGCTTCCCACTAGCTATCCACCCTACGTTGGGTAGTGTATATATGTCCATGCCACTCTCTCACTTTGTCCCAGCTTACCCTTCCCCCTCCCCATATCCTCAAGGCCATGCTCTAGTAGGTCTGTGTCTTTATTCGCGTCTTACCCCTAGGTTCTTCATGACCTTTTTTTTTTCTTAAATTCCATATATATGTGTTAGCATACGGTATTTGCTTTTCTCTTTCTGACTTACTTCACTCTGTATAACAGACTCTAGGTCCATCCACCTAACTACAAATAACTCAATTTCATTTCTTTTTATGGCTGAGTAATATTCCATTGTATATATGTGCCACATCTTCTTTATCCATTCATCTGTCGATGGACACTTAGGTTGCTTCCATGTCCTGGCTATTGTAAATAGAGCTGCAATGAACATATTGGTACATGACCCTTTTTGAATTATGGTTTGCTCAGGGTTTGTGCCCAGTAGTGGGATTGCTGGGTCGTATGGTAGTTCTATTTGTAGTTTTTTAAGGAACCTCCATATTGCTCTCCATAGTGGCTGTATCAATTTACATTCCCACCAACAGTGCAATAGGGTTCCCTTTTCTCCACACCCTCTCCAGCATTTATTCTTTCTAGATTTTTTGATGATGGCCATTCTGACCGGTGTGAGATGATACCTCATTGTAGTTTTGATTTGCACTTCTCTAATGATGGTGATGTTGAGCATTCCTTCATGTGTTTGTTGGTGTTCTGTATATCTTCTTTGGAGAAATGTCTATTTAGGTCTTCTGCCCATTTTTGGATTGGGTTGTCTGTTTTTTTGATATTGAGCTGCATGAGACGCTTGTAAATTTTGGAGATTAATCCTTTGTCAGTTGCTTGTTTGCAAATATTTTCTCCCATTCTGAGGGTTGTCTTTTCGTCTTGTTTATGGTTTCCTTTGCTGTGCAAAAGCTTTTAAGTTTCATTAGGTCCCATTTGTTTATTTTTGTTTTTATTTCCATTTCTCTAGGAGGTGGGTCAAAAAGGACCTTGCTGTGATTTATGTCATAGAGTGTTCTGCCTATGTTTTCCTCTAAGAGTTTGACAGTTTCTGGCCTTACATTTAGGTCTTTAATCCATTTTGAGCTTATTTTTGTGTATGGTGTTAGGGAGTGTTCTAATTTCATACTTTTACATGTACCTGTCCAGTTTTCCCAGCACCACTTATTAAAGAGGCTGTCTTTTCTCCACTGTATATTCTTGCCTTCTTTATCAAAGATAAGGTGACCATATGTGCGTGGGTTTATCTCTGGGCTTTCTATCCTGTTCCATTGATCTATATTTCTGGTTTTGTGCCAGTACCATAGTCTGTCTTGATTATTGTAGCTTTGTAGTATAGTCTGAAGTCAGGGAGCCTGATTCCTCCACCTCCATTTTTCTTTCTCAAGATTGCTTTGGCTATTCGGGGTCTTTTGTGTTTCCATACAAATTGTGCAGTTTTTTTGTTCTAGTTCTGTAAAAAATGCCAGTGGTAGTTTGATAGGGATTGCATTGAATCTGTAGATTGTGTTGGGTAGTAGAGTCATTTTAACAGTGTTGATTCTTCCAATCCAAGAACATGGTATATCTCTCCATCTGTTGGTATCATCTTTAATTTCTTTCATCAGTGTCTTATAGTTTTCTGCATACAGGTCTTTTGTCTCCTTAGGTAGGTTTATTCCTAGATATTTTATTCTTTTTGTTGCAATGGTAAATGGGAGTGTTTTCTTAATTTCACTCTCAGATTTTTCATCATTAATGTATAAGAATTCCGGAGATTTCTGTGCATTAGTTTTGTATCCTGCTACTTTACCAAATTCATTGATTAGCTGTAGTAGTTTTCTGGTAGCATCTATAGGATTCTCTACGTAGAGTGTCATGTCATCTGCAAACAGTGACAGCTTGAAGATCAGATCAGAAATAAATGAAAAAGAGATGAAGGAAACGATAGCAAAGATCAATAAAACTAAAAGCTGGTTCTTTCAGAATATAAACAAAATTGATAAACCATTAGCCAGACTCATCAAGACAAAAAGGGAGAAGACTCAAATCAATAGAATTAGAAATGAAAAAGAAGTAACAACTGACACTGCAGAAATACAAAGGATCATGAGAGATTACTACAAGCAACTCTATGCCAATAAAATGGACAACCTGGAAGAAATGGACAAATTCTTAGAAATGCACAACCTGCCGAGACTAAACCAGGAAGAAATAGAAAATATGAATAGACAAATCACAAGCACTGAAATTGAAACTGTGATTAAAAATCTTCCAACAAACAAAAGCCCAGGACCAGATGGCTTCACAGGCAAATTCTATAAAACATTTAGAGAAGCGCTAACACCTATCCTTCTCAAACTCTTCCAAAATATAGCAGAGGGGGGGAACACTCCCAAACTCATTCTATGAGGCCACCATCACCCTGAGACCAAAACCCGACAAAGATATCACAAAGAAAGAAAACTACAGGCCAATGTCACTGATGAACATAGATGCAAAAATCCTCAACAAAGTACTAGCAAACAGAATCCAACAGCACTTTAAAAGGATCATACACCAGGATCAAGTGGGGTTTATTCCAGGAATGCAAGGATTCTTCAATATACACAAATCAATCAACGTTATACACCATATTAACAAACTGAAGGAGAAAAACCATATAACCAACTCAATAGATGCAGAGAAAGCTTTTGACAAAATTCAACACCCATTTATGATAAAAACCCTGCAGAAAGTAGGCTTAGAGGGAAATTTCCTCAACATAATAAAGACCATTTATGACAAACCCACAGCCAACATCGTCCTCAATGGTGAAAAACTGAAACCATTCCCACTTAAATCAGGAACAAGACAAGGTTGCCCACTCTCACCACTCTTATTCCATATAGTTTTGGAAGTTTTAGCCACAGAAATCAGAGAAGAAAAAGAAATAAAAGGAATCCAAATCCAATCATGCTTATATGGGTGATGTTTCTGCTTACCTTTTAATTTTTTTATGTTAGTATATTAGTTATCTATTGCTACCTAACAAACAATGCCAAAATATAGTGGCTTAAGTTCTAGAGTGTCTTAGCTGAGTGGTTCTGGCTCTGAGTTCTCATGAAGTGGGCATGGGCTGCACTGTAATCTGAAGGCTTGATTGGGCTGGAAGATCCACTTCTAAGTTCACTGCCATGACTATTGGCAGGAGGACTCCGTTCTGCAATGGCTATTAGCCTGAGGCCTCAGTTCCTTACCATGTGCATCTTTGAGTGTCCTCACAGTGTGGTGGTTGGCTTCCCCCAAAGGGAGTGGGACAAGAAGGAGAGAGCAAGGAGAAAGCTGCACTGCCATTGATGACCCAGTCTCTGATGTTACACACCATCACATCCTCTGTTCCTATTCATTAGAATCCAGTCAATAGGTACAGCCCACATTTAAGGGGGAGGGGAATTAGTCTTCACCTATGGAAGGGAAAAGTATCAGAGAATTTGTGAAAATATTTTAAAGCCATCACAGTTATGGACATTTTTTCTTTCTAACAAGGAAAACGTAAAACATTTGCAAAAGCAAAGAGAATGGTATAATGAACCCTTATACACCCATCATCCAGCTGCTAATTGTGAACAATTATGAAACCAGGCCAATATTTTTATCAGGTTTATTGAGGCATATATGACATATGATAAACTGCACACAGGTAAAGTGCACAATTCAATAAGTTTTGACATATGTTTACACCCATGGTACCATCACCACAATCAAGCTAATGAGCACATCCTTCATGACCAAAAGTTTCCTTGTGCCCCTTTGTAATCTATTCCTTACCTCTTACCCACCTTATCCCATCCCCAGGCAGCCTTACCCCATCCCCAGGCAACGACTGATCTTCTTCCTGTCATTATAACATAGTTTACATTTCCTAGAATATTACGTGAATGAAACCATAACGTATATACTCCTCTTTGTTGGATTTTTTCACTCAGCCTTGTTATTTTGAAATCCATCTATGTTGCTGTGTGTATCAATAGTACAGTCCTTTTTATTACTGAGTAGTATTCTATTGTAGGGATATGTTATAATTTGTTTATCCATTCACCTGTTGATGTACATTTGCATTGTTTCCGGTCTGGGGCTATTATAAATGAGACTGCTATGAACATTCATGTACAAGTGTTTGTATATACATCTGATTGCATTTCTCTTGGGTAAATATCTAGTAATGGAATGACTGAGTTATATGGTAGGATGTGTTTAACATTTTAGAAAACAGCCACACTCTTTTGCCAAGTGGTGTTACTAATTTACATTCCTGCCAGCAGTATATGAGAGTTGGTTATTCTACATCATCATCAACACTTGATATGATCAGTCTTCTTAATTTTAGACACACTGAAATTAGTAGTGGCATTTCATTGTGGTTTTAATTTGCATTTCACTAATGACTAATGACGTGTAACATTTTCATATGCTCATTTGCCACCTATATATTGTCTTCGGTAGAGTGTCTGTTGAAATGTTTTGCCCATTTTTTTATTGAGTTATTTGTTTACTTCTTACAGAGTGTTGAGATTTCTGCATAGATTCTGGAAAAAAGTCCCATCTCAGAAATGTGACTTGCAAATAGTTTCTCCCAGTCTGTGGCTTATCTTTTCATACTCTTAAATGTCTTTTAAAGAGAAGTTCTGAATTTTGTTGAAGTCCAGTTTATTCTCCTCCCCCTTTAAAATAGCTTTTTTTTTTAAATAAAAGGGAGCATGTTTTTAATGTTGTATCTAAAAGATACACCAAGGTCATAAAGATTTTCTCCTGTTTTCTTCTAGAACTTTCATAATAATTTCAGATTTTACATCGAGGTATATGATCCATTTTGAGTTAACTTTTGTATCTGGTTCAAGGTACTGGTCAAAGTTTTGTTTTGTATACATATATCCAGTTTTTCCAACACCATTTGTTGAACATTATTCTTTCTCCACCTTTGTCAAAAATCAATTGGCCACATATCTGTGGATTTATTTTTATTTCTGGACTCTATACCATTCATTGATTTATTTGTCTATCTTTAAACCAATACACACTATATTGATTACTGTAGTTTTATAAGATTTTCCCTGTTTTTTAGTTGAGATATAATTCACATGTTATAATATTCACCTTTTAAAGTATTCAATTCCATGGATTTTATATATTCACAAAGTAGTGCAACTATCACCAGTCTCTAATTCCAGAGCATTTCATCACCAAAAAAAGAAGTCCTATATGCATTAGCAATAACCCTCATCCCTCCCCTTCCCCCCAGGTCCCTAGCGAGCACTGATCTACTTCTGTCTCTATGAATTTACATCTAATGATATGGTTGCTTCTAACAAATAACCTTTCTTTCCTTACGCCCACATTAAATAATAGTCCTGAATCCTGCATTCTTCATTTCTTTGTACTCCTTTATGAGTCTTGCTGTACCCACGTAATTCCTAAAATGCTGTTTTAAAAAAGTGTAGCTTGGGCTTCCCTGGTGGCGCAGTGGTTGAGAGTCCGCCTGCCGATGCAGGGGACACGGGTTCGTGCCCTGGTACGGGAGGATCCCACATGCAGCGGAGCGGCTGGGCCCATGAGCCATGGCTGCTGAGCCTGTGCGTCCGGAGCCTGCGCTCCACAACGGGAGAGGCCACAACAGTGAGAGGCCCGTGTACCGCAAAAAAAAAAAAAAGAAAAAAAAAATTGTAGCTTTATGAAAAGTCACAATGCATGTAATTTGGGGGGACTCACTTCTTTCACTTGGTATCATGTTGCTGACTTTTATTCATATTGTTTTCTATCATAAGTTTCTTTATTTTAACCCCTATGTGAGAATATACCACAACATAATCTTCCGCTCTCTGTAGATGGATGTTTGGGTTGTTTCCAAGTTTTTTGCTATTGTGAATAGGGCTGCTATGAATACTCTTGCACATGTTTCCTGAGTATTTGTGAGTGAGTGAAAATCTAGGGCATAGGTTATGTTAATTTTCAACTTGAGGAAGTAACTGCGTCAGACTGTTTTTTCAAAATGTAAACTCCCACCAGCAATGTACAAGCGTGTGCCTACGGATACACATACTCCAAAAGTGGTATTGTCAAACTTTTGAAAAAATGTTGCCAGTTGATTAGGTGCAAAATGGTGTTTCATTATGGTCTTAATTTGTGTTTTCCCAATCACCAGTGATATTGAACATCCCTTTATATGTTTATTGACCATTTATGTTTCCTTTCTATGAAATCCTTGTTCATGTCTCTTGTCCAACTTTCTGTAGGGTTGACTGGGTCCAACATCTTATTTTATTTTTTTTTTATTTATTTTTTTTTTTTGCGGTATGCAGGCCTCTCACTGCTGTGGCCTCTCCCTTTTTGGAGCACAGGTTCCAGACGCGCAGGCTCAGTGGCCATGGCTCACGGGCCCAGCCGCTCCGCGGCATGTGGGATCTTCCCGGACTGGGGCACGAACCCGCGTCCCCTGCATCGGCAGGCGGACTCTCAACCACTGTGCCACCAGGGAAGCCCCAACATCTTATTTTAAATGCTTGTGTTATATATATGAATATATTCTTTTTTTTTTTTTTTTTTGGCTGCGTTGGGTCTTTGTTGCTGTGCATGGGCTTTCTCTAGTTGTGGCGAGCGGGGGCTACTCTTTGTTGCGGTACGCGGGCTTCTCATTGCAATGGCTTCTCTTGTTGCAGAGCATGGGCTCTAGGCACACAGATTCTTAATATTAATCCTTGTCAGTTGTGTATATGGCAAATACCCTCCCCCACCATACAACTTGTCTTTTCACTCTCTTTAGGTGTTCTCTTGAAAAACAGAAATTCTTAATTCTAATATAATCAAATTTATTCATCTCTCATATTTTAGCCAATGCTTTTTGTGTTTTAAGAATCCTTCCCTACTCCAAGGTATAAAACATACTCACATATATTTTCTGCTAAGCATATTAAAGTTTTATTTTTGACACTTTAGTCTTCAATCCACAAGAATTATAAAGAAGGGATTGGATTTAATCTATTCCAATTAGAATACATTTTTTTCCAGTTTCATTTATTTATGATCCCTCTTTCCCTGTCGGCTGAATGTATGACATCTATCATATACCAGAGTCCCACGCTGCATGGATCTGTTTCTGAGTTCTCTGTTCTATCCCATTGGTCAGTCTCTCCAACCCTGGACCACAGGCAAAGTGCACTGTCCTAACCACAGTAGCTTCAAAATAAGTCCTCATATCCAGTAAGGTAATTCCCTCCTTGATTACCTTTTTCAAAAACTGCCCTGGCTTGGGCTTCCCTGGTGGCGCAGTGGTTGAGAGTCCGCCTAACAATGCAGGGGACACGGGTTCGTGCCCCGGTCCGGGAAGATCCCACATGCCGCGGAGCGGCTGGGCCCGTGAGCCATGGCCGCTGAGCCTGAGCGTCCGGAGCCTGTGCTCCGCAACGGGAGAACCCACAACAGTGAGAGGCCCGTGTACCGCAAAAAAATAAATAAATAAAAAATTTTAAAATGCCCTGGCTATTCTTGGCCCTATAGTTTTTCAAATAAATTCCAAATAGAATTATTTTCTCAAATTCCATAAAAATCTCTTAATGGATTTTCAGTGAAATTATATTTAATTTATACATCACATTGGGAAGAATTGACATCTTCATGATAATCAGCTTTCCTGTCAATAAATGTAGTATTTTTTTCTAGTTATTTATTCTTTTTAAATATCTCTTAATAATATCCCCCTGGTCATCACTATCTTTTTTTTTTAAAACCAACATTATGTGAGAATCTTTATTTTGACAAATAAGTACACAGTATTTTTTTGAGATTTATTCCTGAGTATTTGATATTCTTTAATGCTATTGTAAATGATACCTTCCCTTCAATTGCATTTTCTAGTTATTTGCTGTTAGTATATAGAAGTGCAACTGATTTTTTAGTATTGCTTTTATATCCAGGCACCTCGATCAACTTTCTAGGCTGTTGTAATTTTGTCTTTAATAACCTTAAATCTTGCTGCACTTGGATAGGTTTAAGCTTTTCCATTTTTTTCCTGTTTGGCCCTCTCTAGGTCCTTTTAATCTGAGGTTTCTCAGTTCTTTTGTTGTTTTAAACTTCAGGTTATATATCTATTATTTTATAAAGTATTTTCTCTTATCCCTCTTTATTCCTCTCTCATTCTGATATCTTCTATTATTCAGATCTTAGCATTTCCACCTCTAAAATTTTTATCTCCTAACTTTCTTTGCATATTTTCTATTTCTTTCCTTTTTCTGTTTGGGCATTTTTTATTTTTCAATTTCATTTTCTGGTTTTGAATTCATTTCTCAGTTGTAACCATCCTGCTATTTATCCATCTATTCTGTCTTTATTTTAAACATTGTATGTTCATGACTAATATTTCTACTTGGTTCTTTTCTTATAAGATTTTTGAATGGCCAGCTATTTCGGCTGGGGTTCATTTTCTCCTAGAAATATTGGCTTCTATGTCAGGCAATAATTATGGGGGTGGGCCAGACCCTAGTCCAGGAAGATTCCAAAAGATTCAAGGGATGGCTAATGAATAAACCTTAAGGTAGAGAGAGCCTCAGGCACCAGGAAACCACAATTCCCTATCCATAGCTATAGCAGCCCAGGTGCCCAGGGTCCATGATACTTATAAGGGCCCACAAAAATATGTTATTTCTAATTTATTTTAGTGTAAGGGAAAAAAAGAATATAATAATAATGACTACATAATAATGAATCTAGTCTGGATTATATTAATCTTTATAGTAATATGGTCATCAAATAATTTTTACTATATTTTATGAAGGAAGGATGCCCAGGACACACTGAAGTCATAATGCAGCTCCATCTCCAACCCATAAAACACAGTCAATCACTGCTCATTCTACGAAACAACTCTCAGATCAAGTCTGGTCTTCACTCTCCCTTCCAGCCCCAGAGAGAGAAGTGCATTTGGAGGAGACACTTCTTAGAGAGTAATTCACCAGCCCTGGGGGTTGGAAGGAGATAGGATAAGAAAGGAGGCCAGTTGTTCCCCACCTGGTTTTGTCAGCTCCTCTCAAGCTCTGGGCTCCTGCACTGCCCTGATTTCACCTCTGTGGCAGCAGGATAGGGATAGGCCCTGTCTGACTCAAGGAAACGGTGGTAGAGAAGCAAGAGCAGACTGCCAACACTTCCCGTTCTGTTTGATCCTCCCAGGGAGTGCTAGAAGCCAGAGTGCTTGTAGCCTCAGGCCAAAGTCACCACCAGACACAACAAATAAAAATAGCTCCTATCATCCCAGGGGGTGCTCACTGTTTTCTATCTCACAGTTCCCCTGGGCTGATCTTGGAGGAAGAGAGCCAGCAGTGGTGCTGCTTAGAGATGCAGTTCTTACTTTGTCCCTCAGCTGGCTGAAGAGCATTCAGTGGTTTCCCATTGGGCTTCTGGATTCCCAACTTGACTCGTTTAGGAGAAAGGAGAATTAATTATAACCTCCATGTGTACCGTCTTTCTAGCTCTCCTCTGAGGAGTGTTAGTTACCTGGATGCCTAAAGTGAAGAACTGCTGATTTAGCAGCATAGAGAAGCGGGCGGAGGTGCTATGCATTCGTGGGTCGTGTGCACCACTTGTCTTTCTCCATCCAGCTGGGTAGGCAAGTTGGCTTAGTAGATTTGGCCATATCTTCCTCCACAAACCTGGCTGATGTACTCCCCTTTGTCCTTGATTTCCTCCATACAGCCCCAGAAGAAGACAGAAGTTGGTGAGCTTACAAGCTTTGGAATTGGGCCTAGAGGGAAGCAGGAAGTCTTTTATAGCTTACAGTCTAAGCTTCATGCTTCAGCCCAGCTTTTGTTCAAGATCTGCACTGGTACCGCTAGTAATTGTCATTTTGATTCCTGTTTGGCTCCTGTTCCTTCCATTGGGAACTTCCTGGGGCTGAGAGGAAGAGAGAAGAAATGATCAGCAGAGTAGGATTCTGACTTTCCAGAATTCCTGACCACAGTGTCATCAAATGCCAATAGCACCTCTTTGCTCTTGATGGAGGAAGTTGACCAGCCCCTCTGTGAACCTGCTCGTGCCCTACCATGGCTGTCTGCTCACCGTTTCACCTTGCCCGGTGGTGCTCCTGACATATTGGTCCTATTGAGTATCCCCCAAATTTAGCATGATGCCTGGCACTTGGTATGTATGTGTGTGTGTATGTATGTGTGTGTGTGTGTGTGTGTGTGTGTGTGTATAGATATATATATAATATGTGGAATGGATAAAGTTAAACATGTATTGACACCCCCATTTCCTAGATGTAACTCAGAGAAGATAAGTAATTTACCCAAAGTCACACAGTTCTCTATGACATCAGGTTGGCTTGATTCCCAGTCCCTCCTCCTCTCCACAGGGCCAGGCAGAGAGCCGCCTCCCTTGGCATGGCCCCATTTGCATCCCAAGAGGGAAACTCAGGCTCATGGAGACTACATGCCCAGTGCTGACAGCTTGCTCAGCTCATCCACTTATCTGCCATCTATCTTCCTTACTAGTGGAGATACTGTGGGCATAGTTCTTCGTAAATTAAGCATGAGATTAAATCATTTAAAGCCTTTTTACCTGTCCATTTCCCCAGGGCAGTTCTTTATGAAGTGATTTCTCACATTTTCCAAGTGACTCAGTTAGTTTGATTGGTGATGTGCCAGGAAAAGGTTGAGAAAGGGGAGAGAGAGACAGTGAGCTCAGAAAGGAGAACTGGGTAGCTGGAAAGGAGAGCCCGGTACACGAGGTATGAGGAGAGAGAGAGTATGCAAGCCTACAGTGAAGGCCCTCTGCCCCCAGAGAGCCCCTGGGAGCTAGCCAAAGTGCCCTCATTAGAGAGTATGCCCTTTCTGAGCTTTTCCCTTTTGAGGGCTGATTTCCCCCAAGAGAAAAAGCAGCTGCCCTTTGCTAGTGCAGGAGGGCCTCAGGGCATAAGGCAGGTCCTGAGTTCCCAGAGTCCTGGGAAGCAAGCTGGAAAGGCCTAGAAAGGAGAGGAAGGGTGAAGGTAACACCAGAGGCTGGACTGCATCCAGAGTAGAGTGTTAAGGAGGCTGGACCCCTGTGAGGGAGAAAACCTCCCTAGGGTGGGATTCAAGGCCTGAGATAGTGACAGGGCCTAAAGAACCAAAAAATGGTCAAGGTCTCACCACCACTGCTATCAAAACTTTGAGAAACTCCACAGTAAGAGTGAGGAGAATTTGTGAAAAGAGGCAAGTGGATTGGGAATGGAGGCACTGGGCTGGCTGTCACTCTACTCTCTGGCCTCCGAGTTCCCGTGTGGCAGATGATGTGTTGGTCTGATTGCTCTCTGGGCAGGGTCTTCTGCCTGGATTGAGGCTTCCTGATGATGACTGATTTGACCCCGAATGACATCCGTCACACCACCGTGTATGTATCATACACAGGGTTCTTGAGGCCCAGACTCTGCCAGGAACCTCAGCGTAGACAAAACATCTTCTTTTACACCTCAGACTTTGGAGTAGGCTGGCCACACAGGCAACCCAATAAGATCAAGATCATTGGCCTTGAATCAGGACACCTGAGCCCTAATACCAGCTTCCTCTGTGACTTTGGTCAAGTCTCTAATGTTTCTGGGCTTCAACTGTAAAATGAGGAAAATAATATTTACCCTTGTAACCTCAAGGAGGTTGAGAGATTTGAATGGCACATGACTGTGAAGGGACCTGGAAGAATATAAAGAATAAGGCATTATGATCAGTACTGATATTGCTATACAGCTATGAAGGGGAGACTATAATACCTCAGAAGAAAGGACACAAAAGGTGTTTTGCTTATATTAATTTAAAAATATATCATTTCCTTTAAAGAAAGAGATCATTCCAGACTAGCCATACAAGGTGCTGGTCAGAAATACTGTCCCCTACAGGGAAACCTAGGTATTCACCCCGAGAGACTCCCATCTACAGGCTCATCAGGTTTGGTGCCATGTGACATTCCTTTTGGCTGTAGCCAAAAGGACAAGAAATAAGTGTAGGCAACGCTAGGCTGGCAAAGTAGTAAGTAGGAAATTTCTGCTCCACAGTGGTGTGATCTACTGGATGCTGACTGAGTGATCCATGACACATACAGGTCTATCCCTCACCTTTAAAATCTTCCCTCCACCTCACAAGCCTGTTCAGCCATGGCCTCATTCTTCTGTTCTACTTTATTTCAAAACACCTTGAAAGAGTTGTCTAAACTTGCTGTCTCCTGTGAGGAGGAGATCTTCTCCTCTCATCAGTGTGCGTATAGAGAGCACATATCTCCACATAATAAAGACCATTTATGACAAACCCACAGCTAACCTCATACTCAATGGTGAGAAGCTGAAAGCTTTTCCTTCAAAATCAGGAACAAGACAAACATGCCCACTCTTGCCACTTCTGTTTAACATAATATTGGAAGTCCTAGCCACAAGAATCAGATAAGAAAAAGAAATGAAAGGCATCCAAATTGGAAAGGAAGAAGTAAAACTGTAACTATTTGCAGATGATATGATACTATATATGGAAAACCCTAAAGTTTCCATAAAAAAAAAATCTGTTGGGGGGGGACCTTCAAGATGACAGAGGAGTAAGACATGGAGGTCACCTTCCTCCCCACAAATACATCAGAACTACATCTACATGTGGAACAACTTCTACAGAACACCTACTGAACACTGGCAGAAGACCTCAGACTTCCCAAAAGGCAAGAAACTCCTCACCTACCTGGGTAGGGCAAAAGAAAAAAGAATAAACAGAGACAAAGAATAGGGATGGGACCTGCACCTCTGGGAGGGAGCTGTGAAGGAGGAAAGGTTTCCACACACTAGGAAGCCCCTTCACTGGCAGAGATGGCGGTTGGGGGGGGGATGTTTCGGAGCCACAGAGGAGAGCGCAGCAACAGTGGTGCGGAGGGCAAAGTGGAGAGATTCCTGCACAGAGGATCGGTGCTGACCAGCACTCACCAGCCCCAGAGGCTTGTCTGCTCAACCGCCGGGGCAGGCGGTGGCTGGGAGCTGAGGTTCGGGCTTCAGAGGTCGGATCACAGGGAGAGGACTGGGGCTGGCTGCGTGAACACAGCCTGAAGGGGGCTAGTGCGCCACAGCTAGCTGGGAGGGAGTCCAGGAAAAAGTCTGGAACTGCCTAAGAGGCAAGAGACCATTTTTTCGGGGTGCGCGGGGAGAGGGGATTAAGAGCACCACCGAAATGAGCTCCAGAGATGGGTGCAAGCCAGCTATCGGCATGGACCCCAGAGACGGGCATGAAATGCTAAGGCTGCTGCTGCCACCACCAAGAAGCCTGTGTGCGAGCACAGGTCACTATCCACATCTCCCCTCCCAGGAGCCCGTGCGGCCCGTCACTGCCAGGGTCCTGTGATCCAGGGACAAATTCCCTGGGACAACACACGGCACGCCTCAGGCTGGTGCAACGTCATGCTGGCCTCTGCCGCTGCAGGCTTGCCCCGCATTCCATACCCCTCCCTCCCCCTGGCCTGAGTGAGCCAGAGCCCCTGAATCAGCTGATCCTTTAACCCCATCACGTCTGGGCAAAGAACAGACACTCTCAGGCAACCTATACGCAGAGGCGGGGCCAAATCCAAAGCTGAACCCCAGAAGCTGTGCAAACAAAGAAGAGAAAGGGAAATCTCTCCCAGCAGCCTCAGGGGCAGCAGATTAAATCTCCACAGTCAACTTGATGTATGCCGCACCTCTGGAATACCTGAATAGACAACGAATCATCCCAAAGCTGAGGCGGTGGACTTTGGGAGCAACTGTAGACTTGGGATTTGTCCCAAGGTTCTGTCTAGGGTTCTGTCTGTCCGTCTTTTGTTGTTGTTGTTGTTTTGTTTGTTTTAGTTTGGTTTTGGTTCTTTTTGTATAGTTTGTAGCACTTGTTATCATTAGTGGATTTGTCTTTAGGTTTGCTTGCTCTCTTCTTTCTTTCTTTTTATTACTTTTATTTTTTATTTTTAATACTTTATTTTTTATTTTAATAACTTTATTTTACTTTTTTCTTGCTTTCTTTTCTTCTTTTTTTTTCTCCCTTTTCTTCTGAGCTGTGTGGCTGACAGGGTCTTAGTGCTCTGGCCAGGTGTCAGGCCTGAGCCTCTGAGGTGGGAGAGCTGAGTTCAGGACATTGGTCCACCAGAGACCTCCCAGCTCCATGTAATATCAAACGACAAAAGATCTCCCAGAGATCTCCATCTCAATGCTAAGACCCAGCTCCATGCAACGACCAGCCGACCAGCAAGCTATAGTGCTGGACACCCTCTGCCAAACAACTAGCAAGACAGGAACACAACCCCACCCATTAGCAGAGAGGTTGCCTAAAATCATAACATGTTCACAGACACCCCAAAACACACCATCAGATGCGGTCATGCTCACCAGAAAGATAAGATCCAGCCTCATCCACCAGAACACAGGCACCAGTCCCCTCCACCACGAAGCCTACACAACCCACTGAAGCAAACTTACCCACTGGGGCAGACACCAAAAACAACAGGAACTACGAACCTGCAGCCTGCGAAAAGGAGACCACAAACACGGTAAGTTAAGCAAAATGAAAAGAGAGAGAAATACACAGCAGATGAAGGAGCAAGTTAAAAACCTACCAGACCAAACAAATGAAGAGGAAATAGGCTGTCTACCTGAAAAAGAATTCAGAGTAATGATAGTAAAGATGACCCAAAATCTTGGAAATAGAATGGAGAAAATACAAGAAACATTTAACAAGGACCTAGAAGAGCTAAAGAGCAAACAATGATGAACAACACAATAAATGAAATTAAAAATTCTCTAGAAGGAATCAATAGCAGAATAACTGAGGCAGAAGAACGGATAAGTGACCTGGAAGATAAAATAGTGGAAATAACTACCACAGAGCACAATAAAGAAAAAAGAATGAAAAGGATTGAGGACAGTCTCAGAAACCTCTGGGAAAACATTAAACTCACCTACAGTCGAATTATAGGGGTCCCAGAAGAAGAAGAGAAAAAGAAAGGGACTGAGAAAATATTTGAGAAGATTATAGTTGAAAACTTACCTAATGTGGGTAAGGAAATAGTCAATCAAGTCCAGGAAGTGCAGAGAGTCCCATACAGAATGAATCCAAGGAGAAACATGCCAAGACACATATTAATCAAATTATCAAAAATTAAATACAAAGAAAAAATATTAAAAGTAACAAGGGAAAAACAACAAATAACATACAAGGGAATCCCCATAAGGTTAACAGCTGATGTTTCAGCAGAAACTCTACAAGCCAGAAGGGAGTGGCAGGACATATTTAAAGTGATGAAAGGGAAAAACCTACAACCAAGATTACTCTACCCAGCAAGGATCTCATTCAGATTCGACAGAGAAATTAAAACCTTTACAGACAAGCAAAAGCTAAGAGAATTCAGCACCACCAAACCAGCATTACAACAAATGCTAAAGGAACTTCTCTAGGCAGGAAACACAAGAGAAGGAAAAGCCCTACAATAACAAACCCAAAACAATTAAGAAAAGGGTAAAAGGAGCATACATACTGATAACTACCTTAATGTAAATGGATTAAATGCTCCAACCAAAAGACACAGACTGGCTGAATGGATACAAAAACAAGACCCATATACATGCTGTCTACAAGAGACCCACTTCAGACCTAGGGACACACACAGACTGAAAGTGAGCGGATGGAAAAAGATATTCCATGCAAATGGAAATCAGAAGAAAGCTGGAGTAGCAATTCTCATATCAGATAAAATAGATGTTAAAATAAAGACTATTACAAGAGACAAAGAAGGACACTCCATAATGATCAAGGGATCAATCCAAGAAAAAGATATAACAATTGTAAATATTTATGCATCCAACATAGGAACACCTCAATACATAAGGCAAAAGCTAACAGCCATAAAAAGGGAAATCAACAGTAACACAATCATAGTAAGGGACTTTAACACCCCACTTTCACCAATGGACAGATCATCCAAAATGAAAATAAATAAGGAAACACAAGCTTTAAATGATACATTAAACAAGATGGACTTGATAATTATAGGACATTCCATCCAAAAGCAACAGAATACACTTTCTTCTCAAGTGCTCATGCAACATTCTCCAGGATAAATCATATCGTGGGTCACAAATCAAGCCTTGGTAAATTTAAGAAAATTGAAATCGTATCAAGTATCTTTTCCAACCACAACACTATGAGACTAGATATCCATTACAGGAAAATAACTGTAAAACATACAAACACATAGAGGCTAAACAATACACTACTAAATAACCAAAAGATCACTGAAGAAATCAAAGAGGAAATCAAAAAATACCTAGAAACAAATGACAATGAAAACATGATCACTCAAAACCTATGGGATGCAGCAAAGCACTTCTAAGAGGGAAGTTCACAGTAATACAGTCCTACCTCAAGAAACGAGAAATATCTCAAATAAACAACCTAACCTTACACCTAAAGCAATTAGAGAAAGAAGAACAACAAAAAAAAATCCAAAGTAGGCAGAAGGAAAGAAATCATAAAGATCAGACCAGAAATAAATGAAAGAGAGATGAAGGAAACGATAGCAAAGATCAATAAAACTAAAAGCTGGTTCTTTCAGAAGATAAACAAAATTGATAAACCATTAGCCAGACTCATCAAGACAAAAAGGGGGAAGACTCAAATCAATAGAATTAGAAATGAAAAAGGAGAAGTAACAACTGACACTGCAGAAATACAAAGGATCATGAGAGATTACTACAGGCAACTATATGCCAATAAAATGGACAACCTGGAAGAAATGGACAAATTCTTAGAAAAGCACAACCTTCCAAGACTGAACCAGGAAGAAAGAGAAAACATAAACAGACCAAACACAAGCACTGAAATTTAGACTGTGATTAAAAATCCTCCAGCAAACAAAAGCCCAGGATCAGATGGCTTCACAGGCGAATTCTATCAAACATTTAGAGAAGCACTAACACCTATCCTTCTCAAACTCTTCCAAAACATAGCAGAGGGAAGAATACTCCACAACTCATTGTACAAGGCCACCATCACCCTGATACCAAACCAGACAAAGATGTCACAGAAAAAGAAAACTACAGACCAGTATCACTGATGAACATTGATGCAAAACTCTTCAACAAAATACTAGCAAACAGAATCCAACAGCACATTAAAAGGATCATACACCATGATCAAGTGGGGTTTATCCCAGGAATGCAGTGATTCTTCAATGTACGCAAATCAATCAATGTGATACACCATATTAACAGACTGAAGGAGAAAAACCATACGATCACCTCAATAGATGCAGAAAAAGCTTCCGCCAAAATTCAACACCCATTTATGATAAAAACCCTGCAGAAAGTAGGCATAGAGGGAACTTTCCTCAACATAATAAAGGCCATATGACAAACCCACACCAACATCGTTCTCAATGGTGAAAAATTGAAACCATTTCCACTCAGATCAGGAACAAGACAAGGTTGCCCACTCTCATCACTCTCATTCAACATCGTTTTGGAAGTTCTAGCCACAGAAATCAGAGAAGAAAAAGAAATAAAAGCAATCCAAATTGGAAAAGAAGTAAAGCTGTCACTGTTTGCAGATGACATGATAGTATACATAGAGAATCCTAAAGATGCTACCAGAAAACTACTAGAGCTAAACAATGAATTTGGTAAAGTAGCAGGATACAAAATTAATACACAGAAATCTCTTGCATTCCTATACAAAAATGATGAAAAATCTGAAAGTGAAATTAAGGAAGCACTCCCATTTACCACTGCAACAGAAAGAATAAAATACCTAGGAATAAACCTACCTAAGGAGACAAAAGAACTGTATGCAGAAAACTATAAGACACTGATGAAAGAAATCAAAGATGATACAAACTGATGGAGAGATATACCATGTTCTTGGATTGGAAGAATCAACATTGTGAAAATGACTCTATTACCCAACACAATCTACAGATTCAATGCAATCCCTATCAAATTACCAATGGCATTTTTCACAGAACTAGAACAAAAAATTGGACAATTTGTATGGAAACACAAAAGACCCTGAATAGCCAAAGCAATCTTGAGAAAGAAAAATGGAGGTGGAGGAATCAGGCTCCCCGACTTCAGACTATACTACAAAGGTACAGTAATCAAGACTGTACGGTAGTGGCACAAAAACAGAAATACAGATCAATGGAACAGGATAGAAAGCCCAGAGATAAACCCATGCACACATGGTCACCTTATCTTTGATAAAGGAGGCAAGAATATACAGTGGAGAAAAGACAACCTCTTCAGTAAGTGGTGCTGGGAAAACTGGACAGCTACATGTAAAAGAATGAAATTAGAACACTCCCTAACACCATACACAAAAATAAACTCAAAATGGATTAAAGACCTAAATGCAAGGCCAGAAACTATAAAACTCTTAAAGAAAAACACAGGCAAAACCCTCCATGACATAAGTCACAGCAAGATCCTTTTTGACCCACCTCCTAGAGAAATGGAAATAAAAACAAAAATAAACAAATGGGACCTAATGAAACACAAAAGCTTTTGCACAGCAAAGGAAACCATCAACAAGACGAAAAGACAACCCTCAGAATACAGTATAACCCTCAGCAATCCCACTACTGGGCATATACCCTGAGAAAACCATAATTCAGAAAGAGTCATGTACCACAATGTTCGTTGCAGCTCTATTTACAATAGCCAGGACACGGAAGCAACCTAAGTGTTCATCAACAGATGAAGGGATAAAGAAGCTGTGGCACATATATACAATGGAATATTACTCAGCCATAAAAAGAAACGAAACTGAGTTATTTATAGTGAGGTGGATGGACCTAGAGACTGTCATACAGAGTGAAGTATGTCAGAAAGAGAAAAACAAATACCATATGCTAACTCATATATATGGAATCTAAAAAAAAAAAGTTCTGAAGAACCTAGGGGCAGGACATGAATAAAGATGCAGACGTAGAGAATGGACTTGAGGACATGGGGAGGGGGAAGGGTAAGCTGGGATGAAGTGAGAGAGTGGCATGGACATACATACACTACCAAATGTAAACTAGATAGCTAGTGGGAAGCAGCTGCATAGCACAGGAAGATCAGCTCCGTACTTTTTGACCACTAGAGGGGTGGGATAGGGAGGGTGGGAGGGAGATGCAAGAGGGAGGAGATATGGGGATGTATGTATATGTATAGCTGATTCACTTTGTTATACGGCAGAAACTAACACACCATTGTAAAGCAATTATACTCCATAAAGATTTTTTTTTTAAAAAGAACTAATAAATGAATTCAGAAAAGTTGCAGGAGCAAGATTAATATACAGAAATCTGTTGCTTTTCTATACACTAATAATGAACTACCAGAAAGAGAAAGCAGAAAACAATCCCATTTAAAATCACATCAAAAAGAATAAAATACCTGGGAATAAACTCCTTTCCTTATTTCTTAAACTCCTTCCAGCTAGGCTTCTGCTCCCATCCTTCCACTCTCGAGGGAGCCACCAATGGCCACTGTGTTGCAAATTTGATGGTCAATTCTCACCCCCATCTTCCTCTACATCCCAACAGCATATGACACAGTTGATCATTCTTCCTTGAGGTAATTCTTCTTTTGATGTCCAAAACCACTCTTTCTTGGTTCTCCTCCAACTTCACTGGCAGCTTCTTCTTGATTTCTTTTGTAGGATCTGCTTCATTTTCTTGATCTTTGAATGTTGAAAGATCCCAGGGCTTAACCCTCAGTGCTTTCTCTTCACTGTCTATACTTGCTCTCCAGCTGAGCTCATTCAGTCCCATAATCAACCATGAATAAGCTGATCATTCCAAATGTATACTTCAGTCCAGACCTTTCCCCTAAATGCCACTCGTATATTCAATTCCCATCCAAAATATCCACTTGGATGGCATCTCAAACTAAATATGTTGAAAACCACACTCCTAACATTCCCCAAGCTCTCTCTTGTTTTTCTGCCTTAGCCACCTTATTCTTTCATTTGCTCAAGTTAAAGCCTTGCAGTCACCCTTGAGTCTTCTCTCTCATCCTGTGCATGTAATTCATCAGCACCTCTTGTCAGCTCTGCCTGACCACTTTGTACCAACGCCACAGCTACCATCCTGACCCACGTCACTCAGAGACCCACCACAGCCTCCCTACTGCTCTCCTTGCCCCCCCCTTCCCCCCCTCCATTCACAGCAGCCAGAGAGATCCTTTTATAATATGTAGATCATGTTATACATTTGTCAAAACGGGAAGAGTGAGCCCTACTATAAACTATGGACTTGAGTTAATAATGATGTATCAATACTGATTCATCAATTGTCACAGATGTACCACAGTAATATAAACTGTAAACAATAGGGGAAACTTGGGGAAGGGATATGTAGGAACCCTGTAATTGGCAATCAATTTTCCCGTAAACCTAACACTGCTCTAGGAAGTAGTCTATTAAATTTGGGGAGAAAAGTAAATCACATCTGTGCTCTAAACCATCCAGGGGCTGCCACTTCACCTTGAGCGGATGGGGTGAGGGGGGGAGGGTTGGGCAAAACCCCTTCAATAACCCACAAGACCACCCATAATGGGGTCTCCAACCTCCTCCATCAGCCTCTCCTTCACCCCTTCGACGTGCTGCAGTCACAGTGGCCTCTTTGCTCTTCCTCCAATACAGCAAACACACTTCCCTGCCTCCCCAGCCCAGGGATCAATACCTACTCTTCCCATTGCCTGTAAAGCTCTTCCCCAGCTGTCTTCTTGCTTCACTCCCTTGCTGTCTTCAGATCTCACCTTGAAGTTCACCTTGTCAGAGAAGTCCTCCCTTACTGCTCTGTGAAGCATGGCACCTTCTCTCACTCTCTCTCCCTTTACAGTGCTTTATTCTTCTCTGCACATAGCACCGCCTGACATTCGACACATATATATGTGTGTGTTACGTGTGTGTGTGTGTGTGTGTAATTTTTTTATCTTCTTTCACTAAAATGGAAACACCTTGAACACGGTGTTTTGTGTATTTTGCCTACTGTTATATCTCTGGTGCCTAGAAAGAGCCTGGTACAAAATATGTATTTAATAAATATTTGTTGAATTAATGAGTTAAAAAAGGATTAGACCCAATTAGATTCCTTCCTGGGAATCTGCCCTGGAAAGTCTCAGAAATTCAATACAGCCAGAGGACAGAGAATGGCCCAGTCACTGTAATGATGGAGCTTGACAGAAGGAGCTTTAGCATCCTTGCTAAGGAGATAGCTAAATGACCATGTCACTACAGATGTGTTGTATCCTAAACAATGAAATATTTTCCAGCAGATGGTTCAGGCTCCCTGAGACTTGGCTGTTTAGTACATTTGAGGTTGTTTCCTATTAGGTTTTTTGACGAGCCTAAACATGTCTCCTCTCTTTGCAAATAGAGGACCTAACATACAGAGAGGTATAGACCCATCCTCATGCCAAGTCTAAAACTTCAGTTTTTTTTTTTTTGTTTTTTTTTTTTTTTTTTTTTTTTTTGCGGTATGCGGGCCTCTCACTGTTGTGGCCTTTCCCATTGCGGAGCACAGGCTCCGGACGCGCAGGCCTAGCGGCCATGGCTCACGGGCTTAGTTGCTCCACGGCATGTGGGATCTTCCCGGACCAGGGCACGAACCCGTGTCTCCTGCATCTGCAGGCGGATTCTCAACCGCTGCGCCACCAGGGAAGCCCTAAAACTTCAGTTTTTAAGTTTAAAATTATTTGCCTGATTAACTTTGGACCAACCTCAACTTGTACCAGGTTTCAGGGAATCAAAAACAACTGATGATAATGTTGTCTCAAAATGTTTATGTTGCAGATAATATCTTTTCAAATAAATCTTTCTTTGCATCTCTGATCATACCCTCTGGCTTTCTTCCTAACGGCAGAATGATTGAGTCTAAGGCTGTGAATCCCAGTGATGCCCTGGTGTGAGACAGGTGTTTGTTTTTTTCCCCTTCTTGAATTACTCCTCAGGAAAGAAGGCATCACTTATTGTCAGGTGCTTGTGAATACTTTTTTAGCAGCACTCTTTAAATTACTTTATTTTTTTTTTATTTTTATTTTTTTTGTGGTACGCGGGCCTCTCACTGTTGTGGCCTCTCCCATTGCGGAGCGCAGGCTCCGGACGCGCAGGCTCAGCGGCCATGGCTCACAGGCCCAGCCGCTCCGCGGCATGTGGGATCTTCCCGGACCGGGGCACGAACCCGCGTCCCCTGCATCGGCAGGCGGACTCTCAACCACTGCGCCACCAGGGAAGCCCTAAATTACTTTATTTTTAACAGCAAACAGCCTTTGGAAAAAGATCCCTAAATCCCGTGCTTCTCAAGCCTGGCTGCAGTCTTAGGGGAGTTTAAGAAAATCCTGATGATCCAGTCCCACCTGAGACCCATCATATCAGAATCTTGGGGATGTGGGGGGAGGGTGCTGGGCATTGCCCTTTTTAAAAAGCTTCCCAGCTGTTTCTGTGAGCAGCTAGGGCTCAGTGTCTCTGCCCCTGAAATGACCTCAATCCTTTGCTCATTTTGTATATTTATAAAAGTCACTGCTCACAGTCAGTGTCGAAGAAGCTAAAGAAATTTAACTTGGGTTTTGTCATTTTTCTTGGGGGTTTTGTCGTCTCTTCTTATCCACCTAGGCTCAGGAAACTGGCAAGCTCAGTCACACTGAGGTGTCAATGACTTATAACAATCAAGTGTTAGTTAGCCTTTAGGCAGGACATCCCTTGCCTTCAACGTGAGCTGGGGACCTTCTGCCTCCATGCCCCATTCTATCTCTCCGGATAGTAGCTGCCCCCTATAAGACCATCTGGATTCCTGAGAGGCACTCTAGGCCTTCCAACCAGAAAAACAGGGCATTCCAGGGCCACAACTAGCTCTGGGCCTGGGAGCGGGGCAGTGTCCCTTTAATTTGCTGCTGGAATTGGGCAGCATCTGAGATCAAGACCTTTGGAAATATTTATCTGCTTGTTATTTATCTGGACATGGTGCGGGGGAGAGCAGAGGTCCTGGGAACTATGCCCAGAGCCAGAGAGAGTAGAGGGAAAACTTGCTAAATTTGTTTTAATAACTTTTACTGTACTTTTTTTTAATTATAAAAGTAACAAATGCTTACTAGAGAAAACTTGGAATATGCAACAAAGTATAGAGAAGAAAACAAATAACCCATAATCCCAGAGCCCAGAGCTATCCACTGTTAAAAGTTTGGCATACATCCATAGAGAACTCTTTTTTAGGAACACACACGTGCACCGTGTATAATTATATATAGTGTTGCATCCTGTTCTCTTTCCTTAACATTATTTCATGAGCACATTTCTGTGTCATCAAAAATTCTTTTAAGACATAATTTGGAATGGCTCCATAACATTCCCTCATTGGCTGTCTCATAACTTATTTAACTGATTTCCTATTGTTGGATATTTAGGTTATTTCCAAGTTTTCATTTTAATGAAGAATAATGAGACTAGCAACCATCCACAGATTGGCTCATATTTCTTTTTTTCTTTTTTTTCTGTACGTGGGCCTCTCACTGTTGTGGCCTCTTCCGTTGTGGAGCACAGGCTCCGGACACGCAGGCTCAGCAGCCATGGCTCACAGGCCCAGCCGCTCTGCGGCATGTGGGATCTTCCCGGACCGGGGCACGAACCCGTGTCCCCTGCATCGGCAGGCGGATTCTCAACTACTGCACCACCAGGGAAGCCCCTGGCTCACATTTCTGATACATTTTTAGTTTTATTTTGACCAGTAAGTCAACATAGTATAGAGAAAAGCACACTATTTTTTCTTTTCTTTTTCTTTAATTATTGAAGAAAAATTTGAGCAACATAAAAGTCACCATTTTAACCATTTTGAAGTGTGGAATTCAGTGTCTTTTAGTACATGCACAATGTTTTGCAACCATCACCACTATCTAATTCCAGAATATTCTCATCACCTTGTACCCATTACTTAGTCACTTCCCATCCCTGCCTCTTCCCAACCTCTACAACCACTAATCTGCTTTCTACCTATATGGATTAAAGCACACTATCCTTGTACTCAGAAATGCCATGATTCAAAGCCTGATATACCCACTGACTAGGCTTGTGACTGTAGGGAGGTTACTTACCCTTGTTCAGCCTCAGAATCCTCATATGTAGAAAATTGAGCTCTTGATGACTTAAATGAGATACAATAGGGGAAAGCTCATGGCACACAGTAGATGCTCACTAATTTAAAAAATAAAAATATCACAGCTGAAATGGACTTTTGGAAATAATGTAATACAACCTATTTATTGTACAGTTGAGGAAACAAAGGCCAAGTGGGAGAAAGTAGCTACATTCAAGCTTATGCTAGTTTGCATGTGTGTTTTGGACTGACAGTGCTCTGCTTTTTGTGAAATATATAGTCCCCAGTTCCAATAATTACAGACAACCCTCAGGCCCAGAGGCCAGCGGCTTGCACGGTTCCCCAGGGGTTCCAAAGCTGCTGGCCTGAGACTAGTGTTGAGAACCCAGGCTGTACCATCATCTCTTTGTGTGTTCCCAAAACACCTGCAAAGATGCTAAATAAACCAAAGATGGCAGTCTCAAAATATCACTCCACATATTACTTATTAGTTACAAGGGGAAAAAGGTAACTCTACAATGGAGAAACCTTGTTGAAACCACCTTAACAACGTGGTCAAGCTTGGCATCACTGAGCACGGGACAAACTGACATCATGTGCCTCCTGATGTGATGTACTGAGAAGGACACAGTGTCATCCATACAGTATTTTTTCTCAAAATATCTGACCTTCTACTCATAAAGATATATAATCAGGCAAACCCAGAGACTCTCTCCAAACAATGGACCTGGGACCCTTCTACACTGCCCTGTCCTGGACAAAGAAGGCAGGGGACCCATTGAATAAAGGACACTAAAGATGTGTCTGAGTCTGGATTAGATCATGGATTTTTTTTTTTTTAAAAGAGTCACAAAGGATATTATTATGATAATTGGGGAAGTTTGAATATGGACCATATGTTAGATACTATTATATCATGTAATTCCTTGAGTGTGATGATCATATTATGTTTGTATAAGAATATAGCCTGTTCTTAGGAGAAACCTGCTGTAGTATTTAGGGATGAAGGATCATATGTTTGCAACTTATTCTCAAACATCTAGTAGAAAAGAAAGTGTGTATGTATGTAAAGAGAAAGAGAGTGAAATAAAACAAACGTAAAATGCTAGCAATAGGTGGGTCTAGGTGAAGTTGGAATATGGGTATTCATCTTACTCTTTTCTCAACTTTCCTGGATTTAAAATTTTTCAACATAGTAAAGTTGGGAAAAATAAAAATTAAAACATCATTTAATCTAGACCGTAAAAAGGTACAAGTGAACTTTGCAGTATGTTTTTAAAAATTGAGCCAATACTTAAAAATTGAGGAATTTCACTTAAAATTTTTACTTCCAGTTTCTTTTAAAGAACTATCAAATCTGGTCACACTAAGCCCATATTCTCAACAGGGCAGCAATTGGTGCTGCTGAGTGGTTCCCTTCTACTTTAAAGGGTCTCCCCACTCCAAGGACGCATGCCTAGGCTCTTACGCTCTCTGACATTGACCAGGAAAGCCTTGATGATGGGGAATTTGCACACCAAGGTGTACATAGGGAAGGAAGGCGTTCTGGACCAAAGCCCTCAGAAACCTACAGAGCAGGTTGGGTTGCCAACACAGCCAATCAAACCAGGAGGCATGATCATGGCCCTCATTCCAGACAGATGATTCATGGAGGATGGGGGCTGAGCCTCCTCCTTCAGACTGGGGGCCCTCTCAGGGCCCTCTCCTCACCAAATGAGGGGTTTTCATGAGAGCAGAGACCATAGGCTTCTGCCTTTATGTTATTTCCAGAGAAATAAGGGCATGTAGCCTTGACAGCAGGCACCCAACTAAAATCTCAGCAGGTTGAGATTTTAGGCATCTCGACCACACCAACATCCATAATGACCACTCCTAATAAAATATATTGCTCTGAAGCCTGTGGGCTATTGGTAGCCAACACATCACCATGGTGCCCATCGTCCTGGCCAACCAATAACAGATCAAAGCAGGCTGGGGCAAGAGCAACACCTCCTGTCCTCACAGAAGATTATGACACTTAGTCCATCAACAGATGAATGGATAAAGAAGATGTGGCACATATATACAATGGAATATTACTCAGCCATAAAAAGAAATTGAGTTATTTGTAGTGAGGTGGATGGACCTGGAGTCTGTCATACAGAGTGAAGTAAGTCAGAAGGAGAAAAACAAATACCGTATGCTAACACACATATATGGACTCTAAGAAAAAAAAATGTCATGAAGAGCCTAGGGGTAGGACGGGAACAAAACACAGACCTACTAGAGCATGGCCTTGAGGATATGGGGAGGGGGAAGGGTAAGCTGTGATGAAGTGAGAGAGTGGCATGGGCATATATACACTACCAAACGTAGGGTGGATAGCTAGTGGGAAGCAGCCACATGGCACAGGGAGATCTGCTTGGCGCTTTGTGCCCACCTAGAGGGGTGGGATAGGCAGGGTGGGAGGGAGGGAGACGCAAGAGGGAAGAGATATGGGAACATATGTATATGTATAACTGATTCACTTTGTTGTAAAGCAGAAACTAACACACCATTGTAAAGCAATTATACTCCAATAAAGATTAAAAAAAAGATTATGACACTTAATTGGCTAAGATGAATCTAATTAGGGGACACATATACATGCTTCATATGACATCATCATCATAGGATAATGTCCTTGACACTGGTGGAAGAAAGAGAAAATCCCGATGCTTCACCACTGACTCACTCTGCAAGGTTGGGTGAGGCGATCAAGTGCAGATAATTGTCCCTGCCTTGCCTACTTCACCGGGATGTTGTGATGAGAGAATAATAGGTAGGAAGGTTTTGGAAAATAGGAGTACTGAGATGTATTTATTTACTATTTAGGGAATATTTTGTAATTTTTTTCCCCCTAGAGACATTGTCCGCACTCCAAGATCATCTAGTCCTTTTTTTTTTTTTTTTTTTTGCCATTGTCTCTCCTTACTCCAAACTTTTCTTTGTTCCATCCTGGAGTTCCTGAAACTTTCAGGAATGGCTTTCCTTGAAGGCTGTAGCCCCAGAACGTGTACAGATGAGGCCAGGACACTTGAGCCTCAGGCTTCCACAGGAGCAGGAGTGGGCCTACCTGTCTTTCCAGCCCATGACTCTGCCATGGACCAGGCACCAAGTGAGAGCATATTACATGTTTGTTGACGGAATGAGTGAGTGACTCAGGGATGTAGGTGGGCCCTGCCTGAGTTGGGGAAGGAAGGAGGCAGGAAGGAAGCAGCAGCCACGCTCTACACAGCAGAGGGTAGAGAGGAAGGTTCTGGATTTGGGGCTGAAGGACAGAGAGGCCTTCCACTCTGCTGTGTGGAGAAGCCTCTGGTTTGGGCAGCTTCTCTCCTCTCACAGCTGCTGACCTGGGAGCCAGCTGAGCAGCATAGAGTGGGTTCCTTATGGTCTGTAATCAGGCCATTAAGAAGCCCCTCACCTGCCCTGTGGCCTGATAGGAGGGGCCTCTGCAGCCACCACTCTTGGATTCACTGGGCAGAATGAAAAAAGCTTCACCTTAAAGCCGCTCAATTTCACTCTTTGGGTTTGTTTGAAATTTCTTTGGTGTGGACAGGAGGAAAGACTCTCAAGCCTGCAAAGCACTCCAGCGACAAGAAAAGAGGTGAGAGACAGATGAGAAAATGAGTGGTCGGCGTGGGGCTCGGGGATAGCACCAGGCACTGAGGGTGCTGAAAGAGGCTCTCCTAACCCAGCCCCCTCCCCCAGCCCCCGCTCCTTGAGCACATGGGGCTTCCTGCAGCATCAGAGAAGGGGGATAGAGCATTAGATGGTGGTTGTTTGAAATGAGCTTTTTTCAGATTTTTTTTTTTTTTTTTTTTTTGCGGTAAGCAGGCCTCTCACTGTTGCGGCCTCTCCCGTTGCGGAGCACAGGCTCCGGACGCGCAGGCTCAGCGGCCGTGGCTCACGGGCCCAGCCGCTCCGCGGCATGTGGGATCTTCCCGGACCGGGGCACGAACCCGTGTGCCCTGCATCGGCAGGCAGACTCTCAACCACTGCGCCACCAGGGAAGCCCTGAAATGAGCTTTTTTAAGAACACTATTTTGCATGTAGGTAAGCAAACACTTGTGATAAGAATGATTTTACTTTTAAGTTACTTTTTCTAAATCCTAATCTTTTCTAAAAATTTTATTGAAATATAGTTGACTTACAATGTTATGTTAATTTCTGCTGTATAGCAAAGTGACTCAGTTATACATACATATATTATTCTTCATATTCTTTTCGATTATGGTTTATCACAGGATTGAATATAGTTCCCTGTGCTCTACAGTAGGACCTTATTGTTTATCCATCCTATATATAATAGTTTGCCTCTGCTAATCCCAAACTCCCAATCCTTCCCTCCCTTCCCTCCCCCCCCCTTGTCAACCACAAGTCTGTTCCCTATATCTGTGAGTCTGTTTCTGTTTCATAGATATGTTCATTTGTGTTGTATTTTAGATTCCACATGTAAGTGTCTAAATCCTAATCTTAAATGCTTCAAAACAAGCAAAGAGTTGGGAAGAAGTAGTAGAAAAATGCAGGCTGTGTCGGTATGCATGCAAAATTACAAAATAAGTCCTTTACTCCTCAAATAATTACCATTCCCCCTTCTCCACCTGACCCGCGCTGATGGGATCTCTTCTCTGAGGCAATCCTATATCACCTATTCTTCTCCTCATGTGTGATAAGACTCTCTTTCTTCTTGTATTAGTTATTTCCTTCATGTGACAAGTGTTTATTCATTGAGGACATGCCATGTGCCAGGCACAGGCTAAGGATACATTATGAGCAAAACATGTATAGAATATAAGCCTTATATGTCTTATATTCTGGTGGGAAAAGACAGGCATGTAAGGAAAGAAAGAAAGCATCCTATTTTTATAATGTGTCAGATGGTGATGAGTACGATGGAGAAATGCAAAGTTGGAAAAGGGAGCAGAAGTGTGTGTGTACGGAGGACAGGGGCTGGGTTGGGGGGCCTCACTGAGGATGGGTTTGAGAAAGCCCTGAGGAGGTTGCAGAGTGAGCCACTTGGCTATTTGGAGAAACAGTGGTCCAGGCAAAGGCAACTACATGTGCAAAGCCTCCAAAGCAAGAAAGGCCAGCGGGGCAGTGGGGGCTAGTGTGGCTGGAGTGGGGTGAAGTAGTGTGGGTTAGTGGGAGATGAGATCAGAGCAGTCATAGAGAAGAACCACATCGTGCAGTGCCCCAGAGACCATCGTAGGAACATTGGCCTTTATTTTTCTTAGAGGGTGAGTGGCTTGATTGACTCCATTTTAACAGGATCACTTGTGCTCAGGAGAGACTGTAGTGGGGAGGAGGAGAGATGACAGCAGTTTGGACCAAAGTAGTTGTGTTGTAGCTGGTGAGACAAGGTCAGCTTCTGGATATGTTCCAAAGCAAAGCCCACAAGTCTTTGAACATGGATGTAAAAAAAAAAGAATGAAGTCAAGGATGATTCCAACCCTTTAGGACTGAGCAACCGGAAGGGTGGGGTCATCATGAAGTGAGGGGAAAGACAGGAGGGCTGGTGAGAGTTGGGGAAGAGGAGGAGTTTGGCTTTTGACATTTTGACTTTGAGATTTCTATTAGACATCCAGGTGGGGATGTCAGGTAGGCAGTTGGATATGTGAATGCAGTTTTGGGAAGTGGCCCAGGCCAAAGACTTAAATTTGAGAGTCATCAAATTTATATTATATGTGTTTGGGTAGGTCCATCAGGGTAAAACCTACATCTTATTAAACTTTGAACCCTCACCTCACCTAGGAGTGGCTTGCCTCCCCATAGTAGAGACTCAGTAAGTATTTATAGAATATGTGGATATATTTGTCTGTGAAAGTAAAATCAGGATTGAGTTGTGAAAACAATGGCACCCCCCTTCCATCCTGCACCGATAATGGTAAAAGCCCAAGATCTAGAATGAGCTGATCCAGACATGAGCCCTTGTTCTGCTATTTGTAACTGGGTAATCTTGGCCAAGTTATTTAACCTCCAAGTCAGTTTCTCATTTGTAAAATGGGAGCAATCATAATGATTATTTACCTAAAAGGATGGTTATGAAGATTAAAAATCATGAATGTGAAATGTACAAGCACCTTATAGACGGGAGTTAGTTGTGAGAATCAGGCAAGGATTGGTAAAGACACAATACTGTTTCTTAGGCTTGTTGCTGTCTTCCTGTTTACCTGAAGAACGTTGAGTAGGGGGCCCCAGAAGCTGAGATTCAGAGCAGTGGGCTGGTCTCTGCCTGGCCCCATATTCCTCACTGCTAAAGTTCAATTCAGTACCATTAAATTAAAACCATTATGAGACACCACCACACATTAGAATAAAACAAGACAAAACCGAAAAATGTAAATACCCATAAACCCTAATAATGCTAAGTGCTGGTAAGAGTTTAGAGCAATTGGAACCCTCATATATTTCTGGTGAGAATGCAGATGGCACAGCCACTTTGGAAAACAGTTTGGCAGTCTTGTATAAAGTTAACCATACACTTATATGATCCAGGAACTCTTTTCCTAGGTATTTACTCAGGAGAAACAAAAACCTATGTTCACATGAAAACCTGTGTGTAGGTGCTTACGGCAGCTTGATTCATAGTTGCCCCAAACTGGAAACAACCCAGATGTCCTGGTGAATGAACAAACTATGGTACATCCATAATATGGATGGAGTACTACTCAGCAACAGAAGGAACAAAGTATTTATTCACACAATAACATGGATGAGCCTTAAATGTATTTTGTAAGTGAAAGAATCCAGAGCCAAGAGGCTCCATATCATATAAGTCTGTTTATATGACATTCCAGAAAAGTCAAAATGGTAGGGGCAGAGAACAGATCAGTGGTTGCCAGAGTTTAGGAGGAGTTGATGACAGGAGTTGATGAGGGAACTTGGAGGTGATGGGACTGTTCCGTATCATGTGTTTGTGGTGGTGGATACACTACTCTATGCATTTTTCAAAACCCGTGGCAGAGAATGTTATAAAAAGTGAAGTTTACAGTATGTAAATTAAGAAAAAAACCAACCAGGATGTGGGGTGTACTCAAAATGAAATACAAATTGTAACAAATGCATGTAACTGTATTACAAATGATTAAGATCACCACACTGAAGGGGGTGGAGAAGAAAAGAACTAACCCACATAATTCTGGAAAATAGTACTTTGACAGGATATCATAAGGCTAAAGAAAAAATAAACAACACAGATAATGTGGTTAGTCAATTTGTTTCTCACAGGGGTCTGCATTAGCAATTCTGAAAATGGATATATTTGGGGTGAACAAATAAGTAAACACATTATAGATAAGGAAAGCCTGTGTTCTCGCTGTAAGAGAAAGAAGTTACAAACAAGGGAGAGTAAAGGCCCAAATGAACTCTGTGGTGTTGGGACTGGATTCAGAGGTATCAGCACAAACTCAAGTTTGTTTGTTTTTGTGGTATAATACACATAACATTTACCATTTTAATCTTTTTTAAGTGTAAAATTCAGTGACATTAACTGCCTTCATAATGTTGTGCAACCATGACCACTCTCCATTTCCAGAATTTTTCTTCAATCCAAACAGAAATGCTGTAACCATGAAATAATTCTCCATCACCCCCTCCCTCCAGTCCCTGTTAACCTCCATTATACTTTCTGTCTCTATGGATATGACTGTTCTAGGTACCTCGTGTAAGTGGAATCATACAATATTTGTTCTTCTGGGTCTTGTTTATTTCACTTAGCATATTGCTTTCTAGGTTTATCCATGTTGTAGCATTTATCAGAATTTCATTCCTTTTCAAGGTTGAATCATGTTCCATTATATGTATATATCACATTTTGTTGATCTACTTATTTGTTAATGGGCACTTGTGGCTTTTTTTTTTTTTAGTATATGTACAGATAGATAGCTACAGAAATAAACACACCTGGCACACAGATCTTGGTTTCTAAATACCATTCTCCAATAAAAGGTGCCAGGAATCTTTGGAGAAGTGGTTGATTCCAGGCCTGGGGCAGGGAAAATGTAAGATGAGCCTGAAGCATCTTGTGGAGCCAGAGAGCAGGAAAATGCTTTTAAAAGGTTGGAAGCATGTTTAAAAAAAAAAAAAAAAAAAAAAAAAAACAAAGGCACAGAAGCCAGCCTGAAGGAGTTCCCAATAGCCAAAGCTGAACAATTTGGGAAATAAAATTAATAATAATAATAATCCTATATTATCACCACATAACTATGCATGAATTCACTCTGATATGGATAAATAATCAAATAAATGGAAGTGAAAAATAGCCCCTCCTTTCAGAAGAATCCAACTAATAAATGTAGAAAGAATGAAGGAAATAGAAAAGTCACCATTAGAATGCCACGGTAATAGTTGTTGAACACAGATGCTAAAATTAGTGGGCAAAAGTTCCAAGAGAAAGTGGATATTTGCCTAATCTCAAAGTATCTATCCCAAGATATTTATCATTTGCAAAGGGAAAAATCATAGCTTGACAGTGGGACAACACAGCAGACGCCCCCCTAACTAGCTTGTCGAAGTGAACATCACCAGGAGTAAGATATATGGACATCATGGAGCCCCTGATCGGTTACAGGGAAAAGGGCATGTTGGTATTTCTGCCAAAAATGTATAACCCAATGTAAGCATCAAAAGACCTCATACAGACCCAAATTGAGGGAAATTCTACAAAATGTCACCATCATGAAAGACAAAGAAAGCCAGAAACTGTCACATTCTGGACCAGGAGATGAAGGAAGCAGGAGGACTAAATGCATTGTGGGGTCCCAGACAAGATCCCAGAAGAGAAAGAACACATTAGTGGAAAAACTAGTGAAAATCCAAATCAAGTCTGTAGTTTGGTTAATGGTCTTGTACTCATGTTGCTATCTTAGTTTTGATAGTTGTCCTGTGATTATGTGAATGAGTAACATTAGGAGAAACTGAGAGAAGGGAGTAGGGGAGCTCTCCATACTATTTTTGCAACTTTTCTGAAGTCTAATTTTTTTTCGAAGTAAAATGTTTTCTTAAAAAGAAGGACTGAAAGCTTTCCTGCTCTCTATATCTTTAGGCACATAAATACAATGGAATATTACTCAGCCATAAAAAGAAACAAAATTGAGTTATTTCTAGTGAGGTGGATGGGCCTGGAGTCTGTCATACAGAGTAAAGTAAGTCAGAAAGAGAAAAACAAATACCGTATGCTAATGCATATATATGAAATCTAAAAAAAAAAAAAAAAATGGTACTGATGAACCTAGTTGCGGACAGGAATAAAGAGATAGACATAGAAAATGGACTTGAGGATGTGGAGTGGGAGGGCAAAGCTGGGGGGAAGTGAGAGTAGCATCGACATATATACACTACTGAATGTAAAATAGTTGGCTGGTGGGAAGCAGCAGCATAGCACAGGGAGGTCAGCTAGGTGCTTTGTGTCCACCTAGAGGGGTGGGACAGGGAGGATGGGAGAGAGGCTCAAGAGAGAGGGGATGTGGGGACATAATGTATGCATATGGCTGATTCACTTTGTTGTGCAACAGAAACAGTATTGTGAAATAATTATATTTCAATAAAGAGCTATTAAAAAATTAACAAACAACCCCCCCCCAAAATACATCTAATGCGTTAGTAGAATGATGTAAATGTATTAATTTATAAATTAATGATGATAGATACATTGGTGGTGTGTGTGCCAACTTATTTACCTGATGGGAGTTCATGGTTAAAAAGATTTGGAGACCGCTGTCCTTCAACCTGAGCAAGAAAGATGACAGATACCTCGAGTGGTCAAAAGTCACAGAGACAGAAAGCAGAGTGCTGGTTGCTGGTGGGGGTGGAAGGAAGGGGATGGGGAGTTTGTGTTTAATGGGTTCAGAGGTTCAGTTATGCAAAATGAAAAGCAATCTGGAGATGATGGTGGTGATGATGATGGTGGTGGTGGTTGCACAAAAACCTGAATGAACTTAATGCCACTGAATTGTACAGTGAAAAAATGGTTAAGGTGGTACATTTTATGTAGTGTATATTTTACCGTAATTAAAACCCAAACAAGGACTGCAGAGTTTATCATTCGGTTCTGCACTTTCTCGCTTCTACATATTTCTTGCATGTTAGACTTTTCTTCCCAACAGGGCTTCACATGATCTGCATCTGGAACACAGCTTGTTTTGAGAGGCAGAGCCCTGGGACTGGGTATTAGTTCATGCTTAATCCACAGATATGGATGGACAGCTGGGAAAGGTCAGAGTGCAAAGACGAAAATTCTGTTCACTTGGGGAAAACTATTAACAAGGTTCCATTGAAAGTTATCTTAATCTCCCAGAGACAAGAGAAGCCTGCCCTCAGATCTCTGAGGTCTGGTTCCTTGGGGCTCAGGAGTAACCTGGGAGTTGCACACTTGCCCTCCATCTTCCTTCCCCACCTCCCTGAGGGGTCAGCCCAATTATGTGTGTTCCTTGGTTTTGTGGTATCTTCCTACAGGCTACATGCTCACCCATCTGTATCTATACATGCACCCATCTGTATAGGCAAGGTTATGCCATGGTAATAAACAATCCCCAAATCTCAGTGGTTTAAGACATCAGATGTTTATTTCTTGCTTATTCTGCACATCTAGCACAGGTTGGCTTGGGCTCTTCTCTGTGTCATGGTCCCTCTGGGATCCAGGATGATACTGCCGTCACTGTCGGGAACACAGCAGTGACCATGGGTGCCAGCTCTTATAGCCTTTGCCTGGAAATGACCCAGGTCACTTCTGCTCACATTTCATTGTCTAAAGCATGTGGGATGGCCCAGCATGACTTAAAATCCTCCTGCAGGGAGAACATTAACTATTGGGAAAGAGTAATTTAGTCTACTACACTCACCGAGCCCCCCAGCACTTCCCTCACCACTAAAGGAAGAAATTTGGGGGCTGGAGGGAACTCCATCCCTACCTCCATCCACACCCCACACACGCTGCTGCCCTCCGAAAGAACCCTCAATGGCTCTACCTCCTGCAGTTGAGGCTGCAAAGCCCAATTAGTAGCGTCTGTCTGGGGTTTGGAGCTGGTCCTCTCCATGACTGTTCATTTCCTATTCCATTCCCATGTTCCAGGCTGGGTCTGCCCCTAGGGCTGCAAGGGTCCCACTCTCTCTTTCTGAGAGCAGATTCATGGTCATTGATGAGGAGCACATGTGGGTTGCCCACAGGGGCCACTGTGTGACTCATTAGCTTCCCAGAATCTAATCAGCCAATGGGTGATTGGTGATGCACCAGCCTATTTTCCCCTCTTCCCCTACTGGGAATCAGTGGCTGTAATCCTGGAAGATAAGGAGAATCCCTATCACTTGGTTGCATTTTTAAGGGCAGTAGTACCACTGATTTTTCTTCTTTTTTTTCTTTTTGAATAAAGTCATATAATCTTTATTTAAGATTGCTCCCTTAGCAACAAAGAAAGATGTGGGAGTGTGTAGTGAGTGTGTATCCATGTGTGTGCCTAATGTCTGTGACTTAGCTTGATTTCACCTTACACTAATTTAACAAATTACTCACTTTCTATACAAATTCACAGCATTCCTAAAATAAACTATTCCCATTGTGCGTTTAAAATACTAATTCTTTTCCAAAAATCTGATTTTTCAGGAGCATTGTTTCATTATAAAGCAAAGCCTTGCTGTGCTGATGTTTTCTCAGCACATTCCTAGAACTAGAGACAATATGGAAATGGAAGGTCTTGGATACAATTGGAATATTTGTGACTCACCCAAAACTTGCTTCCCTTTTCGGATGGGGGATTTCTGGCTGGGAGGAGAGAGATTCATTCATTTGTTTAACAAATATTTGTTTTGCTGAGTGGTTTCTTCTTGAGCTGAATACTCTGATAAGTAGTGTAGAAGATTCAAGGAAAGATTAGCACCCTTTACTCCCTGTGGCCCGAAGGTCATATTCATTTGCATGACATTCTCTGATATGTCTTTCTGCCCAAAGACCAGAAATGGAAACTAAGTCCCAGAGAGGTCAGGCCTCTGGCCCCTGCCCCACACGCCCCTGGCTGAAACCGCCTCAGGTCCAGCTTCAGACTTACTCTACCAGACATATCCCTGGGCAGATATAAGCGGTAGTTGCTGCCCTGGCCCTGTGAACAATCCGTACGCACCTCCCCTCAGAAGTCCTCCTTAAAAGATACAACTCCCCCTACCAACCCTGTGGCCTGCGGGACCCAGCCCTGGCCCCAAAGGGGCCAAATCAATCTGACACACGGAGCATTGAAGCTTGTGGGCTTCTCTAGTTGCCTAAGTTAATCCTTTGTTATTGTTTAGCATTAATGTCTTATTAAATCAGGGTGGACCTAATTGGCCTGTGAGTGCTGGTAAAGGTAATGTCTTTGCAGAGCCAGGCAGAATCATGTTCTGGGTACAGAAGTTAGCACCTTGGTTTGCCTGGGCACGGTGGCAGCAGTGGTAGCTCAGAGCAGCTGTCAGGACCTGGGAGATCGGGTGGGTCACGCTGTCAGGCAGGTGGGACTGTTGTGATGGACAGAAGCTGCTGGAAAAGGTCAGTCCCTTCTCAAGGGTGAAAGCACTTGTTGCCCCAAAGGGCAGACAATTCTAATACTCTCGGGGGAAGACTAATAATACATCGAGAAATTTCTCTCAACCTGACCTGCCATTTGGTTTTCAAGATCTCGCGTGTGGAACAGTTTTACAAAGGGGTAGGTAAGACAACCTTGGCTCCTTGGAGGCTGATGTAAGGCCCCCAGAACTTCTGCAAGGACACTTGGGGAGGAGATTATCTTAGAATGCCAGCTACAGCATGACACAAGCAGAGTTCCAGCCTGGCAGAAAGCAGCTGTGGCCGGAGCAGAGGTGTAAGTCAGGCAAACTGGTCGACTCGGGGCTTTTTCTGGGATTGTTTTTTTTCTCTCCCTGGGGAATTATGTCTCCAAACATAAACACCGCCACGGTTCATTTGGGATTTTAAGGTGTGCTCTAACTAGCGTGGTCCCCTGCCTCTGGATAGGATGTCATTTATGCTATGTGGGTTTTTTCTTTTTATGCTTCCTTGCTTTTCCTTTGATCAGGGCCACCCTTTATCTGCTCACCTTCTTTAGAACGTCCCCCTGAGGAAATGTTGGTCCCTCCTGTGTTTTTGCACTTTGTTCATGTCTCCATTCCAGACAGCACAGTATGGCAGTGAGGAAGCTAGAAGGCGGGACCTTGAACACGAGCATGGTGGCTGTTACAAGCGGATGCTCACAAAATGTGATGGAATTAAATCAAATGCTCTGTCCCTGCCCTGCCCAGGAGATTTAATGTCCTTCCTCAACTCCTTTCCAACTTCCCCAGCCAATTCCTAACCAAAATGCTTAATCCCTCATCTCAACCCTCTTTCCTTGGAAATAAATGACTAGTTCTCTGTACATTCCTGGCTGTTTGCTCCCCACCCATTATCCCTCCCCACAGAGGGGAACTGTGTGAATTGAGAAAAGAATTCAGAAGGAGGGCAGGTAATGGAGCTGACATTTCCCCCTCTATCTGCTGAGTCTGTATTTCAGAACTTGGGTGGGGAAAACACAGGTGTTGTCTGTGGACCTCCTCAAGCCCCATCAGGCCCAGAAAGAAACCACCTGGGCCTTTTCAAGAAGTATCTCATGCCCTGGAGGCATATGGTAAACTGGGTGCCCAGAGCCTAGCACCCCATTTTAAAGAGCAGCTGTTTGGGTCTTTAAATCCCTTCCCTGTTGTTCTATGTCCCTAGGGCCTCCCGACATGTATAGATGCCTGGCTGGGTCCCAGGAGCTGCGAAATGTTGAATTACACACTGTGCCCTGCCCAGTGTAATTATCCAGCTTAAAGCTGAGTCAGCAGGCAACCCAGATGAAAAACTATGGCTCCTGATTCAGGCCCTCACTCACTGTACCCACAGCCTTCTGAAGGAAATCTCTAAAGTTGGGGGGAGGGGAGAGGAAACAGTGAAGAGCCACCAGGGAGCTGGCCTAGATTCTAGGTGAGGCAGGAAGGATGGTGAGGTGTTTCAGGAAGAAAGTCAGGGCCCCCCAGCACCCATTCTTCCTTCATAATTGGAGTTTCCCCCTGCTCTGCCCACCCCAATGTAGCTCTCTGCTCTGGCCCAATTCCCTGGAGATCAGGAGTACTGGCCAATACCTCCAGTTCACAGCAAACATTCACTTCAGCTGAATTCTGTGCCCAGCCCCTAAAATGTTGACATATGGAGGGCCACCTGAACCAAAAAAATACATGTATTTTAAGGATTTAGGTCAGACTAAATTGTCCATTTTCTGAATTCATTGTGGAGGATTCCTTAGCCTTCTACTGCCCTGGGGAGTTGACACTTGACAACTTTCATGCAGCAGTAGTTGGATGAATATTCCTGTAAAGAAGTGCTGAAATTTCTGAGCCCAATGTGGAGCCCAAGTTAAATAATTCTAGGAGGTCACTCTATCTTCAACCAACTCCATGATCCAGCTGACCAGGAAGTAAACAGCTCTGGGTGATTTTATAGCCCAGTTAACCTCAAACCATCATTTCCATGGCTAGTGGATTGATCACTTAACAGTCTTTTGGAATTTCAAAGTACTCTGGAAGCATCATTCACATTGCACAGACCTGTTCAATCAGAGAGTGGGAGACCCAATGGGAGGAGCCAGGGCATTTAGGTTAGAGAAAGTAACACGCAGTCTATAAATACAGGAAGGGATGCCTTGTGGATAAAGGCCAAATATAGTACACCCCAGAGAGCAGAACTGTGTCTGGTGGATGCAGGTAGTGAGGAGCTTCCAGCCGCTGCGCACGTTCAAAGGGAGGCTGCATATGCATCAGTCAGAGGGGGTGTTTATGTACCCATGAGGGATGGCTACCAAGTCACTTCCCCCCTGTTGTGGACTGAATGGTTATTCCCCCCAAATGTGTATGTTGAAGCCCTGACTTTAATGTGATGCTATTAGGAGGTGGGGCCTTTGAGAGGTAATTAGGTTTAGAGAGGGTAGAGCTCCCATGATAGGATTAGTGCCATTATAAGAAGAGGAAGAGACACCAGAGCTTCCTCTCTCTGCCATGAAGGGAGAGGGTGGCCATTTACAAGCCAGGAAACGGGCACCCGCCAAGAACTGAATCAGCCAGCACCTTGATCTTAGACTGCCCAGCCTCCAGAAATACGAGAGATAAATTTCTGTTGTTTAAGCCATAGTGTCTATGGGTTTGTGTTATAGCAGCCCAAACTGACTAAGACATCACCAGAGAGTCATTGATTTCATGGAGATTCAAGAGATGGGGGTTGAGTTTACACCAACCTTGAGACCCTGTGAGATGCTCAGAACATTGTAAAAAAGAAAGAAGAGATTTCTCCCTTAGCTCCTCAAAAACACAGGAAGAAAACTTTCTGTGGTTTGTAAACTTTCAATGGATTGTGGATGAATAGGAATCTGCAAATTTTTCATGTATTTTCCTGGGAACTGGAGGGTGCTATTTAGGGGTGCTGGGTTTCACCATCTCCGAGGAGTCCATGAGCATCCTCGTAAATTCCCCACTCACTCAGAGATTGCAGTAACAGAAATAGACCTGAGCGATGACATTGGCTGGACCCCTCCTGCAGGAGTCCACCTCTGAGGTGTCATTTTCTGTTCAGCAAACTCCTCCACCCTCTAATTCATGTGGCAACAATTGACCTCTGGCTCAGATGCAGAAAATAAAACATGCAGGAAGCCAAGGAAGTAGGCCTGCCCTTTCAGTGGGAAGAGAAGTTGGTTCCCTGTGTGGGGAGACTTGAAAGATCCTAAGAAAGTGCCTTGGCCTCCCACCCTATCCATACCTTAACCCCCCCCCCCCCCACACACACACACACACACAGATCTCTTCTTCCCACAGAGCTGTCATGGGTGCCTTGATCGCCCAACTGGTGAAACAGCAGTGCCGAGGCTGGAATCCAGGATATTTATTAATTCAGCAAACTTCCAAATAATCATCCTGAAAAAGAAAATATGAATCTCGTTGCTCCTCTTTATGTTTATTTGATTTTGAATCTTGAGATATTTTATAGTTACAGAAAAGTAAAAAGAATAATATAACCAGCACCCACATTTTCACCACCTAATTTAATTTAAGCTAAGATTTTTTTCACCTTTGCTTCCAATCATTTTTTTTCTGTAAGGAATAAACATTTCAGATAGAGGCAAGTGCCCTTCTATCCATGCCCCAAGCCTATTCTTAACATTTCTGTTTAGTTTATGTAGCTTTCTGTTTATCTAAATAAAAATAATGTAGTTCTAAAATTACAAAAGGACACCGGGACACCGTGCTATTTCCAGGGCTAGGGGCCCCATTTAGGGGGTCCCTGGCGTCTGAAAGAGAGCGGCAGCGCCGTGGAGGCGTGGCCTGCATGCCCAGCTGCTTGGGTGGGTGGCGGGTGCAGTCGACCCCAAGTTCTTTCTCTTTCTCTGGGCGGGATCGGGAAGAAGGCCCGAGGTGAGGCTGCTTCCTCTAAAACCCCGCCCAGGCTTCCGCTGCCGCGGCCTTGCTGCAAGCCTTTGTGCCCGTGCTGGGACCCGCCGGGCCAGCGTCTCGGAGGGGTGGAGGGGCTTTTCTGGGATGCAAGACTGGGCAGCCTGGCAGGGCGGCCCCGCCGCGGAAGCCTTGATTCTCCGAGTGGCACGTTCGCCCCGGGCCCTGCCAAGTGCCCCGCTGGGCAGATGGGGGTGTCTGGTGCGGCTCCACGCTGGGGTACAAACCAGGCCTTGGGGTTTACCGTGGAAACCCGGGTGCACTCTTCCTTCCTTCCTTACGTGTTTCTCCTAATCATCACAGCTCCTCTTAGTGCCAAGCTCTGTGTTGGGAGTCAGGATTACACAGACAGTTTCTGCTTTCATTCATTCATTCGCTCATTCACTGGTTCCGCGTATTGAGTGGCTGCGTGTGCCCGGCACAGTTCTAGGTTCTGGGATGCAGACTGGGAACAAAGTAAGTAAAGATCTTTACCTCCTGGAGCTTGCATTCTAGCAAACAGACAGACAATGAATAATGGATGTGATAAGGAAGTATATTATGCAAGAGATGATAAGGGCTATGGAAAGAAAGAGTAGAAGGGGTGAGTGAGGAAATCAATAATGGGGGGGGGGGCAGCTATCTGGAGGAAGAGCATTCTAGGTGGAGGAAACAGACAGTGTGAAGCCCTGAAGTGGGGAGTCTGCCTGGTGGAGGGGGAGTTATACAGAGATGGTTTTCTCCCTCATCCACCTGTGCCTCACCTGGACTCCCGGAGCTCAGCTGGAGGGAAACCAGTCTCCCAGAGGCAGGTCCAAGAACAAGTGGCCGTGTCTGTGCTCCAGTGGCTCCCCAGGATCTGCAGAATAACACTCGCCTTGGGATGCCCACAGGTATCCTGGGTATCTGGACCTTGTTCCTCTCTCCAGTCCCATTTCCGCCCCTGCAGCTTGACCCAGGACTGGTGGTTCCCCTGGTGCACCGTGCTGCTTCAGGCCTGGGCATGTGGCATCTCCTGGAATGTGATTCACTTTCCTCCTACCTGTGTCCACCTGACAAGCCCTTACTCTTCCTTCAAGACTCTATTCAACATCACCTCCTCCATAGAGCCTTTTTTTTTTTTTTTTTTTTACTTTCCTTGAACGTTCCAGCCCCATCCTCTGCTGTGTGACACCTGGCACAGACCTTGACTGGCAGGTGTCTGGCTTCATTGCAGTTATGGCCCCGTCTCCCTCACCGCTGTGTCCTCAGCCTTCGGCACCTGCCTGGCACGGAGTAGGTGCTCATAAAGCCATGTTGACTGACTGAGCAGTGCTTGGCTGCCTTGGTCCCCTGAGAGGGTCCCAGGAGGCCTAAGTTAAATATGCCCTTGGATATTTAACAGACTGTATTCACAGCTGTGGGCTCCAGGGACTCAGATTTCCTGTGGGTGAGGGACGGGCAGGAGAAGGGCCCTCATTTCAATCACAGAAAATGGCTGGCTGAGGAGTATTGTTGTCCGAGAGCATAGGCGAGGCTGCCCCTCTCCCTGACTCCACCCCTGCCCTGCATGCCAGTCTATGGCTGGTTACACAACTCCTGGAAACCCTGGTCAAATGTGAGCTTCCAGGGCTTCCCTGGTGGCGCAGTGGTTGAGAGTCCGCCTGCCGATGCAGGGGACAGGGGTTCGTGCCCCGGTCCGGGAATATCCCACATGCCGTAGAGCGGCTGGGCCCGTGAGCCATGGCCGCTGAGCCTGTGCGTCTGGAGCCTGTGCTCTGCAACGGGAGGGGCCACAACAGTGAGAGGCCCGCGTACCGCAAAAAAAAAAAAAAAAAGGTGTGCTTCCTCTCCAGCCCCTGGGGACCCTGAGTCCTCCTGGGGCAGCGGCACTTCCAAAGGGTGCAGTGGACTGGCTGTCCAGCCACTCCTCAGCCCCCAAGTCTTGCCAGTCTCCCTTCCCTTGAATGTCCCTGTCCTTCTCTTCTCCCTCCCACATCCACAGTCCTAATCCACTCCCCTGTCTTCACACGTGGGCCTGGAATGTCTTCTGGCTCATCGCCTTGTCTCCACCTCCTATCAGTTCCTACCCTCTCCCGCCAGTGTTAGAATCATCTTCAGAAACTTCTGTTTTCCAAGTCACCTCTCACTGTCCAAGGACAAAGTCTGGGCACCCAAACCTGGTGTCCTGGGTCCTCTGAAAATTGACCCCAACTCACTTGTGCACACTTTTTCTTCCACCTCCCCTTCACCGACCTCCTGCCAACAGTCTGCTCGCCGCCCCGACTCTCAAGTACCTGCCTAGCTCTGTGCCTCACTTGTCTTGAAGGCCCAGCCTCTCCACACATCCAGTGCTAACAAATCTTTCCGTATGTGAAGCCCGCTTAGACAGTCCTGGCTCAACCCAACTCTGAGCCCTGTATCACTTATGCTTGCTACCTGTAACAGTCATTTAGTAATCAATTAGACAGTCGACATTGAGAGCTTTGAAGGTCCCATCAGTCATGCAGTTCTATTCTGACCTTGTGTTTTTGCTGTTATTTTCCACAATTTTGTCTTCCTTCACTTTTAGAGTAAGAGACTTGAAGCCCAGACCTTGCCTTTGTCAGTCTGTATCTTCTATGATATAGTAGTGCCTGGCACATGGCAGGAGTCTCATTACAGGTTTGCTGATGGAAAGTTTCCAGACCCCCATCCCCACATATGCCTGTCCTTGGTAGTTCCCCGCTCAGCCGCCCTACGTTGAGGCTGTCACCCCTGAAGGGGAGCTGATAAACACGTGCATACCGGGGGATTAGAGACTTAATATATTTGTCCCCCAAAGGGAATCTGCATTGCAAGAGGTGCCTGGAAAGAGCACTACTGAACCATCATTTAGCTCTAATGATGGAACAGCATTATCGGCGAGGGAAGAATGGTTGGCATGGGAACCTTTCTTGGAGCCATTCAACCAATACCCTTTTCCCCTACCTTCTTTGCCTGGGTGTTCTGCCTGCCAGTTCTAGACTGGGGAGTAGAAAGAGGAGAAAGGAACTACAAGAGGTGAGTTACAAGGAAACTCACCTCTCACACCTTTACTCCATGCAAACCTGACCTCCCTAGATGTCATCCCTGAGAAGAGACCTCATGTGTGGGTTGTGTGGGCAGAGAGGGAAGCAGGTATCATCCTTGTTCCTCTCTCTCTGGTCAGCAGGGCTGCCTGGAGCTCCTTGCCCGGAAGGAAGAGCTGGGCCAACAGACCACTGGGGAGACAAATGTTACTTGAGTGAAGGAGAGCAGGACAGGCTGCCAGTGGCGCATAGAGTGCAGAATGGGAAAGATGGGTGTGGGGATAGGGGGAGAGAAAGGGATGAATCTGTATTGGTTCAACACCTGTTGTGTGCCAGGCACTGTGCTAGTCACATTCACATCTGTTACCTCATCTAATCTTCCCAGCGATCTTGTGAGATAATTGTCATTAGTTGCTTTCCCCAACACAGGAGTTTATGTCCTCTCACACCCTTTCTCCATTGTTCTTTTTCCTGTTTGTTTTTTTTTTTTCTTTTCTGGTCATAAAGTAATTAGTGTTCATTATAGACATGGTATATGAAAATAATAAAGTACAAGAACAAAAATCATCTGTCATGTAATAACAGATGATTAGCATTTATGTATGTATATTGCAGTTTTTAAAATTCATTTTAAACATGTGACATAACATGGTATATACAATTTTCTTTTTTTTTTATTGACCTGTATAACAGAAATATTTTCATGTCATTAAAATTCTAAAAAAAAAGCATCTATAGTGTCTTCACGATGCCCCATTATATGGATATACAACTAGCTTTTTAACTTTTCCCCAACTGCTGGACATCTGTTTTTCTATCTTTTGAAATTATAAATAATAGTTCAATAACATCTTTGTACCGACATCTTTCTCTGAATTTCTGATTCTTTTTTTAGGATAGATTTGAAGTTATTGAGTCAAACTGTGTAATTGTGATTTTAAATAACAGTTTTATTTTCTGATTTTAAAAGTAACAGTTATTGTGAAAAATATAGATTGCATAAAAAAAGAAAATAACATCATCCACAACCTTTCAAATTACTATTATAACATTTTGATGTGATTGTTTCTCAGTCTTTTTTCCAATGACATACAACATAAGTGTAAATAATATACCTGCATAAAATTGGTATTACACAGTTTATGCAATGCTATATCTTACTTATGAGCAAGCATTGTATTATAATCATTATATTATTAATTATCTTTGAAAATATTATTTTTAATAGCTGCACAATTCCACTTTAAGGATGCACCATACAAGTTTAAGTATTCTTTTACTCATGGCCATTTAGATTTCTGTTTTCAAAAACTTCCTATTAATAACTCTGGTATGAATATCTGAACATCTGTGAATATTCATCTTTTACCTCATCTCTGATTATATCCTTCAAACAGATTTCTAGAAGTGAAATTACTAGGTCCAAGTGTACCAGCCTGGTCAAAGCCGTTGGTACATATTGCCAAATTGTGTCCCAAAAAGCATTCCTAACAACCAAGCAGAGATTGTCCACCTTCACATGTCTGTCCGTGAAATATTATTTTAGATTAAAACTGCAGTAGCTTTTCATAAGCAAAATGTGCTTCACTTCTTTAATTTTCACTTTTATGATTAATGATATTAAACATGTTTTGAAATGTTTATTAGCTACTCACAGTTCATTGTTTGGAATTATCTGTTCATGACCCCGTTCGCTTGTTGTTTTTGTTTTTGTGTAGTTCTTGTTGTTTTAGATGAAATCTTTATATTTTAAGGATATGAATTTTATGCCTATTATATTCATTCATACAGAATTTTCCAAATAAAGAAGAAAATATGTCCATCTTTACAGATGAGTAAACCCAAATGCAATGAGGAAAGTGAATTATCCCAGGTCACCCAACTGGCAGTGGTCTAGCTGAGATTTGAACACAGGTCTTACTGACTCCAGAACTCTTGATCAGAAAAAATAAATAAGAGGAGAGGAAATGGTAACAGTAACTGTGGAAACCTTAGTGGTGGTACTGAGTATGTTCTGTGGGATGAGTAGAAGTCAGCTGTTGGAGGGGTTGGGAACACATAGGGAGGAGAAGGGGGAACAAAGTGCTGGGGGACTTGGAAGCCAGGAAGGGACTTGGCCTGGGGCCAGCTGTGCGTCTTTCCATTCATTGCCTCCAAGCTTAGAAGAACATGCTCCTAGCATCCCTTATCCCTTCATAACCCTTCAGAGGACTCACTCCAGCATTTACCTATATTGTCTCCAAATCCTTGCTTATCAGCACAGCCTTTGGTTTGTCCTCACCTGTAGGTTCCCAAGGCTTTGAGAAACTCCTTATTATTTCTTGCAATGATATTTAGAGATGGGAGGGGCCTTGAAGGCAACATCCTCAGCAGAGTCCAGAATCTGAGGACTTCTTTGATTCTCTCTTCTTACCCAGTTAACATTTATTCCAGCCGACATTTCTACCAATCCTTGCTGATTGGCAGGGAAAGAAAGAGGAAGAGGAGGGAGAAGAAGGAAAAACAGAGAAGATTGGACTACTGGTCTCCAGAGGATGGGTGCACATGGTCTCCCAGTGTATTAGTTCCTTGTCTTCCACGCAGCCCTCACCACCTCCGCCTTTCTGTTCACCTGGCACAGGGCCTGCACCGAGACGGGGCTCTCTAAGAGCCTGTGGGTGACTGAAGGGGATCCAGACTCTGCCGAAAGGGTATCTGCTTTCCTCCCTCCCCCAGGGAAGAACAGACATAAAAGCAATAAATAAATGTAGTAGTTGAATCTTGCATTCTGGGATTAGACAGATGCCCTTTAGAGTGAGGTTAGAAGCAGGGAAGGGGGAGGTGGTATAGGAAGGAGGAAGCGGGGGAACCCCTTGTTACTTGCCCACTCCTCTCTCATTGCTCCATCTTGACTCATCCTTAGGGAGTTTGGAAATGCTTAAATTTTTACCTTGGCAGTCAACCACACTCTGGGAACTGGAAGGAAACTTGAAGATTTTGAAGCCTTTGTGAAAGGGGGGATGGAAGGGTAGAGAGGCCACAGTATCCGTGGTGGTGGGGAGAGAATTGTAAAGTTCTGCAGGATCTACAGAAAAGGAGGAAGAGCACCAGAATTTATAAGTATGTGGGTAACTTTGACAGAATAATCTTTCAGTTCTTAATTTCTTTAAAAGACAATTGTCTAAAGTAAAACAAGAATGTATCTTGGGACTTGTAACATCGTCAAGAAATAAAGTATGTGAAAACAGTAGAACAAAGGATGGGGGAATAGTAAAAGGGAATTATACTGGTTTAAGTTTTTATATGTAATAAATTAAGGATGCATATCGTAATCCCCAGAACAAATACTTCAAGAATAAAATAAAGAGGTTTAGCTAAAAAGCCAAAAAAGAAAGTAAAATTGAATACCAAGTAATAAGTGGTTGACCTAAAAGAGGGCAAGAAAAAGGAACAAGGAACCAAGGGGTCAAATAGAAAATAAATGAAGGCACTTATTAATTGTAATATTATCCACAAAGGGAAGAAATTAGATGATCCCTGAGGTCTTTCCCAGCTTTCGGTGTCTCTGATTTTAGTTCACACCTCCATGTCAGCATCCAGTCATGGAACTGAGGCATAGTTGGGTTACTTATGGCAGAACTGGGATGGGTGTGGAGTTAGCTGGTTCTAGAATGGGCCCATCAAGTAGAGGAGACTGTGGTTATGGGTTCGCATTGCAATTAGTGTAGTAAGTTCAGGTGATGACTGGGGGGCGTGGTTGTAAATTTAGAGATGTTACTTCTACCAGGTAGGCCTGGGGTTAAGGCCGATTTAGAGTCTGCTTAGAGTTATTGCTGGATTTGGTTTTTTGGGCGGATCTGTAGGGTGGGAGAGGACATTAGACTGGGGGGGATGGGCTGATCCAGCAGGGCTCCTGCAGTCTCTCACGGCAGTAATTCACGTTATTCAAGGCATATCCTTTCCCATAGTTAATAACCTCTTTCTCCCAGAACTTTTTCTCTCCAGGACTTTTTCTCTCTTTCTTTTATAAATGCAGTATAGCATCTACTGATTCAAAAAACCTTTACTACCTGCTGCATATCAGGCCCCATTCTAGGTGCTGGGAGGGCAGTGTGAACAAGACAAAGTCCCTGACCCCAGCAGGCCAATATTCTGATGGTGGGAGACAAGAAAAAAAACACAGTTCCAGAGAGTAAAACCAGGCCAGTAGGTCAGAGTGGCCTGGAAGTCTGGGAAGATCCTGTGATTGACGACGAGGAGGCAGGCTGTGAAGAAACAAGGGGGAGAAGGGATAGCATGGGCAGAGGTCTGGGGCTGGGTGGAAGGAAGGCAGCATGGCGTGAGAGGTGGACAAGAAAGGAGCTTGGAGAAGGATCAGCAGCAAGTAGGAGCTTGGAGAATACAACCCAGCGGCAGAGAAGTAAGGCTCCTGGGTTGTATTCTACTTCTAATGGAAGCCATGGGAGGGTGGAAACAAGGGAGTGAATGGTCTCCTTTGAGATCTAAAAGATGACTCCGGCTGCTGTGTGAAGAATAGCCTGGAGCAGTGACAAGAGAAAACCAAACAAAAAGAAACAAAGGGCCAAGAGATAGGAGCCCTGGATTCCTCCACATGCTGTGCGTGATGTTGGCTACTTCACTTAGTCTCTCTCCCGTGCTATCTGTCTGTAAAATGCCAATAGTGGTATCTATGCTATTTATGTCATGTGAAATGGAGATGGTGCTAGATCATTTAAAAAGTTACTTTTAAAGAACAAAGGGCTCCACAAAAGCAAAGCCTGTGGTATCTTCTTGGCCCCTCGGTATATTAGACACTCACTAAATTCAACTGATTAGGTGGGGTCTATATAATAGTAACTTGAGTTCATTTTCTCCATGAACACTGGCTTCTGAGACTACACTGGCACAGGGGCTGGTTAGTTAATTTGGTCCATGGGGCCAAACTCAACTGAGTAACCCCAATGCCAGCCAGATCCTTTCCCTCCATTCCCAGGCCATGACCTGATGAGACTGCTTTTAATGGGAAGTTACTGGTCACCATTCGCCCCACTGCTGGTGACCCTCCCCACTGCTGAGGCAGCCCCTGTGCAAGGAAACGAGAGCGACATCTGGGACTGATGACCAGCTTGCAGCTGTCTTGCTGCTGAGTTGCTTCATTTTTCCTCCAAGGCACTTTCCCCTTAAGGAGAAGAGGGATAAGAATCTCGTGCTGCCTTCCTCACTGGGGGAAGTAAGATCAACAGAAACCCCTGGGGAAAGGTCAGAGTGTTAGCAGTGTTGTTGCTGCTGCTGCTGAGAAATTACACTCTGTTGTGAGTGGATTGGGAAAGGACCTGTGACACATAGCGAAAAATTTTAGTGCTCCTCCAGCATGTCACCCTTTGCCCAGCCCTGCAGGCTGAGTTTGAATGAAAGGGCATTTAAAAACACACGCATGCGGGCGCGCGCGCACACACACACACGCGCACACACAAGTGCACAAAGAGAAAAACAAACAAATGCAAGAAGCCAGACTCCATCTGACATACACTTTGGGTGATAGGTGACTTTTGTGCCTGAGCGTTGTATATGCATTAAAGTTCACTTAATCCTCAAGCATCCTTCCAAGTGACTATCATCATCCCCATTTTACAGATGAGGAAACTGATAATTCAGAAAAGGTAATAATAAATTTGTCCAAGGCTATCAGGTGAGTTGCAGAGCTGGAAGTCCGCCCAGGTCAGCCTGATTCCAAGGCCTTGTGCACCTCAGTCCTCAGGCTTACGGTCCTAAAGCATTCAGTGTACCTCTCCATCATTCTTTCCACGAAGGCCAGCACTCCAGACATCCTGGGAACCCCTCAGGCCAGAGATGATCGAGGACAAGCTCAGACCTCTTGGGACTGGTTTGTCATTCAATCCATCAAGAGACAAATAATCAGCCAGCAAACATTAATTGAGGGCCTGGGTGAGAGGTCTGGCAGGGGAGGTGGAAGGTGTGCAAGCCTGAGAATAATTCAAGAGCAAGACACAGCCACGTCTGTGCCCAGTGGAGGGGCAGTGCCAGCCAACGAGGAAGGAGCTGACCAGGGGCTGAGGGTGAGGCAGGTCAGATGGATGGAAGAGGGCAGTGCCATGGGCTCAGCTGCCACTGTCAGGAAGCCAGAGGGCCTGATTGCTTCCCTTCCAGGGCCTGGGATCCCTCTGGGGCATAGAAGAAGGCCAAGAAAGGGCCACTCGGGGTGGGGGGTGGGGGGCAGCACCTACCTCTCCGCCTTGCTCAAGTGACCCAGGCCCAGACCCTGGACCCATTGTCCATTTTCCCCACAGAGCCATCCTCGGCATTGCCAGCTCCTGGCTGATGACTGTCTGAGTGACCGAGGCTGCCCAGGGCCTGGATGCAGGAACTGAGCTAGGAGAAGGGATTTCTTTCTGTGTGAGGGGAGGTCCCTGAGGAACAGAGAAACTCAGTGGGAAGGACAGATTCTCACGGAAAGGCTGTGTGGGGACAGCATAGTGCCCTCGAATGTGCGGGGCTGGGCTGATAGCTCCCCCCGGGTGACAGGGTGACGTGGGGTGAGGCTCAGCTGAGACGGAAGCAGGCAGGGAGGCAGAAGAACCTGCCCTTCCTGTCAGGTGGGCCTCCCTGCCGGCTTGCCTCCTTCTCTCTCAACACTATTTTAAAAATGTAACCAGAGGCTTACCTTGTCCCTGCCCATCTGCTCCGGAGGAGGGGAGGGCGGTTACCTAAGCAGCCCTCTGCTAGTGGATGGGGAGGATGGAAGTGGGCCCTCCCCTCTTGAAGGAGGCTAATTTAGCAAAGGCAAAGAGCAGGGGAAAGGGGGTCTTTCCTGACTCAACTGATTTAAAATAATCTGATTTTAAATGATATCAAATAAAAACTAAGTGGGTTTTTTTTGAATTTTTGAATTTTATTTTATCTATTTTTTATACAGCAGGTTCTTATTAGTTATCTATCTTATACATATTAGTGTATTTATGTCAATCTCAATCTCCCAATTCATCCCACCACCACCCGCCCCCCTCCACTTTCCCCCCTTGGTGTCCATACGTTTGTTCTCTACATCTGTGTCTCTATTTCTGCCCTGCACACCGGTTCATCTGCACCGTTTTTCTAGGTTCCACATATATGTGTTACTATATGATATTTGAAAAACTAAGTTTTTAAATGTACAGAATTTGTAGTGTCCTAGTGTGCAAGATTGAGGTTATTATTATTATTATTTTACAAAGAATTAAAACACTTTAATTCTGGATGATTCTATTGTTTTAAGTGACAATGTGCTAAATTAATATTAGTTTTACTGTTTTTTATTTCCCTATATATTTACAACTGACAGTAAAAGGGTTTTGAATGTTTCGACAAAAAATTTTAAAGCTGATGAAATGATCATAATTTTTCCATCAATTATTAAGATTATTTTTGTTTGATTTCAGGTTGCATGATCAACTTTTACAGTCTCACACTATCATGCAAAGCAAAGACATAATTTATTATTTTTAATTGAAGTATTGTTAATTTACATGTTGTATTAGTTTCAGGTGTACAGCAAAGTGGTTTAGTTATATATACATATGCATCTATTTTTTTCAGATTCTTTTCCCCTATAGGTTATTGTAAAAAATTGTGTCTAGTTCCCTGTGCTATACAGTAGGTCCTTGTTGGTTATCTATTTTACATATAGTAGTGTATATTTGTTCATCCCAGACTATAAATTTGTCCCTCCCCCCCTTCCCCTTTGGTAACCAAAAGTTTGTTTTCTATGTCTGTGGGTCTATTTCTGTTTTGTATATAAGTTCATTTGTATCTTTTTTTTTAGATTCCACATATAAGTGATATCATATGGTATTTGTCTTTGTCTGGTTTACGTCACTTAATACGATAATCTCCAAGTCCATCCATGTTGCTGCAGATGGCATTAATTCACTCTTTTTATGGCTGAGTAATATTCCATTGTATAAATATACCACATATTCTTTATCCAATCAACTGTGGATAGACATTTAGGTTGCTTCAATGTCTTAGCTATTGTAAATTGTGCTGCAATGAACATTGGGGTGCATGTATCTTTTCTTTTTTAAAAAATTTTTATTGGAGTATAGTTGATTTATAATATTGTGTTAGTTTCTGCAGTACAGAAATGTGCATCAGTCATACATATAAATATAGCCACTCTTTTTTAGATTCTTTTCCCATATAGTTCATTACAAAGTATTGAGTAGAGTTCCCTGTGCTGTATGGTAGGCTCTTATTAGTTATCTATTTAGGTTGTTTTCTTTTTAATTGAGGTATAGTTAATTTACAATGTTGTGTTAGTTTCAAGTGTATAGCAAAGTGATTCAGTTTGGGGTCCATTTGTCCTGACACCTTCTCTTAAACTCCATAGAATCTTCTGGAGAAAAAAGATATATTCATCAGGAAAGAGAAAGGAAGGAGAGGAAAGGAGAAGAAGAAAAGGAACAGGCACAGAAGGCAGGTGGGGGATGGGATTGCCCAGGGCAAGAAATTTAGTGGAAACTTGCAGGGCCCAGGGAGTCCCTCTAAATCCATTCTTCCCAGCTCCAGGGATCTCTTCATGCTGCTTCCACCTAAATAAGTCAAGTTGGACTGTGGGGAAGAGTTCGATTTGCCTTTGACCCTATTTAACATCCCCAAGATGCTATGGCCTCCACAGCCACCTGTCCGTACTTCCAGGGATACACATACAGACCAGGGTCCCCTCCCATGTCAGGGCTGTAATAATTGGCTCCTTAATAATCCTGTAATAATCGCCACCAGGGAAGCCCCGCTTTCTACTCTTAACAGGTAAAGTCAGTGTGGAATTGTCTATGGGTCTTTCCAGTGCATTTCTAATTCTGGCCTTAGTTATTAAACCTCAGGCAGATGAGCTTCTCTTTGTAATGCTCTCGTACACAATGAACTCTGGGCTGTCTGCCTTGGAGTCATTTACTTAGAGCTTTACCATCAGCATATTTCTAGGTCAGAAGGCATCTCTCTATCATAAATTGCTATCTGATCAGGAGCCTCTTTAATTTAGCCTAAGATAGAATAATTAAGAGGGCTAATCTGCTCTGATATAAAAATAACAATTAAGATAGGGCATGCCAAGCTGCATTGTCTTAGAGCTTTAAAACATCTGTGCCTCCTCTTCTTTCTATTGGGGTAGATCATTGAGCACTTTGATCACAGCAAGGCTTGCGATCCCAGCATTCATGCACCAGAGACTACAATTTGCTGAGTGAGACCAAGAGAAAATCCTCAGTTTAAAATCTTAAGTATTTACAGGCACATTCCCAGCATTGCATCCCTGGTTTTCTTCAAAGGGCAAAGACAGAGGTATGCACTAGAGAGAAATGAAACGTTTAAAATGAGGCTTGTACGGGGAATTTATTTCTTGGCTTGGCACCTGGGGAGGTACACGTACATGTACATGTGTGTACGTGCGACTGTATTTGGGGGGCATATTAATGTGTGCTTTAGAAGGTGCCCCTGAAGTTCTCCCCTCTAACACCAACACTACAGAAGGACCCAACACCAGACCCCAGAATCATGCAGATAGAAAAGGCCTTTGCACAGCCACTGGAAATCATAAAGGGGCAAAATTTTCCCTCATTCTTTGTATATTAATATATTTCAAAATCAAACTCCTGCAGCGTCCAGATCCCTTAAATGCCATGTAACTATCCTTCTCAATTAGCTTAGCTCCAAAGCCTCAGTTGTCTCTTGCTATCTCTAACTACTTCTTGGATCTGCAGGGGGTTTGCTGGGAACACATGATGATGACTTGGAAGGAAAGCCATTTCTGAGGTTGTGAGGCCCTTTCCTCCCATTTTCCTTTTCTGAGCTTTAAACCCGGAGAGTGGGCCAGACGTAACTATGATCTCTCTGTGTCTAAGCTCCCTCATAGACATTGCTGGTGCTCCGTTGTCTGCCACAGGAGTGCTCTGAGGATGGCAGGAGGGCAAGGAGATCAAGAGAATGGGAGGCAAGAAGATGCTGGAGACCAACTCCTGCTAACTCACATTTTAGCAGAGCATCTGCCTAGACAAGATGCCCAGAATGGTTATCTTCCCATGTAGGAAATGGAAGTCCTGAGGATACAGTCTATGGCCTGACCCTAAGCAGCCCAGAGATGGCCTCACATCTCTGCCAGCCTAGGCTAATGGGGCAGAGACCACCATGTAATTCAGTGATGTGTACACTATCAAATGGCAGAGCTTAAAGAATTCTAAAGATCCAACCCTCTCACTTTATTAACTTATTTTATTTATTCTTTTTTTTTTGGCTGCATTGGGTCTTCATTGCTGCGCACGGGCTTTCTCTAGTTAAGGCAAGCGAGGGCTACTCTTCGTTGAGGTGCGCGGGCTTCTCACTGCGGTGGCTTCCCTTGGTGCGGAGCACGGGCTCTAGGCACGTAGGCTTCAGTAGTTGTGGCACGCGGGCTCAATAGTTGTGGCTCGTGGGCTCTAGAGCACAGGCTCAGTAGCTGTGGTGCACGGGCTTAGTTGCTCCGCGGCATGTGGGATCTTCCCAGACCAGGGCTCGAACCTGTGTCCCTTGCATTAGCAGGTGGATTCTTAACCACTGAGCCACCAGGGAAGTCCCCCCTCTCACTTTAAAGAAAAGGAAACTGAGGCCCAGAGATAGAAAATTAGTTGTTCAAGGAACTCATACCAGACTGTCGGTTCCTTGAGGAATGGAGTATGTCTCTTTGCTCTTGATATTACCAATGCCTAGCAGGGTGCCTGGCATACACTGAGCAGTCAAGAGATGCTGATCAAGTAAATACTGCATATGAATGAATAAGTGAATGAATGAATGAGTACATCAGCCAAGATTTTTAGCTGCAAGTAACAGAAATGATCTCTAGTTAATTTGAGGAGAAATGGTTCATTAAGAAGTTCTGGGTACCTTACAAAATCTCTGGGAGGGTTGGAGAGCCAGCCTCAGAGGTACAGCAACCAGAAACAAAGCCTCAAACTGGAACCATAGTTGCCACTGCAGATGACTGTAGTTTGCACGAACTCATGACTCTGGATGCTGATGCCAGCACTGCTCACATCAAGATGCTGTCACCAAGGTGGCACCCACTTTGCAAGGTGCCTGCTTCCCTCTACCACTAGATTCAAAGTCTGGGCGGATGTGTCTGATTCAAAGAACGTGAGTCTCATGTCCATATCCTGAGTTTCAGGGAGGCCTAGGGCATCTGGCATTTTTACTTTCTATAGTGAAATGCAGGCTTTGCTTCACAAGGTAAATGAGGAACTCCCCAAACATAGAAAGATGCTAAAGTTTAGATGCCAAGGGGCTAAGAAGAAAGAAGAATGTCCATTACCATGAATGAATTAAGAAAATGTGTGGTGCATTTGGCTAACTCTGGCCTCTGCATGCCCCATTTGGCTGACTCTTGCTTTAAGATGTCCCTCCCTCTTGCAGCCTCCCTATCACTTATTTCTGGGAGTCCCTGGAGCATTTTCCACAAGTTATCTCTGTTGCTGCCATTTTCTTTCTAGCCTTCTTCAGCACTTCTTGTGATTTCCATAGTTAAGTCCTCCTTCAAAATTGAGTCAGTACCTTTGCCACTGCCTCCTGGGCCCACTTCCTTTTTCTGGGCCACCTCTTGACTCTCTTCCAATGAGTGTCCAACATTACTGTGGCTTTTGATGTCATCCACATGCACAGCCTTGAAGAGACCCAAAGACCCCTAAAACAGTTATGTTGAACAAGTGGGATTTATATGGTACAATTACAAGGTGACATTATTATTTTCTTGCATTAAACTTCTGATGGACTATTTAGTTCCTATTTTGAGTAAAACCTCCTTTAGGTCCGAAGACTTCTCCAGTCACTCTTAAGCAGTAAAAATGGAAATTCCTTTGCTCGTACTAAATAATAGTCTGAGTCCAGTGTAATAATAAAAACCTCCAAGCTTCATCCCAAGTTAAAGCTCTGTCCTCCTCAGCTCAGACCTCCTTCATCCTGGAAGGCTGTGTGGACGGAGCATAGATGGTGTCTGTTGCTTGCAACGTAGAACCTTGACTTAATAGATTCATTCATTTGTCCGTTCATACATTCATGTATTCATTTGGTCAGCATTTACTGAGTGCCCATTTTATGCCAGGTGCCCTGCTAGGTACTGAGAATACTAAGATATTCCTCACCTGGCACATTTACTCCCATCCCCCTGCTACCTTACCTTTGTCTCTCTAGTATAGGAGGAAGGAAAAGTAAAGAGTAGGAAAGGTCTTTTTTTCTTTTTAACTAACATGGGTGTAATTCCCTGTGGCAGATGTTCCCCTTTCATTATCTTTGTGCATTTGCTGGATATTCCCTGATGGTTCCCTCCAATTGCAGCCCTCATGGCTCCTGCAGCTGGCCACTTGTGATCTTCCCAGAGTTTCTTCCTCCAGTGGCACTTCCACTTTCTTCTGCTGAGATCTCCTTGAAGTGCATTTGGACAGTACCCTCTTTAAAATCCTAGATGGTTAAGCCTGTGGATTCCACATTCAATCTGTAAACACTAGGCAAGGTAATAGACCTAGTGATGGCTGCCCAGATCCCCCTTCAGAAATGAAGGGCATACTTCCCCAGGTGCTGTTGCCCAAGGTCATACCTCTTCCCCAAGGGTAGTCAGCACCAACGGCTGATCAGTGCAGAGGTATAAAGTCCTGGCCCCTCCACCTCACTGTGGGGCAACTCTGAAGGGCCATTCCAGCTTCAGAGGTTCCTGGGGCGGGGGGGTGGGGATTGGATGAGGTCTTTGTTGAGGCTCCACTTCTCCCTCTGTCCAGTTCTGCTTCCTTCCCTTTCCTGCCACAGGTGCTGATTCCAAGACCACTCCCTAGTAAACCTCCCTCTATGCTCACCTCCCCCTCACACTGGCTTCCAGGGAATCCAACCTGCAACATGCACCATCGCCATGATGTAGATGAGAGGGAGGAACTTCCGAACCCAGCCCTCCCCCTGGCTGCAACAGGACACTTCGGCCAGCCTCTCACCCATAGGCAATCCCCTGTGTCCCTCAAGCTCTAGGGGACAGGTATCAACCTCAGTACATGGTCTCCAGGAAGCCCCAGTCACTAGACCTGGAGAGAGTGGTCAGGAGGGTCCTCCTTTCCTCCGTGGTATGGGAAGGGGGAATTCCATGAAGTTGACAACTCTACCCTCAAGACCCAACGTCTAGTCCTCATCCATATCAATCCAGGCACTCCCTTGAGGTAAGCATTGGCTAAAGCATGCAAAACCATCTTCAGAAGGCTCTTTCTCCGGTTCTGTATTTTGGAAGGAAGGGGAGTTGGTTCCTCTTGTCTTGGGACCTCAGTTGAAACTGAGCTAGAAAAAAGTCCCATTTTAACACCCGGTGATAGGCCAAAGCCACACTACAGGAGTGGGGAGGGTGTCTCTGACCCCCATTCTGTGTCATTCTTAGTTATGCAGGCTCCAGGGTAGTGCTGTTTGGTGACCAATATCATCATTTTTAGTGACAGTAGTACCTTCATTTCTGCTTCTGCCTTTTTCTCTCTAAGGTGGGGCTGGTGTGTCCTTTCTATCGGCCATTCCTCCCACATGTGTGTGATTTTACCACCCTGGCAACAGCACCCACCAGTCTGGCAGATGGGCCAGTCTAAGTGGGGCTTCTCTGGGCCCTAGCTGCTTCCATGGCTGGGACTCTAGCTTTTCCTACTTTTTCACTCAATCTCTCCACCCTCCCACCCTCCACCACCAAATCCTTACAGCACTTATTGTTTAGACTCTATGATTTTTCTCTCAATTCTTGTATTTAAAGAAATTTAAGAATATATAAATTATATATATCAATTTTAAAATAGTTTTGGGGAGAAAATGGGAATTGTTACTACATTAAAAGATTCTTATTGATTTCAGAAGCCTTGAAAAGTGAGTAAATGTGTGTCTCATTATCTGGAAATGCAGGGTGTGCACAAATAGACTGTCCCCTCCTGGAGGGAAGGGAGCCACTGGCTCTTCCTCTTCCACCAGATTGATGCCCTGAAGCAGGATACATGGTAGCTATGGACCAATGACTCCTTTGCTACTAGCTTAAGGACAGCATGATAGACAGACAGGACCTTTCATGGGCAAAAACCTCATCCCTAGACCTAGAAATGGAAGCCATTAGTCTCTAAGTCATTGATTACCCAGACTTGAGGCATTGGGGAATCTGTGGTTCTTTAAAACTGGATCCTTCTTATCAATAAGCACTTAGGAATTCAAGTAGGAAAAAAAGCTTGACCCTTTCCTCCATAAAAATCACAGAACTCTTTTTGAAAAATGACAGATTCTGGATTGGGGGGGTGTCATAAGTCACAACATTTCATGTTAGATATGGCATATGTCTGTGTGAACTATCCCATAGATTTGGCCTGAAGCCAGATGCAGGAGGGGTAGGGTATGGTTTTCTGGTGCTGGAGTTCAGTGACGGGAAGTGTGAGGATAGATTTTTGTAAAGTCACAACTTAAGAGTTGGTTTCCTTTGGAGGGAGTAACATGCAAGTGTTACTTGTTATTTCAAGTGTTACTTCAACAGAGAAAGAGCCATGGCCTCTGTGATTGCCCTTCCTCCCATCTCTGCTCCCAAGCCTGCAGGCTCTCCCACCCCCCAAACAACTAAATGGCCAGATGAGGGCCAGATGGGTAATCCTTGAGATAACATACCCGGTAGCACAACATACCTGGTAGCACCAGGACTAGTGTGGGGTCTTGCATGACTCTGAGAGCCTCTCTTGCCTCACCTGAGCTTCAGCCCTGATATATGATAATGCACTGAAAGTTGTAAAATACTGAAGAAATAGCCCAGCCTTCCAGTATCTCTTCTCCTGGGAGATCCTACCATTCCAACATAATTTCCAACCACATCCTGGACCATACTGTTACTTTAACGGATTACTGAGGTCTTATTTCTTCCATCTGCACACTGCATCCCAGGTGCCTGCTATCTATCAAGTTTGTAACTTAACTCCTTGTGTCTATCCCATCCTCCTAGGGGTGTGCTCTATAGAGGAGAGGAAGCTAGAGACCCAGTCTTGTTCCTTGTTAGAACAAGATGGGTGTTTCCCTGCTGCCACAGCCTTTGTCACCAAGCAGTTCGGTCTACAGTTGGGAGAAGGTGGGAAGATTTCCTGGGAGATGGGCAGTTTGCTCCCATTTTAAGCAGCTTGGGTGCTTTGCCTAGCAGTGCCCTCTGCTGCCCTCTGTGGCCAAAACATCAAGGTCTCTAGAGACACTAAATCCTGGGATCCATCTCTCCCTGCCATCATCTTTTAAAGTTTTCTCCTTTAGTTCTCCGTGGGCTTTAAAAAGTAAAATGGGACACTCTAGCCACAAGCCTGCATCTGGTTTATACTCTCAGCTCCTTCCTGCAAAGGTTGTTGAAATGAATCCTAGAAGAAATCTTAAGAGGTCATTGGGCCCCTCAGCTCTGCTGGCTCCAATCCTTCTGAGAATTATATAGGCTTTTAGCGAAGCTCTCACTGCCCAAATCCCAGATTCTTCAAAGTTACTCACTGGGATTTCCACAAAATCTGCGTGGTTGTTTACTTTAGCTTGGGACCTTTCACTTAGAGGGCAAAAGTCCCGATTAGAAACATGGGCAGGCCGGCCATGAGAAGGAACTATGTTAATAGGGTTGATGTGTTCTTGACTGACACTTTACCTTTCTATTTTATTTTTTTTTAACACCTAAGAAGTTAATTTCATCAGCTCAACCTTGCTGAAATGTTCTCTTTGGTTTGGAGGTGTTGCTTTGTGACTGGCAAGCACAGCTGAGGACTCAGAGGTTTCTCTTTGCTCTGGCAGTGCATGGCTTTCGGCACCTGAAAGCCATCAAAGCACCTGTTTCTTCTCCCACTCCAGTCCCAAGGGAGGTGAGTAAGCTTATTGCTAATTAATAGAGAACTGTATCTCACAAATTTGAATTCTGCATTAAGACAAGTAAATGTGTCCATTAGGATTGGCTGGCTGGAGAAGCCCAATACAAAATCAACTCATTCCTGAAACCCACCAGCACCAAGAAATGGTTCCCTAGAGGGATTTGCAATTTTTGTTTGAATTTCTTAACTGTCAGACCTGATATTTGGTTTCAAAGTCTGTGTGCACAGGGCTCAGCCACCCTAGGAAAATGAGAAAATGTGCCTGGTTCCTCAGTTCTCCACTGCTTTTTTCGCCTGCCTTCCAAAAGCTCCTGAAAAATATCTCCACCCCTCTTACAGGATGCAAGGGGAAAACACATGTTTATTTTGTATTTTGGTGGTAACAGACTTATACCCAAAAAATTCTTATGTATATTATATTATTTTTTTCTTTTTTGTATTATGGTTAAAAAAGCATAAATTTACCACCTCGACCATTTTTAAGCATACAGTTCAGTATTGTTAAATAAGTTCACATTGTTCATTGTCTAGAACTTTCTCACCTTGCAGAACACAAACTCTATGCCTATTAAACACGAATCCCTCACCCTACCCCCTTCTAGTTTTTTTTTTTTTTTTTTTCTATGAATCTGATTAGTTTAGAAACTTCAAGAGTGGAATCACACGGTGTTTGTGTTTTTGTGACTGGCTTATTTCACTTAGTATAACAGTCCTGAAGGTTCATTGCGCAGATTATTTTTATATAAAATGTGGGGAAACTAAGGGGGGAAAAGGAACAGCAAGGCTTCGGGTCTCAGGGTGCCACCCATGCTTTCTCTTCTCTTCAGCTCATACCTGTGAAGCCTGCAGGGACCTTCTCAAATGAGCTTCAAAGATTAAGAGCCCCCGGTCCCTTCCAGAAATATCCCTGCTGGATCGGTGCCATGTAGGTAGGGAATGGGGTGGGATTCTTGGGAGAGCAGCTCAGTGAAGGACAGAGCAGGCTCCCTCCCTAGTGGGCGCGGGTCCATGACAGCGCTTAAAGAGCAGCTGGAAAAATCCCTGGGCTCTAACGGCCGGCCCCTGGATCTCTACGATCTCCCCACACCCAGCACCTGCAGTCCCTTACCAGGGCTTCAATCGGACCGTGGAAATACACTGGGCAGCCCTGAAATTCTGCGATTTGAGGACACGCTGTCAACTCTTATCCCAAGATTACATTGTAAAGCCAGACTGCCTTCTCCAATTCTGAACCGGCCCGGACCCGCGCAGTGGTGGCCAGGTGTTGGGAGCAGGATGCAGCAAGCCAGACCGTTCGAAGGACCTCCTCTCCCGCATCCCCGCTAGCTCAGCACAACCCCGCAAGCAACCGACGTGCCAGATGAAGGAAGAGAAGAGGAAGCACAAGCTCAATTTCACTGCACTGTTTCCCGCGGACCCAAAGGCGCAGAGGATCGGTCTCCCAGCCTCTCTCTTTCCGGACGGCAAAGCCAGCTGCGTTCTGCCGGAAAAAAAAGCGCATCGCCCAGGCCGAGAGCGCAGCCACTGGGGCCCTCGGAATTACCGTCACCGGGCCCAAGGGGACACGCAGCGGGGCGAAGGACGCGGGAGAGCGGCACCGCCGAGCGGCTCTGCGAAGCGCGGGACCCTCGGCGCTCGCGGTTGTGCCCTGATCCCAGGGCAGGGCAGAGGTGGGAGAACGCCGGCGCACGGGAACACTCCCGCTCCTGCAGTACTCCCGGAGACCGAACTCCTCGCTGCCGCCTAGCCCCACTTAAGGTGCGCCTCCCCGGTGCGGAATCCCTCCTAGCTCCCCGCCACCCCGCAGACCTCATAAACAACTTGCTGGAACCGCAGAGGGCGGAAGCGGGGCGGGCGGGCCGCAGCCGAGCGGAGCACAGGGGCAGTGGGGCGGACCGGGGTCAGGGCAGAGGCTGCGGCCGCGCTTCCCTATTGGCCGGGACACCATGGGCTGCCCGGGCGCGCGGCGCGGGCGGGGAGGGGCGGGGCGGGCGGGGGCGGGGCCCTCTGGCGCGCGCCCGCCCCCGCCCGCTGCGCCCGCGCCCCTCGCGCCCGCCCCACCCCCCCCGCGGGACGCCGGAGTTTTTAAAGTGGGCTGGCGGCCCCGCGAGCCCGACATTCGCGAGCGGTCCGCCGCACAGCTCCGGCGCCCGTCGCCTCCCGCCCCAGTTTTCCTGAGGCGGCCGTACAATCCTCGGCAGTGTCCTGAGACTGTATGGTCATCTCAGCCTCCGCGTCCTCCCGGCCCCGGACTCTGCCAACTCCCGTCGTTTGAGCCACTTCTTCTTTTTTGAAAACCCAGAAGAGTGACTCCTGACTCCTTTTCGAAGGAAAAAGGAACCTCGGCCCCCTTCTCGCTGCCCTCCTTTTGCGTGTGACAGCCTCCTCCCACTCCTTTCCCCGACCCCGCCTCCGCGTGCAGGTTCCTCCCCGTCACCTTTCTCCACCCCCCTCCCCCGCACCTAGCCAGCCGGCCGCAAACTTCCACCTGGCTGTGCGGGTGCTCGGGACCTGCGAGCACTCGGGACCTTTAACACAGGCGCGGGCCTCCGGGAGTGGGCTGGGGCGACTGTGAAGGTAGCGGCGGCAGCCCCCACCGGCCCTGGAGCTCAGGTGCTCGGCGTCTCAAAGGGCCCCTGCGACAATGACAGCTGACAAGGAGAAAAAAAGGTAAACGGGCGTCCGGAGCTGGTCCAGGTTGGGGGGTGGGAGTGGCGGGGCTTCGCGGGACCGGCGCGACCGCGAGCCGCTGGGAGAGGAGCGCGGAGCGGTCTTCGAGGCCGGGGGATAGATTTGGAAAGTTTGGCAGGGGAGGGCAGGTGCCCCGTCTGGGGACGCGCGGCTGCGGCTTCGCGGTTGAGAGTTCTGTGACCCGAAGGAGTCGGGAATCTTAGCGGGCAGCGAAGTCAGGAGGCCGAGGGAGATGGCCCTAGAGGTCGGAGGTGCTCCCGGGGTACCTTCCAAAATCCATTCCCCCAAACCCACCTCCGCACCAAACCCCCGCGGCCAGCATGTTGAAATGTTTCTTGGTTGACTCAGCTCAGGTCAACTTTCGACTTTCTCACGGCCCGCATGAGGGGCAGCACCCACTCCTCTCTTTTCCTCGGGACCCTTGGGGTTCTTGCAAACGAGCTCTGCCCGTGCTGTTCCCCAAACTGGCAAGGGGCCGTAGGCAGAGCGCGGCGCTGGGAAGGGCCCCGGCAGAGCGGCCAGGACGCAGCAAAGGGCCCCACTCCAGGGTTCCAGACCCCACGGAAGATGGGAGAAGCCCCTTTCCTGATCCCTCACCTTGCCTCGGCCGGAGAGTGGGTAGTGGGCCGGGCTGCCTCGCGGAGGCAGGTGTCTTGGTGTGTGGGGAGCGGATGGCGGCACCGAGCGCTCCCGGCAGGTCCCGGTGTCCCTCTCCCAAGAGGACAGAGAAGGGCAGCCACGATCTGCCCGACTGCCCTCGCCAGCCTCTCGGCACTAGCGGAGAGGCAACCTCACTGCCCTCTCCCGGCGAGGGTGAGAGCGCACGGCGTGGCGCGCAGACGTGGGAACCGCCTTGCCTCCCGCAATCGTGCGTGGCTTGCCGCCTGACCCCCCTCTCCTCCCAACCTCCATTCGTGTTGCTCCGCGGGCTGGAGCTTTCAGCCCCGTATTCGACGGCGGCTGGCGGGGCTGGTGTGCGGAGAACTGTAATCGAACGCGCGGCCGGATGAAGGGCCTGAGCCGCGGGAGATCAGCTGCTGGGAGGCTGTGCGGTGGTTCGGGGATGGGGGACCCAGCCGCGATGGGCGGTGACCGGCCTCGAGCCGGGGAGCCCGAAGAGCTCAGTGCTTGGGTCGATTTACTCTTGTCCGACTTCCACTGTGGGACCGGAGCCAGAAACCGTGTATCCTCTGGTCGAAAGCGGCGGTTCCCACCTCGGGGCACCGATAAGGATTTGATAAACAGGAGCGAATCGCGCCCGTTCTGGCCGAGCGCCCGGGCCCTTCGCTCCCGGATCGCTGGGGGGAGGGGATTGAACCCGGCTCCCGGGTTGCGGCCGCAGCTCCTCTCCCGCGTCACGGTGGCGCCCCCAGGCTTGAGACGGCTGAGGGAGCCTTTGCCCTGGCCGTTCTGGGCCCTGAGACTGCAGCCGTCGCTCGCCCCCCGGGGGCCTCGGAGCAGCCCTGGAGTCCTGATTCCAACGCATTTTATTAAACCAGTATAGCCTGCCAATAATAATGACTGAACGATCAGAAGACAAAGTTACAGTCAGCTCCTCTGCGCGCGCTGGGCTCTGGAGCCAGCGAGGGAACTTATTGTACATTTTACAACTGTGATGCCTATCGTTGAATGTTGCAATCGCGGAGGTGGGGCCTGATGGTAATCTTGACAGATGTGTGAAGTGTCAGCTTCTCCCGCGCGGCTTTGCGCGGGTCCTGTGCTATTATGTATGTTAATCGTCGCAAGAAACTTGGGAGCAGGGGCAGAACTATTTCGACATACCTGGCTGTAGTGCCTCTTTCGTTAGAGATAGAGGGAGCCAGAATCGGAGCAGGAAAAAGTTGAGTAATCAGACTCCGAATTATTCGCTAGAGCGGCAGGTTTAAGAACCACTGTGGGGATTGCCTGTGAGATGCCTAGGAGACTAGAGGCGGTGGCCCCGCATGTCTGCTTTCTGCGCCTTGCCTTTGGTTTTATGTCGCAGACTGGCAGGGCAAACAGTGTGCCCCTCACCAACCGGAGTCCTAAGAGAGGTTGTCCAATTCCTGTTGGGCTAATTGTTTTGAGACATATTTACTTTGCTAGTCTGGCTCTGTTTGCTGGGGGCATGCTCCTTCCAGGACCAAGGTGTAATTCAAATATGTGAACCAGTGCATTGAAAGTTGGTGTGTCATGTAAGTGGCCGTCCTTAGCTTTGCCAGAGTGCCTCACAAGTTCGGTGTGACACCTGCTATGGGGGCTTTCGGATTAGGATTCTGTGTATAGGTTCTTAAGATGTGATTCTTCTAGTTCTGCAGAGCCATTTCTTCCCCAAAATTCCAGATTCATGGAACATTAGCAATGTTCCTTCTAACAACAGTCTTTCAAGAAGTGGACAGGATTATTTTGTTCCAGAATGTTCATGCATCGATGGAGATGTTAATGTTTAATAAAAAGGAGTTTGCTTTCTAAACGTTGGCTGGCCGACTGGGTTTCAGAGTGTGCTCTTTTAGCGGTGGTGGGCATTCCTAGTGACATCAGAGATGGCCATAAACAAGCTTGCTAAGGGTGCTGCACTCACTTTCTGCACTCATATGTCAGGAGTGAAGTGAAGGTCTCATTAATCAGGGTTCCTGGTTCTGTGAAGAGCTAGAAAGTGTCTGGGCTACTCACTTCCTGATAAAACAATTTCTGAGCCCCTTCCCTGGAAGAGAAAATAGTCTGGAAGTTCTTAGGTACATGGGGATTGCAGAGTGGTTTGGGTAAATGTAAGTTGGATCTTTGGATAATCAGGGATCAAAGTCCATTCCCAAAGCCAGACCCAGCTCAGAGCTGCTTTCCAGAAAGCTTCGATTGCTTAGTGTGGGGCCTTCGGTGGGAGGAAGATCAGGGGTAGCAGATCAGAAGTTTTCTATCTCTGTCTCCCCCTGCCAACTGGATGTAGTGGTTCCTCTGCTAAAATAAAATCAAAGGCTACCCTTTTTTTCTATTCGGAAGGCAAAAATATTGCTGGACAGTTTTCCTCAATTTAAATATATTTACTATAAATATTCCTTCAACATTTGATGTCTCTTTCCAATTGCATTAACAGAATGCAGGTGTGATAAGGAATTGATGTAACACATTATAGGTTCAGGTGAATAAAATTTAATTCACATAGCTTTCATGCAGTTAAAAAGAATGCTATGACTACAGGTTTTTTTCAGCATTGCTGATGGGAAGCTTACAATTATTTTATGCAAGGACTGTTCTCCAGTGGAGTAAATTGCTTTATGAGGCAGAGAACTACCTGTCAGCAGAGACATTCAAGCAGCTACTATTGATAGATTGATTCCTGTATTGAATAAGTTGGCATTTTCACTAGGAATGAAAACCATGGGACCAAAACTGTTTAATTCATTTTGAATGTAAATCAGTCAGTCTTTGTCTGTGTGTGTGTGTGTGTGTGTGTGTGTGTGTGTGTGTGTGTGTGTAGGGTGATCCTCAACTTTCTAGGAATCTATTCTGTAAAATGTTTACAAATAGAAGGAACCAATTAGATAATTCTTAGTGCTCCAGGATTTCAGCCCAATACATTTGAAAATATTTGCTCTCATTAATTATCTCAAGATTTAGGCTTTTCTACTTCTCAGGAAATCTCTCCAGTGGTATTGGCTTTTTTTTGTGTGTGTGTGTATTTTCCTCAGTTCTGTCCCATACCAACATGTGTTTTCATTTTAGCCTAATGAATCTTCCCTATTGTATTTGGTACTGACCATCATTGATAGTTCATAGCAGGTAGGGCTTTTGCCTATATTGTAAAGTTAGCAATGTTTGCTCTCAGGGTCCCCAGTACCCTTTACCCCCACCCTCCCCAGTACCAATGTCTAGTTTCATGATGAAAACCAGCTCTGCTAGTCACGATGTAAACCAATAAAGACAACAAATGTGTATTGAACACCTACTCCCTCTTTGGATAAAATGCTAAAGAGATATTAGGAAATAAGGGAATGTGGTCCTGGTCTTCACGTTGCTTAGTTTGGGGAGGGGAAGGACACACAAGGAAGCTAAACTAAAAATACAGTAGCTGGCAGCTTAGCTGTCACTTTTCTGTTGAGATCAAATCTTTTGAAGCTAGAGATAAGAAGTTCTTAATAGCATTTCAGTCAGTAACTACACATTTAAGCACAGACAGTTATTGAAAAGTATTGTGTGTTGGGGAGTGGGAGAATGGGTTCCTAGTTTTCCCTGGAATCACACGGGGTAGGCCCTGATCACCAGCATGAAGACTGGCTCTGAGGGAGGTCAAACTGGGGGAGTCAGTGTTGAGGGTAATGAAAGTAATGAAAAGTGGTGGTGGGGTTCAAGGGTATCCCTGTGGTGTTCTCTGACACCATAGACAGAAGGGCCCCCAAAGTTGAATGTTTACTCTTCTTTGTACACTTGCTTTGGTGAGGGGCACAGAGGGAGGCTAGGGATAGAGATTCTGGTCCCACTGAGGATAATCGTGGAGATAGCTATGATTCTAGGAAGACCAAGAAGGGAGAGGGAATTTCTTAATCTGGGCTTTGTGAATGGGCTTCAGAGGGGTGGTCCATGAGCCTCTGAAGTTGGCTGCTGGTATTATGGATAAAAGCATGTTTTTCCCCAAGGGAAGTCAGTTCAGCTCTAATAGGCTTTCAAAAGTTCTGTGATCTGGAGAAGGCAAGCCCTTGCTCTTGGATGGATGTCTGCTTTGGTGACTGCCTTACCTTTTAGGATCTTACTGTTCAGGTCTCAGAGAGGTCCTGAATTTCACTGCGAGTGTCTCTCCCTGTCTTGGAGATGGGGAAGGAGGTTGGTGTGTACATCTAGTAAAGATTCTGTACTGCAGCTTAACCTTACCTGTACCCACCTGTCTGTCCACCCACATGTCTACCCTCAGTAATGGGAGGAAGGGGAACCGAGTGCCCTGCACAGGCTCAGTTCTGGTGTGATTCATTCTTTTTAGTAATTTAAACAAATTTTTATTGGAGTGCAGTTGCTTTACAATGTTGTGTTAGCTTTTGCCATACAGCAAAGTGAATCAGTTATACATATATCCCCTCTTTTTTAGATTTCCTTCCCATTTAGGTCATCACAGAGCACTGAGTAGAGTTCCCTGTGCTATACAGTAGGTTCTCATTAGTTACCTGTTTTATACATAGTAGTATATCTATGTCAATATCAATCTTCCAGTTCATCCCACCCCTCCCTTCCCCCACCCCCTCCCCCAATATCCATACATCTGTTCTCTATGTCTGTGTCTCTACTTCTGCTTTGCAAATAAGTTCATCCGTATCATCTTTCTAGATTTCACATATAAGCAATATTATATGATATTCATTTTTTTCTTCTGACTTACTTCACTGTGTATGACAGCTTCTGGGTCCATCCATGTCTCTGCAAATTGCACATTTTCGTTCCTTTTTAATGACTGAGTAATATTCTGTTGTATATGTGTATGGTGTGGTTCATTTTGTTACTGCTTCTTAAAATGGCCATGAAATCTTATTCTCATGTTTTCCATCATCCTCAAACAGTTATTGGAGGTCTTTTTAGGTACTAGGAATGTGTGTGTCCTTAATAGAAATTATATCTGCAATAGGATGAAACAAAAAAACTCAAACACTTAGTCTTATTTGTGTAGGCACAGTCCTCAGAACTTTCCATGGGTGAACTCTTAATCCTCATAACAACCCATGAGATAAGCCCTGTTATTATCCCCATTTCACTGATGGGAAAGCCAAAGTATAGAAAGGTGAATTGCCAAAGGTCAAATAGGTAGTATGGGTGGAGCTGGGATTCGAATGGGGCAGAATGCCTCCAGAGCCTGTACTCTTTTTTTGTTGTTGTTAGTATGTTTTTTAGACTTTTATTTATTTATTTTTAACATCTTTATTGGAGTATAATTGCTTTACATTGTTGTGTTAGTTTCTGCTGTATAACAAAGTGAATCAGCTATGTGTCTACATATATCCCCATATCCCCTCCCTCTTGCGTCTCCCTCACACCCTCCCTATCCCACCCCTCTAGGTGGACACAAAGCACCGAGCTGATTTCCCCAGAGCCAGTACTCTTAACCAGTGATCCACACTGCCTTACCTTACCTAAGATATCTATAAAGTATCTAGTACCATGCCCAACCCATGGAAAGTACTCTATAAATGATAACTGCTTTTGCTGTTGTATTTATAATTATTATAATTACTTTTCTCTTTTGTGACTCATCACTTGTATGGAACCTCACACGCAAACAGGGATTGAAGATATGAACGGTAGTCTTGGAAGCCCTGGAAACTCTAATTTTTCATGGGTTTTCCTCCACTCTGGCAGGAGATGGTTCTCTACTGCCCCCAAGAAGTTCAAAGCTTTCCACCTCCCAGTCTTAACAGGTGGCAAGACTTAAGTAATTCCTGTAACCTTCAGACTCCATTGTGCAGAAGAACCTGTTCGAAGCTCTTCCTCCATGGCTTCTGGAGAGCCATCTCCAAATCAAGTTGCACAAGACTGCCTCTGGCCCTTTTGATCTTTTGAAATTGTGAGCCGAGGAAGGAGAGAATGGACGGGAAAATAAAGAATAGCTATGATCATTGCAATGATAGTATGGTGCGTTTTTATAGAGCCCTTCTCTGATGAGCCCCAAGCTTTCACAGCCATCACACCATTGGCCTCTGCACTGTGAACCTCGAAGGGCTTGTTGAGTTTTCCCAGTGCTGTAAAACACAATTGCATGAACATATCATAACGGAGAGAGAAGCAAGCCATATTAGCAATTGCATATCACTGTATGTGTGGTGGCCATGCATGGCGTGCCAGCGTGGCGTGCCAGTATCTGCGATTTTCAAGTAGAGGTTGGTGCAGTTTGTCACCAATGGTCTGGTCCTGCTGTGGAAAGCCACAGAACCGATCTGCAAGTATGAGATCAAGAAGACTGACGGGGCCCTGTGAGCTCTCTGGAGCCAAGAAGACAGGTGTGTGGAGTGGACCAGAATGTTATCTACCTCTAAGTGGTCTTGTTTTTTCCTAAATTCTCAAAATTACTGGTTTGCTTGACCTCCTTAGACTGTTTCCAGGGGCCAGTTGTACATCAGCAAACTTATAATATGGCATGACCATCAGAGCCTTTACATGTTCCTAGGAGGCACATTTCCCCCCCTTCACTTGGAAAAATTCTTTAGTTTTAAAGTTACAAGGAACTTCTACGTGAGATAATGACTCTGGGAAGCAGGTCCTTTTCTCATGTGGAAAGATATTTCAGAAAAGGTGGTTTGTCAGTAAGGAAAATTACTCCATTAAAAAATATATATTGATTTGCCATGCCCCCATCTGGTGCATTCCCAATTTTACAAAGCCAAGGAAGTGGATTGTTAGAAATCTCTTCTTATATTCTTCCAGTGACTTTCTGCATCCCATATCCATGGTACCTTCGAATAAAAAATTCAAACCCGAGAGGTTAGTGCTTGGAGTCGTAACAGATGAGTGAGTTTATTGGATGAAGCTGTATAATAAAGCACACAAGTGGGAAAATGACTCCATTTTCTGTACTGACACTTGTAATGTGGGAGTTTAACTAACCCCCATCGCGGTGTTGGCTGCCCACAGATGCTGGGGGTACAGCTGATATGATAGTCTTTTTAGAAGTTCATCAATTCTATAACAGCTTTAGTTGACTCTCTTGGTCTCATTTTCAGTCTGAGTCTCCCTGCTCTTGACCTATGAGTGTGGGGAGTCAGCGGCTCACTATGAATAAGGGGACACATGGCCTCAATCTGTGTTCAGAAGCATTTTATAAATCCTTTAAAAATACATAGGGTAAAGTGTATGATTTTTTTTTTTTTTGTAATAATCATTTAAATCACTGTGCTGGCAGTATGGAGGTTCCTTAAAAAACTACAAATAGAACTACCATACGACCCAGCAATCCCACTACTGGGCATATATCCTGAGAAAACCATAATTCAAAAAGACTCATGTACCAAAATGTTCATTGCAGCTCTATTTACAATAGCCAGGACATGGAAGCAACCTAAGTGTCCATCGACAGATGAATGGATAAAGAAGATGTGGCACATATATACAATGGAATATTACTCAGCCATAAAAAGAAATGAAACTGAGTTATTTATAATGAGGTGGATGGACCTGGAGTCTGTCATACAGAGTGAAGTAAGTCAGAAGGAGAAAAAGAAATACCGTATGCTAACACATATATATGGACTCTAAGGGGAAAAAATGTCATGAAGAGATTAGTGGTAGGACAGGAATAAAACACAGACTTACTAGAGCATGGACTTGAGTATATGGGGAGGGGGAAGGGTGGGCTGTGATGAAGTGGGAGAGTGGCAGGGACATATATACACTACCAAATGCAAATTAGATAGCTAGTGGGAAGCTGCCACATAGCACAGGGAGATCACCTCTGTGCTTTGTGACCACCTAGAGGGGTGGGATAGGGAGGGTGGGAGGGAGGGTGATGCAAGAGGGAAGAGATATGGGAACATATGTATGTGTATAACTGATTCACTTTGTTGTAAAGGAAAAACTAACACACTATTGTAAAACAGTTATACTCCAATAAAGATGTTTAAAATCAATCAATCAATCAATCACTGTGCTGGGTATCTAGTCGTACCGTTTTCTCACTCTTTCTGTCTGTCTCTCTCTCTGTCCCTTGATGCTGTATTTGTATTAACAAATATGTATATTTTACCCTTGATACAAATTTTTCATATTGTTACCACTTCGAATAAGTTTTGTCCTGACTGCCTCTGGGTAGAGGGCAGGGGGAGGGAAGGGTAACACATTATCTTAATTTTATGTTTGAGAAATTGAACTGTGAAAAGAAGCAAACCATGTCGCCTGCAGTGAAAGCTAGAACTGGACCCAGGTGTCCTCTTGGGCACCTGTTCTAAGCTAATGAAGGAGGATGAGCCCAAAGGGGGTGACTCAAACTTCAACGCTAACTTCCCTCATTACTAATGAGCAATTACAGCAAATATCTACAGGCCTCCTTCCTACCTTTACAGCTTCCTGTTGCTGAAGCACTTGGGAGTATTGAGAAAGATTGCCCTGGAAAATACGTCATACGCAGTTGCAGGAAAGAATGGCTTTATGTGCGCACACAAAACCAACTGCTTGTCTCTGTTTATGAATTCCACGTGGAAACAGCAGACAATTGTGCCTGTGAGGAGCTGTTCGAGGGCCCATCCTTCAGAACTTCAAAACAAAATTTAAAAAGTCAATTCTGGATGGTCAAATACATGGGGAAATGGGACTCTGTGATGTTTCTACAGAGTGTTCTAGAAATAATAGGACCGTGCAAGTAAAGCACAGATCATTTGATAACCACTCTTTTATGAACATATAACCTCTACACTATTTTTCTGAATGAAAATACTCATGTTTAATTGAGAATATCACGGTATATAAAATATGCCATGTGGAGAATTCAGGGAGCTAGAAGAATATCATTCACTCTCTGAAGGTTCCAGGCTAAACCCCAATAATGCTCCTTCCCTCTATATTTGGTTTAAGAAGCACTCCAGTGAAATTGCTTTCTTCAGTGTTTGTAAACCACCGTAACCTTGTGTTTCTCTCCTGTGTTTCCAAGAGTTCTCAGATACTATTTTAGCATGGCAGCCTTCACTCCAGCACTGGCTGAGGTTGATAAAGCTAATTTTGGTGCCCAGGGTAAAGAGAGAGAGAAGTCATCTCCAGAGCCAAAAGGACTTTCTGGTGCCTGGGTTCAGAGCTGTGTGGTGTTACTGGACACACCACATTTCACCCTTAGAACCTTTATTTGTGTGCTTGCACAACAAATGTTTATCCAGATATTAAGATAAGAAAAGTATGAAGGTCACATTTTGCTGGTGACAAGGGAGCTTCTATAAATGTAACCATATCGCCATGCCACAGGAGTCTGTCTGTTCTTCTGTACCAGGGATTTAGGGGAATTAGTGGTAGTGGGGCATGGGAGCCAGCCCCTTCACAGTTTTTTGGCTTCCTTGCCTTCGTTCTCCATGTCCTGGCACAGCTGACACAGCCCCTCCCATTTGGTGAGGTTCTTTGGGGTGGTCAAGAAGTCAGGGGGAAATCCTGGTCCACTGTGTGGCTGCCCCACTTTCTGGTGCTTTCTGATATTCTCTGGAAATTAGCACGCCCATGCATTTCCCTGCTATCTGACTGGCTGGGAAGCAGCCTGGCTGCTAAAATAGCTTTCCTAGCCTCTCAGAGCAGGTTTGCATGGTGCTGATACTGCCCCTATTTTAGGCAGGGTTGTCATGTCCTTGGAGCACAGAGAGTCTTCAGGGTGGGGAAGGGGTTCCTCTTGTGGATTTGAGTGTCTCTCTTGAAGATCTCCAAGGATTAGCTAGACACACTCAAAACCCGAATGAGGACATGGATCCTTGGTCCAGCTTTCTTCCCAAGGGCAGCCTACACAGCTGTGGGAATTCATCTCATTGACAGTAAGGGACCCCACTCCAGCCCTCTCACCCCATTCACCACCACCCAGTGTGCTTCCTGAACCCCAGATGTGCCAGTCTCCTCGCTCTGCCGAGGAGAGGCTGGTTCACTCCACATCACAGGTCTCCTTCCCACCTCTGCTGCCTCAGCCCAGTTCCTCCATCTAGGATGCTCTCCTGACTTCTCTTTGTACTCAAGTATCTCCCGCTTTCCTAGCATGAGCCCGAGTCCCCCAAGTCCTACAGAACTTTCTGCAGTAGTTCCCACACCAGCACCTCCCCCTCCACTCCTTTCTAGTTCTTGGCGACTTACGCGAGAGAGCCCGCCTGATTATATTTCCTTGTTATCTAATGACATTTCATGTGTTCTTGTCTTTCCAGCAACATTACGTGTTGCTCAAGGGCAAGGATGTCTAATTTTCTAATGCGCCTTGTAAACACCGTGCATATTTTGAGTCCCCCAAATCATGCTTAATTTTAAAAAATCATACAATTGCTTAATGTCTCTTGGTTCACTTGAAAAGCCTGGCTCTTGGGCTCTGCTTTTGTTTTTCATGTAGATTTGAGCCCTTTATTTATTTTCCTTAAAAAAAAAAAAAGAAGAAGAGAGAGGAAAAAGAAAAAAATACCCACAAGACCATAGGAAGGTCTGGTTGATACATCAAATGCAAACATTAGGCTAGTATTGTGAAGTCAGTGCTTCACTTCGAGATTGCCCAATGCACCAAGGCAAGTACCAGCCAAACAACAAAGTACTTACTTGCTCTAGGTTAAAGTTTAAAAAAGCCAGGTGGGAAAGTGTGTGTAGGGGTGTACCCACTCTCAGTTTAGAAATCATCTTCCCTCCGGGGCCTTCCTGATTCGCAGCACATTGGTTACCCCTGCATTTATATGGTCTTCAGTCTGTGTCTTATTACTTGTATGATGCTCTTACAATTTGCTTTTCAGTGTGTGTGTGTGTGTGTGTGTGTGTGTGTGTGTGTGTGTGTGTATCTGCCACTGATCACCTCATAGGTGGTAAGCCCTTCAGGAGCAGAAACCCAGTTATCTTTTTCTGTTCTTTCTTCTCACAGCACTCAGAACAGAGGCCCACATTTGGTGCCCAGTAATTGTAGACTCAGTAATTCGATCTATGTCATGAACTTCGGGCTTAGTGCAGTGGGTTAGAGATTTAGGCAGGAACCTTTGCTCAGATCAACTTACCCATCCTCCTTGGTCACCCACCATGCATGTAGTGAAGTTTGTGTGGATACTGTCATCATCACCGTGTACAAACATTCTAGGTTACCTACTAAATTCAGGCTCCATGCCATGTAGTGAGGTTACAAAGAGACATTAGAGTCTAGTCCCCTGCACTCAGGAGGGTTAGAGTCTAGTTGGTGAGTCATGGAATTCCTAAAATGATTTGTTTAAAACAATGCAAGATGGTTTATGTCAATGGTTGTCTTAGCCCCATCTTTACGATATTGCTATCTTGTTAGGAAGTCAGAACTAGCTCAGATAAAAACATAGAGCAAACTGTGGAAGATTGATAGTAATTGAGTGTGAATAAGGGTAAACAGATCTTGTGTGTTGTGAATAGTTTCAGGAAAGGAACTGATCAGCATAGATTAGAGGGAGGTTTAATGGAGGAGCATTAAGAGGTAGGTCTTGAAGATTAGGTAGAATTTGGATAGGCAGATGGGTTTGGGGCATTCCAGCGGGGGTAAACAGCTGGAGTAAACTGAGGAGGTAGGAATAATGAGGGTGTACAGGCCAGTGCTGGGGAGCCGGCTCCTTCCAGAGCTGAATCTGGAGCTGTGTTAAAAGATGGGAGATGGGGGACCAAACCCAGGCTGGTGTTGGGAAGTTGAGGACATCATGATTCCTCTTGTGAGTCATGATGTGATGGAATCTTAGGGCTGCCTTGGGGCCACAGGAGCAGTGCCTGCTTCTCTTGGGAGTTATTTGGACTGGGAGCTGCTCAGGGCACATCTGTTATCTTCCAGCTGGCTCTAGTGTAAGCACCAAAGGGTGGTTGGATGCTGCCATGGTTGTCCCTCATAAGGCTAAGAATGTTCCTCTATATTGCTTAGGAAATCAGTCATCTGCACATGTGCCCAAATTGCTCTAGAATATATTTCCTTTTGGACTGTACTACGCCTCAGGGTAATAAATGCCTCCCAGTGTCCAGAGTAGGAGGCTGGAAGGGGACAGCTTACTGTGTTCTAAAATAGCTTCCATCGGGCTCTGTGGACGGATGCAGTGATGCTCATTCCACGTTCTCATTTTGATGGTGAAGCCTCTGTCCCCTTAATAATGTGATAGGGGCTTTTGTTCTATCCCTTCTTGCCCTTTGTCATTGTAGATCCTAGGTTTTTGAGTCTGATCGTTATAGAAAGATAGGACAGGCCCTTCAGTGCTCTGGTATTTGTAGGGAGAGAGATGGCCATGCTTTTTGTCAGTCTCTACTGATCACTGGGAATTGCATCCCCTGCATGAAGTGGCAGCTGAGCTGTTCCTTGGCCTTCTCCTTTCCTGTTGTGTGGCTACACCATGCCCTAAAGCCTGAGCTCTGGTGTTCTTGGACAGATGTAGCCAGAGATAAAAGCAGCCGTCTTTCTGGAGTCACCTGGTAGGGTAGCTGGGGTAGGGTAGTTATACCCACAGCAGGTATAACCTTTCTCCTGGAGGTATTTAGAAGCATTTGAGGTCATGGCTGGACACTTGAGAGCAGGGCCTTGGCAGAGATCGTGAATCCTTGAAGAAGTTCCACACCAGGGCCCAGCAAAGGCCAAGCAAGTCACTTTAGTGTACCCTGTCCAATGGTACTTTGAGGGAGGCCACTACTCCTGATAGCTCTTGTCTTGGAATTTAATGTCACGGTGACAATTACGTGTCCCATCTCTTCTTCCTTTTCCAGCCCCTCAGTAATTCGTAAATGGTTGTCGAACTGGGAAATTGCTCCCCCTCCCAGGGAGGATTGCTTTATTCAGTGATGTGCTCACATTTAACACCTACTTTGTGCAGGCTGCTGAAATCTGGGCCTGAGCCCAGGAAGGGCCCTCTGGAGCCAGGTGGATGGGGGCTTCCTCCTCCGGGACTGTAGGTGCTGGAGAGCTGCAGAGCTCAGTGCAGCCAGCCCAGACACAGGGGCTGTCTGGGGCCTTGGGCAGTCCCTGGGAAGTGGCCTCAGGGATGTCCTGAGAAACCCCATAGGCCAGGAAGTGGTGTTTACCTTAATCTAGCTAGAGCTAGAATTCCAGTCTAGCATCCACTTGCCCACAGCTCCAGATAGGCCCCCGGAAGGGAGAGGAGGGTGACCTAACCCAGCTAATCTGTGACGACACCATTAGGGTAGGAAACTTGTGAACTTACCATGTCTATTCCTCTCTGGATTTTTTGTGTTTTTTTCCTTTTCTCTTCCTTTCCAAAGTAAAAGTACTTTTGAAAATAACAATTTTGCCTCTGCGAAACTCCTAGCAAACTGTTTGCCCCACCTGGGTCAGTTGGGTGATGGGACCTGGGCGCACTTGGTGGTGGTGTGGTCACAGAAGCTACTGGCCAGCGTTGGGCCTTGAGAAATCCTGGTGACCAGAGCACCCAGGCAGAAAGGAGTCTGAGATGACCATGAACGGTGATTCATTTTTTCCTGAGCCATTCATCTGAGCACATTTGAACCATTTTCCACCCTCAGATCAACATAAGCCTTGGGACACTGCGCCACCTGTAGCTCCTTGTATGGATCCAAATGTTACAAGGGTAATGACGTAACAGTTCTCCTGGAGTTAGATTTTCTGGGCCAAGGCAGAGTACATGTTTATTTTGGAAAGGGACAAACTTTCACCCACTTGAATTCCTTTGCCTCCAAAATTAGTGTCGGGATGACCACAGCATTCCATATTTCTTACCCTTTGTTTTGCCAAACAGATTGTAAATGCCCCTAGGGCCACTTTTTACTTCTTTTGTGTCCCTGGCAAAGCCAGCCTCCATAGGAGGTTCAGAGGAGCTCTCAAACATCTCTAGGACTCTGAGAGACTGTTCTAGATCTTTTTCAGACTTGTGTGACCTAGAAAGGTAACTTAACCTCTCTCTGTTTCCTATTCCTAAGTGGGGGTTAGATACACTAACTGCTTTCTACGAGTACTGTTATTATAAGCTTGACATGAGCTAGAGTTTCAGTAAAACCATGCATTTTAAGAGCGTGTTGCACTTTGAAAATAATTTTTGCAACCATTATCTCAACAGAAAGACCTTTGAAGAGTATAAAGTACAGACCATTAAGGCAGCGTTATTAACAAGAACAGCAATATAACCATTGGCACATCACTACCTGTTGGAGCGCTTTGACTGCAATTGGGAGGGAATCTTAGCAGATGCTGAAAGGAGACGCTAGCTCTCCAACCTTTAACTGCCGCTACCCCCAACTGCCCCCAGGGTTATGTGCTCTTGCCAGTCATGATTTTCAAGTTTGAGTTGTATTTCTCCCATCTCCTGAGATGGGAGGAAATCTGATAACACCAAGAGACCAAGGAAACTTCCAGGACTCCTGGAAAATGGTCTGAGTGTGGATGAGCCCCTTTCCATGCCTGGCCTGTTCTCCCCCTCACCTGTGGAGATGAGGGTCCATGGCTGCTGCCATCCTGTTACAAGTGGGGATTTGCCCTTCGATTCAGCACCCCCAGATCTCTAGACCTAAAGAGCTGTATCTGCACCACCTCTGCTCGGGTCCCACTTATTGCTCTGTTTCTCACAAGCAAAACCTAATTAACTGTGGGCCCCCAAAGGGACTAAGTGCCGGATCCAAGGTGTTCGAAAGGTCAGGCAGCTTGTTGGGAGATGTAGAAATGAGGGGCACGCTGAGGCCTCAAGATGCCTGGGCTTCCTGGTCTTGCTGGTAGTGGAAAGAGGCTTTGGGGGTGAAGAGCTTGGCTCTGCCACATAGTGACCATGAAACTTGGCAGGTCACTCCATTCTGGCCTCAGACCTGTCACCTGCAGCATCCCTGACATTTCTTGTGCCTGAACTAGCCCTTCCCTCAGCCCCATCTCGAGGCTGGACAGCTGCTGGGGCCTTAGGGCTCAGCTTAAATATCACCTCCTCCGGGAAGTCTATCCCCACCTCCCTCAGTTAACCGCCAGCCCATCAACCCTCTTCTCCATTTTTTTTTTTTTTAAATTTTTGAGAGACAGCATTCCCCACATGCTGTCATTCACTTGTCTGCTTATTATCTGTTGCTGCCTCCTAGTTTATAAGCTCCTTGAGGGCGGGGGCCGTGCTGCCTTGCTTGCCGCCATACCCGCAGCGTTTGGGGCAGTGCTGGGCACCTATGAGGTGCTCCTTAAATATTTGTTAAGTGAAATAATTATCCCGGGGTTGCCGGGTCTTTGTCCTCAACCTGGCATTATCATTTCTTGCGTTTGTTCAGTCGGTGCTTAATTTTTTCCCAAAGCTCATGATGTAGGTTAAAGTAGTTGTCATTCTCACCATACGGATGAAAAACAAGCAAGGCACAAAAATGTGATCGCAAAGTCAGAGAGCAGAAGAGCCCATGTTAGCAGAGCCCTGACCCCAGCCTCTCTCCACTGGCTGGTGCCGTCTCTCTGGGCACGTTATTTTTCTGTCGTGGTGATGTTATTGTTTGTCTTATTTGGCAATGTTTACACCAGAGGAGTAGGGGCCATTGTGTGTTGGTGGCGACTGGAAATACACAGCAGAGTCCCAGGAGAATGCCACTGTCGGTCCTCACCACAATTAGCAATTGTTGGGCCAGGGGCAGTGACTGGGTGGGAGTTGCTCCCTACGAGGCTGGTTCTGTGTGTTAAAATACCACTGCCTGCTCCTGACAGAGGCAAAAGAGAGTGGGGGGGGGGCGGAGGAGTGGGGGGACCTCAGTCCTATTTCTGCCCAGTCCTGTCCATCCCACTACTTACATCTAGGGCCTTTCTGCTTGGGAAATGTCCTGTTGTATGTCTAGCAGAATTCCTGTGGCCTGGTGGAAAGGAAACAGGAGTGCTCACCAGCTGGGTGACCTCTGGGCCTCAGTTTCTCCATCTTTGAAATGGGCTAGTAGGTGGAAACCAGTTCCATTGTGAAATGAAGTCCAGGTGGAACCTGGTTCCAACTCCTGTTTCCAGGTGCTTCCTGAGGGAAGGAAGATGGGAGGTTAAAGGTGATCAGTGGAGATTTGGAGAAAGCATCTCCAATTCCCCTGTAATTTCCCCCTCTCCAAGAGGAGGTTCCGTTAAAGTGGAGAGGGGCAGAGACTTGCAAGTCATTACTGGACGTGGCATGATGCCAGAGAGCAAGGGCTGGACCCACTTCGCTGACAGCAGCAGGACCCCCTGCCCACCCCCCGTTAAGGAGAAAGTGGGTTGAGGTGGGACAGAGTGTGTGCTGCCCTGCATTTTCTACAAAAGGGAGCAGTTGTGTTACCAGGCAGGGCCGTGTCTCATCTCCTAATGCCAGGGAAGAAGGAGGCAGGCTTCTCGGGTGAGTGAGAGCATCCTTAACCCAGAGACCTGGCTCTCCACTCTGATAGCATCATGCTGCAGCCGTCATGCACTCCCTCTGAGCCTCGGTTTCTACAACTGACAGATGGCTGGTGCAATCCCTGCCCTGCCAGTTGGATTGGGGCTTGGAAAATATAAACTACCGCAAAAGAAGGGGTTATAACTTCTGTGAATCACATATAAATGTTTGTGTGTGTGTGTATATAAATAAACATTTCCGGGGTGCTCAGGGTTGATACTGACATGAGATGAGGGACACAAGCTAGCTGAAAAGTACTGAGTCCTTCAGTCTGAGGCAGAGAGAGAACTGAGTTAGAAAGCTGGTGGCCTTGAGAGGAACAGGCCTGGAAATTGCTGAATGGAGTCATGTTGTGTTTGGGGGGAGGAGGAGAGCGATGTGGGACAGAGGTGAGTCATGGTGCGTGAGCACTGGGGAGTCACCTTGAACTTGGGCCAAAAAAGTAGAAATATTGGGACTTGGGTTTATCTGCCTTACATCAGGTACATCAAGTTCTGGATGGCCGCCCACTGGCCAGAGACCTGAGGTGGACAGCTCTCCCTTGCCGCCCTGGAGGCTTTCTGCTGGCTTCAGCCCTGCTGAGCAAAGTCCACTTGTTCACTGGAGTTCACACAGACTCCTTGCCAGGCCTGCCCAGAATCCTGTCTCCTCTGACTTCCTGTGCTCTTGCATAATATTTCCTTGCTTCTTGAATGGCTGCCCCCAGTGCGGGGGCAGCTCCCTGACGCTGCTGGACGGAGAGCAGGATGTGGAGGGAGGACAGGGATGTGCAAACGTCACCCAGGGATGCCTGGGCCTGAGGGAGGAGGGCAGTGCTCCCCAAATTGTGTGGAGGGAGATTTTAGCATAAGGGTAGTTAGGAAGACTATGCAAGAGTATGTGTGCATACACACACACCCCAGACCCTATAAGTTGTCTCTCCTGTAAAATTATTTTTAAAGTAGTTGTTTTCTTCTGATTATAAAAAGTATACATGTTCCTGTAAGAAAAGTCATGGTACAGAAAGGCATCAAGATAAAACTAAAAATCACCAAAATTCCACCATCCAGAGATAACCACTGTTAACACTTTGGTGAACATACTTTCTTCTGTAGAGTAAATATGGACATGTAATTGCAGAATATAATCATACTATATACTGTTGTGGAAAATGCATTTTTCATACAGCAACTTATCAGTATTCTCTCTTGCTATCACGGTATATAGATTTAACACAGCTGTATTTAGTTCCACTTACAGATGTATCATAACACAACTCCGAATCATCGACACATCCTGGTTCAGAAAACAAGCTCTAACCAGCCCAGAGATGTTCGCAAACTAAGAAAGCAGCATCTCTTGTATATGCCTGACCAATGTGTCAGCTCCGGTGTCCCAGAAATAACTACAAATTAAAAGATTTTGTATCCATGTAAGCCTTTCTCTAGGCTTAGAGTAATTCACAAGATTACACAGAAGAGGCTGTGGCGATGAGGGCTGTCAGGGCTGGGTATCACTCTGGGTAAGATCATCTCCCAGTGTGGCCCATGTGTCTGCTCTGAGCCAGGAGCCACTAGCTAGAAGAACGAGTTTTTCTTCAGTGATATCGTTCCTGTGTCCAAGATTTCAAATAAGCATCAGTCAAAATTTTAATTGGTTATCACCCTCCCTAAATTTTGTGACACAATCTGTATCTTGTAAAAGGCACCCTTCCTTCTTTACACAATATTCATGATATTGAAAACTTGAATGCATATACAGTATCATTCAGAGTTGTGACAGAAGATAAAAACAAAAATTTTTTTAGCTGAGGTAGATGCTATTAATAACGTTTCTATTGCGTGCCTGGACGCTGTATATGTTTAAGAGTTGTGATGAGCTTTTTCTCTTCCTTCGCTGATCCTGGTTAGAAGTGTGGCATTATATTTACAGCAAACTTCAGCATAATGATGACTCCTGTTCATCTGGGAATCTGTTGTCTACACAGCATTTGTTTGTTTCCTATGAATCATTTTTAAACCAGATTGGATATTTCTTTGATTTAATCAGGAGTTTTTAGTATGAGGCTGGGCTCATTGTCTGTGGTTGGAAATTGCTTTTTAGGTTTACTTTTGAGTCAAGACAAATTGTTTCCTAGAGCTCTCTGTTTCAGACATTTCTTCTAAATCAAAACACTTGATACTGCTAGTCAGTTTAAATATATTTACTTAAAACTTTGCAGGCATTGTTTAAAACAAAAATTTGCAACAAAATTTAGCACCAGTAAAATCCAAGTATCTTACCCCGTTTTGTTTATAGTTGTGTGCTCTCCAGGCAAACAGTCTATTACAACAATTTGTATAATTATAGTCTCTCCTTCAATATATTCACCCAGGATTCCTTTTTTTGAGAATTACTGGCCAAACTGTTATTACATCAAATTCTTTGATTGTACTTCTTTGAGATGGGGATAAGAGTTAGAGAGAGGAAATAATATAATGTTTGTCTGCCTTGCAACATTTTCTGTACGTGGACATTTAGCAAGTCAGTTTTTTAACTGCTCCCTTTCTTGGTCATTACCTGATTTGGGTGGGGTCTTTGTCATGTGTGCACATTTGGGAAGTGCGGAGGGACAGTAAGATGGAGTTGGTCCTCAGAATTATGAAACAGGACTTTGTTGAAGTTGATACTCCTGTACAATGAACATGGAGCAGCTGTTGGCATGGCAACCCCTACGTGGAAAAGTGCACGCCGCTTGCAGATGACTTTTGCAGTACTCAGTGTTAATCTGATAAATGGCTTTTTTAATAGTAGTTTGTGGGCTAATGGAAAGGTCGAAGCAAACCTTCATTAATGGGAAGAAGGATGGGGATTTTGAAGCCTCTGAGTGAGCACATCGGAGAGTCACAGCCAAATCTCCCTTTTCAGCTGTGTCTCCTTTTCACATCAGATGTGCTCATAACATGGCAAGCCAAAGTAAATTGAGAATACTGTTTGTCTTGAAAGGGTGTTGCTGCCATAATCAGTTTAGATTTTCAAGCATGCAGAGGTTTTAGAGTCCTTTTTATTCAGGACATTTACTTTGGTGAGAATTTAGTAGTACTGTAGATGTAGAAGGTTTATATTGTGCTATCTTTTTCCTTTTGTGGCCGTGGTGAGGTGAGAGTGGTTAGCTACTCTTTTGCTTATTGTGGTAAAGTATATATAAAACGTAAAATTTACCATTTTAACCATTTTTAAGTGTTCAATCCAGTGGCATTAAGTATACTCACATTGTTGCACAGCCAGCACCACTATCCATCTCAAGAACTTTTCCATCATCCCAAATTGGAAAGTCTATATCCATTAAAAAGTAACTCCCATTTCTCCCTCTCCCAAGCTGCTAGTAACCACTATTCTACTTTTCTCTATGAATTTGACTATTTTAGGTACCTCATAAGTGGAATCATACAATATTTGTCCTTTTTTGTCTTGCTTATTTCACTTTTCATAGTGTTTTCAAGTTTCATTCGTGTTGTAGCATGTGTCAGAATTTCATTCCTTTTTAAAAAATAGATCTTTATTAGAGTATAATTGCTTCCCAATACCGTGTTAGTTTCTGTTGCACGACAAAGCAAATCATCCATATGCATACATGTGTCCCCGTATCCCCTCCCTCTTGAGCCTCCCTCCCATCCTTCCTATCCCACCCCTCTAGATCATTGCAAAGCGCCGAGCTGATCTCCCTGTGCTATGCTGCTGCTTCCGAAAATGGTACTCATTCCTTTTTAAGGCTGAATAATATTACATTGTATGTATATACCACATTTGGTTTCTTCTTCCATAAATGGAATTTGGTTTGTTTCTACCTTCGGCAGTTGTGAATAATGCTGCTAGGAACTTGGGCATACAAATATCTGTTTGAGTCCCTGCTTTCAGTTGTTTTGGGTATACACCTAAGAGTGGAATTGCTGGGTCGTGTGGTCATTTTATTTATTTATTTATTTACTTACTTACTTATTACTTACTTACCTGCGCCGAGTCTTAGCTGCTGCATGCAGGTTCCTCGATGCTGCGTGCGGGATAGGCGTCGCGGCATGTGGGCTCTTTAGTTGCAGCATGCAAACTCTTAGTTGCAGCATGTGGGATTCAGTTCCCTGACCAGGGATCAAACCCAGGCCCCCTGCACTGAGAACACAGAGTCCTAGCCACTGGACCAGCAGGGAAGTCCCAATTTTATGTTTAATTTTTTACAGAACTGCCTTAGTGTCTTCCACAATAGCTATACCATTTTACCTTCCCACCAGGGTTCAAGTTTCTTCACATCCTTGCCATTTTTTTCTGTTTTTGTTGCTGTTGTTTTCACATGAAAGCCATCCTAGTGGATGTGAAGTGGTATTTCACTGTGGTTCTAATTTGCATTTCTCTAATGATTTGCAGTTTATTTGTCTTCATAAATACATTGCCACGTGCGTGATGGCTGCACCATTGTTTATACCTGTGAGGCAAATGAAACTGTCAGTGCAGTGATGTTTGCTGGGGGTGAGAGGTGGGAGGGAGGGCAGCACCGTGCGATTATTATGTACTGCCACCTCAGTAGACCTGTTGTCAAAGTTTGTACTGTGGAACAAGTGAAACAATTTTAAAATAGAGGTCTTTGACACCTGAAACTAATAGAAAATTGTAAGTCACTTATAATTCAATAAAAAACGTAGGGCTTTGGGACTGAAGGAACGGCAACTCTTTGGATGAGGTTTAACTAAGACAAGCCTGCTGTGTATGATCCTTCCTGCTTTAGCGTGTCGTGTAGGCATAAGTAGCCCTCATCCCTGAGAATATCATTGCTGTCATCAGCTCCAGAGACCTGAGCCCATCCTCCTTCCTCTCCGTGGGGAGGAAATCCCCCAGACATCTTGCCACAGGCTGGCTTAGGTCTTTGAACCATGCCACTGTCTCATTTCTCCACCTGAAACAACATGCACACCCCTGCTCTCCCCCATCCCATAGGTTCTTGTGTTGGCAGCTTATATTTTGACAAGAAAGGGAAAGAAATTAGAATTTATTGAGCACCTGTGGTAAGCCTGGCACATTGCTGGACAGTGTGTAGCAGGTGAAAGACCTGACTTCTGTCCTTAAAATAAGTACTATAGGTCTTATCATTTAGTATGGGATTCTACACTAGGGGTTCCAAACTTTAGCAGGCATCAGAACCACATGGAGGGCTCATTAAAACTCAGATTGCTGGGCCTCATCCCCAGAATTTCTTATTCAGGAGGTCTGGGGTGGGGCCTAAGATTTTGCCTTTCCAACAAGTTTCCAGGTGACATTGATGCTGCTGGCCTGAGGACCACACTTTGAGAACAACTGCTTTACATGGACCCCATGAAACAGAAATTATTCCCATTTACAGATGAAAAGCTGAGTTGTAGAGAGGCAAAGTGACTTTTCTCAGATCCTATAGACAGAGTGCCAAAGCCCAGATTTGAAGCTGGGGGCTCTCACTCCAAAGCCTCTGCTCTTCCCGTTATATCAGGAGCGGTAGATGCACAGCCCTGGAGCATCCCTCATCTAATCCACCCCTGGGGACAGACAGTATTAATCGATCACAGGACCTCTGAACCCAGAGGTGGCCTTGGAATCCTTCCTACACTGCTCCTGAGAGCCATACCTACCAATCAGTGGGAGCTGAAATGAGTTATTGTACCAACAAATACATCCTCCGTAAAATAGAGACATTACCAAAAAGAAATCTATTAACATCTAAAAAGAGCCCTAACCTGAGCTCAAGTCTGCTCTGCTTAGGAAGAAAGCGGTTGGTGGATTGGGAGCTATGGGAAGCATAGCTGTCCCAAACTGTGCTGGGACCTCGTGGGTCATCAGCTAGATTCTTCATTCAGCACCCAGGCAGGGCAGGACTAGGGGCCCTTACCCTTAAGAAGTTCTAAATCTAGATGACATTAATAAGGCGATTTTTTAAAAAAGCTGCCATTATTTTTCTAATTTATATCTACTACACGTTATTCTAAAAATTAGTTATTCCATTATTTGGCACTAAGTTCAGTGATGAATAGAAAATAGTGCTCAATAAATACTTAAGAAAGATAAAGTAGGTGCCCGAGGCAACTGTGTCCTTGCCTGATGAAGTCTTAACAAACGGACAGCAGAAATAAGTAAGATTGAACAGGATAACACCTTGAATTTACATAGCTTCTCTGACTCCCAAAGTCACCAACAGATTTATATCTTCCTTGTGTTTTTATGAAATGAGAGATTGGTAGAAAACTGATTAAACTGGTCAAGGGAATAATTAATTTTTTCCTCTAAAAATTGTGAATTGTATGAGGCATCACCATTGTTATATCCCTTGGACCCTTGTTTATATATTTTCCAAAGGGAGTTAACGGACAACAAAGCAGAGTTTTACAGAGGTCAAGAGTCTTCCAAACTATGTATGTGAGTGACCCATGGAAGCTGATTGTGTCAGGTGTGATTCTCCTGTCTTCTAGAATAATCCATCACTATCTTTCGTGTTTCTGCCCACACAATGTCTGACCCTCATCACCACTAACAACAAATATTTAGTCTGTTGCTAGTGTGTGTACAGGGAGATCTCTTGTCTCACCTGCTGTTTTTTTTAAAAGCAAGGGCAGGATGAATTAAGTTTTTATACGTCTAGAGTGCCCCGCTCTAGCAAGGCCTGTGTTAGTAGATACTCAACAAATATTCATCATCTGAAAATACTACAGATCTTTTTTAAAAACCTTGGGAAAAAAGAAACAGTGTAATTAATGTTCATATGCATACATGTAAGACGTGCTTGTGTGTGCTTCTACCCTATATATCCAAAACGAGAGGGAGCAGGTGTCTGGGTGTTTGTGTGCATGTATTTTTCTAAGTGATTTGCATTTCAGATCTGAATTGCGCACATGATGGGGTTGAGAGGAAGATTAGAGATGAGGTCATCTGTGCCAGGGTTGAAAAGTGCATGAATAGGGAAGGTGTGTGTTGGAGGTGGGGAAGAATAACCCTGAGAACAAACTGGTCCAGGGCTGTCTCTGGCCAAACCAGGACACAATGACAGGGAGCATTTATATTTATTGCCTTGAAGGGCCTTCCTGGGTTTTGCCTTCTGGATTGTTTTGAGAGGAAAGACTTTATGGTATTTAGCATCTCCACCTTTGTATAGAAAACTCAACTCTCTCAGCACATTCCTAATGCCTTTGTTTCTATATGAGCATGCTTATAGCCATGCTCTTTTTTTTTTTTTTCTTTTTTAATGAGATTTCCTGTGTAGCCCAACTGGCAAAAGGAGGAAGGAATATTTCATCCAACAATATGTCCAGAGACAAGAAAACTTACCAAGATGCTCTATGGGTCTTTGATGAAGCCATTTATGGGATTGGAAGTTAGTCTCATGCAGACACACAAGGATGACTCAACTGGCCACTGAAAGCCATGACCATGGCCATGCAGGTCAAGTGAAATAGATTAGTGAGTACAGGTTATTTAATGGTTAAAAAACTTGAACATAGGGCCTCCAGAGGAAAAAAAGAGGTTCCTTCATGATGTCCCCTGTTCTGGCTGAATAGTATACATGCCTTGAGAAATCCACCTTGGTTTGGGAATAGCATATAGATATTGTGCTCAAAAAAAGGAGTGGCATCATCTCAGACCACTTTGGTTGTGATGATGCCTTGTGGTGGGCAAGACTGAGGCTGGTTAGAATGAAAAATGGTCATCTTTGGGCAGCTTCTGGATGACAAGATTTTTTCCAGGGTAAGTTTTAAAGCCATGTGTTAAATCCAGCTACGTAAGTGGGAAACTAACTGCACCTTATAAAAGGCTTTGCATGCGAGGCAGAGTCCTCCATTTGGAGCCTATTTTGTTAAATGGCAAGGGTAGGGAAATCCCAAACCCATTAATGTTTCTGCTCTGCCCTGGGAATGTATTTAGCTGGAGCCAGTCTCCCAGTCTGTATGAGCCATACATCTGTCCTGCCTAGTGTGGGTAGAGACTTTAGCTATAGTGTTGGATTGGGGAATTCCCCATTGACAGAGAAGTTGTTTAATAGTTTAGGTATGTTCTGTAGCTCGTATAACATTGAAAGAGAAGACAAAAGATCCAGTTAATCCTTGGGGTCAAGTGGACCTTTCCAGATGGAGCAGAGAAGCACCCCCCCCCCCACCTAAGGACAGGCCCCTGGGAAAAGCCTACTTCCCTACAAGAAAGCACAGAGAAGAAGGCTTCCTTAGACCTGTTTGACCCAGTGCTCTCCAGTGGGCAGTGCTTCTGGATGTTCTAAGTCAGAGTCTTAAATGATAAAGGGTTTTAAAATAAGCATTGTATTATATTAGAATATTAATGTTTCTTGACATTTTTAGATAGTTATTTGAGGGGGAGGGTTCTGTTTTGCCCCATCCATTGGAGATGGGAGAGGAGCATATAAGACAGAGCATAAAGAAAAATTCTGCTGATGTGGGTGTTGCCTTGGGGTGAGGCACTGGAAGAGGCACCAAGGGTGTGCTTCCTTCATGGTAAAAGCCCTAATAATCTCAATGTGAGAATGTCCCATAGGCAGGGGAAGGATGATATGATTCACTCGGGTGGTGACTGCCTACCAGTTTATCGAAGAATCCAAGTGAATCAGATCAGAAGGGGGTAATTGTGCAGTCACTTGTCAACCTTTCTATTGCTCAGCAAGAGAATTCTGGCCTGTGGACCAGTGGTATCAGGCAGGCATTGGAGGAAGATTCCACAACCATCTTCTCTGTTTTGCCATCTGTTACGGAAAAACTTCATCAGGATGTGCACCTTCACTTCCAGAATGTTTTATTTACAGTTAACCATAGCTGCTGCATGGGAGAAAAACTTAAAACTTTATTAGCATGATCGTTTTCGGAATTTGTGTTAGGGCCTTTGACTTTTAAGACAAGGACACCAAATATAGAAGAAACTGAAAACAGCTATGTATAAGGTTAATAAAAGCCCCTCACCTCCACCCCATGTAAATCCTGAAGAGAGAAAATAGCTGAGCTGTAGTGATTATTTCCAGCAAAGAAAACTATAATTATGGGGCCCAGTTAGTCTTCATAAGGGGCAGCCTTGGAATAGCATGGATGCTATTTTGAATATTTGAGAAAAGAGTGACATTCAATGTGAAATGGAAATGATTCTGCGCTGCTGGGATTGGGCTAGCTCCCTCCAGGCTTCACTTGCCCCTTGGGATAGCCCAGTTTCCTCTCCTTGGTGGGTTTGGGATACACTTGAATCTAGTAGTCATTGCTGGGACTCCCATCAGCAGCTCCTGGGAGAAGCCGGGGGAGTGGCGAATCTGCTTTTCATATTGGCTTGCAGTCCCAGCTACCTAATATCAAGGGAAATAAGACTTAGGTATGTGGACCAGGATGAAGCCTTCTGTACAGAGTGAAAGAATAAGGGAATAAAAACCATGAATAGGCTGCAGAAAGGAGTGGCTAGGTCACCTGCCTGGGGGGATGAACCTCCCACAGGAGGTTCATGGTTGTGCAAGAGTTGGGCAACGTTTGGCCAGGGTGGAGAGGCCTTGGCAAGGGCATTTGCACTCCTAATAGATTCCTATCTCCTCCATGGGGCAAACAAGTATTAAAGTTCTGCACAGCACTTTAGGAGGAAGAAATCGATTGCCTTATCTAGCCTAGCATACTTTATTTGTATTTTCTTGGAGTTTTATTCAACAAACACCCCCTGTAGCAAAGGCACTGGGCTGGAGACCCTTGAGCGTCAAGAGAAAATGAGGCATTTCTGTTTCTGCCCATAGGAGCTACAGTTTAGTGAGGGCTGGGTAAGGGGAGGACAAGCATAGAGGCAATCGCAACCAAGGCAGGAGATGATGAAGGCCATGACGGGGTAGCGGGGCATGTGGTTTCAGGGCTTCTGCAGAGGAGAAGCGGGATAGAGTGGTGTTGAGCGTATAGCCCTGGAGCCAGATAGCCTGCATTCAAGCCCTGGATCTGCCCTGATTTGTTGAGGCATCTGGAATAAGTTCCTTAAACACTCTGTACCTCTGTTTCCTCAACTGCAAAGTGGGAGTCATTATAGTACTGTCAGAGGGTATGTTTTAATGCTCATAAAGTTGGTTTTAGCTCTAAGACTAGAAAGGAGGGCCTGTGCTGACCTTAAGTTAGTGACTGACAATCTCCAGGCCTCAGTTTCCTCATTTGTACATTAAAGGGACTGGGTTGGACTGGATAAATGCTAATATTTTATTTATTCTAAAATTCTATTATTCTGCGACTGTGTGTACATTAAGTGCCTGCTGTGTACCCAGTACTGTGCTAAGTGCGGTGGGAAAGAGAAAAGGTAGAATATGTGCTCCCAGCCCTCAAGAAGCTATAATCTATGTGAAGAGAGGACATTAATATTCAGGATAGTTTTGGAGAATTAGAGAATATTAGAAATTAAAAACTTGGTCTTATGGGTATGAGAGAATAGAGTTTGACAGCAACCATCAGTCCAATATATAGAACTACAAAGGCTGTAGACAAGAGCTCAGACTTGTTCACCAAATCCCAGATTTCTGAAGCTTGGAACATTGCGTTAATATTTAAGTTAAAGTTGAACTGTAGGGGCTTCCCTGGTGGCGCAGTGGTTAAGAATCCGCCTGTAGGGCTTCCCTGGTGGCTCAGTGGTTGAGAGTCCGCCTGCCGATGCAGGGGACACGGGTTCGTGCCCCGGTCCGGTAAGATCCCACATGCCGCGGAGCAGCTAGGCCCGTGAGCCATGGCCGCTGAGCCTGCGCGTCTGGAGCCTGTGCTCTGCAACGGGAGAGGCCACAACAGTGAGAGGCCCACGTACCGCAAAAAAAAAAAAAAAGAATCTGCCTGCCACTGCAGGGGACACAGTTTCGAGCCCTGGTCCGGGAAGATCCCACATGCCACGGAGCAACTAAGCCTGTGTGCCACAACTACTGAGCCTGCGCTCTAGAGCCCGTGCTCCACAACAAGAGAAGCCACTGCAATGAGAAGCCCGCGCACCACAACAAAGAGTAGCCCCTGCTAGCCGCAACTAGAGAAAACCCGCGCAGCAATGAAAACCCAACACAGCCAAAAATAAATAAATTTTTTAAAAAAAGTTAAACTGTAGAAAAACAACAGTTATCTATTTAGGATTTAGATGGAGTAAGATCTGTAAAACTCCTTGCTTAAAGCAATAATATGGTCTGAAACTATAAAGAGGCACACACTGGTTTTCCATGTATTCCTGGATGGTCATTCTGGTAGAACCTGTAGTGTTAGTTCACTTGCACGCCTCAGATTTGAAGAGCCTGGGCATCCGGCGGTGTTCTCAGCCCCTTCTCTAGAGGGCAGTGCACAGAGGTGGCCCTGCAGAGCCCTCCAGCCACAGCTTTGCTAGAGCTTAGTATTCCTCATGCCTCCTTATCAAGGATGAGCTCTGCTCCTAAGTTTCCACACCCTCCCCCTTAGGGACTCTAGGCCCTCTCTCCAGCAGTGTTTGCACTTAGATTTTGAGAAACCTGCCTCCTGCAGCCCTACTATCTCATAGTTTCTCAAGGTAGATGTGCAGATTGGACCATTAGTGACCCTGGCCTACACAGGTGACAAGACGCTTAACAACAGTTGACAGATTGATGTGTGCCAAAAGACTGGTATAGACAGTAAGTTTACCCTGTCTAGGAAACTGGGGACACCTCCTGGAAGGGGTGAGCCAGGGGCTTGAGTGGGCCTTGGAGAATGAGTGGAGGCCAGGTCAAGTTGACAGATAAGGTGGGTAGAGGCACCAGGTATGTCCATTTCCCCCACCAGCGTCCACCCCAACTACTCCTCGCTAAACAAACATGGGAGGCAGCAAAGCCAGTTAGGTGTGGGGGAAGGAGGCGAGATAGAAAGGACAGATGAGGCACAAGCATGATCTCCCTGGCCTCAACCAGTCACTGAGAATTCCTGCTCATCACCTAAGCGGTCAGCGATGGCCTGGCTTGATAGGCCAGTTCATGACATCCTGGCTTCAGATGAGGAGACCACAAACCCTCACAGGGCTCTCGGCCAAATTTCCTTCAGAGTAGGGCACCCAGAAATCCTGTGATGCATGTCAGCACCCTCTGTGAAGGCATGAGTACATATCGTATTTGCCATCAAAAACACACCTCCACACAGGCACCCACCAAGGTAGGGAGGACAGATGGGGTCATGGAGGTTCAGAAGGGTGAATGGTGCAGTGACTTGCTGTTATAGCCCTTCGGAGAAAATCGGAGATGAAAACGGTTCGGAACTCGGGCCTGCTTTCTAGGCCAGTTTTCCAAGCACCTTTCTTCTCTCCCAAATTGTACCCTCTCTCATTCTCCCTTTTCCGCTCCTTTCCTTTCATAAAAAAGTTATTTTTTCCCAAATAAGCAAGATGGAATCAAACTTTGCAACCTCCAAATGTATGAAATAAACATTATTCCTAATGAGCCTCTGGGAAAGTGCTCACCTTTGAACTTGGCCAAGGATTACAGAGGAAAGAAACTGTCTGAAGAACTTGATAGAGTGTTAGAGCTTCCTGGATTTTTTAAGTCAAGTTACATATTACATTTCTTTTGCTTAATAAGGGCAGTTCCAGAAATCCTTCCTGGATGATTAGACCATGTCCAAAAGCGGAGACCTACACTACTGACGCTGGTTTGGGGATTGTCATCTGGGTGCTTAGCAACAACAGGATGGGAGGCACTGTTTCCAGAATGCTCCTACTTTCCTAGGTCTCAGCCCCTACTCTCTGGGTCCTTGCTAGGGAGGAGAGGAGCATGTAGACTATCCTAGGGTGAGGTGAGGGGAGGCCTGGAACAGAACAGGGAGATGTTCAGGGAACCCAGTAGCTAAAAGGTGATAGGGCCGAGGAGGGCTCCCACTAAGACGAGCTTTTTTTCTGGACACCTTGCCTGTTCATTGGCCTGTGTTCATCTCTATTTCAGTTTCTAAGAAAATAATAAGAGTTCCGTTAAAAAAAAAAAAATTCCTAAGGATAAAACACCACTGGCTATCTCTATAGTCTCTGCCTGCCTCACACGGACTACTAGACATTTTAATTTCACTAGCTATTCCCTCACAAGCCAAGAAGTTCATCTATAGACATCAAGGTGCGTCATTCACAGAAGGACTTATATCCAATTAAGAATGTGTAACTGCAGAACATATTCTGCTTGAGGTCCCAGAACATTTGTGCTGCCCTGGGTTTGTTGTAACACGTAGAAGATACTTTAATTGTTTCCCTTTTCTTGAAACTTTTCCTCCAAGTTTCCATCTTCATGCTTTTAATCATGACCAATAAGCTCCGTGCTCCCCCATCCCTGTGATGGCATGAACTGCACCAGGCACCCCTAGTCCCACAGAGATCTACAGTACCAGGGCTTTATAAACAGAACCCAGCAATGTGGATGTCTGTTGCTGAGCTGTTACTGCTTCGTTGCAGAGGCTGCCTTTCTCTGCACCCCAGCCCGCAGTCCCTGCACACGGGAAAGTTTAGTACACAGACCCTGAATGGAAAATACCCCACGAACAGGCTGCCTCCTGTCCTGTACCTGCTTAGTGCAGCTTATCATTTAAAATAAGCCATCCTGCAAAGAGCAAGTTCCCTCGGTGGCCTTGGGGTTTGTTAGAGGTTCTCTAGAATCGGCAACTTAGCTGTGACCTCAGAAGCCTTGGCTCTGGCTAGGCAAGGTCTTTGCGCCAAAACAGGCTCAGTGCCCATGGAGATAATCACCTCCTGTAATATCCACACAATCATCTCATTGTCAAAGCACAAGGAATGCAAAAGTAGAAAAGATGCCACAACAGGGTTGCCCCATGGTTCAGCTAACCCAGGCTTCTGCTTCTGGCTGAGGGCACCCTGGGACATCTCGGGAGGGACAGTCCCACCCGTTGTTCTGGGTCGGCCCTGATTGGTTAAGGCCCATGCTCCTAACACCTGAGCTGAGTGCCTCTTTACCAGGCCTCACCAGGCCTGATCCTGCACCATCTTCTCGGGAACCCCTTCACCCCCTTTGTCCTGGCCCACCCCTGTTGTCCTTAATATCTCCCTGAGAAGCCCTCTGTAGTCCCCCTTTCTCCTCGCCTTGGTCAGGGCACCCGCTGTGCTCCCAGAGCTCTGGTTACTGACTTCCGCGGCAACAGTTTCAATCCTACACGTCAGGCATGATTCTAAGCACACTGCGTGTGTGTAGCACTTATTCCACACAAGAGCCCAGGAGGCAGGGACTTTGGGAGGAGCTGTTTTACAGGACACCGAGGTTTAGAGAAACCTAAGTGACTTGCCCTGGGTCACAGAGGAAGCGTCTGAGCTCCCAAGCCCAGGTGGTCCATCTGGCCCATGCCCTGGCCTGCTTGTCCATCTCCCTCACTAGGCTGTCAGCTCATTGTGGGCAGGGACCTGTCTTTCCTTCTGTATCCCCCAGTGCCGAGTGGACACTCAATAAATGTTGACTTAATGAAAGCAAAATTTCACCAAACATAAATGCCAGATGGGATTTAAATTCCAAAGAGCCAAACTTCTTGCCAAAAGGCTAAAATGCAGAGGAGTACTTGCTCTTTGAGCTCAGTAATGGTGCCTTTTTAAAACCCTGGTTGCTTTAGGACTTTCGTCTACATGCCACAAAGTTGGGGGATGTAGTGTGTACAGGACAGATGGGTTTGTCACAATCTCGAAGGCAATCAGAAGTCACTCCAATGAAACCAGAGCTGCATCTGGCATTTTTTAAAGAATTAGGAGCAACAACCAAGCAGGAGCACAGAAAAGAGCATTTCTTAGTTGATTCTGGAGAAATGAACCTTATCCTCCTTCGCACCGGCAGCAGGATTTGCAGAGCCCCAGGCACAGCTGAGAGACAAGTCATGAGAACCACCACCAGGGTTACACAGCGCCCCTCCACTCAGGTCTCCCCACGTGGGGGCTAATCTAAATGGTTTAATCAAACCCACTGTGGCCTTTGAGGCTTCAGGGACTTTGGGGCTGTATTTACCCTGGGCTTAAAGTCTTTCTCTGCTGCTGACTCACATGTTAATTATTGCTTTCCGCAGAACGGAATTAGCAGCGCTGCCCCACTCGCCTGCCTGGATGTTATACGGCCGTGCAGCCCCCCGCCCTTTCCCGAGCAGTCAGGGGTCCAGCGTCCCAAACACAGACACCAGCCTTTGCTTTAGAGTCTGTGGGGAAAGGGCTGCTGGGGGCGCTCTGCTTGGCGCACGATTCTGAGGGTTAACCTCGCAGTCTTTTGACCAAAATCTCCTGAAAAGTGTAAGCAAGAGTTTCAGTTCCATGTCACCTGTCAGCATTAATGGACAGAACTGGTGTTTCACAGAAATAATATCGACTTATTTTCTCTTTGACTGCTGGGCTGGATAATGAAGTAAAAATGACATTATCTCTCATAAAAGTGATTTGCAGCAATCACTGGTAGAATCTCAGTACCAGAGATTTGCCATTAGCAAGTTAGTCAGATAAGGGGAGCAGCTGGGTTCTGTTAACCCCCTCCTGGTCTGGCGTGTGTGTGTGTGTGTGTGTGTGTGTGTGTGTGTGTGTGTGTGTGTGTGTGTGTGTGTGTGTGTGTTAGGGGGTGGGGTTGAGGTTAGGGACTAGATTTTTAAACATTGACGTTTTAGCTAATGGTTTATTCCAAAGTGTGGGTTATTCTCCAACCCTACTTGCTTACCTTTAGGGTTGTATTGGGTTTTTAAATTGTTTGGTTCTTTTCCCTTAGGATTTTTGTGTTTAGTAGCTTTTTTCTTTTCCTTTTCTTGGGTTGCCCCATTTTCTCACCTCCATGTTACATCACCGAAGGGGTGGAACCCTGGCCAAGCCCTGGCATCCTCCTTGCCAGAAATCTGACTCCCAGAAGGTCATCTACACATATGACATGAGGGCTTTGGGCAATGGGTGGTATTGGGCAACAGACTGTTCTGTTGTGTCAGGGAGGTGGGGTCAGAGGCAGAAACCTCCCTGGTCTCATCTGGAGGGTAGGGAAGAGGAGGGGACGGGGTGGGGGAGTAGGGAAGGAGGGGGCCACCGCTGTCCGCACTTGTTCACCAGTGTCAGTGAAAGCTGACTGGCATCTGGCTCACTGAACACCCCCTGCAATGTGGACAGCAGGCACAGCCAGCAGCTTCGGATGAAAACATCCTTAGGGTATGGGGATCTGTTTCCCAGGAGCAGCGAGGAGTCATCGGATATTAGGTAACCTAGTGATGAATGCAGCCACCATCACACCTCTTTATTAACCCACTTTCTACCCAGAAAGCAGCAAAGCATTATAACTCTGCAATCCTAATCCCACTGCTGGGGGATCACGGCTGGTTTAGGCTTCATCCAGCTCGCTGTGTGTGTCTGAAAGAGCTAGACAAAATTGTTATGTTGGGGTAAGATGCAGTGCCAGCCTGTGTCATACATAAGCAGCTTGAAATTTTGCCTCTGCCCTCAGAGAAGAGCCTTGAGACGAGGAACACTAAGGTGACGCTACCTTGCGGTGAAGTGAAACAGCTCAGTTCTCCGGGCGTTCGGGGCAGGGGTGAGAGGGGAGATCAACGTGGGCTGAGTACTGTGATCAGGAAAACCTCTGATGGTGGTGGGCCTATGTTGGTTCTGAAAGTATAGGGTTTGGAATGTCAGAAAGGAAGGATCACATTTCAGACGGGGGAAAAAAAATAGCTGGGTGGCAGGTGGGGAGCTGAGTTACGGGTGGTGGTGCAGAGTGTAGTCTGGCTGGAGCAGGGGGCGTGCTGCAGACTTGTGGCAACTAGGGTTGGAAAGCGAAGCCGGGGCTGGTAGACCTTGAGGGGCATCTGGAGCTTGAACTTCATCGTGAGGGCAGTAGGGCGCCACTCCTCTTTTTTAAATAGGGGAATGGCATGCTGAAACGGTTTGGGGGAAAAGGGGGGCGGGCTGGTGTGCTGTTCCTCTCTCTGAGGTCTGATTGGAAGTGTATTCTTCTTGATTAGTGGTCAAGAAGGTGAGGGGCAAAGGGGAAAGAACTAGAGGACGGGGGCTAAAGTCTGAAAATAAACGCAACACCACTGGAGCCAGAGGAGGCGTGCACCCTTGGTCAAGTTTGTTTTTCATCCCATGGGTAGCGTTTGAGTTACTGTTCAGCAAGAATGCCTTGCTGAGGTCTCTGTGGGCTGAGCCGAGGCTCCAGCTTGTGGTGGCCCAAGGGTTGCTGCCATATTTAGAGCTCTTAACAAAGGGACTTGTTTCCCCTGGCGCTTCTCCCAAGGAAGAGGGGTTCTCATATTTGCTGTCCCATGTGGCAAAAACACAGCCAGCAGAAGAGGGATCCAGGCTGGGTTCTACGCTGCCCACCCCATGGTACCTCAGCCACTAACTAGTCAGTGGGGTAGGCGATGACCTGATCATCAGCTTTATTTCCCAGTTCTTTCATTGTTGACAGCCCTTCTCTGTGCTTGGCATCTTGTGGTCACTCAGCCATGAGGGTTGAGCGAAGGCATTATCCCCACTCTGACTTTTCCCCTCTTGCACCTTCCCCTCCAGCCCGTCTCCTGAACACCGGCACCCCTGCTCATTCCCCAGCCGTGTCTTTGTTCTCATTCCTCCTGCCCTCGTGAATGCCCCTCGTAACTGCTCCTCCTTCGAACGCCCCCTCCGGTGCCGGCTTCCCTGCATGTTGTCCAGCCTTGCAGACTTGCTTTGCTCAAACTGCTGTGGCATCCACTGACCACTGGGCCAGTAGTCCTTTGGCACTTGACGCTTCACTTCTCTGCAAGCTCCCTGAGGTCAGGAGTGGCCGTCCATCTTTCACTCTATTGCTCACAGCCCGAGCACATGAAAAGAGATTCACAAATATTTGTTGAATGAGTGGAGAGAAAAGGCTATTGCTGGGGGGAAAAAAGCCACAACCCTGTTTCCCAGATTGCTCAGTCAGTATTATCATTTGAGAGCATGACAGTAATATGGGGAAGACTTTTTGGCATTTCCCATGGTTTTTGATGACTTCTCTACCGAAAAATGGAGCGTAGCTTCTTAAATATGTGTGAACATCTCACTTCACATCGTAGTATGACGGGGCAGAAATGGGACAAAGCGAAGGCTTGACATGTGACCATATAAACGGGCTGAAGATTGTGGTTCTAAAGGAGAGAAAGGGTCTCTGAGTCCTCTCTGGGTTCCTTTCTCTCTCCTTTCATTTTACCTTTGCCTTTGCTTGCTTTCTTCATTTCTGTAGACAGGGAGGCTAGAAGGGGTTGTGGGATGGGGGGAGGCATGAGAGATCCCATTCAGATCCCACCCTTCTCTTGCTGTTTTGAAATACTTTAAATACCAGGCACCAGAAGTTCTGGCATCCAATTGGAATTAGTAAGGCAGATCCTGGGGGTGTTTCACTATTAACGTATGATCAGGCATCAGTCCTGATGAAAAGACTAAACAAATGTTGTTTCCTTTGAAATTGAAGTGTCTAAAATAAGGAAGAGAGAACCGACCCTTAAAATCATGTTCAGTACTTGAGAAGAGTTCTCTCTGACAACTGTCTATTCCAGTTTTGGGCTTTTAAAATTTTTTTCTGCCAGAAGGTCTGACGACACTGCCAGGGGAATTTCTGCCCCCTCCTTCCTGAATATACCCAGCACTGGCCCCTGAGGCAGCCCAGTTCTGTTTTCTCATGACACAGTGATTATTTTTGGCACTGCACATATTTTCTCTAATGTTATTACTCCCCCCCGCCCCGAGCCCTTGGTTGCCTTTTGAGGAGCAATTGTTTGGGCAACTGGATGTAAAGCAGGGGGTTAATTTTAGTCCCGTGCCGTGTGTGCAGGGGGAGTGGGAGACAGGAGGACTTCTCCTTTGCCTCCTCTGCAGCACCCCGGCCCCCATGCGGGTCACCCCCGCCCATGAAAGAACCTGCTCTCACCAGGCTCGGGGCTCACCATTCATCCTCTCTGCAGACAAGATGTGAGGGGCTATATCTCGAGGTGACGCTGGGGGCTGCACCTCAGGGACGGCATCTTAATGACTTGACTTGGCGGGCGTTAGAACAGACCCATTCAGAGTGAGTTCACTCCCTGTGCAGTTGGCTCACTCGGCCTCTGTCCATAGATGTTCTCTTGTTCACGCTGCGTGAGGAAATGGAGATTTCCAAGTGGGAAGCAGACTTCCCAGCGTTTTAACTCTTCCCTGCAGGGGAGAGGAGCTGCAGAGAACGAAACACAGTCTAAGCTGACCCAGCTGCAGCTCCCGGGAGAGGAACAAGGTTTTTATCTAATGTCTCCAGGGCTGGGGATGGAGGCCAAGGCACCAGGGATCACATTTTCTTTCCTGCCTGAGAGGGAAAGGAGGAGAGTGAAGGGCGCACTTGAATTGTCCTTACAGTCAAGCAGCAAATACTTACTTAGTTTGTCTGCCCTGGTCCAAGGTCCCATGAAGGATGCACAGAAGTAGAAGATGTCGTGTCTGTGCCCCACCCCACCAAGGCACCAAGGTACTTACAGTCTAGTTATAGCAGCAGGAGGTTTGCATAGAAAAGCCAGCAAGACCCTTTAATGAGGGCCAGTGAGAAATTTGGGCAGGAAGCGCCTTGGAGAAGGGAGTGAAGGTGGCCAGGGAAGTGGCTGGGGGAAGTAGGGCTGGAACTGGCCCCAGGGCAGCATCCGGGTAGCACTGACCCGGCCAGACGTTGGTATCTCCCTCATATCCTTGGTCTCCAGATCTCATGTGTCCCCGGGTCTCTTTCTATTTAAACTGTGGACACAGACCAGTAGAATCAGCATCATCTAGGAGGTTGTCAGAAATGCAGAACCTTATGCCCCAGCCCAGACCTACTGAGTCAGAAACTGCATTGTAACAGGATCCTGATTCGTGGGCGGAGTCAAGTTTGAGAAGTTCTAGACTGTGTGACCCCACTGGCAACTGTCAGCAGCGCTAGTTCAGACCCCGACTTTGATTCAAAGAGCTGGGGAAACACACACACACACACACATCTTTGAGTGTCTCTGAACTACGGCTCTTCCCAGATGGAAATCGTTTATTCTAATTAGGAATTGGATTAGAATTTTTATGTCTTCCATTGTTTGTTTTTTTTTGTAATTAATTTATTTTTTGGCTGCATTGGGTCTTCTTTGCTGTGCTCGGGCTTCTCATTGCAGTGGCTTCTCTTGTTGTGGAGCACGGGCTCTAGGTGCATGGGCTTCAGTACTTGTGGCACACGGGGGCGCAGGCTCAGTAGTTGTGGCGCACGGGTTTAGTTGCTCTGCGGCACGTGGGATCTTCCCAGACCAGGGCTCGAACCCGTGTCCCCTGCATCGGCAGGCGGATTCTTAACAACTGAGCCACGAGGGAAGTCCTAGATTTTTAGGAATGATCTAGAACAGCAAGCGACTTTGAAGAATTCACAGAACAGAAATCATTTAAGTGGTTTTTTATCTAATGTCTCCAATTTGTACCACTTTGTACTAATTATGCTTTAGAGGACTCCTGAAGAACAGATGATGGGGTCCTTTCCCTCCAGAATAGGTGGTCTAGTTAGGGGGACAGAAGCTACAGAAGTGAAGTGAGTGGAGAACAACACAGGGCCGGATGGTGCAGCACAGAGTCTCTGAACTGGGATGTGGCGAGGTCAGCACAGGTGACGCCTTCCTGGAGAACATGGATGGTGGGAGGTCCTGGAAGATGAGTGCAGTTAGGTCGAGAGGTGAAGAGTGTGTCCTCCAGGAAAGATGTGGGGAGGGGAAGAGCAGGCGCTAGGTCTCAGCCACCGAGGGGACAGTAAGCTGCTCCCCACTCCCTCGAGAGAAAGTGCTTGCCTCATGCTGGGAAACCCATTTTACATCTGGGGCAGGGCACTGTTTTCTTTATCCTTCTGCTGTGCCATTTCTTTGTCAGTGCTCTTAGCTGAAGGCAGTGTTGTAGGAACAGGATGGCTGCATAGGCAGAATGGCTTGAGCCAAACCATAGATTGTGCTGTTGGAAGCTTGTGGGATCCAGAGGAAGTTAGGCTGCTGACAGATAGAAGCCTTAAGGAAAACCCTAAATCAGATCGGGTGCCAGCTTGGGTGTGGGGAAACAGCCTCACGCCCAGGGAAGTGGCACCAAGGAAAAGAGTCTAGTGAGAGTGAAACCTGTAACCTGTGGTGTCTGTAGATGCTGAGAGCAAAGTAGGAACTTTTCTCCTTTGTGAGACAGACATCTCCAAGCAGAGACAAATGATCCCGCTGGGCCTGGTTTGTCATTGTGGGTCTGACCTAGGACAAGAGGGTGACCAGGATGTCCCCTCTGCTGCTTCCCAGACCAAGAGCTCATCAAATTAAGTATCCTTAGAGGGTTTCATGCCCTATACACCCGGCTCAGCTAAACCTTTTGAACTTGCGAGAGGGATCTGCTTATGGGCATTTTGGGGAAGGTTGCCTGATTGCCATCAAGAGTATAGGATTTAGGGTCAAATGGTAGGTTTGAGTGCTAACTCCATCACTGGGTGACACCAGGCATGTCACTAACATCCTTGGAGTCTGTTTTGTCATGTGTGAAATAGGGATGATACATTCCTACCTCCCCAGACTGTTGCAGGATTAAGTCAGAGGTAGTGTGATGAGAGTTCTTTATCAAACAGCAAGCACTGCATGTGGTTTTTCTTAGCTGTAGCAGCAGCAGCCCTTCAGCTTGCTGAGGTTAATTAGCTCCTCAGCTGGAGTCTGCACAGCGGAGGGGTTCGGGCAGTAGCGGGCATCAGAGACCAGAGAGAACAGTGGGGAGCCAGGCAGATGCTCCTTGTGGACGCGCACTTTCCTTCCCTCTTCATGGGGAGTCTTCCCTATCAGTGCGCTAGACGTGCTGAGATCGGGGTAGGTGGAAAGAAAACCTTATTTTTACACTGGGGCATGAGGTCCTGCTGACCAACAAGAGTGGCCATCTTCGCAGAACTGGATTCTCCAGGTTCAGTACAGTTGGTCATCTTTCTTCAGACGTTTTAACCTGGACACTGCACGAGGGGAGGAGGAAGCCCGAGAGAGCCGGTCAGAGGGCAGGGAAAGTTGCCGAGACAGTATGCACACTCGGCTTTCCTTCCCCGGGTATCTCCCTCTGCAGCACTTCCCCTGGGGCTCCACATTCAGTAATGGTGGCCATGATCCTGAAGACCCTGTTACCAAATTCATCTGCTCAACTTTCAGAGGCGATCACGGTGAGGAAGCCATGGGGAGCTGGCAGCAAGCTGGATATGTGTCATCTTGTGTTATAAAAATAAATTAAAAAGCAACACCTGATACAAAGGTAGTTATCATAGTGTTATTTATAACAGCTGGAAATTAGAAACCATTTCTGAACATCTGTCAAGCGCATTGTGATCCACCCATACAATATGATATTGCTGGCTGTTAGGAATATTTCTAAAGAGTCGTCTAAAATGTGATGAAATGTTAAGTAACAAGCATAAATCTGGTGAGAGCTCGGTTTTTTTCTTTATACCTTTCTGTATTTTCAAAATTGCCTGCACTAAATATGCATTACCCTTATTCCACCAAAGCCTTTTTAAAAGGTGATATCTTAAACTAGGTTATGAGATGCTAATGCATAATGAGGGTCTATTTCCAATTGTGTGACACATCTAGTGCTGCTTGGCGATGGGCTCTCTGTTCATGTGTCCTTGAAAAAGTCAGAGCTCAGGGGTTTGGTTCCAGCTCCACACGTTCCCATTACCTTTCTGAGCCTCAATTTTCCTCATCTCTAAAATGGGAATAATGGTACCTGCTCTTTGTATCCTACTGGGCGAGATTTACAGATTAACATATAAAGTGCTTTATAAGGTGTAATGAGTGATACAGATGTAAGGCCGTGTTACTCACTAATATGTTGAATAGAGAACCCCGCTAAGGTTTGGGCTTGGTGAAGCTCAGCATAGACACAGATCGTCACTGTCACTCCTGTGCACGCTTTTCCCAGCTGGGCTGGAGACTGCACATGTCCTCAGATGACGTAAGGAGCTGGGTTATCTGGAGCCCCAGATGGGCTATACCTATGGGGCTGCTTGGTAATTGGGTCTGCTGCTCTCTTCCCCAAGGCTGCCTGGGGCCTAGAAGGCCACCAGATAAGCATCTCCAGTGGGCCCCGAGCAGATCTGACCATTAGAGGGCCATGTTGGGTGGGCCCTAGATATTACTGTCAGCTCTGAATGCAGTCCAGGCCCTGTCCTCAGGGACACAGACCACCAGAGTGGGTCAGGGAGCTGGGGGCTTGGCCCCAGGGGAGGGGAGGTGGGGAGGTTGAGAAATGAGACACTTCCCAGGATTCCTCCTTCAGGGCAGGGCTGAGTGAAAATATCTGTTCTTGTTTTAGCCACTCCAGCCCTGACCTCTTCTTTGTATCCCTTCTTTTAGGGCTTTTGATACACTAGTCTGGAGTATTAGTCTTATCTCTCAGTTGGGCTGTGCTCTCTTTCAGGGTAGAGACCAGACCTCTCACAGAGGTATGCATATTGAAGTGTATTGATGCCTTTCCCCCTTGTGGAGTTCTGTCTGATCTGCCCAGTTTCTCCTGAATTTGCTAATGTAATTTCTTCCATTTTGACTGTCTAACTTGGATGCCCTTTCCTCTCCTATGTAATAAATAATCTATCTAATAGATTCCCCTACGCATCACTACTGTCTTCGGCAAACATCAGAATATCCCAGAAGGTTGGCCAACGCCACCCTCTTTTAAAATATTTTGCCACTCCTTTGGAATTGCCTTCAGAGCCAAAGACCATTCTTTCCACTACCTTCAATTGTGGCAAGGCCTTATCTTTGAGGGCCTATTTTATTCTTCCAAACAACTGAGACCCATCCACAGCCAAGTCGGGTGACTAAAGGGGGTGGCTACACAGGATAATGTCATTTGGGGTTTAAAATGATGTATGTTTTATGAAGTATTAAGATTGATTTTCTTGTGTGACTCTGAGGTTCTTTCTAAATACTTACAGCAGTGGCCATTTCACCAGAATAAAGTTTGTACCTTCTCCCGAGGTGGCTATTTTGAGGGGTTGTTGCCTTTTATGTGGCCTCGATTCAAGTCTGTCTCCTTATTTTCACCTCCCTCTTTCTGTCAGTCATAGCCTCGGGGACAGTGATGGCCACATAAGCTCCTAGATAAAGAACTGTTTGGTTTATGATGGTGACTCCAAATTAGCCTGAGTGTGGACACTGCATGGTAGGGGGAGAGATGTGGTTAGGTTTAAGAAGTAGATCTGGGTTTCAGTCCTCCAAAGACAGGTGATCACAGGCTCAGAAACCTTTTACTAAGCCCTCCAGGTGATTCTTCTGCAGGCTAAAGTTGAGACCCATTGCTCTGCAAAATTGGGACCAATACCACTGCATAATTTAAATAAGGATCAGATGAGAATGTTTATGAAATGCACCTAGCCCCAGTGCTCAGTAAATATCAGTTTCCTTTTCCTTCCACCAAAGAAACAAAACAAAACAAAACAACACACACAAAAAACAGCCTTTTTGTTTTAAAGCTGACTGCTTTGCGACCGTGGTTCCCAGCCCTGGCTGCACAGGAGAATCACACGGGAAGCTTCAAAACCCCTTAATAGGCTGCACCGCAGGCCTATTAAATAGGACTCTCTGGGGGTAGGTGTAGAACCCAGGCATCAGTTTTTTGAGGCTTCTCTGATGATTGCTGTGAGCAGCCAAGGTTGAGAAGCACCAGCTTTGGTTCTGCTCTAATTTATTTAAATTTATTTAGTTTATTTATTTATTTTTGACTGTGTTGGGTCTTCGTTGCTTCGCGCGGGCTTTCTCTAGTTGCGGTGAGCGGGAGCTACTCCTCCTTGCGGTGCGTGGGCTTCTCATTGCGGTGGCTTCTCTCGTTGCGGAGCATGGGCTCTAGGCACGCAGGCTTCAGTAGTTGTGGCTTGCGGGCTCTAGAGCGCAGGCTCAGTAGTTGTGGCGCACGGGTTTAGTTGCTCCGCGGCATGTGGGATCTTCCCAGACCAGGGCTCGAACCTGCGTCCCCTGCATTGGCAGGTGGATTCTTAACCACTGCGCCACCAGGGAAGTCCTGTTCTTCTCTAATTTAATCCATGAAGCAATCAACCTCTAGGTGTAGGGCAGCTACTCGTCCTGATCTCTGGGACCTGAAGCTGGAACGTTCCTTCCTTCAGGCAGCCCTCTTGCCGCAGTGGCACAGCCTCAGTGAAGGGTCACAAAAGCCCCCTTCCCATTGCATTTGACCTTCATTTCATCCATTTACGGCCTTCTGCGAATCGGCACCAGCTTAGGATTTCACCACCAGCCAATAGACTGATCCAAGCTGGCTTAATTAGCTTCAGTCTTTCTCCTTAACCTGCTGAAATCCATTCTGCTTCTAAGCCTTCGAACCTTATAGGGAACAGGTGTATTGTTTTGATACCCTGATGGCCCACAGGCATTAGGCATGGGAGCCCTAATCACGCTAAAGATCAGGAGACTGGCTAATTAAGCGAGCAACCCCATTGGTGCAGTGGGTGACGTCTTGGGGGCCGCGAGCCAGGCTGACCAAGAGCTGATAATGGTTCCATTACTGACTTAAGTACGGATCTCTAAGCCAGGCTTAGAGCAATAACCCCAAAGTTAAGGAGAAATTTTTAAGATAATGAAGGTCTGGGCAAAGCGGTTTTTCCCTGGTTGAGTTATAGCATGTGCATGCTGAAGCTTTAGGACCGTCAGTTTTGTCTTAGCTGTTGATTGGCTGCCTGGTCCCTAAGTGGTTTTTTTTCCCCTTAGTTGGGATCAAGTGTTTCAGAATTCGAGTTTTTAACTTGGGGAGAATACGTATAAATTTGTGTATAAGAAATGTCCCCCCCAAAATGAGAGAAACTGCTTGTTCTCCACCTGTAGCTTGGAGAGAGACATTCATGCAGGCTGGACCTGCAGCTTTTATGGAGCACTGTAGAGTCGCTTTGGATGGCACTGCACCACACGCCCAGCCTTGCGTGATGCAGGCTGCATCCTGCACTGATTCCCCTTCTTCCTACTCACACTCCATTTAAGCTTGGGTATTGGTTCTTAATCCTCCACCTAAGGTTCCAGGTCTTTTTCCGAGGTGAGTGGGTGCTCACCTAAGGGCAGCATCCCCCCACCCCACCCCACCCCACCATGGAGTACGTCACTGTATCTTTTCCAAATCGCCACCCTTCTCTTCTTCCTATAGTGTACATGGACATCCAGTTGGTGGGAAGGTATCTAACACAGCCTGGTCCATGTTGAAGGTAGACAATAAATAGCAATTTCCTTGCTGCCGGGGGAAAACCTTTGATCTTGGACCCAGAAGAACTAGGTTTGAGACACTGTCTTTTAGCAGGTCACTCTACCTCTCTCAATCTCCACTTCTTCATCTATTCAATGGGGATAGGAGTTTCTATCTCTCAGGGGTTTTGTGAGACTCACATGAGATAAAGTGTAAAAAAATGTGCTTTCTGCACCCCTCAAACACTATAAGCTATTGCCACTTGTCCTTCTAGGATCAGCTGGACTCCTGCCTCACTGGGTAGCCTGCCCTGACCTTGTTTGCTGACATCAGCTTGTTTCTTATCTTAACCACCTATCGTGCTTATTGCCTGTGTTTATTTCTCTGGTTCACGGGCATGTTTCAAGTTGTTGGCTCCCCAAACAGACTGTGTACTCCTCGAGAACAAGGAACGTGCACCTCCTCCACAAGGTCCAGAACGGAGCTCAGTAAACACTTCTGGGTCCACCCGAGACACAGTCAACCAGGGCCACGTTCATGTGGTGTGTTCCGTATACCACGTATTGTGCAGGAACCCCCTGTGGTCTCAGGAGGACCACCAAAAAAGACAGGAGCCAGGGACTTTGTAGAAAGAGCAATTGGAATAAGAAGTACATTTCTGAGTCTTTTCTGATGATCCGGAAAACTTAGATAAAATATCTTTTTACAAAAAACCAGAGAATTCTAATATGCCGTGTCTAGAATTATCATTAAAAAAAATTCTGGTCTATTGCAGTGAATTCTAACACCCACCTAGGGAGAGAAAATAAGGCACAAGTACTTTAGGAAATGAAGCCTCGTTGACCTAAGAAGGGTCAGCTGCATAACCCAACAAACTGATCAAAATCAACCTGACCAACAAATACACCTGCAGCCCTGAGACAGCATTGACTTGGCAATGAGCAGGGCCAAAGTCTGACCGTGACTAATGCTCAGATTAGCCTGGCAGTGGGATCATTACTATCTGTCTTGAGGGTTTCATTGGTGGAGAGCTTTCTAGTACTTCCAGCCCTTCTACCCTCATCTCATTTGATCCTGACAAAGAAGACACGAGATGGCTCCCATTTCAGAGATGAGGCAATCAGGGCACCGAGAATGCATTTTCTTGTTCAACATCAGATAGCTAGATAGTGTGTGGCCAGCATGTTAAAACACCAGTCCCCCTAACTTCCCATCCCCTGATCCGTTGGCTCGAGAGGCCCAACCTGTGGTAGATGGGGTGAGGAGGTCAACTGGGTGCATCAGTTAGGCCAAGGCAGGTCTCACCTTTACACTTAGCATTAATTATTCTTGTTCTTCCGTGTTGCTAATTCAATATGGCAGCATTACACATGTTTGTCTGTTCTTCCCAGAGTCAACGTTAGACAGATATCTCTGGGCTGTGTCAAGGTTAACTAGATAATCCAATTAAAGTCATGCTGGTCCCAGAGCACAACTGCAAAAACAAGGTAGCTAAAGTGGAGCTCAGACTTTTAAACCAAGAGACTGCATGAGATTCTCAACCTACCTTTTTCTAAACCTTAAGATGTTGCTGTTTCTTTATTTCTTGCTAAAGCCACTATCTCCTACTGTTAAGCAGTAGGAAGAGTATGTATTGGCCTCAGAAGAGATGGGTTCTAGCCCTAGCTCTGCCACTAATTAGCAGAACTGCCCTAAGTAAGTAACTTAACCTGGTCGGGCCTCAGTTTCCAGATCTGTGAAATGAGGACAACAGTAGTGCCTGCCTTGCCCATCTGATATGCAGGGGGTGAGGATGGAATTAGACAGGGAGCATCCACGTGTCTCAGGACTTCTAAGTGTCTGCTCACTGACTGTACACCCTCCAAGAGCTTATGTAAGCACTTGCTTTGTGACCTTGAGAAGTTACGGATGACGTCTGAGCCTCAGTTCCCACGTGTGTAAATATGCTCACAATACCTACCATAATTGTGTGGTTAAGAGGAGTATAATGAGGTAATATATGTAAGGTTCTCGGTGCAGCACCTGACACAAAAGTGGGTGTCAATAAACGTTTGTGTGGCCAAGGGAGCGTAGTAGGAGCCAAATCTCAAAGGCCATTGGCAGACAGAGCACCGACTCCAGACGGGCTTTTCCTTCCCTGGCTCTTCCTCTCTGTCTGCTCTTCCCCTTCAAAGAAGGGGCAATGGCAAAGGGAAGCGCTGTGCATGGAGACATTGATGTAAATGTCACATCGATGTAAATGTGCTGGTATCTCTTTCACCCAGGAGGCCTTCTCTAGAGGCCCCTACTGGCTGGTCATGCATTGATGATGCTTCTGTTGGGGAGCACGATGGTTGTGCTGGAGAGTGGAATCCAGTGTCCTAAAGACTCTGGCCCTCATGACATGCAGGTGTGATGGGTACAGTTGTAGCATCCTGTCCCCTTCCCACCCTCCCTTCCTGGGCCAGGATGCGTGCAAACCTCGAACAACTCCTTTTGCTCCACAATCAGAGGTCAGGATTAAAATGCAAATGAGAGGGACTAGTAGACAAACTGCCCCTACAGGCTGGAGCAAGAGCAGAATGATCCTAAGGGCAGGTTCTGAAGGCATGTGGGGTGCAGGGACGAGAGTTCTGAGAGCTGGGAGTCAGGGGCAGAGGAGGAAATGTGAGTTGGGGAAAGGAAACAGAAAAGGGAGATAGGACAAGAAAAACAATTTCACTCCTTTCACAATTTTTCTGAAGGCTCTTCCTGACCATCAACAGCTGTTGGAGTTTCCTCCTGCAGTCTGAGTCTATGATGCTTGATGCATCCAAGGAGCTGGTTGTTTTGTTTTTCTAAAATGAAGCATGTGGTAAAGTCAAAACCGTGCCTCTGCCCCACATCTTGGCGGTTTGAGAGGCAGCGTGCCAACATTCCGGGAATCCCCAAATACTGAATTTTTCAGTCTAGATAACAGGCTGCAAAGCCAAACAAAAGGAGAAGCAGCCCCTGGTTTTGGAAGTCTCAGGAGAGAGGATAGAGCAAGCTGGAGTGGGTTGGGTGAGGCCTTGAGAGCCATGAACTGCATTGGACACCTTTTTTTAAAAAAATAAAGACAAACTTGTTTATTAAACAAGCAATATAGGTTTTTTTTTAAATAGAAACATAAGAAAATACAGAGAAGCACTAAGAAAAAAATTCCTCCTAACCTCACTGACCTGACACTGTAAGATTTTTGAGGCTAGGGAGGCAGGACATCATTGATGGAGAAGAGCCTGGATTCCGGGGCCCAGCTGCCCAGTGCAAAGCCCCACTTCCCCATTTACCTGTGGAGAGGCTGCAGGTGAATTACAGCAGTCTCCCCTTATCCACAGTTTCACTTTCTATGGTTTCAGTTCCCCACAGTCAACCCCAGTCTGAATATATTAAATGGAAAATTCTAGAAACAAGCAATTCATAGGTTTTAAGTCTCATGCCATTCTGAATAACATGATGAAGTGTCCCACCATCCCATTCAGGACATGAATCATCCCTTTGTCCAGCGTATTTGTGCTGTATACGCTACCTGCCCATTAAGTATAGGAAAAAACAGTACAGGTAGGGTTTGGTAGTATCCACGGGGTCAGGCAATCCACTGGGAGGCTTGGAATGACTCCCCCGTGGATAAAGGGGGACCACTGTACTTAGTCTCTATGGACCCATTTCCTCATCTGTAAATTAGGGGTAATAATAACAACTACTTCCAAGGGTAGTTGTGAGAATTAAAGAAGCCAGTGCAGTAGTGCTTAAGACAGTCCCTGGAACATAATAAGTACCATATACGTGATAGCTGTAAGAATAACAGTTATTAGTATTTTATTATATTTCTAGACTTTTTGCTATATAAGAAGTGTTATGTATAATACATTTCCATTAAAATAGGATTATACTGTACTCTTTTGTAACATTTTTACTCTCACGATTATCTTTTCGTGAATATATTTGTTATTGATATTAGCTAACACTGACTGCTTACCATTGGGATAGGCCTGGCACTAAAGACTTTACAGAAGTTGGGGGCTTCCCTGGTGGCACAATGGTTAAGAATCTGCCTGCCAATGCAGGGGGCACGGCCTGGAGCCCTGGTCTGGGAAGATCCCACATGCCGCGGTGCAGCTAAACCCGTGCACCACAACTACTGAGCCTGTGCTCTAGAGCCCGCAAGCCACAACTACTGAGCCTGTGTGCCACAACTACTGAAGCCCACGCACCTAGAGCCCGTGCTCCACCAACAAGAGAAGCCACCGCGATGAGAAGCCCGCGCACCGCAACGAAGAGTAGCCCCCGCTCGCCGCAACTAGAGACAGCCCGTGAACAGCAACGAAGACCCAACGCAGCCAAAAATAAATAAATGAAAAATAAATAAATTTATATTAAAAAGAAGATTTTACAGAAGTTATCATGTTCAATCCTCACGTTAACTCTATGGGGCAAGTACCGTATTACCACTTTACAGATGAGAAAATGGAGGCTAATCAGGTTAAATAATATAAACGTACAGAGCTGGCGAGTGGCCCTCTGTCCTGCAAGGAGAAGGAAGATGAGGCCTGCTGGTAGCCTATCCTGGCAGGACTAAAGAGGAATCGGGTTTGTGCTCAGTCCTTTTTAACCCTCAGCAGGTGTGCATGTCGGGACATCAGACTGACGGGTGTCTGGCTGACTATTCTTGGGCTCTAGTGGCATGTTCGATTTTTACGGTGGAAATCACTCTCTGACACGAAATGGGTTCTAAGGTCCAGTACTGGGCTTCATTGTCTCTAAGAGCATTTTATCCAGAAGCAGATCTTCATCTTGTTCTCCAGAGGCTTTGACACAGCCATCTGGGCCACTGGCCACAGCTTCCTCACCCTTCCCTCTCGGTCCCTGGGCATTCACCTCAGTCCCCAAATAGCCCTGGACCAGGTCCCAGGCATTGCCAGTGGATTGATTCAATCGGCAAGGCTTTGCTCAAACCCCATCCACGTGAAGCCCTGTTGTGGACTCCATGGCACGCAGGAGGGGAAGGCGGCTGAGAAGACACGAGACGCGTGAAGGCAGAGCTGACAGTACAGAGCTGACTCTCCGCGGCTCAGGTGACTGGCGTGAGCCCGCGTCAGCTCATCGGGAGGGTCTGGTCGTGCCGTGGGTGGGGAGTCACGGGGATGTCGTGACCAGGGGTGTGATGGGATGACAGTGACGTGCTAGAGACTAACCCCTGCCTCTCGATGTAGGAGCAGCTCGGAGAGGAGGAAGGAGAAGTCCCGAGATGCTGCCAGGTGCCGGCGGAGCAAGGAGACGGAGGTCTTCTACGAGCTGGCCCACGAGCTGCCCCTGCCTCACAGCGTGAGCTCCCACCTGGACAAGGCCTCTATCATGCGGCTGGCCATCAGCTTCCTGCGAACACACAAGCTCCTGTCCTCAGGTAAGGCTGCGGGCCCCCGGGCTCCTTCCCCGCGTGTCCTCGCACGCAGGAGGCGCCACCGGGCCAGAGTTGGAAGGCCACTGGAACAGAGGGAAGGTCTTCCTCCCCAAGAATGCCCACTCTTCAAACCTTCCACCCACAGAAACGCCATCGTTGGCGCTTTGTTCTCTTTCGTTGAACATCTTTCCAGCAGTGGCCTTTGCAGTGAATACAGCCATGGGCTGAAGAGCAAGGGCAGGACCAGGGGGTGCTTGGAAGCCGAGGGGACAGAGAGGGCTGCGAGAATGCTAGCAGCTTTTGCCGGCTCCCCAGTTCCTGTGCTCCGGCTGTTAGACCCACACTCCAGTCTAGGGTGAATGAATCCTTGGGAAGCATCTCAGTGCTTATCCGCCGGCCACTTTCTCCAGAAGCGGAGGCGTGCCCTTAGGATCTTTCCCTCTTACTAGCCAGGATGCCAGGCTAAGTATTCAGTGTCTCTGCTCTTAGTTTCCTCATCTGTTAAAAGGGGTTAAAATACTTGCTGCATGGGGTGTCTTTAAGCATTAACTGAGAGAACGTCCGTAAAGCACCAGACCCAGCCACACTACTCACCGGGGAGCCCCTGACAGGTAACAGTCTCCCCTCAGAACCAACTAATTCTCACCTCCCCTGAAAATCTCTGCAAGTCTCAAGTTCACAAAACTTTTTTTTTTTTTTTTTTTTTTTTCCCCTCAGAGCTCACCTTCTTCAAAATACCATTTCCTGTTAGTCCTGACCAGAAGGAGGTGGCCTGGGGATTCTACCAGTGTCAGGTCTGATGCGACAGTCCCCTCTAGCCTGCCAGTTTCTTAACAAAACCGGGCAGCGGGCAGTGCCCCTCCGCACCCCACCTGGCGGTGGCACGGCAGGTGGGAGCATCCAAGGTGGTGAGCAGAGGAAGGAGGGCAAGGAAAGGTTCTCTTGTGCTGGCTTTTCAGTGTTCCTGAGTGAGCCATGTGCCTTGGAGTGGGGTGGACTCTGCCATCCTGTTATGAAGTGGCTATTCTGGGAAAGAAACCCAGAGCAGAGGGCATCGAGTGTGAGGCGGGGAGGCCAGACCGGCATGTGCTATTCTGGGCCCTGGAGCACAGGAAGGATATGGGGGGAAGACTTTCAGAAAGTAGGATGACCGCTTAGTGGGTCCAAGGGTTGGAGGGCTAACCCTGGACTGCAAATCTAAAGAGTCTCAAGAAAGAGCAGACAGGAGGGAGAGAACCCAGGGCGAAGACTTGCTCTATAAATACTTGGAAAGAAACGGTGCAAGGCAATGGCAGACTTGTCATCCTAGACGCTGCAGGAAGAGGGAACTATGGGCTGAAGTATAAGAAAGGCTTGGAGATGCCATCGCAGGACACGTGTGTACTTTTTTCCTTTAAAGGAGCTTGTCCTCCAGGACAGGAGAAGGCAGTGTCCGGTAGTGTTAGAATCATCTTTATATCTGCACAGAGTAGGGAGTGGAGGACTTAATGACTAAACGGAGACCCCTTCCCCACACCCAGAAGCATCTCAGCTTCCCTGTTACAATACTTGGGATTCTCCTCTTAGACACCGATTTCTCTGGGTTTGTCGCTGCTTCCTTCCACCTCCGCCAACCCCTGTTCCTCCACCAGCAGGGAGCCCCGAAAGGAGTAATATGTTAATCCTGGGACATCTCTCTGATTGAATTTGGACTTGTAGGATGTTTCTCCTCATTTCACAGATGATGAGAAGCGAGGCACAGCAAAGTTAAGGTTGCTCCAAGTCACACATTTAACACCTGGAGTTCAAGTCCTTTTGAATCCATGGGAAGACGGACAGACATGGAGGGCAGGAGCATTCTGTAAACCTGGTCGGGCAAAGATGTCAATGAGGGCTGAGGACTGGGGGAAGGGGAGGGTTCTCCCTTGGAGGAGGAACCAAAGTTAAACAGAGGCACCAGGGCCTAGCCCTGAGCATTGGGGTCTGCAGGAGGTCCTCACACACTCAGTGACTGTTTCTACCCTTGCTCTTGGTGCACGGCCTTGGTTTCCGAGCTCTCCCATGCATAACCGTACCCCTCAGTGGTTCAGGACACATATTGGAGGCTCTGAGCACATCTGCCTGCATGTGTGCTGGCGTGAACCCCCTGTGTGCCAGATATACCCAGGGAGATAGGACCAGAGTGGTCACAGCGAGACATCAACACATCCCCTCCCAGGGCAGTTGCAAGTGTGGAAGCAAAGTGACTGTGCTCCGGCTGGGCTTGGCCCTGGACTGACCAGAGCCCTCAGCGTGTCAGCTCTGGTCCTCTCAGTCCCGAGGAAAGAAATGACAGAAAAGGATAAAAAGTGTCCACATTTGGCCAGCTGGTCCGGGCGTCCTTGAAGGAGCAGTTCTCATGAAACATGCATCACCTGGGGGAGGAGGAGATGGATGGCTTTCTGTACCTTCTCTTCCAGGCTGCTGCCACACATTCTTTAGACCAATTGTTGTTATCGTTTTTAGGAATTGTACGCGAGACAGGATCTTGTTCTTTTTAAATCACATTTTGCTTCTTCAAAACATGCAATGCAGCGAAAAGGAGTACAGGATTTGTGGACAGTTGGACCTGCCCTGGAACCTCAGTCGGGCTGCCTTCCTTCTCTGCAGCCTTGTGAAAACCTCTTGACTACCTTTGAGCTTTACTTTCTCATCTGCACAAAGAGGATACCAGTACTTACCGTGGACATTGGATATGAAAGCCCTTTTCCTCTTGCCCGCCACATATGGGCTCTCAGTAAGTTATAGCTTAAGAGATAAAACTTACTATGAACAAACAAATTGATTTATAATAAGTGTAGTCTTCTGGAAAAAATGATGTAAATGAAAACCCAGTGTAAACCCTTACTGTCCTCTTACCACCTTCTAGCAATTTCTAGCAAAATGCAGAGTTGCCAAGCTTTCCCAAGTCAAAACAAACCACAGATCCATTATTGAAGCATTTCTAACAAAGGTGAGCGCCAATGTTGGCTCACTTTATGATAGGAAATAGCTGGTTGCATACCTCAGAGTTCAAAAGGCTAAAAAAGACCAGGTTTTGCTTTAGAAAAGTTTCTTCTTTACTTAGTAACACGTTTCCCTTTGATTTTCACAGTAGGCTGTTCTGTGTGGGAATGTTGGAGAGGAAACCTCAACGCTGAGAAATTCAGGCTGGGAGTCTGGGCGGCCGATTGAGATTTGTATCACAGGAAGCAAACTGAAACAATAGCTTTATGATATTAGCTTCCACGCTGGGCCGAGAACAGAACACACTCTGACGGGAACATCAGTGGAAATACCACTTGATTGTCTTAAATCCTCTTTCAAGAGGAGCTTCACAAACTGTAACCAGATGAGGTTCACTCCTGCATTCAGACGGCCTTAAACAGTGGTAGATATGCAGAGCTGGCTTTTCACTATAAAATTGATTTTTGGCTTCCCCCATACTCATATGAGGTAAAATCAAATTCATTTTACATGAGAGCTAGAGGTCAATATGCAGCAAGCTTTCTAAGACAAATGTCAGGTTTATTATTAATTCATTGGCATTTGCTTAGTGAAGACATCAGTCTTAATAAGAGATTATGATTTCCTCGTCTCTAGACTACTAAGAGAAAGACATTAAAATGTGGGACAAGTGATTTTAGTTTTTTGCCGTGACCTTTTCATGCAAGAAAGAGTGAGACCAGAGGGAAAATTGTGGAGGCAGATATGGTTTCTGGTGCCCTCTTAGGTCCCCCTGTTCGGACTTCTTTTCCCAGACTTTCACCTCTACTTTTTTTTTTTTTTTTTTTTTTTTTAAAATACTGTCTCACCCCCTTGCCCCACTCACCCTCCAAACCAAGGCCTTTTTCTGTCCTGTTTGGTGAAGAGCTGAGAGGCTGATTCATGCTAGGATGTTAATGGCTGAGAGCAGCTAATCATACAATCTCTTCTAGAGATGCTTTGTTCAGATCATTCCCTTAACTTAAACCAAAAAAGTCTGGTCAATCAGCAGGTATGTACTGACCCCAGCCCAGTGCGACATCTTATGAAGGGTAACACAGAGAAGTGAGATAGGATATAAGTTATGCACAGAATAAAGGAATGAATTTCTAATGGTGGACTTTCAAAGCCCTTTGGGAGGCCTGCAAGGTCAGATAAAACACAGTGCCTTCTGCCAAAGATGTGAGGGTAGCCCAAGCCTACTACCAGGCAATGGTGGAGTTTAAAGGTGGGGTTAATGACCCAGTAAGTGGTTCAAAAATAGCTTCCTCATGGCTTGACTGGGTCTGCTTTTGCAGTCAGCACACCCAGAGCCAGGTGTAGTTGTGGGTCTGTGGGCCGGAGGGAAGAATTGGTGTAAAAGGAAAGCCCTTTTGTTGATAACTACCCGGTGACACATCTGCACCAGGAGGATCACATCAGGGTGGTTTGAAGACTAGTCAAAACACTCCTGGAACTTCTCAGACTAGGAACAGAGATAAAATAACCCGGGTGGAATAAAAATGCACCCTGACCAGCAGCCCTGGGACGATCTGGCCCCCGAGGCCCGGTCGAGAGCGTTTGCCCTGCCACCCTGCCCGCTCGCCCCAGACGCCCAGCTCCTGATGCCCCTCGGGTCCCGTCCCCACTCCACCCCCCACGTGGTGCTGCCTGAAGGAAATGCGCGGTGCTCCGGAAAAAGTGCTCCGAAACCTCAGCCCGCGCATATCCTGGCTGTGGGGAGTCATCAAAGCCTGTTTACCGGGGCTATTTTTAGCATTAAAGAACCTTGTTGTGCTCCTGGGCCCAGCATGCTGCATCTCTGCAGAGTGCCTCTGATCTGCATGACCCACCTCTCTTCTTTGGGGTCAGACCCTGAAGGGTCCTGGGAAGCGAGTAACTGAGACCCTGGAGCCCAAGGCAATTTAAAGACCCTGTTGAGGGTTTATGGAGCACCTACTGCGGGTTCCTCTTTATTCGGCACCAGGGGTTTCTTCTGGATTGTTGTGCAGCCTTACGGCGGTTCATCTTTCTCTTCCCCACCAGTCTGTAGATTCCCTGAGGGAAAGGATGCTCTTATACCTGACTTTCCTTGGGACAGGACTGAGCGTCTAGTAAGTGTCACTTGTTGACAGATGACCTGATTTCCTGCTTCGTGCCCAGCATGGGGCAGACATGTAGCAGGAGCGCGATAACTACGTAGTGAATGAAGGAATTTTCTATGTGCTTTAGCACTGAGTCAGAGATTAATGATCTAATCAGAAGATGTGATGCTCCCGAGAAAGAGCAGGGGAGAAGGCAGAGCCGTCTTCAGCCGGATGATGTGCCTGAGCCCCTGCCTGGCCCCTCGGGTGAAGGGCTGCATCTGGCCCCGCAGTTTCCACCCTCAGCTCCAAGCTGACGGCACGCTGGCCAGGTTCCTTCCGAAGCCCCCAGGAGGATAGGCAGGTGCTGCAGGAGCAAAGCCTTCCACAGACGAAAGAGGCCTTGCTGTCCCAGGGTTCCTGGGGGCCGGCCTGCTGGCTTCCTGGCCCCCCAGCCATTGTGACTTCAGTTCCAAGATGTTCTGTTTCCATTCGTGGGCCCTGTGCACCCCTCTCCCTCCCTCCTGGAGGCCAGCTGGCCAGCTGTTACAGCCAATTTCGCCACCTCCTGGAAGCAAGTGTACTGGGCACGGATGGAAACCAGTTTGGCTGTGTCGGAACTGTTAAAAAACAGGAAATTTTAAGCAGAACTATTTCCTCTGGGCCTAGTTAACCCAAATAGGGATGTCTTGGGATTACTCCAGGTTTTGAAGTCAGTGTTGCCACTGAGATCAAAGACATTGAAGAGAAGAAAATCTCAATAGGCCAGAAGTCACAGAGCTGGCCTCTGCTGTCTGGAGAAGGTGCTCACCTCTCTGGTGTGATTTTTTTTGGTTTTTTTTGGTTTTTTTTGCGGCACGCGGGCCTCTCACTGCCGTGGCCTCTCCCGTTGCGGAGCACAGGCTCCGGACGCTCAGGCTCAGCAGCCATGGCTCACGGGCCCAGCCGCTCCGCGGCATGTGGGATCTTCCCGGACCGGGGCACGAACCCGTGTCCCCTGCATCGGCAGGCGGACCCTCAACCACTGTGCCACCAGGGAAGCCCCTGGTGTGATTTTTAACAGTGCTGAAAACCTCTCCTCGCCCATGCCCCAAATAGGTCACCACCTGCCAAACTTGGTTGATTTTCTCGGCATTAGGGTCACTCGTAGGACCTTGAGTTAAGGCAGTGATTCTCCACCTGTGGTCTTAGGGCCACCACCATCCACATCACGTGAGAACTTGTTAGAAAAGCACATACTCAGCCCCCAACCTGAGACCTACCGACTCTGGCACCCTGGACGGGGTGGCTCCATGACTCTGTGTGACCTGTGCAGTCCCGCACAGAAGGGCCCTGGGCGTGGTTTAATGTTTCAACAAGAGGCCCCACATTCTTACTCTGCACTGGGCTCGGAAATCCTTCTTTTAGCAAGTTTTCTTGGTGATTCTGGTGCACGCTCCAACTTGAAAGCACTGAATCAAGTCATGGTCTCTCCCGAAGCCCTTGTTTAAATATAGGTGTTAACCCAGAGCACGAACGTTGGCCGAGGCACCACCCACACCTGGAACTTTGGTTCACTGTCATCAGTTCAGCTAACCAGTCAGATGGCAGGTGCCCGAAGCAGGGGTCAAGTGTGGGTATGTGTGTGGTAAAAAGGCCATTCCCAGACAGTCTCCCCTCCCATAGGCTAGCCACCTGAATCAGGTTATGAAGAGGAAAGAATGTCCCTCATTTCATTCTACCATTTTAGCAAAACCGAGGGAAGTCACTAGGCTACTACTCTGTATGGCCCAACTCTTGGCTCTAAAGGCTGGCCTGTCCCTGGGCAGCATGAGTGACCTTGGCACATTCACCGATCATATGTCCTGAAGGTGGATGGTCCACAGTGGTGCCACTGAGGCCCCTTGGTAGGAACATCTGCTAATTTGGATTTGTTTTTCTTGAGGAATAACAGCATATGGCCCAGAGCTTAAATTTGGGAGCTCAAGGGAAAAGAGGAAAGAGAACCAAATAAATCCAGTGCCCTTACAGAAAGGCCCTTGAACCTCATTTCACAGCATCCATGTGTCCCTTGCCAAGTGGCCCATAAATGCATTGCATTTTGCATTCCCTAGAACAGTCTCAGTTTGAAAGACTCCTTTTTTAGTTAAGTGAGTGTTAAGTTTTATGAGGGACAAATTATTCTCTGATCCTCTTGTTCTGTGAATTAAGGGAGGCATACTGGGCTTGATGTTTGTACTGGATGAATACAAATTTTTATAAGTAAATGTATATTTGGAGTTAAATAATGAGCCAGGAGAAGCAGGGCTGAAATAAAGTCTGTGGTCTGAGCCATCACAGCCAAGGGTCTGGGGCCTGAGAGCTTTATTTGCTGGGACAAGAGCTGAGTCTGCCTTTCGCACATAGCAGAGGTATACTTCCTAGGCCAGGGTTCCTCAAAGCGCTTGGCTGGGGAGTGGACACCTTCCCAGGTTGCCCCTAGCAACCACCTCTGCAGCCTGCCACCAGCACAGCAGCAGCCTCCTCACGTGGCCTCACACCTCTGGTCCTCACTGCAAACCGCCTTGCGTGCCACTGCCAGATGAATCTCCCCAAAGCAGTGGTCTGAGATGCCACTGGAGCCACCTCATGAGGCCAGTCGATAAGTCAGGGAAATGGACCCTCCTCTTCAGCCAGGTGGACCTGTTCTCCGTCCCTGGAGGGAGCTTTCTGCAGGCTCTGCCACCTCCACGCTTTCCAGTGTTGGCCCAACCCGCTAGGCCCAGAAAGCCCTGCTTTCATTTAAGAGAGTGAGATCCCTGTTTTTCGTGCGTGTCTTCCAATGCCTGTCTTTAAACAGTTGTCTCTCACCACCCCAAAGCGACCCCCTCTTCCTATGAACCCTTCAGCACCTACTGTCTATATGCCTCTTGCGTGCCCGATTCTGTCAACCTGGATCTTTTACTTAGATTTGTGTCTCTGTGTGCCACGCAGCCCCCGTCCAGGTTTTGAGCAATCTGAAGGCAGTGACAGTGTCACAGAGGGGCAGAAGGGAGAGAGAATCGTGACAGTTGGTACGTTGTAGGCATTTTACATACGTATTTAATCCTTACAACTCAAAGAGATGGGAATTATTATCTCTGTTTAGCTGATGAGGAAACTAATATTCAAAGAGGTTGCTGCTAACTCAGAGTTCTAATAGCCTAATAGGAGGAATAGACCAAAGCCTATGAATGGTCACGAGTGTGGCTTCTGTATTCAGCTGCCTGAGTCCACTAGCTACAGCCTCTATAACCTTGGGCAAATGACTTAACCTCTCCAGGCCTCCTCTGTAAGATGAGACATAAAAAATAGTACTTACCCCAAAGGTGTCTTGAAGATTATATAGCATGCTCAGTGCAGTACCTGATATGCTGCCATTGTTCAACATCCATTAGGGAAAATTATTGTTCTGACTACTCCTGTAACTGCCTTTGCATCTGTGACCCCCTACTGCTGCCACTGGTACCACAAGCATGCGGCCACAACAACCGTCCTGCCCGCAAAGCTCCTGTCAGGGTGTCGTCCTCTGTGCAGTGGGGTTCATCAAATGCCTGCCGCTTGAGCCTGTGGTGGACACTTAATGGTTGGCAGTGTGCGTTTCCCGAAAAATGCACTTAACGCCTTTGAGCCATCCCTGGCAGACATCCGTCCGTGCCAGTCCCATCTGCTTTAACACACTGATGCAAGCCGTCCAACCCCTGTGTCTCTTTCCAGTTTGCTCTGAAAGTGAGCCTGAAGCTGAGGCTGACCAGCAGATGTACCTGAAAGCCTTGGAGGGCTTCATTGCCGTCGTGACCCGAGATGGCGACATGATCTTTCTGTCAGAAAACATCAGCAAGTTCATGGGACTCACACAGGTGACACCCTCCTCTGGCTCTTGCAGAAAGGGAAAGCGTTTCCACTTGGGGGTAGAAATTTAGTGGAAGGTTCTGATCCCATCCCTCCTGACTTCTCCTTGCCTATGCCCACCCTGCTTCTCTCTGATTTCAAGCCTCAAACCTCAGGAACACACTGAGAGGCCCTGGCATTGGCCTTAGCATGGCCGATGGGCCACCCTGGTGGACAGCTCTGCCGACTGGATTAACAGACCCACCCTTGTGAACCATATCCGTCATGAAGTCTGTTACGTCGGTGTGTCTGTGGACCTGTGGAGTGGAACATGAGAAGACCTGATTTTGCCTCCTCCCTCTCTCCAAACGTGAAAAGGGGGCTCAGCTTCCTCTTGGAGACTTCTTCTTCAGTGTTAGGAATAATGAAGCCCAACCTTGTTTTTGAAACAGGTGGAGCTAACAGGGCACAGTATCTTTGACTTCACTCATCCCTGTGACCATGAGGAGATCCGTGAGAACCTGAGTCTCAAAAATGGTAACGTATTCTTCATTGCATTTCTTTCCTTTTCACACCACCTGGGAGGGGATCTGCCTTGCCTTTGTCTACAAATGTAGGATGGTTGGAACATGGCCATCATGATCCAGAAAAAACTAACATCCATTAAAAAAAACCCAGCAGAGCCTAGGAGATGATGAGATCGAGGGCCCTGGAAGGACCTAGTACTCAGAAGGATCTCTTGCCGGCTCTTCCTGGGGCCTGATGTCACACTCCTAGGGCACTCCTTCAGGTTAGGACACTGTCTCCAGAAGGTTTCATCACCTGAGCATCCAGTATCTCTGCCAAATGACACCACCCAAACCAATCGGCTCATCTGTGCCAAAATGTTCATGGGAACTGTTGTGTTGTCCCTAAGACAGTTGTGTGACAGACTGCCCCAAACATAGTGGCCTAAACAGTGCTTTTATTAGCTCTCATGACTCTGTGGGTTCTGTGGGTGGTTCTTTTGCTCCAACACCTCTGGGACCTTGTGGCCAGTAGCTGGAGGCTGGGGCTCGGCTGCGATGCGGGCACGGCTGGACCTCCCTCTCACTCTGTGAGGTATCGGAGCCTCTCCCTCTCCACATGGGGTCTCCAGGGTAGCCAGACTTCTTACACGGCAGCTCAGGGCTCCCCCAAATTGCAAAAGTAGAAGCTGCCAGGCTCTCCGAAGGCTTAGTCCTGAAACTGGTTACAGCACCACTCTGCCCCGTCCTGCTCTTAGACTGAGTTACAGGCCAGCCCCATTCACTGTGGGAGGGAACTACAGGAGGCCCTGAATGCTAGGAGATGTGGCTCATTGGGGCCACCTTTAGAGACTAGCTACCCCGGGAGCCAAGGAAGGAATCTGGCCTCCTGGTGATAAGAAATGGGACAGGTAGTTTTTGATGGAGAAGAGATTTATAAGGTCTCGTGCACTGCACCCTCCCTGCGGGGCCTCCAGCAGATGCCAGTGGATTGAAGGGCCTGTACAAGCAGAAAGCACTTTGCAGTGACAATCAGAGCTTGCTACTTCATCTCTTGTAACTGGGGATAGTCAGGCAAAAGCACAGATGGGCATATTGTCAAGTGGACTGAAGCTTTGAGAAGAAGGGGACTTAATGACTTTCAAGGTCCCTTCTGAACCTGAGAGTCGGTCTCTGCCCAGGGCAGATTGTGCCCGAGTCTAGACATCCCCTTTTCTACCTCTCTCCTGTCACTGCCATGGAGTGTGTGCTTGTCCAACCTGAATGACAGAGGCAGTGGTATCAAGCCTGCAAGGTTTTGCTCTTATTACCACACATGCTGCAAAAGCAGACACTTCATTGGCCCGCTTCTACCCTTGTTACAGACCGAGCCTGCACAGGGCAGGATTACCACCACCTCTACCCACCCCACCACGGCCTCCCCACCCAGCGCCTCTGCTCTCCCTCCCGAAGGCCGCCTGGCTCTGGGCGTACACAGGCTGGGGAGCTCTCTGGGCTGTTCACTGTCTTCTCTGTGCCGCTGAGAAACTCTTGTTTGGTTCTGTGAGGAAGGGGCTGCCAGAGCTTCTGAATCCCTTTCTAAAACAGGTGCTGGAAGCCTGAGAAGACCAAAAAGTCTCTTTATTTCTTCTCTGCTCTGGAAACCCTTGGGCCCTTGGGTTCTCAGTCTTAGTTCAACCTCTGACCCTAGTCTCAATCTGATCATGTGATCTGGACTGAGTCACTTCATTGCTCTGTTCCTGGGAGTCTTCCTTTTCAAAGTGACAGTATTGGACCAGGCAAAGTCTAGGACCTTCCAGCTCTCAAGTGCCATGATTCAGCAGGACTCGACTCTGTTGATCCAAGTAGAACTTTAGATCTCTTGGTCTCTGTGTTGAGGACTTGGGATCCAAATCAGTGAATCAGCAAAGCCTTTGAAGGCGCCGACCTGAATGATCTGTAAGCGCAGGGTTAGTGCGAGCATCCAGAGAAAAGATAAGGCTGCGAGGCTGGTGTGGAAGGCTTTGAAGGCCAGGAATTGGGCCTCGATCCTCTTCCTTGTAGACAGAGGGGAGCTGGTGGAAGTTTCTGGGCAGAGGTGGAGTGATCTGGTTGGAGCTGTGTTTAGAAAGATTAACCAAATAGCAGAATGGGGAAGACTCAGAAGTTAACAGGTCAGGAGGCCACGGCCCTAACCCATGTCACAGCCACAAATGAGTCCCTCCAGCCCACTTCTCAGCAGCTGAGCTGGGGCTGGTGCTGTGTCCAGGCCCCAAGATACAGGAATGTCTCACGATGTGCAAACCCCACTTGTGGGAATTAGAATCGTAGGGAGAAACATAACTGAGTAGGGGAGAGATGGTTTTATAATCATGATGGAGGAATATTCTCTCTTTAAAAAAAAAAAAAGATTCACCATCTGGTCTATTACTTAGTGGGCTCTCCTAGGGATGTTTAAGATAAATTCAAAGGTGCCACAATTCATTCAACACACAGTGATCTGGGGCTGTGTCACCCAAATAAGTCACAGTCCCCTGGGGGTTCAGGTGCAGAAGCTGGTGGCCATGCCAGAGGGAGGGGTGTGATTATTTGCAACAAGGCTCTGGGTTGTTCTGAGATGCTGGGCAGGGGGCAGGAGTGTACCTTGGAAGGTCCAGGATGGCAGAATTTAGACGTGGACAGGGGGGCTCAGCTGGCACTTACTGCATTCATCATTTTTTTTTTTTTTTAAACAAAAAGTGGGAGAGGTTCTGAATGGCCAGGCTATTTGGAGACTATAAGGAAGGAAACAGTCTTGTTTGTCTTGGTGATTTATTTAATTCTGGCCGGGAAAGGATATGATCTGTGTTGAGTTAATCCTCAAGGTGAACTTGCTTACTACAGGAGATTTGGACCAGCAGTCTCTCTTGAGGCTTGACCCATGTCACCTTAGGGAGAAAGCCAATGGTGCAGGATCCTGAATGCAGCCATTGCAGGTTGAAACTAGGGCACTGGAGGGACAGGAATGAAGAAAAGACAGGGGTGTCTAAGGGACATTTCCAACCTGAGAGGCTTATCCCCTTGGAGTAACTGTGGTCTTGCCCAGACTGTCCCTTGGAATTCCGTCTATGGAACCTGGGCCCGCCCCGGGAGAGGTTTGCTGAGATCACGGCCGATGGTCACTCATCGCCTGGCCGCTCCGGAGTGCAAGGTGCAGTAGGAGATAACACACTGGAACAGCCCCGACACTTCAGCAGTGGGAGACAGGCTGGAGATGAGCGAGCCTTGGTCCACAGCCAGGGTGGCACGGAGCATTCAGGGCAGGCTTCGCGTGCTCAGAGAGCCGCTCCTCGGAGAATACACACACACAAACACACACACACACACACAGACACACACACAGACACACACACACACACAGACACACACACACACACACACACACACACACACACCCTGAAAACTACAAACACGAAACTTCAGCTGGCTCCCCTACCCTTCTCTATCCAGGCTCTGGTTTTGGGAAGAAAAACAAAGACATGTCCACAGATCGGGACTTCTTCATGAGGATGAAGTGCACAGTCACCAACAGAGGCCGCACCGTCAACCTCAAGTCGGCCACCTGGAAGGTAGGACGTCAGGCCTGGGTTGGAGTCCCGAGTGCGCCCCCCACCCCCCCGCCCCTGGCTCTCGGCTCCACATCTGACCCTCCGCGGCTGGTCTCCAGGTCCTGCACTGCACGGGCCAGGTGAAGGTCTACAACAACTGCCCCCCTCACAGCAGTCTCTGCGGCTGCAAGGAGCCGCTGCTGTCCTGCCTCATCATCATGTGTGAGCCCATCCAGCACCCGTCCCACATGGACATCCCCCTGGACAGCAAGACCTTCCTGAGCCGCCACAGCATGGACATGAAATTCACCTACTGTGACGACAGGTGGGGCCCGGTGGGGCATGCGTGTGTGTGTGTGTGTGTGTGTGTGTGTGTGTGTGTGTGTGTGTGTGTGTGTGTGTGTGTGTGTGTGTGCGCGCGCCTGTGGGTGGGGTGTGGGTCTGCGGCATTAATGTTGTATTGCTGGGTGCAGGTCATTGTTTCATCCCATCAGTACCACCAAAGGGTTCCTCATACCATATTGGGCTGTCCCCTGTTGTCACAGCAGAGCTGATCTGGGGCGCCGCTGCTGTCATGGTGGATCGCGGTGGTGTGTACATATTCCTCCACATATGTGTCAGGCTCCTAGGAAATCTCCAGGCCACTCTCCCTCCCCAGGAGACGAGGGTCTAGAGATCTCCATTAGCACCCCCAATTCAGAGGCCAGCTGGGAGCTTTGGTTTCTGGCCTGGAAGCTGCCCTACGGCCGCGTGGCTCCTGTGTGTTTTCAGTGAATGAGCTCTTTCCTTGGCCTTTGCTCCTCCTGTGTCACCTCCATTCCAGCCACTGTCCAGTCTACTTTGGAAGGCTTTTCAAGGAAGAGAACTAAGCCAGACCCTAACCCCCAAAGCCAGGCCTCACTGGAGATTCTCTTATGAGAGAACGTAGTGGTTAAGAGCCTTCATTCAGTGAGACGGCCTAAGTTCCAATCCAATGGGAAGTGTTTGGTGTTAGCTGTGGTCCTCACCCTAAATTGCTTCTTTCTTAGAGTAGTTGAAAGAGCACCTAAGACTGCACATGTAATCCATGTCACTCTAGTTTCAGCTTGAGGAGAGGCTCGAAACAGGTGGGGAAGAGGCTTGGGTTGTTGTGGAAGGGGCGGGAGGGATAGCTCTGACTCCCGCCTGCCTGTCCTCTGCCCTCCCCTCTGTGCCTGGGCATTGGGAACATGGGCAGATCGGGAGGTGGAAGGAGGAAGACAGGGAAGGATAGATGCCGTGGGCAGTGGCTGCCATCAGAGAGGGAAGGACAGGCCAGGAGCAAGGGCTGGGCTGGGGCAGGCCTGGCTCGAGGAGCTGCCACTGCAGTCTGCTGACCAGAGGTGGCTTTCAGGGATCTCGCCACCTGACCCCAGATTGCAGCCGTGTCCAGAGTCACCACGTTTGTCCAGAGTCATAGTTTTTGTGGCAGCTCTTTGCTCCTCCAACCTCTCCCCTCTCACCTTCTAGGGTTTCTCCAGAAACCCTGAGATCTCAGCTTCCCCTTCTCTATAATGCAGATGAGAATACTGTCTGCACCTGTTTCACAGGATCAGTGTACAATGAGATGATGGCTATGGAAGCGCTCTGAAAACCACAAACCCCGTAACTGATGGGAGGCTTTTTGTTCCTGCTGATGTCTTGCTCCCTGTTTTTGCCCTCCCCCAAAGCTAGTCTCCCCACTAAACTCAAGGGGCCAAGACCACTTCTGGAGGCATGTAGAGGCTGGGGGCCTGGAAGAAGGAGAGACCACCAGCAGGAAACTGCCTCACCTTCCCAGCCAGCCAGCAGGAAGCCAAAGACCCCAGGAGAGAGCTCCTGCTCAGCACCCCCCACGCCTGCCCACCTTTCTCTCTTCTGCTGCATGTCCCGCGGGTGTCTGGATTTCTTCATGGGTGCGGCCCTACTTTCCAGGCTCAGCTGAGTTTCTCTCCCCTGATTCTAGACTGACCTGGTGTTGGCTGGTGCCACTCCAGGTTTAAGAACTTTTGTAAAAGTGTCCTTGAGTCACTCCTGTCCTCATAGTGCTGGTTTCAAGGCTCTTGGAGGTAGTACGTAGTTCCAGATGTAGAAAGAAGTGCTCCAACATCATAGGGAGAAAATGTCACGTGTGAAGACTTGTGTCCTGAAACTTTGACACAGTCAGTGTTTATCATGGCTGTTCATATTGTCGTTATTGTGCTACAAGGATAATTAGAGAGAGAGATTATTCCAAAGGCAGGCACCTGAGAAATCCATGCTGTGTGTAAGGTTATTTCTCAGAGGTAGTCTTTGTACTCCAAGAACCATCCTGGGCAGAAGATACAGTTTTGTACTGTGCACCCCTCTCTGTAATCTTCTGAGACGAGAGAAATCCTGCCGCATAGCCCGCGTGTCTCCAGCTTCGAGGTGGGGTGGGGCTGTGCGGTGCTCCGCATGCCTTAGCCTTGGAGCGGCTGCAGCAGTGCAGACAGTGAAAGCTGCGTGTGAAGCACAGCCCTAATGTTACCCCAGAAGCACTGGGAAAACCCTACTGTCCTAGAAAATACCTCCTCATCCCTAGATAACAGAAAAGAAGGATTTTTTTTTTAAACTTAAGACTTTGATCCTTGTTAATGTGAAGGGGAAAAAAATCCTCTGGAAAGGGTAATTTGAAGTTATCCCTCATTCATTATCTTGTTTTGAATGAATTTCAGGTCGTTTCTTGAAAGCATCTAACCTTTGGGTAAAAGGAAGAGGGGGCAATAACGTGAGCAATTGGGTGCCTAAGAGTGGAGAAGACCCTCTTCCCAGAAAGGGGAGGGGCCCTGCACTGACTTCTTAGTTTGGTTCAGGGCTGGTAGGCAGAGTCTGATCCTGGCTTGACGGAACCTGTGATTTAGGGCTTTGTGACTCAGAGTGTGGAAGGTGATATTGCTTATAAGGTTTGCTAGACACAGTGCACTTTCAGCAGAATCTTGCCTTTCAAGAAACTTAATTACAAGGCCCCAAATCTGAATTCAGAGGTGCTGGAAAGATGGATGCAGAGGCATCTAAAGACACAGAATGCTGTGCCACACAGAAGTTGTGTTTAACGGATTAGCAGATTAGTTAACAAGGGCACAGACATGGCTTAGACAGTTTATAAAGTGACTGTTTTAAGTCCTTAATACCTATGTGTTATTTCTCAATTGCCTTGATGAAGACTAGGATGTTTTGGTTTTGGTAGCTTGTCTTGTTTACACTTTTTGTATTGGGATGGGGAAGGATATACACATATTCATATTCTCTCTCTCTCTCTCTCTCTCTCTCACACACACACACACACACACACACACACACACACACACCCCTCTTCCAAGATCAATGCTTCAAAAACCAACACTTACATATCATAGCGGGGTGGGGGGCATTCCATTTGAATCAGGGAATTCACTAGATTTAATGACATCTGGCACACATGAGGGGCTGCGATTTCCCACACAGGGGTTTATTTTCCCAATGGGAAAGTTAGGAAGAATCTGATGAAAATGTAAGGCAAGTAGAACCCACAAAATCACTTTTGAGGCCGTTTGGTACTTTTTCTTAGATGTATTGAGACCATAGACATAAACAAACAAAAAAAAGAGAAGGATCATGGAGAAAAAGACAGGGGAGAACAGAGAGGAAAGGGGGAGGTGACAAATAAAATATAAAAGAGTATTCTAATCTTGTGTGTAAGTCTCAGGTTTCCAAAATCAACTGAACCTGAAACAACTTATTCTGAAACATCTGAAGTTGAATAAAGGAATGCAGATGATTCAAAATGCATTCATCCTGCTCCTCTTAACAAAGGGTCAGAGGACCATGTCAAGTCCTGTATTAATGATCTGAAACAGCAAATATTGTTGGAAGTGAATTCTATAACAATTTATATGTCAGTCACACTTATGTATATATATACAGGCAATTGCTTTAGATAGGGGGAGTAAAGTTGAGTAGCAGGTTTAAAGAAGAATATCCTGATTATCAGTGTAATGGATGATCTTGTCTCCATTTACGATTCAAATAGAGGTGTTATACTCTGTCTCCTAAAATGAGCAGCCAATTAATGAACTGTTATTTATTGAGCATCTGCTATATATCTAACCCAGTGCCAGAGACTAATTATATCAAAGAAGAAAAGAGATGATTCCTGATCTCCAAGAGTTTGGAGTTTGAGACATGAGCAACTTAATGAACCATTCACCCAAAAGGAAAACAAAAACTGTTCTCAAGTAGTTTAACTTTAAAATGGGGGTGGTTCTGGGACTTCCCTGGTGGCACAGTGGTTAAGAATCGGCCTACCAATGCAGGGGACACAGGTTCGATCCCTGGTCCGGGAAGATCCCACATGCTGCAGAGCAACCAGGCCCATGCGCCACAACTACTGAGCCTGCACTCTAGAGCCTGTGAGCCACAACTACTGAGTCTGTGCACCGCAACTACTGAGCCCATGCACCGCAACTACTGAAGCCCGTGCGATCTAGGGCCCGTGTGGTGCAACCACTGAGCCCGCGTGCTGCAACTGCTGAAGCCTGTGCACATAGAGCCCATGCTACACAAGAGAAGCCACCGCAATGAGAAGCCCGCCCACCACAACAAAGAGTAGCCCCCGCTCATCGCAACTAGAGAAAGCCCGCACGCAGCAACGAAGACCCAATGCAGCCAAAAAATAATTAAAAATTAAAATTAAAAAAAAAATGGGGGTGGTTCTTAAATTCACGTGGAAGCGCCATCTAGTGGAAAAAGAGAATAACTGTGAAAGAAGCCAAGCCATCAAGGAGAGTGGGGCAAATCTATAATGCATATAATCCCACTGTGATTTTGTGTGTTTTATGAGTCTTTCCTGTATGTTAGGAATAAATTATAAAAGCAAATTATGTGGATGAGAGAAATATCACTGGGGGAAAAGTTATCATAACAGTAAAATTTTCAAATTAACAAAGAGGGTCCTGTAATTTTTACAGATAAAGAATTTGAGGGCAACCCTGAATTTGAGGGCAACCCTGTTTTGTCATTGGGTTAAGGCAGCGTAGGATGTAATAATATCAGGAGTTACAGTTTGATAAGATGCCTGCATTTCAAATTCTGTGGATCAAATCTGTGATGAATTCTTTCCATATGAAGAAGTTGGTATTAGTGGTGATGATAAAAGTGAGGAGATAGTTGAGGATTGTAAAGAGGCTGTCAATAAAATTATAGAGAGCCATGAGTTGTAAAACACACACACATCAAAACACCTGAAAAGCAATAGTATTAAAGTCTGAGAAGAAAATAGACTGACTTCGGGCAAATTAATAGTAAAAGATTATATAGTTTCATTGTGTACTGAGATACATTGAACAAATTATTTTACTTTTTTTTAGACGATAGGTTGCATCTTTAATTCAAAGTGGTCTTTCAGACTGATATATTACATGTCATTTTTAGTTTCATATTTAGTGTACTCTAAATATTTTTGCAGACATACGCAGTAGTCTTTCTTTATCTTATGTAAGATGGTATAGTGTATTTCTTTAAATCCCTGAGTTAGAAGAAACTTTAAATGCTCTCCTTGTGCATCTGTGTCTCCTCCAAACGACCATGCTCTGAAATCAGCTCTAAGAAAGTTTGAACATATTTACGAGAAATGCTTGTATATCATCCTGTCTAATCTGCTTGAAATGCTCCTTGGAAGAGGCAGCTCTACAAATCCTCTTTGGAATTTATTTCAAAGTGTAACAGACCTCACAATTCAAAAATTATTCCTCTGCATGATCTGCTTCTCTCCTGCTACAATTCAAGGCAAATTTCCCCTTCCTGCTTGTGGGTTTCAAGATAATGAAAGGCGGCTGTGGCATTTGGTGGCACTCAGGGTCAGTCCAGGATTGAGCCAGGGCTACCCTCCTATGTATACTATGAATAAATTCACCTCAACTGTAACACATAACACTGATAGGATGGAAATTCATTATCCATTAACTATGGAGCTGGTTGTACAGATATTCACTTAACCATGTACTACTGGAGGAAAACACAAGGCAAAAGTATTGTTGTTTAAAGCCAAGAAAATCTGGATAGAAATATATTAAAACAAGTGTCATTGAAATCTGTGTTAGTGAATAGTTTGGATACTATTGGGGAAATGCAGTTTCAAAGCTAAAAGCACATACAGAAACCAAAATGAGGTGAGTCGGGTGTTGCCTAGGAGAGGGCATTGCCAGAAGGCAGGAAGGAAAGAAAGCAGACCTTAATAAAAGGATGGTTTTATTAGCAAATGCATCCTTTGGAAAACAAATAGGTGGTTATGAAGTACTTAAAACTTTTATCCTCTCAAATAGTTTAAATGCTCTCTAGCCATCCATGATTAGTTTACTGAGTGAATCCTGTACTCGTAGGGAACAGGGGTAAAAACTGCAGCCAGACCTTGTCTGACTCCAAGCTTGGCGTGTGAAGTAGGGAGCTTGCTGCCTTGTCCCTCGTGGGCGGGCGCGTGATGGAGCCGGCTGAGGGCTGCGCTGCATTCCTTCTGCCTAGGAGGCCATACGGCACTGACACTGCAGCCCAGCCGGAGAGTCCATTTCTTCCTAGCGCTCAGCCACAGGCAGTCCATGTTGAAAAGGGCCTCGCAACATTTTTAAGGGTAAAGAGCAATGGACGAGCAGTGACTGTCATTTTACATTGTGAGGCAGACCTGACTCCGAAATCCAGGGCCCAGCTGTCTGACCCACATATTTCCTTGGGGCGACAGTAACTTCAGAGTTTAACCACCTTTTTTTCCTCTTACATTCTCTAGTTTCTTTCTTTTTTTGCGGTACGCGGGCCTCTCACTGTTGCGGCCCCTCCCGTTGCGGAGCACAGGCTCCGGACGCGCAGGCTCGGCGGCCATGGCTCACGGGCCCAGCTGCTCCGCGGCATGTGGGATCTTCTCGGACCGGGGCACGAACCCGCGTCCCCCGCATCGGCAGGCGGACTCTCAACCACTGCGCCACCAGGGAAGCCCCTCTAGTTTCTTTTTTTCTTTCTTCCTCTGCCTCCGCCTCCTGGGGCTGCCTGTCAGTGTCTACATTTCTCCCCTCACCTCATCCTTGATCTGGTTCTTTTCCTACTTTATTATTAAACAGGGACCTCTGTGCTTCTCATTTCTGAAGTCTGCTGAATTAAGGCCTTTTATATTTTCTTCCGCTTTACAAAGAGAACAGCACTACTGAGTTGACTTTTGAAACTTATGGGTGACCCCAAACTGATTTGTTTTTTCTCCAGAGAGTCAGGGCCCCTTAATTAGAAAGAAAAAAAAGTTCCCCTGCCCCTGGTGAAGAGAGCAGATGAAATGGTGTTATCACAGCCCAGCTCCGGAGGCTTCCCTGGGACAGAGGGAAATGAGCAGGGAGGGCCCTTGTGTGCCGTGGAGGCCAACCCTATAAACAAACCGGGTTCGTTAGCCTCCCCGCTGGCGTCTTTATGCCTGCAGATTGAGGGCAACGACCATTAGCTTTGAGTTGGGGTTTCCTGGTTTTGTGAAGTCTGACCAGTCGAATGTTCTTCAATTGTGTTTGGGGTATGTGTATTTCCCAGTTTTTATAGTCGTCTGTTTAAAGGCATGAAGGAGGAGACGTTAAATATTTATTTTAGTTGACAAGATAAATGAAGGCTGCTACTGGGAAGAGAGCTGGCAATTCTGAAATCGAGGTTTGTTTGTCTACTTCCAAAACATGCCCATTGTGTGCCTCTCAATGGATGGTACATTAATTAGATTAAGAAATATTTTATTTGAGGCTGATTATAATAAACATTTACTTTGAGCATTTTAAAAGATTCTAATCTTGAAAGAAAGTGTAATCTCTTCACGGAGTAGAGTCAGAGCTTTCCCAGAACAGCCTCATTTTTGAGGGTCTCTAGGAAACTCTAGACCTAGTTCAGGAACAGAAGTAGTTTATCTGGAACATTGGTGAGCCTGTAAGTGGCCAGCCCATTGTCAGCACAGCCCACCGGTGCAATTCTGATTCCCAGGCTAAGGCTGAAAGGCATGGGACCCATCAGAAAAGCTACGTGGGTGTAGGAAAGGAAGGGCCAGCAGTGTGCGGCCGTCTCCTTGTTCTCCCCGAATCTCCACCTTGGCTAAGGTGCCATGAATGCCAGCCCTGGAGGTAGGCCACCGAGGAACATGTCTGTTGCTGATGAGTTGAGAGACCTCTCTGCTCAGGGCCAAGTGAGTGGACAGATCCTCCTGGTCTGAGACCAACTGGCTGGTGCAGGTGAGCTGCTGTAATCTCACTGGAGAAATCTCCGCTGGGCTAAATCAACTGAGACCTAAGCTTCTCAGCTCTGTTGTGTTGCCCGTTGTTTGACAAAGGCTTTAACCCCCAAGTCTCACCTAGGCAGAGAATTTGCCTCTTCTCTGCCCACTTCAACACCAGACACACCTTATGGAATGGAGAAAGGGCGGATTGAACATCATGAGGGCTGCGCTGAAGGCTGTGTGTATGAACCATCATGCACCGAGACAGGTGACCATGCTCTAGGAAGAAAAGTGTACCATTAGTGCCCAGGTTCCTTAGCAGTGCTGGGCTAGACAGGGCTCTGATTGTACCTTAGGCCCCCAAAGACTATCAGTCCATTGGTCGACTACTCTAGCATTTACTGAGCACCCGTTGTAGCGGAGGGCAAAGGAGAATGTGGTCCCTGAGCTCAGGGGTTGGCAGCCTAGGATGTGGAGAGAAGCATACATAACTCCTTGTGACACTGTGTTTGCCTGTTAGGACTCAATGAGAAGGGGAACCTGGAGAAAGCTCCAGGGACAAGGCGAGACCTTGAGCTGGCCCTGTCATCGTCAGGGCTCGGAGAAGAGAAGGCCTCAAGGCTCTGCGGCAAGCATGGGTTTGCCAGCGGTGGGAATTGCGAGGAGAGGGGTCTACGAGGGAGGGGGGACCCGCCATGCCGCCGATCAGCTGCGAATCAGACTGCTTGGAAGATGGAGACAAGACCCTGGGGGCTTAGAAGTTAGGTGGAGTTCATTTACTCTGGATGTGGTTGGTCCTAGGTAAGCTGGAGATGCTTTTGTAGAGGGGTGACAGGATGGAAATAATATTTTAGGGTGATTTTGTCTGATCTGTGCAAAGCCCGTATGGAACGGGAGAGAGGAGTAGAGACAGGAGACCAAGGAGCCACGGCTTCTGCTTTCCTCTCCACACTGTTCCTCTCTAGCGTGGACAGGTGACAGGGCTGTGCCCCCGGAGTCATGTATTCCAAAACAGAGCTTGTAATGATGAGGATATAGCATCACTTCTCGCTCGTGATAGGCTAAGCAAACAAGACAGTGAGCCCGTTAGAAAAAATGTGAGAGAACAAAGATGATGAGAAATAATGTTTAGGTATGATGTGGGAAAGCACTTAATCTGGTGGTTCTTGGGCAGGGCTTTGTTTATTTTAATGATTCCAGCAGAGAGCAGAGGGCCCTAAGAGAGTTAAGTGATTCTTCACGGTTCTCCACATTTGCCTTTTCTCTGCCCACTTCCCATCTAAGGCAGACATCTTACACGGAAGCTGCCTATTTATCAGAGTGTAACGAAGAGGCACATTTCTAGGACTATGATTTTGTATCTGTTCCTCTCGGCACCTCCTGCCCTCCCTCCTTTCCTTGAGATAGGAAGAACAAGTAGGAGAACCCATGAAGGCAAACCTGATGTCTAGGAGGTATCTGAGGTCACCAGGCAGGACCCGAGGGGAGAAGGTTTAAGCACAGACAGGGCTCTACCTGCCTGGGTCCCTCCTCAATCCATGGTTAACATGCATGCAAAGGCTGCCTCCATGCTTTTCCCAACTTGGGACCACATGATTTTCACTTCTCATTTATATCGCCCTCTACTAGAATAAGCTGGAATAGTCAGGATGTTCCTGTTTTCGTTCGTGCTCTGTCCTGGACACTTGTGTAGACATCAAGCAAATTGTCTACCCTCTCTGCATCTCTGCTCCCTTGTCTGCAAAAACTGTGGGTAGGGGGCATGAGAGCCCCTTCCAGTGGTCACTGGAGCAAGGCACATGTGTCTATTTGGAGGTGGGCGGTAGGGGGCCCCTGAACAGGTGCTTTTCCTTCCTCCCCAGACACAATCCAGGAAGGGCAGGAAGAGTGGAGGTTCGGTAGACCCATGGTTGCAGGTTGACCACCATGTTTGTTGTTATTTTTTTTTTCGCTTGGATGAATGGTACGACCAGAACGTTTGGAGTGTGTTTTATTGAATGTGTGCATTTGAATTACCTTCTACATATAGGTTCTTGAGCCTCTGCTCATATTCATAGGGTCTTTCTCTTCCCCCTTGCTTTTTAAAAAAAATTTAGAATCACAGAACTGGTTGGTTACCACCCTGAAGAGCTGCTTGGCCGCTCAGCCTACGAGTTCTACCATGCACTGGACTCAGAGAACATGACCAAAAGTCACCAGAACTGTAAGTTCCAGGAGTGCCCTATATGTCTGTGGAATCTGGCCTTGAGTGGGGTGTGACTGGTGAGAAGGGAGAAGATCCAGTCGCTTCCTTCACAGAGCTATCATCTTGTGTGGCAGACAAGACTCATGCCCTCAGGATGGTTAGAGAACCAAGGCTGCCACCATCCTGTATGACATGCTCATGCAAATTAGGAAAAGGGCACTTTTGGTAGGGGACACACAAACACACCAAGGCATACAGCCTGGAGAGTGGAAGGTGGGCTGAATCTCAGTCCCTACTTACCACCTCACTGAGCACACTTATGCAATGAACAGTCTGCTTAACCTTATGGAACAGCCCCGTAGAGTGTAATACAAGACAGCATGTAATCAACTTGGGTTATGCGCTATAGAAACATGTACATCCATTCAAAGAAGAGGGCTGGGAGAGTTCAGGAAAAGAGAAGACAGGGCGCTTGAGTTGGACCTTGAAGGATGGGGGAGCATTGGTCTAAACAGAGGTAGAGATTGCACAATACCAACCTAATAGACGTGTTGAGGTGGGCCCTGGTTTTCCAAGAGCTTGCTTGCTGAATCAAGATAACTCAGTTGGGGAAGGCTGTCCAGGCAACCCCGTAATGGCGTGTGGAAATTGTGCCTTGCAGCTTGAAAGGATTCTAGAACAGGGCTGCCCAGTAGAACTTTCTACAATGAAAATGTTCTTCATCTGCATAGTCCATATGTGACCTACGCTGTATGTCTAGTGCACCTGAGGAACTGAATTTTTCAAGTTTAGTTTTAATTAAATTTAAGTAGCCACACTTGGCTCGTGGCTACCATATTGGACGGGGCAGTTCTAGTGCATTTCAGTTGACCGTGTTCCCAATTAAGGCTTCCCATTTGCAGGTGATCCAAGACAATTTTCTTGAATCCATACAGCCCATCAACATGCAAGGACTATGGGTCTATAACCCTATACCTGGCCTACTGGGGGAAATAGAAATTGATAGGACTGATCCCTGCCCTAAGGGATCTCATTTCTGTGGAAGAAGGAGGGCTTTGGGCTCCGTGGGAGCATGGTGGTTCATACCTTCTGCCTCAGTATCTAGCATAGTGTTTGGTACAGTACAGGCACTAAATGAATGACACACCCAAGGGCAAAAAAAACATATTTGGGAAAGAATGCTTCAAAATAAGTGCCCCCAGTGCAGATCGGGGTGCTGAGAGGATTACAGAAGGATTTAAAATGGGTATAAGTCTGAGAAGAGTCCCAGTGGCCCTTTTCGTCTTGGACTCCAAGGAGTAGCTGTGGCCTTGGAGTGGCAATGAAGAAAATGGAAGTGCAGTTATTTGTCCGTTGTTCCTACATCCATCCATCTATCTCAAGGTTAGGACACCTGAAGTTCAGATCAGCAGGCCATAAGCTGTATAGAAGCACAGTTAATATTCTCTTAAGGAATGAGATCTTCTCTTTCTAAATGGTTTCTTTGCTTCGTCCTCATGGCTTTTGGGTTTGATCCAACAGTGCAACAGGGCCCCGAATGATATCTCAAAGAAGTTTCTCATTGTGTTCTCCAGCAAAAAAAACCAAACAATCCAGCTTCCCCATTCAGGGACCCAGGGATGCGGGAGGGAGGTGGAGGTACTTTTGTGTGCCCAAGGATGTGGCCCAGCTCTAGCCTGCCCCAGCTTTGAAACTGTAGGATGTGCCTCCAGCCTCCACTCCGGGATTCCCCATGCTTTTCTGGCCCGTGGTGGTTTCAGCTCCCAAAGTCATCCTGGTACTGGGACTCAGGGACCTGGCTCTGGCCCAGCTTACCCACTGATTCCCAGTGCCTGGCTTTCTGGGGCTTCCCTCCTTTAGATGTAAAACTGGAGAAAAGCCTAGCCTTCCTTCTCAGCCAAGGGTGAGTCAAAGTAGAGGACAATAGCAAAAGTTTCTGGAAATTCTTGCAGGACAGTATTGTACTTTCCCTTCTGGGGTGGGAAAGTAGAGGAAACAACTGTCAAAGAGAACAAAAATGATGGCTTCTCACTAGGCCTATGAAAATGATTTTTTTCCCCCTTCTCTTAGAAAATCTTTGATCCTTAAAAAAGAGCCGGGGTAAAAAATTGTCATCTTAGTTTTCTGCTGAATCCAGGGGAAATATGGTGCAGGTTTATTGAATCTGTGGTTTTAAGCATTTAGGCACACTTAAAGGTAATTCACAACCCAAAGGGAATCACAGGTTCCCTTCTTCTCCTGATGGAGCCAAGTAAAGCAGCTCTGAGCTCAGAGGCCTCTACTCAGCCAGCCTGAATCCAGCAAAGGGAGATCTGCATGGGGTGGAAATTGGGTGAATGCCAGCTAAACAGAAGCATCTATTTGTTTCTCTTTCCCTCTCTTTTTTTTCTCTCTCAGTCTTTCTCAATCTCTCTCTCTCTCTCTCTCTCTCTCTCTGTCCCTCTGACTCTGTCTTTCTTGTTGGGTTTATGCAGATAAAGTTGCACCACAGACCCACACTCATACTGTGGAATAACTGGAAGCCCAGGCTTGAGGCTCATCCATGTTTACACACCAGCATCCCGAATTTATGCACGTATGTGTGTCTTAGCCTGTGAAAGTTTACTGTTGAAATTACTGGGGAAGCTCAGACCTCAAACCAAATTTAAATAATTGAAAGGCATCATTTCCAAATGGATTAGTAATTTATACATTGTTACCCTCAGAAGGTAAGGGTTTGGGGGAAGGGGGGTTGGTTTCTCTTTGTTGTGTGAGGACATTATGTGCTCTTAGGAAAACAAGATTAAAGGCCATAAAAAGCCTATCTACCAAGTAGCAGGCCCCTCACCAAGGCTGGCATTAATGAGCAGATGATTAGAAAGCTGGCGTAATTATATTCTACTGACAGAGCAGGCCCTCGCCTGCAATCGCTAGAAATGCAGTTAAAAACCTTTGCTCACTGCACTGTTTAATCAAAAAGAATAAGATCCCTGAATCTTGTCTGCATTAAGAATAAGTTAATAAGTTAATGAATAAGTTAACTCCAGGCACTTGAAATTGTGCAAGAATCATGTCTCTCGGGCATGGGAGCCTCAATGGGGTAGATAAAGGGAGATGAGGGAGGACAGAGTTATTTCTTTGGCCAAAGGGTCCATGATGGTTTAGGACAGCAGCAACCACCAATTCAGTCTTCCTTGTGAAGTGTCGCCCGGGGGCATGTAGTAGGAGGGCACTGTACTGCGGGCCACAGGCTGTCGAGTAACCCAGACTGTTGTCCTGTGTGATGTAAAGCAGGTCACAGTCCCTCTGGCCTTAGTTCCCTCATGTTAAAAAAAGATGGGATCTGTCTTCCCTACAGCACAGGATTTTATTAAAAAGATTAGACAATGATGATATGACCACTTTGGAAAATAACGTGGCCGTATCTTATAAAGGAAACATGGACTTACCCTATGACCCAGCCATTGCACCCCTAGCTGCACTCATACTGTATGTCCATACAAAGATTTGTACACAAATGTTTGTAGCACCTTTATTCATTATAACCAAAAACTGAAAACAATGCAAACATCCATTGACAGGTGAATGGATAAATTAGTTGTGGTATCTCCATGCAGTGGAATATTACTTAGCAATGAAAAGCAAACCAGGAATACCTACAACAACATGAGGGCTCTGGGAAACATGCTGAGTGAAAAGAAGGCAGACACAAAAGAGCCCCTGTATGATCCCACTTACGTGTGAATGGAGAGATCATTTCTATGTATAGCGACAGAAAACAGATCGGTGCCTGGGACCAGGGGTGGCAATGGGGATTGACTGTCAAGAGGTATAAGAAGTTTGGGAGGTTGGATGATGGAAAGTTCTATACCTTTGATTGTGGTGACTGTTACAAGGGTCTATACAGTCGGCAAAACTCATTGATCTGTGCTTAAAATGGGTGCATTTTTTTATTGAAGGTAAATTAAACCTCACCAAAGATGACTTTTTAAAAATGCAAACAAAAGCAAAAAAAACTTAGGACCCTTTAATTTGGACCAGTAGCCTGTCTACTGTTTCCATGGCGGGGGGGGGCTTTCAGCAAATTTCACTCTAAGCCTCAGTTTCTTCAGATGGAAAACAGGAATAATAATAGATACCTCGTGGTGTCACTGTACAGTGAACGAGGTGATGCTAACACTAATGCTGTGGATGCTTTATGTGCCAGGCACCGTTCCAATTCCTTTGCAGAAATGAATTTATCTTGCGAGATGGTTTTGAACCCTGCAAAGCACGATACACATGTAAGTTATGTGTAATACGGTGACAGTGCTTCCTGTAGCTTGGAGGTGCTTGTTAATTTCTGAACAGGAGGAAATGTGCCAAGAAAAACATAAATGTGAAGGATTACAAGCATGGTTAGTACGAACCGAGCTGCATTCCTCAACCACACGGTGTGGTGAATGGGGAGTGATTCCCTAGCCTACACAGAAAAGTGGGGAGGTTTGCGACGTTTACAGAGAGTCTGCATGCTCTCCCACAGGGCGCCTTGTGACATTATCTACAGACGTGTCCTGTAGACGTGACAGGGCCTGGGCACTGTACATGTTAGTAACTTTGGAGCAGAGGGGCTTTTCCTATACAGCATTTGTCAGTGACATTCAGCCCCATTTTTGTACCTGATAAACCAGGCAGGCAGATTTGGTCCTCAGTACAAACAGCCATGGGACACTGGGTACTAATAATAATTATCATTACTGTTATTATTATCAATACCCCACTTTGCAGATGAGGAAAACCGAAACCAAGATTTCCTAATCCTGCCAGCATGCTTCTTTCTCTGTGATTTGGGGGTTTCTGAGACTGGGATTCAGAAGAATGAATTCCCAAGAAAGTAAATGGGCAGTTCAGAAAGCTATCAGAAATCCTAACAATAGTAAACTTTCATTTAAAGGGACTTGATTCTTTTTTTAATGAGAGCTTATAGAGCATTCTGGACTGGGGAAGAGGACAATCTGGGATGCAGGGCCCTTTCCTCGATGTTTTTATAGAGTAAAACAAATGTTAAATGAACATTTAGAACATTCTGGAAGAGGAAAGAAGTCACACGCAGGCAGCCTAGCTGGGCAGCTGGGAGGACTTACCAGGGCTTTGACGAGGCTGTGTGTAGAGGCTGGCGGGGGGCTTGCTGCTGCCTTTGCTGTGGGTCACAAACTTGCCGTGGCCCCAAAGGCGGCAGGTCTGACAGGTGACCTGGAACAATTGAGGATATCTGGGGGTTTCTTTAAACTGCTTTTATTCACAAGCAGAGTACTGATGGTGGGCCTGCTCCCAGTGGCTGCCCGAGGGCAGGCGTTCTCCACGCTGCTTGGAAGTACCCCGCTGCCTGTAGTGTGAGGCAGAGGAGGCTCGCCCGTTCTCTGTGTGCCAATTTGGATCCAGAGGGCACCCCATGGAGAGGCTTCCTCTCGTTGACCTTGGGGTGGGGGGGGGGAGGAAGGGCAGGTGCTGCTCTTGGTTTCTGCTCCCAGCTGAGCCAGGGGTGAGCCAACGTGTCAAGGGCTTGGCGATGGCCACTCCCTCACAGCCAGCCTAGGGAAGTCAGTTAACCTCTCTGGTTACTTTCCTCATGTTTAACACGAAGAGTTGAGCGAGATGCTCTAAGCTCCCATCCAGCTCATTCTCCCCCATCTTTCCCCTGCATGCTGCCCTCCCCATGGGGTCTCCCTCCACCTCCTGACCTCAGGCCCCATTTCTCCTCCCCTAGTGTGCACCAAGGGTCAGGTGGTGAGTGGCCAGTACCGGATGCTTGCAAAGCACGGGGGCTACGTGTGGCTGGAGACGCAGGGGACGGTCATCTACAACCCTCGCAACCTGCAGCCCCAGTGCATCATGTGTGTGAACTACGTCCTGAGGTGAGCGTGGGGGGGCCGCAGGCTGGGGTGCAGGTTGCTCCTGAGACTGAGGACACAGCCCAGGAATGCCGAGCTTTTCAGAACCCGGCACCACGTCGGCGAGCTCTTTCTCAGTGGGCGTCCTGGAACAGTGGAACACTGGGATTTCCCCTTTACAGGCTTTTTCTGCCCCTTCCCCCTTTGTCATCTGTCATGCCTCTGACCCACGTGGGGAGGCAGCTAGAACAGAGTCATCACTTAAGTGCTTTCTGAATGGGAACCAAGGGAAGAGAACCACGGTTACTGTTTGGGAGAAGATGTAACACCTTTGCTCGGTAGCACCTGGGAAGAAAGCTAGAGAAAGTCATTGCTGGGGTGCAACAAAAGCAAAAGCCTTCAAGCCTCATGCATACCACGCAGCCCACGTACGATATTAACACAGCATCCAAGACAGATACATACTCAGCGGGTGCTCGCCACGTCGCTAGCTCCACGACTCCAAACTTCCAGGGCACGGTTCTTTACGGAATGCCAGCACAATGTCCATACCCATGTTTTTGTCTGAGAGGCTTAGCTATCAGGACTTCCATGTGTCTGGAGAGTAAAAGGGTTTTGCTGGAAAATGTGGACGGTCTGAAGCTCGCTCTTGTCCCACCAGTGAGATTGAGAAGAACGACGTGGTGTTCTCCATGGACCAGACGGAGTCCCCGTTCAAGCCGCACCTGATGGCCATGAACAGCATATTTGACAACAGTGGCAAGGTGGCTGGGTCTGAGAAGAGCAACTTCCTGTTCACCAAGCTGAAGGAGGAGCCCGAGGAGCTGGCCCAACTCGCACCCACCGCAGGAGATGCCATCATTTCTCTGGATTTCGGTGGGTGCTTCTTAGCTGAGCCAGGGCCGGTCGAACCCTCTTGGGGTGGGGGGAGGCCTCCCTGGCCACAGCTTTTCCTTCAGCAGAGCTGCCGTGTGCCTCCCCCGAGTCTTGCTGATCATCCGTTGGTGGCCAGACCCTGTGCTGGGCACGTGCACTCACCGCAGCATAAGACCGTCCTATTTCTGACCTCGTAAAGCGCTGAGCGGGGGTGGGGGTGGGGTGCTCAGGTTAGATTCTCCACTGTGGGGACGGGGGGAGCCTGAGACGAGAGAGTGGGGCAGCGAGGGATCTGCTCCGAGGCCACGGGGTATCTTTCCACAGGGTGGGTAGACCTCCACCTGCGCCTTGAAGGACAGATTGCTTGTTTAGGCAGAGGCCTGCTAGGTTGAAATAATGTTGGGAGAAATCCTTCCAGAAACGTGGATGGAGAAAAGATTCAGGCCCAGGAGTAAGCCCTCGAATGCACTTCTTTAAACGTTTGCCTGTCCCACAGGGATGCGAGTCCTGGTGGCCCCAGTGGAGTTTTCAGCTCTCGCCCCGTGCTCTGAACGCGGGAAGCCCCTTCTTCCCCATGTCGCAACCCACGGTCACCCCCCAGCCTTGCTGTGGCCGCTCAAGGAACAGCTGCACCTCCCTGTGCTTGCTCTGGCCTGGCTCAGCCCCGTTAGGTGTGTTGTGAGAGGCCACCGGGGTACGGTGATCTCAGAGAATCACAGAGAGCAGCCCTGGGACAAGGAGTCAGGCAGCTTCCCAGTTTCATGGCAGTAACGAGGCAGATTGCCCAGTTTTCATAACCTCCTCTTCTACGTTCTGGATTGCCCTTCGGGGAAGAGTGGCTCCTAATACCTTTAGTCTCTGAAAATTAAAGGCTCCAGGAGGGTGTTCCCATTAAAGGAGGTCTGTACATTGAACCCCAGCCCCAGTTGAAGGCCCCTTTGTCCCAGCGCAGCCTCAGCACACGGGGGGCCGGGCACGCTTCAGGCCCTTTTAGGGTCACTTGTGCATCCTTCGTGCTTCCTCTGCCCTGGGGTGAGCTCAGCAGTTGGGGGTGCGAACCAAGCCAGGCCCTTGTCTCCACAGGGAGCCAGAACTTTGAGGAGTCCGCAGCCTATGGCAAGGCCATCCTGCCGCCAAGCCAGCAGTGGGCCGGGGAGCCGAGGAGCCATGGCGCCCACACTGAGGCCGGGAGCCTGCCCGCCTTCACCGTGCCCCAGGCAGCCGCTCCGGGGAGCACCACCCCCAGCGCCGCCAGCAGCAGCAGCAGTAGCTGCTCCACGGTGAGCGCCCCCTTGGGTTGAGGCCATGGAGAGGGCGGGCTCCTCCTCTGGCTGCTGCTGGATGGCTGAGTGGACAGGCCAGACTCAAGTCCTCCCCTCCTCCTACTTGGGTTATACTGGAGCCCCCAGGGGGGCTGTGATACTTACTTGCCACGCATTAGAGCTGTGCTCTTGCTGTCAGTACCCATCCACCCCCATCTATGTGATAAGGCCCTTGAAGACAGGGGCCGAGGGGCACACAGCTGTGAGCCCCGAGTTCAGTCCCCATGCAGGGCAGTAACCCTCCTGCTGGGGGCACAGAGCCACACAGTTTGCAGAGCCCGGCCAGCCATGCCTCTATCCTGTTTGCTGTTCAGGACGGCCTCATTTTATGATGAAGAGACTGAACTCAGAGAGGTTCACCCAGCTCCTCGGGAGTGGCTTCTTTACAAATTCTTATTCCGTGGAATAGAGTTGAATCTGTGGGTCCAGAAATGTATTTCTCCTTCCACCTTGGACTTCTGGGGAAACCAGTGCCGTAGCCTTGACTTGGTCGCCTTCCTTCCTGGCCCCCAGCCCAGCAGCCCTGGAGACTATTACACATCTCTGGATGATGATCTGAAGATTGAAGCAATCGAAAAGCTCTTTGCCATGGATACAGAGGCGAAAGACCAGTGCAGCACACAGGTAGGTGCCGTGGGGAAGACTGGAGTGGCGGGCCAGGCCTACCGGCTGCTGGTGGTGAAGGCTGCAGTCTCTTCTTGCAGCCTCAGCCCTTTGTTGCAAAGACTGGTGGGAATGCTTGGCCAAGGCCACCGTCCCTTAACTGGGTGAGGGTGCAGGGAAACGGAGCCTGTGGTCGTCTGCTTCTCTCACTTCTGCCCTCTGCTTTACCCGTGTCAAATCCAGCTCTTCTACTTTTAAACTCTCGCTGTATTTATGTCCTACTAACTTGGATATTTCTAAATGCTCATGAAAATGAAAACTACAACTGAACCTTCCTTTAAGGATCCGTGCATTTAAAAAGCATACCCAGATGTATACGACTTTTGTAAGCATAGGGAACAATTAGTCCCTTTACAAACATTTCCATTGTAGGATTCTTTTAAAATAAGTTACTTTAAATGCATTTTAAAATGACATCTGACAAATTTTCATTTACATGTAACTTTTCAGAAACTTATTACATAAGGCCAAACGTCTTGTAAAACCTGTGTAAACAGGCTAGGGTGTGGGTGGATGGGTGTGTGGGTCACAAAACTAAAAGGAAAATCATTCATCCCCATTTGTCTTAGTCTGGGTTATTCATCCAGATTTCTGCCTTGCCTCCTCCGTTTGTATCTTTGTTCTGCAAAACTCTCCCTATTTCTACCCTGCACTTTCTTCTCTGAGCTCCAACAAGATTTGTTACTTAGTATTTGGTTATCACTGCTTCTGCTCTTTAACCATTTCTGGGGGTTGTAATCAGCTGCATCCTCCCAGTGAGCACTGAAACATTTATTTTTCTGCGTCTGCTTGGGAGAATTCATGGTCGTGGGAACCTGGGGGTCCGTGTCTGAGTCCTTGTTGATCAGAATGAAGGTCCCAGAGGTAGCACTGGGCCATGGTTACTCTCTGAGCAGTCCACCGATACACACTGGGTGCGTGTGAGGTGATGAAGACAAAGCTGCCCTTGGCCCCCTGGGAGCCATCATGCTCACTGGAGTGGGCAGGGATGGCTTCCTGGAAGAGGTGGCGCCTGCCCAGCATGTGGGAGTGAAGGCAGGGTTCGGGCTGGGAGACAGGAGAGCATTTTGGGCTGGATGGGGGTGGTGGCACCAGGGGGGTGGGTGGAAGGATGCCTGAGTGGAGACTCAAATGACTGGGGACTTGTGGCACAGCACAGGCTGACCAAGGGAGAAAATGCACAGAAAGCTGCTGGGAGACCTTGCGGACACGTCGGAGTTTTCTTCTCCTGGGCCCTGAAGGCCTTAGCACTGTCAGGCCGCGCGGGAGGAAGGCCTCTGGCAGGGGTGGGGTGGGGAGGGCGAGGGGCTAAGATGGAACAGTACCCCTGAGGTGGCGCCAGCTGCTGAGCTGCTTCGCCTGTGGTCTGTGTCTCCTCAGACGGACTTCAATGAGCTGGACCTGGAGACCCTGGCACCCTACATCCCCATGGACGGGGAGGACTTCCAGCTCAGTCCCATCTGCCCCGAGGAGAGCCTCTTGCCGGAGACACCCCAGTCCACCCCCCAGCACTCCTTCAGTACCATGTCGAACATCTTCCAGCCACTGGCCCCGATGGCCTCTCACAGCCCCTTCCTCCTGGACAAGTATCAGCTGGAAAGCAAGAAGATAGAGCCCGAGCAGCGGCCTGTGTCCTTCATCTTCTTTGACGGTGGGAGCAAGGTGTCCCTGCCACAGTGCTGCGGCCAGACCTGCACCCCTCTCTCCTCCATGGGGGGCAGATCCAATACACAGTGGCCCCCTGATCCGCCATTACACTTGGGGCCCACGAGGTGGCCCGGTGGAGATCAGCACGTGGAGGCCTCGCCGTTGGGGCCCCCCATCACCGCACCCCATCTCTCCTTGTTCAAGAAGAGGTAAGTGGCAGAGACCCTTGGCTGCTTCAGCAAAGGCTGTGCTATACAGAGAGGGCACAGACAGGTGCCCCAAAAGGCCCTCCGCCCCATCACCAATTCCCACTCCACTCAGTCTGATACTCCACTCAGCCCTTCTCAGAACTTTGGGCTTTAGGGGCCTCGCCCCTAGGGATGTGAGGCCTCGAGGGGGACACGTTTTCCCAGGGCTGGAGGACACCATGAGGGGCCTGTGGCCAGGGAGAGGAGGAGCTTGTCCAGGGCCCTGAGCACCAGTGGTTCTCTGGACCACCCCTCAGAGCGCCTCGTTTTCTGCAGAGCTCATGAGCTGAGCTGCACAACACGGCTCGGCCCTGGAAGCCTGGCTGAGAAAAGCGAAAAGATGCCCAGGCCTTGCCCCTGCCTTCGGCTGCCGGGGTCCAGCACACCCTCCCCATCCTGCCCTCCCCTAGCTCCCTCCAGTCTCCCCCCCAGCCAAGTCCTTTCCACCCACTGGGAGCTCACCTCAAGCTCCCAGGGCCCATAGATTAGGCTTCCTCGGGGCCCTTGCCTTCTACAGAGCCCCCTCCCTGGTTCTCGGTGGGGAGCAGTCCAGGCAGGGTAGGGGCGATGGGGCAGCAGCAGCCCTCCCAAAGACTGCTGTCCTGGGCGGCCGCAAACCAGGCCAGGACTGGAGGCTGCCCAGGTACGGGCGGGCATGTGTGGAGGGAGGGAGGTGCAGGTGCCCTGAACCCTCAGCATCTCACCAGGTAGAGGGCACTGCGGAAGGAAGGAGAGCCCGGGCCTCAGGCCCACCGCCCCTCCTCCAGGACTCTGCCCTTGGGGTCTTAGAGCCACCCTGGCCATGGGTGTTCGTCGTGGGAGGGTCCTGGGCGTGTGGGGCTCCAGACTCCCTCACGCCCATCTCTCGGGCTTGGCAGGTCTGCAAAGGGCTTCGGGCCTCAGGGCCCAGACGTGATGAGCCCGGCCATGGTCGCCCTCTCCAACAAGCTGAAGCTGAAGCGACAGCTGGAGTACGAGGAGCAAGCCTTCCCAGACATGAGTGGGGTGAGCGCCGCCCTTGGGGAGGCCGGGTGGGGGCCGGGGCTGAGCACAGAGATCCAGGCCGGTGCAGAGGGCCTTCCCGGGCCCGCCTGCCTGTCAGAGGGAGCGCTGCCCACCTCACCCTGGTGCAGCTGGAGGACCCGGGTCTCTGGCCTCTCCCCTTAACCTCTGCACTTCCACACCCAGGGGGATCCACCAGGCAGCAGCACTTCACATTTGATGTGGAAAAGGATGAAGAGTCTCCGGAGCAGTGGGAACTGCCCTCTGATGCCGGACAAGCTGCCGAGCGCCAACGTCCCCCGTGGTGAGCGCTGGGGACCCACCCTGGCTCCCCGCCTGCCCCTCTGAGCCTTGCTAGGACAGGAGGGTGTCTCCGCCTCCCTTTCCACTCTGGGCTCCTTGTGTGAAGGAAGAGGGATGTTGGGGGTGTCGTGGTCTCTCCCCTCACTGTCTGACGTTGGCCTTTCAGATGAGTTCCTCCGAAATCCCATGAGGGGCGGGAGCCAGCCCCTGAGACACTTACCACCGCCACAGCTGCCATCTGCCGCGAGCCCCGGGGAGCCCGCCAAGAGTGGGTTCCCCCCGCATTGTTACACCCCCCAGTATCAGGACTACAGCCTACCAGCGGCTCACAAGGTGTCAGGTGGGTGCGCTCAGGAATGGGGGCACTGTGCCAGGACCTGCTGTGTTTGGGAGGGTGTGGGCCAGGGGACGGACAAGGCAACGGGTCTCAGCTCAGCACGAGGATGAACTTGCTCACGAAAGGCAGCTGCCTGGAGAAGGGTGAGCCCTCTTTTCCCCCAAGTACCGCAGCAGGGGCTGGAAGGCCACGTGTCCACAGGGCTCGAGAAGGAACCCTCCACTAACCAGGTGACAGCCGAGGCTCTTCCGCCTTAAGAGCCCCCGAGCCTGTGCCTGCCTTTTGCTCAGTTCTTCACATTACCGCCTGCCGGGGGCATCACTGAGCTCAGGCAGCAGCTGAGCTGAGGACGTGCTGCTGGGAGGGGGGCCAGGCTGGTCTGGGAAGAGTCACCCTGCTGGACCTTGCTTTCTGGGAGGACTGGCCACCTTAGTCTGTTACCATCTTGTGAAATGTAGAATGTTGTCACGGAAAGGTTGCAATTTAAACATGAACATAACTAGTAGTTTGGGTGAAACATGCTGGACCCCTGCCCTAAAAAAAGAGAAATTTCCTCAGCAAACTGCTACTCAGTGCTTCAGAGTCCAGGCTTGAGAGTCACAAGGCAGTCCTGGGCTAAAAATTCTGCTCGTTACCAGCTGGAGGACGGAGCAGGCCACACATTTAGATAAGAGGCTTGCATGCAAAGTGCAGAGTTCGTGGATATATTTGCATTAAGTGGGAGCCAGCATTATCATCCCTGCTGTGCACCCAGGAGTTTCCTCGAGTGGAAACTCATCCTTTTCAGGGGAAAATAATAATCATTTTTAAACTCAGGTCGTTTCTTAGGGTGAGTAAAAGAAGGGGGGATTAGAAAGGGCTGGTGAGCAAGTATCCGTCGCTACTGTGGTGCTGCAGAGAGGCGTGAGGCCTGCCCCGTCCACGAGGGAGCGAGGTTGAGTGGGGGAGGAGAGTCGGGGATGAGGTGCTGCAGATAAGCCAGGGGAAGGGAGAGCGGGCACCTCGCATTACTGGGGCCGATGAAGGGCTTCCGGGGGGAACCCGGGCCTGCTCTTCCCGGGTTTTTGGGTTTGGTGTGGGTTTGGGGGTGCTGGGAGTCTCCCCTTCTCTTCTCAACAGGAGAGAAAGAGGGGCTGCCAAGGGTGGGGATCCTGAAACTGGAAGTCAGGCCCTTGAAGGACCCGTGTGTGTACACACGTATATATGCATGTGTGTACTTTTTGTGTACGTGTGTGTGGTGTGAGTGCATGTAAATGTGTGTGTGCAAGTGCGTGCTGGCACCAGCTGGTTCAGAGCTCCCTCTCTCCATTCGGCCTTTCTTCCGGCTGCCAGTGCACAGTGGGCACGGGTCAGGTGGCAATCCCAAGCCTTGCCCAGGCGCTGGCTCACACCTCCACCTCCCAGGCCAGGAAGCCTTCGTGGGCGCTCCTTCCATCCAACCTCCCTGTCCCCTGAACATTCCCTGCTCTGTCTTCACTGCACACTCTCCCCCGCCGGGGTCTCAGCCCCTCTCACCTGATGGGATGGAGACGACATGCGTTCTGCTGGGTCCCTGCTCTCTGCATGGGCTGGGTCACTAGGGAAAGACAGACAACACTGAAGAAAGTGAAATGAGGGCTGCCCCACCTCTGCCCCCAAGTCACAGAAATTGGAAATGCCCCTTGCTCTCCCAACACGTCTCATCCATGCTGGCCTCTTAGGGAATAGACCCCTTTCCAAATGTTTGATTTAGGGTTTTGAAAATAAGGGCACTAACTCTTCTTTCAGGCATGACAAGCCGGCTGCTCGGACCCTCGTTTGAGCCCTACCTGCTGCCGGAATTGACCAGATATGACTGTGAGGTGAACGTTCCTGTCCCAGGAAGCTCCACGCTCCTCCAAGGAGGGGACCTCCTCAGAGCCCTGGACCAGGCCACCTGAGCCAGGGCCACCCACTGACAGGCACCCCTTCCCATGCCATCCCACCAGCTTCACGGTCTCCGTCTGTTTTTTTGCAACTAGATATTTCTAACACCAACACACTTTTTACAAGATATACTTACCTGGCAAACTTGCCCAGGTCACCAAGTAGTGGCCTTTTTCTGAAGATGCTCACTTTAGTATTCATATTTTTAAAATACAATTGTTTTACCTGCTACGTTTTGCTCTGTCAATGGAAATGTTCTTAAATTTTATAAGATTGTTCTCTCCCCAACTTCAATTACTTCTAATTTATATTCACGGGTCTCTCTGTCTCTCTCTCACACACACACACACACACACACAATATTCATACTAACAAGTCTGGTGTATGTTTGTTTGTTCTCCTTTAGGGAAAGCTTTGGCTTCATTTAACTAAAAGGATTTTGTTGTTGTTGCCAAAGAGAAACAAAATAATTTTGCTTTCTAAGCTTGATTTGTGGCCTCTATCTCTCAGCCCTTCTCCCTTCTTTTGTAAAACTAATCACTGTATTGTAAATTTCAGTCTTTTTTTTTTTTTTTTTAAGCCAACTCTTTTCTCTAATTTTGATACGACTTTTGGGGGGAAAAAAAAAAGAAATGTGAAGGGTGAACTCCATTGTATGTGGTTATCTGTGAAAGTTACACAGTATGGCTTCTCCTAAACTGGTGTTTTCCCCCTGCATTTGGTGGAGTTTTTTAAATTATTATTATTCAAAAACGTAACTGAGTTTTTTAAAAAGAAAATTTATATCTGGGTTAAGTGTTTATCATATATATGGGTACTTTATAATATCTAAAAACTTAGAAACGGAAATGGAATCCTGCTCACAAAATCACTTTAAGACCTTTTTTAAGCTGTTAATCTTTTTCCTGGTGTTGCTGACATTGCAGAATTGTACAGAACTCCACGGGTCTGTACTAACCCTGCCCAGGGTCTCCCTGTCTGTTGCCTTTTTGCTTTCGGGACATGCCGTAGGCGTGACACACAATCCAGAAAGTGGAATAATTATGTGGGAGCATTGCAAGCTGTCTTCTCCTCATGTTCTGTTTGTATTATGTATGTATGTATGTATTATTATTACTGCCAAGAGGGTATGACGGCACGTCAGGAGTGGGGGGTAGGGACAAATCTAAGGGAGGGGAAGCGCTTTAAACTCTTCTTCAGGTTTCATTGCCAGCCCTTCAAGTGCACTGAGCTATGTGACTCTAATGGTCTTTCATGGGGCACACTTGGATATTTCCAGAACTACCAATGAGATGGTTCAGATGGGAATTCATGAAAGAAAGTGAGGATTTGGAAATGGTATAGGGACCCAGTCCACATCCTCCCAGCTCACCACCTTGGAGCCCATGGAGCTGGACTGAGGGAATGCACAAAGTGGGGGCTCCTGGTCCTGACCAGCCGTACCCTCATGCCCCTCCCTCAGCCATGCCATCAGATCGCCCTACACGGCCGAGGTGCAGCAGGCAGACCTCCGGGGACAACCCCTGGGCCTCCTTGAGGTCTGTCTGTCCCCAGAAGTGACTTGTATAGGTAGGAAGCACTGAAAACAGTGTTCTCAGAGCGTCTTGTAACTCACCAGGTAAGAGGGACGATGCCATTTGTTTTCGAAATAGCAATCACGTGAAACTTTTCCATCATGGGTACAATGAAGACGTTTCTAGAAACACACAAAGCAAAAAACACAGCAAGCCAAGAATTTGGTAAGGCTGGATGGACTTACTGCCCAAAACAAAATACAATTTAAATTTCAAAAGAAAAATCACCTAGTCACTGTGTTGCCAAAAATGTTACTTTAGCACCACAGCCCTGCCTCATATACGGCAAGCGGCAGAACTTGAAGGGTTACTGACATGTAAGCGCTGGTGTTTGATTTTCTCTGTGTGTTTGCCTCAGCATGAAGGGCATTTTACCCTTGCAGTTTTACTAAAACACTCTGAAAAATATTCCAAACTTCATATTAACTGTATCTATCAACATAATGATTTCGTGAACATTATTATAAATGTCAAATTCCTACTGACAACATTATTACTCTACGGGAGCTTAACTTTATAAGGAAATGTATTCTGACACTGCTATCTTATTAAAGTGTTCTGATCCTACCACTGCTGGCGGCTCTTGTTTCCTGTGGGTTTATCATGGGCTACACTGATGTAAAGTGAAGTATTTATTTATTAAACAGTTTACAGAAAACGAACATGGGCACTGATCTTTGTGAGACGACTGAGGCCAGCTGATTGATAGGAATCTGGAGAAAGGAAGAAAAGGCTAATGTTAAAACCCGGCAACTCGGCAACTAAGCCCAGGAAGCCATGCTGCATGGACCATATTTCTGCGGGCCTCTTTTTCTGTGTTCTGTGAGGGACCCGAGGAAAGAAGTCGGGGTTCCTGTCTCCGGAAAATTATAGGAAGCAGTCTGAAAACTCTGCTGCCTACATGTATTCACACGCCGCACTTTGGGATGAAGGCTCTCAGGGGAAAGGAGCAGCCTGAGCCCTGGAGCTCAGAGGCGACCTCAGTTTGGAGGTGGCAGGGCTCACGCGGGCCCTCCCAGCTAGAATGTGCACAGGAAGGGCCAAGATAACCTCAGACAGAGACGGAGCTCGGCAATAGCCCCAACTGGACACGGGCGTGATGGGTTCCCTAATTCAAATTTTACTTTTCCAAGTCATGGCCTGCTTGGAAAGAAGCGCCATCTCCATGGTGGGATGGGGGGAGGGACCCAGCAATGGCCTCTGCTCAAAATGGTCAGTCCTAGAATCAGCGTTCCCGGGTCACACACTCAGTTCCCCCCTAAGAGTTCAGTCCACATGGTGTGGTTTCACACTTACCTTGTTAGCTCACTCGATCCTCGGGCTGAGCAATCCATGAGCACCCATTTCACAGATGAAACTGAGGGTCATATTAAGCGGCTTAGGCAAGTCACACCCTGCTAACAGAAGAAAGAAATGGAAACATAGTGTTGGCTGTGCTTTCTCCTCTCACACCGACCGTGCCTGCTGGGAGGTATAGTTCATGGCAGGGCTCTGTTTTCATTTCCAAATAGACCATTCCTGTCGTTGTTACTTTAACCTGTAGACCTCCCTCTGGTTCTGTGCTTACTCATCTCTTCTCTTTCCAACTGCCTGGATCTTCAGATTGGATTTTCTGGGCTCTGCCCGCCATCTTGGACTTCCTGAAAACATCATCTCTTCTTTTTCTGAAGCTCTTCCATGAATTACATATTTTAGCTCGTCCTTCAGGAGCAGAGTTCGCTCAAAGCATTGGCAAGCTCAGGACTCAGACCTGGGTGGGTGCTATCCTGAGCCCCCAGTTTAAGTGGGCTGTGGGTCTATGAGGTGTCCTTAGGTGAGGCCATTGAACAACCACCTGAAGGCTGTGATTGTGTCCTCCAGCCCTTGGGGGTGCAGGGCAGCTCCAAGCTCCTCTTGCTTCCAAGAGCAGCAAGCTGGGGCGGGGGGAGCACACTGAGGCCACCGTCCCTGATGGATTAGAGGAACTCAGCCCCTCCAGAGCACTCAAGCACAAGACATGGGCCCCACCCAAGTCATCCTGCTTCCTTTATGTTTTGTCTCTAGCAATCGAGTGAAGACTATGATTTAAAAGCTCCTGATTTCATATTTCGCTTTCCAAAATGCAGGTGGCCACTCTGCTGTACACCTGGAACTAACAACAGTGTAAATCAACTATACTTCAATTAAAAACATAACTTTTAAAAAATGCAGGTGGTCTAGGAGTAGGTATGTACCTGCATGGCCAGGTGTGCAGGGGCAGCGGCCTGTGTAGAATTAGCAATAGATCAGCCATTGGGGTTCCTCCTGACTCTGGATATGTTCTCCTCCAGGCGGGCAAACCTTGGGTGGGACGTGGCACCTTCCCAGAGCTTGCTTTGCTTGGCAGCCTCCAGATGAGAAGTCTGTCTTTTAGGGGCGGGGGTGGGGACACTCAGACCCAGAGCTGAGAAAGGAGACAGCCCCACCTGGTGGAGAAGGGCCTGGCTCCCTCTGATCCACGTAGGGCAAGATTTACCCGCTCCTGAAGCATGGGCTCTGATGAACATTTCACATTGGGCAGGGGGGTGAACTGGGGGTTTTCCTGGAGATACAATGCAGAACCATTTCCTTCATAACATACAAGATTCAACCACCTACAGCCCTGCTCTCCTGGCCCCCGCGCATCCTCGGCTTTACGTGAAAAAACTTTTATCGGGAGGCCTGCATAAGAGTGACCAGGTTAGCTGGGCTCTTCCTCTCTCAAGTCAGGAGTGTCCCCAGTAAGACAGTACTGGATGTATTTTCCCAGATGGACTCAAGATGCTGAAAAGGACCTGGAAATGACATAGCCTGACCCCGTCATTTATTTTTTTCAACCTCTTAATTCTAGAGATGAGAATACTGAGGCCCAGGGAGACAAAGTGGCAGGGCTGGGAGCAGAACCCAGGCCAGCATCACGGGGACTGAGGCTGAACTCACCATAAGTGAAAGGGGCCGCGTCCTTGGCCCCTGACATCAGGTCTTGACTTCTCAGCCAGTGCACAGGCCTTTCCCACACACGGCCCTTCCCACCACCACCTCACAGGCCTGGGCCTTGTCTCTTTCCTCAGGGTACTTTCAGTTCTTCTAAAATGATCATGATCACAGCGTCACCCCATTTCTTCAAAATATTCCTTTGAATTCAGTGGCCCCCGTGGGAATTGCTTGGCCTCTCTGTGACCTCGGTGAAAACTAAACCAACTCCCCCACTTCTAGACTGACTCTTCCTTGGCCTCCCAGGCCCCAGGAGAAAAGGGTTTTGAAGTACTTCTCAAATAAAAAACCACCCTGGATAACTCAGACGCCCGTACAAGCTGGATGCATAGTGTCGGAGGCTCACAGCCCACATTTTCCCAGGCAGTCCCAGTCACAGATATCGTGTTTCAATGTCACCCAGGTGCGCTTGTGCTTGGGCCAAGGACCCCCATCTTGGGTTCAGAAAGCGTGAACCTTATAGATACAAATGAGCCCTCAGTTGCTTTAGGGTGGACCCCAGGTCCTGGGGAAGTTCAGAGGAGGCCAGGACAGATCAACCTGGGGCCTCAGGGGTGGAAAATCCTCCCAACCAGCCCTGGGATGGAAGAGGATGCAGAGGGAGGCGGGGTGGGGGAGGGTTATTCTAGGAGATGTGGATGGACGAGGGGGACAAAGGCATGAGGCCAGAATGAGCAGCACGTGCAGAAAACCCTGCGGATCAGGAGCTGGGATGCAAGGAGAGGGCGGTGGGGCAGCCTGGCCACTCACAGCACAGGCCTGGAGTCAGACAGACCAGGGTTCAAATCCTGGCTCTGCTGCTTCTAGCTGTGTAACCTTGGGGAAGCCCCTTCATGGCCGATAGCCCATGTCTGCTTTCCTGTGAAAGGACCATGATAACAGTCCCTACCTCACAGGGTCGAGGCTGGAGATGTTAACTTGGGGATTGACGGTAGGTAAACTGTACTTAAATCCCTGAGATGGGATGAACTACACCTAGGAGGTAAGAGCACAGACAAAGAGTGGAGCCCTGGGCCATGGCAGCACTGGTAGAAGTCAGAGAGAGGAGGAGCCAGCAAAGAGGCTGGTGGGAACAGCAACACGTAGGAACCAAAAACAGGATTTCAGTATCCCAGAAGCCAAGAGAGGAGGGTGCTTTAAGAAGTAGGAATAGTTAACTGGATCACATACTAGACTGAAAGGCCAGGTAAAGTGAGGAGGAAATAATGGCTCTGGGGTTTGGCAACATGGAGATCATCATGACTAGAGAGGTTTTGGTGGAGAGCTAAGGACGGAGGTGTGATGGGAGTAGACTGAGGCGTGAGCAGGCTGGGGTGAGGGCATAGAGACCACAGCAATACACAACTTCTTCGAGAAGTTTCCCTGTGAAAAGAATGAAATGATGCCATTTGCAGCAACATGGATGGACCTAGAGATTATCATACTAAGTGAAGTAAGTCAGACAGAGAAAGACAGATACCATATGATATCACTTATATGTGGAATTTTAAAAATATATAAATGAACTTATTTATGAAATAGTAACAGATTCACAGATATAGAAAACATATTTATGGTCACCAAAGGGGAAAGGAGGGGAGGAATAAATTAGGGGTATGGGATTAACAGATACACACTACTATACATAAAATAGATTAGCAACAAGGACCTACTGTCTAGCACAGGAAACTATATTCAATATCCTATGATAAACCATAATGGAAAAGAATATGAAAAAGAATGTATATATTTGCATAACTGAATCACTTTGCTGTACAGCAGAAATTAACACAACATTCTAAATCAACTATACTTCAATAAAATAAATTAAAAAAAAAAAAGTTTCCCCATGAAGGGAAGCAGGGAAATGGAGTAGAGCTGGAGGAAGGGGTCAGGGGAAGTTGTTTTAAAGAACATTTAATGAACTTTTATTTTAGAATAATTATAGATTTATAGAAAAGTTGCAAAAATATTAGAGTTCCTGCACTGAGCTCCCTCTATTGCTAACTTAACTGTGGCACGTATGTCACAACTAAGGAACCAATATTGGTATGCTTTTATTATCTAGAGTCTGTACTTTATTCAGACTTCTTTAGTTTTTACCTAACATCTTTTTTTCGGTTCCAGGATCCTATCCAAGAGACCACATTACATCTAATTGTCATGTCTCCTTAGGCTTCCCTAAACGGTGACAATTTTCATAGTCCATCATAATAGTTATTCACACCTTCTGTGTTGTTGATGACCTTGACAGTTTTGAGGAGTGCTGGTCAGATATTCTTACAGAACAGCATCCTTCAATTTGGATTTCTCTGATGGTTTTCTTGTGGTTGGACAGAAGTTATGGGTTTGGGGGAGGAAGACCAGAGGTAAAGTGCCACTGTCATCACCCCATATCAAGGGTGCATACTATCAATGTGACTTTATCACTGTTGATGTTAATCTTTATCACTTGGCTGAGGGAGTGTTTGTCAGGTTTTTCCACTGTAAAGTTACGATTTTTTAGGGGAAATTTTTTTTGACGCTGAGCTACATTAGGGAATGTTTCTATTGTGACGGCAGAGAAGAATGTTTCTAAGAGAATGACTATTATGATGGACCATGAAAACAAGATTGTGTGAGAAGGAAAGAAAAAATATGAAGAGGTTGATGGCCAGTGAAAAAAAAGGTAGGTTCAGTGAATTAGAGGTCTTAATGAGGTCAAAGAGGGGTCAGAGTGAGGTGTCGAAAGAGGGAACCATGCAGAGAGTCATTGTCAGAGGAGGGGAAGCTTAAGATTGAGGTGTCATTTATACTTACATATGACCCACCAATACTACTTCTAGGTAGTTATCTTAAAGTAGTGAAATTTTTTAACTCCCACAAAATCTGCCCACCGATATTTATAGCAGCATTTGTAATCACCAAGAACTGGAAACAACCTGAATGTACTTCAACGGAGGTATGGATTTAAAAAAAAAAACAACCCCGTATTTCATTGATATGATGGAATACCACTCAGCAATGAACGTTAACAAACTGGATTCAAGAGGCAACATGGATAAATTGCAAAGGTATTGTGTTGAGTGAAAGAAGCCAGGATCAAAAGGTTCATTCTATGTAATTCCATATGACATTCTGGAAAAGGCAAAAAATATAGGAACAGAGAACAGATCATTTCTTGCCAGGGCCTGGGGGTGGGAGAAGTTTGACTATAAAGGGAGAACAGAGGGAATCTTTGCAAATATCACGGAACTGTACATCGGAAAAAGGATCTTACTGTATGCAAATTTCTTTTTTAAAAATAAAAGCAAAATTTGAGATTTCAGAGGCAGCTAAAATAACACTGAGGAGAAAGTCTGAGGAAGTACGGTAGACAGGATGCTGTCAGGGCTATGAAGTGGATGTTACGGTGACCCGGAGCATAAAGGTGAGCTGAGAACTGAAATCACTGAGAGCTGTGAGGCGAAGCAAGAGTCCAGTGCCATGAGCGGGAGGGAAAAGGGAGGAGAAGTGGTTTGGAAGCAGCATGGCGAAGCCAGGAGGAGCCCTCTGCCTCCAGGCCCTGCCTGACACCTGCCTGTAGGAGAGAGAATCCGGCCCCTTCCTGAGGGCTGGTGGGGCAGAGGCCCTCAACGGAGAGCCAGGCTCCAGTTAAAGAGGAAAGTGATGACATGCTCAGAGAAGACAGGGGACCTAGGAGGTGGCTGATGTGAGACCGAGCTCCAGAGAGTGCATGGCAGGATCTCAGGGTGGGGAGGGATGGGAGATGGAGAGAATGATGGATGAGAACTGTCTGGGGACAAGGGCCTGGTGCTAACACGTGGCCTGGAGGCCTTGGTCTGCCACAGGTGACTGAGGGGAAGAGAGTGGGAGAGATGGTGTATCCTCCTGAGGGCCTCTTAGGGGTTCAAGCCAGCAGGCTGGGGTCTGACCCCTCCTGTAGCCTCCGGGGCAGGGCAGGGAGGCACACAGCTTCTCCGCCATGTCTGCGGAGGTGGCTAGGCTCTCCTCATCTCCCGCAGCACCCAGGGACCATCGTACGGATGCACTCATTCAACGTAAGGTGGGCTTGTTGCTTTCTAAGGTAGATGTGAGGGTGCAGGGGGCGGCCCCCTCCCTTTCTGCCTGTGGGGACCTTGGTTTTAAACCCTGTGGGTGGGCCCAGCACTTGCAGGAACAAAGGAAGACAGTGCGGTTGGAGGACCCAGTGGCCTGAAACAAAGTGATGTTTTCTCGTCCTCATTAGCCTGGTGGAGGCGAGGGCAGCTGAGCATGAACATTGACATCGTTTGGGGGCCTTGCTTAAAGGCCAAGGCAGGACTCCAACTAAAGATTCAAATCTGGACGAGAGAGCTGGCTCAGATCGGGGCAGGTCGGCTGGGACGGTGTGGGAAATCCAGGGCTTATGTATCTGCTCCTGCTGCAGCTTAAAACGTGGAGCGGCAGCTGTGCTGACCAGGGTGGCCTCTGCCGAGGGCTGGGAGGGGGGTATATGCCACCACCCCACTCACCGAGGACCCATGGGTTAGGCACCAACCTTGCTGAGCTGACAGTTCTACAATAGCGTGAGGAGGCAGCAACTGCAATATACTCTGTCCCTCTCTGAGCACCATACTCGAATAGAGATATAGATCAACAGGAATTTGTTCAAAGAAGGACAACTAAAATGGTGTGGAGAAGTTGGGACAGTTTATCCTAGAGATTTGGGGGAGCTCAAAAGACCACCTTCAAATATCTGGAGAAGAGTTTTTCTGGGTGGGCCCACAGGACAGAACTAGGCCTGGAGGTTCAGAAAAACAATTCAGCTCAACGCAAGTATACTCAAGAGTAAACCTCACTCCTCTCCTGATGTGTCAGCATTTGTTTGCTCAGTATAACAGGAAATAACATCTCTACTCCGATCACCCAAGAAAGTTATTTACAGGATAATGCCAGGGAAGGCTATCTGGCAAAGATAAAGAAAAATCATAATTTCACATCTTTGTGTAAATAAAGGCTGGCCGTCAGACATAGATGGCCCCATGGAACCCGAGATGGGTAGAGGGAAACTGGCGCTGCCCGTTAAGTGTTATCTCCTGTCTGGGCAGAAGGAAGTTAGTAATGGGGGAAGTAGGTGCAGGGCAAATGATAATTCTCTGTGCTATCTTTGCAATTTTTGTGTAAGCCTAAAACTATTTTTTTTTAATTTAATTAATTGAAAAATGATGCCAGATAAAAACAAAGAAATACAGGAGGAAACAAAGAGCAAAGAAAAGGACAAATGAATAAATCTAAGTGAATACTGACTGTTAAAACAATAACAATGATAATATATGGTGGGGTTTTAAATAAATGTGAAATCAATGTTTATGAAAGCAATAGTATAAGAGGTGGGAAAGGGTAAACGGAGTAAAATGACTTTTAGTTTCTGCATTGTCTAGGAAGTAGTAAATGTACTAATTTATATTAGACTTTAATAAGTCAAGGATGTGTGTTGTAAAATAATGTGTAATTAACAAGCTAAAAGAGCAGGGAAATGGAATCTTTAAAAAATATGAGATTATTCTAAAAGAAGACAAAAAAGGATAGAAAAAAGGAACATAGGATAAGTGGGACAAATAGAAAACAAATAAGATGCTAGATCAGCTTGGTGCTCTGTGAGGACCTAGATGGGTGGGATAGGGAAGTGGGGAGGGAGGTCCAAGAGGGAGGGGACCTATATATATATACATATATGTATATGTATACATATAGCTGATTCACTTCATTGTACAGCAGAAACTGACACAACATTGTAAAGCAATTATACTCCAATTTTTAAAAAAGATGCTAGATTTAAATCTAAATATATCAGTAATTACATAAAATATAAGGTTAAACATTTCAATTAAATTAAAAATATCAGACTGGGTTTAAAAAATAAATATAAGCAGCTTACAGGACACATGACTTCTAAACAGGAATACAGAGAGGAGAATACAAAAGGACAAAAAAAAAGGGCAAACACTAAAAAAAAGCTGGTGTAGCACACTAATATTAGCTAGGTAGACTTTAAGGAAGAAACATTACTAAAATAAAGAGGGACATTTCATCATAATAAAAGTGTCAATGCAACACAAAGATAATTCTATATTTGTATGCACCTAACAGGCCTAAGAAATTGATACCATTACAAGGAAAAGTAGAGAATCTATCATCATAGTCGGGGATTTTAACACACTTCTCTCAGTGACTAACAGAACAAGCAGGAAAAAAGTAAAGACAACCCACAAAATGAGAGAAAATATTTGTAAATTATATATTTGATAAGGGACTGATTTCAGCATATATAAAGCATATTTACAATTCAATAATTAAAAGGAAAATAACCCAATTTAAAATGGGCCAAAGACTGTACACATTTCTCCAAGAAGATATACAAATGGCCTATAAGCATATAAAAAAGATGCTCAAGGTCTTTAGTGATTAGGTAAATGTAAATAAGAACCACGATGAGATACCACTTCATACATCACTAGGATAGCTAAAATCTAAAAGACAATAACAAGTGTTGATGAAGCTGTGGAGAAATTGCAACCCTCATACATTTCTGGTAGAAATGTAAAATGATACAGCCCTTCACAGAACAATCTGGCAGTTCCTCAAAAATTTAAACACAGAATTACCATATGACCCTGCAATTCCAGTCCTAGGTATCTACCTCAGAAAACTGAAAACATATGGTTACAGAAAAACTTATACACAAATGTTTATAGAAGCATTATTCCTAATAGCCAAAAAGTGGAAACAACCCAAACGTCTATCAACTGATGAATACGTAAACAGTATGTATATAATGCAATATTATTCAGCCATATAAAGTAATGAGGTACTGATATGTGCTACAGCATGGAAACACCATTCTGAGTGAAAGATGCCAAACGCAAAAGGCCATATATTATCTGATTCAACTTATATGCAATGTTCAGAAGACGTAAATCCATAGATACAGAAAGTAAATTAGTGGTTACCAAGGGCTGGAAGAAGGGGAAAATGGGGAAGGTTTCTTTTTGAGGTGATGAAACGTTCTGAAATTGGTGACAATGGTTGCATAATTTTGTTAATATACTGAAAACCACTGAATCGTACACTTTAAAAGGGTGAATATTATGGTATGTGAATTATATCGCAATAAGAAATAAAGTAGATAAGGGTATAAAAGATTGAAATATACAGTTAAGAAGACCTAATTGACATATGCAGAACTCTGTGCCCCAAAACTAGAGAACAGACATTCTTTAAAGCACACACAGGCTTCCTAAAATTACTAAAATGGCTAATTTACTAAAATTAGCCATGTACTAGAGGGTACAGTATTAGTACTAAGCAAGCCTTAACACATTTCAAAGGTTAAAATGACTCAGAGTATATTCCCTGACCACAGTGAAATTAAACTAGAAATCAGTAACTGAATCCAAGTTTAAGAATCACATGTTGAATTTTAAGCAATACATTTCTGAATTACCCATGGGTCAACAAAATCACGTTGGAAATTAGACCATATTTTAAGTATGAATGAAAGCAATGTGCCAAAGCTCCTGGGATTCAGTTAAAGCCATGCTTATAGGGAAATGCATAGCGTTATTAGATTATATTAGAAAAGAAGAAGGGATGAAAACCAATGATATAAGTATTTATATCAAGAATTTAGGAAACAAACAGCAAATTAAGCCTAATAGAAAAAAGAAATAAAGAAAGAACATGAGAGAAAAACTTAATGAAATAGAAAACAAGTGTAAAACAGAGAAAAATCAACAAAGCTAAGGTTGTATTAATCTTTGAAAAGATTAATAAAATTTATAAACACCTAGCAAGATGTATCAGGAAAAAGAGATAGTAGGTATAAATACTAAAATCAGAAAATAAAAGATTATAAAGGAATATTAGAAAAAACTTTGCCATTAAACCAGTGAAATAGACTAACTTCTTGAAAATTCAAAATTATTGACACAAGAAGTGATAGAAAATATGAATAATTCCATACTTATTAAAGAAACTGAATCCTTAAATAAAACTTTCCCACTAAGAAAACTTCAGTCCCAGATGGCTTCACCATTAAATCCTCCCAGATGTCTGAGGAAAATTAACCTTTCTCGGGACTTCCCTGGTGGTGCAGTGGTTAAGACCCCGCGCTCCCAATGCAAGGGGCCAGGTTTCAATCCCTGGCCGGGGAACTAGATCCCACATGCATGCCGCAACTAAGAGTTTGCATGCCACAACTAAGGAGCACCGCCACAACTAAGGAGCCCCGCCGCAACTAAGGAGCCCATGTGCCGCAACTAAGGAGCCTGCCTGACGCAACTAAGACCCAGAACAACCAAATAAAAATATATTTAAAAAAAAAAGAAAATTACCCTTTCTCAAACACATTTAGCAAATAGAGGGAATGCTTTGAACTCATTTCTGAGGCCAACATACCCTTGATACCAAAGCCAGACAAACATTTAACAAAAAAGAAAACTTACAGAAGGCCACTCTCTCTCATGAACATCAATTCAAATACCTTCAACAAAATATTATCCAATCAAACCCAGTAATATATGGGAAGGAAACTGCACTGTGAGCAAGCTGGGTTTATTACAGGAATACAAGGCTAATTTAACACTGAAAAACTGATGTAACTTAACATTTTAAATGAATAAAGAAAAAACTCAATAGATGTAGAAAAGGTATTTGATAAAATTTGAAATGCATTATTAGGAAAAAAAGAGAATTCAGCATACTAGGAATAAAGAGTAACTTCCTCAATATGATAAAGGGTTTCAATTAAAAGACTTACTACAAATATTATACTTAATGGTGAAATTAATACTAATAGTAAAAGATTTCCCCCTGAGAGAAACAAGATAAAAGAGGCCAACTATCATCACTTCTATTCAATATTATACTAGGGGACCTAACCAGTGCAATCAACAATAAAAATAAATAAAAGTATGAGGATTAGAAAGAAAAACCAGAACAAAACTCTGCCATTATTTACAGTCTACATGATGGTGTATATTAAAATGTAAATGGATCTTCAGATAAACCATTATGGTTTATTAGTGAATTTAGCAAGATTACTAAATTCAAAGACAATATACAAAAATCAACTATTTTTATTTATCAACAACTAACTGAAAAGTTACATTTTTAGGGACTTCCCTGGTGGCACAGTGGTTAAGAATCTGCCTGCCAATGCAGGGGACACGGGTTTGATCCCTGGTCCGGGAAGATCCCACATGCTGCGGAGCAACTAAGCCTGTGCACCACAACTACTGAGCCTGCGTGTGGCAACTACTGAAGCCCGCGTGCCTAGAGCCCATGCTCTGCAACAAGAGAAGCCACCGCAATGAGAAGCCTGCACACCGCAACAAAGAGCAGTCCCTGCTTGCCACAACTAGAGAAAGCCCACGCGCAGCAACAAGGACCCAGGGCAGCACCCCCCCCCCAAAAAAAAGTTACATTTTTAAATGACAGTATGTACTAAATCAATAAAATATAAAATGTCCAAGAACAGATATAAAAGATGTACATGAGTGCTAAATATAAAACTTCAAAAAATATTGAGAAAAATAAAATACTAAAATAAATTAAGGGCTATCCCACGTTCATGGATTGGAAAAGTCAATATATTTAAGATGTCAATTTTTGTCAAATTTAGTTATATATTAAAGGCAGTCCCAATCAGAACACTAGAATTTAGTTTACGTGTATATGTTTGTCTGTAGTCTGAAAAACATATTCTGAAATTTATATGGAAATGCTGAGACCAAGAGTATCCAAAAACAATACTGAAGAACAAAGTTGGAAGACTTATACTACTGGATATCAAAACTTATATTAAAACCACAAAAATTATGACAGGGTGGTATTATGTAAGGATAGACAAATAGACCAATAAAACAGAAAAGACAGTCCAGAAATTGATCCACTCATGTCTGGACACTCACTCCATGATGAAGGTAACACTGCAGAGCAATGAGAAAAGGATGGTCTTTTCAACAAATGTACCAAGTTAATAACATATCCATATGGGGGAAAATTATATTCTTAACTCCTACTTCACACCAAATTTAAAATTTCCAGATGGAATAGAGATCTAAATGTGGAAGACAAATAAAGCTTCTAGAAGGTAATACAGGAGAACATCTTCATGACCTCAAAGTAGGCAAGACTTCTTTGACATGAAAAGGCCATCCACAGAATGGGAGACAATATTTGCAATATTTACATCTGACCCCAAAACTCAGGTCTGGGATATATAAAGAACTCCTCAAATCAATTTTAAAAGCAATAGAAAAATGAACAAAAGACTTGGATAGACACTTCACAAACGTTTTTATGGCCAGTGAAAATATAAAATGGAGCTCAAACTCAGGAGAAAGAAATTAAAACCACAATGAGAAACCACTTACACACCCACCAGAATAGCTAAAGTTGAAAAAAGCTGTAAACACCAAGCCCTGGAAAGGACATGAAGCAGCTGGAACTCTCATACAACACTGGTGGAAGTAAATAAATTGGAGTGTAGTAAAAAAAAAAAAAAAAAAAAAAAAAAGTATTAGTATATTTAACTTTCTGTTATTTTTTAAGGCATAAGCTAGGTGCTAACAAAATGAAAAGGTCTTTCTTTACAAGCCCTTTCCCAAATCTCAGTTAGCATTACTAAGCTGGAGAGACACACTGCTTTGCTCAGCTGAGCTGAAGTCCAACATGGCTCTCTTGGCTGGCTGTTGGTAAATTGGTTCAAACACTTAGGGGAGCTGAACATAAGCATACTCTCTTACCAGTCTATTCTCATAGAAATACCCGACAGAAATGAGTTCATCTGTCCTGCAAGACAGGTATAAGAACATACATAGCGGCATGATTTCCAATCGCCCCAGACTAAAAATAACCCAAATGTCTGTCACTGGTAGAATGGACAAATAAGTTGTAGTATATTTAAAATATGGAGTATGACGCAGCAATGAAAATGAACTACTGCTACATGCAAGAACACGGATGAATTTCATAAATGCTGAGTGTTAGAAACCAGAAGCAACAGATTACAAACTATACAATTCCATGCAAAAGTTTGGTACTAACATAGGTTGGGCAAAACTAACCTATGGTATTAAGTCAGATATTGATCACCTTTGGGCAGAACAGTAGTGGGGAAAAAAAAAAAAGCACAGGAGTGGGGCTTCTGGGATGCTGTTAATATTCTATTTATGCCCTAGAAGGCAGTTTCACTTTGGGAAAATTAACCTAACTATACAGTTATGATTTGTGTGCTTTTCTACGTTAACTTTATACCTCAATAAAATTTTGCTGCAGGCATGTGGAGAGATGGACACTCTGTATTGTGGATGGAAGTATAAGTTGTAAACATCTTTGAAAGGCAATTTGGTCATATCTATACACAATGAAATGCCATATTTATCTTTTGAATCAGCAATTCTACCTCTAGTATTTGTACAGTTACACTTCCACATGTGTACAAAGATACATGTACAAGGATATTTATTGCAGCATTATTTTTAAGCCTAAAGGTCAGGGGTTGAATTATGGGGCATCTAAATAATAGCATTTCAGCATTAGAAACAAACAAATGTCAACCCAATCTGGCCCATGTCCTCAGGCCTCATTCTAGATTTACATATGCTGGAATGTCCCTTGAAGACACACGAAGAACTGGCAGGGGTGGTCACCTCTGTGACCTGGCAACACGAGACAGGACCACAAGGGTGGGAGAATTACCCTATTGTACCTTTTGAATTTTGTACCATGTCAGGATGTAAACTCAATCCAAACAAACATGGTCTTGGCCTCACGATGGCATCCAGGAATGATAGCACCATAGCACACCACAGAAGGGCAGGGTTTCAGAGGTCATCAGGTCCACTTCCTCATCATGCAGATGAGGATACTAAGATATCCATGGTTCACATTCCTTCAGAATGGAAAATACGTGATCTGGGAGGCAACGCCACCCTTCTGCCTGTGTGCAGATGAAGCTGTCAGATAGCAGCTAAGGCCCCAGGAAATGTGTACAGGAAAAGCAGGTTTTCAGGGGGAGGGTGCAGGTGACAAGGTAGGGAGGGAAGGCAATCACCAAGGATCCTGCATGGCATCCTGGCTAGACCGGAGGCAGGGGACAGAGGAGGGAACTACTGACAACATTCTCCTGCTTCAAAGAAAACCATAATTCAAAAAGAGTCATGTACCAAAATGTTCATTGCAGCTCTATTTACAATAGTCAGGACACGGAAGCAACCTAAGTGTCCATCAATGGATGAACGGATAAAGAAGATGTGGCACATATATACAATGGAATATTACTCAGCCATAAAAAGAAATGAAACTGAGTTATGTGTAGTGAGGTGGATGGACCTAGAGACTGTCATACAGAGCGAAGTTAAGTCAGAAGGAGAAAAACAAATACCGTATGCTAACACATATATATGGAAGCTAAGAAAAAAAAAATGTCATGAAGAGCCTAGGGGTAGGACGGGAATAAAACACAGACCTACTAGAGCATGGCCTTGAAGATATGGGGAGGGGGAAGGGTAAGCTGGGACGAAGTGAGAGAGTGGCATGGACATATACACTACCAAACGTAGGGTGGATAGCTAGTGGGAAGCAGCCGCATGGCACAGGGAGATCTGATTGGCGCTTTGTGACCACCTAGAGGGGTGGGATAGGGAGGGTGGGAGGGAGGGAGACGCAAGAGGGAAGAGATATGGGAACATATGTATATGTATAACTGATTCACTTTGTTGTAAAGCAGAAACTAACACACCACTGTAAAGCAATTATACTCCAATAAAGATGTTAAAAAAAAATCAATAGAGGAGCTGATTCCATGCTCAGTCACTTCTTTTAACCGAATCTTAGTTTCCACAGCCATTCATTCATTCAACCAATCACTCAATCATCAATCTTTTTGCACGCCTACTAGGCACAATGCTCTGGGCTATGATCATAAACACAGTCCTTGCAATGCTTATGAGTTTAGCACACACTGGCCCAGGTCACAGATAAACTGTGATGGTCTATTGAGATGACTCCTGACAAAGCTTTTTTTTTTTTTAATGTTCTGTTTTAGTTTAATGAAATGTGAATGTAGCATTAAAGCATATTTTCATCCTTTGTGCTCATTTGAGATACCTTTTTAATCATCTCCCCAAATTTATTGTTATATCAGTGAAGTACAATAAACTGCACCTATTTAAAGTATACAAATGAATCAGTTTTGACATACACCTACAAACCCACCACCAGAATCAAGATAGCGAATGTTTCCGTTGTCCCAAAAGTGTCCTCCCTTGTGCCCTTTATAATCACGCCCTTCTTCCATCCCTATCCGGAGGCAACAACCATGGTTCTAGAGAAAGTCCTTTTGGAAGTAAGAAAGACTATTATTACTTTACTATGTTCTCAGGCCAGTCCTGTTAGGGCAGGGGTGAAGGAGGACAAAGAAATACCAGGAAATGAGGCTAGGTGTGCAGATAACATAGGCCAATAGAATTATGAGAATGGAAGTGCAAAACAGCTGCAGCACCGTATTGGTATTTAACCCTCACAGCAAACTGAAGGGAAAGGTATCATCATCCCCCTTTTATGAATGAGGACACGTGCCTCAGCGTGGTTGAGGAGCGTGTCCAAGGTCACTCCAGCAGTAAGTGGCAAAGCTGGAGCTCAGTGGCCTGGGTGCAAAGGCTGCACGGCTCACTAAATGCTTTCCCTCCAGGCCCTGCAGCCACTGCCAGGATTGGCTGAACTCACTGAGGGTCCCACCTGGGCCCCACGGGTGGCCTGCCCTCTGTGCACTGAGCCCCACTCTGTGCGCCTTATGGGTTTCTTTTTTTTTTTTTAAGATTTATTTATTATTTTATTTTATTTTGGGGTGCATCAGGTCTTAGTTGTGGCACACGGGATCTTCGTTGAGGCATATGGGATCTTTCGTTGCGCACCAGCTTCTCTCTAGTTGCGGCGTGCGGGCTTCTCTCTAGTTGTGGTGCATGGGTTTTTTCTCTCTCTAGTTGTAGCACTCAGGCTCCAGGGCACGTGGGCTCCGTAGTTTGTGGCAAGCAGGCTTAGTTGCCCCGTGGCATATGGGATCTTAGTACCCGGACGAGGGATCGAACCCCCCTCCCCTGCCTTGGAAGGCAGATTCTTACCACTGGACCACCAGGGAAGTCCCTGTGTCTTATGGGTTTCTTAGTGCTCCTCCCATTGTCAACAAGGGAGCCTGCAGGCAAGGCCCAGGGGCCGAAAACACTGACTTCCCAGCCAACCTGTGGGCCAGCCTGATCTGAGGCTGTGACCAGGAAGCCCCACCCTCTGCAAGGGCACCTCCCAGGGAAATCCCCAAGCTTCAACACTTTGCAAGAGGGTCTTGTCGGGGACATTTTTTTTTTTGGCTGTGTTGCATCTTCGTTGCTGCGCACGGGCTTTTCTAGTTGCGGTGAGCAGGGGCTACTCTTTGCTGCGGTGAGCAGGCTTCTCATTGTGGTGGCTTCTCTTGTTGTGCAGCACCAGCTCTAGGTGTGTGGGCTTCAGTAGCTGCGTCTCACGGGCTGTAGAGTGCAGGCTCAGTAGTTGTGGCTTGTGGGCTCTAGAGTGCAGGCTCAGTCATTGTGGCGCACGGGCCTAGCTGCTCCACGGCATGTGGGATCTTCCCGGACCAGGGCTCAAACCCGCGTCCCCTGCATCGGCAGGCGGATTCTCAACCACTGCACCACAAGGGAAGTCCCATTGTTGGGGACATTTTAATGCCACCTAAAACCAATGCAGGGCTTCCCTGGTGGTGCAGTGGTTGAGAGTCCACCTGCCGATGCAGGGGACGCGGGTTCGTGCCCCGGTCCGGGAAGATCCCACGTGCCGCAGAGCAGCTAGGCCCGTGAGCCATGGCCGCTGAGCCTGCACATCCGGATCCTGTGCTCCGCAACGGGAGAGGCCACAACAGTGAGAGGCCCGCGTACCGCAAAACAAAACAAAACAAAACAAAAACAATGCAGCAACGCACACACACACACACACACACACACACACACTAAACTTTTTGCTTTTGAAAAACTACAAGTAATGTACAAATGCTCTATCCTCTCCCTGACCCCTACTGGATCATCTGAGATCTGAAGGTTAAGCAGGGGTTGAGGGACGTTGAGGAAGTCAGGGATAGGGGTGGGGATCAAGATACAGGGAGAAGGACAGACAAGGTGGGGGAGAGGCAACTGAGGGAGGCCTGCGGGACATATTACTTGGTAACTTAAAAAATAACCAGCAACTTTACATTTGGACACAGCCACTTGGATGCATCCACACCTACATGGCTCTACCTAGGTGGCCGAGAGAACATTCAAGCCCTCTCTGAGCTTCAGCTTCCACAGGAAGCGTGAGGTAGAGGCTGCAGGAAGCATCTGGGAACAACACACGTTTAAGGATGGGAGGCTTCCTGGAAGAAGAGCCCACAATGCAGAAGCTCACAGATCTCACTTCCTCCCAGGAGCTGGGGGACAAAGGCTGGGGTGTGCATCCTACCTGATGGGACATGTCCAAAATCTTGAGTGACTGGCATCAGAGCCACCAGGTGTCCCAGGGGATGGACACTAGGGGGTGGGCAAACCAATTCCTGATGTGGTTTCTGCCTCTGCTCACAGGGCATGACCCAGCTCCTAGAGTCTCAGTGAGGATGGCAAGGGACTAAGTGTAAAGGGTGTCCAGCCCAGTGCCTGGCACACAGAAGGAGCTCAATTCAGTGGCAAGACCCCGCTGTCTCACCGCCATCCTGTCAGCACCCCCTGAGACACAGGCTATCAGATTGAGGAAAGCTTCTGGGTGCTGTGGGAAATTTGCATTGGCTTCAAAATGCCCTTCCTGACCCCTGACTCACAGTTTTAGTTTCAGAATGAATACTTTGCGAGAAAGACACTTCCTTTATGCTGTGTAGGGATACCTTGATTTCAGCCGTGCGGGGCCAGGCTGGCCCCTAGTTCTGCTTTTGGATTCCTTGTTACTCTGTCATTTGACCTGGGGAGAAGGCGGCTGTGGATGCAGAAGGATGTCCTAACGGGACCCACTGTTGGTCTGTGTGTCTCCTGCCCCCGCTCTGCCCCCCCTCCGGCTCAGCACGAGCTGACCCAGTCCACCAAGTCTCCCTCTCCCAAAACAAAGAGAACCAGGGTTTCTCCCAAGTCCGCTGGCTCCCCGTGGCTCCTGGGCCATCAGCAGACCTCACCGAGAGCTGACCACATACACCAGGGCCTTGGGGAGAGGGGGGAAAGGAACATTCCAAGCAAAAGAAGAGAGTGAGGGTAGGCGAGGCTGCTTGGAGGAGGCAAGTCCCAGATATGGCTTGGAAACCGAGTTTTGCCAAACTTCGGTGAAAACAAGAAGGCAGGTGATACTTCACCCGTGGATCTTTGGTTTTTATTTAGTAATATGTACTGGGCACCCACCCAGTGCCCAGCACAGTGGGCAATGGAAATGTGGAAATGAACAGAACATGGTCCTTGCTCTCCAAGAGGCTCATGGGAAAGCAACATGAACAACGCTGTGACAAAGGAACAGTAGTTGCCAAACTGGGCTGGGAGAGGCCATGGAGGGCAAGGCTGTGAGAGTGTTGAAGGTGGTACACTGATCAGGCACAGGTTCTAGAGCTGCTGCATGGGTTTGCACCCAGGTTCTCCCAGTTACTAGTTCTATGAGCTCAGGCAATTTATTAACCTCTCTCTGCCTCTGTTTGCTCATTCTGGAAATGGTACTTATTTCAAGAAGTTGTTGAAAAGATTAAATGAATTAATACATGTAAAGCATGTTTAGAACAGTGTTGGCTATTAGGTTCTGTAAATGTATTTATTAATATGACTGTCTTGATGGAAAAGCAGGCATTCCTCAGAAGAAGAAGGGCACAAGTAGGTGTCCCAGGAAGCGGGCCCTGCAGCAACAGAGGCAGGGACATGGAAGCACGGGCTGGGGTGTGGCATGGCTGCTACCCAGGAGCATGTGCTGAAAGGAAGCCAGGAAGGTGGGCAAAGGCCAGAAGCTGCCAGGCCATGCACACCTTGGAGGGTGAACTTGGTCTTGGAGCTGACAGAGAGCGACTGGGGGCTGTACCATGAGGCCGCTAGACTGGAAGAAGTGAGACTGGAGGTAAGGGACGCAGCCGGCAGCCTAGTGGGAAAGAAAGGAGAGATGTAAAGAGGTCCAAAACCAACGCCGTGACAGCATGAACGGAGAGGAAGTGAGTCACTGGGGCCTGGAGGTGACTGGCTGCAGGAGGGACAGGCCAAGTCTGGGATGCTTCAGGTAACCCGAAGCCATCCATCAGGACAAGGAAGACAGCCCTTGAGGGGGTGGGGTATAAAGAGGAGGAATAACAAAATAAGAGGTGCCGGGCACTGGACTAGGAGCTGTAGATGAATTGCTTCATTTAGTCCTCACATGGACCCTTCGAGAAGGTACTGTTATCATCCCCATTTACAGCTGAGAAAACCGAGGCAAAGAGTGATTGAAAACTTGTATCAGAGCCACATGGTGTGGTTTTCAGGGCCTGCATTCTTAGCCCCTCTGCTCCATGTTGACCTTTGAGACACTGCTGTGTGTCCACTGCTTAGCAGGGGGGCCTGGGCTGGAAGCTAGGGGTCATTAGAGCCATGGGGGGGATGAGATGGCCCAGAGTGAATGAGAGAGGAGAGGGGCAAGGGCTGAATGTGGAGAGAGCGGCTCTGATGTGTGTGTGTGTGTGTGGGGGGGGGGTGTTCCTGGGGGAAGCAGTCCAGCCGGGAAGCTCCCCAGGAGGAGCCAGCAGGCATCCTCCTCTCCCTTCTCTCCAGCCCGCAGGGAGGGAATCCAGCCCTAGGACTGGGCCTCTTGCCCTGCCATCCTCCTCACAGCCCGCAGAGAACACAGGAGGGCCTGGCCCTCTCCCGGTGCCTGGAATGTGTTTCGTAACCGCCCTGAGCCTGGTGATGCCAGGAGAGCACTACTTTCCTCCCCCAGAGGATTTGGTGGGGGAGAGCTGAAAAGGTCAGGCTCAGCTTTTGGAGACAAAACTAAGTCCTCTAAGTGGAAGTTCACCACAGCCCTTTCTGGGCTATTGCAAGGCCCACATGCGGACAGGGCTGAGGCTCTGTTGACAAAAGCATCTCAGGATGTTTACCTCAACCCTAATAGCTGCTGGCCTAGGTCCCGTTTGGGTGTGTCATGGGCTCAGATGAGGGGACACACACACACACACACACACACACACACACACACACACACCCCTCTACTCCCTGCCCAGGAGCCTGTTCCCTGAGTCACTTCATTCCCAGCCAAGTTTACCTGAAGCACCTGGCATTTCTCTCCACAGCACAACAGGTTATCTACCTAAGAGCTGTCAGAGAAGAAGAGAATAATTCACATAATGAGCTTCTTAAATTACCAAGGGGTGCTCCAAGTTCTGAGATTTCTGCAGCACTTTCACCTTGAGGAAAAGGAGAGGATAAGAAAGGAGGGAGAACTACCTCACACCTGTCAGAATGGCTGTCATCAAAAAGACAACAAATAATGAGAATTGGTGAAGGGTGTGGAGAAGAGGGAACCCTGCACACTGTCAGTGGGAATGTCAACTGGTACAGCCACTATGGAGAACAGTATGGAGGGTCCTCAAAAAATTAATAATAGAACTACCATATGACCCAGGAATTTCACTTCTGGGTATTTACCCAAAGAAAACAAATACACTAATTCAAAAAGATACACACATCCCAATGTTCACTGCAGCATTATTTACAATAGTCAAGATATAGAAGCAACCTAAGTGCCCAATGATAGATGAATGGACAAAGAAGATGTGATATATATACATTATGGAGTATGACTCAGCCACATACACAAAAATGAAATTTTGCCATTTGCAACAACATGGATGGATCTAGAGGGTATTATGCTCAGGGAAGTAAGTCAGACAGAGAAAGACAAATACCACATTTCACTTATGTATCTGAAAAACGAAACAAAATGAAACCAGACTCATAGATACAGAGAACAAATGGGTGGTTCAGGGGCCGGGGGTGGGGAGGCTGTGAAATAGGTAAAGGGAATTCAGAGGTACAAACCTCCAGTTATAAAATAAATAAGCCACAGGAATATGACATACAGCATAAGGACTATGGTAAATAATAGTATAATAATTGTGTACGGGGACAGATGGGTCCTAGACCTATAGTGGCGATCATTTCATAATGTATGTAAATGTCAAATCAGTATGAAGTACACCTGAAACTAGTGAAACACTGAGCAACAACTATACTTCAATTCTTTTTTAAAAAGTGAGAAAAGAGGAGGAAGAGTGAGAGTCAAACGGGGGAGAAACTGCCCCCCCCCGCCACCCTTCCCCCACTATTTCTACTCACACACAGCGCCGATGTTTGGTCCCCAAAGTGGTGACAGAAAAGAGAGAGGAAAAAACACAGAGAAGTGGGGATCATAGAACATAAACTGTGTGTCCTCAAAGGGACCTGACGGATCATTCATTTGTTCCACCCTCTCGTTGTACAGATGAGGAAACTGTTTGTCCCGTGACGAGCTAGGGACAGAATCCAGGGCCTTCGGTATCCACTCATTCCTCTTGTCCCTACAGCACACAGGCTCCAGACAAGAAGTGGCTACAATGCCACTGAGCTTAACCCTACATCTGCTCCTGGAGGTGCCCCAGAGCCACCGCCACCCTCCTCTGCGCTCTACAGGCCACACAGCACTGCCTGAGTCCTTGTTTCCCTCATCTCCAAATTTTAGGGGTCACTGTCAGCCCCACATATCACCAACAGCCGCCAACCGTCACAGAGAGCTGGAAAAATCCGGACTGGCCCAGGTTGCCGGAGCTGGCTGGACACTGATGCTGCTGCAATGTCTAGACAGAGTGCGCACCTTCCTGTCCCCCGACAAGCACCTGGACAGCCCATGAATGTCCCGGGAGCACCTGCTTGGTGACCAGAATGGCAGACCAAGAAATCACACATTTGGGCAGCTACTTTTTCCAAGTTCTTCTTTCTGCCAAGCACACAAATGGACAGCCCAAAGAGGGCAGGGAGAAATAAAAGTCCAGAGTTCTCATGCTACTGATTGAAAACATAAAAATAAAATAAATATGCCCACTGTGCAAATAACAAACCAACCCTTACTCTCCAGACAAATATTGATATTTCCTTTAAGTTTTTGGCTCAAATAGCCACAACTTGGGTAGGGAGAGACTTGTGGTTATTGGCCAAAAGCTGCTCTAAGTCATATACGGCCATCAAAATTATGACTTCCAAACAAAAGTTACAAATTTAGAATGACTTTCTGAGTCCAAAAGTTATTTTGACATTTCATAAAATAAATCATGGGAAAAACATGTCACCACACTATGTTGATGATAGTGTCCAAAATGGTTTTACTAACTTTAGTATTTCGTTATTATTGTATTTTAATTGATTCACAACTATATAATTTATATATAATTTACAATTAAGCAAATAATATTTAATTATTTATATGTCTTTATATTTAGGATTTTAAACAGATAAGAGTGGACCAGCTATAGTCACGCATATGGCAGGCAATACATAAAGTACACTTTCCAGAATTCTCCTTAACTGAATGTTAACTGGATTCATCTCCCAAGAAGTTTCATCTGAATTGGGTACACCAAGCAAAATAAAAGATAATGTAGCACAGGTGCGACAGCTTTAAAGTTGCCATTTCAATAACTCAGATGGTATCTTTCTTCAGTCATGGCCAGCAGCTCAGCCTAATGCCATAATTGATTTCTGTCCAGAATCAAATGCCAATGACCCTGTTTTAACACTCTTGACCTGACCTCCCCCACCAAGGTGTGGCAATGGAGGTCTAAGGTGGAAAAGCTGTGCCTGCAGCCTTCCTGCACCTCTTGTAAAACGTTGGACAGAGAAACCCCAGTTTACAATTCATTGCACAAAAACTGACATTCGTTTTAGGAGTAATGCTTAGTCAGCTGGCTTGGGTGAGCTGAGGTAGGGAGTGGCTATTTCCAAAAGGGACATGGCAGCACCAGATAGGACTGCCAGTAGAGATGATAAAGGCAAGGAGAGACTGGATCCCAACATGCTAAGCAGGTTTTAAATGCCTTGGGGACAAGATGTCTTCTTGACCTTGATTTGTAAAGCTGCATATGAATGGAGGTTCTGAGCTAAAAAGCATACCTGATGTAAGTTGACCCCAGAAACCATCAGAGAGGCATAGAGAGGCAGCACAGCACGATGCTTAGGCCAAACTCTGGAAAAGACAGAATTTGAATCTCAGCTCCATCCCCTACTAAATGTGCCACCCTGGGCATTTAATTTCTCTCTCCTTTTCTGTAAAAAATAAGCATAATAATGGTACCTACCACACAGGGTTGTTTTAAGGATAGTATAAATGTATGTGTTTAAGGAACCTATATAGTCCCTAGCACATAGTAATCGCTCAATAAATGTTAGCTATTACATGGTCAAATCTATCAATCTTTCACTAGAATGTAAGTTCCAGAAGGGCAAGAGTTCTCATATGATTTGTTCACTGCTGTATTCCCAGTACCTAGAACAGGGCAATAAATAGTAGGCAATAAATCAACACTGAATGAATGTAAAGGCATATTAAGAAGCCCAACTGGATTTACTGTACCTACAGTTTTAGAACCAATGAGAATTTTAAAATAGGCTTTAGCTCAAATTACTGTGTGTCATTCAGAGTATTGGGCTAAGTTTGGGACAGCTCATTGTAGGAAGTAGAAAGGCAAGATCCACTGAGTTCAAAGGAGAGTGGTTAGTCTTTTTGAGGCCTTAAAATCCAGTTGAGCTTCTGTTTCTTGCCAAGATGGAGTAATAAGAACTAGATTTACCCTCCCATCTTCAACAACAGAAAAACTGTGGAACAGCAACAGTTTTTAGACACTGGGTATCAGACAGTGCAGGACAGGGATCCCTGGGAGATGGGAAACAAATAAAGTGAACCCCATTATTGCCTCAGCTTACTGCCTGGAGAGCATTTTCAGGCCACAGTGTGGGGTGGGGAACCTGATCAGAGTCTGGCAGTCTTTCTGAGAATCTGAGGAGACAGAGCTAGCTGCAGCAAGTCTGGAAAGCCCAAAGCAGCTAGAGTTCACAGGGCAGAGGACAGAGCTACATGGGGGCTGGGGAGAGATCCAAAGATCTGCAGAGGGTCCCCCCTTGAGTCTTCAGATGGGAACAAATCAATGTATTCATACTGAGGCTAGTGAAAGGACCACTCAAAAAATAGAATAAAAAAGCACTTGAGCTTACACAGGGCTAAGAGTACTTTGTATTCCCATCAGCCAGAATAGAAAACCTCATAACTTATATCTGGTAGAGAACTCAGAAGGGTATTGCCTCGGTAATGAGGAGATGGTTAGCCCTAGACTAAAGGTTATGACGTTTCCACCTAACTCAAAGCAAGCCTCAATGGTATCGAACCATTTTCAAATAATTTAAATACATCCCAGAACAAAATTCAAGAATACTGGTGGGAATAAAAGAATATCCAGCACCCAAAAAGTAAAATTCATAATATCTAGCATCCAATAAAAAAAATTACCAGGCATGCAAAGAAACAGGAAAGTATGACACATAAGGGGGGGAAATATCAATATGAAAATAACACAAATGATAAAATTAGTAGACAAAAACATTAAAATAGTTAGTATAACTATATTTCATATGTCCAAAAAGGTAGAGAATAGATTGAATATGGTAAGTAGAGACATGGAAATGTTAAAAAAAAAAAGAACCCAAGTCTAAATCGAAAAATGAAAATTTCAATGTCTGAAATAAAATAAACACTAGATAGAATTAACAAAAAAACTAGACACTGCCAAAAAACGATTTGTGAACTTAAAGACAGAGCAATAGAAAGTATCCAAAATGAAACAAAAAAAGACTGGGGAAAAACAGAAAAATAGAGACTCAGTGAACTGAGTAAATAAAATACATTCATCTGGAGAGGGAGGGCTTCCCTGGTGGCGCAGTGGTTGAGAATCTGCCTGCCGATGCAAGGGGCACGGGTTCGTGCCCTGGTCTGGGAAGATCCCACATACCGCGGAGCGGCTGGGTCCGTGAGCCATGGCCGCTGGGCCTGTGCGTCCGGAGCCTGTGCTCCGCAACGGGAGAGGCCACAACAGTTAGAGGCCCGCGTACCGCAAAAATAAAAAAAAAAAAAAGAACATCTGGAGAGGGAGAGAGGGAGGCAGAAATACTACTTGAAAAAATAATGGCCAAAGCTTTCCCAAAATGATGCAAACCATAAGTCCAGAGATACAGGCAGCTCAACAAAACCCCAAGCTAAAGAAAAATGAAGGACACTATGCCAAGAATATCATAATTACTTAAAACCAGTAATAAAGAGACAATCTTAAAATCAGGCAGACAAAAAAAAATGATACACTATATAAAGAGTAACAAAGATAAAAATTACACAGAATTTTCATCCGAAACAATGGGAGCTTGAAATCAGCGGACTAAAATCTTTACAACACTGAAGGAAAAAACCTGTCAACCTAGTAATCTAAAAACTCTTTAAACAACAAATACAGCTCTTTCGGCTTGTTCAGTGCAGGAGTTTCGGACGGTCCCGGGCCTGTGGCCGCCTGGCCTCTGACAGCTGGGGCGCAGGGCAGGAGCGTGCGGCTGCCCTGAGTCTAGTGAGGCTGGTGCCGCGGCCGGGCCAGGTCCGAGGCTCCCGGTCCCTGAACGCGTGGAGGGTAGCAGCCTGGTCTGGCCTCCACCACATAGTTGGTTTTAATTTTTGTTCAGGTGAAAGATGGACGCTTGAGGCATAGACTGCTGCTAGATGACTACTTACTATCTGGGAGCACAAAAATGACCTAAGGATGTCTTTGGTGAGGAACTTGACAACTTGATCTTCGGGAGTTGCTTAGAGTATTTAAAATTCCCAGGATTGCTAAAAAAAAAATACTGCTTTTGGATAGTCCATAAATGTACATCTAAAACAGTGGGGCTATAAATAAAATAATTTAATGTACTTAAAAAAACCACAAATACAAAAAGACTTTTTCAGAAATACAAAAGCTGAAAAAAATTAATCAGCAGCAGCAGACCTGCATTACGAAAAAATGTTAAAGGAAGTCTTTTAGGCAGAAGAAAAATGATACCAAATATACAAAGAAATAAAGAAAGAATTAATGTGGGTAAATATTTAAAAGTTTATTTTCTTATGTTTAGAGTCTTTAAAACATAATTAAATATTTAAAGTAAAAATAATAGCAATGTGTTATGAGGCTTATAACACATGTAGAATTAAAATGTATGACAACAATAGCACAAAGGTCAGGAGGAGGAAAGTGCAAGTGTTGAAAGTTCTTTATAGTATCCATGAACCAGTATAATATAACTTGAAGGTATACTGTAACAAGTACGTATACTATAAACCTTAAAACAACCACTAAATAAAGAATTATAACTATAATCCAACAAAGAAAATAAAATAGAATAATAAAAATAGGCAATAAATCTAAAAGATGGTAGAAAAAGAGGAAAAGGAAGACAAAGGACAAATGGAACAAACAGAAACAGATAACAAAATAGCCAAACCATATTATTAATAACATTAAAAGTAAATGGTCTAAATATCCCCAATTAAATGACAAAAAAATGTCAGACTGGATAAAGAAGCAAGACCTAACTATATACTACCTGTAAGAAATGCATTTTATACATAAAGACAAAAATAGGTTAAAAATAAAAGGATAGATACACCATACTAAAAATAACCACAGCAAAGAATATTACCAAGAATAAACAGGGATATTTCATAATAAGAAAGGAGTCAGTTTATCAAGAGGACATAATCCTGGGACTTCCCTGGTGGTCCAGTGGTAAAGAATCTGCCTTCCAATGCAGGGGACTCAGGTTCAATCCCTGGTCAGAGAACTAAGATCCCACATGTCGTGGGGCAACTAGCCCATACACCACAACTACTGAGCTCACATGCCTCAACAAGAGAGCCCACGTGCTGCAAAAACTACAGAGCCCATGTGCTCTGGAGCCAGCAACTAGAGAGAAGCCCAAACACCGCAACGAAGACCCAACGCAGCCAAAAGAAAAAGAAAATAATAAATAATTTTTAAAAAGAGGACATAATCTAAATGTATATGGACCTAATAGTCAAAATACATAAAGCAAAAGTTTATAAAAGTATAATAATAAATAGCAAAATCCAAATTTTAGTCAGAAATGTCAACACCCCTCTCTCAGTAATTGATAGAACAAGAAGACAGAACAGGAACACAGAATATTTGAAAAACACTTTCAAGCAACTTGACAAAATAGCAACTATAGTTGATGTTTATAGAACAGTCCATCCCAAAATAGAATATACATTATTCTAATGTGCACATAGAATGTGTACTAAGATAGACCATATTCTGGGCTATAAGACCAGTCTGAATATTAAAAGGCTTCAAGTCATATAAAGTATGTTTTCTGACTACAATGGAATTATATTAGAAAGGAATAACAGAAAAATATTTAGAAAACCCCCAAATATTCAGAAACACGGGTCAGAAAAGAAATTAAAAAGGAAATCAGAAAGTATTTTTAACTGAAGGGAAATGAAAACACAAAATATCAAACCACTAATTGGAATATATGTTTCTGAGATACAGTGAAAGCAGTGCTTTAAGAAAAATTCATAGTACTGAAATACTTTCATTAAAAAAGAGGAAATGGCTGAACTTAGTGATCTCAGCATCCACTTAAAAATATAGAAAAAGAAGAGAAAATTAAACCAAAGAAAGTGGAAAAAAATAAATAAGAAAGGTAAGAGCAGAAATCAATGAAATAAGAAACAGGAAAACAATAGAGAAAAAGCAATGAAAGCAAAAGCAAGTTCTTAGAAATCAATAAAATTGATAAGGTCTTAACCAAATGAATCAGCAATAAAACAGAGAAGATGAAGCTGCCAATACCAGAGATGAGAGAGGTGATATCACTATAAATTCTACAGATACTAAGAGGATAGTAAGTGAATATTATGAACGATTTTATGCCAATAAATTCAAAAACTTAAATGAAGTGAACAAATGCCTTGAAAGACATAAAATACAGAGCTCACTCAAAAAGAAATAAATAACCTGAATAGCTTTGTCTCTTTCAAAGAAAGCTCCCAGCTCCAATAGCTTCAGTGATGAATTCTACCAAACATTTAAAGAATAAATACTACCAATTCTACATTAAAAAAAAAAAGTGAAGACAAGGGACTACTTCCCAAATCATTATTTGAATCCAGCATTATTCTTATACAAAACCAGGTAGATAGTCAAGTAAATAAAATCATAGATCAGTATGCCTCATAAATGAAGGCACAAACATTCTTTTAAAAACTTTCAGCAAATTGAGTCCAATGGTGCATATAAAGTATAACACATGATAACTAACGGTGCTTAATCCCAAGAATGCAAGGTTGGTTTAATGTTTCAAAAATCAACATAATTCATCATTTTAACATACTGAAAAAGAAAAATCATATTATCATATCAATAACACAGAAAATGCATTTGATAAAATTAAACATCCATTCCTGATTTTAAAACTCTCAGCAAACTAGTAGAAGAGAATTTCTCTAAACTGATAAAGAGCATCTACAAAAAACCTGCTGCTAACATCTTAATGGCAAAAGATTGAATAGTTTTCCCCTAAGATTATAATTAATGCAAAGATGAGTGCTCTCACCACTTCTCATCAACATTTTACTAGAGGTTTTAGCCACTGCAATAAGGCAACAACCACCACCACCACCACAACAACAAAAGGCTTCCAGATTGCAAAAGAGGAAGTAAAGCTATCTTTATTCACAGATGACATGATTATCTATGTAGAAAATCCTACAGAGTCAATAAAAAAGCTACTAGTACTAATAAATGAATCTAGCAAGATTGTAGGATAGAAGGTAAAAAGAAATCAGTTGTACTTTTATATATTATGCTGTAAAAAGTTATAAAATTTTTCCAATATTTTAATACATCAAAAATATGAAATACTTAGGAACATGCTTGACAAAAGATGTTTATGACCTACACCTTGAAAACTAAATAATGTATTGACATGTTGAAAGAAAAATAAAGAAAACCTAAATAAACAGATATGTTCATAAACCGAAGATTCAATATTGGTTAGATGCCAATTCTCCCAAGTTGATATGTAGATTCAATGCAATTCCAATTAAAATCCCAATTTGCTTTCTCGTAGAAAGTAAGTTAACTCTAAAACTCAAATGGTAATACAAACAGCCTTGAAAACTAGGAACAAAGTTGGAAGAACTACATGATTTTAATAAATCATTAAGCTATAGTAATAAAAAGTTGTAAAAAATGCCAATAATAAAGACAGTGTAAAGACAGAAAAATAGATGAATGAAACAAAACAGAGTCCATAAATGGATCCATACAGATATAGTCAGTTGATTTTTGACAAAAATACAAAGGTAATTTAGTTGAGAAAGGATAATCTTTTCAGCAAATGGTGCTGGAACAACTGGCTATCCATGTGCAGAAAAAGCGAATCTCCATCCATACACTGCAACACACACACAATTTATTAAAGAATGCACGGTCACCTCTGTTACTCAGGATCTGGTGCTCAGCGTCAACACAATGCATAATTTAAATATCCACTATCATGACTAACACCATTCAGGCTCCCAGAGAATCTCAGAGAATCCCTTCCACCTATCAGATTACCAGGAAGATTTATAGGTTTTGCCACTGCCAACATCAGAGATGGACAAGTCTTTAGAGTGAAGGGAGGATTTAAGTAACAAAGCACTTAGGTGAAAGAAAACACAAATTAATTAACCTGTCAAATCCTAACTCTCAGGATGAATTCAATGGATTCTTACATTAAATTTATTATTTTCCAGTAGTGCTGAGTGTACATTTTCTTGCTTCTTTTATATTACAATTAGCAGTTCTGGAGGTATTTACAAATTTCCACAGATTTCACAATAGATGCTCACAAAGATTGAGGAGCATTTTACAATTTTAAGCCATTCATATTTTCAAATTTGTACATATGTGGGGCTAGATGTAATATGCACAACATGTAATTCTGATTTTTCCTTTGGGCAACTAGATAAACATTAAACGTTAGAAGTGTGAATAACTTTTAATAAAAATTTAATGTTCTAAATAAATAGTAAAATATTTAAATATATCAGATTTAGTTAAACAATTTTTAAATTGTTTAAAATTTAAAATTTTGATAGTTCAATTATTGTTTCTATTTTGCTTTTTTAGTAAAGAATTTAGCATAGTTTAGAAAAAATAACTTTTTGAAACACATATAAAAGATAATTTTAATTTTTAATATTAACTATAATTTTTGGTGAAAATATATTCAATTTTATATTTATATATTGAACACTTGTATTTCATTTGAATAAATTTACATTTTTATGCTTTAAGTCTTTGAGCATGTGTAGAAGTTGAGATCATGCTAAAAATAAAAAATAGAAAATTAGAACTCAAGAAAAAAAATTTTAAAAAAAAGTCATAGAAAAATATTCAAAGTGATGATCTGCTTTAGTTTCATTGCTTTTGTTATTGAGAAACTTAACAGATTTCTGTCAAACATGACCTGAAACAGAATTTTAGAAAAAAACATTAGAATATCTTTCCTTAATGAAGTCTTACTTTTTTGAGCAAAACAATGAAAATGACAAGAAAATGCCTCTTGTCAAATCTACAGTCTGAACACATCAGACGAAACTCTTGCAATGTCATAACAAAGGTTTGACTACTGCTCCAAACAATGACAATGAAAAGAACTGATCAAATTCATAACTCAGAAGCAACAAATTAAACTCTAGCCTTCCCACTAAAAGAAGAAAATTGCATTCATAAAATTAGGATATTAGCTGTGAAAGAAGAAACCTCTATAGCTTTACTGTACTTATTGGACAATGATCCTAGGAAACGGCACTCATCCTTCTCACAGCAAGAGAATACTTCTCACAAAACACAATCTGATGTAAACTGATGTTTACAATTTCCCATTGGGCAAACATGGAAGAAGATTTAAACTCTTCACCTGACACCAAAATTATTTCAAATGGAGAAACTATAGACAAAAAATTATGTAACTGCCATTTTATGTTTTATAATCAATATTCAAGATCAGATTTGACCATAAAAGTACTTGAGACTGGAAAGACTTAGGTTTGTGGTTAATAGAAAATAAAACATCATTTGCACACAAAAAGCATACATTATTTACTAAAACTTTTTTTTTAAAGCCTGAATAAACAGCAAGCTAAAGAAAATTTCTAGGTTTAGTAGAAATTTTTTAGAAACTTGGTGCTAGAGTGGCAAGATATATAAGACACATTTTTTTTTTAAAGAAACAATCACCATCTAAGATGAAGAAATCAACATAAGATGATGATTATGTTAACAGGTAATAAAGTTTTAGAAAATCATACATAAAATAAATGCATATAATAAAATAAAAGTAAGACTTTATTCAACTAGATTATAACAAAGACAAAAGTTACATTTAACAATATCTTTAATGTATATAGTTGAACTAACAGAAGAGAGAAACCAGGAACGTGTTTTCACCTCTTACGAAAAGGACAGATTTTGTCTTAGGGGAAAGAACTACAGAAACTGCTTTCAGTGAAGGAACTGATTTAAAAGATTGTCAGGGGCAAGCCTGTGACAATGGCACTAGTGTGACTGGTAAATAAAAAGGCATATAAGCCAGAATATTGGCCAAAAATCCAGAAGCATTCTTTGTGCTATACAGCACATGGTTAGAATTTGTTTCTAGGAGACACAGACCCAACTGTGCCAATATAATGATACTTTCTGGTAAAGTTCAAAGACTATCTGCGACATTATACATGGAGTGTCTTGGTTAAAGAGATCAAATTTGATCTCACAGTAACGACAGATCATGTGATGGAAACACCAACTAAATGTTCTTAGAATAGAGTTAATTTAGACAAGATAATAAATATACTAGATGAGTTAAGTAAAACAATAGAAGATCCTCGAATAAAGAGTGCATTGTGGTCTCTGATAGAAGATGACTTCAATTTGCAAATCCACAGTTATTTGGTATGAACTTCTGCTTGCTGTTAATAATGTAGAGAAACTTACCCCAAAAAATCCACACAAGCCTAGATTTGGCTGTTTCACTTTTATAAGAAAAGGATTAAAAACTTAAAATTTTTTAATGAAAATGATTTTTCAAAGTCAAAAGAAACTGCATGAGAAATATGCAAAAACGTGGCATTCCAATAAGGTATGAAAAAATTGAAATAATAAAAATATTTGCATGATGAGAAGAAAAGCATTTATATACAAATAAGCCCCCAAGAAATTTTTATAATCTATCTTTTGACAATTATAGTCAAAATATAATCTTGATTGAAGGCAATTTGAAAAAAATGAGCAATAAATGTTGCTTTCAGTTTTTTGGGTAATGTCTAAGCATTGAAAAGTGTTAGAAAAGAAGAACTTAAAAACTGCAGGGATCCAGATATTGCTTTAGTTTATAGAGATAAGGATTTATTTAATAAAATAAAGATATGTTGCTATATTTCTGCAGTAACAATTTATGTTATACAATCCCATTACAATGCTTATGCTTATATGTAAAATTCTTGGTTCATTTCCAAATTGAATTAATGCTTTAGGTATCTCATTAAAAGTTTCAGTTGCTACTGCCTCAGCAGAGAGAACTTTCTCCAAGTAAAATTAATTTTAAAGATTAAGAACTACAAAGGCTCAAGAAAGGATGTCTAATTTGGCATTACTGTCAATCAAACAAAAATCATGTAAAAACCTTGAATATAACTACATAATTATTAATTTTATTTAAAAGAAGAAAAATAAAAGTTTAATCAAAACATTATCAGTCAGAACACCCAGGTATGCCCAATAAAAATGAAATTCAATTATCTTTGATCTTTTACCAACTTTAGCCCAAAAAACCCATAGCTTTCACATATTTTTCAATTTTATTGTTATATAGTTTTATTTGTTAAGGAGGAATATATATTTATTTTAAGTATACAGTGTAAAAATATGTAATGTAAGCCTTCATTTGTACTCTTGCCCTTGACTCCACAAATGCTTGGGATGGCCTTTACAACAGAGAGGATTAAAAGAGCCAAAAGTTGATTCTTTGAAAATACTAGTAAAACTGATAAGTTCTGGTGACATTACTTGAGTAAAAAAAGAAATCTCAAATCCTAGTATTATGAATAAAAAAGGGGCATTGCTACAGATCTTGCATGCACTGAAAAGATCATGAAAGATACTTTGAACAACTTAAAACCAACAAATTTGAAGATCTGGATGAAATGGACAAATCCCTAGAAAAATGAAATGCACCAAAACTGACAAAAGACAAAATGGAATGTCTAATTATTCATATTACTATTAAAGAAATTTAATCTATAAACCTTCCCACAAAGAAATTCTAAGCACAGATACTTACAAGTGAATTCTATCCCACATTTAGTGAAGATATTTACTAGCTGTACACAAACTCTTTCCTAGAACCAAAATAGAGGGCAAGCTGCAAAAGTGATTACATAAGATCAGCATTACCTTGATACCAAAAGTTGACTAGGATGTTTTAAGGAAGGAAAATTACAGGCCAATCTCACTATGAACATAGATGAAAATTTCCTATATAAAATATTAGCAAACTGAATCCAGAATCCAGTGATATACAAAAAGACAACAAATTATAACCAAGTTGATTTTGTTTCAGGAATATAAGGTTGATTAGGTAATCAATTAATGTAATTTGTCACATTAATAGAATAAAAGGAGAAAAATAGTATAACTGTACCAGTAGATGCATAAAAAATGTATTTGACAAACTTATCAATTCCTGCATGACAGAAAAAAAAACACCTTCTAAGTGACCACGAACAGAAGGGAACTTCCCTAATATGATAAAGTTTATTTTAAAAAAATTAAAAATAAAAATCTATAGCAAACACTATAATTAATGAGGAAATGTTAAAAGCTTTCCCTTAAAAGTCAGAAATTAGATAATTTTTCACACTATCACTACTTCTATTCATTATTGTATTGGAGGTACTAAACAAGCACATAAGGCAGTAAGAACTGGAAAGCAAGAAATATTTGTTATTTTCAGATGATGTAAATTGTGTACATAAAAATATAGATATATTATTACAATTAGTAAGTGAATTAGGGCAAACCGAATCCAGCAACACATTAAGAGGATCACACACCATGATCAAGTGGGATTTATCCCAGGGATGTGAGGATTCTTCAGTATAAGCAAATCAATCAGCATGATACACCATATTAACAAATTGAAGAATAAATACTCTCCAGAAAGTGGGCAAAGAGGGAACCTACCTCAATATAATAAAGGCCATATATGACAAACCCACAGCAAACATCATTCTCAATGGTGAAAAACTGAAAGCATTTCCTCTAAGATCAGGAACAAGACAAGGGTGTCCACTCTCACCACTATTACTCAACATAATTCTGGAAGTCCAAGCCACAGCAATTAGAGAAGAAAAAGAAATAAAAGGAATCTAAATTGGAACAGAAGAAGTAAAACTGTCACTGTTTGCAGATGACATGATACTATACATAGAAAATTCTAAAGATGCCACCAGAAAACTACTAGAGCTAATCAATGAATTCAGTAAAGTTGCAGGATACAAAATTAATATGCATAAACCTCTTGCATTCCAACACACTAACAATGAAAGATCAGAAAGAGAAATTAAGGAAACAATCCCATTTACCACTGCAACAAAAGGAAAAAAATACCTAGGAATAAACCTACCTAAGGAGGCAAAAGACCTGTATGCAGAAAACTATAAGATACTGATGAAATAAATCAAAGACAACACAAACAGATGGAGAGATATATCATGTTCTTGGATTGGAAGAATCAGTATTGTGAAAATGACCATACTACCCAAAGCAATTTACAGATTCAATGCAATCCCTATCAAATTACCAATGGCATTTTTCAAAGAATTAGAACAAAAAGTTTTACAATTTGTATGGAAACACAAAAGACCTCAAATAGCCAAAGCAAACTTAAGAAAGAAAAACGGAGCTGGAGGAATCAGGCTCCCTGACTTCAGACTATATTACAAAGCCACAGTAATCAAGACAGTATGGTACTGGCACAAATATAGATCACTGGAACAGGATTGAAAGCCCAGAGATAAACCCAAGCACCTTTGGTCACCTAATCTGTGACAAAGGAGGCAAGAATATACAATGGAGAAAAGACAGTCTCTTCAGTATGTGGTGCCGGGAAAACTGGACAGCTACATGTAAAAGAAAGAAATTAGAACACTCCCTAACACCATACACAAAAATAAACTCAAAATGGCTTAAAGACTTAAATATAAGACTGGACACTATAAAACTCTTAGAGGAAAACATAGGAAGAACACTCTGACATAAATCACAACAAGATCTTTTTTGACCTGCCTCCTAGAGTAAGAAAAATTAAAATTAAAATTAAAACATGGGACCTAATTAAACTTAAAAGCTTTTGCATAGCAAAAGAAACCATAAACAAGACAAAAAGACAACCCTCAGAATGGAAGAAAATATTTGTAAATGAAGCAACTGACAAAGAATTAATCTCCAAAATATACAAACAGCTCATGCAGCTCAATATCAGAAAAAAAAAACCCAAAAAACCCAATCAAAAAATGGGCAGAAGACCCAAACAGACATTTCTCCAAAGACGACATACAGATGGCCAAGAGGCACATGAAAAGATGCTCAACATCACTAGTTATTAGAGAAATGCAAATCAAAACTACAGTGAGATATTACCTCACACTGGTCAGAATGGCCATCATCAAAACATCTACAAACAACAAATGCTTGAGAGGGTGTGGAGAAAAGGGAACCCTCTTACACTGTTGGTGGGAATGTAAATTGATACAGCCACTATGGAGAACAGTACGGAGGTTCCTTAAAAAACTAAAAATAGAACTACCATATGACCCAGCAATCCCACTACTGGGCATATACCCAGAGAAAATTGTAATTCAAAAAGACACGGGCACCCCAATGTTCACTGCAGCACTATTTACAATAGCTGGGACATGGAAGCAACCTAAATGTCCATCAACAAAGGAATGGATAAAGAAGATGTGGTACATATATACAGTGGAATATTACTTAGCCATAGAAAGAAATGAAACTGGGTCATTTGCAGAGATATAGATGGACCTAGAGAGTGTCATACAGAGTGAAGTAAGTCAGAAAGAGAAAAACAAGTATCGTATATGTGGAATCTAGAAAAATGGTATAGATGATCTTATTTGCAAAGCAGAAATAGAGACACAGACGTAGAGAACAAATGTATGAATACCAAGGGGGAAGCAGAGTGGGATGAACTGGGAGATTGGGATTGACATATATACACTATTGATATTCTGTATAAAATAGATAACTAATGAGAACATATTGTATGGCACAGGGAACTCTACTCAGTGCTCTGTGGTGACCTAAATGGGAAGGAAATCCATAAAAGAGGGGATATATGTATATGTATAGCTGATTCACTTTGCTGTATAGCAGAAACTAATACAACATTGTAAAGCAACTATACTCCAATAAAAATTAATTTAAAAAAATAAAATAACATAAAATCTTTCTGATGGACCCCAGGGTTGATCTTTATTATTTTTATTATAATGTTTCTTGAATATGTGTAAAACTATATATAAATGCCTTATACTTATAGAGCTTATATTATAAACCAAACAAATAAATAAAAATACAAATTGCAAAACCAAAAAAAAAAGCAAATTAGGCAAGACTGCTGCTACAAGGTCAATAAACAAGTTTCAATTACATTTCTATATACAAGTAAGAAACAGAAAATGAAAAATTGTTTTTAAAGTACCATTTACAATAGCAAAAAGACATATCAAATATCCAGGACTCTAACAGAAGTTCTGCAAGACCTTCACATAGAATAATATAAAACATTACCGAGAAAAAGTAAAGATGAAAACAAATGAAAGGCTTTACCATGCTCATGGACAGGAAGACAATATTTTAAAGATATCATTTTTCCCCATATTGACCAATAGAGTCAATGCAACTCCAATCAAAATCCAAACAGCCTTATAGCAAGTACAGACAACTCTTTCTAGAAGTTCGGCTGTGTGGGGAGATGAAAAATAGGGTGATAGCTGGAAAAGGCCATGGGATCAAGAAAGGATTTCTTTTTAATATGGGAAAGACTTAATTATGCTTACAAAAGTGAGAAATGGTTGATGGTTGGTTCAAGGGATGAGATCCAAGACAGGTGGAAGGAATGGCTTTAGAAAGAAAAGGGAGCATCTCATCTATTGAAATGGACAGACAGAAAGAACAGGTGGGTGTAAATATAGGTTGGTTTGTAGATTTGATATGGGAATTGAAGAAAGTTCCCAACTGATAACTTCAGTTTTCTTAGCAACACAGGAGATATTGAGGAGTGAAATGGAAGTTCGTAACAGTAAAGTATTTAAATTATACTTGGGGAACGTGAGAAAAACAGCTGACAAGAGAAACATGGTACAATTGCTGACCAGTCCCAAGCATGTATTTGAGATTGGAAAGCATGAATGTACAAAGACAGCTGACAGTAAAACTGAGGAGGGATGGGGTTTTCAGATACTGGCAAGAGTGATCCTGAAATGGCAGATGACAGTATCTAAGCTGGATAAGGTAGGACGGGAAGGATGGAGGTGCTGATGAGGTGGGAGACGGGAAAGGGATCAGTGGAAAGTGAATATCTCAAGGAAAACCATATCTTCATCTTTGTCATCTAATTCTGCACATTCCTATAGCTTGTCTCACTCAGAGGCAGTGGAGACCTTGAAGTGATGTGATAAAGCCTCCCAGGGACATAGCCAGGAGTAGAAATGTCTCCTCAAGAACACTGGTCCTATCCTTTAGGATACCTTCAGCTCCAAGCAACAGGAAACCTTGACTAACAATGCCTTAAAATAAGATCCAAACACAGAGCAAACTGCAAGAGGCCCAGCAATGCCATGGAAGACCCAGGTCCTTTCCATCTCTCTGCTCTATCTTGTTCTCAGATGACTCCTCCTTGTGGTACCAAGTGACCATGTGTCTTGGCCAACTTTATATTTACAGTGCATGACACAGAGTAGATTCTCTAAGTGTCCTTGTAAAATTGAATGAATGAATGAATGAATGGGTTTATTTCCTGGTTTTTCATAGATTTACAAGTCCAATCAGCCTGACAAAGTAAGGATTTTAATACCACACTTGACTCATATCCTTGGAAATATCCGGATGCTAAGATGACCAACTCTGAGAGCTGTCCAAACCTGGACAAACCACTGTCCTTTGGTCCTGGGTCACAATGGGTCTTGGGAGGATGCCAAATTAGTTGCTTTAAGTAGATGTCCTCCATCCCTTAAGTTCAAGCCTCCTACCCATTATGAGTCTACTTTAGGCACCAGTTCCAGCCCTCAGCTCCCTGGGATCTCCCCTTCCTTTCATGTCCTGGAGCATATATATTGCTATGTCCTCAACTGTTTATATGCCTTGTCTACCCACCTATAATGTAGGTCACCTGAGCACAGGGGTTGTGGCTTGCACATCATTTTGTATTTTACACACCTTATTCATCTTTGCATTTGAGTTTGGACTCCATAATTATCTCCCCAGTAACCTTAAGCAAAGCCATTGCACACTCTGAGGATCAAGTCTCCTAGTTTACAAAATGTTCTCTAAGGTTCCATCTAGCTCTCACAACTCCTTGGTTCTTTTTGAATGGTTTTTGTGGCTCTTTGAAAAGATATAACAAGAAACAAGTATGGTTGCCGAACAGCATAGTTTCAATTGTTGATGGAAAAGATTAGAGGCAAAAACTCAAGGAGAGAACAATGACAAACTAATGGCAAGGAAGGGAGAAAAAAAAAAAAACAGAAGCAGGGAGAGTGCTCAAACCAAGGAGATAAGGGTCATTAGACTGGCAACTTCATGGGATGTTGTTTGCAGAAAAAGGAAACCAGTGAGGGTCACCAAACATTCCTGGAACTGGAACTCTGAGTGCAGGGCTATGAAATTGTGGCGGCTAGTGGGAATGTACCTCTGCAAAGTGTACTGCCTTCTGTCCAATAGAAATTTAATACGTCCCACACATAATTTTAAATTTTCTAATAATTACATTACAAAAAGTAAAAGCAGGTGAAATTAATTTTAATGTTTAGTTCATCTCATATACCAAAATATTATTTCAACATATAAAAATTTTAAAACTACTGTAAAGGGATAAAGAAGATATAGTATACATATACAATGGAATATTACTCAGCCATAAAAAACAATGAAATAATACCATTTTCAGCAACATGGATAGACCTAGAGATTATAATATTAAGTGAAATAAGTCAAAGACAAATATCATATGGTATCACTTATATGTGGAATCTAAAAAAATGATACAAATGAACTTATTTACAAAACAAAAATATACTCACAGACATAGAAAACAAACTCATGGTTACCAAAGGGGAGGGAGAGAGAGGGATAAATTAGGAGTTTGGGATTAAATTATACATACTACTATATATAAAATAAACAAGGACCTACGGTATAGCACAGGGAACTATACTCAATGTCTTGTAATAACCTATAATGGAAAAGAATCTGAAAAAGTATATATATATATAAATATATATAACTGAATCACTTTGCTATATACTTGAAACACAATATTGTATATTAACTACTTCAATAAGGAAAAAAATATTTAGCTATTAAAAAGATATTTTACATTTATTTGTTTATACTAAGTCTTTAAAATTCAGCGTGTATTTTACACTTACAACGCATCTCAATTTGGATTAGCCCTCTATCAAGTGCTCAGTAACTGTATGGACAGCCCAGGTCTAAATGATACGGACCCCAGGATGCAAGGGTTCAGTTGTATTTTAAATTTCAGACACTGTTCTGAAAGGTCCCTTTTCTCATGGAATTTACATTCTTATGAGACAGGATATGAACAGGCTTCTTTTTAAGTTTCAGATGGTGACAAGTGCTGTGAAAAGGGGAAAACATGGTAACTTGATAGAAGGCAACTGGGGAGAAAATGGTGGAGACAACTTTAGAAAAAATGGTCAGAGGGTTAGAAGGACTCTCTGAGAAGGTGAAATTTGAGCAGAGATCTGAACAGCAAGAAGGAGCCAGTCAAGAGACTTGAGGGTGAGGCATTCCAGGTTAAATGAAGAGTCCTGGGGTCAGGATGAGCTTGTCTGGGCTTGAGAAACAGAAAGAGGGCCAATGTGGCAGGAGTGCGGGAATGAAGGGACAGTGGTAAAGAGAGTTTAGAAAGGCAGGCAGCTACCAGACCACATAGGGCAGTAGCTCTCAACTCTGGCTGCAAAATACAATCAGCTCTACAGCATCTAGAAAATACTCATGCCCAGGCCCTCATCTCCTCACTCTGATTCAATTGGTCTGTGGAAACCTGAGGCATCAGTATGTTTAAAAGCATTCCAAGTGGTTCGAAAGCTTAGGCAGGGTTGAGAGCCACTGAGTTGCAGACCCCAGTAGTCTGTATTTATTCTACATGCAGGGGGAGGCATTGAAGGGTCTAGGGAAAGGTGTGACGTGATTCGATTAACAGTTTAAGGCCCATGCTTTGTGGAGGCTGTGGAGGGATAACAAGAGAAGAAGGGGTGCTAGCTGGGAGCCCACTGGAGAACGAGGGCACAGTGAAGAAGGATGCATACGGGGCACAGGGCTGACGGAATCTGCTGACGGAGGAGGTGCCGAGAATGAAGGACAGAGATGAAAGCTGACCCTATGGGGACACAGCAGCAAAGACCTCCACAAATCTGATATGGACTCTCTGGAGGAGAATCACTTGTCATCATGACTTGGCAGGGAGGCAGTGGCTAGAGGGGGGTGTTCCTCAGAAGGGTGGCACTTACTTAGAACATTCGTATTACATTTATGAAGTGGACTTATTCTCCCTTGGAAATCTAATCTGTGTATGGCCCCAGAGTTGGCCTTACCCCAGCATTACTGGTGCCATCTGTTCCCGCATCCCCTGGAGGCTTTTATGACCCTCTCTCTGCTGCATTTGAATGACCCAGGAGGAGACGATGCTGGGCCAATAAGGGAACATCGTCATAGAGATGGAGAGACCCGGAGGCCACCACGCTCAGCGCACCTTGGCGCCATCAGCTGCCACAGTTCCTACACGAGTGACAGCATGATGCGGATGAACGGAAAGCGGCAGACAGAAGCCTCCTAGAGGCCTTGCAGTCCCTGCTTCTAGCTGTTTCTGAGGACCAGCCATGTGCCTGTCCTTCCTGAGGCTGTGGGAGTGACCCTTAATGAGGTGACATTCACACAACATAGAACTAACCACTTTAAAGTGCACCCTTTAATGGCATTTAGCACATTCACAATGTTGTGCAACCACCACTCCTAATTCCAAAACACTTCCATCATCCCCAAAGAAAACCCCATACCCATTAAGCAGTCACTCCCCAGCCCTGCAGTAACCACTAATCTACTTTCTGTCTCTATGGATTTACCTATTCTGGACATTTCTATAAACGGAATCATACAACATGTGACTCCTATCTCTGGCTTCTTTCACTTAGCATAATGTCTTCAAGGTTCATCCAAGTTGTAGCATGTATAAGAATCTCTCCTTCCTGTGGCTGAATAATATTCCATTATATGTATATACCACATTTGGTTTATCCATTCGTCCGTCCATTAATGGACATTTGAGTTATTTCCACCTTGTGGCTGTTGTGAGTAGTGCTACTATGAACATGTATGTACAAGTATTTGTTTGAGCCTATTTTCAGTTTTGAGGGCTATACACCTAGGAGTGGAATTGCTGGGTCATATGGTAATTCTTTCTAACTTTTTGAGGAACCACCGATAATAGTATTTTCTTTTTGCTTAAAGTTGTACACATTGGCAGGGGCATAAATTAGAAATTTGAGATTAACAGATACACACTACTATATATACAATAGATAACAAGGACCTACTGCATCGTACAGGGAACTATATTCAATATCTTGTAATATCCTATAAGGGAAAAGAACCTAAAAAATGTATATACATATATATGTACAATTGAATCACTTTGCTGTACACCTGAAGCTAAAATAGCATTGTAAATCAACTATACTTCAATTTCTTTAAAAAGTTGTACACATTGTATTTATGTCACTTTCGTTAAGCATACTGCTGTTATGGGCTCAAATCAGCTTTCCAGTCCATTCAGCAGCCCATCAATTCCTTTGCAAATGCCTGGTCCCAAACACCCCCATGGCAGCAGCAGGACAGAATGCAGGGCCAGTGCTGTCACCTTGTCCTGACTCTTCCTGTACAGGCTCCATCCTCCCTGACCTTCTTTACCCCCTCACTGCTTGCTCCTAAGCACCCTTCTGCACCCCTCAGTGCTGGCTTGGGCTCCTCTCCGTCCCCATTAACTGACACACTCATTAACCACAAGCCTCCTCGTCTTCCCCTCCACCTCCACAGTGCTTATCTGCAGCCCATCTTAAGTCCCCATAAAGCCTTCTACCCCTGACCCTACGAGCCCCTGTACTCCCATCCTCCTGGGTATACCAGCAGCCTTTATTACAGGTTTCCACTCAGGTCAGCTGTCAGTTTTGTGGTTTCTGCCTGTTGCTCCTGTAATTGCAGGTGTCAGACAGTAATCTCTGCCACCCCTTTCTCTGATGGCCCCCACAGCCTCCAGCAGGGCAGGCACTGGGGAAGCACACACAGATGGTCAAAATGAAGCAAGAACCTCTCTGATGCAATGAACCTCCGCCTCTGTGGGGAGTACAGATCTCCTGTGTGATTGTGGTACATTCCTTCCACTCTCCAGCCTTCATAAAACAAGAATGATATTTTCCAGTGCCTACCTCACAGGGAGAGGTATCCTGAGCATCCAAGGTGATGATGGACAATGACAGTTAATAGTTTCTTTTGAACATAACAACCCTGCAAGGTAGGGATTGTTATACCAATTTTACAATGAGGCCATCAGGTCTGAGATATTGAGAAAGTACCTGAGGTCAACCTGCTATCAGTGCTAATTGTTGGGTTTTGATCCAGACCAGTTTGACTCCAAATTCTAGATTCCTTTCCCCACATGAAGCTGAAATTGCATTGAAATTACAACATGTTAGACTATATATTAGCAAGAAGGCAGGGAAATGATTACGTTCATTAATTGTACCTCATAGGGGAGACCGGTGGGATTCTTTTGAAAAGCAGCTTGGCAATGAGTATTAAACCCCTAAAAGTGTTCCTACCACTTGACCTTGATGAATTGGTTCTCGGGAAAACAATTTTATAATATAAAAAGTTACATGCATAAAGTATTGATTTCTGCATTATTTGTAACTTCAATAAATTGGGAGTAATCTAAATGTCCAAATATAGGAGTTGGTTAAGAAAATTAGTGTCAAGTCAAAGAATATTATACAGCAAATGGTTCTCAAGTAGGGACAATTTTGCCCCTGCAAAGGAAATTTGGCAGTGTCTGAAAACATTTTCTGTTGTCCCAGCTGGGGATCAGAGGGTGAATTCTATTGTTATCTAATGAGGAGAGGCCAGAGATCCTGTTAAACATTCTACAATGAATAATACAGGCCCCAAAATGTCAATAGTGCTGAGAAACAGAAATTAAATGTTATTAATATAAAGACCTTCTGATTTCATGTTAAGGGAAAAAGTAGAATTCTAAATTTGGGGTACACCATGATTCTAACCATGGAAAACTGTCTTGCATATTAAGGAACACTAGATGAAAACATATAAAACTGAAAAAAATACAGTGTTAAAGAGAATTTTCAAAGAGAAAAGTTATATATATATTTTTTACACTAAACAAAAATTGGAAAAACTTGAAGGACAACTTGCTACAGATATGAGTTGCAATTGTTTCCAGATCTAATGTCGTACCTGACATATTTTTGTGCTTGATAAATACTTTTGGAAAGAACAAAGGAACACACAAATTTTTTTAAAACAAAAGCTATGTTAATAGATATGCATCAGAACTGGCATTTTTAGAAAACCATCCAAATGTCATATCCATTGTATGGATCAGGCCTCCTTCTGATGCAAAGGACAGAAATCAAGTTGAAAGTAGCTTACATAAGAAAAGAAGTATATTGGTTCATGTGACTTGGAAAAAAAGGGGTGGATCAGGCATTAGCTCAGACAGGATCCAAGAGCTCAAACAGCGCTACCTTCAACCTGGTATGTTCTGTACTCTCTCTCTTTCACTCTCAAACTACCACCGCACACACACTCTGTGAGTGTGGCCCTCAATCTCTACTGTATATGGCGTCCTCGTGCAGATGGGCGACAGAAGAGGCACAGTTGGCTCCAGACTTAACGTCATTTCAAGTATCCAGCTATGAGCCCAGAGAAAGAGAAAGCACCATCTCAGATTCCTCGGAGAAAATCTCAAGGAAGGTTTCTGGTTGCCTGTGTTTGGGCCACACATCTACTCTTTGGTCCAACTGCTACGGTTGAATGCAGTTAGTAGAAAGCAGGAGCAGAATTGGCAGGGAAGAAGCCAAAGCAGACAAAAACAGCAAGTGTCCACTACCCTCAGGAAGTAGCAAACATTCAAGTATTTGAAAACAATGACTGACACAGATATAGGAGTGAGGTATGAGGACAGAGCCCAAAAGATGCAAAATGTTTGGGGTTTCACCTTATCCAAAAACATGAGATAGTTTTGTTGACTGCTTTTTTTTTTTCCTGCAACAAAAGAGGTAGGATCATGGAATCACAGAGCTGAAGGGGGCCTTAAAGAGTATCTTGATCAGCCATCTTTTTAAAAGAAGTTTCAGGTACACGGCATGATAGTTCAACATCTGTATACACTATAGAGTCATCACCACCACAAGTCTGGTTACTATCTGTCATCCTACAGTTGACCTCCTTCACCCATTTCACCCAACTCCCAACCCCCTTCCCCTCTGATAACCACTAATCTATTCTCTGCCAGTTTTTGTTTAATTCTGTTTGTTGATTGGTTTTGGTTTTCATTTTCTTCAGATTCCACATATGAGTGAAATCACTCAGCATAAAATCCTCAAGGTCCATCCTTATTGTAGAAAATGGCAGTATTTCATTTTTTTTATAACTTAGTATTCCACTTCGTGTGTGTGTGAGAGAGAGAGAGAGAGAGAGACATCTTCTTTATCCTTTGATAGACACTTAGATTGTTTCCATATCTTGCTTATTTAAAATAATGCTGTAAAGAACATAGGGGTGCATGTATGTTTTTGAATTACTGGTTTCATGTTCTTCGAACCATCTTGTTTTTGTAGACAAAAGGTAACATAACAAACACATCTTTTTTGGAATCCTACAGCATGTCTAGTCCTAGGCTAGGCCCTGGATATCTGGTAGAAAAGGAGACCCCATCCTTGTCATCCAGGTCAGCCTTCCATGGCAGGATGGGACATAAAGATGGACTTTGACCTTCAGAGCTATACGTGAACTGGATCTAAGAATGGACCCAGTGAGTGAACTGAAGGAGGTATTATTTGAAGCAATGGCTTTTAAAACTTTTTGGATGGCAACTCAATAAAAAACACATTTTACATTATAACTCTGCATATGTGTATCTGTTATATACAGATATATGTATATATGTATATCTGCATGTGTGTATCTGTTACATACACACTCATAACTGAGACATAAGATTGATGAAATAAAACTTATCCTTACTACACATGACAGAGTTTAATACTTTTTACTCCATTCTATTTTATTAAATTTTAAAAAATATATTTTAATGACCCATTAAGTTGATTTCAAGTTAAGACCCACTAATGGTTTAAGAACAGCAGTTTGGAACATTTGTTAAGAGAGGCTGAACATGTATTATTAACAAGGCTCCCTTAGTCCTACATGTGGGTGGTGCTTGAATTTTCCACCATTAGACTCACCATTAGGAACAGAGGCATCGCCAGAAGTTCCCTTTAAAATGTAAATATTTTAATCTGGAGAGATTATAAGTAATCTTTAAGACCTAGTGAATGCTCTTCTATTGGCTCACATGGAAAACTTTAAAAGTGGTACCAATAGCACTGTCTGGAGACGGAAGATGCTGATGGGGCCTGGGCATTAGCAGTCTGCAAGAAAAGCTGAAAGAAATGCATTCATTCATTCATGCATCCTCTCATTCAAAACCTGCTTAAATTATCTGAGCTTCAGTTCCTTGTTATAAAATAGGGCTAAAATTGTTACATGCCATAAAACTACTACACCTGTGGATAGACATACACTGCCTTATGCTCCAAGCAGGGCCAAGCACCTAGTAGGAATCTGTGGTAAAACGTTTCATTGTTCCCAGCTCTCGGCTCCCTTCCTTAAAACATGATCATACCATTGCCATGTGACTTAAGAGTTTTCCTACGGGTTGGGTTCACATCCTCGCCTATGTCAGGTTGGCTGTGTTACTTCCTTGAGCCAATGGGACGTAAATGGAAATGACAGAGAAAAAGCTTTAGGGACAGTGAGAGTTTCTTCCAGTTCTCTGGCTCTTTTTTTTCAGCCATGGCTTATCTCAAATGAGGACTTCCCCTCTAGCTGGGGTCCAAGATGAGAAGACACAGGGAGCAGAGCCACAGCTGACCTGGAGTGCTCGTGACACACAAACAAATCTATGTTTTCTAAGCCACTGAGGTTTGGGGGTTACTGTTACCACAGCAAAATTGATTAATATAGAGCCCCACAAACAAAAGCAGCAGGAGGAATAGGAAGAGGACAATGCAGAACAACAGGAGGGGAGGAGAAGAAATTTTTGAGTACCTATTGGTGCTCAGAATCATGTTAATGTCTGTGAGAGATATAAGACTAAGGTTAGGAGATACATGCTGCCCTTTAGAAGTTTACAATCTAGTTGGAGTGGAGCCACGGACAAATGAAATGGGACCACAGGGACAACAGAATTTAAGGGCCAAGCATGCTCCAGACCTAAGGCTGCCGTAATTCCAGGTGAGAAGGGATAACTGTTAGTGGTGTGGAGAGAACATCAAGGACTCGACTGAGCCCTGAAGGATGCACAGCACTCAGGAGACCGCTATTGGCTGAGGAAAGGGCACAGAGCACGAGTGAGGACACCTCACGGGGAGAGGCCGTGGCTGAGGAAGACATTCTTGGCTTGAGGCGTCCATGACTTCTCCTAGGGGTCATCCCAAGTACCTACCTCTTCAACAGGATTATACAGAGCTCACTGGCCCTCCTGTTTCTTTGGTGGGTGAAATAAAGATAATTAGAGACCTATAGATACAAGCAGAGCCCCAGAGATGCATGGAACTCTGGAGGCTCTGCCATGCAGGGGGTGGGTGGGTGTTCAGAACAGCTGCTGAGCCCCCCAGAGGTGAAGCAGACTGGGGCCATGGGGTCTTGATAAAAGGTGTGTTTGGTTTTGGTTGTGACTCTAATCATCCCCTTAGTATGACTCCATTTCTGGTCAATCAGCCCAGACTTTCATTTCTGGAACATCCCCCATGATTTCCTGAGAAAACTAAAGCTTGTGGCCTGAGGGTATTGCACACAACCAGTGAGAGTTAGAGGAGAATTTTGCAGGAACTGAGATGCAAACAGATGCTGACCTTTGTTAAGGAGAATGCCTCCCCTTTGCTCTTTCCTCTGGAATTTCCCACATACCACGCTGACCTTCATCAAGGGCGACTAGGCTTTTACAAATTTGGACTTGCCCTGATCTACTCATAAAGGGATTTATGCCAGTTACAGATATCCATTTAGTACAACTAGAGTTTTGTTTCAATGAGAAGACCGGATTGAAGGAAAAATAAAGCAGGCAAAAGAGATAAAAGCAAAGAGTAAGACACAATGCTAGGCAAAAAGAGAACCACATACCCGACAGTATGCTTCCCAGGGCAAATACAGAGAGGGTAATATTGGTTACAAGTCTTCTGGATTCTAAAAGGTGAAAACAGGTGCCCAAGTGAAGCACATCTTGTACTGGAACTGAAACCAGGGAGTATTTTCTTCCAGCCCCGACATTGTAGGTTGGAATGAATTCAACGCTCAACAATCACCCACAATGAATACAACAGCAGGTTTCAAGGGGCTATTCTTCAGTATAGACTAATGGCATGGGTCAAAGTTCAACTCATCAAAATGAATTATCTGAAAGACCAAGATGATACACTCCAAGTCTGCAGCCATCTGATGATATCCTTTGACCCAAGGATAATATTTAGAATATAGAGAAACAGATGAATGGCTTCTCTTTCAAGTAATCCTCCTTGAACATTATTGCTTTAAAATGAGCTTCTGATAAGAATAGAGCTGCAGAGTTTAAAGCTACCAAGCAAAAGTTTGAGGTTTAGATAATCTGTTGTTCCCATTAAAGGAAGACTGAATATGCTTTGGCCACAAACCAAGTGGAGGGTGGGACCAATGTCCTCTTTTGCCAAAGAGCCTAATCAGGATTGGAGCCGGTATGAAAATCCACTGACCCTCCACCCAGAAGGGGGCCAGGAAGAGCAGCAAAGTTTCCCACAGGATTTAGTTCCCTATCTACTCCAACCTACGGCAAAGTCCCTAAAGCCGTACATCATAGAAATCAGCCACTGGCATGTTAGCCTAGAAAATGTTCAAAGCAGCCATTACCAACTGCCCACTAAGTCCACAAAACATTTAATAAACTGCCCAGGACACTTAGAATCTTAATGCCAGTTCACAGATTTAAAAAAAACCCACTGCATTGGCCTAACCAAAATGAGCTACATGCAGTTATCTTTCCAAGTCACAAAATGAGAGTGCTAGCATGAGAAAGAGGGGGGCCAAGAGTATACCAATGTAAAAAAAAAAAAAAAAAAAGAAAGAAAAGGTTTGGCTATCAGTATGAATTATTGTCTTTGAAAATAGATATTTGTCCCCACAAAGTCTTCTGATGACATGAAAAGAAAGTTCTAAGGAATTCTCATTTGTTTTTCCCCCTCTTGCCCACTGTCCACAACTCACTCAGCTCACCCAATAACCCTGACAGTCTGTTTCACTTTTTCCTTCCCACACAAACATCACACTGACAGTCTGGCCTTTCCAAACCACCACTGGAAACTTCAACTGAATTGATCATATATCAGACCAGCCCTGATGCCAAAAAACTGTGACATTGTCCCCATCAGGAATCAAACCCTCATCTGCCAAGCTGGACTCATCTCCTGGGCAAGTGAAGGGACAAAGTTTTCACCTCACTTTACCTGGAGCAACAATTTTGGGACACAGTTCAAATTAGCCTTAAGTGGGAAGGATTAGTTTATATACTTCTGACTCCCCATGATACCTAATAGAGTATTATGTACACAGTGGGAGCTCAATAATTGCTATCATTTGATGAATACTCACTTTATTCGTGCTGCACTTGAAGCTTTACATAATCTATTTCAGGCAAACATTTTGTCCTTCATTCTAACAATTCTCCTAGAAAGGTATTATTGTCCCCATTTTAAAGATGGGAAAACAGAGGCTCTGACAAATCCATTGACCCATCCAAGACAGTACAGCTAGTAAGTAGCAGAGTGGACTTTGATCCCAAGACTGCCCAAAGCTAAATCTTAAGTTCTTTCCACTCCATTATGCTGCATCCCTAAAAGCACATCATGAAAGCTACAAGCTCTTCCAGTGACTGTTGAACCAATAATGAAAGTCATAGGTGGGCAAAACTTGGTTCAATATCATATGAACCTTCTAACAGTTACAAAATCCAGCAACAGAATAGCTCATGAGACAGTGAATGCTTCATCACAGAAACAACTTTCTGTCTGAGATAATAGAGGGGATTGCTACTCTGCATGAAAAGTTGAACTAGATGATCTCAATATCTGGAAGAAAAAAAAAAGAGTGAAAGATTCTGAGCAATGAGGTCAAAGTTGAATTTTCAGCCCTTTCATAAGCACATTATATATGAGACACTGTTTCAAGAGATAGAGATGAAAAAGACAACTCCCAGTATGGAAAAAGGGTTATAGTTTGAGCTGGGTATTAGAAAAAAAGTCAGATTTCAGAAAATGGGAGTGGAGAAAAGTTGAATGTTATGCCTAGTTCCAAATGAGGGGAACAGAATATTCAAACACAAGATAGTGAGAAAGTATAGAACATATTTAGGGAAACAGAGGGTACCTCAAGAAAGTAGTGGGAGAGAAGCACAGAAAGTCCAGATTCCAGAGGGCTTTGAATTTTAGTTGATTGCACTTGAGAACCATTGAGGCTTTTGAACAAGGGAGTGATTTATTCATGACTGTGGCTTAAATAGATCTGAATCCTCAACAAAATATTAACAAACAGAATCCAACCACATATTAAAAAAATCAATGTAACCTACATCAATAGGCTAAAAAAGAAAAACATATGATCATATTAATCGATTCATAAAAAGCTTTTGACAAACTCTAACACCCATTCATAGCAAGAACCCTCAGCAAACTAGTAAAAGAAGGGTACTTCATCAGCTTGATAAAAAACATCTACAAACACCGGCAGCTAACATATTTAATGGTGAGAAGAGGGTAATTTTTCCCTTAAGATCAGGAACAAGGCAAAGATGTCCACTCTCACCATTCCTCTTCACAATCATACTGGAAGCCCTAGCTACTGCAAGAAGACAAGAAAAGGAAATTAAAAGTATACTGATGGGAAAGGAAAAAATGAAACTCTTTATTCACAGATGACATGATTACCTATGTAAATAGATCCATCTGGCACTCAGTATAGGAAGGAATCTTACTAATTTGGTGGCATAATTTTGAATCAAGAGAGTGGAACTAATGTTTTTTGTTTTTACTTGAACAAAAATGATTATAATATTTTTTATAAAGGCTAACAGCTAGGGGAGAAATAGCCAACCCTTAATGGTTGAATCACACAAATGCTACATCAAACAGTGGAATAATATATAGCCATTTAGGAGTTGATGAGGAAGAAGCATTTTTCTGTCTCCATATTTTTAAATCTTTCTACAATTGACATGTGTTATTTTTTGCAAAACATGTACTAAATAATAAAAATTAGGATAAAATAAATTGGGGGTGGCTTCAAAAATTAAACTCCTGTAGAAGAAAAGCTCTACTGTTTATATTCTGTTTATATTAAAATTCTGCAAATAAGAATTTTAATGTATTTTATTTTGCTTCTTTTCACATAAATAACCTGAAATGGTCTTTTTTTAAATTTAATTTTAATTTTATATTGGAGTATAGTTGATTTACAATGTTGTGTTAGTTTCAGGTGTACAGCAAAGTGATTCAGTTATACATATATCCATTCTTTTTCAGATTCTTTTCCATACAGGTTATAACAGAATATTGATAGAGTTCCCTGTGCTGTACAGTAGGCCCTTGTTGATTACCTATTTTATATATAGTAGTGTGTATATGTTAATTCCAAAAATTTATCCCCCACCCACCTTTCCCCTTTGGTAACCACAAGTTTGTTTTTGAAGTCTGTGAGTCTGCTTCTGTTTTGTAAATAAGTTCATTTGTATCATTTTTTTAGATTAGAGTGGAACTAATTTCTTAAGCTCATGCTAGAGTAGAGACCTGTCAGAGCCCACATTAAAGACAAATAAACAAGGCCAAATTCCCAATTTAGATAGCAAACTTGAACTGTGTTGATATAGATGCTAAGGCACTTAGATTAAAAATGAGGAATTTTACTAGATGTCAGGTATCAAGTCATCCGTTCTGTTTATGCCAACTCAGTAGCACTCTCCCTCTCCTCCTCCACCCTGGAAATAAACTTCTGTTCTCCAGGGTAGGGCATGATGTGATAGCTGTGTACTAATAAGCTGCCTTATAATGGTAATGAATTTATTTCATTTTCTGCCAGGCTCAGCCCAAGCAATTAGAATAACATTAGAAACAAAAATGGCCACAATACAATCGAACATTTCCATATTTCTGTGATGGTTTCCAAGTGACTATGTCCTTTGTTAACTATCAAACTAGACAGAAAACTTCAGAACAATTAAATCAGTGAGAATGTTATTGACAATATGTAAGATTCAACAGAGAATAAAAGGAATGTAAGACAAGTATAGGGCTTCCCTGGTGGCGCAGTGGTTGAGAATCCGCCTGCCGATGCAGGAGACACGGGTTCGTGCCCTGGTCCGGGAAGATCCCACATGCCGCGGAGCAACTAAGCCTGTGAGCCATGGCCGCTGGGCCTGCGCGTCCGGAGCCTGTGCTCCGCAGCGGGAGAGGCCACAACAGTGAGAGGCCCGCATACCGCAAAAAAAAAAAAAAAAAAAAAAGACAAGTATAATGTGGTGAAAGAGAAAAAGTAGATTTAGAGTCAGATGGGCAAACCAGAGTTTTGAGTTTTGCACTGTTACCTTCAGCCACGTGATAAGCAAGTTTCTTAACCTCTCTGAGCCCTCAGCTTTCTTGCTTTTGCAATGAGAATGATAATACCAACCTAACATTGTAAGAATGAAATGTGAAAATACACATGAATTTGATTGACTGCAAATGGCTAAACAAATATTCGGTTTGTTATCCAATTGGTAAGGCAAAGCCTACCTACTGAGAGCATTAAGTGTACAAAGCAGATGAGGGGTACAGGCAGTACCAAGAGCAGAGGGAGAATTCCATGGGCTGGGGTGCAAAACTAAGGCATCCTAAAGGATATGGGATTCCAGTTGAATCCTAGAGGAATCAGAGTAGAATTTAGATAGTCAGCAAAGATGAGAGAGTTGCTGGCATAACAGAGGAGCTCAGAAATAATTATCAAATGAATTAATGAATGGAAAGCATAGAGAAATAAAAGAACAAATTGGAATGTCCACAATATATTCTAGAGACAGTGATAGGCCAAAGGTTAAAATTAAAGATGGCCCTTGACCCTGAAGAAATTTTGTTTAAGTGAGTTTTCTCCCTACAGGTGCCCACATGAACACTCAGGCATTTTCTAGAGATGGGCATTTCTGTTCCTCTGACCTTAGAGAGGCCACATGTCTATGGAAACCACACTGTGGCTGGTTTGACCCTTGGGTACTGTGCTATCTCTCTGACCTATCTGTGACTTGTATATTTGGGTGAATATATTTCCTGTAGCCCCGGTAGGACAAGACAGCTCTTGCACCTGCTGACATATTTAGACACATACATTATCTCAACGGCCACTGTTCCCTCTTGATAACCACCACATCACCTAGATTGCCAAGTCAGCTTTCTCCACAAACCACAGTATAAAATATTCTCATGGGAAAAAAAAGAGAGGTGCCAAGGCATCTTCTGACTTTGGTGTTTGCGTTTCCAAAATGAAGCTTTCAGGTAAGAATAACGGTCAGAGGGACAAAGAGCTTTCGTGGCCTGCAGGGAGGTACAGAGGTTGAGTCTGAGAGCATCAGAGGAGAGAGGTAGAGGCAGCAGAAATTAACAGGAGGAACCCTAGAGACCTGGGCTCTGGGCTAGGGCCTGTCGTTAAATATCTCTGTGATCTTGGGCAGGTCACTTAACCTCTCTGGGCAGTTGTTTTGTCATATGACCATGGGGAGGCTGATGGAAGTGACCTCCAAGAATCTTGCAGCTCTTACATTCTAGGACTGCAAATGAAAGAGACCCTATTTTCTGTGCTGGGAAGAGGCAGGTCAAGGTCTTTCTTTCTTTTCTGATGCTCCTTTATCTGTTCTCCCCCTCACAACCTCTTGTGACCTGGAAAAGTAAGTGGCCCCATTATTAGAAAGCCAACGAATAACTAAAGTCAGGTGGAATCAGTAGGTCTGCTTTTTTCTGTTTGTTACTCTCACTGTCCCACAAAGAAGAAAAAGTCACTGCAGGAGGTTCCCCTACCCACTAAGGCTTTAAGTGGGATTTCTCATCAAGTCCTAGTCACCAAAACATTATTACGAGTACCACACTTTTGCTAGACATTGACAGACTTGACTTTGATTGGAGGACACAGACCAGGACGGCAAGGGTCTGGGACCCTTGTCTAATGAGGAACAAGAAGGAATGAGGGGGGGCTTCCCTGGTGGCGCAGTGGTTAAGAATCTGCCTGCCAATGCAGGGGACACGGGTTCGAGCCCTGGTCTGCGAAGGTCCCACATGTCGCGGAGCAACTAAGTGCGTGCGCTACAACTACTGAGCCTGCGCTCTAGAGCCCACGAGCCAAAACTACTGAGCCCGCATGCTGCAACTACTGAAGCCCATGCGCCTAGAGCCTGTGCTCCCCAACAAAGAGAAGTCACTGCAATGAGAAGCCCATGCACCGCAATGAAGTGTAGCCCCCGCTCGCCACAACTAGAGAAAGCCCGCATGCAGCAACGAAGACCCAACGCAGCCAAAAATAAATAAATAAAATAAAATTTTTTTTAAAAAAAAAAGAAGGAATGAGGGCACTTGAGAGAAACACAATGATGGCTACAAGCAGCTGAAAGGTGGACAGAGATGGTAGGTTTGCTTGATGCTTCTCCACAGGGCAGAACTGAGCACCACCAGAGGAAGCCTGAGGGAGACAGATGACACCACCACTGGAAGAAGAGCTTGCCCACAATAAGGGCATCCAGAAGTATCTCATGGGGGTAGTGACCTCCCTGCCCCAGGAAATGTTCTAGCCCCAAAGACTCCTTGCCCATCTGCCAGGAGACCTCATACATTCAGCATGGCAAGGGGTCAAGGGTTCTTTCCAAGGCTGAGATTCTGTGATTCTACCATAGGGTTGACTCTGAAGCTCAGCAAATGTTGCTGCCTTACTTTCTAGCTTTTTTTTTTTTTTAACTTGCCTGAGTTCTTATATATTGAATCCTGTACTTTGACTGTACTCATTGCTTTTTCCATTGAGGGGGCAGGGGCTCCAGGTTTTTGGTTTAAAGCCGCCTAATTTCCATCTCCTCTCCCAATCAGAAGTCCCACCAATGTGGTCAGGAATAAAAGTTTAGATGCACAGAGATGAACAGTTAAATGTTTTGCTAAGCCAACTGTCCTTTTACAAAGTAGAAAAATGCCATTGTAAGTTTCCATTTTTCTGATCAGACTATTATAGAAGGGGGCCACCCTTCTTGTACTGCACAGAGAAGAAAAAAATACAGTCGCTTTTACACAGCATCTGAGGGGACCTCACACAGGTCAGTGGCAGGGATTCAGAACAAACTCCAGAGCATCCCAGGAGGCAGGACAACTGACTACGGCCACTCTTATGCTGGTTTCAAGTTTCTTTGCCCACTTTTGGAGTCCTTGGCTCAGATTTCCTTTCTTAAATTGTTATATAAGTTGCACCTAAGACATTCTTCTTCAAGAAATTAAATTTGACATAGCAATACTGTTTATAAATAGCAACAACCCAGCTCTACAATGAAAGGGTACTATTTTGTTAAACTTTGAACTGTTCATGCATTGCAATGTTATGCAGTCCCAAGAAAGAATTATTTAAAATCCATGAAGCAACGTGTGCTGGAGATCCCCAGACCCCACCCCTATCTTCTGGTATCCTCAGTTGTTACAAAAGAGCACACAGCCAGAGAAGGACTTCAAAACAGGACCCTTGCCCCACAATGTTCCTGAATTATCGCCTCATGAACATTCCCCACAATCTGACAGTTGGAGAGAGCCCTCCCACCTCTGAGGAGAACCAAAGAACTTTTAATGATAACCTCAGTGTTGTAGACCAAAGCCAATGCACCCCTCTCTCCCATCTCCCTGAAGAAAACAGTGCCTAGAAATACATGTGCAGGGGCCCTGGGCTGCTCACATCTCCCCAAAGGGCCTGATGTCCCCTCCATACAGTGACCCTAAGGCATCTTTCCAGATGGAGCCACACAGGCATTTCTAGTCCCTTAAATCCTAAACTCCTAGACACTAACTTTATTCACCTGGGTGGTAAATCATGTCAATTTCACTGGAAATGTTGAACATTTCATAACACAGGGAAAGTCACCCTGTGTTGGCCAAACGGACCATCCAGCCAAACGTCTGCCCTCTGATATCTGTCCTAACACCACTCGGCTTAAGAATGGTCCTTTCCGGGCTTCCCTTGTGGCGCGGTGGTTGAGAATCCGCCTGACGATGCAGGGAACACGGGTTCATGTCCCGGTCCGGGAGGATCCCACGTGCCGCGGAGCGGCTGGGCCCGTGAGCCATGGCCGCTGGGCCTGCGCATCCGGAGCCTGTGCTCCGCAACGGGAGAGGCCACAACAGTGAGAGGCCCGCGTACCGCAAAAAAAAAAAAGAATGGTCCTTTCCAAAACTCCAGCCCACACTGGCCCTGCCTCTGCAGGTGCCTGAGCCCTTCCTCTGTGGGTCATACTCCGAATGTCAACCTTGTCTCCTTTGATCCTCCTCTAATTCGCCCTGTTTCTTTCATTGGACTGAAAGCTCCTGCTGGCAGGACCCAGAACCCAGGCTCAGGGGATCCAGCACAAGATGCAGGCCCACAGTGTGTGCTCCCTAGGAGCTAGTGGAATTAAACTCGAAGCAGAGGTATTCCCAAACAGCCTAAGTAGCCTTTAATAATCCAATAGGAATGTCATCCATGAGCTTATCCATAACACACGAATCAAGCAATTTGTCATACAAATCCTCCAAGTATTAGCTTCTGGAATATGGCTGGCAGCCAGAGTCCCCTTTACCAGATCATCTACGAATATCTGAAATAAGGAATACATCCTCTAACTGCAGAGGAATGTTAAAAGTTTAAGTAACCGAAAATATCACACAGCACGTGTATCAGAAAGCACCAGGGCTCTGTGGGCCCCGCCTCTTCTCTCCCTGCCTCCTGGGCACACACAACCCAAGAGACACAGCCCTCCTGAAGCCCACTCTGTCTCCCCAGCTCACCCCAGTCTCCAGTTCTCCTGCTTCTCTCACTGCCAGTGTCCTTTTTGAATCTCCCTTCAGGCCTCTTCCTCCAATGGTCCTATTTTCCTGTTTACACATTTCTCAGGCAGTAGGGGGGTGAGAATTTTCCCAGTCTCCTACTTTCCAGCCAGGGACCCTCTAGAGAAGAGGAGTGCCATAAGCTTAGTCTCCTCTAATTAAAGTGGGACAGACTAAGATGTCCTAAATTCAAGTTGTCCAAGACTCTGGGGGAAATTGCCCCATGTATCTGACACTAGAACCTCATCCTTCAGCTCTGAAAGCCCTTCCTTAGGGCAGAAGCCGAAGCCCGGGAGACACAGGGGCTCCCAGTCACCATGCTGACGTGGTGTGCTGACTCTGCCCCCTCACGTGTCTTGGAGGATCCCTTACACCATGAGTACTCGTGATTTTCCACAGCTAAGGGCTTGTGACAACACACACTCCTAATCCCTGCAAACACTGAGAAGCACTGAGTTCTAATCAGGACGGGAACTCCAGTGATTTCGATTTTTATATGTCCATACATTCAGTCCTTGGAAGTTTTCTGTCTACAGCTCAGGTCAGAAGGACAGACCTTTCCCCTCAAGCACTTGGCATTCATGGAAAGGAAGCTTCCTTTCCGTGAAACTTGGAAAATATTTAATTATAGAAAACATGCAAAATTTCTCATATGCACATGCAAATGCGCATGAACACAGAAGCATGCACACTTGCTTGAAAAACTGGAAAGCCAGCCTAGCGAAAATCAGCAAGTAGTTAAAAACATAATTCTAATATAATTCAGGCACATTCAAATTATTTAATATTCAAATTACTCATTTCTTTTGAGTGGGGGAAAAAAGGTACTTTGTGTCTTTCAAGGAATTTTTTCATTTCCTCTAACTTACTGACATAAAGCTATTCATAATATTTCCTTATTACTCTCTTCAAAGTGGTATCACCTCTCATTCCTGATACTGGTCATCCATGCTTTCTGTTTTTCCTGATAAGTCTGACAAGGGGTTTATTTTTCTTGATCTTCTCACAGAACAAGCTTTTGATTTTTCTATATTTATGGTGTCTGAGTCTATCTACTTTTTCACTGATTTTCTCTCTGATCTCTATGATTTCCCTTTTCTGCTTACACTTTGGTTTTATTTGCTCTTCTTATCCTGCTTTCTTAAGTTGAAAGCTGAGGTCATCATTTGGAGATCTTTTTATTTCCTAATGCAGGCATTTTAGTGCCATGATTTCCCCTAGAAGTACTGCTTTAGCTGTATCCCACAAATTTTGAAATCCTGTGTTTTCATTCCCATTCAGTTTAAAATACTTTAATACTGCTTTTTATTTCTTCAACCCATGTGTTATTTAGAAGTGTTACATAGTTTCCAAATATTTGGGAATTTTCCAGATATCATTCATTTATTGGCCTCTAGTTTAATTTCACTGTGATCAGAGAACATACTTATATGACGTAAGTCCTTTTAAATGTATTGAGACATACTTCATAGGCCAGAATTTGTTCTATCTTGGTACATTTTCTGTGTACATTTGAGAAAAATATGTATTCTGCTGTTGTTGGGTGGAGTGTTCTATAAAGTATCAATTAAGTCATACTGATTGATAATATTGTTCAAGTCTTCTATATCCCTACCGATTTTCTATCTGCTTTGTTCTATCCATTATTGAGGGAGGTGGGTGTTGAAGTCATTACCGATAATTGTGAATTTTTCTACTCCTCCTTGCAGTTCTAGCAATTTTTTTTTTTTTTTTGCGGTACGCGGGCCTCTCACTGCTGTGGCCTCTCCCGTTGCGGAGTACAGGCTCCGGACGCGCAGGCTCAGCGGCCATGGCTCACGGGCCCAGCCGCTCCGTGGCATGTGGGATCCTCCCAGACCGGGGCACAAACCCGTGTTCCCTGCATCAGCAGGCGGACTCTCAACCACTGCACCACCAGGGAAGCCCCTCTAGCAATTTTTGTTCCATATATTTTGAAACTCTGTTTTTAGATGCATAAATGTTTGGGATTGCTATCTTCTTGATGAGTTGAAGTCATTATAAAATGACTCTCTTTAGTTTCTGGTATATTCACTGTTCTGAGATCTACTGACATTAATATAGCTGCTATAATTAGTGTTTTTTTTTTTTTTTTTTTTTACTATAAACCTATTTATATCTTTATATTTATTATTTATTCTGACAGGATTTCTACCATCTAGTTAATTAACACATCCATCACCTAATTATTTTTTTAATGAGAACACATAAGTTCTACTCTCCTAGCAAATTTTAATTGTACAATACAATGTTGTCAACTACAGTCACCATGTTCTACATTAGATCCTCAAACCTTATTCCTCTTACAGCCTTTTACCAACCTCCCCCTATTAAATCATCAATATTTAAAATGAATTTCTTATACTAAGCATGTAATTGGACCTTGCTTTTTTTATCCAATCTGACAATCTCTGACTTTTAATTTGGGTGCTTACACCATTTCCATTTAATGTCATTATTGATATGCTGGAGTTTCTTCTTTTTAAAAAAAGTTAATTATTTATTTTCAGCTACATTTGGTCTTCGTTGCTGCACACGGTCTTTCTCTAATTGGGGCGAGTGGGGGCTACTTGTCATTGTGGTGTGCGGGCTTCTCATTGCAGTGGTTTCTCTTATTGCAGATCATGGGCTCTAGGCACGTGGGCCTCAGTAATTGTGGCTGGCAGGCGCAGGCTCAGTAGTTGTGGCACACGGGTTTAGTTGCTCTACAACATGTGACCTGGGATCAAACCCATGTCCCCTGCATCGGCAGGCGGATTCTTAACCACTGCGCCACTGGGAAAGTCCCTGGAGTTTCAACTTACCATCTTGATATTTGTTTTCTACTTGTCCCATCTGCTTTTGTTCCCTTTCCTTTTTTTTCTGCCCACTTTTGGATTAATTGAGTATTTCTTATGATTCCTGTTATCTCCTTTGATGGCTCATTCACTAGACTCCATAGTGGTTGCTTCCAATAAGCATATTTTCTTTCAAGTGTTTACTCCTTTACATAGAGTATGAGAACACTACAATAGTACTTTCATTTCTCCCCTCTTGTTCTCTGTGCTATTATTGTCATACATTTTAATTCTACATGTTATAAAACTCAAAATACATTATTATTTTTGCTTTAAAATTCTACTATCTTTTGGACTTCCCTGGTGGTGCAGTGGTTGAGAATCCGCCTGCCGATGCAGGGGACACGGGTTCGTGCCCCAGTCCGGGAAGATCTCACATGCCGCGAAGTGGATAGGCCCGTGAGCCATGTCCGCTGAGCCTGTGCATCCGGAGCCTGTGCTCCACAATGGGAGAGGCCACAACAGGGAGAGGCCCGCATACACCAAAAAAAAAAAAATTTCTACTTTTTAAAGATATTGAAATAATAAGAAAAAAGCTATACATTTACCCACATAGTTATTATTTCTGGTGCTCTTTATTTCTTGTGTTGATCCAGGATTACATCTGATATAATTTTCCTTCTACGTGAAGAACTTCCTTTAACATTTCTTGTAGCACAGGTCTGCTGGTGATGAATTTTTTCAGCTTTTTTTTTTTTTTTTTAGGTCTGATAAAGCCTTTATTTCACAGTGAAGGATATGTCACTAGGTAAAGAATTCTATGTCAACATTTTTTTAAAATTTCAGTACTTTAAAGATATTGCTCCACTGTCATCTTACTTACATTGTTTCCAGTGATAATTCTGTTATCATTCTTATCTTTGTTCCTTTGTCCTTTTTCCCTGGTTGCCCAGTTGGTTTTCTCTTTGCCATAAGTATTAAGCAATTTGATTATGATATGCATTGCTGTAGCTTTCATGTTTTTTGCACTTGGGTTGTTTCTGTAGATGTATAGCTTTTATCAAATTTGGAAATTTTTAAGTCATAATTTCTTTAAAGATTTTTTTTCTTCTCTCCTCTCCTTTGGGATACTTTGACTACTTGAAGCTGTCCCACATTTCACTGATGCTGTCCTTTTTTTGTTTTTTTTCTTTTTCAGTCTTTTTTGCCCTGTTTCATTTTGAATAGCTTCCATCACTGTCTCAAGTTCATTAATCTTTTCTTCTGCAGTTTATAACTTGCCATTAATTCCATCCAGTGTATTTTTCACCTTAGACATTAGTTTTCACCTCTAGTAGTTCAGTCCAGGTCTTTTTTAATATATCTTCCATGTCTCTACTTAATATAGTCAATCTTTTCTGTAGCTTTTTAACATACTGGACATAGTTACAGTAATTGTTTTAATTTTTGTTTACTAACTCTATCATCTGTATCATTTTTTGGTCAGTTTCAATTGATTGATCTTTCTCATTATGTGCCATATTTTCATTTGTTTCTTTTGCATTCCTGGAAGATTTTGATTGCATGCTAGACATTGTGAATTTTATCTTGTTGGGTACTGAATACTTTGTACTCTTACAAACATTTTCAAGATTTGTTCTAAGATGTAGTTACTTGGAAACACTGATTCATGCAGGCCTTTCTTTTATGTACCAGAACAGCACTTTGTCTAGGGTTCATTTTCCCCATTACCAAGGGAAAACCCTTCTTAGTTACTCCAAGAAATACCCTGTAAGTTATGAGGTTTCTAGTCTGGCTACTGGGACTAAGCACTATGCTAAACTATATGTGATGTCTGGTGACTGTCCCCTCTAATCCTTCAGGTGGTTTTTTCCCAGGCCTCCCAGGTAGTTTCTTCACATGCATGCATTGATCAGTACTCAACAGCATACTTGAGCGGGAACCCTTTATGGATCTCTACAACTCTGTGTGCAGTTATCTTCTGTTTTCTAGTATGAAAAGTCTAGCCATCTTGGCTTCCCAGACTTCAGTTCCATCTCCTTAACTCAAGACTGGTGGACAGTTTTTGAATTCCCCTTTCCTAATCCATAGCCTGAAATTTTTCTCCAGGTAGTAAAAGCTGGGGAAACTGCAAGACTCACTCATTTTCTGGTCTTTCAAGGATTACTGTTCTTTGCTGCTTGATACCCAAAGTTTTGAAAGCTATAGTTTTATATTTTGTCTGTTTTTTTTTTTTTTTTTTTTGGTGTTTTAAGTAGGAGGGTTAATCTAGTTTTTGTTTCTATATTGGGCAGAAGTGGAAGTCAGGACTGTGGATGCCATTTTAATATCTACTATAGTGGTAGCCAAGCCAGAGTGAAAAATATGGGGGAGAAAAAGGAGGTTTATCCACTCCTAAATCAGATGATAAAATTCAGAGATGACAACATTATTTTGTGAGGGTATAAAGAGCCAGAGCAAAATACATTCAAACATGTCAAGTAAGTCAAAGAAATATAAACTTTAACCGAAGCAGTGGCAGAGTTTGTTGTAATCTTGGCAAAGTAATAAACCGTCACAAAAATTAGGCAATGTGTACATTGATATTGAATATAGAGGAATGGGCTTACAGTGCCCATTTGGAGGTCAGGGACCAGAGCCCTGTTCCAGTGTCATAGGCAAGAATCAAGCCCTGTGGCCTGGTCAGGGTTTTCTCTGATCAATGAGAAACTTGTGTCAGAAGCCCTAAGTCACTCAAATTGAAATAACACAATTGTTTACCTATTGGATAAGTGCCTTTCTAACACTAGGAGATTTAAAACTTAGTATAGCAATGATTAAATAAATCAAATCTATACTAAAGGTAAGATGTTAAATTTAGGAACAATCTCTGTAAGTCTAATATTCAAGTCCCATATAATGTTTAAGAGAATTTACATATTAGAGTATCTAGCAAATTAAGCTTATGATTCTAATTTATAATGTGTATTAGAATTTTCAACTTAAAATCATGTCTAAGATGCATTAGGTTTATGTAGAATATCAGGAATTTTAAAAAAAGAGGATATCAGGAATTACCTTATTTATATGTTTAATTTCATCTTTTAAACAATTACATAAATACTTCAGAAGATAGTGTTGATTAACTGGACAGTTGGAGCACTTAAAAATAGAATTTGAATGTTAAAGGCAGTTTGAATATTTTTGAGTAAATTAGAGTGGGCCCCCTTCAACATTTGCTAGAGTGACAAATAGAATTATGAAATTTTCAGTTTAAACTGAAAAGCCTAGGGGAAAACCAGAGTTATCTACAAGGTAAATATAAATTTTGAAACAAAAGTAGACCCTGAATAATCTTGTGTGTGTCAATGCTCCCTCCTTCCCCCAGAATAACAAAAAACTCACGATGACACCACAAACCCCAGCCCTCCTAAAGCACAGTGTGAAAACTATTGCTGTGAGCTGTGGGCAGTCACTGAAGGGTTTTCATAAGGCTAAAGATAGCTAACCCTACTGAATGCTCTGTACCAGGCACTGTTCTTTACCAATTTGCTCACTGAATTGTCACAATAACCCTCTGAAGTAGGGATTATTTTTAGTCCTAGTTTTACCAATGAGGCAGCTAAGGTTCACAGCCAAACTGTGGTAGAGCTGGGGTTCAAATCAGGCCTCTTAATCCAGAGTCTGTGCCTTCAACCCCCATGCCATGTGCAATATGATCCCTTTAGGTTGGGTTTTATTTGCCTTTGTTTTCAAAGAGTATTCCAACAACAACACAGAGGATGGGTCAGAAAGAAGACAGAGTCAGGGAGACCAGCAGGGAAATGGCTGCCCCCATCCAAGTGATGGATAACAAATACACGAGTTAGGACTGTATTACTGGAGTTGGAGAAAAGAGGACAGATTTAGAGGAAAGTTGGGAGAGGTATGCTTGGGAAGTAACCATTGGACTAGCTGAGAGAGAGGTGACCCTAGGTTACTACAAGGAGTTGGGCAGGGGAACTGGGGAGGATAGCAAGGGACAAGGTGGAGAGGAGAAGAGAAGGATTGAATCTGAAGTGTTTGTGGAACAGTCAGTAAATTGCTGGGCATGTGGGTCTGAAGGTTAGGAAAAAGGCGGGCTAAAAATTGGGGTGGCAATACATTTGTTAGCATGGTGATATGAAAAGAATAATGCTAATCCAACTCAACCCATAACTAGTTTTTGGCTAAAGCTATGGTTTTGTTTGCTAATTTTTAGAGACCTAAGTCTCTAAGGGTTAACACAGAATCACGGTGGGAAATAAAACTGCCTTTTACAATCACCCTAAAGAGAAAGCTAGGTATCCAACGGCATCAAAAAAACAGCAAAACAGAGCGTTCCCCATACTGACCATGGCCAAGGCCTGTGGCAAGTGAGTGCAGAAGGATACCAAAGAGTGTTAAACGTGGTACCTGCCTTCAGGGGGCAACCAAACTCCCTCTGTCCCTGGTATTCAAATATCTGCTATCCACCAGGGAGCTAAATGGGTCAATCCAGTATGTATTAATGCGTCGGTAAGTATCTTTCACAGTTTAGGATCTGGTCTTGCCTTAAAGTTGCCAGGTTCTAGAAACTTTGTTATTTCTTCTTTTATTCGCTTGGATCAAAGGGGTAGGACACATAATCATTTTTCCATTGTTTGAGCAGAACCCATCATTACAGTTGCTGAGAAGCGGTAATTGAGTTTATCAAATGAAATTACCTCCACTCAGCCCACCTCCTCTTCAGCTTGCCTTTCTCAATCAGGAAGAACCAACACCACCTTTCACAAAGGACACTTGTATATTTGAATGGCTTCCCAGGAGTCTTTGAGTGGCATATAATTACACATAATTTAATTTTTTTTGTCATTAGTCCCAGAGGCTTTGATCCAAAGTCTGTATTATTCTGATATAAGGAAAATAAAGCCCCACCTCAAATTAAATATTTGCCTTTGAGTACAGTTTGCTGTTCATTGTACAACTGATCTTCTGGTAGAGTCTTTGGTTTCCAGGAGCCACTTTGGGGCTTGGCACCTTTTCCAGTTCCTTGTGTTTCCCCATCAGATGTCAGGTCACCAGGACCCCAAGCACCACTCAGGTTTCAAAGACACTTCCAGACACAAGGTCTCAGGAGGTGACCCATATGGGAATCTCATATCTCTTGTATCTTTCATGTGACGCTAGCCATCCTGACCTTGAGTTTAGGGGATGGGGTGCTCATGTTGAAACAACACACTGATGGAGGCAAAATAAAGCACTTGTGCATTTGTTTCAAGTAATGTACCCAACACCAGTCACAATCTGGCCAATTTTCCATTTTTAAATTAACATTTATTAAGTACCTCCAATATGAGAATATATTATACCTGCCCTCAAGGACCTAACACTATTGAAAGAGACTGGAAAAGGTCAGCAGTAGAAGGAGGCGAAATGAAGTACAAGCTGTGTAGAGGTGCTAAAAATATGCAGAGGAATCTCAGAAAGAGGAATGAACTTACCAGGCCATTCCTCTTCAGCTTTTAGGAAGAAAATCTCCCTCCCTCCCTGGTGGCTAAGCCAACCATCACATTGTTCCCAACTCCCCATTATCATGATTCTTTAGGAGCTGCCTAAATTCTCCCCAACTTAGATTGAGGAGTTTATCACCCAGACCCACTGATTTCCTTTTCACCCCAATTCCCAGCATCATCTCGGGAATTTTGAATCCATGTAAACGATATCTAGCTTCCCAGTCTCCAGGTCATTAACATTCTCAGCTCCAGTGACCTTCACCTCCTTTCCATATTGGGCTGCCCATCCCCTTGGTCCCACCTCCTATATTACAACCACCCAAAACCACTTCATCCTTAGTCTTAATATTCCACTCTCAGATAATAACCTTTGATTACTCCAGCTCTCAACCAGGTCTTCCCGCTACACCTACTCTCTGACCTCATCCGGACCTCTGAGCTTCTGACTCTACCTGCTTCTCCATATCTGTCAGCATCTCCTGACTTCACTTCATTCCCCATCTACACGGTTTCACTTCCATTGTTCTCTCACCCCAGTACTATCATCATCCGCTTGTCTTTCTATCACATCCACCCCATAAACTCTTAAACCTGGGTTAATCTAAATATCCACCTTCTATACTAGGGCTATTTTTAGGACTGCTGGAGAACCTCTCACTACAATGAAGAATGGTGCCCCACAAATTCACAGCATCAGCTGTACCCTCACCACTCTCAGCAACTCCCAGACTTCTCCCACTTCCCTCAGGTTTCTAACATTCGTGTTTTTCCTCAAGTTCCCAACTCAACTCCCTTCTCTCTTAGTTGACCCTAATTCTTATCTTAGAGAAATATAAATTAAACTCTCAACTTTCTGCCCCTCCATGACCACTACGTAGAAATCTATCTAGGTCTGCCCTCAGCATTACCCTTGCTCAGAAGACAAGACATTCTGGATGTTCAGATGCATCCATTATCACTGACTTCCTCAAGGACTTGGCTCCATCAGGAACAATTTCTCTTCTGTAATTGTCAGCTTAGGGATTCCTACTGGATTCTTTACTTCTTCCTGTAAATAAGCTCGTGCCTCTTCTTTAAAAAAAAAAAAAAAAAAAAAAACTCCTTCAATCCATCCCTTGCCTCTCACTTTCACCATACAATACACCTTTCTTCCACAGCCAAGCTTATAGGACAGTCTCACTTCCTCACCTCCCATCCACTCCCCAACATGGACAATCTGGCATCCACCCCTCCCAGGCCTCTGAAAATGCCTAGTCAACATCTACACTCAGGTGTCTCACAGGCAGCTCAAACTCAACCTGTCCAGAACTAAACTGTTCATCTCTGAACCCAAACCTTCTTCACCCACAATCCTTCCCAGCTCAGTTGAGGGTAATGCCTTCCTTTCAGTTGCTCATGCTAAGAAATTCAGAACAATCCTTCTCTCATGCCCCGTAGCCCAATTCATCGGGAATTCTGTTGCCTGTACCTTCAAAATAGATCCAGAATTTGCCACTTCTGACCACCTCCAGTGCCACCATCCTGACTCAAGCTATCACCACCTCTTGCCTGGATTACTCCACTAGGAGGTCTCCCTGCTACTACAGTCCCCTCCTACAATCTATCATCAATGCAGTAGCCAGAATAATCTGCATTTTTAAAGCATAAGTTATACCATATCATTCCTTGGCTCAAAACATTCCGTTGCTACCCAAAGTCAAAGTCCTTCTAATGGTCTACCAGGCCCAAGAACGTTTGCCTCCACTCTATCCCTTACCTCCTTGATGTTATCTCCTATTTTCCCCTCACCCACTAGCCTCGAGCCATGCTGGTTTCCTTGCTATTCCAGGCAGATTCAACCTTGGGGCCCTGTCACTGGCTATGCCTTTTGCCTGAAATGCTTTTCCCCAGATATTCACATGGTCGACTTCTCACCACTTTCAAGTCTTTGCTCACATGTAAATTTCTGACCACCGTATTAAAAATCACCCCCCCCTTTTTTTTTAATCTATAGCACTTGCCACCTGCTGGAATGCTATAAATACCCTTATTTGCTAATGTTCATTCTTTATCAGCTCTCTCCCCTCACTAGAATGGAATTATTTACTGATATATCCCAAGTTCTAAGAACAGTACCTGGCATATAGTAGGCATTCAATATATGTTTGTTGAAAGTGAGATGAATTACCAAGGTCACTGGTGATCTAAAGGAAACTTTCCAGGCCTTGCCTTTGTGGATATCCCTGCAATTCTGACACTGTAGACCAGTGCATCCCCCTTAAACCCCTCTCCTCCTTTAATTTTCCTTCTACATCTCCCTCCACTCGTCCCTGTTTACAAGTTTCTCTTCCTTTAAGCAGTGATGGTCCTCCCACTCCATTCTCAATCCTCCCTCCTCCCCAGTCTTCACATTCTCCCTAAACAAGCTCATCCACTCCAGGTTTCAACCACCACCTAAACAATGATCTAAAATTTACACCTTCAGACAGACCTCTTTCCAGCTTCAGACCTATGTAAATCATCCGGTTACCAGATAATCTGAAACTCAATGTGTCCAAACCTGCTCCTCTTCCTGAGCTCCCTTTCTCAGGGAGTACCACTTGCCCAACTGTCCAAACCAGAGACCCGGGCGGGGGGTGCATCCTAGATCACTCCCTCTCTCTCTCACCCTCCACATCCAATCAGTCACCAGTCCTTGTTTCCATCCCCACCGCCATCTCTAATCAGCCCTTTCTTGAACTGCCATCACAGGCTGCTCACTCTCTGCTTCTAACCTGGCCCCTCCAACCCTTCCCCCGTGCGGTCTCAGCAGGATCACTCAGGCTGCTTCCTGCAGCCTGTAAATAAGCTTCCTGCCCCTCAGCCATCTACAGGAGAAAACCTAAACTCCCCGCAGGCAGGAGTCCCAGTCCCTAACATAACTGCCTCCTGTCCAGCCACCACCCTCCCACAGCCCACTTGGACAGTCTTGAGCTCATGCTTGCAGTCTCCCCTGAATGTGCATGCCTGAGCGTGCCTCCAAGCCTTTGCACATGCTTTTCCCTCTGCTGGTAAAGTCTCACCCTACCTCTCTCTCTACACATCTCGTTCTTCAAATTTCGGGTGCGTGCCACGTCCTGCTAAAGCCTTGTCCGATTCCCCCAAGCAACCCAGAGCATTCCACTCATTCTTCGGCCATATTGTGTACATGCCTCCACCATGGCAATTACCTTGTGGTCTTATAATTATAATAAACCCTCCCTCTGACCTCCTGTGGTAGTTGTGAGGGTCAAGTCATAATAGGAGAAAGGGCTTGGTAAGCTCTAATACCTCAAACAGCTCTTAGTCATGCAGGGAGGCAGGAGCCAATGGTGAGAGATTCAAGGAAAGAATTACAACATAATGAGATAATTACTACCATGGAGTTTAGATGTGGAAATTGAGGCTCAAAGACCCTTTCAGGCTTCAACATGGAGCAATAAGCCTGGGATCTAAGCATCCTGGTAACCATGGAGCATTAATCAGGGTTCAAGTACAGGAAACAGAATCCATTCTTGTTTGTTAAGGAAACATGCTGTAACATAGGGAATCCAGTGCTTACAGAATGGATCATGGAAAGAGCATGAGAAGAGAACTCTAAGCTGGGCCATCAGAAATGGCAATCAGAACCTGCCACCTAACTTGCCCACCAGGGGAGCTGCCACCTCTGCCATAATCAGGATGGCAGAGGATAAAATCTCAACACACAGAATCATTGAAATCAGTAGCACACTGCCCAAACTCCAGTTTCAAAATCTGGGAGGCATTGCCACCCCACCGACACCCATGGAGCTAGTGACTAGACATGAAGTCACAGCTGCAGAAACATCCACACCCAGAATCACGCTGGTCACCAGCAAGAGCCAGTGCAGCATGAAGACGACCTCCCTTCACTTCTACCTCCAGATACTGTATTAGTGCATCTAGTAGTGGAAACTAACTTAAATCCAGAATCCTAGGAGCAGGGGAATCTGCGAAATGATGTTTTTAGCTTTCCAGCCTCTCAGGCACAGGAAGACACATAGGAGTTTGAAATAGATGCCAAGTGTCAACCCATAGCATCCACCACACAGCACAAAGAGGAAATCACATTAAGGGATACACATCTTATTATGGAAAAGTTCCTCTCAGGGAAGACACAGTGTTTGCTTATTGGTTGGTTGGTTGTTTTAGAACAAAGAACAGAAGGACATTTTAGTTCCTAGGGAAAGAAAGTTTTTCCTCATATGAACTGCTGAAAGAAAGTGAGGGCATTCCATGGAGGACATTGTATGATGTGACATACAGTGTCTTCGGCAGAAGCTTCATAGCAGATACAGAGGAGGTGTTCATGTGCTTGCTGGTCCTTACGTCACTTTTGGTAAAAGCAAAGGTATAACATGGACCTGGAACCAGGGACCTCACTCGTCCCCGTAGCTATCGTTAGACTGTCTGAACCTTAGGTCGGTCACTTTCTAACTGTGCCCCATGGAGCCTGCGGGTTCACAGAGGAGCCCGGGGACTCTCAGTCCCCTCTCCCAGAACAGCCAGAGTTTTATCCTTCTTATCTCAAGTCCACATAAAATTCCCTTTAAAGAAACGCGTTTAATTGCTTTTTAAAATGTTTGAAAATTAGTCTTTGACCACCTCTCGTAAAAGTTACTTCTTACAACTGGCTTTTGGTAGGAGGCAAACTGCAAACAATGTGAAATCTGACACTGGCTCACAAGACCAGAATTCTGTTGAGCTGATCAAGACAGATTCAAAAGCTTTCAGGAGGCTTGAAATGGCCAATTGTGAGGTGGCCTTTTCCGGATGGCAAAGTCTGTGCATTTTTCTCCACCACTGCCCACAGAACCCAGGTCCAGGCTGGGACCGTGACACAAAATAAATCGCAGAATGTTAGGGTACAAAAGGAACTTGGAGGTCCTCCAGCCCAATACCCTCATTTTACAGGTGAGAAAACTGAGGTCTGGAGGGAGGAATAGACTGGTTAGCCACAGAGCCGGGCCGTCCCTCCCCCACCCAGCTCCTCCTGTGGGCACTTACACCTATCTGCTCCCGCCAGTTCTATATTTAATCAACGTCTTGCCTGCATCTGTAACTCCCTTAGAATTAAAATGCACACCACACAATGCTAGCAGTGTTTTCCCGCAGGGTGCTGAGCATTTACTAGAGATTAGCGATTCCAAGAAAACTGCAGCAAATAAACGTCTCCATCAATCATACGAGCTGCTGTCTGAAAGGGTCTGAAGTGAGGAATAAAATGCCTCCTGCTGCCTTTTGCCCTTGCAGAAAAGGATCTACCACCTTTGTTGTTTCTCTCCCCACTTCTTAGGCAGAACCCCTGGTCTCTACTCCCAAAACAGAGCCTGCCAAAGGCGGCTCAGCTGTCTACCTATCCAGCAAAAACAGCTTGCATCCTGGTTCTGCAGGGAGAGGAACAGCAGCCCCTGGTGAAGTGAAGCCCAGCCACAGCCAGGGATTTTCCACTTAGGCCAAGGTCTGCTCTCCATTCCTTAAACTGACTGGTAGCTGGAGGCCGAGTCAGGACACAGGGGCCGGGTGGAGAGCACATTCTGAAAGGCCCAGGAGACCAGAGTACGAGGAGAGCCTGCTGGAGGAGTCCCATCAGCTGTGGGCTTCCACTCTCCTCACCTGTTACTGCTTATATTTGGCCAAATGATATCAGTCACTTCAGGTGGAATACCTTTAAAGCTGAACGTTCTCCCCTCACCAGGCTTTCCTCTATGGCCTTGTCCGTTTCTTCCAGGGTCCTACCACCTTCCTTGTCTTGGAGGCCTAAACTCAGTCAAATACCGTTGATCCTTTCTGCATAATGGCTTTTGTGTCTGTCCCCCAGGCACCATCTTGGCCTCCCACACCATCCTCTCTGGCCCGGAACTTACAGGGGTCCCCAAAATGTGCCCCTCCCCTTGGTCTCTCCAATCCCCTCTCATACACAAACGGCCACGTTAATCTTCCTCACACGCCTTCGCATGTGAGCCTCCCTTATAAACTTGCAGTGTTCTCCAAAGTAATGAGCCGGGACTTCAAGGCCCTCCGTAACTGGGCCTCCAACCAAGTTTGCAGAATGGTCTCTCCGTTATGGGCACACGTGCACGGGCGTGTATACACATACATGCACACACAGAGCTTTCAAACCTGAATGACGTCCCCACCATTCCTAGGAAATGTTCCATGGATTCCTGTCATTGTGCCACTGTTTCCACCACTTTCCCAGCCTGGCACTCCCTCCCCCATAATATGAACGAAATCCCTCTCATCCTTTCGACCTTCCCTCCTCCTTCCACCTTCCAGGTCCACAGAGAGCCCCGCCCATCCTGACTGCACAAGCCACTTGTCGTCTGCACACGCCACTTGTCGTCTGCACTGTCTATGTGAACACGGCCTGCAGACAGCTGGCAAGTTAGAGCATATGTCATTGCCCCTGTCTTGCGGGGGCAGAACCTGCACCTAAAGAGCCGAAAGGCCCATCTGCCAAGTCCGTACAGCAGCGGATAGTTTCAGCAGAACTCGCCTGGGTCTCCAGCCCAGTCCTCTCCCAGGAGCCCTGCAAAGCCAGAGGCAGAGGAGCCAAGGGGCTGGAAGGAGGAGGAAGAGGCGGGGTTGGGGGGGGAGGGGAGAAGGGGCCGTGTTTGGGGAGTGTAGGGGTGGGGGAGAAGCGTGAGTAATGGTCAGTTCTCCCAGTCAGCCAGAAAAAAAACAGGGCAAGCCCTGCCTGCAGAAGCATCCGGCACAGCACACACCACGTGATCAGCCAGACCCGGGGACCAAGGAACGGCCTGCTTCCTATAAACAGCCCCATTGCCTTGTGGTAAAAACACGAGGGGGCAGTGTTTATGGTTTCCTGGGAGGGAGGCTGGAGGCCACTGCCAGTTTTGCTTCTTTCTGCGTTATCACATTGACTTGGGGGAGTTCGACACGCTTTGTCAGGCTGTGTAGGAAAACGCAGTAGCTAGGCCTTCCAAACAGGGCCCTTTTGTCCACAGCTGACACCCTGGCCCAGAGCCCAGCTCAGCTTCAGGGAAGATTTAGGTCAGGAGGAAAATGGGGGCGGGGGTGGCTGCAGCCTTAAAATCTGGTCTAGCACAAGAGGAGGGAGACATTTCCCCTCTTCCCACGGTCACACCTGCGCCCGAGGCAGGGGAAGGGGCTGGCGGGCCTTCCCTTAACCATTACGGCTGGCTTTAAGGAGAAAACATGGGTAGGTCTCAACAGCCCTTCAAAACAGCTATTTGGCAAATTCCCATGGTGCTGGAAACTCCCCATTTTGCCATTTCGCTCTGTTGTCACCCCTCTCCAGTCAGCTCAAGTCAGAAGCTCTTTCCTTACCTGTTTGGAGTTTGCAGGCCTGTACAAAGGGGGAACATGACCCGAGAGAAGCTTCCAGTCAGCTGGGGAGGTGGCCACAGAGGTAGGAGCCATTTCCAAAGCCCGTGAGTTTCAAGAGGCGAAAAGCATGTCGTCCTGAATCATGCAGAGTTTGAGGGCTGTGTCTGCTTCGGAGGAAGTTCATTTTCCACAGTGTTTTCTCTACTCAAAGGGGGGTTCTTGAGGAGCAGTGCTTTCACCAGCTGCTGCCACGTTTCCCCAAAAACACCCTCCCAGAAGGGCTCCTCTTCCCAGAGGTCAGCCTGACAACCTTCTCCGAAGACCAGTTCTTATCACCCATGCGCATTTATAGGGTTGGCAAATAGGCTTCAGGTGCCCGCATCTTTTGTGAAAAGGGGTCACCTGTGCAGGCCTGGCTCTGGCCGCCCTGCGACGCTTGCCTGCTGGCCTCGCCCGCCATCTTCTGGACGAACGCGGTACTGCCGCCTGGGAGAGGCTTCTTGGACGAGGATTCTCCTTGGGCTGAGGCTTCTAGGGCAAACTTGAAAACCAACCAGGGCAGGGCCATGAAAAAGAGCTACACTTGAATGCATAGAAAACAGTCACCGACTTCATTTTCAACAGCAAAGATGCATGTAAAGATACAACTCTTTGTTGTTTTTTAATCATTTCCAGTGTGTCTTGCCTCACTTACCACTAGACAAACATGCATTTGAACCCCAGCTATGAGCCAGATGCCTTGCTAGGTGCTGAGAGATGAATCACACAGTCCCTGTCCTAAAAGAAAGCCTGAAGTCTTTTTGGATGAACCTAAAACTTCTCTTTAAAATCCAGTTAAAAAAAAAAAAAGCCTGGAATCTTTTTGGATGAACCTAAAATTTCTCTTTAAAATTCAGTTTAAAAAAAAAAGCCTGGAATCTTTTTGGATGAACCTAAAATTTCTCTAAAAAATTAAGTTAAGGGACTTCCCTGGTGGTGCAGTGGTTGGGACTCTGTGCTCCCAATTCCGGGGGCCCAGGTTCGATCCCTGGTCAGGGAAATAGATCCCACATGCATGCTGAGACTGATGAGCCCGCAAGCCACAACTAGGGAGCCTGCCTGCTGCAACTGGGACCTGGCGCAGCCAAATAAAATAAATAAATATTTTTTTAAAAATTAAGTTAGGGCTTCCCTGGTGGCGCAGTGGTTGAGAATTCGCCTGCCGATGCAGGAGACACGGATTCGTGCCCCGGTCTGGGAAGATCCCACATGCCGCGGAGCGGCTGGGCCCGTGAGCCATGGCCACTGAGCCTGCACGTCCGCAGCCTGTGCTCCGCAATGGGAGAGGCCACAACAGTGAGAGGCCCACGTACCAAAAAAAAAAAAAAATTAAGTTAAAAAAAACACAAAACCTGAAGTCCAGAGGTCCAGAAACATGTGAGCCAATGGTAGCATTGCAATGTGATCACTGCCACGAGAGGGTGTACCACGTGCCATAAGGCCCCAAAAGAGGAAGTCTGCCTGGGGCAGAAAGGGAAACGGTCCAAGGGGAACAGAGAAGGTGACATTTGACTGATGGTGAGCAGCCAAGAGGGAGGGCAGGGAAGGCTCAAGTAAGTCTCATAGAGTCAGAAATTCTCACCACTTCCTCCCCTCTCTGTATTGGCCAGCAACATTGTTAGCAGAACACTGGTCACTAGGAACCTTAGAGGGTGTTGAACCTTGGTGGGAACCTTGGAGGGTCTAGAGAAGGCAGAGAGGCAAAAGGTCGTGGCATCTTTTCCGGGATGACTTGTGGGGGGCTGCAGAGACACAGGTTCAGTCCACAGGTGTGGGACAGACAGTAACTGCTGTGGCCAACAGGAAGTAAAACATCAGACTTTGGAGTAAAAGAAAACTGGGTTTAGATCTTGTCTTTGCTACTTTAACAGCTATGTGACATGGGCAAACCACTTAACTTCTCTGAGCCACAGTTTCTTCACATATAAATAGGGGTAATAACAATCCCTGCTGAGAGGACTTAAATGAGGCAACGCCCATGGAGCCCTAGCCCAGGGCCTAGCACCTGCAGGTCCTAGTCAGTGACTGGCCGTGGAGACCTCGGGGCATGATGCTGAGGCCCTGGTGTGGTTCTTCCGTGGAGCTCTGTGTCTGCCTGTTCCCGGAAGCACCCCACACCTCTCAGGCATCTTCCAAATAGGGTTGGCGCACCTCATGAGACATACTTATACTAAAAGATGATTCGTTGTTTAGCTGGTCCTCCTGTATTTTTAGTAGCTAAATCTGGCAACCCCACTTCCAATCCCATATTTGGGGGGATGAGCCAAGGTAGTAGCCAAGACAGATAATGGAAGTAGTTTGATGCTGCCATGGAAGCCCCTGGAAGCTGCTGGGAACTCAGGCAAACCAAAGTCCTCAGGCAACTTCTGCAGGTCGAAGCTCATTTCAATCCACTTTCTAATAATGATCCCAGTGTCCCTAAGGCAGGGTCCCTGTGAGTTCTGCAGGAAACTAGTTCTAAGGGCAGGAAACACAGTACACAGGGGAAAATGAGTCTAGATCAAATAAATTTGCACATTAAACAGGCTCCTTCACTGCTAGACATTTATTATATTGATGTGAACTGGAGATTTCTAGTGGGGGAAGGGGGGATGGTTTACTTGGGGGATGGCTTCCCAATTCCCATGTGGTCATGGAAACTTGATCTTCACATGCATCCCTTAGGGCTGGCTTTCTAGGAATAGCTGCTCTAAGGTGACACCTGAAAGCAAAATTACATCAAAAACTCCTATAAACCACAGGCAAGACACAGGTGCTAACCCAGTCCCTGTCAGAGTGAACCATTTTTGATCCTGCCAGAGATGCACGCAGCCTCTTAACCAGCAGAGACAGCATAGCCATGGCCCACGTGTGGGTTTTTAGGGAGGCTCTCACTTTAAGTGCTGGGATTTTGAGCTGATGGGGCGTTCATCGTCTCGTGGCACAGTGAGGGGGTCTCAGAAGCCTTCCCCAAACTCCCAGCCATCTCTCTCATTATTCTGCTTCTGACCTAAAATTCCATCATTGGGGTGTGGAGGCCTTGATGCTAGTTCAAGCGCAAATATGCCTACGAAGACCGGCTCGTGAGCCTCCATCAGCCACCCCTATGTGGTGTGAGTCAGTAGATGGGACCCCTCTCAGGTGGCAGCTCTGGTGGCACCTTTGTTCTCTTGGCTGGGAAATTATTGAGGCTCAGAGCAGGTGCACAGATTGAAGGGGGAAGCAGGCCTGAGCCATCAGAGGGGACCTGGGGCCCTGCTGGGGCCAGCGGAGAAGAAACACAAGCTAAGCTCTTTCAGAATTTGCCAAGCCCATGCCTTACTTGGAATCCTGTAAAAATCTAAACACAGGCCTGAAATGCACAGGCCCCTCATGCACAGCTAGAGGCACTTAATCCTTTCCCACAGGTTTCGCTCCCTTCTGGAGACTTCTGTCTATCCAGAGGCCTCTAGTCACTGCGGGATTACATGGCACGTACAGGCACAGGTCAGACTCGAGCCACCTGCTACCCCCGGCCCAAGACCTGAGTGCTCGGTCCTGCCCCATCACCTTATTTCCTAAGCCCAAAAGTTGATTCCCTGCCAGATTCACCCATCCTAGGGTCTTAGTTTTCTTCCTGTCATTCCACCTTGGGGCCTGCACCCCTTGGCCCTTCAGCCCTGCAAGGACTGGAAGTTGTACCCCAGGGCCCAGGACAAAGCCAGATGCTTCTATCACAGCTCTCCTACGCCTCCTGCCTGCTGGGACCAACTGCTTCCCACTAGAGGTCTTGACGGCCAAAGGTCCCCCTTATGGCTCCTTCCATTGCTGGTCTCATTCCCGTGGTTCTGTCTGAGCTCAGCTGGTGGGTATTTCTGTTTATGACGTATCCCTCCCCACCTCAATCTCCTCCCTGGAACACAGACTCCACAAAGCCAGTTCTGCAGATTTGGGTTGCCATCAGGCATTTTTAGAGCTGGAATCCCTCCCAGGGGTCTTATGGATTTAGCGTGTCTGGGGTGACCTGAGAATCCTGCAAACGACCAGGAGCAAGAACCTCTGGAAAAACTCCCAGCCTGAGAGCCGCCCCATAAGGACAAACCGGACCACAAGGGGGCAGTGTCGGCCAACACTGCTTCACTGAGTTAAGGTCACTCTCCTGTTGTAGCTGCAGAGGGAAGGATGCAGAGAAAAGTTCTTCACGGGAATACGTTTATTTTATGTTAACTTACATGAAATGAGAAAAGAGTTTCAGATGAAACATTCAAGGAGGATATTTTTGAGGGCGACTTCAGCATTGTCACAGGGGAGACCTTCCATACCTCATCCAGCACATTCTAGAAGGCCAGCTCAGGGCAGAAGTACCACCTGGCTCCACGCCCACCTGTTGTAAGGTGGGAACAAGGATAACAGGCCAGTATGAAGCAGGGCAAGTTTCATGGCCCCAGGTTTTACGTGCAGAAGCTGCATCCCTGGAGGGTTCCGATGACTTGCCTGGGTCTTGGCTTAGCCAATGGCAGAGCTTAACCCAGGACCCCAGGACCCCGATCCTCGGGGCAGAACATTTTCTGCTGCACTCTGCTGGGCCCCTCCTCTAACCCCAGATGAGTTATTCAGAAGTTATTACTGAGAGCTCCTGAGGCCCAGGCTAGAGGGTCTCCATGCCCCACTTCCAGGTCTGAATGATGGAAGTCCAGAATTTCAGCTTTACACCAGCTCTTCATTGGAGTATTCCTCCCATCAGAAGCTCCCCCCTGGGTAGAGCATAAGGGCACCTGTATTCAGGCTTCACCACAGGTGGGCTTTGCTTTAATAAGCCCAGTATATAAATGGCCCTTGGACTTACAGAAATTATAGATTGGGGGAAAGCAGCTTTGTGAAATGATGCACAAAATTCCTTTAAATAGCAAGGTTCTCACACTCATCACCCTACTTCCCAAGCATTTAAAATAGAGCTAAACTTACAAGCCTTTAATTTATACCCAACTTTGTGGGAATTCATCTGCTGTGAATTCACTCACATCGGAGTAGAGGGATCAAACAACGAAAGTGGTCGAGAAGTGAGGCCTCTGGTCCTACTTGGAGGGTGTAAGGACAAAGAGGAGAAGGCGTAGCTCCTTGACCCTCTGGTCTGCCTATGTCACACTCACTAGCCGGAAGGGAGTCACAGCCTGACCAGGGCCATCGGCTACACTGACCCTTTACTGGTCCCTGCTGAGAGTGAGGCAGCATGCCCTGCCCTCATCCAGCCACTGCTCTAAGGGGAGGATGAGACAAGCACCAGGTCATTTAACACAAGGCGGCCAGAGAGACACAAAGAATACAGTTTCACTGGAATGGGCCTTGAAGGCTGGAGGGATTTTCATAGGTGGAGATAAAGGAGAAAGCATTTTGTAGGCTGAGAAAACCACCAGCAAAAAATCAGGCAGGCAGGCACGTGAGCTAGGGTGTACCTAGGGAACATCAAGAAGCATTCTCGGGCTTCCCTGGTGGCGCAGTGGTTGAGAATCTGCCTGCCGATGCAGGGGACACGGGTTCGCACCCTGGTCTGGGAAGATCCCACATGCCGTGGAGCAGCTGGGCCCGTGAGCCAGAACTACTGAGCCTGCGCGTCTGGAGCCTGTGCTCCGCAACAAGAGAGGCCGCGATAGTGAGAGGCCCGCGCACCGCGATGGAGAGTGGCCCCCACTTGCCACAACTAGAGAAAGCCCTCGCACAGAAACAAAGACCCAACACAGCCAAAAATAAATAAATAAATAAATTAATTTTTAAAAAAAGTATCAGAAAAGTTTAAAAAAAAAAAGAAGCATTCTCTCTCCAGCTAGACTGTATACTCCACAAAGGTAAGAAGTGTATACGGTGATCCCTGGTCTTCCCCTCAGTACTTAGTTCAGGGTCATGAACCTGGAAGGGACTTGTGATATATCATTTTGGGTGAATTTCTCAAAAGGCAGGACCTTCCCCCACGGCACTGAGGCAGGTGTGTTGAAAGGGAACTGAATTCCTAGTACATGCGTGCTGTGTCAGTTATCAGTTTACTGCCTCTCAGCTGTAAATCCTTAATTGCCCAGCTCCTGACACTGAAGCAAAGCCCTATAAGCATTTCTCTTGCCAGCCCATGATGTTATTAAGCTTTGTCAATAGAGGGTGCTGGAGAGACATCAGAAGAAGAAGGGGCTTCTCTTCCCGGTTCTGGTACACTTTCCTTTTTTCTTACTCTCACAGTGCTGGGCTGGCACACTGAGTGGTACTCATCTTCAGACAGTTTCAGGGGCACCTTGGGGGCAGCTTGTCCCAACCAGTTTCCCAGCTAAGGTTCTCCGATGACTGCCCGGAAAGTTTAACACCAACTTCTAGGCAGCTTCTGGGTGAGATTTGTTGGCAACACACTGGACAGTTTCCTGCTTGACCTTGACCTCAGTGAACTTTTACATGGTTCAGTGGCCCCAGCCACACTCTCTCCAGTGAGATCTGAATTTCAGGCTCTAAGAAGCACCTCTCCCAAATTCACTCCTGTATTATTTAGAGTTCTCTTTACCCCTAAGTAGCCAATCCCCTGTCACTAGTTAATACTTCTTTATAGTCTACCTTCCCTGTTGGAATTACCGTGTGGTTTCTGTCTCCTGATTAGGCCCTAACTGATACAACGTTCATACACATGCTGTGGGGCTGCAAGCCACAGGCCTGCAAGCCTTGTTATGGCCCAGCCTCGGGGCCAAAGGAAGAAGCTGGAAACAGGGACAGAGCTATCAATGGTTTATTGGATAGGGGATCTTACACTCCTGAAGCCAGGGAGGCAACCATTTATAGGGGGAATTGATGTCAGGTTGGCTCATCAGTTACCGGTAAAACTAGCTGCTGGGGCACATCCCTTACAGCCCCTTTGGTTAACAACCATCGCAGGGCAGACGTTTCCCTTTAATAAACTGGCAATTGGAGCCGTCCTGGACTAAGGATTAGAACAGTCAATAGCTGGCGCAGGGGTAAACATGTAGGCAGTTACTGGTTAAGTTCTATGATTAAGAGGTTTGGATAGTCAAGTGAGTAGCGTGCAAGTGAAGCAGGGACTGGTTGAGCAGGGGACGTACAGAGAGCAAGAGAACAGCCATCTCGAGTGGCCTGACCACACACATGCCTTCACACACATCCCTGCATACTCCCTGGAGGGGCTGTCCTCGAGCAGCTCCTTGCTCCCTCCTTACTCAGATTTCCCCAGCAAATCCTCTGGGCATTTAGGTCACCTCTTCCTCTTGAATACCCACTGTATCAGCCAGGGTTCAGTCAGGAAAACAGAAAACACTTTCAGTATTTCCAGCAGGAAGGGATTTAATACAGGGACATTGGTGCTTAAGTCCTGGCTTCACCTGATCCTAACTGTGTCACTATGGGCAGGTGACTTAGCCTTTCTGAAACTCAGTTACCACTTCTAGGAAGACAGAGACAATCATAGTACCTAACTCATATGGCTGCTCTGAAAAATTATGTAAAATAATCCTTGAAAAATTGCCAATACCTGGTACATGGTTAGTGCCCAATAACTGTAAGCTAATGTTGGTGTTACTACAATAGTAGATTGCTTTATGGGCCCCAACTCTTCATACTACCCCATATCCGTACTTTTTACCCTATGTCTTCACAGTTCTTCCCACTGAAAGGATGGAGAGCATTTCCACATCCTTTGTCTTTGAGTTTGGCCAAAGCCAAAGCCAATAGCATAAGATGGAAGTGGTGGTATGCCAATTCCAAGACCTCTGTGCTTCTTCCACTGCCATGAAAAGAGCATGCCAAAGGCTAGCCCACTGTCCCCAAGAAAAGGAAGAGGGACACATGAAGTGAAGCTGCCTTGGCCAAGCCCCCTAGATGAGCCCAGCCTAGATAAGTTAACTATTAGACGTCTGAGCTAAATACATGCCTACTGTTGTATGTCACTGAGATTTTATGGTTGTTTGATATACAGCTGATACAACTACCCCTACAACTTATTATACATTATAGTACTTGGTGATTTTTAATAGCAGCTCATTATTTGGTTATATATAATTGTTTCCTTGGGCAGGTGTCTCCTAATTAAGATCGTCAGACTTAGCAAATAAAAATACAGGACCCCCAGTTAAATTTGAATTTCAGATAAACAATGAAGAATTTTTTAGTATAAGTGTGTCCCATGCAATTTTTAGAACCTACTTATACTAAAACTTATCTGTCTAAAATTTATATTTAACTGGGCACCCTTACATATATTTATCTGGCAATCCTACTCCCGGTGCTTGAGGCAGGATCAACATCTTACACAAAAACTGTGAGATAGTTCCCATGGTCACCATCATAATTTTGGGAGAGGAAAGCCATGGTTCAGTTAAAGATTTGCAAGAGGGAGTTCCCTGGTGGTCTAGTGGTTAGGATTCTGGGCTTTCACTGCCATGGTTCAATCCCTAGTCAAAGAACTGAGATCCTGAAAGTGAGTGGAAGATGGCCAAAGAGTAAGACGCGGAGATCACCTTCCTCCCCACAAATACTTCAGAAATACATCTGCACGTGGAACTGGTCCTATAGAACAGCCACTGGACACTGGCAGATGTCGGACCTCCCAAAAGGCAAGAAACTCCCCACGTACCTCGGTAGGGCAAAAGAAAAAAGAATAAACAGAGACAAAAAATAGGGACGGGACCTGCACCAGTGGGAGGGAGCTGTGAAGGAGGAAAGGTTCCCACACACTAGAAGCCCATTCGCAGGCAGAGACTGTGGGTGGCGGACGGGGGGAGCATCGAAGCCGCGGAGGAGAGCGCAGCAACAGGGTGCGGAGGGCAAAGCGGAGAGATTCCTGCAGAGGACTGGTGCCGACCAGCACTCACCAGCCCGAGAGGCTTGTCTGCTCACCCGCCAGGAAGGGCGGGGGCTGGGAGCTGAGGCTCGGGCTTCGGTCGGATAGCAGGGAGAGGACTGGAGTTGGCGGCGTGAACACAGCCTGAAGCGGTTAGTGCACCATGGCTAGTAGGGAGGGAGTCCGGGAAAAGTCTGGAGCTGCCGAAGAGGCAAGAGACCTTTTCTTCCCTCTTTGCTTCCTGGGGCGCAAGGAGAGGGGATTAAGTGCGCCGCTTAAAGGAGCTCCAGAGACGGGCGCGGAGCTGCCGAAGAGACAAGAGACTTTTTCTTGCCTCTTTGTTTCCTGGGGCGCGAGGAGAGGGGCTTAAGCGCGCTTCATTAAGGAGCTCCAGAGACGGGCACGAGCCACGGCTGTCGGCGTGGACCCCAGAGACGGGCGTGGGATGCTAGGGCTGCTGCTGCCGCCTCCAAGAAGCCTGTGTGCGAGCACAGGTCGCTCTCCATACCTCCCCTCCCAGGAGCCTGTGCAGCCCGCCACTGCCGGGGTCCCGGGATCCAGGGACAGCTTCCCCGGGAGAACGCACGGCGTGCCTCGGGCTGGTGCAGTGTCATGCAGGCCTCTGCTGCCGCAGGCTCACACCGCATCCATGCCCCTCCCTCCCCCCGGCCTGAGTGAGCCAGAGCCCCGGAATCAGCGGCTCCTTTAACCCCCGTCCTGTCTGAGCAAAGAGCAGACGCCCTCGGATGACCTATGCGCAGAGGCGGGGCCAAGTCCAAAACTGAACCCCAGGAGCTGTGGGAACAAAGAGGAGAGGGAGAGGTCTCTCCCAGCAGCCTCAGAAGCAGCGGGTTAAAGCTCCACAATCAGCTTGAAGTGCCCTGCATCTGTGGAATACCTGAATAGACAGCGAATCATCCCAAGTTGAGGAGGTGGGCACAAGATATATTATTATTTTCCCCTTTTTTTCTTTATGTGAGTGTGTATGTGTGTGCTGCTGTGTGAGATTTTGGCTGTATAGCTTTGCTTTCACCTGTCCTAGGGTTCTGGCCGTCCTGGTTTTTTTTTTTTATTATAAAATTTTTCTTCTTAATAATTATTCTTTATTTTAATAACTTTATTTTATCCTACTTTATTTTATCTTCTTTCTTTCTTCCTTTCTTCCTTCCTCCCTTCCTCACTTCCTTCCTTCCTTTCTCCCTTTCTTCCTCGCTTCCTTCCTTTCTTCCTTCTTTCCCTCCTTCCTTCCTTCCTTTCTTGCTTCCTTCCTTCCTTCATTTCTTCCTTCCTTTCTTCCTTCCTTCCTTTCTTGCTTTCTTCCTTCCTTCCTTCATTTCTTCCTTCCTTCCTTCCTTCCTGTCTTGCTTCCTTCCTTCATTTCTTCCTCCCTTCCTTCCTCCCTCCCTTCCTTCAATTCTTCCTTCCTTCCTTCCTTTCTTTCCTTTCTATTTTTTCTCCCTTTTCTTCTGAGCCGTGTGGATTAAAGGCTCTTGGTGCCCCAACCAGGCGTCAGGGCTGTGTCTCTGAGGTGGGAGAACCAACTTCAGGACACTGGTCCACAAGAGACCTCCCAGCCCCACGTAATATCAAATGGCAAAAATCTCCCAGAGATCTCCATCTCAGCACCAAGACCCAGCTTCACTCAACGACCAGCAACCTACAGTGCTGGACACCCTATGCCCAACAAATAGCAAGACAGGACTACAGCCCCATCCATTAGCAGAGAGGCTGCCTAAAATCATAATAAGGCTACCGACATCCCAAAACACACCATCGGATGGTCCACCAGGTCCACCAGGTGGACCTGCCCACCAGAAAGACAAGATCCAGCCTCATCCACCAGAACATAGGCACTAGTCCTCCCAACCAGGAAACCTACTCAACCCACTGAACCAACCTTAGCCACTGGGGACAGACACCCAAAACAACGGGAACTACGAACCTGCAGCCTGCAAAAAGGAGACCCCAAACACAGTAAGCAAAATGAAAAGACAGAAAAACACACAGCAGAAGAAGGAGCAAGGTAAAAACCCACCAGACCTAACAAATGAAGAGGAAATAGGCAGTCTACCTGAAAAAGAATTCAGAATAATGATAGTAAAGATGATCCAAAATCTTGGAAATAGAATAGACAAAATGCAAGAAACATTTAACAAGGACCTAGAAGAAATAAAGAGGAAGCAAGCAACAACGAGCAACACAATAAATGAAATTAAAAATACTCTAGATGGGATCAATAGCAGAATAACTGAGGCAGAAGAACGGATAAGTGACCTGGAAGATAAAATACTGGAAATAACTACAGCAGAGCAGAATAAAGAAAAAAGAATGAAAAGAACTGAGGACAGTCTCAGAGACCTCTGGGACAACATTAAACACACCAACATTCGAATTATAGGGGTCCCAGAAGAAGAAGAGAAAAAGAAAGGGACTGAGAAAATATTTGAAGAGATTATAGTTGAAAACTTCCCTAATATGGGAAAGGAAATAGTCAATCAAGTCCAGGAAGCACAGAGAGTCCCATACAGTATAAATCCAAGGAGAAATACGCCAAGACACATATTAATCAAACTATCAAAAATTAAATACAAAGAAAACATATTAAAAGCAGCAAGGGGGGCTTCCTAGTGGCGCAGTGGTTGAGAGTCCGCCTGCCGATGCAGGGGACACGGGTTCGTGCCCCAATCCGGGAGGATCCCACATGCCGCGGAGCGGCTGGGCCCGTGAGCCATGGCCGCTGGGCCTGCGCGTCCGGAGCCTGTGCTCCACAGTGGGAGAGGCCACAACAGTGAGAGGCCCGCATACCGCAAAAAAAAAAAAAAAAAAAAAAAAAAAAAAATAAAAGCAGCAAGGGAAAGACAACAAATAACACACAAGGGAATCCCCATGAGGTTAACAGCTGATGTTTCAGCAGAAACTCTGCAAGTCAGAAGGGAGTGGCAGGACATATTTAAAGTGATGAAGGAGAAAAACCCACTACCAAGATTACTCTACCCAGCAAGGATCTCATTCAGATTTGATGGAGAAATTAAAACCTTTACAGACAAGCAAAAGCTGAGAGAGTTCAGCACCACCAAACCAGCTTTACAACAAATGCTAAAGGAACTTTTCTAGGCAAGAAACACAAGAGAACGAAAAGACCTACAAGAACAAACCTGAAACAATTAAGTAAATGGTAATAGGAACATACATATCGATAATTACCGTAAATGTAAATGGATTAAATGTTCCTACCAAAAGACACAGACTGGCTGAATGGATACAAAAACAAGACCCATATATATGCTGTCTACAAGAGACCCACTTCAGACCTAGGGACACATACAGATTGAAAGTGAGGGGATGGAAAAAGATATTCCATGCAAATGGAAATCAGAAGAAAGCTGGAGTAGCAATTCTCATATCAGACAAAACAGACTTTAAAATAAAAACTATTACAAGAGACAAAGAAGGACACTACATAATGATCACAGGATCGATCCATGAAGAAGATATAACAATTGTAAATATTTATGCACCCAACATAGGCGCACCTCAATACATAAGGCAAATACTAACAGCCATAAAAGGGGAAATCGACAGTAACACAATCGTAGTACGGGACTTTAACACCCCACTTTCACCAATGGACAGATCATCCAAAATGAAAATAAAGAAGGAAACACAAGCTTTAAATGATACATTACAGAAGATGGACTTAATTGATATTTATAGGACATTCCATCCAAAAACAACAGAATACACATCTTTCTCAAGTGCTCATGGAACATTCTCCAGGATAGATCATATCTTGGGTCACAAATCTAGCCTTGGTAAATTTAAGAAAATTGAAATTGTATCAAGTATCTTTTCTGACCACAATGCTATGAGACTAGATATCAATTACAGGAAAAGATATGTAAAAAATACAAACACATGAAGGCTAAACAATACACTACTTAATAACGAAGTGATCACTGAAGAAATCAAAGAGGAAATCAAAAAGTACTTAGAAACAAATGACAATGGAGACACGATGACCCAAAACCTATGGGATGCAGCAAAAGTAGTTCTAAGAGGAAAGTTTATAGCAATACAATCCTACCTTAAGAAACAGGAAACATCTCGAATAAACAACCTAACTTTGCACCTAAAGCAATTAGAGCAAGAAGAACAAAAATACCCCAAATTTAGCAGAAGGAAAGAAATAATAAAGATCAGATCAGAAATAAATGAAAAAGGAATGAAGGAAACGATAGCAAAGATCAATAAAACTAAAAGCTGGTTCTTTGAGAAGATAAACAAAATGGATAAACCATTAGCCAGACTCATCAAGAAAAAAAGGGAGAAGACTCAAATCAATAGATTTAGAAATGAAAGAGGAGAAGTAACAACTGACACTGCAGAAATACAAAAGATTATTAGAGATTACTACAAACAACTGTATGCCAATAAAATGGACAACCTGGAAGAAATGGACAAATTCTTAGAAATGCACAATCTGCCGAGACTGAACCAGGAAGAAACAGAAAATATGAACAGACCAATCACAAGCACTGAAATTGAAACTGTGATTAAAAATCTTCCAACAAACAAAAGCCCAGGACCAGATGGCTTCACAGGGGAATTCTAACAAACATTTAGAGAAGAGCTAACACCTATCCTTCTCAAACTCTTCCAACAGATAGCAGAGGGAGGAACACTCCCAAACGCATTCTATGAGGCCACCATAACCCTGATAACCAAAACCAGACAAAGACATCACAAAGAAAGAAAACTACAGGCCAATATCACTGATGAACATAGATGCAAAAATCCTCAACAAAATACTAGCAAACAGAATCCAACAGCACATTAAAAAGATCATACACCATGATCAAGTGGGGTTTATCCCAGGAATGCAAGGATTCTTCAATATATGCAAATAAATCAACATGATACACCGTATCAACAAACTGAAGGAGAAAAACCATATGATCATCTCAAAAGATGCAGAGAAAGCTTTTGACAAAATTCAACACCCATTTATGATAAAAACACTGCAGAAAGTAGGCATAGAGGGAACTTTCCTCAACATAATAAAGGCCATATGTGACAAACCCACAGTCAGCATCGTTCTCAATGGTGAAAAACTGAAACCATTTCCACTAAGGTCAGGAACAAGACAAGACTGCCCACTCTCACCACTCGTATTCAACATAGTTTTGGAAGTTCTAGCCACAGCAATCAAAGAAAAAGAAATAAAAGGAATCCAAATCGGAAAAGAAGAAGTAAAGCTGTCACTGTTTCCAGATGACATGATACTATACATAGAGAATCCTAAGGATGCTACCAGAAAACTACTAGAGCTAATCAATGAATTTGGTAATGTAGCAGCATACAAAATTAATGCACAGAAATCTCTGGCATTCTTATACACTAATGATGAAAAATCTGAAAATGAAATTAAGAAAACACTCCCATTTACCATTGCAACAAAAAGAATAAAATATCTAGGAATAAACCTACCTAAGGAGACAAAAGACCTGTATGCAGAAAACTATAAGACACTGATGAAAGAAATTAAAGATGATACAAATAGGTGGAGAAATATACCATGTTCTTGGATTGGAAGAATCAACACTGTGAAAATGACTCTATGACCCAAAGCAATCTACAGATTCAATGCAATCCCTATCAAACTACCACTGGCATTTTTTACAGAACTAGAACAAAAAATTTCACAATTTATATGGAAACACAAAAGACCCCGAATAGCCAAAGCAATCTTGAGAATGAAAAATGGAGCTGGAGGAATCAGGCTCCCTGACTTCAGACTATACTACAAAGCTACAGTAATCAAGACAGTATGGTACTGGCACAAAAACAGAAATATAGATCAATGGAACAGAATAGAAAGCCCAGAGATAAATCCACACATATATGGTCACCTTATCTTTGATAAAGGAGGGAAGGATATACAGTGGAGAAAAGACAGCCTCTTCAATAAGTGGTGCTGGGAAAACTGGACAGCTACATGTAAAAGTATGAAATTAGAACACTCCCTAACACCATACACAAAAATAAACTCAAAATGGGTTAAAGACCTACATGTAAGGCCAGACACTATCAAACTCTTAGAGGAAAACATAGGCAGAACACTCTATGACATAAATCACAGCAAGATCCTTTTTGACCCACCTCCTAGAGAAATGGAAATAAAAACAAAAATAAACAAATAGGACCTAATGAAACTTAAAAGCTTTTGCACAGCAAAGGATACCACAAACCAGACCAAAACACAACCCTCAGAATGGGAGAAAATAGTTGCAAATGAAGCAACTGACAAAGGATTAATCTCCAAAATTTATAAGCAACTCATGCAGCTCAATAACAAAAAGCAAACAACCCAATCCAAAAATGGGCAGAAGACCTAAATAGACATTTCTCCAAAGAAGATATATAGATTGCCAACAAACACATGAAAGAATGCTCAACACCATTAATCATTAGAGAAATGGAAATCAAAACTACAATCAGATATCATCTCACACCGGTCAGAATGGCCATCATCAAAAACTCTAGAAACAATAAATGCTGGAGAGGGTGTGGAGAAAAGGGAACACTCTTGCACTGCTGGTGGGAATGTAAATTGATACAGCCACTATGGAGAACAGTATGGAGGTTCCTCAAAAAACTACAAATAGAACTACCATATGACCCAAGAATCCCACTACTGGGCATATACCCTGAGAAAACCATAATTCAAAAAGAGTCATGTACCAAAATGTTCATTGCAGCTCTATTTACAATAGCCAGGACATGGAAGCAACCTAAGTGTCCATCAACAGATGAATGGATGAAGAAGATGTGGCACATATATACAATGGAATATTACTCAGCCATAAAAAGAAATGAAACTGAGTTATTTGTAATGAGGTGGATAGACCTGGAGTCTGTCATACAGAGTGAAGTAAGTCAGAAGGAGAAAAACAAATACCGTATGCTAACACATACATATGGAATCTAAGGGAAAAAATGTCATTAAGAGACTAGGGGTAAGATGAGAATAAAACACAGACCTACTGGAGTATGGATGTGAGGATATGGGGAAGGGGAAGGGTAAGCTGTGACAAAGTGAGAGAGTGGCATGGACATATATACACTACCAAATGTAAAATAGATAGCTAGTGGGGAAGCAGCCGCATAGCACAGGGAGATCAGCTCAGTGCTTTGTGACCACCTAGAGGGGTGGGATAAGGAGGGTGGGAGGGAGGGAGACACAAGAGGGAAGAGAGATGGGAACATATGTATATGTATAACTGATTCACTTTGTTGAAAAGCAGAAACTAACACACCATTGTAAAACAGTTATACTACAATAAAGATGTTTAAAAAAAAAGTGAGTGTCAAGGTGGGTGAAGCTTTCCTCCTTATCCTTAGCAGTCAAAAAGAAAAGAAAAAAAAAATGAAGTCAAAAAATAGGGACTGATATTTCATAAATTGCCCAAACTGGCAAATAGCAACAGTCACGGATTGTGAGAGTTTAAATTTTATTAAATGAGTGTATTTCAGCTGTCACTGTGTGTACATTATTGAACATCTTTCTATTGTAAATAGCAAAAAGCAATTTAAGAATTTAAAGCTAGTTGGGGAGGAAAACAAAAGCAGATCTCTCAGTCAAGGTGCATTTATGGATAAGTAGTGTCTGAATTTCCCAAGTGAGGATACATCTCTTTAGATGAAATGGCATCCTGGCATTCAGCTCAAGAAAAAGTAATTAGAAATTGCTTAGAGAGTTTATATAAAGGAAGTGAAATTATTACAGAAAAAATAAATGATAATTTTTACCTTAAAAAAAAAAAAAGAACTGAGATCCTGCAAGCCATGTGGCGTGGCCAAAAAGAAAAAAAAAAAAAAAAGATTTGCAAGAATGTAGATCTTGAGGACTTTCTTCTCTCCAGTGACGAAGCTCCTTGTAATAATGATGATGATGGTTTCATTTGCTTAGTCCCTGTAGAGGCAGATACTATGCAAAGACACTATCTTAGTTTCCCATCAGTGCTGCAGTGCAGGGGAGTGGCCAGATCTTTATCCCCATTTACAAATGAGTACACTGAGCAGCAAAAAGGTAAAATAACTTTCCCTTGGACACACAGCTAGAGAGAGTAGCAAAGCTAGAATTCAAATGCAGCCTTTTCTCTTTCCATATGCAACCTTGTCTCCAACTACCAAAGATGTTTTTTGTCATTTCCACAAAACTGAAGTCAATAAAGTATATTCCCCAGCCCCCAATCTCTTTACTGGTCCCATTCAATCCATTCAATGAATAATTGAGGTTGTATGAGTTTGCTAGGGCTGCCATAGCCAAGTACCATAGACTGGGTGGCTTAAACAACAGTTTATTTTCTCACAGTTCTGGAGGCTAGATGTCCAAGATGAAGGTGTCAGCAGGGTTGGTTCCATCTGAAGGCTGTAAGGGAAGGATCTGTCCCAGGCCTATGATGATTAAGTTTCTGTGTCAACTTGACTAGGCCCTGGGATGCCCAAATATCTGGTTAGACATTATTTCTGAGTATGTCTGTGAAGATGCTTCTGAAAGAGATTAGCATTTGAATTGGTGGACTGAATAAAGCAGATTGCCCTATCCAGTGTGAATGGGCATATCATCTCATCCTTTGAGGGCCTGAATGGAGTAAAAAGCTGGAGGAAGGCTGAACTGATTTTCTCTGTCTGTCTGAGCTGAGATCTTGGCCTTCTCCTGGCCTTGGACTGGGACTTATACCAGCAGCAGTCCTGGTTATTAGGCCTTCAGACTCAGGCTGGAATTAATGCCACCAGCTTTCATGAGTCTCCCACTTGCAGACAGCAGATGGTGCCACTTCTCGGCCTCCATAATCACATGAGCCCGTTTTTTATAAGTTCTATTTGAATTTATAAGGCTGGGCTCCTATTGGTTTTCTGGAGAACACTAATACAAGCCCTGTCTCCTTGGTCTTTTCGATGGCCATCTTCTCCCATCTTCACATCATCTCCTTCTGTGCATGTCTGTGTCCAAATTTCCTCTTCTAAGGACATCAGTCATATTGGATTATGACCCACCCTAATGACCTTATTTTAACTTAATCACCTCTGTAAAGACCCTATCTCTAAATAAAGTCACGTTCTAAGGTCCTGGGGGTTAGGACTCCAACAAAATGAATGTGTGGGCTGAGGGCACATAATTCAGCCCATAACAGGGTTTGTGGAGCTAATCGTGACTCATCTCAATACAGGCTGCATTTAAAAGAGGAACTCAAGAGAACAGATTTCAAATGATGGAATTTTGGATTTCAAGTGGTGGAATTCTAGTTTTCACAGCAGTCCCCAGGGGTGGCAAAGGCCCATCCTATAGTTCTTAATAATGGCACCTCAAAGGTATCACACCCTCTGCCAAAGGGGCCTTAGCAACTGGTGGAATGTAGGTTATTATGAGGACAGGGGACTGTGATGGTGGCTGGGCTGTGGAATCTTGTGAGGCCAAATGTTAATGCCTCAAAAGATGTCCTTTGGCCCCAACGGGCAGTATTGTGGTTTTCTGGATGGCGACAGAGGACCGGGAGATGATGGAAGGCCGGGGGGCAGGAGAAAGCTGCTCAACCTTCCCCAAGATGGTGCCTGATGACCCCATGTCCGAAGGGAAGTCAAGGGCTTCTTTGGTAAGGAGGATGCCTCTTCTCACTGCCCCAGCCTGTCCCAGCAGGGGGAGGAAGAGCATAAGGGGGACACCACAAGATAGGAGCTGAGTGCTGTTAGATTCCAGAGAACTGCTAAGAAGAGTAGGAGATGTGCACCCTATCCCCACACTGGCACCCAGCTGTAACCAGAGACCAGGTAGCCCTTCGTAAGATTGTCAAGTCACTTGAAGCTGGCTTTGGTCTCCCCCATCTAGCCCTCCATGTGGGGCCCTTTCCTCCTCCTGCAGATGGGACCAAGCTTCCCCATAACCCTATCGTTGGTTCCCATATACTGAGGTTCTCTCAATGCAGACCTTGGGTTTCTTCCTCCCTCTGTGGCCCCCAGAGGACTGGATGTCTAATTGGCCTCAAAGTAGCGTGGGAGGTGGGAAAGTTACCTCCAGTAGTGATCTGAAGATCATGAGGAAAACGGACTTCTACTCAACCCTCCCAAAGGCCCCACTTGCAACTTTAGGGCGCCATTCTCCTGTGTCCGTTTGCCCTCTCCTCCTTCTTAACTCTCAGGTCCTGATAGCTCCGTTGAAGTTTCTCGGAAGAACTCAGTCTAGATGTTTACAATTCACACCATTTTCAAGCAACCCAGTGCACTGTGCCTGGGGCTGCAGGAGCGTGGTGGGGTAGGGGGTGGGCAGCCCCATGCTAACTCCTCCCGACCCCCCACTTTCCCCTTCCCAGGCCCAGGAGGCAGAGTCCCCCAAGCCAGACTCATCCTACGGCTAACTTGAGGAGATGGAAACTTGTGAGGACAGAGGCTGCCCGGGGCCACCTAAGTCACTGTTCTCCAAGGCCGGTCCCGCCACCACCAAGGGCCAGGCGGGCGATGGGCCTGAATGCGCAGAGCTGCCCCTGGCCCCAGCCGCAGCGGCCCCCAGGGATCCCAGGGCCCCAGCGAAATGAAATGACGGGATGGAGCTGGAGAAGGTGCGCATGGAGTTCGAGCTCAAGCAGCTCAAGTACACACAGGAGGGGACCGAGTGGCTGCGGCAGCACGCGACGCCCCGCCTGGTAGGTGACAGGTCCCAACCGGAGGCAAAGGGTGCGGGGAGACTAGGGGTGAGGGGAGCCTGTCCCTGGCCTGCACGGGGAGCCCACCTTACCTGCTTCTCAGCTGTTCCCCACCCTACGCCCACCGGCCCACTGCATTAGAGCTTCCATGTTAAGCCGAGATCCAGCTCTTCAAGGATCAACCATCCCCAGGGGGACCCGGAAGCCACCTTGTCCACTTGCCTGTCCATGGCTTTCCTCCTCAGGGAAAACTCTTCAATATTTCCTCTGTGTCTGGATTTTCACCGCTCTCCACTCCTCTCTGCGTCTCTTAAAATGGGACGCCTGGGCCTAGACCCAGAAATCCCACTGCAGTCTGGCTAGTGGATTTTGATAGAACCATCCCCTGCTCCCCTGATCAGGGCTGCATGTGTTCTGTTGGATCACACTGCATTGCTGTGTGATGGAAGATGTCTAAAACTTTATGTTTAGACATAAAGGTTTTTTTTAAGTCTAAAACTTAGACATATTTTGGCAAGAAATGAACCACTCTCCCCTAATCTAAGTGGGGATGAGAAAGCCTGCTTGTGATTAAATGGGATGGGAAATGCTTAGCACTCTGGCTGGGCCATCGTAAGCACTAAATAATGAAAGATGTTATTGTTTAAAGCAATGCTGTCTGGGCTTTAAAATCAGACAGTCCTGGGTTAAAATCCTGGCTCTATCACATATAAATTGTGTGACACCGGGCAAGTTACTGATCCTCTTTGGGCCTTGGTCTGCTCATCTGTAAGGTAATACCTACCTCATAGGGTTGTTGTGAGGATTAAATGAAAGAATGCGTGTGAGGCACTTTGCAGTGAGCCTGGCACATCGAGGTAAGCACTCACTGTTAGCTATTACCATTTTTATGTACTCATGCAATTCACTTCTTGACACAAATGCAACAACTTACGTTCATCACTTCTCAGTTTTATCAGGATGTAATGTATTAGCTATGCTTCCCAGCTCTGAGTCATCCTCAGTTCTGAGAAACTTGCCTTCTGGCTTTATCCAAGTCATTGCTTTAATTGTTGAGGAGGATATGACCTAAAGTAAATACCACTAAAAGATCTCCCTACAGGTTAGCAATGTTCCATTAATCAGCACCCTTAAGTTACATTATCTCCAGCTCACATTTCTCTACCTTGTCCAGAAAACTGTACTGAGACACACTGTCAAATGGTTTCCCAGAATTAAGATATTACACTATAGCATTTCCCCAATTGACTGGTCCATTTTTTTAAAGAAAATTAGGTTGGTTTTGCATGATTTGTTCTCAATGAACACATGCTGGCTTCTTAACAATTATCTTTTGTTTTTCTTGCTCACAAAATACCTGCTTTTTAGTTTGAAAATCTTTCTCCTTGCTGGAGGAGATGGAAATCCTTGGTGTATAGTCCTATCTGCTCTCTGTCTTCTGCTTTAAAATAAAAAAGACCATTGAAAGTGTTTTGAAAAGTCTAAAAGGTTTCACAAATGCACAATTTGTTATCAAAATCACAAATATCAGCCATTAGCAAGTAGACCACAAACAATGGCAGAAAGTCCATGGAACCAGAGCCACACCAGGTCTGCAGAAAAACACAAGATCTGTCCAGCCCTCCAGTCCCACCAGAACACTGGGTTTCTTCCTCTGGTCTTCCATCTTCCTTACTATTCATTTTAGAGGTGGCATCACTGGAGTCATTTCCTGCCCCCTCAGTTTTATTTAGTTACCCTCACATTTTACATAGTTGGTTCAACAACAGTATGTCCCAAACCCCAGTCTTTAACAATAGTTTACAGAAGTGTTTCACTTCCTGTGCATTTACTTGGAGAGTTGACTTAATTTTTAAGCCTCCCACCTCTTTTTCTGGGTGGGTGGGTAGATAATTGTCATTGTATTGAAAAATATCTCTATGAATATGTTTCTAGTGAATTTAGGGCATCACAGTCCCTGCCATATGCCTGCTTACAAAAAATGTGGCATGAGTTGAAAAGATATTTTAAAGAATGAACCATGGGTGATGCCTTCTTAACTATAGATCAAAATAGTTATATCAGCTTTTACTCTAGTTATATGTTGATGCTTTCTACAGTTAAAATGGGGGTCTGTTCAACTTTAATTATATAGATTCTGGAAAAGAGCAACACACAGGCAGAATCAGCCAGACAGCTCAAGCTGCCTTCCCCCACACCCAAAACCCTAAGAGTTTAGGGAGGCCCCATCACCTGTCTCTTACTACCTGTCCGCAGGAGAGACCACACCCTGGGCTGCAGGACCACAGCATGACCTTATGTGACATGCACTAGGGCCCAGAGAGTCAGACACAGTTGTTTGTGCCCAAGGTACCCCCTTCTTATTGTGCCACCATCCAGAAAACAAGGTGGAGTATCTGGGGACACTGTCCAGAGAACACGCCCAAGACCTGGCGTCCAGATGTGGGGATCTCGAGTAGGAAAGAGACTGCCCACATGTGGGCTCAGAGCCTGCATGGAGTGTACCAAGAAAGGAAGGGGGCAGCCTGACTCAGGAGGGCTAAGACCAGGCTCAAGAAGTGAAAACATGAGTCCCCTCTGTGCCTGTGACGTTGCCTGGAATTTTCATTCTTGTCCTCACTCTTCCTCATCATCATCTTGTGAGGTGGGCACGATTACCCTCACTTTAGGTGAGGAAGACAGCCTGCCCGAGGTCACATTCAGGAAGGGACAAGAGCAGGATCAAAGCCCAGGTCTGCCTGGTACCCAAGCCCTGGTTTTGCCATTTTTACTCTCTTCTTTCCCCCACAGTTCTCGGGAGGCCTGCAGGACCTCCTGCTCCGCCAGAACCAATTCGCCATGTTCCTGTACTGCTTCATCTTCATACACATAATCTGTGTCACCAAGGAGATGATCTTCTTTCTCCTCCCCAAGCACTACCTGTTCTGCATCGAGGCCATTTTGCTCTGTTTGATTAAAACTTTATGGTCATACTTCCAAGTGCCTTCGCTCTCTCCATCACTGGGCACCTCCTTCCCTCACCTGTGCCTCCCTCCCATAAGAACCTGCCGTTAGGAAAGGTTTGCTGTCAACCATTTACACCTTAGTGCGGAGAAACACGTTCAGGCCCTGTATTAAGCCTGAGTTCCCACTGTGGATGAAGATGCTTTATTGCCCAAGAGGAGAATTTCAGAAGGTAGCAGGCCAGGGAAGTGTCTATAGGGAGAAGGGTTTAGAAAGCCTTTCCAGAATCACAGAAATCATACCATGACCAGGCTGACTTGGGATCCACCACATCTACTCAGATAGATCTTCCCTGAGGTGTAGGGAGCTGTGGTAGGCTTTTGAGGGTAGGCCCCCACCCAAAGACGTCCACATCCCTGTGAATATGTTACCTTACATGGTAAAAGAGACTTTGAGATTAAATTAAGGGCCTTGAAATGAAGGGATGATCCTGGACTATCCAGATGAGCACAATGTAATCATAAGGGTCCTTATAAGAGGGAGGCAGGAGGGTAAGAGGCAGAGAAGGAGACGTGGCCATGGGAGCAGAGGGTAGAGTGATGCAGGACCACGAGCCAAGGAATGCAGGCAGCCTACAGAAGTTAGAAAAGGCAAGAAAATGGGTTCTTTCCTAGAGCCACCAGAAGGAATGCAGCCCTGCCAAACCCATTTTAAACATGTGACCTCCAGAACTGTAAGAGAATAAATCTGAGTTGTTTTAAGCCACTACATTTGTCATAATTTATTGCAGCACCAACACTAATACAGGAAACTAACACAGGAGCCAAGGTTCCTCAAGCTCTTTCCAGCTCCACAGACATGTCAAGATGGCATCACCAAGGCACTGGCAAGGGTCCATCTAGCCCTGGGCCTGAGCAGGACTGTACACAGTCCACCATGCATGCTTGGAGCCTGCCCTCAGCAACATGCAATTCAAGAGGAGAGATGCTGAAGCTCCAGAAAACCCAGGACAGGCCTATCAGATATCCTGATCACTGAGCAGCACATGCCTGGGTGAGGTGGGGGCAAAATCTGGGCATACTCCTAGGGGCACTGGTAAGGAGGCATTGATTGATTAGGCGCAGTCAGCGATGCTGCTCCAGTGGAAAAATAGGAGAAAAAAAAATACTAAACAGGCCACACGCCCAACCCTCAATTCACATACACACACATACACACATACACACACACACACACACACACACACACACAGATACATAGCAAATAGTTGTCTACGGTAGAGATATATACACAACAACAGGCAGCAACAACCAAAAGGAACAGACTTTGGGCACTAGGGGACTCACAGGAGGCACAGAAGTGGCCCAGTGTAACAAGGGAAAGGAGTTCAATTCCCCCATCCTCTACACACATATGCGCGCACACACACACACACACACACACAAACACACACACACACACAGCAGGTTGTCAGCTGCCCCCACCTCGCCAGCCCTGCCCAGGAATGATGGCCAGCACGGGAGACTTTAAGGATAATGCAGTAAACTGAATGGACACAGCTTTGCAATCAATCAAGTCTTTTTTGACCCTTCCTCTTCCTGGACATAAGGCTCTGCTTTAAGAGGAACAAAAGAATACGTTTCTGTCTTGCTGGGCTCTCTGAGTGATGCAGAGTGAAAAGACATGAAAAGAGAAGACTGCCGCAGGATTCACCGTCAGTACACATTATCATGCTGTTTCAGTCCACGGTGACTTCTCATTTTCCACCCAGTTCAATGCATTCATTCCCATTTATAGCTGCGCTTGACAGGTATTTACTTGGAAGTAATAAAACTGTCATTTCTCATTAAACTTTCAATGGCAGAATTTTTTTGTTATGGGTCACTTCTCTCAATCTAATTTGATCTGGGTTTCTGGGGTGAGATTGAGGCAAAAGAAGGAGGAGATCAAGATATCAAAAAGATTAAGGCCCAGATGTTTAATTCACTAGAAAAAACAGAATTCGGAGTTTGTTTATAAAAAAACAAAAAAACAAAAAAACTGCTATAAGGCCATTCAATTCATCATCCTGTTGCCATGTAAAACTGGACTTAAATACACCCATTTTCCTTACAAAACTTCAGAGAAAGATTAGTAAACTCCTTTCAGTTAAGTTAGCATGTCTTCTCACCCCCTTAGCAATGGCCATGAAATCCCCCCTCTATCCTTACTTTCTACTCTGATAGAAGACTGAAGCCAGTAGCCGAAGATCTACCCTAAGCAAAAATGAAAACAGCTCATGGTCACTCCCCAAACTTGATACAGACCTCACCGTTCAAATGCAACACAGAAAATCAGAAGGAAGGGAGAGACAAAAGTGGAGAGAGATACAAAGGATAGAAAAAAGGCACAGCCTAGGGATACCAAGCAGGCAACAAGTCAACATACAAGCCCTTCTGGAGCACCTCCAATGTGCCAGGCACTTGACTACATGCTTTATGGAGGCCTGGGAAGCAGACATGTACATTATCCCCATTTCACAGACAAGGATACTGAGGCTCAGAGAGGTTAAGTGATGTACCCAAGATCATCTTAGATCTCAAGTCTGACTCCAAAGTGATCTTTCTGTATTTTCACACTCCCAAAATCCTGCCTTGGAGGATCTCACAGCCTTGCTGAGGAGACGCAGCTAATACACACTAAAGTATAAAGAAACTAGCAGGCACATAGACCTCAGAGATGAAGGAGATTAAAGGAGAGGTCCCTGGAGCCCAGGGTGATAGGAAGTCTTCTCGAAAGATCAGCCCACAAGGGCAGGTAAGCCTGGGACAGGTAGAAAGGAGTAGCGAGAACTCATGTGAATTAAGATCAGGGTGGGAGTGTATAATCTATACTCAAAGAAGGAGCAGGCACATCCTTGCTCCAGTGAATGGTAACAGGCCTGGAAAACTGATTTGGAGCCAAATTTTATAGTCCTGAATATTGACCTGAGGAATATGACTTAGTCCCTTGGGAAACAAGGAATTCCCTGAAGATCGTAGAGTGAGATAGTGACCCTCCCCCGAAAAAGAGGAGAAATCCTCCCCCCTACCCTCTGCTGGGGTCCATGTTCTTGCTTTGACCTTCTCTTCCCATTTCCAATCCAGGAACATTCTCTCTAAGGTCCCAGTGTGAAGACTGCATTTAGCTGTAAAAGAAACCCAGCCACAGTGGCTTAACCAAATAGAGGTTTACGTGTCTCACATACTAAGAAGTCCCAGGTTGGGCAGTCCGTGATGGTGAAACTTCTCAAGGAAGTCATAGAGAACTCAGTCATAGAGGATCCTTTTTTTTGTTCTACCATCCTTAGCATATGGCTTTTATCCTCCTCACTCCATGGCTTGTAGCCTTATAATCTCAAGATGGCTGCTATAGCTCCAGGTATCAACTCCAGGTCAGCAGAGGGGGAAAAGAAACGGGGCCATCTTTTTTAAAAGCTTTCCAGAAAGATCCACCTAGAGACTTCTGCTTACATCTCATTGGTCAGACTGGTCATGTTGCTGCTCCTAGCTTCAGGACATATATGAGGTGTGGTAAGGTTTTGGCCTGGACGGTGTTGCAGCCTTGAACAAAATTAAGATTCTGATAATATGGTGGGGGGAGGGGAGGGGAGGGGTGGATACTGAATAAGCAAATAACTGTTGTCTACCGTACCTTGCTGCTTTCTTAAGCCCAGCTCCCACTCCCTGCCCCAGTGTCATGGTCCAGGTTGAGACAACTGGGTAGGGCACAGCTGTAGCCAAGCTGGGCCTGGCCCACAGCCACACTTCTGTCTTAAGGCCTGGCTCACATACCACAGCAGGAAGGTCATGGTTTTCTCAGGATACACAACTGGAACAGCTCTGCCTTCATCCTCCTGACCTCTGCCTGAGGCCCCAGTATCTTACACAACCAGGGCCACAGCCTTGCCTGGTGACTTAGAAGGGCACACCCGCTGGTTGCCCTCAGCAAAGTTGCAGGAGGAGGTGAGTCTGCCCTGAGAGTCCCTCCCCTTCCTGAGTCCCAGATCCCACAGAACAGAGCCCAGTGCCCCCCCCCCCGCCCAGTGTCTGTCCTGTCCTCCCACTCACAGCGTGATGCGGAAGACAGAGTGTAACAGATCCTACACGTTACACTCAGCTTCAGCCCAAGCAATTAAGCACTAATAGTGAACTTTCAGGAAGGCTTAGGAGGAGAAAGCTAGAAGAATCTTTCCTGCTCCCCAAATGGAATCACATAGGTTGCAACCCTGAGCCCAGGGACAGGGCTAGAGTCCTGGAGGTGCTAGGATCTGCAGGAGGGAAGGGGAGCAGGCTTGGTTTCCAAGGCCACTTCCCTGCCAGATCTGTTTCTAATCCCACTTTAGGAGGTGATTGCAAGCAAGCTGGTTAAGCTTTCTAGGATTTATTTGGGTGACCTGAAAATTATCTGGACTCTAACTCAGTTTTTTTTTTTCTTTTAAAGGTGGGGAATGGGGAGAATGGAACCAAAGAGCCTAGGGTCTGATTTCAGAAATTCCTATCTAACTGATCTGGGATGGTGTCCGGGGAGCACCTGAAGAGTGTCCCAGTTGATTGTAACGTTCAGCTTCATTACAAAACCTAAATCCTTGCTACTCTACACATGATCTGAGGACCAGCAGCCCCAGGCATCTTAGAAATGCAGCATCTCTGGCCCCACCCTGGACCCACTGATCGTTTGCATTTTTGACAATATCCCCAATGACTTTTGTGCACCTGAAAGTCTGTAAAGCACTGCTCTAGGTGATGTGACTCAATTCAACCTTTGTTGTGAAGACACTGCTTTTGGACTGGAGGGTCTTCGGGGGTGGGAGGGTACTACGTGGAGGCAAGATAGGAAGGAGTGGAGAGAGGATTACTGAGCGTGTAGCCCCCACCAGTGCTGTGGGAGCCTCCATCACAGCTGGCAGGCGCAGGTTGGATGGCAGTGCATCCGCCCCTCCTCCCTCCGTGCTCTTTACCAGTCCTTTTTCTGGGCTTCTGAGCAACCAAACGATTTCTCCCAGCACTCTGTGATTCACCAGAAACTTCCGGAATCCCCCCAGGCCTATCTCTGCCTCTGTCCCTTTTATGCTCTAGTTCCGTCGTGTGCAGCTTGGGGGAAAAAAAATCTCGCTAATATACATTCATTCATTATTTAAAGGTTGCCACTGTTCTTTCAGGAAGGTTAAGCATGATTAAAAGATGGGATTTTTTTCCACAGGGCACAGCAGAAAAACTAGGGCTCCCGCATTTTTAAGCTGTTTTGGCCAAGCCTTATTGCATAATTTAAAGTCTGTGACTTATTTAGATTTAATTAGCCAAAGGAACAGCAGCTGCAGGTTCATTAGTCAGTATTTATTAAGTGCTCCCAGAGGGCTTGTCCAAGGCTCTTAAGAGCCAAGTGGAGGATCAGCTTTGGACTTGCAAATTTCCTACACTTAAGTAGGAGGGTATCACAGATAGGGTCGGGAGGGGGGGCATTTTTATTCCTCAAGAACAAAGGGGTGGCATCAAAGGGCCTGGGGTCATGAGACAAATCCCACAAACAACTCTGGCATGAGTCAGTGATTTAGGGGCTCCTGGTGACAGGTACGATAACAGCGTGCAGGCTCATGGAAAATACAGAGCTATACAAATGAGAGGTGTTAGTAAAAGATGAGCAAAGAATGTGTAAGGATCACCGACCTGACTTTAAGAACTGGGAGAAGTGGAGAGGCTCAGAATCGGCTCCAGAGTCTGTGAGGCCCAGTGCAAAAGGACAATGCAGGAGGGTGTCTTGCTCAAGAACTATTGAGAATTCCAAGGTGGTGACAGCAGAGCCTGAAACTAAGTGTGAGGTCTTCCTGAGCGCAGGGTCCCCCTGAGCATGGGGCCCGGTGCCAATGCCGTGGCAGTCCGCCCATGAGGCCAGCCCTCGAGGTGGATGAAGGAGACCCTCTGGGGTGGGGGGCTTTTGTGGATCCCCTCAAATCCCATCCTGGTCCTCGGCACCCCATCAGCTGGAGGAAGGGGAGCAGGTGCTATGCATTTTGAAAGGGGGTGGGGACCACGGGAGCAGGCCCAGCAGTGGAGATGCTGAGTCTGGTGGCCTGGGGGGACAAAAGGTCCCCTCCCAGGCAATGCGGGGGTGCCCCTCGTACACCCACCAGCTCTGGAAGCAGAGTCTGGCTGAGCGGGAGGCACCTCTTGGTGTGCAGGTCACGCCCCAGGCTTGCAGCTGCTAATCCCAGGGCTAACAGAAGCATAGAGCTCTCCAACTCTTGGCGTTTCCCCTCCCTCCTGGCTTCTGCCCCAGCCCCATTCAGCTGCCCCTTTTTCTCTGGGCTAGAAAATCCCAAAATAGGAGAATAAAGCTACACTTTTTACTCTCATGAGCCTCATTTGTATCAAATGACACAGTCACTTTGCCGCAAACTTTTCATCAAAGGAGCCTTTGTAGGGTCCTGGGGCAGGAAAGCAGGCCTTGGAAGACAGCCACCAGGAAGCCGGGCAGAAAGTGCTGAGCAAGGCAACCCTTAGTTTAGGCAGGGTGGGGGGGGGGGGAGGCGGGGGAGGGCGGTCTCAGACATTCTCTACCATGGACTCGCTCTCCTCCCAGCATTCTCTTTGACCAGGAGATGCCAGAGCAGCTAATTGTGTGCTGCAGGGACCAACCCACTCCCAGGCGCTCAATCAGTGCTTGGAGCAAATGAATGAACAAGCCAATGAACTAAAGGATACACTAGACCACCTGAGAGAGGATCCCGAGCTCAAGCCTCTGTGAAGATGTGCTGGAGAGGAGAGAAGGGAGCACACGCTTCCCCAGTACCTACTGGATATTCTGCCCCGTGCAACACACTTTATGTCAACTCATCTCATCCCACGGCCACCCCCTCAGGGAGTACTATTAACCATCCTCACTTTGCAGATGAGAACGAGACTCAGAGAGGTTCAGGAGTTGCCTGAGCTCCCTCAGCAAGAAGGCGGCAGAGACCAAGTGTGGCGCAGAGCTGAAAGTTGCTTTAAAGAAAGCTAAGAAATCTATGTCTCATTTATTTGTATTTGTGAATGAAGATTCAGAGCTGCTTTGATAGCGTATGTGAAGAGTACTGTTACTGTATTTCACATGGTATTATGCGGTCCGCTGTGTCTCTCTATATTGTGCACACCTACGGGTAGCGGCTTCAAAGGTACTTGGCTTCAAAATCTACCGTTTCATTCCACCCACTCTCTCCCTTCCTCCCACCAAAGGCTGTGGAGGGAAATGTCTCTGAGAGGGAACAAGGACCTAAGTCCTCACTCACTAGCCCAGGAACTCCACACACCTGCCATTTTCTTGGCGAGAGGGAGATCCATACTCAAAGCCCTTGATAGCTTCCTCTGGACCCCACCCAACATCCTCTGCTGGGTTCATCCGGTCTTGTGAGTGGGTCTGTAACTGGCCTGGGCGGTCTTCCCTCTTGAATCAGCCATGCCTGGCTCATCCTGAAGACCTGGATACTATGGCAGGTGTATGAAAGGGAAGTGGTCGGACCCAGACAGAAATCTTACAGTTCACTCTCACTGCCTTCACTTCTGGACAATTTCTGTATCCTCACATATACAAAGGCTCCCCTGGTATCAGAGCTGGCCCGAGTGGGCTCCTAGAAAACAATGAGCTTTGGTTGGAAGACTCTGGAAGCACAGAGAAGTGCAGAAAGCCCACCTGCTTTCAGATATCAGACTAATATCGGTGGAACTCCAGACGGCTGCTCTAAGCAAACCACACACTGCAGGACCATCCTGATTCTCAAAACGGATCACCTAGGGTGGGAGTCAAAAACTGGGATGCCAGAAGGACCCAGGTGGGGCAGGTGAAAGAGGGGAGCTGGCCAGGTGTAGCTAACAAGAAAGGAAGAGCCAGTGTAAAAAAGGCAGCCCCCCCCTCTCCTCCCTCCCTCCCATTTCCACCGTGTGAGGATGCATGCCCCCTGTCTAGTTGCTCAAGGGCATCCAGGAATCCAGTCTTTTTATGTGTTGGTTCCATCTTTTAACTGTTGGTTCCATCTTTTTAAGCACTCTATGGACCTAACAAAAGTCTGTGGGCCTACCAGTTCACAAACTTTGAACTTGAGATGTGATTTCCCTTATGATAGAGTCTTCTTTTTCACTCAGAGACATGCTGGGGGATTTCTTCAAACAGAAAACACTCCTAGTTACGAAAATAGAACGTGATTCACTCTAGCACCACGTTTAAGCACAGAAGCAGCAGTAAAGCATGCTTCTTCCCTTCACAAATAGCCTCAACCTTGAGGTGTTTCAAGAGACAGATCTCTTAATGCATTTCAAATCAGGTTAGAGTGGCAAAAATCCAATTTTCATACAACTTCTTGAAGGAAGATGGGAATTTGGCTCAGGACTGGATCAGAGTTAAAGAAGGGGCAAGGCAGGGGCCTGGGGGGTGGGGAAATGAGGCAAGAGAGTGTGTTGAGGGTAGAGGGCAAAGCTGGGTGCCCTCACTGAGAGACGTGGAGAGAGGCTGGCAACAGCTCTGTGAAGTTGGTGAGACAGAGAGGTGGGTCCCAGGGATCGGAGCCAACTGGAGAGGGAAAGAGGATGAGGGAGCATCAATAGTTGCCATGGCGACAAAGGAATAAGGAAAGGGGGGGAAAGAGTGAGGGGGGAAATCTCAGAGAAGAGCTGTATTGTGCTGCTATAACCAGCTCTCTACTCTCCACCCAGGATCCCTGCCTATGACTCCCTGGGCCCTCTGCCACCTCCCCCACCTGACTCCATTCATCCCTGGCATGGATAAAGTACTATGAAATTACGTCAAGGACATTTAGATCATATACATGGGTGGTCTGGACAGATACCTACTTACAGTGCATCTGGGTCTCCAAAAGGCCTCTTGAATTCAAAAATATTTTCTCCACTGTCCTGCTATATAAAGCTTACAATTCTACTATCAGGGCAAAATTTCCTGGACTAAGTATTTGTTCATGTTCAATAACAAACCCTCCTTAGGAACAGTAATATCGTGGATATTAACTTCTAGAATCTCAGAAATTAATTTATCACACGTAGCAGGGATCTCGGCTTCAGCCTACGAATGTCCACTACTAGGATTCAGGCATATCTAAACATGTATGATAAATTAGTAGGGCAGATCCCAGACAGGCCAGTTCATAGGATGGTTCCAGTGACATCTGCTATGTGTGTTCAATGTTCATTTCCCCTTGATTTTCTTCTGGGGAACTCCTTGTTCATCAATCTTTGTCCATGAGGTTCAAGTGGGCTGACTTCCAATCAAGGGTGGACCCAAGACCCAGAACTGGCGAATCAGAGCATTCCATCTCCTGGCCAAAGGATTGGTTCTGGTGTGGACACATGACCCAAGCCTAACCAATGAGTCTCAGATTTAGGACTTTTGCTGGAACTCCTGGGAAAGATAAACTCTCCACTGGGTACTAAGCAAGGAGAATAAATGTCCAGAGCTACTGGAGGCTGTCTTGTTCCACTTGGGGAAGGCCTCACTGAGAATAACGCTGACGTGAAGAAAAGCAAAGCCAAGAAGAGATGAGAAGACTCAGGGAAGGAGAGGGAGGGAGGGAGGAGAAGGAGAGAGAATGAGTCCTTGTTGGCATGATTTGAGCCTCTGGATCCACCTGAAATAGAGACATCCCTAAGCTTCTCAGTTGCTATTAACTTGGATTTAAATTGTGTTTCTGTCACTTGGAACCAAGAGTTCTAAATCATGCAAGGGCTTTCCCATTTGGCTAAGGAGAAGAGGATTACATGAGTTGGAATGTGGGCTCAGCAATAGCTAATGGAGGTGATTTGGCACCTGTTCCCAGCCTGTCCTCTGGAGAAAGCCATGGGGATGAACCTAAACAAGGGAGTGTGAGAGACATGGGGAGAAGTGGAGCTATTAGAAGCATCCATGAGAACCCACATGTGGAAAGGGAGCCATTTATCCACTTCTGGAGGGAAAACAGCCCTGCTCTGGCCCCATGAGGGGTTGAGGTATTGATGTCTGTACCAAGGGAAATGGTGGTAGGGCCTTGCTGAGAGGGGATGCCAGTGGGAAACCACAGACAAGCATAGTCTGTACACTCACAAAAGGCTCCACGAAGAGACCATGAAAGGTCTGGAAGCAACCCAAGTGTCCATCAACTGATGGGTGGATAACTACCGTGTGAAAGAGCCATACAATGGAATATTATTTGGCAATAAAAAGGAATGAAGGGGATTCCCTGGTGGTGCAGTGGTTAAGAATCTGCCTGCCAGTGTAGGGGACACGGGTTTGAGCCCTGATCCGGGAAGATCCCACATGCCACGGAGCAACTGGGCACGTGCGCTAGAACTACTGAGACTGCACTCTAGAGCCCACAAGCCACAACTATTGAGCCTACAGGCCTAGAGCCTGTGCTTCGCAACAAGAGAAGCCACCACAATGAGGAGCCCCCACTCACCGCAAGTAGAGAAAGCCCACACGCAGCAATGAAGACCCAATGCAGCCAAAAATAAATAAATAAATAAATAAAATTTATTTTTTTAAAAAAAGGAATGGAGCATTGATCCATGCTACCACATGGTTGAACCCTGAAAACATCATGCTAAGTAAAAGAAACCAAATCACGAAGGACTACATATTTTATAATTCCATTCACATGAAATGTCCAGAATATGCAAATTTCTAGAAACAGATTCATGGTTGCTTAGGGCTAGGGGAACAGAGGAATTGGGGGATGAGAGCTAGGGGTGCACAGTTTCCTTTAGGGTGATGAAATGTCCTAAAATTAAGGGTAGTGATGGTTGAAAAACTTGAATATGCTAAAAGCCATCTAATTGCACACTTTAAATGAGGAAATTGTATGGTATATAAATTATATCTCAATAAAGCTGTTACCCTCCAAAATGGCTCTTGATGTACCTGCCCAGTCTGCGTGTGGCAGGGGTAGGTGTGGGGGGTTGGCCTCCAGGAGGCCCAAGGCACATGATGTAGCTCCTGCTACTCTGGGAGAGTGTGTCCTTCAATCTGATAAGAGGGACCTCACTCTGGGCCAGCACTTTAAGAGGGCTCCCCTCTGATTCTTATCTGGACTCACCCCTCCCCACAGGGTAAAAAGTCTGTAGGGCCAAGGTGACATACCCACCACACTCACACCTTCCAAGAACATACCCTAGGCATACAGGACCAAGGAACTCCTTGCCCAGAAGGTCCCAAACCTGTTTCTCCAGCCTGCAGTCCTCTTCCCCAGGTCCATCCTCCCTCCACAGGGTAGACTGAAATGGTGGTGAGCATCAAAGAGGTGTGATTGGAACCTGGATATGTAGGCTGGATGCCCACATCAGGCCGCTCCAAGGGTGAGGCAGAGCTGGGGGGTGAAGGAGAAGGGGACAGGCCATGGGCCATGAATGCAGGGTGGCGGGGGGGTGCGTGCAATGGCCAGGTCTCCCCAAAACCACCATATTCCAGCATGGGGATCAGAGGAATATGAGCATTCTCAATTCAAACTTGACCTTCTAGGTCATCATGAAGATATAGTTTTCAAAATAGGAAGCTGGAACATTTAACAATTTGTTAGCTTGCTTTACAGTTGTAAGATAGGTAAACACATGGCTTGTGGACCTCCCTTTGTCCTCGTGCTCTGGACCCCCCTCAAATATAAAGATCTGATGCTGAGAGATGCTACACTTGAGAGAAATCTATCAGAGCTTTTCTTTCTAATGAATCCTGCTGTGGGGTTTCCCAGGTTGCGTTTACTAATTTAGGAAACAGTTCATAGATTCTTCTCTCCAGGCTAAAGAGAAAGCTGATACTTGGCTGCCCACAACCTTGAAGTTTAATGATTTCTCTCAACGTCTCCTCAGCTTAGCCCATGGCTTAGGCACGTAGTGAGGGGCAGGCTGGAGTGGAGACTGGGTGGTTCCCTGAGCCATACTAAGGAATCCGTGTCTGTCTGGTTCTCTTGTCTTCAGTCTTTTTCTTGTTGTTGTTGTTGCTTTAGGATATAATGTAATAGAGTTCAACTGGCAAGGAATTCTAGCAGAGGCTCATGGGAAACATCTGAGAGCAGGGCTGGGGCAGCCCAGAGAGTATCTGTTCATCCTTCCTCTGTATCTTCCTGATGGCCAAAAATTCTGGGGGATCCTGTGCCTTTAGGGTACAGACCTGCAAGACACATGGTCTCTGCCCTCCAAGAAGTTACCATCTGGCTGCAAAATAACACTGACACTGATCATTAAAACACAATATAAAAACCCCAAAATATAACTTAGGGTGTGACATAAAGCGTTTTCAAGACTAGAGATCATCTCGTCCAGAGTTTCTCCTTGGCACTGTTGACACTTTGGGCCACATTATTCTCTGCTTGGAGAGAGGGGGAGCTGTCCTGTGCATTGTAGGCTAGTTAGCAGCATTCCTGGCCTCTACTCATGAGATGCCAGTAACAGGCTCCCGGCCCCAGTTGTGACAATGAAAAATATCTCCAGACATTGCCAAATGTCCGGTGGGGGGTCAAAACTGCCCCCAGTTGAGAACCATTGCTCTAGTATAAATCCCACCCCCCGTCATTTCCAGTATAATTAATGTCTATAGACAGAGAATTGCAGGAAACCACATGAGGGGGAGATGATCGTGGGCTAGAGGAGCCTGGTTCTTGGAGGAGAAGGCAGCACCTGAGGCGGTCCGCAAGGGGTGGGTAGGGTTTGGCGAATCCAGCTAGAAGGACAGCACTCCAAGAGGGGAGACAGTATGCTCGAAGACAGAGAGGCTAGAACAAGCAGCGTGCCCCACATGGTTATGAGGTTGTGCAATGCCAAAAGGTGCCCAGTCGAGGGGACAAGTGGGCACTGAAATGCGGTCCACCCTCCCCTGGCCAAGCCATGCCCCTTGGCACTGGGCTGCATCAGTCTAGAGGAAGGGGAGAATTTTTCTTAGTACAGAGGTGTCTTGTGAGCCCCACCTAATATGCTCACGGTGCTGTACTGCCTAAAGAAGGCCTTTTTCTAATGACAAAAGTGCCACAGCAGCAAGCCAAGACCCCACGAATGAGCACGCCCTGGGATGGAGAGGATAGAGAGCCAGCAAAGTAACCAACCCTCTGTCAGGGACTGATGGGGACTCTAGCTTTCTTGGGCCCTTGTTGGTCCCACTATGCTCCTCTCCACTCTGATTTCTCTGTGGGGAGCCCCCTAGCCCCCCTGCTCTGCAGAGGCCCCACATGGAAGAATGAGAAGGAAGGTCTTTCAAGAGCTCAAAGTAGGTTGAACCAAAAGGAGAAGGAAAGCTCTAAGAGTCTGGGTCTGAGACAGACAGCAGCCAGTGTGCCTGGCTCAGATCCTTGCTGTTTCCATCCCCCCCCCTCAGAAAGACCCTACAGAGAGGCAGTCACCCCTCAGGGAGGTCGCCTCTGCCCAGAGCACCCTTCCTCCTACAAAGAGACCTTCAGACCCTGCAGGGACCCCTCGCCCCATCACCTTCCCTTTCTTTGCTCATCCATCCAGCAATGGACCAGCACAAACTAAGGTACAGGTGCTCTTGGGAATACATGAAGACCCTCCAAAGGGTACGTACTTTGGTGTAAATCATTTTAGGAGCCTCACATGACGAGTCCTCAACTTCCACAAGCGCTCTCTTATACAGCTGTCCTGTCTGAGAACATGGACGAGGGATGCTGCTTGATCTCCCTCTTGCTTCGCTTGCACCATCACCCTTCTCCCTCTTCCCAAAAGAAAGGCACACTACTTACCTGTCCCAAGTCTTCCCACAGCACATTGGCTTAGGGAAAAATGTATGGTGCAATGAAGGGACAGTCTAAATGCCACCATCCATGTGGAGAAAAGGGGTGACTAACGACTAGGCAAATCAACTAGCTTCCAATTCTCTGCTCTCATTCAAAGTGAAGGAGAAACTATTCTAGTTGTCAGCTGATAGGTTTTTAAAGATCTACCCATATAATCTTTGAGATTAACTCAAAAGGAGTTTATAAAACTGAGTGACACTGCTACAGCAAAACTCCTTACATTTCTTTGTACTTAGGTATGTGAAAAGATTTTTGAGCTCAGCTCTTGCACCTATTTAAAAAACAAAACAAAATAAAACAAATCGAATTAGTACTGAACCTTGACCCCTTCTAGCGATGAGTAATATTCATCCATGCATATATAAACTAATTGGGGTAGGGAAAAAAAGCTTCTTCTCATTAAGAGATGTATTTTCAATTAATCTTTATTTTTTATGCTTCCTTAGTAGCTATTAGATTTTCTAATAGCATTTGTTTTGATTAACTGTATATTAGTTGTCATGGTACAAATCCAGACAAAATATTCTGTAACATTTAGAATCTATGGTCACAAGAAATTTTAAAAATAAATTCATTTTATATATGTAGCTTGGTTGGAGAGAAGTATGATAGGGTGATGCATAAAAGATATGCAATCATAAAAATGTATTAGGATAAAATTCTGTAGGGAAAGTAGAAGGAAATATAAATTCAAGGAGGAAAAAGAGATGAAATTTTTCCAACTGTTAAGGCAGAATTTCATGTATTTTTAAAAAGGATTACAGTGGGTATCCAATCACTACAGTATTTCATTTAGAAACATTTTTCAGAGTACTGCAACACTTTTATCTTTAAATGTCAATATTATTTAAACAATGTAACTGTTTAAACTATGGAAAAATTTTGTGTGTTGGCTCCCAAAAATGTGCAAAGGTGTACAAATATTTTCAAAAAAGATTTTTGGAGTCTACAAGAAAAACATTTAGAGCACCAGGGTCACAGAGCTTGGCTCTTGCCTGCAAGGGGAGGGCCTACAATGAATGCAAAATCAGCACCTTTGAAGATTCCCTAAAGCTTGAGGGACCTGAGGTGCACCCTTAAAGCGTTGCCATGGGGGTGAGGGAATCTCACTATTGTGAAACTTGGCCAAGGAGCTCCCCCTTTGTCCTGTCAATATCTTCCTCCCTCATCTTTCTCTTCTCACTTGTTTTATTTGCAGCTTTCCTCCAAAATCCCATTCTCTCCGCTACAGATGCCCTGTCAGGTCAGTGTGAGATCTGTTCTGCTTTGTTGTGTCCTACCTCACCGGTCCTTTCTCCCAGAAGCCTTCGGGCGGGCAGTGTCCCCACCCACCCACCCCCAGTCTCGCTGGCCGCAGTCTAATACCCCATGTACACGTGCAGCACCCACCGCTTCCTCCAGTTTTCTCTTGCTTTGGGCTAGTCCTCACTCCCCAGCTAAGCCATAAGTTTTCTCATCTGTGTCTCCCAACCTCTCTTCTCAGCAGTAAGAGGCGGATAAAAAGAATTAAGCGCGATGAAATATGAACAGCGCCTGGCACCGAGCCTGGCCTGCAGCCAGAACTTGGCACCCAGCTACATTCAGCAAATACTTGCTAATCATGCTGTTGAATTTTCTCGCTGGCCAGTGACTACAGAAGTCTGGGCTTCCTAGCATCCCCCTGCTTCGCCCAGGGAACCAAAGAGAGTTCCCAAATCCCCAGGTCTCCTTTAGATAGCTTGCCAAGTAGGGGTGATGGAAATGCCTTGCCCCTCCCGCCACAGCTGCTGCCGCCAAGTCCGCTCTGGGTGCCCGAGCCCAGGCTGGTGGGGTGAAGGGGGTGGGGGGAGCCGGGAGCTATGAGGTCATACTCGGGTCACGTGACCGCTGCCGCATCTGTCAACTGTGGTACAATTACTAAGCCGGTCGGGGCTAGCGACATTCAAACCAGTTCTCTCATCCTCCTCCCTCTCCCAGGCTCTGGTCCCTTTCACACCAAGGGACCGTCTCAAAAGTCTAGGATCTTGAAGGAGTTGGCTTCCATATGCTACAATTTAAAGGGCTGGGATAGAAAGAAAGGGGGGCGGGGGGAAAGAAAAAAAAGTCCAAGACTGCACTTACTGCTGCTGCAGTTTGAAAACTGTGCTTAAGGTTCTTTAAAATCTTTTTCTGTCAAAGCAATTTGGCATATGTACTACAGAGTCTTTTAAAAATCCTCATACTCTAACCCATTAATTCCAGCTCTAGCATGCTTGTAAGGGAAGTAATCCAAACAGAGGCAAAGGTTTCGGGGACACGAAATTCACTGCTTGTTATTGAAATTAACAAACTATATAACGAAAGTGAATAGATTAGGGTATAAAAGAACAATAAAATATTGTTCAGTTGTTAAAAATGGTGATTTCCAAGAATCTTTCATGACATGGAAGATGTATGAAAAAATGACCACAGGGAGTATTTCCTGAGCACTTCCTATGTGCCAGATGTTCTGCTAAACGCTTTCTATGGATTGATTCTTACAACCTAAGTAGACAGATACTATTATTACCCCTCTTCTAAAAACTGTGGCCTAGAGAAGGAAGCTGCCTAAGGTTGACTAGCTAATTCAGTGTGAAAATTGAGGCTTAGCGGTTATCCAAAGGGTTTACCTAAATAAATGGCAGAGGCAGGATTTGAACTCATAGAATCTGAGTCTGGAGTCCAGTCTTTTAACCTCCATGCTCTTAACTGCCTGCCCAGTAGTAACTAGCAAGAAATCAGTTTGAACACTGCACACACACCATCAGGCCAGTAATATGTATACACACATGTGCCCCTACACACAATATATGAGTAGCAAAAGAGTGGAAGGACAGACACCCACATTTTCACACTGGTATCTGTCAGTGGTACAATTACCAGTGATTTAAGTTCTCTTTATACTACTCTAAATCTTTTAAATTAATACAATGTATATGTATTAATTTAACAAGTAGACAAAATGTTAAATACAGACTGATTCCACTAGAGAGCCATGTGCTAATTATGGGATTATTTATTATAAGGAAAACTTGAAAGTAGCCCAAGTGTCAATTATTGTTTGAATAGCTAAATGAATTATAAAACATATTAGGTGCAATAATTTTCAGGCATTGAAAATGAAGGATACAAAGATCAAGTGATACCATCATGTGAAAAATCAAGGTACAAAATGATAGGCATATTATGCACAATCATTTGAAAATATTACTGTAAAATATGAAAGAAAAGAGAAAAAGATAACTATATCAGGATAAAATTATATGTGATTTTTAAACTTTTCTGAACTTCTATAATATCTTTTATTTCTTGTATACTAATAAAAATATTTTCATTGAGTTAAGGTTCCATATCAAAATTAGCATGCAGCACATGGGAATCTTTTTTGCCTTTTTAGAATGCTTTGTTTTATCTCATTTCATTGACAAAACACCCCAATGAGAATACTGTAGGCACTTTCTTATCCATTAAGAAAAGTTAAGGCACTGAAATGGTGAATGAGTTACTTGGAGTAAACCAGCAAATGCATGGCAACCCCTGGGACAAGAACCCAGGCTTGCAATCTCCTACCTCAGAACTCTGGCCTATAAACCACACGAATTCCTTTCTGTGAAGGGCTGCATGGTGCTGCCTAGAGAATACAAACTATTACAAGACTCCAAACTCTGAGATCCAAGTGTATATTCTCTCAATGAGCAAGAGCCTGGAGGCAGGGAGCATGCATTGCCCTATTTCTGCTCTTTGTCTTCAGAGTGAGAATGTCTAAGGCCCAAGACTTCCCCCGTCCCTCCAAACCCCTCCACACACACACACTCTCTACACACACAGCCAACCATGTCCCCAAAAGCAGGCCACCTGGGAACATGCCTTGCTCTTGGATGGAGAGAGAGGCCAGTAGATGTGCAGTGTATCCTCCCCGACACTCTTTAGTGTACAACCTTGCCCACGGCCCCCACAGGAGAAGGATCAGGGGCCCTACAGGCCAGCATGTGTCAAAGGTCAGTCTCAAACTAGGTAGGCACCAGACAAGCAAGCCTAGAAAGAAAGATCAGGACATACAGACAACCAACAGGCACATGAGAAGATGCTCAACGTCACTAATTATTAGAAAAATGCCAATCAAAACTACAGTGAGGTATCACCTCACACCGGTCAGAATGGCCATCGTCAAAATGCCTACAAATAACAAATGCTGGAGAGTGTGTGGAGAAAAGGGAACCCTCCTACAGGATCGGTGAGAATGTAAATTGATGCAGCCACTATGGAGAACAGTATGGAGGTTCCTTAAAAAACTGAAAATAGAGCTACCATATGATTCAGCAATGCCTTGCCTGGGCATATATCCAGAAAAGACAAAACTCTAGTTCGAAAAGATACGTGCACCCCAATGTTCATAGCAGCACTAGTTACAATAGCCAAGATATGGAAGCAACCTAAATGTCATCTACAGATGAATGGATAAGAGATGTAGTGTGTGTGTGTGTGTGTGTGTGTGTGTATGTGTGTGTGTATACACACACACACACACACAATGGAATATAAACCATAAAAAAGAATGAAATAATGCCATTTGCAGCAACATGGATGGACCTAGAGATTATACCAAGTAAGTCAGACAGAAAAAGACAAATATCATATGATACAATTGAATTTATTTACAAAACAGAAATAGACTCACAGACATAGAAAACCAACATATGGCTACCAAACGGGAAAGGGGGGATAGGGATAAATTAGGAGTTTGGGATTAACATATACATACTGCTATATATAAAACAGGTAAGCAACAAGGACCTACTGTATAGCACAGGGAACTATACTCAGTATCTTGCAATAACCTATAATGGAAAAGAATCTGAAAAAGGAAATATATATGTGTATATTATATACATATATATAATACTGAATCTCTTTGCTGTACACCTGAAACTAACACAACATTGTAAATCAACTATACTTCAGTCAAAAAAAGAGAGAGAGGTCAGAAGAGGTCAAGTGTCAGCAACAGTGGGTGAAGCCAGCAGTGGGGAGCTGGGGGGCTGAGGAACCCCAAGGAACTGGGTCATCAGGCCCTGGTCCCTCATGTAACAGAAGGAGATGTGACTTGACAGGATCACAAGACAGCCAGACAGAGTAGAAGTAAACCCAATCCAAAGTCCAAAGGAACCAGTCAAAGGCCAGGCCCAAACTCCACAGAGCCAGGCTTCATTCATTCATTCAAGATATAACCAGTGCCATTCCTGCTTACCAGGTCTTCCTGATGTCATGCGTCCAGAGCCAGTACCCTGTCCCCAATCCACCCCCTTCCCGGGGGATCAGGTGACTCCCATGACTCAAGAAGAAAAAGAAGTCACAAGCAAGGGAGAAGCTACCCATCCAGAGAAACAAATCCAAACTTCAAAGCATGGAAAACAAACCAATGGGTTGAGGCCAGGGGCATGACAAGTCCAAGGATTCCAGAGCCCAGTGAGGAAAGCTTCCAGGAGGAAGAGTCAGGAAGAGGTATGACTTGAGTGGTACAGAAGGATAGGTGTGCTATAAAGAGCTAAAAGAAAACCAAAAGATTCCATAGGTATGGTAATGCACAAGAAGTTAAGAGGGGGAGGGAAGCCTAGGTTTACAAATCCTGTTGGCAGGGGAGGGTCCCTAGTAAGGAGAAAGGGAGGTGGAAGTGCTTGGATAGGGTAATTTCTGTAAACAGTACATTTAAGTGTTTGCCCTCAACTTGGAGCGGAAAGCATGAGATACAGGAATATTAGCAGTTCCTGCTACTGAAGACAAAGGTAAAGGTAATGGTACTTTGTGTAAGGAAAAGGGATGCCATTGGCCCTAAATGCTGTTTACAAAGGGCTTTTCAGGGAAAAAAAAAAAAGTCTTGCCTATAAAGAGACCTGTCCTTTGGTCTGAGCTGATGATGACTGCGTGTTTGTTTTCCTATTTCCATGGGATCTGTGGGGTTTCTTTTGAGCAAAGGAGAGGGGCAAATGCTGTGTTGGGGACCTAACAGAGAAGCAGGGACACAGTAAAATGAGGTCATGTCCCTTCCACGCTTGCAAGCCCTAAGTGGCTTCCCATTGTACTTAGAATAAATCCAGATCCCTTTAAGTGCCGCCCACAAGACCCCTGGGATCTGGCCCTGCCCCTTCTGTCTCACCTTCACTCGCTTGGTGAAGCCCCACTGACCTCCTTTCTGCTCCTCAAGCCAGCAGAGCTTCCTCTGCCTGGTGCCTCACACTGGGGTTCCCTCTGCTCAGAACGTCCTTCCCTTCTGCCCCCTTCCCCCCACCCTGCTGTTTGTGTGGATGCCTCCTTCTCCTGCCTTAGGTGCACAGGGCCCTACCTGAGCAGAGGCCACCAAAGGCCTCCCTGCCCACAACATTTTACTTCTGCATAGCACTTATATCAACCGAAGTCACCAGTTGTCTACTTGCTCAGTGTAGCGAGTGTCCCCTCCTGAACCCTCAGCCCTCTCACTTGTGCCTGCCATCCCCATCAGCGGGTTCCTTTGTAAAAGCTGGGGTCTTAACTGCCCTGTTCACTGAAAGGGATGCGGTGCCAGGCAGAGCGCCTGACATTGGTAACCAGCCAATCAATATTTGTGGAATGAATGAATGAATGAATAAGAGGTCTGCTGATGTGAATGTAACGGAGTGAAAACCCAGAGCTCAAATTCCAAAGGAGAAAATAAGAATCTTGACACACTCCCTATTGCTTCCCTTTCTCCAACTGAGCCCCAGTGCAACTTGCTTCCACTTTCTCCTCTCCTCCCTCCCTCCCTCTCTTCTTTCTTCTACAGAGGTTCTCGAGCACCTGCTCTGGCAGGTGCTGTATGGTGGGCCCACCTTCTCACCCACTCTGCTCCCCAACATGCCCCCGGGGCCCTAACCTCATCCAGGACCCCAGTCTATCCCTGGGCCCTCTCAAGCCACATCCCTTATTCAGTCACCCCCCCAGGACCTCTTCTCTGTAGACCTTCATTGTGACTGAGCCCTGAGGACAGAACACCCCGGGAAAGAGAAATGAAGGATTCACCACGGAACCAGCTACAGCCTTGTATTTGCTAACATATTTGTCCTGCTGGGAGCCAAAGTTTTGGAGCTTTTATACATTAAGCTTTTCATAAAAATGAACGACAACAACCCAGTCTTGTCAGGTTTTTTGTTTGCAGTCCCAAGGGTCTTATTAGCTGGCTATGACCCAGGACTGCTTCCTTGCTTCCTTTGAGCCTCAGATTCAAATGAACATTTGGCTTTCAAGATCTCTTCAAGGTCTAAATCTTGTGTGATCTTCGGGATGTGAATCCACTCAGGCTTGGTAACAGCCAGGAGTCATCAAACATCACCCTCTCTGGGCTCATCTCCCAGTGACAAAAAAAACATGTGCCCAATTCCAGCACTCCACGGGTGTGCAGGAGGAGGTGGTGAGCTGGGCCAAGGGTCTGCCAAGACCCTCTCTGAGCTTGGGATCCCTTCTGCTGTGTCTGCGGAGAGAATGGAGTAGCCTGCCTTCCAGTGAAAGGGGTCCCGTCCTGCAGGAAAGGACCACGGGGCGAGCTGTGAGGTTGTGTGGGAAAGCTGGGGTGTTGTGAGAAAGTGAGCGTCTATCATGCTTTAGAACAGAGCTTAGGAAGGTGAGGGTGGGAGGAGAGATTCAGCCTTTCCCAGCGTTGTGAATCACCAGGCATGATGTCAGAAAGGAGGTAATGAACTGGGAGAGTACAGAGAAGGAGACAGGGGAGGGCAGAGGAAGGGGGCAAAGACTTGAGTATCTCCCTGGGGAGTTCAGTGAGGGGCTGCACTGGTTCCCAGAGCCATGCAGGTTGCGGTTGGCCCAGCATAGGTCTGCTGACCCCCTTCCAGGGATCTCGGGACCCTAGGGACAGAGAGGAAGCCCTGCAGCATTTTCTGAGGTTCTAGCGCGTGCTCCAAGTATCCTTTCCATTTCTGGCTCTCCAGGCAGCTCAGGATCGGAATTAAATCTACATTCTCCCTCCACCAAGTTATCTTTGCCGACAGCCTTCCTGAGGGGGGCGGGGGGGTGGCTGGCGTCAGTGAGGGGCAGGGCCTGGCCGCCCGATGTTCAGTTTCCCCCAGCCCTCCCCGGGCAGGGAGTGAGCCTGCAGAAGCAACCTCGCCATAAGACTGCCTGGGTCTGTGTCAGCAGCAAACAGCTTCCCTTGCACCTCGGGAGGAAGTGTTAATGAGGAGAGCCGTGGGGAAGGGTTGTGCCTGCCTGCGGTTGTAACAGTTTGCTCCTTTTGGCTCATGGGGACTGAGGAACTGACACAAGGAACACGCCTTCTTGAGGGTAAGACAGTTAACGCTAATAAAGAATGTGTGTACGTTTGTACCAGCCAACTAACATAAAGGGCCCAGTGCAAACATTTCTAAAGCAAAGATCCCGACAGGACTGCAGCTGCCAGAAGGGACAGGATGGTGACCAGCAGCCTACCCCCAGGTCTACGGTGGCACTAGGAGCTACAGAAAGGTGAGGGCTAAGATTTGCCTCTCCATGGCTGAAGCCCCTAAGGACGACCCAGCCTATCCACAGCCTCCTGCCTTCACACCCAGGTCCAAAGCAAACCCCCTCCCATCTGTTTCCCAGGGACGGAAGGGATCCAATAAGCCCTGACTGAAGTGAGTCCTGCTTGAGTTCAGGCTCTACCCATCTGCTGCCTTCCCCCCAGGAGCAGTAGAGAGGGATTTTCTTGTCAAGAACCATCGCTGGGCTACAGGGCGGGCATCCGTCCACTGGTCCTCACCTCACATAACTGCCCTTTTCTATGGCACAATCCATGGTTGAAGAGAAAGCCTCCATCCAGAAACCAGAGCCAGGCCAGGAATGAAGAATGTAACAAACGTAAATGTCTGTTCGGACCCTACTACGTGCACACCCAGCGTCAGCACTAAAAGAACAAGGCAGCAGGGACCACAGAGAAGAATGAAGACACAGTCCCTACCAACAAAGATCTGTGTCGAAAAAGATGGGCCGAGTAGACAAAGCAGCTGACATAAGGGCAGGCTTGGTTCACCACCAGTTTTTGTTTTGCTGATGGGACATTGTGAGGGTGGAGACTGGAACCCACGGGGTTGAGAGGCTGAGGAGGAGGAGGCTGGAGAGAAAGAGTATCGGGCAGCTCTGGGAGAGAGACAAGTTTGGGAAAACAGAGAGGTGTTGAAGTGCGACTGGGGGAAATTTTGTCCCCCATGTACTATGTAAAGCTCTCCTCAACTTGCCCAAAAACCTTTCATTAAAACTATTTTGCAGGGGAGATGAATTAATCTCAATTTGGGGGACATGAATTATTGTCGGGGGCCCCAATAACGGATTGAGGCCAGCTCTGAGGGCCAGACCTGGGGTGGACCAGGGGGCTAGACACTCCTGGCTTATACAGCTTGAAGTGGGGTTCAAGTTCCCAGAATGGGAGGTGGCTGGGGGCTCAGGCAAGTGGGAAGGAAATGCTTTGCTGGGCCTGGAATGATGGCTGGGAGAGAAAGGGGGGGGCTCTGAGGGGAAGTCCAGGGGGGCTTGTAAGATGGTGTGAAACCGTGATGGAAAGCCTCAAGCCCTGGACAAGTGAAAGGATTTATTGAGGTGGAAGGCAGGGAGGTGGGAGCGGATAGGACACAGGTCACTGATTCTGATCTCTTCCAGCCTGTGTATCAAAGAAGTTGACCTACCTCATCAAAAAGCTGGGGAGACTGTCATCTCTCACCTGGGCTGATAAACAGTTCCCCAACCGGGCTCCTGCCTTCAGTGTCTCCCTCCCTCCAATGTCTCCTCCACATACAGTGGCACTAGAATAATCTTTTAAAAGTCCAGCTCTCAGGGACTTCCCTGGCGGTTCAGTGGTTAAGACTCTGTGCTTCCAGTGCAGGAGGGGGTGTGGGTTCAATCCCTGGTTGGGCAACTAAGATCCCGCATGCTGTGTGGTGCAGCCAAAAAACTTAAAAATAAATAAATAAATAAAGTCCTTCAATGACCCTGCATCACCTACACGCCCCCCCCCCCCCCGATTTCATCTAATTCCTGAGCAGGGCAGGAAGCACACGTAATCAGGCTTTGTCCATCTTTCCAGCCGCATCCACGTCACTTCCCTTCGCCCCTCACACTCCATCACACTGAACTACACACAGGTCCTCAAACACAACTTGCTTTTTCACACCTCAGGGCCTTTGCATATGCTCTCCCTACCCCATCCCCCACCTCTGCCTGAAGTTCTTTCCCCAGCTCAACTGCCAACACCCCGGAGCGTTCTGTGAACCTCTCTGTCTACTGTATTTCCACAGTACACTGAATACAGCACTTCACGTTGTATCATCACCATGTTATCATCTGTGTATGTGTCTATAATTAGTGAAAGGACAGGACCAGATGGTATTCTTTGCAGCCCAGGAGCTAGCACAGCACCTAGCTCATTGCTGGCATTCAGAAATTTTTCAATGAATGAGTCAATTCACAACTCAAAAGGGCCCACAAAGAAGACACCCTTTAAGGAGTCTGTCCAGCTGACAAAGAGCCCTTTTTCTCTTAGAACTGCCCCAGACACCAACTGGACTGTAGGTGGACATCTAATCTGAACTGGGCCAAATGAATTCCTTCTAAGAAAAGAGGAACTGACTCCAAGAAAAGCACATTTGTTTCTGGAACTACAACATGAAAACTCTGGGGACCAGGCAAACTCCACCATTTAAAATGGACAGTAGAGGACTTCGCTGGTGGTGCAAGAATCAGCCTGCCAGTGCAGGGAACATGGGTTCAATCCCTGGTCTGTGAAGATCCCACATGCTGCGGAGCAACTAAGCCCATGTGCCACAACTACTGAGCCCACGTGCCACAACTACTGAAGCCCACGTGCTCTAGGGTCTGTGTGCTGCAACTACTGAGCCCGTGTGCTGCAACTTCTGAAGCCCATGCACCTAGAGCCCGTGCTCCACACCAGGAGAAGCCATTGCAGTGAGAAGCCTGCACACTGCAAAGAAGAGTAGTCCCGCTCGCCGCAACTAGAGAAAGCCCACGTGCAGCGACGAAGACCCAATACTGCCAAAAGAAAAAAATGATAAAATAAAAAAAGAGTATCAGTCCTTACGTTTAAAAAATAATTATAATAAAAAAATAAAATGGACAGTAGAAAAAGTCACTCCTTAAACAGGAAAATGAACTAGCCATCTAGAGGACATCAGAAAGCTTTCTGATGCCCAGTTCCAGCCCTCCCCTGAGACCATGACAGATTCCTGCCCCCAGCTTCTGTGAGACACCCCTGTTTACTAATAACCTGCCTCCTACTCTGTGTTTGAGCTTCCTGGGATTTCTGTTCCTTATAAATTCCTGACCACTCAAGCCAACCTTTGCCCTTGGCAGAGTTGCCTGAGGTTCTTTTCTTCAAAAAACGTCTATTTTATTTTTTTAAAAAATTCATTTTATTTACTTATTTATGGCTGTGTTGGGTCTTCATTTCTGTGCGAGGGCTTTCTCTAGTTGTGTCAAGTGGGGCCACTCTTCATCGCGGTGCGCGGGCCTCTCACTATCGCGGCCTCTCCCGATGTGGAGCACAGGCTCCAGACACGCAGGCTCAGTGTGGCTCGCAGGCCCAGTTGCTCCGCGGCATGTGGGATCTTCCCAGACCAGGGCTCGAACCCGTGTCCCCTGCATTGGCAGGCGGATTCTCAACCACTGCGCCACCAGGGAAGCCCAAAAAACTTCTATTTTAATACATAAATCACACTCGGGCATAAATTAGGCTTTAAATCACCATACACATGCAGAACCAGCTACATAATTTATGGGGCCCAGTGTAAATAAAATGAAACTGTGGAATCCTTTGTTCAAAAAGTACAGTCAGGGGCTTCCCTGGTGGCGCAGTGATTGAGAGTCCGCCTGGCAATGCAGGGCACACGGGTTCGTGCCCCGGTCCGGGAAGATCCCACATGCCGCGGAGCAGCTAGGCCCGTGACCCATGGCCACTGAGCCTGCGCGTCCGGAGCCGGTGCTCCGCAACGGGAGAGGCCACAACAGTGAGAGGCCCGCGTATCGAAAAAAAAAAAAAAAAAAAAAAAAAAAGTACAGTTAAAGGTACCAAAATACTTATAAAGCTTTTTTTTTCTTCTGCAGTCTCTCTTTTGGCTTGTCATGGTGTTTATTTGCTATTTAATGTCTAAGTAAATAAAAATTACAATATAAAATCCTTAGCATGAATTTTATCATTTATCTTTATATTGTGCAATGCCCATATAGAGAATCACCACAATGACTGTATTTCTTGGCTTCTCCCAGAAGATGCATCCAGCTGGCCACAAGAGATGAGCCCAAGTCCCCCCCAGACACTGAGTTGTCTAATGGAGAACTCCATCAGGCACAGGATACTACAGGGCAAGTGCAGACCCTTATAAGCTCCTGAAGATCCCTCCCCAAGACTCAGGCCCAGCAACCTTGACAACTGCTGGGCCCTCCTTCCCACCAGCCCCCAGTTCTATGTGTTGTACCGAGGCTGGGGTCAGGGAAGCCAAGCCAGGCATTTCCCATTCCAAGAGGCTGGCTGATCCAATCCACGGGAGACAGGTGAACCCCAGGGTCTTTAAACCTCCACACTGAGATGTGCCCAGTATCTGGTGGGTGAGAGACCCACGCTCACCAAGTCACCTCCTGAACGTGCCATGGAGCTGCCAACCTGAGCAGAGATGGCCACCATTATGCCCAGCCCTAAGATTCTACGGAGCATACAGACCCTCTCTGCATGCACACTGGGCAGAGGGAAGCAATGTGCACTAGTTGAGAGAAGGGAAGGCAGGGTCTTAGAGCACCAGGGCGCTGGGAAGTGGGTGGTCAAGGACCCATCCCAGGGAGATGGGTAGGCTTCGGGAATTAGTACTGCGTGTGAGCCAAGGTCCAAGTCCCTGACAAATGCGCCAAAGTCCCATTGGACTTCACTTATAAAGCACACATGCAAAAATAAAATTAAGAATTTCCAGACAGTGGCTATAGAGCATTAGACCCCAAGTGCTGGGTTCTTCTGACATGGAGCTCTGTGTGACTACACTCACTATACACCCATGAAATTGACCCTCTACACATGAAAAAGAGTTCTAGATCTTATTAAATAACATAAGAACAAGAAGCTGAGACAAAAGAAGAAAAACAAACTTCACATACATATTAAAGAGCTTTAGAACACCCAGACCCATAGGTCAAGAATACCATTCACATCTCGGTTGGAGGACGAGCTAAAGAGCAGATATCTCTACTCTCTTCAGCCCAGACTGCAGAACTGACAAGAAGCTGTAGTATGTATAGATAAATTGGAAATAGGTTGCTAAGCACTAAGTCAGCCTTTATTCCAAAGTATAATGCCTTTAGCTAGTCAAAGGGTATTTCATGAAGAAAGACTAATACCAGAGCAAAAAAGAGAAGGAGATGTTACTGGTTTCCTTTGTCTTAATAACTCATGCTTTTATAGCTTAGAAGTTCAACATGAGCTTCACTTCCTAGAGGCTTATATAAAGAACTTCCTGTTGGCACTGGCTCCAAACAAGGCCTTTCGTATTTCTGGCATCTTTTGCCAGGATAAGAGATCCAGTCGACTTTCCAGAGTATTGGAAACCATTATTCTCTGATCACCACTGTAAACCTCCACACCTCCAGCCACATCCGTAGCCAGTTGCACTTCTCTGTCAACTTGGACTTCCACACATTTGTGGGTGACTGTCATGTATTGAGGGATGGCTTTTTGCACTGCAGCCTCCACCAGGAGGAGGTCCTGTGGCCTGCAGCGTACAATCACCACAGGCTCCAGCAGTCGAAGCATACCCTGGAGCACTAGTTTATCCAGCAGCCCCTGGTAAAATTCTGGGTCTGCCACAATCCTGCTGAGTCTCAGCTTTGCATCATTCAGCAACTCTGAGATGAGGTCGTTTTGGGCTCTCAGGACTTTCAGCCTTGCCTGATTCCTCATGGTAGACATCTGGATTTTCTTCTGCTGCTCTATCTGCTTCTCTTTCTTCTCATAATACTCCATAATCTTCAGTCGTTGGGTTTGCACAAGGTATCCTTTCTCAATGTTGAACTCTTCCTCAGCCTTGGCATCTATTTCTTCTATCTTCTCATTGGCTTCCTGCTCAATGAAAGCCATCATGTGTTTAATCTGCTTCTGCACATTGACATCACTCAGGGCCATGGCTGCTCCTGGAAAGGGAGGTAGAGGGAGAAATGGTGGAGTCTCTGGTTCCTTTGACTTAGGGCAGAGTTTCAGGAGTGTCTCCAGAGTTCCACATTCTGAGCTGTGAAATGCATGATGGGAGGAAGGATATAGTCAGAGTCCAAAGGGAAGGATCATGGAGACCATCTATTCATGAATCATTTGACAGATGAGGAAACTGAAGCCCAGAGAGGGAAAGCAACGTGTCCAAGGTCATACCCTAGTAGAACAGAGACCAAAACCTGGGTTCTCACAGTTCCATTTCTACTACACTCACCACCTTTTTGTCATCAAATAATAATGAGATGATTTTGGCAGACCTCCAGAAGATTTCTAGTCAGCAATGGCTCAATCACAGATAGCAAGTGGAGAGAATGGAAATGCCAAATTAATACAAAAATGGAAAGTGTAGGCACATTTTGGGTCGGAGAGGGCTGGAGAGAGTCATAAGAAACTTGTGGTTAAACAGGAAGGTTGCCTTGAAGCAAAATCCAGGAAGGTTGCCTTGAAGCAAAAAGATTTTTAGAGCCTCAACTGATACAAAGAGACAGAAAACTCATAGGCAGATGGTGGTACCCTGGATAGAACTGCGAGGTGGGAGGAGTTGAAGGTAGTCTTTTAACTGGAAGTGGTTTCGAAACCTAGATGTACATATGAATCACCTGGGGGACCTTTCAGAAATACAGCTTTCCAGGCCCCACTCCAGACTACTGAATTAGAATTTCTGCCAGTAGGGTCTGGGAATCCATATCTTAAAAAGACTCCCTGGACCCTCCTATACTGTTGGTGGGAATGTAAATTGGTGCACTCACTATGGAGAACAGTATGGAGGTTCCTCAAAAAATTAAAAAGAGTTGCCACATGATTCAGCAACCCCACTCCTGGGCATATATCCAGACAAAATTATAATTTGAAAAGATACATGCACCCCTATGTTCATAGTAGCACTATTTACAACAGCCAAGACATGGAAACAACCTAAATGTCCATCGACAGATGAATGGATAAAGAAGAAGTGGTATATATATACAATGGAATATTACTCGGTCATAAAAAAAATGAAACAATGCCATTTGCATTACATGGATGGACTTAGAGATTATTGCACTAAATGAAGTAAGTCAGAAAGAGAAAGACAAATACCATACGATATCACTTATATGTGGAATCTAAAATATGACACAAATGAACTTATCTACAAAAAAGAAACAGACTCACAGACATAGAGAACAGACTTGTGTTGCCAAGGGGTAGGGGGTGTGGGGGAGGGTTGGATTGGGAGTTTGGGACTAGCAGATGCAAACTATTATATATAGAATGGATAAACAATATAGTCCTATTGTATAGCACAGGGAACTATATTCAATACTCTGTAATAAACCATAAAGGAAAAGAAAAAAAAAGACTCACTGGGATGCTTAATGAGCCCAGGAAAATGATATATAAAAAAAAATAAGACTAGTAATAAAGAGGTGGAAAATATTAAAAAGAACCAAACAGAAAATTTGGAGCTAAAGAATACAATAACTGAATTGAAAAATTCATTAGAGGTGTTCAACAACAGACTTGATTATGGAGAAGAAATAAACAGCAAACTCGAAGACAGGCCATTTGAAATTATCTATTATTGTTGAAGAAGCAAATTTTTTTTTTAAGTGAAGAAAGCCTAAGAGACATACGGAATACCATCAAGTGGATTAATATATGTATTACGGGAGCCCCAGAAGGTGAAGAGACAGAAAGAAAGGAGCAGAAAGCTTATTTGAAGAAATAATGGCTCCAAACTCCCCAAGTCTGAGGAAGGAAATAGACATCCAGATTCACAAACAAAAATGAGAAAGGAATCAAATCATGTCACTAAAACAAATCAGTGAAACACAAAGACATCAAGAGAGGGGCAAAAAAAGCTACAAAACAGACAGAAAACAATGAACAAAATGACAATAGCACATCCTTCTTTATAAGTAACTATTTTAAATGTAAATTAAACTCCCTAATCAAAAGCTATAGAGTGGCTGAATAAATTAAAACCAAAACAAGATCCAATTATATGCTGTCTACAGGAGACTCACTTTAGGTTTAAGAACACACATAGGCTGAAAGTGAAAGGATGGAGAAAGATATTCTGTGCTAATGGTAACCAAAAGAGAGCAGGAGTGGCCATACTTATATAAAATATATTTTAAGTCAAAAACTGTCATAAAAGTAAAAGAAGGACATTTAATAATGATAAAAAGGTCAATTCACTAAGAAGATATAGTAGCTATAGATTTATATGCACCCAACATCAGAGTACCCAAATATATAAAGTAAACATTAACAGAACTGAAGGGAGTAATAGTCAGGAACACAGTAATATTAAGAGATGTCAATATCTCACTTCCAATAATGAATAAACTATCCAGAGAGAAGATCAATAAGGAAACACAGGACTTTAACAATGATGTAGATCAAACAGACCTAACAGACAACATAGCAAAATATTCCACCAACGGCAGCAAAACACACATTTTTCTCAAGCACAGTTTTAACACTCTCCAGCATGGATTACATGTTAGGTCACAAACAAAGCCTTAACAAACTTAAGAAGACTGAAATCATACCAAGTATCTTTTCTAACCACAATGCAATTATGCTAGAAATCAGTAGCAGAAGGAAAAATGGAAAACATAAATATGTAGAAATTAAACAACATGCTCTTGAACAACCAATGGATCAAAGAAGATATCTAAAGGGAAATTAGAAAATATCTTGAGACAAACAAAAATGAAATACACATACCAAAACTTGGGATGCAGCAAAAGCGGTACTAAGAAAAGTTTATAGCTGTAAAAGCCTACATCTAAAAAGAAAGATTTCAAATAAGCAACTTAAGTTTATACATTAAGGAACTAGGAAAAGAAAAACTAAGCCCAAAGTTAGCAGAAGGAAGGAAATAATAAAAATTAGGGCAGAAATAAATGAAATAGAAAAATGGAAAAAAATCAATGAAACTAACAGCTTTTGAAAAGATAAAACTGACAACCTTTAGCTAGACTAAGAAAAAAAGAAGACTCAAATATATAAAATCAGAAATGAAAAAGGAGGCATTATATTGATGCCACAGAAATAAAAAGCATTATAAGAGATTACTCTGAACAACCATACACCAACAAATTGGAAAAGCTAAAAGAAATGGATAAATTCCTAGAAACATACCATCTACCAAGGCTGAACCATGCAGAAATAGAAAATCTGAACATATCTGTAACTAGTAAGGAGATTGAACCAGTAATCAAAACCTCCCAACCAGAAAAAAAAAGCCCAAGACCAGATAGCTTCAAAGGAGAATTCTACAAAAATTTTTTAAAAAATTAATGCCAACTCCTGAAAACTCTTCCAAAAAACTGAAGAGGAGGGAACCCTTTCAAATTCATTTTAAGAGGTCAGCATTACCCTGATACCAAAGCCAGAGAAACACTACAAGAAAAGAAAACTGCAAGCCAATATCCCTGATGAACACAGATGCAAAAATCTCAACAAAATATTAGCAAACTGAATTCAATAGCACATTAAAAGAATTATACACCGTGACCAAGTGGGATTTATCCCTGAAATGCAAGGATGGTTCAACATACAAAAATCAATCAATGCGATACATCACATTAACAGAAAGAAAGATAAAATCACATGATCATCTCAGTAGATGCAGAAAAGGCATTTGACAAAATTAAACACCCTTTCATGATTAAAAAAATACTAAACGAGCTAGGAATAGAAGGAAATTACCTCTATATAATGCAGGTCATATATGAAAAGTGCACAGCTAACGTCATTCATACACAACAGTGAAAAACTGAAAGCTTTTCTTCTAACATCAGGAATAAATTTAACCAAGGAAGCTAAATATTTGAACACTAAAAACTACAAATCACTGCTGAAAGAATTTAAAGACACAAATAAATGGAAAGACATCCCATGCTCATGGATTAGAAGACTTAATACTGTTCATACTACTCAAAGTGATCTACAAATTCAGTGGTATTCCTATCAAAGTCTCAACAGCATTTTTTGAAGAAATAGAAAAAAAAATCCTAAAATTCATGTGAAACAACAAAGTACCCTGAATAGCAAAAACAATCTTGAAAGAGAACAAAGCTGGAGGCTTCACACTCCTAACTTCAAAATATATTACAAGCCTACAGTAATCGTAACAGCATAGTATTAGCAGACAGTTAGACCAATATAATAGAATAGAGATCCTAGAAATAAACCCACACAAATACAGTAAAATAATCTTCAAACAAGGTTGCCAAGATTACACAATGGGAATAGTCTCTTCAACAAATGGTACTAGGAAAACTAAATATCTCATGCTAAAGAATGAAATTGGACCCTCATCTTACATCATATACAGAAATCAACTCAAAATGGATTAAAGATTCCCATATGATCCAACAATCTCACTTCTGGATATTTATCCAAAAGAACTGAAAACAGGATCTCAAAGAGATATTTGCATTCCCATGTTCATTGGAGCTTTATTCACAATAACCAAGAGGTGGAAACAACCTAAATGTCTATTGATGATTGAATGGATAAAGAAAATGTTGTATATACATTGAATGAAATATTATTTTGCCTTAAATATGACAAGGAAATCCTGTCATATACTACATAATGGATGAAACTTGAGGACATTATTATGCTAAGTGAAATAAGCCAGTCACAGGAAAAATATTGCATGATTACACTTAAACGAGGTATCTAAAGTAGTCAAATTCATAGGAGCAGAAAGTAGAATGATGGTTGCCAGGGGCCAGGTGGAGGGGAATTAGAAAGTTGTGTTTAATGGGTATAAAGTTTCAATCATGCAAGGTGAAAAAGAGATCTGCTGTACAACAATGTGCATACCGTTAATACTGTACTGTACACTTAAAATTTTGTTAAGAGGGTAGATTTCATGTTATGTATATTTTACAATTAAGAAAAGAAAAAAAGAATGCTGTCCCAGAAAGATGCACCATTCACCAAGCTTGGTGGAAAAACAACCCTGTGTTTGTCAAAGACCAAGACTTCGGGTTCAACCTTACAAACTGTCATTGGAAGTTAAAAAGAAAATGATTTAGCCCACCCATTTCCCACTATTTTAGGATGTAATTTTTCTTAAACTGCACTTTTGTAAACAGAGCAAAACATTCTCCGCTCCTAAATAAGACAAGTCCATTAAATATGTTTTTTAAAAAAGGGCTCTCTGGGTAACCCTGCTAATCACCAGCTTTGGAAGCCACCATGAATGAAAGCAGAGAGAGTAAGAGATGCAGGAAGCCCCAGGTTAAGTGTGTAAAGGAAAAAAACTTACCAGAAAAATCCTTACCAGTCCCCTGCCAAGGGCCAGCCTTTGCTCTGGCGCCGGGTGTCTGTAGGCGGAATGTGGAACTTGGAACACGCACTGGAACCTGGCACTGTTGCTTCCTTCTTTCTGCAGACCCTCACAGTTTGACCAGGCAGCTTGAATCCAAACAGCCAGACTGTCACTGGGGAAGGCGGGCCAAACCAGCCGAAAGGAGGCCAAGAGGAATTTCCTTGGCACAGAGGCCTCAGCTGGGGGCTATGCTTGCATGCCCAGAATCTCAACTAAGTTGGCACGTGGTGGGCTTCAGCTCTGGGGTGGGCTCACCTTAACCAAGCTGTCAGAAACAGGTACGTATGTGAACCCAGGCAGCCCGTTTATTAAGTTACTAGTGAAAAATACAGCTGTCATGTTGGCAGGTCATGGCCCTCCTTTCCTGTATGTGAGTCACATGGGAAGCCAAATCCAAAGGTTGTTTTAGTGAGAAACCAGAGCAAGCAAAACTTACCAGACAGTCTTTAAGAATGCCACACCAGCCACGGGGCTGGCATGCTCTGGTCCTTCAGGGAGGACATCCTCTCCAAGCCCAGACAGGGCTTAAGGAGGCATCGCCGGCTTCCACAGTATATTCGCTGGAGTAAGACTGCTGGAATTCAGATCCTACTTCTGCACTTAACATTTGTATGACTTTGGGAAAGCAGCTCATGCCTTGAAGCCTCAGTTTCTCCATCCGTAAAATGGAAATAATAATAGCATGCACATCATAGTATTGTGAGGCTTAAATGAAAGAGGTGAATGTTTAGCATCCTGCTAAGCACAAAGTTAATCTTCACACTTGGTAGTTACTGTCATCATCAGCATCACTAGTACTACCACTACTATATTATTACTAGCTCTCCTCCTCCGCTTTAAGCCTCATCACAGTCACTCTTTGTGTGTACAGAGTACTTATGACTGATATGATTTCCACTCCCTAAAATAAGTGGAAACACATCCTAGTCTTGCTTCCTTATATTAAAATTAGTAACCCTGCATGGAGTTTGGGAACCTCCCAGCACTTCATGGCACATTCACCCACGGTCTCAGGTGGCCAGCCATATCCTTGGTGATGGTAGGAGAAGTCCTGGAATTCCAGGCCTCTGGGGCTGAGGCTGGGGTAGAGCCATCCCACAGCCTGTCACCGTCTCTGAATCCGCAGTCCTGAGTTCTCATGCTTCTTCTGTGACTCTGACTTCTACTCAGTCTATCAGTGCCGGGACTTGAAGACAGCTGCAGGGTGGGGTAGGGCTAAAGATCAGGAATTGAGCAAGTTAAGTGTCTCTGCAGGAACTCGGGTGCCCAAGTAATGTGTCTGGCAGATGTAACTTCCAGCCTGTCTGGGATGGGGATTATAAGCCCACTTGAGCCTGTGGCTTGAATAAAACAACAAAACGAACTAAGAAATATGAAACACACATGTCTGCTCTTGCACGAGGGCACAGGATTCTCCATTCAGATAGGGCAGGCTTGCACTGTAAGTGGCATCCACCCTGCCCATGTTTGGGGCTGGGGGCAGATCTAGAGCTCTCCAAGACAGGCTTACTCCCATAAACTATTCAGTACTAGGGTTTCTTCATTGCCCCCCAGACACATCAGGCTCAGTCCTACCTAACAGCTCTTGATCATACAGTTCTCTCGGCTACAATGCCTTCCTCTGCTTCTCTCCACTTACCTAAATCCCACCTACATCTTCAGCCCAGTTTGAGCCCCACTACCTCCTTGACCTCTGGACTCCTCCTCAAAATGACATCACATGACCTATTTTCCAGGTATAATTCAGAGCTGGATTCGGAGTCTTCTGATGCTCTAGTTACTTTCCTTCCTCCAGGAAATTCCTTGAGGACAAGAATCTCTTTCTCTAGCAGGGGCTGGATGCAGACAGGCACTGGTTAAACATGAATTGATTGGATTAAGGCCCTGAGGCTGGGTCGGGGGGATTACTTTCTTTTTTCTTGTGAAATGTAACACACATTCAGAAAAGTGTATGGCTTAATGAATTATTTTGAGGCAAATATCCTGTAACTAGCACCCGGGTCAAGCAGCAGGACATTGCCAGCATCCCCAGAAACCCCTTCTTATGACCTTAGGGAAGAAGACATTTCAAAACTGATGATTTTGTATTTGTAGGCATAAGAGGCATTCTTAGAGGAAGTGTGGGCTGGGAAATCTCTCTTCCCCAGCCTCACCTGTGTGATCCGGTGTGCACCTTGGGAATCCTCATCACCATTAGAGGGAGGAAGGGGTGGCAGGTGTGCTTGGTGGGCAAAATGTGTCTGTCACCCTGGAGCCCTGCCCAGACCCTGAAGCAACTGTTCCTCATTCTAACTGGGATTTGTAAGTAAGTCTGAGGGCGGATGTGTCTGGGTGTGGGCTCCGTAACCCTGGCTGAAAGAGAAGCAGCACCAAACCAGGGCCTCCAGACTTAGAGGTTACAGCGTGAGGAAGGGAAGGGGCTTTCCAGAGCTTGGAGCATGGGGCAACTTGCAGGGCCCAGGAAGTGGGCGAGGAAATTTAGAATACTAAATTTAATCACTAAACATGTGGGAAGGGGGACTTCCCTGATGGAGCAGTGGTTAAGACTCCAAGCTCCCAATGCAGGAGGCCAGGGTTTGATCCCTGGTCAGGGAACTAGATCCCACATGCATGCCACAACTAAGAGTTCTCATGCCACGACTAAGGAGCTGGCGAGCCACAAATAAGAAGCCTGCAAGCCGCAATTAAGTAGCCCACCTGCTGCAACTAAGGAGCCCACATGCCACAACTAAGAAGCCAGCAAGCCACAACTAAGGAACACACATGCCGCAACTAAGGAGCACACATGCCACAACTAAGGAGCCTGAGAGTCACAACTAAGGAGCCCACCTGCCGCAACCAAATAAATAAATAAAATATTTATAAATAAATAAATAAATGTGTGGGAAGGGGGCATTCCCTTTTCTGTCTTTCAACAAATATTTGTTGAACATCTACCACGTGCCAGGCACTGTGTAGGCACTGGAGATAGAGAACAAGCAGACACCAGCCCACCTCCCAAGCCTGACTCATGAGGGAGATGAACAGGTAAACAGGAAATCACACTACAGTGTGATCTGTTAGGAATCAGCAGTTCCAAGAAAGCTAAGCAAATGAAGGGACCCAATCCCTAAAAGCCCCTCCCAAGCTCACCATGGGCTCTTTTATAATGAACTGCTCTGCAACCAGGCAGACCATGTAGTGGGTGGTTTGAGACACACCATTAGTGACCACACATGTTTTAACTGGAGGCAGGTCACCTGGAAAAGGTTAGCCAGTAGACAGTACTCATGAAGGAGAATTTATCCAAATAGGCAAGAATCGATCAAGCTGTGATGGATACCTGACTCGAAGCAATGCCTTGGGGTTTCCAGAGAGGAGTTTGGTTCAGAAATATGGAAAGGTACCTGCACCCAACATGGGATGGGATAAAAGCCAGGACAGCACACAGACTGTGTGGCCGCAGGCTTCAGCTGAAGGAGTCGTCCTCTGAGCAAGGGGTCAAGCTGGGAGGGAGAAGTACAGATGGGCACTGAAGAACAAACAATTCTGAGAAGCAGGAAGAGAGAGTGAGATCGTCTAGACAGGGAGAACACTGTGGGCAGAGACACCGTGCTGGGAACGTGTAGGAGGTCTGAGTGCAGAGAACAGATTGGTGTGGCAGCAGCAGACAGGCCTGCAGTGGCCGTGGGAGTGAGTGAGTCTAGAAAGATGGAGTTCAACTGGGGAAGGTTTGAAATGTCAGACTGAGAGCTGGGACATTAGGCTAAGGAGCCTTATCAAAGGCTTCTCGGTAGGGCTGTAACTTGGCCTTACCTGGGTTTAGAAAGATTAGCCTGGTGGTGGTGGAGGCAGGAAAGCCTGGCTGTAAGTAAATGCCAGGTCGAGACTGCATGGATGAGGGCTTGGACATGAACATGAGATGGAAGGAGATGTGGTACAAGAGCCGGCAGGTTTGATGACTCAGGGACTGGCCCTGGCAGCACCTGCTGCAGCTCCACCCACAGGGCTGAGCAGCTCAGCTCAGCGTGAAGATGTGGGAAAGCGGGTGTGATGCACCCTGCTCCCTCCGGAGCCAGGTGGGGGCAGAGAAAGCAGCAGCCAGAGAGTTCATTGGGTCTGAAACTAAAAGGAGACACCCAGAGCGGAAATCAGAGAAGTGTCCACAAAGCTTTATCTCTGCTTCAGTTGCTGACAACTAAGGGGCCACATACAGTTTTAATCTAAGAACTCCATCCCAGTGGCAAAGCAGGCTTTCGTTGGGGCTGGAGAAAGCTAATGCCCACTAGAGCCAGGCAGGGTCAGAAACATTTCTCCCCAAATAATTTACATGAAGAATTCACAACTTAGGGCTTCCCTGGTGGCGCAGTAGTTAAGAATCCACCTGCCAATGCAGGGGACACCGGTTTGATCCCTGGTCCAGGAAGATCCCACATGCCGCGGAGCAACTAAGCCCGTGCGCCACAAGTACTGAGCTTGTGCTCTAGAGCCCGCAAGCCACAATTACTGAGCCAACGTGCCACAACTACTGAAGCCCGCGTGCCTAGAGCCTGTGCTCCACAACAAGAGGCCACTGCAATGAGAAGCCCGCGCACTGCAATGGAGAGTAGCCCCCGCTCGCCACAATTAGAGAAAGGCCGCGCACAGCAACGAAGACCCAACGCAGCCAAAAATAAATAAAATAAACAAATTTATATATATAAAGAAAGAATTCACAACTTGATTTCTCCTTTTCAAACATCTGCAGGAAGGTTACTTCAAAGGAATCAAGTTCCCCCCAAGAGCAATTTGCCACAAAGTTGCATAGCTAAAGGTTTTCAGTGGTGGTTCCCCCCACCTGCAAAAAAAAAGGCCCTTCTGTTTCATCCCTGCCTAAAGGACCCAGGCTTCTGCTGTCTTTTGGAAATGGGGACTTGGGGGGCACAAGATCTGATATTTTAGAGAAGCCGGAAATCCCATTTGAAAAGTAAAATCCATTTATCTTTTTTCTTTGTCTTATTGTGGTAAAACATAAGTTTTTATCATTTTAACCACTAAGTAATGTTCAGTGGCATTAAATATATTCACATTGTTGTGCAACGGACACCACCAATCATCTCCAGAACTCCGTAGCCATCAAACACTAACCCCCATTCCCTCCTCCCCCTAGTCCCTGGCAACCACCATGCTACTTTGTGTCTATGAATTTGATTATTCTAGGAACCTCATATACGTGGAATCACTTAATATTTGTCCTTTGTGACTGACTTATTTCGCTTAGCATAATGTCTTCAAGATTCATCCATGTCATAGCACTTGTCAGAATTTCCTTCCTTTATAAGGCTGAATAACACTCCATTGTATGTACATATCACATTTTGTTCAGTCATCAATGGACATTTGGGTTGCTTCCACCTTTTGGCTATTGTGAATAACATTCCTCTGAATGTGGGTATACAAATATCTGTTCAAGTCTCTGCTTTCAATTCTTTGGGGTACTTACCTAGAAGTGGAATTGCTGGATCATACGGCAATGCTGTTTACTTTTTTGAGGAAACTGCCATACCATTTTCCCCAGTGGCTGCACCATTTATAATCTCACCAGCAATGCAACAAGGGTTCCAATTTCTTCACATTCTCACCAATTTTTGTTATTTTCTGGTTTTGTGATAACTGCTTTCCTAATGGGTGTGCGGTGGTCCTTATTATAGTTTTGATTTGCATTTTCCTAATGATTAGTGATGTTGAACATCTTTTCATATGCTTATTGGGCATTTACATATTTTCTTTGGAGAAATGTCTATTCAGGCCTTTTGCCCATTTTAAAAATCAGGTTTTTTTTTGTTGTTTAGTTGTAGGAGTTCTTACAACTTTGTGGTCCTGAGCACTCAACTCCAGCTGCCAGACAGGTAGCCACTCAGCAGAGCCCCTAGAGCAGGGTTTTTCAATGTGTGGGCCATGAAACAAAATGGAATAGAAGACCCAGAGTTCATTACAGGTAGTAAGTTTAATCGTTGTTCTGTCAAACCTTTGTTAAATGTATGATATATACGTACATACATATTCTGGTTCACAATGAAAATGTATGGGTTACTGTGATTTGCCGTACAAAACATTTGGAAAACAGTGACTTCATGTTAATTGAATCCACCCTCCTTAGAAAACAACCATCGTTACTCAAGCAGACCCTTGGAAATTCTCCCACAATCGATTTATCAAAGTATTCGTCCCCAAAAACAGGCCTCTTTTAAGGTGGGGATGGGGGTAGGTGACAGTGGTCTGAGATTCTGGCTACAAGATGTATAAGCAGCTTATTGGCTAATATCTATTGTGTCCCATGGGCTGGTTGGTCACAGGATATCATGGGATGGTAACCAAGGGTGGGAACCAGGCTGCCCCTGAAGTAGGAGGCCTCTCTCTGGCTTGGATGCCCCCATGGGCCATAGCTGGTGTCATGAGAAGTGCGCTGGACGGAGCATGAAAGGTAAAAGTTTCGGTCCTGATGTCACTCACAGGCTGGGTGATCTGGATAAAGGTTCACAATCTGCCTGAATTCCATCTGGATAAAGACACAAAGCCTCATCTGTTTACAGAAGGGTGTTAATGAGGAATTTTGTGAAAGCCAAATGATGTGAGGAGTGAAGAAGCTTTGTAAAGTGCTAGGTGAACCGTCAGAGATCCTCATTCACAAAACACCACCCCAGTCATCCTGTCCTTCCGAGAACTGCACTCCCAAGCTGCCTGTGGGGTGGTAGATGCAGGCCAGCAGTCACCCCAGGGGCCAGAGGGTGGGTTTGAAGTCAGCGAGGAGCCCCAGGACACAAGCCCTTCAGAGGGAGCTGGCTGGCCAAGCCTCCAGCCTCTGAGCCAGAGTCAGGGACAGGCCCGAGAGAGCAGATTCTCTGCTTGTTCAGGACATCAGGAGCAACGTTTGGTACCCGTCCTCAGATCAGGGGATGCATTCAGATGCCAAACGCTCGTTTAGTATTGACTTAAATCTCACTGTGATAGGTCCTCACTGGCTTCACTCCTGCAGAGAGACACAGCTCAACCCCAGACGCAGGGAAGGTACTGGTTTGCAAGGAGGAGAGTGTATCCACCCAACTCTGTCCCTCACCATGCATAGTGACTTCCACAATGACCTGGTTGGGAAAAGTGCTATTTCTGACCCCCTCTGCACTCATCTTAACACTTCACCCAGAGTCTAGTACATAGCAGTAGCATTAAGCATTATTAGTTGGACCCACGGATGAACGGATGGGTAGTGAGGAAAGAGTCTCCCGTATAGACTGTCACAATCCTAGGGATTTGTAACTCTCTTTCAGATGAGGAGAGGAATATGAAGATGGAAGAGGTGCTGCAGTGGCCTGCCACAAGGGGGACACCTCCTCCTGTCCCACCCACATTCCTGCAACACAGAGCTCAATAAGAATTTTTAAAATCTAATTTATTTAAATGAATTTGCCCAGTGTCCTCTGGTTGAGACTATTCTACTCAGAGAGGTGATTGGAAGGCCCAGGCAAGGCTCTCACAATCTTAACCTATACCCCACTCAGGGATGACACTCGACATAATTAACAACTAACCAACCAGAATAGTCCTGCCTCTGCTGGAACAGGGTCTTGAAGGCCTCCCTCCGTCTCTGCGGGGGACGTTACCCTTTAGCTGTTGAATCAGAAAGTCAGAGGGAGCCAGGGAAAGGCCTAGGTTGACTGGAGCATGGTGGGGGTAGAGGTTGGTTCAGGGTAGGAAGCATTTACCAACCAACATAAAATTATTTCAGGGACTTCCCTGGTGGTGCAGTGATTAAGAATCCACCTGCCAATGCAGGGGACATGGGTTTGAGCTCTGGTCCGGGAAGCTCCCACATGCCACGGAGCAACTAAGCCCATGCACCACAAGTACTGAGCCTATGCTCTAGAGCCCACGAGCCACAACTACTGAGCCCGTGTGCCACAACTACCGAAGCCCACACACCTAGAGCCTGTGCTCCACAACAAGAGAAACCACCCTAATGAGAAGCCCATGCACAGCAATGAAGACCCAATGCAGCCAAAAATAAAAATTAATTAATTAAAAAATATATATTTCACTATCGTTGTAAAGGGGTTGAGAGTCCTGCCCCAATGACATCTGCTGGAAATTCCTATCTTTAACTGAAGTTCTCAGGAATGTAGAGTTTAGGATACATCTATGGTGTTTTTTGTTTTGTTTTATTCCATTAGTCTTTTTCTCTTTAGTTTGGATACTGCTATGTCTTCAATGTCACAGGTACTTTCTTCTACTGTGTCCAATCAGCTGTTAAGCTCAGTCAGTGAATTTTTCATTTCAGGTATTGTATTCTTAAACTCTAGAAGTTTGATTTGGTTCCTTTTTTAAAAAACAAAATTTTATTTATTTATTTTTGGCTGCATTGGGTCTTCGTTGCTGCGCACAGGCTTTCTCTAGTTGCGGCGAGCGAGGGCTACACTTCTTTGGGTTGTGCAGGCTTCTCATTGCAGTGGCTTCTCTTGTGTCCCCTGCATTGGCAGGCAGATTCTTAACCACTGCACCACCAGGGAAGCCCTTGGTTCCTTTTTATATCTTCCATTTCCTTCCTCCCCATGTTCACATTTTCCTTTAAATCTTTGGGTTTATTTCTAATTCCTTTTTAAGTCTTTGCCTGCTAATTCCATTACCTCTGTCATTTCTGGGTTTGTTTCTATTGACTGATTTTTCTGGTTACAGTTCTCTATTCTTTACATACCTAGTGATTCTTGACCTTCTGAAATTTATGTTGTTTAATGTCTTTATTTTGCTGTTGTCCTTAAAAAAATGATGAAATTTGTTTTGCTCAGCAGTTATCATAATAGTGGATAAACTCATTCTATATGAGGCTTGGGGGTCTAGAATTGCTTTTACTTCAGGGCTAATTTAGCCCTTCTACTAATGCATAACCCTTCCAGAGTTTCTACTGATTTCTCTGGACATTCAATAGGTCTCTTCACATTGGCTGGTTGAAACTCAAACATCCCCCAGCCCTGTGTGAGCCCTGGGAACCAATCAGCTCATGTTCCCTGGCAGTTCTTTGCCTACCATGGTGGAGTTTCACTCTATGCATGAGCAACTTAGTATCAGCAACAGACTCAAGAGGACACTCCCTCCTCTCTGGTACTCAGCCTCGAAAAGTCTCCTCAGCTATCGCCTCAGCTGTCTCTTCGACTCAGCAAGACCACTATGGTCAACTTTGGTTCCCCCTTACTGTGCTACAATTCAGAAAGTACTTCAGCAGAAAGGGTAGTAGTAGAGCTTGCCTCATTTGTTCCTTTCTTTCAGGAATCACAGTCCTGTGCTATGTTCAATATCTGAAAACAGTGATTTTATATATTTTGTGCAAGTTTTGAATTGCTTACATTAGGACGGTATATAGGTTGAACGTGTCCCCGCAAAATTCATATGTTGGAACCTAATGCCCAAAGTAATGGTCTTAGTAGGGGTCTTTGAGAGGTGAGTAGGTCATGAGGGTAGAGCCCTCATGAGTGGGATTAGCACCCCTATAAAAGAGGCCCAACAGAGTCCCTTTGCCCCTTCTGCCATGTCTGCAACCCAGAAGAGGGCCCTCCCCAACCATGCTGGTACCCTGATCCTGGATTTCCATCCCCCAGAACTATGAAAAACAAATTTCTGTTGTTTATTAGCTACCCAGTATGTGGCATTTTGTTATAGCAGCCCGAATGGACTAAGACAGAGGTTGGTCTGGTAGAAGTGGGAATCTCTGCTCCCACTGCATGAAGCACATTCAATATAGCGATCCACTCCTCCAACCTCTTCTCAAGAGGCTGCGGTGCAAGGAACAGAAGCTGTCGGTGGCTAACTGAACAGAAAAGGAACCTCCAAGGATCATGCATAGCACACAAGATGGTGGGCAGGCTAGAAAAAGCTGCTCAAGACTCTTTACAGGAACCACGCCCAACATACGCCTCAGGACCTGCTCTGATGAGAAAATCACTTCTGGTATCATTGCTGCCACCAAATTCTAGATAGTCAGTGTGTACAGCGTCACTTCTGCACCAGGAACTCAGTTACACCACAACCAACACCACCACCCACCCTATGTGCCACTTCCTGTGTGTAGTACTGAGTTGTGTACCCAACACTAAAGCTGCAACCTCCAGAAAGTGTGTCCTGTATTTAACTCTAGTCACTTTAGCTCTTGAGTCTGACAGTGAAAGCAAGAGTCTGTAACTTTCGGCTTCCATAAGGGGTGATCTTTTCTTCCTACCATGACTTACAAAGTGGAAGATTTCCCAAATTCAAAATGTGCTTATAATACTCAGTGACCACAACATCCACTATGCAAGAACAATCATAAATGAGTCTTGGATGGTTTTCTGGCACTCTTAGTACTGAAGCCTGGAATAAAATCATTAATTTCATTTCTGGAAGAGGGATCTATGATCCAGCCTCCTTTGGACCTTATAAGAGGTGGTCACTCCCAGATCATATGAGTATTCTGCACCAGCAACCTCTAAAGAAGCGTCCTTTTCATGATTCAGCAATGGTGGCAATGCCATCAGGTATAATGACTGGTCTCCTGACCTAGGCTGCAGCAAAAGATAGTGAGAAATGAAGATCGGAAAACATTATTAAAGATGCTTGAGCCCAAATTCTCAGAGGCTGGGGTTTACTTCTGAGTTCCTGGTATGTAATGGACTAGAAAAAAGAGATCTAGATGCATTCTAGAAACATAACTAGAAATGAAAAACCAGTGAGCCAGATTTATTGGATTTTTTAATCATTCTGATCATTAGGAACCACTGACCTTTAAGAAATTGCTGCAATGTTTAAGCCATTAGTATCTTAGCTAAAAAATTGTGCAATGTATATTACATCTGAGCCCTAAGAGAAAAGGATGCAGATGGGAGGTTTTAGCGGTGGGAAGGAAAAGAGGAATAGGTATGGCACATAGCATGATGCTATGAAGGTGGGACAGGTGGAATCTGGGAAGCAAGAGAGCCCTGGGGAATGAAGAGTCTGTAGTCTGAAAAGAGAAAAGAAGCATGTATGCAGAAATGAAGCATAAAAGAGCAGAGGGCACAGGGTAAAAGGACGATAACCACTCTATCTCCTTACCAGTAACTAAGAAGGAAATTTGAAGGGGGAAAAGTGTACCTACTATCAGCCAAGAATTAGGGATTCACACCAAGCGTGGATTCATGTACTGACAACCAACTAACTGAAATTTGAAACAAATCATAGATTTGACTTAGATCCTTCTCACTTCCTTCTTCCCTTGAAATCTGTTTTTCCTAAAGTTCTTTATTTGTAGTATAGTTTGGGGAGGCCTAGAAACTTTGACTGGTGGGCAACAATCCAGATGTAATAGATATTGCTGGTTGCCTCCCCAGCATACATTCCCCCCCCCCGCCCCCATGCCTGCTGCCCGGCTGTGCAGGAACCATAGAATCTAAGTGGGATTAAAATCCTGGCCTTGGGGTGGGCTCTGATAGGCCTAATCAGGATAGTCCCAATCCCTTGTCACAGTGATGGTTTCAGGGATGGGCCAGTAGCCTAGGCCTAAGGCAACGAGCATCTGACATTCTGCTGGCCACCATGATGAACTCAGCTAATCTGATCAGAGGAAGTCCAAGACTTCTGTGCAATCAGTGAGTCAAGAGAAGCTCTTTCTCCTCCTGGGCAGTGTGGTGGATGGGTGGTAATGCCTGGACCTGGTACAACCATTTTGTTTTCAAGAGAGAAAGCAACCTAAGTAGGAAGTTGGCCCAAAGAGAAGAGAAAAATTGAGAGAAGTGAAGAAAAAAATAGATCCAGAGTTTTGGTCAAGCCATGCCCGAAGCTTGAACTACTTCTGTATGTTTCAGTCAAAGAAGTCCATATACTCCCTTTGCTGTTGAAGCCAGTTTGGGTTGAGTTTCCTATTACTTGCAACCCAAAGCATCATGACACCAGATGATCCATTGGAATCCAGTTTTCCATTTTGGGGGTGAATGTGAGGGAACACAAACAAAATGACAGAAACTTAATGTCCTTCTGGAGATCTACTCTCAGCTTGATTTAGGCAGTTGGTCTCATGGTTAGGCACCAAGAAGAGATGGGAAAGTTTTTAAAAGTAAGGAAGAAAACTAAAATAAGGAGGATAAAAACAGAGGAGATTGAAAAGGAATGGAGAGAAGGAATACATCAATGGACTCATATGTCAATGGATAATGCCTCAGAGGTATCCCAGCCCTTCCCCATGCTGTGTTACCAAGCCCTGTGGACTTGGTCATCTAAATATCCTGCTAGGGACTTCCCTGGTGGCTCAGCGATTAAGAATCCACCTGCCAATGCAGGGGACACGGGTTCGAGCCCTGGTCTGGGAAGATCTCACATGCCACAGAGCAACTAAGCCTGTGTGCCACAACTACTGAGCCTGTGCTCTACAGCCTGTGAGCCACAACCACTGGAGCCCACGTGCCACAACTACTGGAGCCCACGTGCCTAGAGCCCATACTCCGCAACAAAAGAAGCCACTGCAATGAGAAGCCCACGCACCACAACAAAGAGTAGCCCCCACTCACCACAACTAGAGAAAGCCCACGTACAGCAACAAAGATCCAATGTAGCCAAAAATTAATTAATTAAAATATCCTGCTACCCATGGCCTCCTCTTCATTTTCACAGCCATGCCTGGTTCAGACCTTCATGACCTCTCTCCTCACTTTCTCTGCCTTCACTCTCATTCCCTCTAAATCCATGTTCTAACACCACTCCCAGAGTGATCTTCTCAAAAGACAGCTCTAAACTTGTAATTTCCTACTGAAAAACTTTTAATGCCTTCTTCATGTGGAACATGGGAAGTAGCATGAGCTCAGAAGACTGATCATTTTGAAAACTAGCTCTGCCACTTACCAGCTACATGACTTTGGGCAAATTTCTGAATTTCCCTGCACATCACCTATCTCAACTGTAGTGATAATACTAACATAGCAAAGATTCCTTTGGTTACCAGTGACAGAAAACCAACGTACACCCACTAGGCAAAAAGGGAGGGGGGCTTGTTAAATCAAGTGACTAACTGAAGACCAGTAGTACAACAGGGTCCCAGGGATAACCAGAAATAGGAACTCACGAATATCCTATGAGTCTCTTCCATTCTTCAAGGTTCTGGTGGAGCCCTGAATGCCCGGGTGGGGCCCTGCATGCCCTTAACGTGACTTCCAGAGGCCCATGGCCTGGCAGCATCACACAGTTCTCAATTACATACAAACCAGTTCCCCTGCACCACTAATCCTGCACTCTGTCCACCTACAAGGCTCACCATTCCCAAGAAGTTGTGTGCTGTTCCTTCTTGCTGTGGGGCAGGGCTGTCTTTCCCAGGCATTCTTATCTTACTCCTATTGGCCTCTTAAACCCCAGGCCAATGACACCCTTCTGCAAATCCTTCCTCAGCACATCTAGAGCTAGGTACTAACAGACTCCCTGCACTTCCCGAAGACTGTTCTTTATCCTCTACCACAGCACTGATCACATTATACAGTAATTATTTGTTGAGATCTGTTTGGTCCTTCCAGCTAACCCATCATTGGGCTGACCTGGGCATCCAGGATAATTCTCCCGTCTCCCTCCTACTCTACATTCAACTGGTAGAATCAGTCCAGAGCTCAAAGTACTCCTGGCAGTCAATCTTGGCTTTTCTATGGGCCAAAGGGATGAGGTCACCATCATCAATGAAGTCACCACTGCATGATTCATCTGACATCAGTTCCCCACTTGGAGTGTTCTGATATTCCCAGAGCTTCTCCCAAAGCATCCAGAACCTGGAGTCCCTTCCATTTTTCAAGGTTCTAGAGCTAATCCTCCAGCTCTCTGGATCCCTGGTAAATATCTATCTCACTGAAAAGCAGCCTGAGAACTGAGAGGCTGGAGTCCTCAATGGGGGAAGCCTCTATCCTCCAGTCCTGGGACAGACCTCATTATCCCTCAAAAAGGCCATCCCCGGGCTTCCCTGGTGGGGCAGTGGTTGAGAATCCGCCTGCCGATGCAGGGGACACGGATTCGTGCCCCAGTCCAGGAAGATCCCACATGCCAGGGAGCGGCTGGGCCTGTGAGCCATGGCCACTGAGCCTGCACGTCCGGAGCATGTGCTCCACAATGGGAGAGGCCACAAGAGTGAGAGGCCCGCGTACCACACACAAAAAAAAAAAAAAAAAAAAAAAGGCCGTCCCCATGTCTCTAGCAACTGCTTCTCCCCTGGCCCAAAGCTTTTACCAGGATCTCTCAGGACACGTTGTGAAGAGCCCTAGCGTCCTCAAAGGTAAGCCCTGATCTCACCCTTATGGATGAACTCACATTTATAGATCAGAAAGCTGAGGCCCTGAGAACAGAAGTGGCATGCTCAAAGTCACACTGCTAAGTACTGTCAGAGCCAGAGCTAAAATGCCCTCTCTAGGCTGAGTGCATCCGGTAGCTCCTTAACCTCTCCTGACAGACCCTCCTTTCAGAATTCCAGTCCCAGCAAATGCTGTCTGACGAAGTAGTCCTGTAGGCAAAGGGGGCAAGTCCTCCTTTCTTCCCCTCTAGAAGGAAGTGGCAGAGACTAGTCTTGAACCAAGATCTGACTTCAAGGCACTGAACTGCCTTCCTTAACCTGTCATTCAGTACATAAAAAATATCTTCCAGATTCACTGCATAACCTAAAGCAGCTGGCAATGTAAATACCCACACTCAGACACAAATGGAGGGGTCTGGTGAGACGTCCAGTGGGACTCCACAAGGAACTTCCAAGAATCCAGGAAGTCTTACAGGACAATGGAAATCAGATTTGGGGTTTGAGAGTTGAGGCCTGGGAAGTGTGGCGTGAGGACATAACTGAACATTTCCCAAAGTGTGTTCCAAGTCCTAGAATGCTGGAATTAGCTGGAAGCCTTTGAGATAACCACTTCACCTCTCTGCGTCTCAATTTGCTTACCTACAACCTCAGGGAGATCTAAGGGAGCTGGTCCAGTTGACCTCTGCGGTGCCTCTCAACACAGCATTTTCTGATCCTGTGAATTGATGAAAGGAAGCGATTTATCTCCTGTCAGCAAGGGGAAGGAGGGTGTGGTGTCAACGTGCAGAGTATCCTCCCCCCCACCCCCAGGGCCTAAAGTTAGAAGCAGCACTGTTGGCGAGTGAACGCGACCTGTCCTGACGGGTGTTTCCAAGCATTGCCTCGGCAGGAGGACAAGGGGTTGTTGCCTGGATCACAGGCCACAGTCTTAGAGCTCTAGAGTGTATCACTCCTCAGGGATCACAACCTAACACCTTCGAGGGACACTGGGACTGTAAAGGGGCCTCAGAGAATGTCGCCTCTAGGGGGAGCAAAGGTACACCCGCCGCATCCAGAGTCGCAGAGTCTCCCTTTTCTGGCTGGTGCGGGGGTGCGTCAGTGGTTCAAGATGCTGTAACTCCCTTAGACACCAGTTTCGTAGTAAATGACTCAAGCTCTGCCGTGAACAGCATGGGGTGGTGGGGATGGTGGGAGGCGAGACGGAGCAGTAAGCCAGTAGTCCCTACTTTCCAGTTCAGGGACCACCGCCACCCCTCCCCCATCACCCCATGCGCCTTAAAAAAAATTTTTTTTTTAACTCTCTTGCCCTTTCTTCCTTCCCGATTTCTAGTTCTGTTGTGCACTTAGAGGCCGACAGAATGGATCCTGCCTTCCGGGTGGAGTTTAAATATACGTGAATAATTTTTCATGACTATTGCGTCATCATGAGAGTCGTCGCGGTTCCCCAAAAGGCCTCCACGTCTTCTCCCAGCATCGGAGCCTGTGGACGCTTCTGTGCGCCGTGCGCACTTTCGCGAGGAGCCCTCGGCTCCTCGCGAGCGCTGGTCGCTGGGCCCCCTCCCCCAGTCTCACCTTCCTCCCCGTCGCTCCTCCTCGGCTCCTCCTCCTCGTCCCCTCCCCACAGCCCTCACGGGGAGTCAAGCTAGGGTGAGCCGGCAGGGCCGAGCGGCGTCTGCGGGCGGGGCGCGGGGCGCGGGAGCCGGCAGGCGGGCGGGCGGGCGGGGGCGCGGAGCCGGCAGCCCGCAATCCGGGGAGGCGCCTGGACCCGCCCTCCTCCGAGGCCGAGCGGGGAGGGGGCCCGGGCTGGCGCTGGGCGGGGAGAGCCGCCTGGCCCCTCCCCTCCTCCGCCCTCCCCAAAGTTGCTGTCTCCCCCGGGGCCGGCCAGTCTTATGATCCAGCGGATCCTCCTGGGGAGGCCGGGCCGGGGAGAGGGCGCGGGCGCCGAGCGGCGGGGGCAGCGGGCGGGCGCGGCGACCGGGGCCCGGGCGGGGAACCGGGCAGCGACCGAGGCGGCGGCAGCGCCCCGGGCCCGCCGCCCCCTCCCCTCGGGCGGGGTGAGCCGCTGCATGGGGCCGGGGGGTCGGCCCTGCTGCGCTGAGCGGCGGCGGCGGCGGACCCCCCAGGCGGGCTGGGGCTGAGCCCGGGGCCGGGGCGGGGGCTCCGGGGGGACCATGCCCGGAGGCCGGCCGGCCGCAGCATGGCTCACGGGCCCGGCGCGCTGATGCTCAAGTGCGTGGTGGTCGGCGACGGGGCGGTGGGCAAGACGTGCCTACTCATGAGCTATGCCAACGACGCCTTCCCGGAGGAGTACGTGCCCACTGTCTTCGACCACTACGCAGGTAAGCCTCGGAAGTGCTGACTAAGGGGCCGCTCCCCGGGCCGGGAACTTTGCAGCAACTTTGGCTGAGCCCCCTCACCGCCTCCCCTGCGCGCGCTCCCCACCCCTCCCCCGCCGCGCCCTCCGTCGGGCGCCCGGCCCCACCCCCAGGCTTTCCCTCTGGCAGCCCCTAGCCTGCCGGACCCAGCCCTCTTCCCACCCCCAACTCCGGTGCCCTGTCCTGGCGCCCCGCATTTCCCACCGCCCTCGGCGCCCGGGGCCGACCTCCTTGACCTTCCTACAGCTGCCTTCCCTATTGCCCCAATCCCCGAGGGGGAAACGTGGCCACGGGACTTGGGAGAAAGGAGTGGGCAGCTGGGGGCCACATCGCCCCGGCCTCACGCCACTTCACAGTGAGCCGGGCACAAGGGAAAACGGGTGGCATCTTTCTGGGAACTCCCGCTTGCCTCCAGCTTGGTTAGGAGGGAAGGGTCCTGGTGGGGAACGAAACTGCCCCAGAGCCTAGATGATTGTGAGCTTCTCTCCCCGCCCCCACTTCTCTGCCCTTGCAGTCAGCGTCACCGTAGGGGGCAAGCAGTACCTCCTGGGACTCTATGACACAGCCGGACAGGTGAGTGTCTTGGCCCCTGGCCGCCCCCCCCCACCCTTTCCCCAATTCAGGGTGTGTGTGAAGGGCCTTTGGAAACTGACGTCTCTAGGAGGGAGGGTGTGTCTGCAAGGGTCCCTCTGGATTAAGTATTTCTTTTTTCAAGTCACCACATTAGGAAAAGGAAAAAAAAAAAAAAAACCCTCAGCAACAAACCCAGACCAGCCTACCCCATGTGAACCCCTGGGCTGAAAGTTTCTGCCTGTGTGTGCCTTCTGTCTGGTGCCTGGTGTGTGGGTCCCAACTCCTGTTGCAAAGTGGCAGCGGCCAATCCTGAAGCGCTCTTATTTTTAGTTGCCGATGACCAGGTCTCCCCTCACAGCCTTTGTCTGGTCCCTCATTGGTGAGTGGTCTGCCTGCCCGAGGAGCCTGATTGGTGGGAAATGGCATCATCTAATATGATGGGAAGGCATTTGGTCCTGGTTATGTTTATTACAACATCATTGCACTCTGGGACTCCAGTCCCTGAAAACGTAATTTGTGGTATTACCAGAGGACCACAGGGAAAAAAGAAAAGAAACAACAACCATCCAGCCACTCCCAGGGGCAGGGAGGGGAAGGAGGGGTTAGGAGTTCAGTGTGAATCTTGGAGGAAGAGCTTTTTTTTGTTGTTCCCTAGGAAGGCCAGGTGACTTTGTCTGGGTTTTCTTTGGTAGAGATTATTATGCAGAAAGAAAATGCACCCTCCGACGATTATTTACAAATTAGAGGTGGCTTCTGAAGGATTAAGGTCTCCTCTCTGTCTCTGTCCCAGCTCCACCCTCTTCCCAAACCCACTTTTGCTGTGGACCTAAGATGATTTGTTTGATGAAGTTTTGCAAAATCCAGCCCTGTGATTAGACCTGAAAATTTGGGCAGAAGTTTCCACGTGTCATCCAGACTTGAGTCTTGAGAACATGTGAGCGGCTGAGGGCTTTGGAGAGTGTCTTTAGGGGATGTCCAGTAGTACAGTTTCCTTATCTGTAAGACGGGGTTTAAAAAATTCAGACCATTACCCTGGGCATATATTATATGCTGGATGCTTAGCACTGAGTCTGGCACACACTAGGCACACATTAGGTCAATAAAGAGGAGCTTTTCTTTGTAGCCCTTGTAGATTTGGATTTCAGAATTGTAGTACCAGGTTAGATTCCGAAGAATGTCTTGTTGGGGGGTTTGGCCCCAACAAGATGTGGGGCCAAACTCGATGTGGACTCTGGTTTCTATACTGTGAAGTTAGAGGAGCCTCTGAGAATAGAGAAACCACTGGCAGAGCACTAGGCACCAGGTGCCTGAGGCCGCCCACTTTCACCAAACTGAACCAGGTTAGTACAACGAGTTCTTAGCTTTCCAGGGCCCCTTTTCATTACCTGCCTTGTAGTTACTCCTTCTATCATTACCAGATGGTATGGTGGGCAAGAGGCAGAACCCATTCAATCAAATAAGACCAACTTTTAAGAAGTACAGCTGGTAAACAGCAGGTTGAAATTGTTGTTTGAAAGGGGAGAGGTTAAGAATCGTCTCTAACTTTAACTTCTCTCACTACTGCCTCTTCCCTTTTCTTTGTTACTTGTCACCATGGCCATCTTTTGACCACGAGCCCTATTCAACAGGACGTGTGTATGTCAGAGCTGTTCTGTGCACATTCAAATCTGGCAAATATCTACTGACTTCCTTCTACATATCAGGCCTGGGGCAGCCACATGCAAATATTATTTTATTTTCTCCACTAAACAACCCCATGAGATAGGTGATCCTCCATCTTTGCAGATGAGGAAACTAGGGCTCAGAGAAGCTAGGTTGCTGATCTAAAGTCACAGCTACGGAGCGGTGTTGCTGGGATTAGGACATGGGTCTGAATCTCCCATAGTTTGAGGCGGTTATATACAGAGGAAGTCATGGGAAGTGCTGAGGTGCCACCTGGGTTGATTGGGTTGCTTGTGTCTCTGTAGACCTGGTCCCTGGAATCTTCACAGTCATTCTCTGAGTGGGGGTTATATGCCACCCGTGCAGAAGAGAAAACCCAGGTCCAAAGAGTCAAGTGCTGTTTTCAGTGGAGATTGTAAGCTATCTTCCAAGTGGGATCAACCTATTAGTGAGAGTCAGATATTACTGTTTTTATCCAATGGTGGATCACCTACTCTATTGGCTAAGAAGTGTGTTAGGCCCCCTTGGTGTTTCTCCCAGAGTCTAAGGTTTCTTCTTAGTTAGCAATAATTCACCTTTCAGCATCCAAGGGTTTATTACTAATAAGCAATCTTAGCAACATAATCATCAATGAGATTAAATGAGTGCCCACTTTGTACCTAGCACTGCTCTAAGCACCAGGGGGGCACAAAAGAATAAATTTAAGATAGGGATCTGCCATGTCTGAGGACAGCATAGGTGGAAGTGTCTGAATTAGATGCAATGTGTGATATGTAGGAGATTCCTCTGTTGTACTTGGTCATTAAGACCTCATGCCTCTATGAATTGATAACCAATTAATCTTACAATAATAATAACAATAAAGAAACACATTCACAAGCATATACATATAGAGAGAAATTTTCAAGTCTGATGGGCAGCAGAGGAAAGCCCATGGGCTTTGGAACCAAATAAGCTTGGGCCCAGATCTCCACCTTGCTGTACTGGTCCTGTGATTCTAGCTATATTATTAACCTTCTCTGTGATCTAGTAAAAATTGTGGTTAATTAGAATCTGCACTGCAGTGTTATAGGTCGGCTTAAATTGTTTAATGTATGTAAAAGCAGCTGACACTGTTCTTCGTTCATAATAGTAAATGTGTAATAAATATGAGAAATTATTGTGCTCCACTGTGGGCAGTTTTATGGGGGGAAGAGGTCACATGTGGAAGAGGACCGTGTATTATACTTGGAGTTGATAGAAATTCTACTAGGATGCCAGATCCTAGAGGCTTTTTAGCGGAGGTATGATGCTAGCTTTGTACTTCGTAATTGCCACGGTCCACATCACTGGACCCATGGACACAGTCAGGTGCTCCCTGCTCTAAATGCCTTGTTGTGTCAGATAGTTTCCTTTCTTGATCAGAACCTGCATCCCCAGTGATGTAAGAGAAACTCTTAGAAAAATGAAGAGTTCAGCATAGAATTTGAGAACCAAGTGGGGTATGTAGGTTTCAGTCGATTCTACTTTGGGAGGTAAGATGGGATGAGGGAGAAGCTCACAGCACTTTAAAAAGTTCACTCATGCACTTGGGCTCTCACTGTATTTGAACAACAGCACATCTCCCTTGGGTTGGAACTTCTAGACTGTGTGCTTACTGTTGGGTCCCCTCTTTGACCCCAGTTGAGTTCAAAGCCATAGGTAACAATGGCCCAATTTAGATATTAAAGAACATATTATGGAACTTCAAGAGATGACTGTAGTAGATAACCTCTTGCCTTCCGGAGTAGACTGCTTCCCCCTTAACCTCCACGGCAATTGGCAGAGAGAGAGAGAGAATATATAGTGAATGTGAATGTGTCAGGCATCATGTTGAGTCCCATCACGTTCTCTGCCTGGGCACATCCCTCCACACCCCCGACACACTAGCATTAGGCCAAAGGGAAGCCCCCCTCTCTTGGCCAAGCCCGTGGTGGCCCAGGAGCAGCCCGACATTTTACTGCCAAGCGTTTCAGAGTGGAAGTTGAAGGCGCTCCTTCCTCCTCCCTGTGGCCTGCTGGAGGGGTCCTGCTTCCGGTCTGGGCCTCTGCAGCGCTTCTCTTTTCTTGCCTGGCTTTCAAGGCTTCAGGGTCAGCTCTGCAGCAGCCCCAGTGTCTGCTCAGGGAGGTGCTGGAGGGGTGAGATTTTTCCCTCTGACTCTGCACTGTTTGGAGCTCAGGGGAGGTGGGAAGAGCTCTGGCTCTTGCAGACAAGCCAGTGGGAGCTGCCTGGCAAGCTGCTCTCGAGGTGCGGGCTCCAGGCTGATCTCTTAATCCTTGGCAGGAAGGCAGAACTTGATACCCTAAAGAGGGAAGGATGGACGCCCAGTTTATCCCAGGTCCCGGAATACCCACACTCGGCAGGGTGTGTTGGGGTTGAGTTTGGGTTCCCTAGAGTTCCAAATTTAGCCACTGCCTCAGTGTGTACAAGTCCATATGTGTGCTTTGGGGTGTGCTGTTGCTATATCTGTTAACTTAAACACACACAAGTTCAAGGATGCATATAAGAGAGCTATAAATACCTTAGCTCAGGTGTCCCCTGGGGTTGGTTCAGGGATAAGCGAGGTCTGTTTCTTATTTGACATAGCCCAGCAGCTGTGGCTGCCTTGCAGGCCCTCTGGGTGCCCAGGGAAGCACTTCTCCTCCAGAAGGGAATCTCCAGGGAGGCAGCTTGGGAATGCCCTGCCTTCTGGAATGCCCTGCAGCACCCAAGGGCCTAGTTTAACAGGAGGGGGGAGGGCTAATCCCAGGGTATTGCTACTCATAGAACACCTCCCACCTTCAGGCATGCATCCTCACAAAACCTTCCGAGGTAGACTCTTCCCAGGTGAGGAAATTGAGAGTGAGTGGGCTTATGAGAACCAGACCAAGATGTGATTAGGAAAAAGGTTTTCCTTACTTTGGAGGGGCCCACAGGAAGCATCAGTAGGGCTCAGGAAGTACCCACTCACATCACCCAGGCTCCAGGTCTCTGCAGCCCGACACTGCATCCCTGAGGGGCCCCGGGAGCAGAGTTTGGGAGGAGCCGCAGGGTTCCTTCCAGACATCAGCTGCAACAGGTGAGATGCTGGCACTGAGCATCCTGGTTTCCCTTAGTAACCTACTGTAGATTTGTCATCTGTGCATTTTGCTAACCTTTTTAGAAGCTATTTATATTTCCAGTCTGCACTGCATCATAGGGAATGCTGGTTTCCTCCTCCGCGTGGGGAAGGTGGATGGCCTTTCTTGGCTGCCTTTGCAGTGGCCAAATGCCCTGTGTCCCCCTTCTTGGCACTCTGATGTGGGTTTGGGATGTGATCCTCTGATCCCTCCGGCTTCACTTCTCTCATGATTCTCTTGAGGTTTGGTGACATTTACGCTCTGGGAACCAAAGCTTACCAGCAGGTGTATCAGGAATAGTGTTATAGGTGCGCCCAGATGCCATCCGCTCACCTCGGGAGTTGGGGGGGCCCAGTGTGTAGCTTCCAGGGGGCTGAGCATATATGGTCATTTTTATGTGTGCCAGGTTGTGAAAAAGGTGGGAAGCATTGCTTTAAAGCTCATGGGTTAGAGGCCTTATGGAGAACTGGGTGTTTGTGGTTTTGTTGTGGAATTTGGGGTTTCAAGAGGTGAGCCCTGGTGGTATTAAAACAAAACAAAACAAAGCCGTTCTCCACGGGGCTATCGGTTTCTAGCAATGACACGTGTTGGCAGCAGCTGGTACTACCAAGAGGCCTCAGGTACAGAATAGCAATATGCAAGGAGGAGGAAAGAGAGGCTGTTACAAAGAAACTAAGCCCAAAACCACACATGTGTTTAAAATTCAGGCGCCTCAGCTGAATTTCCTTTCACTCAGAGGGCTTGGTTTTGCCCTAATTTGGTGTGTTTGGGTCAAGGAGCGGCTTTCCTTGCCCTCAGCAGTTTGCTGTTCCTCTTTTAGTTTCTGGCAGGCAGCTGCTTTACACGAGGAAGAGAGGGGAGACCCAGCCAGGGAGGCTGCGCGGGGTGGCAGGATGGCCATGGCAGGTCATCGGAGCCCTTCCTGGCCACCCAGCTCTCCGAGTACAGTTCTTCCAGATCCACTGCCTGCTGGACTGGCTTGATTCTCTCTAAGCTCCATGAGGACAGGTGACCGTGTCTCTTTTTCTCCACCGTGTTTCCAGCACATAGCCCAGTGCCTGGTGCATGGTAGGTCTACAATAACTGTTTCTTTCTTTTTTTTTTTTTTTTTAATGAGGTTTTTTTTTTTTTCTTTTTAACATCTTTATTGGGGTATAATTGCTTTACAATGGTGTGTTAGTTTCTGCTTTACAACAAAGTGAATCAGTTATACATATACATATGTTCCCATATCTCTTCCCTCTTGCGTCTCCCTCCCTCCCACCCTCCCTATCCCACCCCTCTAGGTGGTCACAAACCACCTAGCTGACCTCCCTGTGCCATGCGGCTGCTTCCCACTAGCTATCCACCCTACGTTTGGTAGTGTATATATGTCCATGCCAGTCACTCACTTCATCACAGCTTACCCTTCCCCTTCCCCATATCCTCAAGTCCATACTCTAGTAGGTCTGTGTTTTATTCCCGTCCTACCCCTAGTCTCTTAATGACATTTTTTTTCCTTAGATTCCATATATATGTGTTAGCATACGGTATTTGTTTTTCTCCTTCTGACTTACTTCACTCTGTATGACAGACTCCAGGTCCATCCACCTCATTACAAATAACTCAGTTTCATTTCTTTTTATGGCAGAGTAATGTTCCATTGTATATATGTGCCACATCTTCTTTATCCATTCATCTGTTGATGGACACTTAGGTTGCTTCCATGTCCTGGCTATTGTAAATAGAGCTGCAATGAACATTTTGGTACATGACTCTTTTTGAATTATGGTTTTCTCAGGGTATATGCCCAGTAGTGGGATTGCTGGGTCATATGGTAGTTCTATTTGTAGTTTTTTGAGGAACCTCCATACTGTTTTCCATAGTGGCTGTATCAATTTACATTCCCACCAGCAGTGCACGAGTGTTCCCTTTTCTCCACACCCTCTCCAGCATTTATTGTTTCTAGAGTTTTTGATGATGGCCATTCTGACCGGTGTGAGATGATATCTGATTGTAGTTTTGATTTGCATTTCTCTAATGATTAATGAGGTTGAGCATTCTTTCATGTGTTTGTTAGCAATCTGTATATCTTCTTTGGAGAAATGTCTATTTAGGTCTTCTGCCCATTTTTGGATTGGGTTGCTTGTTTTTTTTTTTATTGAGCTGCATGAGTTGCTTATAAATTTTGGAGATTAATCCTTTGTTAGTTGCTTCATTTGCAACTATTTTCTCCCATTCTGAGGGTTGTCTTTTGGTCTTGTTTATGGTATCCTTTGCTGTGCAAAAGCTTTTAAGTTTCATTAGGCCCCATTTGTTTATTTTTGTTTTTATTTCCATTTCTCTAGGAGGTGGGCCAAAAAGGATCTTGCTGTGATTTATGTCATAGAGTGTTCTGCCTATGTTTTCCTCTAAGAGTTTTATAGTCTCTGGCCTTACATGTAGGTCTTTAACCCATTTTGAGTTTATTTTTGTGTATGGTGTTAGGGAGTGTTCTAATTTCATACTTTTACATGTAGCTGTCCAGTTTTCCCAGCACCACTTATTGAAGAGGCTGTCTTTTTTTTTTTTTTTTTTTTTTTTTTTGAGGCTGTCTTTTCTCCACTGTATATTCTTGCCTCCTTTATCAAAGATAAGGTGACCATATGTGTGTGGGTTTATCTCTGGGCTTTCTATCCTGTTCCATTGATCTATATTTCTGTTTTTGTGCCAGTACCATACTGTCTTGATTACTGTAGCTTTGTAGTGTAGAATGACTGTTTCTTAAATTGAGTTGATTTGCATTTGGCTGTCAACTCATTTCTGCTAAAAGGTTGACCAAAGACTAGAGCTTAATTAAGAGCTTCTGGCACAACCCCTTTCTTGGAAAAAAGCTTTGTTAATTTAGTAGAAGTCTCTAAATTTCAAAGGAGTGACAGGCTTGGAGGTAAGCAGCAGGCCAGGCGCTATCCCCTGACCCAAAACCTGGGGGCTTTCAGTGGTCCCCAGTGGGCCCGTCCCCCAATGCTTTCTCTCAGGTGCGGACCTCCACGTCTTTCCTGAGACCACTCACTCTCAGATGCCCTGAGGAGGAGGCAGCTTGGCAGTGACAGTGTGGGTTGTGGATTCTCTGGAACATTTTTGAATCCTGCTCCTCCTCTCTGTAGCTGTGAGCCCATCAGGCAGCCAACTTCTTCCCTCCCTGTGGGATGGCCACCTTGCAGGGTTGCCATCAGGGTTACTTAGAGATGATGTGTAGTTGTCCCAGATGGCCTCACGCTCAGTCAGGGGTGATGGTCCCGACCAGCTTTGGGGGCTCTACCCCAGTTCAGTTCAGCTGGTGTTGATTCAGTGCCTCCTCTGTGTTCGAACCTCCTGTGGGAGAAGAAAGGGGGAATCAGATGGCAGAAAGCAGCGGGGAACACTCCTCATGTGAAATTGAGTGGTACACCATCCCAGTTGAGAAGAGGTAGTAGGGATAAGCTCTGGAAAGCTGTAGGCTTGCAGGAAGAGATGGGAGGCAGTACAGTAGACTGGTTATCACTGTGGGGCCCCCACATTGGACTGCCAGGGTCTACTTTCCAGCAAGGGGCTTGACTTCTCAAAACCTCAATTTCCTCATCTGTAAAATGGGGATTATAAAATCAAATCAGAGCTTCGCAGCTCCCAGGTAAGGGATTTTTCTTAGCCTCAAGGCAGCTGGGTAGGGCCTGGGATGGACAGCCCTGGGCTCAGGTTGTCCCTTCCAGCTTGAGCCGTCTAACCTCAGTCACTTAGCCCATGGCCCCTCTACCCCACCCACTGTGTGCTGAACGCATCTCTCTCTTCTCTGTCCCAGGAAGTGAAAGCTTGGGAACCATTGGGCTAAATGAGGTCATGCAGGCAGAGGGGCCCGGAGAATGGATATTCTGGGTGCAGAGGAATAGCGTGGGGAGCACAGGCACCGGGTGTCCCCAGTGTGTCTTTTTATGTTACCTCGGATCCCTGCTATCAGTGTCAGCGTGTGGAGTAGGGATGAGAATGAAATTATGGAGTTTTTCACCCAGTAACTGACGACCTAGTAATTAGAGAGAGATATTAATCTGGTGCTGTGTTACTTGTTGATTTTAATAGAAAGAACAGAACATGGGGGAAGGGGCCTCTATTATTGCTGTTTCTTTTCAAGTGACTGGTGGGAGTAGAGGCCCAGCCGCCTCTCTCCTGATGCCACGCTCGCCAGCCCTTCCCAGACTCAGGGAAGACTCTGGGGTTTAATAATGACACTCTTGTCAGTGAGTGGCACTTTTACAGGGTGTGAAGCACGTTGCACATGCTGCTCCGTGAAGCTTCTCACCTGCTCTGAGTAAAGGAAGCAGGTCGTGGTTGCCTCCTTTGCAGGTTCAGAGAGGTTAAGTGACTTGTTCAGACCACAGAGCTGGTAAAAGGCAACATCAAGATTGCAGGCCAGACTGCCCAACTCCAAGACCTGGGTTCTCTGTGTTAAACCACTCACAAGAATCAGCTTGATGGTGTTATATGTCTCCTTTACATGACGTATATTCTGTTGCGACAATTTCCTTAAAAAGTACAGTCTGGGCACATTGCTTTTCTGGACAGAAGAGTTGGTGGAATGGTGTCTATAGATGGGACACTAGGGGCTGCTGCTGAAATGGCTCCTTAAAGATACCTCCACCCCACCTCCACCCTGGGAGATTAAGGATGTTTTGTCCATTTGTTCATTAACCTCCATTGTTGCTGAAAAAGAGGACTTCCCCTGCGTGGTGCAGGTAGCTGCACTGCCAATGAGGCTGTGGAAGAAACTTCATGCTGGTGCAGGTGTCACCTGTTCCCAGGAAGGAGCTCTGCGCCCCTTTGCATTGTCACCCCTGCTCTGCCTGCCAGCCCTGACTTGACATGAACTTGCTGTGCGGGGGCTGCCAGGCAGATGTCTTTTCCATCCCATAGGGGCTGCCCCAGGCTTTTCTTTTCTCCCTTTAGGAGTTTCCTTATTTAGGTAAAAACTGCCATTTTCAACCTGTTTGTCCCTCTTCCATCGGGATATGCCCTGAATATGCACCCAAAGACTTCCTCTGCCACCCACTCCTCATTTTGCCTGCCTTCCTGAGCATCCTGTTGACACCACCTCCGCATGGGCTCCCACATCCCACGTCCCACAGCCTGGGCTGCGTCCCGCTGCTGTGACTGCCAGGACTAGATGAGAACACTCATTCAGTCAGTCAGCAAACATTCCTTGAGCACCAAATCTGGACCAGTACCTGTGCAAGGGGCGGGGCTTACGAGACAGATTGGGCCCAGGCCCTGCCCCCAGGAGCTCACAGTTCAGCAGAGGGGGGAAGGGAGAGGGTGCCTGTTCATTGGGGGCACAGAGGAGCCTGGGTTCTGTACTTCCCAGGAGATGAGAATGGGCACAGCAGCCTGGGGTTCTCCAGGTCGATTTTAGGTGGAGAAAGTGCTCAGATTGGATTCTTACATGTACTAGATGCTCAATGAGGGTTTGAATTACTGCACTGGTTCTCAAATATGGTTCTCAAACTAACATGCATCATCTGGGAACGTGTTAGAAATCCAGACTCTTAGGCTTCACCCCAGACCTCTGGAATCAGAAAATCTGGGACAACTCTGGTATGACAAGCCCTCCAGGTGATTCTGATACTGGCCGAAATGTCAGAGCCACCAAGTTAGTAAATGTGAACTTAATATACCTTGTCTTAGAAAGCCACCTCCCCTCCTCCCCTCCCCCAACACACACACACACACACACACACACACACACACACACACAGAGTCTCTCTCTCTCTCTCTCTCTCTCTCTCTCTCTCTCTCTCTCTCTCTCTCTCCATGCTCTACTTATACACTATCTCCAGAGTGCAGGTACATAACTTATCCATCTTTTAATCCTTATTCATCTTTTAACCTTGCCTATCCAAACACGCCTCCACACACCCTCATCTCTAGTTCTTTATGCGTGGTTGGGATGCTCCATATTTGTTGGAATGAACTGAATCATTCAGCCACTGGTGCTGCCTTCCTCGCCTGCCTGGTGGAGATGGGGCCAAGGCACTATCAGGAGAAAATGGAAGCAGAACTTCTTAAGCTGCCCTTGGCTCCACTGGTGTGCTTTCTGGCCCAAGGCCATGCGCACAGTAGGCTCCAGGGGTATTTCTTGATGAGGACCAAGTGCCAAGCCATGTCCTCCCCCGTACATTAAGCAGCCAGACAGACTTGAGGCGCAAGACCTGCTCTGTTCACCGTAGCTGAGGTTAGCACTCTGGGAGGTGGAAGGCTTGCCCCTGAGGACAATGCTGGTTTGGTTTGTGCTAAATTCGTTCCAAAGCAACAGATGGGCAATGATGTCCTTTTGTATTAAAACTCCCCACTGGGACGGTTGGAGGAAGGGCTGTTACTGACACCCTTCTCGGCAGTAATTACTTTTGGCTTTCTGCATAAGTGTCCTCCTCCTCCATTCCCCTGCCTTCCCTCCACTTTTAAATTCCCCCTTCCTCCCTCCCTCCCTCCCTCCTTCCCTCCCTTCCTCTCTCCCTTCCTCCCTCCCTCCCTTCCTCTCTCCCTTCCTCCCTTCCTCCCTTCCTCCCTCCCTCCCTCCCTCTCTCCCTCCCTCTCTCCCTCCCTCCCTCCCTCCCTTCCTTCCTCTCTCCCTTCCTTCCTTTCTTCTTTTTCCACTGCTCTCTTTTTTTTCTTTTTTCAAAACTTGTTCCAGTGTAGAAAAGCCATCTTCTTTCAAATGGCCTAATGGTTGGGATTATAAATGAGTTGGCTCAAAGTATGTCCCCCTTTAAGAGCTGCCACTGAGAGAAAGAATTTAATTCTGATTGTCCAGCTCAATTAAAATTCCACTTACCAATTTCATTTCTTTTTATGGCTGAGTTGAGTTATTTGTAGTGAGGTGGATGGACCTAGAGTCTGTCATACAGAGTGAAGTAAGTCAAAAAGAGAAAAACATATACCCTATGCTAACACATATATATGGAATCTAAGAAAGAAAAAAAACCTCACGAAGTACCTAGGGGTAAGACGAGAATAAAGACACAGACTTACTAGAGCATGGACTTGAGGATATGGGGAGGGGGAAGGGTAAGCTGTGACAAAGTGGGAGAGTGGCATGGACATATATACACTACCAAATGTAAAATAGCTAGTGGGAAGCAGCACATAGCACAGGGAGATCAGCTCAATGGTTTGTGACCACCTAGAAGGGTGGGATAGGGAGGGTGGGAGGGAGGGAGACGCAAGAGGGAAGAGTTATGGGAACATGTGTATATGTATAACTGATTCACTTTGTTATAAAGCAGAAACTAACACACCATTGTAAAGCAATTATACTCCAATAAAGATGTTAAAAAAGAATAATAATAATAAACAATCAAAAAGAATATTAAAAAAAAATTCCACTTACCCCAGCGTAATTTTCAAAGGGCTGTCCCGCCCAGCGAACTGGTTCAGGGTTCACAATTAAGGTGTTCCTTGTGGCCTCCCTGGCTCTGCAGGTATGGGGGATGGGGTAGAGGTGAGAGGGTCCCTCCTTTCTTCAGACAGGGGCCTTGTCTAGCAGCAGGGAGCTTCTGGTCTTCATCCAGCCTGCAGAAAGTGAGAAGTCCTTCTGAGGAGGAGGCACCCCGTGAACTCCTCCTCTGAGACTCCAGCCCTCTTAGGGTTGAACCCCATCTTTGAATTTCAGCTGAGAAAATCACCTATAGGCTACAGTCTAGCATTCTGTTTTATTCTTGTGTAAATCTTTATTCAGCACCCAGATTGTAAGCCCTCAGAGGTGGTCTGCATGTGGCACATAGCGCTTAGCACAACTCACAACCAGGTGTGTGCTGGATTTAGGAGAATCTGTTAGAAAGATGATCATGAAAAGAACATCTCCCATGACTTTACATCACCTCCATACTGGTTTTCTTATCAGCTCATTTTAAAGGGAATTCTGTTCTGTCTTGATGTTATTGAAGGTTTTAAAAATCAGGTTATAGGTGGTCGGTGTAATGCGTTGCCTGCTGAGGCACAGTAGAACTCATTTCTTAACTGAGGGAGTCCATTAGCAGAAAGGCTGCCACGTCTCTTTGGATAAAATATTGGCCAGGATGTGTGCTGTTCTCCAGCAAGTCTGGATCTGTAGGATTCCTTCAGTGTGTTTTGTGTCAGGTATCCCTCTCTTACAAGCAGGGGGAGCCCTGACATCCTGCTGCTGGGCCAGACAGTGTGGAAGCATCTGAGTCTAGGCAAGCTGGTGTTATAAACAAAGCAATTCTTCAGAAATTCCTCGTGGGCCAGACTGCTTGTTTACTCCTCTTTCTTTTTTAAACATTGAGATATTATTCATATTCAGTGGATTTTATATATTCACAAAGTTGTGTGACCATCACCACTATTTAAATCCAGAACATTCTCATCACCCCCAAAGAAACCCTGTACCTATAATCAGTGACTCTCCATTCTCCCCTTCCCCCAGCTCTTAGCAACCACTAATCTACTTTTTGACCCTGTGGATTTGCCCATTCTGGACATTTCATATAAATGGAATCATACAATATGTGGCCTTTGTGTCTGATTTCTTTCACTTAGCATCATGTTTTCAAGGTTCATCCATGTTGTAGAATATACCAGTACTTCATTTCTGTTTTGTGGCTGAATAATCCTTGTCTGTCCTTTTTATTCCTTTTCGTCAGTCTTCATTACATGGACATTCTGCCCGAACCCTGGAAACCACTGGTCATGTACTTCTGGTGCTGTCTTTACCCCAGCTCTGGTAGAGCTAGGAGCTGGTCTCCCTCTACCCTTTCAGTGTTCCAGTTCTCTTGTTGCCTCTGTTCATAATCCTCCCCACCCCCATCCATACCCTTATGTCTTTATTCGTCAAATATATGTGAGTATCTGTTAAATACAGGTGAGGTGAGGAACATGAAGATCCATCAGATAGGGTTCTTTTGCTATAGGAGCTTAGAGTCCATTGGGAAGAGAAGATGTATACAGATGACCAAAATGCAAACAATATGGGACATGCCAAGAAAAGGTAAAGAGTGAGGAGTGTCGTAAGGGTGCCTGACTGCGAGGCTGGCTTGCCTGGAGCCTCCCAGAGAGCCAGGGCCTCAGTGGGGCCATCAAGACTCAGAGACTTGATTTTATTGAGGCACTCACATATCATCAGGTCCACCGGTCTGATCTGTGTTAACTCATAGAGATCTGGATATAAATAAGGTTGTGGAAGGATTATTTATCACCTGCTAGGCTGGCTTGCCTGGAGCCTCCCAGAGAGCCAGGGCCTCAGTGGGGCCATCAAGACTCAGAGACTTGATTTTATTGAGGCACTCACATATCATCAGGTCCACTGGTCTGATCTGTGTTAACTCATAGAGATCTGGACATAAATAAGGTTGTGAAAGGATTATTTATCATGTGGTCTTGGTGGAAAAATGGACTCAAGCCATAAACCAGTAGCTCACAAGGAAGAAAAGCAAACAGCCAGTTGAACACACAATATGCAAAGATATGCAAATAACTTTTTTTTTCACTTATCAAATTGAACAACATGGGAAAAATTGGTATTCAGAAGTCAGGGAAGTGGATGCTCTATGTACCGTTCAGTAAAAACTGACACAATCCATTTGGAGGTTAATTTGGCAAAGACACTTAAATTTTCAATGATCCATTTCTATGAATTTATGCCAAGGAAGCATTCAGTGTTCACAAAGATTTACATAAAATGATATTCTTCATAGCCATACATATAATAGTGATAAAGTATAAACATTAATGCATAGTAAAAAAAGGATTTGTTAAATGATAGCATGATATGTATTAGAATAATCACAGCCATTAAAAACTGCTTTCAACAAATATTTAAAGATATATGAAAAGGCTAGTGGTGTGTTAAGTGTGAAAATGCAGGAATCAAAACTATATATTGCATCATTACAACTTTGAAAATCTGCATTTGTATAATGTGTAAGAAAAAAATTGGTATAAAATTGTCAAAATGTTAAAGCAGTTGGCTCTAGGTAGTGATAGTGAATACTTGTAGAAATTTACTTCTTTATACTTTATTCTGTTTTTCTCCAATTTAAAAAAAAGTCACTTTATTGAAGTTATATATGCAGATGGTTTAAAGAGTCAACAGTTCTAAGATCCTGTTATGGAGAAACAAAAGATCCCTCTCCACTTTCCTACAGAGAAGTTCTTTTCCACTCCCCCAAGGCAACCGCTTTCAGTTCTTAGCTGTTTATGTTGGTAAAAGAAATCCTTTATTGCCTTCACACCATGAATGATGAGGCTTTGGCTGTCTTTTGAATATGTCTTCCACTTCCCACCCACCTATCCCCAGTAGCTATATTGTAATTTCCATTTGATTATTGATCAGTGGTTATATTTTTATCACTGTGTTAGCATAGCTGAGCCATGTAGTGTACTATAACTACTTTTCCCTCTTTGTGCCACTTTTTGTTTCCCTGGAGTTACTAATTATCTTCTTCCCTTCCTTAGTTTTCACCACCTGTCTATTTCATTCTAAACTCACCTTTCCATACATTCCAGCATATCAAGTATTCTGTCAGTTTCTTCTTGGAGACATTCGTCATGAGCCTACTGACCTGCTTCAGTTTGAGCTAGTTGCCTCGAGCCCACTGCACAGCTGTCATCCTAGGATTTTCCTTCATCATTATTGGGATTCCCTTTGGCTCTATGTCTTGTAGATAGATAAAATATTATGCCTATTTTTATTTTTCACGTCTTCATAGTTTATTTCCTCATTTTGGTAGAGTATATATTTTGTTATTTTCCTGAGAAAAGATGCATTGCAGGCAAATTTTTTGATACCTGGTATATTTGAAAATGTTTTTATTTCCTTCATACCTGCTTGATATTTTGAAAATAGATTGGAAATCATTTTTTCTTCAGAACTTTGAAGGCATTGTTCCATCATCTTCCAGCTTCAATTTATGCTGTTAAAAAGTCTGATGCCAATCTGATTCTGGATTCATTTTTAGGAACCTGTTTTTCCTGTCTGGAATTTCACACTCATGGTCTTCAGGGTAGGGTGTAGCTGGCTATTGTGGGCTATTTCATCCTAGGGCCTTGTGTCCTTCAGTTCTGAGAAATTTTCTTGGTTGATTTCTTTGATTTCTTCACTTCCAATTAATCTCTTCTGTTACACTAGAACTTCTAGTATTTAGATATTAGAGGTTTTGGGGTGGTCCTCTAATTGTCTTATATTTGCCTTCTCTGTGTCTTTTTGCTCTATTTTTGGGAGAGTTCCTCAATTTTATCATCTACCCCCTTCTATTTTTTTTTATGTGATTCTATTTTTAATTTTCAAGAACCTTTGCCTGTTCTTTGGATGTTCCTTTTTTTTTTTTTTCTTTATCATCTTCTAAGCTTGGTTTGGCTTGCTTTTGGTTTGAATATCTTCTCTAATTTCTCTGAGGGTATTAATGATAGCTTTATGAAATTTTTGTCTCCCTGCATAATCTCTCATTTTGATCTCTGCCTTCTGTGGCATTTCCTCAGGTGTCTACTCATAGTTACGAGAGTGGCATTGGAGAATGGGAAATTCTGTGTATACATGGGGCTGGGTGACTCTGGCCCTTACTGAAGGTCTGGATTTCTCAGCCTCAGCACTATTGATATTTTGGGTTGGACAGTTTGTTGTGAGTGCTGTCCTATGAACTGTAGGATGTTTAGCAGCATCCCTATTGTCTTCCCTACCCCAATCATGATGATCAAGAATGTCCCAGACATTGCCAAATGTTCCCCTGGGGCAACGTCAGCCTTTGCTCCTTCTGTCCCCATTTGAGAACCACTACTGTAGGGTGATCCATCTGGGTCTTTTCATTGGGGAACCTGGCCCTTCCTCTTGCACTGTTCATATTCCCCAGCAAAGAATCTTCCACTCTACTGCCTGAGTGGTTCCTGCTGGGCTGCCACTGTTCCGGGAGGTGAGGGGAGGAAGCAGGGTAAGGATCTCAATTTTCAGTGTACCCTGGCCTTGTGTGTTAAGTATATTCAACTGGGCCCTGTGTCCTCCCACCCAGGGAACCCTCTCTTCTACCCTTTCGGGGGAATAAGTATCCTCTGCCTTTCATCAGGGCTGGGGAGAGTATTTATCATGATAGAGAACAGATGTGGGGTTTAACTGCTTCATAAGCAGACTGTCAGTCTGCCCTCTTGTTTGTGGCTCCACCTTCAACCCACTTTCAGAACACACTGCTCCAGCTCCCACACCTTTAGGGGGTTCTGTTGTACAGAACCGGGTGCTTCTTAACTTCTCCTCATTGCTGGCCCAGGATCTGGCTCCCAGGGACTGCTAAATCAGTTCCTACTTGGTCTTTGGTTTTCTAGCTTCTAAAATTGTGTGGCTGTTGTCTCCTTCCCTGTTTGCTTTTCCTGTGGCTTTATGCCTTTTTTCTTTTTAAATTACTGTACATGTCAGAGGATTTTGGAAAGATCAAAGATAAATTCATGTGTTTATTAACTGGCTAGTATTTAACTGAATTCTTCTCCAATTTGTTTTAATAGTTATAAAACATAAATATGAAGATCAAAGCTATAGTGATAGATACCTTTTCAGTGCCTGTTATCCAGTGTACCTTTCCTTAGCATAAGGTACCCAGGAAAATGAATTCATTAGAAGCTTTCTTGGGATTCAGGCTTTGGAGCAAAAGGTCTTAGGGGAGATGTGAATTTCATCTGGATCCTGGAACCACATGGTCAACTGCCCCTCCCACACGAGAGCTTGGCTTTCTAGTGTTCAGGATCTGTTTGTCCACCACGTTTAGCGTCTTACCGTTGGGCAAAACTAGATGGACGCAAATATTCTAATTAGGCAATTTCTCCTTTGCTAGACTCTATTTAGAGTCTCTATAGACAATAACTTTTAAGTCAACATTTTTCAGACAGGCCAAAACATACTCTATTAGGTTACAGCTTCCTTTAGTTACATTTTAATCACCTTGATTAGATTTGGGTGTTTTCAAGAATCTCGGTCATCTCTTAGTAATGACCCATATCGCAGATGACTAATGACGATTATGGTTTCATTTTCATGAATTTAATTCTCAACATGTAGCCATATGTCAAATTATTAGGGTGTCCTACTATAGTTCCCCTATATTTATTAACTGCACCTCCAGATACTGACATTGGGAGGCAGGAAGGGGCACTTCCGGCCTTGGGGATGGGGGTGGGGGAGGGTCGGGACTGTTTTCCCAGGTGAGGAGGTGGCATGAGTGTGGGGGTTTGGGGTGGGGACAGGACATGGGTAGAACAGGTATTCCATGCAGCCTTTTCTAGTCCTCAGGTGTAGACATACTCACTCCTGTGAATTCCTGTGGCACTTAGCATATGTCTCTTGTCATTAATCTCGTGCCTACATCAGAGGCCTTCTCTGGACCTGTTTATCCCATTTAATCATAACAACAACCTCTGAGGTAGGTGATATTATCCACCCCTCCCCCTGCCTTTGTTTTAATGGATGAGAAAACAGGCACGCTAAAATTACTAGTATGAGTTACACGCGCAGCCCATGAGAGCAACACTGGACCTCAGACCAGGCCCGCAGGCTCCTGATCTGTAAGTCATTTAATTAGTGACTTCCCCTGCTGCCAGGGTCTTACTAGATTGCTTAACTAAGCTAGTGGCTCTCTGAAGGGAGATGTGTGCTGTTTGATTTTCCAGGAAGCAGCAGACTCCCTAAAGGGGTTGATGTGTGGGCTTGGAAATGACTCAGCTTAGTGGGTTACACCGGGCAGGGCTAAGAGCTGGAACCTCACAGGTTCCCGTGCAGCTTGACCGGGCTCTATGGTCCACACCTGCTATGGTTGAAAACTGCCTCCACCTCCACCCTGACCCGCCCAACTGCTCCAGCCATAGTCTCGCCGGCACTTCACCGTCGGCCCTGGCCTCAGCTGCTGCCCTCCACCCCAGATCGGGGGATGACAGCTGCTGTTCCAACACTACCTCCAAGGGTTTTATGAGGATACACAGAAGAGAATGGACGTTCGAAACCCCTGGAATGACCGGGGTTTTTCTTGCAAAGCTTTGTTGTTTCCTTGTCTGCCCATAGTGTTGCTTCTTTTTGATTTTGTTTCACGGGCTCTCGGTTTGTTTTGGTCAATGTCACATCTTCCTAGCCAGGTTCTCTGTGGTGGGAAGTCCAGCTCCTGGATTGGCTGAGCTTCTGGGAGCACGAGGATGCTCGTACAAACGTGGGTCCAGTGAACCTTTTACAGGCAGCAGCTGAACACTGCCCGTGCTGTGTGCAGCACTGGGCAGAGAGGGCCTGACGGCGAGGGCTGGGTGGCCACATCAAAGTCCACGTGCATCATGATTCTTTTTCAGTTCTCAGGTCTCGTTAACCATTGTTTTAAAAAAATACATTTGGGGTATATTAGTTTAGCTGTCTTCAGTTGTTTTAATAAAATTCCTGACTTCAGTTCTTGCCTGCCATGTAAACATATGCACTTAGTAAGCAGCCACATTTCTCAGTGTGTTTTTCACAAAGTCGCTTTTACGCTTAATCCTCCTTTTCCACCGATTTATTCCTCTGTGCCAAATCTGCCGAAACTGAAGAGCTAAGGAACACTACTGGGCGTGGTGATAAGCTCGCAGCCACCACACAGGCTCCATGCTAGCTCATTTAATCTTCCAACAGTTTAGTCCATTTTATAGATGAAGGAAATGGAAACGGTAAGTAACTTGCCTTAGCCAGTAAAACTATGATTCAAAGAGTCTGTGTCTAAAACCTATGACCTCCTGCTTGCTTAGAACAAAGGGGCCAGGAGGGTCCTAAACTAGTTGATTGGAGAACTGCCTTTCTGCCTCATTTCTGCCCAACTGTCCTGTAACTTTGGACAAGTTGGACGAGTTTCTCTGAGCCTCAGTTTCCTCATCAGTAAAGTGGGAGCTGCCCTATCTCATAGGCTGGTGGTGAGGGTTTGGTGGGATAGATAGTAGGGCTAGTGTGAAAGCAGGAGCAAGGCGCTCTGTGCTGTGAAGCAAAATAAGGCTAGAGTAACGTAATGCGGTGACTCGTTAATAAGCCTGGAAAAGAGCTCTGCTGGGAGCCTCCTGTAGCACAAGAAGGCCAGAGCTGGAGGGGAGAAGATGAAGTGGGTGATGCAGAAGAGGCAGAGTAGGGGTTAGGAGACATGCCCGAAGGAGGGTAAGCTGTGCTCCACAACGTGGAAGTGTGTCACGGTGATGAATGTAGGTCCTGAGAACTGGATGGCTTGGGTATTTCTGCCAGGGACTCCCTGCAGGGAAAGGGTATTTCTGCCACGTGCAAGCACCTCTCTGAATTTCAAAGAAATCTGTGTGTGTGTGTTTCTGCACGCATGTGTGTAGGCCCGTGAGGACTCAACTTTGCATACTTGTGGACCTATGTGTATTTTCCTTAAATTAAGGTGAAATTCACACAACATAAAATTAATAATCTATAAGTGTACAATTCAGTGGCATTTAGTACCTTCACAATGTTGCATAACCTCCACTTCTGTCGAGTTCCAGAACATTTTCATCACCCCAACAGAAATTGTGTGTACTTTCTAAAGGGTCTGTTCTGTAAAAATGTATTTGTGAACCGCATTAGGTCATCCTGATTTTGCCTACCTGCCCAGAAGCCTCCCTCCCTTGTCTGCCTGTCCAAGACCTCAGATTCCAAATGGCTTTGCTAGTCATCGTTAACTCCTCCCTGCAGTGTGGCTGTCTCTGGTGGGCATGGAGGAAACCAGCATTTCAGGCTTAATCAGAGGGTAGTTCCTGAGGCTTCTCTCACCTCTTGACTGCCTGTTCTTTGCGTATTAGAAGTCTGTGTTTAAGGGTGTCTGCCAGTGAGAGACTTCAGTCATTGTAAGCCTCTTCCTCAGCCTCAGAGGCAAAGAAGGTAGGTGTTAGTCCACCGTGGAGGGAAATGGTGTTTCCTCTGCATTTGGCCCATCTGTAACTCCTAGTTCTATGTTGGTGCCCTTGCCACATGGGAAGCCCAGGTGACCTGAATCCACAGTGCCCAAGGGTCCTCTGTAGCTCAAGCATTAAAAGGGTAAGAGGGCTGTTCCCCTGGAAGTGTCAGGCCTGGTATTTATATATGCCTGCCTCCAAATAGCTGGCCCTGGGCAGCATCCACTCCCCTGTGATACAGGGACCACAGCACCGGCCAGTGTAGTGGGGATCCCTGAATAGTTTCCATGAGCTGCAGAGATGGGGCCAGTGAGTAGCAAATCCTTCCATACTGAGTGAGGGGTGGAGGGAGAGAGAGGGAGACAGAGACAGAGAGGAGGAGCAGCAGAGGAGAAGGGGTGAGGAAAGAGCTCCCTTCAGTAATCTAGGGGCTACTTCATGCTGATTCCACTAGTTAGGTCTTGTGCTCACCCAGGAACCAGTATCAGGCAGACCTCAGAGATACTGCAAGTTCAGACCATGCAGTAAAGTGAATATCGCAATAAAGTGAGCATATGAATTTTTTGCTTTCCTAGTGCATGTGAAAGTTATGTTTATACAGTAGTCTATTAAGTGTGCAAAATACGTCTAAAGAAAAAGTGCATACCTTAATTAAAACCTATTGCTTAAAAATGCTAACCATCACCTGAGCCTTCAGTGAGTTCAGAGTAGTAACGTCAAAGATCACTGATCAGGGACTTCCCTGGCGGTCCAGTGGTTAAGACTTCACCTTCCAATGCAGCGGGTGTGGGTTCAATCCCTGGTGGGGGAGCTAGGATCCCACATGCCTCACAGCCAAAAAACCGAAACAGGAAACAGAAACAGTACTGTAACAAATTCAATAAAGACTTTAAAAATGGTCCACATCAAAAAAAAAAAAAATCTTAAAAAAAAAAGATCACTGATCATAGATCACCATAACAAACATAATAATGATTTTTTAAAAAGGCCTGAAATATTGCGAGAACTACCAAAGTGTGACACATAGACATGAGGTGAGCAAATGCTGTTGGAAAAATGGCACCGATAGACTTGCTCACTGCAGGGTTGCGACATACCTTCAATTTGTAAAAAATGCAGTATCTGCAAAGTGCAATAAACTGAAGCACAATAAAATGAGGTATGTCTGTGCTTTGGCCAGGGGGCAGAGAATGAGCCCCTTGGATAGTCCAGGGACCACTGCATTCTGATTGGACTACTTGGATCATGTGCCCACCTAGGAACCAGTGACTTTGGCCAGGGGGTAGGGAATGAAACTCCATGATTGGCTTAAATCCAACGAGGAATTCTTTAAGCTAAATATGGGGTCAGGGTTCCCAGGGGTATGTGTCTGGATAGAGGAGTGGTGGGTCTTGAACTAAATCAGTTTTGGAAAGAAAGAACAAGTAGGAGAAGGATGCCGGGTAGACAGTCAGTGAGTGATCTTCTCCATCCTAGGTAAAACAAGTGTGAAGACAATGGAAAAAAAAGGTGGTGAAAAACAGTAGCAGGAACTAAAATGCTGGAAGAATTGCTCAGTCTGAGGCTCTGCTCCTTGGAGCTCACCTTATTATTCAGGAAGGTGGGTTGGACAGAGAAAGGGCCCTGATCTTAGGAGGCAGTTGGAATCTTGGCTGAAAGTGGTAACTGCAACCTGAGAAATTCACCTGTTAGTGGAGGATTCAGACGCTTTATCCACCATCTCCAGCTTTGCAGCTGATAAAGGAGGTGCAGGCCACCGTGATCTGGCTGCAGTTTGCCCTTCTGACTTCATCTCCCACATGCTACCCTCATTCATTCAGCAAGAATTTAATAAGCAGCTACTATAAACCAGACTTTGAAGAGTAGTCCTCTGCCCTCACGGAGTCCTGTGGAGGATACAGATAAGAAAAGAGGCAGTTGTATCACAGTGTAAGAAATGGGACAACAGGAGAAGGTGTTACAGAGGGACCTTGATCTGAATTGGGGGTTTGGAGAAGGTTTGTTGGACCAAGAGATTTTTAGACCAAAGCTTGAAAGATGAGTAGGAGCTGCCCAGGTGAGGAGTGTGGAGAGGGAAGAACAGACTGGCTGGGCAAGTGGTTGACTTTGTGTTTGGGGTTGATACTGAGGACTCCCAGGGTTATGGTTTGATCCTGATGGAGTGGTGATGTCTTTTCATGAGATGGTGAACTCAACAGGACTTGCAGATTTGAGGGGGAAGAAATGACTTTAGTTTAGAAATGTCGAATTTGAGATACTTCTGGTTCAGCCAAAATGAGGCATCTAGAGCTGGGTCTGGAACTCAGAGGCAGAGAGCTCCTCCAGATACTCGTTTCCCACTGTCTACTCAACATCTCGAGCTTAACATGCCCAAAATTGGCCTCTTGAGTTTTCTCCCTAATGTGCTTCTCCACCTTCAGTCTTCCTCAATCCCTGTAAAAGACATTATCCATCCAGCTGCACAAGCTGAACCCTGGATTATTCCAGAAGGGTCCCTGGAGGCATCTGTCAGGGCTTTTCTGCCTTGGGCCTTTTGCCCCTAGTGTCCTATATCTGGCTTCTCAAAGCATCCCTCACATCTCAGGTTAGATGTCGCTCCTTCTGAGAGGTCTTTCCAGACTGAAGCTGGTCGTCCTGGTTATTCTCTCTCTCCTGGCTGTTTTCCTTCACAGCACCTATCCCAGTTCGCATTTATAATCATTTTTCTCCCAATTTGTTAAATACCTGACTCAGTGCCTCTAGTATATTAGATCCATCCCCCCTTTGATAACAATTTTTATAACATGTTTCTCCTAAACTTATCTTCAAATGAAGTCTATAGCTAACATAACCTTTCTGTATATATAATTTTAAATCAGTATAATATCCTGGCAGTAATAGGAAGGAAAAATAAAAGGAAAGTAATTCATAATAAAAATATTTGTTTCAGTGTTAAATTCCTAAGTTCCCAGGGCTGAGTACTCAGAAATCATAATGAAGTTGTCAGGTGAACAACCATGAACGCAGTAGCTCTAAAAGTTGACTAACGGGTTTGTGTTTTAGTGACAGTTAGGGTACTAAGAGCAATCTTGCCAGTGGTGTGCAATTTTCTGCAGTGGTAAGCAACTCCTGTAATGTTTGAACAACATCAAGTAAGTCTACCTTCCTACTAATATGCAACAGAGATAGATCCTAGATTCAGGTCATTATTAAAGGGTTTTTCATAGTCATCCGGTGCCTAGAGGTACATTCATCTATCGTGCAGGACCCAGGACTGTTTTTCACTACACAGGTCAGGTAGCACCCTGGCTCCCACCCCTAAATGCTGGTAGAGTTCCCCCATTCGTGTTGACAATCAAAAATACCTCCCGTATTTCCGTGGTGTCCCCTGGACCTAGAGTAGTTCTGCCCTAGTGGGGAGGCACTTGCCTCTCCTCTGTTGTACCGTGAATTCCACGGGGGCAGGGTCCACGTCTGCTTCTCACTGGAGTACACAGTGTTCAGCACCCAGTGGGCATATATTTGTAGAAATAAAAGAATGCATGACTATTCCATCAACATGAAATTTGTACCAAAAAAAGTTAGGAAAGGAGTACACTGCACAGAAGTGTGACCTGACATTGACCTTCCTTCTGCATGCCTTAGGCCAGCTGACCTCTGTTTTAGTGAAAGAGACTTGCAATTATAGCTCCAGACAATGTAGAATTGCAGCTCTTAAATCCTTTACAATGAAGGAAGTCATCTCACCATGCACAAAAGAAATTGCACTGGCTCTGAAGTTGTGGTTTGTCTTTTTTTGGAAAGTCAGGCTTGTCTGTTGAAGAGCTCAAAACACTTGACCAGCTCTCTCATTTATCTTAACATGTGTATGCTATATTTATTCTCCCCTCACAGATGGGGAAATGAAGCTTGCCGAAGGGCCATATTTAGTTGAGTCTTGATCCTCTGCCTTGGGGGGTCAGCTTAGATAAAACAGTATCCTAAAACTCAATTTTTATGCAGTAGTTTAAACCTCCACCCACATTAAATCTGTTACTAGGGCTGCTCACAAGGGTAAAAAGTGTTAGTTTGAGCGTTTTTAACCATGTGACGTGGCAATCTAGTTCAGTCCTCTCCTTTTAGAGATGAGGAAGTACAGGTTCACGAGACGCGGTTAGATAATGGCAGAACCAGTTCTCCAGCTGGTCGTCTTTCTGCTACCGCACAGTGAAACTTTTCTCTCTCTCTTTTTTTTTCTCCAGCTAACCTAAACAGGAGTTATAATAAGTCAGGCAGACAAAAGGAAGATAATAATGGAAAAGAAGCCAAAGATCTGGTCCACTAGCTGCTAAATAATTAATAAATTAACTGGGAGACGGACTTATTCTAATCAAAATATATGAAGATGACAGTTGCTTAAAGTTAGAAGCTGAACCTTCAGTTTCAAGAATTCTTTTACCAAGAGCTAATCAGGCTCATGATAAGTAAATGCCATCTCACAACTGAACAGAGATTTTTAAGAAAGGAAAGGAAGGAAGGAAGGAAAGAAAAAAGGAGGGAAAAAAATAAAATGTTTTTAAAGTTTTTGAAAAACAATGACCTCTTAGGAATTTCTAGCACTTAAAAAAAAATTTCCTCCCCAAATTCTCATTAGTCCACCTGTAGCAGGAGAGTGGTAGGTAAATTCAATAAACTCATCATCGACGCATTTTGAACCAAACTTACCAAAATATTCCACAATAGAACTCAACCCAGCTTCCTTGAAAAAGTTATTTTTAAGGGGGTGAAAGGTGATATTTCACAAAGTTAAATACAAAATGAACTTGAAAGTGACGAAAGGACAACACAAAAAAAATGAGGTTTCATAGACGACTGTTACCAAGAATTATTGAAGAAATGTTGATAATTTATAAGATTTCTGACAAAACACTTCATCTTCAGAAGCTAGCTTCAGTCCATGTGTCCTCTTGGCTTCAGTATAGCACCTTTTAGGGGTCAGAGTGATTCAAGAGCCATGCCTGGTACCTATTTTAGGCTTCTCACCAGAAACAGATGTTTCAGATGGAGATTACTACTTCATTTACCACAAGCCACCAGTTGTCAGGGACATTCTTACTTAGTTGCCTTACATTTTACATATCTCAAAGTAGTCAGAAGCTGTTTTAGACTTTAGAAGTCTGGGGCTTGTCTGTTAAAGAATTATTCAATTGTGGTCCCACTTTTTCTAGGTTATTACAGAGGAAAAATTCTTACAGGTTTTGATAATGACTGTTTTCTGAATCAAAGTAACGTCCTGGATTATTCGGAGGCATAATATATTCTTATAGCACGTATCGTCTTCAAAGCACTTGTCGTTGATAATCTCCCATTTTACAGACTGATAAAGGCTCTAAGAAGTAAGTGACTTGACCAAGGCCACATGCTAGTAGGGCATATATGTTCCAATCCTCCCCGTTCTGTAAGGCCCAACCCAAATGCCACCTCTTCTAAAAGTCTTTTTTTAGAGTCCCCTAATTACTACCCTTGGTTTTTACCACATTCTGACTTGTGATACCATGTCTGCATACACTTGTCTCCCTTGCTGCGAACTCCCTAAGAGCAGAAACCTTTATAAATGTTTTTGTCTCTTCCAACTCATCAATTCTTCCTCCTCAGTGCCAACTTTAAGCATGTTCTCTCATCAGCACCGCAGTTTCTTCTTCTGTTCTAGGCTGTGGCTTTGAGGTCTACAGAGTTCTAGTGAGGTGCACGGGCACACCATGGGTACTATTGCTCATTCGTGTTCGTTGCCATATTTTTAACATACAGGTAGCTTATGAGAGCTTTGCAAATGTTTAAATTGTTTTACAAGTCAGGAAGGATCTAAATCTTGGCCTTCCTTCATTTCCCTGATGGTTGCACATCCTGGGCACATAGTAGTGATACCAACCAGGGTTCTTGGCCTTCCCCAATCTATAGACATTGACTAGAGGCCAGACAAGAGATTCAGGCAAGGCTTTATTGGGGTCCCTGCAAGCAGCGGGGAGCGAGGAGGGAGAACAAACAACAGGTTTCCTTGCTTGCTCACTTGCTGAGCAGGGGCGAGCTTGTTCCTTACATGGGGTGAGGGTAGGGGTGTGTCCAGGGGTTGGGCTGGAGGGGCGGCTTAGGTGGTGGTGTGTGCAGGGGGCATGCACAGTACCCTGCTTTTCCTCCGGACACCCTGTTTTTGCTCCAGGCTCTTCAAAAATGGCAGTTGGGTTTTTTGGTCTCTTTGAATTGATCTCTTTTGGGTCCAGAATTTGCCCCAACTGCGCATGCACACAGTTATTTTTAGTCTCATATAGTTTCTTTGTATCTTGTTGCTCCAGGAGAGGTTTATTCAGGCGCAAGCATTGCACCACTGTAGCAAAGGTTCCCAGGTCCCAACCTGTCTCAGTAGGTGCTTATTAGTGTTTCTTTGATTAGCATTTATATATTCACCTTCTCCAATTTACACTCTCCCATTGTTGTATCTGTCTTTTTCTGTGTACATGTCTTGAATTCCCAAGTAAACTATAAGCTCCAAAGGGGACGATTATTTCTTTTATTTCTGTGTACGTGTCCTTAGAACATCTTCCATGCAGTATGATCTCAAAACATCTTTGCTAATTGATTTTGAGTGACCAGTTGTGTGATAGAATACCAGAAAAAAGCATGGCAAAGCCTATACCACCCAACGTGAGTGATTTTGCTTAAAGTACATATTTTGGATAAGTTTTTTAAATAGGTGTACACATTCTAAAAACATTTATTTTATTGTTTTTAAACATTTTTATTGGAGTATAATTGTTTTACAGTGGTGTGTTAGTTTCTGCTTTACAACAAAGTGAATCAGTTATACATATACATATATCCCCATATCTCTTCCCTCTTGCATCTCCCTCCCTCCCACCCTCCCTATCCCACCCTTCTAGCTGGTCACAAAGCACTGAGCTGATCTCCCTGTGCTATGCGGCTGCTTCCCGCTAGCTATCTATTTTACATTTGGTAGTATATATATGTCCATATATACACTACCACTCTCTCACTTTGTCCCAGCTTACCCTTCCCCCTCCCCGTGTCCTCAAGTCCATTCTCTAGTAGGTCTGCGTCTCTGCGTCTGTATTCCGGTCTTGCCCTTAGGTTCTTCACGACCATTTTTTAGATTCCATATGTATGTGTTAGCATACAGTATTTGTTTTTTTCTTTCTGACTTACTTCACTCTGTATGACAGACTCTAGGTCCATCCACCTCAATACAAATAACTCAGTTTCATTTCTTTTTATGGCTGAGTAATATTCCATTGTATATATGTGCCACATCTTTATCCCTTCATCTGTCTATGGACACTTAGGCTGCCTCCATGTCCTAGCTATTGTACATAGAGCTACAATGAACATTGTGGTACAAAAACATGTATTTTAAACAGAAGTCACTAAAGTGGGAGGGAGCAGCCAGGTCCATGCCAAGGGAACAGAGGTGGTACAGAAAGGGGCACACTTCTGGGCTGCTGACTGAGCTGGGCATAAAAAGGGGTCTCCTGACTGATGGCCATTTGCTACAGTTCTCTGTTGCATCCGAAGGTGTTTTATTTCCTCTCAGAGCACATTTCGTTGGTCTCTTATCGTCTGTGGACTCTTGTCAGATTGTCAGCATGTGATATTGTTGAAGGGCGAAGCTTGTCATCCTCACAGATCAGGCACTCTTGATGAGAACGGAGAGCCTAATCACTAAGCTACCAGAATACACCGTAAAAGAAATGGATCCCACTGGTACTTAGCCAATTGCTAAGAAGCTAAAGATTTTACTAAGCAGTTCAACAATGCTGTTGAGCAAATTCACCATTGTTTTTTATGGTTTTGATGTAAGACAGTTGTCTTCAATACACTGAGAACATTTCAGTTACCAGGCTGAAATGTTTAAATATCTACCTTTAAAAAAAAGTTTTTGGACTAAAATGTAATTGATTTCTTAATTAGGAGGACACTAGAGAATTGGCTTTGAGGAATTCTTTTAAAAGGAAGGGTGGTTCCTCATTTAACTTTCTTTGTGTTGTCAAATTTTAAATATATAGCTGGGGAGGAAAGAATCACATGCCTCAATTTATTTATCCCCAAATCTAAAATTTCACCTTAAGGTCACTCAAGATATTACACAGTAGATATAAACAGTTGTATATGATGCAGGGTACAGTATGCACAGGGGATCATTTATTTTTTTAATTTGCTATCTATTATTAGACTTCTAATTACTCAGGCTGGATGGAAGCAGGAAGGTCTCATTCTGATAATCACTGCCAGTTATTTAGCTGGAGATTACAGGCAGGAGTTCATTTTAGATGGTTCAGACTTAAGAAGTGACATTTCTTTCCAAGGAGTTCTAAACACACTTGTCTTTTTTTTTTTTTTAACCCCAATTCTTCACATTTTAACTATTCCAACAAAAATCTACGGTTTAACAAATCTAGAAACGATTAGTCTAGTTCCCTTTCTTTGTGCCCACATGTCTCTTGAGGAAAATCAGTTATGCACTGTGGTTATGAAAGGAATCTGTACGATAGACTTATGTTCTATAGAATGTTTGGATGCATGTTTGAATATTAAGCATTTCTAGAGAACTTTGCATTCACTTGCTTTTTTTTTTCTTGTAATACCCTCCCAGACAAAGAGTGCACTCTCTTTTTCCCTGATGGATAAAATTTTCATTAAAAAAATCTAATTTGATTTTCTTAAAAAATGTGTAATTCTTTTTTTTATTACATTTTAAATAGTCTTAAGGCTCTCGAATCCCCCAAATGACTAATTAGTACAGTAATAATATATCATTCTCTTTTATTAATCTGAAAATTATACTGTCCTCAAGAGACCTCAGTTTGATTTGTGTGTTTTGATGCCAGAGCAGGAAATTTTATTTCTCACTAAAGGAGTTTCTTCCCTGTGGTTGGAGAGAGAACGATGCAGAGCCAGGGCTGATGTGCCACTGACGGGACCCTGCGTGGATTGGCAGAGAAAAGGAGAACCAGTTTCCCATGGGATGAAGAATTTACGTTAAAGAGTTGAAAGAGTTCTTTTATGTGCTTGGCACTCTGCTGAGTGCTTTAGTTGCAATATCTCATTTATTCCTCATAATCCCATGAGATAGTATCCTCATTTCTAATTCTGTGAAAACTGGATCTCGAAATATGGATGAGGAGAGATTTGTAGCAAGAGCCCCCCATTCCCTGACCGTGCCGTGTGCAAGTTTGCTCAGGAACAAACTGCTAGGTAGTTGCCAGGTAGAATGCTAAGATCAAATACTATCCCTTTAATTCTTCTTCTCGACATGCAGTTTGAAATAGGCAGTAGAGTACAAGAAGTATACTCAATTCACCAAATTGTACTATTTAACACTCAAACTGATTTTTAAAACATGGTATACTTTTGATAATAGTCCTCTTCTAACTGACTGGGGTACCAGCATGTTTCATACCCATTTTGCGTGATCTCTTCATTAATCATTTCTTAACACCAGAGCACTGCTTTATTCAAAACCAATTAGAGGCCTCCACTTTTAAAAACAAATGCTAAAGAAGATTGGGGATGGCATTTCCCGTCTTGTCCTGAGCCAACACTTGAGAAATCTTTCAATGCCCTTGGCTCCAAACTGCAGATGGGCCCTTCAAAAGCATCACAGAAAAACAGGAGGGTTAACTCCAAAGTCAAGAGTTTGGGATAATGATATGAGTTTGAGTGTAACATTGTAGTAAGAAAAATGTCAGAAGATGACATGAAAGGAAAATTGTCCCATGAGAGAAATACTACCTGAATCTCTGAGTGGAAGATGTTTTTAATATGCCTTTAATTCCACATTCATGCAGTTCTAGTAGTGAAGCAGGTCATTTAAGAGGGGTGGTGGCTTAGGCCAAAAATAAAGTTTCCTTGAAACCAGATGAGAGGCTAGCCCTGACAAAAATGGAATCCTGACTGTTCACTCACAAAAATGTAAGCAAGTAGAATTTTGTGTCATAGGAAATAATCTAAATGAAACAGGATCTTCACTGTCTTTTGTGATGGAGAGATGCTAAAACAGCCATCGATAGTACAGCCCTTCTATAAAATGTGAAGCAGCAGTTTAAATATGGAAGTCATATTTTATAAAAACCTAGAAGGGAAAAGAATCTGAAAAAGAATAGATATTGTGTGTGTGTGCATATATATATATGCACACACACATACATATATATATATATAACTGAATCACTTTGCTGTACACCTGAAACTAACACAACATTGTAAATCAACTATACTTCAATAAAAAATAAAATAATATAGCAGTCTAATGTATTCAGGTCTGGAACCATGTCCAAGACATACTGAAAGGTGCAGAAAAACGTGGGTTGCACGGTTTTCATCTGTGTACAGATGTTTAAATATGTACAGTTGTAAGCATATACACGCACAGAAAATAACTGGAAAGATACATATGAAAAATCTACATTTCGGGAAAGGAATGGAAATTGGAGAGGAAGGGGGATTTTGTGGATTTACTCAGTATGTTTCTATCTTTAAATTTTCACACAAACATGCATATGCACACACACACACACAAAATTAAGAAAACTGTATAAACAGGGAAAGCAAAGATTTAAGGTCTCAGTGAAGATGGATAGTGGTTAAGGCATAGGTTCTGAAGTGAAACTGCCAGGGTTTGAATCCCATCTCCTTTACTTGCTATATACTTCCTTACACAAGTTATTTAATTTCTGTTGCCTCAGTTTACTCAAATGCAACATAGAGATAATGTTTTTTATGTCATGTAGTTGTTACAAGGATTAAATAATACATGAGCATACGGATCATATGTTTAATAACATAGTGAACATTCAGCATATAATATTATAAATGACTATACTTAAACATCTAGCTACAATCAATTCTGTGTGCAAACTTTTCAGTTAAAAATGCTTCCAGTGACAACTCTCATCATCACAATGTGTCTTCTCAGAGTTTCATTGTAGATGTTAATGATATTGTCATATTTTACCCCAGTGGTGTTCAGAGCTTCCAAAGGAAGAATAGCAAAGACAAATGGAATTATGTTGTTTTTTGTAGTATGTCATACATTCCATTTGTGGAATAGTCCTGACTTTGCTTCTTTGACCATCTAATCTAATGTACATATTTGTTAGTAAACTCTAGAAATGCAAATAATGAGGTTTTTCTTTCTCCCTTAGGAAGACTATGATCGTCTGAGGCCTTTATCTTATCCAATGACTGATGTCTTCCTTATATGCTTCTCTGTGGTAAATCCAGCCTCATTTCAAAATGTGAAAGAGGAGTGGGTACCAGAACTTAAGGAATACGCACCAAATGTACCCTTTTTATTAATAGGAACTCAGGTATGTATGCTTTGATTTTATCCATTTGAGAATAACCTCTGTGAAGGGGCTTCCCTGGTGGCGCAGTGGTTGAGAGTCCACCTGCCGATGCAGGTAGACGCGGGTTCGTGCCCCGGTCCGGGAAGATCCCACATGTCGCGGAGCGGCTAGGCCCGTGGGCCATGGCCTCTGAGAATGCGCATCCAGAGCCTGTGCTCCGCCACGGGAGAGGCCACAACAGTGAGAGGCCCGCGTACCGCAAAAAAAAAAAAAAAAAAAAAGAAAGAATAATCTCTGTGGCCTGCCTTGTGTTGTTGCTCTCAGACAAATGGCCCTAAGGTTTAGCAAATGAGATATATATGTTTAATCTCAGTTGTTAGTTATAATAAATTCTGTCACTTTTTTGGAAAAAGTAGTGTCAAAGAAAGCAATTACTATATTAGTTGGTTTTAAAGATTAGGTTCTTTTGTAATCTTTTTTTGATACGTGGGGTTAAATGGGACTACATGTTTTATCTTTAAAGGCTGATAATATTATGGGACATTATTAACCTTTCTTAACTAGATTGATCTCCGAGATGACCCCAAAACTTTAGCAAGACTGAATGATATGAAGGAAAAACCTATATGTGTGGAGCAAGGACAGAAACTAGCAAAAGAGGTAATGCAACCTTTACAGAATTTAAAAATAAATGTAAATGAAGCTAAGGTAATAATAGAAGCTAATATTTATTGTGCTTTACTGTATGCCAGGCACTGTGCTGAGTGTTTTACATGCATTAGATCATTTAATCCTTGCCTGGACTCAGTGAGGTTGGTCTACTAGTGCCTCTGTTTTATGGAGGAGAAAACAGAGGCATAGCCTTGCCAGGTAACTTGTAAGGTCCGGCAGGTAGTAAATGGCAGAGCTGAGCTTCAGTAAAGGCCCCACTCCGGCCTTTACACCTGTGCTACACTGCCAACAATATTTTCCTAGTAAGTCATGTGTACAAAGAGGCGTCACAAATAGGGGCTGCTTAATCAGGCCCTGTCTTCAGTGAAGACTCATGGGGTAGGCAATGGAGTGGAATAGGAGACAATTTAAGTCTGCAGTTAAAAACAAAAAATTATGGCTAGGTTGGAGAAGAAATGTGTTGTTGAATTCTCTTTCACAAGATAATTTTTATGAAGGGTGGAAAATATTATCATTTTAAAAATGTAACTGTGACACACAAAATACCTTTTAACTTATATTATTCCTCTCCCCAAAGCAAGGCTTACTTTTTTCTCCATTTGCCCCTAACATGATTGGATTCTATTTTTTAGATGTTATGACTTTAATAGGACTTTTGTGGAAATGGAATATAGTAAGATGTTTTTAAAAATACCATCAGGAGGCAGAAGAAAGCAAGAAAACTTTTTGGAGAACAGTTTTTCCTAAAGCAAAAGATAAATAGCTTTACTAACAAGTTACTAACAAGGAATTTCACATATTAAATTCTGTCATCTTAGGAGAGAAGGAATTTCTAAATTTCATAAAGGTAAAAGTCATAAATGAAAACATTGATGATTTAACTATGTAAAAATTTAATATGACATCAAATGCCAGAAATAAAATTAAAAGTCATATAACAAACTTGACATTTATGACAGAAAAATGGGTTAATATCCTTAGTGGACATGAACCCCTTGCATATGGATTAATCACAAAAAGACATATGCATACCCCAATAGGAAAAGGGACTCAGAACATCAATGGGAGATTCTCCAAAAAATGCAGATTGCCATTGAAGATAAAAAGTATGTTCATATTCCTTAGCAGTCAAATGTAAGTTCAATTTCCATCTATAAAATTGGCACACAAGAGAAGAGACATTAATTAGAATACTCACTGTTCCAGGTGTAAGCAAATGGGTACTCTTTTGTTCTGTTGGTCTTTGAGTAAAAGCCTCGACAACATGCAAAAGCCTTAAAGTCATGTACACTTTTGATCAAGCAATTTCATAGGGAGGAGTTTATCCTAAGAATATTATACGGGGTGTGCTTTAAGAGATAGCCATAAAGTTCCTGCATTGTTTATAATGGCCAAAAAAACCCCTGCATCTATTAAAAATTTATACTAATTTTCTTACTGAGATATTCATGTTTATTATGTAGTTTAAGGGAAAAAAAATTGGTTGCAAACCACCATTTCTAGACCTGTCAGCAGCATTTGGCACAGTTGGTCCCTTCTTGAAACACATTCACTTGGCTTCCTTGAACGCCCTCTCTTGGGCTTTCTCCCCGCTCGTTGGCCTCTCCTCCATCTCCTCATCTCCCCATCTCTAAATGTTGAGGGTCCAGGGATCAGCACTCAGCTTCTTGGATGTCTTTCCTTCTATATCCACACTCAGTCTTTAAGCCTGGTAAGCTTCTATCCGTCTTGTGGTTTTAATAGTCTGCTACTGAGATTCCCAAATTTCTATCTGCAGCCTGGACCTCTTCCCTAAACTCTAGACTTGGTTATCTAACTGGTCATGCAACAAGTCCATCCGGGTGGTAAGCATCTCAAAACTAACATGTCCAAAACAGAATCCCCAATTTTATCCTCTAGGCTTACTCTTCTTAGTTACTTGGGTCAAAAACCTTGAAGTCACACTTGACCTCGCTCTTTTCTCTCATACCATTAAGTGAACCCTCCAGCAAAATATATTTTTCTACGTTCAGAATATACCCAGAATCCAAACGCTCCTCACTGTCCCTTCCTCTGGCAGCCTGGTTCAGGCCCCCTCCCTCTCTGGCCTGTATTACTGGAACAGCTTCTCACTCACCTTTCTTCTTCTTCTGTCTGTGTCTGTTAACCTGTTCTCAACACAGCAGCCAGAGTGAGACTTCAAAAATAGAAGCTCCATCAGCTCCCTGCACTGTTCAGAATCTTCCAGTGGCTTTATTATCTTCCGAATAAATAAAGGCCCAAGTCCTCACCCTGGCGTACAGGCCCCGCTACCTCTCTGCCTCACCCATTGTGCTCCAGGCACTCGGCCTCTGTGCGGTTTCCCCAATCTTCTGCCTCAGAGCCTTTGTCCTTTCACTGCCCCCTCTGCCTAGGATAGTCTTCCTGATGTAGACATTGTTCATTCTTTCACTCAAATATCACTCTCTCAATGAGGCCTTGCCTGACCTCTCCCCACTCCCTATCTCCTTCCCCATTTTCCTCCAGACCACATATTCTACCTCTATATTTATTAGTCCGTGGTCTCCTCCCTCTAAAATATAAGCTTCATGAGAATAGCTTAGGGACTTAATTTTGTTCCTTGCTATATTCTCACATTTGGCAAATGAGAGTGCTCCCTAAGTTTTCAATGAACGAACGAATGGATGGATGGATGGATGGATGGATGGATGGGTCCCCTCTCACAGTAGAAGCCAAAGTCCTTACTCGAGGTCGCTACCTTGAGGCTGCCTCACTGACTGCCTCTCTTGCCATTACCCCTGCTCACCCTCTCTCCTGCCACTCTGGCTTCTTTCCCACCCCCTGAATGCTCCGTGCATGCTCCTGCATCAGGGTCTGACATCTGTGGCTCTGTCTGCCTGGAAACTCTTCCCCTAGGTATCCCTCAGTGCTCAAACTTTACCTTGGTGAGCAGCTTTCTCTGACCACCACCACTGTCCTCTGCACCCTTTCCCTCCCTCACTCTGCTTTTTTTTTTTTAACCTGTAGCATGTGCCACCATCTGGTCTATACTCCTTTGTGTGTTCCTCCCCCAGTAGAACTTAAGCAAACGTAAGCATCACACAGCGGAGACTTTGCTGTTTTGCTCAGTTCGTTGACATGATCCCCAGCACCTAAAAACAGAGCCTGGCATATAGTAGGTACCCAGTAAATATTTGATGAATGAAAGAATTTTCCATAGAGAAAGTCTGGAAGAATATATACACTAGTATTTTAACAGTTAGCTATCTCTGGGTATCATAAATATGGATGATTTCATTCTTTTTGCATTTTATGATTTTCCTTATAATGGTGTATTTGTGTGGTATCAGTTGTAAAAAAGACTGTATATATTTGTGATTCTTTTTTCTCCCTCCCAGATAGGTGCGTGCTGCTATGTAGAATGTTCAGCTTTAACCCAGAAGGGATTGAAGACTGTTTTTGATGAGGCTATCATAGCCATTTTAACTCCAAAGAAACACACAGTAAAAAAAAGAATAGGATCAAGATGTATAAACTGTTGTTTAATTACGTGAGAAACGTCTTCAGTGGCCAAGTAAACTGTCCATTTCTCTCAGAAAGCATATGAAATGCTAAAGCTATACCCAGACCTCTTAAAAATAATGAAGCAGTTTAAAACTTGAAAGGAAAAAAAAAAAGAACCCTGTCCTCAGAATTCTATAAAGTTGATTAAGAATGTTTCTTAAAGGTCCAAGAAGCAACAAACAGCATCTGAAGCCACAATCTATTATAAATACTTTATTTCAACTAGAAGGTACAATCTCTCAGGGGTTTCATAGTTTAAAAAGCTACAATCACATCATGTTGTAACTACATAAAAAACAGTGCTGTTAAGTGGAACTGCCTGGCTTAGACCATATACATGTCTGCACAGTCTTTATGGAATCTGCACAAAGAAATATCTTCTCCCGTTGCTCCAATTAATTGTTCTTGTATGTAAGTTTCTTTCTATTCCAGTATATCCAGAGTGGTGAAGTAACAAGGCCAGCCACGTAGCCAAAGGTTGCTCCAAGCGTGCAGGAGATGGGCCATTCCTGAGGAGAGAATGTATGAGATCAAAAAGAACAAATGTTTTATTATTACTTGAGCACAAGTGTAACCTAAATATTTCTATATTAAAGCTTAATGTGCTTTCTTAAAGAATGCCAAAAGTGTAATAAGGTCATATCTGCATTTATCATGAACACTAAAAATGTACACATTTTAGTTAATATGCATTCAACTGTAACAAAGGTTTCTGGCGATTGTAGATTTAGTTTGATGCTCCCCAAACTGCATGAGATACATGCTGAAATTACAAATTAAAACTTTGGGTCAGACTTTGCCATAATCCTGGACTCAATTTAGCTCTCTGAACTAGTTGGTAATTTTGTTTTTCTAATTTCCACATTGGCTTTTATATCAAATGAAACGAAAAGGGTGTATGCTGACCAAACCACAAGAAACTTTAAATTGTGTTAAAGAGAAAAGACCTAGAATTCAAGCATGTTACATGGAATTTATAACAAAGCAACTGCTTTCATAATAAAACTGATTTCACCTTTCAGATATAGATATTGGAACCACAGCAGAAGTTACAGAACTACAGCTTATGTGCACACCTAGAGTATAAGTTAAATGACATACTGGCTTCCAAATACCCATTTTCTCCAGCCATATTACATTTCACAATATTACATCAAGCCAAAAGTAAATAACGTTGACTTATTTCATCCTTGAGCAGTGCATGGTAGTCCCTAGGTTTTGAAAGGTCCTGCTTTAAAAAAATTTTCTCATGTTTATCTATGAAGCTTATTTGGTATACTGGAGCCATTTCTAATCTTTCTCTAGGGAAACAGGCTGTATAACTGTGGTAGAGGTGAACCATCTTAATGACTAGTTCTGTTACCTAATTAAGCTTTCTTGTTTGGTCTGCTGTTGATCTACCTTATTCCAAATGCCATGCAGCAGACAATAGTGTTAGACAAAGTTTCAGTCAGTGTGAACAAACTAATGCTGTTCAGAGAAGCATAATCTAATCCATAAAATTTTTCCCAGCCTTTCCTACATTTAAAAATGCTGTTGCCTAAATTATGATTGCTTTATGTGTTTGGTGAGCTTCTGTTAATTTCCATGACTTGAGCTTATAGCTATGTCTATTGCACAGATTGGGTAACGGAACACTAAACTTTGATACTTGAAAATGACAGCCTTAAATGCTCATAGCAGTCACAAATCTAGGATGTACTGTCTTGTATGGGAGCTTTGTAGAGATTTTTTTAAAAATATAAGCATCATCTTCCCCAATGACATGTGGAGAGTCTACTGGATAACTGGTCAGGAGCTTTGTCTCCTGAACTGGACAGTGGATGTCTTCTTTCTCCCAAGAAGTGGTGGTTTGCATTAAGTACCATGGCCTTATGTATGCTCAAATGGAATCTGATGTAACTTTCTCATTTAATTTTGGTCTGCTATTTTTAGATAGAATTGAAAAGAACTGTATAACTCAATTAGTATATTAGCTAAGTTGTCCAACACATGCTATAGAGGAATTAAGACAGTAAAGTGTTATACATTTATTTCCAACTTGCCTTTGGGGATTTGATGGGAATTTTTTTTTTTTCTTCCTCAAATTCACATCTCTGAAACTCTTCACACTTGGTTTCCTAGCCAATAAAGTTAAAATCTAGAATTTGTCCTGCCCTAAGAGAAATGGACTAGGACTCTGGTGTCACCTGTTTCTTGACTGGGCCTTATTTTCCTCATCTGGGAGGTAGAGGAGATGATCTCTAATCTCTCCCATTTATCAACTCTTAGGATTTTCTTCTTTCTTACAATAATCATTGTTGGACATTACCTTTTCGGCTTCATGTTCTTAAGATGGTAAAAATCCTGTATATAGATTATTAGAACTCTAAGCAAAGATGATTGTATCATCTGAACCTGAGGTGCCTTAGGTACTCTATTGACCTTGATGGGGTTTGGAGTTTCCCATTGCTTACTAAGAGCCTTTTCGTTGCTTTGGTTCTTTAGTATTTCTTTTTTGCAAAATCCTTTCTGCTGGTTTAACTAAAACCAAAGATTTTTTTTTTCTGTTCATAAACAGATTGTAGAAAAGTTGCCTTATTTTCAGAAGCATGTCTTCATTTAAGACTTAGGTTTCCATTGAAATTCAGGCCAAGCACTGGAACAGCTAGTTCAAAGTAGTGAAATATCTGGACAATAAAATACTTCAAAAATATCTTACTGACATGAATTTTGCTAGTGAATGAAAATACACTGCTTCAAATAAGGTCATGTGTGAATGAACTTAAACTTATAGTTAATATTTTTTTGCATATAGGTAATCAGTTCTGAAGTTCTTAAAAATAATTTTAGGGGCTTCCTGAAATCTTATTTAATATTTTGCTTATATCCTTATTCTATCTCTAAAGGTACATTTTAGGTTAGCCTATGTTGAATTATCACATTTCCAATAAGTAGAGCCTGCACTAATGGTTTTCATTGTGAATTATCTTAGTTACTTTAGGCATTGCTTCCATTTGGTTTTAATTATTAATTTGAAGTACCAAATTAAATACTGGTTTGTTGGTTGTTGCTTTTTCAGTGATTGTTGCTTTAATAGTGTCCCATCTTAACACATGGGGTTACAAATAAAATAATATGCATAGTTTACTATCTATGTAAAGCACTGACCTTCTTACCTTAGTAGTTTTTATTTAACACTCTATGTAAACATTTGGGATAATATTCTTTCCTCTGTTTCTCACGGGGTGGATCTACACATCATCGGCCAATTGTGAGCATCTGCACTTTGGTAAAGAGCACATTGTCAAAGCATAGGGAGAATCGTAATCCCTCATGAATTCAGTCAAATTCCAATTTGGGTTTCTAAATTCTATTTTAATCACTTTGTAATTTCAGTGTGGCTCTTTGTTTCCAAACACATATATACACATTTACACACACATTCTTTAAACAGCTGCTATACTTCACCTCCAGTGGAATGCCAAAAATGAAGTAAATATTAGTTAGAAAGTTTTGCCTTAAGAGGGGTTAAAGCTTGGAACACCTGCTATTCAACATGTCAAGGAATCCATGCCATCAGCAGATTAAAATGTTGGACTGGCTTTGGAGACTGTTTGCTAGTTATGGACCAGGCTTTCCTGCTTGATATTTTCTGAAATAAGTAGTCCTTAACTGTAACACAGTCATTTTTTAAAAGAGAATTTCTTTATATAAGGGCAACTTTCCTTAATAGGGAATATGGCAAAAGGAGCTGTTGCAGGGAGTTGGGGAAGGTTGCCAACGAACCACCTTTCCTCAAGCAATTTCCTGCTAACCTTAATATTGCTTTAAAAAAATTAAAACTATCCTATGGCAACAATTCATTTTGACTTGTCAAACAATCCTAGCTTAATCACATATTTTCATAATTAGAACTTGAAGTTTTCCATTTAAAACTATTGTCTCACATACGGAGATGTTGCTATTTAACGTTCCTCATGCCACAAACAGAATTTTTAAAACCACACATGGTAACATCATCTATTGAAGAGACAATTCAACTGCGTTGCTATAAACATTTCTCCAAATTATGATAATCTGAGATGGCTCTATATAATTATCTTGTTTTGTTTAAGGAAAATTGAAAACTCAGACATTCATGTAAAGGAAGTCACAAGTGATTACCACCAAACAACCATCATCTTTTTATCCAGTTCTTTATAAATTTAATTTTTTTAAATCTCTAAATCAAAGAAAAAATTCCTCTTGCATAACAAAAGATAATATGGACAAAAGATAATGCAACTGGGTAAAATTATTACAGTTACTGTCAAAAAGAAAAACTTAAAAAATGAGTAGCTGCATCATGTGAAGAAAGTATCTTGCTTAGAGTACTACTATTACCCTTTCTCTAAATCAAATGATTCCTTGTGTTTCAGCACTTAAAAAAAGGTCAGTGTTCTCTTAAAATAATCAGCATTAACAAAGGCCTGATATATAGGAACTTGGTACGTGGTACTACCAATAAGTTATTTTTCTCTTAGAAATAAAACATTTTCACCCTAATCTTTAAAAAAACATCTTAAATAATACAGATATAATTTTTTTTCTGTTAAAAAAATCAATATTATTGCTGGTTGAAAGACATTTCAAAATTATATAAGCTTATTTCTACCTGAAGACCACACTGCTTTCTTCTGATCAGGCATTACTATAAAACTCTGCTTACTTTTTAGGAAAGGAAAATGTACCAATATAAAGAGTTTGATATATTTCAAAGCATGTTGTAAGTAGTACAGAATAATGATTAAGAACACTGATTTTGGGGACTTCCCTGGTGGCACAGGGGTTAAGAATCCGCCTGCCAATGCAGGAGACGGGTTCGAGCCCTGGTCTGGGAAGATCCCACATGCCACAGAGCAACTAAGCCCGTGTGCGCCAGCTACTGAGCCTGTGCTCTAGAGCCCGTGAGCCACAACTACTGAAGCCCGCGCGCCCTAGAGCCTGTGCTCTGCAACAGGAGAGGCCACCACAATGAGAAGCCTGTGCACCACAACGAAGAGTAGCCCCCGCTCACCTCAACTAGAGAAAGCCTCGGAGCGGCAATGAAGACACCCAACGCAGCCAAAAATAAATACATTAAAAAAAAACCAAAACCACTGATTTTTGTATTAGACTGGATTTGAGTCTCAGCTCTGCCATTTGTTAAATATCTGACCCTGGGAAATTAATCTGGATGGAATCTAGGATACGGAATGACGCAAAGGAACTTCTTTACAAAACAGAAATGATGTTACAGACATAGAAAACAAACTTATGGTTACCAAAGGGGAAAGGGGGAAAGGGATAGAATAGGAGTTTGGGATTAACATGTACAGACTACCATATATAAAACAGACAACAGGGATCTACTGTATAGCCCAGGGAACTATATTTAGTATCTTACAATAACCTATAATGGAAAAGAATCTAGAAGAATATAGATATATAGATATATAGATATATATATTCTGAATCACTTTGCTGAACACCTGAAACTAACACAACATTGTAAATCAACTTTACTTCAATTAAAAACAAAAGTTTAGATCAATGGAACAAGATAGAAAGCCCAGAGATAAACCCACGCACATATAGTCACCTTATCTTTGATAAAGGAGGCAAGAATATACAGTGGAGAAAAGCCTCTTCAATAAATGGTGCTGGGAAAACTGGACAGCTACATGTAAAAGAATGAAATTAGAACACTCCCTAACACCGTATACAAGAATAAACTCAAAATGGATTAAAGACCTAAATATAAGGCCAGACACTATAAAATTCTTAGAGGGAAACATAGGAAGAACACTATGACATAAATCACGGCAAGATCCTTTTTGACCCACCTCCTAGAAAAATGGAAATAAAAATAAATGGGACCTAATGAAACTTAAAAGCTTTTGCACAGCAAAGGAAACCATAAACAAGACAAAAAGCCAACCCTCAAAATGGGAGAAAATATTTGCAAACGAAGCAACGGACAAAGGATTAATCTCCAAAATATACACGCAGCTCATGCAGCTCAATATCAAAAAAACAAACTACCCAATCCAAAAATGGGCAGAAGACCTAAACAGACATTTCTCCAAAGAAGATACACAGATTGCAAACAAACATATGAAAGGATGCTCAACATCACTAATCATTAGAGAAATGCAAATCAAAACTACAATGAGGTATCACCTCACACCGGTCAGAATGGCCATCATCAAAAAATGTACAAACAATAAATGCTGGAGAGGGTGTGGAGAAAAGGGAACCCTCTTGCACTGTTGGTGGGAATGTAAATTGATACAGCCACTACGGAGAACAGTATGGAGGCTCCTTAAAAAACTGAAAATAGAACTACCATATGACCCAGCAATGATGCTTGTAATATAAGCATCTTTAGTATTTGCTTTTCTTCACATGAAATGTCTGGGGAGCATAAAGCTTACAAGAGAAAACTCTCAAGAGCTATATAGCATATGGCATTATATTAACCATATGTAGCCTTACCACTGAAATAGACGGGTGATTCTTGCTCCTGTCATTTTTCATAACTTTTAAGAAGTACAAGTACAGAAACATTTTAAACCAACCACTGGTAGGCATTTCTATCATTTTTAAGAGTCTCCATTTGAATGGCTCTGTTTATTCAAAACTATTTATTGAGAGCCCCTACTATAAACCAAGCAGTTAAGGGGCAAACTAAGATTATTTAATTTTTTAGATAAATTTTAATAACACAAACTTTAAAAAATATGTTGCAATATAATTTTTGGAGAGGTATGTACTATGATAGATATCATGGGAAAACTGACCTATCTGCAGATCAAAAAACCTAGAAACACTTAGAACAACTCACAACCATTGGATTACTGGCTCTTTCAGATAAAAAAGGGAGATAAAACCCAGGCAGTTCTAAATTTCACACAAACTACTTTTTAATGTTTTGTTGATCATGCTTACCACAAATTTACATTTGCGTGACTGATAGAATTCATTTTTTAAAACCTACTTTCAAAATTGTACTGGTTTTAAATGATTATTTATATTTTCCTCTGAATTTGGTTTTAAGTGATGTGTTTTTCCAGATGTCCTTAAAGCAAATGCTATTGTCTGATGTAGGAATACATGTACAGATGAATCTACTCATCTGAATACATTTCTCTAGTTGTAACTCTTCTCTGTGCCATGTATACCATACCACTCTCCTGTGACTAAGAACACAGATTTAGGAAGAGCTATTTGTGGAGAGGTCCACAGTCTCCAGGCTGGAACTTCTTGTCAAAGTGACGATAAATGGTCCTTGGCAGGACCATGCAAATGAGTTACCTTAGCCAGCACTCTTCTCCCTCACATGAAAGTCCTGCTAGCAGATCATTTTCAACCTCATTGTCCAACAGTGAACTCACCTTTTAAATCCAAAAACATTTTCTATCAGTTAAGTATTATAGTTTTTTTCTATGCTCGAAATATGTAACTCATATTTCATATAAATTAATATTTCATTTTGGTCTGTCTAAAATACTGTATAACACCTTTAGTAACAGAAACACCAATTAACCTAAAAATATGTACCCTTCAATAATTAAATCCATAATCTTAGCTTTATCCCTCACTGTCATTATTTGCAGTGATTCATTTAATTATCCTTATGATCTCCAGCTTCAATTTATGAAAGTATTATCTGTGGTATCTGTGACTTTAAAAAATGAATATGTTTCACAGATATTAATTTTTTAACCTGATAAAACAAGAGAAAACAAAAAGGTTTTAAATATAACAATGCCTCATTTATCTGGTATCTGATGGGAATAAGTACAAATATTTTTAAACAACTTAAAATTGTTTTAAAGACAATCTCAATCCATTTTGCTTTTTAACTTTATAAGAAATAAGTATGCTCAGAAGAGATTTGATTCTCTGGGTCAATTCCATTTTGGAGACAGTAGCATGAAAGTCCAGAGTTTAAAGATATTTGTTGGTTTTCTAGGTGTAAAAGCTTCACATCTTAGCTTCAAATACTCTCCTACAAATACATTAAATTTTATGGTCTAAAATACAGACACTACCAGAGTGGTCATGGCACTTAAATGAAATTCTTACATGAAGAAAGAAACGCCATATTATAACTACTCAGCCTTTCCCGCCAAAAATCTAAGCTATGGCCATTTTTTAAAAAGAAAAGCTATGTTTCGGAGTCTCCAGGGATAAAGAGAATCATGGTGTCCTGGGGTGCTAGATCCTGAGTCTTCCTCTAATCAGCCAAGAAATGTTGAACAAGATGTGTACCCCTCTCCTCACACTTTGCTTTCTTTTGTGTAGAAGTGGGACTGAACTCTACCTTGCACTAGGGTTACCAGGATTAAGTTGCCTGTGCGACGGTGCCAAGCCCATGCCTGGTGCATACACAGACAGATAGGATGTTTTCTTTCTATTGCCATCCGAAATGTCAGACAGAATTGAAAATTACATGAAATCCAAATACCCTAAATACCTAAATACCAGGGAAACAAAAAGATGATTTAACAATCCACTCTACCAATTTAAGGATTATCGGGCAGAATGAATACAATAAACTGAGACAGTTAACATGCTCTAACACTTGGAGAACTCAAATAATGGAATTTGCAGGGTTTTTTGGTAATGCTAAAAAAAATAGTCATTAACCTACTCCTCTAACAGGTCATAAATGCCTATAACATTAATTAAGCAGTAACTATGTGTCAGGTTCTGAACTGAGTACTTTAGAAGGATTATATTATTTAATCCTCACTAGCAAGTGGCAGAGCCAGGATTTGAACTCAGTAATCTGATGCCAGAGCTCTTAATCATCCTGTTATCTGTCTATCTATTAATAAAACATGTGGGTTTAAAAACTTCATGGTAAGTTTCCTTTGCTCAGAATAACCAACAACAATTCCTAACCTCCCATTAATTTTTTTAATAACATGAAATACTAGCCGACTTTTGATAATTAAGACATTTTCCAGATGAAAAGCTCATAACCATCTATTCTGCAAAATATTTAGAGCATATTAAATCTGAATCTAAATTATCATTACCAAACAATTAAATTCCAGTCCTGGTAATATTTAAGTATCTGTTATAACTTACACAGACTATGTATTTTGTACACAGTAAGAACTCAACAAATATTTACCGAGTAGCTATTTTCATAGCAGATAATGCATCAAATTATACTGCACAAAAATCTTCCATGGTCAAAATATTCATTTTGTCAGTCAGTATAGCTATAAGCATTCTCTGGGGCTGAAGAGGGCTGTCTGGGTTATGGACAATTCAAATGTTTATAATGTAATAATTAAGGCAAGGAAGAGAAGCAAGATGACTCAATTATTTTTAAAGAAAACAATAAAGATGACCAACAGCGTAGTGGACAGCCACTGACCACATTCTCTTTCACCAAATTATCTTGCTGACTCCTACCTAGAAAGGGAAGGCTTCCTCCAACTATAAAGATGCCTGGTATCTTTTGTCATTTGTCATTACTTAAAATTATTTAAAATTCCTATTAGTAAGTGAAAAACATTTTTCATTGAGGTTATATATTTTCAATGGGCCTTTCTAGTCATTTAATGAGGAAACAATTTAAAAAATATAAATATTCTTGAAATTGCTCAGTACAGAACTCACATCATTATAATCTTATGTTTGGCCTCTGGAAATTTTATACAAAGTCAGGTTTGAATTCAAAGTAGAAAAAATGGAACTAAACATGCAAAAGTTTTTGTGAGGTGGATGGTGTGTGTATGTGTTTTTAAAGAAAGTATCATTGCTTAACCAGATACCTGTTTCTCTGACTGAAACATAAAACCAGATCCCAATTCAGAAAAGCTTGCTTTACCACAAACATATCAAATCTTTACTGGGCTATAAGGAATAGAGAACTAACCTCTCTTCCTAATACTATAATATTACAGTTTAGATAATGAAGTATATATAGTAGTTATCTTCTCGTGAAATTTTACTCTAGAAAAATCTCCATTCTGAGGCGACGCCATGATCTTTCATTTGGTTTATTGTTTCACTGGCAGATTCTGTCAGTACCATGAGCCACACGGAGTACTTATTCTGTAGTAAGGTTTATGAAGAAAAAAACCAAAACAGAACAAAAAACTTGTTCACTGAAAATAAAAAGTGAACAAAAAAGATGCCTCATCATTTCTCTAGTTTATCAGTAAATCACTGCTAAAAGGAAGAGGGGCAGGTGATTATTATATGAATAAAAGATGATTGGGCTTCCCTGGTGGTGCAGTGGTTGAGAGTCCACCTGCCGATGCAGGAGACATGGGCTCGTGTCCCGGTCCGGGAAGATCCCACGTGCCGCGGAGCGGCTAGGCCCGTGAGCCATGGCCGCTGAGCCTGCACGTCCGGAGCCTGTGCTCCGCAACGGGAGAGGCCACAACAGTGAGAGGCCCTCGTACCACAAAAAAAAAAAAAAAAAAAAAGCATTAATTATACATCAATTTTATTATTTCACCAACAGTATCTATCACAATTTTAAAAGATGATAATGAATAAGTGAGTCATTAACTTGGAATACTTTAAAAACAACTCAATAGTAAAGACTATTAAATAACCAGTATATTCCAGTCGAATGAAACATTCTTAATGAAGACCAACATTTGTTACATATTAAATTAGCTAGTCAGAAAATCTTTTTTAAAGTCAATAATTCAAATAGAAACTTTATATTAATTTTAAAAGTCTGATACCATTAATTTGGATCCAGCTCACCTCTTACTGTAAATAAGAACTGAGGTAGAAAAATGAGAGTCAGTAGCTAAAAGCCCAAACAATCAAAAATAGATAATTGAATTGTAAATAATCAAAAAATATATTTTCTAGGGAAACCTAAACCCAGATTGTACAAAGGGCATCTACTCCCCATAATTCAACATCTATTTCTGCAGTCTTATAAAGAGAAGATTTATACAAGTGTAACATATCAAACTTTTACACTCCAAAATATTCCATCTATACGCAAACTAACATGTTAATTAAATATTACCTTACCAACTCATAAGCTGATGGCCAATGGTGCTTTATATATAGATACTTTGTATCTAGATTTAATTGCATACATTTGAAAGTAAGGAATTAAAATACAATTTCCTGTGTATACTTTTCAATGATTTTGATTGTCCTGCAATTTAGAAATCACTGACACTACTGAATGAAATTAAGTTCCATAAGATTGTAACTTGAGTACAAACGAATCCCCATTTCCCAGTGATCACTGAGATGGCCAAGAAAATATAAAGGAAACCTTTATTAATATTATAACCTTGGGAAGGGTATCAGTGACACCACACACCCCAAACCTCCAGGGATTTCCATAACATATAGTAGGTAAAGACCCATCATAGAGAAGGGCAAACCTACCAGACTTATTGAATGTGAAAGAACAACTCATTTGTCTAGGAGACACAACATCTAATAGAAAGCACGAAGAATGGACTTAAAAAGTAGGCAGTTAAGTGTAAGACATATAATTCAGATCCCTCAAGGGCCTTTGGAAAGTGATATACATATCAGAGATTTAACCCAGCCACTTATTACCTAGGAATTTACACTAAAGAGAAAACTGGAGGGACTTTCCTGGTGGCGCAGCAGATAAGACTCCGCACTCTCAATTCAGGGGGCCTGGGTTCGATCCCTGGTCAGGGAGCTAGGTCCCACATGCATGCCGCAACTAAGAGTTTGCATGCCACAACTAAGGAGCTGGCGAGCCGCAACTAAGACCTGGTGCAACCAAATAAATAAATTAATTAATTATTTTAAAAAACCTGGACAAATCTGCAAAGATGTATGTTTTATGATAATCACAATAATTCATAATAAATTAGTAATAGTGAAAACTATAAATAATCTAAATGTCCATTCATAAGAAATTGGTATATGATTTTACCCAAATAATGGAGTATTATAATATATATATGCAAATTTTCACTGACATGGAATGAGCTCCATAATATGCTGTTGAAGGGAAAATAAAAGATTAAAAATAATATGTGTATTATGAATAGTTACACACATGAAGAGAGAGTTGCAAAGATTACTACCGAAACACAAATGGGAGTTGTCTCTGGGTGGCTGGATATTTGATCATTTTTACTTACTTTTTTTTTTTTTACTTACTTTTTATAATTATTAGTATTGCTTAAATTTTCTAAATAAATGTATACTGTCTTTGTGATCAGAGAAAAATTCTCTTCATGTTGGAAAAAGAAATATTTATTTTTTAATACCACAATTGATTTGGGAGAAATCATCTTAATAATTGGAAAAATCCATTAAGATATAGATTCAAAGATGTTTATCATAGCACTGTTTATAATAGTAAAAATAGTACTAAATGATCAATAGTGAATTGTTAAATAAATTTTGGAATAACTATATAAAGGTTTACTATGAAGCCATTAAAAATTACAACAAAGATGTATCCATCACTAGCTCAATGACCTTGGAATATTACATGTCCTCTAGGTATCAGTTTCCTCATCTGTAAAATGGGGATAAAAAGAACACTTATAGTGTTTCCCCTAGCTTATTAGCTATATCCTATTGTCCTAGAAAACAAAAAACCTGATGTTTATGAGCTTCCTCTAATATCACAAGCCCCTATTTCAAAACCCACTTTGCTATATGCTTTAAGAAAAAAAAATCTCAAAATCAACATTCAATTTGGCTATCAATCAAGCTAAGAAAATATGAATCTAAGACTACAAAGGCAATGTATATCAAAGTTAAAAATAGGGAATTCCTGAAACTTCTAGGCTGTTAAACTCCTATACATATTCTCAAACTAAGCTTGTTTACTCACCTATACATGTAGAAAAAAATAGTGTTAGAAGATAGAAACAGGCTGATCTGGATGCCTGTGGCACTGAGACAGGCCCTAATAAATCACCCAGATTACAGTGACAGAGGGAATTGGCTTCCCTACTTAACTGAACGATAAAACAATTTAAATATACATACTCATTAGGTTCATCAGTTTTACCATCACTGTACAAACATCTACTTTGTTGCTTTAAAGAGTTGAAACCAACCTGCCATGGTCTTCCCCAATCGAGTGGAATAGGAAAGGCTCCAAGCCATGTTCCTACAAAACTAGAAACTGTAGTGATCTGGAGACTATTCTCCCAAATGGATGTAACCCTATAAAACACAAATATATAAATTATTGGTGGTATATATCTTAGCTGCTGGGGAATCAAACAAACAGCATAAATTAACACTATACATATTTATATGTTGTTCATTTAAAATAAGCATCTCAAATTGACACAAATATTTGCCATGAATCATTAACAATTAATTGGTAAGAAGATATAAGTGTTTTTCAGCTGGAAAGGTAATATATGCACATAGTGAAAATCAAACAATACAAAAGAGTGTCTGCAATGAAAGCTAAGTCCTCCTCTCACCCTTATCATCAACTCTGTTTCCTTTTCCCAGAAACAAGTGCTATCACCAGCTTATTACGTATCCTTCCAGAAATATTTTATACATACACAAATAAACACACAATTTTGTTTAGAATGATATATGCACATCTGCATATATACACATATATATGTATATATCCTTCAAAACAAAACTGAAATGAACCATTTTATAAACCCAGTTTTGCTGTGTGTTTTCCCTTGTTAACAGTTTTACTAGTATTCCATTGTCCAAAGGAAGCATCATTTATTCAGCTAGTCCCTTATGGCACATTTCATTAAAGCAAATCAACTCTATTTGGTGGGGAAGGAATAGAGAAAGAGAACAAAATATTACAAAAGATCCAGTGATTCTGCCTACCATTCTAATTTATTAAGTGTACATCTTAGAGAGTAAAGGTAGAAAGACATTATTCTGCCAGTCTCTTAATAAGTCTTGGTTTCAGCCTGCCCCCTCATAGTGTGATCACTTAAGCATGTGGAATAAGAGTCTAGTTATAGTCGAGTAAAGCCCCACCACCATGCAATAACTGGAGTCCAAATATTCAACTGTTTCAAAAGCAGTGTTTAGTTATTATGAAGTTTATGAAAAGCAGTTTCTTCTAGCTAGTGTGGAAAAGGGGGGAAACATTTGTTTTGTTAGATGACTGCTGTCATTAGAAATAGGCCAATTACTACACACAAAATGTACACTGAATTAAAGTAATCCTGAATGACAAGTCATTGCATAAACCAATGCCCCATCACCTGTCCATCTCATTACTACCACTCCCCCACTACACGTTAAGAGCTTTAGCCTGTTTCTATTGAAAACTGGGGCTGGAAGATTGGAGGCAATCACCATACATCCAAATTTGTGTTATTTGCTGGGCTTTATTGTTCTTTTTTATTTTGTGATACATAAAGATGCATGTCAATTTCTTCAACTAGCACTCAACAGAACATAGATCTGTTCCAATCTTGGAGAGAAAAAACTGGTGAGTTGAATGTAAAGAGAGAATTGTACTGTTCAGGCAATTTAAAGGATTTTCTAAGGTAATTTTTGACTTTATGTGGTTGACAAATGTTGACTACCTTTCACTTAACACACAACTTCTTCGTGTTGCAATATGTAAAGTGATATGCCTAGAGATATAAAGTCTGGTAGAGGTTGAGATCAGAGTTTACTTTCTGCTAAGAAGAGTTTACTTTTTCCATTTTATGAAAGAGGAGGAAGTTTAGCTGGATTTGGAAGAATGGGGAGTATTTGGTCTTGAAGAACTGGAGAAAGAACTGCACAGCAGGTAAAGAGAACGTAAATTGGTTGAGGCCAAGAGGAAGAATGGGAAACAAAACTGGAAAAGTAGGTTAGAGTTCGGATTTTTTAAATAACAGCTTTATTGAATACAGTAAAAAACTTGCCACAGAAAACCCTTTTCCAGCCATACAATTCACTTAAAGTGCACAATCCAATGTTTTTAGTAAAATAACAGAGTTGTGCAACCATCACCCAAAACAAAACCCTTTACATTAGCAGTCACTCCTAGTTTCCCCTTCCCTCTAGACCTGGGCAACCACTAATCTACTTTGTCTATGGATTTGCCTACTCTGAACATTTCACACAAACGAAATCAATGTGAGGTCTTTTGTGACTGGATTCTTTCACTTAGCATAATGTCTCCAAGTTTCATCAGTTTTGTAGCATGTAAAAATACTTCAATCTTTTTTATTGCCAAATAATATTTTGTTACATGGATATACCACACATTTTATATTTTCCATGCATCAGTTGATGGACACTTGCGTTGTTTTGACTTTTTGGCTATTACACATAATGCTACTATAAACATTCATGTACAAGTTTTGTGTGGACATATGTTCTCATTTTTCTTGGGGGTATACTAAGGAATAGACTTGCTGATAACTCTATGCTTAACCTTTTGAGGAACTGCCAGATTGTTCTTCAAAGCAGCTAACCTATTTTATATTCCCTCCAGCAGTGCATGACGGTTCCAATTTCCACATCCTTTCTAACACTTGTTACTACTGATTACAGCCATCTTGGTGGGTAGTGAAGTGGTATCTCATTGTGGTAGATTTAGGGTTAAGACTTTAGAAAAGCCTTAAAAGTCAAACTTAAAGAAGTCCCTGAAGTAAAGGCAGCAAAATGATCAGAGCTAAGTTTCAATAAGATTTATGTACATGTCTTATCTAACCCCTAAGCTCCAAGTTCCTCGGACTACGGGGCAAGATCTGTCTTCACATTTTTCACTGTTATAGCACACTGTGGCCATCTTATATTTGTTAAATTAAGAGCAAATATCCAAGAGGCTGTTCTCTATTTTGTTTGATGTTTTAAGAGTGTTAATAATCTTACATATAATAAACGTAGAAAAAATGGAGCCAAGACCTAGTTTTAAAATTAGAAGAAATCTGTAGCCTATCTTTTTAAATTAAAAATTTACCTTTATTAAAATTATATAAATATCTTTAAAATCAAAGATCACAATTCGACTAATAATAATAATCCCTCCCCACTTCTGATTTCTGCTTCTGAGGCAGACACTTTCAAGTCTTCACTGTTTCTTCTATGTACTTCAAATTTAAAAGAACATACATGGGGCTTCCCTGGTGGCGCAGTGGTTGAGAGTCTGCCTGCCGATGCAGGGGACACGGGTTCGTGCCCCGGTCCGGGAAGATCCCACATGCCACGGAGCGGCTGGGCCCGTGAGCCATGGCCGCTGAGCCTCCGCGTCCAGAGCCTGTGCTCCGCAATGGGAGAGGCCACAACAGTGAGAGGCCCGCGTACCGGGAAAAAAATAATAATAATAATAAAAAAACAATAAAAGAACATACATGTATAGATTTTCCAGATTTACTTACTTTCTGCTTTCTACAATGGAAGAAGAGGATTTAGAACTCTTTACCCACAAGCCTCCCATCCCCACGTACACATTTCTCTATAACTCTCATCCTCTTTGATGGTAATATCTCCTATTCTCAGCTGGATCAATAGCTCAGTATCTACATTATTATGATTATGGAAATATTCACCACAGCTGAAGCATACAGCAAACCATAATTACATTCCTTTCTTAGAGTAAATTTTTAATTTTCTTTGGATATTAAGAATGCCTCTCAGACTTCCCTGGTAGTGCAGTGGTTAAGAATCTGCCTGCCAATGCAGGGGACACAGGTTCAAGCCCTGGTCCAGGAAGATCCCACATTCCACAGAGCAACTAAGCCCATGCACCACAACTACTGAGCCTGTGCTCTAGAGCCTGCGAGCCACAATTACTGAGCCCGCGTGCCACAACTACTGAAGCCTGCATGCCTAGAGCCCATGCTCCACAACGAGAAGCCACTGCAATGAGAAGCCCGCGCACCACAACGAAGAGTAGCCCCCGCTCGCCCGCGCGCAGCAACGAAGACCCAAGGCAGCCAAAAAAAATAAATTTATTTTTTTTAAAAAAAAGAATGCCTCTTTTTTTTACCCTCCATTTGCTTACGTACCTATCACTAAGTCATCGTCAAATATTCCAGAGAAACCAAACATCACCTGTGAGTGCCCTACACCATCTTGTGAATTCCCTTTGCCTCTCTCAGTGCTTTTGGGTCTCCATTTTCCTCAATTCCAAGACTTCTTCCTGATATTTTCCCTTTTCTTTCTTTTTTAAAGCACCTCCTTTAATAGATTCCTGAGAAAGGGTATGTGGAAAACCGATTTTAGAGATGTTTAAAGTCTGAAAATGACTTTACTATAATTGTTGGAAATCATTTTGTCTCAGAATGTTGAATTGCTCCGTTGTTTTCTGATTCCCTCCTGAGAAGTTCAGAGCCATTTTGGCTCCCAGTTCCCCATTAAGTATCATGTTCCCTACCCTTCCCCATACCCCCACCATCCTCTCTGGGAGACTTTAGAATCATCTCTTTATTCCTTGTTATCTAAAATTTCACAATATTGTGTCTTGAAGTGGGTCTTTTCATCCATTATGCTGGAAATAAATGGGCTTTCTTAATTTAGACTCCCAGGTTTTTAGTTCTGGAAATTTTCTTTTGTTTAAAGACTTGCTTTTTGATGCTCAGATCCCTTAACAATTTTGTTTTTCTTACTCTTTTGCTGGGAATATTATCATTATGAATTAATTCTCTGATTTCCTTACCTTTTAACTCATTTCCCATATTTTTGCCTTTTTGTTTGACTCAGGGACCTTTTCAACTCTGCCTCTACTTCTGTTGAATTTTTCTACCATATATATATATTTTAAATTTATTTATTTATTTATTTATGGCTGTGTTGGGTCTTCGTTTCTGTGCAAGTGCTTTCTCTAGTTGTGGCAAGTGGGGACCACTCTTCATCGCAGTGTGTGGGCCTCTCACTATCGCAGCCTCTCTTGTTGCGGAGCACAGGCTCCAGACGCACAGGTTCAGTGATTGTGGCTCACGGGCCCAGTTGCTCCGCAGCATGTTGGATCTTCCCAGACCAGGGCTCGAACCCGTGTCCCCTGAATTGGCAGGCAGATTCTCAACCACTGTGCCACCAGGGAAGCCCTACCATATTTTTTTTAATTCCCAAGAGCTTTACTCTTCTCTGAATATTCCTTTTGATTACCTCCTGTTCATGTTTTATGGATGTAAAAACTATACATTTTTAAGGTTATCTTCTGGTCTTTATATTGCTTTTATTTCTACTGGGGTTTCTTTTTTGTTGTTTTCATTTCTGGATTTCACTTTAGAGGTGTTCCTCAAACGTCTAGTGATTCTTCATTATCATTCTACTTGAAAGTAAAGCACTATACATGAAATGTCCAGAAAAGGCAAATCTATAGGGACAGAAAGTATTTTAGTGGTTGTCTGGGATGGGGGCTGAGGGGGTGGGTGGGAGAGAAGGGTGGGGATGGAGGACAACTGCTAATAGGCATAATTTCTTTTGGGGGTGATGTCATGCTTTAAGATTAGATTGTGATGATGGTTATAAAACTGTACCTATACTAAAAACCATTGAATTGTACAGTGTAAATGGGTAAGTTTGATGGGACGAAGTTACTATCTCAATAAAGTTTATTTTTTAAAACAACAAAAAAGTGAAACTCTATAAACAGTCGACTAGATGTTCACTGTACACAAGTAGCATGATTCAACTGGTGGGCTTCACTGTTCCAGGAAATGGGTAAGAACCCTGCCTTTTAGAGAAACCACAAATGTCAGTATCTGTAGGTTTTTTTGGTACCATTTTTCCCTGAAAGAAATCATTTCAATATGCTGCCTAGATGGTATAAGCCTGACTGTCAGTGTTCTGGGCCCAGCAGGTGAAAAGGACTAGGCGTAAGGTGAAGACTCATTGCTCAGTATGTAGAATTTCATTTAAGCCTTATTTCCTGAAGAGGTTGTAGCAAATAGGCTCCAGGATCTGGGGGTAGCCAGAGTGGTTGGGAGTACATCTTTCCTTTCTCCATCTTCCCTTCTCCCACTGTATAACTTCCATTGCTATAATATTCATATAGTATTTATATTCTGTTCTAAAACCCAATTCATTCAATTATTTTCTTGATATAGTAAGCCCCCTTATGTACAAACTGAATAATTCCTTCATCTGGGGAAACTGTCTTCTATCATATCTTTGAATTATTTTTTGTTTTGTTTTTTAGGGGCACTAACTTGTCTTAAGTTGATCTCCTTTGTCTGTCCTCTATATTTATCATTCTTCTCTAATTGCTTTATTCTTCCCAACCCCCCTTAGCCTTCATTCATTTTGATTAGCTCTAACCTTTCCTCTACACTACAACTTGATTTTCTAATTTATCTGTTTCTAATTTATGATCTGTATTCTCAATTTATTTCATTAATTCTGCAGTTTCCTTCTCCACCTCATTTTCTTTAATTATCTCATCTTTGAGCTCTTATTTTATTGCATTCATATCCTTGATAACATTTTTTCTGTGGTAAACTGCAGAGTTTTTTTGTTTGGTTTGCTCCTTGGGTAGTTATTTTCTTCCAGGCTGGATTCCTTATCTTCTACATGCCTTTTCTTCTTTTATAGTGTGTTTTTAGGGGTTGCCATGCCATTTCTCTTCATCTTGCCCACACTTCACATGGTCAGGCTGCCCAAACTACCCATTTGCTAGGATAAAATGAGTACATTATCTTTGAAGGTACCTTCCCATCTTAACCAACATCAACTTTTCCTGTCTTGAAGCTGAATTTTCAGGAACGGATGTTCTTTTCTATCAAATTTTCTGTGACATGAGTCAGAAGGAGAGAATGGAGGCAGAGAGCCAGGGTAAGGGAAATGATGTCTTTGAGATTTAATCGGTAATATTCAGCTGAAATTTAATAAATGGAGGTTCTACACATTAAACTTTAAAATATTTTTGACCAGAGCTATTAAAAATATGTATATAATAAAATTTAAAATATATATATATATATATATTTCAAATTAAAACTTCAGTTTGGCAACATCTATCAACTTCTTTTGACTTAGGAATTCTACTCCAGAAATCTAGTATACAGAAATCCCAGCACAAGTATAAAAATGATAATAAAAATGATATGGTACAAAGATGTTAATAACAACATTATTCATAATCATGAAAATTCAATAATAACCCTCAATAGGAAATTAGTTAAATAAATCATGGTACATGGAATACTTATAATGATGATTAATTGCCAACATTCATCTCATCTCTGATTCTTAGGCTAATTAAATCATGCTGATCCCACTCTCTTTCCCAACGATTAGTTTACGAAGACTCAAGAAGGACAAGCTGCTACCATCTCACTACCAGCCCAAGGAGAAGAACCAAGAGAATCAGTAAGAAGCAATACCCATTGTGTATCTGTATCTAGAATCACACAACCTGTGTTCTGTGAGATCATCAAGTTCCTTATTGCTGAACCCAATATAACCTGAAGTTTTCCATTACTTTTTTTTTGGGGGGGGAGGTTTTATGAATAAGACTGCTATGAATATTCATGTACAGTTTTGTCAATTTTTGAATTTTATTTATTTTTTTATACAGCACATTCTTATTAGTTATCCATTTTATACATATTAGTGTATACATGTCAATCCCAATCTCCCAATTCAACACATATGAACCACCACCCTGCCACTTTCCCTGCTTGGTGTCCATACGTTTGTTCTCTACATCTGTGTCTCAATTTCTACCCTGCAAACCAGTTAATCTGTAACCTTTTTTTTTGGTTCCACATATATGCGTTAATATACAATATTTGTTTTTCCCTTTCTGACTCACTTCACTCTGTATGACAGTCTCTAAATGCACCCATGTCTCTACAAATGACCCAATTTCATTCCTTTTTTATGGCTCAGTAATACTACATGGTATATATGTACCACATCTGCTTTATCCATTCATCTGTCGATGGGCATTTAGGTTGCTTTCATGACCTGGCTATTGTAAATAGTGCTGCAATGAACACTGGGGTACATGTGGCTCTCTGAATTATGGTTCTTTCTGGGTATATGCCCAGTAGTGGGATTGCTGGATCATATGGTAATTCTATTTGTAGTTTTTTTTGTTTGTTTTTTTTTTTTTTTTTTTGCGGTACGCGGGCCTCTCACTGCTGTGGCCTCTCCAGTTGCGGAGCACAGGCTCCGGACGTGCAGGCTCAGCAGCCATGGCTCACGGGCCCAGCCGCTCCGCGGCATGTGGGATCCTCCCGGACCGGGGCACGAACCCACGTCCCCCGCATCAGCAGGCGGACTCTCAACCACTGCGCCACCAGGGAAGCCCCTATTTGTATTTTTTAAGGAACCTCCATACTGTTCTCCATAGTGGCTGTTATCAATTTACATTCCCATCAACAGGGCAAGAGGGTTCCCTTTGCTCCACACCCTCTCCAGCATTTGTTGTTTGTAGATTTTCTGATGATGCCCATTCTAACCGGTGTGAGGTGATACCTCATTGTAGTTTTGATTTGCATTTCTCTAATAATTAGTGATTTTGAGCAGCTTTTCATGTGCTTCTTGGACATCTGTACGTCTTCTGTGGAGAACTGTCTATTTAGGTATTCTGCCCATTTTTGGATTGGGTTGTTTATTTTTTTAATATTGAGCTGCATGAGCTGTTTATATATTTTGAGGATTAATCCTTTGTCCATCGATTCATTTGCAAATATTTTCTCCCATTCTGAGGGTTGTCTTTTCGTCTTGATTGTGGTTTCCTTTGCTGTGCAAAAACTTTTAAGTTTCATTAGGTCCCATTTATTTTTGTTTTTATTTCCATTACTCTAGAAGGTGGATCAAAAAAGATCTTGCTGTGATTTATGTCAAAGAGTGTTCCTCCTATGTTTTCCTCTAAGAGTTTTACAGTGTCCGGTCTTAGATTTAGGTCTCTAATCCATTTTGAGTTTACTTTTGCGTATGGTGTTAGGGAGTGTTCTAATTTCATTCTTTTACATGTAGCTGTCCAGTTTTCCCAGCACCACTTACTGAAGAGGCTGTCTTTTCTCCATTGTATATCCCTGCCTCCTTTGTCATAGATTAGTTTACCATAGGTGTGTGGGTTTATCTCTGGGCTTTCTATCCTGTTCCATTGATCTATATTTCTGTTTTTGTGCCAGTACCATATTGTCTTGATTACTGTAGCTTTGTAGTATAGTCTGAAGTCAGGGAGTCTGATTCCTCCAGCTCCGTTTTTTTCCCTCAAGACCTCTTTGGCTATTTGGGGTCTTTTGTGTCTCCATACAAATTTTAAGATTTTTTTTGTTCTAGTTCTGTCAAAACTGCCATTGGTAATTTGATAGGGATTGCATTGAATCTGTAGATTGCTTTGGGTAGTATAGTCATTTTCACAATGTTGATTCTTCCAATCCAAGAACATGGTATATCTCTCCATCTGTTGGTATCATCTTTAATTTCTTTCATCAGTGTCTTATAGTTTTCTGCATACAGGTCTTTTGAATCCCTAGGTGGGTTTATTCCTAGGTATTTTATTCTTTTTGTTGCAATGGTAAATGGGAGTGTTTCCTTAGTTTCTCTTTCAGATTTTTCATCAGTAGTATATAGGAATGCAAGAGATTTCTGTGCATTAATTTTGTATCCTGCAACTTTACCAAATTCATTGATTACCTCTAGTAGTTTTCTGGTGGCATCTTTAGGATTCTCTATGTATAGTATCATATCATCTCCAAACAGTGACAGTTTTACTTCTTCTTTTCCAATTTGTATTCCTTTTATTTCTTTTTCTTCACTGATTGCCATGGCTAGGACTTCCAAAACTATGTTGAATAGTAGTGGTGAGAGTGGACATCCTTGTCTTCTTCCTGATCTTAGAGGAAATGCTTGCAGTTTTTCACCATTGAGAATGATGTTTGCTGTGGCTTTGTCATATATGGCCTTTATTATGTTCAGATAGCTCCCTCTATGCCCACTTTCTGGAGAGGTTTTTTTTTTTTTGCGGTATGCAGGCCTCTCACTCTTGTGGTCTCTCCCGTTGCGGAGCACAGGCTCCGGATGTGCAGGCCTAGCGGCCATGGCTCACGGGCTTAGTTGCTCCGCAGCATGTGGGATCTTCCTGGACCAGGGCACGAACCCGTGTCTCCTGCATCGGCAGGTGTATTCTCAACCACTGCGCCACCAGGGAAGCCCTGGAGAGTTTTTATCATAAATGGGTGTTGAATTTTGTCAAAAGCTTTCTCTGCATCTATTGAGATGGTCATATGGTTTTTCTCCTTCAATTTATTAATATGGTGTATCATATTGATTGATTTGTGTATATTGAAGAATCCTTGCATTCCTGGGATAAACCCCACTTGATCATAGTGTATGATCCTCTTAATGTGCTGTTGGATTCTGTTTGCTAGTATTTTGTTGAGGATTTTTGCATCTATATACATCAGTGATATTGGTCTGTAATTTTCTTTTTTTGTAGTATCTTTGTCTGGTTTTGGTATCAGGGTGATGGTGGCCTCATAGAATGTGTTTGGGAGTGTTTCTTCCTCTGCAATTTTTTGGAAGAGTTTGAGAAGGATGGATGTTAGCTCTTCTCTAAATGTTTGATAGGATTCACCTCTGAAGCCATTTGGTCCTGGACTTTTGTTTGTGGGAAGATTTTTAATCACAGTTTCAATTTCATGACTTGTGATTGGTCTGTTCATATTTTCTATTTCTTCCTGGTTCAGTCTTGGAAGGTTATACCTTTGTAAGAATTTGTCCATTTCTTCTAGGTTGTTCATTTTATGGGCATAGAGTTGCTTGCAGGAGTCTCTTAGGATGCTTCATATTTCTGCAGTGTCTGTTGTAACTTCTCCTTTTCCATTTCTAATTTTATTGATTTGAGTCCTCTCCCTCTTTTTCTTGATGAATCTGGCTAATGGTTTATCAATTTTGTTTTCTCCAAGAACCAGCTTTTAGTTTTATTGATCTTTGCAATTGTTTTCTTTCTGTTTCATGTATTTCTGCTCTGATTTTTATGATTTCTTTCCTTCTACTAACTTTGGGTTTTGTTTGTGCTTCTTTCTGTAGTTCCTTTAGGTGTAAGGTTAGATTGTTTATTTGAGATGTTTGTTGTTTCTTGAGGTAGGATTGTATTGCTATAAACTTCCCTCTTAGAACTGCTTTTGCTGCATCCCATAGATTTTGGATTGTCATGTTTTCATTGTCAATTGTCTCCAGGTATTTTTTGATTCCCTCTGATTTCTTCAGTGATCTCTTGATTATTTAGTAATGTAGTGTTTAGCCTCCATGTGTTTGTGTTTTTTACATTTTTTTCCCTGTAATTGGTTTCTAATCTCATAGCATTGTGGTCAGAAGAGATGCTTGATATGATTTCAATTTTCTTAAATTTACTGAGGCTTGATTTGTGACCCAAGGTGTGATCTATCCTGGAGAATGTTCTGTGTGCATTTGAGAAGAAAGTGTAATCTGCTCTTTTGGGATGGAATGTCCTATAAATATCAATTAAATCTATCTGGTCTATTGTGTCATTTAAAGCTTCTGTTTCATTATTGATTTTCTGTTTGGATGATCCGTCCATTGGTGTGAGGTGTTTAAGTCCCCCACTATCATTGTTACTGTCAATTTCCTATTTTATAGCTGTTAGCAGTTGCCTTATGTATTGAGGTGCTCCTATGTTGGGTGCATATAAATTTATAATTGTTATATCTGCTTCTTGGATTGATCCCTTGATCATTATGTAGTGTCCTTCCTTGTCTCTGTAACATTATTTTAAAGTCTAGTTCATCTGATATGAGTATTGCTACTCCAGCTTTCTTTTGATTTCCATTTGTATGGAATATCTTTTTCCATCCCCTCACTTGCAGTCTGTATTTGTCCCTAGGTCTGAAGTGGGTCTCCTGTAGACAGCATATATATGGGTATTGTTTTTGTATGCATTCAGCAAGCCTGTGTGTTTTGGTTGGAACATTTAATCCATTCAGGTTTAAGGTAATTATCGATATGTATGTTCCTATGACCATTTTCTTAATTGTTTTGGGTTTGCTTTTGTAGGTCCTTTTGTTCTCTTGTGTTTCCCACTTAGAGAAGTTCCTTTAGTATTTGTTGTAGAGTTGGTTTGGTGGTACTGAATTCTTTTAGCTTTTGGTTGTCTGTAAAGCTTTTAATTTCTCCATCAAATCTGAATGAGGTCCTTGCCGGGTAGAGTAATTTGGTTGTAGGGTCTTCCCTTTCATCACTTTAAATATGTAATGCCACTTCCCTCTGGCTTGTATAGTTTCTGGTGAGAAATCAGCTGTTAACCTTATGGGAGTTTCCTTGTATGTTACTTGTCGTTTTTCCCTTGCTGCTTTCAATAGTTTTTCTTTGTCTTTAATTTTTGCCAATTTGATTACTATGTGTCTTGGCGTGTTTCTCCTTAGGTTTATCCTGTATGGGACTCTCTGCGCTTCCTGGACTTGGGTGGCTATTTTCTTTCCCTTGTTAGGGAAGTTTTTGACTATAATCTCTTCAAGTATTTTCTCGGGTCCTTTCTCTCTTCTCCTTCTGGGACCCCCTATAATGCAAATGTTGTTGCGTTTAATGTTGTCCCTGAGGTCTCTTAGGCTGTCTTCATTTCTTTTCATTCTTTTTTCTTTATTCTGTTCCTCAGAACTGAATTCCACCATTCTGTCTTCCAGGTCACTTATCCGTTCTTCTGCCTCAGTTATTCTGCTACTGATTCCTTCTAGTGTAGTTTTCATTTCAGTTACTGTATTCTTCATCTGTTTGTTTGTTCCTTACTTCTTCTAGGTCTTTGTTAAACATTTCTCGCATCTTCTCAATCTTTGCTTCCATTCTTTTTCCAAGGTCCTGGATCATCTTCACTATCATTATTCTGAATTCTTTTTCTGGAAGGTTTCCTATCTCCACTTCATTTAGTTGTTTTTCTGGGGCTTTATCTTGTTCCTTCATCTGGTACATAGCCCTCTGCCTTTTCATCTTGTCTATCTTTCTGTGAATGTGGTTTCGTTCCACAGGCTGCAGGATTGTAGTTCTTGCTTCTGCTGTCTGCCCTCTGGTGGATCCCCATTACTTATACATGAAGATATACTAACTAAGAATACTGTGCAAGGAGGGGTAGATTATACACACATACAATTAAAGAAATTCCCCGAACTTCCTTGGTGGCACAGTGGTTAAGAATCCACCTGTCAATGAATGGGACATGGGTTCGAGCCCTGGTCCAGGAAGGTCCCACATGTTGCGGAGCTACTAAACCCATGCGCCACAACTACTGAGCCTGCGTTCTAGAGCCCAAGAGCAACAACTACTGAGTTTGCGTGCCACAACTACTGAAGCCTGCACACCTAGAGCCCATGCCCTGCAACAAGAGAAGCCACCACAATGAGCAGTCCGCACACCGCAATGAAGAGTAGCCCCCGCTCGGTGCAACTAGAGTAAGCCTGTGTGCAGTAACGAAGACACAATGCAGCCTAATTAATTAAATTTTTTAAAAAAGACATTCCCAATAAGTGAAAAAAGAAGTTATAAAGCAGTAACTAGTATAACCATTTTTGGTTTTTTATATATGTTTTTGCATAGATAAAATTGGAATATATAAAATCTGTTAGCAATAGCTGCTCTTTACATAGCATTCCAAGATCTTTAACTTTTGATGTTTTTCTATTATTTGAATTTTTATATTAAATATATATTCTTTTGTAATAAACACAATAAAAAGAAATAAAGCATAAATTCCTTTCTATTCACTGATTTATAGTAGCACTGATATTGATTTATTCTCATTTAATAAATTTCCATAATAAAGCCAACAGAATTCTATGGTTAATGGCTAATTTCTTCACAGTTAAGAAATGTATACATATAGTTAATAGGGCTGAAAATAAATAGTTCACTATTCTGTGAATAAACTTAAAAGTGACTAAATATTACAGATCAATCTTCATAACAATGAGTTCTAAGTAACTGTCCACATTATTTGACTCCACTGAAATTCATTCTATCAAATCTTAATTGAAATAAATAGACCATTTTGAATACCTACTATCTATGTGCCAGACACTGTATCAGGTACCTGAGATAGTTAACAGTAAGTACTATAACTCAGATAGGCTGTCATAAAAAGAGTACTTGTTTAGATGGAGTTGATCTTTTTAACTTTTGATCTCTTTATGTAAAAAAAGACACCAAACAACTCCTAGTGGCTAAAGATATTATACAGAATTCTTACATAAACGTTCCCCTTTCCCCTCTGAATAAATATTAAAACCAATGCCTCTTTGCCACTAAATTTTTGTACCCACATTAAGGCTAAATTACCTAATTTTAACATGTATAAATTTTTGGTCATTCACCATCCTCTCACTCTTAATGTCCACAGTGGTTTTTTCAATATAAAATCCATTTCAATACAAAGATGGCAAAAAGAAGCCTGTTGTTTTTGCTACACAGGCTTACAGGCTGTCTTTACCTTGGCAAGATAACCACAGATTCAGGAAACTATTCAGAAATTCAACTTTTTCATTTCACCAAAAGTGATCAGGTTCTGACTTCAATATTCAAATAAAAGCATAAAATAACTGATAAATGAAAAAGCAAACTTCAATGAAAATACAAGACCAATGTAGTCAGATTATTATTTTGCTTTATAAGAAAGTCAACAAGGGCTTCCCTGGTGGCGCAGTGGTTGAGAGTCTGCCTGCCGATGCAGGGGACACGGGTTCATGCCCCGGTCCGGGAAGATCCCACATGCAGCAGAGCGGCTAAGCCTGTGAGCCATGGCCGCTGAGACTGCCTATCCGGAGCCTGTGCTCCACAACGGGAGGGGCCACAACAGTGAGAGGCCCGTGTACCACCCCCCCCCAAAAAAAGTCAACAACTGGAAAAAAAAAAAGCCCCACAATAATTATAACACCAAAGCAACATACTGAAGTAACCTAAGACAAATTGAGTATATTCAGTAATAAGGTAAAACAAAAAGTCAGCAGAATATTTTAGGAAACCAAATGACTTTTCTATCTTCAAGTTTCTTTAAAATAGCATTCTTTTAAAAAAAATCTGGAATAACTGTACATGACTTAAAGAAAAAGTCTTGTTAAAATAGTGTCATTTAATTGCATATTAAATCTGAAGAGTATCAGAATTGGTCCTTCACTCTTGGCATGCGTCTTCCACACAGTTCTCAAAATCAAAGCTTTTGTGTTTCACAGTCTTTATTTGATTATCATCTACTCAATATTAAACATGCAAATAAATACACTAAAAATTAGGATGTAATAATATTTCACTTAAAAACAGTATGAAATATTGATTCAATAGTGAGCAAGATGTCAGCCCAATTCAAAACTGGGCTGTTCATACTGAACACCTGAATTAGTCATATTTCAAGAACACTAAAAGGGCCAGCTTTAAATAAGCAAAACAGAAGAAAAAAAACTCTACCGTGTTTTATATACTAAAACACATGATGAATGACAAAAATATTTAAAGTTCTAAAATCTTCAATCAGTACTTTAAGGTATTTTAAATACTTTCAATGAATTAGAACTATAGCGTAAGAACTTCAAATCAGAACTTTAATTCCTGTTGTAAATGATTACTGGGTAGGAAGAAAGGTATTATTCATACGTTTTGTATAAACTCCGTAAATAATAATAAAATTCTTTTAAATTAAAGTTGTGACTCAATATAAATGATGTTAATATATTCAAATAATTTCTTTTTTTTTTTTTTGGCTGTGCCATGTGGCTTGTGGGATCTAAGTTCCCTGACCAGGGATGGAACCTGTGCCCCCTGTAGTGGAAGCACAGAGTGCTAACCACTGGACCACCAGGGAAGTCCCAAATAATTTTGAAATAACACACAAGTCATTGTTTTTCACGGGTATTTCATATTATCACTGCAGAACCACCAGGCCTTTGAATTTTTAAAATATTTTTGCATAAAAGTGAACATGTAAGGCTAACTCTAACATTAAACAAGTTACTGCATCAAATTAATTATTTCCTAACTAATTCAAAATCTGACATTTTTATACTAAATTCTTGAAGTGTGATAAAATTCCTAGGGAAGAAACTGAACTATCACTAATGTATGGTAGAGACATGAAAATTTAAGTTCCCCTCTCATGACAAAGTTCAAATCAATTTTACATTAAATGAACTGAAAAAACTGTTCCTCCTTCTCTGTGGTTGTTGTCTATGCCCAGCACTCCTTGGTCTGTTACCTAAACCGGGAAAAGTACTAAGACAAATGGCCGTCAGGATTGGGAGTATGACGTATAAAAATGCCCCCTGACAATTGTTAATCCAGTTGACAAACATTTCTTGAGCACTTACTATCTGATTTCACTCATCATCTCACTCAGTTCTCAGTGGGGAGGGGAAATATAGGGGCAGGGAATTAAGAGGTACAAACTATCACGTACAAAATAAGCTAAAAGGATATATTGTACAATGCAGGGAATACAGTGAATATTTTATTATAACTATAAATGGAGTATAATCTTTAAAAATTGTGAATCACTCTACTGTACACCTGTAACATGTAATACTGTACCTCAACTACATTTCAATAAAAAAATTAATTATCAAAAGAAAGAAAATGTCCACATATGAAATTCATGATAAATTACTAAGAGAAACTAGGAAGAGTTACTCTGTTTCCCTTGAGTTTTAAAGTTTGTTTTTTTCAATTTTAAAATATTAGGAATTTATATATACAGTCAGTTCTGCTATAATGCTTATTTTGAAAATTCAAATTTGTTCCAATTTGATGGATATATTAAGGAACAATAGGAGTGATTTCGTCTGTGGGAAACACTGAGTGAACACAAAAATTGCACCCAGTTGAACTGAGCAGCATATGAATACACAAAATGTGCACATCCCTCAAACATCTACCAGCTAATCAAGACAGTGTCACACTGGCATAAGTACAGACATTAATGGAATAAGAGCTGATCATGTGTTTATGATCAACTGATTTTCAACAGAGGTGCCAAGATCACTCAAAGGGATAAAGGTTTTTTCAACAAATAATGCTAGGCAACTGGGTAGCCACATGCAAAAGAATGAAGTGGGACCCTTACCTCATACCATAGACAAAAACTAACACAAAATGGACCAAAGACCCAAATGTAAGAACTAAAATTATAAAACTCTTAGAAGAAAACACAGGAGTAAATCTTTAAGACCTTGGATTTGGCAGTGGATTCTTAGATATGACTCTAAGAGCACAAGCAATGAAAGAAAAAAATAAATTAGATTTCATCAAAATTAAAACCTTTTGTGCCTCAAAGGGCACTATCATGAAAGTGAAAAGACAACACACAGAAAGGGAGAAAATATTTGCAAATCATGTATCTGATAAAGGACTTGTATGTAGAATATATAAAGAACTCTTACAACTTAGTAATGAAAAGACAAATAACTCAATTCAAAAATGAGTAAAGGATCTAAAGAGAGATTTCTCCAAGGAAAATATACAACAGCCAATAGGAACAAGAAAAGATGCTTGATCTCATTGGTCAGTAGGGAAATGCAAATAAAAAACACAAAGAGATAACACTTCACACCCATAAGGATGGCAATAATCGAAAAGTCAGATAATAACAACTGTTGGTGAGAATGTAGGGGAACTGGAGTCCTCACACACTGCTGTGGACATGTAAAATGGTACAGCCACATTGGAAAAGTCTGGCAGTTGTTCAAATGATTAAAAGTAGAGTTACCATATGACCCAACAATTCCACTCCTCAGCATATACTCAAGTGAAATGAAAACATATATCCACACAAAAACCTGTACGCAGATGTTTACAGCAACTTATAATAGCAAAAAGTGAAAACAACCTAGATGTCCATCAATTGATGAATGGATAAACAAAATGTGGTACATATCCATCCTTATCATTCAGCCGTAGAAAGGAATAATGTACTGATACACGCTACAACATGGATGAACCTTGAAAATGTCTTGCTATACAAAAAAAGCCAATCACAAAAGATCACATATTATATGATTCCATTTTTATGAAATGTCCAAAATAGGCAAATCTACAGACAGTAAATAGATTAATGGTTGCTTAGGGCTAGGGGAGGGGGAATAAGGAAGTGGCAGGTAAAGGACATGGAGTTTCTTTTTGAGGTGATGAAAATATTCTAAAAATGACTGTAATGATTGTTGTACATATCTGTGAATATAATAAAAACTATTGAATTGTATACTTTATATAGGTGACATATATGGTGTTTGAATTATATCTCAATACTGTTTAAAAACTCATCTCCCAGCTATCTCAGTTCCCCGCACATATATGAGCCACACCTTCCACATCTGTCTTAGCTTTCCAACAACCCTCCTTCATAATAACTTACAAGAGGCAACCCTTCCCACATCTACTTCCAAAAGCAAATTTCAGGTTTTGTCCAAGGAAAAGTGCCGTATTTATTATAATATTTATGCAATTCTTAACCATTTAACATGTATTAAACTGTCCTGCCATTTTTATTAAGTTCCTACCTTTTTTAATGTGTTACTGACGAAGTTTTTGAGTGTTATGCCCCATCCCATTTTTCCCATAAGTTCTGTGTTTCTTATTGCCCAGTTTTGCATAATGCAAGGATTTTTAGGAATGCATATGCCATCTTATAGCAGAACTGACTATAGAATCAGATGACAGTATCTCCCCCAAGTACACCATTAATGCTATCGTCAGAAACAGAATTCAAAGCTGGATAAATCACCAATCCAAACCAATAAGGTTTCAACTAATTTTCACTGTTTAAAAATGTCAAACTAAAATACTAAAAGAAATTAATGCCATTTGGGATACCATGGTAACAATGTGGGAAAAAGTGTTCAATGTGACACTTTTGTTTTCTTGAGACTTTATGAACACTAGAAGATGGTTCTGAAGGCGAACAAACAAACATTTCAAAAGGAAAAAGTCAGTAATTTATGGAGCCTAGCTACCCAGCAAGCATCCTCTGCTCCACTTGGGCTGTTCTTTTCCAAATCACACAAAAATACCATGTTCATTTCAGTTTCTATAGTTTCATTCATCCCGCTAGTGTGGGGTGTCTCCCCTTCCCACTTAGTCTTACCAAATCTCTTACTCCTGATCCAAGTCCTTCATAGATCATCCCCCCATCCAGCTCATTCTTCAGTGGTCTCCTACCCTACTGAGTTCCTAAAACTTCATTGTTCGAGCTACACAAATTTAGTCTTATGTTTCTGTTCATCTCATCCTTGCCCCTTGAATGTCCAAGATCCTCATGGAGAGAAGCACAGCTAATACATCAGACTCCACAGAGAGTTTGCATAACATAGAGCACAGAGTTAAGGGCTCAAGAAGTTTTTGCTGCTGGGTGATAAACTAGACAAAATCATGGGCACCAAATAACTTTCTAGTTTTCTTAGTTATAACTCAACCATTTCTGATACAAATGATTTCACTGCCTTTCAAGAAGCTAAAATTTCAACTTAACGATACTGAAAATACATACAGCTGCTAAGGGAATAAAATCCTGTAAAACCTGCACTCGGATGTCTCACCACAAAAGAGGCTGAACAAGAAACTATAGTTGTTCCAATAAACATTTTTAGATGGTGAACCCCAATTCTACATTATAAGATGTACAGAAACAATTTGATCTGTAGCAATTTTATCACAGTGATAAATTACCCCAGAGGAGGGGTTTTCAAAGTTTTCTTTTGGTAACAGAAACCTTTTTTCAAGCAAAAGGCTAAGTGGAATTCTACCATACAAAAAAAAAAAACAACAAAAAAAGCAGAGCTGACCTTGCTAACGTGGAGGGAGAGGCCTATAGTTCTGCGTGCTTGGGTCTCCCTCAAGTGCATGCCACCCTTCCCTGCCCCAGTCTCCAGCTGCAGTGGGCCCTTACAGCATCACTGAGAACCATACAGTGCTGAGAAACACTCAAGGAACAATCAGCAAGCTGCCATGAATAGAAAAGTACCTCGGGCTTCCCTGGTAGCGCAGTGGTTGAGAATCCGCCTGCCAATGCAGGGGACATGGGTTCGTGCCCTGGCCCGGGAAGATACCACATGCCCCGGAGCGGTTGGGCCCGTGAGCCATGGCCGCTGAACCTGTGCGTCCGGAGCCTGTGCTCCGCAACGGAAGAGGCCACAACAGTGAGAGGCCCGCGTACCACAAAAAAAAAAAAAAAAAAAAAAAAAGTACCTCATTAATTTTTTTTTGATTTCAAACATCTCTAGAATATAAAATTAAAACTTACCCATTTCTACTGAAAACTCTTAGCCATGCTTTGAGATTTGGTCCTAACAAACATAAACAAGGTACAGTAGTAAAAGTGGACAAAGTAACTGCGAGTAAAAATGTTTCCAACGCCAACCTAGAAAAATAACACTGTATTAATTTTTTTTTAAGTGTTAAAGGTGCATGTACACACACGCATAATCTTTTTTACTTAAATAGATTTAGTATAAAACTATAAAGGTAACATGAGTCTTACTACCAAAATGCAAGCTATAAAAAACAATCTAGCAAATATTTGGCTTTGATGATACAGTTCAGAAGTGTTAAATACCATACGATACTGAGACTGTCCATTGCAAGAAAACCCTTTTCTAGATCATTAACTTTTTTCTCAATAGTCTCTGGAACTTTCTCTGCAATTCATGGTTCAAATTTAGCTTATATTGGAACCACATGGAGAACTAGGTAAATTTGTTTCTGACTAAGGCCTGAGAATTTGCATTTCGATAAACTGCTGATGTTGTTGGTTTTAGAACCACACTTGGAGAACCATTGCTCCAGACATTCATTCTACTCTAAAATGGATTACAGAGAAATTATCATTTCCCATTACAAAGGTCTTGTCCTCCCCACTCTAGAAAATAATTACCTGTTAATCTACTATGTGTATATATAACCACATATATATGTAAAACTATACATATAGCTATGTGTGTGTGTGTGTGTATATGTATTGCATCACTCATTTCAACATGATCATTTATCACTGCTAAACTGAACTTTCCCAAACTATAGTGGAACATTACATAAGACATACTAATGAATTTGGCTTTCACTAATTCAAAATTGTTCAGTTTTGAAAAGGTGTTGAGTTAAATTTTACCTTTAAACTATAAACATTAGCTTTTACCTAATTAAATACAAGAATCTATTGACTTTTCTTAAGAAAACAAACTCTTTTCAAGCACTTCAAGAATCACATTTACTATTTATAACTAATTTATATATATCATTATAGTCAGTTTCCTTAGAGGTTCTAAGGGCCACACACCTATTGGTATATGACAGTTTCTCCCCCTTTAAGCAACTGCATGATAAAAGGCTACATAATAGGAGCATTTAATGAATTAAGTTTTTCCATTGTCTTTTAAAAAAATAACACTGCCAAGGGCAATGATGTCAGTATCCTTCTGTGATCCATTGATTAAACACACCATGTTTTTTCTCTAATCACCAATAGAATTAGCACTTGGCTTAATAAACTACTGTTTTAAAATATAGTTGGCTTAAGGTAAAAAATTTCAGACTTACTCTATTAGTGGTGCTCCATATAGAACAAAAATTACATGAAAGGAGAAACAAGACATAAGAAAGTAGATACAGCATTTCAAAAATCTGGTTACCTAAAAGAGAAATGAACAACTTAAAGAATCAAGAGAATGACTAAAGGACAGCAAATGCTTTTATTTTATCTACAAATACAACTTAGTCCTATAATGTGATACAACTGAATATTCTTTGGATCTGCTCCTGAAGTCAGATCACATGTTCTTTGCACAGCACTGTAAAAAAGCCACAAGACAAAAATCGACCCCCATGTTCCACTCACCTAACCAACAGTAGAATCAGAAAATGTTTTTGTTTCTATGCTAAGTACTGAACTATGTTGTTAATCAGTATTTATGAAATATTTACCAGTAAGTGTGCTAGGATACAAAAATCACAAACACAGTCCTTCTTGTGTGATGATACATGGAATAGTTATAGAAAATAATGATTATAATAATTTTTTTTCATTTCAAAACAAAATTCCTAGGAAAACTGGACCCCCAAAAAGCACAATATTAAATAATTCCCCAAATCATATTCATGTTACTATATGATCCACATAAAAAAAGACCTGCATGTCTGCAAATCAGTGTGTGGGACCTACTTGATTTCGAGCTCAAGAAGATCTAATAATAAAACACACAATGAGCGTTTTAAATTATAGGGCAGTAAATGTGTTTTAAATTACCTAATAAAGAACATACACATAGTACTGACTAATGTTAAGTGAGGACTTTATTAATTTAAATAATAGTCAAGTGTTACACTGTAGTGAATATTCCAGAAAATAGATTCCAATGTCTGAAAACATCAACTGCTATTTAGTCAAGAAGGCCAAGCTTGAAACAAGAGCTTATTTTGTAATTTCTGAAAAACCCATCGTGTCTTTCAGAAATGCAAAAGATGAATGAAAATAAACTGAAATGTCTTATAATATAAGAGTTAAAGGTGATTGCTACATTTATATTTATATATATTGCTACACTGAAGATGTATTTATCTTCAATGATGACATAAAACATGACTATATAGGTTCACAATGCTATGATATCCAATTAATACATGGCAAGAATCTATCAAACACTGTGGACAGTCTTCCAGCAAGCAATAGGCTACTGACTAGAAAAAAAAAAATCAGCTTCTTTATTCACTGTATATAACCCAATAAGTACTTGACTAATACTTCATTCATCCAGTAAAAAAAAATTACCTACATCTAAAAATCAGTTGTCAAGAAATAAGCCTTACCTTGTATGATAATGAACTTCTTTTAGAAGATGCATTTGGTTTCACTACTAAATACGATACTAAATTGACGGCAGTTACAGAAACAGAACAGATGCACAACCATGTCAAGTGTGTTCCCAGTACTGAGAAGTTCTCCAAGAAGAATGATGGAATGAAGATGCTTAGGATAATTGAAAATATGCATAATAGGTGGACATACAGTAGTCTCTTGATGTCAGTATCTTTCATGGTGTTTTCTTGAGTGGCTATCTAATGAAAAACAAATTAAGAAAAGAGCATAGGCAATAATGACTTTTTCCATTGTCCTAAATGCTCCAACGTCTAAAAACAAGCCATGAACCAAAGTCAATTTTCTATGGGCAATAATGTCTTAGTGTTAGAATATAGGAAGATGCATATGTGTAAAAACTAATAGACTAATATAGTATAAACAGCTCTCAGAGCCTGGAAAAGGACAAATTTACTTATTTCTTAAATATTTGTGTCTAGTTTCTGTAAAACAGTCATGTGCTAGGACTAATTAAGCAATTCGGTTTTTTTTCTTTTTGTCAAAATCAGAGGTGAAAACAAACAGCATGTGGTAATGATCTGCCCTGTTGGAAATATAAGCTATGCTTTCTAGAAACCCCATAATACAATTTGGCTGAACTGTTGTCATTTTTATCATTATGGACCCTTGTCTAACATCACAGTAGTTCACATTTTCTAACAAATGCCAAGTAACACCAGGTATACACTGGAATACTCAAATGGTGGCCAGTGTTACCAAGAAGCTTCAAAGAATATCATGCTAAACTAAGGAGTCCCAGTGCTGCAAAAATACCAAAATGACAATGTCAGTTACAGATGCCAGATTACAACCAAAAGCAGAGCATGAATGGAAGGTGGAAAAATATTTACGTTCTCTCTCACTCTCTATGTGTATATATATATTTATATATATATATAAATATATATATAAACACGTTATTTTATATATGCATGTATTTACAAATTACCTAAAAGATAGCTTATACATAGTATTGACTAATGTTAAGTAAGGACTTTATTAAAGTAGTAGTCCACATGTTACACTGTGGTTAATATTCCAGAAAAATATATATATGTGTGTATATTTTAGACACACACAGGGCTCCCACTGGGGCAAAGGGGAGAATCCACGCCTTATACTAACATTCTCGTTTAATTCACACTGTACTTTTACAAGGCAAACACTTTACTGATAAGGAAACAGGCTAAGACAAATTAGGAAACACTCCAAGGTCCCAAGCTGCCAAGTGCTAAAGCCATTTCAAAACCTAGCCTCTTTGATACAAAGATACGCACTAGGGGGTCGAGAAAAGAATGTGTGGAAAGAAAGGAAAAAGGAAATGTTTCTTACAGGTCCTAGCCTCAGTTGGGGGGCTGGGAAGGGGAATCCAGAATATATTCTCTCAACAGACACACCTTCAGATATTTTTCTGGGCCACCCTCAGAATCGCAACTGACAGAAGCAGATCTGGAGCTAAGACAGTGAGTGGTACCCAAAGTCGGACGCTTGCTGAATGACTGAATGAATGAATGAACTAACGAAGAGTTGGTCCAGTGTTGCCCCTCCTGAGAAACCAGCTCTGTGTTAGGCCCTGGCGAGCCCAGGAGGACTCTCGTCAGGTGCCTCCTTGGGTGGCCAGGGCCCCGGCCTCCAAGGTCTGACCTGGCCCGAGTCCTCAAGCCTTGCAGCGGGAGAGAAGGCTCTTCTGAGCGGCTCCTAGAGGAGCCTTCGCGGGAATCGGGGGACCTTAACCTACAGCTCCATCCCAAACTGGGTCGCTCCGAACTCTGCCCAAGCCTCAGCCGACGGGAGTGTGGGCAACGAGGAACGAATTGAGAAGCATAATCAAAGAGCACAAGCGTGTAGACCGAGAGGAAAGAAGGGACAGACACGGAAAGTCGGATCCGAAAGAGGCCAGTCCATCAGGGCAGCCCCTGGGTCACGCAGGAAGGGCGGCGCTGGGGGGCCTGCAGGCGCGGACCGGCCGGGGGCAGAGATTCCCGGCCAGTTGGGCAGCTGGCGGAAGTGGCTTGCAGCGCCGGGACGCTCGCGCACGTCGAGCCTCCGGCTGAGCTTACCTAACTCTCCCGCCCGCGGAAGAGAACGCAGGGTTACCACCTCCCACCATCAGGCGTGACTCGAACGAAGTCCTGTGCCTCGCGCAGGCGCAGGCCTGTGGGGGGAAAACCCAAGGCCTCACAGCCAATCGCAGAAGTGGGGAGGCGGGCCAAGAAGGCAGCCCCGCCTCCCCACTCGCATTTTTTCCTCCTGCGGCTTTCCAGGTGTTGGATAGGCGGGGCGGAGGGCGGAAAGGCCGGAAGTGGATTTTCGTAACCCGGAAGGGGAGCTCTTCCCTGGCTGTATTGTTAACGTCTTCCAGCTGCCGCTCGTCCTGAGGCTGAGGGAATCGTCGCGGAAGGATGGTGTGCGAAAAATGTGAGTTAAGGAGACTCTTTGCGGGAGAAGGAGGCTGGGAGAACCTAACGAGTTCCCCGGGAACTTTGCTCTTTCTTTGTTTTTCCTTCGGCCACAGGTCCTTGATTCTAGCCTCTGCCCTCCTATCCTGCCCTTTGACCATTCCTGCCCTCCACAACGACCGTATCGTCCTGTGTTTGCATTCAGAGTGGTCTCAGTTTTGTACCTCTTTGTCTATTTCCGTTGCTTCCCGTCAACCCCGGGTATCATCCTGTACTGCTTCTTGACGGGCTTTCTCCCTTCACAGACCCGCCGGGTTGGAATGGATCGTAAAAGTCACTTCCACAGCATCTGGAGTTGATGGATTTAGCAAATAAAAGTACCGGACGCCCAGTTAAATTTGAATTTAAGGAAAACAAATAATTTATAGTGTAAGTATGTCCTATGTAATATTTGAGACTTGGCTCTGTTTGCTGCTCCTCACTACAGTAAGTGCTTTGTCCCGAAGCACGCACTTTTAGGACATTCTTTACTAAAAAAAAAAAAAAAAGTATTCATTGTTTATATGAAATTTAAATCTAACTGGGTGTCCTGTATTTTATCTAACAAACCTAAGTCAGTATCCCATCCAATGGCTTAAATGCTCTGCATGAATGCATAGAGGATTGAGGCACAGGGGTAGGAGAATCTCACCACCTTCAAAGCAGTCTGTGCAGATTTCACTGGCTTTTAGAAAAGTCTTTCCTCCCTATAGTTGCCATCCAGTGATTCTAATGCCAACCCTTGAGATTTCTAGAAAATATCTTATGATTTTTTGACCTCACTAACTGGTTATGTGTTTAAAAAGAGCTGTCATATCCCCAAATCCCTTTTTCCTACACCTAAATATGTCTGACTCTTCTGTGACAATTTCAAGTCCTCTTATCCTGATAATTGTCTAATTAACGTGATCCACTTTGTTTATATCCCTATAGTATGTAAAACTTTGAACACAGATACCCTTTAGTTTGAATCACAGTTTTTATATTAATGACCATGGATGGTTACTTTAATAAATTCTTAGGGTGCAGAGTGTAATTTGGGATTTCTATATTTGGAGCCTGGCATTCAGGAGGACCCTCCTCAATGAGGCCTCAGCTTACCTTTTTAACTGCATTTTCACTAACCCTTACCCTTTTCACTTCAGCCAAACCAAACAATATTTTGCCCATATGTACCCTGAGTTTTCAATGCCTTTCCCCAGGATGTGTCTCTTATCCAGTTTACCTTCATCCTCTTTTCTCCTCTTTCTTCACAGTCTCATTGCCACTAACCCTCTCTATTGCCTTCCCCACAAAGCTTCACTGGATTTCCCTGGCCAAGGTTATTTCTTCCTCCATGGAATTTCTCCTAGTTACTTGAGCTCTCAATTGTCATACTATTTACTTTCCAGCTTATATTTTAGTTGAATAATTCTTAACTTTTTTTTTTTTGGTTCTCTGAGCCCTTTGAGAATGTGATGAAAGCTGTAGACTTAACATAGTCTATTAAAAAATGGATATACAAAAGGTTTGTGTACAATTTAATCTTGTTTATATATCTCCAGGTCTACCTGTGAAACTCAGGTTAAGGACTACTAAATTCCTTGAAATCTAGAGCTTTATCTAATTCGGTTTTTTTTTGTTTTGTTTTTTTGGTTTTTTGGTTTTTTTTTTTTTTGTGGTACGCGGGCCTTTCACTGTGTGGCGTTGCGGAGCACAGGCTCCTGACGCGCAGGCTCAGCGGCCATGGCTCACAGCCACTCCGTGGCATGTGGGATCCTCCCAGACCGGGGCACAAACCCATGTCCCCTGCCTCGGCAGTCAAACTCTCAACCACTGCGCCACCAGGGAAGCCCTAATTCGTTTTATTTTTATCTGTGCTTTGTACAATGGCTTATACCTCAGAGATGCTTAGTAAATATTTATGGAATGAATAGATTTATCAGATTTGTTTAAAAGATAGATACATGTACAGAGGAAGCCTATTATAAGCCATACTATTATCTACAAATTTTACTGAAGAGTCAGTTATCCATTGCCCACAGTTAATATCTTAAGTCTCAGTTCACTGGCCCCGACCCCAGCATTAACAGGCTTGTACGTAATATGACTGGTGATGCCACTGCAAACTTTAGGCACAGTGAAATGTATTTATTAAATAGTAAACACTAATCCCTCTTACTTTTACTGTCTTGTTATAACAGGTGAAAAGAAACTTGGTACTGTTATCACTCCAGATACATGGAAAGATGGTGCAAGGAATACCACAGGTATTTTTCCTTTTAGAACGTGGAAACTGAATCAGATACTTCCTGTGAATAATGTTTTCACTTTTACATTATTTGTAAAATGATATGTTGTTAAGTGTACAATGTATTTTATCTGTTAAGGAATACTAGATACCCCAACAATTTAATATCTTTTCTATTTAGTTCTCTCAGTGACATGTCAGGGTTTCTAATTTGATAGGCAGGAGATAGCAAAATAATTAGATGATTTTTAAGCAATGAGTATATCACAGTAATTAATTTGATTCAGCTTAATTAGGGTTAGTATTGAAAGCCCCCTCTCCTCAACTGATTTTTATATTCTTGAACAAATTATTTAAATGTTTTCACTTTCATAATCATTAAATACAGTGAAGATGTTTTCAAAGGGAAGGAAAATATTTTTACTGTATTCAAGATCAATGGCACCAAAGTAGCAGGATCTAGATTTTACATTAGATAGAGTAAATATAGACCCATTCCTAAAGTCCTACTTTGAGTCTGAGAAATAAAATGATTGCCTTTTATCCAAATTTTTATTTTCCTAGTAAATAATTGTGTGGTTTTTTTTTTAAGTAGTGTCTTTGAAACCTGGCTACTAAATGAAATTTTTTAAAATTTTGATATATAGGCTAGTCTATTGGTAGGAGGTCAAAAAATGAACTTTCTAACTAATTGTTAAATGTTTCATGTATGTGTTATGTGTGAAATGTGTAGACGTAACACACTAAAATACATGTATATTTCAATGCAGAAAGTGGTGGAAGAAAGCTGAATGAAAATAAAGCTTTGACCTCAAAAAAAGCAAGGTAGGTATAAGAGCATCTATAAAGCAGTCATATAAATTTCCACTCTTTTTAATATTAAGTGTATTGGAAAGAATTTGTTTTGCCTCATTCTGTTGTGATAAAACATAGAGTTAGATAGTTCCAAGCATGCATAACCAAGCTGTCTGTTACAACCTGCTGATTTCACCCTGTTCGTTTTCACTGTATCAATATATAAAGATATTATATATAATTTTTATAATTTCACCAGAAAGCATGACTTATTTTTTCTAGTTCTTAATTTTCCTGCAAATCAGAGGCTGCAGAACAATGTGGACAGGTCATGAGCTCTGGAGTCAGACCTAAATTTGAATCTAGATTTTGTTACTGTCTAGCTGTATAACCTTAAGCAAGTTAAACCAGTTCTAAACTTTTCTGAACATTACTTTTTTACCTAGGAATAAGTATAAAAATGTCTCCCACCATAAAAACAATTTTTGACACCATGCTGTATTATATCCAGTCTTAAAACTTCCATGAATCCTTCCAGCTGCCATCCCATTTCCTTGCTTCCTTTTACAGAAAAAGTTTTCAAAAGCCATATCTAGATAGTACACTCTCAGTGTCCTTAAGTTCTATTTACCCCTTCAGCCACTCTAGTCAGGCCTCCATCTCCACCACACTCCTAAACCTACTCTTGTCAAGATCACACGTGACCTTTAAAACTGATGGCTACTTCTCTGTTCTTACCTTATGTAACCTTTAGAAAACTCTGTTTTTTGCAACCCTTTATTCTCTTGGCTTTGAGATACCACAGTCTCCTTTCCTCTTAACTCACTAACTGTTCCTTCTCAATTGAGTGCTTCTGGTCTCAATCCTAGACTTTTTTTTTTTTTCTGTTTATAAATTTATGATCTCTCCTCAAGTGACTTTAGTCCAGTGGCTTTAAATTCAAACTGTATGTTAATGAATTCCACATGTATATCTCAGTCCTGACTTTTCTGAGCTCCAAACATATATCCAGTTGCCTCCTTGACTTTTCCAATTCCATGTCTGACAGGCAACCTCTTTTTCCTTCAGTCTAATCATAGTCTTCTCATCATTGCTCTGTGGTCCAATCTAGCTGTGCAAAACTGGAATCCCTCACTGATTTCTTAAATTCCCTCACTTCCCATATCCACCAGCGAGTTCTTTGGCTCTACTACCAAAATATAGCCTGAATACACCTGTTTCTGTTCATCTCACTGCTATTACCCTCTTCTAAACCATCATTGTTTCTTACCTGGGTATTGTAATAACTTTCTGTCTCCCTGCTTCCTCTCTGGTTCCCTATAGTTCATTCTCATAATAACCAGGGTGGTCCTTTAAAAGGGCATGTAACTCCTTTGCTCAAAACCTTGCATTGGTTTTCTTTTTACATTGAATAAAATAAAAGCTAGGTCCCATACCATGTTCTTACAGGGTCCTCTGTGATTTGGCCCTTCATGCCTCTCTGACTTCCTATTGTGCCAACTCCTGCATCAGATATGCCAAGCCCACTCCCATTGGAATAGGTTTGTGCTTACTACTCCCTCTTCCGAGAATGCATTGCTAAGAGCTGGCTCTTTCTTGTTACTTGGGTCTCAGCTGAAATGTCACCTCCTCAGAGAGGGTCCTTAACCAGCATCTAAACTAATGTCTTCCTTCCTTCCCCTCATGTCCACCGCAGTATCCTCTCTGAATTTTCTCTACAACAGGTATTACTATCTTAAAAGTGTGGTTGTTTTCTTATTTATTATCTGTCTCCTCTCACTAGAATGTCAGCTTGATGAGGGCAGAGGCTTTGTCTGTCAAGTTCATCTTTGGTATTTAATAATAATAATAAAGCTTTTAATACATAAAGTGCCCAACACATAAAGGTGCTTATTAAATAATGGGTATAAAATAGCATGATAGACTTAAACTTCAGTGCATTGTCACATTATGTATTGTTGACTGACTTATTGATGTCTTCTAAGACCACGCAGTTATTATTGACCAAGTTGTTATGTTTTACAGAGTGTATAGTTTTAGGTACTTCCAGTTCCTTTATGCTCCCAAACTTACTTCTGTGTCATTAATAAGTAGCTGTTACTTTCGGGTATTTTAAACATCTCACATTGGAAAGTGTACGTAAGATTTCTGAGACATTGAAATCTACATTTTAGAATAAAGTATGGTTTTAAGAAAAAGTAATCTCTAGACATGTAGGTCCAAACAAATTGAGCGTATTATTAAAAGGAAGAATAGTGTCCACTCTTAACTTCTCTTGTGGGAAGTAAAGTGACATTCTTTTGGATTTGGAAAAATTAACCTTTAAAAATGAGCTGTTGGGGGCTTCCCTGGTGGCGCAGTGGTTGAGTGTCCGCCTGCCGATGCAGGGAACACGGGTTCGTGCCCCGGTCCAGGAGGATCCCACATGCCGTGGAGCGGCTGGGCCCGTGAACCATGGCCGCTAAGCCTGCACGTCGGGAGCCTGTGCTCCACAACGGGAGAGGCCACAACAGTGAGAGGCCCGCGTACCGCAAAAAAAAAAAAAAAAGAGCTGTTGTATCATACCCAAGAGAAGAAACCAGGTCTAGGACACTGTTGGTATTCAGTATATGAGTACGGTTACAAAAAGTTATTACCACTTTAATGGGAAGTATTTCCTCTAAAGTTATTTTGCCCTTCAGTCACTGTAAGGTCACATTTTTTTTAGTAGAAACTTTTTTATCCAAAGGGATTGCATAAGTTAATTGAAAATGTCAGTTGAAGTGGGCAATCATTAAAAGATACACATACCTTATTTTAAGTCAAAGCACATAACTGTACATGCATTCATCAGTCATTTGGCATTGAGACAAGGCTTTTTGAATATGAGTCTACTTTATAATTTTCCTTACATAAATCATAACCAGAATATATATTTCCAGTATCTTTAAGGTAGAGCAAGAACTGACACTTGTAAAGTACCAAGTCCTTCCACTTAGGATTTTTCCTCAATTATTAAGTTTTCTTACCCATGCCTAATTCCATAGCAGTTTTAATGATTCATACTTACCTGGTCATCCTAAAGTATTCATTTAGTTTTTAATAGAATCAGTCACTCTTTTTGTACTCTCATTACATGAGTTTCCATAATATTTAATTATATCACATGAATAGATTGACAAATACAACTTATAAACAGGTTTGGGATTAAGTACAGCTGACTCTTTATAAGCATAGAGCTTACATGGAAGGGGCAGAAGTGTGGAGACATATTAAAAGAGTAGCCATTTAGAAGAGTGCTATGCCTATCAATTGTAGAGCTTGATAGAGGGAACAGAGAGCATGAATTAATCACATTTGTTACTTAAGCGAGGTTATTTAAGAGTATTTCTATTGTATTGTACATTTTTCTTTCTTTAAAAAAAAAATCTCTAGATTTGATCCATATGGAAAGAATAAGTTCTCCACTTGCAGAATTTGTAAAAGTTCTGTGCACCAGCCAGGTTCTCATTACTGCCAGGGCTGTGCCTACAAAAAGGGTAAGTTTCCTTTACTACCATTTTTGAATTCATATCAAACCTACTTCTTTTGATACTGATTTGGATAACACAGTAAAGGAGTAGCCCTTCATAAATTAGTCATATGTTCTTTTTTCTAAGGCAAAATAAACTTAGAACTTGTCATAGTTAAAAGTATATATTTTCTTTTTTTCTTTTCTGATGCTGTTAAATTATGTTTTAAGCTTCAGGAGTGACTTAAATAAACCAAATCATTTGTATTGGTTAGCTATTTGATTAGTATTATTAGTTGTTATTAAGATTTGATTACTTACATGAGTTGTTTGTTTGTTTGTTTTAGGTATCTGCGCTATGTGTGGAAAAAAGGTTTTGGATACCAAAAACTACAAGCAAACGTCTGTCTAGATGTATTGAAGTTTCTGGCTTTCCGTATGATTTTACTCTTTGCTTGAATTTTCAACGCATAATATAGATGTTCAAGTTACAAAATAACATGTCTTAAGACAAGTTTAAACCAGGGAAGTAGATTGGTATTCATTTTTTTGCTCTCAAGAAGTTCTGAACAGCAGCAGTGTAACTAGTTTTTGCCTTAAGTTTTTATTTTCCTTACAAACATCGTATTGAACTGGAATAAGTGACAAATTTAATGAAAAATATTTTCCTTGTTCTGTATGCACTTTTTATTTATCATTACTCATGTAATTTTTATTATCCTTTCCCTCTACTTTATAGATATTGCAAAAGTATGAGAAGGAGGTTATTGATATTTGGCTTTGAACTTGGCATCCAGATTTGGAATTTTTCCCTCATTCCCTTTTGGTTGCATAGTTCTTAGGATCAGCAGTCCCTTAATTAATTGCAGCCTCATAAGGCATTTTAAGATCTGAGATCATTATTTCTAACTAGTTCCTTAAGTAATTAGCCCAGGCCCAAATCAAACAAAAGTTGTATTTATGTTATTTTTTATTTGTTCTTGAACAAAGTGCCAATACCCTTCATATGAGAATGGGAACGCAAGGAACACCCCACATAAATCCAAATGAATACACTGGATTTTAGAAAAACATATTACACATATTACCTTGAATTCAGACCATCATGAAAGCCAGGAGAACAGTGTGCATCCATGATGATGTGTAACGAATGAATCACCATTCCTTGGGAAAGCGCTTTGAAACAGAAACCAAACTTCTTTTTAACCTCTTCCTCTTCTCCTTCCCCACCAAAAATAAATAGACTAAGCAAACATTATGACTCTTTTTTTAAATATATATATACATAGATTGCTGAAAGACTACTTTGAGGTTTCTTTTTCTTTTTAATTGAAGTGAAGTTGATTTACAATGTTGTGTTAATTTCCGCTGTACAACAAAGTGATTCAGTTATACATATATATACCTTCTTTTTAAAATTCTTTTCCTTTATGGTTTATCATAAGATATTGAATGAAGTTCCCTGTGCTATGCAGTAGGACCTTGTTGTTTATCCATTCTATATATAATGGTTTGCATCTGCTAACCCCAAAATCCCAATCCATCTCCCTCCCCACCCCACCCGCATTGTTTGTTTCTTAGATAGGCTCATTTGTGTCATATTTTAGACTCTACATATAAGTGATATATGGTATTTGTCTTTCTCTTTCTGATTTATTTCTCTTAGTATGATAATCTCTGAGTCCATCCATGTTGCTGCAAATGGCATTATTTCTTTTTAATGGCTGAGTAATATTCCATTGTATACATGTACCACTTTTTTTTTTTTGGTGGTACGCGGGCCTCTCACTGTTGTGGCCTCTCCCATTGCGGAGCACAGGCTCCGGACACACAGGCTCAGCAGCCATGGCACACAGGCTGAGCCGCTCCACAGCATGTGGGATCTTCCCAGACCGGGGCATGAACCCGTGTCCCCTGCATCGGCAGGCAGACCCTCAACCACTGCGCCACGAGGGAAGCCCAACCACATCTTTTTTATCCATTCATCTGTCAATGGACATTTAAGTTGTTTCCATGTCTTGGCTATTGTGAATAGTGCTTCTATGAACATAGGGGTGCATGTATCTTTTTGAATTGTAGTTTTGTCTGGGTATATGCCCAGGAGTGGAATTGCTAGATCATATAGTAGTTCAATTTTTAGTTTTTTGAGGAACCTTTATATTGTTTTCCATAGTGGCTGTACCAACTTACATTCCCACCAACAGTGTAGGAGGGTTCCCTTTTCTCCACATTCTCTCCAGCATTTGTTATTTGTAGACATTTTAATGATGGCCATTCTGACCAATGTGAGGTGGTACTTCATCATAGTTTTGATTTGCATTTCTCTAATAACTAGTAATGTTGAGCACCTTTTCTTGTGACTGTTGGCCATCTGTATGTCTTCTTTGGAGAAATGTCTTTTTAGGGTTTCTGCCCATTTTTTGATTGGGTTGTTTTTCTGTTATTGAGTTATATAAGCTGTTTGTATGTTTTGGAAATTAAGCCCTTGTTGGTCACGTCATTTGTAAGTATTCTCTCCCAGTCTGTAGGTTGTCCTTTTAATTTTGTTTATGGTTTCCTTTGTTGTACCAAAGCTTGTAAGTTTGATTAGGTACCATTTGTTTATTTTTGCTTTTATTTCTATTGTTTTGGGAGACTGACCTAAAAAAAATTGGTACGATTTATGTCAGAGAATGTTTTGCCTATGTTGTCTTCTAGGAGTTTTATAGTATCATGTTTTATATTAAAGTGTTTAAGCCATTTTAAGTTTATTTTTATATATGATGAGAGGGTGTGTTCTAACTTCATTTATTTACATGTGGCTGTCCAACTTTCCCAACACCACTTGCTGAAGAGACCGTCTTTTTTCCATTGTATATTCTTGCCTCCGTTGTTGAAGATTAATTGACCGTAGGTGTGTGGGTTTATTTCTGGGCTCTCTATTCACTTTGAGGTTTCAGACAAAGATTTTTCTTACGCTGCCTTCAGATGTACAGGACTTCTGCTTTTGAAACCTGCAGCTTACTGTGGAATGCCAAAAAAGTATTCCTCATTACCAAGTGCAGTATAAATGCATAACAGTATAAAATGGAAGAATAGATAACATGATGATATATATGGTATAGATATCACATTTTTATTTGTTTTAAAATACTATGGAAAGTATTTAAAGTTTTAATTGTTTAATTTATCTATAAGGTTTTTTTCCCTAGGATACATTCTTATTCTTACCCAGAAAAATAATAAGGGTAATGAAAAATATAATAAATAACAACAGCTCTGAGGGCAAGAAGTATCTTCTCGTGCTTTAATTGGGGATTTTAAACTAAAATCAGTACAAGGGACCCATAATAGGACCTGGTTAAGAGAGTGACCCAGATCCATCAACAGCTGGGTTGGTCAACTTTGGGAAACTACATTTCTCATGTATCAACTGGGATCTGGACTTCCCCAACTCATATTTCATACTCATGCTGCCTTGACTAGCCTTCTTCTGTAAATGATCCAACAGCCAGACTGAGGTTCTCCTATGAAGATATTTGTCAGTATTATACCTCAGAATAGTTTAAGTATTATAAACCTTCATATTGTTGAAATAACAATATGACTCCCATAAATTGAATAAAAGAAGTTATTAAATGAGGAAGAAATTCGCAAAATAAAACATGAACGTAAAGTAGTTTTTAAAAAGGACTAAAAACAGGGCTTCCCTGGTGGCGCAGTGGTTGAGAATCCGCCTGCCGATGCAGGAGACACGGGTTCGTGCCCTGGTCCGGGAAGATCCCACATGCCGCGGAGCAACTAAGCCCGTGAGCCATGGCCGCTAGGCCTGCGCGTCCGGAGCCTGTGCTCCGCAATGGGAGAGGCCACAACAGTGAGAGGCCCGCATACCGCAAAAAAAAAATAAAATAAAATAAAAAGGACTAAAAACAGAAACGATAACATTAAAATGACAGGATTAAGATCAAACATAGCTTATATTAGAGTAAATAACATGTTTTTTTAAAAATCTCAGATTGTATTTAATACGTATATATGTCAGAAACAAATTCCAACAAGAACACTTCTTAAGTTCATTCATTCATTAAAATATGCAGCCATCAAAATGGTACAGGAATTACATATATGTGCAGAAGTTTATGTATACAGATAGAAGACATCTGAAAGCTACTAGTACTGTTTTTCTCTTTGGGGTGGAACTAAAGGTTGAGAAAAGAAAGACAACCCTTTACAGCCTCATGCCAACTACCTAATACTTTTTAGCTTCTAGTTCCCTTACCTGGGGAAGCAGGAGAGTACTAATAATATTCATATCTTAGAAATATATATTTACATGCATAGATATGTGTATATATTTTTTGAGAATTTCAGGCAAAAGAAATATATACATTGTTCTGCATTTCAACTTCTTAATGTTTCTATTTACTTTACCATTTTCTCTCTATCTCTTGTTACATGTTTTTTTTCTTGATCACATGATGAATACACTGCAGACATCATACCCTTTAATACTACATATATACTTCATAAGAACAAACATACTAAATTTGGTTATCAAATTCAGGAATTTAACATTGATATAATACTTTCATCTAATCTATAGTCCCTATTCCAATTTCATTTGCTGTTCCATTGGTAAATTTTGTTTTCAGCTATAGGATGTAGTCCAGGATCATATGCTAGATTATCATGACTCTAATCTGGACCAGTTCTTCAGCCGTTTTTTGTCTTTTGTAGTATTGATTTATTTGAAGAATACAGGACAGTTAAAGTATAGATTATCCTTCTTTTGGGGTTTTTCTGATTCTTCCTTGTGGTTAGATTCGGGTTATGCAATATGGGCTGAAATGCTGTGAGTGATATGTCCTCCCAGGGTCACATCCAGACTTCCAGAATGTCCCATTGCCTATTATTGGTGAAGTTAATTTGATCACTTGGATAAGATGTTGTCCAGTTTCTCCACTGTATAGTTCCCATTTTTTTCTTTTGTGATTAGATAATTTGTGAGGAGAAAGTTTGAGACCAGGTTGATTGATATTCTGTTCCTCATCAAACTTTCCCCTCCTAGATTTAGCATCTTTTGATAATTCTTGTCTGAATAAATTTTTACTGTGCTGTTTACAAAATTGTGATTTTTCTAACACATTATTCTTTCTGTATTAATTAATTGTCATTCTACTCTAAGGAAAAGGTTTCCCTTTATCTATCTATTTATCATGAGTATAGAATAAATGCTTTTTTCTGACCATTTGAGTGTTAGTTACAGATAATTCCTCTTTACCCCAAATATTTAAGTGTGTATTTTCTAAGAACAGGGATATTTTCTTCCATAACCACAGCACAATTATCAAAATCAGAAAATTAGCATTAATATAATACATTATCTAATATTTTCCATATTTCACTAGTTGTTCCAGTAATGGCCTTTGTTTGGGGGAAAAAATAGTCCAGGATAACACATTACATTTAGTTGTCAAGTCTCTAGTCTCCTTCAGTCTGGAACAGTTCTTCAACCTGTCTTTCAAAAATGTCAAGGTCATGAAAAACATATACCACTTATTTTGTAGTGTCCCTTAATTTGACATTTTCTGATGTTTGTTTATGATTAGATTGAGCTTATGCATTTTTGGCAGGAATATCATAGAAGTGATGCTGTGTCCTTTTCAGTGCATCATATTCTGATATCAGTTGTCCCATCACAAGCTGTTAATTTTGATCACTTGTTTTAGGTGGTATCTGCTAGATTTTTCAACTGTAAAGATTCTTAATTTTTTCTTTTAAATTAACAAGCATTTTGTGGGGAGATACTTAGAGACTGTAAATATTCTGTTTCTCAGCAAATTTTCATACACTAAGTTTAGCATCCAGTGATGTTTCTTGGCTGAATTAATTGCTACTCTGCTGGCTGCCAAATTGTGGTTTTCCAATTCTGTCACTCCTTCTACATTTACTAGTTGGCATTCTACTGTAAGGAAAAGACTTCTCTTCTCACTTATATTAGTATGAACTCATAAATTCCTATCTTATTCTGTCTGTTACTCTCATTTGTTTTAATGTCACATTGCCCCATATTTGGCCACTGGGAGACCTTTTAGGCTGGCTTCTGGGTCTTTTTGACATGTTTTTATCATTCTTTGAGAAATTTCTTACTTTTCAGCACAAAATGTTCCAAGTTTATCTTGTTTTTTTCCCTCCACCCTATCCCTGGAATCAGCCATTTCTTCAAAGATCCTTAGTTTCTTTTAGTGGAGAATGGTGTTTAGAAACTAAGATCTGGGCCTGCTGAGTGTCATTGTTTCTAGGCCCCTTCAACAGAAAGAACTAGGAAACATTAAAAATCACCAGTTTTTCTGATATCTCCATTTCCAATCCAACCCCACAGGGTTCTTCCTTGTCTTTACCCATTCCATATTTGTACCTTCTTCCACAGTGAGAACCCAGGACTCCAGCATTATTATTTGCAGAACTCTGTTTTTTTGTTTTGTTTTGTTCTGTTTTTTTTAACTTTTGGTTGCACCACGTGTCATGCAGGCTTTTAGTTCCTGGACCAGGGATCAAAACCGAGCCCCCTGCAGTGGAAGCGTGGAGTCTTTAATCACTGGACTGCCAAGGAGGTCCCCAGAACTCTGAATTTTTTAATACTGGTCATGTGTGGTTTTTTTGGTTTTTTTTTGTTTGTTTGTTTGTTTGTGGTACGCGGGCCTCTCACTGTCGCGGCCCCTCCCATCGCGGAGCACAGGCTCCGGACGCACAGGCCCAGCGGCCATGGCTCACGGGCCCAGCCACTCGGCATGTGGGATCTTCCCAGACCGGGGCACGAACCCGCGCCCACTGCATTGGCAGGCGGACTCCCAACCACTGTGCCACCAGGGAAGCCCTGGTCATGTGTTTTATAATTAAAAATAGTTTTAAGTTTTTAAAAAATCTAAGTAAGCAAGCAGGAGAATTATACATGTGAATGTCGTTCATTAGTCTGTTACTACAGAAGAAAAGTTTTGGAACTTTTGTGCATGTGCTGCCTCCCAGATAAATTTGGTAAGTGAATAAATGGTAGTAAATACTTGTTTTGAATCAGCTAACATTTATTGGATCTATAATACTACATTCACATCCCTAATCAGACTACTGTTATTGGTCCCAAGTGTTTTGCTCATAAGCAAGAACTTGATAAACAACCCATCAAATTAATGTAAAATTGTAAAATTAAGGGGTGATGATAGGCACAAAGAAAATATATTGAAAGAATATAAAGAGAGAGACTGGTTCAAAAACAACAATTCTAGCAATAAAAAAAGAATAGGAACTAGACTAAGGTGATACTAGGAGAATCGAAGTGAAGGGACAGATTTGAAAGACCTGATAAAAGCTTCGACAGCCTTGTTGACTAAATGAGGAAATCAGAAGTTGAGTCATAGTGGGTCTCATTTAGATGTTGTAATAGTATTGATTCTCCACCAGAGGGCAATGGTGTTTTTTCTTGGTTTTTAATTTTCCATCATGCTGAAAGATTTGCAGTTTTAGCAACTTAAAGATCAAATAGATGGACGTAAATCTCCAACAACATTGTGAACAAGATATCCAGAGAAACTTAACTATACAATAAAAATCCTGGAAAATATTTACATACATACATATGCATATAAGTATATAAAACTTGTACCTGTGTATGATTTTAAAATATAGAGTTGATTAAACTGGCAAGAAAGTGATGATGATCCTCAGAGGCCAGAAACAAAGGGAAAGTGCAAGTCCAAAGTGTAAAATAGCACCAAAGCCAGTACTTGCCTTAAAGAATATCTTCCAATTTCGCAATGCCTAAAGCCTACATCTCAAAGCATCACGTGCATGGAAGACAAAGCCCTGGACTTGAGCAAGGTGGGAAGGTTAGATAAGAGACATGTGCGTTAAGCATGGAGCCCTACAAGGCAACAATTTCAGTGGATTTACTTTAAAACCCCACTTATACACAAAAAGGTAGTGGGAATACATTCTTATGGCCTTAGCCCTGGGAAAACCAGGGGAAGAAAATTAAAATCTCTCCAGAGACTTTAGCACAAAGATCCAGAGATAGAAAATATGAAGTAGAAATTGAGACATGAAAGGTAGAGGCAAAAGGTCTGACCTACATCCAAAACAGACATGTTTAAATTTTTTTCATAATAAATAGTTTTATTAAGAACAGGAACGAAAAAGACATTTTTAGGCAAGGGAATTTAAACCAGCAGATCCTCAGTAGAGGACATTCCAAAAGGCATACTTCAGGAAGAAGAAAATGAGCTCAAAAATTGATGAAATGTAAGAAAGAATGATCAGTCCCAGAAAATGGTAAATATGCAGGTAACTGTAGGCAAACATTGATTATATAACATGATAATATCTAATTTGTGGAGTTAATAAGAACAAATACTAGGAAATATTAAAATATAGTTGATCAGGTTAAGTACTCAAGAAGAAAAAGATATTGACAAACTTTCAACTTGGTCAAGTTAAAAAATACATGTTAAAATTTCTTAAATAACAAAGAATAAAATAAACAGCATATTTTCCAAGCCGGAGGTATTATATGGAATGAGGGAAAATATATTAATGCAAAAGAAGTAAAAAGAGTGGCTCTGGGGGGAAGGCATTTAGAGAATAGAAGGGATGAAGTAAGATGAAGGCAATAAATTCAAATGTATCTCTAACCACAACTGATGTGAATATACTAAATTTTCCAGTTAAATATTTTCACTTTTTTTTTTAAAGTTCCAGCCAAATGCTAAAGTGTGTTTATAGTAAAAGGATGGGAAAGTATATCAGGCAGACACTAACTAAAATAAAACTGGTGTGGCTATATTAGTGTAGAAAAGGTAAGTCTTAAGGCAAAAAGCATTACTAGAGGGAAAAAAGATCATTACATACTTATAAAAGGTTCAAGTTTCCAAGAAGATAAAAACAATTCTAAGTTATATACTGCTAATGATATAGCTTCAAAATATATAAAGCAAAAATTGACAAAAGTGTTCTAGTGAAAGATTTTACGTACTTTTTGCACTAATTGATGAAACAAGCAGACAAGCCTCTTAGATAGCCTCATCCACCAGAGGGCAGACAGCAGAAACAAGAAGAACTACAATCCTGCAGCCTGTGGAACAAAAACCACATTCATAGACAGGATGAAAAGGCAGAGGGCTATGTACCAGATGAAGGAACAAGATAAAAGCCCAGAAAAACAACTAAATGAAGTGGAGATAGGAAACCTTCCAGGAAAAGAATTCAGAATGATGGTGAACATGATCCAGGACCTCGGAAAAAGAATGGAGGCAAAGATCGAGAAGATGCAAGAAATGTTTAACAAAACCTAGAAGTAAAGAACAAACAGATGAACAATACAATAACAAATGAAATCTACACTAGAAGGAATCAATAGCAGAATAACTGAGGCAGAAGAACGGATAAGGGACCTGGAAGACAGAATGGTGGAATTCACTGCTGCAGAACAGAATAAAGAAAAAAAAAATGAAAAGAAATGAAGACAGCCTAAGAGACTTCAGGGACAACATTAAATGCAACAACGTTCGCATTAGAGGGGTCCCAGAAGAAGAAGAGAGAGCGAAAGGACCCGAGAAAATTTTTGAAGAGATTATAGTCAAAAACTTCCCTAACATGGGAAAAGAAATAGCCACCCAAGTCCAGGAAGCGCAGAGTCCCATACAGGATAAACCAAAGGAGAAATACGCTGAGACACGTAATAATCAAATTGGCAAAAATTAAAGACAAAGAAAAATTATTGGAAGCAGCAAGGGAAAAATGACAAGTAACATACAAGGGAACTCCCGTAATGTTAACAGCTGATTTCTCAGCAGAAACTCTACAAGCCAGAAGGGATTGGCATGATATACTTAAAGTGATGAAAGGGAAGAACCTACAACCAAGATTACTCTATCCGGCAAGGATCTCATTCAGATTCGATGGAGAAATCAAAAGCTTTACAGACAACGAAAAGCTAAAAGAATTCATCACCACCAAACCAGCTCTACAACAAATGCTGAAGGAACTTCTCTAAGTGGGAAACACAAGAGAAGAAAAGGACCTACAAAAACAAACCCAAAACAATTAAGAAAATGGTCATAGGAACATACATATCGATAATTACCTTAAACCTGAATGGATTAAATGCTCCAACCAAAAGACACAGGCTTGCTGAATGGATACAAAAACAAGACCCATATATATGCTGTCTACAAGAGACGCATTTCAGACCTAGAGACACATACAGACTGAAAGTGAGGGAATGAAAAAAGATATTCCATGCAAATGGAAATCAAAAGAAAGCTGGAGTAGCAATACTCATATCAGATAAACTAGACTTTAAAATAAAGAATGTTACAAGAGACAAGGACGGACACTACATAATGATCAAGGGATCAATCCAAGAAGAAGGTATAACAATTATAAATATATATGCACCCAACATAGGAGCACCTCAATACATAAGGCAACTGCTAACATCTGTAAAAGAGGAAATCGACAGTAACACAATAATAGTGGGGGACTTTAACACCTCACTTACACCAATGGACAGATCATCCAAACAGAAAGTTATTAAGAAAACAGAAGCTTTAAATGACACAATAGACCAGATAGATTTGATTGATATTTATAGGACATTCCATTCAAAAACAGCAGATTACACTTTCTTCTCAAGTGCGCACAAAACATTCTCCAGGATAGATCACATCTTGGGTCACAAATCAAGCCTCAGTAAATTTAAGAAAATTGAAATCATATCAAGCATCTTTTCTGACCACAACGCTGTGAGATTAGAAATGAATTACAAGGGCTTCCCTGGTGGCGCAGTGGTTGAGAATCCGCCTGCCAATGCAGGGGACACGGGTTCGAGCCCTGGTCCGGGAGGATCCCACATCCATGGCTAGGCCCGTGAGCCATGGCCGCTGAGCCTGCGTGTCTGGAGCCTGTGCTCCGCAACGGGAGAGGCCACAACAGTGAGAGGCCCGTGTACCGTAAAAAAAAAAAAAAAAAAAGAAAAGAAAAGAAATTAATTACAGGGGGAAAATCGTAAAAAACACAAACACATGGAGGCTAAACACTACGTTACTAAATAACCAAGAGATCACTGAAGAAATCAAAAAGGAAATCAAAAAATACCTGGAGACAAATGAAAATGAAAACACGACAAGCCAAAACATGGGATGCAGCAAAAGCAGTTCTAAGAGGGAAGTTTATAGCTATACAAGCCTACCTCAAGGAACAAGAAAAAATCTCAAATAATCTAAAGGAACTAGAGAAAAAAGAGCAAACAAAAACCAAAATGAGCAGAAGGAAAGAAATCATAAAGATCAGAGCAGAAATAAATGAAATAGAAACAAAGAAAACAATAACAAAGATCAATAAAACTAAAAGCTGTTCTTTGAGAAGATCAAATTGATAAACCATTAGCTAGACTCATCAAGAAAAAGAGGGAGAGGACTCAAATCAATAAAATTAGAAATGAAAAAGGAGAAGTTACAACAGACACTGCAGAAATACAAAGCATCCTAAGAGACTACTACAAGCAACTCTATGCCAATAAAATGGACAACCTAGAAGAAATGGACAAATTCTTACAAAGGTATAACCATCCATGACTGAACCAGGAAGAAATAGAAAATATGAACAGACCAATCACAAATCATGAAATTGAAACTGTGATTTAAAATCTTCCAACAAACAAAAGTCCAGGACCAGCTGGCTTCACAGGTGAATTCTGTCAAACATTTAGAGAAGAGCCAACACCCATCCTTCTCAAACTCTTCCAAAAGATTGTGGAGGAATGAACACTTCCAAACTCATTCTGTGAGGCCACCATCACCCTGATACCAAAATCAGACAAAGATACTACAAAAGAAGAAAATGATAGCCCAATATCACTGATGTATATAGATGCAAAAATCCTCAACAAAATACTAGCAAACAGAATCCAACAACACATTAAAAGGATTACACGCCATGATCAAGTGGGATTTATCCCAGGGATGCAAGAATTCTTCAGTATACACAAATCAATCAATATGATACACCATATTAACAAATTGAAGTAGAAAAACCATATGACCATCTCAATAGATGCAGAAAAAGCTTTTGACAAAATTCAGCATCCATTTATGATAAAAGCTCTCCAGAAAGTGGGCATAGAGGGAGCCTACCTCAACATAATAAAGGCCATATATGACAAACCCACAGCAAACATCATTCTCAGTGGTGAAAAACTGCAAGCATTTCCTCTAAGATCAGGAAGAAGACAAGGATGTCCACTCTCACCACTACTATTCAACATAGTTTTGGAAGTCCTAGCCATGGCAATCAGTGAAGAAAAAGAAATAAAAGGAATACAAATTGGAAAAGAAGTAAAACTGTCACTGTTTGGAGATGATATGATACTATACATAGAGAATCCTAAAGATGCCACCAGAAAACTACTAGAGGTAATCAATGAATTTGGTAAAGTTGCAGGATACAAAATTAATGCACAGAAATCTCTTGCATTCCTATATGCTACTGATGAAAAATCTGAAAGAGAAACTAAGGAAACACTCCCATTTACCATTGCAACAAAAAGAATAAAATACCTAGGAATAAACCCACCTAGGGATTCAAAAGACCTGTATGCAGAAAACTATAAGACACTGATGAAAGAAATTAAAGATGATACCAACAGATGGAGAGATATACCATGTTCTTGGATTGGAAGAATCACTATTGTGAAAATGACTATACTACCCAAAGCAATCTACAGATTCAATGCAATCCCTATCAAATTACCAATGGCATTTTTTACAAAATTAGACAAAAAATCTTAAAATTTTTATGGAGAAACAAAAGACCCCAAATAGCCAAAGCAGTCTTGAGGGGAAAAAACGGAGCTGGAGGAATCAGACTCACTGACTTCAGACTATACTACAAAGCTACAGTAATCAAGACAATATGGTACTGGCATAAAAACGGAAACATAGATCAGTGGAACAAGATAGAAAGCCCAGAGATAAACCCATGCACCTATGGTCAACTAATCTATGACAAAGGAGGCAAGGATATACAATGGAGAAAAGACAGCCTCTTCAGTAAGTGGTGCTGGGAAAACTGGACAGCTACATGTAAAAGAATGAAATTAGAACACTCCCTAACACCATACACAAAAGTAAACTCAAAATGGATTAGAGACCTAAATCTAAGACTGGACACTGTAAAACTCTTAGAAGAAAACGTAGGAAGAACACTCTGACATAAATCACAGCAAGATCTTTTTTTATCCACCTCCTAGAGTAATGGAAATAAAAACAAAAATAGACAAATGGGACCTAATGAAACTTAAAAGCTTTTGCACAGCAAAGGAAACCACAATCAAGACGAAAAGACCACCCTCAGAATGGGAGAAAATATTTGCAAATGAATCAACGGACAAAGCATTAATCTGCAAAATATATAAACAGCTCATGCAGCTCAATGTTAAAAAAACAAACAACCCAATCCAAAAATGGGCAGAATACCTAAATAGACATTTCTCCAAAGAAGACATACAGATGTCCAAGAAGCACATGAAAAACTGCTCAAAATCACTAATTATTAGAGAAATGCAAATCAAAACTACAATGAGGTATCACCTCACACCAGTTAGAATGGGCATCATCAGAATATCTACAAACAACAAATGCTAGAGAGGGTATGGAGAAAAGGGAACCCTCTTGCCCTGTTGGTGGGAATGTAAATTGATAACAGCCACTATGGAGAACAGTATGGAGGTTCCTTAAAAAACTACAAATAGAATTACCATATGATCCAGCAATCCCACTACTGGGTATATACCCAGAGAAAACCATAATTCAAAAAGACACATACACCCCAATGTTCATTGCAGCACTATTTACAATAGCCAGGTCACGGAAGCAACCTAAATGCCCATCGACAGACAAATGGATGAAGAAGATGTGGTACATATATACAATGGAATATTACTCAGCCATAAAAAGGAACGAAATTGTGTCATTTGTTGAGACATGAATGGATCTAGAGACTGTCATACAGAGTGAGGTAAGTCAGAAAGAGAAAAACAAATATCGTATATGAACGCATATATGTGGAACCTAGAAAAATGGTACAGATGAACTGGTTTGCAGGGCAGAAATTGAGACACGAATGTAGAGAACAAACATATGGACACCAAGGGGGAATGCCGTGGGGTTATGGGGGTGGTGGTGTGATGAATTGGGTGATTGGGATTGACATGCATACATTGATGTATATAAAATTGATGACTAATATGAACCTGCTGTATTTTAAAAAATTAAAATTAAAAAAAAACTTTTTAATAAAAAAAATTTAAAAAACAAGCAGCGTAAATATAAAACTTCAATAAGATTTGAACAGTACAATTAACGAACTTGACCTAATGGACACATAAAATATCATACCAGTAACTGAATAATTTGCATTCATAAGCATGCCAGGAACACTTACAAAAAAAAAAAAAATCATGTACTAAGCCATAAGACAGGTCTCAACAATTTTCAGAAATTTGATATCAGAAAAACCAACCTTTAATTACAACACAGTTAGGTTAGAAATCAACAGCAGAAACAATTTTTAAAAACTATACAGTGTCCCTCTGTATCCTTGGGTGCTACATCCACAAATTCAACCAACCACAGGTTGAAAATATTCCCCCCAAAATTTTCCAGTAATGTCTAAAAAGCAAAACTTGCATTTGCCATGTGCTGGCAACTATTTAGATTTCATCTACATTGTATTTTACAACTATTTACATAGCATTACATTATAGGCATTATAAATAATCTAGAGATCATTTAAAGTTTACAGGAGAGAAGATGTACATAAGTTATATGGAAATACTACACCATTTTATATAACGGATTTGAACATCTGTGAATTGTGGTCTGTGTGTGTGTGGGGGGGGTATCCTGGAAACAGTTCCCTGCAGATATCAAAGGACAACTGTATTCAGAAATGTAAGACATACTTCTGGATAACTAATGAGTCTGAAAAATCATAGTGGAATTAGAATATACTTAAGATCAAATAATGAAAATAATTTATCAAAATTTGTGGGATATAGCTAAAGTGGAATTCGAAGGCTTTAAATGCTTATATGGGAAAAGAAAGTGACAATGAGCTAAGAATCAGACTGAAGTTAGAAGACAAATACAAAGAATGTAGGGAGAAGGAATTAATAAAAATAAGATCATAAATGAATCACATGTAAAATGAAGATACAGTAGAAAAAATGGAGCTCAAAAAGCTAAAAGTTCATTCTTTGTAAAAACTAATAAAATTCTAAAACCTATAGCAAGACTGATAAAGAAAAAAATTAGGAATAGTCAATTTTAAGAATAAACAGTGGGGCTTCCCTGGTGGCATGGTGGTTGAGAGTCTGCCTGCTGATGCAGGGGACACGGGTTTGTGCCCCAGTCCAGGAAGACCCCACATGCTGCGGAGCGGCTAGGCCCGTGAGCCATGGCCACTGAGCCTGCGCATCCGGACGGAGCCTGTGCTCCGCAACGGGAGTGGCCACGACCACAACAGTGAGAGGCCCGCGTACCTAAAAAAAAAAAAAAAAAAAAGAATAAACAATTGAACATGATTATAGATAAAGCAAAGCAAAGCTAAGAATATTATGGATGCTTTTATGCCAGTATGAGTTGAAGAATATTAGATGAAATGGATATTTTCTTATAAAAATAATAATGATTAACTCAAGAATAAACTGAAAAACCTGAAATGTCCTATAATCACTAAAGAAATTTTATCAGGAATCAAACATTAGAATGAGATGGTTTTACACGTGAATTATACAAAAATTCAAATAACAAGTGATTCCAAACTTACACAGACTTTTTCAGACAAGAGGAAAAGTAGGAATACTCCTCAACTCACTTATAAGTCTAGTATAACCTTGTTACCCAAATCAGGCAAGTACTGTAAAGAAAAGAAAATTACAGAGCATTATCAGTCATGAGCATAGATGGAAAATATTAGAAAACTAATTCAGCAACGCATAACAGTTGATATTATTTTGTGACCAATACGAGTTTATCCCAGGAATGCAAGATTGGCCAACATTTTTTAAAATCTATTAATTCATTACCCACATTAACAAATGAATGCAAAAAACTATATGATTATTTTTTATAAAATCCAACAAACAATGAAAACTAGAATAGAAATTCCTTAGCCTAGTAAAAGGTAACATCAAAAGCCCACAGCAAATATCCTATCAAGTATTAAATGCATTGCCTTTAAAATTAGTAACGAGACAATGCCTACTCTTACCACTTCTATTCAACATTGTACTAGAGATTCTAGCAAGTGCAGTAAAACAAGACAAAGAAGAAAAACGGTATCGAGATTAGAAGGAAAAAGCAAAACTAATTGTTTGCAGTATTCCAGTATTTTGTGGATCCCAAAAGACTCCACAGCAAATTATTAGGCTGAATAAACAATTTATCCAATTTACCACAAAGGAGATCAGTACAGAAAAGTAGAATGCATTTAAGCATACCAGCAAAAACAAAATGTAATTTAAAAATATACCCTATATAATAGAAACCAAAATATAAGAATATAACAGAAGGTGTCCAAGTGCTTTTGGAGAAAGTTATAAAATTTATTGAACAAGATAGAACTCAACAAGCTGATCATAAAATTTATATGGAAGAGCAAAGGGCCAAAAGACACTTTTAAAGAATAATAAATTGGAGGGTCTTGATGTACCAAGCATCAAAGTTTTTCATAAAACTGAAGTATTAGGACTCTATTCTACCAGCACAAGACAGAAACAGACCAGGAGTTGATGAATACATATATGGGAAGGTGGTATATGACACAAGTGGCACTGTAAATCAATGGGGAAATTCTTCAGTAATTCAGACTGGATCCCTGTACACAAAAGTCAAATCCAGGACTTAGGTGTGAAAGGTAGTCCTGTTGTCCAATATCAGAAAACAGTTTTCTAGATTTTGTCTGGTTTCTTAACTGTTTAGAGCAGTAAGGTAAGTTTGGTTCCTGGCAGTCCATCATGGTCATAAGTGGAAGTCAAGTGTAGTTTTGTAGTTTTCCTCTTCCCACACAGTCTGTTTCCTCCACGTTGCTTTTATGTTTGTTTAGGTCTCTGTCTTCCTTGTTAGTTTTCTTCAAATGTCTGGCCTTTTTTTGTTTCTGCTTACTCTTAATAGTGTGGGGAGACTATTGGAAACTCTGCTCGTGTTGGTAGACAAATTGACCATGAGTTTCATGTAAGGCAGAGGTTATCAACAGTAACACTACTGATGTTTTAGATTGGCTAATCCTTTGTTGTCAGATGCTTTTCTTGTGCATTGTAGGATATTTAGCAGCATCCCTAGCCTCTACCCACTAGATGCCAGAACCCCCAACCCTACCAAGTTTTGTGAAAATAAAAAATGTCTCCAGACATTGCCATATGCGTCTTAAGTTGAGAATCACTGATTTAGGGTGATTCTGTCTAAGCAAAGGGACGTTGAAGTCAGTATGTTTAGATACTTCTTTTTGAGGTGGTCATATTCTCCACAGAATAGTCCTCCAATTTCTCTTGCCTAAGGATAAAGTGGAAGAAAGCAGGAAGCCTTAGTATTCGATATACAGGCATTCACTTATTTTTCCTGTTTTAAGTACTTCATACCGACCCTCAACTGTGCCTGGTTTTCCTCCATCCAGAAACCATCTGTTTACCCATCTCTGGAGCCTAAATCTCTAGACTTTGGCCAGAGTGTGGGACGGGCAATCACCAGTGATGTGGAGTATGGGGAGGGGAGAAATCCAGGAAGCTATGTGATCCTCAAACAGCCTCCATTCAACTAACCAGTCTTCCTTATTTCAAAATCCTGTTTCACCCCACTTCCAGAGGCACCATCAATCCTTGAGTCTTTTGAGGATTCTGGAGTGCATATAGAATTTATTTTTATCTTAATGTCAGTTTACAATTTGGTCTTTCAAGTTTGCCAAGTCCATTACTATTTGTCTGCTTTCTACCCTCCAAAATTTGGTTCCTTTGGTATCCTCTTTCACTCTTTTTATCCTTAGGATTTATTCCACCCCCTTAAGTGGCTTTACTGTATTTTTATATGAGGAGATTGAGCAGGATAAAAGTTAGATATGTTTCATTCCACTGTCTTTATCCAGAAGCTTCAATTCCATAGACTTTTGATAGTTGTCATGTTTCTAATTGTCACCAGACATTTACCCTTTGGAATGTGGGCCGTCAGGTGGAAGGGAACAGATACAGCCTTTATTTCCTTCCCCTCTTTCTATTTCATATAGATAATGTGATAATTGGGAGGTGGGAATGAAGAGAAAGATGTTAACAGAGGATATGGGAGATTAACTCGTTGAAACTGAAGTTCATGTTGAAGGGTTATGGGAGATATGAATACAATAAATAGATAAGGTGGGACCAGATTATGAAGCCTACAATACTGGTTTGAATATATCATATTGGATCCAGGAGGCAGTAGAAAAGTATTATGGACTTTTCATCTGAGAAGTGATTTGATGAAAGTAGGTTTTATAAATATTAATCTTAAGAGCTCTGATAACAGATGGACAAGAATAGGGAATGAGTAGAGGCAGAGGAGCTTTCCAGGAGACTGTGGCTGATATCCAGATAGGAGTGATAAACTAGGCCATAATGGGAGGGATGGGAATGGAAAGGACAGATTTAAAAGTCATTGACAAGGAAAATTTGATTGTATTTGTTACCTCCAACAGGTATAGAAGTTAAATAGATCACAATTGAATGTGCAGAATCTCATATTCATGGGTGGTAGATCTAAACACATTAAATAAAATGTTGGTGTGGCAGGAAATGTGCCTGATAGAGCACCGCATGATTCAGTAATTGAGAAAGGCCCAATCAAGACAGCTCAAGAAAAAGGAAAGGGAAGCTGTTGAGAATTCACAGAGGGGTCGCATTGGAATATAAACATTCCTGAAGAACAACCAGCCTTCTGGGACTGGAGAGAAACAGAAACAGTTTCTCTGTTTTACTTCGGCTTTTTCCATGAACACATCTTGTACAAGGCCCACAGAGGGCTATTCTAATCCCTGAGGCCATGTGACCTTTCTGGCTACATCTCTACCACCAACTGCTTCTTCCCTCTAGTCTTTCAGTTAAATTACTGAAAGAGAATTTGGACCCAGCTCCACCTTTCATTTTAGGGCACAAGTTACACATACCTGAGCAGCCAGCAGTGACAGAGGATAGGTTGGGGAAGGGATGGTTACACAGTGATGTCCAGTCAACACAACCACAAACACAGCAGGCACATTGACCCGCCCAGGCGAAAGAATTGTTTTAATGCATCTGAATTAGAAAGGAAACTGAAACTTTTTGGTGTATAACCTTACCTTTTAAAGTTGGTGTCAGCTACAGAATCCCCAAGCTACCTTACAAAGCCACCATGAGTGGTGGAAGTGTGAAAAGATTATAGGATTGGCTTAGTGTGCATATTCCTTCTATGTAAGTAGTTTGCACTTCAAACTAACAACTCTGTGAATCCAGCACGAGGTCTGCTGCCTGCGAGTCAACTGGCCTCTTTGACAACACCAGACGATCCTCATTCAGGCTTCCTTATGTAATGTTTGTAGAAAAAGGGCACCGTTTGCTGACCAGTAGACCAATACACTGTCATCATGGCCCCACAGAAATTGGTCTGCTGTGGTGCTCCAACAAACTCGTAATTTTTTCAAATGAGCTCATTCATAATTTTTCTACATCTGTGCAGTTCAAGATCAAGGGTCAGCAAACTATGATTCACAGACTAGTTGCCTATTTTTGTATATAAAGTTTTATTGGAACACAGCTATGGCCATTCAGTAATAGATTGTCTATGGTTTCTTTTGTGTACAGTGGCAGAGTTGCAAACCTAAAATATTTACTACCTGGCCCTTTAAGAAAACGTTTGCTGACCCCTGTTCTAGATAGTTCTAGCAATGATCAGCATTTTGGGAAAAATCTTGGGTAGATATAAAAGACAGCAGCTTCACAGTAGTGGTACAGTGTTTTCCCACACTGCTACTTTTATTGTTTCTTAGTTCCTTAATCACTTTATGGACCACATTTAGGGCCAGAAGTCACTCAGACATCTCTCAAGATTGTCTTATTGGCCTAAACTCATATTATTCTACATTCATAGATTAAACTATTAAGTAATTTGATCTAGATGACTAAAGCAAATGTCTTTAGTCTGTTCTGATTATTTACCCTCAGATTTTATTTTCTTGCTACATTCACTCAAGAATAATAGTATGTAATTATTTCCTGTGTGATCTGGAATGTCGGGGCCTCTTGCCAAATGCAGTCCTTTGATTTGTTTCCACAACATGTAGCTGGCCTTTAGTTGATGTGGTTGAGGTTCCCCAAACAGGATATTAATTTTCGCACAGCTGGAGAAACATATTCCTATTTCATGATTTAGTTGGCTAAAGATCCTTCTACCTTCTCTCACTATCCTTCATTTATAAAATAAATGTTAATTTGGTTTCTTTGTGGATCGTTTGCAACACACCTGTATTTTCAAGGAACTCACCCCATACTCAGGTGAGCGTACTCAGCTAAGGTAGCCCATTTGGAACAAATGAGCTTTGGCCAAGAGTTTAATGATAAAAATATATTGCTGAACAAAAGTTCTAATTTCAGTCTCTGGTGTGTCCTGCATGGTTTTGCCAACAAATTCTTCTTTGCCTGAGATACAGGATCTTTCAAGTCAACTGCCATCCCTCTCCAAGAGGTGAGGGGGAGCGAGTCTGCGGCTGTCGCATTGTGAAGGACCCACCCCACCCCCATGCGTTCCTTCCCTAGGCTCCCAATTCAGCACAAATTGAGAAACAGGGAAATGGAACATTCTTGCCTAGGCTTGCAGCACTTAGCTCTTTTGAATGAGAAAAATGTGTGTTTATAATTACCAAATTTGAAATGTATGGCTACCGGAAATATGGGCTGTTTCAGAGCCAGATCAGATGCTCCGCGAGCCCTCTCCCACAGCCTGTGGCCTGGCCTCTCAGAGTCTGCCCTGCCCCAGAGCCCTGCTTCTCTCAAGTTCTACCTGTTCTTTCTTCTTCTACCCAGAAAGCCTTCTCTGACACCTCAAGGCTTGGCTAGGTGTCCTGCCTCAGTGTTTCACTACACCCTGCATTTTCCCCATCATAATATTGACATTGCTCCTTCTCCTGTCTTTGCATGGGCTCCACCCCCATCCCCAACTAAATTATAAGATCTTGAAATCCAGCGACCATGTCTTTTCTGTTCAACAAGACTCAGATAAATTCACCAAGAACAAAACAGGGTTGCTTGTTCCCCAGTACATAGCCCAGCATAGGAATTCAATGATTATGAATGAATGAATGAATGAATGAATGAATGAACGAACCGAACAAACTTCAGATCTACCTAGGGCAGGAACATCAGAGTTAGAGGTACCTTTCCAGCAGCCCCAAGGGCAGGGAAGTTCCAGAGAGAGCCGTACCCTGCCTGGCAGTGAGTAGCGCCTTCCCTTTCTTCCCGTCACCACCCTTCCTCTCCCAACACGCAGTCTGAAGGCTGGAGAGCCTTCATGTACCACAGAGAGAGCTTTCACCCTTCACCCCATCCCTAGAAAAGATCCCTTTATTATTCAGCATTGTGTCTAAAAGTCATTTAGCTCCGGATGCAAGCACTGCAGAAAACATGAAGAGCCTTAGAAAAACTGCACCACTGCTGGGGGTCTTATTTTAATTATTCTATAAAATTTCACTTTTTGCTTAGTGTCTGGTTTCATTTGGGTCTGGTTTCCTCTCTTGCAGGCCCTGGACCCATGAAATCTGTATTAATTTGTATATGTGGCAGAATAGTATCAGCCAATCCCTTTACCTGTATTTAACCTCCTTTCTTCTCCTCACTCAGGAAGCTAGCCTAGTTTGTGCTTCTTACCCAGAGGAGGGATGTGATAGCTAGAAGCAGAGAAATGAGTGTCTTCCTGGCTTTTGATTTCAAAAGCTGCCCTTAGGAGAAAGAAGAAAAATTACACCATAGACAAAATACTTAGAGGAAAAGATAATAAGAGTAGAAAAGAGCTCCTTAGTCCTGGGGGGATGAATTCATGGGAAAATACCAAGGGCAAGAGACATTGCTAGGTCCTGTGCGCTACTCTACAGGCTCACCCTGGAAAGGTGGCACAAACCCAGATGTTTGTATGGGGCCTGGGAATAGAGAAGATGTGTTCCTTACATCCTCAGTAGAGCCCCAGGAAGGTTGCAAGACCTCAGAGAAGTGGGTGCATGGTGGGTCCCTGCTGAAGGGGCTTTAGGCAGCAGAATTTTCCATGCCCCAGTGAGACATAAAGCATGTCTCCTTGTGCCCAATACAATGCCAGAGAAATGGAGGGTGCTTCTGAACCTGAAAGGGTCATGCAACCAGGGTAAAGGATGTCTCAATACTACCAGTGTATTTGGTAGAATGACTTTGAGGACCAGATTCCTCACTCCCTCCACTCCCCCTCCCCCACTGCATATGTTGACACCTCATAAACCCCTCCCAGGAGCTAGACACAATCCAGGGGAAAGGGGAGGTTGACATCTACAAATTCACTGAAATTAAGTTACTGACAGTGCAAAGAAATGGAAGATTGAAATAAAAATTGGGTTATATTTCTTATATAAATTTGTGTATAAAGACATGTATCCACTGCTCGTATCTTATATTTAGGGATGACATTTCCCACAGAGGAGCAGTGCTCTCAACTAGCCACTAAAATGTCTTCTTAACAGGTTTCAAGGTTCTAGAAGCCAAATGGTGAGTGTACTATCCAACATATGCCATGAAAGTAGAGCCAATAACGGGGAAAGTTCCTCTCCTAATGGTAAGGTGTCTGAATCCTCTGACCCAATCAATAAAGTCAAATGATCTGACAAGTGTAAAGACTGCATTTCAACATTGAAAAAACTGATTTTGCTTAAACTCAAGCTTAATATTAACTCTACTTTTAGTTTCAGCTGATTAAGAAAATACATAACAAAAGACTAAGCTATATCCAGCAACATTGTAAGATAATTTCTTTTATTCATCATAAAAACACTTATGCATATTTGAGAACTAATCCATATGGATGAGCACATTTTTCGTTTAGTCTACAGACAGAACATGTACGTGGGTTTGCAGATCCTGTGAGGTAACTCCACCACTCCCAGAGGTCTGAGGTCCACAAGTTGGGACCTGCTGGGCCAATTAATTTGAAATCAGTCTTATTTGGAAAATCCAAAATGTATGATGGCGATGACTTACAGAAATACCTCTTTTAGTATTCCAGTCTGTGGACTCTGGCAGAAATAATAGATTTTTGCAAAACAGATCACTTTTTTTTTGGCTGCATTGAGTCTGTTTCTGCGAGGGGGCTTTCTCTAGTTGTGGCGAGCGGGGGCTACTCTTTATTGCAGTGCGCCGTCCTCTTATTGTGGTGGCTTCTCTTGTTGCGGAGCACAGGCTCTAGGCGCACGGGCTTCAGTAGTTGTGGTGCGTGGGCTCAGTAGTTGTGGCACACAGACTCAGTAGTTGTGGCTCGTGGACTCTAGAGCGCAGGCTCAGTGGTCGTAGCCCATGGGCTTCGTTGCTCCACGGCATGTGGGATCTTCCTGGACCGGGGCTCAAACCCGTGTCCCCTGCATTGGCAGGCGAATTCTTAATCACTGCGCCACCAGGGAAGTCCTGATCACTCTTTTTTGTTTGCAAAGTCTTCATACCAGCTGAATCACAGCTTGCTTTTCACTTCTCGTAACACCTTGCAACATCGCAAAATATTTGCTGGAGTTTGGGAAGGGCGGCTACAGAATTAGTAAACTGAAAGGAAGCCTGCCTTCACTCCCACCCCTGTCAGCACCTTCTGTTCTAGCAGACCGAAAGGCAGCTTGAGAACTCTGATTGCTTCTCCAGATAAGGACAACTCTTGGCACCGTTGCCTGGGGCAAGAATGGAAGCAAAGGAAACATTAGGGAGTTGTGCAGGTGCCAGTACATAATACTGTCATTTCACAGAATGAAATTTATAAATGACTCCATGAAGGTAAATTGCTATGGCAACCAGCCTTCTCAACTTTTGTTTCTGTAAGTGAAGACAATATGGGCCATTTCTATTTGGGAGTGTATAATCTGGGTTTAATGAATAGCTACCATGCTCTAACTCCTAGTACTAGGCTCATGTAATGCTAAATCAGGAAGGGACCTTTGCAAGTATTTAGTTCACATCCCAGGTTTATAGAGGGGGAACTGATACTCAGAGAAGTGGTGCTACACAGCTAACATGTCTCAGACCTGAGCCCATGTTTCCTCACTTAGTTTTCTAGTGCTCTTTTCCTTTCACCATGCTGCCTTTCTGAATGGACTCACCCAACTTCCGTGAGTGGATAAGAGAAATGGGACCACAATTAGACATAGGGCCACCATCACTTCTTACTGAGATGTCAAATCAAGTATTATGGATATGCTGGTATCTAAGTATATAACTTTCTCCAGAGTTATGACAGATTCCATATTCCAACAATTTTCATTTAGCCAGCTGATACTAAAAGTAGAGTTAATACCATGCTTGTGTTTAAGCAAAAACATTTTTTTTCATTGTTGAAATGTAGTTTTCACACTTGTTAGATCATTTGACTTGATTATTGGGTCAGAGAATTTGGAAACCTTACCGTTAGGAGAGAACCTTTCCCCCAGTTGCTGGCTCTACTTTCATGGCATATGCTGGACCACCAAAGGTACTAGGAGAAGACATAGCATTGTGGGGAGATAGGTAGTGACCTGAAGAGACTTGATCCAGTATTATGGTTCTATCATACATAGGTTAGCAAAGAATTAGAATGTACCAAAATTATATTGAACAGGTATAGTAGGTAAACTCCTTTTAGTGATTCAGAAAACATCCTTTAGGAATTTTCAAGGCCTAGTTTCTTGAACGACAATTTCCATTGCATAAATACATGCAAAGGTGCTTTGGATAAGAGCTTTCCTTCCAGTTAATGAATCACCAGGCCACAGAAAATTTGGCTATTAGGAATCTTTATAGGTTCTTGTTGAGAGAAATGGCAGAAGTTTGGAGTACTTAATACCTTTCTTTTAAAAGCAAATCAAAATCCAAAGTTAAACTAAACAGTGAAATTGAGGAGTGTTTTAATTAGAGTATTATTTCATTTTAAAGGGACATGTAGGGCTTCCCTGGTGGCGCAGTGGTTGGGAGTCCGCCTGCCGATGCAGAGGACACGGGTTCGTGCCCCGGTCCGGGAGGATCCCACATGCCGCGGAGCAGCTGGGCCCGTGAGCCATGGCCGCTGAGCCTGTGCGTCCGGAGCCTGTGCTCCGCAACGGGAGAGGCCACAGCAGTGAGAGGCCTGTGTACCACACTAAAAAATAAAAATAAAAATAAATAAATTTTTTTAAAAAGGGACATGTAAATGCAAATACTTAGTTCCCCAAAGTCTTTAATCATCTGGAGATCTTGTTAAAATACAGATTCTGGTTCAGAAGGCCTGAGATGAGACCCACAGTTCTGCACTTCTAACAAGCTCTCAGTGGTATCAAAGCAACTGGTCCTTGGTTTACATCTTTAGAAGAAAGGGACAAGTTTACTTGCTGCCCATCTCTTTAAATGTGTTTTCTTTGGAGGTCAACCCTGAATTTCAGATCTATGACCACCCCAGTCATAGGAATCTTTCTGGCCTCTGAATTCCTAGTGCTCTTATTATATAAATCATCCACGAGGCACTTAGGTACTTCAGTGTATTCTGTCCTGTATATGCATGTCTTGTATCCCCTACTAGATTATAAACCCATCTGTGTTTGCTTAGCCCTCTGTGTGCAACACAGATGCTGAGTGAAGAACTACTGATGACTGATTGATACACTGAATATCATTTACTCCTTCCTCAGAATGCTACACCTAACTCATCAGTGGGCTCAAGACTTAAATCAGACGTCTGGTCTAAGAGACATTGAGTCCATTCTGCCTCTCATTTTCCCTCTCTGTAAGTTGGTTTTTTAGAAACCAGTGCCTGTGTGGAGAGTTCTGATTGGGTATGTGATAAAACAACAACCAGCTGTGAGGGAAAAAAAGGTCGGGGTAGGAGTGGCGGGGGTGGGGGGAGACTGTCACAGCAGGAAGCATGTCCATTGGTTGCGTTAGATCACTAAGGTAAAAGCACTGGAAAGAACGCAAGCTTGGAGGCCAACAGTCCTGGGTTCAGAGCCTCATTATGTCACCTGAAAGGTGTGCTGGATAGTTTTCATGCAGGGTATTAGCTCCATCTAGTGGCTTACTGCTGCCTAAGCTTCCTCACAAAACTGTCTTCCCCTAGTACATTTATTTATTTATGTATTTATTTATTTTTATGGCTGCTCGCTGGCTTTCTCTAGTTGCGGTGCGCGTACTTCTCATTGCGGTGGCTTCTCTTGTTGCTGAGCACGGGCTCTAGGCACACGGGCTTCAGTAGTTGTGGCTCGTGGGCTCTAGAGCGCAGGCTCAGTAGTTGTGGCACACGGGCTCAGTTGCTCCTCGGCATGTGGGATCTTCCCGGACCAGGGCTTGAACCTGTGTCCTCTGCATTGGCAGGCAGATTCTTAACCATTGCACCACCAGGGAAGCCCAGCCCCCTTCCGCTAGTACCTTTGATGGTCATTTGATTCATTAATGCAACAGCATTTATTGAATGCTTACTGTGTGCCGAGCATTGATTTGTCTGCTGAATCTACAAAACAGTGAACAAGATAGACATGGTCCCTGCCTTAGGGAGTTCATGGTCAGATGGGAAAGACAGAAATTAAATAATTTGTCAAGTAAATTTTTGTTTTTACTTTTGTTTTTAAATTTTTATTATTTTAAATTGAAGTATAGTTGATGTACAATATTATATAAGTTATAAGTGTACACTATAGTGATTCATAATTTTTAAAGGTTATACTCCATTTATAGTTATTATAAAATAATGGCTATATTCCCTGTGTTGTGTAATACATCCTTATAGCTTATTTTATACATGACAGTTTGTACCTCTTAATCCCCTCCCTCCTTCCCTCTCCCTGCTGGTAACCACTAGTTTGTTCTTACTATCTGTGAGTCTACTTCTTTTTTGTTATATTCACTAGTATGTTGTATTTTTTAGATTCCAAGTAAATTTTGAATTCAAATTGTGAAAAGCAGTATGAAGAAGAAGTACAGGATCCTGTGAGTTTGTAATAAGGCTTCCCTAGAGAAGTGACATTGAAGAGAAGAAGTTGGCCAAGAAACAACATCAGGCAGGTATCAGACACCCAGCAGCATCCCTCTGGAGACCTCAACTCCCATTTAGGCTCAGCATCCTGCCAGTCCATTGGGAGCTCCAACCTTGAGCTATGGCCTCTTTCATCAGTCATTCAGCATCTATCAACCCACCCTATGCAAATCAGTTTACATACATCATCACTAATCTTCTCATATTATCCTTTTACAGACAGTATTCAGAGACGTTGTCATTCGCACAAAGATATAAAATGACATGTCAGAGACAGGATTCACACGCTGATCTTTCTGCCTCCAAAGTCCACGTCCTTTCTTCTACTCATGCTGTCTTCCCAATGCCAAGCCCAGATCTCTTTATTCTGCTGCTTGCCTTCCACGAAAAGGAAATCATTAGGGGAAGTGTCTCTTAGGAAGAATGAAAACACAAAGGGAAAACAAAATAATAGCTTGGTGGGTCATGTGTGAAGGACATCTTACTGAGGCATCTGAATCACCCTTTGTCCCACCTTTTCTGCCTTGGTCTATGACCAAGCCCTTTTTTGGACCTCAGGTTTTGATAACTGCCCCAGACTGACTTTCATGGGTATAACTTTCATGGCCTAACCTTCAGACCCTCACAGTCTGGCCCATTTCTAAGATGACCGATCAACATGGTTTGCCAAGAAATGTCCCAGTTTTAAAGCTGCAAGTCCTGTGTTACAGGAAACCTCTTAGTCTTGGGCAAACCAGAATGGGTTGGTCACCCTATGCACCAAACAAGCCTGCAACCATTTTCTGATCCACTGAAGTTTTGCTCCTGGTTTTAAATCACAAGAGGGTAAAGAACATTATGGGGGAGACTTTCTTTACTTTTTTTAAAAAAATATTTATTTATTTATTTAGGCTGTGCCAGGTCTTAGTTACAGCATGCAGTCTTCTTAGTTGCAGCATGCACACTCTTTAGTTGTGGCATGCATGCAGGATCTAGTTCCCCGACCAGGGATCGAACCCTGGCCCCCTGCATTGGGAGCACGGAGTCTTACCTGCTGGAACACTAGGGAAATCCTGGGAGACTTTCCTTCCTGATGGAGGAGATCTCTCCAGTTTACTTTTCTAAAACACAATGATGGACCATAACTAACCAAGCCACCAGAGCAGTGCCTGGCCCATAAGAATACATAAACTGTCACCATGGCATTCTCAGGAAGAGGAACTCACGCATCACCCTGTATCACTTCTATAGCTCAGTTTGCCCATCTTTGTACAGTGGAAATCAAAAGCCCTGCCAAAACTTTCAGAAGAAACAGAACAGGCCATGATCAGCAAGGAAATAGATAGTGGTTAGGAATGTATGCTCTGGAATCAAACCACCTGTGTTACATCCAGCTCTGCCATTTAGATGTTCATTTGTTATTTCTCAAACACTTATGGGCCAGGCACTGTGCGAGCACCTTACACATATCAGCTCACTTAATTCTCATAGCAGTCTTATCAGGTAGGTACTGTTATTCTTCCCATTTTACAGATGAGACTGAGGTGAGGCACAGAGAGGTTATTTAACTTGCTCAACTCATACAAGGAGCCAGAACCTTGGGCTGGTTTGTTGACATCTCTGTTCCCCTAGTTCCCTCAGAAAAGTGGGGCTAATAAATTATGATACCTACTTCACTGGGTTGTTTTGCAGATTAGGTGAGAAAATCTACGTAAAGCACTTAGCAAAGGGTCTAGAGCATAGTAGCCTCTCCATACTTAAACACAAAGTACGTACTACTTAATTGGAGTGACAAAACACATATTATATGCTATAATTATCAAAAACATAACTGGCAGTTAAAGAAAATGCCTAAATGAGTAAAGTAGTAAAAGTCTGAGGTGAGGCAGGATACATAAAATACCCTGAACTTAGGAAAAGGAGGGCAGGCCTAAAGGTCTTATTTGCATGAGAGACAATTCTCCCATTTCTTTGGGGAGAAATGGCAAAGAGGATGTTAAGGATTGACAATTGGTCCCAAAGCTCCAGGCTTTACTTTCCTGAAAGAGGGACAATAAACAAGTCCTCGGTTCTGGGAAGAAGTTCTTGAAAGCCCCAGGCAGGAGAGCTGAGGTACCTGGAGAAGTCCACACCTGGGCCTGGGCTGGGCTGGCCAGGGAGGCCTGTACACGCAGCTTTTTCTGGCCTCTGGCTGTGGAAAGCCTGGGCAGGGGCAGGGCTCCAGCCCACATTCCAGATTTCTACCATGACCTGCTTGCCAGTGTGAAGCCACTGTTGTCTTGGCATTATCTCCCTGGCTTCATCCATTTAGACTCCCATCTTTGGCTCACAGAACTCAGCCCTCTCCTCTTCACCTGTTCTATTTTTAATTTGCTCCCCTGATTCCAGGGAAGACACATGCCCATCTGCCCCAAGCAGGGGGAACTTGAAGGCAGAGGGGATTTAGCAGGGATGGGTGAGGTAAGAGGAATACCTTTGATAAGAGACCTGGCAGCGTTACTCACAAATAGCTCTAGACTCCTGGCAGAGTCCTAGGAACTTGCCCAAGTTCTTCATCAGAGGGGACATTAAACTTCATTTAGGAAACCTAGTAAGAGTTGTAATTAGCAGCACAGAGAGAACAAGAATCCTCCTCTGGGTTGAGTGACCAGGGCAGTAAGCATTGAATGGACATAGCTTGTCCAGTCAAGCCACGGTCTGTTTCTTCTTCTCCTGCCTCTTAAAAAGTGGCTGGAGCTGTGGTCTTGGGCTCAAGGAATTCTTCCCGGCCGCACTGCTTTGCCTACAAATGGATTCTCCATCTCTCCTAAGCCCTTTTGGATAGATGACTGGATTGGATGTGACCGGATTTGCGTTTCCATTTCTCCCCTGGATGTTGCCCTCTTCAAATCATTGGCACCCAGGATTGGCAGATTCCATTTTTCCCCCTTGTGTGAGTGCTACTCCCTGCCCAGAGTCAGTCCCTCAGGACCCCTTGTCTGTGTGGAGGATTTGGACGTTGGCTGCTGCAACCTTGGTGCCTGGCATTTCAACCTTGGTTTCTGTGGTCTTGGATTGTGGGTAGGAGGTTGCAGAGTGGAGCCACCACATGGCAGAGTGGGGCACAGCAATGAGGAGATTCTCCCACAGTGATTTTTGTGGGAGGAAAGGAGCACCTGGGAGCCCAGGTAGTGGAAGGTAATTGAGTTGTTGCCTACAAATTGATGTTGCCTGGGGAGACACAGCTAAAGTCATCATGTGCCTCTAGGGCTCCTCTAGGAAAACTTCCAAGAAGAGACTGAAATTGAGCTTCAGTTGGACTTGAAGGGTGGTCCACCCACATTGTGCATTCAGGTCTGCATTTCAGCTCCAAGTGTTGCAGGAAAAAGGAGTGTGAGAGGATGACCATGTCCTAGGTCTCGGGTGAGTCGCTGGGACGGGCTGCCAAGTGAGGGTCCTTGGCTTTGCACAGGAAAGACTTCAAGAGTGAGCCATAGTAAAGTGAAAACAGGTTTATTCAGGGAGATACACACTCCTTAGACAGAGTGTGGACTGTCTCAGAAGGTGGGAAGCAGCCCCAGGGCATGAGGTCATTTGGAAAATTGCAAGCAGCCCTGAAATGTGGGGTAGTTAGTTTTTATGGGCCTGGTAATTTCATAGGCTAACAAGTGGGAGGAATATTCTAACTATCTTGGAGAAGGGGTGGAGATTTCCAGGAATTGGGGCACTGCCCACTTTTTTGGCCTTTTATGATATGGTCCTCAGAACTGTCATGGTGCCTATGGGTGTGTCATTTAGCATGTGCTAATGCATTACAATGAGCGTATAATGAGCTTCAAGGTCTACTGGAAGTCGAATCTTCTGCCATCTTGGATCTAATGCATTCTAACCAGTTTTTGTCCTATTCTCTCAGATTTGAGGTGAACCTGTCTATGAAGTAAGGTGTGGACTTATTTTATTTTTGTTTATTGTGATTTTAAAGGGCAAGGAGGAGAAAACGCAGACTGAGGCAAGAAATGGGGAACTAGCATTTATTGAGCCCTTCGAGTGCTTGAGATGGATGCCTCACATGCATTAACTTATTCTTCCTCACACTGATCTTGGGAGGTGTTATTTATTCCATTTTACAGAGGAGGAAACAGAAGGTACTTTGTAGCACAAAGTACCACAGCTAGTAAACAGAGAAGCCAGTTGCTAATTTGTTCTTTATTTAGTTTAAAAATTAATGAAAATTTTGTGAATAATTCAGTCCTTTTAAAAAAAAAGACTTCATGAAGCATGCCATCCAATGAGCTGTGTGACCTGGGACAAGTCAGTGAACCTCTCTGGGCTATAGTTTGAATTTCTATAAAATCAAGAGGCTATTCTGGAGTGATCTACCATCAAAGAGCTTTTGACCCAGTCTTTAATTACCCTTGTTCTCAAAGAATGACTTCCTCTTGCCCAGCCCAAATCTCTCAAGACCCTAAATCGTACTAATAGGAAGTAAACGATTAGTACTCATCAGGAGTACATCAGGAATTCACAACCCTTTTGGCTGGACAGCACTTGTACAGCTATGCTGTAACTCTCCTAAATCAGGACCTGTGAATAGGCAGGAGGATGAAAAAATATAGTGAGTGCTGAATGGTTTCTACCACCCCCGGGTTTCTACCTCACCACTCTCCGACAACCACCGCAGCCAGTGTGCCTCAACCCTGCCATTGTTCCCTGTGCAGCACAGGTGCTCCCCCGCAGCTGGCCACCAGCAGCATGGGAAGGGCGAATGCCTACCATGCTTTATCCCTGGGCAGGCCTAGCCAAGACACAGAGGCCGCACTGGCATGGCCTCCCCTGTACCCTGGGAGAGCACTGCCCAGGTAGGGGCAATAAGATAATATTTATGAGAAACAATAAAATCTGCAGCAGCATGTGCACCTTGAAATTCTAGGAGCCGTGAACTGAAAAGGCACTCCCTGACTCCCCGTGCAATTTGTCCTCACCTGGGCTTGGTGGGGAAGGGATCACACATACACACATATGTGCACATGCATGGACACACATGTACACTTATGTATTTATATATATGTATGTATGCATACCAGCTGTCTCCTTGGGGTTTGCTAAGCCTCTTACATGAAGGATCAACAGCCCTAGGAAACTGTACTTATGAACTCTAATACGGCTGGAGCTTGCCAGCATTCCAGGGCCAAGTCAAGGCTTTTAAATAGCTGTGGACTAGATTCTGACCTCAGAGCACAGGCTGGACAAAAAAGGGCCTAAAGATGCCAGGGAAGCCAAAGCCTACCTTTCTCACCATCCATGTCCCTCTCTCCTCTCCAGCCTCCCAAACCTACCCTGCAGTACATACACACAAAAAAGCATTAAATCCCAGAATGAGCAATTGGGTATAAGAGAGACAGGCACCAGTTGAAGCTTTGTGAGTGGGTGTAGCTGTGCCCAGTTCTTGATCCAGAGATGACCACCAGAGGCAGTGTTATAATTTAAGTCAAGTCGTCTTTGGCACCCACCTGCATCTCACAGTTTAGCCTCTTTGTTCCCATCTCAGCCCTCCTCAGGCACCCCTCCAAGCTGCTCTGTGCAATTCAACTAAATTTATAGGACACTCCTCTGCTTGGCACTGTACTGAGGAATACAAAGTCATTCTGGTAGTAGGTCTGTTTCAAGCTCTGTGACCTTGGGCTTCTCAAGTGACTGTGCTCTCACTCCACCTTAGAGAAACTGGCATGATGCAAGAAAAATGACAAGGAACTTGTACTTAGCAGAAAAGCCTAGGCTTCTCATCAAAAGACTGGCAAGTAAACCCCTATCTGTATGTTTGAAGTTAAAATAAGATGCTTAAGGCTTGTGTGTTTCCTTGTCTTATCTGCTCTAACCAATGTTTTCAAGTAACTGATCAACAGTAGTCCCATTTGCATTTGATGAGAGCAACTGCGATGATATCTTAATTCCTTTTTTTTTATTAACGTTTACAATTTGTAAGGGACTACGGACTCACTGTGCTGGAACCAAAGGGAGGAGGTACTGGAGGGGTGGGGCAGGGTGGGGGGTCTTGAGCCAGGTTGATTGACAGGAGAAAGGATCGGGCTAGGGAAGGACACATGGACCCAGGTCTGGATGCAAGGCCAGAGTCGGGGGTCAGGGAGGAGATGGGGCTGGCTGGTGCACAGGAACTTGTAAGAGAATAAACAGTAGGAAATAGAATTGGATAGGTAGAATAGGGAAGAGGGAAAAAAAATTAGTATGCACCAATTAGTTTATCACATGACTTTGCATACTATATAAAGTTTCGTTTAATCCTAACATCCCTGGGAATATTTGGGCCTGGGGATGGTGGTTCCTCAGACTCTAACAGGGTTCATCAATGAAACTAACTTACTTGCTTAATCTCAAACAGCTAATTAGTGGTAAAACCTACATTCTAATCCTCCGTTTCTGTCTCCAGGTCCAATGGCTATTTCTTTTCATTTTACCTCACCTACCAAGTTACTACCATGTTAACTTTCTAACAATATTATATGAAATGGATTATATGTGCAAATGAATATAAATAATATACAAGTATTGTTTAAGAAAATTAAGTGCTTATGAACCCACCCCTCAACTTAAGTAATAAAATATTACCAGTATGATTGAAGTCCCATATGCCCCTCTCTTCCCAGCCCAGAGGTAACCACAATCCTGAAATGTGTGCCAGTGATACCTTTGTGACTTATAACTTTACCACGTGTATTTGCTGTATCATTGCCATTTGCCCCTCCAGATCCATTCTCCAATCTTCTCCATCCTTCCCAGTGCCCCCTGAGGCTGCCCTGTATGGACTGTAACAGGAGGCTCCCTTGATCCCTGGCTTTCTGATGGGTTTGGCTAGAGTGAAGTGCTGACAGGAGATCAGAGGATGAGGAGAATGAGGTGGGATGTTAGCCCCCCTGCCCTTCCCTGCTGAGTCACCCGCAATAAGTCGGTTACATTCCTCTACCAAAGGCAGGCAGCCCTCCATACAGCTCCCTGCCCACCCCTGGCTCCTTCAAGCCTAGGGAGGGTGAAGCTTCCGGACTGTTTTGCCAGCCCCCAGGGCACTACACCATTGTCTGTGGCTACCCAAGCCTAGTGTTTCTCAATCTATTTTTTTTTTTAATTTTCACACCGGCCCCCCAACCACAATGTAGTCTTTTCAGATTCTTTTTCCTAATCTTCTTCCCCACCATGAAATTTTAATACCACAGACATACTATTTATCTGTTTATGTACTATACATATCTCTGCTTTATACATGACAAGAGTAATACTTTTTTGCCCTCAAGAATCCATTTTTGCCCCCTTGGGGGTAATATTGGCCTCATTGAGAATGCATACCCTAACCTAACTCACACTTTTTGTAAAGAGTGCCTTTAATAAGCTTCCTCAGCCATGCAGCTTGTGTGTGTCATCTCTTTCTTGCTTGAACACTGACTAGAACATACCTGTATCCCTGAACAATATATTTTTAGTTTTTCTGGGTTTTGATCTTTACATAAATGAAATGACACAGTGTATTTTTCTTGGTCTTGCTTTTCTCACTCAATATAGTGTGGGAGATTCATCCATATTGAGGTGTGTAGCTATTGTTCATTTTCACTGCTGTATAGTATTGCATTGAAAGCAACACATCAAAATTTACATGTGGCAAAAACATTCTTGTACGTGTCTCCAGGTTTGGATATGGATATGGATATCCATGAATGTGGATGTGGATATAGGTACAGGCATAGATATAAACGTAGATAGAGAGTATTTAGGGTACATACCTGGATGTAGAATTGCTCGTGATAGGGTATGCCTATCTTAACCCTTAGTAGGAAATACCAAATTTTTTTCCTATACCTATACCAGTGTACACTCACACTAATAAGGTGTTTTGGTTGCTCCACATTTTTTCCAGCATTTATTTTTGTTAGACTTTAAAATTTTTGCTCATCTGGTGGGTATGAAATGGGTATCTCACTGTAGCATCTTGTCACTTGTTCATTAGCCATTTGTGTTTCCTTTTCTGTGAATGCCTGTTTATGTCTTTTGTCCATTTTTCTATTGGGGTGTTTCTCTTTCTTCTTGATTCATTGGTATCCTTTGTATATTCTGGACACTAATCCTTTGCCAGTTACATATGTTGCAAGTATTTCCCCAGACTGTGGCTTGTCTTTTCTCTCTCTTTAAGGTGAATTCTGATGAACAGGAGTTTAAAACTGTAAGGTAGAAAAATGTATTAGTCATTTCCTTAATGGTTTATGCTTTTTGTGACTTATTTGAGATACTCTTTCCTATCCTGAGTTCCTAAAATTATTCTGTAGTTTTTTAAAGATCTTTTAAATTATGCCTTTTACCTTTAAATTTTTATTCTGTCAGAAATTCATTTTTGTACATAGTAGGGATCCAGTTTTCTTTTTTTCCTTATGTTAATAGAAACTAATTTTCCAGTCTCACTTACTGAGTAGACCCTCATCTCCCTTGCCTATCTTTAGTGCCTTCTCAGTCATATATTTATACATGTGTGGCTCTGTTTCTGGATTCTTTCTTCTATTCTATTAGTCTATTACTATATCCCTGAACCAATAACACAGTTCTAATTTCTATAAGCTTAATAATAAGTCTTGATATCTGGTAGAGTAAGTCTCTTCTCTTCTTATCTATTCTTTGCTCTTAGCTCGTCCCTGTAAAAATTTTTAAATGGTTTGTCAGCTTCTTAAAGGGACTTGTCATGGGTAAAAGCAGGAGCAGGGAGCAGCATCTAAATGCAGAGCAATGAGGACCACTTGGGGCAGAGTAGGTGAAGAAAGGTGATGCCAGTGACCAGGTCATATTTGAAATCCAGGAGCCAAGGCCTCTGGGAGCCAGAACAAGATCACCCAGTATGGGGAAGCTCAGCCAATGTCAAAAAGTGATATGAGGCTGTCTCTGCTTATTTTTATTAACCCAGTGGCCCAGGGACATCATAAAGGTACTAAACCTCCGCCTTTGGGGAGGTTTATTAATGAACTGGAATTATTTATTCTGAAAAAAGAGAAAAACTAGGAGTGACTTAATTGTTGAATACTGTTCTAGGCCAAGGAGATAAGTGAAAATGGGAAAAGAGGCCAGAGTTGGGGATTCAGACTCATAGGGATCAACTAATATCACAAGGAGACAAACCTAGCTGAACCCATAACACCCGCCTGTTTTCTTCCAAAAAGAACGGATGGTTCTGGTACAAATCCATGTCCATTTACTGGTATTTTTGTTTGTTTGATTGTTTGTTTAGACAGCACTGAGCATTTGCTATGGGCCTGCCTCTCTTCCAGGAACTTACCATGTAGTAATTTATTTAAATCCTGCCTACCCCAACCCAAATCAACTCAGAGGGCGTATCCAACTGATGATTCTCCTGTCGGTGTGCTCCCATGAGGAATAGACCACTGAGGGAAGCTGAAGAATTCTGTGTATAGACCTTCCAGAGCCACTCCTCCAGCCAGGCTTTTAAACATTTCCTAGTGATATTGTTTATTTGACTAAAGCCAGGTGTCAAGTTATGCAGTTTAAAAACAAAAAGAAACAGGATTGTGGTGACAGCATTTTCTCTGTGGAAGCAAGCAGAAGGAAGGGGATGAGCAAGAAGATGGGTATTCTAGAACAGACTGCCTGGAGCAGCCATTATACACTCCACAGAGACTGTATGAATAAGACCTGGCCCTCTGCTACAGGCCAGGAAGTCCACGGCATCAGATTCCAGGTATTGGTAACAAGCATTTTCCAACAAGAAGGCAGCACCTCAAATCCTTTGTGGAGCAAGACAGGTTATAAATAGACCTATAAATTTTTTTAACTAGAGGGCAACAGGCTTAGCACAGCTATTCTTCCTTGCTGGTTCTCCTCCCTGCACTGCTTTGCCTATCAAATCCCTGCTACCAGGCAGATCCACCTGCCTCTTAGCCAATCCGCTGCAGCAGCCTCAGGAGCGCTGGGCTGGAAACGCTTCTATTGACTCCAGGTTGTGACCTTGCTTGTGGAAAAGAGTAAATCTTCCTATCTTCTCTCTGGCTGATTGGGCAGGAGGTAGAGGAGACAAGAATTTATGCTACAGTTTGCCACCTGCTGACTAGAACACTAATGTATCCATTTCAGAGGCAGGCTCTGATTTTAGTGACAGGCTGAAGAGAAGAAGGATGTAGGCTGGGTTTCTGGAACATGTAGTGAAGACCTGCTCATGAAGCGTTTAACTACAAGATCCAAAGACTGGTATTTTACTGGCCAAGTTATATGTGGCTTGTGTTTTGTGCGTGTATGAGAGAGAGAGAGAGAAAAACAGAGAGATTGATTTTATCTCTCCTAACAGATCCAAAGGCATCTGAGCATTCAGGGACTTAGAAATTATTGAGTCCAGGGCATCTCAAACTTCATTGTACATCAGAATCACCTAGGGCTTGTTAAACACTGATTACTAGGTGCCGCCCTCGGTGTTTCTTTTTTTAAAAAAGAAATTTATTTATTTGTTTATTTTATTTATTTGGCTTTGTTGGGTCTTCGTTGCTGCACTCAGGCATTTTCTAGTTGCAGCAAGCGGGGGCTACTCTTCATCGCAGTGCGCGGGCTTCTCATTGCAGTGGCTTCTCTTGTTGCAGAGCACGGGCTCTAGGCATGTAGTCTTCAGTTGTTGTGGCATGTGGGCTCAGTAGTTGTGGCTCACAGACTCTAAAGTGCAGGCTCAGTAGGTGTGGCGCACGGGCTTAGTTGCTCCACGGCACGTGGGATCTTCGCTGACCAGGGCTTGAACCTGTGTCCCCTGCATTGGCAGGCGGATCCCTAACCATTGCACCACCAGGGAAATCCCCCACCCCCAGTGTTTCTGACTCAGTAGTTCTGGGTGGGGCCTGAGAATTTGTATTTCTCATAAGCTTCTGGGTGACACTGATAACTGCCAGTCTGAGGGCCCCACTTTGAAAACCACTGATTTAGCCCAATGTCCAGATCACAGATGAGGAAACCAAAGCCCAACAATTAATAAACATATGTGTTTAAGGGCCCACAACTGATTATTATTAGCTAAAGTCGGACTCGAATAGAGACTCCCGACTCCTAATCTGGTGCTTTCCCCACCACTTCAGGCTGGTGCATGGTCAGAGTGCCAGGGAGGTACCATTCTAACGATAACCATGTTATCCTTTATGGCTGCAGATTACCAGTCTCCACGTTGATTCCTCTTCTGCTGCCCTCCCCAGCCCAATGTCACTGGTCCTGCTGGCTCAGTACATAAATAGCCCAGCCCAGCCCACTCACTCCACCATCCAGTGGGACTAAGAATCAGGTCCTGTTCCCAAAGCCTGGTGCCTGCTCCTAAAGGCTGGTGCCTACTCACTCCCCTCATAGCCTCACAGGTAAATGAGTGGAGATCTGAGGCCTCTTCAGTGACCATTGGTCATGCATATTGGCTCCGAGTTACAGCTCTTCCTACATCCTCCATGTTCACCAGAGCTTTGACCTTGGTGTCTGACATTTAAGTCTTTTATCCTGCTTAGCAACTAAGTCCCCTTCTGAGGCTGGAGCTCCACTCTGAATGAACATCCAGCATTGGGGGACTATGCTTCTGTTGGTCTTCTTCCTGGGCTGGACTGTTGGCCTATTCCCAAACCTGGTGACTGGGTCCTACAGCCCATGGGGAAACCTCCTACATGGTGTTTGCCCACCCAGAGGTCTTCTGAGCACTAATTGTCTCTTGAATTCCCCAGGGCTGCGCTCTGCCTGCCAGATTGGAAATTCCAGGCTTGACCTGATCTAAATCGTTGCTGAGATTTTCATCAAGCTTGGGATGCTTGTCTACCTATCATGGGCCAGCTTCTCCATTGGATCAGTTCCCCAACCCCATCTCACCCTAGCCACATTCCTTGGTTTGCCCAGTGAAATCCAGCACAAAGATGTCCTAAAGAGGGCAGGTGCTTCGAGTGGGTTTTCCCCAGCGTGGGGAAGGGATACACTGACCCATCCATGATGGTACCTTAGAAGCCTCTTTTCATTTGGAAGTGAAGCTCTAAAGGCATGGTCTGAAAGTAGACAAAGAGTTGGCTAAATTATTCTGCATAAGGAATTGGTGGATACTGGAGGTGATGGAGAGAATACAAAAGAGAGGATCCTGGAGAAGGTTGGAGTAGTTTGAGTGACACAGCAGGATGCTATAACCTAGCGGGAAAGGAGCCAAAAAGAGATTCCCTGTGTGGCATGACCAAAGGACTTCTGCTGTTCAATTTTAATTTGTCTGCTGTGGGACAATATGACCTCTTCCCTGCTAAAAATCTGGATACACCTGTACAACTTTTGTGGTGGAGACATGAAGAGTGAGAGAGCAAGACATTACAGAGAAACGTGCTCTGCTCCACTCGCCTCGGCTGAGACTCACGTGTAGCTAGCAGCATTGGATCTCGATTCTAGGCTGGAATCTGCTAGTTCCAGGTGGTCAACACTAGAGGGGTGAGCAGAAGCTAAAAGTGGGTCTGGGAGAAGCAGGGAGGAGTCCTTGACACAGAAACAACCACGGGTAGACTTAGGCAGGGACATGAAACATATCCCCTGTTTGCCAAACATACTGGAGGCTTTGAAGGCAACTCTTCGATGACTGTGCCGGGTTATTCTGGGATTCATTGTCATTACACACTCACCATTTGGGAGAGCTGGCCTGATATGACACACTCTAGAGTCTCTTAAATTTGGATCCGATTAACTTGGAATTTGTGTTCCCAGGGTCAAGGGTTTGGGTGAAATTATCTTTTGCTTGTCTGTGCAGAAACAAATCAGAAGTAGAGACAAGATGGTAGGAAACATGTTTAGCCTTTGTAAATTTAGTAATTCTTGGTTTATCGCCCTAGGGAAAAAATTACAATAAATGCATTGATAGTTAATGGGGTTTTACAGTTCTGAGGAAAATTGTTTTTTAAAACCCTTGATCCTTTTTTTACAATTTGATTTGAGGATAGTTCCAAACCTCTTCCTAACCACTCCCTCCCCTGTAGAGAGTTGATTCCTTTGTTTCTCCCAAGCATACCTTGCATGGTGAGAAGATGCTATGGAAAGCCAGGTTGCCATTTTAAAGGCTCTCCCAAGCATCCTGGAATGGGACAAATTTTCTTTCTCGCCTCCAAGTAAGTGTCAATCATCAGGGCTGGAGTAGATTGTCAGGATGTGACAGTGAGCATGAAAAGGGAGGCGAGGAAAAGGTTCTTCCTGAAACCATCCCCTTTCCTTCATTTTTTCCTAATCCAAGAGCTGCTGGAAAGTATCTCTCAGAGCACACCTTGGTCCTTTTCTTGAGAAATCCAAACTTGGAAGTGACTAGCAGGTCTAACTGTGCCTCTGTGGAATCTAAATTCTGGAAGGAGACAAAGAGAGTTCTGGAGGCCTCTGACTGAAGAGCCTAATGGATTAAATCCAAGTTTCTTAACAGTCCCCCAAAACTGTCAGGGTGCCTGGGCAGTGTGGAGCCAATCTGGACGATGCATTCCAGATGGTTTGCCTTCCTTCCTTGGGTTTGGGGCCAGTTGGAGCTCCCGGGCGGTCTCCCAAGGTAGACCCCCAGAGAGCACAGGGCAACTGTCCAGATGGGAGGGACCAGGCTGAGGATCACTGTGTCAGGCTTGAAATTAGAGGGAAGGACCCCCTCCTTTGTGTTGAGCATCTGGATATCATTTTTCAGGCTATTAAATAAACTAACTCTACTCTGCTAAATGCAGCCAATTCTTTTTTTTTTCAAAAAGCACTTGGGGGCCAAGCAGTTACCCCAGAAGGGATCCAAATAATTTAGGGCTATATGATATGGTGAAGCTCAGAGAAGGGGCTCCAAAACTCTCTAACAGGCATCCAGCCACCACCCCCACTCCAACCTCCCAGCTTCACCAGTTCATGGGCAATGACGCCACCAACTGCAAAGACTCAGGACCATGCCAGGTCTTTGCAGTATATTTTACTTTTTGTTTTTGTGCAAAATGTACGAGGCAGATGTAGAAGACTTTCTTCCATGTTGAAGGCTTTCTGATTAGGTTACTGAAAATAAGCAGGAGACAGATAGAAGGGTGGGGGCGGGGAGAGCATGTGAGAGAACAGAGAGAAGGAGCAGACTAGATGAACCACCAGAAATTCTCGGTGGACTCCAAGGTCTGTGAATTGACTCTAGCCATGACTGAATTTTCTACTGCAGAAAGAAGGCCTATTTGCCTGTGGTCCTGTTGCAACCGTGTGGTTTGGCCGGCAACCTAAGAGCAGGCAGCTAAGAGCAACCCCCTCCCCAAGGGGCCTGGGGAGGAGACAAGGAGGTGAAGAGTGAGCTTCTACCTATGAGTGTCCCAGGCTGGTTGGAAGAGAAGCGGTCCCTGCTCTGGGGAAATCCAGACTGACAAGGCAGCTGGTCCCAGCGCTGGGGAGCTTCTGGCTTGCTAGAAAAGAGTAATCACAGAGCAGCATGTAAGAAACAATTGCAAGGGAAGGGAATCCATAAATATTGAGGGGATACAGGGAAAGGGTGAGCAGAACAGTCTGCGATTATTTGGAAGGAGAAGAGTTGCTAACAGAGAAAACCCTTTCTAATCCAATAATAACCTTACACAGAGGAAGCAGAGGAAGCCCAGGCACAGATCCTGCCCAACCATCCCAATGTCTAGTCTGTTGCTTTTGGAACTGTGCTTTAGTCAAGCTATTTTGGATACATTTCCAGAGGGTAAGTATTAGAGAATTAAAATCTTACACACCCAATTAATCCCCGAAAGTCACCCTATTTGAGGAGTGGAAATGTCTTCTATATATATCTCCCAACTCTATGAACTACCTATGATGGTAGAAGCAGGTTTCCTAAAATTTTCAGCCTAGTCCACGTTGGGAGAAAGTCATGACATTCAGGACATAAATGTCTAAATATATATCATTATACATGAACAAGCCATCAATAATCAAATACACAAATCTGTATACTCCAAACTTGTGGTGGCATACCCTGATGTCATGTATCCACACACCCCTAACTCTTACACTTTGTCCTTAGGAATCAGTCAAGGGTATTGTTATTGCCATTATTTAGAGACCTCACTTGACCCTGGTCCTCCTGGATGCCTGCAAATCTCCAGCCCCGAGCCTCAGACCCTTGCCTCTCTTGACAGGGCTTTTCTAGGCTGACAAGCAGCTCCCTGTTATATGTATTAATTAATGTTCATCTCGTTCATGGCAGCTCTGCTGTGAAATGTCAGTCCTGTTAATAGCTCACCATCAGGCTCTGTGCTTGTCTTCTCAGCGTCGTACCTCAGGACTAACCTTTACCTTCTTTTATGATACCAGAACATTGACAGACTCTCAAATGCCATAAACAATAATTTTCTGAAACTCATCCGCCTTGTAACTGAAACACGTCATGAGCACCAGCCAATCCTTCTGAAATAATATTGATGTAAGTGACAGGCACACAAGGAAATGATAGGTATTTTTGCCTCCAGATTCAAATGGAGTGTTTTGATATTGTTTCCCAGACCAGAAGATTTACATGGTGGAGAACTTGCCTGGACTGAATCTTTCTTGCTCACTTGAATATTAAGAGAAACTTTCTCAAGGGGTCCAGACAAGTGTTGCTCTAATTCTTTAAATGGAGCAACATTAGTTCTTGTCTTGTTCATAGTTGGTAACCAGCATTGCTCTTCTGCATGATGTTATGTACTTTCCCACTATGGTTGGACTTCTGCCCTTGTGACTCCCGCTTCTCCACAATAGGTTGATGAGGTAGCCCGGGATTCTCCCAATCAGAGAAACCTGAGACAGGCCCCAAATCAGTAGGCCTAGGGAACAGAAACAACACGGGCAGGGCATTGCTACCCAGCCCCAATTCCATGGCCATCCCATCCTCATTTCTTTTCCTGGAGTTGCCATGAGCTCTACTTGAGGTAGAAGCTCTGGTGCTTGCTCAGGAAGGAGATGCCTGGGGAACTATTCCATGATGAAAACTGGACTCCTTAAGGCTCTGCTCCATAGGGGTTTGGTCTAGATTTCCTAGGATAACTCATCCTACCAGAGAGAATGAGGTCATCTGTTCACTGACCTGACAGATGGCAATGATTTGGGTCCAGAGTGCCAAGGAAAACTCCCCAGAAGATTGCTTCTCCTCCCTGCGGCTTTAGTGGCAGTGCCACATGGGTGGGTCTGTCTGCCTGGTAGCCTTCTCACACCCACAGAGTGTAAATACCAAGAGCAGCCACGTTCCTTGGGATCTGCATAGGAGATGCCTCTGAGGGCATCTGACCTGATTTGAGTCAGCAGAGGAGAATCTGTCAAGCCAGATCTCATTCGGGAAATGTGGAGCTGTTTTTAGACTCTGACCTGGTAGAGTCCATCCTGGAGCCATGAGCTGAGGAAAGTTGGCTGAAAAGAGCGAGACTCATTTAAGAAGCTGTGATGGAGGAACACCCATCCTGCCCTGGTGGCTGGCTGCCAAAGTAGATTGGCTCCAGGTAAGTCACTGGCAAAGAAAAGATACTTCTTCCTGCTCTGCCTCAGTAAACTGTGCATGGATCGTGGGCTGCTGGAGCAAGGGCACGCTGTGGAATTGGAAGGGCACCAGGAGGTTTTTGCAGTCTGTACTCCTGGGGCTCAATGAATTCTTCCATCTGATCTCCTACTTCCAGGAGGCTTCCTCTCCTCGCTTCTCTCCAGGTACCGTGATAGGCCTTTCATTGGATATTGAACAGCTATTTCTATACCATCTCTGTCCATGCCTTCATCTAAGAGAATTTGTTGTGTTCTTGGCTGACCGAGGTGAATACAATCTGGGCTTTTTTTGCCCCGGTTCTTTCACTTGTAACTGAGAAATGAGATTATCATGCAGTATGTACTCTAGGAAGAAGGTACACATATTTGCTGTTACCAAGAGTATCTAAATCTGTAGCAATTCGTGTTAGAGGGAAAGGCACAGCAGTTTTCCTTTTTCAAGAGTTTTACCTCTGATTGTTCATTTTGTCCTTGTAACTCTTAGGACCTTGTAGGAACGAGTCAAATTACCTCCGTTTGACAGCTGAGGACAATGCAGCTCCACAGTGGCTTGTTTGAGGGAGTCCAGAGAATTGGTGACAAAACTGATGTCTGGTCCTGATTTCCATTCCAGGGTTCTTTTTACCAATCTTCCTTATTTCATTCATTCAGTGTAGCAACTGAAGTGAAAAATTGCCTACTACATGACATGGTAGAAACAGGTTTGCAGTCTTATCTCCCACAGCCTGCCCACATAAACCATCTGTCCAGCCACACCAAAATAGCATCGTGTTTCAGCCTCTGCACCTTTGCTCCTGCATGTCACTTGCTTGAACTGCCCTCCCCCAATTCTCTGTTTAATGAAACTTAACCGTCCCTCAAGTCCAAGCTCAAGTGCCCTCCCTTCTATATTGCTCTCCTGATTATAGCAGCAAGAAGTAGTTTTTCTTGCTTGGGATGGAGTTAATAAAAAGGGGGCAACTTTGATGCCATCATATACTGCCTTGGATTATAGCTTTTTGCAGGTGAATTTTATCTCCCCAAATAAACTGTGAGTCAAAAGGAGACAGAAATTTGTTTCACAGATCTTGTGTTCCCTAGAGAGTCTTGCATAGACTATAAGCGCAGTATTTACTGAATGAGCAAATGCGACATGGAGTAGGTTAAGTGGCTTCTCTACTGTTTCACAGTACTGAGACTTGAATTCAGAATTCCAGAAGCTGATCTCCATGTTCTTTCCACCAAGTCATGCTGAAAACAATGCAGTTTTCACTATGGTTAGCCTCTTTGCAGGTCAAAAATGGTTGAAAGTAGGCTATTTCATATTGGCTCAATCTAATACAATGCATTTTGAGTTATTATGAAAGAACAGAATAGTTTAAATGATTGGGCTCAAAAAACTGAACTTCCTGGGCTGTTGGCTTGCATGAAATGAGCAGCCCTTTCCCAAGGATGCCGCTTCCTTTCATAAATTTGAATTGATTCTCACCATGAGTCAATGTGGGAATAAAATATGGTGATTATTAAGGTGCCTTCATGGGCCAAACAAAGAGGAGAATGAGAGAGTGACCCAGTGTTACCTTCTTTTGATCATCCATGCACTATTTACATCTGCGCTGACTAAGCATGCTTTGTCTGCCCACAGTGGACCAGTTAATGTAGATACAGAAATAACATAAAAATCCCTAATGGAATGCCAATCTAGTGACCATCTATGGCTATTGCAAATTATTTAAGTAAAAATCTTAAATTCAGTGGAATTTTTTGTCTCTCTTCTTTTTGTTTCATCTGAAGAGTTGAATTAAGGTTAGAACTCCAGGTATCATTCTGTAAATGAAATGTATACTCAGTCTGTATACTGAATCAACCTATATACTGATATGGAGTAAAACAGAGATAATTATGCTTACTTGGAACCTCTCAGGAAGCTGCTTGGGGAGGGAGACTCCCAAGGGAGTTACTCAAGTGACAGCAGAAGTGTTCTCACCTGCCTTCAGAGAGGGGTGGGGTGTGGTCAACTGTAGAGCTCTTCTGCTGAGCAGAGGGTGCAAGTTTGGGTCAGAACTAAATTGCTCAAGCCAATAGAGAAGAGACAGATTCTATCCTCTTTCCCTTGTGGTTGTCAGGCTGTCTTTAAATAAATATTAAGCCCATAATATTTAAGATTATGTGTTTAAAGCAATACCAAATTGGCCCATTAAGGCAGCTGTCTGTCTTGGTCTAGCCTTGTTTATCAGTGTCATTTTACTTATCAAAGGAAATAGACCACTCCTTGAGCAGTCACAGAAACCACAATGGAACTCAGGAATCTTAACCCAGTCTTGCATCCTATGCATTAACATCCCATTGCTAATAGCAATTCATTCCATTTGTTTATTTATTAATGACAATTATCTGCATTGCTCAAATGACTTCCTCATCCAAATTAAATATTAGGATATTAGGTCAACAACATCAGTTTTCTGAAGGCCATTCCTCTCTGAAGTACAAAAGAGAGTTAATAAATCAAGCCAAGACCAACAGCCTGCTTCCTACCAGGCACTGTGCTGGGCACTGGATGTCACAGTAGGTTAGATCTAGTTTGGTTTATTCAGAAGACAACTCTGGTAGACAAACCAAGGAATGTTTTTGTAGAAGGATAAAAATAGTCTTTAGTACATAATCTTTACAAAATTATAGACACATCCTAAGCAGCTCTTGCTTCCTTTAACAACTCATTGTGAATTCTTTATCCATGCAGTTACCTACATTCCTATAGCATTTATTTTGTTCATGTCTCCAGTGCTTCTTGGTATGATGAATTTATAACTCAAAGACTAAAAGTAGAATTTCCTCTTACATGTTCTAAAATTACTCCTTTCAAAGTTCAATGGCTCCTTCTTCCCTTTAGTTTTAGTGATGAAAAATCTGGTGAATCATTCCTGATTACAGTGTATAAACTTCATATTTTCATAAAATCTAATCATGTTTCTGTTCAGTCTTCTTTCCAAAGTGCTTCACCCCATTCAGTAAGTCAACAGTCCTCAAGTCATTTTTGAGACCTTTCTGGAACTTTTCTAGATCTTCATGTTTATATTGATGTGTATTGTTTCCAGGAGAGAAGGCAATAAATACTCGAGGTATAGACTACCACGATTCTATATATATCCAGGTTGATGTCTACATAGTTCTTTAATAATGAACAGGTCAGTATTTCACACCACAGTTTGTTATTAATCCATGCTTCTTACCCAGATATTTCATTGCTATATAAACTTCCTTACTGCAAAAACGAACAAAACACCTCTACTGAAGCAAACACCTGTCTAGAACATTCCTTCAAAACTCCTTGTCTACTGCTACATTCTCTTCCCTGATTTTGGTTTTCTGTGTACACTTAAGCACTCATCTATGTGCTCAAAATAAACAACATGCAAAAAAAACACAAAACTAACATATCCTTCCTTTTCTCCTGCAAAATACAAATCAACAAACCCTCTCCTTATTCCCTACACATCCCGATTTTTCTCTTTACCATACTTCTACTCCCTCACTAAACTCCATTTTCTCTTCTGGCCCATAGGGGTTCTTTGTCATCTTTTTTTTTTTTTTTTTTTTTTTCCCCACTGAGTATATGTTGAAAACACAACAAAAAGAAAAGACTTCCCATTCTCCAACTAATGTGTAGCCAATGCAGCAAGGAGAAAATAGGTCTCTTAGGCCAGATAAATTTTAGCAATTAACAGTATCTTCTGTGCCTCGTACTTAAAAATACAGCTTTTGACATTTCATACTTCACAAACGTCAATTGTGAAACTTGCATTTAGGTAATAATTAACTACTTTAAAAATAGACTCCACAGCATTGACTATGATTTAGAATGGCGCCTTGTGTATAGGAAATGTGTAGTAAATAATTGATGAGGCTTTACACTGATAACTACATGAGAAATGCCTCACTATCCTATAGGTTATACTTCTTACTGCAGATGTCTGGTGGTAGTTTAGTTAGCTCTATAAATGTTTTTGTTGGATGGATAGAAATCATGTGGTGGATTGATGAGGAATGGATGGAGTGTATGGGTTTTAAGTTTTTAAGAGGTAATATTCCCTTTGGGACCTTCTAGATAGTTTGAGAGCTAGTACTCTGCAGAATTAACACAAATATGACAGCGATATATATTTAAGTAAAATAATTAGTTCTAGAAAATGATGCATTTTAATGTTTCATTGGTGTATCTTCAAAAAAGGCAGCATTGTATCCATTCACTCAGGAAAAGCTTTTTTAAAAAAAGCAGATTAAAATTGGAAAATTGTCCAGGGTGTCTTTACTCTTTCACTGAACTGTCCACTCTAAGTACTTTTAGTCTAGGGAATCATCATTGTCCTCAAAACTTAGCAAAGAAAGCCTCTACTGAGTTTTCATCCTGAGTTTTCTAGTGACAGGTTCAATGCCAGTAGGGCTGCATGGACATGTAAGTGGGATCTTCACCTTTACATACTCAGGCCACTGAGTAGGTGGCATCATATTTCAGTATTGGGAGTGAACACAAAATTCACAGAGACAAATGTTTACCCAAGCATAAGAAGATTGCTGAGTCTAATATTCTAAAATATATAATTAGTCAATGACTAGGAACCCTTCCACACATCAGTCTGGAAAGATAGTCAAATACGGAATGTTTTCTTTTTCTTAAATATCTGCACTAGTTAAGTAGACAATACTGTGTCCGTTGCTAATTTTAGAGGACTTGGACTCAATTTTACAGCATAGACATAAATGAAGTATGAGGACAAAAAAAGCAATTTTTTGGAAAACATAACGAAAGTCCCTGTCAGAAGCTACATGTCGTTCATGAGAATCCTGTTGAAATAGAAGAATATAATAAAAACCAACTCTCCTTCCCTGCTGACTTACTTTTTGAAGAAAGCTGAAAAAACACAGACATATGACTTGTGATTTGAAGGATGCCCAAATGAACTCCTTCAACATATTTATATTCAAACTACCCCACAGAGATCTTCAGTTTCTGTTTCAAAGATGCAATGGCTTATGGAAGGATCCATATGCACCTTCCTCCTGACTGGGCCTCTGAAAGGCAGTATGTTTCCCTGTCCTCCAGCTGCCTTATTCATCTCAGAGCAGTCCATAAAGATTCAATAAAAATTCTGCAGAATTGAAGATCCCACCAGCTCTTGTTTACGAAGCTCTCTGATACCTATTCACAGACTTTTGGTTCAGAATGAAAATGCACAGGACGTACAGCCTCTTCCTAGAATATTCACTATTTTCCTTTTGCTATTTAAGAATAGGAAGTGTATTAATTTAAAGCAAATGTCCACAGAAAGCACTCATCCTCCAGGTAATTTGGTCATATCTACCAAATTTTAAAGCTAGGAGGAAATTCTGGGAAGTTGGAGGAAGTGGTAGCATAGCTTTGAATGCCCCCAGATCCCTTCCCCCAAACAAAGTAACTAGATAGCAAAACTCAAAACCCTTGAAAATATTTACAGTAAAGCTAGGTGACAAAGTAGCTCCATGAATATCAAAATATCAATGAAAAGGGATAGCCAGAAGACCTACATGTTATCAGCACCTATGCAGGAGGAAGCAGAGAAATCCAAGAGAAACAGTGTATCTGAAAGATCTAGGGACAGGAAAGTTCAGCAATAGCTAAGGGGTATTCACTGGAAAGCATTGTGGGCTCATGTGACAACAACCCCGAGTACTTCAACAGAGAAATTGCATGGAAAAGAAAAGTTTGGAAGGGAAAACTGCATATTTAAAGAGATTTTAAAGATACATCAAAAGTTTTTTTAATGGACAAAACTAAACTATCATGTTTATGGATGCCACTTGGGTGGTAAAACCGCAAAAAAATAGAAGGAAGTGATTTCTATAAAAGTCAGAATAGTGGTTATTTTCAGGGAGGGAGGAAGTTTTGATCACAGAGCACATGGAGGGCTTCTTTCATTGCTGACAAAGTTCTCTTTCTTGATCTGGATGATGGATAAAGGGGCCTTGCCTTATAACAATCCATTAAGCTCTGCATTTACTTTGTTTGGTTTTCTGTATTTGTATTTTATAATAAAAAGAGGCTTTAAAAATTTTAAATGCACATATCCTTTGTCCTAGTAACTCCGGATTTGTCTATAAGATAAACTCAGCAAAGTATGCAAAGATAGGCATGCCCATTGCATCACTGTTTGAAATAGCCAAAAAGTTGGGGGTGGTGGTGGTGGAAATGAATGTCTGTTAGGTGGGGACTCTGAATAAATTATGATACAGCCAGCCATACAACAGAATACTATGCAGCCAAGAAAAAAAATGAGGGTCTGGTCTATGGGTTCCCAGACATATCATTAAGTTTTTAAAAGAGAGAGGTATACAACAATATTATTATGATCCCATGTGTGTAAATACACACAGAGACACACATTATATTTGCATTTAAAATATTTGGAAGAATATCTAAGAAACAGTTAAATTCTTTACCTTTAAAGTTGAGGTGGGACTAGGGATGGAGTCAAAGGGTGAGAATTCACTTGTCATTTTATATGCATTTATACTTTTCAAAAGTATGTATATATTTTACTTTTATCATTTTAAAAAAGCTGATGACTTGATTGCAGTCTTGTGAAAGACCCTGAGTGGGAGAAACCAGCTAAGCTGTACCTGGATTCCTGACAGAAAGAAACTGTAAGATAATAAATATGGTTGTAAGCTCTCAGTTTTGGGATATGTTACACAGCAACATAGAACTAATACGGTTGACTAAATCCCATCCCTTTTGGAAGTAGACCACATAAGGAAAGACACTTGCCTTTGGGAGAATATCTGGCACATTGGGGGGATGTAGTAAAGTCATGATGGTTTGTTTTTTAGCAAATGTCCTCACCTATGCCACTTTGTTTTGTTTCAGCCCTTCCAGTGAGGTGACCTTATCTGTGAAGGCTTAGTTCAAAATGGGCTTCCTTTACAAATTCATTTTGTTTTCTGGCACTGAGTTTTTTCGATCTCATTTTTAATTTGAAAACTGCAATTTGAAAGTGATTTAGTTAAGAATCATCCCAGACTCCAATTTATTACTCTATACACTTATTATTTTCTGTCCTTGACTGCTTTTCTCCATTGTCTGCATTCTTCTACCTTTCTTTAAAGTTTTTCTTAATTCTTTCAGCTCTTGGATGGAGCATAAGAATCTACTTGAGTAAGACCTCATATTATTTCCACATTTCAACATTTTTTCTTTTCTTTTTCTGGCTGGAACTGCATTTTTTATATTATAGTCATTGCTCTGAAAGCTTGTGCATAACTTCCTTTTATTTCTCATTTAATTAAAAAAGAAGGAATAAATTCTACTTTAAGAGATAGACCATATGACCACATTTAGTAGTGGGAGAACAATATTTGCATTATTCTTTGCAGAATTGTCAGAATACTTGTTCTTTGAACAACATAAGGAATCCAGATTTAGGAGGCCTGAAAGTAGAGGGGTGTTCTTTCCTCCTCTCCCCACCACATCTCAGAATGGCAATTCCTCAGCTATATGGGAGAATTTAGAAAGATAAGTGGAAAGGGAAGATTTCTGAATACTGTTTTACTTTGTTTACCAAGTTCTGAGAAAGCCTATTTGGCATGAAACACAAAAGGATCCAAAGATTATTTTGACTGAATCAAGATTATAGGCTCTCTAGGACTTCCTTGTGGTCCAGTGGTAAAGAATCCGCCTTCCGATGCAGGAGACGTGGGTTCGATCCCTGGTCGGGGAACTAAGATCCCGCATGCCGCGGGGCAACTAAGCCTGCGGGCCACAACTACTGAGCTCACGTGCCTCAATGAGAGAGCCCGTGTGCCACAAACTACAGAGCCCACATGCCCTGGAGCCCACGCACCACAACTAGAGAGAGAAAACCTGCACACCACAACTAGAGAGAAACCCACGTGCCACAACTAGAGAGAAACCCGTGTGCCACAATGAAGACCCCATGCCACAACGAAGGATCCCGCATGCCTCATCTAAGACCTGATGCAGCCAAAAAAATTAATTAATTTTTTAAAAAAGGAACAATGCATTAAACACAGTTAAAGCATTAAAAAGAAAAGATTTTAGGCTAAATTACAAATAATAATAATAACAAAACAAACCAAAAAATACATCACTTTTCCTTCTAAAATATTTAAAGAGATGCACACAATGTGTGGAAAATGGCCTTAGAAGAACATAGCAATAGGTGTCTTCTACCACGAAAAACACACATGAGATCATGTCAAATAAGAGATCAAAAAAGCTGGCAACCGATCCTGCAAGGTTTTTACTTGCACTAAGTATTTTACCCCTTTCTAAGTGTAGCACAGACGTGACATAGTAAACGTACTCTTCACCAATCAACCCACAGTGGCAACAACAACAAAGACATGCATAAAAATTTTGTTAAATTTTATTTTGTTTGTTTGTTTAATTAGCACATGGCTCCAGAGAAGCTAACCGAAGACTCAGTCCTCTAGCTCTGTGGTGTTACTCTAAGCTGCTCCTCAGGGCAATGCAGACATCAGATATGGGTACTTGAAGGAGGAAGATACTCCTTTCCAACCTAGAAGAAAATATTCAAGGATATGGGAGAGAGCATATGATATTTTACAAGGTGCCACCAGTCTTTCTCAATAAAATATCACCTGTGAAAAAACATGGAGGCCAGAAAGGGCTGGTGAGGGAGAAGTATGACAAGGAAGGCTGGCAAGAGTAAACGCTTGGTGAATTCAACCCAAGGGAAAATACAGAGAGAGAACATAAGTGAGTATTTCTCAAAAGTTTTTCTCACCAAATTCCTTTCATTTTAGAGTTGAGGAAACTGAGACATGGGCATAATGACCAAAGGCATACAGCTAGTAACCAACAGAGCTGGCTCTTTCTACTATATCACAGTGCCTCTTCCGGTTCCTCATTTCCTACCTCTATTCTATTCTAAATTGCCCTTGTTAACTGGCATTAAAGTCTCTGCACCTAGTGTTTTAGACATATTTGGAAACTTCTTTTAAACACGTTGATTCATTCATTCAGGGCTGAATTATTTGTGAAAGCAGTAACAACTCCACCCTGGGGCGTATCCAACAGGGTGAGGGATTCAGGAATCAATCATGCTGTGTTCCATTCTTCCAGGCTCTCGATATTTTCACAGAGGAGAAATCAGTTTCCTGAGAGTGCACAAGCCCCAAAAAGCCATCATAAGTGTGTCTGTGGAGAAAAGAAGGCAAAGTCCCATGGGTCCAGCCACTCTCTACAATCATCCTTAGGATGACCTTGGGGAACCTGATTCCTCCTTTGGCAAGGATGTATGTGGATTGGGTGATTTGGGAGAGGCAGGTTAACGAGCTATATGTATGTAGTTAAGTCTTTGGTCTTTCTCAGCATCAGCTGGCAAGACCATGTCCCTGTCACACTGCCTCTGAGAGCCATTGCCTCTAGGCAGTGATATTGCATCTAACTTTGAGAGTAGCCATTACTGTGTCCGTGTGCAAATGACATGTTTCAATGGGCAGGGTAGGAGTGCACAGGATTGTCTACCTATCTTGTATATTATAGGCATGGTCTAATTCTTCCTCATATTCTTTCTTCTAATAGTGAGTTGTGAGAGAACAGGATGTACTGTTGTGCTTTATAATTCAGGAAACCAATACAGGTATTGGCTAACATTGACATGATCAGCTAGCTGCTTTTAAAAAAAATTTTTGAAGCCAGTCTGGCAGAAAAGCATTGGCCTATTGTGGGAGTTGCGTTGGCCCTTCCAACACTTTTCAGTCGAGTCCATTAATCAGCAGCAGAATTGCCAAGAGACCACATTACTATGCTGTAGCTCAAAAAGGTCTGTGGTTGTGAGTGGGTTGACTGGGAACAAAGTGATATCATTCCAATTCTGACTGGTTAATGCTGAAGTCCTTGCTACATAATGATTACCAGTCCCAATCTCCACAAATCATTCAGTTGTGAATAAGGACTAAGTTAAACAAACTTGAACCTGTGAACACAGATTTTTCTTGCAGTGGGGGGCAGAGGTGTAAAGATGGTAGGAGAGGGGAGAGAAAATCTAGATTTGACTGAATAAGCGAAGAAAAAACAACTGCAGTCTGGGTTCTCATGGCGCCTTGGGCACTTCCCTTCCTCCTGCTGTTGTCTTGTCCTCATCTCTGCATTCGACATCTCTCTGCAGTCAGATTACCTCCAAGTGGTACCACCATAGTCACTCCCTTCTATCACCCTTGGCTCTTTCCTTACAGATGCCCATTACTAGCCAGACGGAGTTATTGCCTAGTCAAATGGTTTAAACCTCCCCTCTCTGAAGGCTTTTCTACCCAAATTCTCCAACTCCCCCCAATTCCAATTACTTGTTTCTAGCAAAGTACATTCCAAGTCATTCCCTTGGTCTCTTTCTCCCGGTTTCTCTTCTTTTTCACTCCAATATCCAAGTATGCTCATGCGTGGAAAGATAGCATTCTTCTGCTTCGGTTAGGTGGCCTTTTCAAAAATGCTTAGTGTATTTCCACCAATGCTGGACATGGAGTAGGTAGGGTATTAGAGTTGCAAGAATATTTTGGACAATATCAAATTTAAATATTGCCTTTCTGTTTGGGGTTCTTTGAGACATATCCAAACAATAATGGGGAAAATTTTTTTTTCAGTTTTATGTAAGCTCTGGTTGCTTCAGTGTCAGCAGGCTCAAGTGTTGCTTCTTGCCAGCTTTCCATTTGGTAGAAGGTGCTTCCTAAAGATGAACTTCTGTGAAGTCAGAACCAGCATAGACTGAGCCAAATCACGATTAAAATGCTTGCTGGCTGCTCCTTTTGCCAGTATAGTTCTGTGTTTCCACTTGTTGGAAAGCTATCTGCCTATCAATGTTTGCAAATGCCAGTACCTTTTTGTTATAACAAACTCACAGTGTTCCTCTTCAAGAACGCCAGCATTCGTAATTTTTCAGCCTCCAACTTTGAAGAAATGGAAGCCTCTGAATTTCTCTGCATTTAAAAGTAGAAATGGTAATATTACATAGCTAGGAATTTCTGTAAAGTGGATTGGCAATAATGTTATGTATGCTTTCAAAGATAGGGTTCTTCTAAATTTATGCCTGTGTATCAGTCACAAGCTAATAAATTCTTTGACTTTAAACTACTTTCTTTCTTGTCCTAGAAATCCTGAATGATTACTATGATGTAGACATTTACAGAAGTTTGACTTGAGACAAAATGTTTCAAAACTCAGGTAGATGTAAATTATAATTTATTACTGGAAGGAAAACACTTAGTTCCAACATCTCTGACTGGGAAGTTTTTGAACTTTCTAGATATGACAAATAAAGATTTATGAGGTGTGATTTCACAGAAGAAAAAGCGTTTTGATGAAAACTTTTTTTTGGTAGGTAAAATAGGAAATCACAAGAGTAACCAGGATGAACTTCAGTGGAAATCATCTGTGAACTTAACTGATCAAATGAAATCCATGAAACTCCGGGAAACTAAACATACATGTTTATTATTTAGTTTCTGGTATTGAAGTCCTTTCCATTTCCCTACAGAGTTGTTTGTGGGATCTGTTATTTGGAAAACATGCTATTTTAACTTGAGTTGTCAATAACTTGATCCTAGTAATTTGGTAGCAAGGGCATTAGATTAGGAACCAGATGGCCAGGGTTTCATTCTCACTCTGCTACTGACCGAGTTTGTGACTCTGGACATTTCTCTTCCATACTTTGGACCTCTGTCTTCTCATCTGTTCGACAATAAGAAGAAATACCTGACCTTGTTGCCTCTTAATGTTGTTGTGAGGATCAAAAAAGGTCTTAGTTGTTAAATCATTTTGAAACTATAAAGTGCTATATAATATAAGGCAGTCTACTCATTATCACCTCAGAATTCCTCTCAGATTACATTGCCTCAAATGCATTATTTAGCAAAAGCACAAACTTGGATACCATATGGAGTCCCTGTTGACACTGCAGATGTTGGTTAATTTTAGATTCTAAAAGAACAAAAGAACAGAAGCACCACCAAGCAAATTAGCCTCTCTTTAGCTTTTTCTTCGAAATCTCCTATTATACAAATACCAAACTAAAACTGGCATGCTAAATATTATAGAAAATTACATCATTTGAAGCACTGAAATTCTGTATATCCAAGCCTTTTTGCAGTTTATTTTTGCAGGAGTTTATCCCCTTCAAAGCATATCACCAATGAATTTAATGCTATAAGATTAATTATGGTTATTTCTTCGAGGACCAAGTAAGAGGATTTTAATCTTAAACTTTAACCTCAAATAGCACAGAGACAGGGGAAACAGAAAAGTTTCAGAAGGGTCACAAAAAGATATGCAATCCATTTTGGTGGTCATAGTCTCTCTTGAACTAATGGAAAACTGAACTAAGCTCAGCTAGCCTTGGGCTCTGATTCTGAAGGTTCATATTTACGAGTGGGAATTTCCTTGTAGAACAGGTGTGACAGACTTGCACATACTCATGACAACTGCTTTTACAGCCTCATCGGTTTGGGAAGACCTGTTCTGCTCATGTCTGCCATCTGTAAGACATCTCTTTGCATTTTGTCAAATCTGACTCCCTGCTTACACATGCACCAGCAAGAGGTGTTTTTGTAAAATATATAGATGGCATCTGTCTTTCTATCTCTTGTTTGTATGCCACCCACTAACAAAAAATATCCTGGAACAAGCTGAGCATTCTGTAAGTGTCTTGAAATTATTTATATTATAAATATATTATATATATATATATATATATATATATATATATATATATATATATATATATATATATATATATATATAAAGGTCCAGCTGATATTCTAAACCTAGATTTTTACTTTTTATTTTAGAGGATAATCAATGTCCCCAAATTGTTCACTAAGTCTTAGTGCCTTGAAATATTGACAGACTATCACTTTAATTAGAAAAAATTTTCAAACTCAGGCCATAAATGTTTCACCTACAAGACACTTGCTCCTCTAAAAGAGGCACAATTTTCAAAGTATGTTTCAACCTATCTTTTAGTGATTTGGTGGATACTATATTATATTTCAAAATATGCTCTTATGTGGATTAGAAATATTAAAAGCAAATCCAAAGAGTAGATTTTATGACACAGCTTATAATGGATGCAGTCTAGGCTGATTATTTTAGTATTAAGTATACTATTAATCACCTCCCTCTCCTGCCCATATGCTACCTCTTTTAGCACAAAATGCCTAATAAGACAGGTGCAACTTGATTCTACGTTACATAGTCCTGTCAAACTGGAACAAAATTTTAACTCCCCCAAATATTTTCTCCTTGTGAAAGACTTTGGATTACTGCAGATGATTACAGGCCTAAACCAGAAATGGATTCAAACAACTCTCATTCACTGCTGAAACTGAACTGGAACTGACCCCCCAAATAAATTGGCTTAATTCCCTATAAGAGGAATATGAATCAGGTTGCCATCTGTTCCCTTCTTTCTTTAACTTCACCAGTGGGCTGGGTTTAAACATAGAACTGGAGGAGTCTTTAGGGGAAGGGGAAGAGAATTCTGGTTTTGTGTCTAGACAGGTATGCTGCAAGGGTAGATTCACTCTAGATGCAAGAAGAAAGGAGTCTGTGTATTAGCTGGGGAAATCATGTAATTTGGCAAACCATGGGAACAACGTGAGTTTAATTTGTCTAATTTTGTTTGAAGATGTTGCATCAACTGAAAATCCTTTGCTCTCCAGAGGTGAAAAACATAATCCAAAGTAGCTTAGTCAAAAAGGTAAATTTACTGGCTCATGTTACTGAATAATTTAGAGTATCTGGTTCAGGTGAAGCTTGATCCAGGGCTCAAACAGTATGACCTAGGACTTGGTTTCTCTCTCTCCATTTCTTAATTCAGCATCTTCAACATTGGCTCCATTCTTGGGCAAGTTCTCACCTCGTGTACCCAATATGGATGCAAGCTGCTACTTACTCTAGGTTCAAATCCAGAGCCAACTTTTCTAGTAGATCTAGAATGGATCACTGTGACCAGGGGAATAGGATATACTGATGACCTAGACCGAGGTCACATGTTTCACCCCTGAGGCATAGGAGTAGAGATATCACTATTCTTCCCAAGCCCTGAGAGTATGGAGGAGCAGAGTCCCCAGAACAAAATTAGAGTGTGGTCAATAGAACTGATGTTCTCTACAAATACTCAGGGACCAGATGCACAAATAATTTTATCGAGTATTATTCCTCACTTAAGCAGGAATTCTGACTACCTCCTAAAGACAGAGTCCAAGTCTTACCAACTGAAGAGAAAAAAGGGGAATGTATAATTGACATTTCCTAATGTTCACATAGAAGAGTTAGTGCTTAATGAAAACTTGAAGGATAAATATTGCAAATAGAGAAACCAAAATATATGAGAAAGAATTTAAAAATTAATTAATTTAAAAACAAAAGGGGGGTGCATAATGGCCAAAAGAGAGACTGTAGAATCCTCATGTGAGACATTTAAAAATTTGAAGATAGTTTCAGTTAGAGCTGGGACTAGATACTCTTCAGAGATATTGTACAGTTCTAGTTCTACAATTTGTAGATCTTGTGATTTCTGAGGATGAGAGCTTTAGAGCTAAGGAAAGCTTTCTAGATGGCTGTTGGCTGAAACTTGTCAATTTCATGGTTTTTTTTTCTTTTAATAAATTTATTTATTTTTGGCTGTGTTGGGTCTTCGTTGCTACACGCTTTCTCTAGTTGCTACACCCTTTCTCTAGTTGCGGCGAGTGAGGGCTACTCTTCGTTGCAGTACACGGGCTTCTCATTGCGGTGGCTTCTCTTGTCGTGGAGCATGGGCTCTAGGTGTGCACGCTTCAATAGTTTGGCACGCAGGCTCAGTAGTTATGGCTCACAGGCTCTAGAGTGCAGGCTCACTAGTCGTGGCCCATGGGCTTAGTTGCTCCGTGGCATGTGGGATCTTCCTGGACCAGGGCTCAAACCCATGTCCCCTGCATTGGCAGGCGGATTCTTAACCACTGCACCACCAGGGAAGTCCCTCATGGTTTGTTTTTAAATACTTCCTTTCATGCTACAATTAAAACAAACAAGCAAATAAACAAACCTCCCCACACATAAAATGGAACCAAAGAGAAGTTCTATGTGGAAAGATAATTTTATTTTCTAATAATGATAGTAATATGGACGGGCTAGCTTCTTAAGATGTATATATATATTTTTTAAATGGCAGCTCTCACTGACACGTTACTTGTACATATTTCTACATCTGTATATGCTCTCCTAAATACTTCATGTAAATTAAGTGCCCTAGGATTCTTCCATCCTGGTCTCATGTATCTGGAATCTAATAAATAAGAAAAAGTATGGGTGTGGCTAGTGTAAAGACAGGATACTTACTTTACATGGCTCAGTTATAAAGCACATTTACCGAAGTCTACCCATTTCACCAAGCCATTAAACCTATTTTCCAAAAGCAACCATGGAAAACTGAAGAATTACAAAGAGAAATGTAAAGGGGTGCCAATTAAAAATGGCTGAAGGATATTTGACCCTGGGGCTAGGGTAGCACTAGAGCTGTTTGGGGGCAGTGTGTAACTTACAAGTTCTCAACTCCAAACCCATCAATCCCATCTGAGACTTCATTCTAGAGATGCTTCTCTATAGGTTGAATTAAGAAAACTCAAGTATTTTCTAGAGCTTAAAATTCATTAACTGGGGCATAATCAAGCTGAATTTTATTCTCTTTTTTCTTCTTTTTAAAAACATTATGTCAGCTATTACTGGTTGCAGGAGAAGCAGATTAAATATTTTTAAAATTTCCTTTTTGGGGCTTCCCTAGTGGCACAGTGTTTAAGAATCCACCTGCCAATGCAGGGGACACGGGTTCGAGCCCTGGTCTGGGAAGATCCCACATGCTATGGAGCAGCTAAGCCCATGCACCACAACTATTGAGCCTGTGCTCTAGAACCTGCGAGCCACAACTGCTGAAGCCCACATGCCACAACTACTGAAGCCAGTGCACCTAGAGCCCGTGCTCCGTAACAAGAAGCCACTGCAGTGAGAAGCCCCCCGCACCGCAACAAAGAGTAGCCCCCACTCGCCGCAACTAGAGAAAGCCTGTGCACATCAATGAAGACCCAATGCAGCCAAAAATAAATAAATAAATTTATTTTTTTTTAAATTCCTTTTTGGAAAAAATACGAAGATATAATTTACAGGCCAACGAATGAGGAACTATTCTTAATGGAATGTGAGAGTTAATCCTTGGAAAGCTAAGGTTCTACTTTGGAAATCTAGTCATACCACCTTAGAATATTCCTGTAGAAGATTTTATTAAAGTGTTTGGGAGACTTCTGGGGATTTATCCTATGGATAAAGCTGCAGACATATGTGTCAGGTTATTCATCACAGCATTGTTTGTAACAAATAGGAAATATTGTAAACAGCCCAAGTGTTCATCAATAGGGGAATGGTTAAATAAACTGTAGTGTAATGCTATGCAGCTGTTTAAAAGAATGAGGACGCTCTCTTAGTACTGATATGAAAGATCTCCAGGAGACGTTGTCAGAGGAAAAGCAAGATGCAGATCAGGAGATATAATATGCCACCTCTTGTGTAAGAAGGGAGGAAGAGAAGAAAGAAGAATTGCTTGTATTTGTGTGAAGAAAGGACACATGGGAAAACAATATAAATAGTTATCTCTACCTATGAGGGTGGGTGGGCATGGAGAATGGGGTGGAAGAAGCAGGGTGGGAGGGAGACTTTTCACCATATACCTTTTAATTTTGTTTTGATTTTTGAAACATGTGAATGTATCAGCTGGTCAAATATTAAAAATAAAATAAATACCAGAAAGAAAAAAGCTTAAGAAAAGTCATTCGGGAGTCATATGGTAACTTCATAAAAGTTCCAGTTACAATTACAATAAAAAGAAGAAGAAATCTGAATTCATCCTCAACCAAAGGCATACTGTTGGCCTGGTACGAGTAGGCAGGTACAGCAGAAGCTCAGACCATACTAATCCCCATTCCTGTTAGCTGAGCACCTTGCCTCTGTGCAGCATCTTTAACCTACTGGCTGTTTTTCCTGGCTGTTTTTATCCTTCCTTCCTCTTCTCTTAAAAAAAAAATCCAAGATCCTGGAAGATGCCGCTGACAGCTATGGAAAGTTATTCATAAAGAGTTAAATTAAAGGTTTATCTAGAATGTGGATTGCTGCACATATTCACAAAAGCCAAGAAAGTGCCCTAGTTATCTTCCCAAGAGAGTAGGCCTCCTGGTTCACTTAGCTGGACTAGACTAGGGGCTCCTTCCTGACACTCTCAGTGTACTCTATGCAGAGCTCTGACATTGTGCTTAAAACATCCCACAGAAATCACCAGGGTAGGAGGCAGACCTCCCCACTAGCCTGGGTTTTTTGAGAGCAAGTACTGTGTCTTAGTGGGCTTTGTATTCTCAAAGCCTAACACAGCGCCTCCGTAGGCACTGTGTCAACTCAGTAAACTGAACTTTTATCCACCTCACTGCTTAGCTCCTAATCCTAAGAGTCATCTTTAATGTCTTTCCCTCACTCACTGTCACTAAATCCATCAGTTAGACTGGTCAATTCTATCTGCCAAACATACACCCAAACCTACTACTCTTTACAATCTTCAGGCTACCGCCCTAATCCAGACCACCACCATCTCTAGTCTGGACCAAAATCACTAGTCTGCTTTCTGATCCTCTCTCCCATCTCGCCCCCAGAACGCATTCTCCATACGTAGTTAGGGAGATCTTTTTAAAAAACAATCAAATCATATCATACTCCTGCTTAAAATCCTTCAGAGGTTTCTATTACAATTAGAATACAATTTAAACTCTTTACCCTGCCCTTCCAAGCCCTGTCTGCTTCTTTGACTTCACCTCCTACCACTGCCCCTCCCTTCCTCCACACTATGTCGGCCTTCTTTCAGTTCCTCACATCTACTTTGCCTTCTCCTGTCTCAGGGCCTCTGCCTGTGCTCTTCCCTCTGCCTGGGAGGCTATTCCTCCTTCCTTCTGTAGGATTGTCTCCTCATTACTGATGCTCAAAGGCCACTTTCTCAGGGAGGCTTTCTCTGACCACTCCTGTTCCATCAGCCCCACCCTCAACATTGTTCTATTTGTAGCACCTTTGACTCTACAGATTAACATCTTTATTTGTTGGTTTGTGCTTACTGTCCCCACTCTAACGTAAGTTCTGTGAAGGCTCTTGTTAGCCTCTGGATGACCTAGACCTGTTCTAGTGCCTAGAACAGGGCTGGCATTTAATGGCTCTAAAAAGTTTTTGTTGAATAAAAATAAAGGCATTTAAAATTAATCATGGATAGACTATATATTCCATTTCCTCAGAGACCTTTTGATGAAACTATGTAATTATAAAGGCAATAAACAATTATAAAAAGAAATGAGGATGTCACGATTGGCTTTTATATTGTACAAAGTAGGCTAAGAGAGTAAACGGAGAGAATATGATTCTGCAAGAAATGGTAACTTATGTCATAAACCAGTCTAGGCAACAGGCAGGTCTGAGCATTATGTTAGGTAGAAGGGATATAAAGATAACCAGATGCTGGTTTTGCACTCAAGGAGCTCACAGTATATCAGAAGATGCAGCTTTGTTATTATATCTCTAATATCTGTATAGTGCAAATCACATTCACATTTAAAATTATTTCATTTAATCACCAGAAGAGTCTTATGAGGGGGTTATTATTATGTGTTATCCCAATTTTATAGATTACATAACTGAGGTTCAGAGAGGTTATGTGACTTGCCTCAGATGCACAGCAAGTGGTGAACGAGATTTTTAAGTTAGACCCAGATCTTCTGACTCAGCTCTCCTGTTCTATTCCACCACTCTGTCTGTTCAGTTTGATAAATGTATGTGCAGCATGCTATGGGAGGTCAAGTGTAACAGACAGAAAGACTATTTTTATCTGGAGAGGTCTGGGAAGACTTTACTGAGAAAAGTCATATAAATGGGGCTGTGAAAGTTGGAGGAGTTTCCTGGTGGAGGAAGAGACACATTTCAGACAGAGATCTGAGAAAATGCACAGAAAGATGAAAATGTATAGCATGCTTTATGTGGCAGGGAGCAGAGGAATCCAGGAGGGGAGGTTGGGACTGTACGGTGAAAGATTTTCAGTGCCACTTTGTATGCAGTTAGGCAGTCTCTGAATGTAGAGGTTTTAAACAGTCAGATCTGGGTTTTCAAAAGAAAATTAGAGTGGCAGATTGGTGGATGAATTGGATCATGAAGAAACTAGTCAGGAGTTTTTTTGTGATCGTGCAAGTGAGATGTGTCTGAATGAGGATACTGGAAATGGAAAGGACTGATTACAAAATGTTTGTGTGACGTAGAATTACTTTTTTGGGAGGTCGAAGAGAGGGAAGAGTGAAGATTATTTTTTAAATTTTCTAGCTTATATGACTCAGTGGATGATGACTACCTCAGCCAAATTGAAGAATACAGAAAAATGATTTGAGAAGGGAATTGGAAGTAGGAGATGGGGGTTTTCTTGTAGCTAAGATAAAGCACTTGCTTTATCTTTTCGTCCTGTTTGATTTGAGGTACCTGTGTATAGTATCCAGGTAGATATGTCAAGTAGGTAGCTAAAAGTATGGGCCTAGAATTTGAAAGCAAGGTTGAAGCTGGTGATCTAGATTTAGAGTAACCAAAATATAAGTTGTATTAAAATTCCAACTGCAAAGGGGGCACAAGGGAGCTTTTTGGGGGTGATGTAAATGTTCTATTTCATGATTACAATAGTGGTTACAAGGGTATACATGTCTCAAAACAGATCAAATTGTACACTTTAAACAGGTTCATTTTATTGAATCTTAAACTCCTTGGAAAAAACCCCACTAAAAATAGAAGTGAACTGCCTTGTACAACATAGTGCTAAATAGTTTTTAAAAAATTGTTAATCAGGGCTTCCCTGGTGGTGCAGTGGTTGAGAGTCCGCCTGCTGACGCAGGGGACACGGTTTCCTGCCCCGGTCCAGGAGGATCCCACATGCAGCGAAGAGGCTAGGCCCGTGAGCCATGGCTGCTGAGTCTGCGCGTCCAGAGCCTGTGCTCCGCAACGGGAGAGGCCACAACAGTGAGAGGCCTGCGTACAAAAAAAAAAAAAAATGTTAATCAATTGTTTTAGAAGAAATAAGAGAATGAGAAATTGTTCTACATACATCAGTTAAAAACAACTGATAGGCAGCAGGGAAAGCTGCCATGGTTCCAGTTGTTTCAGAAGCCAGTGCCCAATGTGCCAGTTTATGGGCCATTTGGGAGTCCTCCATTCAAAAATTTATTCCCTCCCCAAACCACCCTCCTCCATCCTCAGCCCACCCTTGTACCACCTGGGTTGACTTCCTCATTTGGAAGAACTGAGATAATAAATGTACTTGAAGAATATAATATGACTCATCACTGAACAAGAAATCTTTCTCCTTATTGATTGATTTTAGGCTTATGGCCAATTTGGCCTCCTTGTTTGGCACCATTGCCTCAGCATCACTTCTGAATTGTCCTTTCAGTGCTCAGCTTAAAATCTATTTTGTTCAAAAAACCATTTTTAATTTGACAGAAGGAGGTGGTATCTGATACCTATATTCATCTCCCAGTGTGGACACATCTACCGTGAGTATACAGTCACCAAATTTGCATATTTATGTTAGAATCTCGGTTCTGTCACTAAGTCTTTGAGAGCTTGAAGAAAATAAGGATAATAAAACCCACCTTGCAGGGTGGTGTGGATCAAGTCAGTTAGCATATGTGAAAATGCCAAGTATGGCATTGAGTAGGCGCTCAATAAAAGGCAGATGCCTTGTCAAGTCTGACTATACTTGCTGAATTATTTAGTCTGTATTATAAGTTTCTTGAAAGTAAAACACTCTTTTCTGCACTCTGTACTCCCCACCTAACTAATACACCCTCTGGAGACATTGTAGAATGATGTTTAGAAAGTTGGCAGGTCAAGGATAAAGTTGAGAAAGATTTACACAATAAATATGTAGATGAGAAGAGATCATTCAGGGGACATGGAAAAAAAGGAACTCCATTTAGAGGTGGTGGCAAGGTCTTTCTTTACATTTCCTCTTTTCATTCATTTAAAATTTTATCTTGCCAAAAAGAGGGGACAGAAGGTTTCATTTTGATGAGCGGAGCTGCAGGACTGTGTGCCAATACACCTGGTATTGATTCATGCCAGCTGGGAGAGGAGCTTGGCTTCTCTGTGTTTTACTACTGTGGTTTTCTGGGCTGGGCAGCTGGGTGCCTAATAATGATAAAAACCATAATAATACTTCATAATTACGCACCGCCCTTTGCCAGAACTTGGGTTTAATTACAATGACTATGATGGAGCTGGCAACATCTCACTCCCTGTTGGGGTGCAATACCCAAGGGCCTGGAAATAGAGTCAAGTGGCAACTGCAATCCTTCTCCTGCAGATCCTCTCCTGGCAATTCACCCAGAGTGCTCTGGGTTTGAAGCTCGTCATCAGAAACAAAGAATACTTTTAAATTGCCCACATGTACTAGGCATTGTCAAGTAAAGTAGTGCTTATGATGCAACTCCTGCGCGACATGGGGCACAGCATCATGGAATCCCAGGCCTGGAAGGGACCAGCAGTGGTAATCTCATTCATTATTACCCTGCCCCCTGCCATGAGGCATAACTGCCTCTACATTCTAATAGATGAACTCACTGACCTTCCACTCTGATTGAGCTGGAGATGCTTCTGTGGCAGCCTGATTCAGGGGTCAGGGGATTCACCAGTTCATTTCAACATGCATTTTGTGAGCACCTATTCCGAGCCAAGGCTCTGTGGATGCACAAAAATGTATAAGGTGTGATCCCTGCCCTCAAAGTAGCTTATCTCCTAGTTGGGGGATTTGTATTAAGGCAGCTGTAACATAAAGATAGAGGGAAGTCCTGGCAGATGAAAGAAAATCACTCCAGTTGAAAGGATCAGGGCCATCTTTTCTTCGAGAATAAGAGGAAAGGATGAAAAGGTGTTGAGCAGGGTGGGGAGGCTGAGGGGCATGGAGGAGCGGGGTGGGGGAGATTGAGGCGAAGAGCTAGGCAACAACTTCGGGAGGTTCTTGCAGGTTTCCCTGTTTTTCTGGGGCGGGGGGTAGATCTTTATAGCACATATCACCCCTGAATTATTTTTTTCCTTAAGAAATATAGCTTATTTTATTTTTTAAATTAATTTTTATTGAAGTATAGTTGCTTTACAATGTTGTGTTAGTTTCTGCTGTACAGCAAAGTGAATCAGCTATACATATATATATATATATATATATATACCCTCTTTTTTGGATTTCCTTCCCATTTAGGTCACCACAGTGCACTAAGTAGAGTTCCCTGTGCTATACAGTATGTTCTCATTAGTTATCTACTTTATATATAATATCAATAATGTGTATGTGTCAATCTCAATCTCCCAATTCCTCCCACCACCACCCCTTAACCCCTTGGTATCCATACATTTGTTCTCTACATCTGTGTCTTTATTTCTGCTTTGCAAATAAGATCATCTGTACCATTTTTCTAGATTCCACAAATATGCGTTAATATATGACATTTGTTTTTCTCTTTCTGACCTACTTCACTCTGTACGACATTCTCGAGGTCCATCCACGTCTCTACAAATGACCCAATTTCGTTCCTCTTTATGGCTGAGTAATATTCTGTTGTATATAGTACCACATCTTCTTTATCCATTCCTCTGTTGATGGACATTTAGGTTGCTTTCCTGTCCTGGCTATTGTAAATAGTGCTGCTATGAACACTGGGGTATCACCCCTGAATTATTTATTTGCTACTTTACTCATATATGCTTTGTCTCACCCTACTCAGGAACTTTGTCCATTTTGTTTACCACTATATCCTGAGCACCTTAAAAAATGCCTGGCACATTGTAAAATGCTTAGTAAATACTGGGCTAATGAATAAATGGCCCAGGTGAGGCAGTGGCTGTAGAAATTGAGACAAAAGGGCATTTAGTAAATATAATCAGCATGACAAAGTTCAAAGGGGTAGGGAAGTGTTACAGCAGTGAGGGAGTAGCTGGAGGACTGCTGAAGATTCTGGTTTGCTTAAGTGAATGAATGGTAATGTTATGAAAGAAAATAAAGAACAGATGGGAAGGAGCAGGTTTGTGGTCTTCTTAGTAGGTATTTGAGTTCTGATTTGGATATGTCAAGATTAGATTCAAGTGGAGATATCCAAAAGCACTTAGGTATGCAGATCGGGATGTCATTAAAGGTACACTCGGGTTTCCCTGGTGGCGCAGTGGTTGAGAGTCCGCCTGCTGATGCAGGGGACACGGGTTCGTGCCCCGGTCCGGGAAGATCCCACATGCCGCGGAGCGGCTAGGCCCGTGAGCCGTGGCCGCTGAGCCTGCACGTCCAGAGCCTGCGCTCCGCAACCGGAGAGGCCACAACAGTGAGAGGCCCGCGTACCGCCAAAAAAAAAAAAAAAAAAAAAAAAAGGTACACTCAGCCATCAAAATGGTTAGACCACCTAATGTGCAGTAGAATGACTGCACCAGCTGAGGATCAGATCCTGGGACTCTCTTAAAAAGCCAACACAGAACCGATTTATAAAGGTTAACTGAAGAGATATACAATCTAAGCGTTTATGGTCTTAGGTAAACTGGGGTGAGGGGTACGTTGGGGAGGAGAAAAAGGATGTAGTCCATAGAATCAACTGCAAAAGAGATCATATAAGAACGAAAAAGTGATACTTGAACTCGATCATATGGATGTCACTGGTAGCCTTAAGAGAAGCACTTTCAGTGGGTTAGTAAGGAGTACAATTTAGCCTGTACTGGAAGCACGAATTGAAATAAGGATGAGAACTAGACAGGGTCTCATAGTCAACTTTGTTTTGTTCTGTCTGGAGGCGTTGTAATACGATCAGGGGTATGTCTAACACAGAAGTGGCGGGTAAGTTTGTGAATGACAACAAGGCTTCTATAAGGCCAGATGGCCTGTCCTGGCGTCGGCACAATGCCTCAACTACGCTTTTATTCTTTCAGCCATTTCTAGGGCGGGGGGCCCTTCCATACAAAGTGCAAGCAAAAAGTGGGAGACACTCCTCCATCTGATCATTGAGTCACGTTGGTGACAGCTGGGAGTGGGGATGGGAATGCTTGAATTAAACGAAGTGCCCTGGTTCCCGTGGATACTGGAATTTAGTAACGGGGAGGCTCCTTGCTGGAGGGAGCTAGAGAGACTCATTCACATTTTCCGACCGGGCACTCACGCCCTCCATTCAACATTTTTCCTTTCCTTTTCCCTAACAGAGTTGAAACCAGGGACAAAGCTTTCCTGCTTCTCCCACCTCAAGGTTGACCTTCCGCCCCCAAGCCCACCTCTGGACCTTCTCCGACCACGTGACCCTCTTCAGCCCCCGTGACTCGCCGCCGCCAACCCCTCCCCTCCGGCCGCAGCTCGCCTTATACCGCCTCTCAAGCCCACGTGACCCCCTCTCTCCCACCTGACTGGCTCCTCCCTTTCCCCCGAGCCGGACCCGGCCGCCGTCGCAGCGGCCCGACTCCAAAATGGCAGCCGCGCACAGCGCGCACCCGAGCGGCCGGACCTCCCTGACTCCCGGGCCCCCCGGCTCTCGCTCCCTGCCTCCCTCCTTCGGCCTTCACCTACACGCCTTCGGATTGGCCGTTAGGAATCCCGCCCCTCCAGAGCCCCGACTGCTATTGGTCACGGTAGGCTGCCCTTCAGAGAGGCGTGCCCCCGCCGCCCCCCGCCCCGGGAGGTATTTTCCATTCCGGTGGGGGTTGGGGGGAGGGGGGGAGGGGAAAAGGGTGAAGACGGGGAGGTGGCCGGGGAAAGGGGTGGGGGCTTGGCGGGGGCATCCGGCGGAGCTGGGGTCCCTGGACTCCGTCCGGAGGAAGCGAGACTGCGCCCGCTCGGGCAGTCGGAGGGAACAGGACGGGACCGGCGGGCGGTGCGGGCGGGCGGACTCGCCCTCTCGGTGACTGCGCCGTCCGGGCCCGTCCTGCCTGGCCGCAGGTGCCCCTGGATGAGGCCGCCCCGCGCGCCCCGACCGGTGAGTGTCCCCAGTGGCCCGGCCCTTGAGTCGTCCCCGGCCCCCGCACAGCCGTTAGCGGCCGCCTCTCCGCCCCCCGGTGCTCGCGCCCGGCGCAGTCCGCCTCCGGCCGTCGCCTCCACACCCCCGGCGGAGGCAGCGCCGGCCCTCTGGCCGAGAAGAGGACGACGGGCGGGGGACGGCGGACCCGGGCCGCGAGCCCCGTGCAGACCGTGCGGCGCGTAGTGGGAGCTTGCGCTCAGTGGGCTCTTGATGCATTTAGTGGAATTGTTTTTCTGGTTGGAGGAACGTAGGGCCCCTAAGAGGAAGGGGGTCGCTCCGGGCTAGCCAGAGGGCGTTCGTGATCTGGGTCGTGGTGAATCGGGGGGGAGGTCACCGGAGACTGTAGGGCATTTGCACGCGCTGCAGGGGAGGGGGCACCCGCCAAGTCACTTGGGGCTCTAAGGCTCCGATCCGGGGGTCTTCAAGGTCGACGAGAAGAGAGGTTCATCCGGAGATGAGAGAGGGAACTGGGGAGCTTGGATGGGGGACGTGACTGGAGCACCTCCGGAGTTTAACCCGAGGTGGAAAGGGATGCGCAGGCGGGCGCTGGAAGAGCCTCTGCAACTACTTGGGGTCCTAAGGTTCTTTGGTGCTGGGATTTGGGGATTCAAGCAGCTGAAGCAAAGTGACTTTCTGGAGAGGGAGTTGCATTTTAAAAAGGATGCTCAGAAACAGTTTAAGCACACAACTTGCTTGGTTCTGAACTTTAAGAGGCCGGGGTATTGGAGTCACGAGGTGATTTCTGATATTTTCTTTCGGCATTCCAACCAAAAGTGGACCTTGGCAGGTATCTTTTATTTTAAAAGGTATGTATGCGTTCGATTGTGTTTTACCAGTTACTAGTTTTGCTGGAAATTCTCAAACTGCACCTTGAAATTCTTGCAGCAGCTTCTCCATCTGCTGAAGATCCTTTCTTCAGGTCTCTCCATCCATAGCAGTGGCTTACTTCCAGTTTAACATTTAGACTGGACTGTATTATTACAGTTTGCTACTGGCTTTTATTCTAGAAGATTAATAAGTAATTCACATGCTTTCTTTTCCTTGCTTTTAATAGTTTCTTCACAAGGTCATGCAATTTAAACTTTTTTAAGTGTTGGACTGGGAAGATGTTGGTAAGCTAGCAGCTCTAGAAAGCAGTATGCAGATTTGGGAATCTTAATGTCAGATGCTTAGATTAATTTTAATAATCTTGTATTTGCATAACGCTCTTGAGAGTTAAGAACATAGAAAATGCATACCAGGGTTGGTCCACAGAATCCACCTCTGTGGCAGCCCACTGAGGTTCTTCATGTCACTGAGAAGAGGAAGCTAAGAATTGCACAGCTAGCTTTTTAATCTTTTCTTAATCATTACTAATTCCTCACAATTTACAAAATAAAAGCTTTTTTTTAAAAGGGAGCACTTAAACGTGTATGAGAAAATTTTGTAGATTGTATTTTCCCTTTGCTGTAAAATGTAATTCATCAGAGAAAACATTTCTGCAAAAAGGTGTTAACATATTCAGTTGGCACCTTCTTAGTTACTGAATAAATAATGGATAATTAAATTTTTTCTCCCTCTTGTCCTTGAATTTTACTATCCGTCTTTAGGGAGAATGTACTGGCACACAAAATAGTAGCCTAAAATATTGAAACCTAACACCTTTTAACATTATAATAGCTTTTACATTATGCACCTTCAGACTCATCTATGGCAAACCAGTGGTCAGGAAGGCTTTCTCCTATCACCTTTGTTTAGAATGGGCTGTTTTCTCCCATTGTAAAACTAAGGAAAAATAATGCTTAATGACTGCAAAGTAGTGGTAATAACTAAACAGAATGAGAATGGGAAGCTTGGAAAAAAGATGTATGTGTATGAGTCACATTTCTTTTAGAGCTGGAAGAGTAGACCATGGATATGATTATGTTGCAGATCAGGAGACCGAGACCCAGACCAGTGGAAGGGACTAAAATTCTAGCTAGCGATGAGCCAGGATTGGTGGGCAGGTCTCTGAACTCTAGTCCAGGGTTTTTCTACTTTATGACATTCACATTGTTTATTTCTAAAGCATTCTAGTGCCAACTGTAAGTGGTTTTAGGATTATGGGTGAAGTTGTTCCCTTCTAAGGATGGGGAAGTTTGGGTTGACTACTTTTATGCATGAAATGACATAAAACAAGATAACTTTTTATTGCAAAGTTTAAAACAGTATGCTGCAGTGTTAGTGGAAGTGCTGATGTTCCCCTCTCATTGGGAAGAGACAAACTCATCTGGATTGAAGTATTAGATGAACTTCTTAGGGTAGGCTAGTGTGCTTTAACTTTTATGCTAAAGATTAATTGCTTAAAAATTCAAAAGGCTCTAGTATTTTCAAGATAAATTATATGAAAATTATTATTTTAAGGAAGTGTGGGGGTTTTGTTATGTTAAAATGGATTTTGGTACCTTTGCAAAGAGCAGTAGTAGAATTACATAATACTTATGAAAACATGATTTTGATCATAGTTGTAGTAAAGACTGGATTTGTATAATTAACATTATGATCCTTGGCAAGTTATTTAACCATTATGTACCTAGGTTTCCTCACCATGTAAAGTGAGGTTAATAAAAGTACCCACCTCAATAGGGTATTGGTGAGGATTAAAAGTGTTTCCTTAGCACAGAGAAAGGGTGCAACAAATATTAGATATTATTTGTAATGTTCATTAGGTATGTACAGGTACTTGTATGCTCATTTGTTTCCATGCTGTTGACGAAGTCACTTTGTGGCTACAGAAAATTCCCAGATAAATACATGATCAGTATTTATCATATTTATTTTATAAATAACAGTCTGCTTTAAGGGGCACTTAGTGCAAATGATGCCCTCATTTATTATTTTTTTTAGTCCTTACTCTGCTCATCTTGGACCGTGAATTAGGTGTACCTATCAAGTTAGAGTGAAGGTGGCTGTTTTTCTGAATGTCATTGGGAGACCCTGTTGCAATTTCATTATTCTAGAATTAAAATGTTAATAATTGATTTGCAGATATTCTACTGAAAATACAGTGAGTTCTGGAGTCCTACTGGTTAAACTTAGCTGAGGAAACCAGGGCTTTATAAGGTCTATTATTATTTGCAACCCCCTTCTCCCAGTGGAACCTTGAGAAAATCATTGAACCTTGTTTTCTGTTAAGTGAATATTTTGATGACTTCATTCATTAAACTGTTAGGTTTTAGTGATAAAATTTGCTTAGCTCCTTTGTAACACTTCATTCTTTTTAATTTGCTATAGTCCAGGCCTAGTTAGTCTCAAGAACATGTGGTTTAGCAAATGTGCTTTATGGTGACAGTGGTGGATTTCTTCTCCTGGATATTCTGGAGTTCCTCCTTATCAGGTTCTGCAGTTGATTTTATAGATCGTCTTCCGTTTACAGTCCTCTTAACTTTTATTCTCCCACATGTTTGTGGTCTTTCCTTCTCACAACATCTTTACCATCTGTACCTCCACGTAGCTTCTTACCAGCTGTCACACATGAGCTTACTTTTTTTAGACCTCTTTTTTTTTAACATTAATTTCAGTTATTTAAAAAATGTATATCACATAATATTTTTAAATTGCCCTTATTTTTAGAGTTTCATTGAATTGAGCCCATTTTACAGGTTTTAGATTAAAATCAGAAACAGGTTATAGCTCAAAAGCACCTTTATTGTGCCAGTAGTTGATTTTTCCTATTTGGTTTAGATCTCAGGCAGGCATTCTGTTGGTGGTACTTCAGATGATAAATATGTCCCTTTACTCTGAAATAATGCCAACCAGCAGGGCTAAGAGAGTTACATGGAGCCATCAAAAGCTTCCAGTCATTTTTTTCTTTCATTGATACAGAATTTTAATGTTTGAGAGTGACCAGCTCCTAATCTTCTTCTGATAAATTGTTTTAATAAAGATTATGAAGTTATTACAATTTGTTGGCCATTTTTGGCCTCATGACATGCTTTTAGGAACTTTGTAGAACTTAGACATGCAGACCTTTTCTTCACGTCTATTGCATAATCTAATTACGTGAATAAAATATTTAGTTAAATATGGTTTCAAAAGATACCATAAATACCATGCTATAATAAAAAACAACCAATCGTTGCTCAGTTTTTCATTAAGTTGATTTTCTTTATATATTTAAAAATAATAAACACATATATATGGAGTCTAAAAAAAATGGTTCTGAAGAACCTAGGGGCAGGACAGGAATAAAGATGCAGACTAGAGAATGGACTTGAGGATATGGGGAGGGGGAAGGGTAAGCTGGGACAAAGTGAGAGAGTGGCATGGACATATATACACTACCAAATGTAAAATAGACAGCTAGTGGGAAGTAGCCGCATAGCACAGGGAGACCAGCTCACTGCTTTGTGATCACCTAGAGGGGTGGGACAGGGAGGGTGGGAGGGAGGGATGCAAGAGGGAGGAGATATGGGGATATATGTATATGTATAGCTGATTCACTTTGTTATAAAGCAGAAAGTAACACACCATTGTAAAGCAATTATACTCCAATAAAGATGTTAAAAAAAAATTATGGCTTATGACTTGCCTGTTAGTCATATTGAAAATTCATGGGTACATGGACTGAGTAGCTACAGACCATGCAAACTACTTTCTTAGCTTCAGTGTAGATGTTAGAGAGTGAGAGTTAGAGATGTTAGAGAGTGAGATAGTCTAAATTATATTTAGAGGCTGAGTTGTGACCCAGGAAGGGGATCCAGAAGTCATGGAGATAACTTCCTTGAAGGCATTTATTGTAGTTACTGGCTGGCTACAAAGTCCGAGGAAGGACATGTTGAGTGTTGTGGGACATGGTTCTGAAAACAAGAATGATGTTGTATGTGAAAATAATTATAAAAGGGGTTGCCATTTTTTGACTGTTATGTTCCAGGCCAAGTGATTTGCAATCATTCTTTGATTTAATTCTCTTAACAGTTCTGAAAGGTGGGTGGCATTATCCAGTTTTATCAAAGAGGAAATTTGATTCAGGGAGGTTAAGTGACTTTCCCAAGTTGGCCAATATGTGGTACAATTGGGACTAAGGCCCTGGTCTTTTGATTGTTAACCCTAAACATTTCCGGGATATTAGGAGGCAGCTCTTAAAACTTGTAATTGTTTGATTTAGAGTTTATGAAATGTTGTTTTACTTCTTTGCTGTGGCAACTTTGGATGTCATTACCACAAGAGGTAGTATCTAGATATTTTGAGAGGATTTAGAGACATTCCTTAAATTATTGATTGTTAAGGAAATCTAGGGATGTTTTGGTGTACAGTCTTATCCGCAGTGCTGGCTGCCCATAAAATGCTTCTCCTATTGCCTTTATAAAATGCTGGATCATTAATGGGCATTAATAAGGGTAACATTAACAAAGAAAATAGTTTTTGGTGGAAAAGACTACAGAGTAGGCATCCAGAGACCTGGGTTCTTCTACAGGTCTGAAAGACTGGTGTGAAAACATTAGGATAGCATTGAAACAGGCTTAACATTCTTGCTCTGGGAGTACGGGAAGCTCTGAGCTGTGTCTTAAGAGGTGAGCAGGTGAGGAGAGGTTGTAGAGTTGTAAGCAGAGGGAGTACCACTGTGTTAGATGAATCACTGAGCTGTATTTTTTTGAAATGTTATTTCTTCAAATGTGATTTAAAATATAAGAAAATATTTTATATTTTCCTCATAAGGGTAACGTATTGTATAGAAACTGTTACACATATTTTGTATTTGTTGATTTTGGAATCCCCCAAAAATGAGGTTCTAAGAACCAAGTAAATGTGAAAGTGCTTTGTAAATTTTTAAGTGTTCTGCCAGTAAGAGGGATAGAGGAATACTGATATTCTTGTGAAGGATGGACAAAAAGGATGCTGTGAAAACTTGGGTAGCAGGAAGAGAAAAGTACAAGAGGAGAAATAGCAGAAGTGGAGGAGGGAGGTGTTAAAAGATGAAAGAAAGGAAGTGAATAGATGTGAAGAAGATTGAGTTGTAGTTCTCTTTGTGCCTGTCGATCAATAGGAGGGTTATAAGTCTGTAACTGAAGACTTTTAACATTAATTTATGGTAAAGAAAAAGTTCAGCAGGTAGTTGAAACATTTTATTCACTTTTCTGTTTAGTCTACACTGACCATGTTAACAAGGCTATGAAAGTAGGCTAATTGAGAGTTGGCTGTATTGTCTGATTGTTTCCTCACTTCTGTATAGGTTTAGCTAATGGCTTTAAATTGCATAAGGGTGCTCATAAAAATAAAATAAGCTGCACTGAGTTACTGTTTATTCTAGATTTATTGAAAATAAAAGGGCATAGTGTGTTTAAGGGAAAGGGTGAAGTTTGATCTGTCAAAATGAGTGCAAAAGAAAATTAGGAAATCAGACTAGAACCAAGGTAGAATGGGAACAAAATGCCATAATAGGAGTTAGTATTTTTATTTTCTTTTATAGATGAGGAAGTGATACACATAGTTTGGTCCTTTAAAAACTGATTATAGCTGTAATGAAGAGTACAGGCTGGAGGAACAGAATTGAGACATTTATTCACCAAGGAATACGTATGGCAGGGTGAGTGAATGAGGCATTTTCTCTGGCCTCTGGTAGGCAAATCACAGTCAAGGATGCCATTTAAGGCTCTGCCCTAGTTCAGGAACGAGATTATGATGGTTTGAATTAAGGAATTTGTAGTAGGGATAGAAACAAGACCACTGATTTCAGAGATATTTAGGAGTTTAAGTCCTCCAGACTTGGTTAGTGTTTGGAGGTGATAGAAGTTGAAGACGAGTCTAAGGTTCCTGACTTGGCAGGAGAATAATAATGTGCAAGTTTGAGAGAAGGGGAATACTGAGTTTGCTTTCAGATAAGTAGTTACGCTTTTTAGATAAGTAATAAATAACAAAGTATCAGTTGGAAATAATGGGTCTAGCTCAGGAACATGGTTAAGTTTATAGATGTGATTTGGAAGGCATAACGTTTATAGTTGAAAGTTTTGAAATTGGACAAGTAATGACCATAATTCCTAAATAATAATGCATGCAGAACAAAAAGTAACTGCCAGTGCTGGCCCTAAGTTCGAGAATGTAGACGTTTAAAAATATGTATTTTAAATTTTGTGCACCTCCAGTCAAACCCCCACTGCGTAGCTTTATAAAGAATATATAGAAATATTTGCTGCCAGAAATATTTTAGTGTCCTTGAAATAGTGTACCGCATCCTGTCTGGCCATCAGCATAACAGGGAATTTGTAGATAAATGCACTTCCTTATTCTTCACTTTAGTCTCTTTTTGGAATTCTCTTTGCTTCCTTGAGCTGGTGAGGTAGTCTGAACAGATTTTGAAGCCTGAAGACTTTTCTCACCTTCTTTAAAATCTAGCCCAGATCAGCCCTATTCAAACATCTCTTTGCCTCTTTTTCTCTCCTACTCCTACAGCCCTATGGAGCTCAAGGCTCTGGCAAATAAAATGGCACTCCAGGAAAGAAAAGTAAAAACAGCACAAGAGAAAGAACCTTGAAGAGGACTGTAATCTTTTCAGTTCTCCCCCAAAGGTTCTATTCTCTAAGCCAGGGGATGGAGTTGGTGAGTCATTAAGAAGTGATGTCCAAATTCAGTAAAATAAATACATCTATTGGGAGCAAGGTCTTCAAGTGCTGAGGGAATTTGGAAAGAATCTGAGGTGGTTTAGCACTTAGTGGAAAAGATTAGTTTTTGGTTCAGTTTTAAAGGAGGTAGAAAGACAAGGCTGTGCAGCAAAAGGTAACAATAACATTATTAAAGAGGGAGGGAAAACAGTATGTACCAAGGAAGTAGAACATTAAGAAAAAACAAAGGACCTGGTAAACAGGACTCTTTATCTAAAATGCATGGTTTGGGATGGAGTTAATGAGAAATTAGGGTTGTTAAATGATTGAAGACTAAAATTTGGAGTTAGTACTCCTTGAACACATAGTAGAAAATTGAACATGAACAGAAGAGTATTGTAACATGATTCAAATAGCAATTAAGCAATTATGGAAGATGACAACTGTTATATATAGCTTATGATGTATATGGCACTGATTAATTTATATACCACCTAAATCCCTCATATTTTCTCTTTTTGTTTTCTTATGTACTACTATACCTGTAGTTCTCAAACTTTCCTGGGCATAAAAATTATATGAAACTCTTGTTTGAAATATAGATTCATCCATGTTACATGTAACAGTGTTTAATTCCTTTCAGTTGCTGACTAGTGTTCCATTGTATGGATATACTGTAGTTTGTTTATTATTATTATGGAAAGGGTTATTCTAGTTTTCAGCTGTTATGAGGAAAGCTGCTATGAACATTCTTGTATAGGCTTTTTGTGACACATGTATTCTTTACTTGTGGGTGAATACCTAGAAGTGGAGTTGCTGGGTATATGGGATAGGTGTGTTTAACATGAGAAATTAACAGAACAGTTTCCAAGGTGGGTTTACCATTTTACACTCCTACCAGCAGTGTTCCCTCTTCCTTTCTTTTAGGGAAGAGTTTGGGTGCAATTGATGTTCTTCCTTAAATGTTTGTAGACTTCACCAATGAAGCCATCTGGACCTGGAGCTTTCTTCGTGGAAAGGTTCTTAATTAAGGATTCAGTTTTTAAAAGAATAGGTCTAAGACGGTTCAGATTTTCTGTTTCTTTTTGTGTCTGTTTTGGTAATTTGTGTCTTTCAAGGAATTTGTCCACTTCATCTAACTTGTCAAATTTATCAGATTGAAAATAAATTATATATTTTATGAAACAGTATTTCCTTTTAACGTGAGTAGGATATGTACTGCTGTTCTCTTTTATTCCTGGATATTGGATTCATTTTCTCCTTTTCCCTCCTGATTAGTATAGCTAGGGGTTATCAATTTCATCAGTCCTTTCATATAATCAACTTTTCATTTTGTTGATTTTCTCTGTGGTTTATCTGTTCTCTATTTCATGATTTGAGCCCTTTTACTAATTCCTTACTTTCTCCATACTTGGGTTTAATTTGCTCTCCTTTTTCTAGATTTTAAGGTGAAAGCTTAGGTCATTGATTTTTAATTTTTTTTAAAAAATATCAACACTTAAAGCTATACATTTTCTTTATCATTATATTCAAAATAGTTCCTAATTTCTCTTATAATTTTTTTTTGATTCATGGGTTGTTTCAAAGAGTTTTGCCAAATAATTTCCAAATATTTGGAATTTTCCAGGTGTTTTGTTACTGTGTTTTCATTTAACGCCATTGTGATCAGAGAACAAACTCTTAATAATTTCAATCCATTTAAGCTCTTTTTATTGTTTTATGGCCCAACACATGGTATATCTTGCTGAATGTTCAATGTGTACTTGAGAAGAATGTATATTCTCCTGTTGCTGGGTGGAATGCTCTCTAAATGTCAGTTAGGTTAGGTTGGTCTTTGTATATCTTCTATAGTTTTACTAATTTTCTGCCTGCTTGTTCTATCAGTTACTGAGAGAGCAGAGTTGAAGTTTTCACCTACAATTTTGGGTTTCTCTGCTTCTCTTTTCAGTTCTATCAGATTTTGTTTCATGTTTCAAGCACTGTTAGAGCACTGTTAGGTGCATGCACATTTAGGATTGTTAAGTCTTGTTAATGAATTTGTCCCCATGTCATCATGAAATGTCCCTTTTTATTCCTGGTAATTTCCCTTGTTCTGAAGTCTCTGTGTCCTTTTGATTTTGCATGGTATATCTTCTTCCATCCTTTTACTTTTAACCTATCGGTATCGTTATATTTAAAGTGGGTTGCTTATAAACAGCATGTAGTTGGGTCTTGCTTTTTCATCCAGTCTTACAATATCTCTTAATTTGGTGTGTTTATACCAGGAATTGGCAAGCTATGGCTGGCACACCAAACTCTACCACCTGTTTATATAAATAAAGTTTTATTGGGACATAGTCATGTTCATTCATTGTGGTTGCTTTTGTGCTACAGGTGGCAAGGTTAAGTAGCTGGGACAGAGACCAAAGCATAAAATATTTTCTGGTTCTTTATAGAAAAAGGTTGCCTACCACTAGCTTAGACCATTTACACTTAATGTAATTAAGGTTGGATTAAAATGTACTATCTTACTATTTGTTTACTATTTGTTCTTTTTTCCTTGGTTTCCTTGTCTTCTTTTGGATGGATTATTCTTTATGGTTCCATTTTATTTTTTCTGTTGGCTTATAACATATTTCTCTTAAAAAATTTTTAGTGGTAGTCCTTCTAGTTAATTAATAACAGTCTGCCATCAAATAATATTATACCACTTCATGAGTAATGCAAGAATTGTACATAATGTTACAATTTCTCCTTCCCATCTTTTGTGCTTTTTTGTCATACATTTTGATATGTGTGTTTTAACCCTGTTGCTGATCTTTTTGCTTTTGTCAGTCAGTTACCTTTTAGAACAATTAAAAATGAGAAAAATGTCTTTCATATTTGTCTCACTTTAATCATTTCTTTAGATCTTCATTTCTTTGTGTAGATTCAAGTTTGTGTCTAATATCATATTCCTTTTGCTTGAAAAACTTCCTTTTACATTTCTTTTAGTGCAGCTTTCTCTCTCTTTCCCTCTCTCCCCACTTTGTCTCTCATTTTGCCTTCAGTTTTGGAAGTTATTGTTAGTAGTTACAGAATTCTAGGTTTTCATGGGTTTTTTTCCCCCTTTGAGCACCTTAAAATGTTATTCTCCATCTTCTCATTTGCATAGCTTCTGACAAGAACTCTGTGGTGATTTTTATATTTGCTTCCTCATATGTAATATGTGTTTTCCCTTTGGCTGCTTTTATGATTTTTCTCTTTATCACTGGTTTTCAGCAACTTTATTATGATGCTCCTTGGTGTGGTTTTATTTGTGTTTATTCTTGTGGTTTATTGAGCTTCTTAGATCTGTGGGTATATTGTCTTCATCATATTTGTAAAATTTTTAGCCATTTAACTTCAAATTTTTGAATTCCCAAGAATTTTTCTCCTCAGACTCCAGTCCTGCATATGTTCATTCAGCCACTTAATATTAGTTCACAGGTCACTGAAGCTCTCTCCATTTTTCTTCTAATCCATTTTTCTTTTCTTTCAACGTGAAAAGTTTGTTTCCCAGTCTTCAGGCACACTGATTTTAAAACATTCTCCTTTGTCTAATATGCTGTTATACCCATCAAGTTAAATTTTTATATCAGGTTTTTTTTTTTTTTAGGTCTAGAATTACCATTGATTTTTTAAAAATAACTTCCACTTCTCTGTTAAGATTTTTTCTTTTTTTTTTCATTATGTTCATGTTTTCCTTTAAGCCTTTGACTCTTTTCCTAATAGCTTTTTTTTTTTTTTTTTTTTTTTTTTTGCGGTATGCAGGCCTCTCACTGTTGTGGCCTCTCCCGTTGCGGAGCACAGGTTCCGGACGCGCAGGCTCAGCGGCCATGGCTCACGGGCCCAGCCGCTCCGCGGCACGTGGGTTCCTCCCGGACTGGGGCACAAACCCGTGTCCCCTGCATCGGCAGGCGGACTCTCAACCACTGCACCACCAGGGAAGCCCCTCTAATAGCTATTTTGAAGTCCTTGTATTAAAATTCTCTTTATCCCTACCACTCCTGGATCCTGATTATAGGTTACCATTTCTTATTTTTTCATCCATCTGGTAATTTCTTTTGGGGTTATGGTGTTGAATATTTGCCTTTTTTTTTTTTTTTTTTTTTCTTTCTTGAGTATTAAGTTTTATTCTGGCAGGCAGTTGCTTTGTGGATCAGGTTGATCTTTTGAGTTTTGTTTTCAGGGTTTTTTGGGTTTTGGTTTTGGGCAGTTCTAGAATAGCTTTCAGTTTAGGGCTAGTTTGGGCCCATTACTGAGGCATGCCCCTTCTTGTGTCTCACTTGATTGCCCTATGTGTTCTTCAAGGTTTATTCATCCCAGCTGGTGGAAACTGAATGATCCTGGCCCTGTGTGAACTCTGGAAGTTGTTAGGCTTAGAGCTCCCTGGTATTTGTTATTTTCTTGAAGTTTTTCTTTGTCTAGCCTCATAGATTTACATAACACACATACGCAGATTGGTGTTTAGCCAGAAACTCAGGGAGACTTCTTCTGTAGGTTGTTGAGCGTTTCTGTTTAGTTTCTTCCTTTATGGTAATATGCCCTGCAAATTCTAGTCCTCTCAGACTCCACAAATTCTGAGCTCTGTCACCTCAACTCAGTGAGACTGTTGGCTCTGTTTGGGTTCCCACTCCTTTTGTTGTAGTTCCAGACAAAAAGCTGGGGCAATCTTTGGGTTCACCTCATTTCTTTCCCTTTTTTCAGAGGTCATATTTCCGTACTGCCTGTTACCTAGTGTCTGAAAATAATTGTTTTATGTTTTGTCTAGTTTTCTACTTGTTTGTGTCAGGAGGACAATTCTGGACTTTGTTGGTCCCTTTTGCCTTCATTTTTGAAGGGTATTTATGCTGGATGTAGAAATTTAAGTTGGCAGCTCTTTTTTTTTTTTCCTTGTAGTACTTTAAAGTCATCATTTCAATATTCTCTCGTTTAAGTTGTTTCTGATGAGAAGTTAGTAGCCATTCTTACCATTGTTCACTTGATGTAATACGTCTTTTTACCCCCCTCTGGCTGCTTTAAAGATTTTCTCTTCATCTTTGGTTTTCAGCAATTTTATTTATTCTAGGACTAGATTAGCCCTAATACCAAGGCATGGCCTTTCTGAGATCTCTATCAAATGCATGTCATGTTCACTGAGCTCTCTCTACTCTAGCTGCCAGGAATTTGTACAACTCCCAGGTAGTTGTTCAGCTCATGCTCCGTAGTTGTTCTTTCCCCACATTTTGTTCTTTGACTCGCCTCATGCAGTTTTGCCTTGTGCATATGCAGTTTAGTCCCTAGGCAAAGGATTAGGAGATCTCTCTACAGGTTTTTGAAACTTTTTCTCTCCCCAGCTCCCTTCTTTCTTGTATTCTGTTCCTTAAATTCCATGCCTTCAGTAGCCTCAGACTTGCGGCTCTATTTTCTCAACTCAGTGAAATATCTGTGTTGTTTGGGGGTTCCCCTTCCCTGTGGCACAAGCAGAAAGCCAGGGTGTTCGTGAGTCTTTGTTTCGCTTCTCTCAGAAATCACAGTCCTATGCTGCCTGTTGTCCAGCATCTGAAAATTATACTTAATATATATTGCCCCGTTTGATGGGCAATATGTATAAAGTATTATTTTCAGATGTTGGACAACAGTCAACATAGGACTGCCTTTCACATCAGGACGTCATAACTGGACATGGAAGTGTAGAATTTCATTTTAATTTTTCTTCTTTTTAAAAACTTTTTTGCCTCACGGCTTGTGGGATCTTAGTTCCTGACCAGGGATCAAACCCAGGCCCTCAGCAGTGAAAGTGCAGAGTCCTAACCACTGGACTGCTGGGGAATTCCTTAAAAACTTTTATAATTTTTGGTACAGTATATCATACTTTTTAGAGTATGGCTTCATTAAAAAAATAATGCCAGCTCATATTTTAATTTGCAAGCCATACAGAGAGCTACAATGAAGGAAGTTCAAAAGAAAGAAAGAAGGAAAGCTCAATATCCCAAAATCCAGAGTTTACCATGGTTACCTTTATCATTTCAGATCTCATATTGCAAATGCACATAGAAGAATAATTTATTTTTTAAATGTATTTATGCAGTTCATGCTATTTTTAATTAAAAGCACTTAAATTTAATTAACAGGGTAAATTTATTAAACAGAAGCAACACTGGAAAAATGGCTCAATCACAGATAAATGTTTATTTACTACAAGAGATATTTCCTAAAAGATTTTTCTCTAAGGTTATGAAATAAGATTATGGAAAAAGCCTAAGAGGTTAGAATCATTATGTCATAGTTGGCATGCTTCAATAGGTCTCTCATATAAAAAAGAATCACGTGTTGGCAAATACCTGCTGTTGGTAGGAGAATAAATTGGTACAAATTTCTAAATGGCTATTTTAGCTCAAGCTGCTATAACAAAATACCATAAACTTACAGTATTATAAACAACAGGTGGCTTATAAACAACAGAATTTATTTCTTACAGTTCTGGAGCCTTGAAGTTTGAGATTGGGATGCCAGCATGGCTGGGTTCTGGTGAGTGCCCTCATCAGGGTTGCAGACTGCAGACTTCTTGTATCCTCAAATGGCAGAAAGAGAGCTAGCTAGCTCTCCGACTGCTTCTTATAAGGGCCCTAATCCCATTCATGAGGGCTCCATCCTCATCGTCTAATTACCTCCCAAAGGCCCCATTTCCAGATAGCATCACATTGGGGATTAGATTTCAATATATGAATTTTGGGGAGATACAAACATTTAGTCCGTTACAATGGAAATTTGGCAATATTCAGAATCCTTAAAAATGTTCACATCCTTTGCCCCAAATTCCATTTTTAGGAATTTATTATAAGCAAATAAGAGATATGTACATTATGTGTACACATGAGTGTGTGTGTGTGTGTGTGTTATTCATTTCAGTGCTATTTATAATGTTTAAAAATTAGAAGCCTATTAAATGATTAAATTATTATACAGCCATATAACCAAATACCATAAAAACATTATAAATTATGTTTTTAATATTTTGTTTAGTGTACTACTAATAAAAATAATTGGCAGGTGATAAAAATCATGAGCTTTGGGCTTCCCTGGTGGCGCAGTGGTTGGGAGTCCGCCTGCCGATGCAGGGGACGCGGGTTCGTGCCCCGGTCCGGGAAGATCCCACATGCCACGGAGCGGCTGGGCCCGTGAGCCATGGCCACTGAGCCTGCGCGTCCAGAGCCTGAGCTCCTCAATGGGAGAGGCCACAATGGTGAGAGGCCCATGTACCACAAAAAAAAAAAAAAAAAAAAAAAAAAAAAAATCATGAGCTTTAAGATGTTTAAGGGTATAAGGTATAAGAAAATATTCAAATATAGTAAATGAAAAAAGTAAGATGATATTTTGGAGTATCTTAAAAAGGATATATTTATTAAAAAATAGGATGTAAAATAAAATATGCTAACTTTGAGTAGTTAAATTATGGGTTATTTTTCAATTATATACTGTTTAATATTTTTCATGTTTTCTACAATAAGCATGTACTATGTTAAATCATACAAAACACTTAATTTTTAAAATTATGATAAATTGAATGATTGGGAGGATGAGGGAAGAAGGATTTAAGTGATTGTAGTTTTTCTCATCTTAATCATGCCTCTTCTCCATTTTTGCAGGTACTTTAGCTTGACTTTATCTGTATAGATTTAGTAAAATAGGCATTTATTCTTAATACTGTATAAATAATATATATCCTAAACTTTTTCTAATTTAAGGCAATCTCCCATGTTTCATAGTTTAAAATTGTGGGTTTCTATCAAGCACTGCTTTGTACACTTGAAGAGATTTAATATTGCTTTCTTTCCCTTTTCCATTTTTTTCCAGAACTGTTTAAGTTTTTGTCTTGCTTTCTCAGCCAGTGTTAGTGCCCACCTCCTTGCAGATGTGGATGCCCTTATGTTAAAGAAAGAAGTCGTAGTCTTTAGTTTTCTTAATAAAATATTACATTTGCTGTCTCAATCCCTCGCATCTTAGGCATATGGACCTGGTGCTCTTCAGGAACTCACTCTAGTGACTCAGCTTCACATTTTTTGCTATATATTGAACATGTTAGAAATCCAGTAGAGAAAGTTAATATTCTAAAGAAGAGACAAAGGAATGTTGTGGTTAATGAATAAAGAAATAGACATGTCCTCCAGGGAGGTATCATTTATACCAGACCTCAGAGAATGACCTTAACTTGAATAGTCTAGTGTCTATACCTCAGCAGTTACAGATCCAGAAAACTTATTTTGGTCAGGGGAACTGATTTCATGCTAAGCAAATTTACTGAAGACTCATATGGGAAACAAAGTTAATTTCTTAATTTACATTAAGAAATAATATCAAGCCATAATATTTTGATAGCCTACATCTTCATTGTAGGGCTACATCTACCCAAAGGGATGTGAATAGTTGGGGTCCCGTAATCAGACTGTATTTTCCTGAAGGCTCAAGGCAGTACATTCTTCTTCGATTACCTTATTTTTAGTCCTTGTGAAGGGCTCTATAGCTGTGGGCAAATTTTTTAACCTCCCGAGTCTCAATCGTCTCATCATTAAAATTGTGATAATAACTAGCTACTTCCTAGGCTTGTTGTGAGAACTAAGTAAGATAATCTATGAAAAGTGACTAACCTAGTGCCTATCAGACAGTTGCCATTCAGTAATTATTCAGATGATTTGTTGTCTTCTACTTCTAGATTTGAGGTCTGGGGGTTAAGAAAGGCACTCTTGTTCTTTTCTTTCCCTCTGCCGGCATTGCTGGGAACTCTACTGGGCTAAGTGATGTTGAGGTACTAACACTCTACTTGATTTACAAGAATTTTGTTCTGAGTGATAAAGTTTAACTTAATCTAGTGAAGAACTGTAATGAATCTTTGCATAGGTTATGTTTCACTGTGAGATCTAGCCATTTTAATATTTTGAGACTAAGGTAAGAATCATTCTTTTAAGGAATTTGGTAGTGTTTGCTTTTCCAATTTGACATTTGTAAAACAGCTTGCTATTTCTTGTAAAACAAACAGGTAAATTCCAAATAACAAATTTAATAATCTGTATTTACTCGTTGTTGACAACTTAGTAAGGTTCATGCTCTGTAGTTAATATTTCTAATTTATTATATTCATAGATTGTAATGTTGTAAAGGACCTAATCCCTTTCCCATTCCTTCAGATGAGCTTACTGAGGCCCAGAGAAGCAGCCTGAAACTAAGCCAGACAGCTGATGCATCATAGTGGGTCCCTGGGACTGTGAGGTGCCAGTGCAGCTGGGCCCAGGACAGTGAGGCCCTTGATATAAGAGTCTGTACTCTGGAGGAGGCAAGGAGAGCGGCCAGCTCCTTCTTTTGGATGTCAGCATCCTTTCTTTCACATGGTTGTGAGAAGGTGGTATTGAATTCAAGCAGTGAGCTTGCCATAGTCCTGAGTGGCAGACATCCTAAGTGAGTCCCTTCTAGAAGGAGCCCCTGCTTGCCCCTCCTTCCTTGCTTAGCCAAATCCAAATCAGAGTGAGTGAACAAACGTCTTTTTTGTGTCAGGTACCACGTCTACTAACTAGGCACTGTGGAGCCGTTGGGACTTATCTGGGAGTTTTTTTTTTTTTTTTTAATTTATTTATTTTTGGCTGCGTTGGGTCTACATGCTGTGCGTGGACTTTCTCTAGTTGTGTCGAGCAGGGGCTACTCTTCATTGTGGTGCACGGGCTTATCATCGTGGTGGCTTCTCGTTGCAGAGCGTGGAATCTAGGCGCGCAGGCTTCTGTAGTTGTGGCACACGGGCTTAATTGCTCCGTGGCATGTGGGATCTTCCCAGACCAGGGCTAGAACCCATGTCCCCTGCATTGGCAGGCGGATTCTTAACACTGCGCCACCAGGGAAGTCCCTACCTGGGAGTTTTTAATGGCAGAGCTGAGACAGGTCTCTAGACTCCAGCACACTCTTCTTTTTTGCCATAACCCTGTCCTCCTTACATCAGATGAATTTTTTTTTTTCTCTTGTGAATTACTGTTTGCCTTATATGGGAGACTAGTTAAAGAATATTTTGACATCTGTTTAGATGTTATTCTCTAATTGTCCTACGTAGTACTTTCTTATTTACAGTTCTGGTTTCTCATTATCTCATGGGTGTGTATTATGTCCTCAGCTAAATCCTTGTGGACCTATATATACCATTTTGATCTCTTTCCTGTGACCCTTAGGGCTTGGAATATTTTAAGCATTCAGTACATTGTTGATCAATAAGTAAATATTTGTTATCAATTTTTTAATTGCACCAGACTTTACATTTTAACATACTTTGAACTAGAGAAGGATCTGGATTTGCTACTTAAAGCTTGTAATCTCAGAAGATTTAAGATTGAAAAGAGTTATAAAAGTGCTGTTGTCATTTGTAATAAATTGAGTGCTCTCACAGATAGCTAACTTTGAATGCTTTAAGATCTAGGAAAAGTTAGAGACGGTGATGTTGGTCACTTATTTAAATAAATGACTTGTCATCCGGTTGTGTTTTTGTTTTTTAAAATCACAATCTAAGATCTAACATTTTTGGCAGCCATCAGAAAATATATATGGTTCTAGAGAATAGCTGTCTTGAATTATAATCCTCTGTGTGTTTTGGTGAACTAATTTGCTATGGGTTTATTTCTTGAAAAGAAAAAAAAAAATTCATGCCTCCTTAGGATGGTTTACAGAAAGAGGGGTGCAGTTATGACCAGTCTTAGCACATGGTCCCAGTCAGCAGTCTTTTTTTTCCCCCCAGCTTTATTGAGGTATAATTGGTAAGTAAAAATTGTACATATTTAAGGGATATGGTGTGACGATATGATACACATATACATTGTGAAATGATTACTACAATCAAGCTAATTTATATATCCATCATCCCACAGAGTTACCCTCTTTTGCGGGTGGGGGAGCTGAAAACATTCATGATCTACCCTTTTTGCAGATTTCAAGTATACGATACAGTAGTATTAACTGTAGTCACCATGCCATACATTAGATCCCCATAAATTATTCATCTTATAACTGAAAGTTTGTGCCCTTTGACCGACATCTCCCTATTTCCCCCATCCCCAGGCCCCTGGCAATCACCATTCTACTCTCTCTTTTCATATATCTCACCTTTTCTTTATCCATCCTGTCAGCATTCTTAAAAGTGTATGTTTTTTATATCAAGGAGAATCAGATGAGAAAAACCTGGATAAACCATTGTAAATCTATAATTGCTATTAGAAAAAATAAGGGACACACCATACTAATAATGGACAAAAATGTTATTTTTATTTCGAGGACCAAATGAATATCTAGTATGAATGTGGAATCTTTCTTTTGACTTGATATTATTTTTTTTGTCTCAAATTATCTTTCTTACATGGTGATGTTAAATATTTATCTTTAGTTGTTACTAGGTATTAACAACCTCTATGGTTGATTGAGGGATGTAATTGTTTCTGAGTCTAGAATTTATACTTATGCCATATATTTGTATAATTTTTTAAAATTTAAGTCTCCTCTCTGCTATCTCTGCATGCTCCCATTTCACTGGTGTTCACATTTATTTTGAGCCTTAATTTGTAAATAACTAGAAAGTTCTAGGATAATTTATACTACGTATTTTTTTTTTAAACAAGTTTTCGTACTCAGAACAATTTTTGGTTTTTTTTTTTTTTTGGCTGTGTTGGGTCTTCATTGCTGCACGCAAACTTTCTCTAGTTGCGGTGAGCAAGGGCTACTCTTTGTTACAGTGGCTTTTCTTGTTGCGGAGCGTGGGCTCTAGGCACACGGACTTCAGTAGTTGCAGCATGGGGGCTCAGTAGTTGTGGCTTGCGGGCTGTAGAGCACAGGCTCAGTAGTTGTGGTGCACGGGCTTAGTTGCTCTGCAGCATGTGGGATCTTCCCGGACCAGACCTCAAACCCGTGTTCCCTGCATTGGCAGGTGGATTCTTAACCACTGAGCCACCAGGGAATTCTCTACGTATTTTTAAAAGCTTTAAAAACCTTTGATTAACATACAGTAAAATTGACTTTTTTGGTGGGGAGGGCATATGGTTATTTAAATTTTACCTCGTATATAGATCCATGTAACCACTACCACAGTCAGGATACAAAACAGTTCCATCATGCCCCAGAACTCTCTCATGCTGTCCCTTTGTATCACACCCCAAACCCCTGGCTATCCTCTCTTAACCCCGGACAGTCACTGATGGTCATATAAATGGAATCATACAGTATGTATACTTTTGAGACTGGATTCTTTCATTCACAGTAATACTCTTGAAATTCATCCAAGCTATTGCATGTATCAATAATTCTATTTTGTTGCTCAGTAGTATTCCATTGATAAACTGTACTACAGTTTGATTATCTGTTCACCTATTGAAAAACATTTGGGTTATTTTCAGTTTGGGGTGATTATGAAAGAACTGTTATAAACACTTATGTACAGGTTTTTGTGTGAGCACAGATTTTCATTTCTGTAAGATAAATACCAAGGAGTGGGATTGCTGGGTCATATGGTAAGTGTATATTTAACTTCATAAGGAACTTGCCAAACTTTTTCAGAATTTATGTCCCATTTTGCCTTCCTACTTAGAATGTATGCAAGTTGTAGTTGCTCTGCATCTTCTCCAGCATTTGGCGTTACACTTTTTAAAAACAATTTTAGCTGTTATAATATCGTTATGCCTTTAATTTAGATTTCCCTAATAGCTAAAAATATTGACTACCTCTTAATGTAGTCAGTTGCCCTCCATCTAGCTCTTTGGTGCACTTTTTGTTCAAGTCTTTTACCCAGTTTTTAATAGGGGTCTATGTTTTCTTATTGAGTTTTGAGAGTTCTTTACATATTCAGAATTCAAATCCTGTCACATATGCCATTTGTAACTATTTTCTCCCAGTCTTGTAGCTTGGTATTCATTTTCTTGACAGTGTCTTTCACAAAGCAAAAGTTTTAAATTTTGAAGTCCAATTTATAATTTTTTTTCTTCTATGGATCATGCTTTTGGTGTCCTATGTAAAACTTTGCCTAACCCCATGTCACTACAGTTTTATCCTGTAGATTTTAAAAGCTTTATAGCTTTGTATTTTACATTAAGATCTGTGATCCATTTTTAGTTAATTTCTTTATAAGGTGTGAGGTTTAGGTTATATTTTTGCCTATGGATGTCCAGTTGTTACACTATTTTTGGAAAAGACTATCCTTCTTCCATTAAATGGCCTTTGCAGACATCTTTGTCCAAAATCAGTTGCCATATTTGTGTGGCTCTGTTTCTCAACTATAGTCCATTGAGTTATGTGTCTGTTCTTTAACCCAATACTGCACCCTCTTTTTTATTCTTTTTTTTTTTTTTTTTGCGATATGTGGGCTTCTCACTGTTGTGGCCTCTCCCGTTGCAGAACACAGGCTCCGGATGCGCAGGCTCAGCAGCCATGGCTCACAGGCCCAGCCACTCCACGGCATGTGGGATCTTCCCGTACCAGGGCATGAACCCATGTCCCCTGCATCGGCAGGTGGACTCTCAACCACTGTGCCACCAGGGAAGCCCTGTACCCTCTTAATTACTGTAGCTTTAGAGTAAGTTTTAACATCAGTTAGTATGATTCTTTATTTTTATTCTTTTTAAGAATTGTTTGGCTTTTTTAGTTCCTTTGCTGTTGTTTTTAGAACAAGTTTGTCTATATATACAAAAAATATCCTGAGGGGTGGTAGTTTGATCAGAACTGTGTTTAATCTACAGATTAAATGGGAAGAATTGACACCTTTACTATGCTGAGCTTCCAGTTCATGAATGTGATACGACTTTCCATTTATTTAGGTCTTCTTTGATTTCTTTAATAGTGGTGTAGCTTTGGCATACAGCTCTTATACCTGTTCTATTAAATTTATACCTCTGTATTTCAAATTTTGGGGAGCTATTATAACGATATTTAAAAATTTTGGTTTCCACTTTTTCATTGCTATTATTATATATGTGATTGATTTTTGTGTGTTGACCTTATACTTTATGATTTTGTAGTTTTACTTATTAGTTCTGGGAGATTTTGTGTAGATTCTTTGAGATTTTTATGTAGACAGTCATGTTATCTGCAAATAGGACTTATTTTTTTCTTTGTAATCTGTATGCTTTTTTTCCCCCCTTGCCTTCTCATACTTGCTAGGACTTTGAATACAGTGTTGAATAGAAGTGGTGAGAGTAGGTATCACTGACTTGTTCCCAATCGTAGGGAGAATGTATTCAGTCTTTCACCATTGAGTGTGATGTTAGCTGTAAGCATGTCCTTCCTTCTACTTGATTTGGGTTTACTTTGCTCTTCTTTTTTTCTAATTTAAGGTGGACACTTAAGATGATTGATTTGAGAATTTTCTTCTTTGATAATGTAAGCATTTAATGCTATAAATTGTCCCCAAGCATTGCTTAACTTCATTGTACAAATTCTGATGTGTTTTAATTTTCTTTCAATTAAAAATATTTTCTAATTTTCCTTGAGATTTCCTCTCTGACCTGTCGATTATTTGTAAGTGCATCATTTAATTTCCCTATTTTTAGAGATTTTTCTGTTATCTTTCTGTTATTGATTTCTAGCTTAAATTCATTGTGGTCAGAGAACATATTTTGTGTTACTTCTTTTAAATTTGCTAAGATTGTTTTATGACCCAGGATAAGGTCTGCCTTGATGAACATTCTCTGTGGACATGAAGAGAAAGTTGTTGGGTGGAGTGTTCTACAAATGTCAGTTAGATCCAGTTGGTTGACAGTTTTGTTCAGTTCTCTATCCTTGTTGATTTTTTGTTTACTAATTAGATAGATTACTGAGATAAGCATGTTGAAGTCTCCAGCTATAGTTAGAGATTTCTGTATTTTTCCTTCCAGTTCTGTCAGATTTCACTTCATGTATTTTGAAGCTCTGTTAGGTGCACACACATTTAGGATTATTATAATCTTCTTTGTGAATTGACCCTTTTATCATCATATAATGTCATTTTTTATGCCTGGTAATGTTCTTTGCTTTGAAGTTTACTTTATTTGGTATTAATACAGCTACTCCACTTTTCTCTTGATTAGTATTTCTATGATATATCTTTCCCCATCCTTTTACTTCTAACCTACTTATATTATCATAGTTGAAATAAGTATCTTGTAGGTGGCATGTAATTGAATCTTATTTTTTTTTATCCATTTTCATAATCTTTGTCTTTTAATTGGTGTGTTTAGGTGCTTTACATTTAATGTAACTGTTTATATATTTGGATTGAGTGCTACCATTTTATTGTTTGCTCTCTGTTTGTTCTTTTTGGTTTTTGTTTCTCTTTTTCCCCTTTCTGCCTTCTTTTTTTTTTTTTTTTTTTTTGTGGTACGTGGGCCTCTCACTGTTGTGGCCTCTCCCATTGTGGAGCAGAGGCTCCGGACGTGCAGGCTCAGCGGCCATGGCTCACGGGCCCAGCCACTCCGCGGCATGTGGGATCTTCCCGGACCGGGGCACAAACCCGTGTCCCCTGCATCGGCAGGCGGATTCTCAACCACTGCGCCACCAGGGAAGCCCCCTTTCTGCCTTCTTTTTGGTTATTTGAATAGCTTTTGGAGTTCCATTTAAGTTTATCTTTTTTTTTTCTTACTATATCTCAATCTAGTGTTGGTGTGGGTGTATGTGGTTGCTCTAGGGATTGTAATATACATATCTAAATTCTTATAGTCTACTTAGGATAAGTATTTTCCCACTTAAGTGGGATGTAGAAATCTTAATACTATATATCTCTTTACCCCCCTCTTTTTTTGTTGTGTTGTCATATAATGTCTACATACAGAGAAAACTCCATCAGACAATGTTATAGCTTTTACTTTTAACCACCAAACATTTTCAAGAATTCAAGAAGAGAAAAATAGTTTATTGTATTTACCCATATGGTTATTAATTCTTCTTTTTCATAATTCTTTTTCATTCCATTTTTCCCTTGGCATCATATCCCTTCTGCTGTTTAGTAATTCTGTTAGAGCTGATTTGCTTGTAGTGAATTTTCTTGGTTTTACCTTCACCTGAGAGTGTCTTTATTTTGCCTTCATTCCTGAAGGATATTTTCACTGGATATAGAATTTCTGTGTTGATGGTTCTTTTCTTTCAGTCTTTAAAAAATAATGCCATTTCCTTCTGAACTTAATGGTTCCTGGTGAGAAATTCACATCCATTCAAATTGCTCTTCTCTTATAAACACTGAATCACTTTTCTTTTTCTGTCTACTTTCAAAGTTTTTCTTTGTTTTTAGTTTTTATCAGTTTGACTTTTATGTGTCTGGGCATGGATTTCTTTTTTTTTGAATTTTATCTTACTTAATTTTTTATACAGCAGGTTCTTATTAGTCATCTGTTTTATACATATTAGTGTATACATGTCAATCCCAATCTCCCAATTCATTCCACCACCACCACCACCACCACCCCCGCCACTTTCGCCTCTTGGTGTCCATACATTTGTTCTCTACATCTGTGTCTGTATTTCTGCCCTGCAAACTGGTTCATCTGTACCGTTTTTCTAGGTTCCATATATATGGGCATGGATTTCTTAGGGGTTTATTCTGTTTGGGTTCTCTAAACTTCTCAAATCTATATATACATTGTGTCTTTTACCAAGTTTGGAAAGTTTTCAGCCATTATTTCCTCAAATACTTTTCTGCACTGCACTCTTTCACTTTCCTTTTAGGATGCCAGTGACTCCAGTGTTAGACCTTTTGGTATCCCAGAGGTCCTTGAGGCTTTGTTCATTTTTTTTTTCTCCTTGTTTTTCAGACTTGATAATTTCTATCCATCTGTCTTCAAGTTCACTGACTTTGTTTTGTCATCTCCATTTTGCTTATTGAGCTCATCCAGTGAATTATTTCAGCTGTATATTTTAGATCTAAGATTTACATTTGGTTCTGTTTCTTTGCTGAGACTTTTATTGTCTTTTAAAGTATTAGATTAATTATAAAAATTAGTAAATGCTTGTTGTAAAATAAAGATATATGTAGAAGTATATGAAGTTTTAAAATCTCATTGTGTGGCTGTTACTATTAATGGCCATATAAATTGTTTTTACTTTTTGGCTATAGCAAACCAACATGCAAGTTTATATGTGTATATTCGTGTGCACACACTCCCACTTGTATGTCTATAGAGTACATTTTATTTTATTTTAATTTTTTAATTTTTTTATTTTTTTTGCGCTATGCAGGCTTCTCACTGTTGTGGCCTCTCCCGTTGCGGAGCACAGGCTCCGGACGCGCAGGCCCAGCGGCCATGGCTCACGGGCCCAGCCGCTCCGCAGCATGTGGGATCTTCCTGGACCGGGGCACGAACCCGTATCCCCTGCATCAGCAGGCAGACTCTCAATCACTGCACCACCAGGGAAGCCCCTAGAGTACATTTTAGAAGTAGAATTCTGGGTAGGCATCATTTTGAATACCCACAAAATAGTCCACATAATCTTTCCCCATTGAGGTGTAGTGTGAAGGTTATTTCTTGTTTTGTACTAGCATAAATTCTTGGAAAAAATAATTTTTTTTTATCAGAAAAGCTTTTCTTATGTTTTAGATTAGTTCAGTAAAGTGGCTTCCCAGAACTAGACTTAGTAGATTAAAGGTTATGAACATGCTTAAAGTTTTCAGTAATTTGTAAATTGATGTTCCAAAGACTTGGTTGATTGACACTTGTAACTATGGAATTTAAGCTCAGGAATAAAGCCTTTGTGTTTCCACTACCAAAGAACAAGAGAGTATTGGCAATGTGTGGAGACTTTCTATTCATTTCAAAAGTGCTTGCCCTTCTTGGAGCATTTTTATAATAGCTGCTTTGAAGTCTGTCAGATACTTCCAACAACTGTGTCATCTCAATTGTTGATGTCTCTTTATTGTACCATGCAAGTTGAGATTTTCCTGGTCCTTCATATGCCACATAATTTTGGATTGCATACTGAAGTATTATGAGACCTTGGGTCTTGCTTAAATTCAGTGGTGAATGTTCATTTTTGCGTTTTAGCAGGCAGTGGAGGTTTAGGCTGCAAGTTGCAGCTAGCTTTCTGTGGGTTGTGATTTCAATATCAATTTGGTTTTCAAAGCCTGTAGTGCTTTGCTATTTGGATCTGTCCTGTGTGTACACTGCCCATTGGCCAGTTTGAGATAGGTGACGATATTTTTTTCTTTGTTCAGTTCTCAAAAGTTTTTGGTTTGCTATTTAGGATAAATTTGCTGCCATGTTCAGTTCTGGAGTGAGCCCAGGCGTTCATAAGCAACCTTATGGAGTTGCTTTTCTGAGTTTCTCCCACTCAGCTATTTCCCCTATACTTGCTACTTCCCCGGGAACTCCCCTTTTAGTCCTCCAGCCACTTTCTGTGATTGTGCTCACATGCAGGGACCAGGGGTAGGCGCACAGAGAGGGGGGAAGAAAGGTTAGGAGAGGGTTTTGCCCCAACCTCTTGAAACCACAGCTTCTGGGATTGGAGAGGATTTCCCTCCCTCAGACCTTTAGGTACCTGTGGGCCCCCTGTTGTTACTGCCTCCCTTTTCCTGCCCAAGCCTGAACTAAAGCACTTCACATGAAACACTGTCTGTCTACATTGCTGCCCACTTCCAGGTTTCCCCCAGTCCACGTGGCAGGATACAAGAGGGAAGAAAGTAAACCCACCCTTGGTTCCATGGCCCTTTGAATTCTGGTCTTCTTCCCCAATCTACCTGCTATCATTTACTTTTTACAGTCTTTAAATAACTGCTCCGTACATTTTGTTTAGATTTGATAGCTGTATTCAGTAGGAGGGACAGGGTGGAGTGTTTTTACTTTATCTTAGCTGGCACTAGAAAGAACCCTGTATTGTGTACTTTTAAGAAGGGCATTATTTATTCAACCAACATATGTCCTTATCATTTGAGTCCTCACCATGTGCTGGACACTTTAAATATATTATTTGTTTAATTCTCTGACAACTGTCCCCCTTTTAGACATAAGGAAATTGAGGAGTAAACTCTTAAACTAGGTCCAGAGGCACAGATAGTGACAGGATGGGATTTGAACACAGGACCCAAGGTGTGTTCCCAGGACCAGCATCATCAGAACCACATGAGAACTTGCTAGAAATGCAAAATCTCTAACCCCACCTCAGATCTACTAACTCAGAATTCTGGGAATGAGGCCCAGTAATTTGTTTTGGTGAGCCTCTGTTAATCTGATATATGCTAAATTTGAGCACCTCTTCTCTATGCTGTAGGACTTAACAATACTATGTTTTAGTTTCTTAGCAGAACTTTAATATAAGAAACAGAAGTAGCTTTTCACCCTTGTTTGAGACATATGGTAGTATGTTGAGTGAGAACTAATTTTCTTACTCATGTCACTAACATATAGCTTTAAAATCACACTTTTCTATATTATTCAAGCTTATGGTAGTTAAAATATAAGTACTATGAATTTTAAAAATTTAAATGTGTGTGTATGCAAAGAAATCAATTTAGATGTGGTTTTTGACCAATAAATCACTTAGTCTCTGGTAATTACTATGTTATATAATGCTCTGTATTTTAAATTTTAGGATATTATTACTGACTTCCCTCAATTTCAGGGTAGCTTTTGATACAGGTTTAGAATAATATTGGGTTGGAAAAAAAGGCCCATATTTGCAGGATAGGTCCTATTTTGTGTAATTTTATTTTTTTCACAAAAGATTAAATGTATCATTATAACTAAATTTAATTTGCATATTCTTGTAGGACCTTTTATTTTTTTATTGATGTATAGTTGATTTAAAATGTTGTGTTAGTTTCTGGTATAAAGCAAAGTGATTCAGGTATACATAGCTATATATATTCTTTTTCACATTATTTTCTATTATGGTTTATTATAAGATATTGATTATAGTTACCTGTGCTCTACAGTAGGACTTTGTTGTTTACCTATTTTATATACAGTAGCTTGTATTTGCTAATCGCAAACTCCTAATTTATCCCTCCCTACCTCCTTTCCCCTTTGGTAACCATAAGTTTGTTTTCTATGTATGTAAGTCTGTTTCTGTTTTATAAATAAGTTCATTTGTATCATATTTTAGATTCCACTTGTAAGTGATATCATATGGTATTTGTCTTTTTCTGATTTCACTTAGTATGATAATCTCTAGGTCCATCCATGTTGCTGCAAATGGCATTATTTCATTCTTTTTTATGGCTAATTAGTATTCCAGTGTGTGAGTGTGTGTGTGTGTGTATGCTACATCTTCTTTATCCATTCATCTGTTGATGGACATTTAGGTGGCTTCCATATCTTGGCTATTGTGAATAGTGCTGCTGTGAACTTAGGGGTGCATATATCTTTTTGAATTGTAGTTTTCTCCAGATATATGCCCCAGGAGTGGAATTGTTGGATCGTATGGCAACTCTATTTTTAGTTTTCTAGGGAACCTCCATACTGTTTTCCATAGTGGCTACACCAATTTACATTCCCACCAACAGTGTAGGAGGGTTCCTTTTTCTTCACACCCCCTCCAGCATTTATTATTTGTAGACTTTTTAATCATGGCCATTCTGACCTGTGTGAGGTGATATCTCATTGTAGTTTTGATTTGCATTTCTCTAATAATTAGCAATGTTGAGCATCTTTTCGTGCGCCTTTTGGCTATCTGTATGATAAGACATTTTAAATAAATTTAACCATCAGGAAAAAAAGTCTGTTAGAGCACATCTTCAGAATCTGTGTTTTTTTTTTAATTAGCTTACAATCCACATATACTTTGAGGTATGTAGATTAGTAGATTAAATTAATAGGTATATGTAGATTAGTTATGGAGCATTTTCTTTTGTGATAATCTCTCCTCTTACTAATAGAGTAGCTGGCGGTTGGGGCAGAGAAGATATTCTGTATTGTAGAAATAGGTTTTATAGTTATCATTATTTATATTAGATTTTAAGTCTGTTACCTCTGGTATCTGCATTAGCAAGACACATAATAATCACTGAGTATTCTTGAGGGAATGTCAGCAAAAAGGGCCCTACCCTCAACGAGCTTACTGCCTATTGAAATAAACAGAGAAACAGTTATTCAAAAAAATAATTACTGTGCAAAGATATGTAGAGTACTGTGGGTATGGTGTATTGGAGACAGGCTGGACCCCGTGAACCTAGCTGTTAGTATTTGAAATCACCTGTGGTGGTATGTATACCACACAAATCAGCAGATGCTACATACATATAGCCAGTTCTGCTGTAATGGGATGCGTTCCTAAAAATCACTAAGTGTAGGGAAAAATGGGATTGGGCACAATACTCAAAAACTTCTTTAGCAACACATTTTAAAAAAAAGGAGAACCAAATTAAAATAGTAACACAGTTTTGCATGTTAAAATGGAAATAGTTAAGAAAAAAATAAATAATAAATATGGTGCTTTACCTTGAAAAAGACCAGAGGTTTGCTTGAAAAGTGGGTGTGGGAGAGGTTGCCTCTTGTGAGTTATTGTGGAATGGTGGAGGGAGGGTGTCTGAGATCTGAGGAAAAGTTAACACCTCATATGGATGGGTGAGGCTCCCGACAAGAAGTGGGCTGAGAGATGGGAGATGTTTGAGGTAGGTGTGTGTGCTGTGTATTCCCAGGCACTGGGCTCAGTGCAGCTGGGCGCAGTTTTCTGCATTCATCTAGTGTTCAGTGGCACATAAGCAAATAACAGTTATTCAGTGCTCTTGTTGTTCCCTAGTGTAACAAGTGCATTGAAACAAATTTGAGTTTTCCAGACAAATGTTAGAGCAGAACTGACAGTAACAGGGCCTTTTTTCCCCTTCTGAGAACTGATTGACCAGCACACCTCTGGAAATGGAGCTCTTCCGTCAGCCTGGAGGAGTCTTGGAAGACTTGGCAGAGAAGATGACACTTGAACTGAGACTGGGCAAATAAGTACAGTGTTTTGCCAGGTATGACATAGGTAGAAGGAGGGCATTCCAGGCAGGGGGACAGCAGCATCTGAAAAAGCATGCAGATGTAAGCCTGGTATGTTCAGGAAACTTACATAGTTCAGTGTTAAAAGAGTAGTTCAGTGTTAAGGTTAGGACTTGGGAGGGAAGGAAGGAAGGAAAAGGAAACAATGTAAATAAAACATAATGGTTAGGCAGGGGCCAAATTCTCAATAACCCTGTATGCCACATGAAAGAATTTAACATTTTATCCCTCAGTGAGTAGAAAACACTGAAAATTTTTCAACAGTGAATTGTATTTTCTAACACTAATTTATATAGCACTCACTGTGACAGTATGGAAGGTAGACTGAAGGAGACTCAAGTGGAGTCTGGGAATCCAGTGGGATAAGGAGGAACTAGTGTGGATCTTTCATAGGCTTGACCCCTTTGAGAATATAAAAGCTGTAGATGCTTATTAGCAACTGTGTCCTTTCTGTGTTTTTAGAAGCTACTACTTCTGTAACCCTGTTTCTTAGTTTTAAGGGCTAAGGCCATGAGAGTTAGTCTTCTGTATGATGATGAGTCAGTTGAATTTATAACCAGCTTTCACACTTAGCTTTATTTATACAATGTTTAAAAATGGAAGCAAAAAAAAAAAAATGAAAGCACATGTCCACCAAAAAAAAAAAAATGTGGTGAATCATTCTTGAAGTTTTATCATTGTAATGTACATTCATTGAGAAATAATTACATGGGCCAAAGGTCTCTTTGCCCATTGGATTCCTATTTTTGCCCAAATTATTTTATAATAAAGAATAACCATTATAAGGGATAAGTAATTATCTGATGAAATTCAGGGGTTAAGAAAATGATATAATTAGAGTCTTCCAAGTCTTCCAAGAGTCTTCCAAGATACAGATGATTTTAATTATAAGTCTAAATTAAGAAAGCCATCTAGCCCACTCTAAAAAATTAAATCTTTTATCATAGGGTTCCTTAGCATATTTTGATGCCTGTTACCAGAGGAGAGTACTGATAAACCTCATAATCTGGTTGAAGATACCAAAGATACTCTAAAACTAATTGAAAACAGGAATATCTGGATAAAACAGAAAAAACCATGTCCTACACTTTTCTATCCAGTATTCCACACAGTACGGTCTGATCAGCATGTAATAAATATTTGTTAGGAGGCTAAAATGCTGTACTTAAGTTTAGGGAGAGCTAGAGACAAAAATAGTGGAAACATTGAGAGACTTTTAAAATAATTTTCTGATCTTTGAAACTTTGATGCACACAATTAATGGATTATGGATTTACAGAGGCCATATACCCTCTCAGGAGTTTGCCTCTGATACTTTTATGAGGAAATAGTTGCTACTGTTTTTAAATTTTTTTTGATGGGGCATTGGTGGTTGGTTGTTTTCTTAATTATAAAAGTAAAAGTTTACAAAAATGATACATGATTATTGCAGAAAAGTAAAAGAATACTACTTGCATGAATAATAATTAAAACTCTTACTAACCTTAAAGAGTATTGATTTTTTTTCCCTCCCTCATCATTTTTATAACTCTTCTTTGATAGGGAAAGGTGTTTGATCATCAAATACCAAGTTTTTACCATAGACTAGATGCTGTTCTGTTATTACTTAGTATGATAGCCACTTGTGAAAAGAAACCATGGATATAAGCATATAATAAAAATGTGTTATAATCAGATGGTCATAGTTAAACTGTAGTTCATGGACCTCGTTTGCCTTAAAAGGCAGATTGTAATCTTTACCTAATCCAGACATTACCAAATTATATGTATGCTTCCTCTTTTCTGTATTGTCCATATTCCTCTCCCATAACTGTCAGGACTCATAATCTTTTCTTTGTGCCAGGTATTTCTTCTAGTCCTCAGCATTTACAGAAATAATAGTGTGCCTTTCTCTAATAGAAATAAGGCTTTCTTTTTCTTCCTGACCCTGTCCTCACCATACCTTAATCCATATTGCTTTGTTTTCTGACTAAGCCATTTGGCTTTTCTAGAATATGCAGAGAATCACCAGTGAAGTCATAGTCATTTAATACAACCACGTACAGGAATAAATCACCTTTTTTTTTTTTTTGCGGTACTCAGGCCTCTCACTGTTGTGGCCTCTCCCGTTGCGGAGCACAGGCTCCGGACGCGCAGGCTCAGCGGCCATGGCTCACAGGCCCAGCTGCTCCGCGGCATGTGGGATCTTCCCGGACCGGGGCACGAACCCGTGTCCCCTGCATTGGCAGGCGGACTCTCAACCACTGTGCCACCAGGGAAGCCCTAAATCACCCTTTTTAAGCATGGCATGTAAGACCCTTTAGAGTCTTTCCTCCCGGCTTTTCACATTGCTTTTTCTTTTACTTCACTCCACCTATCCTGTACTTCAGCCATCTAAAACACTCCTCACCTTTGGAAAGCCAGATCCTGTCCTCTCTCTCTGCCTGAAATGCCTTTCTCCACTCAGCAGGCAACTAATTCATTCTTTAAAACCTAGCTCAAAATCATCTTTTCTGTGAAAAGGGTTTCTGTGAAACCCTCTGCATTAGTTAGGATTAGGTACAGTGGCAAGTAACAGAACCTCCAAAATAACAATGGTCTAAAAACAGGAGAGAATTTATATCTCTCCTATAACAGTGGACTTTGCAGTGTGGGGCTGAAATGACAGCTCTGTTTCATGACGTCATTAGGGAAGTAATGTCTACCTCATGGCTTCAGAATCTCTCACACTTAACCCTTGTCCTCACCATCCAGAACGGAGCTATCTGTCTTATGCTTTGTGATGTACAAGGGAACAAAAAAGGGACTAAGGGCATTTGAGAGCTATCTCTTAACATTTCCCTAAAGCTCCCCAATTATGTATCTGCTTGCATCTCATTGGTCTCAAGGAAGGCCTGGAAATAGTCTTTATTCTTGGTGGCTCTGTACCAGCTAATTGTATTACTATGGAAGAAAGGGAGAACAGGTATGGAGTACAGCTAGTAGTGTGCCACACTTCCCCAGCTAGAGGTAATTTCTTTGTGCTTTGTGTTCTTGACAGCACTGTAATTAATTAGTATTTAAGTTATATTATAATTCATTTGTCTTCTTCACCAGATTGTGGACTTCTAAAGTCATTCAGGAAAATTATAGCAAAAGTATCAGAGACAAAAGCAGGGAATGATGTTTAAATACCCATGTGAACAAGGGAATTGCTTATATAGAGCTGATTTCTTAGACTTACATTTTTTTTTCCTATTTTCTCCATTTTGTAGAGGGAAGTGGACACTGCCAATAGTAGAGGGCATGGCTTCTCCTTTTCAATAATGCCTCAAAATTGATCACACAGAGAACACAGTTATTTTAAAGGTGATATATTCTCTGTATTATACTGTTTTTTTAAATTGTGGTAAAATATACATAAAAGTTACCATTGTAACCATTTTTAAGTGTCCTGTTCTGTGGCATTAAGTTCATTCACACTGTTGTGCAACCATCACCAGAACTTTTCTATCTTCCCTGAGATTCAGAACCCATTAAACACTAACTCCCTGTTACCCCCTCCCCCAAGCCCCTGGCAACCACCATTCTACTTTCTGTCTATGAATTTGACGACTCTAGGAATTTTATATAAGAGGAATCTGTATTTGTTCTTTTGTGACTGGCTTATTTCACTTAGAAGGTCTTCAAGGTTCATTGTGTTGTAGCATGTGTTAGAATTTCTTTCCTTTTTAAGGCTAAATATATTGTTATATATATGTACCACATTTTATTTGTCCTTTCATCTATCAGTGGACACTTGGGTTGCTGTGTTACACTGTTTTTTTGGTAAGAGTTTTTTTTTCTAAAGGTGTTCTCCACACAGATAATGTCTTATTATAATTTCACCACAACTACCCCCAGACACAAACCACATAATATCTTTTTAAAAGGAAATTTAACAAAAATGCAAAGAAGATAAAAACAATCACCTATATTAGAAATTTATTTTTATAGGAAGTAATCCCCCCTCCCAATCACAGTTTCTGAAGTATAAACTAAAAAATAAAATTAAGTTATGAAAAACATTATCCTGGTGTCAGTTCTGGAAAATAGGTACAAGAGTGGAATTAGAAAGAAATATAGTAGTTTTTCACAAGAAAATATTAAATTTTGTTATATTTAAGAGTCTCTTGATGATATGATAGGGAAACAAAGGAGAGTGCAACCTATGAATCCCTATTCTTTTGAAATATGGAAATTTTACCAGTGGACAGTGAGAAAGAACTGGTTATAGCTGTAGCCTGCTGGATTTGCTTTTATGATATTTCTCCAGCATTGAAGAGAAAAGGGTTATAAATGGGTGGAGTAAGGAAAAGTAGCTACATTTCTCTCACCTCACCTCCTTTGTTATCAGATGGGAGTTAGTTTAGTGACAATAATTATTGGATGTTTGATTGCCAGTAATGTGACTGATGCCTAGAATATTCTGGGTTTTGGCCTCTATCCCACTGTATACATAGTCCAAATTGGTAGTCAAATTCTTACTAAAATTCTGAGTAAGCTTTCAAATAGTTACTTAAATAAAATGCATGTCCAGTGGTTTAAACTGGATCTCACAGATACTTTCCCATTGCAGCTGACTGTTTGGTCAGTTTGGCAAAATGGTGAGTCATACTTCTCTAGCCAGCCACAGACCAGCTGTTGATTTACTCAGTTACTTGAGCCAAGACCGAAGCACCAGAATAGAATAGAGCACCTTGGCTCTGATACCGTTTTATCTTTTTCCTAAAAGTCTGGATGTAAATTTCCATCCTTCCCCTAGGTGTTTTGAGTTACAAGAAGCAGTCTAAGAATTTTTTGTCTTTTAAATCTTTTAGTACTGTTGTAGAAATAAAATTGACATGCCTGAAAGGATCTGAGAAGAACAGAACACATTGTGGTGTTAGCTGTAAACTCTTTTAGGGAAATTAGAACTTGAGGTAGACATTAAAAATAGAATTGAATGGTGAAGGACAAAGTAGTGGAGGTGTTTTAGAGCAAAAATTAAGTTTGGATAAAATGAGGCCTAATTATGGATGGCAGTAAGTGAAGGTCAGCCACGAGAAGCTGTGTGTGACTGTTGAATGTTCCTGAAAGGAAATGAGTCTGGCAGTGTTAGGAGTTAGGAGGAGAGGAGAGACGAAGGTGTTGCAGAAATCTAGGAAAGTGGCAATAGAAATCTCGACAAGGTTATTGGCAGTGAAAGTGCAGAAAAAAAGGTAAATTTGAGAGCCATTCTGGAAAAAGAAACTATAATTGTGTCACATGGAAGAAGAGTAAAATAAAAAAATTTCTAAGAAATTCCGTGGTGTACTGGTATCCCATTTTGGGGAGAACTCTTGAATTAACTTTAGATATGGTGAATTTGAGGTGCGATGGGGAATAGCCAAAATAAGACAGATTTTTTAGGCTATTAGTGGACTGAAAAGTGGGTGGAATGTGTGGACTAGACTTGAGCTTCTGGTACAAATCTAGCTGTACTCAAGGAGGTAAGAATTGGTCCTAGAAAATACCTGATTATAACAGTAAAGGCAAGAACATATGTTCTCATAGCTTCTGCATACCTGAAAAGCTCTTAAAATCAAATACGTTTTTATTTTCCCCTCCCATTAGCTTTATTTCAACTGAAGGGATTAGGTTAGTTAAATAGGTGTAATTCATAAATTACATCTAGGACACTGAAGTTCTTCTCCCATACTATTAAATAAGAAAGTAGAATCTAGATTGCCTTACATAGAAAGATGCAGAACAGGGGCAAGAACATAGATTTTTTCATAAAGAACAACATCTTAGAATAAATAGATATTGTGGCAGAATAATGGCATACCAAGGAGCATTATGTTCTTAAATATTATAAGTTAAGTTATCGAGTTAACCGTATTTATTAACTTTTAGTGTAATTTGTTACATTTGAGTAATCTAGTGTGGAATTGAACGTTTTGTGTTTTTCTTTAGTGGAGCCTTTAGTTGGAGCTGCTGTGCCAAGTGTTTCTTTATGGCTTTGTCTCTCGGAGCGGCTTCGTATATATAGCAAAACATTTAGAACCCTGTGGAGTAAAGTAGAAAAAAAAACTTGGCAAAAGAGTATTTCTCTTATAATTAGAAATTGTCTTAAGATACAATATGTTACAGCAGTGATAAAGCTAATATATTAGAGAAATAATAGCTTACTGTAGAGATGACTGGCATTTCGCTGAAGATACCTAAGGGGGGTAGCGTTTCCCTAGTGCCTACAACAAATAGTGCTTACTGCTTTCTTCTCGCTCGAACCCGTGCCCCCTGCAGTGGAATCGCGGAGTCTTAACCACTGGACTGCCAGGGAAGTATCTCTTCTCTCTCGTGTACACTTCTTTTTTTGCTCTGTATTCCTTCTTTTTATGGTGAAATATAACATACATATAGCACAGTGAATAAAATAGAAAGGTACAGTTTAATGAGTAACTATAAAGCGTATTCACCACCCAGATCAAGAAACAGAACATTGCAAGTATACCAGAAGCCTGCTACGTGCCCCTTGCCAGTCAAACCCCACTTGTATGCATCCTGTCCTATCCTCCAGAAGTAACCATAGTCTCACTTGGGTGATAATCATTTCTTCCTTCTCTTTGAAGTTTATCACCAAGTATGTGTCCCTAAATGATGTAGTTTACTTCTGCCTCTTTTGTATACATATATACAGACATATGTATATATGTCAGTACATAGTCTTTTGTATCTGACTTATTTTTGTGCCATTTATCCATGTGGTGTGTGTGTATAACATTTTCATTTCTCTGCTCTATTATTTGCATACTGTTCCACTGTATGAATATGCCATAATATGTGTATTCTGTTCCATTTCCTAATATTGAAAAACTCAGCCTGTGACCATTCTTGTATATTTTTCTTGGGGCACATGGGCACCAGTATTTCAAGAGTTTATACTTAGGAGTGGAATTGCTGGATCATAGGGAATTCACATCTTCCAATTCACTGGATAGTACCAAAGTGTTTTCTAAAGTGGTTATTTACACTCACCCAAGCAGGATATGAGCATTCCTGTTGTTCTCCATTCTCGCCATCACTTGGTATTGACACACTTAAGTGTTTTGGGCAGGAAAACTGTGTCTCTTATGATTTTATTAAGGAGGATGAGCCCCTTTTCATATTTGAATTTCTTTTTGTGAAGTCCCTGTTAAAAAGGTCTTTTTATCCCCTTTTCTATCTGGTTATCAGTTTTTTCCTACTGATTTTTAGAAGTCCTTTATATTTTCTGGGTATTAGTCTTTTAGTCTCTAAACAATTTTGTGTATTGAGAATTTTGTTTCCTTCCTTGTGTTTTTGATGATTAGAGAAGCCTTAAATTTTAATGTCATATGACTTATTCTTTTCCTTACAGATTATACTTTTTTTTTTTTCCTGTAAAAATTTGCAGATATTTTCTTAGATTTGTCCTAAGTACTTCATATCATTGATGCTATTGGAAATGGTATGTAATTTTACGTTTTGTTTTGTTTGTTGCTGACAGGTAGGACCACAATAGATATTTTATATACTGATTTGTATCTACCAACGCTTCCACACTCTTGTTAATTCTAACAATTTTTTAGATAATTTTGAATTTTAAAAAATACACAATTATTTCATCTGAGAATAATGATAACTTTTTTTCAGATCTGTAGAGATGAATTTAAACAATGCCTTTTATTCCTTAACTTGCCTTATTCTGCTGATTAGGACCTCTATCACAAAGTAGAATAGGAAGGATGATAATAGGTATCCTTTTCTTCTTCCAATCTCAGCATTTCTTCAAGGATAAGGTTAGCTGTTGTTTTTTGGAAATGCTTTTTATTTAAGTTAGGTAAGGTTACTTTTCAGTCTTAGTTTACTAAAAATTTTCATCAGAAATGTATGTTGAATTTTATGAAATACTTTTTTTTTTCCTTTTTTCTTTTTTTTATGAAATACTTTTTCTACATCTAATGAGATTATCATGTATTGTTTTGTTCTCAAACTATCAGTGTGATAAATTACATTAATTTTCTAATGTTAGTTCAACCTTGCATGCTGCATCTAACTTGATCATTTTTATATACTATTGGATTCAGCTCGCTAATATTTTGTTTTAAAAAACTTGTATTTATATTCATGACTGAGATGAGCCTGTATGCTTTCTTCCCGTAGTGTCCTTGTTAGGCGTTGGTATCAGGTTATATTAGCCTAATAAAATAAGTTGGGGAATATTTCCCTGTTCTGATCTCTGAAAGAGCTTGTGTAAGATTGGAATTTTTTTTTCCTTAAATAGTGATAGAATTCACCAGTGAAGTTATCTAGGCCTTGGGATTTTCTTTTTGCAAAGAAGTTGACTACAGATACTTTAATATTATTATATTTTATTTCCTGTGGACTCTTGTTCTCACTTATGATGTCTTCTGTGTGCTTATATTTGACTGTGTCTAATGCTGTTTGTTTTTAAAATTACTTGTGGGTATTCTTTGAGGCCTAGAATGAAGTTGTCTTCCTTCAGAGAGGGTTTATGTTTCTTTCTGCTAAGATGTGTGTAGGTATCATTAGCCCAGGAACATTTTAAAAGAATTTCACAGTTTGAAGTTCCCTGGATTAGGAGTCCATGCAGACACAGACTGCAAACCCCTGCCCAGGCTGCTCAAACTTGTTAGGGACCTACATCCTGGATGTTCTATCCTCCATTCTCTTTTTCTCACGCTTCTCTCTGAGCTAAAGCAATCTTCCCTGCAATCTCCTGAGGGTAGGATTAGGATTTAGATTCAGTTGTAGTTTTACCTTTACCTGAGGTTATATAGCCTTTTAGGATCCCAGTTTAATGTGGGGAAGAGTTCCGTTGCACTCTACCTTTTGAAGAATCTGTGTTTGAGAAATTTGTTGCCTTCATCCTATGAGGCCAGTGAAACCAAAGACCTAATTTACTGAGCTCTATCTATAATTGCCCTCAGGGCCAGAGTATCTTCAGGGAGTCCTATTACCTCTCTAGGTTCTAGTTGCTCCTAGTTTGTCTGGCAGTTTCCCACCATCTTGTCAACTTTTTAAGGTGTTTTTGGTTTTTTTTTGTATCTAAGGATTTTTCATTGTTTTCAGTAGGAGGGTTGATCTAAAAAAATCCTAGTCTGTCATTACTAGAAATTGTAGTTCCTCTTAATTTTTTTCCCCCACTTAGTCTTCTATTTCTTTTGTTGACTTCAGCCTCCATGTTAATGACTTAGTTTCACAGACATTCATATATTGAACATCTAATATGTATCAAGCATGGCACAAAACAAAGTCCTTGCTTTCTTGAAGCTAACACTGTAGTGGATTCTGGATTGTGGGGAAAGTTGCAGCACCATTGGACAGCATTTTCCACACTGATTCACAGAGCATTGGTGACCTGTGAAATCCTAGTAAGGTTGCCATTGTCAAGTAAATTTGAGAAATAATGCCCAGGAGGATATCCTCTCTTAGAGAGCTAAGGCACTAACATATTTGAACTGAAACCTTTATTTGTAGAATACCTCTTAATATCTCATTAGCATACTAGAATTCCAGGGAACATGATTTATGAAATGTTGGGGTACGACTAATGTTTAATCATCTCTACTTTATTTACATGTTGTCACAGAGCAGTTTCAACTTCTGCTTTCCCATAGTCATGTCTAAGGGGAACATCTGAGGTAGTAAACCAAGGCAGCTGGGCTCTGCATTCTGAATGACTTTCCTTACTTGGCCGTGGGTAGTTAGACTAGCATGGGTACCCAAATCAAAGATGCCAGACATAGGTCAGTCGCTGGCCAACCAGAGAAAGTGTAGAAAGTGCTGAATTAAGTTTTCACAGATCTCATTGGTTGGTTAAAGAATTAGAGCTCCCGCTTTCAACTTTATGTCTAGATGTACTCCGGATTGACAAGTAAGGGAGAGTGGTTTCTGTAAGGATACATATGTTGATGTGGATCAAAAAACTCACAAAAAGAAACGTATTTGGCAGTTAAGCAGTGGAAGAAGCAGAATTTGAAAAGTCAAGAGAAAGAGATAGAAGGGACCTATGATGGACCAAGAATTAGCCAAAGGTATGGCAGGGTGGCAACTATGAGATAGAAAAAGAATCAAGCGGAGAAGCGCAGAGACCAGCTTGTGGTTAGAGGCAAATCAGATACCAAAAGCCTGGTATCCAGGGAGTTGCTGAGCCACAAGAATGGCAGGAGCACTAAAATAAGGACCCACAAACTTCTGAGGCTTGGTCCTCTAGGGCAACGTTGGGACTGGACCAGGTTCTCAGTTCCAGATCCTTAGGGCCTAGGCCCACTTGTTACTGATTTTGTTCTTGGGGTTTTGTATGAATTCTTGTTTCCCTTATCATCAAATTCATACTTATAATCAGTTCTCCTCCCCTACCACACACACCTACATCTGCCAACCTGAGTGTCAGTGCCCTGCCACCAGAAGAGACTGATACATAAGGAAAGAGTTGGATTCATAAGACTGATGTATGAGTTGAATTCATATCAGTGTTACTTTTTTGATTAACATTTTTATAACAATGGAATTCCCACCATTCCTACCCCTGCTTTTTATCTTCTCTTATTATTACATTTTGGAAATGCATCTTCTAAGCTCAGCTGTGCTAGCAGTGTTAATGTTGTATTGCATCACAGAATCTATTTCTGTTGGTTATCCTATAAATCAGGGGTCCCCAACCCCCGGTCTGCGGACCAATACCGGTCCACAGCTTGTTAGGAACCAGGCCGCAGAGCAGGAGGTGAGTGGCGGGGGAATGAGCCAAGCTTCCATCTGCCGCTCCCCATCGCTCGCATTACCGCCTGAACCAACTCCTCCAACCCCCTCCGTGGAAAAATTGTCTTCCACAAAACCAGTCCCTGGTGCCAGAAAGGCTGGGGACCGCTGCTATAAATAGTATCTCTATATACAAAAGAATGCACACTACTTACTCTTGGTACTCTTTGGCAAAGAATATTTCCTACTTCCCAATCCAGTGTTATTTGCTACTGATCCCCAATACTGTTTGAGGATCACGTTGGCTTTAGTAGAGATCTCCGTATTTGTTACTCCTTTCTCCACTGATTGTGTTCATCTGCCCTTCTAACCCCCATTTCTTTGTGTCTTTTTCCTCCACACTCTTCCCCCACCTTTTCTTTAAAAAGTTTTTAAAATCATTATTTATTTCTTCTGCATTTTACACATAATTTTGGGTTTATAATAAGAAATTAGATTGGTTTTTTTGAAGATCTACTTCCTTTTTAAATAACATTTTTCCAGCCAGGAAGTTTGTACATTTGAATGTAATGTCTTGGAAAGTACAGAAAAGAAAAAGAAAAAATGAAATTACAATAATCAAAAACCACCCAAAATAACCACAGTAGTATTTCCTATCCATAATCTTTTTATTAAAATATGTTTATATGTATATGTATGTGTTGAGGTCAATTTATATACTGTTTTATAACTATATTTATTTTATATCATGAATATTTCCAGAACATTAAATGCTCTAGAAACATGGCTTTAATGTCTATTATTCCAGTAAATGAAAGCACTACAATTTATTTAACCAATCCTCTATTAACTGAACAATACAATTTTTTTGCTAATATTATGCCATGGTGAATATCTCTTGTATATAAACCTTTGTGTCTTTATCTGATTATTTTCTTGGAATACACTTCTATTGTGAAACCTTGAGTCAAAAGGTATATACATCTTTTTAAAGTTTTGATACATAATACTAGATAAAATTTCCTTCTTGAAATGCCATGTGGATTTATAGCCTCACATAAATGTGTAAAAATACTAGCTTCGCAATACCATGCTTAGATACTACCATTAAAATGTGAAAGAAATAAAAGCAAACTTTGCCAAGTTGATTAGGGAAAAATCTTATATCACACTTTAATTTAGATGTCTGATCAATACTAAGAATGACCTTTTTCATATATTTACTGGCCAAGTGTATATCTGATTTTGTGATTTTTCTGGACATGTCCTTTGCTATTTTCTATTTGAGGTGGTGTTTTATCTTCTTCTTATAAATGTATTAACACTTTGTCATATGTTGAAAATTTTTTCCAGCTTATCACTTGTCCTTTAATTTTGTTTATGGCATTTTTTGACATGTAAAAGCTTAATATGTTCAGTCATTAAGTATTTTGATAATTTCATTTTGTTCTCTTCAGCATTTTGTTTAAATAGACTTTCCCATCTCTTCTTTGAGAGGTTAAATGGTTTCTTATATTTACTGCTTTATTTATATTGAGTCTGTTTTTACAATTCATTGAAATGCTCACCCATTCTTCTAATATTGAAATATTTGAGATTACAAACTCTTAGATCCAGATGTATAGAATTTTCTAGTTTCAGAAAATCTGTTAACTTTATTTTTAACTTCCATCTACTTCCAAAAAGAAGGAAAAAAATTAATTAACAATAAACCTACACTTGGACATTTAGTATGCTGATAATTAATTTAGACTTATTCAGGGCCATGCGAGTGATATCTCAAAGTCTTGTCAGAAATTTATAAAGTAAGGCCTTCCGTTTGGGTTTCCTGGTAGTAATAGCAGAAAGGAGGAGGAACAATGAGTTACGTGTTTCTCATTGTCTGCTTAAAGGAAACATATCAGTTTTCTTAAAAGAGAAATCTTGGCAGTAAAGTCAAAGACAAATTTTTTGTGTGGGTATTTATGTGAGGAATGATGTCTTGATACCATTTTTATAGAACATAGAATAATACAAGGCAGTTTATTTTATAAACTCTTAATAAAAGTTAAGGGTATAGGGCTTTCCTGGTGGCGCAGTGGTTGAGAGTCTGCCTGCCGATGTAGGGGACACGGGTTCGTGCCCCGGTCCGGGAGGATCCCACATGCCATGGAGCAGCTAGGCTGGGCCCGTGAGCCATGGCCGCTGAGCCTGCGCGTCCAGAGCCTGTGCGCCGCAACGGGAGAGGCCACAACAGTGAGAGGCCTGCATACAGCATTAAAAAAAAAAAAAAAAAAAAAGTTAAGGGTATAATATTAAGTTCTAATTATGGTAAAGTACTATGTCTGCAGGCAGTCAAAATAATACAAACCACATATGTGTCTTTCTGGTGAAGTTATTTGATAAGGGGTAGAGCTTAGAAAATCTCTGGTTAGATATTTCTTAAACTAGCTCTTTCAACATAATAGTTGAGATTTTTAAAAATCAGATTTTGATTCATGTGTATTTGTGATTTCTAGTTAGAAATAGCAATTGTGGAATGATTCATACACATTAGGTCCAAGTGTTTAACTGGAAAGTTTGACATTTTATTGTGAGAATTAGCCTATTATTTTGAGAAGGTGGAGAATTATATAAGTGGGTTTCCAGAATTGCCTGCAATCAATTACAATTTTTGCTTGCTACACTTCAGTTATAATGTGAACAGTTTAAGTAAATAGTAAATCTTACTTCATTTCAGATCTGACAGAATATCTAAGAATTTTTTGTTTTTCATGAAGTATTGCTTCCTTATCAAAGAATATTGAGAATTAAGTGTACTTTAAGCTGCTCGATTCATCTTTGAAACTATTTAAACTTACTTTATCTGTGAAATAACCCTCATTTTTAAGCTGTGTGTAAGGGAAGTAAATATATCTTAAACTGTGTAGGAAGGTTTTTTTAAGGGAACACAGGAAGGGGAAAGTTTGTGTTGACAGAACAGTATTGCTTTTATTAGGTTTTTTTTTTTTTTTTTTTTTTTGCAGCTGACACTAAACTTGCAGTGTTTATATTGAACATTAAATCAGCACCTGACTGAAACATGACTAGATAGAGAGTTCAAGACTATTTAGATAACTCAGTATGTTGGACATTAGGGGATTATACTTTAATCAGACAGTAGAGTATGATTAGGAATCAGAGTTGTATCTGATGTGCTACCGCTAGACCTGAAATAACTTGAGTCTATTTGTGGAATGCTATGCTTATATTTTAAATTCTAATATTTTAAAAAGTCACAGATCGTTGAAGTTAGTTAATTCAGTTGCTTATAGAGGAAGGACTACCTGGGCTTGCTAGAGACAGAGGGTTGCTTATCCTCTTTAACATCTCCCATGAAAGACTCCTCACAACTCTCTTTTGGTTGTTTATTTACATTTTTAACTATTTGAAATAATTTTTTTCTAAGAGTTTCTTTATCTTCAGAAGGATTGAAGAGTGACCACTCAGAATTCTCCTTTTTAGAGAAAGATTCTTTGTATACATTAAAACAACCCATTGGTTATGTTATTTTTCCAGGTGAGATGATTTCAGCTGTATCTTTACATTCCTAAATTATAATACTGATAACTGTTGTTTTGTTGCTCTTTTTGTGCTGAGTTCTTAAGATGCAGAGGAAGCAGCCAGACATCGAGTCCCTTGACTTTCCTTAGCTGCTTGAAATTCTGGGATCAATTTTATGGCAGATGTTCTAGAGGGGACTGAGAGTGGAGGAAGGTGTACTATTTAAGCAGCTGTTTCAAGTAATACATGCAAATGATGATGAAGACTGAACCTGGGAGAAGGGCAGTGGAGATAGAGAGGAGGGGAGGACCTGATAGGGCTCTGGAGTGGACTGTAGACCCCATTTTTCCAGTTCACCACTCCCTAGGGGAAGTATAAAGGCAGTGGTAACTCTAGGATATCTAGCATATTTCTCCCCCTGCAGTTTGAATCTCCTCATCCTTCTGGAACATACAGAAGTTAGGGCTTTGGCTAAAGGCATTATTTTAAAGAAATGTCCCATCAGCCTGTTTCCTTACCCTTTTAGGTCATGTTCTTTGTTGCATCCATTTTAATTTCAGTTTCCATATGTTTGTTTTTAGCATATAGATCTTGTATCCTGTAACCCTGCTGGGTTTTTTTTCCATTTTTTAAAAAAAATTAAGATTCCTTACAGTTTTCTATGTGGACAATCATGTCATCTGAAAATGGGTAGTTTTATTTCTTCCTTTCCTATCAGTTTTGCTTTTTTTTTTTTTCCTTGCCTTACTGTGCTGGCTATTGCTTCTATTTTGACCCTAACCTCTTGCTCTGGCCACAAGTGATTAGAAATCATAGTTGTTAGACAGATTGACTTTTGCCTGGAACAGAAGTCAGGATTGCCTGGGTTGGTGCTTTTCTTATGCAGAGATTTTTAATTACTGATTCAAAATCTTTTAGAGTTATGGGCTTTGCTTTTTCATTTGTTTTTGAGTCAGTTCTGAAATTTTATGTTTTTCTAAAAATCTAGCCATCCCTTTTTAAAAAGCTTTTTAATTTATTGGCTTAAAGTTCTTCATCATGGTTTCTTTTAAATGTTTGCTCCTTTTTTAATGTCTTACAGTGTGTATCCCTGTAGTTTGTGACCCCAGGCTATTACGCTTTCTAAGGTTTTTTAGTCTCTTGCTCTGGTCTGTGTACTGGCTCAAAGCACTTCTCTCTAAAGCCCCTGCCCTCACTGCCCTTTTCTCATTTGCAGTTTCCAAACTGCTAAGCACTTCTGCATGTAGTATCAGTAAATGTTAAAATGAATATATATTTTTATCATTTCAGATTACCTGTTTTTCAACTTTTGATAGGTGAGGTTTTATTTCATTTCTGTTAACAAACTAAAGGGTTTTTGATCTATTTTTTTTTAAGGGCAGTTGACTTTTTTTAAAAAAATTTATTTATTTATTTATTTGGCTGCATCGGGTCTTAGTTGTGGCAGCGGGATCTTCGTTGCGGCTTGTGGGCTTTACTCTGGCTGTGGTGTGGGCTTTAGAGCACGCAGGCTTCGTTGCCCCACGGCACGTGGGAGCTTCCCAGACCAGAGCTCGAACCTGTGTCCCCTGCATTGGAAGGCGTATTCTTAACCACTGGACCACCAGGGAAGTCCCTCATTGTCCTATTTTTAAAAAATAAAATACATAACATAAAACTGGGGTATATTGATTGCTTGGAATTTCTGGTCTATAATTTTAGTCAGAGTGCCTCTCTTGGAATTAGTTTTCTTAAATGGTTAAAAGGTATCCTGTTTGTCTTTACCTCTCCCAGTACTCCTCCCAAATATCTTTCTAAAGCATAGACTAATTTCAAGATGTTTAAAATTTCTTCTTACTTAGGCCAGTTTGAGGACCTAGATAAAAAAAAAAAAGGAAGTTGTCCTGATTATGGTTTCTTTTCTTCTTTCTTTCTTCCTTGGATTCATTACAAGCTGTCAAATTATTTGAAGACCCTTGTTTCTTCAGGCCTATAATTTGGTATAGAAGAGAGTAGTATACTTTAGTTTGTAAAGGAATGATAACTGTATTCTAAGTAGTTTTAGGTAAACAATAGAAGGAAAGTTACTATTTTTAAAAAATCATTTTAGTCCTTAGAGTCTTTGTATTTCTTGTGATACTAAACTACTAGAGTTACAAAATGGTTATCCTTGCTAGAGAAGGAAATGGTCCAGATTACAGTTGCTCACTTACCATTGGTAATTGAGTATACTTTGTAAATTATTAGCAGGATCACAGTGAGCTCATTGTTAAGCAGTCCCAAATCAGAGATTCTTTTCTGGGTTAAGGCTAACCAGTGTGGTAGCTTGATCCACTAGGTTTCTCAACTGAGAGTTGTTTTGCTTTGTTGGTCTTCGTTTCTTTCTAGTTCACCTTTTGGCCTTAAGGGAGATTTGTGTGCATGTGGGTTGTGGGGTAGGGGTGGGGTTGATGCCCTGTGCTCTAGGGAACTACAGGCATTGCCGAGACAGCACTAATCACGTACCGTTATGATGCTTAGTAGAAACAGTTTTGGTTTTTGCTGCTATCACCAACATGTAGCTTCTGCTGCCCTGTGGATTGGTATAACAGAAGCTACCATTTTTGAGCCCGTTATAGACTCAGCTGTACATACCTTTATGTCATGTTATCCTCTTAAAAACCCTTGTAAGGGCTTCCCTGGTGGCGCAGTGGTTGAGAATCCGCCTGCCAATGCAGGGGACACGGGTTCGTGCCCTGGTCTGGGAAGATCCCACATCCCGCGGAGCGGCTGGGCCCGTGAGCCATGGCCGCTGAGCCTGCGCGTCCGGAGCCTGTGCTCCGCAGTGGGAGAGGCCACAACAGTGAGAGGCCCGCGTACTGCAAAAAAAAAAAAAAAAAACCCTTGTAAGAGAGGGGTAGTTGTTCCTGTTTTTAGATGGAAAGGCTGAGGTTTAGATTTCACACAGCTAGGGAGTGCTTGAATTTGCTTTTAGGGCTCTCTGAAGCGAAAGCACATGTTCTTTGTGTTCCACCACAGTCTGCCAGTAATGCTGGCCAGATAAGAAACATTTCAATGAATAGTATGTTTGTTAGTATATTACATAAGATACTTTCTCCATAGAAAAGGTAGCATAACTTGGGATTTTATGCCTCCCTAGTGTGCAGTATCTATATGGTAAAATTTAAATTGTGGTGGTGTTAAAGACTAAAAAGGAATTTTTTTTTTTTTTTTTTTTTTTTTTTTTTTTTGCGGTATGCGGGCCTCTCACTGTTGTGGCCTCTCCCGTTGCGGAGCACAGGCTCCGGACGCACAGGCTCAGCGGCCATGGCTCACGGGCTTAGTTGCTCCGCGGCATGTGGGATCTTCCCGGACCAGGGCACGAACCCGTGTCTCCTGCATCGGCAGGCGGATTCTCAACCACTGCGCCACCAGGGAAGCCCTAAAAAGGAATTTTGAAGCAAAAAAATGAATAAGGATTATGTTCCTGGGCCTTGCCCAGTACTACACAGATTGCCTATGCTTAGTTCAGGTTGTAGATGAGCTATAGCTTCAACTGCTAAGGAACACTGAAATCCCTGTAATGTTTCCTAGGGAATAGTATAGAGGTTTAAATGATTAATAATAGAACTTGCGATCCCGCATGTGTTGTATATAGGAAAATACTGACATTTGTGGCATGTCCTAGAAGAAATGAAAGGGAGAATTATTTTTAAAAAGAAAGAGAAGCTAAAGCTTTATGCTAGGTAGTACTGGTAACATTTTAAAAGTTCCTGTCTTTTGAGTGTCTCCTGGGAGCCAAAGGCTTTATAGATATGGTTTCTAATCCTCACATCCAACCCATGAGGTAGATATTGTTATCCTCATTTTACCAAGAGGGACATTTAGGTTCAGAAATATGAAGGACTACATCAAAGTTCACAGCATTCTCAAATGGTGAAGTTGGAATTCAGCCTTCTCCCTACTACACCCCCTCAACTGACTGTCTCTTGCCTATGCCCTTTTCATTATGTCGCCCTAAGCAAAGTTCAGGCAGAATCACTACAGGGTTTAAGAATCTGGGATTTTGATGGTTCAGAGCACCCTCCTGTATGACACTGGAAATTAGAATTGTGTGATTAAAATTGAAGAAGCAGAAATGCAAATTTTAGATACTTTTTTTTTAAATCAGAAAAAGAAATAGCTCTTAAATTGTCTTTTTTTGGGGGGGCGGTATTAATGCAGAGTCTATATAACACTGTTACTCTTAATTTGATTTTATGTCTTTTCTTTTTTCTTTTTTAAGATGTACTACTATATTTCCCTTAATATAAAGAAAGAAATATAACAACTTCTTAAACTACATCCCTTGAAATTAGGCATGTGGTTTCAAACGTATTCTTTTTTTTGATAATTTTACTGTTTTTATTTATTTTTTAACATCTTTATTGGAGCAAATGTATTCTTAATTGGCCATATAGTTGAAAGTAGTATTCTAGAAGAGAAGTGAAATTTAGTCATATAGATCCATTAGTTATAATAATATCAGAAAATTTTTGAGTGGTATACAAGCCTACAGAAAGAGTTATGACTTTCATAGTAGATAGGCATAGAATATAGACACCAAAACATTCACAATAGGCCTGTGAATATACCTTTTGCTCTGGGTTCTTTTGGTCAGAGTAATGTTTCACACATTGCAATGAAAATGGAGCAAGCCAGTAGAGTTTTCTTTTGAGTGTGCATGTGCTAGGTTTGTCAAATTGTAATATCAGTTCCATCCTTTAATGGAACATTTTGATAAACCACCAAATTGCCATACAGAAAAAAAAATCCTCCAAATATTAATATGCTATTTTCTAAATAGTCTAACTTTCAGTTTTGAATTCTTCTTTTACCTGAGTTATGAGAGCCTTTTATTTTCCTAGTGGGTTTTCTTTTCTTTTTTTTTTCTTTTTTCTTTTTTTTTGCGGTACAGGGGCCTCTCACTATTGGGGCCTCTCCCGTTGCGGAGCACAGGCTCTGGACATGCAGGCTCAGCGGCCATGGCTCATGGGCCCAGCCACTCTGCGGCATGTGGGATCTTCCTGGACCAGGGCACGAACCCGTATCCCCTGCATCAGCAGGTGGACTCTCAACCACTGTGCCACCAGGGAAGCCCCCTAGTGGGGTTTTTTTGTTTAATATTTGGTTATTAATTCCCATTATGGTCAAAATGTGGCTGTATAATTTTTAAAATTTTATTGTGCAATGTATCGTGTACAGGAAAGAATGTGTAAAATTGTAAGTGAAATCTAAAGAATATTTAGTAAGTAATAACCATGTAGCCATTACCCAGCCAAACAAATAGGAAATTAACAGTGTTTTAGAAGCCTTCTGAGTGCCTCTCACTAATTCTATATCCCTCCCCACAAGGGTAACCATTTACTGCTTTTTATATTCTTACTAGATATGTATTATCTATATACATATATATATATATCTCTCCCCACAAGGGTAACCATTTACCTGCTTTTTATATTCTTACTAGGTATGTATACATATCTCACCAACATATTTTGGACTTTGCCTGTTTAAAAGATAAACTGATTCATAGTGTATATATCTTAATTTCATATCTTTCTCTAAGCATTATGTCTTTGAGGTTCATATGTATAGATGCAAGTAACAGTAGTTTATCACCCCTGCTGTATAGTAATACATTATTTGAATATACACTCAGACTGATGAGGTTTCACTAGGATGTCTCAATGACAGTCTCAACTGTAGTGTTTCCTAAATTGAATTTATTAACTCTCTTCAACCCCTCACTTGCCAAAACTGCTCTATCTATTGTGTTTTCTGTCTCTGAAATAGCATCTCTTTCCACCCATTTGCCCAAGCCGGAAACTCATTTTTGACACCTCTTCCCCATTCCCCATTTCAAGGCAATCTTTAATCCTGCAGGTTTATCTTCTAAACATTTCAAATCTATCTATCTCCACTATCACCACCCTAGTCGAGTTCTTACCTGGACCTCTGTAGTAGTCTTTGTGCAGTATCAACATCCTTTCTTATTCTCTTACCGTGGATTATAGGCCTGCCTACCTCTTCCACTTCACCTTGGCACTCTTCCCTTCACTTGCTAGTTTATGTTAGCTTCAGCCATTGTTCATGCCATGCTTATTCCTGCTTCAGGACCTTTGCAAATGCTGCTTCCTCTACCTGTGGAACACTGTCCCTAATTCATTCTTACTCATCCTTTAGGACAAAATTTTGAAATACCACCTCCTCAGAGAGAAGTCTTCCTTGCTCACCATCCCTTAATCTAGATCTTGACTCCCTGTTATCATTAGGACTTTTTACTACTCCCACCTGGCACTACTATAAAATTAAATGATTATTAAGAAAGACCTTTCCTTTGATTCAGTCAGTGACAGTAGTCTACAGAGTCTAATAAAGCAAGAAATCATAAAAAGGGATGCATGCCTTAAAATTTTTACTCTAAGAACATGACTGCATGTTCATTCATCAGTCTTTTTATTAAGGGACAAAGGCCTTTTCTTTGGGAGTAGGTCCATTAGCTGCCAGTTCCATATTGTTTATCTTTCAGAAACCATACCCATAATATATCATCTCAGATTTCCAGTTTGGGTTTTTTAAGTAAAACAAGAATTTAGACTCTTCTGATACATTCTGAGTTTAGAATCCTTATGGATTTTTGCAATATTTTTTCCAACTTTTAAAACTATTTTCTTGCCTGTACCTAATTCAGCAACATAAGTATCTCACTTTTACTGAGTATTTCAAAGTCATTCAACTCAGTCTTCCCCACTCCCCCGCATTCTGTTAATTAACAAATCACCTAATTACAGTAATAAGTATAAATGGCATGAACAGGTCTGGAAGCGAACTCAGTAAAAGTGTAACTTAGCTGATGGGAAGAAGTCTCCAAGTGTACTAGGTCAGTGGACTCCACAGTTTTTGAGTGCACATGTACATGGTCTACTGTATTGATATATTATCTATAGTGCAATACTGTAACTCTGAGGTTGAATTATATGGCCATTTATTACCCACAAAACAGCAATTTTATATGGTTGAATATAATATTAAATAACAGTATAAAAGATAAACAGGCATCCAGTTGGATAATATAGATCATGTCACGGTAAAGTATGTAAATAATTTTCTAAAAATCTCCAGTGGTTCTCAGATTCTTTTAAGGGACTATAGCTATGATAGCCATGCATCCCTGGATTTCTGGGTCAGTCTTTAATATTTAACATTGTATTATTTTTTCTAAAAATTATTGAAATGTCACCAAAATATCAATCAAAAATGGAATCTCCTAAACTGCCTCCTGTACCTGACTTTAGCACAGAAATAGTTTAATCAGCCATGTGTCCCAGTTTTTGTACTGTAACTGAAGAGGTTTCTATTGGAAAGGTACTACCATGACTTAAGTAGTCTAGGTAGACTAAACAGTAGAGGAGGGATTTTAGTTGGGTCACATTCTTCCTCTTTACTCACTGTGGCATGCCATGTAGTCTTAAAACTTGTTGAATTTAATTTATTTCTAATAAAGTGTGGATCAAGTCCCATTGAAATGAACTCCTAGGAACTATTTCAATTATTTTGCTTTGTGGAAATTTTGTAATAGATACTACTTTATTAAGAGGGCCATTGACTATGGTCTTTACTTTTTTAATATATGTAAATTTTTATAGTAATGGAATTTGACCTCTGATATTTTATAATTCTGATTTATAGTTTATCCTGTTAAGTATCATTTTTCAGCAAAAGCTATTTTACTTACTACATTATTATAAAACCAATTTTAAATTATGATTGTCCTTCAAGGAAGGAATGACTTTTTAGAAATTTGCTTTGGAGAGTTTTAAGGATAACTGCAGGTATAGAAATGTGAAAGATGATGAACTTTCAATTTAGAATCAATACAATTGAAATTAAACACTTTTTTATAGCCCTGTGTAACTTTATATAAAACCATAAAGTAATAGAGTTTTAATTTAGTTCTCAAAGGGTTTCAGCCAAACATATTTCCAAAAATTTAACAAGAAAACAAGTAAAAGAACCTCAGAACTGACATTGTAAATATTAAGATAGCTGAAATGCCTTCCTGATTCTTACATGGACTCTTCTATGAATCACTATCGGTGATTTTCTTCCCAGTATTACAGCCACCCACATAGCATTCCCCATCTTAGGAAAAATCTACTTTCTGTCCCCAAAGGGGTGTGGAAGCATAATAGTCTTTCTTTAAATTAGGGTATTTTGTCACGATGCAATCTAGCAGCAGTCTCCAAATTAGGAATAGAGAAACCACTAAATTTCATGCTCTGTCTGTGAAACTGAACCAAAGGCTTAGTGTTAGAAACTGCCTTCTGTCACCTGGCAAGTACAAATGTTTTCTGCATGTCCCACTTGTTTATACAGCTTACAAAGAACTGTATATGGAATAAGTGGTTTTAAGTTTGGTCGCTTTCTAAAATGGACAGTCATTTTTTTAGGTATAATTTGCTTGTCAAAGAAATATCTTTAGATAGCTACAGAATTTATCTTATAAACATGGAGAAGAGAGATTTCTGTACTTTTTGAATATTGCTCTTTTAGTTTCTGCAGTGGTGTGGTTTATAATCTTACATGCACTAGACCAAGGTCAACAAACTTTTTCTGTAAAGAGCCAGATAGAAAATACTTTAGGCTTTGTAGGCTGCATGTGGTCTCTGTCAAATGTTCTTTGTGGGTTTTTTGTTTTTGTTTTTTTAATCCCTTTTAAAAGTGTAAAAACCATTCTTATCTGAGTCTATACAGAAATAGGCCAAAGGCCAGATTTGCTTCTCGGTCTACAGCCTGCTGACCCCTTCTCTAGATCAGTACTGTCCAATAGAAATATAATTTGAACCATATATGTAATTTAAAATTTTCTGGTGGCCACATTTAAAAAGCAAAAAGCAGATGAAATTAATTTTAATACTATATTTTACCAGTTGTATGCAAACTATTGTTATTTCAGTATGTGGCACTAGCCACATTTCAAGGACTCAGTAACCACATATATCAGACAGCACAGCTCTAGACCAGAGCTATTTAAAGTATGGACCATGAACTGGTGCCGGCCTACAGTTTGTTACCAGTTTATGACAGGTTAAGTATAGAAATTAAAAGCAAGAATTTAAAATATTTTATAGCAATTTAAGTTATTTTATATCTGCTCAATCTAATAAGAAACTTGGCACTTGTATTTCATATATCTTTTTTTACATTTCATTTTTTAAGCAATGTATTATTATATCTTACAAAAGAATCAGTCTGTGAAGTTAAAAAGAAACTGGTTCTTCACTACAGATAATTTAAGAGGCACTGTTCTAGACAGTTCCTCCTAAAGATTCTGCAGGCCTCTTGTATACATGGCAAAAAAAAAAAAAAGAAACAGTGATAAGATTGTGGTAGGTAGTTTATTTAGTACTATTCACATGCCACCAACCACTACAGTGTCCTTTTACTTGTCTCTTTCAGAGCTACCATTGGAGCCTCTGACCAGGCTACCCTAGGCCAGTGGCTTTTTTACACTGCTCTAGAATCACTCAGAGAGCTTATAAAAAATAGCAGGGTCCAGGCCCAACTCCAGGCCAGTTGAATCAGAATTTCCTGGGAGGGGGCCTGTGTACAGTTTAAAAAGCTGTATATTTTTCCAGTTACATCCAGGTGATTATGTTTTACAGCCAGCATTATTGTATGGATTCCCTCATCCCAGAAAACTTTGCTCTTTCTCTGTTTGGAAGAAATCATTCATCTGGGTGGGGGATTTTCTATGCAGGACCATTCACTCTCTTTAACAGTGAAAGGGGGACTTTCCGGTTAAATATGTCAGGTTGAACTTTGGCATTTTATCTTTATACCCTCCTAGAACCCCACTGAAATGAAAGGAATAAAAAAAAATAGAAGGCATAAATCACAAGTAGAAAGCAAATGAAAGGAGGCAGAAGTAAGCCTGATTGCTCAACAAGTTTTTGATAGAAGCAGGTTTGTAGAAATTAGCAGAACTGAGAAAGCTGATCTAAAAACCTGATGTTGGGCTTCCCTGGTGGCGCAGTGGTTGAGAATCCGCCTGCCGATGCAGGGGACGCGGGTTCGTGCCCCGGTCCGGGAAGATCCCATATGCCGCGGAGCGGCTGGGCCCGTGAGCCATGGCCGCTGAGCCTGCGCGTCTGCAACGGGAGAGGCCACAACACTGAGAGGCCCGCGTACCACAAAAATAAATAAATAAATAAAATAAAAACCTGATGTTAAAAAGAAGCAACCCAGTTTATGCTGCTAGCTCAGAAATTGAAGGAACCAGTCACCTCAGAAGGTAAGGGTGGAGTATGGAGCTGAAAACAAGAACGGTGGGAAGTCTGTGTATCAGTCTCCCATGTGTCCTCCTTCACCCTGAGCAGCCTGGAAACGATTGTTCCTTTACCTTGGATGAAACAAGAGGTTAGAGCTGGGAGAAATTTAATCTAAGAAGTTATTTGTAACTCAAGTTGGGATATCTTGTGAAAATAAGGACAACTTTTGAAAAACGGACTAAGCGAAAGTCTGAATATTGAGGTTAAGACCTCACCATTCCCTTTTCCCTGTTCTCAGAACGTGGCAGTCAGGTGTCTATGCCCCAGACAGGAGATTGGAGCATTTCTCTCTGGGATGAGCAGCCAGGAGACAAGGTTTACAGATGCTAACTTCTGAGGATTCCCTAATAAAAAACCAACTCATTGTCTCATTGCCTTGTAATAAAGCCAGTTGACAAGCACCACCCACTCACCCCCACCTCCCCAAGTGGACAGAGCTTCTGATCAGCATGTCAGTGGTGATGCATCATCACACTTGCGGAAAGCCTCTGAAGTAAAAAACAGAGACCTAAAGATGTAAGGAGAAAAAAATAAGGTACTAAGAAGAAAGAGATAAAAATATTTAAAATGTTATAAAAGAAGATATTTTAAAACTTTGTATCCTTAGAGAAATGAGATATTATATCCAAGAAGCTAGAATAGGATGCTATTAAAAAGAACATTCAGGACTTCCCTGGTGGCACAGTGATTAAGAATCTGCCTGCCAATGCAGGGGACACAGGTTCAAGCCCTGGTCCGGGAAGATCCCACACGCCGCGGAGCAACTAAGCCCGTGCACCACAACTACTGAGCCTGTGCTCTAGAGCCCGTGCGCCGCAACTGCTGAGCCTGCCCACCACAACTACTGAAGCCCACACGCCTAGAGCCCGTGCTCCGCAACAAGAGAAGCCACCATGATAAGAAGCCTGTGCACCGCAACGAACAGGAGCCCCCGCTCACTGCAACTAGAGAAAGCCTGCACGCAGAAGCAAAGACCCAACACAGCCACAAGTAAATAAATAAATCAATCTATTTTTTAAAAAAAGAACATTCAGAGAAACAAGAAAATGGTCTTGGAAATTAAAACTGTGATAGGAAGAACTGTAACTGCAAGAGAACTGTTAGAAAGTGATGCCAAAGAAATCTACCAATAGAAAATGAAAAGAAATGCAATCTTGAAGATATATGATAATCAAAAGATGAATCTAAGTGGTCGAGTGTCTAATGAAAAGGACTTCCAGGAGGGAGGGAGGGAAGGTGGGGGAATAAAAAGACACTGAAAGGGCCTGGCACAACGACTATCAAAAAGGCCCCACACTAAGGAGAAAAAGAAGAGGTATAATTTTTCACAAAATAAAAACAGGTCACATGCAGAAGACTGGGAACTGGTGTGATATTAGACTTTACAACAGCCATGTTGAAGCCACCAGAACAGTGGAATAATGCCCTCAAAATTTGGGGGGTAAATTATTTCCATCACCCAATAGACTGTTATCAACCAATAGCAATATGAACATGTTATCTAGAAACAGTGAGGAAAGTAGCAGCAAGAAACAGCTAACAGAATTCAAAAGTAATTTCCCTTGATATCCTGGGAGTGGGAATCAAGAATGGAGAGGATGTTGCAGGAAATGCTCTTTTTTGTTATAAGCCTCGTAGTAGTATTTGACCTTTGGAACTATAAATGTATGAATTAGGTAAAAATAAAAAGCAACTCAAAGAAATGAGAAGGAAGCCAGGCTAGAAGGGACATGGGTATCAAAAGAGTAGATCTACAAATTTTGGAGTCAACAGGAATGTAGCAGGAATTAGTCCTAAAAATAACAGGGCTATGAGTGAAATCTTAATATAAAAAACAGTAAGTGATTACAACAGGCATGTTAAGTTCAAATGGTGTAAGCCTCAAAAAAGGCTTACAAAAACATTTTTTTTGCAAGGAGGAAGAGACAGAATGTTCTGACAGAGTTTAATAAGATTCAACAGTTCCATCTAATAGATTTTATTAGAATATATACCACTTGAGTATGCTTTTAATAAAGAAGAATCTGAAAGTACAATTTATGATTTTGTAGACATAAATTCTCTATGATGGCATTGTCACTAGTCCAAGAGCACTGTTAGTCCAAGAGCCCTTTCTGTAAGAAACTAAAGGGAAGATATGTAATTCATCTTAAGAAAGTTTATTTTTTATTTCTCTTGATCCTACTCAGCTTCTTGAAAAATGCAAGTATTTCTGACAGAGAGGATTAGTCAGTTATGGGAGGATCAGCTCTAATGACTCTCACCACTGTAAGAAACAACTCAGATAGTTTTCCGATACTGATTCTAAATTGTGCAGAATAGTACATAATGACATAGTAAACATGAACAAAAAATTCAGCGGAAAAAGCGCCATACTTACTAAATGGCAAAATAGAAAAATAACACTTTTTAAAAACTTCTTGCTGTCATGTTGTGACAAAACTAGTTTAATTTTAAGTTTAGGCTTTTCCATTTCATCTAATGTTGACTTTTAGGTTACTGAATGAGAGTGTGCCTATAAATGTTGTAGTCTTAAAATAGCTCACTTGTAAAGTGCCATAAACTGCTTTAAAAATTTTTTTTAAGAAGAATAAAGATGCCAAATTGCATATTTTTTGTTTTTTATTTACTAAAGTATCATAACTTTTTTTCTATTACTCTGTTATTTTCAAGCTCTTCCAGGGTTAAGAATTGGGAAGCTTAAAGACATCTTCCATTTAAACCTAAATTTTATATTCTCTTTCTTTTCTATTTTCCATTATACTCAAACTGCTTCTTCAAAATCATGGATAAGATTTGTTATGTCATAGGGCGAGGAGGGCAGATATGGAATTTTTACAGGTGATTGACCTGTAAGGTTTAGACTGCCAGATGAGTACAGCGGCAGTTAGTTGGTAAGTGAAATTGGTAAGATTACTACTTAAAGGTTTTTAAACTAATTTTAATGTATTACACAAATGTGGCCCTGATTATCACTTTGGAGAAGTTGAATGCAGATACCTTTCAACAATACAGAACATACTTTCCCTTTGTAATACTAGAGGCAGTACCTAAATTATTCAAAGAAAGGAGACAAATCAATGTCATAATGAAATTAGGTCGATGCATAGGAAAAAACCAACCAGAGTTTAAGGGTTTGTTTCCTTTCCCCTGTGTTCTGAGTATTCTATCTGAAAGGAAGTGGAAAGTGAGGACTAGCTTGAATAATGGTGCCACAGAAGGGCCTGATGGCCTAACAGCTGCCAAACACTGTAAGAGCCTCATCACCTTAGCAGGGCAATGTAAGGTGAATTTCTGACCAGAACCCCCTCATTTCCAATGAGAAGAAGCGGGGTGGGTACTTATCTGCCTTTTCTGTTTTCACACACTACTTTGATTAACTTATTTTCTCCTTTTCCTGTCTTTGTCTTAGGTCTTATAATCAATGGATAAAGTGGGGAAAATGTGGAATAACTTCAAATACAGGTGTCAGAATCTCTTCAGTCATGAGGGAGGAAGCCGTAGTGAAAATGTGGATATGAACTCAAACAGATGTTTGTCTGTCAAAGACAAAAACATCAGTATAGGAGACTCAGCTCCTCAGCAACAAAGCAGCCCCTTAAGAGAAAATGTTGCCTTACAACTGGGGTTAAGCCCTTCAAAGAATTCTTCAAGGAGAAACCAAAACTGTGCCACTGAAATTCCTCAGATTGTTGAAATAAGCATTGAAAAGGATAATGACTCATGTGTCACCCCAGGAACAAGACTTGCCAGAAGAGATTCCTACTCTCGACATGCTCCTTGGGGTGGGAAGAAGAAACATTCCTGTTCTACAAAGACACAGAGTTCACTGGATACTGATAAAAAGTTTGGTAGAACTCGAAGTGGACTTCAAAGGAGAGAGAGGCGATATGGTGTAAGCTCTGTGCACGACATGGACAGCGTTTCCAGCAGAGCCGTAGGAAGTCGCTCTCTGAGACAGAGGTTGCAGGATACTGTGGGCTTGTGTTTTCCCATGAGAACTTACAACAAGCAGTCAAAGCCCCTCTTTTCTAATAAAAGAAAAATACACCTTTCTGAATTAATGCTTGAGAAATGCCCTTTTCCTGCTGGCTCGGATTTGGCCCAAAAATGGCATTTGATTAAACAGCATACAGCTCCTGTGAGCCCACATTCAACATTTTTTGATACATTTGATCCATCCTTGGTTTCTACAGAAGATGAAGAAGATAGGCTTCGAGAGAGAAGGCGGCTTAGTATTGAAGAAGGGGTTGACCCCCCTCCCAACGCACAAATACATACATTTGAAGCCACTGCACAGGTTAACCCGTTATATAAACTGGGACCAAAGTTAGCTCCTGGAATGACTGAAATAAATGGGGACAGTTCTGCAATTCCACAAGCTAATTGTGACTCTGAAGAGGACACAACCACGCTGTGTTTGCAGTCACGGAGGCAGAAGCAACGTCAGGTATCTGGAGACAGCCACGCCCACGTTAGCAGACAGGGAGCTTGGAAAGTCCATACACAGATTGATTACATACACTGCCTCGTGCCGGATTTGCTTCAGATCACAGGTAATCCCTGTTACTGGGGAGTGATGGACCGTTACGAAGCAGAAGCCCTTCTGGAAGGGAAACCTGAAGGTACATTTTTGCTCAGGGACTCTGCACAGGAGGACTACCTCTTCTCTGTGAGCTTCCGTCGCTACAACAGATCCCTGCATGCCCGAATTGAACAGTGGAATCACAACTTTAGTTTTGACGCTCACGACCCGTGTGTGTTTCACTCCTCCACTGTAACAGGACTTTTGGAACATTACAAAGACCCCAGTTCTTGCATGTTTTTTGAACCATTGCTTACGATATCACTAAATAGGACTTTCCCTTTTAGCCTGCAGTACATCTGCCGTGCAGTCATCTGCAGATGCACTACGTATGATGGAATTGATGGGCTCCCTTTACCATCAATGTTACAGGATTTTTTAAAAGAGTATCATTATAAACAAAAAGTTAGAGTTCGCTGGCTAGAACGAGAACCAGTCAAGGCAAAGTAAACCCTCCTGTCCCCAAAGGGCATTAACTAGATCTGCTTCTATGTGCATCGGGCAGTACACCTCTAGCAAGCACACATATCAGTGTTAGGTTTTTTCAGTACAGTATGTAAGCTTAGTGTTAGTATTTGTCAGGTGCAATCTGCTGTTACTTACTCAGATAAACGTGGTGCCTATTGAGACAACAGAGGATACAGCTACAGGTGTTCAGTAAGGCTACAGAAACATTCTGCCGATTTAGCTGACAGTTTCGTTTTTAATGGCTGTAGTTAACTGAGTGAAGCAACTCTGGGGCATTTGCTATGAAGAATTCTATTTCTTACTGAAGAACAAATTATTAATATTGGATGAGTATTTCAACAGTGTGACTAATGTTTGAAATTATTATTTTTTCTAAGAATTTTTCTATAACCTTCCAAAAGTAGTGATGTTTGTAGTTACTATAAATCAAGCTTTGGAAGTCCAAAAAATAAAGACTGCCTTCCTTTTAGAAAAAAAATGCAATTTTCTGGCCACAAGGGCATAGTGCAGTTCACTTAAGTGTTGATATAGTTTATAGTCAGTCTCCTTTTCTCTTCTGCAAAAGGTAGTTAAGTAAACCAGGTTTTCTAAGTAGTAGTTCTTAAAATTTCAGACTTATGAAAAGTTGGTAGTAGAATTTAAGGCCTTAAGTATTCATTTTTTAATGAGTGCTTTAACATAAAACATTGGGAATAGCTGCTGCAAAGTAGGCCTGCGTGTGATTCTTTTAAGTTGACATGTGCAGTCAAATCGCTGATTCATTAAAGTTGGATCTTTTTCTAGGCCCGTGATGAGTTTGTGAACCATGAAGAAAATGAGACTAAAAGATACCCAAACAAGTCAGATAATCCTACAGTGGTTGCTAATTGTTGAGATTATTGTTAAACTGTAATTCATAATTTAGATGGCAGTATTTATCTCTTTGTTGTAAACTCTCATAGCTGAATTGCTTAAGTACAAGTTATAGAATTTCAGTGCACTTAATTTTTAATGGAAAATCTTAAACCTAAATTGCTGATTTAAAAGGTACTGTACAACCATTGTATCTGTAAATAACTTTACTTAGCACCTTTTTGTCACTTAGAATAGTATGCAATACTACTTGAGTGAGCTATTTTGGAAGTAATACCAAGTTCTAGTGTTTGCTTCTTAGTATTGGACTGAATTTACAGTTCCGTCCTGGACATTTTGCACTAAAGTAGTCGAATCCATTCTTCTGTCTTTTTGTTAACGTGCTCTGTACCACTGGTGAGTGCTTAGTTTCCTTACCTGCTGCTACAGAAAGTTCTTTTACATCCCAGTGGCTATCGCCAAGGCCACAAAAAAGAAAAGCTATATTTGTATGCAACACTAACCCTCTGACTGCTAATGTATGTTTCTGCTTGCTGTGCCTTGTTACGGCTGCTTTTTTGTGCTAATAAAGTACGTTTGGTGTTCTCCTTGTATATCTGCTGTTTTATACATTTGCAACAATTTCTCTTGTAAATGGAATGGTTTGGGGTTTTTAAATAAGCATTACCTGACAACCTACTATAGTTAATGCAGAATTACTGAACAGTCTAATATTGACTTATTCCGACTAAGCTAACTCTAAATTTAATTCTATACATCTTTCCAATCATAATCACATATACTGTGGAACAGTATCTATAGTTACTGCAAATTACTGTGTAGTTTAGATTATAACAGAAAATGAACAGAGAAATACTGACTAAACCTATTGATTTCTCTGCTTATAAGTGAAAGATTGAAACTATCAATGACATGTTATAATAAATGAACATAGCCTCCCACTGCATCAGAAACAAGTTAAATGAAGTCTTGTAAACTAATAATACATCAGCACCATTTATTGGTTTGGGGACCATTTTAATTAATAATAAATGCCCAAAATGTAGAACTTTAACCAAAGACTTGTCCATTTTAAAGCAAAATGGGGACTGAAGGGACTTACAATTCCTGTTGTTTCTAATAGAAGTCCCTGAAGAACATATACCAAAGTGTTTGAGAACTTCATCCAAACCTACTTTAAAGCATTATGTGCAATTAAGTTGTTATGACATAATTACATTGCATAATTGTTGGGTCCGTTTTCTTGAGCTTATAATGTACCTGGAAAATAAACCTCTTAGGGAAAAAAAAGTTCATACTGATTATTGGAGAAAGACTACATATGCAAGCAAGATCTTATTTTAAAGAGGTAACTTGAAACTCCAAGAAAGCACTTGATGTTTTGTATGCTTGTAGCAAATTGATGTTTTAATTGTAGTTTTATAGAAAGTATTAATGCTTTTATGTATTTCAGAAATTTCATATGTTAAATGGAAATTGCTTTAAATGTGTAAATATTTGAGTTTATGTAAGCATGTATGTACTGTGCTAAAAGTCACTTATGTTTCAGTTCGTGTGTAATATTAATATGCAACTTTTGGTTTAAAATTTTTTCTTAAACAATTAGTGGCTTACATTTTAAAAAAGAAAAATCACCAGCATGAAACTGCACCTAAGTCTATATTCACTGTGTCTTTTTCTGAATCCCGTTGTAGCCTGTCAACTAAATTTGTGTTTTCATGGTCTTTTTGAAGTGCATTTTAGTAAGAACTAGGAAATTCTTTAGAAGTTTAGACACTTCATAGTGAAGTAATTATAATTTAACCCAAGGAAAGATTGCTCTGATTCATATCCATTCTCATTCTTACATTCACTTATTCATTCATTCACACTCCCTATATACATATGCATATATATACATATATATATTTATGCTGTTATTAATTTCAACATTAATATTGCCATCCGATTCAAAATCATGTAAAGGCCTTATTCTATATATATACTATCCTTGTACCATTCAAATTTGATTATCTGCACCTGAAGTTTAGTCTTACAACTATAATCTTGTTTGTAATACAGTTACCTTACAAAGAGAAAGCATTCATTAGTATTTTCTTTACTGGCTAAACACAGTAAAAAAAAATTTTGAAGAAACAGCTTGGTTTAAATATAGTTACTAAGAGTCATAATTAAATTTATATTTTTTAGACAAAAATTGAGCCCAAGTAATCATACTCCACACACTGATTTGTGTTCCTATGGCCTATGAGAAGGTTTATATAAGATTTATAGTGGCTTGAACTATAAAAATTGATACTTGAATTCTAAGCTTCATTTTGACAAAATTCAAAATTTATGAACATTTTTATTTGACATTTTGACCTGGTTGCTATTCATTTTCCATACTAAGCTTCCTTTGCTCCATGGCACTAAATACTAGTTTGGTAAGTTTTATTGAGATTGATGTTAGATCCCTTATTTTTGTAGCAAAGAAAGTTATAAAGTTCCTTTTTGGTAGAGGCAAAGAGTCTAGAGTGAGTCAGAACTCTGCTAGGAAAGATTCAGAGCCTATATCCATCTCTGGGAGTGTGTTACCACCACAAATCATACCAGTTCCTTCATTTATTCTGTACCGCAACACATAACAGTTCTACCTAGATGAAATTAGGTAAACATGCACACTAAGAGCTGACTTAAAGGTGAGAAACGTTTCCAAAGGGGGCAATGCTGCTTGGTGCATAAAAACTACATATCTATGAGGCTCAGGTTTTGTTTCATATTTTTGCAACAGCCAATAGAGAACATAGTCTTTTATAATGTGGTATATTTCTAAGGAGATTTGGGGTGGGATTTATGTGGGAGGTGGTTGGTTGTTGTCTTAGAGGGTGGGGTGTGGAGGGATTGTCCTTTCAAAGTAGGGATCAGTTGGAATAACTGTTTCCATGCCCAGGAAGCTTGATTTAATTTAGACTCATTTCAGCCATTCATTCAACAAATACTCTTTGAAGACCCATCTGCCAGTCACCATTTTAGGTGATGGGTATACATTGGGTTACAAGACAAAGTTATAGGGTCACTGGAGAACAGTGACCTTGAGTGATGACAAGAAGATCACCAAGATCAAAGAAAAGAGTATTTTGATGAAAGAAACAAAACTAAAGATCTCAAAGCAGGAATGAGCTTTTATACTGAAAGAGAGAATGCCAATAAGACAAGTCCAGTGAGTGTGGTGAGGAATGGTGGGTGATAAGTTTGTAGAGATTGGCAAGAAACTGATCACTTGGGACTATGGGCCCAAAGTAAGGAATCTAAATTTTATTCTGAGTCTGATGGTAAGTAAGGGAGTGACATGGTCTGCTTTATATCGCTTTAATAGACGGAGAACAAGCTAGAGTGGGGCAAAATTAAGGTGACTGTTGCAGTTTCCTAAGTGTGAGATGGTGAGAGCCTGGACTGGAGTGGTAGTCATAGGGAGGAGTTTTTTGGTGGAAAAACCTGACAGGATTTGGTGATGGGTTAGATGTGAAGAAGAAAGAAGAAATCAAAGATGAGTTCGATTTTGAGCAAAGGATGGTGATGCTGAGATTTCAGAACAACAATGGAGGAGCAGATTGGAGAGTTTAAATCAAATCTTGCCTTGGATATGTTGAGATTTGAGATTCCTATTAATTATCTCAATGGAGACAGACATTGGGTAGACAGATGTATGAACGTAGAGTTAAGGGAAAAAAGTAAAATATGGGGAGTTGCTATATGGATAACATTTAAAACTATAGGACAGGATGGTAACAGCTAGGGCTTTTGCAAGGGGTTAAGTATTTCTTCGGGGAAAGTAATTATGGCAGCATTTATCTTAGTTTGTCGATTCAAGATTCTGTATCATTGAAAGCCATCTACTTGCAATAGAGGACTTGCCATTCAGAAGTTTTTAAATACTGGAATCATAAGCCTTGCACTCAGTTTTAAAACTTCACCCATGTCAAATTGGTTGTCATGTTTTCTATGTCAAGTTGACTTGTGTATCTTTTTTAGTACACTTTTTTATATGAGAAATGCAAGTTTATTATGGAATATTTAGAAAATACTGAAGATTATAAAGAATCAGGACCACGGAAAAGTCCATATTATTTTCTCTACCATCACCAAACCAGACCCTGACCCTCTCAACTCCCATTTTGTAATCTTCCAGAGGTAACTGCTATTAACATTTATTATATTCCCTTCTACTATTTTTAATGCATTTCTACCAGAAGGTGAAAGTTTATGCAATATGGATACAGATAGATGATAACATACCAAGGGAGGAAGAGAGTTATAAGCCTTGAATCACTTTTAGAGAGTATACTCAGATGTGCTCCAAATTTACTTTTTACCTGATACAGTGTGGACCTAGGTTTCCTGACACTTTTGAGATAGGTCATTCAATGGATAGAGTAACTGACACTGCTAAGGCCCAGTCACTGAAGGTTTCTTGAAATAAAATTTCAGTAGAAGATGAGAACCCTCATCTCATAGAACTTTTAAACTAATGGGGACAGAGGCAAATTATAAATGTGTAATGATGAGAATATATGAAAATAAGCAAAAAGTAATTGAGCAAAACCTGGTTGCATGCTTGATAAGGAAAAACACAAAAGTGACCCACGTGGAGGCAGGGTGATTCAGTGCCTTAGATTTGTTTCATCACAAGAATGTCTAAGAATGTGGACATTAGTGGATGGTGGAGCAGTCAGGTGTGGAAGTGTAGTGGTAAGTAGCAACTGATGAGGGCAGGGTGTGGTAGAAGAATTTGTTGAGTGTAGCATTTGAGTATACTAGACTGAAGAGTCTGAATTTATCTAGGTTCATAAGCAAGGTAGAATTAGAAATTCTGCCAGCAGCTGTAATATGGTTTATGACCAGGAGAGATTGGAGAAAGGATGCCCTGTGAAATTTGCCTGGGTCAGATTGATAGCACTGGAATTAAGCTGAAGAGCACATCAGAAAGAAACCACACAAGGGGAAAAAAAAATAGCACCAAAAATTTGGGGTAAGGAAAACAAGCAGTTTGCTTGCCTAGAAGACTGTTAACTATGTCATAATTTCTCCAAATTCAAGCAAATTATAAGAAAGCCAAGCTAGTATCTCCCATTTAATATGAATATGTATCCTCTCTGTTTTTAAATAAAACTAAATATGGATAATATATTTTTGAAAGGCACATTTTTAATGCAAAAAAGTAATATTTAAATAAGGAAAACTTCATCACTCTTAGCTATACTTACATAGAGAAATTAGGAAAACTATGTAAAATCTAAACATCAAAACTTTTTTTCAACCTGACAAAAATGCTGAGAACAGGTGGCAAAATAAGATTTAAGAGGGTGTTACTGAATTTAACCCCCCAAATGCTATTGTGATTGATGTATTTTTTTCTCATTCTTAATTTGAGTGAGTGAAGCCTGCATTGAGTTTTTATTTAGTAGTCAGTCTTACATTTAGAAATGTATAGTGTTACTGCCTGATACTTCTTCCTCTAAGTATTTACTAAGCATCCCTTTATAACTGGAAACCCAAGATTTTAGGGTACTTTTTTAAACTTAATATAACTTTATCATTACACTGAATGGTTTAATACTTTCTCATCTGTCTTAAAATACATACAGTTATGCACTTAATCCTACTTTTTATTTGCTTCTATTTTTAAGATGAATTATTTTAAATTTATAGTGTTTTTTGTAAATACTTTAATGTATTTTTAAAAATTGAACTGGAATAATTTAAAGCTTTTGTCATCTAATTTTATAAATATTTTTTAGGTATCCTTGGGTGTAATACAGGCAGTATGGAATTTTAATGACATTATAGGAATAGAGAAAAATTTTGGTATACAGTAGTAGTTACAACACTGTGAATGATAAAATCTGTAAATTATATTTTTAAAATACTGTTAAAATACTCTTAGCAATTTTTATCCAAATAATAATAATAGGATTAGAAAACAAATTAATTTCTAAAATTTGGCTATGCTAAATTTCTCATCTTTCAAATAATCTTAGAGGCAGTATAGTTTATTGGTGAAGTGAACAAAATAAATGTTAAGGGGCTACATTTGATCTATGAATTCTGCCAGAGGCTGAGTGATGTACCTAAAATAATCCTAGAGGGAAAGCTGCCAGAATAGCTTCCTGGCCCAGCAGACAAACCATATATAACCTGATGCAGCAGACGGATTATTATGTAATACGTAAGATTTACCTGAGCTGCTGTGTTCTAATCCTCTACTTGTCTTTGATACGTGACTTAGAGGTGTTTAGTACTTGTCCAAGGTCACAGGAAGAGTGAATGTTGGAGCTAGGTTTTAAACACGGGTTGAGGCCAGAACCTAAGCTCTTATCAATGATACTTTAATTTTTAGATCCTAATTTTGGTAGCCAAGTTCATATCTCTTCCAATGCTCTGTCCCTTATTTTCACCTCAAGGGGACAATAGATTTTCAACAACTGATAAAAATAGATTCTAAACCATTGATAAAAGTGTTGAAACAACAGGCCTCTAGAGTTTCCTTAATTCATATTCTCCAGTTCATTATCTAGGGAGTCACCCACATATTTCTCCAACTTTTTCTAGCACTGCTCTTCCCCTTGCTCACTTCTCTGCTGTCACACTGGCCTTCATATGATGGCTCCAACACTCCAATATGTTCCCACCTCAGAGCTTTTGCACCTGTTGCTCCCTCTTGAAATTCTCACCTTTCCTTTCTTCCACATAGCAAGATAGGTTCTTTTCATTCTTTATCTCTTAAGCTTAAATGTCACCTCCTCAGAGAGACCTGATTATGCCATTTAAAGGAGATTTCCCCCACATTATTCTCTGTCTCTGCCCTGCTTTTGTTTTCTTCATAGACTTTATTACAAAAAACTTGCAAATATGTTATTCATTTGGGTTTGGGTTTTGACTTTACCTCTTGAGAAACTGAGAAAAGAGACCACCTCTACCTTGTTTGCTATTTTTTTTTTTTTTTTTTTTTTTTTTTTTTTGTGGTACGCAGGCCTCTCACTGTCGCGGCCTCTCCCGTTGCGGGGCACAGGCTCCGGACGCGCAGGCTCAGCGGCCATGGCTCACGGGCCCAGCCGCTCCACGGCATGTGGGATCTTCCCGTACCGGGGCACGAACCCATATCCCCTGCATCGGCAGGCGGATTCTCAACCACTGCGCCACCAGGGAAGCCCCCTTGTTTGCTATTTTATCCTCAATGCCTAGCAGAGTACTAACCCAGGGTAGATTATTAATATTTGTTAAGTGAGTGAATGAATTAATCATCCTCTTGTATATATTTATCCACTTTACTGACAAATATATCATGAAAACGTTATTGCATGTTCTCCTAAAATCTAGATTTCTAAGAGGGAAGTTTATAGTGATACAAAGCTTACCTCAGGAAACAAGAGAAATCTCAAACAAGAGAAATCCCACAGCCACCTCTAAACACACCCTTTGACATGGCCCTGCCTACCAGAGGTACAAGACCCAGCTCCACCCAGCAGTGGGCAGGTGCCAGTTGCTCCCACCAGGAATCCTGCACAAGCCCCTGGACCAACCTCACCTACCAGGGGGACAGACAGCAGAAATGAGAGGAGCCACAATCCAGCAGCCTGAGGAATGGACACCACAAACACAGAAAGACAAAATGAGATGGCAGAGAAATGATATGTTCCAGACGAAGGAACAAGATAAAACTCCAGAAGAATAACTATGTGAAGTGGAGATAGGGAATCTTCCTGAAAAAGAATTCAGAGTAATGATAGTAAAGGTGATCCAAGATCTTGGAAAAAGAATAGAGGCACAAACCGAGATGATACATGACATGTTTAACAAAGAGCTAGAAGATTTAAAGAACAACACAGATGAACAATACAATAACTGAAATGAAAAATGCACTAGAAGGAATCAATAGGATAAATGGGGCAGAAGAATGAATAAGTGAGCTGGAAGACAGACTGGTGGAAATCACTGCTGCAGAACAGAATAAAGAAAAAAGAATGAAAAGACATGAGGACAGGGACTTCCCTCATGGTTCAGTGGTTAAGAATCTGCTTGCCATTGCAGGGGACACGGGTTCTATCCCTGGTCTGGGAAGGTCCCACATGCTGTGGAGCAACTAAGCTGGTGCACCACAGCTACTGATCCTGCACTCTAGAGCCCGTGAGCCACAGCTACTGAGCCCACATGCTGCAACTACTGAAGCCTGCGTGCCTAGAGCCTTTGCTCTGCAACAAGAGAAGCCACTGCAATGAGAAGCCAGCGCACCACAATGTAGAGTAGCCGCTGCTCACTGAAACTAGAGAAAGCCTGCATGCAGCAATGAAGACCCAATGCAGCCAAAAATAAATAAGTTTTTTAAAAAGAGAAATGAGGACAGCCTCATAGACCTCTTAGACAACATTAAATGCACCAACATTTGCATTCTAGGTGTCTCAGAAGAAGATGAGAGAAAGGGCCTGAGAAAATATTTGAAGAGATAATAGCTGAAAACTTCCCTAACATGAGAAAGGAAACACTCAAGTCCAGGAAGCACAGAGAGTCCCATACAGGATGAACCCAAGGAGGGACACGGTGAGACACATATCAATCAAATTGACAAAAATTAAAGACACAGAATATTAAAGGCAACAATAGAAAAGCAACAAATAACATACAAGGGAATCCCCATAAGGTTATTAGCTGATTTTTCAGCTCAAATTCTGCAGGCCAGAAGGGAGTGGCACAATATATTTAAAGGATGAAAGGGAAAAACCTACAACCAAGAATACTCTTCCCAGCAAGGCTCTCATTCAGATTCAATGGAGAAATCAAAAGCTTTACAGACAAGCAAAAGCTAAGAGAATTCAGCACCACCAAACCAGCTATACCACAAATGCTAAAGGAACTTCTCTAGATGGAAAAGAAAAGGCCACAACTAGAAACAAGAAAATTATGAATGGGAAAGCTCCTTGGTAAAGGCACAAAAGACAAAAAGGCACAGGAGACAAAACACCTGTACTCTGAAAACTATAAGATGCTGATGAAAGAAATCAAAGATAACACAAACAGATAGAAAGATATACCATGTTCTTGGATTGGAAGAATCAATACTGTCAAAATGACTATATTACCCAAGGCAATCTACAGATTCAAGCAATCTCTAACAAATTAATAAAGGCATTTTTCACAGAACCAGAACAAAAATTTTCTGAATTTATATGGAAACACAAAAGACCCTGAATAGCCAAAGCAATGCCAAGAAAGAAAACCAGAGCTGGAGGAATCAGGCTCCCTGACTTCAGACTACACTACAAAGCTACAGTAATCAAAGCAGTATGGTACTGGCACAAAAACAAATATAGATCAATGGAACAGGGTAGAAAGCCCAGAAATAAACCCATGTGCCTATGGTCAATTATTCTATGACAAAGGAGACAAGAATATACAATGGAGAAAAGACAGTCTCTTCTATAAGTGCTGCTGGGAACACTGGACAGCTACATGTAAAAGAATGAAATTAGAACATTCTCAAACACCATACACAAAAATAAACTCAAAATAGGTTAAAGACCTACATGTAAGACGAGATACTATAAAACCCTTAGAGGAAAACATAGGCAGAACACTCTATGACAAAAATCACAGCAATATCTTTTTGGATCCAGCTCCCAGAGTAATGAAAATAAAAACAAAAATAAACAAATAGGATCTAATTAAACTTAAAAGCTTTTGCACAGCAAAGGAAAGCATAAACAAAGCAAAAAGACAACCCACAGAATGGGAGAAAATATTTGCAAATGATGAGACTGACAAGAGATTAATCTCCAAAATATACAAATGGCTCATGCAGCTCAATATCAAAAAGCAAACAACCCAATCAAAAAATGGGCAGAATATCTAAATAGACATTTCTCCAAAGAAGACATACAGATGGCCAAAAAGCACATTAAAAGATGTTCAACATCACTAATTATTAGAGAAATGCAAACCAAAACTACAATGAGGTATCACCTTACACCAGTCAGAATGACCGTCATCAAAAAGTCTACAAACAATAAATGCTGGAGAGAGTGTGGGGAAAAGGGAACCCTCTTGCACTGTTGGTGGGAATGTAAATTGGTACAACCACTATAGAGGACAGTATGGGTGTTCCTTAAAAAACTAAAAATAGAACTACCACATTATCCAGCAATCCCACTCCTGGGCATATATCGAGAGAAAACCATACTTTGAAAAGATACATGCACCCCAATGTTCATTACAGCACTACTTACAATAGCCAAGACACAGAAGCAACCTAAATGTCCATCAACAGAAGAATGGATAAATAAGATGTGGTACCTTTATACAATGGAATATTACTCAGCCATAAAAAAAGAATGAAATACTGCCATTTGCAGCAACTTGGATGGACCTAGAAATTATCATACTAAGTGAAGTAAGTTAGACAAAGACAAATATTATATGATATCACTTATAAGTGGAATCTTAAAAAAAGGATACACATGAACTTATTTAAAAAACAGAAACAGACTCACAGACTTAGAAAACAAACTTATGGTTATCAAATGGGAAAGGTGGGAGGGAGGGATAAATCAGGAGTTTGGGATTAATATATACACATTACTATATATAAAATAATTAACAAGGACCTTCTTTATAGCACAAGGAGCTCTACTCAATATTCTGTAATAACCTATATGGGGGAAAAAAACCTGAAAAAGAATGGATATATGCATATGTATATAACTGAATCACTTTGCTGTACACCTGAAATTAACACTACATTGTAAATCAACTATACTCCAAAATAAAATAAAAATTGAATTTAAAAAACAGCATTTAAAAAAGCATGTAGGGCTTCCCTCGTGGCGCAGTGGTTGAGAATCCGCCTGCCGATGCAGGAGACACAGGTTCGTGCCCTGGTCCGGGAAGATCCCACATGCCGCGGAGCAACTAAGCCCGTGAGCCATGGCCGCTAGGCCTGCGCGTCCGGAGCCTGTGCTCCGCAACGGGAGAGGCCACAACAGTGAGAGGCCCGCATACCGCAAAAAAAAAAAAAAAAAAAAAAAAAGCATGTAAAAAAACCAACCATACAATTATCTCAATAGATGCAGAAAAAAGCTTTTGATAAAATTCAACATCCATTTATGATAAAAATTCTCCAGAAAGTGGGCATAGAAGGAACATACCTCAACATAATAAAGGCCACAAACCCACAGCTAACATCATACTCAATGATAGAAAAACTGAAAGTATTCCCTTTAAGATCAGGAACAAGACAAGGATACCCACTCTCACCACTTTCATTCAACATAGTTTTGGAAGTCCTAGCCACAGCAATCAGAGAAGAAAAAGAAAAGAAATACAAATTGGAAAGGAAGAAGTAACGCTGTCATTGTTTGCAGATGACATGATACTATACACAGAAAATCCTAAAGATGCTACCAGAAGACTACCAGGGCTCATTAATGAATGCGGTAAAGTTGCAGGATACAAAATTAATACACAGAAATCTCTTGCATTTCTATACACTAACAACAAAAGATCAGAAAGTGAAATTAAGGTAACAAGCCCATTTACCACCACATCAAAAAGGATAAAATACCTAGGAATAAACTTCCTAAGGAGGCAAAAGACCATACTCTGAAAACTTTAAGATGCTGATGAAAGAAACTAAAGACGACACAAACAGTTGGAAAGATATACTGTGTTCTTGGATTGGAACAATCAATATTGTTAAAATGACCATACTGTCCAAGGCAATCTACAGATTCAATGCAATCCCTATCAAATTAACAATGGTATTATTCACAGAACCAGAACAAAAGATTTCTAAATTTGTATGGAAACACAAAAGACCCCGAACAGACAAAACCATCTTGAGAAAGAAAAAATGGAGATGGAAGAATCACACTCCCTGACTTCAGACTATAATACAAAGCTACAGTAATCAAAACAGTATGGTACTGGCACAAAAACAGACACATAGATCAGTGGATCAGGATGGAAAGCCCAGAAATAAACCTACACACTTATGGTTAATTAATCTATGACAAAGGGAGCAAGAATATACAATGGAGAAAAGACAGTCTCTTGTATAAGTGATACTGGGAAAACGGAACAGCTACATGTAAAAGAATGAAATTTAAACATTCTCTAATACTATATACAAAAAATAAACTCAAAATGGATTAAAGACCTAAATGTAAGCCCAGATACTATAAAACTCCTAGAGGAAAACAGGCAGAACACTCTGACATAAATCGCAGCAATATTATTTTGGATCTGTCTCCTAGAGTAATGGAAACAAAAGCAAAAATAAACAAATGGGATCTTATTAAACTTAAAAGCTTTTGCACAACAAAGAGAACCATAAACAAAATGAAAAGACACCCTACAGAATGGGAGAAAATATTTGCAAACGATGTGACCGAGATTAATTTCCAAAATATGCAAACAGCTCATACAGCTCAATGTCAAAAAAACCATACAACTCAATCAAAAAATGGAAGAAGACCTGAAGAGACATTTTTCCAAAGAAGATATACAGATGGCCAATAGGCACATGAAAAGATGCTCTTCACTGTTAATTATTAGAGAAATGCAAATCAAAACTACAATGAGGTATCACCTCACATCAGTCAGAATGGGTATCATCAAAAAGTCTACAAATAACAAATGCTGGAGAGGGTGTGGAGAAAAGGGAACACTCTTGCACTGTTGGTGGGAATGTAAATGGGTGCAACCACTATGGAGAACAGTATGGAGGTTCCTTAAAGAACTAAAAATAGAGTTACCATATGATCCAGCCTGGGTGTGTTATCTGGAAAAGAAGAAAAATCTAACTTGAAAAGATAAATGTATCCCATTGTCCATAGCAGCACTATTTACAATAGCCAAGAGATGGAAGCAACCTAAATGTCCATCAACAGATGATTGGATAAAGAATATGTGAGATATATATATATATATATATATATATATATATATATATGTGTGATGGAATATTACTTAGCCTTTAAAAATGAAATAAAATCAGACAGAGAAAGACAAATATCATATGATACCACTTATATGTGGAATTTTTTTAAAATGATAAAAATGAACCTACTTACAAAACAGAACTAGACTCACAGACATAGAATACAAACTTATGGTTACCAAAGGGGAAAGCGAGGGTAGGGATAAATTAGAAATTTGGGATTAACAGATACACACTACCAACACTATTACATATTAAATAGAAAACAAAGACCTATTGTATAGCACAGGGAACTATATTCAAGATCTTATAACAACCTATAATGGAAAACAATCTGAAAAAGAATAGATATAGATACAGATGTATAACTGAATCACTTTGCTGTATACTGGAAACATTGTAAATCAACTATACTTCAATTGAAAAATACAAAAAAAAAAAAAAAAAAGAGAGAGAGAGACAAGGAGGTAACTAATACGATGGCCCTCCTGTGGTGGATGGGGAAACCCATGGATAATACACAGAATAAATGAATGCTGGAAACACTAAGGCAATAGTCTTAAGTAGTTGGAGGTAACTATACCTGTGAAACTACAGGCCCTAAGTTATATGTTACTGAAAGTCATCTTTTTTAAAAAATGGACGACAATGCCCTTGAAGAAACATTGTACGAGATTTTATGAGATTTTAGGGAGTTGGGATGTGATGGGGTTAGAAGACTTGGGTTCAGGTTCGGAGGCCACCACTCATGTCACCTTAGTCAAATCACAGTTTCTCTTGGCTTTTGTTTCTTCTCATGGTGAAGGAAACATCTGTGCATTTCACAGAATCACATTTTGGAAATTATCTCAAATAAGAAAGGACAAAGAAAGCACCAACCATTAATTTTCAGAATGCTGGCCTTTGGGAAAATGAACATTTCGTAATATGTGGCTTAATGTAAGACAGAGATTTACCTAAAATAATTTTTTAACTAAGAAGTTCTTTATATAACGTTTTTCTTCTGAAGAATTCAAGTTTATTTCATAGCTGTGTAGCTGTTCTTGGACTGCCGGGGTTGTGCTTCCACTCAGCTACCTACTAACCAGTAAGTTTCTTAACCCTTCTCAGGCTCAGTTTCTTCATCTCGGGCTCATCTATCTACCCTATTGTGGTGTGGAAATATATTCAATAATCTTTGAGAAGTACATATCACAGTGCCTGGCACATAGTAAGTGCTCAGTAAATATTGTTACTGTTTTTTTTATCCTTCCATCCATCATTGATTTCATTAGCAGACATGCAGAACTGCAATCTAGACCTTCTGATCTAGACCTTTTCTGTTAAAACCTTGACTAAAATGTAAATTCAGCCAGTAGTTCTCTTATATACTGGTTTAATATGATTAAATATGGAGTTTTATTGAAGGACATAATCAAAATGTTGAAACATTATCTCTAAATCTCAGAAAATTACTGGGGAGCAGGTAGGATAAAGCAAACCATAATTCTACCCAAATTTTTATTTCATTGCTTATAAGATGTAAGATGTTTTTGTTTTCCATAAAGCAAAAGATTTTATTTTTGGAATCGATAGAAGTATAGTTATTATGAATTTGGTTCATGTTTTTACATCCCAGTAGAAATGTGGCAATACACATAGAAAAGTTTCAGGAATTATTTTTCTCCAAATGCACCATTTTATTTTATAATCTTGCCTATGACTATAGGACCAGGAAATACACACACACACACACACACACACACACACACACACACACACACACACACACACACGGCATAGGCATGACTACAGGAAGCCATAAGATCTGTTGTAGCCATCTTGTACCACCAATACAGATTACAACTGTGTCATCCTGTGAGAAATCCACATTGCTATCAACTGCTGCCTGAGACTTTGAAAACCACTGTGGCTCCTTTCATGATTGAGATTTCTGGGAAAATCCCCTAGTTTTACTTTTCATCTAATTTGTTTGTCCCCTCCCCACTTTACATGCTGAATCATTGCTATTCAATAGTTCCTGTGGGCTTTGTGAGGGCAGAGACCACACTACCACATTCCCAGGTGTATCCCTAGTGCCCAGCCCACTTCATAGCTCATGGCAGGCACTCAGTAAATATTTGTTCAAAGAGTGGATTAATCTTCAAATAGTAAGGAATTTAAGTACCTATTTTGCCTACATTTAAAAAGCATAAAACACAATGTTTTGCCCTAACACTTAAATCTCTTCAATTTGAAAGAATTAAGGAACAAGATAGCATTGTGTAACTGCTAGCTTTACCTTATCTTATGTCAGAAATGTTAATAAAAGTCATTGTACTTTATTCTAACCTTATGACTTAATTAGCTGACTGCCTTATAGTTAAAAGTCTCTTAATTTTGAAATTGAGACTTAACCTTTTTAGGCCTATTGCATCTTTCTGCTGGTTATATAACTCCTTTAAACCATAAAGAGACTGCATTCACATCTTTTGATTCTAGAACTGCTGGAGGTTTAGAAGATGTCAGTTTTGCCTTGAGGTTGTGAGGCTCAGAGGACCTGCAGTGTATCAGTTAAAGGAGGAAAGTGCTTCCACCTAATTAACAGCAAGTCTTTCCTGAAAGAGAGACAAGAGACAGTGGGACATAGGTAGAGGCCACAGAGCTGTCCCTCCTGAATGTGTCTATCTACGCTGGATGGATATCAGAGTGGTACTTTCATTTTCTAAGGCAAAATGTTTAGACACTTGGGACCGACCCTGGAGCAGTTTCTACTGGAACGTTCTCAAAACTATGACACTTTTAGGCATCAGTCTGCAACCTTTTTGGCGGCAGGGACCGGTTTTGTGGAAGACAATTTTTCCGCGGGGCAGGGGGGCAGTGGTGGATGGTTCAGGCGGTAATGCGAGCGATGGGGCGCGGCAGAGGATGCTTTGCTCGCTCGCCTGCCGCTCACCTCCTGCTGTGCGGCCCCGTGCAGGGCTGGGTACCGCTCCGTGGCCGTGGCCGGGGGTTGGGGACTGCTTTAAGGAATGTCTCTGAACGCCATTATACAGATCAAGCCAAAGCACTGTTTTGATTTTAATGGTTTGTGACTTCTAGTGCGTGTCCTGTCCTTGGGTCCTGGCCGCTGTGACACTGTGTGTGCTCTTCACTGCGGAGGCATGTGTTTCTCCAGGTCTGTCAGCATGGGAAGGAAGGTCAGGGTGAAGGAAGGGTATCCTGAAACAAACCACTTTGACCGTATCATTAAGTTGAAGCCCAGTTCTACCTTAAGTCATTTGATTCTTCTTTGAATTCAAGAAAGCTAATAATACCATAATCATACCAGAAAAATTTTGAGGAGAGAATAGTTCCAATCTCTTTGGGTGATTCTAGTACCTTTCAGGTTAAAAACTTGATATTATTTGATCCTATGATTATTTTATTATGTTATTAAATGAGAGGATAACATTGAATGACCCAAAATATATTTAATTCGAAAGTTTTGGTTAAATATATTGTGTTTAAAAATAGTAACTGGCAGGAATAAAGATGCAGACATAGAGAATGGACTTGAGGACACGGGGAGGGGGAAGGGTAAGCTGGGACGAAGTGAGTGAGTGGTATGGACATATATACACTACCAAATGTAAAAGAGATAGCTAGTGGGAAGCAGCCGCATAGCACAGGGAGATCAGCTCGGTGCGTTGTGACCACCTAGAGGGGTGGGATAGAGAGGATGGGAGGGAGATGCAAGAGGGAGGGGACATTATGGGGATATAAGTATACATATAGCTGATTCACTTTGTTATACAGCAGAAACTAATACAACAATGTAAAGCAATTATACTCCAATAAAGATGTTAAAAAAGGGCTTCCCTGGTGGCGCAGTGGTTGAGAGTCCGCCTGCCGATGCAGGGGCCGCGGGTTCGTGCCCCGGTCCGGGAAGATCCCACATGCCGCGGAGCGGCTGGGCCCGTGAGCCATGGCCTCTGGGCCTGAGTGTCCGGAGCCTGTGCTCCGCAACGGGAGAGGCCACAGCAGTGAGAGGCCCGCATACCGCAAAAATTTTAAAAAAAAAGTAACTGTCTGGTTCTCCCAAACTCACATCTTGGAAAAAGAATATCTCCATGCCTACCAGGAGTCTCTAAGTCCAATAAATGACTGCAAGAAATGATATGGCCCCCACCCTCACAATAGGTCTGCTCTAGTCCCTACCAGACCCTCAGGAGTAGCAGTTGTGTGGCCTTTTACTTGTGTCTATGTTCTTTTGTCTCTTTCTGGAATTAGAACCACTTCCTTCCTCTAACTGAGGCACACTTCATATCACTTCAGCCCATTGCCTTGATAATCCTAGGTTCCCATCAGTTTAGGGCAGCAGTTCTCAAACTTTTTGGTCTCAAGACTCCATTACACTCTATAAAACTATTGATGGCTCCTCAAAACTTTTATTTGTTGATTTATCTATCAATATTTACCATTTTGGAAATTAAAACAAATTAAAATATGTATTTATTTCTTTTAAAAACTCCATTATACATTAACCTTAACATTTTTTGAAAAATAACATTTTGAAGAAATTTAGTAAGAAGAGCAGTATAATTTTAATTTTTGGAAGTCTCTAACATCTGGCTTAATTGAAAATATTCTTATCTGCCTCTGCATTCAATCTATTGCAATATGTTGCTCTGGTTAAAGAATATGAAGAAACTCTGGTCTCACATAGATATGTAGTTGGAATAGGAAAGGAGTATTTTAATAGCCTTTTCAAATAATCGTGGCTATTCTTCAATAATATTAGAGTAAAACTCAGCAGATCATAGTTTCTTAAAGGCTGGTTACAAAGCAGAGTCTGAAACTGTATCAATGAACTTTTAAAATTTATTACATTAAAATCCGATTGTCTTGACTCCCCTGGTGGCAGAGTGGTTAAGAATCTGCCTGCCAATGCAGGGGACACGGGTTCAAGCCCTGGTCCAGGAAGATCCCACATGCCACGGAGCAACTAAGCCCACGCGCCACAACTACTGAACCTGCACTCTAGAGCCCGTGAGCCACAACTACTGAAGCCCACGCTCCTAGAGCCCGTGCTCCACAACAAGAGAAGCCACTGCGGTGATAAGCCTACACACTGCAGGGAAGAGTAGTAGCCCCTGCTCGCCGCAACTAGAGAAAGCCCGTGCACAGCAACGAAGTTCCAATGCAGCCAAAAAACGAAACAAAACAAAACCAATGGTCCAATGGTCTATCTTGCACTCTGAATGAGTTTTGTAGCATCATGCATTGGTTATTTAAAAAATATTAGTTCACTGAGTTATGTGGTTCTTCCAAATATTTACTCATTTTAATATATAATATCCAAATAATCGCATTTGATAATAGCACCCCAATCTCATTTGTAAGTACTGGGCAACTCATAATATTTGATACAAGTTCTCCAAAATTCTAATTTTTGATTGAAAGCTCCAATTTTATCATTAGCAACAAATACTTTCAATTATTTACCTTGAAGTGACATTTTCAAGAAAACGTCTAAAAGATAAAGTCTGGGGCTTCCCTGGTGGCAGAGTGGTTAAGAATCTGCCTGCCAATGCAGGGAACACGGGGTTCAGGCCCTGGTCCGGGAAGATCCCACATGTTGCAGAGCAACTAAGCCCGTGTGCCACAACTACTGAGCCTGCGCTCTAGAGCCTGCCAGCCACAACTACTGAGCCCGCGTGCCACAACTACTGAAGCCCGTGTGCCTAGAGCCTGTGCGCTGCAACAAGAGAGGCCACCGCAATGAGAAGCCCATGCGTCGCAACAAAGAGTAGCCTCCGCTCGCTGCAACTAGAGAAAGCCTGTGCACAGCAACGAAGACCCAACACAGCCATAAATAAATAAATAAATATTTTTTAAAAAAGATAAAGTCTGAATAACCACAGCTTGTCAGTCATTCTTTCAAGTAAAAATGGTGTTCCATTAAAAAGTGGCTAGTTCACAGGACATGGAAGCAACCTAAGTGTCCATCAACAGATGAATGGATAAAGAAGATGTGGCACATATATACAATGGAATATTACTCAGCCATAAAAAGAAATGAAACTGAGTTATTTGTAATGAGGTGGATAGACCTGGAGTCTGTCATACAGAGTGAAGTAAGTCAGAAGGAGAAAAACAAATACCGTATGCTAACACATATATATGGAATCTAAGAAAAAAAAATGTCATGAAGAGACTAGGGGTAGGATGGGAATAAAACACAGACCTACTAGAGCATGGACTTGAGGATAGGGGAGGGGGAAGGGTAAGATGTGACGAAGGGAGAGAGTGGCAGGGACATATATATACTACCAAATGTAAATTAGATAGCTAGTGGGAAGCAGCCTCATAACACAGGGAGATCATGTCTGTGCTTTGTCACCACCTAGAGGGGTGGGATAGGGAGGGTGGGAGGGAGGATGATGCAAGAGGGAAGAGATACGGGAACATATGTATATGTATAACTGATTCATTTTGTTGTAAAGGAGAAACTAACACACTATTGTAAAACAGTTATACTCCAATAAAGATGTTAAAAAAAAAAGTGGCTAGTTCAGCTTGAAATTCAGTCACACAAGTGCTTTTCATGGAAACAACCATTTACTTCGAGACACAGCAGAATGCTTTTGTGCACTTCCTATTTTGTCATGCATAATATTAAAAAGATGTGTACTCAAGAGCTGAAGTTGAATAAAACATCCTTTCTACTGCTTCATCAAGGACTTTCGTAGGTGGAGCTGGCTCTCTGTTTTGCCAGTGCATAGCAGTAAAGAATACAATAACTCCTAGTACAGTTTAGTATCACCTCCTTGATTGATATAAGGGCACCGTTTTTGCCCACCATGGCTTTTGCACCATCAGTGCAAATTTTGACAGAGTTGTACAGAATAAACCATGAGATCTGAAAAAGTTATTGAAAACTTTGACCATTTCAGCACAAGTATTTATATAATAAAAGATCTTCAATGACTAATTAGGGCTGATATGGACAAATATAAGCAAAACAGCAAATCCAGTCACATCTGCAGATCTGTCCATTTTTAAGGCACAGGTGCAATTCAGTAGATGAGATATTAATCTTCTTGTTTGCAGTGAAATCTGTAATTTGACAAGTTGTTGTGTCACACTGGATGCTTTACTGATTTTTCATCCAGCAGGCATTCAGCAATGTCAATTTGCAGGACTTTATCATTCTTTCAACTATTGTGTATACTTCTCTAGCCAATGCTAGACATGTAACTCACCCTGGGAGATGATTTGGCATCTTTTCTGTGCCTAGTTTGAAAACCTGAAACAAACAATATTAGCTTTTAAAGAGCATATCATGTCTACATGTAAACTATTCCTTTTTCTTTAAACTCTGATCCGTCTCAAAATGACAATTTGAAATTGTTTTGCTGCATAAGACATAATAAGGTGAATTATTAGCATCCATATACAGGTGAGGGGGAAGGTATCTTTCCTTGTATTTTCACTTATTAATGGTTTCATCCAGCTTTTTTGAAGTTGATTCTCTCTTCCATGTGTCAGAGAACTCTGATATTTCACTTTCATGTTCTTCAGCATCTTTGGACATAGATGGTACATAAGTGGATTGAGAAAGTGAGTCTTACCTCTTGTTTTTAAGCCAACAATCCATCCTTAAAGATAATAAAGGTGTCCTATAGATATTTCTATTGATTGATTGATTAACTGATTGCCATGCTACATGGCTTATGGGATCTTAGTTCCCCGACCAGGGACTGAACCCAGGCCATGGCAGTGAAAGCACCAAGTCCTAACCACAGGACCACCATGGAATTCCCTATTTCTTTTTATTTAGAATAAAATAATGAATTCTAAAGAAACCATATGAGACTTAAATTTCTTAATTTGAAAAGTTTTTGAAAAAATTTTAAATATTATTGCAACAACAACAAAGTATACTTATTTCTTGTTGAGCTTCCAAACGTATGCAAGGAAAACTTCAGGATTTCAAAACAATACATTGGACAATAAGTTATAAAATTATAGCAGGTGTAAGGAAGGATAGTAAGAACATTGTCCAAGTATTATGAACAAACTGAGTTAATCTCTGAAAATGCACATATTTATACGCTAAACCTAACACCTTAGAAAATTCTAGAAAATGCAAAAATACACAAAGCACATCTTCCATTATTTGCCAGAACAATGATGTCATCATACACCATGTGGCCTCTGGAAAACTCCACTATATACTTGTGAGAAGATGAAAGTAAAAAAAGCAAATAATGTCTTAGCATTATTATAAATTACTTTTGACCTCACAGACCTCCTGGAATTTCTCAGAGCCCTCAGAACCCCCCAGACTACACTCTAGGGAGCCATCAGTTTTTAATGCATTTAAATTATCTTAAATATGCCAAGGGGGTGAGGTATGCTACTTTTTCTTTATTTGATGAACATTAAAAAGCCTAAATTAGATTTTAGGATTTACTGATGCCTTGAATGAAATAATCAGTGGTTCCCAAGATTAACAGTCCAAGAGCCACAGATTCAAACTTAGATCCAGCAACTCCTTCCACCTTTGCAGTATGAATCTGGAAGCCTAGTCAGTTCTGGTAAAGAAGCTAGAAATAGCTATTTGATAAATTTATGAATTTAAATTCCCACATGCTAATCCTCCAGATCCCTTCATAATCACTAATTTTCCTTCAAACAGGAAACTGAAGCAGCTAGAAATGTTTGTATATGGTTGGAATTTAATCACTTTATATTTTGAACATTCCTTCTGAAAGAAATTTCCTTCAATTCAATACAAAATACATGAGTACCATGCACCCAATACTAACTAGGTACTTCAGGGAATAAAACAGGTGCATACTCCTCCTTCTTAATTAATTTTTGCAAATACTTACTGCATGAAACAAAGGACGTATGGTTAAATGTTGCCTCAGATGTAGGTTATGAGCAATAAGAACAGAGATTTGGGGGTTTCACAGAGAAGGTGATGGATAGAGACAGGGTGGAGGCCCATTCCAGGGGATTCATGGTTTGGACTAAGGAACTGAAGCTGGAGCCAAGCCTGAGGGATTGGAGGTCATTGGGACTGTAAATATTTGCACACAGCCACATCCCGAGCTGGAGAGGTGAAGGGAAAAGACTGGAATAGTTCTTTCTTCTTCTCCCTCCTACCCTCCAATTGCCTTTAGTTGAGCCAGGAGGATAGAAAGTAAACCAAGGGACGTGAGGGAGGCAACTCCAGAGTGAATCATAGCCAAAAGAGGTTGTCAAAATAAAATAACCAAGAGCATCAGGACACCACTGTCCGTGGTAGACCAGATGCACTGCTTAGATCTCCATCCCAGAAGGGACCTGCTATCCATCTACAGGAAGCATTGGCAGTCAGCCTCCAACTTTCAGCTCCTTCAGGTTCGGCCTCAGCCACAAAGAGCCACTTCGCTGCAAAAAGCTACCATGCTCAAGGTCATACCCTTCCCAGGGCAGTTTGCATCCATTAACAGAGAGGCAGGGATGTAAAGGCACAGCCATCCTAGATGACTCTGCACTATGGTGTTTGCTCCAAAGCTCCCTGCTGGATTGGCTGAGGCCTTGATGCAATTCAACTTCCCCTTCTGACCCATGCTTCTTTCTGCTGCTTCTTGCAGGTGGGATACCTAAGAATATCTTGCACCCCAAATTCTGCCCCAGTATCTGATTGTGGAGAATCTAACCTGTGACATTCTCTCATCCAGAGCAGAATATATATATATATGCATGTTTATGTATATGTGTACACATTTATGTATATGTACATATGCCTATGTATACATATAATATTAATTACTTTCTCCATTCAAAAGTACACTGCCTACAAATTATCACCAAATTATGTTTTCAACCTATATTCTAAATATAGCTGTTATTTCCCCCTAATGAAAACCTTTGTTGCCAAAAAATTTTTATAATGGCAAAATTATTTATTTTTCCCATTAATCCCTATGTAATTTTTGACCATTTTGGAGATACTAAGATCCTAAATATGCACCATTTGTTCAGAACAGTAGGGCAAGATATAAACATATACAATCAACTAGTTTAGTGGTAATTGTAGGCATTAGCTGTACCTTACATATGACACAGCTACGAATGTTCGTACCAGGCTCTCAAAACTTGACTGGGAGATGGCATAATGTTTTTTATTTTACTTTTTATGTTTGGCCACGCTTCTCGCCTCATGGGATCTTAGTTCCCCGACCAAGGATCGAACCTGCAACCTTGGCAGTGAAAGCACAGAGTCCTAACCACTGGACCACCAGGAAATTCTCAAGAGATAATGTTTATTTAGAACAGGACATCCAGCAGTTATACTCAGCTTCAGATCCCTGCACCTAGCATTATTGTTTTGGCCTCAGTAATATTAATCATAAGTAAGAGTAATTCTTGGTAAGAATGGAAAATATTCCAGTTGTAACTTCAAAAATATGATATCTGGGGCTTCCCTGGTGGCGCAGTGGTTGAGAGTCCGCCTGCCGATGCAGGGGACACGGGTTCGTGCCCCGGTCTGGGAAGATCCCACATGCCGCGGAGCGGCTGGGCCCGTGAGCCATGGCCGCTGAGCCTGAGCGTCCGGAGCCTGTGCTCCGCAACGGGAGAGGCCACAGCAGTGAGGCCCGCATACCACAAAAAAAAAAAAAAAAAAAAATATGATATCTGGAAGATTGAAAGTCACTTTCTCAGCAATGCCTGGTGTAAGCCTTAGTTTTGACACCTCTATTTAGTAGCACACTCCGTCCTTTACACTCGTGTGCAGTGCAGAGGACCAGGGTCTGATTGAACTGGATCTGTTTGCAGGAAACTCAAGCAAGGTCAAGCCTTTTCTGAAAGACCTTCCATCAAAGGAGTTGGACTAGAGGATCCCTAAGGTCGTTCTTTTTCTAACATCCCAGGTCCCAAGTTCTGTGTTATGTTGACACATGGGTTATTTTGAGTCCTGAGAAGTAGATTAAACTATGCTTTTAAACGTTTATTTTAAGTAAGGCTTTTTATATAAAACAATGACAAGCAAATGTGACACCCCTAAAATTCATCCTGAGAAATAGGTATTCCTTTTGTGAAGCCCAGGTGGGAAGGCAGCCCTGGGCTGGACTGGAAGCCCAGCAGAGGCATGTTCGGCGTTCTTCCCACGTGTCCTCTCTGTGCCCTGCCTGGTGACTCAGGCCTGCCTCTCACCATCCTGCCCCTCTCACCACAGCTCCCGAATATCACTTCTACAGTCGCTGCTCCACTGACTCCCCAGGGCCACAGAATGAAATCCAGATCCCGTAGGCTGGCATACAGGACCTCTGTGGTCTGACCACTGGCCACCTTTCTAGCTGCCCTTGAGCCTCTCTCCCACCTATGCACTCTGTCTCCAGCTGCTCTGGAATCCTCACAGGCCACGAACATGTCACTCATTCTCTCAGCTCTGCCTTTGTGCCTGCTGTTCCTCTTTGTCCTCACGCCACCCTTTCCTCTGTCCACCCACCCCCATCTGCCTGGCAAAGCCCTGCTTAACCCCCTGCCCCATTCCCTTCCTCTGTGTTTTCCTCTGACTCCTCCCACCTGCTCTGGATTTCCTTTCTACTCTGTTCATAACTCCATTACAAGCAGGCTTTTTGCATTAGAGACCACTAATTTTTCACACCAGACACCTCACTTGCATGTGAATGCCTGCGGAGCTAGAGAAGGATCTGGTTCACCGTTGCACCACCAGCGCTGTCACAGTGCCTGATACACGGCGAGCCTCAGTCACTGCTGCATGTAGAAAACTGAATTAATGGCCTCCTGCCACCACCACCCCCCCCCGCCCAACTCTGCTGAGAGAACTGTTTTTGTCTTGTTTTGTTTGCTTATATTAATTCTTTCCTTCTGGCCAAAGCATCTCCAACAAATGGGAGAATTCTAGAGAGTGACTTTCAAACAAATCATATGCCAACTCCAATGCCCAGCATCTAATAAGCAAGTATTAAAATTTCACTGAATTAATGACTAGAGCCCCCATCAATAGGCAACGCTATGCCTTTCTTTTCTAACCCAGTGGTAACTCAATTTCAGGCTAGTGGGAGGAGATATGGCGGAGGGAGAAGTAGGCCTCTCAGTGCCCTCAAGTCATGGCATATGGGGGTTCCTGTAGTCTAAATGTTTTGTGTCCCCCCCCTCCCCTGGCAAATTCCTACGCTGAGATCTAACCCGCAAGTTGATGGTATTAGGAGGTGGGGCCTTTAGGATGTGCTTAAGTGATGAGAGTGGAATCCTCATGAATGGGATTCATGCCCTTATAAAAGAGACACCAGAGAGAGCCCTGGCACCCTCCACCAGGTGAGGATACAATGATACGTCTGCAACCCAAAAGAGGGCCCTTACCTGACTATGCTGGCACCCTGATCTCAGACTGCCAGCCTCCAGAACAGCGAGCAATGCATTTCTGCTGTTTTTAAGCTACCCAGTCTCAGGCACCTTGTTAGAGCAGCCTGAATGAACTAAGGCAGGGGGCCACCTGCTCATACACCTGGTTAAATATGGCTCCCAGAGCGTAAAAAAGGGATTACTTCAACCCTTTTCCTGGGCTCTGAGGGTATTAGTATTAGTTTAGTAAACTGAAGCAAAAAGGTAAAGTAAGCCTTGGGAAACGGGGGTTGAGTACTGGTGTGAAGCTGAAGTTGGTAGAGCCTCCCTCATCTACAGGTTTCATGGATATGATTGATGTTTGACTCTTGTCAAGTGGGGCTGCAGGGAGGTTCCAAGGCAGCCCTTTCACTAGGACTAGGAAACAGAGAAGGTGTGGGAAAATGTGTCTGAGAAGCTTACCCAGCACAAACATATTTGCTGCCGAACTATGAAATTGTTAAATCCATGCCACTAGCCTGTTATTTAAAACATCGTGGTAAAATTGCCTGCTGAAGCAGAAAAGAGAGCTTTATGCACCTCTTGAGGGAACGTTATGTGCTCAGGTATGAGTCCCTGCCTCCTCCTCTCCTCAGTACTTAGTATCTGTGTTTCCTAAGACCCTGTGCTGCTCTCTGCTCCATGAGTTTCAACTAGGATTTGAGCTCCTTGAGAACAAGGTCTTTACTATTATCTTCCTCTCTTATGCTGGGCACACGGCAGCTGCTCAATAGATGAGCATCTAATTAGACTGGAAGGTGTTAACATTGCCAAGGCTGAATTGCCACCATGTGGCAGCATGGAGAGTCCAAAAATAGCTCCCTTTATTGCTCTGCACCAGATATGCCTGTTATCCCTTTTAATCCTCATAAACTACCCTGTACGGTAAGTGCTCTTATTATCCCAGTTTACAGATGTGTACACTGAGGCTTGGAGAAGTTAATCAGGTAGTCTGAGGTCACAAAACTAGAGATTAGTGAGGGTAAATTTTAACTCAAGAACTTTCACTTCTGGTATTGCCTGAGAAAGATACTACCAGACCAGCCCTGCTGCAGATAATAACTATAAACTCTGAACAGAATGCAGATGATAACTAAAGTAGAACACAGCTATCTGAAGGCACTGGTGAGTGAACAAAAGCAGGCAGATTCTGGTGAGGACTCCATGCTTGGAGGAGGGGAGTTGTATGGAATGAGTTGCCATTTCCACAGCTTTTATTTAGTCTACAGCCAGACAGTCAGTGTGGCACATGGGACAGTGGGAGTGCTGGTGGAACAACTGCTGTCTTTCTGGGGAACCAGAAGACTAAACATGGGGGAACCACAGCTGCTGGAAGGGACTCCCAGAAGAGAGAGACCTGGAGAAGGGATCCGCAAATTCTGCCTGCCCACATCTCTACAGACCCCTGAATCACACTTATGCAGAACAAACTCAAAGCAGCTCTATTGAGGACAAAAGATCTGAATTGAGATTGGAGGTTGTGGGCAAAAAAAGGATTTGCTGCAGTTTGAGTCCAACAAAGATACTTGTCTGCTTTAAAAAGAAAAGAAAAAGAAAAAGAAAAAGAAAAAGAAAAAAGGAAAGGAAAGGAAAGGAAAGGAAAGGGAAGGAGGGAAGGAAGGAAGGAAGGAAGGAAGGAAGGAAGGAAGGAAGGAAGGAAGGAAGGAAGGAAGGAAGGAAGGAAGGAAGGAAGGAAGGAAGGAAGGAAGGAAAAGAAGAAAAGAAAGAAAGAAAAAATTTTTAAGAAATGAAAAGAAAGAGTGCTTATCAGGGTAAAATAACATAATCCATAATCCAGAGTCTCCATAAATTAATGTTCATAATGCCTGGGATACAGTCCAAAATTACTCGAAATAAAAAGATACAAAAAAATGGAACACATTCTCAAGAGAAAAGAATATCAACTGAGGATAAAACCTGAGGTGAATGGGATATGGAATTAGCTGAAAATTTTAAAGCAGCTATCATAACTATCCTCAGTGAAGTAAAAGAAAATATGCTCACAATGAAGACAAAATTTCAGCAGAAAATTAGAAAAAATTGTATGTAAATATATTATATAAAATATATAATGGCTGAAATTTTAGAAAATCTACTGGATAAATTTAAAAGCAGAATGGAGATAACAGAGGAAAAAGTAAGTGAACTTGAAGATAGAGCAATAGAAACTATCCAATATGGAGAACAGAATTTTTTGTGTGTTTTTTTTAAAAGAATGAAAATAAATAGATAAATAAAAGCATCAGGCATCTCTTAGATGATATTAGTAGAAAATGTGTGTAACTGAAATTCCAGAAGGGGAAAAAAAAGAAAATAGGGCAGAAAAAAAAAATACTTGAAGAAATAACGACTATAAATTTCCTCTATTTGTTTAAAGCATAAAGCTATAGATTCAAAGTATTCAAAGAACACCAAGCAGGCTGTGCTAAAGCACGTTACAGTCAAAATATTGAAAGTTGAATACAAAGGACAAACGTTGCTGAGGTAGCAAGAAAAGAATAGCATATTGTGTTCAAGGAAAAACAATTCAATAAATAGCTGACTTCTTATCGGAAATTATGAAGGCCAGGAGAGAGTGGAACAATATTTCCAAAGTGCTGAAAGGAAATCTGTCAGCCCTGAATTCTATATCTAGCCAAAAAAACATCCTTTAAGAATGAAGGTAAAATAAGGACATTTTCAGATAAAAGAAAACTAAGAGAATTTGACACCATCAGACCTTCACAAAGAAATGTTAATGGAAGTTTTTCAGGCAAAAGGAAATGATATCAGAGTGAAATTCAAATCATCAGAAAGGAATGAAGCAAAAGGAGTACTAGGCAGCATTAGAACTTGCTTCCTCTCTTTTGGCCCAAACCCCTCTGCTAGCCCAAAAGTCAGAGACAAGATTGCCAGGTTTCCAAACAACCCGTGTCATTTTGTTAAAACTATTGATAAATACCATTTACAATATTGTACCATTTACAACATGATAAAAAACATCGAGTACCTAGGAATAAATCCAACAAAAAATGTTCAAGGAAAATTGAAAACTACAAAACACTGCTGGGGGGAATAAAAGAAAAGAGGAGACTATGCTGGTGGAGCACATTTGGTCCACCCCCTCTGCAGGTTCTGCCTTGGTGGTCTAATGCCCCAATTTAGAATGGGGAGCAGATGGAAAACATGGGCCTCTGGCTGCTCTCCAGTTCTTGAGTTTATGTTACACATCCAACTACTTAGAAACAGTCTGACTTCTCTCTTGCTAAGTCCATATTCTAAATTTCTAGCCAATTGGCCCACTCCTGAAACAATTAACCATAACCATGCATTACTGCATAAAAGAGCTACCAGTACCAACTGCTTTTACCAAATGAGTTGGTAGGAGGCCGTTTCTACAAAGTGAGCAGGATGGCAGCTCATTTGGTGTCTAGTACAGTAAGAAAAGAAAGAAGAAAACTCTCTTGATGTTCCAGCAGGCAAATGCTAGGGTGAAACTACATCTTAGGAAAGTCTCCTTATTGGGAGGGTGCAGGATGTGCTAGTAAGGGGGAAAAGAGAAGGAACAGGAGGAGCTGGAGACCAGAAAAACATTTGGAATCAGGCATGGAAGATGTTGGCGGGGATAATCAGCAGGAATATGCAGGTGTAGCCATACCAGTTCTTGTTAGTATTGAAACTTCCATAATGGTTGGTCACGAGTGTAATAGCAACTGCATCGTGTGGTAAATGAATGATATACATTTTGGCACGTGGCATTTATCTCAAAAACCACACAGCAATGCCATTTCAGAATATTTGTCTGGTTTGGGCAGTGGAGTTCAGAGCTGAGGGGAGGAGTACAGCTTGGAGGGTGGCAGACATCCTGCTGTTTATGTCAGGTGTTGGGGACATGCTTATTCTCCATGATCATTTACTTTTCTAGAGCCCTCTCCAGTATTCTCATCCATTTCCTCCTTCAGGACTCACAACGTTCTTGAGCGGGGCTGTGAGGGCCTCCATTTCAAATGAAGCGGAGGGCGAGGCTTAGAGGTAGGGGTAGCTGTTCACGGTTGGCTCTGCGGGCAGAGCCAGCTTTCAAGTCACCAGCGATGACATCAGTGCCTGCTGTGAGAGCCTGCCTGGGGGCCTTGGTCACGGTGGCACTGTGCCCCCGCCTTGGCCCACTGGGAAGTCCTCTGCGGGCTCAGAGGACAGTATGTGCAGATGACTTCCTGCCTCAAGCACCTGAGACTCTGCCCAAGGGCTCTGTCTGGGCCCGAGCACACTTTGCCTGTGGGCAGGTCAGACTGAAGGTTTGGGGGAGTTAATTCTTTTCAGGGGCACCCCTCAAACCACAAAGGACCAGAGTGGGTGGAGATACCCCAGCTTCCTCCCTGTTCCAGCCTCCTCATCCTCAGTGGGGTGACTCCGAGGTGAGTTGTACACTGACCCTCTGTGGGTCCTCGGCAGCATTGCCTCTCAGCTGCCCGAGCTCGGGCCCAGAGCTCAGTGACGTGACCCTGAGTCGTGTCCTCCCTCCCCTCTTTCCCTCAGGTCTTTACCATGCTTCTGGGAATCATCTCCCAAATAAACGACTTGCCCAAATCCTTGTCTAGAGCCTGCTTTGGGGGGCACCCACACTGGGACAGATAGCAATCCTGTCCAAAGGCACCAGGTGTCTGAGCCAGTGGACCCCTCTGCCCAGACGAGTTGGGAGACCCTTGGTTGTGGGGGGGGCGGGGCTCAAGGAGGGACAGGATGGGGCTGTGAGGTCAGAGGATGGCATTTCAGGCCGGGGGCCTGGCATGAACCTAGTCTGGACGATGTGTGGGATGAAGTGGGAGGGTGGGGTGGGGGTAGTGGGAACCTGCAGGGTGGTGGGGAGGGAATTGGGGGTGAGACCCTGCCTCTGCCAGCAAAGGGGACTGTGCCAACGGGCCTCGGAGCAGATGCCAGAGAGGCCACAGTCACCCGCTCAGCTCCATCAAGGCTTTTAAGGGCTGGAATGGGATATGCCATTTTCTGGCTTGCTGTTGGCCCAGTATTTCTTGTTTTCCATTTTTCCTCTGGAATTTCCATTGTCCTTACTCCTCAGAGGAGACTAGACTTTTGTTGGTAGTAAAATATGTCCTCCAGGTTAAATGTCATTTCAACAAATGCCATCATTACATTTTTCAGTGCCTGGCCATTTACGTAGCTCTTTCATTTTGTGCTGATAAAATAGCCCTTTGCAGTCAGAAAGGCAGGGGCTAGTATTTCCATTTCTGAGATGCTGGCTAATGGGCCCAAGGTGACCCGGCTATAAGTGGCAACACGGACAAAGGTGAGAGGGGGCTCCCAGAGCCTGGCGTGTGGCTTCACTCCTGCAGCAAGACAGAGTGGGGAGTTCAGCAGGACCCCTGGGGGTGCGGCCCCTGGCCCCTCCATGGGGCCAGTCAGCATTACGACAATGGTGGGCAGGTCTGGCCCCCTGGGGGCAGAGAACCAGCGCCTGGATGCAGGCGTCTGAGGCCCAGGCAGTGTTGTTCGCCCTGATTCCACGACACCTGTCCTCTCAGGCCCCCACTACAGCTAGCTGGACTTTCTAAAAGAAAGCTCTCTTTACCAAGATTTCCAAGGCTAGTTCTTGCAAGTGGTTCTAGAGACGGCAGCATGTGGATAGAACATTAGCACTTGACCAGTGTCTGGCCTTGCCAAGGGCGGGCAACCTGGTGACTTGGTGCCCAGCTCAGGATCAAGTGTGACCGGTCTCAGGTCCATCTGAACCTCCCAAAGCACAGACAAGTGGCCAACTCTTTGTAGGTTTTGTGTTTTTATGGCCTGCTGCAGCTTCCAAATATATGTGTAGGGTGTTGAAAATGCTTGTTATTCCTTGTGTTAATATGATGAAAGCAATAATAATAAAGTGTGCTCAGTCTCTCAGAGGCTCTGTGAACAGGGCTGCGCTTCCTGCTCTCCTGACCTTGGGTGAGGTGGGCTGGTGGCTGCTCTGTGGCCAAGTCAACTTCAGCTCTGGCAGAATCCTGTGACCCTTCCAGCAGTTCTGATGCCCTGGCTCAGAGCCCTCAGCCTGTTGCTTCCCAGGGGTGGTCCCAGGCCAGGAAGCATCTCTAAGCCTTCCTGGCATGGCTGGCTGTGGAGCTGGAAGCAGGGGCCCTGGCCCATCCCCACTGACTCCAAATCCTTCAGGGCCTGGCCATGTGGAGTGGGGCTTGCCTTATGGACGGGAGAACTCAGAATCCCAGAGGTGCCCTGAGGTCTCCCGCTTTAGGGGGCAAAGGTCAGGGGGTAGGGGTCGACCAATGCCCTTTTTTTTTCATTTTTTGGCCATGCTGCCCAGCATGTGGGAACTGATTTCCCTGACCAGGGGTAGAACCCGCGCCCCCTGCAGTGGAAGCACGGAGTCCTAACCACTGGACCTCCAGGGAAGTCCCCCAATGCCCTGTCTGCTCGAACTCCTGGCTCTTTCTCATGCCCATCACCTTCAGGGAATTACAGCCTGTCTTGACCAGCATTTTACTCTAACCTTCTCAGTTTCCTCCCAGGAAAGTGAGGATTTAGCAAAGCAAGTTATGAAACTCCTCTGCTGGAATCAGACAGAAAGGAAGATCTTTAATAAGAGAATCAATTATGAATGTTACACTGTTAGGACTAGTTCTCCAAGATGGCAAAGATGACAGTGAGAACTAATATTCTCTTAGCTCCTTTTCAAACCTTCAAGTTCTGAGTCTAGCTGTTGCCTCACGGAAACTCTTTCTCTGTGAATTCTCTAACATTCCAATTGCCATGAAATTAACCTGGATTTTAGAGATGACATTTTTCTTCTCTTTGGAGAGTACTGTAAGAAGCCCATCTCTGAACGCAAAAGAATGGCTTTTGTCTCCTCCTTTCTGCCACTAAGGAAAAAGATGTCAGCTGGCCAATCTTGTTTCATCCTTCACAGCCTCACCCCCATGAGAAGCTGACGCTCTGCCCATCTCAGGTACAACTGCCTAGACCAGGTGGACCTCTGGACCTAGGGTACCTCTCCCAAGCCTGCTGAGTGGTGGCCTGATGAAAAAGATGATCTGAGCCACTAAGATTCCTCCTTCAGGCCGTAAGTAGCGGAGACTGAGAGGCTGCTGACATTTTGGAAATGGAAACCAAACCAGAAGGTTGTGGTACAGAAAGGGGAGAGAAGCAGGTGATCGTCATTACGGTCACACACGAGATGAGGGCACGGAGGAGACCCTGACAATAGCAACAACTAGAGGCCACGGGTTCTTGGAAAGATGGGGAATGTGGCCTTAGCTTGGGATGGCTTTCCCATCTCAGTCCCAGCTCCCTGAGAGCTAGCTGAGTCAAGGCTCCCAATCTTGGGGTCACCATCCCTTCCTCACAGATCCTTGCAGTAAACCCCTCTTCCCTGAGCCAGTTCAAGGAGAGTGGGGAGGTCTATTTCTGAAACACATCTGCTCATCAAGGGAAGGAGTTCAGATCTTTAACACTTAATGTAATTACTGAGAGAGTCGGGTTCATATCTACCATCTTGCTACTTATTTTCTACTTGCCCCTGTTCCTTTTTTATTCATTTTGTCTTTTACATTAATTGTGCATGTTTCAGTATTCCATTTTATCTCCACTATTGGCTAACTATATCACCTTGTCTTATTTTTTTAGTAGTTGCTCTAGGACTTAAAATACGCATAGGGACTTCCCTGGCGGTCCAGACTCTGCACTTCTACTGCAGGGGGCACCAGTTTGATCCCTGTTTGGGGAACTAAGATCCCACATGCTGCACTGCACAACCAAAAAAAAAAAAAGTTGCCAATAAAATAAATAAATAAAATATGCATAGTTAACGTATCACAGTGTACCTTCAAATATTATAATACTGCTTCATATATAATATAAAAATTTTCCAACAGTATGCTCCCATGTTTCCATTCTGTGCTTTGTGCTGTTGCTGTCATATATTTTACTATTGTATATGCTATTAACACCACAATACGTTCTTTTGATCTAAATCATTATTCTTTTTAAATTTTTTTATAAGGGGGAAAAAAAAGGTCTTTTATTTTTACCTACATTATTTACCATTTCCCAATCTCTCCAGGCCTTTGTGTTGATCCAAGTTTCCATCTGGCATCATTTTCCTACTGCCTGAAGAACTTTAATATTTTTTAAGCTCAAGCCTGTAAATGCTCTCATCTTTTGTCTGTCTGAAAAAGTCATCATTTCACCTTCATTTTTAAGTTACTTTTTTGCTGGATTTAAAATTCTGGGCTGACTTTTTTTTTTTTCTTTCTTTCAACACTTTAAGATGCATTCCACTGTCTTCTGGGTTGCACTGTTTTTTGTAATAAATCTGTGATAAGTTTTATCTTTGTTCATCTGTACAAAGTGTATCTTTTTCTCTGGATGCTTTAAAAATATTCTTTTTGTCACTGTTTTTCAGAAACATGATCATATTGTGTCATGATGTAAGACATTGTGACCTGTAGATTTATAGTTCTCATTAAATTTGGCAACAAATTTTGGCCATAATTCCTTCAAACATTTTTTTCTGTTTCCTCCTCTCTTCCATCTTTCTCGAAGTCCAATTTCATGGACACTAGACTGCTTGTTATTACTGCATGGGTGATTGGGACAGTGAGTGCTGTGCACTTAAAATGTGTACATTTTATATGTAAATTAAAACTAAATATAGTTGATTTAAATCAATGAGATAATATATAAAAGCCCCCCAGCACCATTCATGGCACACAATAGGTGCTTAATAAATATTATTTTTCATCTCCCCAACCTCACCTCTTTAATTTCCCTCTATGCGCCTGCTCTTTTTACCCTCTTTACACACTCAGCCTCTTTCACTTCTCACACCTCTCTGCCTCTCCAAATTCCTCTCATCCTTCAAGGTGCAGCTTGAGTCCCTCCATCCTGAACATTTTCCAGGTTACTCCAGGTCACAGTTCAGATCTAAGCTCTCACTGTTTGTTTCCCCAGAATTAAGCATTGTCATATATTGACATGTGTCCTTCATGATGTATGGGTGCATCTGTGTCTTGCCTCCCCTTTGGTTGTGAATTCCTCAGGGATGAGTACTACTTTATCTCCCTGCAACCTCATCACTACCTGCTCCAACACTGCCAAGAGGCATTTCCCATGGTCCATCACCTGGGATAGAGCCTCCCAAGCATCCTGGAGCCCCAGAGGTCTCCTGCCCCTGGTCAGCCAGCTCAGGGGGGAAAGAAACTGCTCTAGAGTGACAACGTGGTGGTCTGAAGGAAAAGGGACTTTTGAGCCCAACCATCCAGGTCCGAATCTCAGCCCTCTCTGCTTCCTACCTGTATGACTCTGGCCAAGTTACTTAGCTAACCTGAGCCTCAGCTTCCTCCTCAGTTTCATGCGTGTGATTGTTGGATCGAGAGAATTGTGTCAGCACCTGGTTGCTATCTGCTGTTATGAGAGCTGGGTTAATGAATGCACCGCAGGGCCCCAGCCTGGCAGGCAGTACATGGAGCTGGTACTCTTATTCAGAGAACACCTAGACTCGTGAAGTTTTTGCCAGTTATGAACTCATTTCCCCAGGCTGTGTCTAAGAGCTCTGCATCCCTCTCAAAGGCTTACTGTGTTTCTTCGGCCCCATCCACACATCTGGTTGCACTTACTGATCTAAAAATGTATCCGTCCTGCTTGCCATTTTCACATTTCAGAACACGGTGCAGCCCCAGGGGGGGGAAAAAAACTCATAAATACCATGCATTTAAAAAATTAACGCTGTGCATTGACATCCTTCCAAAAAAGGAAGGTCTAGGACAAAGAACATAGCCCTCTGTAAGCAGCAGGCACCTGGACAGCTCTGTACAACAGAGGTTGACACACCAGGGTCCCCAGGACTTGAACCTAGTGGTCCAAGGCTAGGAAAACCCTTCCAAAGCAGTGAGGAAGACTTCCAGGGCAAGGAATCCAGAAACTAAGAGGTTCTTTTGACTGCCTAGTAAAGGTTTACTTCCAAAGATGGGAAGAACAGCAAGGAGAGGTCAAGAGACAGGACACCTGGCTCTGCCTTTAGATTTCCTGAGTGACCGAGAGCATGCCTCTCAGTGTCTATGGGCCTCTCTTACCCATCTGTACATGCTGCTTATGTCTCCACTTCAGCTGTGATTCTGTGAATGTCTCTGAAATGAATGAGGCAGGGTGTGTTTGTATGAATGAGTCTGTGTGTTTGTATTTGTCCATGTTCTCCGTGCCTATTACAGTGCCTGGCATGTAGCAGATACTCCACAAATGTTTTTTGAATAGATGAATGTTATAAGGTTGAAATTGTATGCCTCTATTTAGGTATGCACTTTGCCCTCGACTACTATGACATTAAGCAAGTAACTTCATCCCTGAGCTCCAGTTTCCTCATTTGTAGAATAGACAATAGGCCTACACGTGATGATTGTGAAAATTAATAAAGGAAAGCCTCATTTTAAATGGAATTGAGAAGCCCTGAAGGGGGAGCTTTCATGTACATACCACCCGTTGCATTTTATTTTACAATTCTGGGCAGGAAGATGCTTATCTCACTAACCCAGTAAGAGGAAGGAAGATTTTCTCTTCACCCAGCAAAAGCCCAGCCAATGAGTAAGTACCACAACTTACCACCCAGAGCCCTCACTTTACTCCGATGGACTTTCTTTCAAAGAAGCCCCTCCCAACTTCCTCCTTTTTCTCTATGAAGTTACATTCCTCTCCTTTGTTCTCCAGACCTGCCCATGATTTGCCACGGCTTTCGTGTCCAGCATTGCAATTCCTCCGCTATTCCCAAATAAACCCATTTTGCTAGTAAAATAAGTGGCTGTTTTATTTTCAAGGTAGAAATGGTCAAATGAAATGTTCGTAAAACCCATAAAGAGTGCCTAGGGACTCCCCTGGTGGCGCAGTGGTTAAGACTCCATGCTCCCAATGCAGAGGGCCCGGGGTTTGATCCCTGGCCAGGGAACTAGATCCCACATGCATGCTGCAACTAAGAGTGTGCATGCCACAACTAGGGAGACTGCGAGCCACAACTAAGGAGCCAGCAAGCTGCAACTAAGGAACCTACCTGCCACAACTAAGACCCAGTGCAACCAAATAAATAAAGAGTGCCTAATACAGAGAGGGTGCTCACTAATGGATAGCTATCATGCTTATTGTTGCATCTACCACAATTCTGCTCGTTACTTTTTGAAATGGCTGTAGGAATTTCCTCTCTTGTCTCTTTTTCCCCCGCCCTCCCACTCCCAGTATAATGGCGCAGAGCCTGCATTTCCTCACTAAATGGTCTGTCTCTGAGGACCTGACCAAAAGAACTGACTTGTCTTGTAGTAAGAGATTAGATTCAAATTAGAGCTGAACAAGGGGTGTCAGATATTGAGAGAAGTTATGAAAAGAGATGGGGAAACTTTCCCCAGGAAATCTGTTGGAATATATAGATGTTTTCATCAGTGACCGGCTCCTGTGTTGACCCACGAGGAGCCATGTGGGACTATATGACCTTTCACTTGATGGCCTCTACAAGCCATGAACAGCTCAAGGACATGTGATGAGACCAGTGGGCTCAGCCAGAGATGCTGTGTGTGTGATCTGCTCCACAGCAACCCAGAGTGCTATGAGTTTACAGAGCTGCTGAGATGCATTAGTGCTACCCACGACAGAATGAAAGGAAGTGGAGCCCTGCCTGGCACCCAACCAGCCCTGATGCCTGACTCTGGAAGAGGGAATAGAGAAGGGCCTCACTAGACCCGCTTTCTCATGAAACTCACACGTGCTGGGTCTTTCAAGAACCTCCTCGCAACCTTTAAAGCCAATCTGGGGCACGCTGGAGCCTCACTGGGATTCTAGCACAACCTCAATGGCCAGGTCAGGTGGGGTCATGGGACTACAATGACCCCTTCTCTCCTCCTGCCCATTTCCCCGTGGGCTCGGTTTGTTAAGGGGAGAAGAGGAGTCACGCTCTAGGCTGAGCTGAGTGTCCTCCAGAGGCTCTTCCATCAGTGCTGGAGACTGCCAACCACCACCCAGGGCCACTTCACTAAAGGAGCTGGGCCCTTGGTCTTGGTAGGAGAGACTGGGATGGGGGTAGGTGGAGTACAGGGGAAGGGCTTCTTGTGAGTGAGGCTGGGGCAGAGAAGAGACAGAAAACTTCTCTGCTTGTGTGTCTTACCTACTTCACTAGCTCTGTTTGTGGCAGTTGCAGACAGGGAGGGCTGACCTAAGACTGGCAGGTAGTGTGAAGAGCAAGTTAAACTGGGCTGAGCTGAGTTAAGTGGAGCTGGAAAGACAGATCCTGCCCTCGTAGGCTCCCCTGGGCTGAGGCATCCACTCTGTGCAGAGATTGGGTTTGTTTTTCTCAGAACTGCTTCTGGCAAATGAAGAAGAGAAGTGCTTTACGTATGGACAAGACACCGGGAAAACCACCTTAAGTCCCCAGAGGCAAGTCTCTGGCAGGTATCCCCACAAATCTCCTGGGCGCCTCCATTCCCACTGTGCCTTCCCTTCCCTCCGCTCTCACGCCTCTTCCCCCATGGGCCTGGATTCTTCCCCCACAGGCCTTTCTGGAATAACCCTGTGCCAGCCAGACTTCTGCACTTACCTGGCTGTATTCTACCTTACACTGACCCCCATTCTCCATCTGTTTTGTCTCTCTGGGTCCTTCCCCTGAATAACTGACTGCTGCTACAAAGGAGAGACTTGTAATTCTTCGGTGTCTCCTAGAATACAGAGCTCAGGATACAGTAGGTGTTCAATAAATGCTTCTTGAATGGATGACTGAAAGGTTGTATTACCTCATAACATAAGATGCAATTCTAAAAAGTTGGGGTCGTAACAGGTGTGTACACTCAACTTACACCTTAAGGCTTATTCCTGAGAAACTTGGGGTTTCTTGGGCTCCAGCTCTGAGTGCCCTGAGGCTGGTGAGGCGGGCTGGATTAGGGGTAAAGGCATTAGGCCGGTGTGCCAGCCCTGCCACCAATTTGTGTGTGATTGAGAGTAAGTCATATAACCTCTTTCCACGTCCCTACCTGTGCAGTGGGTCACCACCACTTGTATAGAGTGTTGTGGGCAGAAAATGAGGCAGAGTTTTGAAGGAGCTTTGGTAAATGCTGTAGAAATGAGGGAGATTATTATTCTCAGGGGCTCGTGAGGGATTCATTCAACACACCTTAGTGAGAAGCTACTCTGCATCAGGTACTAGGAATGCAAATATAAAGGTGCTTCAGACCTTGCCCGTGGGAAGCTGGGGAGAGAGACTCAAATACTAACAATAGGATAAGCATTACAGGAAAGGGGGAAGGAAAGCGTATGGGGGTGCAGACAGAGTGGCATTTAAAGAGGCCTTGGACTGTCATCAGATGTCACCAGGAAGAAGCGGGGGAGAGGCAGTAGCTCGAGCCTGACAGTGGGCTGAAGGCGCGGATGGGAGCAGTGAATGGTGCCTTGTGGCCTCAGCAGAGAAAAGCAGGGTGAGGCGGGGGCAGGGGAGGTAAGCAGAGACTCTGGGAAGGCGGCAGGGCTGGTGAGCTCTGAGACTCTGTGGCGGAGTGGGGTAGAGCAGGGTGGTGGTGGCGGGGGAGGAGGCTGCAGAACCCCTCTGCGACTCTGGCCAGGTGCAGGCACAGGTAGGGCCTGGAACTACTGGGTGTGCAGGGAGGCCTGGCCCTCCGGGGAGGCTCAGAGCGATTGGGTAGAAGCACAGTGCCTGGTCCTTCCTTCTCTTAAGAGTCCCAAGGGCAGGCAGGCCAGATTACTCTCCTGCCCCTCAAACAGGTAAAACTCTTCTCACCTCTGTGCCTCTGCACCGGCTCTCCCTTTGCATGGAGGGTTGTTAATGGCTCTCACCCTCCAAGTCCCAGCTTCCACGTCACTCCCCCAGGGCCCTTCTGTCTCTATCACGGTGCCCCCATTGCTCCTTTCATGGCACTTAACACAATTGGTCCTTGGCTTTCTCCTAGGTCTCTCCCCACTAAAGTGTCAGTTCTGTGAGGCTGGGGACTTTGTCTCTCGTCCAGAGCTGTTGCTGGAACCTGGCACACGGTGTCTGGTGCATAGTAGGTGCTGAATAACTGAATCAATGGCCTGACGGTAAGGCGTGACTTGAAAGGCATTACATTTAAACCTGCAGTATCGTCCCTGGGTTACAGTGGGGATCAGTATCCTCCACAGTAGAGATCAAGAAATCAGGGTCATATTCTTAGTCTTAAATATGTGTCACGTTAAATATCACAGTAGGTGACAAGGAGAACCGACCACCAAGCCCCAAAGCTGAAATCTGGCTTTCCACCCCCCACTCAAGTACTGAGCATCACATCCTAAGTCCTAAATCCCAAATCCAGCCAGAGCGGGTAGTCCAGGGTAGACACAGTCCTAAATACAGCCTGGTCAAGGGAACCATGCTGGCACAGGAGGGTCTCCCCTGGGGCCACGGCCAGCTACAGAGAATGGAAAGAACAGGCTTCAATGGGCAAAAGCTGCTATTGCCTTACTTAGCAACATACATGTCTTTTTAAAGAACAGATTTAAATAAGTAATGCAAACTGTGAAAATCTATGGCTAAAAATGAAAGAGGAGGAGTGGGAATAAAGACTCTAACAGATGGTTGCCGGGCCTCCCTTTGTGACAGGTGGGACGGAATCATCAGTACCAACACATCTCGAAAAGTCTTCTAGCAGCGCGTTTTTTGGCATCCTGCAGAATGAGCCCTGTACGTTCAGACTGCATCATCAGCCCAGCCTAGAGCAGCTCTGGGAAGGAGGACCTCAGCCTCGGCTGGGCCTCACCTGTGGCCACAGAGTTGCTGGCGGGAGACCCAACCACAGGTGGGGAGGAAAGACCTGACGCTAGCCCTTGGGGTTTCTGAGTCAGCATCACACACACACACACACACACACACACACACACACACACACACACACACACGTGTGCGCTGTGCGCGCGCGCACCTCCTGCAGCCCCAGGGCCTTCTTCCCATCTGTTCCACCCACACCTGCTCTCTGATGGCCAGGACTGTGGGGTCCTTGGAAAGATGCCACCTGGTCCACTAACTGGTTCACATAGGAGAGTTGTGGGCCCCCAGCCAGACTGTGCCCCACTGGGAGGTGGAGACCAGCCCAGGTCCTTCAGCAGCCCCGTGGCCAGGCACAGGCCTCTCATGTCCCACGTCCGAGGGGGCTCAGGTGAAGCCATCCTTATTTCCCAGCACGGCCACCAGTTTGGGGCCAGGCTCTTCTCCGTGGTCACCACTGTGTGTCTTGGGCAGGCCTCCTCCCCACGTCCTCCAGCCTCTGCGTGTGTGAGCGCTGAAGGCCGGATGCTGATGCTGAGTCCACGGGGGTCCCGCGAGGGGCTGGCAGGGAGCTCTCCCAGGAAGCATACCCTAACCTTGGAGACGCCTGCCACGATCAAGCACTTTCAGGCCAGCCACTGTGCTGAAATCTTCACATGCAGAATCGCTTTAAATCTTTACAACACCCGATGAGGTGTGTCAGCACCACCATCATCATCATCTTCTTCATTTCATATAAGAGGAACCTGAGACACAAAGAGGGCAAGGAACTGGTCCACGGCCACAGAGGCGGTCATGGCGAGCAGGATGCAGACCCCACGGTCACGCCAAACCCCAGTGAGGCTGTAGCAGTGCTGCACCACCACCCCGACCTCACCTGTCTCGCAGTCACAGGCACCTGTGCAGAGGCCACAGAACCCACAGGACCGTGCAGGCTCAGGGGCTAGTTCTCCGGGTCAAGTCACTGCCCCTCCCTGAGCCTCCACTTTCTCATCAGTAATACAGGGTTGTGAGAAAAGCTACCTCACAGGGTAACTAGAGGAAAAATGTGCTAATACATGTAACAGACTTCGAACAGACACACTCAGTAAATGTGAGCCTCTGTCAGTAGCATGAATAATATGAGTGTTCCAATGGAACATTCCAAGTCCCTGCCTGATCCGTAGTCTCTTCTCCAGGGCGTCCATGTACTGACTTCCAATATCTGCTGTCTTTTTGACATCTCCCTCCAGCTCATTCTTCCACCTTCTGCTTTTCTCCTCCTTCTACTCCCGACTTGCCATTGAATCTGTTTAATTCATTTGAATGCTCAGAGCTGCAGATGCCTGAGTGTGACAGATTGAGGGGGTAGGGGGTGTAGGTGGAGAATGGAGGCGCTTGTGTAATAGGACATAAATAAACTTGCACATGCTTCTCTGTTTTACTTGCAGATTTTATCCCATCACGGGGCAATCTCTGCTTTGTCTTCTCTTGAATCAGTGGGAGGATGTTTTTTATCCATGCCCATCTCCCCGGCACGCAGCACAGGAGGTGCCCAGCGCGTTATGCACTTGGTTCGGTGAGAGCCAACGTTTACGTCAGGTGCTGTTTGTTCTCAGGACCTCACACACACACTCAGTCACTGACGTCCTGATACCATCTTCATGTCCCCACGCCTGGCAGATAATAAGCACTCTGACATCCTAGCAAGGAATGGTGCCATTTTAAACTCCGACTCGGTCTTGGTGACTCATTACTGTCCCCCCCTTACTGCTGGCCTCACTCCTCTCTAACATTTAGGGAGGGGGTTTCAGTGCAAACTTTCAACTTGATGAATGGCCCAGGTGACAGTGACAGGTGAGCACACACATAAAGGGACAGATGTTTTCCTCCAGGGTTTGATTTGAGCAGCATCAAGAAAACCCCTCACATCATCAAAAAACATCTCCCTCAGCAATGGAAAGACATTCCCCTTGCATTACTTTTCAAGTAACTCTCTAGAAACTGCAAATCATGGAGGCTTAACACATCACGCCAAGTCACGGTCGGATAGGCTTGGGTTCACATCCTTGTCCTGTCACTTTCTGAGCAAATTCCTGACGCCCTCTGGGCCACAGCTTCCTCAGTGAAGGAGCACAATTCGCGGGCTACCCCTTGGGGCTGTGGCAAGATCACCCAGTTCAAAGATCTGCCGTTTAGTGGGTGCCTTCCTCACTCTAAGAGCCCACCTAGTACAGGCTACTACGGAAAGAATTTCGAGGGAGAGAGAGGAGGGAGAAGAAAGGGAAGAAGGGTGCTTTTAGGGTCTGTCAGGCCTGGGGTGGGACGGGGTGGTGGGTGGAGGCTGGGAAAGGAACGAGCTGTTTACCAGCACAGTCAACAGACAATGATTGAGACTATATAAAGCAAGGCATTGTGCTAAGTGCTGAGGAAGCAAGAAGGAATTTTTATTTATAAGTTATACTCCACCTACTTCCCCAAAGAATTTGAAGGTGACTCGCAGTGAAAACCACGTATGCAACACGATCACTAAAATTGAAAATCAAATCCATGGGAATGAAGAAAGGAAACCGACACTGACGATCACCATGTACCAAATTCTTGAGCGCCATCAGTCATTTAATCCAATGACCCCATTTTACAGACGAGAAAGGCAAGCGCAAAGAGGCGGGCTCAGGCCAAGTGCAAGTGCACGCACAATGGGCTCGGGGCCATGATGCTTTAGGAGCCCGTGCAAATGTATAAAAGGTTCTTTCAAAATCAGAATAAGAAAAAAAAACGTTTAGGTCGAAGAAAATGTTTTAATATATAATGTTAATATATATCAACATAATCATAACATATAATTTTTACTATTTTTTAATGGAGGAAGGGACCTACAAATGTAAAAGTGCCCCCAAAGTCATCATGCAGCCCCAAACTTTGACCTGCCTAGCTCCAAACCTGTAAGTGAGAATATTTGTTGTTATTGAGTATCACATGCAAGTCAGCTCTGAAACTAAAGAGAGAGCATGATGAGATAAATAGTTCTCAGTTTCATAAGAAGGATGTGTAGTGGGGCACATGTACTTACTTTACAGTACGCTTGTGGAAAAAAAAATGTAGTTTTCTCATTTTCTTTGTAACTAATCAACAATTTCTTATCACTTCCACCAGGGAGCTAACCCCTACTTGGATGGGGGCTTGACTAAATTTTGTCCAATTTGATAAACTTCCAATCTGATTCAGTACTAAAATTGTCTCTCTAAGTAATGGATGACTCCGTTGAATCTCAACCTTTGGGAGACTGTTTTCTCTGCCTCCTGAACCCAGTGTGGCAAATGGTTCTGACAAGCTCCTTGTGGCAGCCCAAGAGAAGGTCTTTGTATTCCTGGGTCATGCCCGGATCCCCAGTGCCCTCCACTGCCAGAGGCTGGACCAGCCTTCTCCCTGAACTGATGGACCACTGCGGTGGGACAGGCCCCATCTTGCTCTCCAGGGTGCTGTGTTGGGATGCATCGGTGAAGTCTGTGGTCCCCACCAGCTGCCCAAATGACCACTTGGTCCTGTCCTCTGCCATCCTGCTGGCTCTCCCAGCAGCTGGCTCTCCCAGCTGGCTCTCCCAGAAGCACCCTTGGGTGCTGTCTCAGGCTTCCTCACCTACCACTCCTGCTGCACATCCATGCCATCCCGTGGGTGCTTCTGGACTTGTCGTCTTCCCCATATGCCTGGGGGCAGATAGAATACTAGCCCAGACACTCACTGTCTCCTTCATACTTTTCTGGATGTCTCATAAACTCCAATAGGTTGTGCCCTGACATATTGGTAGGGAAAGAGGAGGAGGCAATAAAGAAAGCGGCAGAGAAAAACCCTGGTGCCTGATCTACCTGTTCTCTCTCCATCCTCCTTTTCCTTCCCACTATCTATCAGAGGAGAAGAAACAGGATTTCCTCTCTTTATTTTCTAAGAACTAGTCAGGCAGGCCTAACTCTTGATACGTTCAATGAGAGTTAAAGGAATTCAGAAAACCTTTTCTCTTAACAATGATTACATTCCATCCACGAATCTTGCTACAGACCCAGAAAAAATCTAATCAGAACATACTGATCTAATATTCTATCTGCCTTCCCCTCACCTCCTGCTCCAAACATTGCTTCAGTGGACAAGAAACCCCAGAACAATAAGATTTATAGGATGTGAAAATTCATTTAAAAATAATTTCAAAGACTGTTAGCCCTGTTGCAGAAACATGTTAGGTCAACAGGAGAAACCAACTATGCTGTATTAAATCCCAAAAGAAATGTATTCTCTGGGTCCTTATACAAGGAATATTGAACAACATAGTGAACACCATCTTCAATGCTTTTTTTTTAACCTACTACATCACAGGTTTATTATTAAAGGATATAACTCAAAACAGCCAGATGGAAGAGATGCATAGGGTAAGGTATGAGGAAAGGACACAGAGCTTCCATGTCCTCTCCAGGCACACCACTCTCCCCACATCTGCCTGTGCTTACCAACCCAGAAGCTCTCTGAACCCTGTCCCAAAAGGGTGTTTATGGAGACTTCATCACACAGACGCGATCAATTAAATCATTGGTCATAGGCAACTGATTCAACCTCCAGCCCTCTCTCCTCCACAGAGGACAGGGGTGGGACCTTCAATGCTTGTTTTGCAAACTTTCTTCCAATAGATATTTGTTATATCAACTGTCAAAAAAAAGTAGACTAGAACCTTAGGCATTTCTCTATAAAAGGGAGCTCATTAGGTGAGTTCAGTTGTGCTATACTGGTGTTCTTAAAGCTGGATGCAGCTTAAACACCCAGAGAAGACAGTACAGCACAGCACGCCTAGGTCTTTCAGGCAGGGTTTAGATGGGGGAGCAAAGTCACTGTCCTTCTCTCCCAACTTGAAGGAGATCAGGGAGAGTTTCAAAAAACCAACCTCTCAGCCATGACAGTATTTTTAAGATTAGTCATGATTCAAAATGTGAGCCAGAAGTGGTTTGAGAGTTTCAATAGGAACTGAGTTTGGGGAGGAAATGACCCTACAAGTATGAAATGTTGGAGAATAAGAGATCAGACTCCAGGATCTTTTAGATTCAGGCTAGAGATATGCAACTACTAAAGGTCACCCAATACAAATATGACTCTTATTCTGGATCAGGAGAAAGACTCTAGAACAGCGGTCCCCAACCTTTTCGGACTAGGGACTGGTTTCATGGAAGACAATTTTTCCATGGACCAGGGAGGCGGGGGGGTGGTTTTGGGATGGTTCAAGCACATTACATTTATTGTGCACTTTATTTCTATTATTATTACTGCGTGGGCCAAAAAGTGCCTGGGGGCTTCCTCTAGTTGTGGCGAGCAGGGGCTACACTTCTATGTGGTGCATGGGCTTCTCATTGCGGTGGCTTCTCTTGTTGCTGAGGACGAGCTCTAGGCACTCTGACTTCAGTAGTTGCAGCATGCGGGCTCATTAGTTGCGGCATGAGGGCCCTAGAGCACGGGCTTCAGTAGTTGCGGCGCATGGGCTTAGTTGTCCATGGCATGTAGGATCTTCCTAGACCAGGGATCGAACCTGTGTCCCCTGCACTGGCAGGTGGATTCTTAACCACTGCACCACCAGGGAAGTCCTGGTGTTTTAAGTAAAAATAAAAGACACATTTTTCATTTTCAACAAGAACTTTATTGAACAACGTATTCACCCTTTTGTTCCACTACCTTCTGCCATTTTTCAGGCAACTTCATAATTCCATCTTCCCAAAACTTTTTATCTTTTTGAGCAAAGGCCTGTACCAGGTGCCTTTTACAGTCTTCCAGGGAATTGAAATGTTTTCCATTAAGAGAATTTTGTAAAGACCGAAATAAATGGAAATCCGAAGGTGCAGTGTCTGGTGAATACAGCGGGTGAATCAGAACTTCCCAGCCAAGCTGTAACAGTTTTTGCCTGGTCATCAAAGAAACATGTGGTCTTGCATTATCCTGATGGAAGACTATGTGTTTTCTGTTGACTAATTCTGAACGCTTTTCATCGAGTTGGTCTAATTGGGAGCAGTACCTGTTGGAATTAATCATTTGGTTTTCCAGAAGGAGCTCATAATAGAGGACTCCCTTCCAATCCCACCATATACACAACATCACCATCTCTGGATGAAGACCGGGCTTTGGTGTGGTTGGTGGTCGTTCATTTCGCTTGCCCCCGATCTCTTCCATCACGTTTTTGTACAGTATCCACTTTTCATCACCCGTCACAATTTGTTTTAAAAACGAAACGTTTTCATTATGTTTCAGTAGAGAATCGCATGTGGAAATATGGCGAAGATGGTTTTCTTCACTTAACTTATGTGGAACCCAAACATCAAAGCAACACACATAACCAAGCTGGTGCAAATGATTTTCAGCACTTGATTTGGATATTTTCAGTATGTCGGCTATCTCCCACATGGTATAACGTTGATTGTTCTCAATTATTGTTTTGATTTGATTTCTATCACTTCAACTGGTCTACCCAATTGTGGAGCATCGTCCAGAAAGAAATCTCCAACACGAAACTTCGCAAACCACTTTTGACACGTTCGACAGCACCTTCTCCATACACTGCACAAATCTTTTTGTGCGTTTCAGTTGCATTTTTACCTTTCTCGAAATAATAAAGCATAATATGCAGAAAATGTTGCTTTTTTCTTCCTTCAATATTAAAATGGCCACACAAAAATTCACCAATTTTGATAAGTCTTGTTTTAAATGCACACTGATATGACAGCTGTCACATGCAATATAACAAAGTTGTTTCAAATGAAGTTACAGACAACTAAGTGCTACTAGAGCCATCTTACAGAAAAAACCGAGAACCTTTTGGCCCACCCAATACATTGTAATATATAATGAAATAATTATACAACTCACCATAATGCAGAATCGGTGGGAGCCCTGAACTTGTTTTCCTGCAACTAGATGGTCCCATCAGGGGGTGATGTGAGACAGTGACAGCCGAAGTGTGTGGCTTATGTCCAGTCTACTCTGTAACCTCATTTCGGTTGCTGTCACTGCAGAAAAACCTGCTTCACAAAGATAGGATGCTGGAAATGGAAGCAGGCTTTACAGTGCTTTTGTGGCAATCTCAGGATATTCCTCCTCGACTTTAATCCAGAACGTACGGAGATTTGAAGTTGTCTCAAACATAGTTTTGAGGGCACCGTCATTTGCGATCTCAAGCAGTTGATCCTCTTCTAGAATGGACAAAGTCGATTCACCTGGCGTATTCACAAACGGGTCGCGGATCCATTCCTTCCCCGTCTGGGAGTCTTTTGTGGTTGGGAAGTAATGCTCAAACTCTTTTGAAAGCTGAGATAGGTAATCACACACCAGCTGGGAGAAAGAAGGGCCTGGCTCAGTCTCTTTCAAAATCTCTGCTAATGTTTGAAACATGTCAAAAATCCCAATGTTCGGGCTTCCCTGGTGTCGCAGTGGTTTAGAGTCCACCTGCCGATGCAGGGGACACGGGTTTGTGCCCCGGTCCGGGAAGATCCCACATGCCGCGAAGCGGCTGGGCCCGTGACCATAGCCTCTGAGCCTGCGCGTCCGGAGCCTGTGCTCCGCAACGGGAGAGGCCACAACAGTGAGAGGCCCGCGTACCACCAAAAAAAAAAAAAATCCCTATGTTCACTCGTCACCCCCATAATTCGTTTGGCTTTGAATGCAGCCACTTTATTTGCTGACTTGAACACAGTTGTCGTTCTCCCCTGAAGTACAGATTGAGTTCGCTGAGCAGCTTGAATATGTCACAAAAGTAAGGAAGTTTTGCGACCCATTCTGTGTCACTGAAATGTGCTGCCAGTGGTAACTGTTTTTCTAAAAGTAATCTCTGGAGCAGCTCTCATAACTCAGAAGCCCTGGGCAGCAGTCTACCTTTAGAAAGCCATCTCACTTCTGTGTATAAGAGAAGACGTGTGTGCTCTGCATCCTCACAGAGCTGCTCAAACAGACGTGAGTTAAGGGCATGTACTTTAATGTGGTTGATAATTTTAATAACATCCTGCAAAACATTGTTAAGTTCAGGTCACATTTTTTGGCTCGCCAGCATTTCTCTACGGATGACACAGTGCATAGACTCACATTCAGAAGCAACCTCTTTGACCAGAGTAGTAAAACCAGAAAGCCATCCAGTCATGGCAGCCACTCCATCCGTGGATATACCAACACAAAATGACCAATTCAGTTTTCTTGATATGTAATCATACAAAGACTTGAATAGCTCTGCAGCCGTGGCGTTGACTGGCAACAGAAGTGCACATAACATATCTTCATGCACATCCTCCTGAAAAATATATCTCACAAAAACAAGCACTGTTGCCTTGCTGTCAACATTAGTAGACTTGTCAACCTGGATTGCATACCACAGTGACTCATTAATCTTCTCTAACAATTATGCCTCAATATCTTCTGCTACTTCATCAATTTGTCTGGTTATGGTGCTAGCCAAAAGAGGAACGCATGCCACCTTTTGAACTGCAGCCTCTCCTAAAAGTTCATGACAAATGTCCTTAGCAGCAGGCAGGACCAACTCTTCACCAACAGTAAAGGGCTTCTTAGCTTTAGCAATGCGGTTAGCCACTGAGAATGATGATCTCAGTGCAGACACATTTGATGAAGTGGTGGCCTTCAATAATTGCTTCTGTTCTTCGTGTTCATGTTTTTTTTCTTTTGAAAAACTCCAAAGGCTTGTCTTTTAATGCAGGGTGCTTCATCTCCATGTGATGAAGCAGTTTTGAAGGTTTCATGGCTTCGCCGGATAGTCGGTCGCCACATGTTATACAAAGCGGGCTTGGAGAACGTGAATCACCTGTTGCAATGAACCCATAATTTAAGTACGACTCTTGGAATTTTCTTCTAAATGCAGCTTTCTTTTTGTTGGCAGTCTTAGAGTCTTCTGCTGCCTCATCATTGGGTCTTTCCCTCTTTTCAAAGAAGCTCCAGTGACGTTTGTTTCTTACTCGTTTTTGTTAGGGTTAGCTTGTGGGCTTACCAAAACTGTGACTGAGACAAGTGAGCAGTGAGGGAAAGAGGCGCAGACAGAAGTGATAAATAAAATAATAGGCGGGCCACGCACAGACTGAAATAAGTGTCGGATTCTGACTTAAAGCCTGCCACCAGATGCAGCTGTACAACTGAAGTACATCAACTCACTTGCCACGATAAAGCCTGCCACCAGATGCAGTTTAATTGTCACTTGCCACTCACTGATAGGGCTTTGATATGAGTCTGCAAGCAATTGATTTATTATGGTCCCTGTGCAGTCAAACCTCTCTGCTAATGATAAATCTGTATCTGCAGCTGCTCCCCAGCGCTAGCATCACCACCTCAGCTCCACCTCAGATTATCAGGCATTAGATTCTCATAAGAAGCCTGCAGCCTAGATCCCTTGCATACGCAGTTCACAGTAGGGTTCATGCTCCTATGAGAATCTAATGCCGCTGCTGATCTGACAGGAAGCAGAGCTCAGGCGGTAATGCAAGCAATGGGGAGCGGCTGTAAATACAGAGGAGGCTTTGCTTGCTCACCCACTGCTCACCTCCTGCTGTGCAGCCTGGTTCCTAACAGGCCACGGACTGGCACAGGTCCGTGGCCCAGGGGTTGGAGATCCCTGCTCTAGAAGACTGTGAGTACCTGCCTTAGCCAGAAAAAATATATCATGAGGAAAATCAAGATCTTTGCACTGGAAGGAACTCAAGAGATCAACTTGCCCAATCACTGCCTTGGAGATGGAGAACAAGACAAGGATGGTCACTGTCACTACTTCTATCAACATAGTACTGGAAGTCCTACTCATTTCAATAAAGAAAGAAAAAATGTAACAGCTAAAATTGAGAAAAAAAGAAATAAAACTTTAAATATGTACAGATAATATTATTGTGTAAATAGAAAATCCAAGAGTCTACAAATAGTATTAGGCCTAGTAAGAAAGTTTAGCAAGGTTGCTGGGTATAAAATTAACACACAAAAATGATATTTCAATACATAACAATAAACATGAAAAAATGAAAAATTTTAAAAGTGATCACTTACATTTACCACAAAAATGAAGTAGTTATGAATGAGTCTAACAAACTTTATGCTGAACTTCTATAAAACATTATTAAACTTTATTAAGAGACATTTTAAAGGATGTGCTAAGAAATGCAGAGGTATACTATATTCATGGATGGATGAGTTGGTATTGTAAAGATGTCATTTTTCCCAAATTTATATACAGATTCAATACATCTCAATCAAAATCCCAACATATTATTACATGTGGAATCTGGCAAGCTTATTGTAAAATTCATATGAAAGTGTAATAAGAAGAAAAACAAGGTGAAGGAATTGTCCTATCAGGTATCATGACTTACTATAAAGCCATAGTAATTAAGACAGTGTGGCATTGGCACAGACATAGAGAAAGAGATCAATGAAACAGAATACAGAGCCCATGAACAGATCCACACATATATGGATACTTGATATATGATAGAGGTAAGATTACAGAGCGGTGGGAAAGAAAAGACTTAAAAAATGATACTGAAAAATGAGTTATGGGGAAATGTGTTGTAAGGGAGGAGTAAGTCCCTTGTAGGGTCTTTAAGGATCACTCCAACATAAATTACACTTAGAGAGGCATATGAAATGAAAGAATTTATTATACTCACAGGTCCTAGAAGAGGGAGGCATGGCAGGCTATGCAAGGTCAGTTATATCTCAATTTAAAAAAAAAGAATGCAGGGACTTCCCTGGTGGCACGGTGGTTAAGAATCCGCCTGCTAATGCCGGGGACATGGATTTGATCCCTAGTCCAGGAAGATCCCACATGCTGTGGAGCAACTAAGCCTATGCACCACAACTACCAACCGTGTACTCTAGAGCCCACGAGCCACAACTACTGAGCCCACACGCTGCAACTACTGAAGCCCAAGCACTCTAGGGCCCACATGTAGCAACTACTGAGCCTGCGTGCTGCAACTACTGAAGTCCACATACCTAGAGCCTGTGCTCCGCAACAAGAGAAGCCACCGCAATGAGAAGCCCGCGCACTGCAACAAAGAGTAGCCCCCACTCGCCACAACTCGAGAAAGCCTACGCACAGCAACGAAGACCCAACACAGCCAAAGGAAAAAAAAAAAAAAGAATGCATATAGTATATTACTTATTTACCAAGCCTAATAGACTAAACTACTACCTTAAACTACAGTTGGCCCTCTGTATCCATATGTTCTGCATCCGTGGATTCAACCAATTGGATATCAAAACTATTGATGGAAAAAAATTCCAGAAAGTTCTAAAAAGCAAAACTTGAATTGGCTGTGCTTCAGCAACTATTTACATGGCATTTACATTGTATTAGGTATTAGAAGTAATCTAGAGATGATTTAAAGTATAATAGAAGGATTGCATAAGTTATTTGCAAATATTACACTATTTTATATGAGGAAGTTGAGCATCCTAGGATTTTGGTATCTGTGGGGGTCCTGGAACCAATCAATACTGAGGGGTGAGAGTATATGAGATGCTGTTATTCAACCATTTTTGTTAAGACAAAACGGCAATTTCCTACAGTTTACCCTAGTGTTGTTTAGGGTGCATACACAGATGGTAAAATCGTAAGGAAAGCAAGGTAAAGATGAACTGAAAGGTCAGGATAGTGTTACCCCTCTGGGGAGGAGGGAGGGAGATTTGACTGAAAGAGGTGGAGACGGGGGAGGGGGGGACTTCACAGGTACTGGAGAAATTCTACTCTATTTCTTGACCTCATGGGTGTTTACAAAGACAGTTGCTTTATAGTCCTTCCTTAAGCTATAAATAAGTTTTATGCATTTTTTAAAAGGAAAATAAGCAAAATATAGATGCCGATTCTGAACTCAGGGCACACTAGCCAAACAAGTCTTCTACGGTTGAGTGGCAGAGAGGGCAGGGTACCTCCTGATGGAAGCCAGGGGGCCCACATTGCAGATTACCTGCAACCGTTGCCTGGCACCGTTGATTTGTCTTGTTTTGTTTATCCCAGATAACAATTGGTAATACTTTTATTATCCCACTTATAATGTATATTGATATATACTAAATTAGTTACGTGTGTTTCCCCAATAAAGGGTGAGCCCATTGAGGGCAAGGACTGAGAAGTTTCCATGGATGGCCCATTGAAGCTGAGTGCCTGGCACACTGTAGATACTCGATGAAAAATTGGCTGAGAGGATAAATTCCAGAGGAATGGATGGATGGACAGATGGATGGATAGAGAGCTTAATGGTTGCAGGTCTTTATTGAATAGGGGATTTTATTTTCAGAACTAGTGAAGAGAGTTTTACAGCCAAACACTATGAATAGAGTGGCTTTATATGTGTAAAAGTATAGTATAAACGGAGTATAGTATAAACTATTTTTAATGATTTAGTGACTGGGACAACACACGCTGTGTTTTGAATACTCAGCGATGCCCCCATCTAACTATGCTGCTAAGACTTGCTTCTAGGACTTGCCAGCCACACAGGGCCTGCTATTTCCTTGCACAGCTGCAGGGCACCTACTCACTTCGTGTTTATGTAAATAGCACTCCCTGAGTTGTGCAATGAGGAGCTTCTCAAAACCTGCCTTTGTTGGGGGAACTGTAGAGCAAGGGACACAGGGATGACCCAGGAAGGGGGTTGTCGGAAGGAAAGTCACCCCGTGTGCAGGCTGGTTCCTTGATGCGGCCTCAGTCTTGGAGGCTGCACTCAGAAGACACAGTGCAGGGAGACAGCTTCCTTCTTCACTCTCTCCCCTTCCTGTTGCCTTCCTTCTTGCCTGCTTTCCTCCCTCTGTCCCCTCCTCCTGTCCTCTCTTTTCTCTCCCTCTCTTTTTCTCTCTTCCCTTTCCCTTCCTTGATTCTCTTCATCCCCTCTGCCTCTCTCCATCCTTGCCCTTGTCCCTGTCTCTCTCTCTCACTCCCCCTTTCCTTCCCCACCCCTGCACACGGCACTCTTTCCAGTCCCCTATTGATCTCTCCTACCGTCAGTCAGCTGGACCCAGTGTAAAGAAACCCAAACATTTTACCTATCCTTCCCTCCCCTCCCCGAGGGACAATACTGCCTGTGGTTTTCAGGAGGCTGAATTCCCTCTGAGCCCTTCACCCCATCTACTCTCCATCCATGCCCACAGTCCATTGACCCCTCTGGGTGGCTTGGAATCTGCTCCACCAGGTGGCCACGAAGCCCCCTTGGGCTGGCCTGGGACCCCTTCCCAACCACAGCCAGGGAAGTGGCCATTTGTTACTTCTAAATGTATCCATCCTCAGCTCCATGAGCAAATGCCCCCGTTTCTGGACCCAATAATAGAAACAGATTTTGGCTGTCCTTCTCTTCACCCTAAAGAAGAGCTGCTTTTGCAATAAGGGGCATTAGAAAATTGTCGTCTGCCAGGAACACATAGCTGTTTTTTTCTCCACAGTCTCTGCCCTGGGCTGATCTGGCCTGATTGACAGGAGAGAGAGATCATGGGATGAAGGGTAGAAGGAGGCTGGGAAGGGGGCTGGAGAGAGTACACAGAAGCAGAGAGAAAGAAAGATCAAATTCCAGAATTTTAGAACTGGAGGAGGAGAAGGATGGTCATCCAGGAGGACTGTCCCAACACACATACCAGCCATTCTGCAGAGGAGGAAACCGAGGCCACAGAGACAAGAAGCAGTCTGCTTCCACCCTTTCCCAGATCGATAATTGGCAGAGTCCAGACCAGCCGGCAGGTCTCCTGACTCTAATCCCAGCCCAGCATCGCCTGACTCAAGGCAGAGAAAGCTGACTGTCTTGGCAGCAAAATGAAACCTTTTGATTTACAAGGAATTCTGAGATATCTTCCAGTTGACAGTCTGGAGAATTGCATAAGCCCACACTTCTGCGGGGCAGCATTTAATGAAATGAACACATGAGTTATTCATTTTTCATTAAGGAGGACCTGCAGAGAGTCCATATCTAAGGATGAAAAATAGGTCCCATGGTCCCACGGAACACTTGTCTCAAAACACAAACATTGACTGTCATATTCATTATCTCTTGTAACTCTCACAGAGACAAGGAAAGCTAGGTAATATTCCTTTAGTGTTAGGAGAAAACTGAGGCTCAGAGAGAGCAGGTAACAAGCCCAAGTCACCCAGCTAGGGAGTGACAGAGTCAGATTTACACCCCAGGAGGCTTTGGCTCAGCTTCAATAAGCTGTCCAGGCAGGAATGGGAGGCTATTGGGCAGGGCCTGGGGTTTAATGGTGCAGATGCCACTCAGAGCAGGGCCCAAGTTGCAGACACTCACTCCAGATGGATGCTTCAAAGACAAAGGGGCCCTGGGTCCTGGTGAGGGGATCCTGGGCTTTAGTGTTCAGCCAGGCCCAGCTGGACAGTGGCCAAGCCTATGAAGTCTAGGGGACAGCGAGGCCGTGAAAATGTTGCCTGACGGGCTCTGGTTTCACTGCTTGCCCATTCCCCAGCCTCGGAGAAGCTTGGCATCTGCATCAGGAACCCCAGCCAGGGCCCCATCTCAGATGCAGGTACAAGTGTGGACCTTGGAGCCAGGCAGCCCCGAGTTTGGATCCTAAGCCCGCCACTCAGTAACTGTCAGACCCTGAAAAAGTGCTTCAATAGTTACATAACAATACCTGACTCTGGGCATTGTACTGAAAATTATTATTATTATTAACAGCAACTAGTTAATAGTAATGACAACTGATACGTATTTAGGGCGTTTTATGTGCCACGCACTAGACTAAGCATTTTACTATGCTACCTGAGTTAACCTTCAATACAACCCTCTGAAGTGCACTATTATTAGCTCCATTTTACCTCTGAGGAAACGAAAGCGCAGAGAAGTTACTTGCTTGCCCAGACCATAGAGTTAGCAAGTGACAGGATCAGCCTTTGAACCAAGGTCTGTGTGCACCCCCAGCCCATTGACATGACTATAAGCAAAGTACTGAGCACATAGAAGACACTCAAGAAATGGGAGTTCCAGTCCTTTCTTTTTCCCCTAAAAGCCCAGATTCCCACAGTGCCCTCCGGGACTTGCTTTTGGGCTTGCCTACACAGAGTTCTCTGGAAGTCAGGAGAAAGCTGGAGGTGGGGGAACGAGGAGAAAGCTGGAGGTGGGGGAACGAGGGGGGATCTCTCATTCCAGGCTCCTCTCCCCTCCCCACTGCTTCCTTATAGGGTTTGGCAAAAGCTGCTTCACTCAGGGCCTCTTGTGTTGCTGGAAACAATGCAAGTTTATTTTGGCAACTCAAAGAGAGCCCGATTCTCCCGCTCTGGATGGCTGTGTGGGAAGAGGACCCAGAGAATGTGGCCCAGACCCCGTCAGTTCCCGTTATCCTCCCAGCACGTCCATGGCACAGGCATAGCCATCACATGCAGCTTGGAGAAGGAAATGAGATAAGGGCTTTATTTCCACTTCATACAGATAAGATTTGCCCGCCCCTTCCATGTTCCCCCTCCAAAAAGAAGTCAAGCTGAGGGCATGGTGCTGCGGTCAACCGCCCACTCTCATCCTATCCCGCTCTTATCTCAACCCTGTGGGCCCTTCATCTGGCAGTGTCCTCACCGGGGCATCTGGCTACCTGTGCTGATTAAAGTCATCGACACTCAGAGTTGCAGGGGATCGTCTGCTCCAAACCCCTGGCAGGCTTAGATTCACAGTCAGCCAGCACTTATCCAATGCCAGTCCTGGGCCAAGCAAGGAGTACTTTTGCACCTGTGCGTTCATATTTCAGAATCCTCACCCTGCCCTTTTTCAGAAAAGCCTTCTTTCCCCGTTTTCACAAAAGCGGAGCCTGTGGCTCAGGGAGGTGAAGCAGCTGGCTGAAGGTCATGGAGTAGGTCAGAGGTCGAACCAGGATGGGGTCTTCCAACTCGGACACCAGCCTCAGCTGCCCCAGCCCAGGAGGCGTCCCTTCTGCAACCCTCTCAATGGAAGCTTCATCCAGGATTTGTCTGAGCTCCTCTGGCGTTCCCTGAGAAAGCCTCATCTAAACGGTCTTTCAGGTGAGCTAAAATCTGCCTCCTTGTCACTTTCTCTCACAGGTCCCCAAAGTCCTAAATCTAACTCCAGGAAAAAAGGGGAAATCCAGATCTCTGTCCTTGGCCACACCCATTCTTCAGAGACGGGAAAATGGCTCCAGATGGTCCCTCATCCTGTCCCAGGACTGGGCATGGGTGGGGCTGGGAACCCTCCCAAGGAGACTGGCCTTCGGAACACTGGCTCTGTGGGCCTTCTCTGGCTTTCTCTTCTGACTGCCCCACCTGGCTCTGGGTGGGAGTTAGGGGAAGCCTGAAGTGAAAGGTGCAAGCAGGTGAGCCTACCAGGCAGGGCCCAGGTGAGAGGAATGGATGGGGACTCCTGCCCTGGCCCAGAGGATCCGAAATGTTCAGCAACACGGAGGAAGGCACCGCTGAGTGGGCTGCGACCCGTGGTGGGGGGAGAGCCCTCAGGCCCCAGAGGGCACACACTCCACACACCCAGCTTGGCCCGGGGCCAGGTAGGGGAGGTGCTGATCTGCCAGCAGTAATGGCCCAGCGGACAGCTTTCAGAGCTCGTTGAAGGAGGCTGGTAGGGCAAGCTTCATCTTGGTTTCCAGATGTGGAAGATGAGCCCCCGAGAACTCAGATGCCTTATCAAGGCCACACAGCCAGTGAGGGGCAAAGTGAGGCCCGAATGCAGGACCTCGAGCGCCTTTTCTGCTCTGCTGTGCCCCCCTTTTCCTCTGTCGACTCTAGGAAGATGGGTCTGGGCACAGCCGCAAAGACGCAGATGGGAATAAGTACGCTCAGTCAAAGGGCAGTGAGGAAAGGGACAGATGCGTTGGCTGATTGAATCAGCAAGACCTCATCTTCCTGAGCGCCCCCAGCCCAGGACAGCCCCACTCGGTCCACCGTCTCTACTGCCTCCCCGCTCTGAAGAGGAGACCAGATCTGTGCTTGCAGTTCCTGTCAGGGCGAGGCTGAAACACTTATGGTTCCTATTTAAAGCCATACCTCATTCCTCATTTCAGCACCAACCAACAATTAAACCTGATTCAATCAATTTAAACCGGGCCTCACAATCGGCCTGTCCCTGGCTATTTAAAACGCTCTCCTGGCCTCTGAGGCCCCGAGGAACCGGGACTGTTTGTCCTGCCAAGAGCAAAGCTCTGCCTGCCTCGTTCCGGATATGGATCCAGATCTGGACGCATGTAGCGTGCAGGACATGCTCTAGCAGCTGGGCCCCCTGCGGCTCTGTGCCCCTATGGCCTTCTTTTGGGGCTGTCTTTACCAGCCCAGGCCTGGACTGGCTCTCTGGTGGGGCTCAGGGATGGCTTCTGGGAGGGGTCAGAGATACCGGAGAAGGGAGCAGGAGGAAGCCAAGAAAAGGCAAGAGCCCACTTAAGAGGTCATATGAGCCCCAAGTGCACACACTTTTGGTTCTTTGTTGGTTTTATTTGGGCCCTGAGCAAATGTGGCCACCTGGGGAGTGATGAGAACATCATAACCTGGATTTGAATCCTGATCTGGCAATCGACTACCCAGTCCTGTGACCTTGGCTGGGTCTCTTGGGCGTTCTCAGCATCACCATCCTCACCAGTATAATGGGAATTCCAAAAATCTCTCCCAAACCATCTGCCTGGGTTGCTAAGAGATCCTCTACATCTGACCATCCTGGTAAAAGCACTTGGAAAATGAGAAGTTCTACGGCATGGAAGTTATGAGTAAAGCAAGCTTGAGCTTGCACTGGGCCTGGTGATATGAGGGCAGCATGGTGGAGTCCAACACACGGTCATAAGAGTGATACCTGGTGTTCACATTGCGCTCTGGGGCTGTAGGAACACACAACGGATCACCAAGTGCGGATGATGACCCTGCCAGGCTGAGGACTCAGTCCACAAAGCTGTAGTCAAGGAGGTCTTCTGGGAGGCAGTGGGCTGGAGCTGAATTTTGAAGGCTGAGCAAGACTGGAATAAACTGAGACCTGGAGGGAAGCTAAACTAGGTAGAGAGCCACTGAGAGCTGGCAAAGAATTTCCTGGGCCATTTCCCATTTAATCTTCATGATCACCCCCATTTTAAATGACTGGCCACTGAGAGATTTGGGCAGCCAGATACTGGCTTGGAACTCCTGACACCAATTGCCTGGTGCACTCTGCCCCATCTGGAGAGCAGAGAATACCAGAGATAAGAGAGGGGAAATCCAGGAGAGTGGGAAGGCGGAAGGTCTCCCAGCAGGGCTCTTCCCTCTGGGATTCCTAATGCATATCCTTCTCAAAGGAAGAAAATGCACAAAAGATGCCATTTGGAGGCTGAGAGATCATGGGAGAAATTGAGGAGGGGCTGAGGAGAATGGGGTAGTGACAGCCTACCATCCCTGTTACTGTGGGGAGCCTGAACTGCCCTGACAGGGGAGAAGGGTCTTTCAGGTCCCCAAGTGCTGGTGCGTGGGAGGAAACAATAGCCTCTTCTCTGAGGCCCCAGGGACAAGGAGGAGTGAGATCACATCTGGGGAGGGAGGGGGCAGGGACACAGGATGTGAGCGAGCTCCCGGGGGAGGTGGGCCTTGAGAGCGGCAGCCTCCCTCCCGGAAGTTCTCCACAGCCTCTGTCCCAGTCTTCCTCCCTCCTCCAGGTTCCTGGGCCATAGTCGGGACTGTCTGACCCTTCTAGGATTCTTCAAGGCTCTCGCAGACCCAACTAGACTGTCAGTCCCTCAATGGCAGCTCCACAGCCTCCCACATGTTAAGAGCTCAGGGCCTGGCATAGGGCAGCACCTTCATGGGCGGGTGAGGCTCCAGTCCTGCCACTTATCAGCTGTGTGATTTTAAGCCTGTCCCTTAACCTCCTTGAGATTCTCTTGTGCAATGAAGGTAAAAATAGGACCTATCTCACAAGGTCACAGTGAAAATTAAATGAGCTAATCAGAGTACGTGCTTACCAAAAATATCTTCATTTGGTGTACCCCAGGGCAGCTAGCACAGACTCAGTATTTAGTAGTATATAACTTGACAATTAGTTGATTAGCTACAGCACTGAGGACTGGGATCAGATAGGAGGGAAAGCTCTCTGACATGGACCCATGATTCCAAATGCAGGACGGAGGTTATCTGGAGAATTTCCTTCGTTTGAGGCTTCAGGAACGTGGGCAGTCCCCAAGTCAGTCTGCCCTGAGCGTCTCACACCCCCATATCCTGGGCAAATCAGGAGCCCCTAGCCTCTCCCTGGGATCTTCCCAGGGAGTCTTGGCCCCTGCCTCATGATTGGGGTGGGACAGGAGACTCAGGGACAGAGCCGCCCTCCTCTGGTTGAAGCTTAGCAGGCAAGCACAGCGATGCTGGCTTCCTGGGAGGCGGGACAAGGGGAAGAGAAAGGAACCCCTAATCCAAGATTGTGCAGAGGCTGTGTGAAGATTAAATAAGAGGTCATACATCCGTCTCTAAACCAAGGCCTCTGAAATTTTCTGTAAATGACCAATTTTGAAAAAATCCAATCAGTCACAGACCAAAGCTTTTATAAAGTACAACAAACATGAATTACTAGAAAAAAAATGATCACACTGTTGAATACTGTGGCGATATCAAATGGCTCTAAAAATGTGTGTTTAATCTCAATTTCCAGACTTAGCAGCAGCTGGTGACAAATGGTTTATACCAGACCACAACCACACTACACTTGGTGCAGACACTCCATAAACGGTCATTTCCCTCTTTTCCTTCATGCAGTCTTACCACCTCCTTGACTGGATGGGCAAAGGGGTTCTGAGAGCCGCTCACCGTGTGTTTAGAAACCACCATCTCCCCCGGCTTCCCCTGCTCCTCATCTATGGCCATATAGCCTCTGTTTTTTCTGGGACAGTCCTAATTATATATATATCCTGTCTCATGGAAATGTGTTCTGACTTTTTTTGATGTCTGCCATGCAATAGACATGTTCCTGAAAGGATGAGCATAAATTCTGAATTTATGCAAAGCAGGATGTGGAGAACTGGGCCCCAAGGCAGAAAGCCCTTCCCAGGGGTGAGTGTAGAAACAGAGTGTCCGTCTGTCAGGATATAGTGCAAAGGCTTCCCCTGGGAACTAGAAGTTACTATTTTTTGAGCACCTAAAATATGCCAGACCCTGAGCTCCACCAGCAATCTGTCTGTCTTTCCCAGAGATTCTACAAGGTAGACATTATTTTGTCTGACTTAACAGGTGACATCTCAACTCTGTGAGTTCCTAGAAGGAGCTATGTAGGTGCTTTACGGCAGCCCAGAGGGTTTCAGAACAGCCCCTCCCAAATGCTGATCCTGAAGGAGCTTCTTAAAAATGCAGATTCTCCAGCCCCACACCCTAGGTTCTGCCGCCAGAAGCCTGGGTGGCACCCACGATGTCCAAGTGATTCTGAGGATGGGCCTGCTCTGGCATCACCGTTCTCTCACTGCCACTCAGGCCTGGAGGCAACCCGAGAGAGCCCATACGATGCAGTCCTCAAAAGTGAAGACTTTTGGGGCCAAGATGGCAGAGTAGAAAGACCCTGAGCTCACCTCCTCTCACAAGCACACCAAAATCACAACTATCTGCAGAACAACCATTGATGAAAAAGACTGGAACCTACCAGGAAAGATTTTCTACGACTAAAGACATAAAGAAGGAACCACAATGAGACGGGTAGGAGGAGGGGTGGACTCGAGATATAATCAAATCCCATACTCCCTCCCCCACTCCGATGGGCAACCCACAAGCTGGGGAAAATATTGCAGAGATTCTGACACCGGAGGGAAAGTGGCAGGACACAAATGCTAGATAAATGAAGAGGGGGAGCAACTGCTGGGATGCAATAAAGACTGGCTGGAACCAGCTGAGACAAAGGTAGCTTCAAGAACAGCTGGGTCATTGACAGTTAGCTCATTATACCTTCATTGTAATGCTAAAAATCACTTCCCCTTATGCCATGACAGTTCTGAGACAGACCATAAAAGGCCAAAAAATGGGCAGTGGCCCAATTCCTGGAAAATCCTCACACTTCAGAGCCCCGTCTCATTGTGACATCCAAACCCAAAATGGGGTTGACTACAAGCACCCCAAAGGACTCCCTGGTAGGATGCATGTTAGCTAACTGGGGTAAATTTCGACAGGATGGCTTAAGAAAAAAGAAATTGATTTTCTTTTGCAACACTGCATGGCCCCAATACAAACTAGGGGACCAAGAGATCTGGCCAGAAAATGGGTTACTGAATTAAAATACCATCTTGCAGCTGGACCTATTTTGCAGAAGGGAAGGTAAATGAGGGAAAGTCCCATATGTCCAAATGTTCACGACCCTATTCCAAGATCCAGATCTAAAAAACGCTTGCTGAATGTGCCTGGCTCACAACCCTTCAAAGTGTCTTCTTCCCCCACAGGAGCCCAGTGTTTTATTAGATGATCCCCTTATGAGTTCACCTCCTTGAGGTCCACAACCAGGAACTCCTACCACCCCCCCCAATTCTGAGGAAGGACAGTCTTCTGGAGTCTGCTCCTAGTGCCACATCTGGGCTGCTGAAAACCCCACCACCTTATCCAGCCCTGTCCTATAACCTCTGTTACCAGTGCCATACTACACGACACAGGGTTACCTACTGGCCTCCTACTATCAAACTCTGTCCCTTAAGGGAAGTGCCAGGAACAATCAGAGTCCACGTCCCTTTTCCCATGGGTGACCTAACTACTTGCACAGAGAAACCTGGACATTTTTCTGAGGACCCCAGTCGGTTCGTGGAAGAATTCACCAAGCTGACAATGTCTTAAGAACTTACTTGGGGGACCTACAGGTCCTTCTGTTTACCTGCTGCACCTTTGAAGAGAAAAGCCAGATCCCTGTTGCAGTCCAGGCACATGCTGATGAACCGGCAGCCCCAAATCAAGGACATATAACCTACCTTACAGGAGGGGGTGCAATCCCCAACCAGGGCCCCCACTGGGACTATCAACAGGAAGGTAGAGGGCGTGAACACAAGAACCACATGATAAATTGCTTCACTGAAGGGATGAAAAGGTGTGTTGTTAAGCCTGTGAATTACGATGAAGTCAGAGAATTAACACAGAGAAAAGATGAGAATCCAGCCCTCTTCCAGGGCCGTCTGATGGAAGCCTTTAGAGAGTATACCAATATTAATCCTGACAGCCCCGAAGGGCAAGTCCTAGTAAATACCCATTTTATCACTCAATCTGCCCCAGACATAAGGAGAAATTTACAGAAGGCAGCTAGGGGACCCTAAACCCCCATGAATCAGCTCATGAACTTCGCCTTTGGAGTATTTAACAATAGAGATAGGGTTGAGGAAGCAAAAAGGATTCAGGGGCAACAACAAAAGGCACAATTATTGGTGGCAGCCCTGTAGCCCCTGCACCGCCAGGGTTACCCTCCCTTGTAAAAGCCCATGGCAGGGGCAGGATCTGGAAAATCTGCATCAGAGCCACCGCCTCACCAAGAAGGGTCCTGTTTTAAATGAAGCCAGGAGGGCCACTGAAAGGACGAATGCCCTCTGTATGGGAAAAGTCCACCGAAACCCTGCCTGATAGGCAAACGAGAGGACCACTGGAAGCAGGACTGCCCCCAGTCCTGAAGAGGAATTGGGGCTCCCAAACCGATGATGGCCAAGAGGACTGAAGAGTTATGGGGCCCGGGACCCTCCTCGGCTCCCAAAGGACACCCGGTCATTTCCCTGAAGGAGCCTCAGCTAACCCTTGTTGTGGCAGGTAGGAAAGTTACTTCCTCCTCATCCTGTATAGTAATGGGGATCGATGGACAGCCCAAAGCCAAACAACTCACAACCCACCCTCAGCTGCATATTAGGAAGTTTTACCTTTGCACATCAGTTGCTGCTCATGCCTGAGTGCCCCGTCCCCTTGTTGGGAAGGGATTTGCTCACTAAATTCCATACAACAGTACAATGCAGAGACCCCCTCAGAGAAGATACCCACCAGGAGAAACAGTTGCTCTTGGCCATGGAAACCTGCCTCAGTCACAAGTCAGAGGAGGTCTCCCCTCTACCCCATATTGTTTCTCAAGTAAACCCCTCTGCCTGGGACATTGAAGTTCTGGCAAAGCTACTAATGTGCCCCCAGTTCAGATTTCATTAAAACCCAATGCTGATGACCCCTGGAAAAAACAGTACCCCTTGAGGCCCAAGGCCCAGTGAGGTATCCAGCCTTTAATAACCAAGTTTTTAAAACATGGGCTGTTACTACCCTGCCAGTCTCTGTGTAATACCCCCATTCTGCCCATACAAAGGGAAAGTGGAGAATACAGGTTTTGTTCAAGACCTGAGGGCAGTTAATGAGGCAGTGATCTCAATTCACCCGATGGTCCCTAATCCATACACCACACTGACCTAGGTTCCAGAAAAATGCAAACTGGTTCACAGTGCGAGACCTAAAGGACGCCTTCTTTTGCATTCTCCTGCAGCCAGACTCCCAACATCTCTTTGCCTTTTGAGTGGACAGATCCAGAAACTCATAACACTTCCCAGCTAACCCAGACTGTGCTGCCCCAAGGCTTCAGGGGTAGCCGCCACCTGTTTGGAAATGCATTAGCAAAGGAATTAAGATGAATGGATAAAGAAGATGTGGCACATATATACAATGGAATATTACTCAGCCATAAAAAGAAATGAAACTGAGTTATTTGTAATGAGGTGGATAGACCTGGAGTCTGTCATACAGAGTGAAGTAAGTCAGAAGGAGAAAAACAAATACCGTATGCTAACACATATATATGGAATCTAAGAAAAAAAAATGTCATGAAGAGACTAGGGGTAGGACGGGAATAAAACACAGACCTACTAGAGCATGGACTTGAGGATATGGGGAGGGGGAAGGATAAGCTGTGATGAAGTGAGAGAGTGGCAGGGACATATATACACTACCAAATGTAAAATAGATAGCTAGTGGGAAGCAGCCGCATAGCACAGGGAGATCAGCTTGGTGCTTTGTGACCACCTAGAGGGGTGGGATAGGGAGGGTGGGAGAGAGGGTGACGCAAGAGGGAAGAGATATGGGAACATATGTATATGTATAACTGATTCACTTTGTTGTAAAGGAGAAACTAACACACTATTGTAAAACAGTTATACTCCAATAAAGATGTTAAAAAAAAAAAAGAGAATTACAGTTGGTGAATGGGTCTCTCCTACAGTATGTGGATGACCTCCTAATTTCCACTCCCACTAGGGAAGACAGATAAAAACATCATTCAGGGACTTCTCTGGTGGCACAGTGGTTAAGAATCCACCTGCCAGTGCAGGGGACATGGGTTCAAGGCATGGCCCAGGAAGATCCCACATACCGTGGAGCAACTAAGCCCATGCACCACAACTACTGAGCCTGCGCTCTAGAGCCTGCAAGCCACAACTACTGAGCTCGTGTGCCACAACTACTGAAGCCCGCGTGCCTAAGAGCCCGTGCTCCACAACATGAGAAGCCATTGCAATGAGAAGCCCGCACACTGCAACGAAGAATAGCCCCTGCTCACCGCAACTAGAAAAAGCCTGTGCGCAGCAATGAAGACCCAACACAGCCAAAAATAAATAAATAAAATATAAATACATTTATTTAAAAAAAAACATCATTCAGATCCTTAGCTTCCTAGGGGAACGAGAATACTGAGTCTCTCCTCACAAGGTTCAGATTCCACCCAACAAGTTAAGTACCTGGGATACATGCTCAACCCTGGGACAAGGACTCTAGCCCAGGACCAAAAGGAAGCCTTTACAACCCCTCAACTCTCCCAGACTAAGAGGCACCTGAGGGCCTTTTTGGGGATGGCAGGATTTTACAGGATCTGGATACCTGGATTTGGGCTCAAAGCAAAGCCTCTCTATGAGGCCCTAAAAGGAGGTGAATGCAAACCCCTCAACTGGGATGAAAACTGCCAACAGGTGTTCCTAGCTCTAAAATAGAAATTAGGGACTGCCCCTGTGGTAGGTCTCCCAAACTTAGAAAAACCCTTTACCCTCTATATAGATGAGAGACAAGGGTAGCCCTAGGTGTCCTCACCCAAAAACTGGGGGACCTCCCTAGACCAATAGCTTATTTCTCAAAACAACTTAATCAGGTGGCCACTGGATGGCCAGGATGTCTTAGGGCAGTGGCTACCACTGCTCTGCTGGTAGAAGAAGCCAACAAGTTCACCCTGGGACAGTCACTGAAGTGCTACCTCACCAGGCACAAGGAGTCCTAGGAGCAAAAGGACACCAGTGGCTGGCAGATGGATGACTCCTTAAATACCAAGCCCCCTTGAAAATCAAAAGTACAATGAGGTATCACCTCACACCAGTCAGAATGGCCATCATTAAAAAGCCTACAAATAATAAATGCTGGAGAGAGTGTTGAGAAAGGGGAACCCTCCTACACTGTTAGTAGGAATGTAAATTGGTGCAGCCACTATAGAGGACAGTATGGAGGTTCCTTAAAAAACTCAAAACAGAGTTGCCATATGATCCAGCAGTCCCACTCCTGGGGCATATATCTAGAGAACACTATAATTCAAAAAGATACATATACCCCTATGTTCATAGCAGCACTATTTACAATAGCTAAGACTTGGAAACAACCTAAATGTCCATCAACAGATGAACAAATAAAGAAGATGTGGCATACATACACAATGGAATACTACTCAGCCATAAAAAAGAATGAAATAATGCCATTTTCAGCAACATGGATGGACCTAGAGATTATCAAATTTAGTCAAAGACAAATATGATATCCCTTACATGTGAAATCTAAAATACAATACATATGAACTTATTTATAAAACAGACTCACAGACACAGAAAACAAACTTATGGTTACCAAAGGGGAAAGGCGGGGGGCATGGGGGGGGCATAAATTAGGAGTTTGGGATTAGCAGATACAAACTAACGTATATAAAATAGACAAACAACAAGGTCCTACTGTTGTTAGCATAGGGAACTATATTCAATATCTTATAATAAATCATACTGGAAAAGAATATGAAAAAGAATATACATGTATAAAATGACTATACATATGAATCACTTTGCTGTACACCAGATACTAACACAACATTGTAAATCAACTATACTTCAATAAAAAATAAATAAATAAACAAACAAACCAAGCCCTCCTACTTGACACCCCATGCATAACTTTCTTTAAAATTTATTTATTTATTTTTGGCTGCATTGGGTCTTCGTTGCTGCGCACGGGCTTTCTCTAGTTGCAGTGAGTGGGGGCTACTCTTCGTTGCAGTGCATGGGCTTCTCATTGCAGTGGCTTTTCCTATTGTGGAGCATAGGCTCTAGGTGCACGGGCTTCAGTAGTTGCAGCATGAGGGCTCAGTAGCTGTAGCTCGTGGGCCCTAGAGCACAGGCTCAGTAGTTGTGGCGCACGGGCTTAGTTGCCCCGCAGCATATGGGATCTTCCCAGACCAGGGCTTGAACCCGTGTCCCCTGCACTGGCTGGCGGATTCTTAACACTGTGCCACCAGGGAAGCCCCCCACGTATAACTCTTAAGGTTTGCCAAGTCCTGAACCCAGCTACTCTAATGCCAAACCCCCTACCCCAAGGGTTCTTGTTCACTCCTGTGTGGAGACTACTGAACAAGTTTACTAAGTAGGCCCGACCTCAAGGATGAGCCCCTGACCAATCCCAACGCAGAATGGTTTACCCATGGAAGCAGTTTCATACACGAAAGGGTTAGAAAGGCCAGCAATGTCATAGTTAGCCTGTGGACAACTGTTGAGTCTGGAGCTCTACCCTCTCACACTTCCACCCAAAAGACGGAGTTGATTGCCTTGACCAGAGGACTCCACCTAGGAAAGGGATTAAGAATCAATATAAATACTGATTCCAAGTATGGATTCCTAGGGCTACATGCCCATGCTGCCATATGGAAAGAAAGGAGACTACTAATAGCAAAAGGGTCTCCTATAAAACACCAGGCAGAAATTCTAGAACTCCTAAAAGAGGTCCAGCTTCCTACGGAGGTTGCAGTCATTCACTGCAGGGGTCACCAAAGGAGCCACACCTCCCTGTTTTGGGGAAATGTCCTGGCCGACAAGGCCACAAAGACTGCAGCCCAAGAACACCCAATCCTACAAGCTGTAGGTCTCAGAACTGACAGTCCACCCTTCCCAATGGTGCCATCTTATACACCTCAAGAAACTGAGTGGGCTAAATATAGGGGACTGAAAAGAGACCTCTCAGGGTGGCTGACAGAAGATAACAAGCTTCTCATTCCTGGGGCCAAGCAATGGAAAATAATTAAGCACTTCCATGAAACCTCCCACTTAGGATGGGACTTCATATTCAAACTAGTACTCAGGTGGTCCTGGGCAAGGGACTGTCCCAAACTGTTAACAATGTCACCAGGGCTTGTGAGCTTTGTAAACAGCCACTCCAGAAAGCCACTCCATACCTCCACCCCTGACTCGGCCCGTATAACATCGGGGAACCTATCCAGGGAAAGATTGGCAAGTGGACTTAACCCAAATTCCCTCATGTAGGAGATGGAAATACCTATTGGTATTCATAGACACCTTTACAGGATGGTTAGAAGCTTTCCCTTCTAGGACTGAAAAGACAATAGAAGTATCCAAATTTCTGCTTATAGAGATAATTTCAAGATTCGGGTTACTAAAAAGCCTATAGAGTGATAACGGACCTTCCTTCACTGCCAACGTGACCCAACAGCTTTCCTCAGCTTTGGGTATTAACTACCGCCTCCACTCTTCCTGGAGGACCCAGTCCTCAGGCAAGGTAAAAAAAAAGCAAGTCATGTTCTAAAAAGAACACTTGCTAAGCTATGCCAAGAGTTTTCAGGAACCTGGATCTCCCTCCTGCCTGTAGCCCTTCTATGGACCGGGATGTCCCCAAAGGGAATTTTGAAACTTAGCCCATTTGAAATAACCTATGGGGGTCCTTTTTGACCTCAGATCTCTTGTTTGATGAGGAAATCCCCAAATTGGTTGCCCACATTGTTTAGCTTAAGCCAAGTTCAAAGGGCTCAAGATTATGGAAATGAAGTACTGTTCACCCCCACGAAAGAAAGGTCGAGGTCTCCATCCAGTCGGGGGACTTTGTCCTACTAAAATCTTGGAAGGAAGAGTCCCCTGAGGACCAGCTACAATCACAATGGAAGGGACCATATCAAGGGTTACTAAGTGTCGCAACTGCTGGCAAGCTATGGGGAGTTACTAGTTGGGGTACCTCTGTCTAGAATGAAACCTGTACCTTATAAGTCCCAACAGGAACCAGAAGAGACCTACCCCTGTGAGCCAGTGGAAGACCTCAGATATCTGTTCAAGAGAACAGATAAGTGACTTCACGTGGCTGTCATGTGGCTTCACGTGGGTTGGCCTAGCCCTCCTTGTGTTTCTGAATATCATGCTCTTATTCTGCTGCTTTTCAGAACCCCCTCCCCCTGGTAAACATCTTCTCTGCCCCTGCTGGGTCTGAAAGAAAAAATATAGTAAAATAATGTCAAAAGCCATAATATTCCTATTAGGACTTCTGACGATGGTCTCGGCTCACTGGGAACGGGGAAAACAATGCTTTAGTAAACATATCTAAAATAGTCACCTGGGGAGAAAAACTAGTTAATTGTTGGGTCTTCCATAAAAATCCTGGCTTACAACAATTGTTACAGGTACAAATAGGTACCTACCACAAGAGCTATACCACAGACTCACAGATTTCAAAAACAAACCTATGGTTACCAAAGGGGAAATGTAGGGGGGAGGGATAAATTAGGAGCTTGGGATGAACATACACACACTACTATATATAAAATAGATAACCAACAAGGACCTACGGTATAGCACAGGGAACTCTACTCAATATTCTGTAATAACTTGTATGGGTAAAGAATCTGAAAAAGAGTGAATATATGTATAACAATCACTTTGCTGTATACCTGAAACTAACACAACATTGTAAATCAACTATACTCCAATAAAATTAAAAAACAAACAAACAAAAACCAAGAGCTTTATCAATTCAAACACATGGAAGCAACCCCTTCACACACACACACACACACACACACACACACACACACACACACACACACACACACACCCCGATAGGAGCTCAATGGGCAATACCCCCGTCAGGCCTGATACGTTGCCTATGCTTAACTCTTTTTTTAAAATGTGACATAACTTTTCCATTAATCATGGCTACTTTTGTCATCCAGAAAACCAGTCATGCTTCCAATGCCACTACACCTCTAATGGTTCTCTCGGCTATGGTGAGCCTCTTGGAATAATCCCTGGCCGCCAGATGGTAAGATCACCACAATGTTTTGGAACCCAGACCCAAACTGCATTCTCATGAAGGCCTCCGTTCTGTGTGCTTATAATGAAGCCCAGGTCCAAGGTGCCTATGGGATAGGGAGGGAATGGACTAAAAATTGGGCTAAAAATGGATGGGATCTATGGAAGTGTCTAGTAAAACCCTCTTACACCACCATCTCATACAAGCCGACTTAACTATTAACTATTTTGAATACACTATGGACCCTTGACCAGCATTGTGTTCATAACTTGTCCCTTCCACGGATCCGATGGCTGCTTCCTTGCTAAATTCTTCCGTTCCCAGATCTCTTATTGCACCCTCAGGATATGTCTGGATACGTGGCACTCCCCCGAATGAGGGCCCAAAGACAAGGGCACCCCAGATGAAATTTGGCCTCTGTGTAAATGTTTATCCTTTTATCGATAATGTGTGGCACGAGGGGGCCTATACATTAGGACATTTGGTCCCATTCAGAGTCACAGTACATAATAATATTCAATATCATCCCAGGAGGATCACTGGATTAATAATGGTAGGAATAGGACTGCCAGGGGGATTGGCATCTCCATGGGGAGGCTTTGCCTACCATGAGGTAATCCTAGAAAATCTAACCAACACTTTTGAGAGCCTAGCCCTGACCCACTGGAAATGCCCTAAATAGACTTTCATCTTCTTTAAAGTCACTGGCCAATGTGGTCATGGACAATAGATTGGCCCTGGATTACTTGCTGGCCGAGCAGGGTGGTGTTTGTGCAGTCATAAACAAAACCTGCTGCACCTATCTCAGTAATTCGGGCCAGATCGAGGTGGATATCAAAAAGATTCATGAACAAGCATCATGGTTACACTGCTACAACCAGGGGTCAGATGCTAATGCCATCTGGTCCACCATTAAGGGCGCCTTCCCTAGCCTTACTTGGTTCCCGTCCCTCCTGGGCCCAGTAACCATCATATCCCTACATCTCCTCTTTGGACCCTGCCTCTTTAACCTCTTGGTAAAGTTCATGTCTTCCAGATTACAACAGTTCCACATCAAAATCATGGCTGTGCAGGGACTCCAACCCATACCACCTTCTGACTTCAAACAAGAAGCTGTCGTGTCCCTGGGACCCCTAGACCAGGCATCCAGAGATTTTTACTCCCTGACAGGCAGGGTCAACACCCCTGCCCAGCCCTGAAGCAGCTACAGAAGACGACCCATCGCCCTTCTGCTTCCCACAAGAATATGGGAGTAAAATCTCCGAGAGGGAAATGAGACAGGAGGGAAAGTGGCAGGACACAAACAACTAGATAAATGAAGAGGGGCGCAGCTGTTAGGATTCAATAAAGACCAGCTGGAACCAGCTGAAACCAAGGTGGCTTTGAGAACAGTCCGGTCATTGACCTTCAGCTCATTATACCTTTATTGTAATACTAAAAATCACTCCCCCTTATGCCAGGACAGTTCTGAGATGAACCATTGAAGGCCAAAAAGTGGGCAGTGGCCCAATCCCTGGGAAATCTCCACCTTTCCCTGAAATAAGAATATTCCTCCCACTAGTATGAAATTAGCCAGCGCATTCAAAAAAAACCACGACCCCATGCCCTGGGGCCATTCTCACTTTCTGAGCCAGTCCACATTCTGCCTATGGAATGTGTATCCCTCTAAATAAACTGGCTTTTGCTTTTCTCTGGCTCGTTCTTGACTTCTTTCCTTGGTGAGGCCAAGGACCGTCACTTGGCGGTCCATCCTAAGGACTCCTACGGGTCCCAGGATGTGACATTTCCCTCTCCTGCAACAGTTCTTCCACAGGAATGAGAGTTCTGAGCCCCATGTTGGGCTCCCCAGCCCGGGGGTCCGGCACCAGGAAGATAAGTCCCCAGAGCGTTTGGCTTTGAAGGCCAGTGGGGCTTGACTGCAGGAGCCCCACAGGACTGCGGAAAATGGAGACTTCACTTTTAAAAGGCACACACCAAATGTCACATTCACCGGGACCGGGACAAAAGCAGTCGTTTGACAGGAGCCTGAGCGAGACCTACCTGCTGGTCTTGGAGAGTCTCCTGGAGAGGCGGAGGGCAGCTGCAGCACATACAGGGGAGCTCCTTCTACCGCATGAACGCCGTGCTGGCGGGCGCCATTGTGGAAGCTCCTCCTTCTCTCTCGTTAGCGCCCTGACCCGGCCCCGCCCAGCAGCCTGCAGGTGCCAGTGCTGGGCGCCTCAGGCCAAACAAGTAACTGGGCGGGGACACAGCCCCACCCATCAGCAGACAGGCTGCCTGAAGACAACCATACTAAGTGAAGTAATTCAGACAAAGACAAACATCATGTGATATCACTTATATGTGGAATCTAAAAAGTGATACAAATGAACTTATTTACGAAATAGAAACAGGCTCACAGACTTAGCAAACAAACTTATGGTTACCAAAGGGGAAAGGTCAGCGGGGGGGAATAAATTAAGAGTTTGGGATTAGCAGATACATACTACTATGTATAAAATAGATAAACAACAAGGAGCTACTGTACAGCACAGGGAACTCTACTCAATACTCTGTAATAGCCTATATGAAAAGAATCTGAAAAATAATAGACATATGTATATGTATAACTGAATCTCTTAGCTGTACACCTGCAACTAACACATTGTAAATCCACTATACTCCAATATAAAATGAAAACTTAAAAACAAAAGACTCCCTGAGCCCACAGCCGCCCCTAGACACATCCCCTTGACATGGCCCTGTCCACCAGAGGGCCAAAACCCAGTTCCACCCACCAGTGGGCAGCCACTGGTCCCTCCCACAAGGAAGCCCAAACAGCCTCTAGACCATGCTCACCCCCAGTGGACAAGATACCAGAAGCAAGAGAACTATGATCCAGCTGCCTATGGAATGAGTCCACCAACACAGGCCAGACCCTGTCCTGGGATCGGCTGGGCCCCAACCTTGACCACTATCAGGCCAACACAACCTTCAGGACACCCCAGATCCCATACCCAGTTGTGTCAGGAGCCGGCCCCACCACCATCAATCATCTGAAACGGGCTCTAGGATCCCTGAGCCCTGCAGCCAGGCTCCAGGGACCAGCTCTGCATGCCAGTAGTTTGGCATTAACCCCAGGATCTGGCTTCACCTGCCAGTGCTGGGGCAACAGCCCCAGAATCTTCAGGACCCTGACTCCACCCACCAGTGGGCTAGCACTAGCCTCAGGCCCCCTAGGGTTCTGCAACCAGCTACCTTCTGACCAGGCTCCACTAAACAGCAGCCAGCAGCATCCACACAAGGCAGGGACTGGCAAGTAACCACACTAGAGGCCAACCAGACCACCCACATGGTCAGCCCGCCACAAGAGAAGGACCCACACAGCCTTCTTAGGGGGAACCCCAAGAGCATATACCTTGGGTGACAAGAAGGGAGTGCATTGCTGAGACACATAGGACGTCTCCTACAGAGGGCCACTTCTCCAAGGTCGAGAAACATAACAAACCTACCACTTACATAAAAATACAAATAGCAACTTAGACGAAATGAGGCAGCAGAGGAATATGTTCCAGATGAAGGAACAGAAGATGAAACCTCAGAAGAACTAAGTGAAGTGGAGATAGGCAATCAACCCAAGGAAGAGTTCAGAGTAATGATTGTAAAGATGATCAAAGAACTCGGGGTGGGAAAAGGGAGGCACAGAGCGAGAAGTTACCAGTTTTTACAAAGAGTTAGAAAATATAAAGAACAACCAAACAGGGATGAAGAATACAATAATTGAATTGAAAAACACACTAGAAAGAATCAGTAGTAGACTAAATGATATAGAAGAATGGATCAGTGAACTGGAAGACAGAATAGTGGAAATCACTGCCAATGAACAGAAAAAGGAAAAAAGAATGAAAAGAAGTGAGGACGGTTTAAGAGACCTCTGGGACAACATCAGTCGCACTAATATTCACATTATAGGGGTACCAAAAGGAGAAGAGAGAGAGAAAAAGGGCATGAGAACCTATTTGAAGACCTAATAGTTGAAAACTTCCCTAACCTGGGAAAGGAAACAGGAAGCACAGAGTCCCATATAGGATGAACCCAAAGAGGAACACACCAATACACACTGTAATCGAAATGACAAAAATTAAAGATAAACAGAGAATATTAAAACAACAAAGGAAAAGCAACAAATAACATACAAGGGAACTACCATAAGGCTGTCAGCTGATTTTTCAGCAGGAACTCTGCAAGCCAGAAGGGAGTGGCATGATATATTTAAAGTGATGAAAGGGAAAAACCTACAACCAAGAATACTCTACCCATCAAGGCTCTTGTTCAGATTTAATCTGAATGAAAATGGAAATCAAAAGCTTTACAGACAAGCTAAAGCTAAAAGAATTCAGCACCACCAAACCAGCTTTACAACACATGCTAAAGAACTTCTCTAGGCAAAAAAGAAAAGGCCACAACTAGAAACAAGAAAATTACAAAGTGAAAAACTCACCAGTAAAGGCAAACATACAGTAAAGTTAGGAAGTCATTCACACACAAAGTTAGTAGGGAGGTTAAAAAGAACCTTTTAACAATGTAGGAACATATTTATGTTAAGGGAACAAGGCAGGTAATAAAATTGTATGTATAGTTTTACCTCAACTATGTAACAACTCAGAGGAAGACAGAGGGACAAACACAAAATATTGGTGTCATTGAGCTCCACATGAAGGGATTATTTGTGATTTCGTTTTCTTCTTTATAGTTTTCTCTATTGAACACTTATACCTTTATAAGTAGAAAAGCAGTAAGCACTGTTTTTAAAAGAGAAAGTCACCCATCCTCTACACCACCACAACCACTGGGGTCAACTTTGACATTCTGGGGTGAAGCAGGAACTGCTGGGGTTTTGTTTTCTCCTCTCTAAGGGCAGGAAGTAACCATTTCCCACTGGGTTTCCTGATGGAGTTGGAGGCTGAGAAAAACTCTGGCTGAAGACTCAAAATAGGTATAAAAATAGAAGACATGCAGGCCTTTTGTGAGTGGCTTCTGCTTATCTCTGTGTCCCCCTACCTCTCCACCACCTGCTTGGGGAATCTTTTCTAGAAAGCACCATCATTACTCTTGCCTCAAGGACTTGGGCTCCTGTTGCCTCCACAACCTGGAAGGCTCTTCCCTAAACTCACCCCCCTCACTTAACTACCACCCTCCAGGCATCATCTTAGGTGTCCTTGTTCTCTGAAGTGCTTCCCTGACCCCAGTACTGAATGAGGGCCCCCACAAGCACCCCAAACACCCTGTCCTCCCCTTCTGACTGGTGTGTCACTTTTGGCTGTCATCGTAGCTTACTTCTACTCTTTCCCATTGACCTTTAACTCCATGAGTGTTGGCACCCTGTATCCCCCAGGCTGCTGTAAGTGCCTGCCTCTCCCGGAGCCCCTTGGAACAAAGTGGCCCCAGATAGTTCTTTCTGCATGAAGGTGTTATGGTTCATGCCACGTGCTCAGCAAACCTACCTCCTTGACCTGCTCCAGTGGATTAGACCAGGGGGTGGGACCCCAGCCAAAGGCAACCACAGAGGCTGGTGGGAGGGAGGCTGGACTCCCCTCTCATGGTTTGCTCAGAGATTCTGCCCAGTATGTGACTCTACAGGGAATGGTGGCTAGCTGGCCAATCAGATATCGTCGGCACGGGAGCGTTTCCCTCAAAGTCACTGACTTTCATTCATGCTCTCCAGCCCAGTCTGGAACCCCTGGAGGCAGAGCCCGCTTCATCTTCCCATGCCTCAGAACTGAAGGGATCTCCATCTGTCTCTTCCACAAAAACTGGAGCCTGTGTCACAGGAGAGGGCAGCCAGCCATGCTGTCACTCTCTCTCCCTCTGGCTGCTCATGGGCCACCCTGTGGCCACTCCTCTGGGTGCCCCTCCTTCTCGAGCTGGGCAGGGTTCCGGGGGTTGCTCCTCGTTCCAGGGGCCTGGCCCAGCTGGCCACATGCAGGCAATGGCTGGCATGCATGTTGGACCAGACCCAGACTGGCAGGTTTGAAGTTGCTTGATGATTTCGGGGCTCTGCTGTCCTATCTCCCCAGCTTCCACCCTGCCCGGGGCACTGGGGCCGAGGAAAATGTGACCCCCCCTTCCCTCCCACACACTCTCTCTTGACAGAGCGAGGGGAGGCATTTGGCCCACAGGCTCACTCTGGTGTGGTGGAATGAGCTGCACCAGGGAGATGGGTAAAAAATAGAAACATGTTGCTGAGGCTGCAGGAAGCGTGCTGGGAGCAGGGGTCCCGAGAGGACAAGAAGGAGAGGCTTCCAGGGTCTAGGAGGGGTTGACCTGATTGTCTGCAGGCAGCATCCTTCCCAGGCCAGCCCTTAGTAGGTTGGGTGTTGTGCTAGGTTGGTCTTGTCCCTCCCCCCACCTCCCCACCCTTTCAATACTTTCTTCTTGCTTCACCTCCCCCTCTTTGGGAAACCAGTGCCCTCCTGGTTCTGGAAACCACATGTTCCCGACTCTGAAGGATAACTCAGATTTAAAATATTCTCATCCCACATCAGAGCGTGTGTCACTGTGCTGTGGCTGCCCCAAAGCCTCACGCCCAGATTAGTGGCTGACACACTCACCCACACTGAGGAACTGGGGTGGGTTAGGGTGAGGGTGAGGGTGAGTGTGGCCGGGGCAGAGGGTGAGGATTAAAAAGAGAAGCCCCTGGGAAACAAGGCTCCATCAAAGAAATGAACCTCTTAGACTGGGATGGAGCCATTTGGTCAGGGATGCAGAAGGTGGGCTTGCCTTCTCCACCAACACAGGACTTCCTTGCTCAAGGCAGGAAGGTGGGGAGGGCAGCCTAGTGATCAGTGTGACACAGGCTGCCCCCCTCCCCCCGACCTTGGAAGATAAGCTGCCTTCTCACAACAGAGGGGGAAAGAGCACTGAGCTGGGAGTCCAGGGCACTCTCAGTTCTGATTCCTGAATGAGCCTTGGGACTTTGGACAAGTCACCCACCGGGCCTCAGTTTCCCTACTGGTAAAATGGGAATAATCCTGCCTACATCTCAGGGCTGTTGTGTGTGCCACTGAGATAAAAGACCTGAAAGATGCAGGCATGTTAGACGCAGGACACCGTGAGGAGGTGGAAGAATAGTGAACAGGGTGTGTAAAGATGAGTCTGGCTGTGTGGCCTCGGGCAAGTTGCTGTCCCTCTCTGTGCACTGAGAGGGTTGACCAGCCAATCTCAACTGCAGTCTGGCTCCTCTCCTCTTCATTTATGAAGAATAACACCTTTATCTTCACCCTTCTTAAGAGATCCTTTCCCAGGAGATGCTGCCGGCAGTTTCCGTGTTGTCCCTCATGACACCTCAGAGCCACTGGCCAGTGCCTTGTTCTGGACACCAAGCTTTCTGAGGACGTTTTGTTGGGGGAGCCCAGGGCAGAGTGAGGGAGACAGGCCTTACCCTTCTCCTGCCTGGGAATGATCTGTTGCTTCCCTTCGCTCCACACCCTCTGGCTCCCTGGGTGGGTTTTCCTGCCTGGTCTCTGTGATCCCCTGTGAGCCAGCTCTCCCCCCACACACAGGGTGGCCCCTGCCCTGCAGGTCACTTCTGGCCAAGCCTGGGCTTGGGTCCTGAACCAAACTCCTACAGTCTGGGGCTCTCCAGTGGGTTCTGGGAGAAGCTACTAGAAACTCAGTTCTAGGAAAGCTGCCTCCTCACCCCCGGCCCAGGTCAGACTGAGGCCTGGCCTGCGGGGTTGTGTTGTCAGGGAAGGGTCTGGCCGTGGACCTGCTCTGGGGACAAGCAGACATCCAGTTCAGGAAGACGACACTCTCCAGAAAGGAAGGCGACTCATAGCTGATGATGCAAATGTGTGATTTTCTCTCTCTTCACCTCACCACCCCCATCAACCCTGGGTCTCGATTTCCTCTCGCTCCCAACAGCAACACGGTGACTGAGAAAGGAGTAACGTAAAGTGCTGGTGACGGCCCTCGGTTGTCCCGTGGGCCCTGGGCCTAAGAGGGGCTTCCCAGGTCACATCCCTACCCCCAGCCTCTAGGCCTGGCCACACTCGACCCATCAGAACAGCCACCCTGTCAGCTCAGACCCCAGGGTCCTAAAACCTCCCCCTCTAGGTCTGACCTCCTCTTTCAGAGGTGAGGGCTTGGACCAGAGGAGAGAGGGCAGCCTGGTGCCCGATGAGCTACACAGTGCTGGACTGGGGGGTGAGGGCTGAGAAGGACCCCTCTGTCTGCCACCCACCCCCAGGCACCTTCCTCCTTCAGGCCTTTCTCCCGCCCTAGCTCACCTGCCTTAGGTACTCTCTGTATCTGCTAACTGACCCCATCTCCCACGTGTGTGTCTCTGGACCTTTGTCACTTTGTCCCTGTTTTCTCTCTGTCTCTGGCTCCCTGTTCTCCTCTGTCTTTGCCTGTCCCCATCTCTCCCGATGGCTTCACAATGTTCTCTGCTGTCTCTCCCACAGTGTCTCTCTGTCCTGTTCTGTCTCCCTCTGACCATTTCTCTGACCCTCCTTCCCTTCCACAGCCCTCCCATCTGCATTCATGGCTATGGGCTTTATAACCCACTTTGCAGCAACCTTATGAAAATAAAGAAAGAGGCACCAGTTGGTTTTCTTCAGTGCAATGAAACCCTGATGGCCTTAGAATTGGGCTACAGGGCCTGCCCACCTCCCTGCTACGGCTTTCCCTCACTTCCTCCTGGACCACCTGTGCCGGAGGAACATCCTTGTGCACCAGCCCGAGACACCAGCTCCAGTGCAGCTCCTACCTGACTGCTCCTTATCAGGCTAGAGCAGAAACATGTCAGCCACAATGCATACCCTGAAGGCACAGCCAAGTATAGGGACAGACAGGACTCCACAGGGGCCAGGCCATGTTTCCAAGTTCCAAGTGGAGTTAGCTGTTCATTATAGACCGAATATTTGTGTTTCCTCCAAATTCATATATTGAAGCCCTAACCCCATTGTCACAGTATTTGGAGGGGGTGCCTTTGGTGGGGTCATGTGGGTGGGCCCCCATGATGGGGCTAGTGCCCTTACAAGAAGAGGAAGAGAGACCAGAGCTCTTCCTCTATGCCACGTGAGGATACAGCAAGAAGATAGCTGTCTGCAAGCCAGGGAGATAGCCCTCACCAGGAGTGGGATCAGCCAGCATCTGAATCTTGGACTTCCTAGCCTCCAGAACTGTGAGAAATAAATGTCTGTTGTTTCTACTAATCTACAGTATTTTGCTACGGCAGCCAGAGCCGACTAAGACACTGCTCTATGCTGTTGAGCCCTCTATGGGGAGGCAGCAGCCTGGTCAGATCTCCAGGACCTACCCGGACCCAGGCCAACCCCACCCTGCATTCTCCACCCTCACCTCAGTGTTTGCAGCCTCTGGCTTCTGCCACAGGTGCTCCTTTAGGGATGTGAATGAGACCCCTGACCCCAGGGCTGGCCTCCAACCCAGGAGCCTAGAAATCTCTCTGGCTTGACTACAGTGGGCATATGGGAGGCCCAGGACTATAGCTCCTGGGTCAGCACGGGATATTGACCCACTCTGCTCCTTTTGTGAGGGAGAGAAAAGACAAAAGGCCCTAGGGCAGTGCAGGCCCACCCCACCCCTGCCATTCACCCATCACTGTCTTGCATCCTAGGAGCATCTGTGTGCCTTGTCCGTGCCCCACCAAAGGCTCCTGTCCTCCTGTCTGCCCACATGTCCCCACTCACCACCACATCCCACATCCGCACAAGGGCATCACAAGTGGGGAGCCGCCTGGAGAGTGGAGTGCAGATTCCTCCCCCTCCCTATCCAAGCCTGGGCCCATGTCATGATGACAGAGGCTGTTGTCTTTTGAACATCTAAAGTGTTCCGGAACCTACAGTTTACAAAGGGCTTCCTCCTGCTGCATTTCACTGAGTCCTCACAACAGGATCGACTCTGTGTATGAATTACAGAGGAGAAAACCAGACTCTGGGGGTTAAGTGACCCCATGGTGATTACACAGTCAACACAGGGTTGACCCCCTGCTCCCAGAGCTGTGACCCAGCTAACTAGCCAGGCTCCTGACACAAAGCCCCTTCTTGCCAAGACAACTTTATTAACCCACAGGCACACCTAGTACGTTCCTGCCTCTGGGCCTTTGTTTGGTCATTCCTCTGTGGGAAATGCTCTTGCCCATCCTTTCTGATCATTTAATCATACTCACCTTTCACAGCCCAGCTCCTGCCCAACTCCACCTGAAAATCTTCCATTACCGTCACAGAACAAGTCTTCCTGGAACCCTATGTTGCACTTGTAATCAGCACCATGGAGGTTAATAAGTGTGGCAGAGCCTGCTACTTGTCCCTCAACATTCATTTTCCCCTTCTTACTCAGTAATGGAACCCCTGAACTTTAGTGGGGTGGGGTACACGGCTGCCTAGATGAAAGCCTGTATTTCCCAGTCTCCATATGGTTAGATGTAGTCAGATTCTAGCCAATGGATATAAGCAGGGTGTCCTTTACGACCTTGGGGAAGTATTCATAAAAGGAGAGAAGCCCTTTTTCTTCCCTCCTTTCCTACCTCCTGCAGGCTGAAATGTGAACATGATGGCTGGAGCTCGAGCAGCCGTTTTGGGCCATGAGGTGGATGCCATGTTTGAGGATGGCAAAGCAACATGATCAAAGGAACCTAAGACCCTGATGATCATGGAGCTGCACTACAGTCCCTGGGATATTTACTTCCACACTATTTATCTACAGGGTTAATCAACTTCCATCTTGTTTAAGCCATCATTATTTTGGGTGTTCTATCACTTTAGCCAAACACAGTCCTACTTGTTGGTACAAAACAACCACCAACAAGTTTTCTTATCGAGCACAGGACTAGACAGGATTTTTTTTAACTTTTAATTTTATATTGGAGTATAGTTGGTTAACAATGTTGTGTTAGTTTCAGGTATACAGCAAAGTGATTCCGTTATACATATACATGTATCTATTATTTTTCAAATTCTTTTCCCATTTAGGTTGTTACATAATATTGAGCAGAATTCCCTGTGCTATACAGTAGGTCCTTTTTGGTTATCTATATTAAAAATAGCAGTGTGTACATTGTCAATCCCAACCTCCCTAACTATCCCTTCCCCCCACCCTTCCCCTCTGGTAAGCATATAAGTTCATTCTCTAAGTCTGTGAGTCTGTTTCTGTTTTGTAAATAAGTTCATCTGTATCATTTTTTTCAGATTCCACACATAAGCTATATCATACGATATTTCTCTTTCTCTAAGACAGTATTTTTTAATGCTGTTTTTCTGTTTAATTTTCACAGCAACCATAAGCTGAGTGTAAATACCAATTAATTAGAGTTTCATCTCCCAAATGAGTTTTGTTCACCCTGTATCATTTGTTCATTCTTACTACATACCAGACACTGGGCGAGGCATTGAGGATTCAGTAGTGAGTAAGACAAACTCCTTTTCTTCAATACATTGACAGTCTAGTGGAGGAAACATACAAGTAAATGAAAATAACAATGCAATGTGATGATGATAATACTGAATCACCATTTTAAGATACCATTATTTGTAAGACACACTGCTTGTACCATCAAGAAAAATAACACTGCCATTAAACTGAGACAGGATGCCTTAATAATTGTCCCACGTGACACATGAACCAGTCACACCAATCTCCCATTACTTTGAAATTTTTTAATTATCTAGGCCAAGGGATTTCATAACAGCTTCAGCTTTCGGTTGCCTTGCTTCAGATGTGATAAGCCATCTTTTTAGACATATCTCATTAACAAAATATAACACAGCTTCATGTATTTGTATCTGCCTTTCCTGTCTCATAAAGCACTTGGTTGTTGCTTTGGAAGAAGCACAGAATGATGATTCCTCTGATGATGAATATTTGTTTCATTGATATCAAATTTATGCCCTGCCGCTCGGTTTTGTGTCTTTCCTCTTACTTAACATTTTATTCCTTTGCTGAATCATAGCATCCTTGAAGGCAGTTTGAATGGCAGTTAAACTCAAGAATAAAATTTTAAGAAAGCACAAAACTCTACTGAAGAATGATGGCCAAGTTCATGCTCACGCAAGCAGTGACAATGACGTGGGGCTGTCACCTGAGAAACAGTGATCATAAGATGCTTTTGATTGGAAGCACAGCTCCAACTCAGAGATGTGAAGATGTAGGGGGGGGAAATGTACATCTTCCAGAGGCTGGAAGAGGGAGAAATGAGGAATGATGCTTACTCTGTATGGGGTCTCCTTTCAGGGTGATGAAAATGTTCTAGAGATAGATAATGATGACGGCTGCATATGTTGTGAATGGACTAAATGCCAGTGGATTGGTGCATTTTTAAATGATTAAAATGATAAGGTTTATGTTATGTGTATTTTACCACAATAAAAAAAAGTATGTCTTAGATTTGACGAAAATGGTAGCTGCTTTTATTTAAAAATTACCAAGTTCCAGGCAGGGTTCTCAGTAAATTACAGCCATAAGCAGCTGCAATCCTGGCAACAACCCTCTACCTTAGCTAATAATAATCACTAACATCGATTGACTATGGACCGGCCAGTGACTCAGGCCCTTACAGGCACCAGTTCACTTTCCCCTCACAACAACCCTATAAAGTTCAGTCACTTCTGCCACAATGTTTGTTTTGAAAATACAAATCTGTTCCCATACGACTGGGATATGAGGGAACAATGTGACCGTAATGCAAGTTTCACTTTTGCTCATGTGCGATTTCATCCATGAGAAACACTAGGTCTGGGGTTGGCAACCGTAGCCCTTTGGCCAGTGGCTTGTCTTTGTAAATAAAGCTTTATTGGGCCCAGGACACTCATCTGTTTATGTCTGGTCTATGGCTGCCTCCACACCATAACAGTAGAGTTGGATCATTTCAACAGAGACCATACGGCATTGCAAAGCTGAAAGTATTTATCATCTGGACTTTTAAGAAAAGTTTGCTGAGCCCTGTGTTCTGTGACCCCAGAAAACTGCACCCAACTGAACCAAGCCGCAGAGACAAAGCACACCTGCTCTCCAGTAGGAAAGATGGTCAGTAACCAGATAGCCACAACGCAGGGCCAGAGGGGACCGTGATGCACGAGGAGGGCTGAGAGGATCAGGAAAGGCTTCCCGAGATGCTCAACCACCCTAAATACCGGGGTTAGATTCCAGAGTCAGGTGAGGGGCAGAGGCCCAGTGGCAGGAGAGCCTCCAGAGTCCTTTGGGTCCCACCTCTGCCCACCTGGGGCTGCATTTCCCTGTGACCCTGCCCCTGAATGGGGGGCACCAGTCATCACCCTGGGTCCTGGTTGATCCTCTGAGCCCCCATGCCCAGCCTTCCTTGGAGTCAGCCCAGGGTCCCAGCAGAAAGCAGCCCAATGACAGATGAGACTCTTTGGATTTGGAAAGCAAGAGTGTTCCAACCTCTCCTGGCTGCCTCCACCCTCGGCCAGGCTCTAATTTCCCCACATGAGGTAAGCCCCTTTACTCCACCATTTCTTGTTTCATTTTAGCCACCGGGAACTGAGACCAAAGAGAAAGACTGTTGCTGAAAGAGACGAGAAATGAGTACTAATTTCCCTTGCGGTCTTAACTTTCTGTGATTCAACTAAGCTCATCCAGTTAGAAAGAAGAATCTCCTGAGCAGCAGCTGAGGGTCCAGCCCTGTGCTGGGCTCTATGGAGGCACTTAGGGGACAACTTGCAGCATCAGCATGAGGAAACGTGCAGCAGGGGCAGGGCCCGAGCTGTGGAGTCAGGCAGACCTGGGTTCACATCTTTCCTTTGCCACCTACTTTGTGATCTTGGGCAAGTCATTTGATCTCTCGGAAACTCAGTTCCCTTATCTGTAGAATGGGGATCCAGTGTTCCTCTGAGGATTAGGTGAGATGACCCTTGCCTGCCAGTGAGCCCTGGGAGCCACATCTTTGCTGGTAGCAGCCCCTCCTCTCCACTCCTGCTCCAGATGGAATTGTTAAACTGAGCAGACACAACTCAGGGCTGAAATTACAAAGCACCTTTATTTTTTTTTTTCCCTTTATTCAATGGGAGAAGTTCTTCTTCTGTCCCATGGCCTTTGTGTTCATTTCTAGACAACACAGACTCATAAAATGCTGTTTTAAACAGGGCTTCCCTGGTGGTGCAGTGGTTGGGAGTCCGCCTGCCGACGCAGGGGACACGGGTTCGTGCCCCGGTCCGGGAGGATCCCACATGCCGCGGAGCGGCTGGGCCCGTGAGCCATGGCCGCTGAGCCTGCGCGTCCGGAGCCTGCGCTCCGCAACGGGAGAGGCCACAACAGTGAGAGGCCCACGTACCGCAAAAAAAATAAATAAATAAAATAAACAAATCATTTCCCCAAAATTCTCGTTAATCTCCAAGAACCTGACCCTCAACCACAAGAAGAGCCATAAGATTTGTAAAGTTCTAAAATATCTCTTTTTAATTTGCATTTTGCTGCAGTGACTCTGGGAACTGATCCCTATCATCTTCAGATCTCAGCAGACACTTCCATTGCAACATCCCATTTCAGCCCCTCCCGAAGCCTGAGGAATTGGAGACCAGACAGCCCTTCACAGAAGACATCTCCTACTGGCCAGTTAGGCCTTCTGCAGGGGAGAGAGGTCACTAGGCTTGGCCCCCAGCCAGGTCCTGCCTGCTCTGGGTCCACCCCTACTATTAGCAGAACCCTAACAGTGTGTCAGAAAAGAAGCCCCATGGACCTGTTGTATTACCACTTCCTCCATCAGTGACCTTATGCAAACTATTTACTTCACTGACCTGCATTTTCCTCAGCATAAGATGGAGAGAAAAATACTAATAATACAATCCCAATTTCTCAAAGCCATTGTCAGAATTAAATGTGTTGAGTGTGATCCAAGTGGATCCAGTGGATTCATTCAGCTCCTGACAAGTCGTAATTGAAGCCTCCTGAGCAGCACAGGACTCCAGGGAGGGAGAGTACGGGGGTCTTGCTTTCAGAGAGCTTACCGTCTAGTTGAGCAGCGAATAGGCACAGGACTGAAGACAGAAATAACACCCCACATCACGTACCAGCCACAGGGAAGATTCAAGGCTGGCCATGGATCCCTAATCAAATCAGCAGCACAGTATGACTCGGTAGAAATTTGGAGGAAATACAGAGTGCTGATTTGGGACAGCCTCTTAGAGGGGTAGGCCTTGGGCAGGACCCTGACAGGAAGTAAGATTGGACTGGGGGTGGCGATGGGGAAGAGGCGTGAAATCTCTCCCTGCGGTCTCCCTGTGAAGAAGGTCCCACAAGCGTGCATGGTAAACAGAATTCCACATATGCCTCACGTGCTTATATACTTTAGATTCACAAATCAGCTGGCAAAGTAATGCAGGGGCTGGTGGTTTCCAACCTTGGCTGCTCACTAGAATCACCTGGGGGACTTTAAGAACTTCTGATGCCCTGGCCTCCCCCCAGAGACTCCCATATAATTGGTTTGGGGGTTGGTCTAGGCACTGGGATTTTAAAAATATCCCAGGAGATTCTAATTTGCAGCCAGGGTTGAGAACCATTGCTAGCCTCTCAAATCTCAGAGGGAATGATATGGCTTCTGTTTAAAAAAAAAAAAAAAAAAATGCTTAAAGAGAAAGCAACTTTATTTTTAAATGCCAAACTGCCAGCGTGGGGTGGTGGTGTCAGATTTCCACACCACCTTTGCCTTCCTCCAGCCACTGACCCCATATTCTTGTAGCTGCTCCAATAAAGCCAAGCTCCTGTTCAAAATGCTTCTTTCCCTTCCTGGAAAATTCTATTCCCAGGAAACTCCCTCCTGACTGTGGTGGCATCTTGTTCTCAGTACTGCACTGTGCTTGTCAAAATGCTCAGATCCCCCAACATCATGCGGTTTTGCTCGGATGTCATCAGATAATACAGAATTTTCCAGAAGGGTTGGAGGAGCCCTTCCTGAGGAGGCCACTGCTGCAGCAGAGGGCAAGTGCAAAGGGTGCTGGATTTGGGAGCCAGGATTCCCCCCAACTAAGTTCTGACACTGCCACTAACTGGCTCCTCCCTCTGAGCCTCAACTTCCACCTCTGTGAAATGGGGGTGGCCCCGGTTACCCTGAGGGCCCTCCTCAACCAGGCCCTCTGAGACCTCAGAAGCTGCTCCAAGCTGAATACAGCTGGGCCTGAGTGCAGCCACCTCCGGGCTCTGCTTCCTGGGGCCTCAGCCAAGCCCTGGGTTTCCTGCCTGGTGAGCCGCAGCACAAGGGGCCTTCACAGAGACTCCGCGTGGTTTTCCTGGGGAGCGGGGAGCCTTGCAGAACTAACACAAGGCTTCGTCTGTGTGCAAGCCGAAGGAGGGTGGACTGAGCGGCCCACAGGGATTCTACCTTGCCTCTGGATTTTTCCGTGGCCTTTTTCAGGACCTTTCATTTGATCTTCAAATAACCCCGCAGCAGTAGAAACCAATAAGGACAATTAGCTCCATTTCACACCTGAGGAAGCTGAGGAGCTGAGGTGCAGTGAGGCAAAGTGATGCTGGAGGACGCAGTACATCGGAGCAGTCAAGAGTATCTGCTACACTACCACTTGATCTTTCTAAGCCTCAATTTTCTCACCCAAGAAAGTAAATACTCTTAACTGCTCTGGTAGACCTGCCCATGCTCTGTGGTGAGGGAAGCTCCAGGTCACCTTTGGGCAGGAGGTGGGGCCCAAGAGCCAAGTCAATGCAAAGGCAGGACCCAGAGATCTATGATGGGCCAGGTGGTGTTCTAGAACTTTCTCAACTTCATCTCCTATCATCCTCACAGCTGCCCTGTCAGTCAGGCATCCTTTGCCCCGTTTTGCAGAGAGAGGAGAGGCGGAGGGTCCACACACAGCCAGGGGTCAAACTCAGGTTGCAAGTCCTGTTTTTCCACCACTCTGTGCTGCTTCCTTGGAGGTGGGTTTAGCCCTAAGAGGCAAGGGCTGATTCTGATTTATCCCCTCCCTCCTTCCAGACAGATGGCCCCAGGCAGAGGCAGCCCAGGAAACCAGGAAACGAAACCCCTGGAGTCTGAGAAACTTGTACTTTGAGATCATCCCTTTCTTCAGGCCAGCGGGAGTTTTTACAGAGAAATTTTACAGGATTAAAGAGTTACATACTTTTTTAAAAACCTAGAATAACTAGAAGAGAAACAAACATTCAACAAATCTCTGGAGGGAGAGTGTCTTTTTTATACTTGGAATCATCGATGAAATCTCAAAGGAAAGATTAGCAGGTTTGACTACAGAAAAATTACATTTTCTGCACTTAAAAAAGACTGAGAGGGCTTCCCTGGTGGCGCAATGGTTGAGAGTCCGCCTGCCGATGCAGGGGACACGGGTTCGTGCCCCGGTCCGGGAAGATCCCACATGCCACGGAGCGGCTGGGCCCGTGAGCCATGGCCGCTGAGCCTGCGCGTCCGGAGCCTATGCTTTGCAACGGGAGAGGCCACAGCAGTGAGAGGCCCGCGTACCACAAAAAAAAAAAAAAAGACTGAGAAGGGGCAAGTGGGGAGAAATGCAGCAAATAAGGGAGATAAAATGTTGTCTCATACAAACTGATAGTTTAAAAATAAACAAAGGGTCTTATATACAAATAGGCAAGGAGCATGAAGAAGCAATTTACATAAAACAAATTATGACTAGTAAATGGATGTGTAGAAAAACATCCAACCTAGTTAACTGTCAAGGAAATGCAAAGTTAAATGGAAAAAAATTTCAACTAACATCCAGTGCTCATGCATGGGTGATAACAATTACACCTTACAATTCGTAAAGAAAATATAGTGATAGATACTGAGAACTATAAAAATATTTGTTCTCCTCAACAGAGTAATCTTACTACTAGGGACTTATGCCAAAGATTCTAAAAGGTGGAAAGAGGTACATGAAGATACTCATTGCAGAATAAAAAAACAAACCCCCAAAAGCTGAAAGTTGAAAATGACCTAGGGCTTCCCTGGTGGCGCAGTGGTTGAGAGTCCGCCTGCCGATGCGGGGGACGCGGGTTCGTGCCCCGGTCCGGGAAGATCCCACGTGCCGAGGAGCGGCTGGGCCCGTGAGCCGTGGCCGCTGGGCCTGTGCGTCCGGAGCCTGTGCCCCGCAACGGGAGAGGCCACAACAGTGAGAGGCCCGTGTACCACAAAAAAAAAAAAAAAAAAAAAAAAAAAAACGAAAATGACCTAAATGTCCTAAAGGCAAGAAATGCTTAACTAAAGCTTGCCCCATCCACTCAATGAAATACAATGCAGCTTCTTTTTAAAAAAATTTATTTATTTATTTATTTATCTCTGTGTCGGGTCTTAGCTGCAACACGTGGCATCTTCATTGCAGCATGTGGGATCTTTCGCTGTGGCGTGTGGGCTTCTCTCTAGTTGTGGAGCACGGGCTCCAGAGAATGGGCTCTGTAGTTTGTGGCACATGGCCTTTGTTGCCCCCCTGCGGCATGTGAGATCTTAGTTCCCCAACCATGGATCGAACCTGTGTCCCCTGCATTAGGAGAAGGATTCTTTACTACTGGACCACCAGGGAAGTCCCACAATGCACCTTTTATAAAAGAAGTTCACAGAGGCTTATGGTAAATAAAAACGCCTACAACAAAATGTTAAGTTTGAAAAGCAGGATATGGAATTGTAGCATTCATAATATATAATTCATAGTATGAATACAGTTATGTATGCATACAGATATGAGACAGGTGTGCACCCAGCATGTGTGGGGCCTGGGGCAGGGATACAAATGGAGACCACATGCCAAATGCCTAAATAATTATTATTTATTAAATATTTATTCAATCAATTTAATAATTAATAATGTAATAATTATGTATTAAATAACTATTAAATTAATAATTAGTCATTTAAATTACTATACGTTAAATATTAAAATATTAAATATTTAAATAAAATTACTTATTACATATTAAAACTATTAAATAATTCATGCTGACAAATTGTCAAATAAAATGTCAAATATTCTGCTACCCTGTGATAAGCTAAGATGCCTGTGGTAATCCTTAAAGCAACCACTAAGAAAATAATTCAACAACTCCAAACTAGAAATAACTCAAATGTCCATCAACTAATGAATGGATAAACAATGGAATACCAGTCAGCAATTAAAAAGAAATGAGCTACTGACACACATAACATGAATAAACCTCAAAACCTTTATGCTAAGTGAAAGAAACCAGACACAAAAGAACACATATTGCATAGTTCCATTTATACTGACATATCCAAAACAGGCAAATCTACAGTGGCTAGCTAGGGTTGGCAGTTTAACAGCAATTAACTGCAAATGGCCCAAGAGCTTTTTGTGGGGTGATAGTAGTGTTCTAACACTAAATTATGATGATGGTTATGGAGATGCACAACTCTATAAATTTACTAAAAATCATTGAATTGCACACTTAAAATGGGTGAAATTTATAGTACATAAATTATACCTCAATAAAGCTATTTTTTTTAATATGCTAAACTTTTAAAAATTGTGCTGCAAATGATACCATCAAGAAAATGAAAAGACCACCCACAGAATGGGATATAATATGTGCAAATTTTGGTAAAGTAGCAGGATACAAAATTAATGCACAGAAATCTCTGGCATTCTTATACACTAATGATGAAAATCTGGGAGTGAAATTAAGAAAACACTCCCATTTACTATTGCAACAAAAAGAATAAAATATCTAGGAATAAACCTACCTAAGGAGACAAAAGACCTGTATGCAGAAAATTATAAGACACTGATGAAAGAAATTAAAGATGATACAAATAGATGGAGAGATATACCATGTTCTTAGATTGGAAGAATCAACACTTTGAAAATGACTCTATGACCCAAAGCAATCTACAGATTCAATACAATCCCTATCAAACTACCACTGGCATTTTTTACAGAACTAGAACAAAAAATTTCACAATTTGTATGGAAATACAAAAGACCCCGAATAGCCAAAGCAAACTTGAGAATGAAAAATGGAGCTGGAGGAATCAGGCTCCCTGACTTCAGACTATACTCAAAGCTACAGTAATCAAGACAGTATGGTACTGGCACAAAAAGAGAAATATAGATCAATGGAACAAGATAGAAAGCCCAGAGATAAACCCACACACATATGGTCACCTTATCTTTGATAAAGGAGGCAAGAATATACAGTGGAGAAAAGACAGCCTCTTCAATAAGTGGTGCTGGGAAAACTGGACAGCTACATGTAAAAGTATGAAATTAGAACACTCCCTAACACCATACACAAAAATAAACTCAAAATGGGTTAAAGACCTACATGTAAGGCCAGAGACTATAAAACTCTTAGAGGAAAACATAGGCAGAACACTCTATGACATAAATCACAGCAAGATCCTTTTTGACCCACCTCCTAGAGAAATGGAAATAAAAACAAAAATAAACAAATGGGGCCTAATGAAACTTAAAAGCTTTTGCACAGCAAAGGATACCACAAACCAGACCAAAAGACCACCCTCAGAATGAGAGAAAATATTTACAAATGAAGCAACTGACAAAGGATTAATCTCCAAAATTTACAAGCAACTCATGCAGCTCAATAACAAAAAAACAAACAACCCAATCCAAAAATGGGCAGAAGACCTAAATAGACATTTCTCCAAAGAAGATATACAGATGGCCAACAAACACATGAAAGGATGCTCAACATCATTAATCATTAGAGAAATGCAAATCAAAACTACAATGAGATATCATCTCACACCAGTCAGAATGGCCATCATCAAAAACTCCAGAAACAGTAAATGCTGGAGAGGGTATGGAGAAAAGGGAACACTCTTGCACTGCTGGTGGGAATGTAAATTGATACAGCCACTATGGAGAACAGTATGGAGGTTCCTTAAAAAAACTACAAATAGAACTACCATATGACCCAGCAATCCCACTACTGGGCATATACCCTGAGAAAACCATAATTCAAAAAGAGTCATGTACCAAAATGTTCATTGCAGCTCTATTTACAATAGCCAGGACATGGAAGCAACCTAAATGTGAGTCAACAGATGAATGGATAAAGATGTGGCACATATATACAATGGAATATTACTCAGCCATAAAAAGAAATGAAACTGAGTTATTTGTAATGAGGTGGATAGACCTGGAGTCTGTCATACAGAGTGAAGTAAGTCAGAAGGAGAAAAACAAATACCATATGCTAACACATATACATGGAATCTAAGGGGGAAAAAAATATCATGAAGAGACTAGGGGTAGGACGGGAATAAAACACAGTCCTACTAGAGTATGGACTTGAGGATATGGGGAGGGGGAAGGGTAAGCTGTGACGAAGTGAGAGAGTGACATGGACATATATACACTACCAAATGTAATATAGATAGCTAGTGGGAAGCAGCCGCATAGCACAGGGAGATCAGCTCAGTGCTTTGTGACCACCTAGAGGGGTGGGATTGGGAGGGTGGGAGGGAGGGAGACGCAAGAGGGAAGAGATATGGGAACATATGTATATGTATAACTGATTCACTTTGTTGTAAAGGAGAAACTAACACACCATTGTAAAACAGTTATACTCCAATAAAGATGTTAAAAAAATATATATATATGTGCAAATCATATATCTGATAAGGGACTTGTATCCAGAATATATAAAGAACTCTTACAATTCAATAATAAAAAAGATAAATAACCCAACATAAAAATGGGCAAAGGATCAAAACAGACATTTCTCCAAAGAAGATATGCAAGTGGACAATGATCACATGAAAAGATGCTCAGTATCATTAGGTATTAGGGAAATGCAAATCAAAACCACATGAGCTACCACTTCATACCACTAGGAAGGGTATAATCAAAAAGATGGATAAACAAGTGTTAGCAAAGATGTGGAACCCTCATATACAGCTGGAGAGAATGTAAAATGGTGCAGTCACTTTAGAAAACTGTTTGGCAGTTCCTCAAATTTTTAACATGAAGTTTCCTTATCACCCAGAAATTCCACTTCAGTATAATACTCAAGAGAAATGAAAACATATGTCCACATACAAAGTTATACATGAATGTTCATAACTGCAGTATTCATAACATCCCCAAAATGGAAACAACCCAAATGTCTGTCAATGGATAAATGAATAAATTAAATGTGGTACACCCATATAGTGGACTATTATTCATTAATAAAAAGGATTGAAGTACTGACTCACGCTACAACATAGCTGAACCTTGAATATATTATGCTAACTGCAAGCAGCCGATCACCAAGGACCAAATATTGATTAGGCAAATCTATAGAGAGGGAAAGTAGCCTAGTAGCTGCCTAGGACTGCGGGGGTTTGGAGGAAAATGGGGAATGAGTACTAATGGGAATAGTGTTTCTTTTGAGGGTGAGAAAAATGTTCTAAAATTGATTGTGGTGATGGTTGCAGAACTTTGTGGACATAGTGAAAACTGTTGAATTGTACACTTCAAGTGGATTATATGGTATGTGAATTATATCTCAGTAGAGGTGTAAAAACAAAACAACAGTGTATGCTACTGTCGCTAATATCGCTGCTATGTTTCCAGAATCCTTGTGTCATTGTTTCCTTGGTGTCTCCACAGTTCTTCCCAGAACAGCCCTTTGGCCCTTTTTGCAGCCCTCCCCTCATGCACTGGCAAGGAGTCAGTAGACAGGTATGAGTCCCAGCCCTAGTAGCCTGGCTTGGGAAACTCCCATATCCTCTTTGGGGTCCAGTTTCCATGATTCTCTATATTGATTTGTTTTCTCATTCATTCAACAGACGTTTCACTCATTCATCAGGGCAAACATTTGCTGAGAGCTCACTGTGTCCCAGGCACTGCTCTAGGTGCTAGGGATACAGCTGAGAACCAGAGTTGCTGCCCTCCTGGAGCAAGTAGGAGGAGGGAGTACAAACAAGTACATTAATTCTACAAATACATTACAGAAAGCATGTGCGTCTGGCTCCCTGAGGACAGAAACATGCCTGGCTTCTCCTTCTGCTAAGGCTCTCTCAGTCTCATACAGGGAGGCACCCATAGATCGTAACTAGACTTGGTGCTTTAACTGGATAATTCCTTGAATAAATCTGCCCAAATAACACTGAGATTCGATTCCCAAAGGAGTATTCCTATAGTAGGAGGGGAGAGACATTTAGTCACCAACTCATTCATTCATTCCTTCATTCACACCAGTGGTTTGAGCATCTTATAGTGGTTAAATCATTTTGTCCGCCAGTAATAGAAACCAAATTTAAACTGGCTTAAGCATAAAAGGGACTTTGTTGGCTAAAGTAACTAAAAGAGTACAAGGGTGGCTTGATCCTGGTGTGCGCACAGCATCATCAAGAACACCTCTCAGCTCAGTTTTCCTCTGATTGGCTCCATTCCTGAGTGAGGGCTCCCTTGGTGGAGGCAAAATGGCTGCAGATTGTCCCAGAATCTCATCTTCCAGTTCCAGACCCCAAGGATAGTGAGCTCTTCCTCTCCCATCCTAACGTCCCTTTCTAAGGCTCCCTCTACTCTTTTCCCCAAAAGTCCTGCCTGGGCCCCTACTGAATTGACTTCAGGCTTGAACTAATCACTGTAGTCAGAGAGTGAAATGAGCTAATTCCTGGCTCATCAGGGCTTGGGCATTTGCCAAGGGCAGGGGCAGTTAGCCCTGTCCGAAGCACAAGGGCTGAGAGCAGGGGAGGGGGTGGCTCCCAAAGGAAAACTGGGGTGCTGTTACCAGAAACTGGAGAACAGATGCTTCATAAACAAACAAAAATAACACGTGACCCCTCATACTTTGGTACCAGGCCCATCAATTACTGTCTTACATATGTAATGAATATAGGACATGAGAGAGAGGTGACAGGGGTTTAGATACAATGCTGTGGAAATTCAGAAATCAAGGATCACCTCATGCAGGAGGTACCATATGAACTTGACTTTGAAGGATGAGTGGAATTTGTCATATGTATCCATGAGAGAGGGCACTCCAGGCTGGGAGAACTGTGTGACCTAAGGTATGGGGGATGCAGACTATAAATGGGGAAATTGAGTGATTCAGGGTGGCCAGAACACAGGCCCAGGAAGAGGTGGTGTAGCCTATGAGGGAGGAGGTGGAAGCAGGGATCAGATCTTAGGGGGCCTCAGGTGCCAGGATAAAGAGCTTAGAAGACAGTCTACAGAAAGCAGGAAACCACTGAAGGTTGTGATCATGGCAGTGATATCACCTGGGACATTAACCTGCTCAGATAATTTAACTTAAAAAGGGGAAAACATGGAGAGCAACCAGTTAAGAGACTCCAGATATGGTTTAAGCGAAAAGCAAAGAGAATCCGAACGTCCCATTGGCACCTCCAACCCAGCATGTCTGAGACAGACGCCAGCCAGCTTGGTTTCCCCATGCCACTTCTGTACCATCCCCATGAGTCATTCCGGACTCCCACCTCTCCCATGTCCCCCACAACAAACTCATCCACAAATCCAGTCCATTTTTCCTCCTGTTTCTTTTTTTTTTTTTTTTTTTTTGCGGTACGCGGGCCTCTCACTGTTGTGGCCTCTCCTGTTGCGGAGCACAGGCTCCGAACGCGCAGGCTCAGCGGCCACGGCTCACCGGCCCAGCCGCTCCGCGGCATGTGGGATCTTCCCGGACCGGGGCACGAACCCGCGTCCCCTGCCTCGGCAGGCGGACTCTCAACCACTGAACCACCAGGGAAGCCCCCTCCTGTTTCTTGAATGTACTTGTCTTGTTCCTCTGCACCACCTTACTCCTCAGGCCATCATCATCTGTTGCTTGGATGGCTCCAACAGCCTCTTAACTGGCCTCCCGGCCTCCAGCCTTATCCCCTTTCAATCCTCCATACAGCAGCCAGAGTCATCTATTTAAATTACAGCCAGCTGGGGACTCCCCACTGACCAAACCCTTTCATGATGTGGTTTCCAGCCTCACATCTTCCTGCACCCCCAGCCATTCTGAGCTGCGTTCAACTCACCAAATGTTGCTGATCTCTTTCCCCTCTGGACACTTGTATGTGCTGCTTCCTCTGCTCTCCCCCGCGCTCCCCTCCCCTCCTGCCTCCTTTGTTCCTAGTGTAGGAGCTGGAGGGCTGTTCCTGCTGGGAATGAGTTTAGGAGGCTGGGAGACAAGAGAAAAGAGTAGGGGGAGAGCTGGGAGCTCCCTGCGCTGGACACATTCATTGTCTGCCCGGCACTTGCCTTCTCCTGGGAACAGCAGTGCCTCTCCCCACATTTTGTGAGCCGCTCCCCACACTCAGGTGTGTGGTCCAATGGGAGCCGCCACCTTGCATGGTCTTGCCTCCTTGTCATAGGGATTCACTGTGAGGTGGATGACCCAACCAGGCTGGTCCCCAAAAGTTTTCTAACCAGAGCTATGGAGAAATGGCCTCTTTCCTTTTTGGTTGAGGCTGAAAAGCTAGATTATGGAGCTCCTTGCTGCCAGATGCCCCGCCTTGTGGCAAAAGGTGACATTCAGGGTTTCCCTGGTGGTGCAGTGGTTGAGCGTCCGCCTGCCAATGCAGGGGACGCGGGTTCATGCCCCGGTCCGGGAGGATCCCACATGCCGCGGAGCGGCTGGGCCCGTGAGCCATGGCCGCTGAGCCTGCGCGTCCGGAGCCTGTGCTCCGCAACGGGAGGGGCCACAACAGTGAGAGGCCCGCGTACTGCAAAAAAAAAAAAAAAAAAAAAAAAAAAGGTGACATTCAGAGAGAAATGAAAATGACAGGCTGAGGGGAGGGTCCTGACAGGGTTCTGGTCACTTCTAAGATCCAGGACGACTTATTAACTTGCCGTTCTGTAGAGCAGTGCTTCTCAGACTTTCTGTGGGGAAGGGCCAGATTTTTTCCCCAATCTACTATAAATCACTACACAACTTTAAAAACTTAAAAAAAAAAAATACCCTAAACACATTTTTTTTTTTTTTTGCGGTACGCGGGCCTCTCACTGTTGTGGCTTCTCCCGTTGCGGAGCACAGCTCCGGACGCGCAGGCTCAGCGGCCATGGCTCACGGGCCCAGCCGCTCTGCCGCACGCGGGATCCTCCCGGACCGGGTCACGAACCCGTGTCCCCTGCACCAGCAGGCGGACCCTCAACCACTGCGCCACCAAGGAAGCCCCAACACATTTTTTTAACGCCTCATTTTTTTTACTGTTGTATTCAACAGACCTAACATTAATTTGTCAATTTGTTATAAAAATTTGTCAATACTTGATCCTAATTTCTGTACTCACCTCGTCACGGGCTGTATCAAGCAGCCAGTCAGTGGCACACACTTTGAGTAGCCCTGCCCCAGAGGCCTTCGTCCACCCTTGCTGGCCCCAGCTCTGCATTCCAGCCTGAAGGAAGGGGGAAACAGAGGAAGTGTAGGGCGAGCAAGTTCTTTTTAAAGAAGTAATGCTGCCCAAGGGGGAGGTGGGGAGGGGGAGGGATGGAGTGGGAGTTTGCGGTTAGCAGATGCAAACTATTATATACAGAATGGATAAACAATAAGGTCCTACTGTATAGCACAAGGAACTATATTCAATAACCTGTGATAACCCTTAATGGAAAAAAATATAAAAAAGAATGCATATGTATGTGTAACCGAATCCTTTTGCTGTACAGCAGAAATTAACACAACATTGTAAATCAACTATACTTCAATTTTTAAAAAAGAGGTAACATAGGAGTTTCATACGTCCCTTTCATTCCATTCCACTGGTGAAAAACATGGTCACACTTAGTTGCAAGGAAGATGGGAAAAGATAGCCTCTAGTGGAGTGGACTTGTGCTGTTACTAAAAAGTTCCTTTACTAAAAAGAAGAGGGGGAGGATGATTATGGGAGACCACGGCTTTTGCCACATGCTGCTGAGAGCCACTAGGAGGCTGGCCCCAGGGCCTGACTCTATGCTCAGGAGTGCGGGAGGCTTGGCTACTTGGGGACTATATTGGTATCTGCTGCTTTGCAGCAAACCACCCCAAATTTAGTGGCTTAAAATAACAACCATTTTCTTGGCTCACGGTTTTGTCGGTCATCAATGTGGCTGGGTGCAGTTGGTGGTTCTGCTGGTGGTCTTGCCTGGGGTCACTCATGCAGCTGTTGTCATCTGGTGGTTTGATTAGGGCTGGATGGGCTAAGATGTCCTCACACACGCATCCAGCAGTCAGCAATCTTAAAGCTGGGGTGTCTCGGTTCTCCAGGTGGCCTCTTCAGCACTCACGTCCTGGTCTCTGTTCCAACCACAACCAGAGAGAGGGCAAATCTCATGCACAAGTGTGCTTCAAACCTCTGCTTGCATCACATTTGCAAATGGCCCATCGGCCAAAATAAGCCATATTGCCAAGCTTGGATTCAAGGGGAAGAGAGAAAATCACTTCTTGATGGGAAGAGCAGTAAAGTAACGTTGCTGAGAAGCACAGGAGGAATGTTTCATAACATCTTCACAAAGAGCCTTCCGTGGTGACCTCAGCTTCCACCTATAAGACAAGGAACGTGTGTCCTTGTTCAGGCTCTTGTGGCCCTAAGAAAAAAAATCCCCCAATGCCCCAAGGAATGCGTTTTCTTTTTCAGGGTACCTATGGCCTTGCGCTGCATCTGAAGGGCTGCCAGGAACCAAAGCAGTCCCTGGAAGCAGAAGCTCTTCCTCTGTCTCACCGCTGAGCTGCAAGGTCTTCCTCATGGCGCCTCTTCCCACTCTGTCTGCTCCATTCTCCTCTCTGCTGATTGTCTTATTTCTATTTACTTCCGACACCTGCTCCCTCACCATTTCTGCTTGCCCTGGGCATCAACCTATGGCACCCTTTCACCTTCTGGTCCTGCGGCTAGCTGACTCAGCCTCTCCATGTTTCCCCCATTCCTGTTCCAGAAATCATCACAGTGACTGGCTGGCTCATATCCTCAACCTGGACCACTTTGTGGTGGGCAGGCCAGCCTATGGATAGGCTGTCTGGAGCTCAGGTGTCCACATTTCATCCAATCACCTGGGGAAGTGGAGGAGCACTATTGTAGGTTGAATGGTGGCCCCCAAAAGATATTCCATGTCCTAATCCTCAGAAGCTGTGAACGTGACTTTATTTGGAAAAAGGGTCTTTGTAGACGTGATTGAGATGAAATTATCCTGGATTATTCAAATAGGCCCTAAATTTAAAAACAAGTGTCCTTCTAAGGAAAAGACAGACACAGAGGAGGCCGTGCAAAGATGGAGGCAGAGGTTGGCATTATTCAATCACAAGCCAGGAAATACCTGGCACCACCAGAAGCTAGAAGACTCAGGGAAGGATTCTCCCCTAGTGCATCTGGAGGGAGGGTGGCCCTGACAATGCCTTTTCAGACTTCCAACGTCCAGAACTATGAGAAAATAAATTTCTGTTATGTTAAGCCACCAAGTTTGTGGTCATTTATTACAGCAGCTCTAGGAAACTAATATAGGCACACTGATCAAAAGAGAGCCTCCTGAGTAGCATGACCCATTGGCAAGGCAATTTCCCTGCACAGACATATAGGCCACAGAAGCACATACTCATTCCCCGACCAGCAAGTGAACACTTCTGCTCTTTCCTTCCAAGGCCTGAGACCTGCAAGTTAAGACAGCTCATACCCCAGTGTCCTACTCCTCAGCATCCACAAACATGATGCTTTCAAGAGATCTCAAGAATAAAAGGATGTGAGATATATATATATATATATATATATATACAGACATACTAATATATTGGAATATTACTATACACACACACACCACATACATTGGAATATTACTCAGCCATAAAAAAGAATGAAATCTTGCCATTTGTGACAACATGGGTGGACCTAGAGGGTCTTATGCTAAGTGAAGTAAGTCAAACAGAGAAAAACAACCACCGTATGACTTCACTTATGTGTGGAATCTAAAAAACAAATGAACAAATACGACAAAACAGAAACAGATTCATAGATACAGAGAAGAAACAGGTGGTTGCCAGAGGGGAGAGGGATGGGGGAAATGAATGAAATAGGTGAGGGAGATTAAGAGGTACAAACTTCCGGTTACAAAATAAATGAGTCACAGGAATGAAATCTATAGCATGGGGAATATAGTCAGTGATATTGTAGTATCTTTGTATGTTGACAGATGGTAACTAGATTTATCATCATGACCATTTTGTTATGCATAAAAATATTGAATTACTACATTGTGCACCTGGGACTAGCATAGTGTTATAGGTCAACTTCAATTAAAAATTGTTTTCCAATTCCCTCTGAAAAAAAGAGTGAAAGTGAAGCATAAGATGGATCAGTATTTTAAGAGAGAATTAATTATAAGATCATGGGAAGTGCTTTCTTTGGTTTTATCTGTCTCTGAAGGACACAGAGTCCTGAGCATCCTTTTAGAGGCTGAGGGAAGAATCCAAAGAAGCAGAAGAGGAGACAGCAAGAGTCACATCCGGATGCCAAGCACATCATATTTCTGTTCACACAAATCAGAGCGTCATGGGAGGTTAGGACAGAAAGGGACTTTCACATGTAGCCCTTTCACTTTATGGATGAAAAAGCAGAGGTCCGAGAGAAGAGTGACTTACCCAGGGCCCACAGCTGTTTGCTCGTGACATCCAATCCCTTCCTTTTCCTGTGCGGCCAGGACTTCACAGTGTGCCCCTGGCAAAGACAACTATCTTTTTAACTGACTTTATTCATGTCTCTACCCATTGTAAAACGCCTCTTCTACTTCTCTATTCCTGTGCCCTTTCCCTGCTTCTCTGGACATAGTGGCTCATGAACCCCTTGCTCCTGCCAAGTACAGCTGAGGAAATAGGAGCGGCCTCTTGGCTGAGCAGACAGGAAAGGATGCACCGAAGGGGTGCTGGTCCTCCAGCCTGGCCAGGACCGCAGCATCTCCACCTAACTCTGCACGTTTCTCTGCCTCCAGTAGAGAGCCCTGGGGTCTTCGGTTCCTGGCATTCCTTGCCAGCATTGTTCTAAGAAAGATCCTGGCAATAGAGTCACTTGCACAAGATTCGATAAACCAAAGATAGCAGAGTCCACCTTCTCTGAATTGGCATGGACGGGCGTGAGGTTGACCATGGCCTCCAGGCGAGCTCCTGCAAGACGCCCACATTGGTGCTGGGGCGATCCCGGCATCTTCTCTGCAGTCCTGGCACTTCCCGATTTTGTGCAATCTGAAGGTAGCTTCCCTGACCTGCCCTCATCCAGCCCTCCCATCAGTTATGTAAGCTTCTAAATCCCCGGTATTAAACCTTGTGTATTTGGGGTATATAGAGTGGCTTCTGTTTCTCTGACCAAACCCCAACTGGCACAAGTAACGAAGCTGTGTAAAAGGATGTGAATGTGGGGGGCGGGGATCCCTTTGGAATGTAAAAGGTTCCTCCTAGAAAGTGAAATTTTTTATATGAAGTGTCACATCGGCTCCTAGGTTTGTTTTTGTTTGTTTGGTAGGAGCCATCGTGGGTGTGTGACCTTGGAATCACGAGGTTAACATCAAAGCTCTCCTTTGAGACGTGTTCCAGGCAGGAGAGCCCCTCTGTCCTACCCTCGCCCATCACAAGATCCAAAAGAATCATGATCAACACGGCCAGCTCAAGGGGTGAGTCTTCCTTCCCTCCAGGACTGATGACACATAGGGAAAAAACCAGAAGCCACAAGGAAGTCCAGAGCAATCTCTTTGAGTATGGCCATTCTATTTTATAAGAGCAAGGAGAAAAACAAGTTTATGTTACCTGATTTCCATGAAGAATGCGAACAAAAGTTAATCAAGCACAACTAATCTTTTAAGACACACTTCTATTGATATTTGGGGTAAATCATAGTATTTGCTGCCTTTTATTGACACTTTTCTATGCGCTGCCTGAAGCTGTTTTATATATTATCCTATTTAATCTTCCCAACAATGCCAAAGTGAGGACAGCATTTTCCCAGGTTCATAGAAACCTGAGGCTCAAACAGGTCAAAACTGCCTGACTCTTGAGCCATCCTCTTTCCCGAGTCAGTCGGCTTCTTTTAATAGAAAGGAGGAAGGAAGAACAAGAGGGAAAGAGAAAGGCAGCAGGAAGAGGAAACGAGAGAGATGGACAAAGGGAGGAGTGGGGGGAGACACGTGTATAAGAAGAAAGGGGAGAGAGGAGAGAGAAGGCCCAGGGATTGTGCGAAGGTGGAGAAACTCATCTCCTCACCACCTCTACTCAGACCGTGTGCTTCAGAATGTCACCTCTGCTCTCGGCTGTACTGATTAGCCAGGTATCCACTGTTCACAGCCCTTCAACTGCGCCTTATTCTCAGGCTTTCTGAGCCTCCAGTGTGAATGGAAAAAGCCACAACAATCCACTGGCTAAAGAAATCTTTGGGCTGCCCCATCAGGGCTCAGAATAATGTTTCACCAGAGGGTAGATTAAATCAAGCAGAGCGACAGCCCCAGCTTCTGGGCTAATAGGGGATGGGAATCAGGTTTGCCCTTGTGCCATAGGGTGGCTCATGAAGCTGGTCTTGGATACTCTTCTGCCTCTCCTTCCAGGCCCTTCTCTAAGCACACTCAATCCCACCCTGGTATCCTATACCCCCAGCTACCCCTGGGCTTACCATCATGAGATAATGACATCCTCAACCCCCAATGACTCAGCGAGCCCGTGCTTGCTCTGTGTCCTGTGAGAAAGCGTCTAGGCTGAGGAGGCAGGGCAGTGGCAGGTCTTCCTGGAGCCCTCCAGCCACACCCTGGCCACGGTCCCTCTCTGTGTACACATAAGACCAGGCCAGGGCTGGGAAGACCAAAGAGGGCACTTGAGAGCTGGTCCATATCTCCTGAGATCCTAGAGTCTCAGAGGTCCTGTGAGCCAGTCCTTTCATTTTATCAATGGGCAAACTGAGGGTCAGAGAGGTAAGGGGAGGAGCCCAGGGCCACACTGTCTGCACACTGCTCACGGCCCCGACACCCAGCCCAGCGCCCTTCCCTCTGGCAGCTCTCAGGACCCCAGAGGCTAGTGAGCCAGCAAGAGCCTCACATGTGATTACAATTACCGTGGGCTTGGCCTGAGCCCAGCCACACCACAAGCACATCCAGGCCTGGTCTCTGGCCAAGTTTCCATCTCAGTAGAAAAATGAATAGGTTCAAGGGATACATGTTAATCTCAAACACACGAGTGGGAAGGAATGGGGTGAGAGGGAAAGGCCAGCCAGGATTTCTCGGGCAATGTCAGTCCACCAAGAGCTCCTGAGTCCCCCCCCCCCACCCAGCCAGGAGGCAGAATGCCCCTGGCCAACAGAGAAAAAACAGGCTGTGTGCCTGCTAGGGGACCAGGACTGCCCACCTGTTGGGCGTTATGGTTCAAGAGCCATCTCGGGATTGTCTGTGGGTATAAACCCTGCTGGCTCCTGGGCCCAAGATGGAACTCAGCTGGTAGGACTTGGCCGGGGGTCCCCATAGCAATCACCCCTCCTCGGTAGGCTCCTTTCTTGCAGTAAGCATTTTCCACAGCCTTTGTGTGTCTATCTTTCCTTCAGCATCACCATCCCCTGCCACAGATAAAGAAACTGAGGTGCAAGGATGAAGGATGGCCCGAGGCCGGGTAGCCAGAGGAGTTGGGATGTGCTAGGACACAGGCCAGTCTGGCCCACAGCCTCCCTCTCATGCTCCTGAGCTGTCCCAGGGCAGCCTGGGCTGTGCCTGGGACCCCCCTGCTTTCTCCTGCCCAGCACCATGCCCAGCATCTGAAGACTTACTTCATGAGCTGTGGTCTTCATCTGCCCTACCTCAGCGGCATGGCCCTGGTGGGGTCCCAAATTCCACCCTAGCTGCCATCTTTTGCCCCCCTAATAATGACGTCTCACATCCTTGAGGCTTCTACACTGTTTCTGCAGCCCTTCCACCCTCGAGACTAAAGTTCCTTCTTTGCCCCCAGACTTGTTCCCAGTTTACCTCAACTCCCAGAACACCCGTCTGCAAGCTGTGCTCGGTTCTGGCCTCAGGGAAGGCAGGACGTTTGAATTTTTGACCTATGATATATGTGCATTTACCCTTTGGGGGGCTTATAACAGGTTCAATAGATATTAGGAGAACCACCACTCTCTGCCCTGTGGGCAAAGGAGTTAACACTTTGCTGGAACTGTACTAACACAATGTGATATGCTAAAAAAACTCTATGGAGGACAGCAGCCATCAATTAAATATCAACTGCCAGGTGGGGAAGAGCTGTGGCCCCCAAAGGGAACAATGGACTTTTTGATTAGTGATGCCTCTGAGGGAATACGATTCCTCAGAAAATGAGGTCTGCCTCAGAGAAATGTGCTTATTTACACTGACTTCTAGACTGGCTGAGGACAGCCCGGGGCCTGCAGCCAGGCATCTCAGTGAAGGGGCAAGCAAGCTCGAGTGCGGCTTCTTGCCGACTGGGGATTTACGGGCTTCCTGGATGGGCCAAGCAGCTTGGTTTGAAGGCCAGCAGCTGGGCCAGGAGTTGGCCAAGGTTTTCTTAGAGGCTTTGCAAGCAGTTGGGCCCTTGGGGAAAATGTCTTGGACACATGGCAGGGGGGGGGGGGGGGCGGGGGGGAGGTTACCTGGTCTTCCATCTCCTCCAGAGGCGAGGCCTCAGCCGGGGCATTTTTTCCTGATGAGGCAGGGGCGGGAGCCATGGGGGTGGGATGGGGAAACGGAGCACAGAAATGAAGCATTATTCTCAAAAGGCCATCTCTCTCTTTTTTCTGCTTTCAAAAAGCCCCCGTGATCACTTTGTGTTTAAGCCAATCTTGCTTTTTCAAAGAAATGAAGAAAGAAAAAGAAGTTTTTCCAAGTCTAATTATAAAAACTGTAAGTATGGAAAGATACGGAGGAAACTTCTGTCTCCTGGTTCTGCCTCCACCAGGTACCAGCATGGCCCACAGGGAGGTGCTGGTCTGTGAACACCTTGCCAGGGGTGGGGAGAGCTCCATCAGCAGCCCCAGGGCCCCCAGTCTCAAGACAACCCACCCCCATTCTAGTCACATCCCCGTTGCTGGAATTAAAGTCCATTTCTTTCCTTTCAATTGTTGTGAGAACTGGACAATGACCAAGAGACTAGAAGAGCTGGTGATTTGAGTCCTTCTAGGCTCTGAGGGAAAGCAGGCTGGGGGTTCTCTATCACCCCAAGGCACCTAGTTCTTAAAATCTGTGCCATCCCACAAAAGGGCAAGCCCCAGATCCAGGGCTGCCCCAGTAGGGCAACTGTCTGAACCTCATGACCAAGGTGTCATCCTCCTAAGCAGATGGCATCAGTCTCCTGGTCTTGCACTGACCAAGAAAAACAGAGGGGGTGGCCCTTGATTTCCTGTTTGAAAATGTGCTGGTGGGTAGGGAGAAGTTGGGGAGAGAGAAAGCATCTCATTCTCTCCCTCATCTATCAAATCTACAAATCTTGACTTCCCCAAGGTGAGGTAGAGGTGAGCTGATGGGGCCCAGGGAGCAGGCATCTGCTGGTCTCTGGCAGCTCCTCCAACTCTGACAAGCTTTGAGCTCTGAAACCAGACCCTGGGGGACCCCCATCACCCTGCAGCAAACCTCTCCTTGCTCCCAGAGCCCCTCACAGCCCTGGCCACTCAAGATGACATTTTCTAAACACTGGAGAAAGAAGCAGACGGGAGGAGAGGCCTGGGAGCTGGAGACGGCCCAGGAGGAAAGCAGGCTCCCTGCTGAGAAAGGCCGAGGCACCTGGACCCCACAGGGGACTGGACGAGGCCGGAACACGGCTCTCACCCCGGCTCTGACACCACGCTGAGTGCGAGCCACACAGCGGCGGGAGCCAGCGCCCTTGGCCTGGCCAGTAGTTCTGTGGTCATAACTCGTGCTTTCCTGAGCGGCCCGAGCACAGGCACTGCCCCCCACCAGGACCCCGTGCCCCAAGAGCTCCTGCAGAGCTGCCCAGAGGGGGGGATGGCAGAGCTCATCCCGTCAGCGGGTTTTAACGAAGCACTGTTCCCCTCTGTGCTTCAGTTACAGGACCAGGTCTGGCTCATGGCCTTGTGGCACTCAGTATATATCTGGGGAAAGAATGACTTGCTGTATTACTCCACCTGGAGGGAGCTGGCATTTTAGCTGGGACAAATTCCCCAGGGATGGAATTTCAGAGGCAGAAAGGATAACCGGTGTCCCTTAAAGCAAACACAGAGGGGCTTGGTTAAGTGTAGGTGGCCTGCATGGGGGAATCTGGATGACCTGAGCACTTGACCCATCTGGGGTGTTTTTAGGTGTTTGTAAGAAAGTCATCCAACAATAACAACAATAAGAATAATGATGGGTGCTACAGCGCAGAGGTGGGGGGTGGATCTTCTGACGGGCTCCAGAGTGTAGTTTCAAGGTCACTTCTGGCCCCCCTTGAAACCTTCAGAATAACTGGAGCAGCCCAGCCTGCTGCCCTGTAACCCGAGAACCCCTGAAAAGTGGGCTGTTTGGGGTTCTGGGCTGGCCGCTCATTGAATCCCTACCCCCTTAAACTCTCACCTCCAAAGACAGTCATGCAGCCAACGCTTCAAGGGAGATCTGCACACCTCACACATCCCGTGGATGATCTTTGGTTCCCCTCCAGCCTGGACAGGATGAAATATAGCCTCTCGCCACTACCCAGCTCAGCGCACTGCTGTCTCAGGGCAGAAAACGTGAGAGGAATCTCAGCTCCGGCCAAGGTAAACAGAGGAGTCGGGACTGGCTAAGCCAGGTGGCTTCTTTCTCCCCACCTTCCGTCCCTCTGACTACCACTCTTCAGAGCCAGTGAGGTGTTTGGGTAACCCCAAGATCCCTCTCCACACTGTCTACAGCCAGCACCAGTGTTCTGGCAGCATTCCAGAACTGTGGCCTGGCTGTGGGTCGCTGCCTTTGAAAGGGTGAGAAGTATGGGGCTCTGGCTCCCAGGAGAGAGACTACCTCAACCTGCCTGCCTCTTGCCTGCTTGGCCTTCCCTGAGCAGGAACCCTTTTTGGGGAGGTGTGATTGTTCTCTGAGCAGGGGTCCGCTCCCTGCCCCCTGCCAGGAGCAGCACAGAGTCCCTATTCTACAGGTAAAGGAAGAAATTTCCTGATCTCTCTTGCCATCCCATCCAAGGTCCTCCATGCTCCTCCAGACCTAACCTCATGCTGAAATGCTGACACGTCCTCGTCTGCTGGGCTTTGTGAAAAAACCTTTCCTACCTTTGTGACTTCGCGTTCCAAAGCTTCACCACTTTCTCTTCTCCAGATAAAGAACCCCAGCATCTGACACAGTGTTTCCTTCACTCTGGAACACCACTGTACCATAGAAATAAAATGCAAGCCATAAATGAGAGTTGTATCTGCAATTTAATGTTTTCTAATAGCCACCTTTTAAAAAGAGAAAGGTGACATTTGTTTGAATGATACGTTTTATTTAACCCAATATATGTATATTAACTCAAATGAAACTTATCATTTCAACCTTTAATTAACATAAAAAATTATCGATGAGATAGTTTATATTCTTTTTTTTCATGCTAAGTGTATTCGCTTCCTAGGGCAGCTAGAAAAAAGTGCCACCAACAGGGTGGGTTAAAATAATAAAAATTTATTCTCTCGGGCTTCCCTGGTGGCGCAGTGGTTGAGAGTCCGCCTGCCGATGCAGGGGACGCGGGTTCGTGCCCCGGTCCGGGAGGATCCCGCGTGCCGCGGAGCGGCTGGGCCCGTGAGCCATGGCCGCTGAGCCTGCGCGTCCGGAGCCTGTGCCCCGCAACGGGAGAGGCCATAGCAGTGAGAGGCCCGCGTATCGAAAAAAAAAAAAAAAAAAAATTATTCTCTCATAATTCTGGAGGTTAGAAGTCCAGAATCAAGGTGTCGGCAGGGCCGTGCTCCCTCTGAAGGCTCTGGGGAAGAACCCTTCCTTGCCTCTTGTTAACTTCCGTAGGTTAGTCCTTGGCGTTCCTTGGTGTTCGGCTGTCTCCCTCCAGTCTCTGCTGACCTCACCACACCACCTTTCCTTTCTGTGTCTTGATCTTCACATGGCCTCCTTATAAGGATACCAGTCACTGGATTTAGGGCTCACCTTAATCCAGTAAAATGTCATTTTAACTTAAACAATTACAAAGATTCTACTTCCAATTAAGGTCACATTCTGAAGTTCCAGGTGGACATGAATTTTAGGGGGCGTACCATTCAACCCGGTTCAATGTCAGATTCAACTTGATCTGGTCAGTAAAGTCCATGACTCCTCCCCCATCTGATTTTTGGCTCCTAAGTTTCTGTCGCTGTTGTCTGTTCTGTTGTCTTTGTCCCTTTATTTTCACTCTGGTGGTGCTTGGGGCAGGACCCCAGGTAAAAAGAAACAAGTGAGATTAATTTTAATAAGATTAATTTTAATTAACTTTAACCCAGTATCTCCAAAATATTATCTCAGTATCTAATCAATACAGAAAATGATCAACGAGATATTTTACATTCTTTTCTTCATACTAAGTCTTCAAAATCATGTATGTGACGCTTACAGCACATCTCAATCCAGACGAGCCACGTTTCAAGTGCTCCACAGCCACAGGCGGCTAGTGGTACCTTGTTGGACGGTACGGCTCAAGAAATTAGAAAAAAAAAGAGTGAGGCCTATGGTGACGCAGGGGACGCCCCTGGGGAGGTAGGGGGCGGGGGAGAGCCAGGAGTGGCATTTCCCCAATGGCTCCACCACCTCCAGGTTCTGGGTCTCTCCTGATTATCTTTCATCTGTGTCTCCTGGTGGTGGAGGAATCTCTGAAGTTAATTCAGAGTTACTGCCAGTCTCTTAAAGCTGCAAATGACATCGCTCTCCTCTCTCTCTCTCTTTCACACAAACGCACACATACACACACACTCACATATCTTGAGAGCCTTCCAATTTTCTTCTGCTATGCACAGACCTCGCAAAAAGTGACTCAACCTTACATAAGATCTGAGGGGGCCCAGGAGTATGACTCACTGCCTTGAAATTTCCAGTGGGTTACACATGTCTTCTTAGATGATTTTTAAAATTTTATCTTTAATGGTTGTCAAAAAGAAACAATTTGGTGTGTGAGTCAGATTGGGACGAGAATCAGTCTCAGGGCGGGAAAGAATAGTTGTGATGGACAGGAGGGGACTGGGCCTGCGGACAGGGCCCTCAAAGTGTCAGGATTCAGAAGGTTCTAGTGAGAAAGGAGGATGCTTCCTCTCAGGACCTCAGGGCATTTCAAGATACTTAGTGTTACAATCACCTCAAATAGCAAGAGTCAGCCCCTGGGGTCTCCAGAAAGTACTTTGATTTAGGGAGGTTTGAACAACTTCAGTGTCACTGCTGCCTAAAAAGCTGCAGAACACTGCAGGGCAGGGGTTCCCAGCTATTGCCACACACTAGAATCCTCTGGGGAGCTTTTAAAAATCCCTAAAAATCCCTACACCCAGTCACACCCCAGACCAACTCGATCAGGACCTCTGGAGATGGGGCCCAGGCATCAGTATTTTTTTGTAGGTTTCCCAGGTGATTGCAACATGCAGCCCATGAGGAGACCCTGCTGGTGGGAGGGCCTGGGGCCCTTTTACACCAGGTGGATAATTCCAGTCCTTGATGCCTAATGAGGCCCTAATGCACAAGGGGGAATTGTTCGTTTACAGGTGGTGGCGACTTCCCCCAGAGAACTAGAGCCTCTGTTTGGCCAGGACTAGGATGTGTCTTTGGGTGTGAAACGTGCAGCCCCCAGGGAATGGCCTGCACGGGCTGAAAGTGTGGAGGAGGGCTACTGGATTGCCCATGTGAAAGAAATACTAGGAATTGGAGAGTTGGGGCTGGCTGCTGGAGGAGAGAGGCACTGCCAAGGAGAACATTCAGGCATTCAACTGGTATCTGTGTGAAGGAATAGCCATCGACAGTCTTAGCAGTGGGTGACAGGGACTTCCTTGGTGGTCCAGTGGTTAAGACCAGGCGCTTCCACTGCAGGGGGCACGGGTTCGATCCCTGGTCAGAGAATTAAGATCCTGCATGTTGTGTGGCCAAAAAAAAAAAAAATGTGCGACGTTCTGTTTTAAGGTCTTTGCTATGTCATGGCATGGGGTCACCTCCCTCTCCACCCTCATGCCTTTAGTAAGTGACAGGACAGAGTATTCCAATGCCAAGGAGACAGGACGGCTGTTCCAGGTCGGTTCCCACCCCACCGCACAGTCTACCACCATACCTGGTGTATCAGGCAGGGGCCCAGCAGGAAACAGATGACACGCTCAAAACGGATAATGTGAGAGAGTTGAAAGAAGGGACTGTTTACAGAGCTGTGGGAAGCTTTGTGTGTGTGTGTGGATACCATGGAGCTGGTAATAGCCCAGCACCACTAACTCCACTAGGCCTGCGGGGACGGGGACAGAACAGGCTGTGGGCCACATGACGAGAGTTGTGACCTTCTGTTTGAGGGGCACAGACAGCTCTCAGTGACCCCACAGGGAGGGAGTAGGGGGAATGATGTTATGGGTTGAATTTCATCCCCCCAAATTCCTGTTGAAGCCATAACCTCCAGTGTCTCAGAATGTGACTGTATTTGGAGACAAGGCCTTCACAGAAGTGCTTAACTTCAGACAAAGTCGTTAGGATGGGCCTTAATCCAATCTGGCTGGGATCCTTATAAGAAGAGGAAGTTTGGTCACACAAAGTGACACCAGCAACAGAAGTACAGAGAGGAAAGACTGAGTGAGAAGACAGTGGAAAAGTGGCCATCTGCAAGCGAAAGGGAGAGGCCTCAGAAGAAACCCAACCTGCTGAAACCTTGATCTTGGACTTCTAACCTCCAGAACTGGGAGAAATAAATTTCTGTTGTTTAAGCTACCCAGCCTATGCTACTCTGTTATGGTAGCCCTAGCAAAGGAATATAGATGAGTACCCCAGATTTACCCTCCTCCCTCTTTACAAGCTCTGGCTGGTGCCTCACCCCCACTGGCCAAACCCCACCAAAAGCAGGGGGGCATGAGAGCAAATGGGCATGGTTCATACAGGTCAGGCCCTAGAACGGAGAAGGTGGAGCCTGGACCTGGAACTACAGAGGGTGTCCAGCTACTTAGGAGGGGTGTGGAGCCAAATTAATGTATCAAAGGACGGGCGACCAGGCATCTGACACCAAGTTTACAGGTAGGACACAGGATGGTGTGGTGAAAGTAGGCCACCACTTGGACCAAGATTGGGAGAAAACAGAAAAAAATGACGAGGTGTGGCAAGATGGTGGCTGACTTTTTTTGTCAAACTTCTCTTTACCAATATGGTTAGGTTTTCTAGCCTAAAAAGAGAAAATCCAGAGGCAGACTTTTCAGAAGAAGCAGCTCAGTCTAGCTTGGGGGACAGCTATTAGGGGGCAGGGAGGCTGCAGGGACAGGGGTATAGTGGATGAGGGCAGGCAACTCCCTTGAAATGTTACAAGCGCCACCGGAAGAAAGGTGTCCAGGTATCTTGTGCACGAGAGCCCCCTTCTTGCATAGGACAGGTGATTCCCCAGCCCTGGACTCCATCTCAACATGGGGCACACCCAGGGCACAGTTCAGAGAGGAGCTGCCCTAAATGCCCCTCACCCCTCACTTCTGCCCCCAGAGTCCCTGGGGAGCTGCCATTCTAGACTTGGTCCGGTGTCCCCACCTTAGCTCTCTGAGCACCGTGCGTGTCCTCCCTACTGGGTGGGACAGGACAGGCTGCCAGCTGCCCACCCCAGCCCTTCTCCCTCTCCACGCTGGAGCTCTCGTGTCAGTGTCCCAGGACTGCTTACCAGCCTGCCCTCCCTGCCAGCCCGTTTCCTGGCTCAGCCCCTGGCCCCGCAAGCCTGAGTTTTCCAGATTAGAAGATGCCAATTGTCCTCATAGGTTCCCCTCCTGGGGACCTCAGGCTGGGCCAGGTGGAGGGAGGGGTTCTGAGAATATACCTGTCTTTCTTACCCAGAGCTGACATGTACTCAGCTGCTCCCCGAGCCTCCTTAACTTACAGGAATCGATAAGAGGAAACCAATAACACAGGGTCACCTACCTCACCAAGCCAATGTGAGGGCTGCATGAAAATCAGGACTGGGGTTCAGAGTGTGTGGCATACAGACGTTTCTGACAAACAGGGAGATTACAACCAGATTACAGAGGTCTCTGGGAGGGAACACAGCTGGACGCCTCCCTTTCTGGATGGCCGGAGTTCATGGTAAGAACTCCCATCTGCAGGGCACCACCATGTGCTGATCTGAGAGCTAGCTCTCCACGTCCCACCTCTTAGAACACTCCTGATCATTCCCTGGGGGTGGGTGAGGGGGGAGAGGGAGGCTGTGATTCTCCCTGTTGTGAGCCTGAGGCAAGCGGGACAGAGTGGTCGTGTAACGAGCATGCAGTCAGGCATACAGTAATGACACAGCAACGATGTGAACCCCGGTAGATTCAGGGGCTGCTCTCTGAATCACTGGCTCAGTTTCCTTGTAGCTGAAGGTAGCCAGAAAGGCACTCACTGCTTCCAAAAGAGTAAGAAGAGGTCCACCTGAAGACGACACAACTGGTCCTGTGAAGTCCAAAGGAGCTCCCTGCCTCCTACTGGCTGAGGTCCACCTCTGTCCCCAGGCTGGGGCTCAGCTGGGCTCAGAGTTCCTGCAGCCTTGCCCCTCCCCCCACTCCTCATCCCCTCCCCCCACTCCCCATCCCCTCCCCTCCTTAGTATCGACCCACAGATTCAACCAGGGATTTACAGATCTCCACAGGAGGGATGAACTATGGGTAACAGAAGGAACAGCTCCAGTCTTCTGAGTCCAACCTAGGGATTGCTTCACTTGAGCATTTGACCCCCAAGATATCAAGCAGAGGTCTACATGTTTAGGACGCCATTAGTCAAATATGGGACACGGGCTGGGAGTCCTCTCGGGGGAAGTGGACTCCTCCCTAACCACTGCCTGGCCCCCTCAGCACTGGAATGGCCCCAGCTGTCTGGCTTAGAGGTGTTGGGGGAGGGGGAGATGTAGGCCTTTAATCTTCCTCTTCTTGACACCAGAAAGAATTGATGGTCCTACATTAATCAGCTTCTCCCTCCAGGCAAAGTGCTGAGCAGGGAGACGCAGGTGGGGCAGTTCTGACATTATCCCTTGTTAGAAAGCCAGAGATCTCCAACAGGCATCTGTGGAGTTTTCAGTCCTCATTTCATACACATTCAGAAAACGCAAGACATTCTGATACTAATACTAGACAATGGGTGCTTAATAATCACCAAGATCGCCCAATGCAAGCTTGCAATGTAAAATATCTCATAATTCTAATTAATAGCACATACTATGTGAGGGACGTTTATGGAACAGGGACTTCCCAAGATCATTTTATGTCTGCCTAAGAGAATACACCTGCCGTAATGAGCACTGTCTAGCAAAACGGCTTGAGAGTTGCAGGGGCAAAGTGGTTGTTACTTGAAGCCACTCAACTTGACACCCTAGGGATATGTTTGCACCTGAGGGAGTGACTTGTCACATGAAAAGCTAAAAGAATGACACCACAGGGACCAAACAACCCAGCTAGGGACCCTCCAACATGGGGAAGAGAACATACTTCTACCCATTTTTCAGTGAAGCAGGAAGTGGTAGGGACACATAACTACCTTTAGCAGGAAACCCAACTCAAAGTAGCTTAAACCATCTCACATAACTAGAAACCACAAGTTAGGCTGGCTCCAGCAAGGGTTAATTTAGCAGCTTAATGTCATCACAAAGGACCCAGGTTCTTTCCACATTTCTGCTCGGCTATCCTTGGTGCTCTTGTCAGCCTCGGGCTGGTAACTACATGCTTACAGTGGTTCCAGGCACAATATCCAGAGGTGTAAGAGAGATCTCCTCCTATGAGAATGAGAAATCTTCTTCTGAAGCACCCCTAATAGACTTCCCCTTTATACTTCATTGGCCAGAATTGGGTCACATGTCCATGCCTAAGCCAATCACAGACAAGAGGAATGGAACCTTCATGATTGGCTTGAACCAATCGGGACCCAACTTGTGAAGCTAAAGATAGGCCCAGCCTGGGCTGAGGCACAAGGCTGGCTGGGGGAGAGTGGGTGCTAGGATTAAGTCAGGTTCTATTACTGAGGAAGAAGCTACATGCCAGCTGAGGCCAATTCCAGGAGTTGGCACATAGCAGGCACCAAATACTTATAGTCATTTCCCTTTAAGCATCTTGCCAAAGGGCACAGAGCTATAAGTGGCCTGGCCAGAACTCAAATCCACAGAGAGGAGAACAAGAGGGCTAAAGATAAGCTGGGCTTGTTCAGAGTTGTCCCCCAGGACAGCTCCCATGATGAAAGACCTCGTTCTCTGGGGAACTGGCTATTTTGTCATCCTGCAAGTGAGGGCTTCAGCAATAGCTTTCTGGAGCAGGGGTCCCCCCTCCACTCCATGGTGACCCCGTGAGTCCCACCTCTGCCAATATCCAGCCAGCCCAGCTCTCACACCACAGCTGCATTTTTCCACCTCTTCTGTACAAAATAACTCCCCAAAGTCTGACAGTTTTTCCTCTGTCTGCATTTGATTTATGGCTACAGTTACAAGCTTTCCTTCACACAGTCCGCATGCCAGCAGATATCTTTTGCAAGTCAGCAGCGTTGCCCTCCCAGCTCCTGGCTCAAATCCCCAGCATGAGTGCTACAGAGGACCCTTCCCTCCACATTCTGAGGTACCAGGCCCTGCTCCCCACCACCACCACCCCAACCCCCAGTTGACTGGGCTGCCTGGGATGCATCAGAGTTGGGCAAGAGGTTAGGTGATGTCTTTCAACAGAGACCCGAAAGACAGGAAAGGCGGCTCTCCCCACCAAACAGCCACCTGGGATGGCTCAGAGAGCAGCGTCTACTGTCAAGGGGGCTGGCTACCTCCCTAATGAGATCTTTACCATATGTTTCAGAGGCTTCCCCTCTTTAAGAACAGAAAAACCCCTGGGTCATGTTTGATCGGTATCCCAGCCTCACTTCTGCCCCTTTTGCCGCCTCTTCCTAAAGTAACCACTCTGGAGTTCCAGGTCTCTGGTTTGAATCCTACCTCTGCTTCTTCAACAAGTTACTTACCTCTCTGTACCCCAACTTCCTTCTGTAAAATGGGAATAATGATAGTACCTACCCCATAGAGCTATTCTTGGATTAAATAGGATTAGATTTAAGTCCTTAGCATAGTATCTGGCATGTAGGAAGTATCCTCTCAATGTCCTTTTTTTATCCTTACCATCATGGGTGTTTATTTGCTAATCCAAAGCGACTGTTGGGTACCACTCACCGAGCATCTCATCCCACCAGGCACGATGCAGGTTGTCTCTGAGTGGGATTCCAGTGGTCCTCACAGCCAGCCTGGAAGACAGCACCCCCATCCTGCAGTTGAGCAAACCCAAGTCCGAGGGGCTAGGAACTGGTCCAAGTTCTCACAGCCAAAAAGTGGGAAAACAGAGATTGCATCCCAGATCTGGCTGCGTCCACTTTTTCACTATGCAACTGCCTTGCAACTCCTTTTTTTTTTTTTTTGGGGGGGGGGGGGTACGCGGGCCTCTCCCGTCGCGGAGCACAGGCTCCGGACGCGCAGGCTCGGCGGCCATGGCTCACGGGCCCAGCCGCTCCGCGGCACGTGTGATCCTCCCGGACCGGGGCACGAACCCGCGTCCCCTGCATCGGCAGGTGGACTCTCAACCACTGCGCCACCAGGGAAGCCCCCTTGCAACTCCATTTTATCCGAGGGATGTTTTTGGAGGATTTGGGGGCAACTGGAGAAATCGGAGATGTGGGAAAGGGACATCGCCAATTAGGAAACAATGCCACAATCCCAGAGGTCACCAGGCATCCTGGGGCTCCTGAGAAAAGAAGGCAGGGTCTGCAAAACCCTCACAACCTCCCACGTCTGTGACTTTTGTTGTCTGCCAGCCGATGCTCCACAGCAATCCTGGGAAACTTGATAAAAGGAGAATGGCCTCCAGGTGTGGAGGTGTGGCCCTCATCCTGGAGAGGAAAAAAGTTCTCTCTGTCCCTTCCCACCGCCCTCCTGGGCCAATTCAAGGATGTCAATGGGGCCCATGGGCTAGTGGGAGGGGTCACTGTGCACTAGGGTGTGGCCCCTTGCAGGCCAAACCAGGGCTGTGCCCAGCTGGGGGCTGAGTCCAGAGATGAAAGGCCCAGGGTTCGCTTTCCCTTAGAACAGATATTTCTCCATGCGTCTCCCTCTCCCCACTTGTTGCAAGTAGCCCTAGACGGCTCTTCCTGCCCCACCCCAAGCCTGCTCCATTTAGAAAATGTGAGCCTGAGTCTGATCCCAGGAAGGCCACCTGGGCCATGCAGTCCCACATGTCAGGCCCCTGCTGCTTCTGTGCTGGCCTCTGCTTCCCTGAGACCTGGGTGTGACCTTGTGGGGTTAAGAGGCCCTTTGGTCCAAGGCTCTGGGCCCCGATTCTGAGGAAAAAGGTAGTCCTGTGTTGGTTCCTAGGTTTAGGGTCAAGGCCCCAGCTAGTAACAAAGTATCCTATTACTTTGCTTGACCTGTTTCTGAGAGGGGCTGAGAGGATGGGAAAGATCTGAGTACTTCTGAGTCCTTTGATCTGACCTCCATCTTATGGCCTCCTCAGTCTCACTGTGATATCGACAGTGGGAGGTGGCAGCTATACTTAAGAAAGAAAGCGAGAAAGCAAAAGGAAGGTGGGTTGTGTCCTTGAACCTCTGCAGATAAAAAGTTGTGTCTCTGGCTCCTGAGAGCCTGCAGCCTAAAAGCCCATGTACTTCCCTGACATGCGACCCACAAGCCCAGTGGCATTTAACTCAGCAAGGGGGACAAGTGCAAGAGAAATGAAGACACTGGGGGTAGGGGAGTAGATTAGGGGGGAGATGGGGAGCTGCAGTGACCAAGAGCTGGGGAGGGAGCCTGTGTTTTGTGCCCTGTGGAGCTAACAAAACACCTGGACTTAGATCAGACCCCTTCTGGCCCCATAATACAAGCTCTCACGACACCAAGGCAGATCTGACAAACTGCCCTGTGTCACTCACACCAGAGCAGGTTTCAGGCCTTTGGGGTGAGGATGGGATAGCCAAGGCCAAGGTCCAGCTGGCCAGTGGGAAGGTGGGGGGGGGGCGGTCCTCAGGAGGGAGGCTGCAGGTTCAGAAGCAGAGGCTGAACCTGCAGTAATGGGTGACTGCGTGAGGTGGGGTGGAGTGGATAGGGTTCTGAAGGGAGCAGAGGGGAGGCCCCTGGGAACACAGTGTTGTCAGGAAACAGCAGTTCCTGTTGTAAATCCTGGCCCGTCGCCTCCGACAGACTTCCCGATTCTGAACTGCCTGGCCTCGGGGCTGGCACCTTCCCTACACGGAGCAGGAAGGGAGACTGGCCCCTGTGAAGGTCTGCTGTGTGGCACGGGCTGCAGGATGCCCACCCTGACTCCCTGTGGGGGGGCCGTTCCCACCGTGCAGAGGCTGAGCCCCACCCCATAGCGAGTCACTCGGGGCTACTCAGAGCGGTCCCAATCCCCAAACTGGGACTTCAGGGACTGCAGTGTGCTACGGAAGGGCATGTCACTTCTTTGCGTCTCCGTTTCCTTGCCTGTAAATAAGAATGCTGGATCTTGGAGCCCCCTTTCAACTTCAAGGTTCTAGATTCCTCTTTTGGAACCAGTGGTGCCACATTAATGGCTTGCCCTGTATTCCTAAATTGGTTTATATTTGGGTGTCCTCAAAGCTCCCATGGTGGGCTTCCCTGGTGGCGCAGTGGTTGAGAGTCCGCCTGCCGATGCAGGAGACACGGGTTCGTGCCCTGGTCCGGGAAGATCCCACGTGCCGCGGAGCAACTAAGCCCGTGAGCCATGGCCGCTGGGCCTGTGCGTCCCGAGCCTGTGCTCCGCAACGGGAGAGGCCACAACAGTGAGAGGCCCGCATACCGCAAAAAAAAAAAAAAAAAAAAAAAGCTCCCATGGTAAGAAAGGCAGCCTTTCTCTCTTGGCATGTCTGGACCTTCTAGGGGAGGGGCTTCTGCCTTGCTAACGGGGGCTGAATCTCCCTCTGCCTCGGAATTAAATTCCACTCAACAAACACTGACCAGGTAGGTCATGCCATGTGCCTGTCTCGGGGCTGGGCATCATTGAGCTTAAGGAATTTCCCTCCAGGAGTTCTTAGTCTAGTAGGGGAGACGGTCAATAAGACCTCACTGACATAGGGTAAGAGAGCAGGTCAGGGAAAGAAACAAACAGCTCAGTCAGGGAGGTCAGGGAAAGTTTCACAGAGGAGATGGGTCCTAAACTGGGTTTTAAAGGGTGAATAGAAGTTCAATAAACTAGAGCACAAAAATACTCTAAAAAAAAATACTCCAGGGCTTCCCTGGTGGCGCAGTGGTTGAGAGTCTGCCTGCCGATGCAGGGGACACGGGTTCGTGCCCTGGTCCGGGAGGATCCCACGTGCCGCGGGGCAGCTGGTCCCGTGGCCCATGGCCGCTGGGCCTGCGCGTCCGGAGCCTGTGCTCCGCAGTGGGAGGGGCCACAGCAGTGAGAGGCCCGCGTACCGCAAAAAAAAAAAAAAAAAAAAAAACTCCAGGCAGAAGGACTAGGATATGCAAAGGCACAGAGGTATGAAACAGCATGGCATAGGGGAGAACTGCAAGGGTCTAAAATGGGATGGATGTGAAGGAGAGGGGAACACCAGGGATGAGGGTGAGGCTGTCAGTGAGGGCAAAGTGAAAGGCCTAGTGGGCAGCCTGAAGAGCTTGAGCTTTATCCCGAGGGCCGCAGGGAGCCACTGAAGGGTTTAGACAGGAGAAGATGATATGAAGATCTCTTCCTCAGAAAAAAACACAAGAGTGTGGAGGGCAGATCATGGGCGAGGGTGGATAAGGGGAGAGTGGAGGCAGGGAAAGCTACTGCGAGCTATTGCAACAGCCCAGTAAGAAGCAAGGAGGACCGGACATGGTACGGTGGGCATGGAATCAACAGCCACCCAGAGGCAGGAGGCAGCCAGAGCAGAAACCATCAGAAGTGGCTGGGAGGAAGAAGGTCCAGAAACCAGTTAGGTGTGTTTCATGCTACGGGCGGGCATGATTTTTGCACACCCAGTGAAGCTGTTCTCAAAGGAAACAAACCTGGGCCCCCAGCCACCTTCCCGGACCACGTGACGTGCCTCTCTCCTCCTGCTGTCCGGGTGGGGGTGGGGTGGAGTCTGTGACCCCAGCCTGGCCACCCCAACTTAAAACACCTTTCTGGGTCCCGAACAACCTCCCACCTTCCTCTGTGTCAAGGCCCAGAGTTCTGGTTCCCATGACAAGAGGCAGAAATTCGAGGACTGGGGAGAGGTGAAGGGACCCACCCAAAGTCCAGCCAGTCCAGCAACTGCCAGTCTCAAGGCTCCTCCGGACCTGAGCCCTCCCCTTAGACCTGTGGTTTTCAATGGGGACAATTTGTCAAAGTCCTGAGACATTTGGGGTTGAAGGGACAGGGGGTGCTACTGGTATCTAACGGGTAGAAGGTGGGTGTGCTGCTACACATCCTGAAATGCATAGGCTGGGCCCTCACAACAAAGAATTACCCAGCCCCCAAAGTCAGTAGTGCTGAGGCTGAGAAACCCCGTTTTAGACAACGGTGTCAGGGGTGCCCCTGCTCACTGAAGCCAGCAGGAGCCTAGATGCTCAAGCAGGGCTCCCAGGAAGGTGTCCTGGTGATAAGAATAATCCTGCCAAGATCAAGAGTCTGTGTTCCCAGGGACTGATGTGCTCAGAGGGGCTGCGACCAGCCTTATGTCCCCCAGGGGCAGGGGGCAGGGTGGGGCCTGGAGCCCACCTCTGCGGCTTCCTCGGCCAAGTCCCAGAAGACTCCCTGTGTCCTCTCCGCAGGGCAGCACCTGCCTGAGTTTGAGGGGCTCCTCCTCTCCCCCTCCCAGCACCCTCACTCCGGCCAGCTAGGGGAATTTTCTTCTTCTTTGGAGCTTACAGCGTGTTCAGCCATCTCTGACACTGTGGGCTACAGGGGCCCGACGGGGCATCCATCAAGAGCAGCCCAGAGCCCACCCTCCACCAGCCTGGCTCAGTGTTTCGGCAACTCACTCAGAACACACACACGCCAAACGAAAGCAGGGCTGTCTCCAGGACATGTGTCTGCCCCATTGTGGCTCACTTTTATTTGTTTATAGACCAAACTGGCCTGTATTTGCTGTCGGTTTAACCCAGCGCCCCCCGTTCTCCATCCCCCCAGCCTTGGGCCCATGCCCTGTCCACCCTTCGGACCCCAAGTTCCCTCTGCCTGGCTGGCCCTCCCCTCCTGAGCCTGGGACACAGATCCCAGAGGCCCCCACGGCACCCAGCCTGAGTTTGGCAGCATCTGCTCCAAGTCAGGACACTCTAAGGGGAAGTGTACCATCAGACCAGTTTGGGGTTGAGGTTGGAGAACAGGCCCAAGAGAGTGGGATTGTCAGGCTTGGAGTCTGGCTGCTCCCCTTCTGTCCTGTGACCTCGGGCAATTCCCTTCACCTCTCTGTGTCTGCCTTCACATCTGTAAAATGGGGGCGGTAATAGCAGGGCTGTGGTGAGGACTCCCAGCTGCAAAGTATCAGTACGTAGAGCAGAGCCAAGAGCTGGATAACGATGAAGAGGTATTATTATTATTATCATGGGCCTTGGTGTTCCTTTGTGAAGCCTGAGCACTACAGTCCTGGTCTTTGGCCCACCAGGGGCTCTACACAGGGGTGAAGACCAGCCTCCTTCCTGGCCAGATCCAAGGCCAGGATGCTGACTGGGCGAGATAAGGTAGGGGACATTTTTTGGGGCAGAGGCTGTCATATTCCTTCTCCCTCAATGGGCACCACCCTGAGGCAGAGTGTAAGGTTCATTGGCGGCGGGGAGAGCAAAGCCTGGCCCTGTGTCTGGTCTACAGAGAGACTGTGGACCTCACTTCCAAAGCCTGGATCCCCCACCCTGTTCCTCAGGCCAACCCCTCTCCTCATGCCAGCCCCGCCTTCCCAATTGCCACATCCACAGACCCCCCCATGACTTTTCTGAGCCTGTCTCTGGGCAGAGGGTCAGGGGTACCCCTGGTCCTGAGGCTGAGGAGATCAGCCTTCTGCCCCAGGCTTTCATGTTCTCCATTTCTTTTCTGTGTGTCCGTGTGTATCTGAAATGTACCTATTGCTATACAAGTTCAGTCTCCTGCTACAGTCCTCGTGGGTCAATATACAAGATTTCTACCCCCTGATACCATAACTTTGTTCCATCGCTTCCCACCCTAGGACATGTACTGGGCCCCCTTCCAGCAACTTCACCCCAGGAGGCACTATACCCTTTTCTCTTTCCCAATTCCCTGGCTTCCTCTGCACCCCCTCCCAACCCTCCCTAACCCCAGCACAACAGTCCTGCTGCCTTTTTTTTTTTTAATTCCTCATCTCTTTATTCCCCTGCCCTGTGGTCCTGTTTCCTCCCCCAAGCTGGCCCTGCAGGAGAGGGGGAGGGAAAGTTCCAGTCTTTAGAACACCTTTAGGGCCTTGACTTCCAGCTAACACATCTGTAGGCCCTGGTTTTCAAATGATCTGTAATTAATGTGGTTTTTGTTAATTAGCACTCTTTCATCAAAGGACTCATTTATTCCTTGCAACAATCTGACGGATAAGGCCACGTTGAAGGCTTCTTGTGAGTAGCCCCAGTGAGATGAATGGAAGTCCCAGACTCCTCTGCACACCTTGAGTTCCCGTTGCCAATGTTAATTAATTGCTATGAAGGATGGGAAACAGGAAGGGGAGAAATTCCATCTTCCCTTTCAGACCAGGGATGCCCTTTTCGAAAGCATTACCTATGGTTATCTCAAAGGTAAAGGCCCCATCGCCTCCAAACAGGGACATCCCCAAGCTACTGACATACTGATTTGGGTATCTGGTTGCCCAGAACTGTGGAAGCCTGCTCTAGAACGCAGCCACATCTCCTCTGAACTGGCCCCCAAATGGCAGTCTTTCTGTACACCTCCACCCCAGCATAAGAATTTAAAGCCCCCCCTTCCCTAAGCACATCACATGGGACTCTTGGCTCAATAGCTGGCCTCTTGCATCTCCCCTCACCCCCGTCCCCCATTACACTAGAACGTGGGAGATCCACAGTGAATGCTTGATAAACACTGGTGGCAGGGGAAGGAATCTGACCCTCTGGCGCAGTGTTCTCAGGAGGGGCTGGAGAGAATCAAGCTGCCATCAAGGACCAGGACAGCCTCTCCTCTCAGTCTCCAGCTCTGAGCGCAGGGCCAGATGTTGGGGAGGGGGGGCATCCGGAGGGGGGTAAAGGTGATGACAGAGGATCAAGGTCGTGGGAGGAAGTGGCCCCAATGGTCCAAGGACCCCTCTGACTTTTCAACTGGGAATTTCTGCTCCCCGCCCCCCGCATATTCCTCACCCCCAACACTCCAACCTCACTTTGCACAATCAGTGGATTCCTGAAAAGATGCCAGGAAATCGGTTTTTTTGGGAAATCATACCCTGTTCTGAATGCCCAGTGGGGAATGCTGTGTTGAAATACATCTTCTGTAAATCCTTCTGTAAAGTAACACCCACTCCCATGACCCCCATTGCCCAGACCGGGTGAGTTTCTCTAGGATGCTCCCCGACTTCCTACGTTAATGAGCTGTCGTTCCCCGCCCCCAGACTCACTGGGTCTGGAGGTGGAGGCCAGGCTGGGGGGACCCTCCATCTCAGAGGACAGAAAGGACAAATAAATGAGATGTTTGCCCTGTGCCGGCAGGACCTTAGCCCCGCAGCGCTGTGAGTCACAGGCGATGAGTCACCCCTGCATTGTTTGTGTGGATGATCCTTGGAGGCATAAGTCAGACTGCAGGAGAAGTTGACTTTTCTCATCCCCCTTTGGGCTTGTGAGTTTGAGTGTGTGCATACATGTGTGTGTATGCACACATGGGGCAGCATGTACCTGGAAAAGCACTATTTCCTAACACATTTTGGATAAAAATTACTGCTCTTCAATCACAAGCTTGTGCCTTAAAGATAACAGGGTCAAGGCTGTATAGCATCAGCCTCTGGAAGCAACACTTAGGGGTGCAGTGGTGTAGTACCACTCCCTGCTCCCCTAAGCAGGGCACCCCTTCCTCCTCTGGCTCACCTCTCCCCTCTCACCAGTCACATCGAGGTTGGTTTTTGTTTCCCCTCCCAGACTGAGCTCCTTAAGGGCAACAGCTGTGGCTCATTCATCTTTGCACACTTGGCACGGTGCGTTACACATAATGTATGCTCCATAAATAATTTTGGGCCAATGTCCCAAGTCCAATGTTGACCTTGACCCCCGCTGCTCCCTACACAGTTAATGAACAGAGCCTCTCTTGCCTCTGTGGAAGCCTGAATTCACCTGGGCTGACAGCGCTGAGAGCAGCTGGTCTCTACATGCCTCTCTGACCCCATCCTGGGGAAACCGCAGCAGGAGGTGCGTGTTTTCTGATATGGTGAGCATTCTGAAGAACACGAACCCTGCAAAGAGAAGAGCTTGTTTCTGAATTGGTTGAGATGTGTTTGGCTACCAGGCTAACACCCGCTGGAGCTGGCCTCCGGGAACTCAGTTTAAGGAGTAGAGGGTGTCTTAAACCAAGGATGAAGGCCTTAGAAACCACCCCAAACATTTTCCATACAAATGTGGATACAAGTATAAGTTTTTACAAATATGAAATCAAACTGTACATCCATTATTTTGTTATTTTCATTCAACAACATATCACAAACATTTTTTCAGGTTAATAAACCTAGACTTAAAATTTCATTCATTACTGGTAGTATTTCCATTGTAAGGACATGTCAGGGTCAGATGCACGTGCCTTGTTGTTTGATAGTTAGCTTGTCATTTTAACATGGAAAACAACATTATGAAAGAATGCCATTGTACATGCATCTTGAGTGATCATCTCCATCAGATAGTTATTTAAGTAGCATTGCTGGACTATGGGGTAGGCATTGGGGTTTTCAAGTGTTTTGAGGCATATCACCTACCTCTCTCCAAGGAAAGATTGTATCAGTGAAACCCCCCTCTCCAGCAGCCTGTGAGACTGTACATCCCCTCATGCCTCACCAGCACTGGGTCCTATGAGCCTGCAAATGATTATCAAAGAATCAATCAGTCATAAATAAATTTTCCCCTCCGTTGCTTAAAATACAGCTTCACAAGGGATGATCCAAACTCGCTGGGGAGGGACTGACATTACTGAACAGCTTCTACCACGTGCCAGGCATGAGACAGGTTCACTCTCATTTAACCCCATGAGGTAGGTACTATTGTTCCCATCTTACAGATGAGCAAGTACAGGTTCAGAGAAGTTGAGTGACTTGTCCAAGGTCACACAACTAGGAAGTGGACAAAATTAGGCTTTGATCCCAGGTATGAGAAAAAGGCCCATGACCTTTCTCCATATAGATCCTGGTGACACAAAATAATCTGGCCTTAATCCACACCTTCCAGCCTCATGCCTTCCAAGCCACACTTTAGCCACACTTCAAAGGGTATACACCCTGTGTTAGCACGGCCACTGCTAGGTGGTGGAATCGGAGATGATTTTTTTTTCTTGCTTATTTGTACTTTCTATCACAGCAATGTTTTACTTATTTAATAAAGAAACAGAAAGGGGTTTTAATTTTTAAACAAATTCATTGTCAAGATTCTCTTGGAGAAAAGAGTCCCCTCCAGTGTTTCCCAATGTCCCCAGACACGCACGCGCGCACACACACACACACACACACACACACACACACACACACACACTATGACAACCTGCCCGTAGGCAGGAGGGAGCAGAGCATCTCAAAAACATCCTGTGACCTTCTAAGGCCATGAAGAAAGGCTGGGGCCAAGCTCACCCACAGTCAATTCTCCCACAACAGGCCACTGGCCTTTGAGGATGTCCTAGAGCTACTGCTGGTCTCCTTCTCCCCCAGGGACCTGACCTCGCCTGACTCAGGCTGGCTGTCTCTGGCATAGACCCTCGACCAGCCAGGCCCTGGGGAAACAGCTGGAACCAAATGACTCCAGCGGCTGTAGTTAAATGGCCAGATCTTCCAAAATAAGTAAAGGGAAGCTGAGGAAGACAGAACTGCCAGCATCAACGAGGGAGTCAGCTGAGGGCAGCAGAAGGGTGGGGTGGGGGTGGAGGGAGGCAGAGCCTGGAAACATATGGCTCAGGGAGAGCCAGGGCAGCAGCAGGGGCTGATCCAGGAAAAGGGTAGAAACTGGGAGACAGGATGGAGGGCAGGGCAGGGACTTCCCTCACTATACCCACATCCACACACATCTACCAAAATGCACGCTCGTTTGGGACTTCTACAGTATATTTAAGGCTTAGAGGACATGCAGTATACATTGGATGGATGGATGGACGGACAGATGGATAGATGGATGGGTGGATGGATGGGTGGATGGATGGATGGATGGGTGGATAGATGGATGGGTGGATGGATAACTGACTAAACAAAACAAAGAATGCATACATTGATGGATAACTAATAAATAGGCTTGGTTCCTTTAGAGGTCAATGATACCAAGGTGAATCGAGAGTCATAAAAATGTTCTTTCCATTAAATACCTTTCCGCCTGACTTTTAACATAGCTCTACAGACTTACACATTTTAAATTCTTTTATTACTTAATGTTATTTCAGAAATAGTGTTACCTTTTTTTACAATCTCATTCTGGTTATCATTTGAAAGTTTGCATAATATAACATTTTACCATAATTTACTCATCAGCCCCAGGTCATTGCTCATTTAGGACATTCTGGTGTTGCTGTATTAGAAGTAATGCTACTACAACCTTTCGGGGCCAGAACAATTCTCTGCCTCTGAATTATTTCCTTAGAGTGAATTCACAAGAATGGGATTAAGGCCTCAATGAGGGTGAACATTTTTATGACTCTTGAGTCACCTTGGTATCATGGACCTCTAAAGGAACCAAGCCTATTTATTAGTTATCCATCAATGTATGCATTCTTTGTTTTGTTTAGTCAGTTATCCATCCACCCATCCATCTATCCATCCATCCATCCAATGTATACTGCATGTCCTCTAAGCCTTAAATATATTGCAGAAGTCCCAAACGAGCGTGCATTCTGGTAAATGTGTGTGGATCTGGGTATAGTGGGGGAAGTCCCTGCCCTGCCCTCTATCCTGACCTCTGCTCACTGGAAAAAGACCAATAAATTCAGATTCACTGAGCTCGGAGTACCTGCTGTGTGTTGGTGCCTTCAAGGACACTTTAGGATGATAGCAGACACGAACGTAGTGTTTGCTCTGGGCCAGGAACTTTATGAGAGCTTTCTTTGTGTTAACTCAGTTAATCCTCCTAACAGCCCACTGAGATAGATACTGTTATGCACACTTTAGAGAGTGGAACACTGAGGCCTGGAGAGTTTAGCTGGGCCCAAGACCACACACTGGTGACCAGAGAACCAGGATTAGGAGCCCTCAGCACCTCTCACACGCTCTCCCTGACAAGCCTGCTTCAGGCTCCTGAGATCACCATCCTAACAGTTTCAGACCTGGAGTCACAATGTAGGCGTCTCTAGCTCCACTGCAGGGCTCTTTCCAGAGGACAAACCCGCTGGTCAGTCAGCAGTTGGCCATTTTTTTCCTGGTGAGTTGGTGCCTTTGCTGCACTGAAGCAGCAGACCCGGCCTGGACCAACCCCAGGTCCTCATGCCCCATCCTTCCTCTTCCCAGGCACTCTGCTTCCCCATCTCCAGTCCTTGGATTTCTCAGTTCAGTACCCTGACCCTGGGGAGGGGGATCCCAATACCAGAGTTCTCTCTCTCTGAGACTCCACTCCCAGGGGGCGCCCTCACCCCCAAGTCCAGAGGGCGGGTTCATCGCTGGGCACCAAGCCTGGAAAAATGATTGGAACAGAGGAACTAGCTCTGTGACCTGGACGAGTAGCTTAGTTTCTCTGAGCCTGTTTCTTCCTCCGTGAGGAGGAAGAATGACAGCTATTTTGTTTCTGTGTCTACTTAACCACACAGCGTCTCAGATGAGGTGAGAAGCCGGCCTGAGGAGTAACGAGGGCACTTCAGCCTGCCGCCAGGGGGCTCCCAGCTCAAGGAGGGAGCGAGCCCTGCGTCTGGACTGTGGGCACTGAAGAGAGGACGGGGCTTCTTGGCAGGTAAAGGGACCGGGCCTAAAATCCCCTAACAGTATTATCCTAAACTCCAGCTGTTTGGAATTCAGCTCACAAGTATTTCTCAGCTCCTGCTGCAGGTAAAATGGTGTTTGTGCGCTTGGGGCCCTGTGGGGAAACGGAGGGTGATGCAAACGGAAGCAGCAGTCGGGCGGCTTAAATGAACCATTACCCGCTACGCACAGATTTTTCACATTCCCTGCTTCCTTTAACCCTCACAGTTGCCCCAGGAAGTAAACACAGTCGCCTCCTTTTACAGAAGAGGAAGTGGAAGCCGTTCCAGATTTTTCCCCACTTTGGTATAGTCTGAGCGAACTGAGGGACGGGGACAGGAAGAGATGCTCTCCAGGGACTCGGGTTCCGGCTGAGTCACCTGCCTGGATGTCCATTTCATATGGCCTGTCTGTTACTCACTGACCAAGAATATGACTTAATTCCCCGTGGGCGATACTATCAGGCACATAAAGAAATGGATGATGATTGTGACACAGAAGCTAAAAGCCTCAATTACCCTCCATGACAGGAACATGGGACATTTTTATGAAGAGAGAAATTTTTGCCTCGTAAATTGCACTTGTGAGAAATCAGCCCATGCTGCTGGTGACCCTGTTATATCTTCCACAGCCAGAGGCAGCCTCACAGATGGCGGGGATCACCTCAGCCTCACCCCTGCTCATTAAGCCCCAGATACGTGTTTTGAGAGAGCGCTTAGGGGTCAGCCAGGGCCAGGATTAGGCCGGGATAGGCAGCCGGAATGCAGGTATATTCCCGACTCTCAACCTGGCTCTGCTGGTTGGTATCAATTGTGGGGGATGGGCATACGGGAGGGTCTTTAAAAGGTCTTCTTGACGGTCCCACCCTGAGAGATTCTGATATAATTGGTCTAGGGTGCAGCCTGGGCACTGGGGAGGGGGGAGGGGCTGTAATAGCCACCCAGGTGATTCTGATATACAGCCAAGCCCAGAGCTAAATAGACCTTACCCCACCCTGCCAATCAATGAATCAAACAGCAAGCTTTTAGCAGGTGTGGGCTGGAAGGGGGACAAGAAATGGGACACCGTTTGTGCCCAGGCTCATTTACATGAAGCGTATTGCTGACTCCCCACATCCCACAGGCAACAGAGACCCTGGGAGGATGCCTGGGTGCGGGATGTGGTACCTTGGGGAACAGCAGCTGCACCTGATCCAAGCCCAGAAGCTGAATCTGTCTGGGGGCTCCCAACAACACACACAACCATTGCTCTCCCCGCCCCATACTGTCATCACACACGCATGCGTCCTCTCGGCCCTGCTTTCTTGCTCCTCTGACCTTCACCAAATGTCCTGAGTGCAGCACACCCAGCTGCCTGAGGATCCCCTTTCATTCCTCTTACAAACGTTTGCTGACCACCTCGGGCGCACCAGGACTGCAAGGGGCAGCGAGCTGGTAGAAACAGGGACACGGGCGGCAACACGGCTCCTTCAAGGACACAGCAGTTCTTATCTCTAACAGGTGGAATCCATTCATTTGATACGCTGCCTCGGGCGGGACGGGGCGGGGCCGGGTTCGAAGATTCTCTAGCAGCTCACTTTCCTCCAATGAAATCGCAGGCGGGTTCCATAGCTTTCCACTTACTTTTGGGCATAAATGAAGTCCTATTTTCTGTAATCAAAAGCCAGTTCACTTGAATATCAAAGCCCCAAACTCTCACCCAATTTCGCCGTCTCCCCTTCCCTCGGCCAGCGCGTCAGCTCTGAGGTGGCTAGGGGGTCTCAGGGTCCACGCTGACACTCTGGGGGACTCTCTGTGCGCTCTTCAGAGACTTTCCAGGGCTGGGGGGGGGGGTGTCCCTGGACTCGACAATATCTCCTCCTGAAGCTGAGAGGACAGCAGAAGCCCTGTTCAGCAGGGCTGTTTACTTACACAATATTCAAACTTCTGTGGGTTGTTGATGTTTTGTTGTTTGTTTTTTTTACTTTTTAAAATTATTTTTTAATTGAAGTATAGTTGATTTACAATGTTGTGTTAATTTCTGCTGTACAGCAAGGTGATTCAGTTATACATATATACACATTATTTTTTATATTCTTTTCCATTATGGTTTGTTGATGCTGTTGTTTGTTTTCTAATGAAGATATTTAAGAATATGAAATTTCATCAGAGTACATCTTATTTTTGTTCATTAGCATTTATTGCTCCCCTACCCTTCCATAATAAATAAAAGTATTTTATGTTCATTGTACTATTTCTATTGGTACAACTCAGAAAAGCATTCATTAATTCATTCAACAAATATTCAGCCAGTGGCTCCTGTATCCCTAAAATCGTTCTTGCCACTATGGACACATCAAGAAATACATCAGCATGGACCCTGCATTCAGAGAGCTTACCATTCACCCAGAACTCAGAAAGGAATAATTATGATATCATCTGCTACAGAAAGATAAAAAGCACATCACCCTTCATCTCAAAGCCCAGAGATTTCCAGAGTTCACATTTTAGTACATGACTTTCTAGTACCAGCATTATCATTTATACACAGCATTACATTGTGAATAGTTTTTCCATATCAACAAATATTTTTCAACAAAATGATTTTAGTGTTTCAAGATGTGGATGAATCATGAATATCTTAATCATGGAATCTTTAAAGCTGAAAGAGTCCTTACCAATCTCCTATTCTGTGGGTGTGTGAAGTGGGTGTAAAAATCAGGAAAGAGTGAGAAGTATGAATCGTAGCAGCATTTTCCTCCTAACGGCACACACATTTTTGGAAGAGAAGGGAAGAAAAGTTAAAACTCTGCATCGGCCAAACACATCATGTGCAAGATTTAGCCCCAGCCCCTAAAAAAACCACCCCTTTACTGAGCCACAGATGAGGGCTGAGAGAACCAGAGGGCTGTGTGCCCAGGTGGCCCTGGGGTGATATGATCAGGACAGCTGATGGTTACCATTATGTTGCACCATGTCCAGGAGCTAGATGGCTGGGTCCCCCCCTGCTCTCTCTGGATTCCTGAATTATTTGAATAATTGCCTCTATCGTCTCAGCAAAGCCCAAGGCTGAGGCAACCAACCTTGGAAGCAAACTTTTTCCCTTTCTAAGGGTAGACATTGTGCTCCTTGCAACCACAGGGCTGGACCCTTGAACACCTTCTGAACATGAAGGCTGAACTTGACTCAAATTCCCTTTCCTCAACTGCAGCCAAACTGCTGCTGAATTTCAACTTTATTTAAACTTTGGAAAGGTCTGGTGAGTGTCTTTAGTTGGAAGAGGTTTTTTTCCCTTCCTTTTAATCAGCTCATAAGTCAATAAGCAGCTCGGGCCATAAAGTTCATACTTGAAGAAACCAAAGACTAAATCACCATCTGTATTCACACCCAGGGTGGACAGCCTCAGCTTTCAAGAACTTAATGTTTGTCTTGGAGAAAACCAAGAGCCTAACTGCAGCCAAGGGAAAGAGAAAGGCCGCCGCTCAGCCCCAAGCTCGGCTTCCCCTGCAAGCACCGGAGCAAAGGTAGTAGAACCACAACACAGTTGAGAAACACAGTCCAGGGAAGCATCTGTTCAGATTTGTTCATTTGAAGGTTCTGAGATGGTCTTGCATCTCCCTCCATGTGTTTGGGTATGTGAATTCACTAAACCATCCGCTGATGGCACCTTTTGCAACTCTGCTTGGTCATCATTCGCAAGTGATTCCCTTGCAGGTGTTTTAGGTTTTCCAACTAAACTTTCAGCTTTGGGCAGGAACTTTGTGGGGCTCAGGGGTTTGGTTTGTTTTACTGCCGCCCACCTCCCTGTCCACCCATGGCCCTTCTTCACACAGGCTCTGTTATAATGCGATGGGGAAGAAAAAAAGTACATCAAAAGTCGTGGTTCCCGTTTCACTTACAAGCCACCTGACACAGAATAAGTCACCTCTCGGAGGCTCGGTTTCCTCATCTGAAGAATGGGGAGATCAGTGTCTGCCCTGGGAGGCTGTGCCGCATTAAATACAGTTGGTTAAACTATAAAAAGTCATATAAAGTTGATTGCTATTATCCTTACTGTTAAATGCTAGTTACCCACATGGAGATTTGAATTGTCTCATGAAGAATGTTCATTTCACTTCATTCTCTCCCTGGTATGTTCCCAAAGAGAAAACATTATAGGAAACTTCTGGAGCAAAAGAATAAACTGCAAATTGATGGAGCCTAGCCCTGGGCGTGATGCTTTCTCATGAACTTGTTTATTCCCCCACAACCCCATGAGGGGAGAAATATAATTATCCCCATTCAGATGGAAAGACAGGCTCACTCAGAGTGGTTTTCCATGACCTCCTCCCTCAAGGTCACCCAGCTCAGGAGAAGTTACAGAGTGTGCTGGTAAACTGGCTCTCTGAAGGAAAAAAAAAATTTAAAAAGCCTCAGCTGGTGGGTTTGCCTATTGCTCTGGTGTAAATGCTTCCACCGTGGCTGATTTCACACTAACTAGCATGTACCAGCGTCAACACGCTCCTGGACGAGCAGCATCTGGAAGCAAACTCAGGGTTCTTGGTAAAGAACCTTTTCTGAGCCCACAACTAAGACGATCCCCTCCAGCAAAGAATCCCCTGGCACCAGGGAGGGACCAGGGATGGCTGAACCACCTGGGGCTCCACTTCCAGATCCCCCAGGGCAGGGCCTAAGGGCCTGCGTTTTAAACACAGACCTGTATGTGCACTGGAGTTTGGGTATGGCCCAGCCCTCAGCTGCCCAGAGGTGATGAGTCCAGTCACCCAAAGGCCCCTCTCACTCCTGTGCTCCAAAGGCAGCAGGGGAGCTGACATATCGGAGGAGAGAGAAGACAGCATCCTGAGTCACCTGTACTGGGATTCTGGTTCTGAGTGTCGTTTAGAGGCTGGATCATGGTGGAGAGCTGATGACTCTGTCTTTATGATTGTTACTGGTTTTCACCAACTCTAAGATTTCACTGATTGTAGTCACACCGTTAAGTCACACCATTACTCCATTTTCATATACCACCAAGAAAGAAGAAGGGTTGCCAAATTCAATTATGTGAAAACACGAAGATGTACATTTTAGAATCGATGTAATATATGTGGATGTATATACATTCATAGGGTCTCACTTATCTTTATGGCCTCAGAGATCCATCAGATTTGGTTGAAGGAATCCATGCCAAGAAGCATATTAATACATACAATTTATCCATCAGTTATTAATAAATGCTTCAGGCACTTGACACGTAATTTCCACAACAATGTTATGAAATAGGCACTAGATTATCCACTTTACAGAGGAGGTAACTGAGGCTCTGAGAGGCCACCTAACCCCTAGAATCCTGACCCCATTCAATCCTGGCTCTTGAGAGATGTTCAAAAATGCTGTCTGAACTGATCTGTAGAGCCCTGTTCCTCAAGGCCTGACAATAAATAAAGCAGTTTGAGTTCTCTTTGGTGCTTGTGTTGCTAAAGGATGAGTAACATTTCTAAAAGCAAAGTTTTCTCACCTCTGTTGGGGTTTCAGCTTTCTTAGACTTTTTAATAATATTTATTTATTTATTTATTTATGGCTACGTTGGGTCCTCATTGCTGCAAGGGCTTTCTCTAGTTGCAGCGAGTGGGGGCTACTCTTCGTTGCGGGGTGCGGGCTTCTCACTGCGGTGGCTTCTCCTGTTGCGGAGCACAGGCTCTAGGCGTGCGGACTTCAGTAATTGTAGCATGTGAGCTCAGTAGCTGTGGTGCATGGGCTTAGTTGCTCCGCGGCATGTGGGATCTTCCCGGACCAGGGCTCGAATCCGTGTCCCCTGCATTGGCAGGTGGATTCTTAACCACTGCGCCACCAGTGAAGTCCCTCTTAGACTTTTTGAAGAGAAGTGTGGCAGGAGGATTTTCTCAGCTTTGGTAACATCTGAGAAGCTTGCTGGAATCAAACCTTAAGGATGAAGGTTAGGATATAAAGACCAGGGTGCAGGGCACTGACAGAGCTAGCCCCATTCCCGTCTCTCCCTTGGAGTTTGGCTCTTTCAGTCTACCCCGTTTTCCAAATCCAGGTTGCTTCCCATAAATCCCCATGCCTCTTCACCCCCATCCTCACAATGTGGCAACCTCTGGGGTGGCCTTGCTCCCCTGGAGCGCCATCCTGATTGGAGTGCAGGGGAAATTCCTTTTCTCCTTGGCTGAGCTTCCATAGGGTAGAGATTTTTCAGAAGGCATTTGTATCAGGAAAAAAAAGCACAGTGGCACAAAGGTTGATAAAGCCTAGATTTCATACACTGCTTTGGCCTGTTCAGAGTTTACTGGGTCCACAGCACCACCCTCTCTTCTTCGCAGCCAGGTCATCACTTCCATTGTTTGGGGAAAGGTTAATAATGCCTTCTCCCAAAGTAGTGCAATCTGAGCAGTTTCATTCTCTTCAAGTTCTTATTCATTTTTGAATGGATTTGTTGTTGTTTTTATTGTGTGTGTGTGTATGTGTTGGTGGTGGTGGTGGTGGGTGTGTGTGTGCGTGTATGTTTTAGAAGAAGGGTCCTAGTGGCCGTTTGATGCCAGGAGATGTGAAGAGGAGTCAGCTTATCTTTTTGGCCGTGTAAATGATCGTGTGGAACGGAGGGCAAGTCACCTCCAATTAAAAAGACCCTGTGATTCGGCTCTGCTGCTCAGGAATACACATAAGCATTTGATGTCAGCCAGCCTGCTGCTTGGATTTGAAGATTAAAAGGCTTTTGTCCCACCTTGAAGCAAACAAAGCTGCCGACCCCACAAGGAAACGTTCTGTGTTCTTGTCAAGTTCAGTAACCCAAACACAATCTACTGTAAGGTTTCTCACCAAGCCTGATTCATCTAAGAATAGCATGTGTAATAGGTTTGGGGCTAGCTTGAGGTCTACTTCTTACTAGGATCATCAATGATATGTTCTTTAATGTTTTTATTTTTAAAATTATATAATGGCAGTGTGACAGAGTAATTTGTATAGAGAATATTTCATATAGACCATCATCCTTCAACTGCAACCCAGCTACTGACTTCATGCTTACATGTCGCCTTCAAGGCTTCATCCACTTACATACTTTAGCTTCGTTGCAATCAGAGTCTCTTGTAACTTACATTTTCCAAATGGGCTGAACAGCCCAGGGAGAGCAGTACTGCTCAGACCAGCACTGCTTCCCACCGCTACTCTAACCCGTTCTCCAACCTCCCCGCCCAAAGACCAGAGCTACTCTTTCCCTTCATTCTCAGGAAGTGGACACACATCTGTGACAGGGACAGTGTATCCTGTAAATGAAGCATAGCATTAGGTCTGACTCATAATAGGTGCCCAGTAAATGCTGGTAGGAATTGAATTCCCCATGCATACCAATCAGATCATTTTGTACTGACCTTAGACAGTCTACCTACCTTCCCACACTAGTCCACTTTTCCCCACCGCGTTCCCACTGGAGGAGCAAAATAATGCAGTGACGACTCTGTCTGAGAAATCCACACGGGTCCGGGGAGGTGAGGAGGGTAGTGACCTTGGATTTTCCAGGAGAGAAATAGAACTGACTCAAAAAATAAATAGCCCTTGGATGGGCGTCTAAGGGCTGGGAGAGGAGATTCTGTGAGATGCTGCTGCCATCTAGTGGTTCATATGCCAATGACAAATTTTGCATCAAGAGATCTGAGGGGATCAACAGGGTAGATACAAAAAAAATCTCAGAATCTTAAAATATAGACATTCGAAGAGTCATCACAGGCAGAGTCAACAAATGCTGATTGAGTGGTCCTTCTTGGCCCAGCCTCTGCTGTACATTCAAGTCGGGGTGGTGGTCCAGCAGACAAGAGAAGACAAACTTAGGTCCATCAAACACAGGACCCTGCCAAGACAATGCCACATAGAAGAGAAGCAGACCCCAGTGAAGGGCAGGCAGGCAGGCGGAGAAGTAATGGGGCCTGGAATCTTACTTTAATACACATCTCTTTGGCATTTAAAAAAATACCTTATTTCAATGGCTATAATTAATTTATTACATGTTACTGACCAGGTATTTCTAGGGCAAGGGTTCTTAACCTCAGGTCCACCAACCGTCCCTAGATATACTTCAGGGGATCCATGAACTTGGGCAGGATAAAAAGTACATCTTTGTTTTCATGAAACTCAAGCTGAAACTTAGCATTTTCTTCAATTATGCATTAGGCAACAAACCGTGCTGGTATTAGCAGAAACCGTGACTTTGTCATTCAGAGAAAAATATAAAACGTTTTCCTATCACAGTGCAGTTGTTGCAAATGTCTCAAATCACTTACTTATCACAACTTTGAAATTACAGTGATTATTAGAAGTGCTGCTAGATCTTACTAATGTTAATTAAGAAGCATATATATTAAGTCGCTCACCCTTTAAAATATTTTGATATCTGTATTTCAATATAATTGGCTTCTCTGAAATCCTTTGTCTTTTATTTTATGCATTTGAAAACTATTCTGTAAAGGGATCCATGGCACACAAAAGGTCAAGGTCTGCTGTCTGGAGGCTCAGAGGAGGGACAGGTGACAACGGGCTGGACTAGTCAGAGGAGAAAGGGTGAAGGTCTTCTTCAATACAAGCCTTTCCTGGGGAAGCAGAACCAGGCTTTGCCAAAATGTGGACATGGAAAAGTCTCTATGACTTCTCTTGTGTCCAGCCCAGCAAATGATCCCTTTGAAAAGAATCCAAGAAGATAACTTTGTCCTAACGGATGAATAGCTAAAATCATTTTCATTTGGGGAGGATTTTCACTGAACGTGACTCAAAGCATCTATGAATACAGAGGACTGACTATCTGTTGATGGAATTCAGTTGCTGTGGCGAACTGGGTCAGCCTGCCCTTGAGTTACACTGTCCCCACCGACTTGTCCCTGTGCATTGGCGAGGTTCTCTTGGTCATAAACAATATAGAAACCAAGTTAGCCAGACAGAAAAAGGCAATTCAGTGGAGGCCACTGGAATCCAAGGGAGAGTAGAACCAAACTTCCCAGAGCAGCAGATACAGGGCACCTCAGGCCTCCTGGCAAAAGGTGTCTGGGGACCTTCTCTCTAGAGCAGCTTCTCCAGTTTAAATGAGCACACGAGTCACGGGATCTGTTAAAGAGCAGACTCCGACTCAGCTGATCTGGGGGGGGGCATTCATAAAGCTCCCAGGTGATGCTGTTTGTCCATGCCACACACTGAACAGCAAGGGTCCCACACATGCCTCCACCACTGTGCCACCCCGCTGCTGTGTCCCTTGGTCCCAAGCATCAGATCCCTGGGAGGGAGAATGCATTGGCCCAGCTTGAGTGGATATCCAGGCCTAGCTCTGAAACTATGATCAGTATTGCCTTACAGCTGGGTATGTCCGTCTTCTTGGAGGGGGGAAATGTGAGAGCATTCTAAAGGGAGGCACACCTGCTCTAACTATTGTCTAGAGGTCCCACCTTGAGGCAGCCCTATGGCTTCACCGTCTGCCTCTGCTCCTTGTCTGCCCCATCTACACCATCTTCTTCCCATCCAGTGACCTACTTCCACAACCCAAGGATGGGTTTTCATGAGGTTGCTGTTGATGGGGCCCTGGGCTCCCATAACCCACAGGCTACATGAATGGGTACTTTCAAAACCCTTATCCCTTCAGATATGGTCCCCCCATTCTACCTCTCACCCCAGAGAGCTCATAGAATTTAGCTATGGATGCCAGACCCTGGCCTGTGGATGACCCCACATACGCACACGCACACGCACACACATACACACACACACACACAAACACACACACCATTTCCCGCAGTCTGATTCCCTGACATCTGTGAAGCTCAAGGTCTCTCCCCAAGATCTCCTCCATTTGGACACCTGTTGCATCTCTCCTCTCAGGTTCACCCACTACAGCCACTCCTCCCCCCACTCCACTCCTCTTTGGCTGTACCCACAGCCAGGGACAAGGGACACTCAGCTTCTTCAGTCCTGTGGGACTCCAGCCACTTAGGTCAGCCCCTCGTACCCACCTCCACCGAGGTGCAGTGACTTCCTCACTGTTCCTCTCCCATCCCTGGGCCTCTTAGCCTTGGCAGGAGTGACCTTCCCCAGCCACCCAGTGGGAAGCAATTAGAAATTCATGGACAGAAAATGCCCAGTGCAATGTTTCTGGCAGAGCAAAGCGAATTCTCTGAAAGCCTCTGGAAAAAGGCTCTAATTGTGAGCACTGCCAGTACAGCCCCTGGGGCACTAACACCAAGTAACAGGCCTATTCTAACACTGTCTCAGAGGGCCCACGTTTAAAATTGCTGTGGTAGGGCTGAAAAGACTATGTCTTTCAACACTTTATTTTTTTTATTTTTATTTTTATTTTTATTTTTTTTGCGGTATGCGGGCCTCTCACTGTTGTGGCCTCTCCCGTTGCGGAGCACAGGCTCCGGACACGCAGGCCTAGCGGCCATGGCTCACGGCCTTAGTTGCTCCGCAGCATGTGGGATCTTCCCGGACCAGGGCACGAACCCGTGTCTCCTGCATCGGCAGGCGGATTCTCAACCACTGCGCCACCAGGGAAGCCCTCAACACTTTATTTTTTAATTAAACTTTTTATTTTGAGATAATTGTAGATAACTCACATGCAGTTGTAAGAAATCATAGGGAGATCCTGTATACCCTTGACCCAGTTCCCCCCAACAGTAGCACCTTCCAAAACTATAAGACAATATCCCAACTGGGATTTTGACACTGATACAGTGAAGATACAGAGCATTCCCATCACCACGAGGATCCCTCCGGTTGCCCTTTTATAGCCATGACCACTTCTCTCCTGCTCCCACCCCCTCCTTAATTCTTGGCAACCACAAATCTGTTCCCCATTTCTTTAATTTTGTCGTGTCAGGAATCCTATATAAATGGAGTCATAGAGTATATAACCTTTGGGGATTGGCTTTTTTTCACTCAGTGTAATGCTCTGGAGATTCATCCAGGTTGCTGCCCGTATCAATAGCTTGTTCCTTTTGATTGCTGAGTAGGGTCCCATGTTATGGATGTGTTATAACTTGTCCCTGTTGAGAGACCTCTCAGTTGTTTCCAGTTTTTGGCTATTACAAACAAATCTGCTCTGAACATTCACAGGTGGGTTTTTGTGCAAACATAAATGCCCAAGAATTCCATTGCTGAGTCATGGTTGTTACAGGCTTAGTTTTTTAAGAAACTGCCAAATTATTTTTCAGGGTGGCTGTATCATTTTACTTTTATCATTTTACCCACCTGAGTGAAGTACAGAAAACTCACCTTTGCATTGTTTTGCCATCTTGCATTTGCAATATAACAGTCTTAAATATTTTCTCTACATACATTTAGAACCACATCAGACTGTATTATAATCTCTGTTTCAAAATTTAGAAAATTCGAGAACAGAAGGAAAGTCTATTTTATTTACCTATATTTTGTTTACCATGTTATTTCTTCCTGCCTGCTGTTCTAAGTTTCCTTCTTTTATTGTTCCCTTTGTGTTTAAAGAACTTCCTTCAGCCATTCTTTTAGAGTAGATCTGCTGGTGACAAAGTCTCTAATTTCCATTGTCTGAGAGTATCTTGGGACTTCTCCCATGGTCTAGTGGTTAAGACTCCGCGCTCCCAATGCAGGGGGCCTGGGTTCGATCTCTGGTCGGGGAACTAGATCCTGCATGCCGCAACTAAGAGCCCGCATGCTGCAACTAAAAGATCCCACGTGCTGCAATGAAGATCCTGCACACAGCAAAGATCCTGCATGCTACAACTAAGAACAGTGCAGCCAAATAAATTTTAAAATTTTTTTAAATAAAAGAAGAATACCTTGATTTCCCCTACATTCCTAGGGGATATTCTCACTAGATGTAGGATTCTGGATTGAGGGTTCTTTTTTTTTTTTTTTTTTTTTTAATAGTACTTGAAAACTGTATGCTAGTTCCTTCTGACTTCCATGGTTTCTGATGAGAAATGGGCTGTTATTCAAGTTGTTTTTCCCTTATAGGTAAGGTGTTGTTTCTGTCCCGCTACTTTTGAGATTTTTCTTCTTTGCCTTTAGTTCTCAGAAGTTTGACTATGATGAGTCGCAGTGTAGATTTCTTTGGGCTTATTATTCTCTTTGGTGTTTGCTCAGCTTCTTGAATCTGTAGAATCGTGCCTTTGGTCAAATCTACAAAGTTTCCAGCCACTATTTCTTTCAGTATTTTTTTAGCTTCAGTCTTCTTTTCCTCTTCTTCTGGGACTCTGGTGACAGGAAGAATGTTAGATCTTTCATGACAGTCTCACAGGTCCCAGAGGCTCTGTACACTTTTTTTTCAGTCTGTTTTGTTTCCATTGGTCAGACTGGGTAACATCAATTGTTCTATCTTCCAGTTCACTGAGTCTTTCCTCTCTCCCCTCCATTCAGCTGCCAAGCCTAGCCACTGAGGTTTCTATTTCAATTATTATATTTTTCAGTTCTTAAATTTCTATTTGGTTCTGCTTTTTTAATTTTATTATTTTTTATTTTTTAGAACTTTGGGCAATTTTATCAGCCAGCTAATAGTTTGACAAGCAATTTTTAAAATTTTTATTTTATACTGGAGTATAGTTGATTAACAATGTTGTGTTAGTTTCAGATGTACAGCAAAGTGATTCAGTTATACATATACATGTGTCTATTCTTTTTCAAATTCTTTTCCCATTTAGGTTATTACAGAATATTGAGCAGAATTCTCTGTGCTATACAGTAGGTCCTTGTTGGTTACCTATATTAAATATAGCAGTGTGGACATGTCAGTCCCAAATTCCCAATCTATCCCTCCACTTTGGCAACTATAAGTTCATTCTCTAAGTCTGTGAGTCTGTTTCTGTTTTGTAAATAAGTTCATTTGTATCATTTTTTTTAGATTCTGCATATAAGCAATATCATATGATATTTGTCTTTCTCTGTGTGACTTACTTCACTTAGTATGATAATCTGCAGGCCCATCCATGTTGCTGCAAATGGCATTATTTCATTCTTCTTTAATGGCTGAGTAATATTCCATTGTATATACATGCCACATCTTCTTTATCCATTCATCTTTCAATGGACATTTAGGTTGCTTCCATGTCTTGGTGGTTGTAAACAGAGCTGCAATGAACATTGGGGTGCATGTATCCTTTCAACATTTGGTTCTTCTTTATAACTTCTATTTCTTTGCAGAGACTTGTTTTTTCCATTTGTTTCATGCATGTTTGTGATTGTTTGTTGAAGTACTGTTTTTTTTTTGTATTAACATCTTTATTGGAGTATAACTGCTTTATAGTGTCGTGTTAGCTTCCGCTGTATAACAAAGTGAATCAGCTATATGCATACGTATGAAGCACTTTCTTTTTAATCACAACTAGTTTAAAATCTTTGTCAGATAGTTCTAACCCATCTAATTACCTAACAGCTAATACAGATATCTAAGAGATAACATCTGTTACCTCAGTGTCAGCATCTTTCTTCCTTCAGTTTGACGTCTTCCTGGTTCTTGGTATGATGAGGGATTTTTTAAATTGACACCTGGACATTTTCCCATTATAAATGGGACTGGATCTTATTTCAACCTTGTTATCTGGTTTCCTATGTTATCGCTCCAGCAGGGACCTGGCAGGGTGCTGCCTCATTACTGACAGGAGGAGGGAGAAGTCCAGGCTCCCCACTTGGCCTCTGTTGATACCCAAGGCCAGGAGCTCCTCATTCTTGCTGGGAGGGGGTGGGAATTTGGGCTCCCTGCGTGGTCTCCACTGATACTGTGGTGGGGGTGACCTTGTTATCACTGCACAGTGGTGAAACCCCAGCTCTTTACTAGGCCTCCTCTGATATGCCCAGCAGGAAGGCAGAGGGAACCCAGGTGGGGATGGAACTCTAGATCCTGGTTCCCTGTGTGTTCTCCACAGACCTAACAGGCAGGAGGAGGGCCTTGGTACTGCCTAGGGGGTGGGAGGAATGAAAGTCCCAGCTCCGTAATTGGGCTCCTCTGGCATCACCTCAAATACAGGAAGGAGGAGGGGCACCTCATTACAGCTGGCAAGGGAGGACACCTGGGCCCCACTCAGCCTTTGCTGGCAGGGTCACAGTTTTCCCTGGTGTTTGGCTGGAGTAGAGCAGTTATTGTCTAAACGTTTTCTGCTTTGTTAGGCTGCTCTTTTCTTCATCCTTGGCTAGAGAGAGCAGGTTTTCTTGGGGGCTTTTTTATGTCTGTGCTTTTTGGCATTTCTGGGTTGCCAGCTTCCTTAGCTCCAAGTCTGGGATATATGAGATAAAAAAATGAAAACAGAAAGAAAGGGAACTCACCACCACGTTGTTGCTGAGGCCCCAAGTCCTCTGGCCAGCCTGTTTCTTCTCTCCACCTTTCAGTCTTCCTATGTTTGTTTTGTACTTAATGTCCCGGGGTTTTGTTGTGCTTAGAAGAACAGGGAGAAATGCGTCTACTCCTTCTTCCCAGAAGCAAAAGTCCTGTATTTTTTTTTTAACATCCAAAAGGTACAGATATAATTCTCATGGTTTCTGCAACTAATTCCCTGTTGAAATGCTAGATGTTTGGTTGGGGCCTTGATATAATGGATTTCTTCTTGAGGTAGAATGTGATTTAGCTTTCGCTTTTATTGGAGATGCTGTGCAAGAATATTTCTGTGTCCCCCTCAGCACCTTCAAGGGAAGTCTGGCCAAGACAAAAAGCTTTTTCTCTTTTTCTCTTCAGCAGGAGTTATTGAAATCTAGAAATGAAACCAGAGAGGTTTCATGGTAAACACAATACATATACAATGAGTGAATCAACAAATGAACAAATTGTAGATATATAGCATTGGTGTAGATTGTACTATTTTGAGCAAAATTTAAAAGCACTGATGTTTGGTCACTCTATGTTTAGGGAAACTCATTGGGATATATTGATACTGTGGGTCTAGCTAAAGGAAATGGGCTCTTTATATACAATGGAGATGAGTATTAATTAACCCAACTCTTCTGGACCGCAATTTAGCAGTACTTACCAAGGCTTAAAATTATTCAAACCGGGCTTCCCTGGTGGCACAGTGGTTGGAAGCCTGTCTGCCGATGCAGGGGACACGGGTTCGTGCCCCAGTCCGGGAGGATCCCATATGCGGCGGAGCGGCTGGGCCCGTGAGCCATGGCCGCTGGGCCTGCGCGTCCGGAGCCTGTGCTCCGCATCGGGAGAGGCCACAGCAGTGAGAGGCCCGCGTACCGCACACACACACACAAAATTATTCAAACCACACTAATTCAATTTCCTTAAGAAATAATAGTAAAGATAGAAATGGCTTTAGGCACAAAGAGAGACATCGCAATGTAATTTTTAAAACCACAAATGAGAACATTCTCACTTGTTATCTATTTCCTCAGTAGGCAAATGGATTGACATCGTGGTCTATCCGTTCAACGGAATAACCTGCAGCTGTTAAAAGTGAAGTTTACAAGGACTGTGTCCTAAGACATGAACATGCCTTTGATAAAAACATATACAAATTGTATAAATACTATGATTTAAACTATGTAAAAAAAAATACTAAGAGGAAATACACCATTGTACTGTGGCTCTATTGAATGAGACCATTTTTTCCCTCCCTCTACTATTCTGGATTTTCACATTATTTTTAATGAAAATGTATTATATTCTTATAATAAAATTCCAGCATTTTATTCCTATAGCACCAAGAGGAAGAGAGTGAACTGTGGTTGGGTACATAGTCAAGCACAGAGTAGGAAAATGAAGCTGACACATTAATACATTTTAAAGCACATTATTGTGAAATCAATTACCTTTGACATCCAAACTCCCCGCCCTTGAGTTCCCCCTGCTGAAGGCTTGTCCTCACAGAGCATCCCTCGGACTCTCCCCACCCCACATTGGTCCTCAATTCAGTTCCCTGGTCCCCCGAGTCCTGACCACAGACTGGAGTGTTGCCAACCTTTCTATCAGCCCTCTCTCTCATTTCTCTAGTCTCTCTTTTGTGTCCTTGACATATTTCCATTCTCTCCTCCTGGCTGTGGGATTCGGTTACCTCGCTTCTGTAGGCAGATCTGTCTTGTTGTTCAGGAAGCAGCCTCCGAGGTGCTCCGTCGATCTCCTGGCTGCAAGGCAAACACTCATGGTTCCTAAGGAACACCTTGGACAGGAGGAAGTAATCCCACTGTAGATCCAGGTGTTGAGAGGTGTAAATTGGTTCAAAGAGCCCTACTGTGTGCCGTGCACAGCTGAAGATTTTTTTTTTCCTAAAATGGTGTCAGACTGGACCATGTCTGAAAACGATTATTTGCTCTTGGGAGGTGAGTGTGAGTGATTCCGGGAAGTCAGGGTCCAAGTTGGATGATGAGGTGCTGACAGAAAGAATACAGAACACAGCTTCGCCTCATGATGGTAATGGAGGCCCAGATGGGAACAGGCAGGGAGCTGTGCTTTCAAATAGAGTAGTATTTAACTGTCTCAGCAGACCATGAGGCTGGGCCCCTGGCTGGTGAGGAGTGGGGAGATTTCCTTGAAAGAAGGGACAGTTCCACTGCCAACCATCCTAGGACATGCCATGTAGAGCTATCCACCTTCCTCTTCTAGAAATTGTATCCTGATTTCCTTCACAGAAGCACTTCCTCCTCACTGTCAGTCATTTTATGCTAGTAGGGCTCCAGCCCCTCCCCAGAAATGCAGCTATAACCAAGGCCTGAGCCCAGCAGTCTGTGTGGCATGGCCTTGGCCTCGCTGATGGGTTCAGGGATGGGCTCAGAATAATAGTTCTGGCTGACACAGACAAAGCGTGCAGGCCCCGTGCTTAGGGTTTTGCCTGTGTTACCTATATGTTACCTCAATTGCTCCCCACAAGAGCCTCATGAGCTAAAACCATCACCATCCCTGTTGTCAGATGAGGAAACGGAGGCACAGAAGCATTAAATAACAAGCTCAAGTGACACAGCTATTAAGTGGCAAAACCAAGACTCACGGTTAGGTAGTTGGATGCCAGAGTTCACGCTCTTAACGCCATGCCATAGGGCCTTCTAGGTCACCGTCAGGGCACAGGTGTGCTGCAACAGAGACAGGCTTTCTTCTCTGCTAGGCTTGAAGCCGAGGAGGCGGATGCCCTGGGGCTGCCGCGTGGGACCCGAAGGTGAAGCACACGCCGCAGGGGATGGAGCTGAAGATGGGAGGAGAACAGGTGCTGGTGGCCGGGGGAGCCCTGGGATTGGCCACATCTGAAGCCAGTTTAGTAATGTGACCAACACATCCTCACATTCCCCACATCTCTCACCCATTTTTTCCCCCTTATTCTAAATAGCTTGAGTTGGATTTTGGTTACTTCCTCCCTGTCATATTTTCTGTTTTCTCTTTCTAAGAACTCCTATTAATTGGGTGTTGGATTTCCCCAGTAAATCCTCTTATTTTCTGATCTTTTCTCTGCTATCACCCATCTATTTGTTTTCTTGTTCTACTTCCTGGGAAATTTCCTTGACCTTACCTTTTAACCCTTTTAATGGAAAACATGGTGGGGGTGGGGGGTGGGGCGTTTTTCACTTCTAGATGCCATAGTATCACGTTTTTCACTTCTAGATTCCGTAGTATCACGTTTTTCACTTCTAGATGCCATAGTATCACGTTTTCATTTCTAGATGCCGTAGTATCCCATTTTTCATTTCTAGATGCCGTAGTATCCCATTTTTCATTTCTAGATTGTTTTTCCAATTTTTCCTTGTTCATGGCATCCTAATTATGTTTCATGGATGTGGTCAAGTCTCACATCTCTGAGGACACCGATTATAATTTTTTTAATTGTCTGCTCATCCCTGCATCAATTCAGTTTCCCCAATGTTCCTTTTCTCAGTTTGTTTTGGTTACTGTCTCTCTCTGGTGTTGAAGGTTTCCCTGAACTGACTTATGACCTTAAGTAAACCATTCATATTTAAGTGTGACACTGACAAGCTGATTGGCAGCCGCAGGTATGTGGACGGGCTCCACTTGGTGGTTGTCTGCTGGGGGAGCAGGTGGCCAGCCTGATTTTTCATTAGGAACCCCGAAATGTTAGTAATTGAAGGTCTTGGTGGGGGGCAGCTCAGTTTCTCGAGAGAATGAACTTGTCATTCACAGGGAACACAAGCCTGTCTCCTGGCTGTCTGGAGCTATGTAATCATGTGCAGAAGTGCATTTCACTTCTGTTTTTATTTTAGTGTGGTCCCTCATCCCCACTCTTCTCCACTCGGCATTCCCAAGACGAGAGCGTCTCTGGCTCACCTCCTTCAGAGCCAGCCTGCAGTATTCTGGGGAGGCCAAATGGGGGATGCCCAGATGAGACAGACTGGGCCTGGCTGGGTCTATCACCTCTTCTCACAGGGATGGAATAATTCCTGCCTGTGGCTCCCACTTCATGTCTCCCTCCCATGGTACCTCGTTCCTCTAGCCCTTGAACCTTTCTAGAATTCTAGGGGACAAAGAAGCTGCTTCCTTCAGTGCCACCCCCATTCCTCTCCTGTCAGTCTACCTACCTACCACTCTCCACCTGCTTTCCACCCTCACATCTGGCAAACCCAGGTCACTGAAGATGGAATTTGGTTTTTTGTTCTTATTCTTGATTTGGGACAAAGTACTTGAGATGGAGATATAGATGCCTTTATTCTATCATCTTGTAGTTGCCATTTATTTTAAAAATGCTTCTCTAGTGCTTTCTTAAAACTACACAACTCCAAAACTCTCTTGGGGAACCGCAGGTGAAAAAGCAAGTTTGGAAGCAGCTGTCCTCTGGTGATCTCTATCCCCACAGCCCTGCACACTTGCTGGTGCCTCTCTTCTCTTTTCCAGATCTTTCTAAGGAGGGAGGCATAGCTAATGGCTTGGTGCCTTCTGTGTGCCGACTAAGGAACTGTGGGAGGTGGTCAGTTCTCCCCTTTCTCAGGGAGATTAACTGAGGCCCAGTGAAATCAACTCAGGAGGTCAGGTGAGAAGAAAACTCCTTTGGTCTGATTTCTATTTCAACACTTTTGTGTCTTTCACCATTGCATTTAATAGACCCTTCATTTCTTCTCTTCTGAGAATCCATTCACTCACTCACTCACTCACTCATTCATTCAGCACTTAGATTGAGGAATATAAGAAGCAGAGAAGAGGGAGTTCCCTGGTGGCCTAGTGGTTAGAATTTGGCGCTTTCACTGCCATGGCCCAGGTTCAATTGCAGTCAGGGAACTGAGATCCCACAAGCTGCGCAGTACAGCCAAAAAATAAAAATTAAAAAAAATTTTTAATTCAGATTTTAAAAAAGACAAGCAGAGAAGACCCTTTGATGCCAGCCCCTAGGGGTCTTACACTTCTGTCCAGCCCCTCCAGCTCCCACTCTCCAGTGAGAAGGGGCCCTGACTCTTCAGCCAGGCTGAGGAACAAGGGACTGACCGTGTTTAGAGCCTATTCTGTGCCAGCCACTTACTTGATGTCTTATACATTTTCTCTCACTTTGTTAATACTCTTAACCACTCTGAGGGGGTAAGCTTCATTATAGTTTTAGATGAGAAACTGCAGTGGAGAGAACTTCAGAGCATAGCTCTGCCTGAGTCCAAGGCTTGTGCGGTTATGAGGCGGCCTCTCTCAAGTATACTTATCTTCATTTTAGAGGTAAAGAAACTAAGGTGCAGAGATATTTCTTATACATTCTGAGAAATCCTTGAGGTGAACCATGAGAAGGCCAATGCCTCACAAAAGGGAGAGGAGATAAAGGCAATATGAGAGGGAAGGGTAGACCATGCTCTGCCCCTGATGGTGCAGGACCCTCTCCCACAGGGAAATTTCCTAAGAGGAAAAGTAGGTTAACAGGACCGCAGAGGCCAGCATGGAATAATTTCAAATAGCAGCCAGCTGTGGAGGAGGAAAGAGGTGTCTGGTCTGGGTGACTCTACCTTGTAAGAATCGGCTTCTTGCTCCCCAGCTGCCTCACTCCCTAGCTGCCAACAGTGTGAGGTCCTTTCAGCCGCGAGCCCGCTCACTAGATCCATCCAGAAGGGCAGCTCTGGATGAAGAAGGGGTTTCAGGCAGGGGGTGGGGCTGCGGGGGGAGGCATTGGTAACTTCTTCCCTTGCTCACTTTTCAATTGGCAGAACAAAGTGTCATTTCCAAAAAGCCAGGGAAGACTGTGCTGTTTGCTTGGGCCAGGGAGGCTTTCAATACACTATCTAATTAAATTTTCTGGCAAAGAAAAACCAGTCACCAGACTCAAGGAGAAAACCTTGTATTTTCCTAAGCTAGAGAATGCGGTCATAATCTGAACTTGGCCAGAGAAGGAAGGTCCAGAAAAGTGATTTCATTCAGAGGAAAAAATGCCTAAAAGGGGAAACTGACTGTGAATCCTGGGAATCTACCCCTGCAGAAAGGAACAGGGTAGCGCCGGGGTGGGCCCCAGCACCTAGGATGGAGAAGGCACGTGTAAACGTCTGCATTAAACCAACCGCCCCTTCGTGTGGTAGGAGAAGCAGCCTATGTGGACAAAATCAACTGCTCTTTTGTTTCATCAGTTTTATTGGTCATATATCCAGAATTCATTATATAAATCTTTCAAAATCTTAGATATTGCAAGAATAGTTTACAATTCAGCTCTGATTGCACAAATACTTGACACGAAACCATTTTTACAAATACTTATTTTTCTTATAAGAATACTTTGGTACAGAAAATAAGTCTCTATATATCTTACAGCAAATTTTATGCAGTTTTCCCATTCAACCATCATTTCGGGTTTCCTACCACGGCACATGCGTCACATCCCATAAACCAAATTATAATCTGCTGCCGCTGCTTGTTTTCAATTACTATTGAAATTCACAATGTTAAGAGTTTTTCGGCTTCTTTTTCTAATCTTTCCTGATCTGAAAGAATTTACATATTCAGGCTAGAAGAGGTAATTTAAACAACATTCCTTCTAAATCTAACTTGCATTGGGTTAATCACTGTGCTTGGTGAAGAATCTTTACACTTCTCACTTACGCTAGACCAGCTAGTAGTTCACCCCTGCTGTACCAAGCAGAAGGGATAAAGTCCTTATACTCCTAAGAGCTTCTAAACTGCAAAACAAAACCCTAGAAACAAGAGTTAAGTACAAATATTTAGAAAGCTGTAACATTTGCTAATGATGAGAAGTAGAGAACACTTTTAGACTCAAGGTCTCTCCTAGGTTGAAGTAGACATAAAAGAAAGCGTAAGGATGTGGCAGTAGTTTTATAAAATATTGAAAAACTGAAAAAGGTGAATCACTTAGGTCAGTGGTGTGTTGTTTCCAAAATGCCAGGAGATACAGAATCTTAGACTCTGTGGCTAGCTGAACTATTTGACATTCTTCGAAATAGATGCTGTGGCTTTGAAATAGCCTAATAAATACTCCCTTGGCCAGAACAAGTAATCATTTAGGCCAGGGGAACTTTACAGAATACTGACCACATTTCCTGAAGACAGGACCCACCAGGGGAAACATGTGGCATTCATTCCATTCCTTCAGTTGCTGAAAAGTGTGTCCAGTTAGCAAGAGCTTGTCTTACTCTTCAGGTAGCATGAATTAAAACCAAGAGCCTGGCAGCATTCTCCAGTCTAGTTCCTGAGTGCTCAGCTCCAATTATCCAATATTCTTAAAAAAGGATTCTTTAATCAAGCCCTTGTCCAATAAGAGATTTAATAGTACTTGGGGACTACAGTATGTCCCATTTCTCTGCTTTTTGATTTCTCTTTCTCACCCCAGTGTAACAAGCTGCTACAGGTTTGTACCAAAATACCGTAGCAGGATTTTGGAAATGAGTTATTTTGTATTACCGAAAGTGTTTGATCACATTATAATGGTTCACATTTGCATCTAACTGGGAGGTGGCCACATTGTGTCTACTGTAGTGATTTTGCGAACTCGGCATAGTCAATGTATCCGTCATTGTTCTTGTCATCGTCTCTCAAAACACCATCTATTAAGTTGATCAGTTCATCTTCGTTCATTGGTGTCTGTTCATTCCCTTCCTACAAGGTACAAATTAGACAAGGATGAGCTGCATCTTTTACTGGAAGCGCTTGGTTAATGTCCAAAATAAAATGTCAATAAACTCCTTCAGATGTAGTACTTCTACTTCCAGGAATCCACAAACCACACATCAGATCCAGAGTCAATTCATAATAATCCAATTTAGAAATGATTTTTGGCAGTTAAAAGGACGATACAATCAAAGTAAGCCCTTGCTTATTTGTTTTAAAGATTACTTTTCATTCTTTTCTCATTACAAAAGTCATACGTGTTCATTGTAGAAAGCTGGGTCCACACAGAATTCTGAGCTTCAGAGATTCCAGGACCCGCAGCCCCATCCTAGAGAAAAGCTCACCGCCCAGGCCCTCCTGAGGGTCAGCTCTGCTACAGTGGAAACAGTTCATGCTAGACAACATCTCGGGGTCAGAGCAAGAGGAAGGAGGCGCTGCCGACCAGTAGAGACCCCATCACGATCTTTGAGGTGAAGGCACTTCTGCTCACCGTGCTGAGCGCTGAGCTACTGCTGTTCACGTCCTCGGCTGATTTTTCCCCTGCCTCCTCTCCCACGTCCCCCTTCCCTCTCCTGCCACCACCAGCATCCTCGCCTGCCAGGGCTGCTGGACCCCAGTCCCTCTGCCTGGTGTCCGCCCGTATGCCTCCCACAGCAGACCCTGCGCTCGTCATGCCAGCCTCCTGTGCGAGCCCTTAGCGCTCCCCGCAGCCTTCAAGGCAAACCCCGCCTGGCTCAGCTCGCAGCCGTGCGAGTACACGCCCTCCCCAACTTTGCCTCTCCTGCTCTCTGGAGATTACAGTGTGGCACAGTGGGACAGACATTAGATCTGGGGACATAAGATCTGAACTTCAGCTTCCTTACCTCTCAAACTGGGGGCAATAACAAGGCCTGCGCCTTCCTGCTCCCAGGCTACTGCAGTGATCAAATGAGATCGCTAACCTGCCGGAAAGTGCTTTGTAAACTACGAGCACCGTGTACCGTATCACCCAAACCCTCAATCATCACCAAATCCCTTGAGCCCTTGGTCCCCTCATTCGACATTCTTCCCAAATGAGATAACTTCTCCCCTGTTCTGCATTTGGAATGTGGTCTGTCTTTTAGCTGGTTCTCAGACGCTGGAGTGCGGCAGAAATGGCAGCGGCACTTGCTAAAGATAAAAGGAAAGCTCTGGGGCTTCTGCCTCAGCCTGTCACCCTGTATGAGAAGGACCGCTGAACAGGAAAAGAGGCAGAACAGAGGGTGAGCAGAAAAAGGAGAAGCACAAGGACGGGGTAGGTCGTCAAGTTCGGGGACTGAGTTACCAGAGGGAGGCCTTTCCGAGATGCTGTCTACTGAGCCATTGCCTGACCTACCTCCTTATGGACATGAGTGATGGCTGTGGAGAGTTCTAGGCCGTCAAGCAAATTATTGCCGTCATAATCATGCATTTTGAAATAATGGAGCTGCAGTTCTTGTGGGGACATCTCTGCCTCTGGTTTGTTGACGACACCTTCTAGATGCTCCATGATATGCCTAAAGACCAACAGTGAGACTCAGACCACTTGGTGGCGATGCTGGGATCCTACCAAAATCTTAAGGACTCTGAAACGTTCAAGAAGATCTTAAAGTTCATCCATCCCAGAAAAACAAACATCAACAGTGGCAGACCACACTCAAGGAAGACAGATACAGGCAAGGCCCCGAAAGGAGCAGGGGAAAAATAAAATCAAATAGTTCATCCGTTATGCTGGCAAGATTATGGGTGTTTTTTCTTTTTATTATTAGAATACTGTTATAGTATTTTGGGGAGCTATTAATTTTTTTTTTTTTCTTAAACCAGTTTAAGGATAACAGAGCATAATGTGTGAGGCTAACTGGCCCAGGGCAAAAGTGGCAACAAATGATTCAATGTTTGAACATGCCAATACAAAAGAAAAAGGCCTTGTCAGAAGCAAGAAACCTTAGCTCTATTTTGGACTCTGCAACTACTACTCTGTGTGTGTGAGAGTGTGTGTGTGTGTGTGTGTGTGTGTGTGTGTGTGTGTGTGTGTGTGTGTGTCTGTCTGTCTGTGGTGAAAGAGAGAGACAATGAATTCAGGCAAGTCATTTATCCCTTTTGGGTCTCAAGATCCTCCATCTGTGATATGATGGTGAAAAAAGAATACCTGATTTACAGGTGGCTATAAGGAATAAATACCATCCTTGGAAAATGTTAAGGCGTCGTACAAATAGTAGAAGGAAAGTTGGACAGCGCGTGCCTTTGCAGCTGGCTGCAGCTGCAGATGGGGAGGCCCCTGGACCACGACCACAGCCCCAGCTGAATACGTACTCTTGGTCATGCACTGTGCTCTTATCCAGGCCCACGCTGCCGGGATGGGAGAAGCTGGCCCCAGGCTCCTCGGCCCTGGCACCCAGGGCACAAAAGGCCCAGAGCAGGGCGCACAGGAAGGGGGTTCTGAGCAGCTGCAGAGATCTCATGGTCACCGGTACCTGGGAGGTGGGGAACACAGAAGATGAAGGTGAGAACACCAGAACTGAGGTTCTTTCAAGACTTGACACAGTGCACTCCTGGGAACCTGGGTGAAGAAGCAGGGCTGGGAAAGAGGAGGACTGGGCCCAGGCCAGCTCTGACACCAGACTGCAGGATGACCTTGCGTTCTCCAGGTACCCATAACTCAAACGGGAAGGCAGGTCCACGACATTTCCTGAAGCCCCTTTGGAATGCCAAGCAACTTGATGAGAGCTTATAGGGATTTGGAGAGTATTCCTGCCTACAAGCAGCTTACAGTCTGGTGAGAGAAATACTTCCTACTGAGAGCACGAATCAAGGCACAAAGTGAGGTGTACTAAAGAAAGATTAAATCCTCTGAGAGTTCAGAGGAAGAAGTTTCCTTTGGGCAAGGGAAAGCCAGAGAAGGTTAACAGACATGGGGTTACTTCAGCAGGGCCCGGATGGATGGGCACATAGTGGATGTGCAGGGACTGAAGGACGAAGGGAAGGTGTGAGCAGAGGGGCAGGTGCAGACAAGTGGGAGAGAAACTCCAAGTGGTTTAGTCAGGCTGGAGCTTATAGGGTATGAAGTAGACGGAATGGTGGACAACAGGCCGCAGAGGTTGACCAGGCTGTGCTGGATGTGGTTTTGCCAGCGAGGCCAAGGGGGCTGAAGTTTCCTGGGGATAAATGGGAGCCACTGAGGGTTCATGAATGGAAGACGAGATCAGAGCTTGGTTTCACAGTGGCTCAGCTGGCAGCACAGCAGGGAAGGTATCAGGTGGAGTGAGTCCAGAGACGGGGGTTGAGGGAAGTGAAGCAACGGGGCGGGTCAGATCAAGGCCCGCAGTGGTGGACACAGAAAAGAGGACATTAACCCTTGCCTTGTCCACCTCCCAGGGCTGTGACGGAGGCAAGTAACTGAACCAGGTGAAAGAGCACTGGAGAGGAGAGTCCCATAGGAATTAGGTTCCATCAAGTACTTCTGGGGTTTGGCTAGACTTGGAATCGTGGTCAACAAGAAGACACAACTGGCTACACAGCAAGCTCCCCGAGGACAGGAGTGCTTTGTTCCCATCCGCATCCCCACCAAGGCTCAGGCCTTTACTAACTGCTGTTAAACAGAAAGTCCTGGTCTTTCCAGGGGCTTACAGACTGACCTCAGAAAGGAAGGTGAAGGACAGCCAGGAGACCTCCATACAACACAAAGGAAACACCTGACTCACACATTCAATTCCCTGGATAATAAGAGCCAGTGATTTCTAAGGGGCCAGCTGCAGCCAAAAAACCTAGAGCAGCGAAGAGAAAGCATAAGGTACTAGTCAGACCCTCGCACGTGCCACAGAGAGCTCAGGTCCGAAGCCGCCGCCATCTCCACTGAGGTGTTACAGCCCCTCTCACCCACCCTGAAAGGCTCTGTAGGGTAGGACCCTGGGAGAATGCCATCCCCACAGTGTTTAAGAAAATTTCCCAAGACCACTTTGCTGGATATCAGCAGTATCCTCCCTAAGGAGACGATGGTCATTGGGATGTATAACTTCTAGGGTGTAAAAAGAAGCATCTAGTCTCACAACTGAACAGGGACATCACAATGCAATCATCATAATTCATAACAGAAACAGAAAAAGATGTTCAATTTATATCAAGAGAAAAAGAGCAGGCTACAAAAGTCTGTAACGAATAATTCATTTTGGGGGAATTCCCTGGCAGTCCAGTGGTTAGGACTCTGCTTTCACGGCTGTGGGCCTGATTTAACCCCCCGTTGGGGAACTACGATCCCACAAGCCACGTGGTACAGTCAAAAAAGAAAAGAAGAAGAATTCATTTTTGTAAAAACCAAAACAATGTATGTATATTTCTCATACACAGAACAATGACTAAAAACTATTAACAGAGATTATTTTCTGAATTATGAGATTAGGAGTGATTTTTTTTTTCCCATGCCATGTGGGATCTTAGTTCCCCAACCAGGGATCTAACCCACACCCCCTGCAGTGGAAGCTTGGAGTCTTAACCACTGGACCACAGGGGAAGTCCCTGGGAGTGATTTTGATTTTTCTTCTCTTTACTTTTCTATTGCTTCTAAAATTTCTACTATAAACATGTTCTGTCTTTACAAATATGTATTTAATGCAATTCACCCCATAATTTTGTTCCAGACTATATGGATGGAATAAAAAGGGGGATTCCAGTTAAGTCTCATCTCTACAAAATAATTCAGGAACAGCCAGAAACTACATCCCAATCTTACCAAATAAAAGTGTCCAGACCCTGATGAGGCCACTGCCACTGTACCTGGTACCAAAAAACAAGGTCTCAAGTTACTCTCAGCAGAGACTGCCCCAACTAGAGCAGAACAACTTGTTCTGACCACACACCATAGAGTTCTGGGACAAGAGGGAGAAGCCAGTTCCTCCCAAGTCTTTCAGATTCATATGCATTACATGTCTCTTTCTACAGCAAGCCTTCTTCAATTTCAAGTCTGGCTTAGGCATTCTTCCCATATGCTCCTAAGTGATTCCCTTCAGAAGGGTCCTGTCCATCGCTGACAACAGCTGTGCACATGACCTTGAACATGCCTGATTACCTCTCAGTACCACCTGCGGAACTGGGCTCTGTGAGGCTGGGGACTGCATCCACATCCCCAGCACTGGGCACAGTGCCTGCACAGAGGCTGGTGATTCTCAGCCTGTGTGCCATGGTCCTCGGGAGCTGGGGGGATTACCACCTTCATAGATAACGCTGCCAAGTTTTGATGTCAATGTAACTGAGGATGAAACTTTGTTTTGGAGATATCTATCAGATAGAAAAGCTGAGTGGTCATCGGACTCATGGCACCATTTCCTATAACTATGTGGTTGGATACTTAGTATATCAGATAGGGGTGGGGTAGGTGGGGGAGAGGTTCTATTCAAATAACACCAAAAAGCAACCAAGTGCTTGAGTCCAAATTATCCCCTCTTCATAGGAGACAGGATAAAGGTCAAGAACCATACATTTTGGACTTAACCCATTTTGGTCTGTTGTGGCAGGTTTCTAACCATTAGACCACAACAAAAGTCAAATCTACAAACACAGAAGAGAAACTCCCCCCTACAAGTGCTACAAGGAGCACAGGGAATCTGACTGCCACTTAACAAGTTAAACTACTCATATTGAAAAGGAAATATTAGCAAGTCCTTTCCACCGAAAGAACAAGTTGCATCATCCACACTCCAACGACTTAGCTCAAGGCCATAAGCAAAGAGCTTGGCAGATAAGCCTCAGGAGCTCCTGGGCTCACTGGCCTCTGAGAAATTAAAGGCTAGGCTGGAGAAAAATCCAGAGGAGAGATTTCTGAGAGAGTGGAACACAATCACTGAGACACCCTTCACAAGGAGAAGCGTCATTCCTGGGAGGAAGCGCTAGGCCACTGCTGGTAGGGAGCTCCCGCAGTGCCCTGACTGTAACAGGCCTTCCCTCATAGCTCCAGCAGCCTCTTCCAGTCCCACAGCATTTGTTCCCACTGTTTCCACCTGTCCGTCCTCCCTGTTCCTTCCAGGCCCAATTCAAATGTCACCTCTGTGCTCTCCCAGCCAAGACCAACTGTTCCCTCCTCTGACCTCAGTCTGCAGTCTCTCACACTCATCTGGCCTTAATATATGGTCACGTATTGTGCTCCGTTTGTTTTTCTCTTTTCTCTCCCTCTCTGAGGACAGGGAACCTATTTTCTCTGTCTCTCCTTTACCCTAGTGAATTTATTACAAAGTGCTGAGCTGACCTGGCCTAGCACACCTTCACTCTGAATCAGGGCAGTGGATCCTGCAACCTAGCTTTGTTGTTCCCTATCACAGAGGATCTGACTACACTACACAAACAAACAAACAAACAAAACTTCCCTTTGGAGCCGTCCCACCAGTGGTTTGGCCAGGCCCACGCTCATTGTGTCTTACCAACACCTAAGAGTTTGCAGCGAGCCTTCCTCCCATAAAAACCACAGCAGCTGTTAGCCACTTTTCTCTCATGCTGGGGCCCTCAGCTGAGAATCAACCTCAAAGCAGCCACACATCCTGTAGCCAGAGGCGATGCCAAAGAAAAACCCGACTGGCATTTCCCCATTTAAAACTACCATGGTCCTGGACTGAAAGCAAGAAAAGAACCAGGTTCCTAGGCAAAGAAACCTCTACATGGGTTGGGGATTGAGAACTGGTTCTGAAAAAGCAGGCATTTTTTTTTTTTTTTTTTTTTTTTTTTTTTTTTTTTTTTGCCGTATGCGGGCCTCTCACTGCCGTGGCCTCTCCCATTGCGGAGCACAGGCTCCGGACGCGCAGGCCCAGCGGCCATGGCTCACGGGCTCAGTCGCTCCGCGGCATGTGGGATCCCCCCGGACCAGGGCACGAACCCGCGTCCCCCGCATCGGCAGGCGGACTCTCAACCGCTGCGCCACCAGGGAAGCCCAGCAGGCATTTTTGATCTTGATCTCTTTGTTCATTTGGGGAGCCCAGGGAGCTGCCATGCTTCCTTTATGCATTTAACTAACACTCTTCACTAACAGCTTGGTGCTGCACAAGGTTCTAATGATAGGGCTGTGAACCAGACAGGCTCCTGTCACACGGATTACAGCCTGCTGGAAAAGAAACACCAGTTAATGCGACAGCCCTGGGGTACCACAGAAGCCCCAACCCACACCTGGGTTAATGCATGAAGGATGATTTTTTTTCAAGGTGCTAAAGGATAGCACCTCAGGTAGAGGGAACATAATGTAACAAACACCTAAGCCTAGAAGGCACTTGATCCAATCTGGGAAATAAAAAGCGTTCAATATGGTTGAAGACACAGTATAGTGGAGATGGATGAATTAAAGTAAAAAGAGGACAGGTCACGAAGGGCCTTGTAAGCCCTGTTCAAGAGGTTATAAGAGCAATGGGAATCCACGGAAGGGTGATAAGGGAATGGGGAGAGGGGTCTGGTGACGTGATCAGATTTGTTTTAAGACCGTCACTCTGGCTTTCCACTACATAACAAACTACAGAGGATGGAGAAGGGATACAGGGAACCAGTAAGGAGGCTACTGAGTAGTCCAGGGGAAAGATGAAGGTAGCCTGAACTAGTTAGAGCAGAGGAACTGGGCGTGGAGAAGTGGGTGTATCCCAGAGAGATTTGTGATGGATTCGATGTGGGTGGGTAAAGAGTGTAGGAGGTGAGAATGACGCCCAGGTTTCTGCTTGGGCAACTGGGTGGATGGCGGGTGCCATGCCCAGACAGGGAATACTAGAGGGGAATACAAGCTTCCCCCGCCTCCCCACTCCCCTGGCACGGCCTGGCCAAGTTCGCCCGCCCGACAGGACCTGTTTATTGTCTCCCCCAGAGGGAGATGGGGTACAGGAGCAGATGCAGAGCTACGACTCAGGCCCACGCGCAGGTCCACGGCAGGTCCTCCAAGAGGGCAGAAATCGGCCCTAATCAGGCCCATCAGGCTTTAAAGTCTCTACGGGCATCTGCCCCGGGGGAGGGGCTCTGCTCCTAGTCGGCTAGCTTCCCGGGCCGACTCGGGCTCCGATACCCTCACCCAGGCCGCTCCTGCCTCCCAACCTGAGCCAGAAGCCCCGAGCCCCCCGAAGGAACGCCGGGATTCCGCCCCGCTGCGGACCCCTGAATGCCGTCCCACGGACTTCCTCCTCCAAGGTCGGGTCACAGGCCTCACAGGCCGCAGCCGGATTGCGGCTGCTCCCTGGTTCACTCACCCTCGCAGCCAGCAGCTGCCAAACAGCTTTCACCGTACCCGAAGCCCTACGGCGTGAGCCTCGCCAGCACCCGTCCTCAGAACGCTTTTTCTCGGCCCCGCCCCATCCCCCCGTCCCCGCTGTGCGCACGCGCGCCCCTTCCGCCCGCCCATTGGCGCGGGCCCCGCCCCTGCCCGGCGCCTGGCAGTGTGGGCCGCTGGGGTGATTCCTTGTGTAACGGGCTGAGGCCCAGTAAGGGCTGGGCGGAGGCATTTCTTCGGCCTACCTTCCCGAGGGCGACAGTCGGTTGGGCCACCTGAACCCCCAGAGTCCCCGCAGGTTGCTAGGCAACCCTGGAAGCCCCCAGGGACGTAGTAGGGCGAGGACCTAAGGTGGCGAAAGTGGATGCAGCGGGTGTCAAAACTGGCTTTCAGCTCCAACTCCACTTCCACCTCCACATTTACAGGTTTCTGGGTTCCTCTGACTGCAAGTTGGGAAGAAAGATAATAGCGTAAAGAAAAAAAATGTTGCGTGCCATTCCCGTTCTACAGGGATCAAGCCATTAGCCACTGCAGTTGACCACCAACAGTGTGCCGCGAGAGGAATTCAGGATGGAGGAAAACAGGAAACTCTGTACTTCGGATATACAGATCCTTAGATAGGTAAGATGCATCTCTAAGGAAAAATTCCAAATAACCCCAGGAAATATGGAACTGCTGGGGGCTCAGCCAGGGACTGAAGAAGATGCAGGGACTTGGTTGAGAGGACCGTGCTGGGTGTCTGGGAACTGGGAGAACAAGGCACCCGAGCTTCCTATCTTTTTATGTGTTGGCAGGATGAAGAAATAAACATGGATGGTGAAAACACGGTCTGGGATCAAGAACCACTTAATAGCTTAATAGCCCAGAGAAGGCACTGTTTTTCCATTGAAGTTCAGAAATCTTTATTTCCTCCCTTCCCTGACCACTGTGGCAAGAGAGCAGGGGCTTTGTAGGATAGAAGAAACCCTATTAATTCCAGGCTCCTTCCCCTTTCCTTACCCTGAAGTTTGAGTTAGTTAGATCTAGTTCATTTTTCAGCCCTCTCTCTGCCATCCAACCATTCTTCCATTTGCTCATTAATTCAGTAGCATTTCTTGAGTACCTCCTAGGTACTAGGCACTGTGCTAGGAGTTACCAGAGAAACAAATACAAACAAGATATGGTCTCTTCCTTCAACAAGCTCAGTGTCTGATGGATAAAGCATTCTCATTCTATTTAACCAACGCTTACACTTTTTCTATAGATCTTATCCCATGTCCTCTCTCTCTCGAATCACCAATTACTCCCCCTCTAATAGCCCATCTCCACGATCATATCTTGCTCTAGTTTCTTCCCCACTACACTGCTGAAACTACAATCTCCATGCAAATTCAGTGGTGCTTCTCCCTCTCAGTACTATTCCTCACAGTCAGCCATCCCCACTTTGAAACACCTTCTTCTCTTGTTTCTGATGCCATGTACTCTTGGTCCTCCTCCTACTTCATTGACTATTCTTTCTTGGGTTCTTTTCACTGACCTCATCTTCTGCTCAACCTGCAAATATCAAAGTGCTTAGTGTTCTATCCTTAGTCCCCTTCTTTGTCTCCCTACGCACTCTCCTTCTGTGATTTCATCTAGTCGTATGGTTTTAGCTGCCATTTGCAAGCAGATGACTCCAAAAGGTAGATCTCTAACAATGACCTCTGCCTGTAAGTCCTGACTCCTCTAAACAACTGCTTACTTGACATCTCCACACGAGTATCTAACTGGCATCACAAACTTAACTTGGCCCACCAAAATATTAATTTTCACCCCCAGACATGTACCTCTGTTTTTCCCATTTTAGTGAATATCACTGCCATCCATTTAGTTGTTCAAGCCAAATTCGAGCAGCTATCCTTTTTGCTCCTTCAACTTTATTGAGGTATAATTGACATCCAGGAAACTATCATCTGCTACCTACCTTCATTCTTGCCCCATTTTAGTCCGTGAGTCAATTGTTTAAGCCATTTATAGGTGAGCGTTCTATAACTTGTAGCTGAACCCATTCCTAACAGGCAAATAACTTGGTACCAGAAGTAGGACACAAAAAAAACAGATACTAAAACGTAAAATTGGCTAACAGAAGATTAAGGTAGCCAGTGGTAAAGACTATTCCAAAAGGAAAGTTGGTGACCTACATGTTAAGCAGTAGTTAAACTGTTGAACTGCTGTCACTTGCTGGACCTTGGGAAAAACCCACATTTCAACCAAAGTTGTATTGCAGGAGAAATCTCAGGAACAATACAGAACATTCGTGACTGTCGGCTTTTTTTTTTTCCTTTTTTCAGTAGCTTTCAGCAAAGTCCTTCAAGAGAGTGGCAAATCCAGATTAGAGATAACTGATTGGAAAGCAGAGATTAAAGAAAATAAGGCCTTGGTGGGAAAGGAACATCTTACCTGCAGTTTACAACCTAAATTAGCTGAATCCCACAATTTGGAAAATTGCTGGGTTGAAATAAACAATTTTCTTTAAATACCCAAGCTGAAGCCAGCACAAATGGAGACAGGGAAGAGGCAGCTTTATCAGGAGAGAAGATGGAGGCCCAAGGTAGCAAGGATGGACTATAGGTGGCTTCTCTACCTGCTTTGTTTTGAATTGTCTCCACTGCAATTAAGCACACAGATACCAGCCCCTAGAAGACTTAAGTATTCTAATAGTTGGTTTTGCTTGTTTTGCAGAAAGAAACGTTTGAAGTATACACAGAAACTAATAAAAGAGAACAGAGGTGAGAATAAGACCTCATTTTATATCTTTTTGTTTGGCTTTAATTTTTTAAAAAATCAAGTAAATATATTAATTATTTGGGGGGAAAATATAATCTTTCATTAGAAAACCATTTAAAGACACCCTAGATAAGTTATTTGATTGTGATTACTCATGTATGGAATTGACCAGAAGCCTAACGAATGATTGAGGGAATCATGTGTCCCTAAAATCTCAAGCCTGGTCAACATTGGTCTGTTCCTGTTTAAACAAGGGAAGGGCTGCCAGATTTCCCAACAAGAACTTAATACACTGCCACTGACTGGGGGATACTACGTATTCTCCATTCTTTTTTTCTGAAAGGAAGCATTTCTTATTTTTTCACATTGTGCATTGAATGTGTTTCCCTGTATTTTTTGTTTGGTTTTGGTTTTGATATTTTATTGATGCACGGTTGTTTAGAAAAAACACACTTCTGTTTCCCTTTACTCACACACACAATACTTCTTTTTTTTTTTTTTTTTTTTTTTTTACAGTACGCAGGCCTCCCACTGCTGTGGCCTCTCCCATAGCGGAGCGCAGGTTCAGTGGCCACGGCTCACGGGCCCAGCCGCTCCGCGGCATGTGGGATCTTTCCGGACTGGGGCACGAACCCGTGTCCCCTGCTTCGGCAGGCAGACTCTCAACCACTGCACCACCAGGGAAGCCCCACACAATACTTCTGACAGCAGATGTGTGGTTTTTCTCCACACCAAGCAATTCTTTACAACACCAGCTGAGTGTCCTACAATGCAATTCAATTCTGACACTAACTGAAGTTAGTACAGTCCCCACAGGTAAAGGGCTCAGCCACATAAGACTGCTGCCCACTTCAGATGCCAAGCACAATTAGTAGGTCCCCAGGTTACCCATGATTTCTGTCTGACTTTACAAATTGAAGGCTCCCATGACTCCCTCCTGGAATTTGATCACTTGCTAGAACAGCTCACAGAACTCAGGGGAACACTTACTTACATTTACCAGTTTATTATATAATACAGGATATCATAACGGGTACAGATGAACAGTCAGATGAAGAAATACATAGGGTGAGGTCTGGAAGGGTCCCAAGCACAGGAGCCTCTGTCCCTTTGGAGCTGGGGTGCCCCATCCTGCAGACACGTGGATGTGTTCCACCAACCCAGAAGCTCTCCAAACCCTGTACTATTGGGATTTTTATGGAGGCTTCCTCACATAGGCATAATTGATCATTAACTCAATCTCCAGTCCCTCTCCCCTTCTTGGAGGATAGTGGGTGGAGCTAAAAGCTCAAAGTGTCTAATCATGATTTGGTCTTTCTGGTGATCAGACCCATCCTGAAGCCATCCAGGGGCCCACCAGGGGTCACCATATTAGAACAAAGGACACTCCTATCACCAAGGAAATTCCAAAGGATTTAAAAACTGTCAGGAACCAGGGTCAAAGGCCAAATATTAGGACAAAAGATGCTCCTAGTGTTCTTATCACTTATAAAATTACAAGGGTTTTAGAAGCTCTGTGCCAGGAGCCAGGGGCATATATGTAAATATATGGTTTTTTTCTATTATTTCAGAATAGTATACACAAAAGTACCCATACGGAAAAGCATACAGCTCAATAAATTTTTGGAAATTGAACACCCCCATATAACCAGCACCCAGATCAAGAAACAGAATATTACCAACACCCTAGGAGACCCGCTTGTGCTCCCTTCAAGCACCACCCTCTTCCTAAACGGTAATTGCTATCCTGACTTCTAATACCAGAGAGCAGTTTCACCTGTTTCTGTACTTTCTATAAATGGAATCACACAGTACATACTCTTTTATTTATGGCTTCTTTTACTCAACATTATTTTGAGATTCATTCACAGTGTGTAGATTTAGAGCATTCATTCTCATCTCTGTATGCTATTCTCTTTTCCCTTCTACTGTCAGTGGATATCTGGGTGGTTTCCAATTTTAGGTTGTTATAAATTATGCTACTTCAACATTGTAGAACATGTCTTTTCTTACACATCTGTTCAGGTCTCTGTCAGGTATTAACCTAGGAGTAGAACTGCTGGCTCCTGGGAACGCAGGTGTTCAGCTATATAGATAGCGCCAAAAGGTTTTCCAAGTGGCTGTGTCAGTTTACACTCCAGCAAGAGTTCTATTGGTCTCCATTCTCTCCAACACTTGGTACATCCCATCTTTCTCATTTTAGCGGAAAATGAACTTGTCTTAGCTTAAATCATCCAACCATGAGAAGCCACATCTGGACCTGAAAGGGACCTGCATAGTATACAGAGTACCTGGACTCCCAGCTGTATGTAGGAGCTGGCTGGGACTTTAGGATTACCTCCTTTATGGAGTGAGCGCCCCGCATGTCAGATGTGTATGTGAGAAAGAGGGATGTGCATGGGTTTCAGGTAACCAAAGAGCTACACCGGGCCAACGCTGATGAGTTTGAGTCGGTGGTAGCCCAGTTTCCATTTTCACCACCCTTCTCTCTTGTCTGTCTCCACAATGAAGGCTAAAAAACGTTAAACACTCACTTCCCCATCTTTTCTGCAGCTAGATGGCTAGGTAACATAGTTCTGGGCATGAGACAGAAGGGGAACTTGGGAAATCTTGCTTTTCTGATAAAAGAGACAAGTGACGGGTGCAGACCTTTCCCCTTCCTCCAGCCCTAAATGGGGACATACCGTCTCAGCAGTCATCCTCAGTCATGGACGGAAGTGGGAGAGAATTTAGAAAGGCTGCCCTAGCACTGTGGGCCACTGAACCAGCACCAGCAGCTGCTTACTTCCAGATATCCTGTTATGTGCAGAGAACTCCTATTTGTTTAAGCCACTCAAAGACAGTTACTTGCAATCCAAAGCATTCTCAAGTGATACAGAGGTCAAGCAAGGTGTGGACTCAGATGTGAACTGGATTTATCAGTGTGAGGTCACTGGGGGCTCAGAGAGCAGTTTATGTGGAGTGCTGGGCAGCAGCCAACGTACAGTGGGTGGTGAGTGGCTGGTGGGTAAGACTGGGTACAGCAAGTATGGGCAAGCCTTTCATACTTGTGTGTGAGCGAAAGGAAAGTAGCTAGAGGGGGACACAGGATCCGGAAGTGTTGTCTTTAAGGTGGAGGGCCTTGTGCGTGTTTAAATCCTTTTGGGAAGGAGCCAGCAAAAATGAGACTGAAAAGAGCAGAATGGACAAAACTGAAAGAACAAGGTTATTGAGGAGGCAGAAGAGAATGGATACAAAGCCCAGATGGGTGTTAGCCTGAAATTTGGGAGGCATGGCTATTTTCTGGGAGTGCCGTGATTGGGTGAAGGGCAGGTAGATTGAGTGGGTCAAAGTTTGAAATCATCACTGTGTATCTGGGAAAGCAAGCTGCCTAAAGGAGATAGAAGACTTCCTGGCCTGAGTTGAAGGCCCAGTTGAAATTGGAGATTGTTCATTTAGAGTGGTACGGTCTGCATAATTATTTGATTATATACAATGGTTAATGTACATTTCATGAATTTTAATTTAAAAAGTTTTTGCATCTAAGTTACACATGGATGTGGCTAGAAAAAAGGAGAACAGAAAGTTGTCTAATAAAAAACCAAGTTCCTCTCTCTCAGTCACCAAATCTTCCCCATCTTGCTAGCTGCTGTTTATGACCACACTAGGGTTGAGTGGGGAGATGGACTGGAGAGTGGTAAAGGGGATAAGGAAGTTGTTACTTAACTGGTACAGTAAGTCAGCTCTGCTTTCCCCACTCCATCTGACTGATGTTTAATGCTGAGTGCCTTTGTGTGGCTCCCCTGCTGGACCCCTCGCTGCAGTCCCCCTGACATGGGTAGCACCTCTCTTTTAGAAGGCTTGTGGTCCTCTCTCAATATCTGGTTTTCCCTAGCAGTCCAACAGATACTCTTTTGGGCAGAATCCCTTTTAAAATGATCCCAAGGCTTCCCTGGTGGCGCAGTGGTTGAGAGTCCACCTGCCGAGGCAGGGGACACGGGTTCGTGCCCCGGTCCGGGAAGATCCCACGTGCCGCGGAGCGGCTGGGCCCGTGAGCCATGGCCGCTGAGCCTGCGCGTCCGGAGCCTGTGCTCTGCAACGGGAGAGGCCACAATGGTGAGAGGCCCGCGTACTGCAAAAAAAAAAAAAAAAAAATGATCCCAAGCTGGTTCAAGGGCTCATGACTTGGGTTAGGTTTGAGAGGAGACCAGGGTAGAGTCCCCACTTTCCCTTGGGTGTTTTCCAGGAGATGGCAAGCCCCGTGGAGCCCAGTATGGAACCTGAACAATGGAGAAGCAATTCTGAGAGTGATGTCTAAGAAGACGGGCCTGAGAGCATCCTCAAGCTCTCAAGCCCTCAAACCCCAGCATGGTTCAGCCAAAGGAGGCAAGACTTCCAAAGGCCTCCAAGAGGGCTAGGTGTGAGAGCAAAGCACACCAGATGAGACCTGGGATGAGGAAAATGCAAAGTAGATCCACCTGACAGAGAGAGGCCATGGCAGAACTTTGGACATTAGTGGCACATGCAGGAAGCACAGGGGTGTCCTGTCCTGGGCGTATTTGCCTCCAGAGCCATTCCTTACTCTTCCGCTCTTGTGTTCTGCATCACAAGCAGGCTGACCCCAATGGGTTGCATGTCAGCTGGCTTCCTGCTGGCTCAGCTAATAGAGAGTACCAGCAAGGGATCAGAGGATGGAAGGACGAAGCTGCCTCTACTGGGAAGGGAGACCCAGTGAGTTTTAGGAATGCCAGGTACTCAGATTGAAATCCACCTAGATTCCCCCATTCTAATTCCCAAGGTCCCATATGTTCTTCATCAATGCCATAACTTTCTCGTAAGAGACAGGATTCGTTTTGTAAACAAAAAGAACAAAGGGTGTCACTCATCCCCTTATACAAGGGGTTAAGTCGTAACCCACTATATTTGTCCACCAGTGGTGTGCCCTGAGCAGAATTCCCGACGGGAAAAACAGGATGAGACATTCTGTGCTTTGGATACACGGGACCCTAGATAATTAAGATGCACATTTGAGGAAGAATTTCAGTGATCCCAGATTCTTGTATCTTCCGAGACATAGATATCCATTCTTTGTCATTAGCAGTAATCTTTTACGAAGATGTATACTTGACTATAGGTATTTCCCGGCTGAAAAATTTATATATATATATATATATATATATATATATATACTGGCCTTTCCCTCACTCTTCAGCGTAGTCCCCTCAGAACTACGGAGAGGCCATTTCTCAGGCCATAGTCCTCAGTAAGTTCCCTGAATAAAACCTAACTCACAACTTTTTTACATTGTGCATTTTTTAAGTTGACAGTTTGTAAATTCATCTTACGTTATAATATAGATTACCAGAGCATCAGACACTGCATCTGGATTTTAGCTGCTTATGTTCAGCAGCTCTAAGACAAAAGAGATCTTTTAGGACGTTTTTAGAGGCTCTGACTCGTTTGAGGCAAGATTTTTAAATTCTGGGTTGGTGATTTTTTAAATTAATTTTTAAAAATTTCTCCATTCATTCATAATGGCCCATCACTGTTCATACAGAGCACGAGTACTAGAGGGTACATGCAAATATTCCAAGGGTGCTCAGGCACGGGTAGTTTTAGAGATTACTTTCCAGCTTGTTCGTTTTTCTATGCACTCCACTAAAACTGACCTGCCTGAGAAGGACCTGCCTTAGAACATCACGGCATTTGTCCTTTTCACAGTCATGTTCCCTCCCCCCTTTAAACAATGAAATGCCATCCTGAATCTTACTAAGATGCATTGTCCCAGGGTATAAGAATCTCAGGATAACCACAAAGGGGGCAATTCAAACTACTGATGTCAGTAAAATCTGCTTAATCAAGGCAGTGGGATAGGGTTTTGTATTTCTGCGTCTCTTATTCATATTTCTGATAAGGGCAAAACATGGCGCTAAAAGTTTGGAATTCTGGCTTCTCTTGGGATGTTCTTTTTCAGCTATACTATAAACTGGGGTGGTGGAAATGATACCCATCTATATTTATGACCCCACTTCTTCCATCCCTGACTATTATCAAAGAACACATACCTCTTGATGAAAATTCCCACAACTGTTGGTTTCTTAAACTTCTAAGTATATATACCTCCCTCCTAACAAGTCAAATGCATTAGCAGTTTTTAATATCGCCTTTGTCTCCCTCTCCTCCCCCATCATGTTGTTCTCGTTTGGAATTTTTTTTTTTTTTTTTTTTTTTTTTTTTTTTTTTTGCGGTATGCGGGCCTCTCACTGTTGTGGCCTCTCCCGTTGCGGAGCACAGGCTCCGGACGCACAGGCTCAGCGGCCATGGCTCACGGGCTTAGTTGCTCCGCGGCATGTGGGATCTTCCCGGACCAGGGCATGAACCCGTGTCTCCTGCATCGGCAGGCGGATTCTCAACCACTGCGCCACCAGGGAAGCCCGGAATTTTTTTATAAATTTATTTTATTTATTTTTCTATTTTTGGCTGCGTTGGGTCCTCTTTGCGGTACGCGGGCTTCTCATTGCGGTGGCTTCTCTTATTGCGGAGCACAGCACGTGGGCTTCCGTAGTTGTGGTGGATGGACCTAGCTGCTCTGCGGCATGTGGGATCTGCCCAGGCCAGGGCTCGAACCCGTGTCCCTTGCATTGGCAGGCGGATTATTAACCACTGCGCCACCAGGGAAGCCCCTGGAATTTTTGACATTAGTTATTTTGGATAAACATTCTCTTCTTTAGTCTTAGCTTTTTAAGTTTTTTAAACAGCAATAAATTTCTCAAAATATTTGATCACCCTGACATCTCATATCTCTTGAAGGTTCTCCTGGATTTGTTTCTCTTATATAAACACTTCTTTTAAAGGTATTTTCATTATGGATTTTTGTGTGTTAAACTTCTGAGGCCTTGTGTGCCTGAGAACGTTCTTATTACTTTCTCTCATTGAAATGAAAATTTGGCTGTATTGTATATAAAACTTCAGGTTCAGAGTTCTTTTCCTTCAGTATCTAAATGAAGAAATAAATACATTATCATAAGAAAAGCGATCTTACGATCATCTAAAAAGATGGGGAAAAAGGTGTTTGACAAAAGTCAATACCTGTTTATAATAAAAATGTTCTGCAAACTAGAAACAGAAAAGTAGTCTCTCAACCTGATAAAGGGCATCTATTAAAAACCCACAGTTGGGACTTCCCTGGTGGTCCAGTGGTTAAGACTCCATGTTCCAATGCAGGGGGCCCAGGTTCGATCCCTGGTCAGGGAACTAGATTCCACATGCCACAACTGAAAAGATCCCACATGCCACGAGGAAGATCTCACATGCGTCAACAAAGATCCTGAGTGCTACAACTAAGACCCAGCGCAGCCAAATAAATAAATAAATATTAAAAAAACAAAAACCCACAGTTAATGTTCTTGTAGCAGAAGACCGAATACTTTGCCCCTAACATCAGGAACAAAGCAAGGATGTCCACCTTCAACACTTCTATCGACCATTATACTAGAGCTTTAAGCCACTGCAAAAAAACATATAAAAGCCACACAGATTGTAAAGGAAAAAGGAAAATGGTCTTTACTCACAGATAACATGATCATGCAGATAGAAAATCCTTCTAAAGAATCTACAAAAGAACTACTAGAACTATTAAGTAAATTTAGCAAGGCCACAGGCTGCAGGTCAATATACAATAATCAATGTTATTTCTGTATGTTAACAGTGAACATGTAGAAAATGAAATTTTTTTAATACCATTTCAACAGCATCCCAAAACATAAAATACTTAGGGATAAGTCTAATTATTTTAAGCATACTTTTTAGTAGTCTTGAAACTGAGGGCAGTCATCAATTAGAATCCTTGAACTATAACTTGCTTAATAAATGAAAACTTGTAACCTGCCTTCACTAATCAAGCTTGCTTTAATTGTTCTCGCAAATTGCATACCCTCCAAGTTTCACTGTAGCCTGGGCAATATATCATAAGATTCCTTTAACCGCCCCCTCCAGATAAAACCTCTGACATATGGGTTGCTATAGTAATGGTTTCTTATTTTATTTTTTTTATTATTAAATTTTTAATTTTTTAAAATTTTGTTTCATTTTTGGTTGCCTTGGGTCTTCATTGCTGCATGCAGGCTTTCTCTAGTTGTGGCGAGCAGGGGCTACTCTTGGTTGCAGTGTGCAGGCTTCTGATTGCAGTGGCTTCTCTTGTTGCGGAGCATGGGCTCTAGGTGCGTGGGCTTCAGTAGTTGCAGCACGCGGGTTCAGTAGTTGTGGCTTATGGGCTCTAGAGCACAGGCTCAGTAGTTGTGGCGCACGAGCTTAGTTGCTCCGCGGCATGTGGGATCTTCCCGGACCAGGGCTCGAACCCCTGTCCCCTGCATTGGCAGGCGGATTCTTAACCACTGCACCACCAGGGAAGTCCCAGTAATGGTTTCTTAAGTTGTTTTTCAGGAACATGGTGTTAGTCTTGCCCAGTTCAAACTGGTCAAGCACACTGACCATTCAACTGGGCCTGTGCAAGTGTCAGATGGATAACCTATTGTTGTCAGAGGGACAAAAACTCCATCATCAGATCATGCTAATGCCACCATTTTCTGAACATGTGTCTCATGAAGAAGCATATAACTCAGATACACCTATGCAGGACACTGATTACTTCACCTTTTTCTTATCTTCAACGCCCTTTCCCCATACCTCAGACCACCCTGCTTCTTTATCCTGTAAATATCCCAAGCCCCTCACCTTTAGGGATGAGGATCTGAGACTTGTTCTCCCATCTCCTCACTTGGCTATCTCATGGATAAACCCTTTCTCTGCTGCAAACTTCCATGTCTCTGTGTTTGGCTTGTTGTGGAGTGGGGCAAACAAACCTGGTTTTGTAATAGTCTAGTAATTCTGTTCAATATTATCTGAAGTTATTGTGGTCTCGTCCTGCTGTTGTGTTTATTCTTTTGACTCTGTGAAAGCATACCTCTGAGACATTTAGTTATCTGCATGCAAATGATATACTTGCTTATTTTAAGGAGAATAGTCATTAGGCTGTTGTCAACAAAAAGGGCTTTATAAGAGAAAAGAAAAAACTACAGACACTCTAAGCACAGTAAGTTTTTGGATTCTTTCCATTTGATATTTGGGTGGGGGGAGGCTAATTGATTAGCTGTCATCTAGCTGAGTCTAGTCTGTGAAGTGAGCTCCCGAACGGGTTGCTTAGGGTGAACAAAGAAAGTAATTTCAGCCACTGACAGATTCTTCTGACAACTTAAAGATTTTAACTGTGGAATATTCATGCCAGGCCGAGGCTACCACGTTAAGCGAGGTCCATACTACTTTCCTCCTCAGAATTTCTCATTTCTCACTCATGGTGATTATTTCCTCCTGTATTTTGTAATTTTAGATGATGAGCTCATCTTTAGTGGGGTTTTGTCTATGGGAATCCTGTGTGGTCCAAGTGAAGAGTACATTCCTTACAAAGAGATTTTATATTTGCTTCTATCTGCTTGGTATCCATTTTTAAGTTAATTTTTCAATTTGTGGGCCCCTGGTTTCTATAGGTAGTATAAGATTGAACTCTAGACCTGAGTAAGAGCAGACTATAATTTTAAATTCTCAGGGGAAATTTTTTTAACCAAATCAAGAGGCTCCACCAGGAGATTCTGTTTCCTTGTGCATTTCTACAGTTTTGTTTCTGGTACACGCTTTCACCAAAGGTACAGCCCTTGCAGAGTTCTAACTTTATGTGAAAGCATCAAGTCTATCTCTTCATTCTTGTTAACCCAAGGTCTCTTCTGTTGCTATATGTCCATTAAAACTCAAAGTCCTTGGATCCTGAGACCAGTTAACCCCAGAGAGGCCTCCGCCTCAACTTATCTGACACTCCCGCTCTCCCCTACCCCACAATTTAACTCCCTCTTAATTTTGTGACCACTGAGAATGTTCCCTACTTTCTTGTGAGCTTAGCTTTCCAATTGACAGAAAGCTTAATGTATTTTACCAGCATTTTAAGGTGTTTTGAAAGAAACAGAAGTGAATACATTTATGGAATATATTCATATACATGAAGAAAAATATATTCTAGAACATTTTGAATACAAATGTTTTAAATTAGAATATATGACAGTAATATCTTGAAGACTATCCTGAATAACACATATTCCCTGTGATACTCATAAAAAATACCTTAATATTCATTGGATATTTTCAAGAGTAGTCTTAAGTTTTTGGTAAATCACACATTTGGCAAATTGGGAGTAGCTTGGACATTGAACTAACTGATCCTTCTGTGAACTGGCCTTTAGGGATCTGGGCTGCTTCCAATCAGCTTCCAGTACTTTTCTAAAGTACAGGTCAGTTCAGTACACTGCACTTGTTTTTCAGTAAAATGTTGACACATGCCTGCTCAGAATAAATTAACTTGACTATATCAACTGACTTACTTGGTGGAAAAAGGCAATTCACAAACCAGTTCCTATGCTGACTTTTCTCCTGCCTTCCCCCCAGATTCCCACCATTATGGTTTAATCTTCTCTAAGTAACATTAATAATTATTTTCTTTTCTCCACCCAATATCTCACACAGTTTTAATAACAATAAATGAAGGGATAGACTAGTGAATGAAGCAGTTAATCAAATTTTTTCCTATCTACTTAGTATTTTTTTCTTCCAGTTTTGTTGAGATATAATTGACATAGAGCACTGTATAGGTTTAAGGTATGCAGCATAATGATTTGGCTTACATATACAATGAAATGATTATCACTATAACTTTAGAGAACATACATCACCTCATACAGATACAAAATTAAAGAAATAAAAAATGTTTTTTCTTGTGATGAGAACTCTTAACAACTTGTCACATATAACATATAGCAGTTGTACATCATGTTGTACATTACATCCCCAGTACTTATTTATCTTATAACTGGAAGTTTGTACCTTTTGATAATCAATTTTAAAAGAATGGTAAACTTTTAAAATTTTATTTATCATAGTGACACCTGTTGACCTATACCTGAAATTCTGATATTAAATTGTACCTTGTTAAAAAAAAAAAAAGATGTTGTAGGAATTGAATATTGAAAGCCAAAAGAGCTGAACTGTAGGACACAGATAATATTAAAATTGAGTTCAGAGACGAATGAAAGTGAATTCTAAAACCCAGGTGGGAGGGGAAGGCTTTACAGAGCAGGTGAGTGTTGAGCTGGAGCCCCTGGGTATTGATTCAGGAAACTAGGATCCTTACAAGCCATTGGCTAAACAAACCCAATAAACTATAGGTTACAGCCTGACTTCACATTATAAAAGTCTCTTCATATAGAGGGCATTTTCTATGATGATCATTTCTGCTTTTCTAATAATATTTAATTTCACAAAACTTCAATTGATATGTTACTTTCCAGCATCGCAGCCACTGCATGAACGGAGGTAGTTACTTACTTGTTCTGTCGTTTTCCCAGCCACAGTGTTTTACTCCAAGCATTAGCTCAAACCCTCTGCTTAGTCATCAGTTGTTTCACTATTCTTTGTAAGTAATTAGGATAAGTGTTCTCAGGGCCAACAGTACACTCACACCACCCTTGACATGGATGAAAGGAATGTGTTAAATTTAAAGGGACTTCTTTTGACAGAGCATTCTTTTTCAGAAAAGGGTAAAGGTTTGAATCCTTCTGATCCTTCTGGAAGAATGTTAGATTTTAGGGGCTGTCTTACATCCAAAGAACCATGCAGAGTGTTTACATGAACCTCTCTATACTGATTGATGGCTCATCCTTTATTGTTTGGAGGTAGAGTGGGGGAAGAGGAGATTAAAGCAGGTCCATTTTAGATGCCATCCTTTGGGTTTATTACCAGAATTGCCAAGAGGATTTTAATAAACAACTTTCTCCCATCCAAGTTTAAGGAGAGAGTTCACCGTAAAATGCTATTGTGTACTTTGTCTTATTTTTCTTGGAAGGTCCTTATAAACTTGCTCCATATCTGCTCAAAATGCTTCAAGAAATGCTCACGGGCTTCCCTGGTGGTGCAGTGGTTAAGAATCTGCCTGCCAATGCAGGGGACATGGGTTCGAGCCCTGGTCCGGGAAGATCCCACATGCCGCGGAGCAGCTAAGCCCATGTGCCACAACTACTGAGCCTGCACTCTAGAGCCCATGCTCTGCAACAAGAGAAGCCACCGCAATGAGAAGCCTGTGCACCGCAACAAAGAGTATATAGCCCCTGCTCTCCGCAACTAGAGAAAGCCCACGCACAGCAACGAAGACCCAATGCAGCCAAAAATTAAAAAAGAAGAAGAAAAAAGAAATGCTCACATACTTTTTATCCTTTGTGATCAAAACCTTTCCTCTGGTGTTCTGAGTGGCTTGGCGAAGCCAATCCAGAGTCTATCGGAGGTATGTATTATCTACACCTGCAACCTGTGATGGACAGAGACCACATCTATATACATACTGGGGACGGGGACTTCCCTGGTGGCACAGTGAATAAGACTCCACGCTCCCAATGCAGGGAGCCTGGATTCGATCCCTGGTCAGTAAACTAGATGCCACATGCATGCTGCAACTAAAAGTTTGCGTGCCACAACTAAGGAGCTCACATGCCGCAATTAAGGAGCCCACCTGCTGCAACTAAGGAGCCAGCAAGCTGTAACTAAGGAGGCTGCAAGCTGCAGCAACTTAACACCAGCACAACTAACTAAATAAATAAATACGGGGGACACAAGAAAGTGTGAACCTGGAGCAGAGCTGAAGGCACTGCAGTCTTCCTGTGGACTAGACAGCAGATGGCTGGGCAGCCCCTGGCTCTCAGAGTCAGGCAGGGTGGCTGCAGCTCCAAGGTTGGAGCCCCAGCTACAGGAGAGAGAGGTCCCTGTGTCAGGGGGAACAGCTCCTCTACTCTGCTTATCTTCCTCTCCCTGCTGACTCAGCCGGGTTTGGGATTGCCCAGGGCTCAGTTCATTACCTCCTTATCTTTACAACTTTAGTTCCACAGTTTACAAGCAAATTCTTTCTGGGTTTCTTAGCTGAAATCCCTGGGAAGAAGAATCTGGTGGAGGCCATTTTTGTGTGTCAAGCCATCCATAGCAACTAATTGGTCCATGCATGGCCTGGCTTCCCTTGGAGCAGGAGCCCACTCTTCTGTCTTGTGGTCACTCATATCTAAACTCACAAGGTTCCCTGGCATGGAATGACCTGCTTAGGCAGAGTTTGGGGCTATTGAATGAGTGGGGCAGATTCTCCTAGAAGGGAGGAGGGTGACTGATCAGGCCTGAAGCAGCCCTGATGGTGGCCTCTCAAAGTGCCTTGGGAAAGTATCTCCTTCAGCCTTTACTCCTGTCAGGGCCCACATATACCCTGGGGCCTGGGGAAGGAACAGGCCTCTCACAGTCCGCTCTGGAGCCCACTTGTTTTAGCCTGAATTCTTTAAAAACTGAGCCTGGGGCAAAACTTAACTAAGATTTTATTGGGAAATCAAAATGGAAATTTGGGCAAAGAGAGTGTATTGCCTTAATAACTAGCATGTGTCATAACCCAATGCAAAATTTGCTCAACATTGTTACAAATCAAAGAAAGGCTTCTTAATTTTGGCTTATTAGACTGGCAAAAATATAAATATCCAGTGTTAGGAGGGTATAGGGAAAATGTAAGAGAGGGTGTACTCTCACAATGGAAATGCTTACCAAAAGCCTTAAAAAGGTGCATACTGTCCAACCCAGCAATTTCATTCGTAGTAGGGATTTGAAAATTTACATGATACTCCCTAGTGTGAAACACAAATGCAGCCCTTTGGTTTTCTACAACTGATATTTCCTCTAAAGCAACTATCCTGATGGAAAGTGAGAGAAAACTAAATTTAGTCCACTCCACTAAATCACAGTTTAATTAAATAATGTAAGCTGTCCATTTAGATCCTCAGTCTATCCAGGGAATTGCTCAGTCTCTTAGCTTTTCTCTCTTCTCCTATTCCACTCCAAGATACTTTTAGGTATATAGGTGATGGGAGGGCTTACATATCCTTATGGTGGAAGGGAAAAGGCTCCTTGGAGTTCACGTATGTTACAATCCCATTTTAGTTATTAACAAAGAGTGCAAGTGTGTCAAAGAAAAGAAGTGTAAAGCTACATAGGAAAATCCTACCTTTGAGTTATCTCTGGGAGGTGGGATTGCCCTGGGTCACTACATTCTTTTACATTTATGTATTAGTTCAATTTTATAAGAAGCATACATTAATTTTATAATCAGAAAAAATGATGTTTTTGTTCCAATAAAAAACAAATAACCACACACACACACAAAAAAACAAATAAGTACAATGAAGGATGTTAAGTGGGAAATTTTGATTGAAATGCCAAGATATGATAGTTACTGATCATCAAAGGTGTGAGTGGACCACAAAGATGCAGATCTTCAAAGGAAATTTTCAAAATCTGGTTACCTGTCTCTTGGTCCTCTCATCTAGGGAATCCCTCACCCAGAAAGATGATATAGGAGAGTCAGAAGAAGAGAAGGTTGCAGGGGGGCAGATTTTGAGGGGAGGATTTCTTTGGGAAAATTTAAGGAGTTACCTGCTCCCTCCACTCCAGTCTAGTGAGAAAGGCCTCACGGAGACTGCCCACTGCAGGAGCTTGATGTGACCTCTGCCGCCACTGGCTGGCTCTGGAAAGCTAAGCAGCCTTGGCAGACAGAAGAGGATCTGGGCATGAACTGCTCTACTCTCAGAGTACAGGTCAAAGGAGACAAGAATTCTGGGGACCAGATGAGGAGGGGGCAGAGGCAAGGTCCACCTGGGGTGAAGCCTGACCAAGAGGGTGGCCAGTCTCTCAAGAGAGACTCAGCCGTTAGAGGTCAGGAGGCAACTGCTGCAGCAGAGGCTGTGGGAAGCAGAGGAGCAGGAGGAGAGGGAGCTGGGTCTGAGGAACCCAGAAGGGGAATCTCCCAGGAGTCTCCATGAAAGCCCCTAGGAGTCAGCTTTAAACATCTGCCAGGAATCTATGGGTCCTCAGGTGTAGAACTTATAAATCCATTCTACCAGGAACTTTCCTATCCCCCTTCCCTCTGCTCCTTTTCCAACTTCAACCTTAAAGGTCAGAAGCAGCAGCAAGATGAGGAGGAAGAGAGTAAGAAAGAAGAAACTGAACACAGCCTCCTCCAAGGCTGCAGACCACCCACCTGCCATTGACCCTAGCTTTGTGGGAGTGGGAGAGAAATATTATCTTTGAATGAGGATTTAAACATTGATTAAGTCCACATTTGTGACTTAAAGTGACCCCTGAACTTTTACCTAAGGATGCACAGAAAAATTTATGAGCTTGACAGGATTTTTACACATGGCCAGGAAAAGACCATCCTAACCCCCATTGGAAGTGATGAGAAAGCCATGGAAGGGAACTTTCCTGGTGGCGCAGTGGTTAAGAATCTGCCTGCCAATGCAGGGGACACGCGTTCAATCCCTGGTCTGGGAAGATCCCACATGCCACAGGGCAACTAAGCCCATGAGCCACAACTACTGAGCCCATGTGCTGCAACTACTGAAGCCCACACACCTAGAGCCCATGCTCTGCAACAAGAGAAGCCACTGCAATGAGAAGCCCGTGGATCACATCGAAGAGTAGCCCCCACTTGCTGCAACTAGAGAAAAGCCCACGCACAGCAACAAAGACCCAACGAAGCCAAAATAAATAAATTAATTAATTTTTAAAAATGTAGACACAAACTTTTAAAAAAACAAGCCATGGAAGGGATGGACTTGGAGGGTATTATTATGCTAAGTGAAATAAGTCAGACAGAGAAAGACAAATACTGTATGATATCACTTATATGTGAAATCTAAAAAATAAACTAGTGAATATAACAAAGAAGAAGCAGACTCACATATATAGAGAACAAACTAGTGGTTACCAGAGGGGAGAGGGAAGGAGGGAGGGACAAGATAGGGTTAGAGGATTAAGAGATACAAACTATTATGATTAAATTAATAAGCTACAAGGATATATAGTACAACACAGGGAATATAGCCAATATTTTATAATAACTATAAATGGAATATAACCTTTAAAAATTGTGAATCACTATGTTGTACACCTGAAACATATAATATTGTACGTCAACTATACCTCAAATTTTTAAAAAGTCAATGGAGGACAAAAATAAAGTGGCTTTGACAAATAAAACCCACAAGTCCTGTGTGTTCAACATACTGGTTGTACAAGATTCCTTTCTTAGAAGCCACTCTGCCTTGAGTTCCTAGTTACACTGAAACAGTACCACTTAGATGTCAGCAAGAGTTCCTCATTCTTTGGAGGTCTGGGTAATTCCACAGCCTGGAAAAGTTTGATCTTGTCCAATAATTTCTCTTCGTTCCCAGAAACTCACCTGAGATGCCCCTAGCCTCTTATTTCTGTGTCTATTTTGCTTTCCACTCTTTCCTCTCATCAGCCTGGATGCAGAAATAGCAGCTCTTAGCATTCCCTCCATAGAAGAATCTCCTCACACAAAGAGCAGTTGTAAGTAGTGGAGACTTAACTGAAGTTTATCCATATCCTCAAAGTGGGGTAGTGTTTGATGGTCAAGGAGGTTTCTTTAGTAAAAGTTCAGTTGAGTTCCACAACATTTATTGAGTGACTGCTATTACCAGGTACTGTGATAAATGCTGGAGACACAGAGTAAATGTTATTCTCTATCCTCAAGATACTTAGAGTCTAGCTGGAGAGAGAATGTAAGAGAACATGGTAAATGCCTGTTAGAGCCCAGGTTGCCATGGCAGCACACAGTGGCAGGGGGTGGGGCATGTAAACAAGCCTAAGGTGATTATGGGGGGAGTCAAGGAAGATGTCCCTCTGTGATAGAATAGAAGAGTGACAAAATAGCAGACTGGAAAGAGAATCATATAAAAATTTGAGAACAAAAAAATACAATAACAGATGTTAAAAACTCAAGGGATGGGTTCAACAACAGTTTAGACACATGAGAAGAAAGTCAATGAATCAGAAAACATGGTAGAGGAAACTATCTAGAATGAAGTAAAGAGAGACAACAAGAGAGAAAATACAAAAGCAACGGTAAGAGATACAGAATACAGTGAGAAGCTCTTACTTATACCTTCTTGGAGTCTACTTGGAGTAGAGAATGAGCAGAGACAGTATTTGAAGATAATAACTAAGAATTTTCCAGAACTGATAAAAGACTTCAAGCTCAGAATCAAGAAGAGCAACAGGGAAGAGATATGGGAACATATGTATATGTATAACTGATTCACTTTGTTGTAAAGCAGAAACCAACACACCATTGTAAAGCAATTATACTCCAATAAAGATGTTAAAAAAAAAGAGCAACAAATTCCAAGATAATTTAATTAAATATATTCTTGGAACATTAAAATAAATCTGCAAAAAACAAAACAAAAAATATTAAAGATAAGCAGAAGAGAAAAAATATTATTTTAAAAGGAGCAACAGACAGCTGACTTCTCAACAGCAACAATGGAAGCCAGAGAACAGTGTAATATTGTCTAAGTGCTAAAAGAAAATTGCTAGTCCAAAATTCTATATCCAGATAAACTATCTTTCCAGAATAAACATGAAAAAGTTTTTTTAAAAAAAGAGAATAAAGATGAGAAGACTTTTTTTTTTTTTTTTTTTTTTTTGGCTACACCATGTGGCATGTGGGATCTTAGTTCCCTGACCAGGGATTGAACCTATGGAAGTGCAGAGTCTTAACCACTGGACCACCAGGGAAGTCTGAGAAGACATTTTTAGACAAACAAAAACTGATTGATTTATTGACTAGCAGAAACACTCTATTAATTTTCTATTTCTGTATAACAAATTACTACAAACTTAGCAGCTTAAAACAACACCCACTTATTATCTCACAGTTCAGGGAGAAGTCCAGGATCAACTAGGTTCTCTGCTCAAAGTATCACAAGGCTGAAATCAAAATGTTGGCCAGGGCTAGGATCTCATCTGAGGCTCAAAGTCCTCTTCCCAAGATCACATTGTTGAAAGTGAGGTCTAAAAAAAGTATGAGATTTGACAGTATACAAATCATATTCTCTGACACAATGCAATTACACTAGAAAAAAAAAATTTTTAACTCCATATTTACTTGAAAATTAAGAAATACTTCTTAATAACACATAGCTCAAGTAAGGTATCACAAAGGAAATTAGAAAATATTTTGAACTGAATGTTAACAAAATTTCTATGTATAAATATTTGTGGGATACAGCTGATAAGGGGAAATTTATAGTCTTAAATGCATATATTAGAAAATAAGAAAGGTTAAAAATTAATGGGCTAAGATTCTACTTCAAAAAGTTAGAAAATAAGACATGTGATACTATATTATTATTCACAAAGATTCACTCCCTCTGGGCACGGGCATCAGGTTTAGCTGTATTTCCTGCTCCAGTCAATGGAATGTGTACAGAAGTGTTACATGTCACATCTAGGCAGAATTTTTACATACGGTTCACCATGCTGTCTCTTCCCTCTGCCATAATGATTGTCAATGCTTTAGACAGTGGCTGTTCTGCCAGCTTGAGCCACAAAGTGAAGACAATGTGGAAAAGAACCCAGCTAACCTGGATGGAACAGGCAGCATGAGTGAGAAATAAACTATGTTGTTGAAAGCCCTGAGAGCTGGGGGGGATTGTTTGTTACTGCGGCCTAACTTAGCCAATCCTGACTCTTACAGAAGTACAAAAGAAACCCAAATACAGTAAAATAAATGAAATAATAAGGATAACAGCAAAAATCGGTGAAATGGAAAATAACATGCCATAGAGAGGATCAACAAAATCAAAAGTTAGTTCTTTGAAAAGACCAATAAAATTTATAAATCCTTGCAAATTATCAAGAAAAATAAAAAAAGAAAAACACAAATAATCAATGCCAGGAATGAAAAGCAGATATCACTATAAATTCTATAAACATGAAAAAGATAAGATGATTTTTATGAATAACTTTATGTCTAAAATGTGAAAAACTAGATGAAATGAATATATTCCCTAGAAAAATACAACTTATTAAATATTGATCAAAGAAGTAACAGAAATTTGAAGTCCTATAATTTTTAAATAAATTGAATCCGTATTTATAAACCTCCCCATAATTAGCTAAGGGAAAAATAATGGTTACCATATACAGACTCTTTGGAGAATACAAGAAAATGGCATACCCTCCAATTCATTTATAAGGCTAGTATAACTTTGATACCAAAGCCAATGAAGATTGTTCCATAAGAGAAAATTTAGCCAAATCTCACTCAGGAACATGGATACAAAAATCTTAACCAAAATATAGTATTAGAAAATCAAATCAAACTATATATAAAAAGGAAAATACAACCAATGTCAGAGACAGAATGGCCCCAAAATGTTCACATCCTTATCCTCAAAACCTGTGCATATCATCTTACATGGCAAAAAGGACTTTGTAGATGTGATTAAATTAAGGGCCATGAGCTGGGCAGATTATCTTATAGTATCCCTGTGGGCCTAATGTAATCACAGGAGTCCTTATAAGAGGAAGGCAGGAGGATCAGAGTCTGAGAGAAGATGTGACCATGGAAGCACAGATTGGAGTGATGAGCTTTGAAGATGGAGGAAGGGGTCACCAGCCATGGAATGCAGCTGGCCTCTAGAAGCTGCTAAAGATAAGGAAACATGTTCTCTCCTTGAACCTCCAGAAGTGCAGCTCTAAGCCAACATCTTGATTTAGCCCCTAAGACCCACTCTGGCCTTCTGACCTCAAGAATTGTAAGATAACAAATGTGCTAGTTTTAAGCCACTATGTGTTTGGTAATTTGTTAAAGAAGCAATAGGAAGCTAATACAACTAGATTGATCTTATTCTAGAAAAGAAAGGATGGTTTAACATTTGCAAATCAAAATATTTCACCATATTAATAAATTTAAAGGAGAAAAATTATGACTCTCTCAAAAAATGTAAAAAAAAGGATTTGTAAAAATCAACTTCAATCATAATTTTTTTAGAAATTCTTTTAACTAGGAATAGAAGGAACTTCCTAAATCTAATAAAGGATATCAGAAAGCAATGGAGTAATTACCATAAAAGCTAGCAGTTACCTTTACGAGGGCTGGGGTTGTGTTTGGGAAGGGATATAAAGGGAGACTTCTAGCAAGCTGGTAAAACTCTATTTCTTGATTCTAGTTGGTGGTAAACAAGAGTTTGCTTTAGTCTAGCACACGGAATATAGTCAACATTTTATTATAACTTTAAATAGAGCATAATTATAAAAATATTGAATCACTATGTAGTATACCTGAAACTAACATAATATTGTAAATCAACTATACTTCAATTTTTAAAAAAGGTGCTTTATAATAATTATGTTTTATGTACTTTCCTTTGTGTTATTTTTCACAATAAGAAATGTTTTTAAACAGATAGAAAAGAAAGATTTGAAAAGCAGATAGAGCAAAGCTATTGTTTAAGGCCTAAAAGTGCTATAATCACCGAAGGGCAGACACTCAGGTTGGCCTTAGGAGTGGTGGGGCTTAAAATCAGACCAGCTAAGGTGAGCTGAAAAGGCTCTGGGTGCTGGTGGGTGAGGCTGGCTTCTCTTCCCAGGATGGCAGTAACTGGGCAGGGAACCAGTACTGACCAAGGCTAGGAGGAAGGATGGACCCCCATTCTTGGGAGGGTACCACTGCAACAGTCCTGCAAGATGCCACAAAAGCCACCAAAGAGAAGCAGGGGTCACCTGGGAGCCCAGGGAACAGAACAGACAGGCTGATGGGAGGGAGTTTCGTGCATGGAGGGCGGTGCTAGTATCTCATTCATGAAGTGGGTGGGTGGAGATAGGAGATACTCCAAAGCTCTCATCTCCCAGGCCTAGGAAAACTTTTAATGTTCTAGGATTCTAAAATTAACATAACCGGGGGGAGGGGAATTGGATAAAGGTAGTCAAAAAGTACAAGTTTCCAGTTATAAGATTAATAAGTACTAGGGACATAATGTATAATATGATAAATATAATTAACACTGCTGTATGCTATATATGAAATAAGTACTAGGGACGTAATGTATAATATGATAAATATAATTAACACTGCTGTATGCTATATATGAAAGTTGTTAAGAGAGTAAATCCTAAGAGCTCTCATGAGGAAAAAAGTATTTTTTTTCTTTTTATTTTATTTTCTATCTCTGTGAGATGATGGATGTTCATTAAATTTTGCTGTATGTAAGTCAAATCATGCTGTACACTTTAACTTATACAGAGCTGTACGTCACTTATATCTCAATAAAACTGGAAGGAACAAATAAAATAAAATTTAAAAACATAACAAGTAATTACTAATTACACACAAGCACAAAGAATTCATGGTTTTGAAACTTGCCTTTGTACGGCCTTTTTCCTTATCTAGTGATCACCCCCAGCTTTTCTGGCAGCTGTCAAAGGGAAAGACTGACCATACAAGCCCGCCCCTGGCAGAATTCATGTCAACATTCTAGGAGGGCTGGTTGGGCTAGCCAGTCCACAGCACTGATAATTAAGACATGAGTTACATCATGGGCCAGAAATGCTATGAGCCAATAATCATGGTAATAAGTAAAAGCTGGTTTCTGTATTTAAGGATTTGGGCTATGACTACAGAAGACTGGGAAGGCCGTTGTCATTCGGCTGTACATCACATACCCTGATGGCCTGGGTGGCTGAAGGGACTGTTGACCGTGAACTAAAGGTTTAATTCATATTCAAAGTTAGTACTTTTAGGGTTCCTGTTGGGAACCCCAAATTGCAAATACAATAGTGTGAAAGAAGAGGCTGGAGAGAACATCTGAAGAGGTGGGAGAACATCTCTTCATCAGGCTCTCTCTCCCTCTGGATGGCCTAACGACTCATGGCCACTGTGATAACCAGTATAAATAGGAGTGATTTGATGGGGCCAAGGGGATGTTGGAATAATCATATATAATACAACTTTGAGTCAGTGCATAGGAAGAACCAAACATCCTGACAGCTTACTGTTGACACTGACATGGCTTTTCTATTGCAGGCAACTCTTGCCCAGGATAATAAAAGTTGTAACTATCATTTTTTTGCAGAAATTTCAAGAAGAAAAACATTTAAATGAACTTTGCGACTTTTCAATATTTTGCATCTAACCACTCTCTCAGACTCTGAAATCCTTGCCTCAAAACCCTCCCCTTGCCCTAATAATCCTCAACTATTGTATCATGATTCTTGTCCAGTCCCTAATCAAGCCCCCTCACTGGAAGAGCTAGCTTCAAATAGACCCCAACACTTCATAAATATCCTGACTTTGCCTCCCCATTTTAGATGGTACTCTGGCTCTGCAGCGTAGTTAGAGTTCTCCCTTCCTGCGATGAGAACTCAGCTTTACATGATCACAAAGTTGTTTTGAGGGTACTTTCAGGGAGCCACCATTCAATTATTGAGGCCCATCAAGATCCAATGGAGACCCCCTTCACCACTGCAGCGTAAGACCCCTGGTTCAGAAACAGTGTCCCCTTCTGAGGCCCTTGATCCCCTCAGGGGTCTTTCAGGCTTCACTAGTGAGGGATGTAAGGCTTGTCCTGGGCCCAAGTTCCAATTTCTTCTTGTTTTAAATCTCCTTTTTATTGAGCTCCTCAAATACTGAATCTATTTTGTCTCCTTGCAATAAGGAACCCTTTTCAGGAATCCTTTGATTACCTGACCATATTTGAAAATCTTTTCTCCTTGGTGCATATCCACCTTATCAGTAACCAGGAAACTATTTGTCTATGTCCGTCTTGGTCATTTATTGTTGTGCATATATTAGAATAAAGTTTATGGTGAAGAGGACAGGTGTGGGTCCCAATAAGTCCGTCCCTAAGCCAGCCCAGGGAAAAACTTTGTCTCAGGCCACTGATCAACACCTCATGAGAACTTTCCTCAGACTAGTTTTGTCTGTGAGAGTTTGGATCAGCAGAGATCTCTCCACACCCATCATCTGCTGAGAACTGTAAGTTCAACAGAGTTGCCATTGGGTAAGGTCTAGCTGTGAGGTTGGGGGTCCCCAAGCCACAGGATACACAAGCAACTCTCCACTGACATTCCCAGTCTTAGTATAAACCTCAGTCCATGCCTTCCTTGGACCCAACTCTGCTTCTTACCTGTACTGATGCTATGGCCCAAATTTGTGCACTTATCTTTCTAAATAGCATCATTTCACCAAGGATAATTCAGAATTACAGTGGCCACTATAAGAACTTTTGATACAAAGTCATTCACTTGAGAAGTGCCTTTGAAGGAAAAGGGAACATAATTCCAAACATCCAATGGTCTTCATTTTTTTATTAGCATGAGGAAGCATCCAAAAGAAATTGGATTCCAAAATTGCCCCCTTAACAGATTCCTTGGCCAAAGCAAAAGAAAAATATGAACAACTTAAAACTATCTGTCTTTTAGATCTCCCACAAATCACAACTCAAACATACTATTCCTCTTCCTCTATCCTCCATTCTTCCATCTACTGCTGCCCCATCTCTCCCTCTGACCCCCTCTCCTTCCCTCCTAGCCGGCCAGGTACCCCAAACCTCACTTAACCTCTTTAAGGGAAACCTCCTTCAGCACAGAGAAAAACTCTTATGGTGAATTTTAAGCTCTGGTTCCATTCTCAGCTGAAAGCCATTGCCTAAGACTCTCCAAGGCCTAGATAAGATAGAACATTGCAGAGGAATTTAGAATAGTTTGAGGGACATGTAATCCAGAGTGACCAGATATAAACCAATAGTGCATATGTTGCAAAAAGTTCGATGAAAAAGTCAGAATGGGAAGACCTTCCAATGATGACTTAAAAGACCTTGAATTGTATAGGAAGCTGAAGGGACTTAGAAACACTGCAGATGTCGGTCAAGGACTTTTGGAGGCTATCCTCTGCCTTTCCTGTGAAATTAGTGTTCTGATTCAGTTCTTCAAGCCAAAAAAAGAGAAGCCTGATGGAGACTTTAGGGATAGGTTCTTTAATACGTTGAGACAGCATTCAGTAGTAAATCTTGAAGCAGATGTGACCCTGGCTCTCCCTCTTATCTTTTTGTGAATGGCCTCAAAGCAGAAATAGAGGATTTAATATGCAAGCAAAAAGTAGGGTGGGAAATAGGCCCATGGCCAGACCTCCAAAACCTTGAAAGAGCTCTATTTTAAAAGAACTCTAGGGCTTCCCTGGTGGCGCAGTGGTTGAGAATCTGCCTGCCGATGCAGGGGACACGGGTTCGTGCCCTGCTCTGGGAAGATCCCACATCCCACATGCCGCGGAGCGGCTGGGCCCGTGAGCCATGGCCGCTGAGCCTGCGCGTCCGGAGCCTGTGCTCCGCAACGGGAGAGACCACAACAGTGACAGGCCCGCGTACTGCAAAAAAAAAAAAAAAAGAACTCTAGAACTAAGAAACTAAAGGGAAAAGAAAGAAAGAAGTTATCAATGAAGATGTTCAATTGCCCATTGTACCTGCAAACCCACAAGGAAACATTTCTATAAAAATTAAAAGACAATCTTACAATTTTGATTGATATGGTCACAATAATATCAATCTTAAACCTGAGCACTATTATACAGATCTTTCTCAACTTATAATGGGCTTACATCTCGATAAACCCATCATAAGTTGAAAATATCCTAAGTCAAAAATGCATTTAGTAAACCTAACTTACCATCATAGCTTAGTCTTTTTATTTTTATTTTTTTTTCCTGCGGTACGCGGGCCTCTCACTGTTGTGGCCTCTCCCGTTGCGGAGCACAGGCTCCGGACGCGCAGGCTCAGTGGCCGTGGCTCACGGGCCCAGCCGCTCCGCGGCATGTGGGATCTTCCCGGACCGGGGCACGAACCCGTGTCCCCTGCATCGGCAGGCGGACTCCCAACCACTGCGCCACCAGGGAAGCCCCCATAGCTTAGTCTTGCCACCCTTAAATATGCTCAGAACTTACATTAATTAGCCTGCGATTGGGCAAAATCATCTAACACAAAGCCTATTTTATAATAAAGTATTGAATATCTCTTGTAATTTATTGACTACTGTACTGAAAGTGAAAAACAGAATGGTTGTGTGGGTACAGAATGGTTATAAGTGTATTTGGTTGTTTCCCCTTGTGATCACGTGGCTGACTGGACGCTGCCGCTTGCTGCCCTGCCCTGCCCAGCATCATGAGAGAGGATCTTACCGCACTTTGCTAGCCTGGGGAAAATGACCAAAATTCAAAATTCGAAGGGTGGTTTCCACCAAACTGGTATGACTTTCCTACCATCTTAAAGTTCGAAGAAATCAAACCATCGTAAGTCAGGGACCCTCTGTACAACCCTTTCCTTGGAGTCAACAAACTACTTTTTTTTAATCTATCTAATAATCCTAAATATCTAAAACCACACCTTCCCTAGGCCCCCGGCACTTAACCATCAGCCCTGTACTTTTAACCAAGGAATGTTCTTTTCTCCTTTGTGACACTATACTCATTAACTTAATAGCAAGGGATTTATTGTGTGAATGGAATTGCCACATTAAATGCTCTCCTGATGATGGCCTCTTCCCTCCAGTCCCTGAGGACCTCCCTGTTCATAATGAGGTCCTGGCTAATTTGGATATTTATTTGCCAGTACTTTTGTGTGTAAATCAAACATAGATTGAAGCTCTCTTGTGGGCAAACAATTCCACGGACATTCTACTAGAACTAAACCCATCAAGGTTCAGACTGACCCACCTAAACTTCTACCCAAGCTCGCACAATAACCTTTAAAACAAGGCACTAAGGAAGGAATAAAACTAAAATCAAAAGCCGTAAAGAGAAAGGAGTCTTCATACCTCATCCTAGTCCTTGTTATACTCCTATCCTCCCAGTCAAAAGCCCAGTGGCAGGAGTATAGATTCACTTAGGTCCCTGGGGCCATAAATAAGTCATTCTCCACTTCCCTTTAGAACCAAACTCAAACTGTTTTATCCTCAAGGCCTAAGGAGACTGACCACGTGTTGTAAAATTGTAGAACTCCGTTGTGCTTTCTTTGGTGTCTCTTTAAATCAAAAGTTAATACCTGTCTTCTCCAAGGAAAATCAACAACATACTTGGACTGGTATGCCTCAGTTTCTGAGATGCCCTCCTACTTTTCACAAGTCCTCAACCAGGACCTCCAGAGCTTTAAATTGCCCTGTGACCCTATTCTTAGCCAATATGTGGATAATCTTTCTTGTTCCAAAGATGAGGCAAGCTCTAAGGCTGATTCATCTCTCTGCTTCCTCTTTTAGCTCAGGGAGGGCATATGGTTTCGAGAGAGAAGTTAACAAGTTGTCAAAGGAAAGTGCACGACCTAAGACAAGATTTATTCCCTGGAGGCAAATCTCTTAATCCAGACAACCAGCTGTGCAAAAGGTACCCGGCCAACTAAGAGACAATTATGAGGATTCCTGGGTCTCACTGGCCAATGCAGGCTGTGTGTTCCCAAGTTTTCTGAAACTCCCATACCATTATTTGACTTGCCCAAGTCTCTGGTAACCAAACCTTTTCTCTGAGAACAAACATGAACTTGTTTTTTGTGAGTTCAAATGAGGTGTTCAATACCCTCCTAACTCTGGGCCTAACTAAACATCATAAGCCTTTCAACCTATAAGTAAATCAGAGATCTCACTAAGCCCTTAACTTCATGAGAATAAAGACTAATAGCTTAGCCTCTCTTATGATCCAATGGCAAGAGCTTCCCACTTTGTTGAGGGGCAGCAGCTAAACAAAGTCTCCTATTGGCTTGGCTTTAGAGTCTCCTTTAAACCAGATGGTCCCTCGTGCTGTACCATCTTTGTTGCTCCCTGAAAATACACATTTCTCATAAAGTCGATTTACCTCCTGCGAACTTCCTTCCTTTCTCTGAGATGCTACAAAGATTGTCAAGGCAGTGCTCTCCCTCACTCTGGTAAGCAATGAACTCAGCTTCACCTGATCAGCAAGTTATTTCGGTAGCATTTTTTTTTTTTTTGGTATGCGGGCCTCTCACTGTTGTGGCCTCTCCCGTTGCGGGGCACAGGCTCCGGACGCGCAGGCCCAGCGGCCATGGCTCATGGGCTCAGCCGCTCTGCAGCATGTGGGATCCTCCCGAACCAGGGCACGAACCCGTGTCTCCTGCATTGGCAGGCGGATTCTCAACCATTGCACCACCAGGAAAGCCCTCAGTAGCATTTTTGAGCTGGCAAAAGACAGTGGTCTTTATCAGAATGTGTCCTAAACTCTCATCTGAGAAATCCCAGATTATTAAAACATAAAAACAACCACCACACTTTCTATTTGTCATTGATTTTGGCAAATATTACTGATTGGATCATGGTTGTTCTTTGTTCTTGTTCCTACAGCCTCTTACTCCCCTGAAAGATGTTGGTCACTGATGGGCTGGGGTCCTGTCTCTGCTGGAAAAGAGCTGTGAAGGGGTCCAGCATGTGTTCTGTGGTGCTGAGGGGCAGTTTGTCATAAGCTTTCACCATGATGCCGTGTTCCTCCCTCCCATGCCCCATGCCCACGCAAATATTGATGCACCCGCGGAAGAAACAGGCAGCAGTACCCCTTCAGTTAGTTCCCTGGAGTCCAGCAAACTGGGGGAGGGGTTGGCAAAGGATTGGAGAGAAAAGAGGGAGGAGAGGAGTTTTCCTTATTTTGTCAAGATTCCTCATATCAGCTCTGCTTTTCTTTGCCTGCCCTAGGGCTGACTCTGGGGAATGCCAGATTGGGGCAAATCGCAGGGTGTCCTCAGGCCACCCTCACCCAAAGGACATGCACATCTCTCTCCAAGTGAAATATGGTTCTGGTGACCAGCAAGGGCAGGCAAAGGGTAACAAAAAGCCGGCTAGAGCAGTTGACAGGAGTAGGTGACGAGGAGGAGGAGTTTGCGTAAATTGAATAAACTGCTAAAGCTGTCCCCATTTTCCTTCATCTATCTCCTGGTCTCTAAGAGCTCAGGACAGACCCCAGAGCAGCAGCCAAGGTGAGGAATTTTGCCCCCCAAACAAGGAATGGAGCAGCATTTGAAACCTAGAGAAGAAGGCTATCCACGGGGGGGGGGGGGTAGGGGGGAGTTGGGGGCGACAAGGGGGGACGAGGGGTGGGTAGGAAGGCTGCCTTCAACAGATAACCCCTTGTGGCTGCAGAAGCAAAGGGCCCAGGAGCCTGAGCTCCACTTGACAAAAACTTCCCACGGTTACAGTTGTCTAGAAGCAGGAAGCAGTGAGTCTCCTGACACTTAAAAGCTTGCTGGAATCATCGGTCTGTGCCATGCAGTATGTCACTTAAATAGTTTTGTTTTGTCGCTTTGGTCTCGCTGTGATTTCTTGAGTGATGGCCTCCATCCCCACACGGGACTGTACGCTGGGGTGGCCCGGAGGCGGGGCCACCATAACCAGTGTCAGGCAGAGGGTGTCGTCCGCCTCTGCCCCCAAGGCGGCCCAGTAATCCTTTGAACTTCTTAGTCCCCACAGCACCGGGCTAAGTCCTAGAGCTCGGTACAGCTTTGATCACAGTCTTCAGACACCAGAATTAAGAAATATGTAAATACCAAGTTGGAGAAACAGCTTAAAAAAGTTTAAGAAATCCAGAGCAACAGGATTCCGCAGAGGACAGGCCTACCAGTTGGTGTGGGGGGAGACAGGTTGGAAAGAGGAACTCCGCTCTGAAAAAACAACGTTCAAGTCTCTCGCCGTGGAGGCGGCCCGAGAGTCGCTGGACTCCGAACCGGCGGGTTCTCCCGACAGCCCCGCGGGTGGCGCGCAAGGTTCGCGCGGCCCAGCAGGGTGGGACCGGGCGGCAGCCGGCGGATCTCCGGGGAGGCTCGCTCTAGGAGTTGGGAGTGACCGGCCGGCCGGCCTCTCCCGGGATTTGTGACGTGCCGGACAGCGGTGGTGACGGGGCCACCACATAAAGCCGGGTCGTCGGGGCGGGGGTCTCCCAGGCCAAGAGCCCCGATGGGATGGGGAGTGGGTGGGCAGCGAGGCGCCCCCGAGCTCCGGGGCTCCGCGCAGCATTAACGTGAGCGCTGAGTCGGCGGTGGCAGCGGCGGGGGCGGCGCGGGGCTGGCGCCGGTACGGCCGCGAGTGCCCAGCACGCGCCGGACTGCCGTGGCCGCGTTGGCGGCCCGCGCGCCCGGCTCGCGGAGGCCGCGCCACGCCCCCGAGGGGGTGGAGCCGCGGCCGGGGGCGGGTCCGCAGCTGGCGGCGCCCAGGCCTGGGGCGGAGGCTGTAGCAGCAGCTGCGGCGGCGGCGGCAGTGGCGGCGCCTGGAGCTGCTGCACAGAGGCAGAGGCTGCTCCTGGACGCGTCCGGGCCGCTCAGCCGGAGCCCCAGCCCGGAGACGCCGGGCGGTGCGCTGGGTTCTGCGGCTGCTGCCCGCCGGCCGCCGCCCGGGCTCGTGCTGCCACCTGGGCCCCGGCCGCCGCTCGCGTCCCGGTCGACCCCGCCCGCGTGTGTGCCCCAGCCGGGACGCCGCCCCCAGCCGGGTCTCCACTTCTCGGCCGCACCTCCCATGACAGCGCCCGCTCGAAGATGGCTGCGAAGGGTGCGTACGGCTCCCACCTGAAGATGGAGAGCGAGCTGGAGCGCTGCCGCGCCGAGGGCCACTGGGACCGCATGCCAGAGCTGGTCCGGCAGATGCAGACGCTAGTCGTGCCCGGCGGCGGGGGCGGCCGGCGAGCCAACCCGAACGCCGTGCTCACCTCTGTGGACACCGGTGAGTGAGGGAAGGAAGGGGCCGGTTCACAAGCGCAGAGCGCGTGGAAGGCGCCTCCTCCAGGAAGCGGGCCCCGACAGCGTGGGGCCGGCGCTGGCTGCTTTCGGTATTACCCTTCCTACAGTGCTGGTCTTAGGAGCAACCAGGGTAGTAAGAAAGGTTCTTCTACCCAAGGAGAAAACTCACATGCAGGGTGCTTTGGGGAAAAGAGAGAAACGGCTTTTGCTCTCTGCCCTTTCGGATCATGTGGGCTGCTCGGACTGCTGTGAAATGGTGGTTTCGGCATGCATCAGATTGGGGATTAGGCCGGACTCTTGCGCCGCTCCTCCAACCCCCATTCCGGTTCCTAAACTGCGTCAGGTGAAGGTGAAGGTGCCGGTCTCTCCTTGCCCTCCCCCTCTTTCCCCCAGGTCAAATTGACGGCGAAGCTCTGTGCACAGCCAGTATGATTGGGGGCTTGACGAGAGCCAGGGTGGAGTGGTGGAGAAGTGGGAAAGAGGCCTGGCAAGCCTCAGTTTCTTCTTCTGAGTTCTGGCTCGGTACGCATCTAGCCCTGCCAGTCTGTGGCTTTAGCAATAGGGCTGGTTTGGCTGGGCTGGGCTCTTGTGCTGGGGCGGGAAGGCACCCTGATGTGGCAGTGGGGGAACACCCCGTCCCAGTCTCCAACCTCAAACCTGTTCCTGGTGCCTTCAGCTCACCCTGGAGAGCCCTCCCTGAGCCCTCTCTTTGTGCGCAGCCAACTTTAGAGCCTTTGTGGAAGGAGGCAGGGAGTAAATAAATACAGATATAAAGAGATTTAAAGACTGCACAGCCTGTGGAAGGCTCTGTGAGGAGACAGAATTATAACGATAATAGTAACAGTAATAGCTAACTCGCTCACTCACTGTGTGCCAGTGTACTAAGCACTGTAATCAACTCAGTTTCTCCCAACAACCCCATGAAGCAGGTACTCTTGTTTGCCACTTACAGATAAAGAAACTGAGGCACAGAGAACTTAAATAACTTGATTATCCAGCCAATAAGTGGTGGAACCTGGATTTTAACCCAGGTTTCTGAGTACATCCTTTTAACCACTTGCACCATTACCTCTCCAAGAAGTATAACACAAAATCCCAGCTTGAAGAGTTGACAAAATTGATGGGAAGGCAGAGGGGCGATCAGAGGGCAATTGTGTTAGATTATGGTGCTCAGAGGAAGAGGAGTTTTCAGGAAGCAGCAGAACTGGTACTGGCCTCTGACTGGTGTTGGGAAGGGCAGAGTATGTTTGCCCAATGAGGAGGAAGGATAGATGGACATTGAGGGGGCTAGGTGGCAGGGATGGACAGTCGGTTTGAGGCTTTGAGGTAGGTCTGAGTGTGGCAGTGAGGGGTAGTGGCCAGAGCTAAAGATGCATGTTTGGGAGAAACTGATGAGACCCCGCCTTCCAGGGAAGGACAGATACATTTCAGGTTCCCCTTTGTCCCCTGTGTGGGGTGATGTGGTGGGGTGGGGCTGGTGAGGGTGGAATGGAAGATGACCCATGCAGAGGGCACTGGGGCCTGGTCAAGGTGTGGGAATTTGGGTGAGGTAGGCAGCACCACAGAGAAGCATGCTGGGCCCAAGACAGTAACCGGGGCCACCTAGAGTCTATCCAGGGCTTTACTTCCTAAGCTGTTCTTTAGAGGTCTCAAGAAGGTTGAGTAATTAATTCCTTGGTATTCTAGGATAAAAGGGTTTGGGGAGCCAGAAAAGCTAAGTCATTAGACCTAACAGATTCAATATTGTTAAACTGATCTTTTTTAACTGCAGGACTTCTCAGAGCCTTTAATATGCTCACCTGCGTATGATGTTCAAGCCAAAGTTAGAGTATAAACACCACATTTCTCAAACTTACTTTGACCGTATTCTATGAAGGAATATTGGGAAGCACTGGTATGGCATAGTTTATAAATGGTATGGTATAGTTATAAAGTGCTTCTTCTATTTGAAAAAAACTCTTTTTGTAAACAGCCCTGTGGGGAGGGCAGGAATTATTGTCCCCATTTTAGGCATCAAGGCCCAGAAAGGTCATATAATGAGTATGTGGCAGAGACTGTACCCAAACCGGAGTCCCTGACACCAGGTCTACTAGTCACAGAGGGAGGAGTGTGGAGCCTGGGTTGGCTTCACTGTGGGAACTGACCAGCACAAAGAGGGAGGCTAAGGTCAGTGGGGTCTCTCCTGCCAATTTTGGGGTTTGGTCCTATGAGCGATTTTCTCCCATTGTTATTTCCAGATACATTTATCCCAGAACACACACATGCCTGCACGCACGTGCACACACAGACACACGCAAGGAAGGAAAACAAATGACTCCCGAAGCCCATGCTTAGGGCATTTTTTTAGATTATCTGCTATTTTGGTTCTCTCTCCACTGGGTTCCTGGATCACTGGAGGGATTAAGGGCCCGTTTTTTGAGGCTGTGTGGACACTGAGCCCCCTGTAGCCCAGGAGGGAGATTCTTAAAAGTCCCACCTGGTCTGTTAGACTCAATGACCAGAAACTTCAACATAATTACATAATTTGGGAGAGCTGAGGAAGGTGCTGAGGGAGGAGGATGAACCCCAGCTGAATCCTATTTTACAGACTGAGGCCCTGCTGTATCTGTGGAATTTCCCAAAGAAACGAAGAATAGCCCCCAGAACATGGGTTTCACTCCAGGGAGCAGGAGGGGAAGACCCAACTGAAGGGGGGGGACCTCTTTCTGGTCTGGTGGGAGTGAAGGATCAGGAGATGCTCCCTCAGAAGGGGCCCATACCCCCTTTTCCTGTCTGGGGAGGCTGCTCCCCACCACCTGCCCAGGGGGGAGGTGGTTACTACTGTTTGTACATTTTCTTTCAAACTCACGTCCGGTTTAGATTTGGTCAGGATAGAGCAGGGGAACCCCAGAGGGTGGCTAGCTGTGATGGATTTTGTTCATGTAAAAACAAAGAGCCCCATCCAAGTGGTTTAAAAAACAAAAACAAAAAACTTTAAGAAAAATTTCCAAAACATCAAAAGAGTAGAGAGAAAAATGAATCCCATATACCCATCAACCAGTGTCAGTGATCACAAACTCATGAATAGTTTGGTCTGAGCTACACCCTGGGCCATTTCTCCCCCACGTTGCAATATTTCAGTATGTATTTATTAAACAAGAACTCTTTTGAAAAATAAAACTACCATATTTTTATTACAGCTCCCCCTCATCTAATTATTTGATTTTACAGTTTGTTTGCTAGAATGAGGATCCAAATAAGGCCACACATTGCATTTGGTTAATGGGTTGAATCTTTCTTTTATCCCCAGCATTTTATTATGAAAATTTCACGCATACAAAAAGTTGAAAGAATTTTGCAGTAAACACCTGTACTCCCACCACCTCGATTCGAATATTCTTTTACTATAATTGCTTTAATCACATCTGTTACTCTCTCCATCCATCCGGAGTCTCTCCTAATCTGTAGTCATCCCCTATCTTTTTTTTTTTTTAATTAGTGATTTAAAAAAAAAAACTGGAGATCGTTCGGAGCATTTTTTTCAGTTGAAGTTAGCGAGAGTACGTTTGAGGCAGGTGGCCTCTCACTAGTTTTGCCCTCTTCCTCCTCTTGCCGCGGTTGGGAGGTCCCAGCCCTTTGCAGTCCTGTGAAGTGAGCAGCTGCAGAGACCACCGTGTCCCCATTTGACCCAGTAGGGAAGGGTCTGGTCTGAGCATCTGGCCTGCCAGCTGGAACCACCTTTCCTGACTGAATTGGCAGGTGGAAGGATGGGGAGTACTGCCCTGCAAAAATGGGTTATGGGGGGGGAGGCTGGTATGCTTGAAGTGGGTCCCTGTGAACTGGCACGCTGCGAGAGGCCTGGAGAGGGGTGGGAGTGGAGAGGAAGCTAGCTGCCAGAGGCCTCCTAAACCAGGTGGGGAGACTGGGCGTGCCACTAAGTGGGGACTTCCTTTGGGCCTCTGCTAAGAGCAGAGAGCTGGGCTGGGCTGCCAGAATCAGGAGCCAGGCACCCAGAGTCTGTTGCACTGTCCGTGAGGAAGGCCTTCCTAATGCCCCAGCAAGGGAGAAGCTGGAACACTTTACCCAAACCAGGATAGGGAGTAGGTTTCGGACAGTAAAATGATGAAGAGCAATCTGTTTTCCCTTTGGAGAAGGATAGGAAAGCCTCGATCCACCTGGATTCTTAATTTAACAACTGAAAACCTAGAACTTTTCATTCCAAACTACCCTTCAGTTCTACAGACTGACCAGTTGAGAACAGTGGGATGGGAAATGTGGAGCAGGGAGAGGAGAGTTGGACAAGGAAGAAAAGAAAGTAAATTCCCGATATCTACTTGAGTGTCTGCTAAACGGAAAAACAGAGAGACTGAGTGGGATGTGAAGAGGGAGGGCAAAAAGGCTCTGGAGAAGGATCGGGAGTTAATCTACAAAACAGTCTGAAACTCACAAGTGTGGGACAGTGAGAACTACTCTTATTCCTGCCCTCGGAATTACGATTAGCTTTTAACCTACTGTTTACAGCTCTTAGACTGTTCTTCATTTCCAAACTGTCAGAAGCTCTGCTCTGCGTGGGATATTGGCGAGAGGGACTGTTCTTTGGCTGTGTTATGTTATGTGGGTTGTGACCATAACAACATTGCATCTTTATTGTCATCTATAAAATGGGAATAATTTCTACCTTTCAGGACTGTGCAGATTAAATGATACTATATCATAAAGTACCTGCTACTCGGTGGGCCATCAGCAAATACCAGCCCCCCTTTTTCAGTAAAAGGCACTTTTGAAGTTTAGAGCAGTGCTTCTCAAACGGTCTGTGGTGAAGGCTCAGTTTTATGTCCTGTTTTTTTTTTTTTTTTTTTTAGATTCCCAATCTGTTGTGTTCCGATACTTTCTTAAAATACATAAACTGATACCTGCTCCCCCCACTACCAATTTTTTAGTATTTGATTCAACAATTATTCTGTCACATGGTTATCAGCGTTTCTGAACATACACTCTAAATTTCTGCACTCATCCCCCGGGATTGGGTCACAAACATGCACAGACCCACCCCAGCCCACGGGCCACACTTTGAGCAGCATGTGTTCAGAGGGCATTTTGAGGAGAGGTGTGGGTCCTGGGGAGTATTTCAAGATTGAGGTTTGCCTAGAAGGAAGCTGGTTTCTCTTGGCATGAAAGGAAAGGAACCCTAGGGAGTTCTGGGCTGGGCAACTGGGTGGCAGAGGCGGGACCCGGTGGCCGGAAGGCTGGGCTGTAGACTGGCACCTGCAGACCGCGGGACGGGAGCTGTGCGCACCACTGCACCTGACGGTAGAGGGGCGGGACCAGCCCGGCAGGCGGAGCCTGGGGAGGGATGAGGTTCCCTGGGAAGGAGCAGGTTCATAACTCTACCTCAGGTTTTACAGATGCAAAACAGATTAGAAGGGGACAGCCAATTGCCAAGTGGACCACAGCTCAGGAATGCTGCGCAGGCACCCACTTCTAAGCAGCCCACTCCCCTTCCTGGCTGAGCTTTGGAAACGTAGAAGATTCCTTCTCTTCTTGGGTCGATTTAAATTTTATTTTTGACTAGGTAATATAGTCACATGGGTCAACCTCCCAAAGGTACCCAAAAGTAAGGAGTGAAAAGCCTCCCTCCATCTCTGCCGCCGTCCCTGTAAGGTAGAAAAGTTAGCAGATGTTTGTGTTATCCTTTTACATATTTTCATGCATAAACACACAGTGGTCCACTGTGTGTGCCCTACTTTCTAATCAGTTTATCTTGAAGTTCATGTCATGACAGCCCATACAGAGCCTCCTCATTCCTTTATATGGTGGCATGGTGTCCCTTTTAATGGATATATCATGCTTTGTTTAATCAGCCTTCTGTTGATGGACGTAAAGTTTTCTCTGGTTTTCTGCTATTATAAACAACGCTGCAGGAATGACCTTATATGTTGGTCGTTTTACACATGTTCGAGGACGTCTGTAGGCATGGGATTGCTGAGTCAATGGGGATGTGCAAGTAATAATTTTGATATATGTCACCAACTTGCCCTTTGTAGAGGTTCTACCAACTTCTGTCCCACTAGTGATGGATGATAGTTTGAACCATCATTTTTGGCCATTTCCTCCTAATGTTACTTTTAGAAATCATGAGGTAGGTAGCAAAGGATGGGCTACTAGGCTGTGGCATCCTCAGAGGGAACATCTCCTGTGACTGTTTTGTGGGATCTGGGCTTCCAGGATGCTCTCTGTGGGGAATCTCCCTTACGAAGAGAGACAATTTTTCAGGGACATGAAAGTTTACACCTTTGGCTTTGAGTTGTGAGCAAACTGCAGTGGTCCTGAGAGTAAGGAGTGAGTGGCATTCTGAGTAGGTCTGAGAATGCCATCCTGGCAGCAAGAAGAGCACTAGAGGACGTGTGATAGAGCACATGTTCCTGGAGGCATTTTGGGTTTTTATAAATTTATGTATTTTATTTTATTTTTGGCTGCATTTTGTTGCTGCACAGGCTTTCTCTAGTTGTGGCGAGTGGGGGCTACTCTTCCTTGTGGTGCGCGGGCTTCCCATTGCGGTGGCTTCTCTTGTTGCGGAGCATGGGCTCTAGGCGCGCGGGCTTCAGTAGCTGTGGTGCACGGGCTTGGTAGTTGTGGCTCGTGGGCTCTAGAGCACAGGCTCAGTAGTTGTGGTGCACAGGCTTAGTTGCTCCTCGGCATGTGGGATCTTCCCAGACCAGGGCTCGAACCCATGTCCCCTGCATTGGTAGGCAAATTCTTAACCACCGTGCCACCAAGGAAGCCCCCCTGGAGGCATTTTGGATGGGCACAGAACTCCCTGAGCCTCAGGGCTTCCGCATGGGGGAGTGGAAAGGATCCCATTACTCAGCAGCTATTTATTGGGTGCCTGTATTAAGTGGTCCTTGCTCTGTTCGAGGGGGACAGGCCAGGAACCAGTCACCAAGCACAGCTACCCAAGGTGGTCCTGAAACCACCCTCAACCTCAAACCCTGCACCCTGAGCACCTGGATCCCACCCCACTCAGGTCGCCCCTGCCGTAGGTAGCAGGGATACGGTTGCTCCAGGATTGAAGTTTTCAGTGCTGGGAGACAGCAAATTAAACCAAGCAGTATGAAATCACTAGCCAAGGGGTGAAGTCTGTGGACGAGCTAACATGTGAGGGAACTCCAGAAAGTGCCAAGGATGGCCGTGCTACACCAGTAAATCTGCTTCCGGCCTTAACTCTCCTTGGTTGCTAGGTTATCCCTGGGTCATGCTAAAATACCTTAATAACAGAGAAAACCAATGCTGCTACATGGAAGATAGGAGCACCTGACATGTGTTATTAAGCCACCTTGTATATTTTTCCTCTTTAGTTGTTTGGAGGGAATTCCTTCCTTGTGTCAGAACTTATCACCTTGGAGCATGGGTGTGACTTTGTCCCTCATTTTTTTTTTCCTTTTTTAAAATTTAACATTATTTTATTTTGAATTTTATTTATTTCTTATACAGCAGGTTCTTATTAGTTATCCATTTTATACATATTAGTGTATTCATGTCAATCCCAATCTCCCAATTCATCCTACCACAACCCCCCGCCCCCACCGCTTTTTCCCCTTGGTGTCCATACGTTTGTTTCTCTACATCTGTGTCTCTATTTCTGCCCTGCAAACTGGTTCATCTGTACCATTTATCTAGATTCCACATATATGCGTTAATATATGATATCTGTTTTTCTCTTTCTGACTTACTTCACTCTGTATGACAGTCTCTAGATCCATCCACGTCTCAACAAATGACCCAATTTCGTTCCTTTTTATGGCTGAGTAATATTCCATTGTATATACATACCACATCTTCTTTATCCACTTGTCTGTCGATGGGCATTTACATTGCTTCCGTGACCTGGCTATTGTAAACAGTGCTGCAGTGAACACTGGGGTGCATGTGTCTTTTTGAATTATGGTTTTTTCTGGGTATATGCCCAGTAGTGGGATTGCTGGGTCATATGGTAATTCTATTTTTAGTTTTTTAAGGAACCTCCATACTGTTCTCCATAGTGGCTGTATCAATTTACATTCCCACCAACAGTGCAAGAGGGTTCCCTTTTCTCCACACCCTCTCCAGCATTTGTTGTTTGTAGATTTTCTCATGCTGCCCATTCTAACTGGTATGAGGTGATACCTAATTGTAAATGATTTGCATTTCTCTAATAATTAGTGATGTTGAGCAGCTTTTCATCTGTCTCTTGGCCATCTGTGTGTCTTCTTTGGAGAGATGTCTGTTTAGGTCTTCTGCCCATTTTTGGATTGGGTTGTTTGTTTCTTTAATATTGAGCTGCATGAGCTGTTTATATATTTTGGAGATTCATCCTTTGTCCGTTGATTCATTTGCAAATATTTTCTCCCATTCTGAGGGTTGTCTTTTCATCTTGTTTATAGTTTCCTTTGCTGTGCAAAACCTTTTAAGTTTCATTAGGTCCCATTTGTTTATTTTTGTTTTTACTTCCATTACTCTAGGAGATGGGTCAAAAAATACCTTGCTGTGATTTATGTCAAAGAGTGTTCTTCCTATATCTTCCTCTAAGAGATTTATAGTGTCCGGTCTTACGTTTAGGTCTTTAATCCATTTTGTGTTTATTTTTGTGTATGGTGTTAGGGAGTGTTCTAATTTCATTCTTTTACATGTAGTTGTCCAGTTTTCCCAGCACCACTTACTGAAGAGACTGTCTTTTCTCCGTTGTATATCCTTGCCTCCTTTGTCATAGATTAGTTGACCATAAGTGTGTGGATGTATCTCTGGACTTTCTATCCTGTTCCATTGATCTATGTTTCTGTTTTAGTGCCAGTACCATATTGTCTTGATTACTGTAGCTTTGTAGTATAGTCTGAAGTCAGGGAGTCTGATTCCTCCAGCTCTGTTTTTTTCCCTCAATATTGCTTTGGCTATTCGGGGTCTTTTATGTCTCCATACAGATTTTAAGATTTTTTGTTCTAGTTCTGTAAAAAATGCCACTGGTAATTTGATAGGGATTGCATTGAATCTGTAGATTGCTTTGAGTAGTATAGTCATTTTCACAATATTGATTCTTCCAATCCAATATATCCCTCTATCTGTGTCATCTTTGATTTTTTTCATCAGTGTCTTATAGTTTTCTGAGTACAGATCTTTTACCTCACTACGTAGGTTTATTCCTAGGTATTTTATTCTTTTTGTTGCAGTGGTGAATGGGATTGTTTCCTTAATTTCTCTTTCTGATCTTTTGTTGTTAGGGTATAGGAATGCAAGAGATTTCTATGCATTAATTTTGTATCCTGCAATTTTACCCAATTCGTTGATTAGCTCTAGTAGTTTTCAGGTGGCATCTTTAGGATTCTCTATGTATAGTATGATGTCATCTCCAAACAATGACGGTTTTACTTCTTCTTTTCCAATTTGTATTCCTTTTATTTCCTTTTTGTCTCTGATTGCTGTGGCTAAGACTTCCAAAACTATGTTGAATAATAGTGGCGAGAGTGGACATCTTGTCTTTTTCCTGATCTTAGAGGAAATGCTTTCAGTTTTTCACCATTGAGAATGATGTTTGCTGTGGGTTTGTTGTATATGGTCGTTATTATGTGAGGTAGGCTCCCTCTATGCCCACTTACTGGAAAGTTTTTGTCATAAATGGGTGTTGAATTTTGTCAAAAGCTTTTAATGCATTTACTGAGATGATCATATGGTTTTTATTCTTCAGTTTGTTAATATGGTGTATCACATTGATTGATTTGCATATACAGAAGAATCCTTGCATTCTTGGGATAAATCCCACTTGATTATGGGTGTGATCCTTTTAATGTGTTGGATTCTGTTTGCTAGTATTTTGTTGAGGATTTTTGCATCAGTGATATTGGTCTGTAATTTTTTTTTTTTTTGGTAGTATCTTTGTCTGGTTTTGGTATCAGGGTGATGGTGGCCTCATAGAATGAGTTTGGGAGTGTTCCTTCCTCTGCAATTTTTTGGAAGAGTTTGAGAAGGATGGGTGTTAGCTCTTCTCTAAATGTTTGATAGAATTAACCTGTGAAGCCATCTGGACCTGGACTTTTGTTTGTTGGAAGATTTTTAATCACAGTTTCAATTTCATGACTTGTGATTAGTCTGTTCATATTTTCTATTTCTGCCTGGTTCAGTCTTGGAAGGTTATACCTTTTTAAGAATTTGTCCATTTCTTCCAGGTTGTCCATTTTATTGGCATAGAGTTGCTTGTAGTAGTCTCCTAGGATGCTTTGTATTTCTGCTGTGTGTTGTAACTTCTTCTTTTTCATTTCTAATTTTATTGATTTGAGTCCTCTCCCTCTTTTTCTTGATGAGTCTGGCTAATGGTTTATCAATTTTGTTTATCTTCTCAATGAACCAGCTTTTAGTTTTATTGATCTTTGCTATTGTTTCCTTCATTTCTATTTCATTTATTTCTGCTCTGATCTTTATGATTTCTTTCCTTCTACTAACTTTGGGTTTTGTTTGTTCATCTTTCTCTAGTTCCTTTAGGTGTTAGGTTAGATTGTTTATTTGAGATGTTGGTTGTTTCTTGAGGTAAGATTGTATTGCTATAAACTTCCCACTTATAGCTGCTTTTGCTGCATCCCATAGGTTTTGGATCATTGTGTTCTCATAGTTATTTGTCTCTAGGTATTTTTTTATTTCCTCTGATTTCTTCAGTGATCTCTTAGTTATTTAGTAACATATTGGTTAGCCTCCCTGTGTTTGTCTTTTTAAAGTTTTTTTCCCCTCAATTGATTTCTAATCTCATAGCATGGTGGTCGGAAAAGATGCTTGATATGATTTCAATTTTCTTAAATTTACTGAGGCTTGATTTGTGACCCAAGATGTGATCTATCCTGGAGAATGTTCTGTGTGCACTTGAGAAGAAAGTGTAATCTGCTGTTTTTGGATGGAATGTCCTATAAATATCAATTAAATCTATCTGCTCTATTGTGTCATTTAAAGCTTGTGTTTCCTTATAAATTTTCTATCTGGATGAGATCATTGGTGTAAGTGAGGTGTTAAAGTCCCCCACTATTATTGTGTTACTGTCGATTTCCTCTTTTAGAGCTGTTAGCATTTGACTTATGTATTGTGGTGCTCCTGTGTTGGGTGCACATATATTTATAATTGTTATATCTTCTTCTTGGATTGATCCCTTGATCATTATGTAGTGTCCTTCCTTGTCTCTTGTAACATTCTTTATTTTAAAGTCTATTTTATCTGATATGAGTATTGCTACTCCAACTTTCTTTTGATTTCCATTTGCCTGGAATATCTTTTTCCATCCCCTCACTTTCAGTCGGTATGTGCCCCTAGGTCTGAAGTGGATCTCTTGTAGACAGCATATATATGGGTGTTGTTTTTGTATCCATTCAGCAACCCTGTGTCTTTTGGTTGGAGCATTTAATCCATGCACATTTAAGGTAATTATCTATATGTATGTTCCTGTTACCATTTTCTTAATTGTTTTGGGTTTGTTTTTGTAGGTCCTTTTCTTCTCTTGCATTTCACACTTAGAGAAGTTCCTTTAGGATTTGCTGTAGAGCTTTTTTGGTGGTGCTGAATTTTCTTAGCTTTTGCTTGTCTGTAAAGCTTTTGATTTCTCCAACAAATCTGATTGAGATCCTTGCTGGGTAGAGTAATCTTGGTTGTAGGTTTTTCCCTTTAATCACTTTAGATATATCGTGCCACTCCTTTCTGGCTTGTAGAGTTTCTGCTGAGAAATCACCTGTTAACCTTATGGGAGTTCCCTTGTATGTTATTTGTCATTTTTCCCTTGTTACTTTTAATAATTTTTTTTGTCTTTAATTTTTGTCATTTGATTACTATGTGTCTCGGCATGTTGCTCCTTGGGTTTATCCTGCCTGGGGCTCTCTGCACTTCCTGGACTTGGGTGGCTATTTCCTTTCCCATTTTAGGGAAGTTTTCTACTATAATCTCTTCAAATATTTTCTCAGGTCCTTTCTCTCTCTCTTCTCCTTCTGGGACCCCTAGAATGCAAATAGTGTTGTGTTTAATGTTGTCCCAGAGGTCTCTTAGGCTGTCTTCGTTTCTTTTCATTATTTTTTCTTTATTCTGTTCTATGGCAGTGAATTCCGCCATTCTGTCTTCCAGGTCACTTATCCGTTCTTCTGCCTCAGTTACTCTGCTATTGATTCCTTCCAGTGTATTTTTCGTTTCAGTTATTGTATTGTCCATCTCTGTTCATTTTTTATTTCTCCTAGGTGTTTGTTCTTTAGTTCTTCTAGGTCTTTTTAAAATATTTCTTGCATCTTCTCAATCTTTGCCTCCATTCTTTTTCCAAGCTCCTGGATAATCTTCATTGTCATTATTTTGAACTCTTTTTCTGGAAGGTTGCCTATCTCCACTTCATTCAGTTGTTTTTCTGGGGTTTTATCTTGTTCCTTCATCTGGTACAAAGTCCTCTGCCTTTTCATTTTGTCTGTCTTTCTGTGAATGTGGTTTTCGTTCCACAGGCTGCAGGATTGTAGTTCTTCTTGCTTCTGTTGTCTGCCCTCTGGTGGATGAGGCTATCTAAGAGCCTTGTGCAAGCTTCCTGATGGGAGGGACTGAGTGGTGGGTAGAGCTGGGTATTGCTCTGGTGGGCAGAGCTCAGTAAAACTTTAATCTGCTTGTCTGCTGATGGGTGTGGCTGGGTTCCCTCTCTGTTGGTTTTTTGGCGTGAGGGGACCCAGCACTGCAGCCTACCTGCTCTTTGGTGGGGCTAATGGCGGACTCTGGGAGGGCTCATGCCAAGGAGTACTTCCCAAAACTTCTGCTGCCAGTGTCCTTGTCCCCATGGTGAGCCACAGCCACCCCCTGCATCTGCAGGAGTCCCTCCAACACTAGCAGGTAGGTCTGGTTAAGTCGCCTATAGGGACACCACTCCTTCCCCTGGGTCCCAATGTGCACACTACTTTGTGTGTGCCCTCCAAAAGTGGAGTCTCCCCTTCCCCCAGTCTTGTCGAAGTCCCACAATCAAATCCTGCCAGGCTTCAAAGTCTGATTCTCTGGGAATTCCTCCTCCCGTTGCCGGACCCCCAGGTTGGGAAGCCTGACGTGGGCTCAGAACCTTCACTCCAATGGATGGACTTCTGTGGTATAAGTGTTTTCCAGTTTGTGGGTCACCCACCCAGCCACCATGGGATTTGATTTTATTGTGATTGCACCCCTCCTACCATCTCATTGTGGCTTCTCTGCTGTCCTTGGATGTGGGGCATCTTTTTTGGTGAGTTCCAGCATTCTCCTGTCAATGATTATTCACCAGTTAGTTGTGATTCTGGGGCTCTCGCAAGAGGGAGTGAGCGCACATCCTTCCACTCCACCATCTTGAACCAACCTCTGTCCCTCATTTTAAATTCTGAAACTCTGGGCTTGTTCCAAGTCCTGGGAACTCCACCTCCTCAAACACTGAACTACAGAAAATAAACCCAAGGGGGCAGTTTGTGCTGTGACCATGATAGAACGTGTGTTTTTTCTTTGAAGGCTGTTTAAGTGCATAGAAACTATGTCTTTATTTTCTCAGATACGAGCCATTCAAATGGTGGGTTGGGGGTGGTTGGGTGGGTACAGGGGCGTGTACCAGTCTCCACATCTGCCATGTTCAGGGGACTACTGTCCTCACGTATCCACTCTGATCCCTGCCCTGTTTTCCAGATTGCTTTGGGAAATTGCTCCTGGCTGAGGCCCTCCTGGAGCAGTGTTTGAAGGAGAACCACGCCAAGATAAAAGACTCTATCCCTCTGCTGGAGAAGAGTGAGCCGAAGATGAATGAAGCCAGAAACTATCTGAGCAGTATCCTTAATCACGGGAGGCTGCCGGTAAGTTGTAGACCCCCCACCCACCCAGCCTGGAGCTATCTCTCCTCTCTCCTGCCTCATCTCTGCTGTGAGGACCTTCTGGGGTCATTGGGTCACCTGAGTAGCAAGTGTCCCTTAAGGGTTGGCCTGCCCTGTTCAGTACAGTAGCCACTAGCCACATGGCTTGTCCAAACTGAGCTGTGCTGTGAGTGTGAAACACACACTGGATTTCAAAGACTTAGTACAAAACGCGGAATATAAAAGAGCATCAATTCTTTATATTGATTACATATTCAACTGATAATATTTAGAATATATTAGATAAAATGTATTATTAAAATAAATTTTACCTATTTTTACCTCTTTTAATGTGGCTAGAAATGTTTACTAGAAAAATCTAAATTACACTTGTGGCTTGCACTTGTGGCCCAAGTTATATATTTCTATCACACAGCGTTTGGTTGACCTAGTTTGTGCCTGGTCCTTTGGCTTCTTTGAGGATCTCAGGGAAATAAAACCTCAGTGAAGGTATGATCTAGTTGGAAACAGGCAAACATTCTGAGATGGCTAGCCACGGAAGCACTCCATAACATGGCAAACCAGTTCGAGTCCACGTGCACTTATTGAGCAACTACTATATGCAAGGCACTGAGGGGCAGTATAGAGGGAAGTGTAGTCACAGCTTTCTTTAGACCTTTACTGCTCAAAGCATGGTCCACCCACCCGCAGTATGGGCATCATCTGGGAGCTGGTTAAGAATGCAAAATCTGATTCTGCATTTTAACAAGCTCTCTTGGTGATCCTCAGGCACTTTCAAGTTTGAAACTGTTCTCAATTACCATGTATCCTGAACTATAGTAGAAGTATGGGTTTCTCATTAGAGACCCAAAGGGGAAATGATTTTTCAAAGTAATAGAATTACTTCCAAAGTAATATATTTCCTGACTTAAATATTTTATTGCAACCTACTATGTGCAAGGCATTGTGTTATGTACTTTGAGGGCAATAAAGATGAGTCCAGCATGGACCCTGCCGTCAGGGAGGTTGCAAGGCTACTGGGAAGATAGTCCTATTAAAAAATTATTCAAGGTGTACTGTGACACATGCTACAGGAGTAGCATACATGGGGAGGCAAGTCTGAGGGGGACACTCCCCGGGGTGAGGTGGGGAGTCAACTCAGGATTATGGTAGTGCTGGAATTGGACCCATCTGGGGGCTGGATCTTGAAGGAGGTCAGGATATGGACATACACAGATAAGACAAGGCATTCCAAGCTATGGAAGCAGTGTATACTCAAAGAGCTCCTCTTAGAAGAATTTCCTTAAAGTATGTCAGTTAGCAAGAGTGTAATGGACTGGTGTGTAATTGATGTAAAGGGACATTAGGGCGAGAGAGTGGGACTGGAACAGCAGGCCAAGAAGTGGGGGGCGTTTTCTGTAAGCAGTGTGGGGAGACTATACTGGAAGTTTAAGGTAACTGTGTTGAGACTCCTTGATAAGGGATTATTGTAGCTCTGGGAGGTTTTGTCTCAGATTAAAATAGCTGCTTGACCCTGAGCCTGCCCCCTGATATCCTGGGCCCTCCAATGCCTCATCTGCCAATCAAAATGTTTGGACTTGATTGATGGGTCTCAAGCTTTTCCCACCAAGACCCTTTTAATTTTTTCCTTTCCAGTAGACTCTATTATATATATATATATATTTTTTTTTTTTTTTTTTTTTTTTTTTTTTTTGCGGTATGCGGGCCTCTCACTGCTGTGGCCTCTCCCATTGCGGAGCACAGGCTCCGGACGCGCAGGCCTAGCGGCCATGGCTCACGGGCTTAGTTGCTCCGCGGCATGTGGGATCTTCCCGGACCAGGGCACGAACCCGTGTCTCCTGCATCGGCAGGCGGATTCTCAACCACTGCGCCACCAGGGAAGCCCTCTATTATATATTTTAAAATTCTTTTTAAAATAAAAATGACTCGGACTTATTGTAAAAAAAAAAAAAAAAAATTCACTAAATAAATAAAGAGTTTGGATAATAAATACATCCTTGTTTCCACCCTTCCCCCCATGCCCACTTCTACCCCCAGAGTTGAGTGCTGGTCACCATTTGGTGTGAATCCCATATGCTTTCTTCGTGTACTAACAAACACACATACACACGTGTGGAGCTTTCTTTTCTTATTAGTCATAGGATTCATATTTGTCAAGTTGCTCTTTTGCACTGAAAACTTTCACTTGAAGCTTTCTGCATGTCAGTACCTCATTCTTTGTATTGGCTGAATGGTATCCACGTGTATTAATTGTGAAAACTATGTTGTCTACCATATCACATTTATCAAGTACAAATTTTACCATGCTTGGGAGTTCCCTGGTGGCCTAGCAGTTAGGATTCTGGGCTTTCACTGCGGTGGCCCGGGTTCAATCCCTGGTCAGGGAACTGAGATCCCGCAAGCTGCGTGGTGCGACCAAAGAAATAAAATTAAAAAATGGCTAGCAGTTAATTTAAAAAATTTACCATGCTTTATTAATCAAAGACATATTATAGGCACCAATGAAACGGAGAAATTCACTGTTTTCCAAGCCAGGCCAAAAACTTGCTATTAATCAGGCAAAATAAAATATTAAAAATAGTTTGTGGGATTCTCTATCTTACCCCAAAGGCCAGGGTGTGGCTGGGGGGGATGCTCTTTCCTGGCAGCAGATGAAATCTCAGGTGGATTCCCCTACATCCCGAGTAGCTCTGATGGGATGAGGAGGAGAGGTGGGTCCTGAGGCGCCTCCTCAGGGTAGTTTGGAACTTTCTACTCTTAGTCACCTCTGAGATCCTATACAGCTCAGTGCTTTGGAGGCTGGTGAAAATGAGCCATTTGTCCTAACTTCTGTTATCCAGTGAGTGCCAGGCTTTGTACCCTCTCACTGGTGCCTCTCTGCAACCTTCTGCAATGGTATTTACTATTATCCCCATTTTCCAGATGAAGAAACTGAGACCTAGGAGAGGTTAGTCACTTAGCCAAGGACCACAGTGCAGGTCTTGAACGCAGGCCTATTTGCCTCTGCTGCTAAGTTCTCATGCTGTTTGCCATTTCCTGGTGCTGTCTCCGTAGTGCTGGAGTAGCAATGAAATAATGACTGAGAAACCTGAGCTAACGTTGGTGGTGATGCTGCCAATCCTGCCTTTGCAGGTCTCATTTTGCATCTGTGAAGTATTTTCTCATCTCTTCTTCCCCTTACGTGGGTATCCACATGAGGTCATTCTTCCCTATTTATTGACAGAGACAATGAGGCACAAAAAGACTAGATGACACGCCTGACCCACCCAGGAGAGGGACTATTCCCCAGACCCAGTGACTTCCTGCATAGCATCCTTCCACAGGGCCCGGGCTCTGTGGTTCCCTTACTGTTGGTTTGACAGGCCAGGTTCAAATTCAGAGGCATAGGTCGTGCTGAGTGTAGCCAACTTTTCATTCTGCCAAGTAAGGACATTAAAGAAGCCCCAAAACACAACAGCAAAACCATACCATCTTCTATAACCATCACTCCATAAAAGAAAAAAACAACACTGAAACAAGACAGAGGTGCTTAAGAATTCAGGGTAACGTTTTAAATAGTATAACTTTAGCTTTAGAAACATTCACCACATTGTCCTTAATTTTCTGCCAGCTTGGTGGAAGCTCTGTTGTCAACTGTCTTTGATCCACCAGGAACCACTCTGAGCTACACCCTGTCATTCTTGCCCTGAAACGTGTCCTGAGCTTAGCTGCCCTTTTCCCCCTTTATAGTAGGCTTTATAGTAGGACAGGATAATAATAATAATTACTCATGGCCTGTGTTTATCTAGCTCCTTTCTAAAGAAAAGTTCAAAGCTGTTTTCTGGACTTTGCCCTATTAATGCTCTTGGCATTGCTGTGCTGGGAGTTGAGGGGTGGCTGTTATTTTCTCACCCTTAGCAATGGGGAAAACCAGGCCAGAGCAGGGAGGAAATGTGCCTGTGGCTTGAGGCCAGGGGAGCAGGGATGGCAGAGCTGTTGCTCAGCTTGAGGGACTGTGGGCCACATGCCTCTGGGTGTGTGTGATCTGTGGCCCTGGCCCAGGGTGTAGGCAGCCTGTTAGGGGAGACTAGCAAATCCCCTTGAAAAATTCAGCCTTTGAGAGTTAATCAGTAGTCAACAGGTCAGGCATGCAGGGGCCCAGTGGGTCCACTTGGTAGAGACGTTGTAGGAGGTCAGCAGAAGGAAGCTCTCTGGTAGTCAGGGAGGCTTCTAGGAGGAGGTGGGCCTGAACAAGGCTCCGAAGGATAGAGGAGGATCCGGATAGACCGAGGGGAAGGGAAGGCTCTTCTAGATGGGGGCTTGTGTGAGCAAAGGAAGAACGTGTATTTACAAAAACCAAAGACCAGTGAGGAAGGAGAATTCGGCTTTGCAGTGTTCTATTTCTCTTCGTGGGCTTCTGAGAGGGCAGTAGATGGCGAGGAGTGGTGGACGCCTCCCCTGGGGTCACAGATTCCCCAGACTCTGCTTTCCCTGCAGGGAGTCAGAGACACCACCTTCCTGTTGGTGACAGAGGCCAGGGTGCTGACGAGCGCTGCATCTCCTGGGAGCTCCGTGGACAGAATTGATGCTGTGTGGCAGGGGTGGCGCCTAGAGCCTGGCCAAGAGGGTGGTGGGTCAGCTGAGCACAGACATGGAAGTGGAGTGGCCTCAGAAGGTGGGAGCTCTGGGCCCGCATCCAAGGCCTGGACTCTCAGGCAGGGCTGACCACATGTCCTTGGGCTCTGAGGGAGACCCTAAGAGTCCTTGTATGGGGTGGAGATTTGGGTGTAAGCAGCACTTGATCAAGTAGGGGAAAGAAAACCGGTTCGAATGCAGGCACTTGATTCTGATAAGATGAGGGCAGTGGCCTCATGGGCCTTCACTCTTCTCCTGTCTTCTGTCCATGCTGCTGCTGTGGCCGTCTCCCCACGGGTTCTGCTGCTTTGAGTGCGGGCTTCAGCTGCCTCACCTGCAGTACTCTTTCCAAGGCCTTTCACCTAGTTATATATTTGTACATATATGCATATATAGAGGAGCCCCCCAGTTATATAAGCTTTAGGCCCTGCAAAACTGGGCTGGGCCCCTGACTGCCCACTTGTGTTAAGAACAAGTGCCTGAACTGAGTGCCAGCCTTGGGCCGAAGCTTCTGGGAGCTTCAGGAGAGAGGAGTCAGGGCCAGTCTGCAAGCTGCCTGCAGTCTAGTTGGGGGCATAAGGTACACACACATGAAGCAATTAGGGACTCGTATAAGAATGTCACTAAGAGCCACAGCATAGGTCACGGACTGCAGGTGTGCAGAGAGGGGAGCTGTCCACATGTGTTTGAGGGTCGGGAAGGCTTCCTGGAAGAGGAGGGGAGTTCTGAGCAGGATCGTAGGCAAACCCTCATGGCTCGGTGAGGGGAGCGTTCGTTCTCAGGTCCCCGGTGGGGGTGGGGCCGGGGTCTCTGGGGCAGGACCCTGCTGATGTGGTCCTTGGCCTTTCAGCCTCAGTACATGCGTGAGGCCATGCTGATCCTGGGCAAGCTGCATTACGTGGAGGGCTCGTACCGAGATGCCATCAGCATGTATGCGCGGGCTGGGATTGATGACATGTCCATGGAGAATAAGCCCCTGTATCAGATGCGTCTGCTGGCGGAGGCCTTTGTCATCAAAGGTAGGTGTGAGCACCGGCCGGGTCTCCCCACCACTGTACACAGCTCGTTACACTCTGGCCCCCATGTGCTGGCAGCGGGTGGCAGCTGCAGGGCAGCAGTGCTGTGTTGAGGGTGGGCCTGCAGGGCAGCGTTTAAGATACTTAGCCCCCGGGAGTGCCCAGGCACCAACCAGCCAAGTGGATGCCAGGGTAACCAACCACATCAGCACATGCCGGCTGACGGCAGGCCCCGGGCCGGATGTCAGGTCAGAAGACTTAGGTTCCTGCCCTGGCTCTGCCGACAGATAGTCACCTGACTGTGTGCCCTTGGGCATATAGCTCTTCACCTTTCTTGGCCTCAGTGGATTTACCTGAAAGACAGGGTTGTAATACCTGCCCTCACAGGGTTACCATGAACAAGAAGAATCAGTGGTGTAACCAGGGTGAGAAAGGCTTTAAAAGCATGCCACCCGTTGTTAAGAGTGGCACTAGTGACTGGCGTTGGCTACAGATCAGGTGCTCGATGGCACAGAGCAGCCTGGCTCTCCTCAGGTATTTGCTGGGCACCTGCAGTGAGCGGCCCAGGGAGGCAATGTTGGGATCCTGTGATGGGCAGGTCAGAGCCAGTTCCCAGGGCGAGTGATGCTGTGGTGGGAAGCCAGGCACACAGGGTCAGTGATGTAGGAATTTCATCATGGGCGCCATGGATACCCATCTGGGGAAAGAGTGCCCTTGAACTGACCCTGAAGGTGTTACATGGCAGTAAAATCCCTCCCCCAGACTTTGTACTTCAGGCTCCTTCTTCGCTGGATCCTTGAATCCTGGGATCACAGAACCTGAGTGGTGGCTCTTGGTGGCAGTGAGGTCCCAGGAGCCCCTCTGTCCACACTGTTGCCAGGAATCTTGGATGTTTGATCATCTCTTTATTCCAGCACAAACCAACCCCCAGAGAAAAGTCTAGAAACACGTGTGACCCTGTGGGGATTTGGTGTCTGTCATTGGTAAAGTATTTGTCACCTTCTTTTCTCTTACAGATGGGGACATTCTCCCATCTTATATACAGGGAAACTGAGGCCCAGAGAGGGGATGTACCTTATCTGGAGTTACCCAGAGATTTGTGGTGGATCCAGGAGTGGAACCTCCACTCTCTGACACTGGCCTTGGACTATGAGTCCCCACTCCCACACCTCTGTGTCCTTTGGGTCCTGGGAGATTGACTATGACATCTGTGCAGGGCACAGCCTCCTTTAACCATGACCGATGGGGCTTCTTGAGAGCTGTTTGTCCACCTGTGTGGGTCCCTGGGTCCCTTTCCCCATTGAGAGACTGTTCACACAGTCCCAGGAAATCTGCTGAGATCTTCCCCCAGACAGACCTGGTGCCAGCCTGTGGGAGGCAGGTGCCCATCTGGGACAGTCCAGTGTGTGGGGTCTTCTCCCTTTGCTCTCTCATCCCCTGCTCTGTGCCCCCGGTACAGGCTGGTCTTGGGGGTGATCTTCATTTGGCATTTGGGTCTTTCTGGCCTCTTGGAAACCACTTATGCCATGGACTCCCGAACCTAACACCCTTTCTTAGGGCTCCTTTCCAGCACTTATTCCTGTAGACCTGGCTCGGTACCTACCGCTCCCTGTCTCCTGCTCTCTACTCTTTCCAGCACGCCTCCAGCTTCTTGGGGGAACACAGGCCCGGTGGTCACAGGTGCTGCAGGGGAGGTAAGGAGCTGGGTGTCCCTGGCGTGGGCTGCTCGGTCGTGGGCTGTACTGGCTCCCCGCCCTCCCACTGACTGCACTAGGCTTCCCACTTGCTTGCCTCCTCTCTGCCCGTCCTCCCTGTCCTGTCGCAATGCCTGCTCCCTGTTGCTCAGCATGCTGAGGTTCGTCTGACCCTGTGTGTGCTTGAGACTGCACGTGGCCTCCAGGGTGTGCATGGTGTTGATTTTCCTGGGTTTGGCGGGACCTGGTGTGGCTCCCAATGCAGAGAGTAGGGGATGGGGATGGCTGGTCATTGGTCCTGACTTCATTTGTGAGCATGGGGCTTGTCTTAGTCTGCTAGGTTGCCATCACAAAATATCATAGACTGGGTGGCTTAAACAGTAGGAATTTATTTCTCATAGTTCTAGAGGCTGGGAAATCCATGATCCATGTACCAGCAGTGTTGGTGTCTGGTGAGGGCTCTCTCCTTGGGTTGCAGATGGCCACCTTCTTGCTATGTCCTCACGTGACCTTTCCTCCATGGGTGCTCATGAAGAGATCCCTCTCTCTTTGCCTTCTTATAAAGCCACTAATCCCATCATGAAGTCCCCACCCTCATGACCTCATCTAGCCCTAATTACCTTCCAAAGGCACCACCTCCAAATACCATCACATTTCGGGTAAAAGCTACAACATATGAATTTGAGGGGACACAAACATTCAGGCCATAAGAAGAATGGTGGCAGCAGCATGCCACAGAGTTCACAGAATAATAATATATATTTATTAAACACTCCATGCCAGGTATGCTCTCATTCAATCCACACAGTAACCCCCCTCCCTGAGTAGGTGTTCTCTTCATTCCCATGTTACAGCCCAGGAGTTACAAGTAGAGAGGTGAAGGGACTCTTGTGGATTTCACTGGAATTGACAGAGCCAGGATTTGAATCCAGGCAGCCAGAGCTTGTAAACACCCCTTGATGGTGCTGCTGAGGGTTCTAGACTGCAAGGAAACATAGAAATGATCTAGGCCAATTCTCAGGTTACAGATGAGAAAACTGAGGCTGGTGAAAGTGAAATGTCAGTTAGTTTGTGTGTGAACCAGAATGCCCTGCCACCAGGCTGCCTCTTTTCAGGCTCTGTCAGATGCCAGGTGGCGCCCTGTGGGAGCCTGATGTGCCTTCTCCACAGTACTCGGCCTGGCTAAGCCATTACATCTCAGGTCATTTATCATCTTGCATTGTATTCTGCTCCATGGTTCCACTTGGTACCTTCCAGTGGGGCAGGGAATTGAGTTCTCAGGCACACCTGGTTGGTGGGGAGGAGGGCGGGGCAGTGTGCCATGGTGGGAGGGGCCTGAGCAGCCAGGCCTGGAGGCTCATTGGCGGCATGTGTATGGGTGTCTCAAGAGCAGGCTCCGGGTCTCTTCACCCACAAAAGGCATACTCAATACGCCTGCTTTCCCCTTCAGAGCAGAGGGACTTGGCAGGGTGTCCTCTGGCGGGTCACTCACAAGGACTGGGCCTTGCTCTGAAGTTGGGGGGACATGGATTAGACCAGAAGATGCTTTCTGATTCCCGGGGAGGGCTTCAGACACTGTCCCAGAAGCTTGAGAGAAGGGGGCAGTTGAAGCAGTCGTGGGTTTCTCTTGCTTGAAGTGCAGAAACATTATGTGCATATATGTATATATTGCTTGGTGGGGAGGTGGGTGATATATGCCAAGGGGAAAAAGGTTATTGTCCATGTCAAGTTTGTTTAGAAACAATATGAACACCACAGATTTTTCACTAAGATAGAAAAAATAAATAAAATAGTTTCACTTCCCTGTCTGAGCGAACTGTCCCCCAACATCATAGCTGGGCTCAGACTGACCTGGTCCTGCCAGGAGCGGAGGCCTGGATTTTAGGGCCTTATTTTGGCCCCTGGGAGGTGGGCTGGGCCCTGTTGGGACCTCTGGCTTTGGAGGAAGAACTCCCTCTCCCCAGGTCCTGCCTCTAGCTCCTCCTGGCTGCCAGGTTAACGGGTCTGGCCTGTCCTGTGGCCAGCTGCTCCCAAGTCACCTGCCGGCCCTGGCAGGGCTGAGGGCCCTTCCCCTGGCTGGTACAATCCCCCATTTGGTCCATCCTTCCCCAGTCTTCCAAACTCCTCTGGTGTACCTTACTTCGATGGTGCACCCAGAAACTTGAGGCGTGGACCCTTCCCCTCTGGAACCTGAGCGTATGATTGTCGGGGCCAGGGGCGTGGTAAGGGTGCAGGATTATCACATGTGCACCACCCAGGGGTCTAGAAATGTAGACTCGCGGGCCCCTCACCAGACGTATTGAATCAGAATTTACATTTTAACAGCATTCCCAGGTGACGTGTATGCACCTTACAGTTTGAGAAGCACTGCCCTGGAACTCTTGTTTAATAAATATTGATATTCGTTGGCTGGTGGGTTAACTTTCAGTTGATCTCTGTAGAATGGGAGGGAGTTGTTATATGCCCACTGTATGGATGGAGAAACTGAGGCTTGCCCACGATCGTGCAGCCTGTGAATAGCAGAGTTTGGTCTGGTGGCCAGTGGTTGTCTCCCAAGCCTGAGTCCTGCCTATGACAGAGGACCCCTCCAGAGGGGTTACCTCCAAGATGCATTCGCACAGACAGAGGAGGGTATGGGACGTCCAGGAGCCCTGAGAAAGGAGAGGTAGGTTCCTGGCACTTACTGCAGAGCCTGGGGTGGGTGGGGGGAGCTGGCCAGGATGGATGATGCCTTTGGGCACTGTCATTCTGCCCCTGAGGGTAGCCCAGAGGGGGCCCTAAGTGGGCCTTGGGGACATGGGGGACTCTAGCAAGGTTAGACCCACAGCAGGGTTCTTTGGGGGGGTCCCGGAGGAATCAGGCATTTCCCAGGCCGCAGCCTTAGCTCCTGATGGGGTCCAGTTTTCCTGCCCCTTCCAGCACTACCTTCAACAGGAGCAGAGAACTGCCAACTCCGATTGTCTGATTTGATTCTCAGCCGTCTCTGTTTTTGTCCACAGGCAAAAAGGGCCTGTTTGCAAAGCTGTGTCATTCCGAGCGGCTGCCGGGAGTGCAGCTTGCCCTTTTCTGTAGGCCTTACTGTGGGCGCCCACACAGGCTAATTACCCTGAAATGTTCTACCAGATATCCTAAAGCTCCAGCCTTTGCGGCCCAAGGTCTCGCCTCAAGACAAAATAGGCTGCATTTCAACTGGCATTGCTGCCGCCTTGTATCTGGAATTCCAGTTTCTTAGCTGAGAAGTGGCAACATCCTCACTCCCGTACCTGACCTCAGCTCAGCCAGTCCTGCACTTCAGGAATTGTTCCTCTGACATCATGCTTCTAGGGATTGGTTTCTGTATAATCAGACTTATGGTTGTGATGACAAAAATACGACCCCAACTAGCTGGAAAAGCAACAACCCAAAGGGGGAGGGACTGAAAATGTATGGGCCTATGTAACTAGTAGGTCGTTGGGGGCAGATAGCATCAAACAGAGTTGGATCCAGGGACTCCACGTGTTGCGGTCCTTCTCCTCAACAGCTCCAGGTTTATATGGTCCTGCGGCCTAAACTCACAACCTCGGGAGGAGAGAATGCCTTAGGGAAGGTTCTCATTGACCTGGTTTGGTCTCATGCCCACCCTGGAACCAATTTCAGTGATCGGCATTTAGGTGGCTGGTTTGGTGCCCGAGGTGGGATTTCCCCACTTGAATCTTGTGGACCGAGCTGGAAGAATGGTTCCTCGAAGGCAAATCAGGGTGCTGTTACCAAAGTAGGTGAAAGGTATGGAGGGCAGAACCCCAGAGCTCAGGCAGAATTGACTCTCCTCGGGTTACACCAGTAGTGACCAGGTGAGGGTTTGAGCTTGGCTCTCTCTGATTCTGGCTTTGGGGCTTGTCCCCAATGCCCAGGGAGTACTTGTTTCACTGACACACTCTGTTCCAGAGAGGGAAGTGAGTGAGACCCAGCTAGCTGTGGGGCCTTCCCATGTGAGCTGGGAGGTGAGGCTGAACTTTAGGAGGAATCAACTGCTGATGAGTGGAAGAGGTACCTTGCAGGTAAAGGAAAGTCCAGGGGGAGGCCCCTGGGAAATGGAGGTGTGGCTTGTTTGGAGCGGGGTGTTGTCATACTTTTTTGGAGCTAAGAGAGGTTGTGCATGGGAGGACTGGGAAATGAGGGGGCATTGAGAGCCCAGCAGGAAGGCTCAGGGTCTCCCTTTTGCTGGTGTTCCAGAACTTTGGCCTTAGGTAGCCGTACCATGAAGTGTGGCCCAGCCTGTTTCCCGTAAAATCAGCTCACCTGTTGGTCAACACGCTGTCTGGGTCCATCTGGAGCAGAGCACTCTGAGCCCTAGACTAGGCAAAGCCGTTGTAGATCCAGGTGACAAACTGTCCTCTTTTCTGTTGGTTTGAGTCCTAAGGGGTAGCCCCAGCTTTGACGGACGTGCAGGATGCTTCAGGGACTGTTCTTTCGACATCTCAAGCCTTACCCAGTTCAGCCCCCAAAAGCGCCAGTGTCATCGTCCACCTCTCAAGAGGGCCGTTCTGTGGCAAACGGCTTCATTCTCTCCTCCGGCCTGTGTTGCTTCCCTTTCTCTGGAGCTCGCTCAATGTGGTAATGATGTGGGGAATGACCCCCCATTTCTCCAGCCATGAGTCCTGCCCTGAGCCCTAAAGACCTAGTCATTGCTGCCTAGTTTGGGGCTTGTTGAGTCTGTGGGCCCCTTGAAAACCAGTGCTGCCCTGTGGTTCAGCCTAGCAAACCCCTTTGCCGCTTGTTCACAGCCCAGCACCAGCGAGGCCACTCTGGGCAGGCTTGCCTGCTGGCTGACCGATAGAAGACCTGCCTGGCTATGAAGGAAAGTGCCCCCGGTTCACCCAAAATACTGCAGTGAGATGCTAAATTGTGAAGGTGCTGTGAAATGTAAAAAACATTAGGCAGCTGTGAAAATTATGATCTGCAAATTCTCTTCTCCTCACCCCTCAAGATTTTTTTTTTCTTTTTTTCTGTTCTTTCAACCTCTGAAACCCCCAGCTCCTCTGCTCTCACCTGGGATTTTATGGCTTTAGCAAAACTTTCAAAAATAAAAGAACACCAGGCTGCTCCTAGGGCAGGACATGGTGGGATATTGGTTTGGGTTTTTTTTTTTAGTCCTGGTATGGCAGGAATGAACTGTTTATTTTGGCTTCCTTCTCAAAGGGGTGTGGGCCGTCTGCCTTGTGGGGAAGCAGGTCAGCACTTTTGGTGCTGCTGCCCTGGCCCCGGGCTGTGGTCCACGGAGTGAGAGGCTGGCCTCCAGATGGAGAGGAGTGAGCAGATGAGGGTGTCTTGGAAGGAGGTTGGGTGTGTTAATTGTGTGCTCACCAAGCTTTCATTGAGGTTCTGCCTGGACTGCGAGATACGAAACAGGGCAGGAGGGTAAGTGGACTCATGGAGGGAGACCATGGAGAGTTGGAGTGGTCTCCCCGCATCTTCTCCTGGCAGGCCTTTCCTCCATCGTTGGAGGTCACCCCAGAGAGTAGTCGGTGGAGGTGTGGAGTATGGACAGGGTTTTGAGGGGGTGTGTTTGAGAAACCAGCACCAACACTAGGGCCCATCCCTGCCAGGTTAGACAGCTGTAATTCAGCCATTGGATACACATGTGAAAGGCAGGCCCCTGTGCGCTGGCCAGAAGCCTGAGACGTGGGAACCCCTGGTGGGTTACCGAGGGTAAGGAAAGACGCATGGAGTCTGGGCCGAGAGAACGGACAGTGTTGAAGCCAAAAGACCTGGATCTAGTTGGCACTTTGAGTTGAGGGATGTTGGAAGGAATATCTTCTCCCTGAATTAGATTTCTCATTTGTCATTCTAGGGAAGGCTAAAGCCCTACATAAGAGGTCATTTTCAGCGTCACTTGAAATGTTTTCTAAGAGCATACTTTCTGTTCTTTATAAGACCCATCTAATTTAATTTTCACAGCTACCCTATGATGTGGGCATTGTTAGTGATCTTATTTTGTCTTTGGGGAAACTGAAACTAAGATCTTTCTAAACATTTTGAGTTATATCCTTCCAGTCTTTTTTTCCTAAAGGTTTTTATGTTTTAAACGAAAATAAGTTCCTACAATCATATATTTTATATGCTTGTTTTTTAAAGTTAATATTTTACGAAATAGTTTCTAGTATACATCTACATCACTGCATAAAGTAACTTTATAGCATTTCATTGTAAGAATCCATTGTAGTTGAGCAAACTTGTCTCCTGTTATTGAACCTGTAGGTTAAATCTCTTTTTTTTTTTGCCATTATAAACAATACTGCACTGGATATCTTTGAAGCTCAACTTTTGCATTTTTTGCATACCTTATTTTTTTTAAGGATAAATTTCTAGAAGTAGTTACTGGATTGAAATGTGTACTCTTTTCAGAAACTTTGATACAAGGAGTCAAATTGTCTGCTTTTTTTTTTCAATTGGTAAAATGTAACATAAAATTTAGCATCTTAACCGTTAAGAATTTTTTTAGCTGCAGTGAAATACACATAACAAAAGTTATTACCCTAAAAATTTTTAAGTGTACAGTTCAGTAGTGTTAAGTACATTCATGTTGTTGTGCAGCCAATCTCCAGAACACTTTATCTTGCAAAATTGAAACTCTGCACCCAGTAAACAGTTTTCTATTCTCCTCCCCCGGCCCCTGGCAGTCACCATTCTATCTTCTGTCTCTATGAGTTTGACTACTCTAGGTACCTCACAGAAGTGGAATCATACAGACTTTGTCTTTTGTGACTGGTTTATTTCACTTAGCATAATGTCCTTAAGGTTCATCCATGTTGTCGCATATGGCAGGATTTCCTTCTTTTTTAAGGCTGAATAATATTCCATTGTGTGTATATACTATAATTTTTAAAAAAAATAATGGTTTCTTTTTTTTTTTGGTTGCATTGGGTCTTTGTTTCTGCACACAGGCTTTCTCTAGTTGCGGTGAGCAGGGGCTACTCTTTGTTGTGGTGAGAAGGCTTCTCATTGTGGTGGCTTCTCTTGTTGTGGAGCACAGGCTCTAGGCACGCGGGCTCAGTAGTTGTGGCTCGCAGGCTCTAGAGCGCAGGCTCGGTAGTTTGGCGCACAGGCTTAGTTGCTCCACGGCATGTAGGATTTTCCCGGACCAGGGAATTGAACCCATGTCCCCTGCATTGGCAGGCGGATTCTTAACCTCTGTGCCACAAGGGAAGTCCTGTCCTACATTTTCTTTATCTATTCATCCATCAGTGGACACTTGGGTTGCTTCTACCTTTTTGCTGCTGTGCATAATGCTGCTATGATCATGGGTGTAGTACACGTATCTCTTCTAGACCCTCTTTTCAATTCTTTTGCATATATACCCAGAAGTAGAGTTGTTGGATCATATGGTAATTCTGTTTTTAATCTTCTGAGGAATGGCCAGACTGTTTTCCACAGCAGCTGTACCATTTTATATTCCCACAGTTGCCCGCTTTTGAGTATGATTTATGAGGGTTCTTCCCAACCTGGCCTTGAGGCTTCCTCCCTGAAGGCTGAAGCAATGACTTGCATTTCTTCCTCCCCCCCCATCCTCCACCCCCACAAGGCCTACGCCTCTCGGGTGCCCTGTGCTTTTGGACCAGCTGGGTAGGCAGGAGGGAGGGGGTCCACCCATCTGGAAAGTTCCATTACAGGGGAGGCATCATGCTCTCCATCTCTGCATCCAGGGCCCAGGGCTCCAAGGGTGGGGCTTCTTGGAAGGGCTGCTGTTTGGGATGTGATGAGTCACTGAGACCAATGAGGCCCGGACCAGCCTGGGTGTTGAGCTGTGCCAGGGTCAGTTTGCCTCCAAACCTAAGTTCAAAGTTAATGAAAAAACAAGCGCTCCTCTTGAAAGGGGACCTCCCCTGGCTTCCAGGACTGGTTGTTTTCACATAAAGGCCCCTCTGCCAGCGGGAATCAGGAGGCAGGGCCCGTGTTTCCTGACAGCCTCTGGCTTCCTGCCTGCTCAACAGGGCTGGGATCCACTGGGATCCTTTGGGGGCGGGCTCAGAAACAGCCGGTCTCCATCTTGGACCTAGTGTTGTGGTCTGGCCACTTGTGCAGAAACATACAGGGCAGAGGATGAAGGAACCTGACAGTTGGAATCCCCGGTAGATTTCCCATCAGATGTTTGTGACAGGAAAATGGCCTGTCATATGACTCAAAGAGCAAACATAAGGCAAAGAAACCTCTTTTTTTTTTTTTTTTTTCTGTACGCGGGCCTCTCACTGCTGTGGCTTCTCCCGTTGTGGAACACAGGCTCCGGATGCGCAGGCCCAGCTGCTCCGCGGCATGTGGGATCTTCGCGGACCAGGGCACGAACCCGTATCCCCTGCATCGGCAGGCGGACTCTCAACCACTGAGACACTAGGGAAGCCCTGCCTCTTTTTTAAAAAATAAATTTATTTATTTTTGGCTGCTACTCTTCGTTGCAGAGCATGGGCTTCACGTTGCAGTGGCTTCTCTTGTTGCAGAGCACAGGCTCTAGGCGCACAGGCTTCAGTAGTTGTGGCACGTGGGCTTCAGTAATTGTGGCTCGTGGGCTCTAGAGCGCAGGCTCAGTAGTTGTGGCACACGGGCTTAGTTGCTCCGCGGCATGTGGGATCTTCCTGTACCAGAGCTCGAACCCATGTCCCCTGCATTGGCAGGTAGACAAAGAAGACTCTTTTTATGGGCAGAACTGGGGTGACTGGACTGTGACCCTCACTAGGAAGAGCTGTTGCCAGCTCCAGGAAGCTTTTTGGTCTGCTGTATGTTAGAAATTTTTTCACAGGCTACTACCTCAGTGACTGTAGCCCCTTTACTTTGATCTTCATTTGTTCTCTGGAATCATAATTGCTTCCTTTCAAAAAGGAATATATTTATTATTTTTAGATATATTTTTACACAGTACATAGATCTTAAGTGTGTAATTTGATGAGTTTGTCAAGTATAGATACCCATGTAACCAACACTGCAATAAAGACAAAGAACATTTCCATCATCCCAGAAAATCCCCTCAGGTCCTTTGCCAATTGATCCCCTCCCCAAACCCACCCCAGGCAATGACTGGTTGGTTTCTGTTAATATAGATTATAATTTTGCCCTTGTTTTGAATGTCATATAGCTAAAATCATATGGCCTGTACTTTTTGATATCTAGCTTCTTCTGCACAATATAAGTTCTGAGAGATTCACCCATGTTGTATGTATCAAGAGTGTGTCCTTTTCTTTATTTCTCAGTAGTTTTCCTTTGTATAAATATGCTACGGTTTGTTTATGAATTCCACAAGAACCATTTTTTAGATGGAGAGGGAGAAACCCCACCGGCCTCTACACTCGGCACGAGTGAATGTGTGTGTTCATCTGTGTGTCCATACACTCACTAAGCACCAGGCCTTGCTCTCGCTGGGTGCAAAGATGAAGCAGAAATGGGCAGAGAGGATGGTCACAATGTAGGGGAAAGGCATACGCAGAGGAGGCGCAGCTAAAACCTCCTGCTGGCTCTGAAGTTGGGAGACTTCGGAAGCCTTCGGAGAAGAGGTGGTTTGCTGTGAGCTTTCAAGGAGGATGGGATTTAGAATTCTCAGAGAAGCCTGGTGGGGAGGCCCTGCTGGGGGCGGAAGGAACAAATGGAGCAAGGGGAAAGCGGCGGTCCCACAGACAGACACTGCTGAATTCACCGCTTTGCTGTGGCCAGCCCGCCAGAGGCTTAGGACTGGCAGCCTGAACCTGGCCCATCCCAGTCCTGGGCCCAGAGGTGGGGCAGGAGGGAACCCAGACAGCAGCACATCTCTCGGGGGGTGGGGAGGAGCACAGGGTGTGTTAAAACAGACCCGCTCTGTGTCTTCTGGAGTTGGCTGTGCCCTTCTGCCATTTGCACTTGGCTTGCAGGCCAGGCCCTGAACAGTTCCTGTGTCCCACTGTCCTGTAGGGTACACGGGGGCCATGGGTCTGGAGAGGAGTGGCTGGGCCAGCGCCGGCAGTGAGCAGAGGGGAACAGCCTTCTCCTGCCTTCTTGCCATGTCTTCTCCAGTGCTCCCTCTGTTCCTCCTCCCCCTGAGTCCTTTCCCGGTCAAGAGTCACTTGGCAGGAGGCACGATGACACTTGGTGACCCTGGTAACTGAGTCTTTGTGTTGAGCAAGGGCCTTCACAATCTATGTCCACCTTGCCCCAGGCCCGAGGCATCCTGACCTTTGGGCCCATCCACACCCCAGTCTGGCAGAGGACAAGGTCACTGAAACCATATGAGTTGGGAATCTAGCCAAGAATGGCAGTATTTCTTTATCTTGTGTTTGTAGAGTACTTTGTACATTGTCAGACACCATCAGGCTTGTTGTTTCTTCAGCCAGCCAGTGCTTGCTGAGGGCCTACTGTGTGCCAGGTTATAGAAAGGTGAACGTGTTAAGGTTGATGCCTTTAAGGAGCCTATAGTCTGGCTGAGCAAACACGTGAACAAATAAGTATAACAAAATGGTGGGGCAGGAATACGTAAAGTGTAGATCAGGGCCCAAGGAGAGAGTGGTTGGTTATACCAGATTGGGGGGGCTCCATAGAGGAGGGGGCACCCAGTGGCAGAAGGTGAGCTGTAATTTTGGGTGGCCTCTGGGGGGTGGGGTGGAGGGTGCATTCCAGGCAAAAGGAGCAACCTGAGCTTAGTCAGCATTTGGTAGCAGGAGGCTGGGTGTGGATGCAGCAGGTATGGTGTCATAGTCAGCTCAGGCTGCTAGAACAAAGCACCACAGATTGGGTGGCTTATACCCAACAGACACTTATTCCTCACAGTCCTGGAGGCTGGAAGTCTGAGATCAAGGCACCAGCATGGTTAGGTTCTGGTGAGAGCCCTCTTCCAGGTTGCAGGCTGCCAGCTTCTTGCTGTGTACTCATATGATGGAAGGGGCTCTCTGGGGTCCCTCTCTCTTTTTTTTTTTTTTTTTTTTTTGCGGTACGTGGGCCTGTCACTGTTGTGGCCTCTCCCGTTGCGGAGCACAGGCTCCGGACGCACAGGCTCAGCGGCCGTGGCTCACGGGCCCAGCCGCTCGGCGGCATGTGGGATCTTCCCGGACCCGGGGCACGAACCCGTGTCCCCTGCATCAGCAGGCAGACCATCAACCACTGTGCCACCAGGGAAGCCTTGGGGTCTCTTTTATAAGGACACTAATCCCTATCATGAGGGCTCCACCCTCAGGACATAATTACCTCCCCAAGGCCCTGCCTCCTAATACCATCACCTTGGGCATTAGGTTTTCAACATAATGACTTTATGACTTTCAAGGGGACACAAATATTTGATCTATAACATGATGAGAGACAAGGCTGGGGAGATGACAGATGGATCTTGGAGGGCATGGTATGGAATGTCAGGAGTTTGGACATCACCCTGTAACAGTGGGGACCCCAGTGGAGGGTTTTAAGCAGTCGAGTTTTAGAAAGATCACCCTGGGATCCTTGAGCAGGATGGATGAGAGTGAGACTGGAGGCAGGGAGGCCAGCTAGGAGGCCAAGATGATCATCCACTCAAGAGATAAAGCCTAAAATAAGGAGATAAGAGAAGGGAAGGGGAGGGGAGGCTTGAAATGTTAAGGGCTTGGTCATCAGTTGGATATTGGGGCCAAAGGGCAAGAGAGAGTTGAGGATTCTCTTCTTGGACCTTCCTTCAGTCACTTCATCTTGAGCACCTACTACATATAAAGTACCTTGTGGGCACAAAGGTGAGAAAGATCTGGGTTCTGCCCACCGAGAACCTTAGTCTAGGACAGTGCTCTCTAGTCAGGACTGTGAGGTACACGTGACAGCAACACAATTTAAGTGGACTTTGACCCCACCCCTCCCTGAGAAAATGGGGGAAGGGGTTTATTGGTGCATATATTGGAAAGTTTCAGGGGGTAGTGCTTCAGGCAAGGTGTTCAAACAGTGTCTTTAGGAATCTGCCCTTTTCCATCAAGTCTCATCTCTGTGTAGACTTTGTTTGTTTTTTGTCATGACTGAGTTTATTCAATCTTTTTCCTGTCTCAAAAAAAAAAAAGCAAAAGACAAAAAACCCAGACATAAATATAGTTGTTTCCCTTTACAGCTTTCCCTTCTTGGTTTCTTATAGTTTCAGGTTTTTTTTTTTTTTCTGCTTTAGAGCTATGCTTTTATATTTAAATTTTTTTTAATTTTGGTAAACACAAAACATAAAATATACCACCTTAACCGTTTTCAAGTGTACAATCATGTTAATGACATTCACGTTATGTAGCTTCATTTTAAGGCAGCCTTTCCCTAACATTTATTCCTGGCCTCTTAGCAGCTTAACAAGCCCAGTGGGAGGGGTAAGAATTCTGGGATTGGGTCTTCTCGGCCCAGACCAGGCCACGTGCACACCCTCAGCCAATCACTGTGGCCCTGATGATGGGTCAGCCTGGATCACGTGCCTGCCTTTGAGGTGGGGCGGGGTCTTCACCCTGTGAACCACAGTGGGTGAGCGAGGCTGCACAATGGGTGCTCAAAGGGAAAGAGGTGCTGCTGTGGAAAGAATGGGAAATGGATGCCAGGGACGCAAAAACAGCAAATTCCACTGCAGTCACATAGGACCTGAGCGCCTGGCTTAGGTGAGGTAGAAACTGTTTGGTTCCACGGGAGGGGTGCATATAAATGCTGTGTAGTCAAGTCATCTAGGGACTGTGTGTGGCAGTCCAAACAGTCTCATTTTGCCCCCATTGAACTACTGGGGGAGAGAAGAGCTAGATGTAAATAACCACTCCATGATGTAAACATGCTGAGTGCCTGGGGAGGGGTCTCTTCTAGCACCTGGGAGGGAGGGGTCAGGATTGCTTCCGGAAGGCACTGCCTGGCAGGCCAGGCAGAAGTTGGGCATGGGGGTGCCACCAGTGTGGTTCCCCACGTGGGGCATGGGTGCCTGCTGTCTGTCCACCGCTTGATCCCAGCCGCTGCTAATACCATCCTTGCTTTAGCCCCCTCCTTCCCCTCCCAGGACCTCCGCCTCCCACTGGCTGCTCCAGAGTCTCCTCAGATGAGCCCACCCTGGGCCCCTGGGAGGGGCCTGGCGTTGGGCACCCCCCCTCCCCTGCCGAGCAGGGCAGGTCCGAGGTGCTCCCCTCCTCCCACAGGCCTCTCCCTGGAACGCCTACCCAACTCCATCGCTTCCCGCCACCGCCTGACCGAGAGGGAGGAGGAAGTGATCACCTGTTTCGAGAGGGCCTCCTGGATCGCTCAGGTGTTCCTGCAGGAATTGGAGAAGGTGAGCTGGAAATAATAGCCCCATGGTCATCACTGCCCGCTATTGAGCACCTGTATCTGTGCAACCCCCCCACCCCACTAAAACCGTCGGTCCCGCTTGTACAAATTAGAAAAGAGGACCCTCCACCTGCCCTGAAGATGCTCTGCTTTATCCATTGGAAAACTCATTATAGTATCTTGATTCTGTAAGCATGAGGCTCTCTACTGCCAGAAAAGAGTTTTAATAAACAGAAGAGTCCATGCCACCCGCGAGCGGCTGGGAACCTCCTCGGTGAGCTCAGCTTGTACGACCCAAAATGTGATAGCCCTGTTGTGTTTGTTAACTTGTTTACCCCTCACAGCAGCTCTCTGAAGTAGGTATTACATTCATCCCTGTTTAATACATGAGGTTTAGAGAGATTAAGCCATTTGCCCACTACTCTTCCCTTGGAAGGGTACAGTCAGGCCGGTCCGTGTAGGCACTCTTCCCAGCTCTCAGGTGCTCCGGAAGCTCCCTACTGGACCCTTTAGTGGGGAGGAGGCCCATTCTTAAAGCCTTGCAGAGGCTGGCAGAGCTGGCCACAGGGGTCTGGAAATTCTCAGGCCTACTTATCTCCCAGCTTCTGCTTCGGGGGGCCTGAACGAACTGTCAACAGGACAGCAGTTCCAGGTGTTAGCAGCATACTGTGATGTTACTCCAGTTCTTCCCTTCTGGGGACTCCTGGTTTAATGGGGTGGGGTACAGGCAACCATATTCAACAAAGATACTTACAGTTACTGCATCCCTGTTTTCACGTCAGGCACTACTTTGAGTACTTTACACTTGTTCTCTAATTTAACCTTCAAATAGTAACCAACTGCAACAGGTTACGATTGTTATTCCCATTTTGTAGGTGAGGAAACTCAGGTGTGGAGAGTTAAGTAGCTTCCCGGGGCTCAGACAGTTCATAAGTGGCGTTGGCAGGGCTTGGACCCTGTGTGGCTTGTGACTTTGGGGTGGTGCTTAAGTCTTCTGTTTAGTAGATGTTTAGTAGCTGCTAGATGGCAGGCTTGGCAGAGGAGATTTAGGATTGGCATCCAGACAGAGGAGGTGGGCACGAGCTGAGAGGCTCAGCACCCAGGAGATATTTGAACCTCACCTACTTTGGCAAATGCCAAAACGTCAACCCGGCACCTGTTTGTGATGGACTTTTTTGGAGGCGTCCTCCTCATGCCAGGGTCAGTTCCCATGGAGCAGGATTCTCAGCCTCAGGACTTCTGATGTTTGGGGCCAGATAATTCTTCATTGTGGGGCTGCCCTGTGTAGAATGTCCAGCAGCACTCACAGCCTCTACCTATGGGCTGCCAGCAGCCAACCCCCCTCCAACTGTGACAACCAAAAGTGTCTCCAGATATTGCCAAAATGTCTCAGGGGCAAAACTGCCCCCCTGTTGAGAGTCACCGTCCTAGAGTCCCTCTGCTTGGCTGGACTTCAGCGGGAAAGAAGTGACTGGCGGCTCAGGAGAAACAGGACTCGAGTGTACTCCCTGGCAGAGGTCCACGTGGAGACTTGAGTTGACCTCTGCCAAGGTCACATGCAATGTTTCAGGAGCTCTTCATGTTTGAATTACATATAGTTTGGAGGAAGCTTTCATGAAAAATTGAAAGTCCCCCGTTCAGTCAGAAGCCTGGGTTTTGGACTCGTAAAAGGGGATTAAGGTGATGAGCTGGAATGGTGTCCAGGGCTGGAATCAGCGCCCCAGGGGCACTGGGTGGACAAATGGGCCCCGATAGCTGGTTATCTCAGGTCGAGGGAGGGCAGGCCATAGAACCCTGTGCACTGCAAAGCTGGATGTCCCTCCTAAGACCCAGTGCCAACCTCTGAGGAACTAAGAATCTCTCTAAAACCTATTTCAGTTTCTGAAAGATAAGGTGGATGGCTCATTGATTTTTTTTTTTTTCCCCCTCATATCAGAGAGGGAGGTGGCATAGTGAAGGCAGGCCCATCTCGGTGGGGCTGGGTGACCCGCTCAGAGCTGAGGCTTAAGCGACAGCTCAGTTAATAACAATTGTTCCTCAGCTTTCCCATGAACCAGGGGTCAGCTCTTGGGCTGTTCTGAGGTTACATGGTTATGTGACAGGGACAGTGCAATGTCTGGCACTCGAATATTGAAAGAATGCACCAATAAGTAGTAGAAAGAGCCTGGAATGTGTAGCTGGCCAGACTTGAGTTTGAGGTCCAGGCCCAGGCCAGCTTTGTGTCCTCGTGCACTTTCTGAGCCTCAGTTTCCTCATCTATAAGGTGCAGATAAAACCAGCCTTGTAGGGCTGTTATTATGGGCATCCAGCATTTGCACAGGGAGAGTGCTTTAGACCTATTTTGAATTAAAGCAAGTTAGGTTGAGTTTGGTCTGAGTGTTGCTCTACGTGCCCCTAAGGTAGCTGGGGGCTTGGGTGGCGATGGGGCTGCCACCTCTGCCTGGGCTGACCCTGGCCCTGGCCTCTCGGCCTCAGAACTTGGAGACAGCAGCTCTCTCTGTGTTCCCCTTCCCAGATCACAAGTAACACCACATCCCGGCACCTGAAAGGATCTCACCCGGTCGACTATGAGCTCACCTACTTCCTGGAAGCTGCACTCCAGAGCGCTTATGTGACAAACCTGAAGAAGGGGTAGGTCGCTGGCAGCTGAGCGGGACCTGGACATTTCTTTCAGGCCTGGGAGCTGCTGACATTGGTCAGGCCTCCCTCTTCTCTTGGCTGTGTGTGTGCGGGCTCCCTGGAGAGGACGATGGCGGCTGGCTTGTTCCCGTCTTGTCAGACTGAGCTTGCCCAGGCCCTCGGGGGAAGGGCCAAGCTTCAGGAAGCTGCTGAAGCAATAAAGCCTGCACATGTTGGGGGTGGTCATCTTTAGAAGGCGGAGTTCTGGGAGCCCGATGATGGTGTGGGAAGGGTGAAGGACAGTGAGCAGGGCGGTCTGGAGGTGGTCACTGTCGCCTGAAGTGTCAGCTAAAGTCATTTTGCTTCTCTGAGCCTCATTCTCCCCAAAATCTAATGGAAAAGGTGATTCCTGATTATTCCAACTTTCAAGGGGCTGTGAGATCCGAGGGGAAGTGTGGTGAAAATAAAGGCCTGGCATCATTTTGGGGGTGCGACTGCCCTGCCGGTGAGGTGGCAGGAAGCTTGTTTTCCTGTGCATTGACTGGAGGGTCCTGGGACCCAAGAACATGGTGCCCAGGACCCCTTTCTTAGTCTTTTGCTCCTTGGGGTTAAGCAAGGCACCCTCCTTCTGTGAAGAGTCTGGTGACGCTTCCATCTGGGTGTGAGGGGCTGGTGGTGTTTCGTAGGTGCGTTGGGTGGTGGTGGAGATGGAGGGAGAAGTGACAGGACCAGGAGGGCGTGTTGCTGGCAACCGTGGCTCTCTGGCGGTTCTGCAGGGCCGAGTGCCTCCACCAGGCTGGAGACTAGCAGGTGGGGGCCTGGGTTTCCCGTGCCTCATCGGCTCCCTCCTCAGCATCATTACTACCCTCTGCATACACCGTGGGCTGGGGCCGTGAGGACATCCGGGCAAGCGGAGGGACTCACATGTGGCGAGTGCAGCCAGTCACCGTGGAGGCTGGGTGCACGTCTCGCCCCTCTCGAGCCTCCCAGGTGGACGTGGGCCAGCCACACAGGTGTTCCCTCCTCCCCACAGGTGAGGAAACGAAGGGTCAGGATCACAGAGCTTTCTTTTCTTTGACTGGCTAGAGTCCTTTGAAGCCCCTATTTTGTTTTTGGTATGATTTATTTTGTTAAATTTCACTTTATTCATCCTTTTCATTTAACATTTTTTGGAATAGATGATTCTTGTACAGGATACCAAATTAAAAAGGTACAGAAGACTAGACAATAAAGAGTTTCCCTTCCATCTCCATCCCCTGCCTCCTGGTTCCTCTGTAGGCAGTGTTCCTAGGCTCCTGTATCATTCCATGATAGTTAGCAGCATGCACAAGCAATTTTACGCACATATTATTTTCTTCCTTTTTTAAATGCATATTCTCCCCTTTGCCTTTTTTCATTCAAAATGTATCTCTTTGGGTTTCCCTGGTGGCGCAGTGGTTGAGAGTCTGCCTGCCGATGCGGGGGATGCGGGTTCGTGCCCTGGTCCGGGAGGATCCCATATGCCACGGAGCGGCTAGGCACGTGAGCCATGGCCACTGAGCCTGCGCGTCCGGAGCCTGTGCTCCGCAACGGGAGAGGCCACAACAGTGAGAGGCCCGCGTACCGCAAAAAAAAAAAATCTCTTGGAGATGGTTCCACATCAGAGCTGCCTTTTCTTTGTACTGCTGCACAGTGTTTGTAGTATCGTATAGTACAGATCTCCTACAGTTTGTTTACTCAGTTCCCAACTGAGGAACAGATAGGTCACTTCCAGACTTGGGCTCTTTTCAGCATATGCCAGAGTCCAGAACAGAACCATACCTATGCATTGTTTCAGTGGGAATCTGTCTGTAGGGTGGATTCCGAGACAGGAATGTTCTGGGTCAAAAGGTACGAACGCTGGTCATTTGGGTAGAGGTTGCCAACTTGGACCTCATAGAGGTTGTTTCAGTTTCTGTGCCACCAAGATGTGGGAGAGAGGCTGCTTCGTAAGCCCTCACAACATAGTGCAAGCTATTTGTTTTAAGTTTTTATTGAAATATAGCTGATCTACAGTGTTGTGTTAGTTTCAGGTATATGGCAAAGTGATTCAGTCATACATGTGTGTATTTGTGTTTGTGTATATATATATGTCCTTTTTTAGATTCTTTTCCATTATAAGTTATTACGAGATATTGAGTGTAGTTCCCTGTGTTATACAGTAGGTCCTTGTTGTTTAGCTATTTTATATATAGTAGCGTGTCTCTGCTAATTCCAAACTCCTGGTTTATCCCTGCCCCACCTTCTCCCTTTGGTAACCATAAGTTTGTTTTCTATGTCTGTAAGTCTATTTCTGTTTTATAAATAATTCCTTTGTATCATTTTTTTAGATTCCACATATAAATGATATCATATAATATTTGTCTTTGACTTACTTCACTTAATATGATAATCTCTAGGTCCATCCATGTTGCTGCAAATGGTATTATTTCATTCTTTTTTATGGCTGAATAGTATTCCATTGTGTATATATGCCACATCTTCTTTATCCACTCATCTATCAATGGACATTTAGGTTGTTTCCACATCTTGGCTATTGTAAATAGCGCTGCAATGACCATTGGGGTGCATGTATCTGTCTGAATTATAGTTTTCTCCAGACACATGCCCAGGAGTGGAATCACTGGATCATATGGTTAACTCTATTTTTAGTTTTTTAAAGAACTTTCATACTGTTCTCCATAGTGGCTGTACCAGTTTACATTCCTTCCAACAGTTTAGGAGGATTAATGCAAGCTTTTTGATGTTTTATTAGGCGTGATTGGTGAAATACACTATCTCAGCATCATTATTGTTGGGGGGGCAGATGATACTTATCTATTCACTTTTCCAGTGTTGATACTTGGAAGGTAATTACTTCTTTTGTTTTTTAAAATTATTTCTGTTGAAGTATATTTGATTTATAATGTTAGCAGTTTCAGTTGTACAGGAAAGTGATTCAGTTATATATATATGTATACATGTATATGTACATATATATATATATATATATATATATTCTTTTTCAGATTCTTTTCCGTTATAGGTTATTACAAGTGATTGGGTATATAGGTCCCTGTGCTATACAGTAGGTCCTTATTGGTTCAGCGTCATTTTAAATTTGCACTTTTCTTAGGAGTGAGGTTCGTTAGATTTTTATGTTTTAATTGTTTGCACCTTTAAAAATGCATAATTTATTAAAAAAAATTTTTTTAATTGAAGTATAGTTGATTTACAATGTTTTAGTTTCAGGTGTACAGCAAAGTGATTCAGATATATATGTATATTCTTTTTCAGATTCTTTTCCCCTTATAGGTTAATACAAAATATTGAGTATAGTTTCCTGTGCAACAAGGACCTATTGGTCCTTGTTGGTTATCTATTTTATATATAGTAGTGTGTATATTTTAGTCCCAAACTCCTAATTTATCCCTCCCTCCCTCCTAGTTTATGTAAGTAATATAATGTTTATGGTGGAAAACTTGGAAAATACATAAAAATATAAAACGGGCAAATTTAAAAATTACATATTCAATCTTTAGATCAGGGACTGGCAGGTTATGACCTTCTGGCCAATCACCTGCTTTTGTGAAGTTTTTTGGAACACAGCTTGCCTGTTGGTTTAGGTGTCTTCTATATCTATGGCTGCTTTAGAGCAACAACTGCAGAGTTATATATGACTCCAAGCCTTAAATGTTTACTGTCTGGCTCTTTACAGAAAAAAATTTGCTGGCCCCATATTCTAGGTAATCACTATTAACATTTTTAATATAAATGTATTTATTTATTTTTTATTTTTGGCTGCGTTGGGTCTTTGTTGCTACATGCAGGCTTTCTCTAGTTGCGCTGAGCGGGGGCTACTCTTCGTTGTGGTGTGTGGGCTTCTCATAGCAGTGGCTTCTCTAGTTGCTGAGCATGGGCTCTAGGCGCGCGGGCTTCAGTAGTTGTGGCACACGAGCTCTAGAGCACAGCCTCAGTAGTTGTGGCTCACGGGCTTAGTTGCTCCGCGGCATGTGGGATCCCCTCCCAGACCAGGGCTCGAACCCGTGTCTCCTGCGTTGGCAGGCGGATTCTTAACCACTGCAGCACCAGGGAAGCTCCCCACTGTCAACATTTTGATGTATGTCTTTTCACATCTTTCTGTGTACAGATATGCAGGTATATTATTTTCTTTTCTCTTTTAAACAACAACAAAATAGTATCTTACAGTACTGCTGCTTTGTAGCCTGCTTTTTCCACTCAGGGCTTGGTTGGGAGCCTCTTTTGTGTTCCTCCTAATCTCTCTTCTGTATGAAGTCACTCTCTTGTGGCATCAGGGGAAGGTGCCAAGCCCACGCCTGCAGGTGGGCTTAGGGCTTGGTGGGCTGTGTGGCTGGGACAGTCATCCTGGAGCTGGGCCTTGAGGGAGGGGAGAATCCCAGAGACAGGAGGAGTCTAGGTGGGGCAGAAGAGGTAGGATGAGGCTTAGGATTCCAGGATGGGGAACTTGGGAGGGTCCAAGGCCAAATACACTTGGGAAACAGTGGGTTAAAGACTTCTCAGACCCTTTAGAATAGGAATCCAAGGAGCATGGTTGCCGATAGTAAATTTTCAGGAGGAGGCAAAGACATGTAAAGTTTTCAGTTTCGTTTGACATGGACCCCTTGTTTGGTGTGGGTCTCTGGGGACCGCTCTTTAGGAACCAGCACTCCGGGACTCCAAGGGGAACAGCTAGACTGAAACGGAGTTTCTGGCCCAGGCAGCTTTTCCATCCATCAGGCATCCCTGTCCCATCAGAGCTACATCCCATTTGGGGTGTTGGAAGCCCCCCCGAGCTTCAGCCCTGAATGCCTGGAAGAGAAGGAAGTGGAGTCCTTGCCCACAAAGCAGAGCAGGCCATGGTGAGGCCACTCCCAGGAAGCAGCAGTGGCTGAGATGGCTGGGGGTGGGCGTGGGCCTGGGGGGAGGCAGTCCTGCCCCAGCTGGACGTCGGCCTGGAGGAGGCCTGTGTCCTCCTTCTCTCTTACCACCCTGACCTTGTGTTAGAGGAGGTGGGGTGCCGCACGAATCCTGTCCTCCAGATGGTAAGAGCAGGGAGAAGGTCCTGGCCAGGAAACAGGCTCTCTCCCTGCTCTCTCCTCGTACATGAACACCCACCAGAGCACCTGATTCGTCACAGCTGCTTAGAAAATCTAAGGCAGTATTATCATTTGTTTGTATTATTATTTTTTTGAGGCCGTCCACAGCTGGCTGGGCTGCTGCCTCAAGCTTAAAGTTTACACTTAAAAAAAAAAAAATTCTCAAGTGCTAGGCCAGGGAGGCAGTGGTGTCCCGTTTGGGACATGAGGATCGGGAGGCCCAGAGAGCCAAGGTGGTTTACCTCCCAAGGGCGGGACTGGCCTGGGAGCCCTGGGTGCCTCCGACCAACCACCCTGTGGCCAGGGAGGTGGGGCAGGGGGGAGTCACCGGGTCACACATGCTGCCTCTGCTCTAGCTCCACCATGGCTTGTTTGTTCCTATTCAGTTACTGAATTTCAGTTTCAGTGAAATGGTGGCCTAGCAGGCTGGTTCCTGTTTTTACTTCCCAGGCAGCTGCCACCCAGCTGCTTCGCTTTAGCTGGAGACTGTAGTCGCCCTATTTTTGCAAATAAAGTTTTATTGGCACATAGCCACACCCATTCATTTACATACCGTCTCACCCTCAGAGCTGAGAAGTTGGGATTGAGATCAGAGGGCTAATCCTGAAATATTTACTCCCTGATCCTTTAAAGAAAAGAGTTTGCCGATGCCTACTCTGAATTTGTGCCAGGCACTTAAGTGCTTTGCTGGCATGTGTCTTTAGTCTTTCCAGGAGCCCTCTGAGGTAGGTGCTGTTGTTAGCACCCCCATTTTACAGATGGGAAAACCGAGGCACAGAGAACATAAGTGACTTTTCCTGGACAGAGCCAGGGTTGTGTGTGCCGGTACTGTCTGACACCATTAACCATCAGTCTACACTGCCCACAGCAGAAACCCAGCAGTTAAGACCCTGCTGCCGCCCCCGAGGTGCTCACAGCCTAGCGTTTGTTCCTCCGAGTCTGCCTCTACTTGGTATGCGTGGTCCCAGCTTCTGGTTTGAAGAGTTGGTGGGCGTCAGGGCAGGGCCGGGGAGTGGAGGCCACTCAGTGATCCTGAGCGAGTTCCTCCTCTACTCCTCACCCCCACCTCTAATGGGGGGTGTCTCTTTGTCCTGCATCCCAGGGTGTGAGGGTCCAAGAGGAGGGAGGGAATGAAAAGACACTGGAGTACGGAATTCAGAGCCCTATTAACTCTCCGCTGAGGTCCCCCCACCTCCACCCCTCAGGGCTGCCTGCTCCCTTCCCCACACCAGCTTCTCTGCAGATATGATGAGGTCAAGGTGAGCGTCCAGTACAGTCAGGAGGGAAAGAGGGAGAGAGCCAGCAGTTATCAAGCACATGCTGTGTGCTAGGCTGGACCACATGCTCTGTGTACAACACTCTGTGAAGGAGGTCATGTGACCCCAGCCCACTAGTGAGGGGCTGGTGATCAGAGAAGGTTGAGTCACTTGCCCAACCTCACCCACTGGGGTTCCAGCTTTAGATCTGAGCAGCCTGGAAACCCATGCCGTTTCCAGTTTGGGGGGTGTCAAAGGGCAGCCTGGGCACCTGTAGGGTGTGTGGAAGGACAGAGCCCCGGTGATGGGGTGAGTTGATGTCCAGGAAAGCCCAAGTAATTTTAGTTAGTTTTCTGTCGTTCTCACTTTGTTCCCCTGTCTTTGTCCTCTTCTTCCTGAAGCACAAATTTCAGTCCTTAAAGTTGATGCTGGGCTTCCCTGGTGGCGCAGTGGTTGAGAATCCGCCTGCCAATGCAGGGGACAAGGGTTCGTGCCCCGGTCCGGGAAGATCCCACATGCCGCGGAGCGGCTGGGCCCGTGAGCCATGGCCACTGGGCCTGCGCGTCCGGAGCCTGTGCTCCGCAACGGGAGAGGCCACAACAGTGAGAGGCCCACGTACCACCAAAAAAAAAAAAAAAAAAAAAAGCTGATGCTGACTCCCTCCCCACCCCCGCCCTTTATTCCTAAATAAAGAGGAATGGAAACTGGATCAGCATTTCTTTCCAAGCAAACAGCCCAAATATTTGAAAGGCTGAATGTGAGGAGCAGTTCCCAGGACACGTGGGAACAACTCAGCCCCTCTCTCAGTTTCCTGTGAGCACATACAGCCCAGTGGTGGCCCTGGAATGTGACATATATAAAGTAGCCCTGGGTGCCTGTGTGGGCTTTAAATAATTTCTTTACACCTTTCCTCTTGATAGTAGCTAATATTGTTGAATACTTACTGCATGTCAGGCAGAATGCTAATGCCTTTACGTGTAACCCTGTAACGTTGGAACTAGTAATATCCCCATTTTCCTGAAGGAGACGTTAAGTAACTTGCGCAAGGTCACAAGGCTAACAGGTGGTATTGCCAGCGAGCCTGATGCCAAACTGTGTCTGCGCAACCCCACAGCCTGAGGCCATGCTCATTACATAGTCCTGGGCCCAGGATACCACCCACCCACAGTAGGTCTGCATCAGTGAGCTCCTATAATTATGTATCATGGTCTTCAGGTCAAAGTTACATCTTCCTGGGTGAATCACTGGTTCCAGTATTTTTCTTATACATTTGTCATTATTAGGAAGTTAAAAAAAAAAAAAAGTCACCTTAGCCCAGGGTTTTTCAGCCTCAACACTGCTGGTGTTTTGAGCCAGATCTCCTTTGTTGTCGGAACCTGTCTTGTACACTGTAGGTTTTAGCAGCATCCCTGGCCTCCACCCAATAAATGCCAGTAGAACACCCCACCCCGCAAGTGTGACAACCAACAATGTCTCCAGGCACTGAAAAGTGGCCTGGGCTGGGGGTAGGGGGTGAAATCGCCCCCACTTGAGAACCACTGTCTTAGCCCAAGGTGTGAGAGGTCAGGGGGAGATTGGGATGCAGACGCCTGATATTGGGTCACCTTCTCCAGGACAGCTCTGGAGAATCTTTTAAAGGCCTCCAGAGCCACTTCCTGCAGGTTAAGCTCACCCGCACTTGCCTGGGCTCTTGTGGTGTTTGGGAAGAGTTGGGGAGAAACCCTTCCCTGTGTTCAGAGAGGTCACAGCCCAGTAGGGGAGATGGCGCTAAGGTGGAAAAGCCCAGCAGCTCATTTCCCAGCTGGCCTCCGAGAGCCCACGGGGTGTCAGGGCCCCTGCCCAGGGCAGGATGGGGACCCACTTCACGGAGCTCACGTCCCAGTGGGGAAATGACAGTGTGGGATCCAGATGTTGACAATGGACAGTGCTCTGTACTAGAGGAAAAGAAGACAGAGAGGTGTGAGTGCTGCCTGGGACAGGATGGACTCTAAAGAGACATTTTATCCTGAGGGGCCAGGTGGAATGGAGCCCCTGGGGCTCAGGCGCTGCTGGGTGTTAGAAGAGGTTCCTTAGGGCCTGAAGAACAGGAAGAGGTGGTGGGATCTGCTTCACAGATTCTGGGCTGTAACCTGAGAGCCTGAGCTCACTCCCATGTGGGCATGGGGTGGACCCAGGTTCTAGAGACCCCAGAGGAGCCCTTGCTGAGAATGGGGTGCTCAGCCCCAGGGGCCAGATGGCCACAAGCAGTGCTCTTCCCAGGGTCCAACTTGTCCCTCCAGTTGAGGATTTGACATAATTTAAAGGGTGTGGTGTTCTCCACTATGTAATGTGGGTGACGTTTCCTTGGCCTGCAGACAGTGCTTCTCCTTTAATTCTGAGCTTTGGTGAGGCCTGGGCCTCCCTTATGCTGCCCACTTATTCATTGTCTGAGGGACATTCATTTTTCCCAAGGGCCTTGCCCTATTGATCCAGCAGTTAATTCCCCCAGCTGACTCCTGCCCCTTGCTCTTCCTAATTGACCTGGGATTGAAAGTGCTGGCCTGAAAGTCAGGAGTTGGGAGGCCCCTACCTGGGGTCCGCTTCCCCTCACTGCCACCAGAGGGCAGCCGAGGACTCTGGTTGGAGCCTCGCCCCAGGCAGTTCTGCGGATGCCCTGCCAGGAGGCAGCTTTCTGTTGGGCTGGGGGGTTGATGGCTGCTGGGACCAGGGTCTTGGCTGTGGGGGAGGCTTGGTTCTCCTTTGCACGAAGCAGCGCAGGGGTGAGGCAGCAGGGGACACCTGGGGGTGATGCAATGCCAGGGAATCTGTTGATGACCCTGACCTCACTAGGACTGGGTCTCTGAGTATCTCCCAAGAAAAGAATGTGAGCCGGGGCTTCCCTGGTGGTGCAGTGGTTAAGAATCCACCTGCCAATTCAGGGGACACGGGTTCAAGCCCTGGTCCAGGAAGATCCCATATGCCGTGGAGCAACTAAGCCCGTGGGCCACGACTACTGAGCCTGTGCTCTAGAGCCCGCGAGCCACAGCTACTGAGCCCACATGCTGCAGCTACTGAAGCCTGCACTCCTAGAGCCCCTGCTCTGCAGCAAGAGAAGCCACTGCAATGAGAAGCCCGCGTGCCGCAACTAGAGAAAGCCCGCGCACAGCAACGAAGACCCAACGCAGCCAAAGATAAATAAATTAAAAAAAAAAAAAAAAAAAAAAGAACGTGAGCCAACTTGGCTCCTTCCCCCACAGCAGGCAAGAGGCCATTTCTCTTTGGGGTGTTTTTTTTTCTCTCCTCGCTCTACCTACAGAGCCCACTCTTGGCTCAGGGCTGAGAGTAAGCTTGGGCCATGTGTGTTGAACCAGGTGGGCTGCATGTCTTGTGCATGCTCTTAAAAAAATTTTTTTTTAATCACTAAAGCAATATATGCTCATTGTACCAAAACCAAACAACAGAGAAGAGAGTGTTTTCTGAGGGAGTTGCCCAGGGCTTGGCGGGTTGTGGGGCCTTATGAAGACACTCTCCCTTTCTGCTGTGTGTGTAGGCACCTTAGAAAACCTGCTGTTGGGTATGACCCCATAAGGGGTGTGTTCAGTCAGCAGTAATTTTGTATTCTTAGCAACCACCCAGTATCTGCAGCGCTGGGGGAGGGCATGAGACAGAAGGCTCTCGGGCATTCAGGGGCCAGAATCACCCAACAGTGAAGCCCAAGAGAGCCTCCTGGTGGTCACAGAAGAGACCCCTTTGGGCATAGGGAGACCTCTGAGGTCCATCGGAGAGAGCACATCCTTCCAGCATCTCTTTTTTTTTTTTGGTGGTATGCGGGCCTCTCACTGTTGTGGCCTCTCCCGTTGTGGAGAACAGGCTCCGGACGCGCAGGCTCAGTGGCCATGGCTCACAGGCCCAGCCGCTCTGTGGCATGTGGGATCTTCCCGGACCGGGGCACGAACCCGTGTCCCCTGCATTGGCAGGCGGATTCTCAACCACTGCGCCACCAGGGAAGCCCCTCCAGCGTCTCTTAATGCAGAGCCTTTATTTATTGTCAGCACCCACTGCCCATACCCCACCTCACTAGAAAGCTCCCCTTGCCTGGATGTCTTCAGTGTCCTGCAAAGGAAGTGTCACAGCCTTTTTCTGGGGCTGGGAGTGAAGAGGGAGCTCTCAGTTTCACATTTGAAACTGATAATGTGAGTCTGTGGCAAGAAGGAATAGCTTCATAACCATTTGAACTTCACCTGACCTTGTCTCCTGATTCAATCCTCTAGCTGTTGGGATCTGCCAACTGGCTGAGCATTCTGGGTCTTTGACCAGAAACCTCTTATACACAATTAGCAATGCCAGCCCTGAAACGGGGACTTCTGGCCAGTGTCGTACGTACCAGAGCCTGTTTAGGTTCCATTCAGTGAAAAATTCCATGCATTTTCTCATTCTCTGTTTCAAATCCAACAAAATCCCCACCGCCCCCCAAATTTGTTGAGCACCTACTGTATGCAAAATATTTTGCTAAGCTCTTGAATAAACCATGAGTGTGTCTAATTTTACAGACCGTGAGCTCCTTATGTGCAGGGCTGTGAATAAGCTATTCATTCACTCATTCAGTCTCTTAATTCTTTCTCTCTGCATTAGTTGGATGCCTGTTGAGAACAGGACACTTGGTGTACAGTATCCAGGCACTTGGTATACAGTAGGCACTTTGTAAAGACTTAGTTGAGGGAGTCCTGGAGTTCAAATAGCCAGGAAAGAAAAGTGTAACTGTGCCATTGTCTTTCTCAAGGGTCTTTTTAGTTAAAAGGACGTGAAATCTGAACCCCTTGGTACCTGCGGTGAACCCACCTCTCCCCTTGGGTGAGTGATAACCTGAAAAGGCAGGCATCTTCCAGGCTTGAATTTTGTGATTGGAAAATGAGGATTTATTTATTCCACAATGATTTTTTGAAAATAAATTTATTTATTTATTTATGGCCGTGTTGGGTCTTCGTTGCTGTGCGTGAGGTTTCTCTAGTTGTGCTGAGAGGGGGGCTACTCTTTGTTGCGGTGTGCAGGCTTCTCATTGCGGTGGCTTCTCTTGTTGCGGAGCACGGGCTCTAGGCACGTGGGCTTCAGTGGTTGTGGCACATGGGCTCAGTAGTTTTGGCTCGCGGGCTCTAGAGCGCAGGCTCAGTAGTTATGGCGCATGGGCTTAGTTGCTCTGCGGCATGTGGGATCTTCCCGGACCAGGGCTTGAACCCACATCCCCTGCATTGGCAGGTGGATTCTTAACCACTACACCACCAGGGAAGTTCCCACAATGACTTCTTGAGTGCCTTCTATGTTCCAAGCATTGTGCTGGTACCTGGGAATGTGAAGCTTCCCTCACCAACCTCATTAGAAGTTGCAAAGACTGGATAAGATGAAGTGCTTTGGAAAAATCTGCCCTGCTGCCTACTGCTGACCAGGGGCCTGGGGGAGCTTGCCGCCTCCTTGCATGGCTCCCCTGGAGGCCCCCCTAAGATGAGCTGTTTCCCTTGACGCATCCCTGCCTACACATATCCTCTTTCTCTGCTCCTGGCCAGCCAGAGTTTACTTGAGTTGGAATCCATGACCTCCTGGCTTCTCCACATGCAGCCTGATTCTGGGCCAGGGTTTGTTTGAGGCCCTGTTTGAATATTGTTTAAAGTGGCAGCTTTGCTCAAAAAGGTCAGTGTGAGAGACCAGAACAAAAAGATCTTTCAAGCTGGCCTCTCACGGGGCTCAGAAAAGCCCCAGCTCTACTTGGCACTGGCAGTTTAGACCCGGGACAGGATTACTCAAGCCGGTGGGAGAAACGCCATCTAGTTTCCCATTTCCCAGAGGGCTGAGCCGAGGCGGAGAGGCATTCCCGAGATTTCCGAACAGGTCGGCACCAGCCAGGAGCCCAGATCTCTCCCTGTCTAGCCCTGGCCACTGGAACCTATGTTGGTTTTTCTCTTTACCTGCATTCAATAAAAACAGGGATTTACCCAAAAGATGCCTAAAGGTGATTATTTGCTTTGCTAAAGAATTCCTGGGAGCTTATTTAGATGTCAGAGTCCCATATAGATTTGAAAATAGTAAAAATATACAACTTGGGAGGCACAAGATCTTGTTAAAATTGCAGTTCTCATTCCTAAATTGAGTGTGTTTTGGGGGAGGAACCTGAAACAAAACAACTAGTATACCAAGTCCATGATTTCAGGTATGCTTGATTAAAGTGAGATATCTACTGAAGTAAAAAGAAAGAAGATATAAAGAAAAGTATTACACAAAATAATAACAGTGATGGTGTACAGCTAGTAGCAAAAATTGTAGATGTGGTATGCAGATGACAGAAGTCGGGGAGATGCTGATTTTATAGAGGAGAGGGCTGTGCATAGCTCACAGAGGTGAGCTCTGCCCTCAGTAGCAGTGCCCAGGCATGAACCATCTCTAAGGACCCTGTGGAGCTCTGTGCTGCTTGCCCCTCCTGGTTCTTCAGAAGCTCTAGGCAGACTAGGGAATATCTTTGTGACTCTGACTCTATCCCCCAGGTCTTTGTCTCCATTCTCGGCCTTACAGACAGGAGTCTGAGTTCATAGTGTTTGTTGTTTGCACATTTGGGGCTTGCTTGTATGAAACCAGAGGTTCCCAGAAGGCAAGGAATTGATCTCATGTCCTTTTATGCCTCCAAGCTCCAGAGCCCCCAGGAATCTATTTCATTCATGAAAGCTGCAGGAGGGGCTCACGTGACTTTCCTGGCTGCCACCTTTGGCTTTTCACCCTCTGTGATCTTTCATTTCTAAATTTGCTGGTCTGGGAGCCTCTGCTTTCCCTTGTGAGCTATTGATCTAGGGAACCCCCCGGAAAAAGTGAGGATGGCAGTCCTCAGACATTTGCTGAGCACACATGCCTGGGCTGAGCTTCAGGAACAAGACTGCCCTCAGGGGGTGCACAGTGGGAAAGGGGTCAGCCTGTAAATGGAAAATGACTGCAATGCTATGCTTGCTTCAAAAGAGGACTTAACACAGGGCAAGAGCTGTGCAGTGAGGAGGGGTGGTTGTGGGGAGGGGCCCAGGGAAGGCTGCAAGGAGGAAGTGATGTTTGAAAGTGATGTGTAAAAACACAGGTTTTTTTTAAGGATGAGTAGGGGAAGGGCTCTTTAAGGCAGCAGGGGAAGCCTGTTCCAAGACTTGACATAGGGAACTGTGGATGGTTGTTCAGAAAGGACTTGAGTGGTGGGAGATGAGATGGGAGAGAGGCAAGGGGCAGACCCGACAGCCCTGGGACACCGTACTGAGGGCCTAGACTGAATTCTGTAAGCCTGGGGCACCAAAGAAAGGCCAACATGGGAAGGAACAACATGACTTTTGCATGTCAGGTAGAGCCCTCAAGAGGCAATGGGAGTTGTCTTTCACACTCAGGCCACACCCATCAGTGGGCTGCAAGATCTGTGTAGTGGGCTGCTGCCAGCATTTTTAAAATGGGGAAGTAGTGGGAGACGTAAAATAGAAAATATTAGAGTGGGTTGCATTGCACATAGTAGAGATAGGTAATATATCAAGAAACTTAACTTCAGTTTTATGTAAGCAGTATGTGCATATATATACAGGGTTGCAATGTCAGGTGTATTTCTTACTATGGATCACACTTTAAAAAGCTTGCAAATGACTTTAAGGCACAGAGAGCTGACTGGAGCGGGTGAGACCAGCTGTCACTGTCATCTAGGCCCCAGGTGATGCAGGCCAGTCTAGGGCCCTGGTGGTAGGGATTGAGAGGTGAGGATGGATTCCAGTGTAGACCGGATGGGGCAGATGAAGATGGAGGTTTTTTTTTAATCTCATTAATAGCTTTTTTAAATTTTATTTATTTTATTTATTTTTGGCTGCGTTGGCTCTACCTTGCTGCGTGCATGCTTTCTCCAGTTGCAGCGAGTGGGGGCTACTCTTCGTTGTGGTGCGTGGGCTTCTCATTGCAGTGGCTTCTCTTGTTGCGGAGCACGGACTTTAGGCATGCGGGCATCCGTAGTTGTGGCTCGCGGGCTCTAGAGTGCAGGCTCAGTAGTTGTGGTGCACGGGCTTTGTTGCTCTGCGACGTGTGGGAACTTCCCGGACCAGGGCTTGAACCCGTGTCCCCTGCATTGGCAGGTGGATTCTTAACCACTGAGCCACCAGGGAAGCCTGAAGATGGAGAATTTGAGGTTGACTGAAGTCAGAAAGTCTGGCACCAGCCCAAAGCACTTGGGCCAAGATAACATCTTGTTTGAAATACTTGATCTTGGTCTCTTTCTGGTGGTAAACTGGAGGCCTGGGTTTCTAGAGGGCTTCGGTGGAGAAGGATCCTTTCTATTCTTTGATCACTGATGTCCTGGGCCTCTAGGATCCTGGTGTTACAATTCTGACCTTTCATACCAATTATTGGATGTTTTCAAATAACACTCAAATGGGCAGGCTCCTCCTAGTGTCTGCAGGTTTGATGAGGATGTCTTTGTGGGAACTAGGCTGGTAATGAGCCTGCTTCTACTGTCTTCCCGCTAGGAACATCGTGAAAGGCATGAGAGAACTCCGGGAGGTCCTACGCACTGTGGAGACCAAAGCAACTCAGAACTTCAAAGTGGTAATGTAGGAGGCCCCAGGGCTGGGTGCTGGCTGTGGCTGGTTTATTCAGGGGTTGATTTCAGAGGGAGGCAGCAGAAATCCTAGCAGGCAGCCTCTGAATCAGGGATAACAATATGTCAAGTGTGTGCGTCTCCTCTCCCTATCATGCTCATGGCAGACATTGCTAGTCAATCTCAGCATTCTTTTCCTCCAAGCCTGGGACACACCCTCAGCATCCTTCTCATCACAGCACTGCACATAGCCCCTCATGTTAGATGAATGCTGAAACCTGTCATCCCTTCCTAGCAAGGTGGTGTGCTAATTCTTAGGGATTTGTTTATGATCTTAATAAATAACCTTGGTTTGCTTTCCTGCCCCAGTTCAGGCCTACCTTCTTAGGCTTCTACCCCTAATCAGAGCCACAGCTGCCTCTCACTCTAGACTTTTCAGTCAAATATCAGAAAGGTATCTGGTGGAGAGAGCTGCTTGCGCTGAGGGCTTTATGCTCTGCAAGGGCTATGAATACTCAGAGCCGTGCTGGGCTCCATGGGGCCAGGAGGGGGAGGAAATGTACCTCTCATCTAGGAGAAGAGAGAGGACAAAAGATGAAGTCGGAGCCATCACAGGCCAGCAGAAGGGGTGGGGCAGCTCAGTGCTGGAGATACAGGGAAGCATGGGGGCTCCCTGGGGCACAGTGGTGGACCTCCTGGAGGGGCAGCAATTTTCAAGCAGGTAGATTTGGCTGGATGGTGGGTGGAGGGCACGGCAGGCCGTGGCCGGGCACCCCAGTACGTGCCTGCATCTGAGTTCCTCCCTCTCTGCCAGATGGCAGCCAAGCACCTGGCGGGGGTTCTGCTGCACTCCCTGAGTGAGGAATGCTACTGGAGCCCCCTGTCCCACCCTCTGCCCGAGTTCATGAGCAAGGAGGAGAATTCCTTCATCACACAGGCCCTGCGGAAACCTCAACTCTACGAAGGAGACAAGTAAGCCTATCTGCTCTGGGGACCACGCCAGGCTCAGGCCACCGTCCCCAGAGTTCGGTCCCCACTGGCGGCCCCTCTCTCTGCCCCATGCTCTCCTGCAGCCGCTGCCCAGCTCCCTGCCAGGCAGGCTCTTCAGAAGCAACAGGAGCCAAATAGACTAGAGAAGGCAGGTCTCGGGGTGGGGGGTTGAGGGGGCGTCCTCTAAGGCACCCAAAGGCCAAACAAATTATTTGGCGGGCGGGGGGAGGGGGGGTACCTGCCTTCCTAATGGTCTTAATGAACCATCTGTCGTGTTTGTGCCAGTAATCGAAGGGGGGGGGGTCTGTGAGCTTCTTTCTCACTCTTGTCTGCTGCTGGCCCCAGCCACTTCTTGCAATGCTGGGGGCTGGAAGGGGCAACTCCCTCAAGAGCATCGCAGTATTTCCAGCCCTCGCCCACCGTAGGCTTTCAGATCCATGACTCTGGGGCATGATAAAGAGCTGCAGGTGGGATCCAGTGCCTGTGAATTATGCAGGAGAAGGTCACCTTACCAGGGCTGGTGCTGACTCCAGGGTAGAAGGGCTGGTGTGGCAGGCCAGCCGTGCTGCTTCGGAGGGCCTTGCTGGAGCCAGGCTGCCATCTGTGTCTTCCAGCCTTCACTGCCCGAAGGATAACATTGAGGAAGCCCTGCTGCTGCTGCTTATCAGCGAATCCATGGTAAGCTCAAGGCCTCTGGCCCGTGGGATACAGCGGTGGGGCTTGGGCACAGGCCGCCAGGCCCTGGCCGAGCTCAGCCCCCAGGGATGTCCCTGAAGCAGGCTTCTCGGATCTGTTCCCCTCTCAGGGGGTGCGGCTCCCTCGTGAGATCTAGGTGTGGAGTGCAAGGCTGCTTTCGGGGGCCTGGGTCCTACCCCTGAATGAATAGGGACTGGGCGAGCTAACAAATTCCCACCTCCTGCTTCTGGAATTACACAAGGTATCATCAGCAAGTCAACAGAAGGTTGCGTGAACAGTTTTGTGTTGGGGTCGGTGGTGATGGAAGGGCGTGGAAGGAACGTGTACTTTCATGGCAGGAGGCCTGGATTCAGGTTCCGGCCCTGCCACTCAGTAGCTGAGGGCCCTGGGCAGATCACCTAAGCTCTGTGAGCCTCAGCTCCCACCTCTAAGGTGATAATAACTCACAGAGGTGAGGTGCCTGTACAAGGGATTCACTCATTCATGCCACTCTTAATGCAGAGTGTCATCCACTCTGGGCCAGGCCCTGTTCTAGATTCCAGAGAAGCAGCAGCAAACAGGGAAAACTCCCTGCCCTCATGGAGCTCACATTCTAGTGAGGGAGGTGGGCAGTAAATGAATTAACTGCTCAACTACCCAGGGTTGCGATGTCGTAAGTGCTGTGGAAAAATAAGGCAGAGGAGGTAAGGTGTGCCGGATAGAGCACACGTGAAATGCTCTCTAGATTTTTTCACAAGACCTGCTTCTCCTGCCCCGGGCAAACACACATGCGCGCGCGCGCGCGCGCGCGCGCGCACACACACACACACACACACACACACACACACACACACACACACACACACACACACACACACACACACACACACACACACACACACACACACACGTGCTGTGGAGGCTCAGCATCGGGGAGAAGTGTGTTGGGTCATCCGGGAGGTGGTGAGATGAAGGATGGGTGGTCCAGGGGGGCTGAAGGAAGGGTGGGCAAGAGTAGCAAAGCCAGGTGTCCTCTGACTGGGGGGCCCCTCAGAGCTTATGAGCTGGGGACCCCCGGGTTGAGAACTAGGTTTTTTAAAATGATGCATCTGAGAGCAGTGTGTGAAAGTGGAGTTTAAGAAACTGGGTCCCCAAATGGCCAGAAACAAATGTCCCTTTGGAAACCTGGGACTGCGTGCTGCCAGGGTTTGTTTAGAGAACTCTGGTCAGTGGGTTGCCTCTGGCTGAGCAGGTCCCCCAGCAAGTAGACAGGAAGAGGGACACTGGACTCGGCGGTGAGAGATTGTATCCTTCCTCAGCCAGGCGGGGTCCATTCGGATCCCAGAGTGCCGGGGAAGGGGCGTGGATATTTGGATCCCGAGGACAAACTGGCCGGGACATGGTCCTGAAAGGTTTGCACGGTGCATGCGTGCTTGTGTTGGAGGTTAGGTGGTTGCTGCTGGGTGGGGACATCTAGCTGGTTAGCCCAATGTGGAGGTAGAGGTACCACGTGCCAGCTCTGATTTTCATGGGAGAACAGTGTACTTCTCACAGACTGAACCCCAGTTTTTAATTATGGAACTTCAGCCATAGACCAGTATCCTCTCCCTGCCCCCTTCACACACCTCAGCCATCTCAGCACCTACACCATCAGGTGTGACTGCACAGAACTCACCTGTCTCGGGAAACACAGGTCATTATTGACACTTTCCTATGCTGAGGGTTACAGTGTTGTCCGCAGGTGGGAAGTAAAAAGGTGAAAATGGGAACGTTTCTTAGGTCCTTTCTCTGCTAGATTCCAAGCTGATTATCTCATCTAGGTAGGCATTGTGTTGAGCTGTTTGAAAAATAACAGTTTCATATGATTCAGTCTAATACTAATATGTTCCCATCTTACAGGTGAGAAAAGTAAGGTCCAGGACAGGTACATGTCTTGGTCAAGGTCACATACTAATAATCCTTGCAGCCATGATTCAGATCACGTCTGTGATTCACTGACTGCTCTCAGTCTTGGTTTTCTCATCTGTCAAAGGGTCAAGGGGGATAACTTTGAGGATCAAGTGCGACAGAGCCTGGGGAGGGCTTTGTTAACAATGAAGGCCTTGGCCGTCTGTGTGAGAATGGTCAGCATTTTTCTCCCTGGCAGGGATAGAGGCTGGGCTCTGTCTCCCTAAGTATTTTCTGTGGCCATTGCTTGATCCGGGTGCCCAGAACCAGAGCTGAGATGCCTTTCCATCAAAGTTATTCCCCCCAAACCCTCAAGCTGCCCGTATATCTCAAAGTAGAAAATGGCCTTTTACTAAAAGGTGACCCATACTTGGAGCCAAGGTGGTTTCCCTCTAAGCAGCTCTTTCAAGAGGGTATGTGGCCGGCTGGCCTCCACTGGCTGCTCGGGGGATCCAGGCTGGCTGGCCAGGCGGGTGTCATGGGACTTCCCTGTGGCCTGCACAGCAGCAGAAGTGCTCAGACGCCGAGTGTGCCGCAGCTGGGAGGAGACGCTCTTCCAGGGCTGGCTGGTTGGTTTCCTCCTGCTCACACACAGCCTGTCACACATCTAGAAGCTTCAGGTATTTGGGGGAGGATGTTGGCGATGGATGTAGCTTTGGTGTCTCATCTATTGAGGGCTTTCCACCTGGGATCCGGATCTGGCCACTGTGGCTCCATGCGGTTTCTCAGAGTGACCAGACCGCCTCCGACTTCTCACTTGCCCTTATTCTACCCCCCTGCTTTCCTGCAGGTCACATTCTCCATCAGATGTGGGCGCCAGGCTCCTGCTCTGACCCTTCAGCTGACCCCTGAGGCTCAGCCCGGCCTCCATGTACCAGCAGGGTTTCCTCATCTCCCTTTAATGCTGGCTGGGTTTGGCTACAGATGATAGGGAGAAACCTCTAGAAGCAGAAGCTGCCTTGGCTGCTCCTTGGGTTCTCCTAATCCCTGCAGAATTCTTTATGCGGCAGTAACAGCTATTCCAGCACAACCAGCCCAGGAGGCATAATCATCACAGCTCTCCACTTCCAGGGTCGCCAGAGCTAGCTGCTCCAGAAAAGGGTGTTTGCAGGCTTCCTGAGCACGTCCACCCCTCTTTTGTGGTTTGCAACTCAAAGGAGTAGGCTGCATGGAGTCTGGGTGTGGGGTTGGTACCTGAAGTATGGTTTTTGTTTCGGGCTGAGTGTGATCAGAATGAATCGGGCAGCCCTTGTCTTTCAAGAGGTAAATAGAAACCTTACAAACGCTTTCACAGAAACGCCAGGAACATGAGTTATAACTCGCTAAAGGAGATTTGTGTTTTGGACTCAGTTTTGAGTTTTCAGGACCAAAAGGACACTTAAAAATGCCCATCCACCTACCCATCCACCCACCCCCCTACTCATCTCTCCACCATCCAGTCTTGTTTGAGCAGTGACAGTGTGCTGGGCTGTGCTCAGCACTGGGGGTAGAATGAGGAATAGTTAAATCACAGCGCTTGTCCCAGGCATCTTCCTACCCAGTGGCACATGTGTCTGGAGACACGGAGGAAATCCTGGTCCCCAAATCAGAAGGAATTACCTCAGTCTGCTGAACCTCAAATGCATATTCTAGTTTGTTTTTTTTAACATCTTTATTGGAATATAATTGCTCTACAATGGTGTGTTAGTTTCTGCTGTATAACAAAGTGAATCAGCTACACGTATACATACATCCCCATATGCCCTACCTCTTGCGTCTCCCTCCCTCCCACCCTCCCTATCCCACCCCTCTAGGTGGTCACAAAGCACCGAGCTGATCTCCCCGTGCTATGTGGCTGCTTCCCACTAGCTATCTATTTTACATTTGGTAGTGTATATATGTCCATGCCCCTCTCTGACTTCGTCCCAGCTTACCCTTCCCCCTCCCCGTGTCCTCAAGTCCATTCTCTACGTCTGTGTCTTTAGTCCTGTCCGGCCCTTAGGTTCTTCAAAAACTTTTTTTTTTTTTAAGATTCTATATATATGTGTTAGCATACAGTATTTGTTTTTCTCTTTTTTGACTAGTTTTTGAAAGAAAAGTGTCAAAACCAGCCTGATTTTCTCAGTTGGGTAACCAGGAGGTACAGGACTCTGCCATTTCTCAAATCTTGACCTAAGGCATAAAAATATGTGTTAGAGCAAACTGAATCCTCGAGCCCCTGTTTCGTTCAGCTGGGAAAGAAGCTGCTGCTGGTGTCAGGCTTTCGGGAGCTGAAAGGACACAGGGGCTTGGGTTGAGAGAGGGTGGGGGAATGGGTAAGGCCCTGGGGCCTGGGATCCTGCAGGTTAACAAACTAACTGCCATCCATGCCCAACATCAGGCATCCAGCGATTTGAATCTTGAATTAGCCGTTCACAACCTGTGTAGCCTGGGCAAGTCTCTTACCTCCCTAATCCTCAGTTTTCTGTAAAATGGGGCTAATAAGGTCTCTCTTGCAGGAATTGGGTGGATGAAGTAAGAAAATGAGCACAAAGGTGCCTGGTACATTGTGGGTGTTGAACTTGTATTCGTTTTATCCTGATGACTACCTGGTTCTGTGTCATTAATTTTAGAAAACATTTAGATTCAGGTCTGGTTAGGAGAAAAATTGGTTTGAGGATACTGTTTCGTTAAGAAAAACAAAACAAAACAAAAACGCTTCTTGGGCTTGATTCCATTTGGGACTCAGCAGATGAGCACAGATTGTTCCAGCTTCTGGCGCCTGGTTTGCTCTGACACGAGGCCCTGCTGTGCTGAAGGCTGCAAGCGGAAAGGGTCCGTTAATGCTGCCAGCTCAGAAACCTTGGAGCAGTGGAGGTGGGAAAGCCTCGCGCCCTCGTTGGCAGGAAGATTTCTGCTGCAGGAGCCCAATGCGCAGGAGCGTGGGCTGGCGGGGGCCTGGCCGGGGTCGCTGTGTAGATGGGACACGGCACAGAGCATGTTATTTCTTGGCTCTGTGGACTGGCGGCTCGAGAGCTGGTGGTGATGATGTCTGCCGGTGGGGGTGACAGCACGAGCAGAATGTGACAGCATCCTCCAGGGAGGAGGGGCAGGGGCCAGGCACTGACGCCACCAGGAGACTCCTTTCTGGGGCGATTGTTGAGGGAGGTGAGCAGCAGGCCCTGAGGCTGGGTCCTTGGCCAGCAGAGAGATTGTCCCTGAGAACAGGGCTGACGTGGTCCAAGGAGCTTGTTCTCTGCAGAGAAGCAGCACCCGAGGTCTGACTGAGAAAGTCCAGCCTGTGTTTTGCTTTGGTGCTTCCCTAAACAGACATCTGACGGCCTCTGATGGCATGGGCGGGGCTAGTGGACACTTCCTTGGAAGCACCTGGAGGCAGGGGAAGAGCCAGGAGTGAAGTCAGAATGTCTAAGTTCTAATCTGGGTCCTAGACCCCCTATCTATATGCCTTGAGGAGCCTCCCTGGTCTCTCTGGGCCTCAGTTTTCTCATCTGTAAAATAGGACAGTAGAACGGGAGACGGTTGTTGTCAGCATTATGAGATACCACTTACAAAGTGCTCTACAAGTTAGTTCCCTTTCCTTCTCCTACCCTGCTTGTGTCCAGGATCAGAGGAGAAACAGGGCTGGGCGAAGTGAAGGTCAGTACTGTCTGGCCCTGCAGCCAGCAGAGGGTGGGGACCGGGCTGGCAGAGGAGCCCACGAGGCAGCAGGTGCTCAGGGCAGCAGAAGCCATCCTGGACTGGCTATCGGAGGTTCAGCCTTAATCCTGGAGACCCCGCACACGTTAGTACACCCTCTGGGGCTCAGTTCCCCTGCCTGCAAAGGGGGCATCAGCAGTTTCATCCTGCCTCTCCGTGGGGTTACTGTGAGATCATGGCAGTGATAATTCAGTTCCTAAAATGCATGGCACACACATGAGGGATGGCTGTTTGAGCAAGAACCATCTTGCCTGAGGTGTCACGTGGGCTGCCCCACCTCAGGGAATGGCGATGCCCTTGTGGGCGTTTCTTAAGGCCCCATATTTGCTTCATGGGTACGTGTCCAAAGACCACAAGTGGGTCACACTGGATGATGATTGGGAGGGGGGGACCACGTTTCTTTGGCTTTTCCTCTTCTGACCTGCTGGAGGCCTGGGGTGAATGTCCCTTAGTCTGGGGAGACTGCCCCTGGGAGGACAGCAGAGGGTCCAAGGCTAGGAACTTGTCTCAGGGACAGCTGCTGATCCCTGCCTGGGATTAAATGCATGGATCCAATAAGAGCAGGGCACCCCCAGAGGTGGGGGGCCTGGGTGTTTTGCAGGGGAAAATAGAGGAGAATAGCCTGCCATTGTCCCCAAACCAGTAAGGAGTATGGTGGTGGGAAGACCATTTAGTTTCTGCATGATTCATGTCTCACTGCATCTGATCTGGAGGATTTCCATGTGAGGACATTTAAATGGTGGAAGGAAAAGAGCGTAACTGGGACTAGTTCAAGGCAGGCTGCTGATGGAGCTGGGAGCATTGTGTGGCCCAAGGGAGGTGAGTGCAGCAGAGGAGGGAATGGGACACCTGGGGTGCCCTAGGATGGGACTTGAAGCCCCCAGAGGGTCTGAGGCCCTGTGCACTGAGGCCTGCTCTGGCCCCTGAGCTGCACGTGAATTCCTACCCTGTTGCCAGCCCCCCCGAGGCTTCCTTTTGTTCTGCCCCAGTTCTCCCCACCCCACCCTGTTGTGTGGTTACGTACACACGCCGCCCAGCTGCCCTGCAAGCACTGGAGCATTTCACTGCAGCCCTGCCCCAAAGCCATAGCAACCACTCCGCAAACTTCTGCTTTTGGCTTTCCTTTGGGGACCCACGCTTCCCTCTTGGCACAAGTGCCAAGTCCTGAGGACCCCCGAGAAGATGCCTTCCCCACTGTCTGTGTGTTGGGGGGAGGTCCCCAGGCAGAGGAGATGCTGCTGTGAGCCCCTCCTCTGTTCCTGTCCTTCTGACCTAATGCTTGCCCAGAGCTGGAAATCCATGCCTCCCTCCCACCCGGCACACACATTCAGAGACGCTGCTCTCTTAAAGGTCAAGGTCTAGGGCAACAGGAGGAAGTTTCCACACCAGGCCCAGAGATCCTTCTCTTTCTAATGTCACTTGAGAGTGCTGTGTGCAGGCCTGTGCTGGGGCTGGGAGGCTCGAGATGAGCAAGATGCATCTGTGCCCCGAGAACCCATGAGCCAGTGGGGTGTGCAGGGGCCCGGGTGTGTTCCCAGGGTTGGGAGAGGATGGGGCAGGGGGGCAGCCTCGCCTGCTGAGATAAGTCGGGGACAGTGGCAGAAAGAAGGGATCCTTGAATTGAGTTTGAGGAGCCAGAAGGCAACCACATTGACAGATGGAACAAAGATGGGCCTTGGTGAGGAGAGGGAGCTGCAGGGAAGGACTTGGGAGCTAGTGGAGAGAAGCTGGCTGGGTGGGCAGGGTCTCATGGCAGCCACAGAAAGGAGGGGAGTTGGGGTCTGGTAGGGGCTGCACCTGGAGGATAGGTTGACCAGAGCTCACCGCTCACCATCCCCGGCGTGAGACTAGTCTGCATGAGTGGGGCCCCGATCCTGGATGTGTCCTGCAGGAAGGCCATCCCTGCAGGCGCCTTCCATCAGGACCTCTCTCTCTCCCACCAGAGTTCTAGGTCAGATCTACTCACTGTGTTCGTTGTGTACTGCTGCTGCGTCCCATTTCCATAGCCCCTCCCTGAGTGCAGGGACTGTGTCTCCCATCCTCTCATTCCCTGACTTCCTGCCCCCGACCCCACCCCCATTGCTGCCTGGCGGGGGCCGCCTCTCTGGGGCCCACCCAGGGCGGCGAGAGCTGGGGCGTTGCTGGAGGTGGAGGAGTGGGGAGGTCCACGGCCAGGCGCAGAGCGAGTTTTGTGTTCCTCAGTGTAATAGTTCCTGCCATGGCTCTCCTTAGAATCTCTTCTCTCTTCCTGTTGGTGCCTGTGTGGGTGGATATCACCAGGAAGGAGGGGGATTTCTCTGGCACTTTCCCTCTCCATTCCTCTCCCTTAACCCTTTGGCACCTGACCGTCAGCTCTTGTTTACCAGGCTGGCACTGGTGCTCAGCCTTTCTGGGGATATCCTGGCATCCCCGGCAACCTCTCCTGGGGCAGGTCCATTGCCCGTCGGGGCGGTGGGCAGCCCTTGCCTATTGTGCCTAGAGGGGCAGCCGTCAGGACCCCTGGCCACTGGCCTGCCTTACTGAAATGCCCCCCTGGGTGAGTCACGTCCTGGGTTTTACAGGCATTTTGGCTTCTAGAAGCCTCTATGGGAATGCGCTTCAGGCCTGCACGGTAGGACACGTCCAGAGCCTACAGTCCAAAGGCTGTTGAGCTTCTGCCTCTGCAGTCATCACCCTTGGGAGCCTCAGCCCCTGACCTGGAGGAGGGGATAAGTAGTCCTGCCCGGAAGAAGGTTGTGAGGACCACCTGTGGATGCATTGTTTGAACCTGACCAGTGGGGATCTGGGTTTTAAGAGTCAGCAGGTCCCTTTTATTCTGTCAAAAAGGCCAAGTCCTTGGATCTGCAGTCCTTTGTGGGGAAGTAGAGGAGGGTGAGTCCCAACTCATGGAAGGGGGGTTCAGCCTCTTCTACCGACGGAGGGGGATGCTGGGAAGAGACCCCTTTTGCAGAGGGGAGAAGAGGCAGGAGGGGGAGGATGCTGGGAGCAGCCAGTGGGGGCGTCTGGCCAGAACCCAGCTTCGCTTTAGCTCAGGCACAGCCGTGTGTGTGTGTGTCTGTGTGTGTCTGTGTGTGTGTAGGAGACATGGGGGGCCCAGAGCATCCCCAGCCTGGTCCCCACCCTGCAGGGTATCCCCATGACTCCTGTTTAGCTACTCCCGAGCCTGAGTGCTGTCCCCAGGGTGTGACTGTACAAGAGAGGGTGGGACCACAGGCTACAGAACAAGAGGGTCCCCAGTTCCTGATGGGGAGATTTCACCCTGATGGGGTGATACAGAGTTCCCCCCTTCAGATCATACAGAATTGCCCACTTCTAAAGCACGTTTTCCCTCGCCCCTCCCCTCCCTGAGCAGCAAACCCCGCCCTGCCCAGGCAGCTCTGAGCTACTGGACTCCTGAGTGCCAGATGCCAATCACAGAGACCCCGGGTTTTGAGGAGGGACAGAGAGGAGGATTCCGTAGTCAGAAGGAGTCAGGGATAGGTCTGGGCTGGATGCAGGGGTGATGGGAAGGAGGTATGAGGTTCCTTATCAGAGGGACTTGGGGGGCCTGCAGAGCAAGAGAAGAGGGCACGGAGGGGCCACAGCCCAAACGCCCATCCTGTGAGTCAAGCTGCAGAGCCGCCCACCTGATCTGTCAGTTCCAGATACTGTCTGAAGCTCTTTCTGTGAGTGGACGGTTACAAACACACAAGGAGCTGTCCCCCAGAACAGCTGGCCTGTATCCTCAATAATGCCAGTATCAGGCTTCCCTGGTTGGCACAGGGGTTGAGAGTCCGCCTGCCGATGCAGGGGACACGGGTTCGTGCCCCGGTCTGGGAAGATCCCACATGCCACGGAGCGGCTGGGCCCGTGAGCCATGGCTCAGCCATGGCTGAGCCTGCGCGTCCGGAGCCTGTCTGTGCTCCTCAACAGGAGAGGCCACAACAGTGAGAGGCCCGCGTACTGCAAAAAAATAATAATAATAATAATGCCAGTATCCTGGAGCCAGGCAAGAGCTGCAGGACTCTTCCCATGAAAGGAAGCACGAGAGACATGGCACCAGTCCTGGATAGGACCCTGGCACAATGACTCTACCAGAAAGTCCATCAGTGGGACAGGTGGCGAAATCTGGACATGAGCTGGCATTAGAGAATAGAAATAATGGTGTTCCACTTCCTGAATTTGGCATTTCTGTTGTGGTTATAGAAAGAATATCCTCTTTTCTTTAGGGGTGAAGGGCCAAGTTGCCTTAACTGACTACTACTACTACTACTACTACTACTATTACTACTACTACTATTATTAGACAAAACCAGTGTGGTCAGTGTTAACAGTTGGGTTTACTGCCGTGGTACTATTCTTGTGGCTTTTCTATAGATTTGACTGTTTGCAGAATAAAACACTGAAGATCGGGAGCATGGGCCCTCAGGCCTGCTGTCTCACCCCAGCCTGGGCTGTGGGTGGAGGGTTTGCTCTCTGTCTTGGGGGTGGGGAAAGGCTCTGGCTGGTTCTAGGAGTGTTGCCTGGGTCAGCAGCGAAAGGGTGGCGGTCACTGGGGCTCAGAGGCAGGGGCCCTGTGGGGACAGGCACCTGCTCATTTTCTGTCCTTGCTCTTTCCTAAACCGTGTCTCCCCACAGGCTACTCGGGATGTGGTGCTGAGCCGGGCACCGGAGCAGGAGGAGGACCGGACAGTGAGCCTGCAGAATGCTGCGGCCATCTACGACCTCCTGAGCGTCGCGCTGGGCAGGAGGGGCCAGTATGTCATGCTCTCCGAGGTACAGCCTCCTCCGCTGCCCCTCCCCTGCCTCCACCAAGGGGTACAGCTCTGTTCTTGTGAGACCCAGCTGGGGACTGTCTTATTTCCAGTGCCGAGAGGGCTGCCCTTCACTGGCAGGGTGGTTTTTGTTTGTTTGTTTGACAGATATTTTCATGTGTTTTTTCTTGTGAAAGAATGCATGGTGTTATATAGAGAAGCACAAGAGGAAAATTATCCACCCCTCGGTTTCCCCCAGAGGTGATGCTGGTGTTTTGTGACTACCTGTACTGGCAGGGTTCTGAACTGGGTGTGGTCGCGAGCCTGGATCCCCCTCACACCCTGGCTAGACAGAGCACGCCCACTGTATTGGGCAAACACTGCCCGGGCAGTGCTGCGTGGGCTGGGCCCAGAGGGGGGGTCCCTCTCCAGGATGTGGGGACCAGAAGCACAGAGCTGCCGCTCTCTCCCGCCCCCTCCCCACGGTGCAAATGGCTTGCGCACATTTTTGAGCTTTCAGATCCACGCTGGGATCAAGGGTGGCTTGGGGGCCCTCGGCTCCTTGTACAGGTGGCCCTCTTGGCGGCAGATTCTCTTTGCACATGTTTGGGAGGGCTCCCGAGAGGAGGGGCGGGCACACCTGCTGAGCCCTTGCTCACACCGAGGCACTGTGCGAGGTGCTTCCAGAAGATACCTTCTTTAACGTGGGGGGATAAGTGGTCTCTCAAGTTCACCAGTGAGGAAGGCAAGGCCCAGAGAGGTGGGTTTCTGCCCAGGATGGTGCAGGGGGTGCAGTTGAGCCAGCACGGGGGGACCCAGGCCAACAAGCTCTGAAAGTACCTGCTGTGTGGTCCTGTACCCCTCACCTCTGTCCCCCACCCTCCTAACCATGGCCACACAGTGAATCCTGGCCTCGAATGCTGGCTTCTGCCTCTGTCACCTGGAACCACTTCTGATGGTGACTGTCAGATCTCACAGGCAGCCCCTGACTTGGAGTGGCCCAGGATCAGAGTGGCCAGGGAACAGACAGTTTTTCTCGGTGGTCGTAGAGAAGAACAGAAGGAAGACGGTACATTTGGGCAGCGTTTTATGCACGGGCTTTAGAGTCAGTACATCTGCCACTGACTGGCCCTATGACTGTGGCAAGTCGTTTACTAAGCTTCAGCTTCTTCATCTGTGAAGTGGGGGTAATTAGAGAACCCGCTTAACTGGGTTGTTGGGAAGGGTAAATGAGTTAATACACATAGAAAGCTGAGTATGGTGCCAGGCACAATAGTAAGAAGAATTGTCAGCTGTTATTATCTTTATTGGATGTTTACATTTCGAAAGCACTTTAACCAATCTCATTTGCTTTTCCCCATCGCCCTTGTGAGGTGTTCACATGATATGGAGGGGGGAACCGAGGGCCAGAGAGGGTGAGAGACTTGCACAAGGTCACACAGCATGCGAGTGGCAGAGACAGGTTACCCCTGGAATTTTCCAACAGGAACCAAGTACGAGCTCTGGCGACCTCCTGCGGGAAGCAACTTGGGCAGAGATTCTCCTGGAAGGGTATGGGGTGGGCTGGTGTGGGGAAGACCCCTGGAGGGGAAGTACTGACCGTCTCCCTCTCCCCAGTGCCTGGAGCGAGCCATGAAGTTTGCGTTTGGAGAATTTCACCTTTGGTACCAAGTGGCCCTCTCCATGGTGGCTTGTGGGAAGGTAAGACCCCGGGTGCGCTGGGGGTTGTACACTCACCCTTGGCGGGGGAGGGTGGTCTGCTCTCCTCTAGTCCTTCCCAGAGGTGGGTGGAGGGCGGGGCAGTGATTCAGAAATATTGTCCAGCAGCTGATTTTAATCTCCAGGGAATGAAGGGCATGAAGGGTCACACACAGACACCTGTGTGAATCTGGTGCCTACCTGTGAGTTACGACTGTGCCAGGTAGGCAGGTGTGTCTGTGGATGCTTTTCTCTGAGTATATGTGCACACTTGGGGCATCGTAGCATTTCCACCTGTGAGTTGGTTGGTGTGACTGCCTGAGGCAGGCATGGACCTGGGTTCCAGGCAAGGGAAACGTTGTTCCATTTGGGCCTCAGCTCTCTTCCTGCTCAGGAGGGAGCGTGGCATCAGGAAAAGACATCCGGAACTCACCTAGGAGGAAGCACGCCCCCCCTCCCCTGAGGGAGTGTGGAGGGAGTGCTTCGAGGAGAGGAGGACGTGGCCGGGGGTGGTCAGGAGGAGCCCTGCTCAGCGCGGGGCTGACCTCATTCCAGTTTCCAGAGCTGCGTTTGCTCTCCACCCGCCAAGCCCTGCCCCAGCACCCACTGTTTTTCCCTCCCATGAGAATCACACTTACATAAGCCGCTATTCTCAGCAGTGACATGAAAGGAAAACCTTTCCGGAGCTGGGTGCTGAGGGTGTTGGGGCCGAGGATGCTACGAAGGCAGGAAGTAAGGAGGCATGAGCTCGCAGATGGTTCCAAGAGCTGTAACACCCGGAGCCCATTTGTGGGGCTGAGGGGATTCCTCCCTGCCCCCCCAACCCCGACCCATCTGCGCCACCTGCCATTTCTAGCCCCGCAGCCATCTCTGAGGAGGGCCCTCCCGGCCTTGCCAGCAGCTCCTCCATGAATGGAGGGTGACCAGGTCCTGGCAGGAAAGGGCAAGAAGGGCAGGTGCTGCAGCCTGACAGGTGGGAAGGGCCCGGAGAGGTGAAGCCGAGAATCAAGTGGGAGCCCTCTCTGTACTCCCCTTACCTTGCTAGGCATTTGTCTTCCCAAACCTCTTCCCCTTCCCCTATCACACTGGCCACCTCCCCGAGCATCCTGAAGTCATGACATGATGTACCCTGGCTCTGCACTCTGCAGGGTCTTGCCGAGGCTCAGAGTTCAGAACACAGATAGGGCGAGGCCCTCGGGGTGGCGAGGTGCTGGAGCTCGTATGGAGCCTGGGCAGACAGCTTGCAGTGGGTTGCGACAGCTTCTTCCCGCCTCCAGGGAACAGAGAAAGAGCCTCTAGGCTTGTAATACTGAGTATGGTCCAAGAGGCCCAGGGCCAGGTTCTCACCCTTCTGTGGGTCATGGACCCCTTTGAGATGCTGAGGAAAGTGGTGACCCCTCCTCAGAAGAGTGCACTGTGCTCAGAAGTTATCTTTAATTTCTGGGGGTGCTCCTGGAAGCCCCCCCCCCCAGTCTCAGGAAAAGTTGTCACATTACAGGGTCTTCAACCTCCTTACTGAGAAGAGCCAGGCTCAGAGAGGTCCAGATGCAGCCTGGCATATACCCCAAGATCCGGGGAGCTGGTGTCCTGGCCCGGCTCCTTCCCAGACCAGCAAGGTAGATATGAGAATGGCCTTACAGGCAGGAAGTTGGGGTGATCAGTGAGTTCCTCATGCGTGAGGCCCCACAGGCTGGGTTACCCCCACCCCTGCATTCAGTGCAGCAGGAGACTGTTCTGGAAGTGCACTCTCCACCCCCCGCCCCTCAGGAACCCTGCGCACCAGATCAGTCTGCCGGGTTGGCTCAGGCAGCCCTCGGAAGCGTGGCCAGACCTCGCGTTTGCCAAGAGCCTAAGGTGGGAATCAAGGTTCTGTACCTGCGATTGTGCGCAGAAGGTGAGGCCGAGTGGATATCAATATATCTGGCACCTCCACCTGCAGGAAGCGAGAAGGAGTTCCATGGCATGATTTAGGTCACCCCTCTTGGTCTCCTCGGCAATCACAGTGGCTGCGTTGCTAGGTAACCAGAATGACAAGAAAAGAAAAAAAGAGCCGGCAGCTCCAACTGTGGAGTCCTCAGATGGCTCCTTAAATAGCAGTGTTTTGTGGTCTGGGTAGGGGTGGGACGTGGAGGGTCAAGGGTTAGAGAAGCCCATGTTTCAGGGATGCAGAGGTCAGCAGCCAGGGAGGGGGCAGGCCTGCTGGAGTGTGTGGGCAGAAGGGGCCGTGCTGAGGGAGCTGGGAGTGACCTTCACAGGAGAGGGTCTCCAGAGCGGGAGATGGCCTGGCAGCTCTTGCAGAGCCCCTCACCGGCCTCCCTGGCCCCAGCCCAGGCCGAGTACCTCCCTCCCCCGCACCCTCCCAGCCGATCATATGCTAACACCCTCTTGGTCTCATACCCTCTTCTTTCATGAGACAGCAGTGTGGTGGGGATTTTGTCCTCTCTCCCCAGTCTTTCTGTGGGCACCTGACAGGCAAGAGCCATGGCCTCTTCCCCCTCCATGCAGTGACCCCGCATCCCCCAGCCCCATGCTTGGGGCTGAGAAAAGCTCTCCTTTCTCAGGGGGGAAAGGAAAGGGAGCTAGAAAAAGGCACAGGTCCAGAGTGAACACAGACCAGTGGGCCCCAGGTCTACATCAGCAGTCTCCACACTGTGCTCTGGACAGGAGAGTCCTCTGGATCCCCCATTTCCCCAGCAGGGCCTGGAGTGGCTGGGGAGGATGAGAGCTCACTAACGGTGGGGAGCTTGGCCCACTGAAGGGCCCAGCTTATGGGAATTGTAGTTACACACACTCGCCGTGTGTGTGTGTGTGTGTGTGTGTGTGTGTGTGTGTGTGTGTCCCACTGAAGGGCCCAGCTTATGGGAATTGTAGTTACACACACTCGCCGTGTATGTGGGGGGGGGGGGCAGGGAAAGAGAGGCCTCCTCTCTGGCCAAGGTATAGGGCAGTGGTTACAAGCTTAGAGCCAGACTGCTCAAACCCCAGCTCAGCCCCTTAGGGGCAGTGTGGCTTCAAATACACTATTTAACTTCTCTGCATTTCAGTTTCCTCATCTGTAAATAGGGACATAGCAACCTACCTCATAGGAGAGCTATGAAAAGCAAATGACTTCATATTTATAAAGCAGTTAGAACAGGAGTCAGCAAACTTGCTGTAAAGCGTCAAGAGAGTAAACATTTTTGACTTTGCGGGCCAGTCTCTGTGGGAACTACTCCACTCTGCCTTTGCGTTACGAAAGCAGCCATAGGCAATATCCACATGAATGGACGTGGCCAAGTTCCAATAAAACTTTATTTACAAAAGCAGGCAGAGGGCCAGATTTGGCCTGTGGGCTGGGTTTTGCAGACCTTCTGCACTTGGCCATCCTCAGCACGTCTAGTGTGGCCCCATCTCCATGGCTTCTCTCCTGCTTCCTCTCTGCCAGCCTTTATGCTCCCCGCACTCCCCACCACTGGTCCTGTCTCCAGTCCCCATGTGGGTTTATCCTCATCTTGCCACCTATAAACTGAGGGTGTTGAACTCAGGGGTCTGAGAGAATTCCTCTACCTCTAAAATTTCTGTGGTTCACATTTGAATTCCTTTTGAAGAGCTTCCCTCTGTTGTCACCTTAGCTCTTATCACATCACTTCTGGGCAAGGGTCACAGCCTTCATTCTCCAGATGAGGAAACTGAGACCCGGGTGGGGGGGGGGACTTGCCTGCCATCACCGCCTGGGCTCCTCCCACTGGGCCTCTTCCTGGCTTGGGAGGAACGGGGTGCAGAGCCGGGGCTGGCTGTTTGGGAGCTGCCCCCTCTGTGGGCATGAGGCACCCAGTCTGCCACAGCCCGGGGCTGCGAGTGACTGTGTTGCCCACCCTTTGTCCTGCAGTCGTCCTATGCCGTGTCGCTGCTGCGGGAGTGCGTGAAGCTGCGGCCCTCGGACCCCACAGTGCCCTTGATGGCCGCCAAGCTCTGCATAGGGTCCCTGCACTGGGTGAGTGAGCTACGGGGTCAGGGCCCAGGTCCCGGCGGCTTCCTGTGGGAGGATGGCAGCAGGTGGGCGCCAGGTGATCGTGTGCGCATCTCGCTGTGTGGGTAAGGGGTGGGGGAGCATGGGGAGCTTTGAGGCAGACAGGCCTGGAGGGGAGAGGGGGGTGGAGAATGGCTTCTGAGAAAACTCCAGCCTCCATCCTCAACCCAGGATAGTGTCAGGTTTGTGGTTCAGCCTTGAATGTCTCCAGGGAGCCAAATGTGGAGTCAAAAGTTGGGGTGCCCCCCGCCTGCCCAGCAGCAGGAGCAGTGGGCAGGACGTTGGAGTTACCTGGGCCAATGCACCATTTGGAGCCAGAACCAGCTCTGGGCCAGTGGGAAGGTGGCCTCTCTGTCAGCCCCCTCCTTCCTCTGGGCTCCAGCCCCCTGGTCCCTGCCTTGTGCTCAGCTGCCTGCTTCCCACTCTGCTGAGGTGGCTGAACTAAAGATGAGCTCAGCGTGTGCCCTCTGCCCAGCAGCACTGGGCTGCTACTTCCAGCCTGGGGGGTCTAGCGGCGGGGCCTCTGCACGGGTGTCTCCTCTCGCTGGGAGCTCCCTTGCCTACATTCCTGGCTTCCTCAGGTCCACATCAGCCTCCTGATGTCAGGGGAGGTCCTATTTCCACCCTCTTGAGTGGCATAGAATAGTGCAGCATCTCTCCCATGTGTTGGCTGTCAGCCCCACCCACATTTCCTCTCTTCAGGCTAAATAAGCCCAGTTCCTTCATTGGCCCAGCGTCTCCCAAAGGGGGAGCTTCTCCCATACTTGGTCCTCCCCTTCCTGATGTCGTGACACCCCAGCCTACCCTCGCTGTCGGGTGCCCAGCTTGTTCCAAGGCAAAGGGGCCAGGCTCCAGGTACCTGCAGTAGGCACTGCAGAATTAGCAGCCTCTCCAACTCCTCCAGTCCTGGGAAGGGAGACTCCGCCAGGTATCCTGAGGACCCTCTCCAAGGGGTCCCTGCCTCACCGTCCAGCGGGTCTCATCCCCCCTCTGCTGCAGGGACTGACTCCCTCGCACGATTGGTGGAGGGGGGAGGAAGCAGCACCTTCCCCTCTGTTCCCTGGTCCTCAGGTCCCCATGTATGATATGCACACGTGGCCCTGCCTTGTCCCCAAATGACTGTGGATGATGGGGGAGGGAAAAGCATGGCTTTTGGCCCCAGGCTTTATGATGTTTTTCTATTAGACTGATCTATAATAGGCTCTAGGCATTTGGAAGAGGCATCGTGATGAGGTGGGTAAGAGTTTCACTGTTCCTCATATGTGGCGTAAATGACATAAAGTATGGAGAGGGCTGGACAGGTCAGGGAGGCTTCCTGGAGGAGGAGGCCATGGACTGGGCTCCGAGGTGGGCCAGTGGTGCGCCCTTCCATCACAGCTTGCTTTCCTCAGCCACATGATTAGTGGGGAAACTCGTCCCCCAAGTGTTTTTAGGGAGACTGTTAGCGTCTTACACCCTAGAGGGTAGGGTGCCGTTGAGATGTGGGTGCCAGCAGAGTGGGGACCCAGTCTGAGCGCATTGCAGCAGTGGGTGGTGGCGTGAGCCAGAGGATGCAGAGGGAGGGCTCACTGACCCGTGGCTCACACCCCTGTGTGTTCCCAGGGCTCCTGAGAGGGGCCTCAAGTGCATCCCTGGGATGAAGCCCAAATACCTGCCTTGCCAAGGGTGGGGCAGGGAGGGCATCTGTGCTCCCAAGGGCTGCCAGCTCTGAGTTGGCTGTGGGTCCACCCAGCCAATGGCTGCCCTTGCTGGGAAACCCTAAATGTAGGTCTTCCCGCAGCGGAGGAGCTGTTTCCCTCAGCAGCGTAATTACAGTGATTATGTGCATTCAGATTACATGGTAATAAAATTAGGATCCAATCAGTCCAAATTGAAAACAGATGAGTTAGGAGCAAAGTAATCAATGACAACATAAATAGAAAAGCCCAAAAGGAAACTTAAACTTACAGACTCGGCCTCAGAACTGGGGAGGAGGGTGAGTTGTTTAACCTCAGCGGAGAAGTTTATTTGGGTTTGGGGGCTGGTTTGAGCCAGGGTTTAAATCAGGTACAGGCTAGAGCGTGGTCCTGCTGGAGGGCTGGGGGTGGGCTCCAGGCAGCCTTCCCTGCCCTGAACGAAACCTTCTGTACCTGCCTACCTGCCTTGGACACTTAGCACAAGGCATTGCATTTTTTGTTGCATGTGTGTTTCTTGAAGGCAGGAACTCACTCTCTTCTTTCTTGAAACCCTAGCCCAGAGTTAATGCCTCGTGCTTACTGGATGGATCCTACTTGCCAATGAGCACAATCACTTGTCGAGGAGTTCTGCCTTGTTTGGTACTTGCCTTTCTATCTAAACGAGGAGCTTCTTCACTTACTGTTTCTCACACCCTCAGCCCTTCTCTCCCACAAAGAACCCTGCACATAGTAGGTGTTCAGAAATACAGAATAACACCTGCCTCAGCGGTCCACGAGGGACAGCTGTGGGAAGTCTACATCTGGCTCAGGGTTCTCTCTGGCTCCCTGGGTTGGCGCTGGGCTGAGAGCAGGCTGTTGTCCTAGGAGGCCAGGAGAGGGGCAGCCCAGCACTCTCTGTCCTCAAGGCCAAGAGCAGGAAGAATGGGTCTGACAGGCGGGCAGAGGGGTGCTGGTGCTTATAAGCGGGCACAGATCCTGAAAGGCGACTGATGCCACCTCCACCTCCTGCCTTCACAGCTCTCCTGGCTCACCTCAGCCCCCAGCAGGCCCAGCCATTGCCCAGCCAAGCCCCATGAGCTGGGGCCTGAGATCTGGGGATAAACAGTTTGGCCCAGGTTGCAGGAAGGGAGGCTGAAACTGGGACACTGGAAAAACGAGTTGTGCTGGGTGAAAGCGGACCAGGTGGCTGTGTGCCCAGAGGTGGAGCAACTGCTGTCCCCGCGTCCTGTCCACGTCCCGTCCTTATGCCCAGAGCCAGTGTAGGACGCTCCAGACTGGGTCTGGGTCTGGGTCTGAGATCAAGGTTGCCCCTGGGTGAGGGTGGGTGAGGAGGGGCCTGGGCAGAGGTGCCTGCATGGGCCCATGCTGGCTGCCCTGGGGTTGAGAGCACTGGCCCCGCTGCTTAGCCTGAGGCTTGCCTCGATGGGGGAGGGCGTCCCAGGCTCTGACCCAGTGACAGCAGTGGGGCAGGAGAAAAGGGAGCTGTAAATATTTTTTCACATCCCTCCAAACACAATTAGTTCAAATTCGTTTAATTAAAAAAGTTAAAAACCTTTCTAGGTGGATAGGAGATGGGGGTGTGCATGTGTGTCACACACAGAAGGAGAGAAGGTTGTGGAATGGAAAAGCAGGCCATGCTCATCTTTGGAAAGGTCTGTGGTGCTGTCCCTCGGCCTCTTCCCCTAAGGGGGTGGGATGGGATGGTGGAAAGAGTGCAGGCTTTGGAGGCCGAGAGGATAGGGTTCAGATTCCTAGCTGTGTGGCTTTGGGTGAGTAATTTACCCTCTCTGTGCCTCATCAGTAACCTGGAAACAGTTACATCCACTGTTACAGGGTGACTCTGACTACCAGAGCTGAGCAGTGTCCCTGCTTATTTAGCATGTGGGAGGTACCTGGTAAATGGCAGCCATCCCTGTGACAGCCCCTTCAAAATAGCAGACTCTCAGGAAGGATGCGCCTTTGTGTTTTTGCCTTCATTTTTGAGATTCAGGGATGGGGAGGGCCAGGAAGATGGATTAAGTGTTCAGGAGGCCAGAAAGAATGCCAGCTCTCCTGCCACGAGCTTGTGGAAATTAGGAAGAGTGCCTATTCCTTCCAGGAAGAAAAAAGTGCATTTTCAGTAGAGCAGATAACAACAGGTCCTGGATCCTATGGGAAGCAACTCAGGAGAAACTGGAGGTGCTGTTTAAGCAGAGCTCTGGGGGCTCAGCAATGACCTTTCTCTGGTTCCCAGGGAGGGAAGAAGAGGTGAAGATTCCAGGGGTACAAGTTCTTTGGCCCACTGTGAGGTGAACCAGGAAGCCTGAGCAGGAGTGAAGTGTAAAGCCAGGAGCCTATCTGTGTGGGGACCAAATGAGGAGAACTGGAGAGATGCAGGAACTTGGAAAGGCATGGGAACGCTTTCTGCACTTAACAGAAAGCAAAAGCAAAGGGTCAAAACATTACATCCTTCGATGCATCCTTTTCCTTTCAAAGGGACAGAGGAGAAAAATGAAGACCCACAGAGGGCAGCCATGAATCAGGCAGCTCAGAAAGATCCAAATGTAGACTCAGAAGACCTGGGTTGGAAATTCAGTTCTCTCACTTACCAGCCGGGTGACCTTGGATAGGTCCCCCTAAGCACCCTGTGCCTCAGAAACTCAGCTGTAAGACACCCATTCCATCAAGTGGCTGCCGTGCTATGACACGCCAGGTGGGCACCCAACTGCTCTAGAATTGCAAGGGAAAAAGAGAGAGGATCTCTGCCTGGGTTTTGTGACAAAGTTACATGGCCTCCACAGGAAAGGAGGTATTAAAAAGCAGTGTAGGAGGGGAATGGTTGAAAGCTTTGGAAACCCCTCACCCCAGAAGTATATTTTGATGAGCAAGGACGTCCCAGTGCTGTAACCCGAGCAAATCTTGCAGAAGCAGGGGCACAACTCCAGAGCCGTTAGCTGTTAACTTTGGAGGCCACGGGAGGAAGTATGTGGAGATTGGAAAGGGCAGGTGAGGTACTAGGCGGCTGGGTGGTTGTAGATGGGCAGGTGCTGGGTGGATAAATGAGCAATTTACTTTTCACATTGTAGGTTGAGACCCATTAGTGAATTGTGAAATAGAACTTTTTCAAAAAAGAAATAGACAATCAGAGAATAGCATAGAAAATATCCGAGTGTATTACCCACAGTAGAGGTGAGTATTGTGACAGGGTAGGTGGGTGGTTACACATATGTGTGTCCCAGACCACGGGGCAGAGAGGTTGACCGACCTGGCGCAGCTGACTGCACAGGGAGACCCAGCTGTCCTTGTGTAGAGTTGCTCCTCATCTGAGACGAAAGGTCAGGCCAGAGACAAAAGGCAGACGGTGGTGCCCCCTCTCTGGATTTCAAGAGGGTCTTTGATGCCACTTCCTAATTTGTCAGTGAGCTCATGTAGCTTTAGGCGACAGGGACTCTATTCAGATGGCATTCGCCACACGTATTAGGCTGAGACTTTAAAAAAATTCTGGAAGATTATAGATCTAAACTCACAACCAATAATAATAGTTTATTCAAGCACTGTTCTGAGCGTTCATTGTGTCTTTATCTCATTCAGTCCTTCCTGCAACCCTGTGAGACAGACACACACCCGTTATCCTCATTTTACAGAAGAGGGAACTGAGACACAGCAAAGTGAAGTGATTTGCCCAAGGTCACACAGTAAATAGCCACGCCAGGATTCGAGCCCAGGAAGCCTGGCCCCAGAGCTTATGTTCTAAGCTGCTAGGCCGTCCTGCTCTCTGCATGGAAAATTTACCCACGGGCATGGTGCTGACTCTGGATTTAGGTGGGATTATCATACTTCAGAGCAAAGGTGGCAAAGCCATATTTTCAAGGGCTTTAGGATTCCCACTCCTGTCTTAGATGAACGGGAATTGTACATTATGTATATATATATATTTTTAAAATAACTTTTATTGTCTATTTTACTCCTACTGTTATTTTAAATTTATTTATTTGTTTATTTTTGGCTGTGTTGGGTCTTCGTTTCTGCGCGAGGGCTTTCTCTAGTTGTGACAAGCGAGGGCCACTCTTCATCGCGGTGCGCGGGCCTCTCACTGTCGCGGCCTCTCTTGTTGCGGAGCACAGGCTCCAGACGCGCAGGCTCAGTAGTTGTGGCTCATGGGCCCAGTTGCCCCGCGGCATGTGGGATCTTCCCAGACCAGGGCTCGAACCCATGTCCCCTGCATTGGCAGGCAGACTCTCAACCACTGCTCTACCAAGGGAAGCCCATATATTTTTTAATATATATTTTATATTTGAAATTCATACATATTGGGGTTTTTTGTTGATTTTTTTTTTTTTTTTTTTTTTTTTTTTTTTTTTTTTTGCGGTATGTGGGCCTCTCACTGTTGTGGCCTCTCCCGTTGCGGAGCACAGGCTCCGGACACGCAGGCCTAGCGGCCATGGCTCACGGGCTTAGTTGCTCCGCGGCATGTGGGATCTTCCCGGACCAGGGCACGAACCCGTGTCTCCTGCATCGGCAGGCGAATTCTCAACCACTGCGCCACCAGGGAAGCCCTTTTGTTGATTTTTAATGTGACGTTTTTCCCTTTTGCTAGCTAGTTAGAGCACCCATGTATAAATACATTAATACTGTAATCATATTATATATTATCATATTTAATAGAATTGATAATACTTCTTTTTGTTCATAATCATGTGACTCCACGTGCAAAAAAACTGTTTTGTGGTAGGTAAGAGAATCAAAATGGTGTCGGCCATGTAAGAAAATGGTACATTGAAGCCTTGCGGGTTTGATTTGAGACAGATGCTGACACCACACTTCAAGACCATTTAAAACTATGTGGGCAAGGCTGGCAAGTACTGGCCAAGCACGGCTACTAACCTGGGGTCAGAGTGGACCACAAGTTGGACAAGCTAAGGATGTACGTTGTCACTTTTTAAAGCTAAAGGATGGTGAGCTTTATTAATCCAGAGTATGATATATATAAATTGGAGAGTAACTTTTCTCCGTTTGTCAATAATTGCTGAGCTTTGTTCCTGGCACCCTCTCTACATGGGTTGCAGGAGGTAGAAGCTGGCAGTTGCTGAGGAGAAGGACATGGCCGTGAGAAGAGTGTATACACATGGAGTGGCAGGAGGTTTCTGAATTCTATTTATAATTCGTACTCGGTGGTTTATAAAAAAGCTCTCTCCTGTTTGAATGGGGCATAATGATGCCTAAAGACAGTGTGGGAGACCAGCCGCACCAGCAGTAGGGATATTAAGATGCTGTTGCTCACTTACCCTTCCCTTGGTGCCTCCTGCCCGCCCTCTGCCACGAGACCTCCTTGGACAACCCCAGCCAGGAGGTTGCCTGCTCTTGGGGAGCTCCCATGGCCCCAGGCCAGCCCCATACAGTGGAGCCTTAATTAAGAGCCACCTTGTCCTGTGGGGTCTCTCCCTCCTTAGGGATTCCGTGCGTGCTCATCTGGGCATCCTGCCCCCGTGTCATTGGGCCTCCCCAGCCAGGCCCAGCATAGAGCCTGGTGCTGCAGAAGCCTCAGTGGAGGTTTGTAGGGAGGAGTAGTTACATTGTGGGAGGGGGTCCAGCTCCCCATTTTGCAGATAAGGCCTTTTGGGACGTAGAACTGAAGTGACTTGCTCAAGGCGCCATGTCTGTCGGGCCGCGCCTGTGTCGCGGGGCTTGTCCTGTGCTTTTCGCTCAGCCTGGCTCTGACTTCAGGGCCCCGCAGCTCTCCTGAGTCCTGCTGGGCCACGTGCTCCGGGGGACAGATCTCCGCATCTACAGGTCCGGGTCCACCCGGCCAGCCGACACTGGGCAGCAGGCAGCTGTGGGGTTTGCTGAGCTGCTGCCTCCCCTGAAGCCCAAGACCTCAGTCCTGATGGTGTTACAGGCCCAGCTCCCCAGACTCCCATGTCCTTTCAGTGACCAGCCCACCAACCTGGAGGTGGCCCACTACCCAGGCCGGCAGCTTGAGCTCTACTACAGGGAGGCTAGAGAGCTGCCATTGTCGGCATTTGGCAGGGATGGTGGCCAGGCCGCTGGGATTCAGCCCCCTCCCACCATCTCTCTCTGGGCTGTCACCTCACCTGCTCTGCCTCTCTTGTAGTTTGAGGTTTTTTTACCCCCTCTGTTCAGTGGGTTCTCTGCTCCATCAGCCTTTTTCCTGCACATAGCTCACCATGGCTGTGCCCAAATGGTGAACTCAGCCCAACTCGCCTCCCCACGGCTAATGGCCTCTATCTCAGGGTCCCCTCATACTCCAAGGAGGGAGAGTCCACCAGTGCCCCCAGCTGTGGCCAGTGGTCAGGCCACAAGATGCACAGAGCTGTCCCTCTCCTGCTGGGTGGGGTGGGTCTGAGCACGGACGGGAGCAGAGCGCGGGCTCACTGGCTGGGGTGCCAGAACCCAGCTTCACTTTGTGGGCCCCTCCGGATGGGGGAGGGGAGACGTTCCACACAAGAGGGCCCTGACACCTGGGCGGCAGTGGGGCTGTGGGTATGAATCATTCAGCCCCTTGGTTGGGGGTGGTACCAGTTGTTCTTGGTGACACTGCCACAGCAGGCACACGGGCAGATGACATTCCTGGGTGGGTAGGAGGGAGGGGACCTCTGGGAGGCCTGTGGGCCCTGAGTGGGCACAGCTGAGGCCCCCAGCTGTTCCCTGCCTCCCAACAGGCCTGCCTGCCGTGGGTGCCCCCAGAGGGCTGCCCGCATGCCCCTCTCTCCGTGTCACATGTTGTGTGTGATGTGTGCACACGTGACCTGCGCCAGTTGATCCCTTTCCAACTGGAAAAGTCCCTCCTGCTCTCAGGACAAAAACAACCCCAGGCCTTTTCCCCTGAAAAGTTAGAGCTCCCGGTGTCAGGGAGCAAGCCCACAGCCGGAGCCAGCGTGGTGGCCTGGCCGCTCTGCAGGATTGGCGGTGTCCCGGAGGCCCAGTCCCTGAGCCCTGCCTGCCCCCCGCTCCCGGCGTCCCTCTGTCTGCCGAGCGGGGCAGGGACAGACATGGGCAGAGTGAGGAAAGGAGCTGGCACAGACTGGCCTGCTCCTGGGTCCAGGCTCTCAGCAGAGCAGCTGTTGGGGAGCTGGGATCCTTGGAGCAAGGGAAGCTTTCCCTGTGAGAGGTGACGTCCCGTGATCTTGAGCACAAGGCCTCTGGGAAAAGGTCCAGGTTGTTGCTTGTGGAAGAAACAGCTCTCCTTCCATTCAGTGACCGTGTGGCCTCGGGAAGGCGCTCGGCCTTTGTGGTCGGGCACGAGGAATTGCGGTTCTGAGGGTCCTGAGCTGGTGACTATGAATGGCGGCCCCCCACGGTGACCTGCGCCTCTCCTCTTTGCAGCTGAAGGAGGCACAGTGCTTCGCCATGATGGTGATCCAGCTCGGAGAGGAAGCCGGGGAGTTCCTCTCCAAGGGCTACCTGGCACTGGGTCTCACCTACAGCCTGCAGGCCACCGACGGTGAGTGCTGGGGCCTAGGAGCCTCTGCTCGGGGTGACTCGGGCCTCCTCATGGCCCCCCGCGGCACAGCCCACGCTGACCTCTGCCCCTGGAGCTCCTGTGGCGCTTGCCGTCTGCGATGCGCCACCAGCCCTTGACCGCACAGAGTCTCCTTTCTGGTTCACCTTTACCGTCGGCACCACTGTCATCTTCCGGGGTCTTTTAAATCCCCCCAGTGCATGGCATAGAGCTGGGTACACGGCAGGCGTTTACTGAATACTTGTGCTCGGTACGTGGGTTTGCCGCCTGGAGTCTGGCGTGCCGTCCCCAAGCCCACCAGCTCAGCTGTGTGTTCCCCCAGGGATCAGCAGCCACCTACTTCTGTATCCTTGCAGCTTGAGGGAAAGGGAGTGATAGGCCCCCACCCAGACCAAACCCGGAATAGTAATCAGCTCCAACCCACACCGCCTGAATGCCAGCCCCTGGGAGCAGGCTTCAGAGGCCCCGCACAATGAGAGGTAAGAACAGCTGGCACTTGCACGACGAGGAAAGGAAGAGGGGTGAGATCCTGGTGCTGTGCCAGCTCCTTGTTCTTGAGTGACAGTAGTCACTGTCTCTTCAAGGTATCGCTGAGGCTCTGATAAGGAACGCTGGGGTCCCTACACACTGGTCAAGTGAGGGAGTCATCAGTCCCTCAGTCAGAGTCCAGAGACCCTCCATGTGCCTTTAATCCTCTAGAAGCAGGGCTGCTTGGACCCCTGACATCCATCCATGCCAGCAGCATCTTGACCTGATCTGGTTGGAGCCTGACAGCAGTCATGTTAAAGCTTCCCAGGGTTTCAGTGTGCTGCTAAGGCTTTGAATGCCTGTGCTACCACATTTAAAGATGATTTCATTTACCAGAAAGGTGCCCAGTTTGGGTTAAATCGAGAAGCCTCATGGGGAAAGTATAATAGAGGTTTCTGGTGGCCTAGTGGGAGGGGAGTTAGTGTTCAGTGGGTACAGACAGTCTGTTAGGGACAATAAGAAAGATCTGGAGACGGATGGTGGTGATGGTGGCACGACATGGTGAATGTACTTAATGCCGCGGAATCGCCCTCTTGAAATTTGTTGAAATGGTTAGAAAAGAAGCAGCTTCATCAGTAAGGAAGCCCAGGGAGGCATGTGGCCAGGACAGAGGTGGTAACTTTTCCCTAGAGGCTTGGGCCTTTGGAAGGGTCAGTGTGGCCCAGGTGGCAAGGAAGGCAAAGGAGTACAAGGATCTATTGTGTCAGGAATCATGCCAGGAGGCTGGGACCAGGGTGACACCTGCACCCCTTGCCCCAGTAACCAGGGCAGAGGGTGGCACCATTCCGGAACTGCTTGAGTGCGAGCATTTGCCAGACGGGGTCCCGGTGGGTCGGTCCTCTCCCCGCAGAGCTCTGTGCCCTGGGCAGGACAGAGCTGGGTCGGCCCCCCTCCAGCAGCCCCTCATGGCTTCGTCTCCATCCTGTCTCCTGCAGCGACTCTGAAATCCAAGCAAGATGAATTGCACCGGAAAGCACTGCAGACGCTGGAGAGGTGAGGGAGGCCCGAATGGCAGCGTTGCTCGAGGTGGCTCCTTCTCGTGTTCTCTCAGGAGACCCTCTGGTGTAGACAGAACCAAGGTTTCTGTCCCCATGTTGTTGACCAGCAAACCGAGGCTCTGAGAGCTCACACAGGAAGCAGGGACAGGCCTTTGGGGTTGGGTGGGTGGGTTGAGCCCTTCCACACGAGTAGAGCTCCCCCCAGGCTCGGCTCCCGTCCCGCTGAGCTCAGGGGACATGGGCTGTAGCAGGAAAGCACCTTGCACAGTGACCTACAAGTATAGCAGGGACTCAGAAAGAGTGTTTGCCTCCTCCCAGCCCCTCCGCAATCTGAGGGCTGTGAGGACCCCTACCCCAAGTCCTCACAGAGATTTTCTGGGAGCCCAGAGTCCAGGAGGGAGGGAGGAAGGGGATGAAGCGGGCGGCAGAGAAGCCCCTCCCCCAGCGGCAGCCCTTCCTCCCTCTCCAGGCCCATCCTGGCTGAGCCCCCTCTCCACCACAGCCCGGGGACCCATCTAAGCATCCCTCCCCTTCCTTCCTCTGGCCCATCGCAGGACTCTTCCCCATGAGCCCCGCGTGTCTTGCTTCCTCAGAGCGTGGATAGCAGCTGCTGGGTAGGGGCCTGCCCTGGACTCCTTATGCCAGCTTCCTGGGAACTCCCCTCTGGGGCAGGCTGTTCTCAAGCCCAGAGAGGAAGGAGAGGCCCATCCTGGCAAACCCCCTCTGAACTCCCAGGATCAGGAGACATCTCCTTCCCTCCCCTTCATTCCTGGCGCTTCTTGCCCAGAGAGGCCATCCCAGCCCCACGTCCTCCGGGAACTGTTCCCTTCTGTCCGGCGATGGGGAGGGCAGACTCCAGGCTCTGTCCCAGGCCACAGCTGGGTCAACAGCTGCCCGGAGGAAAGGGGCTTCCCCCACCCACCAATCCTGTCCTCCCAGACGGCCCCCACCTCAGCCAGAGCCAGCCCTCTCGGCACCCACTGCCCCTGCCTTGGGCTGCCCGTGGGCTTTCTGCCCCAGCCATCGTCTCCCGCAGGGCACCCTCCAAAGCGGGCCCAGGCAGAATCTCCAACATTTGACCCTGGAGCACCCAGCACAGGGTGGGCACGCTGGAGACCCACGTCACACACCGGTTGTCGACCTTGATGGCTGACTTGCTGCTCCCTTGCCCCATACAGAGCCCAGGAGCTGGCGCCCGGTGACCCCCAGGTCATCCTCTATGTCTCCCTGCAGCTGGCCCTCGTCCGCCAGGTGAGTCCTCACAATTCTAACACCCAGGTCTCTGGGGGCCGCTGATCTTCTCCTGGCCCCACTGCCTTTATCAGCTGTGTGACCCTTTGCAAGTGACTTGACCTCTCTGAGCCTCTGTTTCCTTGTCTGCTATGTCAGCACCTTCATACTCCACCTCAGAGGGCCCTAGTAAGGATTAAGTCAGCTAATGTGGTAAAGCCCCTGGCCCATGGTGGGCTCACAGGAAGGGGCTATTCTCTGCCCTCACTCCTCCTACAATGTGTCCGTCTCCTCAGAAGTTGACAGGTGACCACAATAAACATTTGCTTGTGTCCTCACCTTCTGTTGAGCTTTCCCCAGGGGTCTGGAGGAGTAGAGTGATTGGCATGTGGCACTGTTTCTGTGTGACCCAAAGCCTTCCTCTGACCCTGTGGATGCCACCAGCAGGCTCGGCCTCTGGGGGCTGACGGGGGCCGGCTGTCCGCCAACCACCTTCGACCTACATGGCTCTCCATCCCGACCCATCTTCCTTCTTCAAGCTGAGCTGTTGGTGCTGAGAGGACACTGGTCTGTCCAGGGAGTGAGGCCGGGCAACCCACCCAGCCAGTTGCCTTTCAGAAACGAGCGAGAGCTCCTGTCGCCCAGGCCCCTCAGAGCCTCTGCTTTCACGTGTGTCCCTCAGGCTGGTGCTCTGTGTGAAGCAGGACCTCTCAGTGGCTTTGATTGGGTGAACGTGGACGCTGGGCCACTCGGGAACTGCAGACAAGCCAGCAGGGACCCGGGCTGGGCTCCAGACTGTTGGAGAGGAGTCCACAGAGCCCCCATCTGCTCGTGGTCAGGTGACAGGCAGCCTGGCTGACGAGGGTGCTGCCGTACCCCCCGTGGCCTGGGCGAGCCCTGCGTCTGATGAGGAGGGCGTCGGTGGCCCCGTTTGACACCTGAGGCGCTGAAGCTCTCCTGAGCTCAGGAACTGGGAACTGGCCAGGCCAGCACAGTGTCTGCTCCAGAGCCCACTCTGATCCAGTGAAGCAACCCCCTGGGGCTCTAAGTATCCTGTTCCCCTGTCCCATTTGGAGACTGGGCACTTGGAGCCTTGTCCACCGGGCCTGGTGGTTGGTTTTACTGGTCGATGTCAACTTCTAGCCCCTGGTCTCATCTTCAGGGAGCTGTGTTTCCAGCCCCTCTCCCACTGTGTCCCTGGCTCCTGACTTCCAGGTCCTGGAGGAGGCACTTCGTACCTCTCTGCTGCTCTCTCCAGAAACATCAGTCTGCTCTGGTGCTCCCAGGAGCACGGACACAAAGATACCCGAGACCAGTTTATTTTTAGCCCTCTGTAAAAGAACCGGTGCTTTCCTTGCCAATCAAGTTCCCGATAAACCTTTGGTGATGCATTTTTTAAATATCTTTACGTATTCAGCCACCTCTGATGAATGGCATCTGTCCTCCCAGAGAGATGGCTGGGCCAGGCCGGTGGAGCCTGGCACCCACTGTCCTTGGGGACCCAGATCTTGATAACCTCAGGGGGTTGAAGGTCCCTGAATGAACTCTTAAGCTAGTCCTTCCTGCCTGGGTCTCTGAGCTCCTCTGGCCCATCCTGCCCAGAGCGTGCATGGCTGCTCAAGTAGTGAAGGCCGAGGATTTGGACACCCAGCCCAGAATAACGGGGCAGGAGCAGCCTTGGGGAGGCACGGGCAAGCCGAGCCAGGAGCCACACTGACCTTAGCTTCCTCCTTTACTTTCCATGACCTTTCCACAAAGGGAGGTCCCCGTGGGAGAACTCTGGGCCTGGCAGTAGTGCCCACAGCCTGTGCAGAGGCCGGGTGGAGACCAGGCAGGTGCCAGGCACGCCAGGGACCAGAGGCCCCAGCTGACCTGTGTCCTGTAGGCCCCTCAAGGAGCATTGGAGACCGGGGTCTGAGGTTTGGTGAAGAACAAGACTTTCTGAAAAGGGCTCCTGAGGTTCCTGGGAGGACGGGGTCCTGGCGTGGATAGAGTCACAGGAGCTGACACAACTCCCAGGCCTGAGTTCTGGAGAGGACACGTCCCTCAGGACTGGAAAAAAGGATCTTACCTGTTCATTAGCTGCCTGGGCTTTGGGGGCTTGAAGAGGGATACTCACGTTTTCAAACGTGTTAGATACTCAGCAGGACATTTTTCCTACGTCGTCTCACCCCTCTCATCCACCGTTATAGGTATGACCGTTATCCTCACTTTGCAGCGTAAGGACTGCAGCTCAGACAGGCGAAGTCCCCTGCCCTGGGCGCCAGCTAGGAAGTGGCAGAGCTCGGATCCATGCCCCCATCTGACCCCAGAGCCTGAGCTCTTGCCACTGTGAGCCTCTGAGTAGGAGGCAGCATTTATTTGTCAGCCCCCATCACTGCGTGAACAGGTTCGGAGAAGAGTTCTGTAGCTAGTGGTCCAGGTGGCCTCTCCTCACAGCCCCGCTCCTCCGGTTTAGTTGGTACTTCCCGGCTGATCCTTTGTGGTACACTGTGAACCTGCCCCTTTTCCCTCTTGCGTGGGGACAGCGCTAGCTTCCAGGGCCTGACTTTGGACAGCAGATCTCTCTTAGCCATGTGATTTGGGGGGGTGTTTTCTCATCAGAGCCCCTGCCTGCCCCACAGTGCTTGGGGTCTCACTTGAGTCTGCTGCACCCTTGTTGGCTGGCACCTGGCCCCAGAGTCCGGGAAGAGGTGCGGGCCTTGGGGAAGGTCGCTCAGCTGGCAGTTTTCTCCGGCAGATCTCCAGCGCCATGGAGCAGCTGCAGGAGGCCCTGAAAGTGTGCAAGGACGATGCCAATGCCCTCCACCTGCTGGCGCTCCTTTTCTCCGCCCAGAAACACTATCAGCATGCCCTGGACGTCATCAACATGGCCATCACGGAGTATCCCGAGAACTTCAAGTGAGTTCCCCATGGACGCTGCTGGGCTGGCGGGCTGGTGCGCGCACACGCTGAGCGTCAAGGCGGGGCGGGACCTGTGGGGGGCGGAGCCTGGCTCTGGCATTCTGTTCTGGCCAGGTGTGGTGCGAGGGCAGCTCCACGGAGCCTGTTGTTTGTATTGTATTCGAGAGACAGCCCTGGCTCTTGGTCTCCACCCTGCATCTGAGAGATTATTAAAACTGAAATCGGTTCACTTTAAAAGACAGGTCGCTTAGGGAATACTACACGTAGATAAAACAACCTGTGCGGGCAAGGGATTAGTTACCTAATCCCAAATATAATACAGCAAGACCTACTGTGTAGAAGTTTATTTTTTACTTTTGTACAAATACACGAAGGACAAAGGTCCTCCTCTTCCAGTACCAGTTACCTGGCTTTTTTCCAAGCTCCATCCTCATGGCTATCTGGGCAGGGTCTGATGCATGGTCTGCTGCCAGCCATGTGTGTGCACATATGTGTGTATGAGTGTGCCTCTTTGTGTGTGCGTTTATTGTCGGTTACGCTTCGGTGGAAACAGAAACTGTCACGATGAGAGGGTTAGAATCGTAGAGTGGGGAGGGGTTGCCTCACCCGTCCCCTGGGTCAGAGTTCATGTCACAGAAGAAACAAGAGACTGGGCCAGGCATCAGACACTGTCCTTTTTCTGAGTGAAATCTTGCATGCAGGTGGAAACTGTGAACAGATGGGAGCAGACCTGTCCTGTGGAAGCCAGGGAAGGGGGCCCACATGATGGCCCCTCGGTGCCCCCAGCCCAGTGCAGGAGCCTCCCGTGCCAGCGTCTCCCATCTGACTGCACGAGTTGAGTGGGGGGTGGAAAATCCACCTGCCACGCAGCCCTGTGGAGTGACCCTAGGGTGTGACCATGGCTCTTTGCAAATAAGTCCGTACTTTTCCCCATGGATGAGACCCCTGGATTAGCAGGAAATGTCGCTGAGTCCATTACTGGTCAGGGATCACTGAAGAATGTCATTGCTCTTCAACTGAAAGTGCATCCTGCTTCTCCAGCTGCGCCCTGCATTGGGAACAAGCTGCGTGTGGCTCCCGCTATTGCCACGGCAGTTAATTAAACCCCTGATCCAGTAAATAGCACTGCAGCCAAACAAAAAAGTCAGCCTCCTTCACCCTGACCTCAGCGTCCTTCAGTGTCCTCAACAAGGTCTGTATTGCAGTCACTTAAAGTCCCCTGGTCTGGGTCTGTCTGCCACCCAGTGCCTCGCTGGTCCCAGGTGGCTGAGACCTTGTAGAGGCTCTTCCTTTCTGCAGAGACTACCTTAGTGTAGGAGAGGCTGGCAGGCTGGTGTCAGGGGTCTGGGAGGCCTGGCCCAGGGGGATGCTGGTGGGTGGAATAGACCCCTTTCCTCTTGCACTTTTCCCCATGTGGGAGCCACAGCAGGTCCCTGACTGTCAACTTACCTGTGGTGCCTCCAGCAGCTTGCCCCTGCATCTTCTCAGCTGCTAAAAGACTGACATCTGTCCTACCTCCAAGGACTATTGTGAGACTCAGGCAAGAAAAGATCTCACAGTCAATTTACAACTGGTTTCAAGGGCAGCAGTGGGGGTGGGTCTGGAAGATGGTCCACAGTGTAAGGCTGGGAACTGAGACCCGAAGGAGGCAAGTGCCCGCAGTGGCCGGAAGGTGGGGGAGCGCATCCTGCACATGAGGGCAGGGGAAGCTGTGAAAAGGTGTCCAAGCTCCTTAGCTGCACAGGAGGTTGCCGTTCCTGGGGGGCAGACTCAAGACTCCAGGAGAAAAACCCAGCTTTCGTGGAGTTGACTTTTAAGAATCCTCCTGGGGCTTCCCTGGTGGCTCAGTGGTTGAGAGTCCGCCTGCCGATGCAGGGGACGCGGGTTCGTGCCCCGGTCCGGGAAGATCCCACATGCCACGGAGCGGCTGGGCCCGTGAGCCATGGCCGCTGAGCCTGCGCGTCCGGAGCCTGTGCTCCACAACGGGAGAGGTCACGACAGTGAGAGGCCCGCGTACTGCAAAAAAAAAAAAAAAAAAAAGAATCCTCCTGAATTCAGGGATTAGAAAGCAAAGCAAAGAGGATCTTGATTTCCAAGCTGTGTGGTGACCTTTAGTTAATGGAGCTTGAGTTTAAAAAGGCAGAAATGTGGTGAGGCAAAGACTGATGGGCCTGCGGGGACAGTGGGAACCTGGCACGGTGGGAACCAGACACCTGAGCAGCTTCCTGAAATCCTGAGGGCTTCCGACGGAGCCCTGGACACATGTGCTGGCCTGGCCATTGCTGGCAGTTTGCTGGGGGGCCTCAAGGGGGCAGCAGACTCCCTATTTGCACCTGGGTTCCAAGCCAGGCCCGGCCTCGGAATGCAAGAGATCCCCACAGCAAGCTTGGAGATGCCTTTGCTGGTCCCTTCTCCAGTCCTGGGATTGGGAGGCTTAGCTGGGAGGGTCACGGGGAACAGGCCACTGCTAAGCTTGGTCCCTGAAACCATGGGCTCCGTGGGGTGCTAGTTTTAGGTAACAGATTCCTTGTGTTTTAGTCAGGCCGCTTGTAGGGGAGGTCGCCATAGTAACCAAACAGCATTCCTGGACTAATGATGGGAGCTTTCCAATAACCAGCCTGTCAGTCACTGCTCCCACCCCAGACCTGGCAGCCTGCCAGACTGGTTTTGAAAGCCCGGGTTATTGGGCTGACAAAAGAGGAGCAAACTGGTTTGCCCTTCCCTTCCCCTCCCCTCGGTGGCAGGGCCGCGTCCTCCCACCCCTCTTGGGTTTCCGGCCAGCCCAGCCAAGGTCCTGGGGGCCTTGGAAGGTCCTGGGGGAAGGGGTGTCGGAGTCCTAGGGAGCTCTCCCCAGAGCAGGAGCTATAGGGCCCTCTTGACAAGCCAGAGCTCACCCCTTGTAAGCAAATGGAACCGGTCACAGCATCTCCCCCAGGAAACCTGGGCTGTTTTGGAAAATGTTTGGGCTGAGAACTAGGCATTAGCTGGGGCCAGACCGTGACTGAGTCTGGCTAAGGCCAAGTTGGCCTCGAGGGTACCGCTCTGATCTCTCCCTGGCCTGCCTCACCTTTTTTTCTCAGGTTGCGTGTGATAAATTTCTAGTGGTGCATTCCACTGAGCAGAAGGGATCAGAGTCCTGGGGCTTCTGTTAATGTCTCTGACTTAAACCCAGCGTGTTTATTGGATGGTTCTTATTAGGGACTTGGAGTAGATCAAAGGGATGCTTAAAATACCAGCACTCCAGTGAGGGGGCTGGAATCAAAGGTATTAGCACAAACATAGTTTATCACTTTGCCAGGTTCATGAAACATTTTTGGCTGCCACATCCCCTGATGAGGACAAGGCACCATGGGGTAAACTTGCAGGCCATGTGGTGGAGGGAAGTGTTAAACCAGGCGTAATCACTGGCACCGGCACACTCTTCCCCAAAGGTCAGTTCCTCATCCGTGAAGCTAGTCTGACATTCAGCTTTTCCCTTCGCTGGTGGTTCTTGGGAGCCCTCCCGAAACCTCACGCCATGTGACACTGCAGTCAGAGAGTCTTCAGTCTCCCTGTAGCCTCTGCTCACCCTTCAGCTAGGAGGGTAGATGACCTAGGTTATTTTGTTTGGGGAAGAAGAGGGAAAGGAAGGAAGACAGATATTTGCAGGTTTTTCCAAAAGCTGTGTTTTAAAGCTGTTTTAGCTCTTTGCTCCCTGGGAGAGGGCTCAGGAGGCGAATTCATGCCCATGAAGTAGGGCTGGCCTCCCCTCTGCAGTGGGTGGTCTTCAGGTCCCCAGGTCTGCTCACTGGGCAGAGATTATAGACCAAGACCAAGGTGTTTGCTTCTTGGTGTCTTATACCTGGCTGGGAGCCAACTTTTGTTCCATCTAAGGACCTGCTTTCTGGAAGTTCTTCCGCCCCAAAATGGTTATGGAATGGCTCTGTATGGTTTGTGTTCATATCTTTCAAGGTCAAGAATTTGTGTTTGGAGAGTCACCTGGAGGTAACTGGAGGTGACCTGCAGCTGAGGGAAGCTGGGCCAGCCATCGGTCAGCACAGATAAGGCTGTGGGTGCCATGGGCGCAGGCGGCCGTTCTGCGGGTGGGCCAGAGCTTTTGAAGCAACGAGGTGCTAACTCCTGGATGTGGAAGCTTATGGGCTGTCGATTTTAAACTTCGGATCACATTGAATGACTCCATTAAGAGGTAGAGGATCCGTGTGAACCTTAAAAGACTGGGGGGACGTGAGTCAGTGTAATCCTCCAGAACCAAGGAAAAATTACTGGTTTTTTAGGGCTAAGAAAAGCTGCCATAAGTGTCCCTTGCAAGTTAGGGATTAGTCTATGGGAAGATAATAAAGATGGGCCTATCTGTGGCCCTCTCCCTTTTAGGGAGGGCCCTCCTGTTAGAGCTTTAAAATAATATCCTCAAAGAGCAAGTGTGTGAGCTTAGTCAGTTAATTGCCCTGGTGGAGTCTCTCCCAGAGGCATGGCATTTAGAGGAGCCTGAGACCTGTGTCCTTCAGCACTTCCCTGGCCAGGGTGAGAGCCAGGTGATTACAGCCCTTGGAGGCGAGGGAGTGGCTGGCTCCTACGGGCTGCTCCTCCCCTTCATCCTGGGCTACGGGTGGGGCCTCTGAGCCCCACCTCCAGGCCTTCAGACCTGTCCCTGCCAGTCCAGCCCGAAGGAGTACTTTACCTCGCCTTGCTTCCAAATCCTGCCCATCCTCAGAGACTCCCCTTGGGCTCTACTTTGCCTTGAAGCTCCTGTACTCAGAGCTGAACCACTCAACTGAGTGTCTGATTCTCTTCTTCTGTTTCGTTTCCTAATTGCCTTGGATGTGTTTCTTGAGCTTCCCCGAGAGTGTGGAAGCACCTTTGGGGCAGAGATTATGGCCTGTCCTCTGCCTCCCCTTCCTCCCTGTAGGGAACCCACAGCTGGACACCCAGCACACCACGAGAGCCCCCGATGGGTAGACCGTAGGAGCTGTTCTGGAAGGAGGGAAGGGAATACATGGGGATGTTGTCTCTTACAGCCCTCAGAGCACTCTCATACCCCTTAACCCTGTTTTGTTGTTGCTTTGGTTTGATTTGTTTACTTTTTGGTCTTCACAGCCCTCCTACTCTAGAGGTAAAGAAACTAACGGGAGAGTTAGATGGTCTCTCAAGGTCAGAAAGCTGATGAGTGGCAAAGCAGGGACTAGAACCCAAGGCAGCTGATTGACTGAACAACCCTGGTATGCTTGAACCCCAAGTGCTTCAATAATAACAAAATAACAACACACCCAGTGCTTGCTCTGTGCCAGGCACTCCTCTAAGCACTTTTCGTGCATTAACTCATTTAATCCCCCCAGCAACTGTGGGAGGTGTAGGAACTATTGTTACTCCCACTTTCCAGATGAGGAAACAGAGGCACAGAGGGCTTAAGTAAGCGGCTGTACATAATAGGGGCTAGGTAAGTAGTAATGACAGGTCATACGTGGACTGAACCATTTATGAAGTGCTAGGCCTTTTATGTGCATTGTTTCCTCATAACAGCCCCCGGGGTGTAGTGATACTGTCATTCCCATTTTACAGATAAGAAACTGAAGCTCTGAGAAGTTGAAATGACTGGCCAGAGGGTACATGGCTACAAGAAGGGAAGCTGGGATTTGAACGTGGGTCATCAGAGTTGGGCCCCGTTTTCCGGGACAAGACCCACTTCCTGTAGAAGCCCATGCAGGCTGCATGCAGGCTCTGGCCTCCTGGCTGAGGAGTTAGACTTTCCAGAGGCGTGGCCTCCTGACTCAGAGAATAGCCTGCTTTTTCCACTCAATTATGTGTTTTCTATAAAAATAGAACTCTTCATTAAAACAATGCAGCACAGCCATCAGCTGGAATTACTAATTACCGTCCTTTAAAGAGATAATATCCCCTTTTGTGCATTCACCATACCTGCCGCCTCCCTCTCCCCCACTACAGAGGGCCAGGAGCCAGAAGCCAGGGCCCCGGAACGCACACATGGGGCAGTGGGGGAGAGAGTTTCTGCAGGATGCTCTGCAGCTTTGTTTCCTTGGTTCCTGGTCATGGGGACCCTACAGCTTTCCAGGCCTCGGTGAATCCTTGTGACTCAACTTTCTTCTTCTGTTATCCAACAGAGATTTGTTGAGTGACATTAGATGAGGCACTGGGGAGACAGAGATAAGAAAGACGGGGTTCTGCCCCGAGCGTAGAGTCTGGTAGGAAAGACCAGTGGGAATGATGGAGCGGTCTCAGGATGAGGGCTGACCTTTCTTGAGGGGTGGCTGTGTACCGGGGCTGGCTGCCTTGACAGTTTCTGTTGCCCTCAGTCCTCCCAACAAACCTCCTTGGTGGTGGTGCCGTTACTGTCCCTATTTTACCAACATCCAGTAGAGCTCAGAGAGGTGAAGGCAACTGCTAGGAAGCAGCAGGACCTGGAGGTGTACCTGCTTTGCCTGATGCCAAAGGCCGTGTTTCAGCACGACATCCTCCTGTTTGCTGGGGAGAGAGTCAGGGGCCAGAGGTGGTTCCCTCAGGTACACAGCAGGTACCGTGTTCAAGTGTTTATTGCACATGCTGAGTAAATTGTATAGGGAACTTCTTTCAAGGAACGTGAAAGTAAAAACATGGCCTGTTGTGCGTGCCTCCCACACAGCCCGTGTCCTTCCCTGCAGCCAGCTCTGCTCTGCCAGCATCCCCCCTGCCACCGAGAGTGGGGTGCTGGGGTGAGCAGCAGGGAGGGAACACCGGGGAAGATGGTTGGAGGCCCTGGGTGAGGGGGATGGACGAGATGACCTCTGACCCCAGGACAGTGCTTGCTTAGCCAGAGCTGCTGTCACAAAAATATCCCCCGTTTGCAAAATAATTCTTTTTTTAGAAAAAAAGGTTTGGAAAGGCTCATGCTCACCCAGTTCTGAGCAGGCCCACTCTGCGATGGTTCCTCTTCACAGCAGTGGAAAGAAATGATTTGTCTTAGCTTCAAATGGGAATAGCTCCAAGTCTTAATCCTTTTGACAAATAATTAGCAGGCTGATCCTGGCCTAGGAGTTCAAGCCAGGCAGGGCCTGGGAGGAGAGAGAGGAGGCGGGTGCTAGGCCCACCCGAGCTTTCCCCTGGGAACCTCCATCATCAGCCCTTGGCCAGAGCGATCACGAAGACTGGCAAAGCCAGTGACCTGTGGCAACACCCAGAGACGCTGACCTCACTGGTGTCTCTCTTCCCCCACTGGAGGAGGGCTGGCCCAGATGCAGACAGACAGACTGACTGACTGCAGGGCTGTGGTCGTTCACGGTTCAGCAGGGGCTGGCTCTGTTCAGGTCCGACGGGCACTTGTCTTTGGCACCAGGTGCTGACCCATATAGGTGACTCGGAAGGTGGCCGGCGTGGGCTGCCAAGGCTCCAGTGGCCGTGAGGGAGGGCGTGCGCTTCTAGAGGGTGGGCCCGCGGCTACACTGGGCCTCCTTGCTAGGAACAGGGTGCACATGCCTCAGCCTTTGGAGTGTGCAGAGTGCCAGGACCCGGGACTCTCCTCCCCGCAGCCCAGCAGCCTCACGCCTGCAGCGGGGACAGAGGGCATGGCGTTTACACTGACACTTGCTCCTTCGCCTTCCCCAGAGAGAACTCTCACTTTCACATCTGCCTTCAGATGCAATGGCGGCACTTAAAAGACCTCAGCGTTTATTCTACATCTTAAAAAACAGGAAGGTGCTTGCAAGACAAGGTCACGGCCGAGGTTCGTTCACCCTGACCAGGTTGGCTGTGGCTCTGTCCTTCCCCTCTGATCCTCTACCTTTCTCATGCCCATCTTTGGTCCCAGGAGCCACCTGGAGCCAAAGGTGCCACCTGCCTTGCTGAACAGGCCATGAAGCTCTGGGGTTTTCTGAGAGCCTGCAGAGACACCTGGCCTGGACACTGCTTTTGGGGGTCTGCTAGGCCTGCATTTTTAAAGGAATCCCTTCCCTGAGCCTTGGGCAGGCCTGTGCTTAAGGACTTAGTACAGCTGTGGGTTTCTCAGCTGCTGCTTCTGGGTCATCACAGTTCATCCTGCAGGAGTCCCTGGGGCAGACAGGGCAAGAGACTCCACTCCTATTTCACAGGTTTGGAACCTGTGACATGCCCTGCTGGGTAGCAGCAAAGCTGGGACTTTGGCTCGGGTTTCTCACTCCTGGGCCAGTATCTGTCTACCGAGTGACGTTACAGTGCAGGGTTAGGACAGCAATGTGGCCATTCCTCTTCCGGAATGGCTTTTGTCAGGTCGTTGGAGGGCTGCAAGATTCCAATACCCCAGCCTTCCTGTCTCAGAGACTCTCCTCAGTTGTGCTTTTGGCTCTGCCTGGGTGACCGTCCTCTGGGATGAAGACCCCCAGTCACGTGGAGCCAGACGCTTTCATGTCACGTCCAGAACTCCCTGTTCCTCCCCAGGCCCTGGGAAACTTTGCTTCTGGACAGCTTAAAGTGGAATCAGCCAGCACTTTGCTTGTGGGCTGCGTGAGTCCAGCCCTCTCTGCAGCTCCGAGGCATCAGTGAGCAGATTCATCGCCTGCCTCCTAGCCAGGAGCCAGCAGCAGGACTTGGGGCTGCCACAAGCCGGCTCTGATTCAACATGGATTGCGAGACACAGAGCGTGGCTGGAGGGTTGTAACAACACGCATTTTCATAGAGTTAAGCTAAGCGGACACCATGTGCTCAGCTCTGTGCCAGGCACTGGGGAGGCGAGGAGGGCACTGACATGGAGGGAGGCAGGATCCTGTCCTTCAGGCAGTCGTCATCCAGGTGGGGGGACGCGGCAGGACACAGGACAAGATAAGTGGTAGTTTTGCCATCTATAGGCAGGACTGGCTGCAGACTGTTTCTAGAATATTTGAATTTTTCATTGCTTGATATGAGTTTATCTTCATTGTTAAAAGCATAAGGCTATGTGGCAAAAAAGAAAAATGTGTGTGTACACACACACATACATACACATATGAGAGAGACTAATTAAGTGCTAACTGAAGATTGTCCTGAGCGTTCAGAGAAGGGCAGGGGTGGCCACGCTTCTTGGAGGGGGACTGGAACCGTTGGATTAAAATTGTGGGGTTTTTTTTAAGTCTCAGAATCCTTTCTTCCGATGACATTTTAGACTCATTCGGCATATAAAACAGGTATGCCGGGGGCTGGGCTGTTTGAAGGGAGCGCGGAGCCCAGGCTCGCCCCCTCTGTTCCCCAGCCCTCACTGCAGCGGCCTCCACACGGCCCCATCCACGAAGCACGGTGCTCTGATGAGGCTTTGGCCTGTTGGTGTGGACCCCACCAGCCACAGTGGCACCCTAGGGCACTGCCAGCCTCCTTGTACGATTGTGTGAAGAACTGGGCCACCCATCCTGGCACATGGAATGGAGAGGGAGCCCTGTGCTCCAGCAGGACCAGTGGTTTGGTTGTCTCAGAAGAGTGGCAAGGAGCGGGGTGGTTTACTGATCCCCGTTGCCAGGCGGAAAGAGTTCAGTGGTGAATTAGAGGCACGGCCGTTGTGTGTGGATGACTAAGTCCCCACGATGTAGTAAAGGCCATGGAGGTTGGGGCGGGATGCAGCCCCCGGGGCGAGGTGCAGCCCCCATGGGGACGCACAGAAGGTCAGAGGGTGACATCTGGTTAGGAGTTGACCGGATGTCAGAGAGGAAGGGTGAGCCCCGGCAGGGGCGACAGTGTGAAACAAAGCCTGTCCTGCACTGCAGGGAGCCACTTATACCCCGTGAGCAGCCCACAGGTATCCAGGGTCATGGCGAGAGGTGGCAGGAATGGAAGGTGGGACGGACAGTCGGGGCAGGGCCCCTTGTTGAGGAAGACGGTTCTGGCAGTGCTGAACCGCGAGACCAAGGAAATCTCAGGAGCTAATCTGGAGCCTCCCAGGATCTGGGAGTGAGGGATCCAACCAGAGGGTGACTGTCGGAGTGCTTGCCCCAGCCCAGAAAGGATGTGGTTGGGGTGAGAAATTCCGCTCTGGGTCACTCATGCTAATGGAATGTCAGAGTCTGCGTTGGTAGAAGTCACTGTAATGCCAGCTCAGCTTTCAGCCACTTCTGTTCCGGGCACACGATGTGGCCGGGTCTGCCATGGACCCCTGCTTGCTCTCAGGGGTGCAGGCAGCAGTAGGGGGAAGGGCCCGGGCGGAGAGGGCCGAGCTGCAGAGGAGGCCTGTCTGGGGAGATTTGGGAGCTGGGGAATGCTGCAAGGCTGGTCTGCCCACGGTGGGCTCCCAGTGGCCCTGCCCCAGGAAGGTGCAGCCTTGGAGTGGACTAAGTCTGGGTGTCCCCACCCTCCAGGGGGAGGAGCTTTCACTCGCACCAACACCTGTTCCAGCCGCAGGCCCTCCCCCTCCCCCATGCTTCTCTTCCCTCCCCCAGCTCCCAGCCGTATCCCACCCCACCCTCCTCTTCATCAAACACCAGCCCCGGCAAGACCCCTCATCTGTTCTTTCCTTGCGCTGAGTCTGATCCAAAAATACAGCCCTGGATTCTCTGGGCAATTTGTCATTTTTAGCACTGATTGTCACCTTGAAGGCAGAAATTGTGTCTTCTATTTCATGTTCCTAAAGCAGAGGCTCCTAATGTTGGAGTGTTGGACCTTTTGAGGATTCGGGAAAGGGGAGTGGGGATGGCAGGACCAGGGTCCCCAGCAGCTCCCACCGGGGTACTGAGACCACGTTCCTGACCAGGCCCGTGAAGTCTGCACTGTGGAGAACACGCTTTCTGCCCTCTGGACATCGTAGGCGTGCCGGGCGATTCGTTAGTAAATGTTCTACGGAGGGTGCAGGGCATCCTGAGAGTCTGGGAAGGCTTCCTGGGGGAGGTGAGATTTACAGTTGAGCATGGGGGAAGGGATGAAAAAGGAGAGGAGACGCCATGTGGTCGTGGGGACAACCCTGTGAGCAGGGGCAGAGGGACGTGGATTTTTTTTTTTTTTTTTTTTTGCGGTACGTGGGCCTCTCACTGTTGTGGCCTCTCCCGTTGTGGAGCACAGGCTCCGGACGCGCAGGCTCAGCGGCCACGGCTCACGGGCCCAGCTGCTCCGCGGCACGTGGGATCTTCCCGGACCGGGGCACAAACCCGTGTCCCCTGCATCGGCGGGCGGACCCTCAACCACTGCGCCACCAGGGAAGCCCCGGGACATGGATTTTTGAAGGAAAGTGAGGAAGAAAAATATACTTGCCCAGAACCCAAACCGTCTCCATCGAAAAGAGGCAAATTCCACCCTTTTAATTCTCTGCTAACAAGTCACAATCCGAGAAAAACAAGGTGTGAGAAGAAAGGAATGGAGTGAAGCCATCCAAGTCCTTTGTGAGGCTGGAGGCCCAGGACTCAGTGCAAGCAGGGGAGGCCAGGGCCCCGACTGAGGGGGGAATGTCAGAGAGAGAAGCCCCCAGACGGAGGCCTGGCCTCCCAGTGTGGGGCCTGCCCTCTGCTGCAGCCTCGGTCATGGGGGTGCACCCTGTCTCCACGCAGGACTCGGCTTCTGTGATCCACGAGGGCCCGTGCGCCACCCTCAGGTGGGCCGGCAGCACCACCAGGCAGCAGTCAGATTCAGGGCCTGATACTCGGGTTTGCCCAAAAGCAGTGCCGTGAACGGCAGGGCGTCACTGCTCACCACCCACTGAGCACCAGGAGTCGCAGGCTTGTTTGGGCCTCAGTGGCTCGGCCAGGTTCTCCGCAGGCTGCCAGGCAGCTGGTGCGCATCAGTGTATCTGGCAGTACCCGTGGTAAAAAGGTGGCAGTACTTCCATACGTGTGGGTAAACAGCCACTGCCTTGAACTCTCCCCAGGACCCCAGACTCCCCAGCAGTTACAGATCTATCCCTTGGCACCACAGGGCATCCAGACCTCGTCCTGGTCATGCTGAGCCCGTGTTCTGCCCGTCTGTCTGTGTCCTGGGCACAGGGAGGCAGCCAGCCAGCCCTGCGTCCTGCCTCCCGTTGGGCCAGCACTTTCCCTCTCTTCCCAGGCCCTCTCAGGGCCACATCCCCACTGTTCTTACCCAAGAGGACTTCAGGGTTGGGGGTTGAGAGAGATTCTGAGGTTGTTCCCAAACGGTGATGGAATAAGACTTCATGTCGCTTTCATCCTATTGAATGGATAAGGAGGGCTGGCAATTTTTGGCTATCCGGGGAAGAATCCTTTGACCGAGTAAAACCTGACCCTCCTCAGGTATACAGGGTCAGGATACAGTTTGCATTCAATTAGGAGAGGTTAACTGAGCACCTGCTGCCTGCTGGTGAGGCGGAAAGTAGAACCCTGCCCTTGTGTGAACTTTCACCAGTTCCCTGCTTAGCCTCATTCCTTGAGTCAAAGTTTGCTTCTGGGTCTGTCTCTTATATAAGGCCCCATCGTGGGCCTGGTGGGCCATGTAAGTAAAAAGATAGGCACGTGTTCAGTGAGGATGCTGCAGAGCCGAGGGTGTGGAGGGAGGGGAGGGGCGAAGAAAGCAAGACCGTAAACGCCCTGGACAGTGCTTCAGAGGCTGGGTGGGATAGGACACCATCAGGGGACAGGCGTGAGCGACAGGGACACTGGTGAATGCAGAAGAGTGCTCTGCGCTTTGGCAGAGAGGATGGAGAAACTGAGGCACGGAGAGAACACGTGGTCCAGGGATACAGCTGAGGCCACTGTGCTTGTGGGCACTCTGCCTTCTAAGGGCTGGGGAGGTGGGCAGAATCCCTTGGGGTTCCACCCTGGGAGGAAAGCCAGGGGAAGGGGGCCCCCCTCCAGCATTCTAACTGCCGTGCTGTCTCCCCACAGCCTGATGTTCACCAAGGTGAAGCTGGAGCAGATACTGAAAGGCCCAGAGGAAGCCCTTGTGACCTGCAGACAGATGCTGCGGCTGTGGCAGACCCTGTACAGCTTCTCCCAGCTGGGGTGAGTGGCGGGTCCCTCCAGATGGAGTTGGGAGGCGGTGGTTGCCAAGGCAACAGCACACAGCTGAGTGGCCGTGATGCCTGATGGGTGGAGGTGGTGAGAATGTTTGAATGAGGGAATGGGACTTATTGCTTCTGGGGCCTTTTACATCCCTGCTCTAATTTTAACCTCCTCTATGAAGGACAGAAAGAGGCTGTTTAGGAAACTAAAGTTCAGAGGGGTAAGAAGGAAGAGAAGTCATTATTAAGCATCTCCCCCATCAGCTGCTTTTATCTTACCCACTGTCAGATTTTACCTCATCCCAGGGGGTAAACTGGGACTCAGAGACCTTATATAACATGCCAGAGCCACTCTCCTGTAAATGGTAGTGGTGGAGCTTGAACCTGGATCTCCTGAACCCCAGCCTGTGGAGCCTGTCACTTCTTTCCTGGTTCCATTTGGGAGAGGAGGGGAGGAGGAAGGTGAGTTCTAAAAGGGCCCCCCACTCCTCCCCACTCACCCATCTCCTTCTCCAGTTCCCAGCCCAAGCTCTGGGATTCTCCTGGGCCAGAGTAGGGCACTCTTGTCCAGGCTGAATCTGCAGAAAGTCTTTGCTCAGACCTACTGGGTGGGACACCTGGGCTCAGCCTATACAGCCCAAAGCAGAAATGGGCCTCATTTCCAAGTGGGGCGGTGCACTGCCCCTTCCCGGTCCCCTGGTACCACCTCCTCCCCTTGTCTGGCTGTGTCATCTCTTCCTGTGACCCCACTCTGGTAGCTATATGTATTTTCACAGGGACTCTGGCAGCCCAGCAGCCTCTTACAATCCCCAGAGGAATATCTCTAAAGGTACAGTTTACAGAGGAGGCCTCAGGATAATCTGATGGAGTAAAATCCTTGGGCAGGGTAGGGTCTGCCCTCTCTTTGCAGGCCTTGGGAGATTCCAGGGCCCAGCAGGACCAGTGGGTGGAAGCTGCCAGCAGGCGGCTCTGGGGTGAGGGACTTTTCAGAAAGGAAATGGGGAACCACCTGGCAGCTGGGTGCTGTGAGGGTGAGGGCCAGATTCTGGTGTGAGGGGGGCCTGCACTTGGATGCCCCTTGCTCCGCCACCCACTGGCTGTGACAGGTCCCGCAGGTGCCCAGCCTGGCTCCCCTTGCAGAGAGGAGCTGTCCCCAGAGCTGGCAGAGAGCGCCTCTTAGCCGGGTGGCCGGTTGCCTGCTCATCCAGGCAATCATGATGGGGCCCCTCTGAGCTGCAGCCTCATCTCCAGCGTGTAGGGCTTAGCCTGTGCCACCCCTGCCAGAGCAGCAGAGCTGTGGGGCTGTCAGGTGCTCTCCAGGGTGGGGCGGTTGGGTTTCCCTTGGGGTCTTTTCAAGTCACCACCCGCAGCCTCATCTCTGGGGAAGCCCCCGGCAAACACCCGGCCCCCAGCCCCACCAACCCAGGGTGGAGCAGAGCTCAGCCCGGCCAGCTACCTGCAGGCAAATTGTTAGGACCAAAGGGTTGGATCCAGTCCCCTCCTGGTTTGCCCAAGAAGAGGAAGCATTCTTTCTGAACCTGGAGCCACAGAGCAGAAACTAGGGCTTGTAAAATCTGGGCTGGGGCACTCAAGGATCAAGGCCAGAATCCACAGCCTGAAGGTCTGGCCTGCCCCGCCCCACCCTGCCCTCCCTGGCCGCCTTCCTCTGCTCTGCCTGGGGCCAGCCCACACGGCCCCTCCAGGAGCCTCCAGTGCCCGGCCTCTGATGGCCCAGCGCAGCCCTCTCTCCATCTGGGTCTTTGTTAAGCGCTCAGCTTGGACTGTCTCCTTCTATCTGGCTGTCAGGTTCTTCAGGGTAGGGGCCTAGGACCAGGAGGCAGGGGGTCCCCAAGATGAGCTGTTTCTGGAGCCCTAGGAGAGCCCGCTTCAGGACGAGACGCTGTGTCTGTGCATCCGCTCCAGGCCAGCACAGGCTGGGCACCTGCCCACGTTCTCATTTAGTCCTCACGACGACCTTGTGAGGTGGACATTCTCATGCTCATTAACTCCACAAAATAACTGTGATCATCTCGAGAAGAGAGGACTAAGATCTAGAAAGGTTAAGTAGCTTTGCCGAGGGTCACATAGCTAAGGAGGGCAGCCCCGTGGCTTTCCCCCAGTGTCCTTGGCTCTTTTGCCCTGCACTCAGGTGCCTCCTGGGAGTGAGAAGGGCGTGTGAGAAGGGCGTGTGAGAGGTGGGAACCAGCCCGACCAACTGTGTTTTTGTGGATGGTTTCCTCTAATGCCCACAAAGATGGCTGTGCACCCAAAGAACCAAGTTCTATGTGAACCGGAGTTAGCATGGCAAGGATACCCCGGCCCTGGCGTTATTTGTGGGACCGTCGTCTTGGTGCCCCTCTGAAGGGAGGAGGCCTCTGGCCCCCAGCTGGACCTGCCTTCTCCTCTCCTGCCCTTTCCACCTCAGTCCTCTAAGCTTCCCCAACCAGCAGGTTCAAGGCCACAGACCACCACCACCCCCAGCAGTGGGCAGGGGCTGCCTGGGGGCTGTGTGTGTGCCCCAGGATGGGCACAGCCAGTTGTGCTGCCTTTCTGAGTTGGTGGTCCCCCCGCATCCCACTCTTGAGAAAAGAGGAGCCTCCCTAGCCCTGTGGGAGCTGCAGGGACCTGGGGAATTGGCGGGGCCTGTTTATCTCCCACCCTCGGGCCCCCTCTGGCTCTTCTGGGGCCACCCTGGCAGCCCCGGGGAGGGGGAACCTGAGGCAGGGAGCGACATCTGGGCCTTCAGGGGGCTGCAAAACCAGGCTTCCCTTGGAAGCCAGTCCACGGTGCCCGCTCTGTGCCTGGCTCTCTGCTAGACATTGAGAGGGTAACGAAAAGTAGAAGAGGGAATAGATGGATGGGAGAAGTTCTCATCCTCGGCGTACGTGGTGCTGGGATCCACGCTGATGGAGAGCAGGGAGGGAAGGCAGCATGAGGGCAGGGGAGCCACGGGAGGCCTCTAGATGGATGTTGGCCCTCGGGCTGGGTTCTGAACAGTGCGGGGTTTGGGGGGACCGAGAAGAACGGCGAGAACGTGCTTGGTGGCAGCAGCGTGAATAAGCATGTAGCTTTGGAAACAAGATGTGGCAGCGTTAGGGACTAGTGAGGAGGCTGACGGCCCCACGGGCACACAGCGGGCACCCTGTGCATGTGTGTGATCAGGACTGACATGTCAGTTTAGCATCTGGGGTGAGCCAGATTCTAGAATGCCAAGCCTGAGCTCCGACCTGGCCTGCTGCTCTGGTTGTCTCCATCCTTCCCAGTGGTCTTTGGCTCTGTTCTCGGGCCTGAACTCTTCAGCCCCAGAGCCTGCCTGGCATAAGGCTCCCCTCATTCTCCATGCCAGTCCCCTCTGCCTCACCGGGGCCTGGCCCTCCCTTACCTTCCAGAGGCCTGGAAAAGGATGGCAGCCTCGGCGAGGGCCTCACACTGAAGAAGCAGAGTGGCATGCACTTGACTCTGCCCGATGCCCACGATGCAGACTCCGGTAAGAATGTGCCCTGTGAGCAGCCGTCCACGTGAGCCCACAGCTCCCTCTCCCAGCCTGAGCATCTGCCCGCCTGGTCAAACCCACCCCACCTCCTGCCGGCCGCTGTGCTAAGGGGCCTGTGCTGCCACGGGCCTCTTTAGGGCCCGTCTTGGCCGGATGGCTGCTGGCCCTGGGGCAGGAAGTGCGCACCTGGCGTAGGCGAGGGAAGAACCCCACCCCCTGTGTGGGGAGTGAAGAGAGTGGGGGAGACTGGGGTGGAGAGGGGGCTGTGGAGCACGGAAACCGTTTCCCGTTAGGCTAAAACTCAAGGCCAAGGTCTGCCGTGGTAATGTCCACCGTAGATCCATCGAGTAGAAAGGAAGGGCTGAGCTTCTGTTTACGACTGCAGACCCAAAGCTGACTGTTGTTTCCTGGAAAAACTCATCCTGACATCCACGACTTGTGAAATTCAAACAAGTTTGGGATCTGCAAACTTACATGTTTTAACCCAGGACCTGATTAAAGCAAACACCTTCCTTAAAAACACAAGCAGAATTACTCACGGGAAGGGAAGCATGAGGGAGTTGTATTTGGTGGCATTGCTCATCTTTTCCACTCCTGTGGCCGTGAACCAAGTCGTGCCTTCGTTGTCAAGTGATGGAGCTGATTTCCGAAGCCACGCCCAGCACCTGACTTGAGAGGCAGGTCTGAGGATTGCTGGGCTGGACGTGGAGCTGCGGACTCCGAGGAAGCAGTGGTGACGGAGAGTGTAGCTCCCTTGCAGTTAGAGAGGGAAGGACCCTGGACAAGGTTATTAGGACTCTGTATACACCCGCCTTATAAACTGAAATCATCTGTGGTTTGCCCTGAGGTCTCCTGGGTTTATTGGAGCCTTTACTGCCTCTCAGAGAGAGGGGAAAAAGTGCTCGCATTTCACCTGCATGTGAATTGTAAATGTCAACGGGTTATATATCCTGAACAGGGACCCATGTCACTCTGAACTGCCACATGGAGAAGTTCTCCAGAGGGCACAGGGTCTGGCCTGAGCTGCTACCCAAGGATCCTTCACAGCCCAACCACCAATGGGACCTTTCTATAAAGAAATAATAGGCACTTGTGAAAACAGAAAGTAAAAATGTAAAAGGAAGAAAGGAAAAGTCATCCGTCAGTTCATCACTGAGACCTTAATAAATGACTGGCCTTTCAGACTTTCGGAAACATGTCCATATTTTCTTGTTTGTAAAAATGTGATCATACTCTTTTGCAATCTGCTTTTTACCAAACTGTATAATGTCAGCCTCTTTCTGCATAGATACCCATATTTATGCATCGTTATTTTAATGATTGCATAGTCTTGTATGATTATACTCTCACTTATTTTTAATCAATCCCAGTTGGCGGACAGTCAGGCCATTTCTGTCTTCGGTATCCCAGGCAGTGGTAGAATGCCCGCAGTTACCGACAATCATGGTGTTCTTCCCTAGTGATTAACTCCTAGAAGTGGGCTCACCGCCTGACTGCCCCTCAGAAAGCTCCTCTCTCCGGCCTGGGTGAGGGCAGGAGGTGGGCCCCTCCTAGTGGGTCTGTGCGCTGTTTTGCAGCTGCTGGGCCAGGCTGCCCTGCCCTGACTTGGCCATGCCCTGTCGGTCCTGAGGGGCTGTGCAGCCTCTGTCCTGGGGCCTGCAGTGGGGCACTCGGACTCTGTGGCTCAGCCCCTCCCACCTTGCTCTGCAGGTTCTCAGCGGGCATCGTCCATCGCAGCCTCCCGGTTGGAGGAGGCCATGTCGGAGCTGACCGTGCCCAGCTCGGTTCTGAAGCAGGGCCCCATGCAGCTGTGGACCACGCTGGAACAGATCTGGCTCCAGGCTGGTGAGTGTCCCCAGCCCCAGTGACACCCACACCCCTGCCTGCGGGCCACCAGGGCCCCCTCTGGCTCCTCCGGGTCCTCCCTGGCAGCCCAAGTTTGGGGAGCTGTGTCCTGAGGAAAACTAGTTAGGACTCAAACCCCCGAGAACTCACAGGAGAGCTAGAGCAGAGGTGAGGTGTGCTGGCCCCAAGAAAGCGAGGCCTGGTAGTCAAGATCGTTGAAGGCAGAGGGCTGGTAACCCTAGGGTTGCCATTTGGGTGACAGTCTCTCTTGACAGCTAGTGGGCACCGTTGCCACCATGGAGTTTGAGGGTCTGTTAGTACTGGGGAGGCCGGCAGCTTCAGAGTTGCACGGCTCACTTACTGCCTGTCCTGATCTAAAATGAGCTAGTGTGTGTCAAGCAGTTAGCACATAGTAGGTGCTCAGTAAATGGTTCTGGGCTTCTGTCCTGTCCACTATAATGACGGTAGGGGCAGAGGCAGCGTGGTAGCCCCAGCGGTGAGGTTCCTTGATGTTTGGCTAAGGGATGCTGAGGAGTGACTCGCTGAAGTGATAGAAAATTTAACCCCACAGTGGTGTGAGAGGTGGATTAGAGTGAAAAAAGAGAATCAAGGCCGGGGATGTACCTGAATGAGATAAAATGGCAGCAGCAAAAGAAAGAAGGCGGCGGCGGTCGTATAATTGAAATCCTAAAAATGCACCAGGCCAACATGCTTCCTTGACCCAGGAGTGAAGTTCCTCACCTTTTACTGATTACCCTCCTATCTGCCCCCTCTCCAGCAAGGGGGTGGTGCCGATAGCCCCGAGGGGAGATGGAGAAGAGGCAAAGTAGATACTCCTTTCCTGGGACCTGCGGATTTTGCAAGTCAGAGTTAGAACGTGCTTGTTGATTGAGGATCTAAGGTTCCCCGCTGCATGGATTTCACATATGGACACATTAGTATGCAGGACACCCCCGCTCCCCCCTCCACAGGCTCTAAATCTGGGGGGGGAAAGTTGGACCAGGATTCACAGAAAGACTAGATGGGGAAGCATGTTAATAATGCAAATATTGCCCCAGTTAGCACATCAGGCTCCCTTAGGATGCTAGGGATATGGGGCTGTGCTCCACCGTCAGCTTGTTACATCTGAAGTAGGAAGAGGAACTTTGAAAAATCCAGAGGGATAACAGACAAGGCCCTAGTCTGGTTCAAGATAAATTGCATCCCAGTCTGTTTTGGCAGTAAGTTCCATCATTAACCCTGTCTTAGGTTGGTTAATGTTTTACCCTTCATCTCCCAACTGTCGTCCTCCTCCCCTCCCTCTGCAAGCCTCCTTCCCATTCCAGTCTGATGTGAGAAGCCTCACGGAGGGTTTCCACCTGAGAGATGAGTTTCAAACATGTTGCCTCTTTGGCAGTGGGTTCGTGTGAAAATGGGAGAGGCACCCGGCCCCATAGATGCTCCAGGATCCTGAGTGTCAAGAGATGCCTTCCAGAAGGACAGGACGGCCCACCTTTCTCTCTCACTGCAGCTCATGTCTCTGGGAGCTAACAACGTGCTAGCGAGAGGGAAATAGGTGTAGGGAGAGTTCCCCTGCCCTGGAGGTCCAGGGGCTCACAGGTGGCTGTGGGCTTTCCCTGGGTCAGGGGAAGTTAGCCCGAGTCCCAGCTCCCAGATGGCAGATCCACACTGTCTGGGCTGCCCTGGCTCTTTAGGCGGCCCCGAAGGTGGAAGCTGCCCCTGCTGTCGGCTGGGCAGACTGGGGACCTGGGGTAGGGCGGTCAGGGCTGTGTCTAAAGAGCGTATTTATTATAAAGATGTAGTTGAGACAGAAGCTACGTCTGAGCCTTGGTCCAACAGGCTCCTCTGATTCTTCTGTTTCCTTCTTTCCTCCTCATTTCTTCCCTTTTCTTCCTCCACTCTCCATTCTCTCCCAGCTCCTGGCCCTCCTCCCTCCGGCCTCCTGTGCCTGCTCCCCGTGTCCTCTTTTCCTTGCTCCTGTTTGTCCTTCTTCCTTCCTCCCTGCCCGTCAGCCCCTCCTCCTGAGTCCGTGAGGAGAGCGCTCCCGGGACAGGAAGTCGGGAGCCCAGGCCCGTGCAGCCCTGGCACCTGTGTGGCCTGAGGAAAACGGCGCCCCTCTCTGCATCCCAGGGACGGAGGGTCTCAGACCAACCCGAAAAATCCCTTCAGACCTTTGGATTCTCTGTGTTACTCTCCTGGCCATTCTCCCTTCCGGCCCCCTGCTCTTCTCCCTCATTCCTCCTCCCCCACCCTTCCTTCTCCTTTTTTTCTGGGCATCCATATGTCCTGAGGGTTTGCTCCATGGGGAACTGCTTATTTCCTTTAGGGGACAGTTTTGGGGACCCCCCTGGAGCTCAAGGTGTATTCTTTTTAGGGTCTAACCTTCTCTCCTGCCCTGGGGGCCCCTGCCCTTTTAGCTCGGGTGGTCCCCCTTCCTTTCTGGGGCCTCATGGAGGGCCTCTAGGAAGTGCATCTCACCTGGCGAGGCCCCTACAAGGCCTTAAGCATGGCCCTGGGCCCTCCCTCACCCTGCTTCTCGGCTCAGCAGCAGCCGAGCAAGGCCTTCCTTCCTGCAGAGAGGGCTCGGCACTGGCAAGACGGGCAGGAAGGCTGGAGCCAGCTCTGGGTGCAGGGTTAGATCAGGATGCCTCCGAAAAAAATAATAAAGGGGACTGTTGCAAAGCTCCAGGGAACAGATGTTTTCCATTTGGAGCCTGCTGAGAGAAAGCACAGAGGAGGATGGGTGGAGAGAGATGGAAGGAAGAAGAAAGGCCGAGACAGACAGACAGACAGGAGAGGAGGTCAGGAGCAGGCAGAGAAGGAGACGAGAGAAGTGAAAATCGGAAGGGAGGGGGAGAGAGAAGGAACCCAGGGGACCAGAGAGGGGCCTCTGACACGGAGAGGGCAGCAAGGCCCCTGTTTGCTGGAGTGGTGACCTCGACTATGAGAATTCAAGGAAAATCCAGTAACAGTGGTTGCTCATCCAGCCCTGGCCAGGGGAGGCCGGCATGGGTGTGGGCACCTCTGGGCCCTGGCAGCCAGGACTGGGAGGTAGAGGATCGGGCAGTGGGTGGGCACCGTGCCACGCGGCTCCTGCTGCAGCCGAGGCCGGCTGTCTGGGCAGCACCATGTTGGGTAAAACAACTGCCCAGGGACGCTGAGGCTAGGAAAAAGTGGTGCATTGCAGCCCCCAGACCTGTGGGTCTGTGTGTAGGTCAGGGACCCCGCCCTGGAGGCTGGGCCTGCCAGGGGCTATCTGTAAGGCGGCCAGGAGCCCTCAGGAGACCTCACTTCTCTGGCTGTGTTCTGTGTCATCTGGTTTCCTGCCTGACTGGTAATGAAGTTCATCGGAGCAAAGCAGTCCTACCTATTTTTCAGGGTATGTTCTCTGGGGTGTAGGACCAGGACAAGACCCAGAGTTCGAGGAAGAAAGAAGGTGGAGATCCCTGTAATTGAAATCTGTTGATGTGAAGGCGCTGTGAGGAGTTCCCAAGGGAGGGACTGGGGCCAGCCTCCAGAGATGGGGCTCAGGAGACAGGGCAGCAAGTTGTAATCAGCTTAATGAGGTGGGCCAGGACCAGGTGGGCCAGGCCTGGGGAGGGTCTGCTGGGACAAGGTCCAGGGGAGTGGAGAGCCGGCCTCTGAGCTCAGCTCCTGGCGATGGAGGAAGCAGCCACAGGGGCTGGTGCAGGACAGGCCTCCCCACGCCCAGCACTCACACCACATACTTCCTTCTGCTTCTTCCCTTCTCCTCTGTGACCCTGAAAAGTCCTGCCGCAGTGGGGCCCAGCCCTCCAGGTCAGCACAGTCTCCCTTCTCCTCTCTGCCAGTCCAAGTGTCCCTGTGCCTTCAGGCCCCAGCTCAGATGCCGCCTCCGCCAGGAAGACTTCCCTGACCACACCAGCACAGCTAGCCTGAGCCCGAGCGCCCAGAACACTCAGCGATGGCACTTGTCACTCCACTGCCCTCGGTCACTCCAATGGATTGGTGGCTCAGCTGCTCTGCTTTCCCCCCCCTCTCCTCTTTCTCCTTCTCTTGGGAGGGCCAGGCACACGGTCAGTCCTCAGCAGCTGGACATTGGACCCACGTATGAAGGCAGTCGGCGGAGAGCCCCAGGCGGCAGCTCCGGAAGGGAACACAACAGCAGAGCAGAAGAGAACGAGGCTGAGATAACCAGCCCTCCCTGCTGGGCACCGGGTTCAAAGCCCACCCCTCCTGGCCTGGCCTTCCAAGCTTTCCACCGTGGGACTCTCCAATTCAGGCTGTCTGAGGACAAGAGCCTGTGCTTCTCTCACACCTTATCATGGGAACCTGGCTCCTCTGAGTTTAATTAATTCTCTGATTCTCCCGAATTCTCAACTGCAGAAGAGAAAAAGAGTACCCTGCTCAGAATGCCTTCTGCAGCATTTCAAGCTACTTTGATTACAGTGGACCTTAGGCCACATTCATGCTGAGTGCCCGCTGTGCTGTGTGCTACAGTCAAGGCCTCGGGCCTCCTTCCTGCTTCTCGTTGGAACCAGAAGACAGGCTGCCTGGGCCCAGGTCTTCCACCTTTTCTGGGAGCTTTCTCTGCGGAGTCTGTTATCCGCCCCCAGCCCCAGGACCTAATCTGAACTCGTGTAACCTCAGCTCTCGGCCTGTGCTGGGAACAGCTCTTGGCAAAGCCCCCAGCCCGGCTCTGCTTGCCCTTCTGTGCTCCCTCCCACCTGTGTGGGGCAGCCGAGCCCGGGCTGCCATGAGACTAGACGAAGGCTGAGTGGGCTGCGAGGCACCTCCGATGCTCCGCGCTTCTGAGGGTGCCTCCAGTGGGTGTGTACCTGTGCAGCGAGGGTTTGAAATGCGCGTCTGTGTGGGTGGGCCCGCAATTGGAGAAACTGCCCTATTTTCTACTGATCTGGGGGAAGAAGGCAAACTGGTTGTGGGGCGGATCTTCCCCAGCTGTTGGTTGAAAGGCGTGTGCGTCCCTGATTCCTCTCCATGCGACACAAAGTCCCGAGTTGGGAGGGAGGCCAGGAGCTGCCCCTTCCAACCAAGGGACTGGGGTGAGGCCCTCCCTCTCTCAGCCTGGTGTGTCAGCCTGGGGCGCGGGAGAGTCTCCCTCCCAGACTCCTGGGGATTAAATGAGAGGAGCTGCTTGCTTGGCCCACGGTCAGCTCTCAGTAGGTGCTGGCACTGCACTGCCCTCCGCGGGCGCTCCCTGGGCCTCCTTCCTCCCATCCTTCCTTGGTAGCATCACTTGGCTGTCCTCTTCCTGACCACGCAGGCGGATTAGCTCTTTAGTCAGCCGCCCTCCCTGGAAAAGCGACCTCATCTGCCTCCCGCCCCCTGTTCCCAGATACGTGACGAATAGGTGAAGTGACGGGACAGAAGAGTCACCCAAGCAAACGCTTAGCTGCAGGGGACCCCACTCATGCCCCCACTGCCAGGCCCTGAAGTCAGACAGCCCAGTGCAAACCCTGGCTCCATCGCTTACTCTCCCTGTGGCCTTAACGCGAGTTCCTTACCCTCTCTGTGCCCCTTTCCTCCTCCCTGAAGTGGGTAATAGAAGTGCGTTGTTCACATAGGGTTTTGTGACTGTTGGTGGAGTCGGTCTGCGTGCAGCACAGAGCATGAACTTGACACAGAGCGAGCACTCAGAAACCGTGGCCTGGTGCTACCGCCGCACCCCAGAGCAAGCCAGTCCCATGCTGTGTCTCGGTGGGGTGGTTTCCATCACCCAAGACCAGTTCCTAAAGTCCGGGGGGCTGACGGTCGGATGCGGGAGAGGGCCGCTGCCTCTGACTTTTCCCACCGCCTCACCTGCCCTTCTGGTTTCACAGCCGAGCTGTTCATGGAACAGCAGCACCTCAAGGAAGCAGGCTTCTGCATCCAGGAGGCAGTGGGCCTCTTCCCCACGTCACACTCGGTACTCTACATGCGGGGCCGGCTGGCCGAGATGAAGGGCAGCTTGGAGGAGGCCAAGCAGCTGTACAAGGAGGCGCTCACAGTGAACCCCGACGGCGTGCGCATCATGCATAGCCTGGTGAGTCAGCCCCGTACCCGCTCCGAAGGCCTCAGGGCCCCCTCCTTACCCCGCAGCCTACAGTGCCCTGCTGCCACTGTTCCCTGCTGTCCAGGGGGAAGTGGCTTCCTTCCTGTTCTGTTGGGAGAACAGAGACCATTCTCTGTTCTTGTAGAGACAGGCCATCCCCCTTCAATGAGAGCCTGCCTAAGGGGATGTGGAGGATTGGTTGATTCTTTGTGACTCCCTTTTGCTGCGTTTCTGTAAGGCGATCTAGCCCGCCCCAAAGGTTTTCACTGTTACTCATCAGGTCCCTGCCCTGGAGACTCTAGGCAGATACCAAAATGCTTTTTTTCGGGGGGCCCCCAGGCCCTCCCTGATCACGGGGCTGCCTTGCCCATTTGAGAGGAGCTCCGTGCCTCCTTGTGGGATTCAGGCGATGTTTTGGGGGTGCGCTGTCATGTCAGGCCTGACTCAAGCACACATTGAGAATGGCCTCAGGCTGCTAAGAGGGGCCGGCAGCCGCTAATCCTAGGACATGGAGCCCAGGACTTGGGTGCCCAGGGCTCAGTGACTCTCCTGTGGGATGGTTCAGAGGCTGGGAGCAGGATGCCGGTGCTTTTGTCCTGGCCTTGCCGTTCTCTTCCTGCGTGATCATGGGCAAGTCAGCCCCTTCTTGGAACCTCAGTTTTACTTACCTGTGCAATGGGGCTTCTCTGGTCCAGGGAACATCTAACAGGTGGTATATAGCATACCGTAGGGAAGACTGTTTTTCCTTGCCTTCCTTATCTGCTTTCAGAGAGCAGGTATCAGGATAAATGTAGTGATTGAACGTGTACAGGCCTGCGTATGCACCGTGATTTCTGAAGTATAATTTAGGAGCCTACAGCAACAGTCTTTCCCAGTCTCAGGGTCTGGGTTCCACCTCAGATGTCTCACTTTGAGAGCTCTCTGAGGAGAATGGCTGTGAGGGTATCACTGATGTCTGCCCCATGGAGAACACAGAAGCATCAGGAGCATGGCTCCAGGTGGCTGAAGGATTATCATTGACAAAGGGGGTCTGATTTGTTCGTGAGTAGAAGCTACGAGGAGTCGGATGTCAGCTCAGTGTCAGGAAAAGCGATTTAACTCTTGGCATAGTCCAGGCACAGACTCGTGAATAAACTGGTGAGGATGTTGCCCAGAGAATGTAAATATCACACGTGGGAGGAGCTGGACCAGGTCATCTTTACAAGGTCCTTGCTAACCCTGAGAGTCCTTGAAAACAGACTAGAACAGAGATTCCCATCTCAGCCTGATCTCTTAAAGGATTTCTAGCTCAGGCCCATGTAGCAACATCTTGGCCTGGTCCAGGTTCCCTCCACGTGGCGCCATGTTGCCTTCCTGTCGGCTCAGCAAATGTTTGTTTTTTGCAAGGCACATCCTCCTTCCTCCCACAATTCAGACATTAGCTCCTCTGATAAATGCCTCCCCGGAGGTCACATCCAGAAACTTGATTTGGGATCTGGGAGGGGGGATGTGGGCTCTGTCGTTAGGCCTGCAGCCAGGCAGATGGCTGCCTTTCCCTGTGCTCGTGGATATGAGCCTGCCGTCTCGGTCTCGAAAACCCGACCAAATCCAATAACGAGTACAATTTTGAAGCAACATGTACCATTTTTCATTTATGCTTATTATTGTTGGTAGCTGTTTTCCTGAAACTGAAGCAGTTTGCAAGGGTGGGTTTCCATGGTAACTGAATAAGTTGTCCGGAGTGGCTCCCTACAGATGTTTCTGAAAAGGTCCCTTTTCTCTTCCTGGGGTGCCTTGCTGATTTGATATAATCGGAGAAAGGACTGCCCACTGTTAAGTTACAAGCAACCAGAGGGGCAGTTGGCTCCAGCGTGGGCAGCCCATCCCCTTTCCACACTCTGTGTTCCTGCCAGCATCCCACACATATGCATAAAGAATAGCAAATTTCAAGCCTGGGGAAGATTTACTAAGCACTGTTTTCCCAAAGACCTGCGAACACTTTGGCTTGTTGGACTGCAGTGTTCCCTGAGCTAAGTGTCTTCCCTGTACGGTCCTCAGACTCAGGACATCTGGAGTCTAATCCCGGCTCTGGCCCTAATTCACTTGGGTGATTTAGGAAAAGACACACTTAACTTCCATGCTCCTGATGTCTCCTTTTATAAATGAATAATGACCTTAGTCATTACTAGACCAGTGTTGTTCTAATCAAATGAGGTGACGCATGTGAGACTGCTTCTGAAAGTCTGCAGTGCAATATCAGAAAAGACAGAACACAACACATGCCACACTCTCCAGTCCCTCGCCCATGACAGACGTCGCTTATCGGTCACAGCGTTTTTTCCCACTGAGCACAGATGGGATCTTGGGATCTTTTTCACCATGGTTCTGCATGATGGGAGTCACTCCCCATCGGTCTAAGTCAGCTTGGCACTTATGTAAGGGATTCACAAATCCCTCAGATTTGATGTGAATCCCTTAGATTCACAAACTAAAAATAGTAGCGAATAAGAGAGACACAGCAGTTGTCTCAGCGAGAGGCTGGCGCATCCTTGGAGAATTATCCAGAAAGAGGAATATGGAGGGGAACTGGTACACACACACCATCACCCCCATTGGAGTCATTGCCAAGGCAGGTTCCCAGGGAAGACATCCTCTGCTGGGTACAAGGGGAAGGAGACACAGTCCTCCCCTGAGAGCATGGCCACCCATAGCCTGGTCTGGAAGAGCTCTGGGTTCCTCAGTGAGCCCTCTGATATAGTGGCTGAGTCCCACGCTCCGAGTTCCGGCGAGAGGAGGGCAGAGATGCACTCAGTGAGCTGTGTGGTTGCCCGGTTCTGCCCTGCAATTCTTGGGCAGGATGGTCCAACACTAGGAGGCCGGCCTTGTCGCCTCTCTCGGGCTTGGTACATAGGGCACGAGATTTGGAGACAAGCTGGAGAAAGCCTCTGGGAGGGAAGGGCTGTTGTTTTCAGGAGCCGGGGTTCAGGCTTCCAAGAACATGAACTTTGGCCCAGAAGCATATTCTCTGCTCTTCCTGTCCTCCGGCCCTGGATGTGATGGGGACGTTTCCATGGTTCCAGCTCCACCCTGGGCTCAGATCAGACTTTTCCACCCAGATCAGGCAGGAAGGAGACACCTCTCTGGCAGTGCTGTGCCAGCAAAGAGTTCCCGCTGCGCGCACAGCAGCGTCCCTGAGGAGTCTGTGCCGTCAAGCCCCGATCCCACAGGCTGCCACCTCCACCAGGCTCAGGGATGGCCAGGTGGCTTTGGGAGACCGCCAGGTGCGCAAAGAGAAAGACATGCTCTCTGCCAATGGAAATTCCCAGTGAAATCCCAGGAGCAGGTCCTGACAGTCTCTGCCAGCTCTGTCTCAGCCTCCCCTCCAGGTAGCCGGAAACCCCACTCACTCAGCCTGGCTGCTCAGAACTTAATTGACTGGCAGAGAATCTAGTTAAGAAGGGAAAACCTGGGCTTCCCTGGTGGCGCAGTGGTTGAGAGTCCGCCTGCCGATGCAGGGGACACGGGTTCGTGCCCCGGTCTGGGAGGATCCCGCGTGCCGCAGAGCGGCTGGGCCCGTGAGCCACGGCCGCAGGGCCTGCGCGTCCGGAGCCTGTGCTCCGCAATGCGAGAGGCCACAATAGTGAGAGATCCGCGTACCGCAAAAAAAAAAAAAAAAAAAAAAAAAAGGGAAAACCTGAACTTTACCTGCCTGTCCCTGAGGAAACCTGAGAATGGAAGCAGCGTCCTTCCCAAGATCAGCAGAGGAGTTGTCCCTCGGGTGATACTGTTTTTCAGAGAAGGCTCCATGGGCTTGGCCGAGAGGAGAACCTCCAAGGGAGCAGGGATGCTTAGGGAAGGCAAGGAGCCCAGGAGTGACTGATGGAGTCAGCAAGTCCCTGAGAACCCTCCCAAGAGGGGGCTCCTTTGAGGTCACCTGACCTTGATGGCAGGAGGGTCCCTAGCCCTGGCCACAGACTGCCTCACTCTCCCTGCCCTCCACTTGGCTGAGCCGGGACTGTGGATGCTTTGGTGCAGCCTGTCTCACTGCAAGTGATAGCTTGAAAGCCTCAGCCAGGAGTGGGCAGGTGTGTCTGCGTCCCTGCCATCTGTGTTTGTGGTGGTTGGCGTCCCGCCCTCCTCTCCCAGGGACAGATCCTGGGAGGTAGTGGTTTCCTGGCCCCTCTCTGGGCAGGCTTCCCTGCTCGTCACTGGCCTCTGCCCCTGGTCATGCTTTCTTCTTGGGACAGAGCTTTAGCTCCTGCTGCCCCCTCTCCCCAGAACCCTTTCCAGCTCGGACACCCCAGCAGTAGGGGGAGACAGCCCTGCGTAAGCTTTGGCTCCTGTCGTGTAATTCCCAGAGATGTGATTTCTGAAGCAGTCCTGGCTGTGTGACCCGGCCTATCCTCTCTCCAGATGCCCCTGGAAAGACAGGAAGACAGTGTTTCTGTCATCTGTTACCCCATTCTGATGAGAGCCGGTGATGAATTATTCCCCTGCATTTGTTCCCTCTGGCTCCCAGCATGGTTAAGTGGACTTGGGGCACGGCCATGGCGTGCGGCCAGCCCCAGTTGGCCCCAGAGCTTCTTGCCTCCCTCTCTCCAGGCTGGGGTGTGCCACTTAACGACTTAAGTCCTCAGAAGCTCCCTCCCACCATCCCTCTCCCTCCCCAAGGCGGGGCCTGAGTCAGCAAGGACCAGGGCTCTGTCCCACCCAAACCTGAGGTTCTGGGTTGGGCCTTTTGCAGGTGATCCAGGAATCTAACCTGGAAGCCTCTGCTCTCTAAGGTCAAAGAGGTGAACTCTGGCTGCACAGAGCTCCACCCACCCTCCCCTGACTGGTCCTATCCCTAATCCTGGAGGGTAGGACCAGACAGGAGAGGTCTGAGACACGCAATCAGCCCTGCCAGCCTTCAAGTTATGGGGGCACTTGGAGATTACTTCCCCTCGCTGGTTCAGTTTCTCTTCTGTCAAACGGGGATAATAATTCAGGCCCTTGTGACCTGAAGGGGTAGTTTTAGGGGACGAGCCGAGAGCTGTGAGAAGATAAGTCAACACTGGGTATTTTGCTACCATTCACGTGGAAGACCAGGTCGCCTGAGCTTGAGCCCCACCTTTGACTGGGCCGCTTGACCTCACTGCCATGGGACAAGGGTCATTGGCCCAAATTTCCTTGTGCTGTTGGGTGGCCCGTGGTGCCAGCAGAGCTGCCTTTGGGGTTGCCTCTGGGGCTGCTCGGCTGGGGTGGTTTTTTTGTTTGTTTGTTTGTATTTTTTTTGTGGTACGCGGGCCCCTCACTGCTGCGGCCTCTCCCGTTGCGGAGCACAGGCTCCGGACGTGCAGGCTCAGCAGCCATGGCTCACGGGCCCAGCCGCTCCGCGGCATGTGGGATCTTCCCGGACCAGGGCACGAACCTCGTCCCCTGCATCGGCAGGCGGACTCTCAACCACTGCGCCACCAGGGAAGCCCGGCTGGGATGGTTTTTAAGCCCCCAGTATCACATCTGGAGGTTGGAGCACAGCATTCGAGTATGACTGAGCTGGACTTGAGTTCCACTTTGCCTATACTCACCATTTAACCTTGGCCAAGTTCTTCAACCTCCCAGAACCTCAGTGTCCTCCTCTGTAAAATGGGACTCGTGATGCCAAGCACCTAGGGCTCTTGTTAGGATTAGGTTAAAGAATTCTGTAAGTTAATGGCCCAGTAGACAGGGTTACTTTTACCTTTTTCTTTTTTGATTTTTTAATTTATTTTTTATATTGGAGTATGTTTGATTTACAATGTTCTGTTAGTTTCAGGTGTACAGCAAAGTGATTCAGTTATACATATATCCACTCTTTTTCAGATTCTTTTCCCATTTAGGTTATTACAGCGTATTGAGTAGATTTCCCTGTGATTTTTTAAGTCTCTGTTTTGTAAAATTCATCTGTATCATTTTTTAAGATTGCACATATAAGTGGTATCATATGACGTTTGTCTTTCTCTGCCTGACTGTATGATCATCTCCAGGTCCATCCATGTTGCTGCAAATGGCATTATTTCATTCTTTCTTATGGCTGAGTAAATAGCCCATTGTATATGTGTACCACATCTTCTTTATCCATTCCTCTGTTGATGGACATTTAGGTTGCTTACATGTCTTGGCTGTTGTAAATAGTGCTGCCGTGAACATTGGGGAGCATGTATCTTTTCAAATTATGGTTTTCTCTAGATATATGCCCAGGAGTGGGATTGCTGGATCATATGGTAGTTTCTATTTATAGTTTTTTAAGGAACCTCCATACTGTTCTCCATAGTGGCTGCACCAATTTACATTCCCACCAACAGTGCAGGAGGGTTCCCTTTTCTCCACACCCTCTCCAGCATTTATTATTTGTAGATTTTTTTTGATGATGGCCATTCTGACCGGTGTGAGGTGATACCTCATTGTAGTTTTGAATTGCATTCCTCTAATAATCAGCGATGTTGAGCATCTTTTCATGTGCTTTTTGGCCATCTGTGTGTCTTCTTTGGACAAATGTCTTTTTAGATCTTTTGCCCATTTCTTGATTGGGTGGTTTTTTTGCTGTTGAGCTGCACGAGCTATTGGTATATTTTGGAGATTAATCCCTGTCGGTCGCATCATTTGCAAATGTTTTCTCCCATTCTGTGAGTTGTCTTTTCATTTTGCTCATGGTCTCCTTTGCTGTGCGAAAGCTTTTGCTTTTACCTTTTTCATTTCAAAGTGTGGCTCCCAGGCCAGGTTCAGACGCTCTTGGTTTGCAGAGGGAAGGGGATGCCCAGACACTCCTTGTAGCCAAGGCTCTCCGTCCTCCGAGTCCACCAAGCGACTCTGACCAAGGCACAGAGGTCTGGGACATCAGCCCCAGCTGCCCTGCGGATGGGACAAGACTGTGCACAGTGCGAGGCCAGGCTGACCCTGGCTGAGAGCAAAAGCAGCCGGCCCAGTGAGCTAGAGTCTGCATTGAGGGACAAGGGGGATTTGAGACCCCCTCTTGCCATCGCATATGTCAGGTGAGACTGTGCAGCTAAAGGGGCCTGCTGGGCCCTGAGGCTTCTGGAGAGGAAGAGCAGGGAAGGCCTGGCTCGGGGAGGCCCTACCCTCGGGCCCATAGTCTTGTCAGGCTGGTTCAGCCGCTGCTTCCTGACTTGAAGGAGGAAAAAGTGTCCTGAGCAGCTGAGAAGTGAAACTCAGCACCTGGCCTTCTGGAGGTTCCCTGACGCTGGATGAGGCTGGCAGTACATAGAACAGCAAGGTCTCTGGTTCCAGGGTCCCATGCCTCCAGATGCAGGACAGCCCGCCTGCTCTAGGCTTCTTCTTCCTTGTTGGCTTCCTGAGCCGTAGCAGAGGGCTGAGAGGGTCCAGGCAGCCTGAGGCAATGGGAGAACCTGGAAGTCTTGCGTGCGCGTGCGTGCGTGGAACGTCTTCTTGGCCATGTGACCTCTTAGTGCAGTGGTTTTATCGTGAGCTCTCTTTCCTGGTCCCTCCGCAGTGCTGCCTGTGGTCTGCATTCCCTGATGGGGCAGTGGAGAAGGGAGGAGGGGTGGGAGGTGCCAGGGCGTGTCCCCTCAGCCTGGGCCTCCTGTGTCCAGTGGCTGCCCCTAGCCCACCTCATGCCCATGCTGGCACAGCCCCAGCACTCCCCCTGAGTCCACACCCCGGGCTTGTGGAGGCGGGTCCCCCTGCCTCTGACCCAGGACTTTAGGCAAACCTTAGGCCGATGTGTGGACTCCTGAAGTCCACACCAACCCTGATTAGGAAGTGGACAGGAAGCTTTCTGGCAGTGTCACGGGCTCAGCTCAGGGCCATGGTTAAGCACTGTTGGCTTAATTTAACCCCAGAATCAGTGTTCGGAAAGACATGTCTGGAGGATGTGGTAGGGTTCAGGCCTTTCCCCTTGTGCAGAAGGCCAGCACACCCCACAAATAGGCCATCAGCACCCCCTTCGGCTCTGGCTCCTGCTTAGAGAGGAGCATCTGCCATGGGGTCCCCTTCTCGCTGCCCATCACAGGGTGTTCACTTCTAGAATCCAAAGTCCAGAGGCCTCACTGCAGCCTCCTGACCTGGCCCCGTGGGCCTGGCCGTGCTCCAGGGTGGCAGAGCCCCCAGCCAGCCCAGAGCCTGGCCTAGAAGTGGGACTGGCAAGACCCCCCCTCCCCCGCAGGCTGTGCCCACCCTCTGACCAAGCCGGGGCTTGTCCTTGAGCCTGGCTGTGGCCCTCTGAAGACAGACACCCCCCAAGCCGAGGAGCCCGCTGGTGTTCACGACATCTCACCTGTGGAACCCCCAGGAGGAGGAAGGGACAGGCGTGAGTTCTGGCATGTGAAGAGCACCTCCATCTCTGTTGCCCCAGAAGCCCCCTAGCTAGGCTGGGCTCTGAGTGAGTCTTGGGGCTCTCTCAGCCGAGGCCTCTTCCTGTGAGAGAGAGCCAAGGGGAGCTCTGGGTGGGAGCTCATCAGCCAGGCCTCGGGTGGGTCTAGAAGGAATCATACCCTTCCCCCCAACAAGGAGGTAGGACCAGCCTGTGGGCCTGGAGCTGCCCCAGCTCCAGGCAGGATGTGGTGATGGGTGGGCTAGGTTCTCAGCAGGGACAGAGTCCTCATTCCCAGTGTGGTTGGACAGGTAGGGGCTGACACACCTGGGAGGATCCGGGAGTGCATGGAGAGAGCTGTGAGCTCGGCTGGAATGTGGGCCTCCCTGAAGGGTGTGTCAGCCCCCCCCTCCCCTCCCCTCCCCGCCCCTAGGGTTGGTGAAGGGAGGGAGCCCTGGAGCAGCCTCAGAGGTTGTCCCACCATGGGCTCCTTCCTGCAGCCCCATGGTCCCCAAGCAGGGGGCTCCAGGGACCCGGAGGCTCCAGCAGCCTCCAGCTGATTTCCCGGCTTCCCAGCTGGAAAGGCTGTTATAGAATCCCAGGAATGTGCCTTGAGCTCAGAAAGAAAATTCCCAAAATAACTTCTATAAATACTTGAGGGTAGGGGTGGGGAGGGAGCCCTCAGCCTGGCCTGCAGATGGCCTAGCACTCAGGGCTGCTTCCCAGGGCTGCCCTCCCCCCAAAGAAGAAAAAGGCTCACCAGCCGGGACCTTCCTGTCGCCCCTCCCCTCTGGGGGACAGCGTCCGGCACTGAATTAACCGGTTGAGATGGTGTGCGGTGGTAATTCTCCAAAAGGCAGGCAGGAGCCCCGCTCCCCTCCATCCCCATCCCAGGCTGCGGCTCCTGACCCCAACCTGTACTGCCCCAGAGAACCTGGGTTCCCAACAGGGAGAGTCCCTTCAGAGCCTCCATACAAACCGGAGACCAGACCCTAGCCAGGGAGGCAGCCCTCAGGCTGCCCGCCTTTGTGGCCCTAAGCAGGTCACTAAGTAAGCATAAAGGCCTCTGGTGTGCCTGGCTTTGCATCCAGGACCACCACCATCCCCCCGAACTCTTTTGAGCTGCTGTCCTGTGGGGAATCACGGAGCAGGCAGGAGCTGGGGACCCTGTCTCAGCCTAAGGGGGTCGGGTCAGGGATGGCATTGGAGAGCTAGTGAGGAGCATACCCTCCAGGCAGAGGCGTGGCAGCAGGTGCTGCCCTTAGGCAAGAAAGGCAGGGTCCCCGGTGGCCCGATGCTCCCTCCTTTCTGAGATCCAGGAAGGGAGAGAAGGAAGAGGGAACGGGTGACCTCGGAAATTTCTGGGGACTTCCTCCACCGCCCTGCCCCTCCCTGAGCTCCGGTTATAGGCGCCATGCTCCACCACTATCAGTGACTCGCACTTCTTTCTAATCCCTGTGTGGGCAGCGCGGCGATGGCATCTCCCAGGGCAAGCGTCAGAAGCTGAGAGTCACTTAGCAGGTCTGGTCTCCTCTCTCGGCACAGGGAGGGAAGGTCAGCCGGGATATTTGGATGGAATTGAGACACCAGTTCTGTGTTCCCACCATCTCCCTGGAGACCTGTTCTCGGGGCAGCTGGCAGGGGCGGGGGGGTTGCTGTGGGAGAGCAGGTGAGAGCTCACATCCTCCTGGGGCAGGGCCCCCGCCCAGTTGTCAGGCAGCAAACAGCTCCCGAGTTGCTACCAAACATGAACCCAACGGGCTGGTGTCTCGGGCAGGTGGCAGCAGATCCTGTTACAGACCCTGGGCCTCCAGACCCCAGCCTGACCCCGGTGTCTCCTTTCAGGCTCTCAGGTCAGCACCCCAGGGTGGGGGGGACGTGATCCAACCCCACGCCAGCCCACAGTCTTCCCTCACAGGGAGCCTTGCCCTCCAGAGAAATCCGCTCTTCTGTGCCCTCCCTGCCCCTCCACCCAGGACCCTCTGTTCATCCTGGGGACACTTCCATTTGCTGTCAGCCCTCCATGCACCCTGCTATATAATTTCAAATTCATCCTTGCAGAAAGAATCCTCACAAGATCCTATGAGGTAGGACTGTTCTATCCCCTGGTTTACAGATGAGGGAACAGCAGCTCAGAGAAAATGGGCCACTTCCCCAGGGTCATGGCACTTGTCAGTGGCACAGCTGGGATTCCAACCCGGCCAGGTCTTCCGGCTGTGCAGCCCCGGGCTTTTTCCCTCTACATAGAACATACAGAGGAGCCTGCCACAAACTTCCTAAACCACGAGTAAAACCAACACACCCACACACCAGTAAAACCAACACCCACCCACCCACTCACTCACCCACCCTGTTCAGCCTGCAGACACATCTGGCCCCTTCCCAAACACCTACACACTTCTTGAGATCAGGGGTTTTCAAACTTGTTTTTAGCTATAAAGCCCTCTTTTTCACACAAAAATCTCACATGGAAGCTCAATATAGAAAACTTGGTGTGTAAAAGCCACCGTGGCCCCGCCCCCACCCTGGGTGGCCCCGCTGGCCTTCCCCCATCTGTCCTCTGTTGCTCCCCCATGGGCAGCACTCACAGGGCTCAAACCTTCCATTTTTGGTGCTTAATTGTGGTGTCTGGTGGCCTGTCGTCTCGCCTTCCTGCCCTCCTCCTTGTGGGCCCTGTTCCATCATGAGCTGCTCAGGGTCCAGCTCCCAGGCCATGTGGACAGAGCAGCTTGGCCTGGAGCCCTGCTGGCCAGACTGGACACTGCCCACTGGTCCTGGACAGCCCTGAGTCAGCACTGCACCCATCTGGCCAGATCCAGGAGCCCTGCCTGAGGCTCTACCCTGCCCCTGGTTCCCCTGTCCTCCCCCAAGCCCTGTGGTCCCCTGGGGACAGCTTCGCCCTCGGTTGAAGAGCTCCCTTTCCCTTCCCTCCCCCTGGCCACCAGACCGCCAGCCAGTGCCTTCAGAGAGGGAGGCTTTTCCTAGGGCTTCCTGAGCACCATCTTTCACTCTTGCCTAATTGGTCGTATTCCAAGCCCTCGGAAGACTTTATGAAATCAGCCATGTGCATCTTCCCCAGTGGGTCTCCATAGCAACGGAGGGCCTAACTCTGGGGAGTGCGGTGAGGAGGAGAATGTTCCAGCTAAAAATGTACATGGCCGTCAGTGGGCGGGCACCCGAGAGGGGGCTCCAGGCGCACAGAAGGCAGCTCCACACCCCCATTCCCTGTCCAGGAAGTCGCTGTTGTTTGGGCTTTACCTCATGTCTGAATGAGAGGATGGCCCCCCTGTGCTGCTATCCTATGGCACCTTTGAGGGCTGGGACACAGATTGGTGGGATGGTGGAAAGCAGTCTTTCTGGGACTGGAGGTCGAAGGAGGACCCTGGCCCTTCCCCCTGCTCAGCACCCTGTCCACCCCACCTCCCCACACCCCTCCCAGTGTGGGTGGACATAGAGGGGGACAAGGTGCCAGTTTCACTTCCCAACTCTGTGACAGTTCCTGTCACTTCCTCTATCTCTCCAAACAACAGGGCCCAGCTTCCCGGGTGGCCCTGATCCCCCTCCCAGAGGTCCTCCTTTCACCCAGCATCTGTCCCTGCTTCCCCGGCCATCTGACTCTCCTCCTGCGACCCTCCCCTGCCTGGCCAGGCTGGGATGGGCTTTAGGTCCCGGGAAGACCGGCTACTGATGCGGGCACAGGAACCGTCCATTCACCCACAGGCTTGAGGTCGTCCCCAGGCCTGTAGCACACACTCCTTGGTCTCACAGGTCCCTGGGGAGAAGGGCAGCGCCACAGTGCAGCACGGGGCCTTGGGGTAACAGATCCCTTGACTGAGAGCTCACGCACGTCAGGCACTGTTCAACTGCTTTGCCTATACTGTCGTGTAAACTTCACAACGACCCTAGAGGTGGGCACAGTGGTCTTTCCCATTTACAGATGAGGAAACTGAGGGCCAGAGAGGGGTGACTTGCCCGGAATCCCTCAGCTGTAATGGGGAGACCTGAAGCCAGGTCTGCTGCTCCTTAAAGCCCATCCCCTGGGGCAAGGAGGATCAGAGCTGCCACAGTGGGTGACCCGGGAGGCCGGGCTGGAAGCAAGGCTGGGACGGACCCAGGGAGGGTTTGCATGGGTCAAGGGCACGGTCACTTGACAGTACCCGAGCCTGAGATGCAGGGCCCTCTCGGGCTCGTGGCCGCGCCGCTTCCAATCCTTACCCCGATGGCCAGGATGCCCCTGCCCCGGGACAGCCTCACTCACCCTGCCCTGTGCTTGCTCCCCAGGGTGTGATGCTGAGTCAGCTGGGCCATAAGAGCCTGGCCCAGAAGGTGCTACGGGACGCCGTGGAGAGGCAGAGCACCTGCCACGAGGCATGGCAGGGCCTGGGCGAGGTGCTGCAGGCCCAGGGCCAGAGCGAGGCCGCCGTCGACTGCTTTCTCACCGCCCTCGAACTGGAGGCCAGCAGCCCAGTGCTGCCCTTCTCCATCATCCCCAGAGAGCTCTGACACGGCCAGCCGGCCGCAGCTTCTGGGAGGGAGGGAGCTGCCCAGTGGGCAGGCGGGCAGCAGGGAGCATGGGTCAGGGGAGGTTCGGGGCCTCAGGGAGATACACCTCTAGGGAACATGTCTGCAGGCTGCAGCCCTAGTTCTCCTCACCTCCCCACCACCCCACCCCTGCTTTCCCTCCAGGGCCAGCTGGGACTGGGAGCTGCTCATCTGGAGCAGGGTGGACCAGATCTGCATCAAAAACAAATCCCTTGTTCCTTGGAACTCGGACTCCATGGAGTTTATGAGCAAGGAAGTAGCTGGGAGGCCACATCAACACGGGGGACACTCCCCGGTGTATCTGTGCATCATCTAAATGCGCAGTAAGGGTCTGTGAGGCTTGGGTACCTCCCCACACCTGTCTAAAAAGCACCTGTACTGTACCTTCCCCCCTCCTTCAATATCTCTGACCCTGGATTTCCCAGCTTTGCACAAGCTTTAGTCTCGAACCTCAGCTGTCTGCTCCCCACGCCAAAGATGAGCTGCCCTTTGGCCGAGCCGAGAGGGTCCTCCTGGGTTCCTTCCTCGGCCCCTCGGGAGGCAGTCTGCTTGAACCCTAAGTGACTTAGAGTCATGGTGACTGGACTTGTTCCCCAAGAGCGCTAGTGGGGGAGCCTCACAGCTGTACTTCACCACCTACCCTCACCATGCCTCGGTGCCTGGGGGAGCCCCATGGCCCTGGCCTCACACCCCACTCTCAGGTCGTGCCCAGGGCGGTCATGGCTTGAAGAATCTGCTGGCAATCGGGAAGAGGATGGACCTCTGGGTCCTCTCCCAGGTTTACGTGAGTGGACAGTGCCTGGCCCTGCCCCTCTTTGCTTGGGCCCCACCTATAATCTTCCCCTCTGTTGTCAAGTGCCTTTGGGGGCTCGGGTGTCTGGCCAAGGCCACTGAGTTCTGGCCCTAACGAAACTTGCATTTCTGCCCACCTCCACCTCTCTAGAAACAGGCCTCAGCCACCTCCTCAGGCCCTGGGCTGTAGCCCCTAGGATACAAACATGGCCGCTGGACCCAGCCCTTCCTCGCATCAACACCTCATTCCTTCAAGCCTTACTTTTCTGGGCAATGGGTACAGTGTAGATCCCTCTAGGGGTTATAATGGGGAGATTGGCAATCTCTAGGACTGCCCTTAACACCGCTCACCAGTCGCAGCCCATTTTCACCTCAGGCTCTCTTGGGTGACCCAAGCCCCTCCTGGCCCTTTGGTTCCCCCTGCCTGGGGCCAAACAGGAACTGTAACTAGAGACCCAAGGAAGGGCCGGAGCCTAGCCCCTCCCTGGTTGTGCAGGCCTCTGTGTATGTGACACCCGTCTCTACCGGGGTCCTGGGGGTGCTGGTGGGTGGGTGTCTTCCCTGCCGGCTCCCCTAGCCCTGCTGCGTGATGCTCTTGGAACTCTCCCCAGCAAGGCAGCCCCCACGGGCCTATCAGGGAACTCCTTATCTGCACTTTGGGTTTCAGTTTTAAAGCTCCGTGTGGTACATCTCTCACTTGAAGGTGTGTGGACAGGTCAGGTGAGGGCTGCCCTGGCTCGTCAGAGCCGGGTCTGTTCCTCGGAGGCGAGGCGAGAGGCTGTTGGAGACCCACCCTCCTCCCAGCCCTGGCTCAGCACTGCACACCCCCAGGTGCTACCAGGGAGAGCCTGTGCCTCTAGCCTTCCCATGCCAGGCCAAGGGACACTGTAAGGACACCAGATCCTTCATCCCGCCTGGTTGAAGGATCTCTATATGTGTATGTATGTGTATAAATATATATATGATAGAGATCTATTTTTATTCTGGAATTCTGTTAGAAAAAAAAATAAGAAAAAGCAAATGCTGTTGGTTTACATTGGGATGCCCAAAGCTGTTGGTACTGAGTCCTTGGTAATAGGAAAGGCAAAGGCAACAAATGCATTTTGACTTGAAGCGTTCCTTATAGGAAGCCTCAGCGGGGCCGGGCAAGTTGCTTGACAATTCAAAACAAAGGTCTTGAATAAAGAGGCCCATGAAGGGAAAGCAGGTGTGTGTGTGAAGCAGTGTGTTCATTTATCTACCAGGTGCCCATGGGACAGGCCTTGAGGGAGGAGCCCTGGAGAAGAGGCAGAGGCCTGAGAGGTCATGAAGGCCACGGCAGGGACGCATATGTGGGGAGGGCTGGGGGAGGGTGCTAAAGACTGCGGAGGCGTGGCCAAAGCCTGGAGGCAGGTGGGAGGCCCAGAGGGGTCCAGACAGGGCTGGAGACCCCTGCTGCCTCCAGCGCCTGGCTGGGAGAAGCCAGGGCCAGACGTGCCACCTGAACAGGAGAGACTGCCCCAAGGGCACTGCCAATGGAGCATCGTCAGCACCTGGGGGAAAGCGCCAGGGGAGGGGTGTGGGGTGAGAATCCAGGCCACATCCAGATCAGCCACCTGCTCTGAGAAGTCCATACCGATATTCTCCTAATAGAAGTTATGCCACATTACAAATACACTGTCATAAAATTTGTATCAAAGGATGACATCAGTTTACACAGAAGCCCTGTTTTCTTCGTGCACCCCAAGGGATTATCTGATGGACCCCCAAAGCTGCACCCACACGGGCTGAAGACAGCTGCCCAGAAGGCTTCCCCTCGAACTCGGGGGCTGGCTTAGGCAGAGCTGTCCGCTCAGCACCCTGGCCACCTCCACCCTGATCCTCAGCCCTATTACCGGGGTTACAGTTTTGCTGTTAGTGAGCAAGGGCCCCTTCTTGGAGCTCCTAGGTGCCCAGCTTTGATTTCCCTGTGATACTTTTTAGAAAACGCACTCAGTCTTTAGTGGTTTAACAATTAGTATCAGATTACTTGTCACACACCCTCACCCACCAGCTCACGGCCCCCTGGGGTGAGAATTAAAGGCTGCTTTAGGCTATACATGGTGTCACTTGTCTGCCAGCCTGGGAGAAAGGCCTAGAAAAGCTCATCCTACAAGGAGGAGACTGGAGGGAATCTGGAGGGAGGGAGGGGCAGGGAGGGGTGGCCTTCCTGTCCCTGAGGAGGGCTTTGCTGAGCTGACCTCAGGGTGGTCAGATGTTGGAAAGTCAGGCAGTGGTGGAGACCCAGGCGCTTCCTGACCTCCACCTCCCCATCTGCAGACCCCTCATTCACTCTCGAGCCCTCCCTGGAGCGGGGGGTGGCCAGCCTCGTGTCCAACCCATTGTACCAAAACAAGGGCTGCAGTTTGGGGCTGAGACTCGGTTGCACTGTCACCGCCATGGACCTCCAGCCCACAGCCCTGCAGTATTAATAGCGTTTATCTGCAGGCACAGGTATGAATGGAATTTCAGCCACCACCCCCAGACTCCTACCAAAGTACTCACTGTTGCATTCACACACCCGACTCTGAGCGCTCAGATGTCACTGTGCAAATACTTCTTGGCCTAGTTTTCGGGAAGCATCCAGCTAAACAAATATCCCCCAGCCCGCGCTGCCGGCTCTTGATGACAACCCACAGTCAGCGAGCCTCATGCATAAGCGACCTGTGGGACCAACCCACGTGGTGCAGACTTGGATTCTGGAAGCTAGGGAGGTCCTACTGGGAGAGTAGCCCATGCCAGAAACTCCTTCGAATTTTCATCAAACTCTCTCAGTTGCGAAAAGCAGAGACCCACTGAAGGTAGCGCCAGGAAAGAGACAAGGGGGGTTCCCTGGAGCCCTAGGGCAGGGACTGCAGTGCACAGATATGGGGCCGAAGCAGCCATGCATCCGTCTTTGGTGATGGAGTCAGCACCCAGACTGAGCTCCAAGGCCACTCCAAGGCCACTCTACCACTGACTGGCCCTGTGCCCTTGAGCAAGTCACCTACCCTCTCTGTGCCTGTCTCCTCATCTGTAAAGTAAGAATAATCCTGGAACAGTGCCTGCTTTGCGGACTGTCATGATGATTAAGTGAGAAAAAACATGGAAAGAGCCTAGAACAGTGCCTGGCCCATAATAAGCACTGGATACCTGTGTGATGATTTTCTCTGCCCTGCCTCCTCTCCCTGCTGGCTGACCTCGCTCACTCAGAGATGCTCCCATGGGACTACGTTCAATCTACATACCCTGGCTGCCCTTCCACCTCCAGTGCTGCAGCAACCCCCCTCTGAGCGTCTGAGCTTAGATTCCTGGAGGAGAGGATCCCACTGGTCCCACTCATTTTTCCATGGGTCCCCAAGGACAACCAGCTGTGACAAGGGGATGGGCCTCAGGACACAAAACCTGGCTGGTTGAGCAGCTGGAGTTCTGGGTGAGCAGTAACGGGCCCCTTCTGAGACCCTGCATCAGCCCGTCATTCCCTCAAGCCTTGCCCTCCTGGGCACTCGGTACGATGCAGGTCCCCCCCGAGAAGGGGGACAACAGAACTCACACCCCCTTGAACACCCACCCCACCCCTTCCCTATCATTGTCACTTACGGTACATGACGGGGGCTCCTGTCCTGTCTCTTCTCTTGATAATGACAATCCTAACATTCTCCCCACACTATACTAGGCATAAGGCACTTTGCTTAGCGGTGGACTCTCTCTCCAACATCGCTCCTTTGGGAGTCAACAACGTAGGCAAGTGGGTTTTGTCCCCATGAAAGGTGACGAGATTATGGTGCCTCCACTCCCAGCTAGGAATATGGCAAAGCTGAGAGTAAGGTCCTCGCCCACAGAGCCAGCACGAGCTCACCAGACGATGGGAGAGAGGCAGGCAGTGCCCGTCACTGAGGCAGCAGAATGACCCCTCTGGGATCCATGGAAACGTGCATCACCAGGAATCCTCCGGCAGGGGAGGACGGCCGATGCTCGGTGCTGCCGCCTGCCGCCCTTGCCCCTTCTGCAGCCGGAGAGGAGGTTCCTTAAACAGAGACCACTCAACAAGCTGGAAAGTCCCCCAAAGAGCAAGAGGGTTCTCAAGAGGCCAGGCAACCCAGAAACAAGAAAAGGTCACCATGGGAGCTGTGCGCTGGGCCACGTGACCCCACTGTCCTGCCCACCAGCTGACTGGGCCATGGGTGGTTTCTAGAACCAAAGTTCCTGCACTGGCCCACAGCCTATGAGGTGGCCTGGGCACCCCACACAGAGACCCCCAGACTGGTGGTGACCGGCCCTGCTCTCTCACACTCTCACGCATTCTCTTCCCCCCTTAACTTGTCTCTTTGGAATTTGGCAAGAAGTCAGTCATTGTGGGTCTCTTTTAAAAACATATTTTTTTCCGAACCATTTGGGAATAGGTTGCATAAATCATGCCCCTTTACCCCTTAATAATTCAGTGTGTTTTCGCTAAGAACAAAGGTCCTTGTCTTATATAAGCACAGCACAGTTCACAAATGAGGGAATTTAACCCCGACACAGTAGTTTTCTCTCCTCTCCCGTCCATATGCCAGTTTGTCACCACTGTTTTTTGTAGCACTGTCTTCCCCTGGCTGGGGTCACATATTCCACTTAGCTGTCACATCTCTTTAGTCTCCTTTAATGTGGAATGGTCCCTGCACCTCTCCTTGCCTCGCATGACATTGACAGTGCTGAAGGCTGCAGAGGGTCTGGCCTCTGTGGTGTGAGTTGGGACAGAGACAGAAGCAGGTGGTGGTGGGAGCAGAAGCTGAAAAGCGGCAGGAGCCAAGGGCCAAGGCAAGAAGATAGAAAAATGCAGAGCAGGTGAATCTCCATAAAGATGGAGCTCTCCAATCACAAGAAATGGATGCCCATTTTCAAGGGGGCAAAAGATGATGGACTCAAGAGAGCTCCATTCTATCCCAGACGACCTTTCCAGCTCCTGCAGCCTGAAGTCAAGACTCCCATCTGAATCCTTTCCTCGGTCCTTGCAATGACCCCCTGATGACGTAAGGGACCTCGAGTGTGTTTGTTCCTGGTGGCCCTGCCCATCCCCAGAGAGGCAGACTCTCCTTCCCCAGGTCTCCTCTCAGTGTGCACCTGGAGACCAGACCAGGCTTTGGGGGTGGAGGGGCGCATGCCAGGGCACCCGCCTATGGGGGGAGGGGCTCCGACCCGAAGCAAAGGGGCACCGGTAGGCATGGCGAAACCCATCTCACAGGGGAGCGAAGGCAGTGCAGGAAGGTGAAGTGACCGGCCCGAGGCCTCCAGCCACCTGGGCAGTGAGTGATCGACACTCGGGAGGTCTGCATGCGAGAACCTCGGTCTATGGCATTCTTCCTGGGACACCCACCAACCAGAGGAGGAGTGTGTATGCTGAAACGGGGATCAGAGCAGGCACAGGGACACTGTCACAAAGACTAACTGGCCTCAGGTGTCAGCTCTGACACCTGAGATGGGTCCCTTCTCTGTGCGGAGGTCAGAGCATAGGTGGCTTCCCCAGCTCCCCGTCCCCAGGTCTCAGCAGCTGGGGCAGTCTCTGTAACTGACTGTGACCTCCATGGCCTCAGCTTGGGCCCAGAAGGAAGAGGCCACCGCAAGCTCCTTCTCAGCTGTCTCATGCCCAGGAGCCCACAGCTCACTACCCGACCCCCAACAAGGCCCCCGGCTCACTGGCTGTGAGTGGGGCCCCCTACACCTCTCACACCCGCACCCCTGAGAGCACCCCGCCAAAGGTGCAGGGGCTTTGACGGCCTGGCCCAGTGCAGGCTGGTGTGAGCACACAGAGGGCCCCGGCAGTTGCTAGCCTGGGGCCAGGCACTCTCCTCCATCCAGACAGCATCTCCTCTGAGCTGGGAACACCCCGTCCTGGGCCCTCTCCCTACCTGTGAGGGGGTCTCCTGTGCCCTCAATGACCCACGCTCTCCCACGTCCACTCCACTCCTACTGGGCCTCTTTCCAGAATTCACCTTGTGCCCCTTCTTCAAGACCCAGTTCCCACACCTTCCAGAAGTTTCTCTCCCCCCCTCCCTCCCCCACTGCACCCCTCACCACTCACCTCATGGGACCCTTATGCTTTGTCAGAACACTCAGGCTGGCACACAGGCCCTGGGGGTTCTGCTTCCCGGGTGTGGCCCCCACATCCCACACACCTGGGCTCAGCCACACCTACACATGCCCTCATGAGCGGGACACAGGCTGGCCTCTAGGGAGGCTCTCCTGCCATTGGGAGGCTTGGGGTACAAATGTGGAGTGAGGCCACCTTGGCCCCACCCAGCGGCTGACCTTAGCCTTCCCTCTTGCCCAGCACACACACCAATCCCAGAGCTTCACCCTGGGGGTGAAGCTCCGAAGAGGGACCTTAGCCCTCCTGAGTCTGTTATGGCTGTTCAAGAACCTACAGTTGGTCTCAATCCATTATATTTTCTTAATAGAGTTACATGTATGTTTCATCCCATTGTAGAAATTATTTTAGAAATACTCATGCATCTTTGCCATTAGGATCTTCATCTGCACTACAGATACGTGGGTCATTAAACACAACTTTCCAGAAGCTTCATCTTCATTTCCATGTAAGATAGGGCACATTTAAATTTTTGGAATAATGTGGCTACTGGAGCCATAAGTAACATATGTAAAACATTAGGAGCGTTCTCCCCCTGCCCAACCTCATTCCCCAGAATGTAACTTTTAATGTGACTGCTTTTTACTTTTTTTATTTTTTTAACTTTTGGCTGCTCCTCACAGCTTGTGGGATCTTAGTTCCCCAACCAGGGATTGAACCTGGACCCACGGCAGTGAAAGTGCTGAGTCCTAGCCACTGGACCACCAGGGAACTCCCAATGTGACTGCTTTTTAAGTGGTCTTAGAGAGCCTGTTTATAACATCTAACACCTACAATCTTAAGGTCAAACCTCCAGGAATGATTTCTAAAATCAGTACTAAGTTTCTTTACCTCCTCTTTTTAAAAACTTATTTCATCAGGTGACTTTTGTCAGCATCAAACACCAAAAATGGCTGATGATATTCAGGCTAACAGCCCTTCCCTAGACAATTCTTTGAGGTTCAAAATAATCAAAGGAACTTCCATAGTATGAAAGATTTTATGAAACACAAAAGACCCCAAATAGCCAAAACAATCTTGAGAAAGAACAAAACTGGAGGTATCACACTCCCTGACTTTTGGACTATACTACAAAGCTACAGTAATCGAAACAGTATGGTACTGGCACAGACACAGACACATAGATCAATGGAACAAAACAGACAGCCCATAAATAAATCCACGAACTTATGGTCAATTAATCTATGACAAAGGAGGCAAGAATATACAATGGGGAAAAGACCATCTCTTCAGTAAGTGGTGTGGGGAAAACTAGACAGCTACATGTAAAAGAATGAAATTAGAACACTTTTCCCACATCATATACAAAAATAAACTCCAAATGGATTAAAGACCTAAAGGTAACACCAGAAACCATAAAACTCCAGGAAGAAAACATAAGCAGAACACTCTGACATAAATCATACCAATATTTTTTTGGATCTGTCTCCTACGCCAAAAGAAATAAAAGCAAAAATAAACACATGGGACCTAATTAAACGTAAAAGCTTTTGTACAGCAAAGGAAACCTATGACAAAACGAAAAGACAACCTACTGAATGGGAGGAAATATTTGCAAATGATATGACCAATAAGGGGTTAATATCCAAAGTATATAAACAGCTCATACAACTCAACATCAAAAAAACAAACAACTTGATTAAGAAATGGGGAGAAAACCTTAATAGACATTTCTCCAAAGAAGACACACAAATGGCCAACAGGCACATGAAAAGACGCTCATCATCCTTAATCAGAGAAATGCAAATTAAAACCACAATGAGATATCACATCTGTCAGAATGGCTCCATCAAAAAGAACACAAATAGCAAATGTTGGCAAGGATGTAGAGAAATGGGAACACTCCTACTCTGTTGGTGGGAATGTAAACTGGTGCAGCCGGTGCAGCCACTGTGGAAAACGGTATGGGGGCTTCTCAAAAAGCTAAAAATAGAACTACCACATGACTCAGCAATTCTTCTGCATATATATCCAAAAAGAAAAAAACAAAAAACACTAATTCAAAAAGATACATGCACCCCAATGTTCATAGCAGCATTATTTACAAGTGCCAAGATATGGAAGCAACCTAAGTGTCCATCAACAGATGAAAGGATAAAGAAGATGTGGCACATATATACACAATAGAATACTACTCAGCCATAAAAAAATGAAATTTTGCCATTTGCAACAACATGGATGGACCTGGAGGGTATTATGCTCAGTGAAATATGTCAGAGAAAGACAAATACTGTATGATATCACTTATATGTGGAATCCAAAAACTAATACAAACTAGTGCATATAACAAAAAAATAAACAGATTTACAGATATAGAGAATGAACTAGTGGTTACCAGTGGGGAGAGGAAAGGGGTGAGATAGGCATAGAGGATTAAGAGGTACAAACTACCATGTATAAAATAAATAAGCTACAAGCATATATAGTACAACACAGGGAATATAGCCAATATTTTATAATAACTATAAATGGAGTATAACCTTTAAAATTGTAAACCATTATGTTTTACACCTGAAACTTACATAATGTTGTATCAACTATACCTCAGTAAAATATAGTATTCAGTGAGCATCTACTATGTGCTAACACTGTACTAGGCACTGGGAAATTCACCCATGCCCCAGTAGATCCCAACTCTATGATCTCAGAGCCCACAATCCAACGCTGGCCTCAGGCAAGGATCTGGGGACTACTGGGGCCCTTAGGAGAAGCACCAACCAGCTTGGGGAAGACTGGGGAAGGTGAAGATAGCACATAAAGGGCCAGGGGAGAGTAGCATTTCAGGCAAAAGGATGCCTCACATCCTATCCCAGCTACAAGTTAGATAGATGGTGTGGAATGCTGAATAACGCCCTCCCGAAGGTGTCCATATCTAATCCCCAGAACCTGTGAATATGTTCTTTCACATGGTAAAGGGACTTTGCAAACGTGATTAAGTTAAGGGTCTTGAGATGGGGAGAGTATCCAGGTGGGCCCAATATAATCATAAGGATCCTTACACCAACTAACTGAAAGTAACTAACCAAAGGCTCTTATCCACCACTCAAACAAATATACTCAGCATGCCTTTGATACTGAATAAATGTACCACTCTTGACTTTAAAAAAAAAAAAAAAAAAAAAAGGATCCTTACAAGAGGAGAGGAAAACAGGGCATCAGAGTCAGGAGTGGATGTGATTGTGGGAGCGGGAGTTTGGAGTGATTTGAGGAAGCGGCCATGAGCAATAGAATACAGGTGGTCTCCAGAAGCTAAAAAAGAGAAGAAAATATTCTCCTCCCAGAGCTCCCAGAAAGAGACTCCTTCTGGAACCAGCCTGCCAACACCTTGACTTTAGCCCAGAGACTGATTTGGGGACCCCTGACCTCCTGAACTGTAACAGAATAAATGTGTGTTGTTTTAAGCACCAAAGTCTATGGAAATTTGTTACAGCGGCCATGGGAAACTAACACAGATGGTCAGTTTCCACAGCGAGCTACCCTGGCACACAGGTTCTCTGCAGTCCAGCTCCCATGCCCAGCCCAGTATGGGCTGGGGATTAGAAGCCTCAACAGCTGTGACCCTGCCTGGCGTGTTTCCAAGCGTCCCCTCTGGTCCTGATGAATAAGAGAAGCTCCAGCAACTTCCTTTTTCCGTGACGGCCCTCAGTTACCATGCAGGACCTCTGAGCTCTGGGACTTCAGAAAGGGGTTGAGGGGACAAAGGCCAGCCCTCATCAAGCCCAGAGCTCTGTTTGTGACCTGCACAGCTCCAGCACACTGCCTTGCCATCCAACCCTGCCCCACTCCCAGGTCGCTCAGTTCCCTGGCTCCTTCCCCCCCACCCCCCACCCCCACCCCCCAGCCCATTCTGGTGACCAGAGATGCAGTGTCACTGGGCCTGAGCTCCCTTCCTGCTTACACTTCTCAGGGACTAAGCAACACTCCGACCCAAAGCAGCCACATTGCCACCTCCCTCCCCTGATGGGTGGGCCTCTCTGAGCCCCCATCTCTCTTCAAAAGGGTGACACACTCTTCTGGGCTCTAATAGAGCTAAGGGTGCTGTCAACAAGGCAACGCGAAGCACCTGCTGAGACATCCTCCTCGCGTCCACCCCGGGGGCCTCCCCTTCCTCTGGCTCCTCCTCCTTCTCTCCGCCACCCCCTCACCTACTCGCCACCCCCAACACCCAGGGCTACGTCAGCCTTGGCTCTTCCTGCCATCCAGAGTCGCCCCTTCTCTGGGGAGACGGTTAGCAAGCCGGGCCAGGTTCTGGGTCTCTGGCACTGGCCCTCACAAGCCCACCCGGTCCCTGAGGCCTTGAATCCGGAAACCAAACCCCTCCCTTTGGGCCTGGCAGGCTCTGTATGCCTGCAGCCCCGCCCTTGGCCAAAGGCAAAGATCTGTGAGAAGCCCAGCCAAGAGTCAGGCTGGCGAGAGGTGCCTGAGTTCAGGGCCCTGCTGACCTCTCTACGCAGAACGACCTCCACCGGTAACGTTCCAGGAACTTACTTCACTCAGATGATCCGGCCCGGCGCCATCCTCTTTCCTTAGGACTCAGCCAGACGCTAACACGGACCAACTTCTTAGCTGGAGCACGACTTCCTAGGGCAACGGCGAAGTCTTCTTAAACCTTCAGGGGTGGGGGAAACTCCCTGTGGCCCCGCCCAGAGTTATTGGTGATTGGTGCCTTCACACCATCTCAGCAGCAGTTCTCAGCCTTGGCTGATCATTGCAATCACCTGGGAGCGGGGGTGGGGACGGGAGGCACATTACAAAAATACTGAGCCTGAGTCGTACCCAAGAGAGTTTGATGTGATCTGTTTGGGAGCTGCCAGGCACTGAGCTTTGTAAAGTCTCCCCCGGGGATTCTAAAATGCAGCTTAGAACAACTGATTCTGAACTTGTAGAACGTGTTTTCAAGACAATAGGACTTTCAAAGTAATCCTAGCCACAGGGACCGGAGTTCAGGCAGCTGTGTGCTGCTTTGAGGCGGGTGGCACCGAGCAGGTGAGAGGTGATGCTGGAGGCCGGGGCCGATCACCTGAGCAACCTTTGGCCCTAGGTCTCCAGGTCTGCCAGGTGTCCCCTGTGGGTCCAGAAAACAATGGGGTGGGGGTGAGGAAGGAGGGAAAGAGATGTGGGGGGGAGGACAAGCTGTCCCCACTGAGTGCTGCGACTTTTGACATGCTCTGACTTAATGCAGAGGGAATTTCACATGGCAACGGCAGAAGATATTTGCAGCCAAGAAAACCATTCGCTTTGGTTGAAGCCAAATTCAGAGGGCAGTTGGCGTGTGGGTGGGGGAGGGGAGAGGAACAGCAGAATGCTCAGGGAAGCCAGGGCCCGGACCTCGAGAAGCCAGTGTCACAGCGGTCCATGGGGGATGGAGGAGGGACCCTGCAAGGAAGGCCCCTCGGGACGTAGGATAAACACCACATTCCCTTCCATCTGCTGGCTCTTGGCTTTTCTAAGTCAGTTTGGACCTGTCACTGGATGCATACAACAGCCGTAGCTGCTAGGTGTTTATATCCCAATCTCAAAGCTCAAGCTCAAAGTCAACCCCAGTCTGTCCAGTCTCTCCATGTTGGAAAGGACAGAAGGAGGCCCTGTCCCAGTTTTTAGGCTTGTGGCAGGAAAAAGCCATCCAGAATCCCTCTGGTCTATTTGGGAAAGCCTCTCCCTACCTGTATGAGATACTATAAAAAATGCTGGAATATGTCAAAGAAGAGAAGCAAAACACTGCTCTCCTCGCCGCCTAGTGCCTGCCAGCCCTTCTGCTAGCACCTAGGGAAAAGCCTCTGTCACATCACCACAGAGGAGACACAGAGGAGGGGGAGGCTGCATGATGCGCAGGTGGCAAGACTGGAAAGGAGGACAGGGCTGGGGTACCCCCAGCTCCAGAAAGAAGACAGAAGTCACAGGAGCCAAGGGCAAAGTTAGTGCATGGACTGGAAACTCAAGGGTGGCCCTGCAGACTGTTCTCCAGCGGTTCCACCTCCAGGTGACGTCCCTGCAGGCCTCCCAAGCCCCCTTCTCGCAGGCCAGGCAGGAGACGCCCTCTCCTTATTCTGAAAGGGTCTTCATTCTCTTCTAGAACACAGGGGAGCTGCCCTCCACCCCGGCACAGCTGGGCCCTGCAGCTATGTCTGCACCAAGGGTCTAGGCCCTCCTGGCCACAGCTGGAGGGCCCAAGGGTGGACCCCTGACCCAAGCTGGCCAACTGGATTCTCTCTCCTGGGAACCTGATACTGGAACCAGGAGGTGCTGCTTACATTCTTTAGGGCGTGGGCTCAGGAAATGATGCGAGGAGAAGGCTGCATTAGACCCTAAGCATGGGGAGAGGCTGGCCTGAGGGAGAAGCAGAGGGGAGACAGAGGGAGAGAGAGGAAGTTCCTGGCCGCCCCTGGTTCACACTGCTGTCGGGGAGATAACCCACACACCTGCAACACAAGCTCCCTCCTGCCCTAACCTTCCACCCACGAGCCCCAAGACAGATGTGACCGCCTCTCACCTCCCTCTCTCTAAAACTGCTGCCCTGAGAGCCAGGCACAACCTGACACACTGCTTTCTAGAGGAACACACTGTCAGAACTGCCAGTGTTACCTTCTGATCCTGCAGGGGCCTTTGACCCACTTGGAGAATAAAATTGGGAACTATCTGCCCTGCAGCCACATCCGCTGATCAGAGCGGAACAGGAGCTGCCACCCCTGAGGCGTCTGCCTCATCTTCCAAGGGGCTGTTTTCTGCTCTGAAGGAACACAGTGCAGGGAGTTTCTTCCACAAATGTGAGACGTGGATAAACCCAGGGAGATGACGACCTCCCCTTCCTTGTGCCCAACACCCACTTTATAATGGTGTTTATATGACTAGAGAAGAGAGCTGGGTTTTTTTTAATATAATAAAATATAGGGATTTATATTAGGTTTTCTTCTTCTTTCTTTTAGTTAAAAAGAAAAAGATTCCTTCCTATTATTGATTCATGACTCTAGTCTGCTCATCCTTCATGAGACCCTGGCTGTCCAGCATAGGGTCTGTCTGTCTGGAGCTCCCAGAGCAGGACTGACTGCTTGGCCTGTGGTCTGGGTGTTGCCCAAGCCCCCTCCCGCCCCCATTTGCACCCTCCACTCTAGTTGGGCCAGGCTCCCTCTGTTCCCCTCCAGCAAATGTTTCTTCCTGCTTTTCGCCCAAACGGGCTTCCCTGCCCTCCATCTTCCTCCCTCTCCTCTCTGCCTATCTCGGCCTCCTGGTCCCTTGGGTACCAGCCAAGTTGCCTCCTGCACCCGGCCGTCCTTCCCTGCTCGGGCCGTGCTGCCCTGTCCCTGCTCTGAGTGCCTGTTGTGGCCTTTGTTGTCAGAATTTGCTCCTCCATGCGCCAGGCATGGTGATCTCACAGTTTCCCGAGACTAGGGCCTGTCCTGCTGGTGGAACTGCCATCCACATGATGGCCACCCCTGAGCTGCACACACAAGGTGACCGGAAGGAGGCTCTTGGCATGGTTTTCAAAGCCTTCCTCAAGCCAGGAACTATTCCAAACTACCTTTCTGGCCTTGTCTCCCCTCCAACCCTCCCTAAACTCAGTCACATGCCTTGTTCATCTTTGTTTCAACCTCCACTCCCTAACCCCAGCACAGCACCTGACACGGAGCAGATCCTCAAAATATTTCTGTTGACTTGAAACCACAAATGATCGTCGGGTTGAATCAATGTTGTTCTCTTCAGGGAGTTGAGAAAGAGAAAGAACCATCTGTTGGGATCCCGTCAAGTTCGGGTTGGCCTTGGCTGAATGCCGACCCCCCAAGAAAGTCTCCATGAGTCTGTGAGGCATGATAACCCCAGTGCAGTGGAGACCCAGCTAGAGAGCCCAAGGTCACACAGAGCCCACCTGACATATCAGGGCCCGTCCGGGTGCTGTGAGAGCAGCCCAGGGGCACAGCCTCTGGGGATACACCCTCTGACAACACACAGAGGGAACATATAACTGATTGTTCAAACCAGGAAACTTCTGCACTTGAACTGGACGTTTTGCTGGGACTATTCCAGATAAGCGGGCTGGGTGGTCCCCCCAGGCCATAGATTATGGTCTGTGGTCAAACCCTCCTAAAGAAGAGACAAAATAGGGTTTTCTAAACATAAGAACTTACTAAAACTCAAAGTCCCTTAGGGCCAAGATGGGTTTATTTTAAAAGCCAATTGTGTTGTTGAAGAAAAGGCTATGTTCTCGGCCCATTTTGGCTATGGTCCGGGGCTGCTTGGGGAATTGTGCTGAAGATGTGTATGCTCCTGGGCCTGGAGTTTTCTGAAAACACAACAGAAAACAGGGAGTGATGAGATAGTGACACCAGAACCTGAAGCCTCCTGAGCCTGGCTGTGGGCTCAGACGTGGCTGGCAAATCGCCACGGAGGGAGACGAGGGCCACGGTGTCCGGGGCTGGGGCCTATGCACCCTGGAATTGGAGCCTGTCCTTGGGGCTGAGACCTGATCCTGTCCACGGTTCTCCCCAAGACTGCAGAGGTGCTGAGAGAAGAGAGGACAAGCAAGTGACAGCCCAGGGGAGGCGGGCTCACATCCCACCCTCACCTCAGGGCACGCTTTCTCCAGGGCACCCCCTGTCCCTGGGGATGCCAGCGTCTCCCCCCACCCACCCTCTGCCCTCAATGACCTCAGTCTAGTGGTAATGGGTTGGAGAGGATGGATTCTGAACCTGGGTGGTTGACCTCAAAAGCCCAAACTCGTGTGTTTCCATCGTTTTCCCCAGTATAACAGAGTAAGGTGCTTCACTACCAGGGGCTGTGGACCTCGGGATGTATTCTCAAGGGACTGACGAGTTCTAATTTTGAAAAGCCATGTTTTCGTTTTGATGAAATTCTTTTTTTTTTTTTTTGTGGTGCGCGGGCCTCTCACTGTTGTGGCCTCTCCCATTGCGGAGCACAGGCTCCGGACGCGCAGGCCCAGCGACCATGGCTCACGGGCCCAGGCACTCCGCGGCATGTGGGATCCTCCCGGACCGGGGCACGAACCCGTGTCCCCTGCATCGGCAGGCGGACTCTCAACCACTGCGCCACCAGGGAAGCCCTGATGAAATTTTTGAAAAATTATTTAGCCAATTATTTAAACAAAGCTTCTCTTCTGTAGTGATAAGATATAAATGAATGTCATTCTCGTAGACGAAGACTTTGATTTCTGAGGTCAGTGTTGCCCATGCTGAGGTGCATCCACATATTCTTGAATGCCCCAATATTTGATCTTAGCGACACACTGGTGTCTCTGGGTATCGTTACGGGAAGCGTTTTAATGTCAGACGGGGCTGGGTTTGAGTCCTAGTCCCACCACCAATGGTTCAGTATGACCCTGGGCCACGTGCTTCCCATGCCTCACCCAGCAAATGAGGTTTGGAGGTTCACTGGGGGCCCCCCAAGACAGACAGCACCACCAGGCTGGCAGCAAGTACTGCACTGCGCCGCACGCTAGCTACCACCGCTATTATTATCCCCTATCGTCACCTACTTGTCACTGCCATTCTTCCTTGCAGTTTGTAATCTCTTCAGGAAACAGTGAGAGTGGAAACAGGACTAACTAGAGCGTCAGCCCAGAGTGGATGAGATCAGCTGCCTGCAGAAGCTGCTTTAAACGACAGGATGTCTCCCTTGCCAAAAGCAGAGGAGCAGCCTGGAAATCTAATCAACTCCTGGCCAGACGTCGAAGGAAGCTGAAGCTTTTATTAGTGCTCTTAATGAGGAAGCAGCATGCGTGTGGAGTCCTGGAAGGCCAGTCCCCAAACAGGAGGTTCGTGGGCCTGGGCCTCGCAAGGCCACCCCTCGGGAGGCTACTGGTTGTGCTTCTCAGACCTTGAGAACATCCGGCTCCGTCCCCCAGCCCTGATTCCACTGTCACCAAGCAAACTTCTGATTGTTGTCGGCTTCCTTCCGAGTTTCCTACAAGGGGAGACGCTCCGCAGAGCAGCGGCCCCGGACACCAGCCCCCTTGCTGGACGCTTGTAAATGAATACCACACCTTCCGGCTTCTCCATCAGTCTCCTTGGGGTTTGGCTAGCATGACTCCAACTTCCTGAGGAAGCTCAGCCCTGTGAGCTCTGACAAAAATCTGTGTTTGGATCGTGATAATGTCACTAGCATTATCATGTAACACGTGAGGATTTGCTGAAGGGATCCACTAGCCTCCTGCTGTTGGTCTGTTTTTAATATTATCGGTAGAGCCTCCCCAGTATTCCTCCAGAGAAAGACCTCACTGCTGCCACACTGTAGCACCGCAGCGGGCAGCTCTGCAGCAAGATGGCCTGGGACAACCCAGGGGGTGCTGGGGGAGGTGACCTGCAGGCAGCTGTCTCCTGCCCACCGCCCCAGCTCCTCCCACCCTCCTTGTTTACCCCCCACCCCGGGGTGGTGCCGTTTTCTTATGAGCAGAATTCGTGTTTCTGTCTTCCTAACAATCTCCAATAAGGCTACAAACCACTGAGTTTGGGGGACTCTGAGACTGAGGTGCTGGCTGGGAAACAATAAGGCCAAGGGAATTCAAACTTTTAGCATCAAACAAACAACAGCCCTAGCCACTTTCATAAGCTCCACGTTATGCTTTTGCCATCTTTCTTGGTCTTCTCTAGGCCTCAGAGGCTCTCGCACACTCCCAGAACCTACCTTCTTTGTGTATCTCCATGAACTTGAGCCTCTTCCCTGTCTGTCCCGACTCCCTGGGGGCAGGATGATGGCTCAGGCCTTAATGGTCCCCTTTGGTTCAATCATAATGTTTCTGCTGTGACTTTTTGCTCCCAGAAGACATATACACAAAGAATGACAGTTCTGGATGGGAGGGGCCAGCCTGTGCCCACTGCTGGCTTCAATTCATTATAGGAGTTTCCCCCCAGAGCATCTGGGACATAACACCGATGGCTAATTACCGTGCTGGCTGTTCGCAACTGGACCCATAATTCAGCCACGGGCTTCAGGTCTGCAGTCACTCTGAGCCTGAAGCTGGCCGAGGGCTTGCCGAGTGAGCTCTATGCCCTTTGCTGCCTTGATAAGCAATTTTAGTGTATATATACTAGAATTGTATATAACTCTGTTACCCCCATCCGACCCCCAACGCCCACTCTCCACCCAGCAACCAGCCACAAAACCTACAACCACATCTGTCTTTTAGGATACTTACTGAACAGGCAGGCAAGAATCGAGGTACTCTGGATTGAAAACAGGAAGTAACAGAACTTACTGCAGGTATTTTCAAGTTATAATGACCTGGTCCTGGGCCTTCACGCTGTAGAAAAAAAAAATTTTTTTTAAGTGTTTCATAAATAGGGCTATCAGATATATTTTGATGCTATATTTGCCTTTTATGAATAAGCGTATGAATCAGTGTGATAGGGTAGAAAAATCCCTGGATTGGGGCTTGGAAGATCTTCTTAAAGGTGTGCCCTGGCACAAGCCACTGTGAATGGGAATAACATCTGCTTTACCTGCCTCATGGATGACTGTGAAGACTGGAGTTAGGTGACCTGTGAAAGTCTCCCCTGTCCCTGCCTGGATGCCCTCCCCTCTCCCAGGCCCCCTGCTCACCCCTGCAGGCCTCACTCCATCCTTGTCCCTCTGTTGACAGTGACTTGCTGCTCTGAGCTGTTAGCTTTATAAAACATGCTTATCCTTTCATATAAATGCAGTATATGTTCTCTTAGTCCAAAAAAAAAAAGTATTCACAGCAACTCACTGACCTAAGTATTGATACAATGCTATGAGTTTAACAGAAATGCATGAACACAATTTTAAAAAGACAAACACCTCAGAAGAAAAGTTAGCAAAAGGCAATTCACAAAGAGGAAATGCAGTGAGGAAATTGGGGGCTGGGGCAGGCTTTAAGGTCATTAATAACCAAATAAGGAGTAATTAAAACAAAGAGATACTTTTGTGGGGGCCAGGAAAGAAAGAGAGGAAGGGAGGGAGGAAGAAAGGGAAGGAGGAAGGGAGGGAGGGAGGGAGGGAAGGAGGGAGGAAAACTTTATCCACCGCATGACACTCCTATATGACTCTAGTGGAAGTATTAATTTGATTAGCCTTTCTGAAGCACACAATTTGGCAAGCTATGAAACAGCTTAAAAACAGATATACCGGGCTTCCCTGGTGGTGCAGTGGTTGAGAGTCCGCCTGCCAATGCAGGGGACACGGGTTCATGCCCCGGTCCGGGAAGATCCCACATGCCGCGGAGCGGCTGGGCCCGTGAGCCATGGCCCCTGAGCCTGTGTGTCCGGAGCCTGTGCTCCGCAACGGGAGAGGCCACAACAGTGAGAGGCCCACGTACCACCCCCCCAAAAAAAAACAAAACAGATATACCTATCCAAAGGGAGAGAAAGAAGAAAGGAGTCTGGTTAGAAGATTGTTGCAGGAACCCAGAAGACAAATGATGAGTCCTGAGCCCAGGTATGGCAGGAAAATGAACACAGCCCAAACAGCACAGTAGATAACATAGACAAAATGTTAACCTTTTTTTCTTTTCTAGAAATTCACTTCTTTTCCTCTCCCATTTTCAAATACCTGTGCTATTTGACAGAAAAGAGTCTTTCTGGCATGATGTCTTGCATCTGTTTCTAAACAATAACAGGAACTAGGGGAAGTGGGTGGGGTATGGACTGGCCAGGAGCTGGTCATTTTCGAATGGGTACATGGGGGTTCTGTCTATGTGGTATATATTTTTAAACTTTCTACAGTACAAAGTTAAAGACAATATATATTTATCATTTTGACCCATCAATTCCATTTTTAGGAATTCTTCCTAAGAAAACAATTGAGAATGTGTGCAAATATTTGGCCACAGAGACATTCACTATAACATTGTTTCTAAAAGTTGAAAATTGGAAATAAATGGAATGACCAATGACGTGTGCCTGGTTAAATAAATTGGGATTCTTCCATCCAGCCATCCAGGTTGATGAATTTTTAGGGACATAAACACTATTCCCAAATATTGTTAAGTGAACAGTGCAAGCTTTAAAAAATGTGCATAAAAAAACTGGGAATGGAATGTTCACTGACAGTAGTTTTCTCCAGGTGGTGGCATGTTGAGTAAAAAGAAACTTTTTTTTTTGCTTATTGGCAGTTTCTAATTTTTCTATGATGGACTTAAGTACTCTTGAAATATGAAAAAATATATACCTAATGTATAGATAAATGAATATGGAAATTGGGTAAGTGAAAAAGGGAGTAGGGAAAAAAATAAAATGAGTAGTAAGGTTAGAACAGAAATGTTCCTGTAAGATCCTGTAACACTCGAGGCTGAGCCACAAGGTAGCTCAATGGCTTTGGCTGAACAAGCACCAACTGCAGCCCCTCCTCAGGATTTAAGAGCAAGGCTTTCAAAACCCTGTTCTCCTTTGGGTGGCACAGTACCATAATTAGGGCTGCCATTCTCAATTATCCACCACAAATGAAGTCTGTTATTATCAGCCAAGCACAAATCTGATAATCAAGGGATGCACCTCATCATTTTACAATTCATGGCAGAGAGATGAAAATAGCAATGTTTTCAACCTGATGAATCCATGGGACAAAGATCACTGTCAGGGCAAGGCTCTCCGTACGTGACCAACCTCTGCACTCCCACTGGAGAAGTCCCAGCCACGATAAGAACACAGGCATAGAAAGTCGGGGAAATCTAGACAGGAACGGTTTGTACAAAGTCCCTTTGGTTTGGCCATAAGAAATGCAAGCTCTCAAGCCAAAGTGGTAGCTGGGGCAAAAGATGCTGCTGAGGGTGCTACCACTGACTCTATGCCTACGACAGCCTAGCTGTCTGTGGGATGGCTAAGAAATGCTGTGACCTGCACCCTTTCCCCCCAAGCCTCATGTGGCTTTCACTTCTGAGCTTCCAAGTCATGAGCTGCTTGGGAGGCCAGGTGCCAGGCCTGGCGAAGCCCTGATGTGTGCCTATGCCATCCAGCAGCCTCCCTGCATGTGCCTGGTCATCTGAATCAAAGGGCGTGAGACTTAGGGCAGAAAGAAATTACTAAATGCTATTTGCCCCATGTGTTACATGGGATCTTTTAAATGGGGAACGTTAAGGAAGTGGATATGGGCCCAAGTTCATATTCCAGAAGCCACAGGAATCCTGCTCTAAGTGAGAAGTAACGGTCAGGCCAGGGCCCTGCAATGGGCAGGAAGCAGCTCCAGCAGAGTCCCCGATTCTGCCCTAACCGAGGATGGCAAGTGGGCAGAGCTGAAAGGAGGGAAGAGGACTTGGTCCAGGATGCCTCTGAATGAATGTGTGTTGAGAAATGGACCCGGTTCAACGAGAGGGATGTTTAAAACAAGGAGAACAGGGAAGGGTAATATAGGGATAGGAGATTAAGAGGTACAAACTATTATGTATAAAATAAGCTACAAGGATATATTGTACCACACAGAGAATATGACCAATATTTTATAATAACTACCCTTTAAAAATTGTAAATCACTATATTGTACATCTGTAACATATAATATTGTACATCAACTATATATCTATTTTTTTAAAAAAAAGAAGGAAATTTTACTGTGTCCTACTCCTCCCTGAAGTTGGGAATTCTGCTCTCTGGTTTGCTGGTGATCTCTGAGCAAGATCCAGAACTTTGGACCACATTACGTACGATGTGTGGGTGAAGGGTGGCACCCAGTTTCATCAAGCAGTACTAAGCACCTCTTGCACAAATTGGATGGACCATTTCTTAAACCTTCCTATCATCAGGGCCATGCTTTGGCAACTCTGGGTTTCCCAAACTAAACTTTTTAAAGACCATTGACATCTGGTGTCAAGGGAGAACAGAATTATCACCCTCCTAGAATCCCAGAACCTTCTGCCAAAAGAAACAACAGGAACCTTTTATAGTTCCCATTCCTCGATTCGGGGCATGATTACATCTCAACCCTCCTGGTAAGATGATCATATCTTTCTCTTGCCTTTGAAAGAGTCTTATCTAATTGAGTTTCTACTTGAGGACAATCTTAACCTTAAGGGATTACACAGTATTTTATGTATGATAGTATTTTATGATGAATAAAATACTATCATCTACCTAGAGGAGTTTATGGTCCAGTGAGGGACACAGGCAAACAGAAACACCAAAAAAGAATAAATGAAGATGTGAGGAGTTAGGATGGTGCTGAGTGAGGGCAGAGCTAGCTGCATGGCTTCAAGATTCCAAACCAGGCCCTTGGTGTACCGGGCCTGTGCTAGGTAAGTTTGATCTCAGTGGGATGTTACAAAGAGCAGGAGCTTTCCACTTACTGCAAAGGACTCGGAATGCATGGGTCTCACTCATTTTTCTGGAGTTCTGCTGGGACTGTATCATACCATGAAGACATACCATAGCTTCCACCTTGGCCTTCTTGACCTATTTGGTTCCAACCCCTAATGTGCAATAATGCTCAGTACCGTTGTAGGCCTTTGGTAAAAGCCTTGCCACCCTCTCACCTGCCACTGAACACACTCCTCCTCCAGGGCTGAGAGGATGGGACTGGCTTATCTACACACACCGCTTAGGAATTGAGAGGTGCCAGGTGCCTCTGAAAGACTGTGTGAGAGTAGATGAAATTATCCCACGATTTTGTGTATTGAATTATGTTCTCCCAAATCCATAAATCCTATGAGTTTTTGGTGTGTTGAATTACATTGAATGTTGAATGGTGTTCCCCCCCAAAGTCTTAAGACCTGTGGATTTGGAATTCCCAGTACCTCACAATGTGACCTTACTTGGAAATAAGTCCACTCCAGATGTAGTAAGTTAAGATGAGGTCATTAGGATAGACCCTAATCCAATATGAATGGTATCATTTAAAAGGGGGTAATTTTGGGCACGAGACACACAGACGGGGAAAACATCATGTGAAGATGAAGGCAGAGATCTACAAACCAAGGAATGCCAAAGATGGCCAGGAGACCACAGGAAGCTATGAGAGTGGCATGGAACTGACTTTCCCTCACTCGAAAGGAACCAAAACTGCTGGCACCTTGATCTTGGACTTCTAGCCTCTAGAACAGAGACAATAAATTTCTGTTGTTTAAGCCACCTCAGTCTATAGTCCTTTATTATGGCAGCCCTAGCTAATGAATATATAAGTGTTCAGTTCATTTCTTCATTCAAACAATATACAATGTGCCAGATACTGTGCTGGGAGTTGGGAATACAGTGGTATATGATTGTCTCCCAATCTCTGTTCTCCTAATTCCTTAGTATCAGGACAATTTTAAACTGGGCACATGTCCACCCAGAATAAAGACTGAATTTCTCAGCCTCCCTTGCAGCTAGGTGTGGCCACATAGCTAATTTCTGGCCAATAGGATGGAGGTAGAAGAGGTGTATGCAAATTCTAAGGAGCATCCTAAAGGAGCGGGCAGCTCATCCATCTTCCCTGCCCTCCTGCCTGCTAGCTGGTCCCATGTTCTCATCTCTCTGGGACCACGGGTGTGGAAGCAATGCTTAGCAGAGCAGCACACAGAAATCTGATGCCGCAGAATTACCACACAGCCCTAAACTGCCTACCACAGTCACTTTATACAAGAGAGAAATAAGTTCCTATCTTGTTTCTAATATAGTTACCTGTGGGCTCTGTTAGTGGCAGCAGAACTCAGTCTTAATTGACAAGGTAGGCATGTTTCCTACTCTCATGGGGTTTACATTCCAGTAGGGAATGTCTACCTTACAAAAATATGATGAATGTGTGGAGTATCACACAAAGGACATATATGGTGCCATGAGAGCATGTAAGAGGGTAAACTGATCTGGCCTGAGGGGCCTGAGAAGCTCTTTAAAGAAGTACATTTGAGCTAAGACCAAAAGAACAAGGAGGAGGAGGAGTTTGCAGGGCAAAAAGGCTGGAGGAAGGGTCTGTGTAAGAAGAAGTAATGGGAAGGATTAGGAAACATCAAAAGGGGCAGGGCCTCAGGGCAAGCCTGAAAGGAGGATATTGTTTATTCTAACCCTGTTGGGACAAATTCATGGCATCACAGGAATAAAATAAAAAGTGCATAGGCTCCTGTCAAAAAATAGGGTTAGGGACCTGAAATTCAACTTGCTTGTGACCGTTACCACTTTGTTGTTTTTTCACATGTGTATTAACACTAAGAATGGTTTTACGATTTAATTGCAGAGGTAAACTGTCAAATGTCACCTAAGTATGTCCAATCTACAAGTCCTCTGTTTCCTGAAGTCTTCTCGTTTGCAGGCAGGTGTGCTGGTCATCCAGGGCACCTCTCCTGCCTGGTCTGAAGCAGACTCAGCAGGCAGTCTCCACCACTGCCCATTGCAAGTTCCCAAGGACCTTCTGCACGGCCAGAGGGCTCACAACAGCCCGGTGGAAGAAATGCTATTACCTCCATTTAACAGACAAATAAGTGAGGCTCAGTGGGGTTAGAAACAAATGACTTAGCACCTCAGCTGCAGAAGCCAGAACCAGTGACTGACCTTGCTTCTCAGCGCTGGGAGGTATCAGTACTTAGTTCTAAGCTATTTTCCTTTAAAATCATAAAGCTAAAGGGAACCTAGAAAGAGCACACAGTCCATCCCTACTGATCCTAGGCGCAAACAACTTTCAACGAATTATACTTGAAAAGAGAAAAGGTCAGAGATAAAATGTATGGCCCCAAATGTATATATATACACATGTAAAACATAAGAAATATGCAACATAAACTGAAATTACTAGACGTGGTGGTAAAAATGATCTCCCCCCAAATTTGGTGTGGTGGATGAGTGTGATAGCTGGACCACACTGCCCAAAATAAAACAGATGCCCCAACAAGGAGGGTGGAACCCTGTGTGGTGGTGGGCAAAGAGAGGAGCTAGAGCTGCCTCTGTGGGAATTCAGGAGGAGGCATGTGGCAGGGTGTATCCAACTTGGGAAATTCTAGAATTCTGTAACTATTGGTCTACAGGTTCAGAGAAAGGAGACATGCCTGCTGGTGGGTGGGGTAGCAACAAACCTGCCAGGGGCCAAAAGTTATTCACATTTGAAATTAAGAATTGATGGTACCTCTGAAGCTCCGTACTTCTTAAAAACCCTAGTACATCTGTAGTTATATTTGAAAGGTTATATCTTTCCAAAAATGTTACCTACAAGTGAACTCATCTTTGAGGAGACTGACACTGGGACCTGTTTTACTCACATCTAAACTTTCAGATTCCTTTCAGTCAGACGTCCATTTGGCTTTTTTTCCATGTGACCATGTTTACTAATTACTTTTCTGCTCCTCACGGAATTTTAAACTAGCAGCTTAGCTTTTAATTGAAGTAATTCCTTAAATGCAGAAACAACTGAAATGATTCAGCGTTCTTTCATAACGCTAGTTTTAATGCAGGGAGTATGCCTGCTATATATAGCTATATATATATATATATATATATATATATATATATATATATATATATAGCTATATATAGCTATATATATATATATATATATATATATATATATATATAGCTATATATAGCTATATATAGCTATATATAGGCATATATATATATGCCTGCTATGGATCTGCTATCCCCTTTTCAAACTTCTATCAAATGTGACTAAAACAGATAAATCACATAACGCTCATTTGTGTCTGTACAGACTGTTCCCTGTTTATCTGATCCTTTCCTTATTTTTTATAGGCTTGTCTGGTTTTAAGAAATACAGAAACATCTTGAAACACTTCTGATATCAAATAAAAGAAACCCATTTTTTCATTTGACGATGTAAGATTTTATTCCTACTGTCAGGAAAGATGCGTGTGTCTCATTTTTTCACTTTATGTACAACTGAGAGAAGTAATCACTGAAAAGAACCTGCTCAGCGAATCACTGTTGGAAGCCCCAAATCATATGAATGACTGAGTCCTAATTAAGTAGTAGTAATGGCACTATTTTTATTAAAGTAACAAAATATTTTTATGTTGACCATTTCCATGGCTCTTTTCTTCAAACTATCACTTTTCTGACTTTTAAAAATTATACTTTGAAAAATTATAAAAGCAATGCAAAAGAGAGAAAGGGAGCAAACAACCACCCTTAATCACAACACCTCAGCATAGAAACTAAAAGCATTTTGGTTCATTTCCTGTTTTTTCATACACATAATTTTTTTACATTATTATAATCATGATAGACATACCAATTTGTATCTTGCATTTTTTCACTATGCATTAGATCATAAATATTTTTGGTACTATTTTATAAATTTTAACAATAATTGTTTTAATAACTGTAAAATATTCCTTTGTGTAGATATGTAATATTCTTTTTCAACTATATCCTTCTCCTGAATACACAGTTGTTGCTATTGTTATCTTGCTATTATAAATAATTCCTTGATGATATTCTTTGTATAGATTAATATTACTGTATATAAATTATTACTTTATGAGGGTTTTCACACAACGGAATTAGTGGGCTAACAGAAAGAGTTTTAATAGCTCAATACATATTCCCACCAGCAAGAGACAAGAAAAGCACTGACGTTATGGTCCACATGCCAAGTAGATATTGGGGAAAAAAGATTTAGAAAAACAAAAATCTTCCTTACTCCTCCTTACCTTAATGGGAGTATTAAATAAAGTCATCAGTGTCCCCTATATGTTTAAAGAAGTTGTGCAGAATATCTGCTATCCTTAATGCCCGAATTTTGAAATGCATTCAGGAGGGAACAAAATTCATGCAATTTTTTTGTAGGTCAAGAGATTGAGTCATTTATAAAAGCTAAGATTAAAGGGAGGAATGAGGGGAGGAGAAACTACAAATGACAAGTTTTACTTTGTCCACTTTGCTTGGATAAGAATGACTGGGATTTGTTGCAGTTTGTTTTCTGCTCTTAAAAAAAATCCTGCTATGAGGGAACTGTGCCTTTGGGTCTGGGGATTTGAGGGGCTTGGTCATTATTATCAAAGTGCTAAAACGCTGGTAGAATTTTCCAATACAATTTTTTTCTGTGGGTACAAAAGGGCCCTTTTTACTTTTGGTAGAACATATCTTCTGGTGTCTATCCCAAAATTCTCACATAAACACTTCTCACAGTCTTTCCTATGGACAAAACGATTATGCTGATCCATAATCAATTATTATTATTATTTCAACAATAACTGAAATAGCCAATAAGTATACAACCTTACATTGGTAATCTGAAGATTAGAAACCATCTTCCAACCAGACAAATCCCTTCCCAACTGCTTCTCCTGAGAGCTACCTACACCTTGGGACAAAGTGTAATTCATCAATGGAATCCTTGACATAAACAAAAAAGCTGCATTTTTTTGACAAGTGATAATGGCTCATCCACATGGGGGGGCCTTCAGGCACATAAGATCCTAGAGGATTTTCAAATTCAAAGTTACTGTACTTTTTTTTTTTTTTTTTTTTTTTTTTGTGGTACGCGGGCCTCTCACTGTTGTGGCCTCTCCTGTTGCGGAGCACAGGCTCCGGATGCACAGGCTCAGAGGCCATGGCTCACGGGCCCAGCCGCTCCGCGGCATGTGTAATCTTCCTGGACTGGGGCATGAACCCGTGTCCCCTGCATCGGCAGGTGGATTCTCAACCACTGTGCCACCAGGGAAGCCCCAGTTACTGTACTTTTTACAACTAAAAAAATGGTGTAGTAATCTGTCATGCCTTCAACTTGGTCATCCACTCATTTTTTGATAGGCTGCTCCTGGAGATTCTAGGCATAAATGATTAACACATTTCAATGAGCTAGTTTTCACAGATGATGGAAAGAAAGAAGGAAGAGATACACACCTGTATGTATCCATCTTTTATAACCTGCCTCATTCCCTAAAGGGTTTAAAGTGACTTGGTGAATGTCTATAGGTTGTCGTACTCTATTGCACCGGATCCACAGGTCAGATTTCTGGTGATTGTAGGTTTCATGTATACCAACAGTGAGGCAACCTGTCCTAAATCAACAGGGCTCAAGTGACACTGTGACCTTACACAAAATGCATTTCAGAAGAATTAAAGAGTGACAAGTTGGCTAAAAGAAAACACCAAAATGCCAAAAAATACCCCAAAGAAAATTGAAGTGAAATCATGTCTCTGGAGGGAATTTTTTAAGTGGTGGAAAGGATACATAGAAAAGAATGGAAAATTGGAAATTTGGAAAAGGAAAGGAGACATAGGTTTCATTCATTCATTCAATACATTTTTGGAGCACTGTCCTAGGTGCTGGGGGCATTGAATAAGACAGCCCTTTCTTTCATGGATCTTACATTCCAGAAGGTGATTACAACTCTCTAATTTGATGACATAAACATTTTACATTTTAGGGACTTCCCTGGCGGTCCAGTGGTTAAGACTTCGCCTTCCAATGCAGGAGGTGTGGGTTCCATCCCTGGTCAGGGAGCTGAGATCCCCCATGCCTCGCAGCCAAAAAACCAAAGCAAAGAACAGAAGAAATGTTGTAACAAATTCAATGAAGACTTTAAAAATGGTCTATATCAAAAAAACTTTAAAAAAATTTTTTTACATTTTAAACTTCTGTATGTAAAAAAACACAAAGTAAAAGGCAAAAATCCCTGAAAAACTTCCACAAATAGAACTGTTAATATCTCTTCTCTATAGAGTTTATACAAATCAACAAAAAAGAATGTTAAAGCTCCAACCAATAGATAGCTGGGTAAAGAATGTGGCCAGAAAGTATGCAAGAAGGGCCACAAGGAACTTGCTAACAAATAATTAGAATGTGTAGCCTCCGATCCTACAGATTAAAATAATGAGATATCATTCTTTTACCATCAAATTAACAATGATAAACAAGATTTATAAAAAATTTTGTGAAATAGGCACTCTTTTTTTTTGTTTTTTGGCCGAGCTCTGTGGCACACGGGATCTTAGTTCCCCTGCATTGGGAGCACAGCGTCTCAACCACAGGACCGCCAGGGAAGTCCCGGTACTCTCTTTTTTTAATCTATCTATCTATCTATTTATTTATTTTTGGCTGCATTGGGTCTTTATTGCTGTAAGCGGGCTTTTCTCTAGCTGTGGAGAGCAGAGGCTACTCTTTGTTGCAGTGTGCAGGCTTCTCATTGTGGTGGCTTCTCTTGTTGTGGAGCACGGTCTCTAGGCATGCGGGCTTCAGTAGTTGTAGCACGCAGGCTCAGTAGTTGTGGCTCACGGGCTCTAGAGTACAGGCTCAGTAGTTGTGGCACACGGGCTTAGCTGCTCCGCAGCATGTGGAATCTTCTCGGACCAGGATTTGAACCCATGTCCCCTGCACTGGCAGACAGATTCTTAACCATTGCACCACCTGGGAAGTCCCCCGGTACTCTCTTGATTGCCAGTGGAGATATAAGTTAATGTAATACTTTTTTAAACAGATCAAGAACCTGTATATAATCTCTACTCTAGTAAATCCTATTTGTGATGATCTATAAAAAATGATTCCCAAGTTTAGAAAAGACTTTATGCGTTGTCTTATCATAGCATTAGTCTTTTGATCTGTGTATTCAGCACCATTGTCCTTGCATAACAAAGCTGTGAATGTAGACAGAATTTGTCATAGCACACAAGAATTCTCCAAAGAGCTAACCACTAATAAAATTATATCCTATTCAAATATCCCTCCCTGCTTAACACTAGCATCCACCACTGCAGACAGGTGAGGCTCTTTGTGAGTCAGTTTCTGTCCCTCATTAAATGATATTCAACAACACACTGCAAATAAAATGCAAATCCACTTCACATGAAAATGCAAATTTTACCAAATAATGCAATATTTCGTGAAGTTGATGTAAGTAATGAAGTGCCTAAATCACAGGAACAGTCTTTGATTGACCAATGAGGATCCAGCAAAGTTAGATCAGTTAAAAAGAAAGAAGAGGGCTTCCCTGGTGGCGCAGTGGTTGAGAATCCGCCTGCCGATGCAGGGGACACGGGTTCGTGCCCTGGTCCGGGAAGATCCCACATGCCGCGGAGCAACTAAGCCCGTGAGCCATGGCCGCTAGGCCTGCGCGTCCGGAGCCTGTGCTCCGCAACGGGAGAGGCCACAACAGTGAGAGGCCCGCGTACCGCAAAAAAAAAAAAAAAAAAAAAGAAAGAAGAAAAGCTAGACAAGGATTGTGACATTATTGGCACTTCAGTAAAGAATGATTTACAATATCAAAGAAGACACCCTTGGGAAAACTGATGAAACTTCAAATACTTTTTTCTAAAATTTGTTCTTCATGATTTCATTAGAATGTCAAATATGAAATGAAGGATGTCACTATACTATCATAAAATATTATCAGAAAAAATAAACTAAAATGAATACAATTTCCTTTTTTAATATGATTTAGTACATAGTTGCAGTTATATTTTCATGATTTTTAGTTTAACTCTTTTTTTAATTGAAGTATGATACATTTACAGTGTTGTGTTAATTTCTGCTATACAGCAAAGTGATTCAGTTATATATACATATATACATTCTTTTAAAAATTATTTTCCATTATGGTTTATCACAGGATATTGAATATAGTTCCCTGTGCTCTACAGTAGGACCTTGTTGTTTATCCAATTTATATATATAATAGTTTGCATCTGCTAACCCCAAACTCTCAATCCATCCTGCCCCCACTGACCCCTCCTTGGCACACACAAGCCTGTTCTCTATGTCTGTGAATCTGTTTCTGTTTCGTAGATAGGCTCATTTAGTTTAACTCTTTTTCAGTAAAATTCAATAACTTTATTGATTACTCTGAAATTTTGATTCCATTTAAATTAGGTTCACCTTAATAGGTCTTTTTTGTGGGTTAAGTTATACTTAGATAATGAAGACTCCTGTATAAGGAATAATTGAAAATGAGGTTAATCATCAACAGGAGAATGGGTGAATAAATTGAGATGTGATAACTTGATTATTTACCCAGTAAAAAGAAAGTTTAACAGGATTTCTAATAACATAAAAGTGGAACATATGCTAATTGAAAAAAAGGATATAAAATTGTAGTGTACCATAATCACAAGTATGTTTTTAAAACTGCACAGAAAAAAAGGGAGAAAATTACTTAACGTTATTGGTGCTTATGAGTAATAGGAAGTTTTAAAAAGATAATTTTCTATATTTTCCAAATTTTATTCACTCATTTTCATTCTAACTTAAATTTTTAAATACATTTTTACTTAAATTTTAAGATATTTTATTAAATTTATAGATAAAAATCATTTTAAAAATCAACTGGAACCAAAAGCCTTATAATGAAAAACAGAAGTCTTTGGTCTCATCCCTCTCCAGTTTCATTCCCTAATGGGTTTTGTTTTTAAGAGTGTATAACACGCAGCACAAGATGGTGAACACAGTTCTTTCACTGAAATGACACTATTCTGATTCTTTTAGGCAACTAGCACTCTTAGAAACATCTTTTCCACATGTCTTAGGCACACGTGTCTGAGCAGGCTCTAGAGAGCCTAAGACAGCTATTTTTAACTCTTAGTTGTTCTTCTGGAAGTTATTTCCTTATCAATAAATAATATGTTCATATTGTTATTCCTTAATTTATATTTTATAAATTATCTCTTGGTGATGTCCTGGAATAAATGAAGATATGGCTCTCTTGCTCTATCCACTATTCCTCTCTCCCCATCCACTCAAAGTAGCATTTTAAATCACTAACCAATGTTTGCTAAATAAATAATATTCCTTGCAGAGTCAAGTTATATAATATGATTTATTGTCTTGCACCATCTTTTGTTTTACCTGGAGTTAATCAGTGCCTTGTTTTTTCACTTGCACACTTTGCTATACATACTTTCTTAAATTTTCCCATCACATCAGCTGTTCTTGAGTCCCTTTTTCCTTAGAATCATTCCTTCTGGAGTTTTTAGTTTCTTTCTCAAATGTGGATTGGTTTCTCTCTCAGCCTGCTATACAGTAGTCAACCTGGGACATCTTTTAACTACTTTCCCAAAATGGATCCACTTTCTCCTGGATCCCATCCCTTCCTCTTTCTGGATTATTCCTTTGTTTTGCTGTATTTTATCACCAATGGCATCTTTAAAAAGGGTATCTTGGAGGTAATTCTTATGAATGTTTGCATGTTTGAAAATGTCCTTTAGGAATTTAGGATTAACATATACACACTATAAAATAGATATATAAAATAGATAACCAATAAGAACCTACTGTATAGCACAGAAAACTATACTCAATATCTTGTAATAACCTACAGTAGAAAATAATCTGAAAAAGAATATATATATGTATATATATGTGTGTAGGTATAACTGAATCACTTTGCTGTACACCTGAAACTAATACAACATGGTAAATAAACTATATTTCAATAAAAAAATTTTTAGGGCTTCCCTGATGGCGCAGTGGTTAAGAATCCGCCTGCCAATGCAGGGGACACGGGTTTGAGCCCTGGTCCAGGAAGATCCCACGTGCTGTGAAGCAACTAAGCCCGTGAGCCACAACTACTGAGCCTGCGCTCTAGAGCCCGCGAGCCACAACTACTGAAGCCCGCGTGCCTAGATCCTGTGCTCCGCAACAAGAGAAGCCACCTCATTGAGAAGCCTGCGCACCGCAACGAAGAGTAGCCCCCACTCCCTGCAACTAGAGAAAGCCCACTCATAGCAATGGAGACCCAACGCAGCCAAAAAATTAAATAAATAAATAAATAAATTTATTAAAATAAAAAGTTAAAAAAAGAAAAGAAAAGCCAGTATATAGCAAGGGTCTCAGCAGGAGCCTAAGCTGTGGCCCTCCATCGTAAGGATCTTCGATGATAAAGGCCCAGAAGGCGGGCTGGCATGTGGGCCTCACAGGAGAGAGAACTCATCCCACTGCAAACAGGGTCAAGCAGGCCAACCCGGCCCCATGAATAAGCCTCAGTCATCAGTGGGGAGTTGTGACTCCAGAGACGGTACCATGTCTGCCACTTGGATTTGACCCCAGATCAGCTCTACACATCTAAAGACATTAAGCAAGTCACTTGGTCAAGCTCAGGTTCTGAGTCACCATAGACTGGGTCTAAGTCCTGGCTCTACCTTGGGCCACTGACTTCCATTTCCTAACCTATCAAAGAGAGATGATAAATAGCACCCTCCCCACATTGCAGTGAGGATGAAATGATATGGGGTATGTCAGTCACTGAGCACTGTGCCTGGCACCAGAAAACCAATGAATGATGGTGATCACCATCATCAAAACTGACCCCAGGGCTTTCCCTGGCGGCACTGTGGTTGAGAGTCCGCCTGCCGATGCAGGGGACACGGGTTCGTGCCCTGGTCCGGGAAGATCCCACATGCCGCGGAGCGGCTGGGCCCGTGAGCCACGGCCGCTGAGCCTGTGCATCCGGAGCCTGTGCTCCGCAACAGGAGAGGCCCGTGTACCACAAAAACAAACAAACAAACAAACACAAAAACAAACCAAAAAAATGACCCCAACAGAGTAGTTAAGTTTGTTCTAGTTCTGAGAGTCCTTGACAGTTCTATGACTTATGACGTTAATATCTAGAACAAGGAAACTGAATGATAAAAGTGATCAAATCAATTTCCAGATAAAGGCCTAAGGGTTAATGCATTTATCTCCGGAAGGTCTGGGATGATGTTCTCCTAGCAAGCATCATTTCTTCACCACACTCGCACTGCGTGCCACTATCTCCCACTGTTGGGATCAAAGTCATTTGCTCTCTGCAGTTTACAAGTTTGTGGATCTAACAAACTCTGCTCTGGGAGTTTGTGTTTAGGACAGAAATGAATCACAGCCCTGAGCTATTTCTTTGTCTTGGAACATTTTCCATGAAAGTATTCTTTTCACTTTGTTGAAGGACAGGATGTTCCAAATTGTGATCACTTTTATTTATAAAATGGGATGAATGAGGTGACATCAATGAAAACGGCAGAATAAGGATATCCGGAAAACTCCTCCTCCATAAAGCAATGAGAACAAAGGCAAAAGCTGTCAGAATCAACTGCTTTGTGCTATTTCACATACCAGGCTGCTTATCCTTCAGGATGCCTAACCTGAACTAAAACCAAATTAATTTTAACTGAGTCTGTTTACTATTAGTAAATAAATCATTATTAACTCACGGCATTCATTTAAAGCATGCATTTCAAAGGAAATACAATATCAGCCAGTGGGGCGGGGGGAACTGATGTCTTGACTGCTTGCTGCCAAAGCGAACTGAACACGTGCATTTATCTCCATTCTTCCCCGATCAAATTAAAAAGGCACAACTATCTCCCCCTAAACATATACACCTGTACACACACAACTGTACACACACACAGAATGAAGCGAAGAGACAACAGCCAACAGAGATCATGTGTTTGGCCCTGAGGTAGTAAGGTGGAGAATGCTAAAGCCCAGCGTGTGGAGAGGGCCTGCTGATGAGAAGAGGGCTGATTTGCTCCACAGAATCCAAGAAAAGCTCAGAAATTTCAGGCTTTAGACACCTGTGAGGTGGAGGTGAGGGTAAGGCTGAAAGCAGGAAGATTGACTGAGTGTCTTTTCCCCAGGTCCCTACCTACCTACTCCCAGCAGTAAGGTAGCTACCCTTCCCTCATCCCTGTAGGAGACGGAGGTTTTTGTTTCCAGGGAGACTGAGCCAGAGATCTGGACCCAGGAGCCCCAGGCACTGTTAGGACAGGGGTTTTTACTGAAAACAGGAATTAAGAGAACTTCTAGACATACAGATGGCCAACAGGCACATGAAAAGATGTTCAGCATCGCTGCAAATCAAAACTACAATGAGTTATCACCTCACACTGGTCGGAATGACCATGATCAAAAAGTCTACAAATACGAAATGATGTAGAGGATGTGGAGAAAAGGGAATCCTCCTACACCGTTGGTAGGAATGTAAATTGGTGCAGCCACTATGGAGAACAGTATGGAGGTTCCTTAAAAAACTAAAAATAGAGTTACCATACCATCCATCAACCTCATCCCTGAGCACTGGAAAACATGAAAACTCTAATTTGAAAAGATACATGCACCCCAATTTTCATAGCAGCACTATTTACAACAGGCAAACATGGAGACAACTCAAATGCCCATCAACAGATGAATGGACAAAGTAGATGTGGTATGTATATATACAGTGGAATATTACTCAGCCATAAAAAAGAATGAAATATTGCCATGTGCAGCAACATGGATGGACCTAGAGATTATCATACTAAGTAAAGTCAGAAAGAGAAAGACAAATACCATACGATATCACTCACATGTAGAATCTAAAAATTAATGCAAGGGAATCGATATACAAAAAAGGAATAGACATAGAAAACAAACTTATGGTTACCAGAGGTGGAGGGGAGGATAAAGTAGGAGTATGGGATTAATAGATATAAACTACAACACATAAAACAGATAAGTAACAAGGATTTACTGTATAGCACAGGGACTATATGCAATATCTTGTAATAGCCTGTAAGTGAAAATAATCTGAAAAATATATATATATAAAACAGAATCACTTTGCTGTACACCTGAAACTAACAAAATATTGTAAATCAACTATACTTCAATTTTTAAAAAGAGAGAGAACTTCTGCACAACAAATGGTGAGACACCACCACCCCAGCACAGCCAGTTCCCCCACTCAGTAACCAGAACACTGGCAACTAGCTTATAGCCTAGGCAGGAGGCTGAGGAGTCATTCTGAAGCAACTGACAAGTTCAAAAGAGAAAGCCTAACAGATACAAACATTTATGAGCTACAGAGAGGAAAAGCCAGTCCTCATCAGTCTACTGTGAAATCCACCTGGAAATAATCCCCACCTGTATTAGTTTCCTGTGGCTGCTATAACAAATTACCAGAAATTTGGTGGCTTAGAACAACAGAATTTTACTCTCTCATAGTCCTAGAGGCCAGAAGTCCCAAATCAATTTCACTGAGCTGAAATCAAGGTGTTGGGAGGCCTGTGGTCCCTCTGGAGACTGTTAGAATCCATTCCCTGCCTCTCCCAGATTCTGGTGGTGCCGCCTTCCTTGGTTTTTGGCCGCATCACTCAAATCTCCACCTCCCTGGTCACATTGCTTTCTCCTCCTTTCTTAAATTTCCCTCTGCCTTCATTTAATAAGGACATTTGTGATTGAATTTAGGGCCCACTGGATAATCCAGGATAATTTTTCCATCTCAAGATCCCTAATATACTCACATCTGCAAAGTTTTTGCCATCTGGTAACATTTATAGGTTCTGGGCATTAGGACGTGGGCACATCTTTGTGGTCTATTATTTAGCCCACCACACCACCCACATACAGAAGGCTTTCAATTAGCTTTTTAGTTTCTCACACTTAAGTATTAGTGAAAAAAAAAATTTTTCACCTTTACTGGATATCTGAATTTCTTATTTTATGAATTTTCTATTCACTGCCTTCATCCATTTTACTTTTCTATTGGTGTTTTTCCTATAAATCATCAAGAGAATTTCAGATAAGGCCATTAACTGTTTATCTGCCATGTATGTTCAAAATACTTTTCCTAATTCACATTTGCCTGTTAACTTTGTTTACAGTTTGTTTCCTGATGTACAAAAAATTCAAAATGCTAATAATCATATCTAAAAAATATATCTAAAAATCATATCTAAGACTTCTTTTCCTTTGCAATTCACCCACTGCTGTTGTCTCAGAAAATCAGCCTATCCTAAAATTAGATATATGCTAATACATTTTCTCCTGGTTTTATAGTCTCAAAAATATTTAATTCTTTAATCAATATGGAATTTATTATAATATGTGGTATGAAGAGTCTAATATTTACAAGTTAATCAATTGTCTAGCACAAAATAGCTCTTCCTTTCCCTACTGATTTGTCATACCATCTTTATCAAATATAAAAATTTTACATATTCTAGAGTCTGTTTTTGAGCTCTGTTCAGTTGTCTCAACTCCTCTTTCATATGCTCACTGTATCTTTCCCCCTCAAGTTTCTAGTTACAAATAAATAATCATAGTCCATCAAAACACCCCACAATAACTTCATATTTTCTCACTTTCTTTTTTTATATTTTGGCATCCTGCTGATTAGTTACTTATCTAAAAGAGTTCATTTTTATCAAATACATGTACATGTATTTGAAAATTTTTAGAAACAGGAAAGCATTTTCACCTTTTTTTAAAGGAAAGAAACTAGGACTACTTTTCTTTCTTGCTGTTCATACAGTGATACATTGAATATCTTTGATGATTTAAATAATTAATTAATTCCACAAACACTATGTGCCAGCCATTTTCCTAGGCACTAGGTATACAGGACAAAAACAGGCAAAAATCCCCACCTTCATGAAGCTTACATTCTGGTGGGGGAGACAGATAAAAACAGGATATGCAAATTTTTAAATGTAATGTATCAGAAAGTGATGAGTGCTATGGAGAAAAATAAACCAAGAAAGAGGGACAGGAAATTCTGAACAGGTGATTAGAAATGACCTCAATAAGAAGGTCATATGAGTCAAGACCTAAAGAAAGTAAAGGAGCCTTTACTTTTCTTCTATAACTTGACACAAATGGGTTACTTACATTGAAATACCCAGTGTATCTTTAGATATATTTTAAGCATATCTTTTTAAAAAAATTTATTTATTTTTGGCTGTGTTGGGTCTTCGTTGCTGCATGCAGGCTTCTCATTTTATTGGCTTCTCTTGCTGTGGAGCAAGGGCTCTAGGTGCATGGGCTTCGGTAGTTGCGGCTCACGGGCTTAGTTATTCCATGGCATGTGGGATCTTCCCGGACCAGGGCTTGAACCTGTGTCCCCTGCATTGGCAGGTGGATTCTTAACCACTGCACCACCAGGGAAGGGAAGCCCTCTTAAGTATATCTTAAATCAACTACATCAATCATTCATTGCTTTCCTACTATGATGAGTGAAATGTTAATCTTGATATATCAAAAAGGAATCATGGCAGGCTTCCCTGGTGGCACAGTGGTTGAGAGTCTGCCTGCCGATGCAGGGGACACGGGTTCGTGCCCCAGTCCGGGAAGATCCCACATGCCGCACAGCAGCTGGGCCCATGAGCCATGGCCACTGAGCCTGTGCGTCCGGAGCCTGTGCTCCACAGCGGGAGAGGCTGTGACAGTGAGGCCCGCGTACCGAAAAAAAAAAAAAAAAAAAAAAAAGGAATCATGGCATATTTTAAACATCAAATCAAATTCATCATGAGTTAATTGTCTACCAACATACTTACAGGAGTGAAGCAGCCTGTTGGAAACCTTTGAACTGTAGAACGAAATACAAAGCTCCTATATTAAAAAAACAAAAAAAGATATGATCTTCTAAATCTATTCTTTTTTAATGTGAGGATCTTTAACATATTCCCTGTCTCTCATTAAATATTTAAGAATGCTAATCTGGGGACTTCCTTGGTGGCGCAGTGGATAGGACTCTGTGCTCCCAGTGCAGGGGGCCTGGGTTCGATCCCTAGTCAGGGAACTAGATCCCACATGCATGCCACAACTAAGAGTTTGCATACCACAACAAGGAGCCCACGTGTTACAACTAAGGAGCCCACCAGTCACAGCTACGGAGCCCACCTGCCCCAACAAAGGAGCCCATGTGCTACAACTGAGGAGCCGGCAAACCGCAACTAAGGTCCAGAGCAACCAAATAAATAAATAATAAATATTTTTTTAAAATGGTAATCTAATATGATGGGCATAAATGAGGTTTAAAAGTCATTAGTGTTGGGACTTCCCTGGTGGTGCAGTGGTTAAGAATCCATCTGCCAGTGTACAGGACACAGGTTAGATCCCTGGTCCTGGAACATCACACATGCTGCGGAGCAACTAAGCCTGAGCACCACAACTATTGAAGCCCGTGTGCCCTAGAGCCCATGCACCACAACTACTGAGCCCACGCGCCTAGGCCCGTGCTCCACAAGAGAAGCCACAGCAATGAGAAGCCCGTGCACAGCAACGAAGACCCAATGCAGCCAAAAAAAAAAAAGTCATTAGTGTTGGTGGTTAAGTATGTAAATAGAAAGGCATCAGTGAAATTAGTAAAAGCAATTTAATAAGTATATAATTACCTGGAAGCATGCTTGGGAACTGGTGCAGGAAGTAGCTCGTATTGTCCTGGTGAAAGCTGAACTGACTACACAGAATGGACAAGAACACCAATAATAGATTAATACAAGTCTCAAACTCACTTTATTATCTATCATTCATAATCCTTTATTTTATACAACATTATATAATTTATTTTCTATTTTGAGAGTGGAAAAGCTACACTCTCAAAGGTAGAGCTTCAAAACACTCAAAAGATATTCACTTTTCATGGTGAATATTATGACAGTATGCCTACAGTGGTATGGAGAAAAATGCTGTACAATTAATCATATTTTAATTATTACTAGATTCAACAAATCCAATTGATCACCAATTAGTGAGCCTGCTCTGTTGGTAAAGAACTGTGCTAGGTATGGTGGGGAATACAGGAGTGTTCTAATAATACATAAACAATGCTAATATAAAACACTATAATTGACACTAAAAGAAAGATTGGAGATGTCGGGGATAGGGAGAGATTAACCCAACTGGGTGACCAACAGCTAACATCACATACTCAATGGTGAAAAGCTAAAAGCTTTTCCTCTAAGGTCAGGAACAGGACAAGGGTGCCTATGTCTCCATTCCTATTCAACATAGTACTGGAAGTCCGAGCCAGAGTAATTAGGCAAGAAAATGAAATAAAAGGCAACCAAATTGGAAAGGAAGAAGTAAAACTGTCCCTGTTTGCAGATGACATAATCTTATATATAAAAAACTCTAAAGACTCCACCAAAAAACTGTTTGAACTAATAAGGAAATTCAATAAAGTTGCAGATATAAAAACAACATACAAAAATCAGTTGAGTTCCTATACACTAACAATGAAGTATCTGAAAAAGAAATTAAGAAAACAATCTCATTTACAATAGCATCAAAACATAAAATACTTAGGAATAAATTTAACTAAGAAGATGGAAGATCTGTACACTGAAAACTATAAGAAACTGATGAAAGAAACTGAAGAAGACACAAATAAATGGAAAGATATCCCATGTTTATGGATTAGAATTAATATTGTTAAAATATCCATATTATCCAAAGCAATCTACATATTCAGTGCAATCCCTATCAAAATCCCAATAGCATTTTTTCAAAGATATAGAAGAAACAATCCTAAATTCAGTATGGAACCACAAACGGCCCCAGATAGTCAAAGCAATCTTGAGAAAGAAGAACAAAGCTGGAGGGATCACACTTCCTGATTTCAAACTATATTGCAGAGCTACAGTAATCTAAACAGTACGATACCAGAATAAAAACAGACACATAGACTAATGGAACAAAATAGAGAGCCCGGAAATAAATCCACACAGAAACAGTCAACTAATCTTTGACAAGGGCACCAAGAATACACAATAGGGAAAGGATAGTCCCTTCAATAAATGGTATTGGGGAGACTGGATATCCACATGCAAAAGAATAAAACTAAACCCTATCTTATGCACAAATACTAACTCAAAATGATTGAATACTTAAACATAACATATGAAATAACAAAACACCTAAATGAAAACATATAGAAACATCTCCTTGACATTGGTCTCGGCAATGATTTTTTTAGATATGACACCAAAAGTACAGGCAACAAAAGCAAAAATAAATAAGTGGGACTACATCAAAGTAAAGCCAAGGAAACTATCAATAAAATGCAAAGGCAACCTAAGGAATGGGAGAAAATATTTGCAAACCATATATCTGATAAGGTGTTAATATCCAAAATATATAAGGAACTCATACAACTCAATAGGGCCAGTACTGACTCACTGCCTACAGACTGGGGCAGAGTAACCATCTTCTCCTCGCCCCGTTCATTGTAGGGAAACTCTGGCACAGACTTATTTGACTTTGGATTGCTCTGAAACTCCCCTACCATGTTGATTTCAAGCTAACACTTTAAACTTTCCCATTTAAATCACTGGATCCAGGTTTCCAGTTGAAAACATAAACAGTACATTTTAAATGGTCCTGGACTTATACTCTGCAAGGTGGAGTGGCAGTGGGGCACAATTTTTCTGTGGGGCATTTTGGCAATGCATCTCAAAAGACTTAGACACCTACATGCCCTTTCCTCAACAACCCCACTCTCTGACTAAAAGCAGGAAATGACTGAATATGCAGTATTAGGTTATGTCCTTACAGTAGAATACTATGCAGCTATTTAAAATGATGTAGAGAATACATGATGGTGTAGAAAAGATTCACAATATACTTCCAAAGGAAAAAAAGAGTTCTGCTTTCTGCTAACGGCAGGCTAGGTTATTTGGATGATGAAACTTCCCACTGAAGACATTTACTATAAATGAGAGTTGAAATATTAAAAATAGACAAGAGCTTTTAAAAAGATATGAAATTGATGACAATAAGGAATATAAACCTCCCAAACCAAGAGATAGCAAGAAACCAGACAGGCAAATGGCCCAGTTTTGCTCAGAGGATGTATGCTGGTCCAGACTAAACTCAGCAGAGGAACAGAGCTGTGTTTGAGTGAACTTCAGAGCCCTAGCAGGATCCAGAGGACTGGACCATCAATGTTGCTGATTTAATGGAAGTCCTACCAACAGGAATTGGAGGCCCTAAAAGGGGACTTCCTGAAAGCAAACCTACCACCTCACCCCAGTGCTAGGGACTGCAAAAAGAGTTGTCTTGGTGCTAAGGAGAATTGGGAGAGGGGGAAGAAACACATCCTTGAGAGACTGTAACCATGGGCTGGTTCCTTTCATGGATTCAGTCCAAATGCCCATCACTAGAGTGATCCAAGAATACATAATCAGGGCTTCCCTGGTGGCGCAGTGGTTGAGAGTCCGCCTGCCGATGCAGGAGACGCGGGTTCGTGCCCTGGTCCGGGAGGATCCCACGTGCCGCGGAGCAACTAGGCCCGTGAGCCATGGCTGCTGAGCCTGTGCGTCCGGAGCCTGTGCTCCGCAACGGGAGAGGCCGCAACAGTGAGAGGCCCGCATACCGCAAAAAAAAAAAAAAAAAAAAAAAAAGAATACATAATCAGTGTATTTCAAGTGGCACCAAACTGGTAGCTCCCCTAAGTATTAGGAGAACCAAAAGCAAACCTTCTCTGAAAGAAAAAGTCTTTCATCTTAGGGAATTCATGAAAACAACCTTTCAGTGGGAACGGGGCAACACACAGTCAAAGATAATCACACATCCAAGGAACCAAAATGAGTAAGGCTGAGTCAGATTTCAGAAATGTAAGCCATCATTAATTCATTCATGCATTCAACAAATATTAACCATCAGACACTGTTCTAGAGGCAAAGATGTAACAGTGAACAAAGCGGGTAAGTATTCATGTCCTCATGAAGCTTCACTCTCAAGGAAGGAGGCAGACAACAAATAATAAATGCAAAGTGCAAATAAATTATAGTATACTGAGGGCTCTAGGTGCTATGGAAACAATGAAAGAGCAGGGTAGGAAGGTCAGGAGTGTCAGGTGGCCAATTTAAATGAGGCTCATTGAGATGGTGACACTTGACCAAAGACTTGAAGGAGAGGGGATAAGCCATGCAGATATCTGGAAAAAGAGCATATGAAGGAAGATCCAGTGCAAAGACCGAGGTCAGAGTGGGAGTAGCAGTTCCTCCTCAAGGGATATATGTAACAATTTGATTCGCGTCTTTGAGTTCTGCAGGAACTAAGGCCTCTAACCAGGTGGAGGATAGAAGGATGATGCTGACCCTCCTGACTTCAATCAACTAAAGCTTGGACTCTGTCGACCTTTGCCCTGATCCTACGCTGAATCCTCCTCTGCTCAAGCCCCCTCATGAATATGCATGTACCTTTAGCTTTAGACTTCCCCAATTTTGCTGTTGGGGAGACACTGCTTTGGGAAAGATACCTGTTTTCTCCTAACTCGCTGCAAGTAATGAATCCTTCCTCCTCCCGCTCTTTGGCTTAGTTGTATCTTTTGGTTCGACACCCATCAGAAGGCAAACTCATTTTTCGGGCAACTGTGAGATCAACGGATTGTAGACTGGGTGGGAACAGAAAAATTGTTGAGGCTGGGATATTAGAGTGGGTAAGGCAGAAGATCAGGGGAGAGTGATCAGAGTGGGATGCCTGCAACTGAAATTAAGGAGGGTTGAAATGATTGGTGTTGAAAAAAATTTAAGGAGTGAGGGCTGAAGTGCAGGAGAGTTCAAGAAGCTGAGAAGCCAGATTGTTGGAAAGTCATCATCTGTGCGTGTACTGAAATTATGACAGGAGTAGTGGAAAAGAGTGACAGGGTGCAAAGGGAGCTAAAATCACCCAGAAATAAGGTGGAGTAACACAGGGGTTACTGGGATGACTGCAACACTGGGAAAAAGCAGGTCATAAAATTATATAATGGAGAGAAAAGTCCCACTTCTGTACATATATTCTAAAATAAAAACATTATTTCTCTAATAGGAAAAAAATTACTTTTAAAGTTGTAGGTCTACATCAAATACTCTTTGGAAAGAGCCAGATATAGATGAGTATACACACATAAACATTCAAATGTGAATATAAATATAAATATATCTATGCACACATGATTCTTTGATATAGATTCTAGTTACATGCTTCAGAATAAAGGTGCTAAAAATTGTAAAAACTTTCTTACAAATGAAGAACAGCACTAACAAGGTATAATGTGAATATTCTATTAAAAATTATAACGCTTGAGAATGCTGTTCTATCTTAATAAATAATAATGTATACTGTATCTACCTCGAATTCCAATTATTATTTTACTGAGTTCTGCTATTAAAAAAACAGAATTATGAATTTTTTTCTCCTATTTCACTTCATAGAAACACTTTAATGCAAGCAGGATCATATGCCTAGATGCAAAAGATAGAACTATTGGGCTTCCCTGGTGGCGGAGTGGTTGAGAATCCGCCTGCCGATGCAGGTGACACGGGTTCGTGCCCCGGTCTGGGAGGATCCCGCGTACCACAGAGCGGCTGGGCCCGTGAGCCATGGCCGCTGAGCCTGTGCGTCCGGAGCCTGTGCTCCACAACGGGAGAGGCCACAACAGTGAGAGGCCCGCGTACCACACACACAAAAAAGATAGAACTATAAGGTTTCTAGAAGAAAGCATAGGAGAATATGTGTACAGCCTTAGAGTAGGCAGGGATTTCTTTTTTTTTTTTTAATTAATTTTTATTGGAGTATAGTTGCTTTACCAGAATTATGAATTTTATTGGTCACTAAACAGGGTTACATCTGAATAGCTCTCCTCTCATGAATATATTATTATATGCCTTTGAAACAGAAAATTAGGAAAACATTTAATTCTTCCAGTTTCTGGAGCTCAAGCCTTTGTGGGAGGTAGGGAGACAGAGGAGAAAGAAAGGAAAGAAACAGGAAAAGTATGTTTTCAGAAGATTTTTATCCATCCCTCTGGGTAAGCCACACTCTTTTGGTCTTTTAAAGCCTTAAATTTTGCTTAATACCAATCATCTATGTTTTCTCCTTTCAGCAGTGGGCCTGGGCCTACCCTTAGAAACCTCTAAAAGCCAGAGAGAGGAAGCAGAAGAGAAGTAAATGGTGAGGGAGGCCAATGAAGAATGATTTTGTATTGGAGGTGGCCAGAATGATTTCACAAGTTGCCTGGTTACCTGATACCAAGTCATAAAAATCTAATTTAGTGTTTGTATTCATCCACTGAACCGAATGGGATAAGATTTATCCCATGAACGTTTATCATCCTGTCCTATTTCAAAGCTATAATTTGCAAAGCTGCAGGAAGGGTTCGTGCTCATCCTGCTGAAGATTCCTTGTCCACCCTACTAACCACACCCCTTCCATTTAATTCAACCACCTGCGGCAATGCATCTTCTCCGGTTAGCACCATATTATTCTGGTAAGGTGGTGAAGACTGATACTGTTATTAGCTCCTTTATAAATGGGAGCTATTAAGGCCCAAAGTCCCAAATAACAAGGTCCAAGTCCCAACTCTGGCCCTCGGGCAGGCCCCAGACAGTGCTCTGCCCCTCCCGTGAAACGCCTCCCTCGGATTCCACCCGCTGAAACCCTGCCCCTCATTCAAGGCCAGAGGCGCAAGGTAGACTGGAAAAAGCACCAAACTGGGGCTCAGAAGCCCTCCGTTAAAAGTACTGCCTCCCCGCGCTTCCCTGGTGGCGCAGTGGTTGAGAGTCCGCCTGCCGATACACGGGACGTGGGTTCGTGTCCCGGTCCCGGAGGATCCCACATGCCGCGGAGCGGCTGGACCCGTGAGCCATGGCCGCTGAGCCTGAGCGTCCGGAGCCCGTGCTCCGCAACGGGAGAGGCCACAACAGTCAGAGGCCTGTGTACCGCAAAAAAAAAAAAAAAAAAAAAAAAATTACTGCCTCCCCTCTTTATTAGCTATGTGCCTCAGAGCCAGTTACTTCGTCTCTATTCACCTCAGTTTTCTCATCTGCACAATGGGGATTAACATCTGTTTTGCCTATCTCAGAATGCCTGTGACGAACTACTAGGAGAATATATGTGGAAGCTCACAGCATACTGCTAAGAGCCACACAAATGTCATATGTTATCCAAGGTCCAGCTTGAGTCCTACTCAATCCAGGGAGCCTTCCAGACTTTCAATCCCACCCCCTGGCATTTCCTCTTACACTATCTCAGTACTTGATCTATGGGCTCTTGTGTTGTTATTTAAATATTTCCAAGTCAGAAACATCTTCCCTCAGAAGAGCCTAGCCCAGGGCTATAAGCAAGCAGTTCTCTGTATTCTCAATGTGATGCATGAACTGATGGAGCTGAGAGTACACCCTGACCCTTCTGGTACCAGGGTGCTCATTTCTACAAGAAATTCTTGCAAAAGCTTCCCTATGGTGTATAGTTGTACTCACGCTCTAATAAGAGGACTACTGACTGAAAGGCAAAGCTTTCTCTTTAAAAGAAGAGGGCACACCATATCAACGGCTTGAAGAGACCAGGAGCATGGCCCCATCATGGATAAGACCACAAGTCAGGCGAATCCTGCTAACCGTTCCCAGCGAGGGAAACAAAATTTCCCCGTGCACCCACTTTAGGTTGAGGAGGTCTCACAGGGATACACCTTGCTGGATATATTTGCAAATGAGACAGCCCTTTGTTTGATTTGTGGACGAAATAAGGCATTCTACAGGTTTTCAGTTTCTCCTGGGGAAGATACACTCTAAGTATAGAGAATATTTTCCTCAGGGCCTCTTGGTAGCTTTCCCATACAAAGCCAGCGGCTAATAGTGCTTTACCTGATCTCTGTAAACCAGAGTGCTGGGGTTTGACCGTGGTTTGTCCTTAAACGAGTAGGTGGCCACTTGCTTCTTTAACAAGTCCAAGAAGTCAGGAGGCGTGTACTGGGGAAGGTCATTTAGTACCAGATCGTTTCTTCGCAGAAGAGGTGTTTTTTTCCTTCCTTCATTTTTAAAACTGTATGTTGCTGTCACTGGATTTAATAGAGATTCTTCAATAAAAGTTTTCAAGTGGTAAGTGCCAGGATTAGGAGTGTTCTGTGGAGAATTGACATCATTTTTAAAGTCAGTGTGTAAACTGGTTAACATCTCTTAAAGCATCATTCTTGCAAAGGTCACTCCTAAGTAGCATTTCTCTTTGTTTCACAGTTTAATAAGATTCTATCAAACAGAGTAAACACTCCTGCCAGAACAATATTTCAAGACAATCATGATGATGTCCTCTCTGAGACAATTGCTAAATTATAACAAATGGGTTACGGCCATAGTTGAAGTTTTAACTTTTTAAAAAGGAGCTTCAGAGATACTTAAACTTGAGATTCAATTTGACTGTAAATGTCAGGCCTCTCATGAGACCCCTCAGGATAAGCTTCGTGACTAAACAGAAGTTATCCTACTTCTGCTTAGTAGATACCACGTGTTTCTTTCTAGCCCTCAAGTGGGAAGCTAAAGGATAATAACACGAGACTGAGGATGAATTGGCAGAACACATGGCCTAATTAGTCCCATAAGAGGTTTGGTACTTTCAAATCACAACCACGGTATGGCTGAATGGCCAGACCTGACAGTTTAGTTGCTGCTGCTTTTGTGGCCATCTTCCCACTGAGCACTCAGCTCAGTTCTACCATTAAAATTAGTTCAATTCCAAGGAGGCGTTGACTCCTGAGGCCCCCTCTGTTATAGAAAGGTGTGAACAGAAAATATTTCTGCCATATAGAAGCAATGTATCTTGAGAGGCAGATCTTCCAGTCATCTTTCTTTCGTATATTACCACCTTGTTTTCATACATTGACCATGTTAACAAAAGTTATCATAGACTCTTACTTTTTTTTTGTTTTGTTTTTTTGAGGTACACGGGCCTCTCACTGCTGCAGCCTCTCCCGTCGTGGAGCACAGGCTCCGGACGCGCAGGCTCAGCGGCCATGGCTCACGGGCCCAGCCGCTCCACGGCACGTGGGATCTTCCCGGACCGGGGCACGAACCCGCGTCCCCTGCATCGGCAGGCGGACTCTCAACCGCTGCGCCACCAGGGAAGCCCTAGACTCTTACTTTTTATCTAAGTAAGATAACAACCAAAATCAAACACATTTCCAGAATGCATGCTTTTTCTTCCTTGTGTAATCTCACCAAGGTCGTAAACTAGGTTGACTTTATCAAGATATCCTGTAAAACACCTGGATGCCTAGAGATGTTTTACTTCCAAGCTTTTACTGCATTCAAAATTTAAAGTTAGTTTCTCAGTCATATGCTGATACTAAAATTATAAATATGAAATAAGGCCCATGTAGATTTGAACAACCATTGTTGCTGTTGTTATTGTTTTTTTTGTGTGTGTGGCATGTGGGCTTCTCTCTGCTGTGGCCTCTCCCATTGCGGAGCACAGGCTCCAGACGCGCAGGCCCAGCGGCCATGGCTCACCGGTCCAGCCGCTCCGCGGCATGTGGGATCCTCCCAGACCGGGGCACGAACCCGTGTCCCCTGCGTCGGCAGGCGGACTCTCAACCACTGCGCCACCAGGGAAGCCCCACTGTTTTCTTAAAATTAAGTATTAGTGAATTAATCAGGTTAGACTGATTATAATACTAATAAGAATGAAAATAATTTGAATAGGAAAGGATGAAAATATACATACTGTTAATGCTATTCTCCACCATCCTTCTCTTTCAAAAGATGACTTCCGGCTTGGTTTCTATTAATAAACATAAAATGTGCTTATTCATTTTAGAAGTGATCCCTGGAAATTAAACATCACTTATAAAACATGTACTTGAAAAAATGGATACCAGTACCAAACTGGTGAGCCTGAATTAAAATAAAAGCTACATAATGATAAATTTTGCCTGTAATATTTCCTTAAATTACTATTTTATGATCTTAAGTGCTTTTTAAACATCTAAATTCCCTTTGGGTAAATTAGAGTAATAAACATCCCCATCTCACAGAGATGTCATGAGAATAATTAGAGGTGACAAAATTTGGTGCTCTTAGGAAGAAAAGAGTTGTATAAACCCAAAATTGTGTTAGTATAATTGTTAAGATTTATGGCTCAGGGAGCTCAAGGTATAGTCATCACATTAATGGGATATTGGGATACAAATTCCTGGCGATATGGCAGATGTTGAACACTGCCATTTCCTGGATTTACATATGCTATGACTTGGGCTTGAACTCCAGCTCCTCCACTGGCTAGGAGCACTAGGCAAGTTAACCTTAATGAACCTCAGCTTCCTCTTAGGAATACAAAAAAAAGGCACCAGGCCTGGCATGAAAATAAGGCATTGTAAAACCTGTACCCACAACCAGGGCTCAGTAAGTGGCAGCTTTTATTTTTAACATCTCATCTGTCAAGTTAAGAAGCAGATTATTTTGATATTCTTCAGTTTCCAAGGACACTCTTGTCTTCCATAGTAAGTACTTTACACCCACTTATTATCCCATATTTGTTTCAGCTTAACTGTCAACAGAACAGGGTTGTTTAGTTTTTTCCTTTTGTGCTATTTCCAGTAGGTAAAATCATTACAATATTGAGTTCTACTTTCATTTAGAATACTTTTGTTATTACTATGAAATATAGGTTATCTCAAGCAACAAGGCATTAAAAATAATAAACAATCTAATCAGTCAACGGATATAATTAATTATTCCTGTCTAGCAACTTATATCCACTTACAAGTACCCTTGGGCTTTAGTTTTACTATGAAATATAGGCATTTCTCTAAAAAAGCATTGTTTCATACGCACTGCTAAGTTTGAATTTCTTCCTATACATTCCCTTTATTAGATTTATGTTGACTCTTCTCTGTTGCACATTTATAGTCACAGAAATCAAACTTTTTCAGGCAGGTCGAGACAGGTCCCCATCTCTACCTAGGACCAGGGAAATGAGGTGGGAAGAAGGGAGAAGTAAACATGATACATCTAAAGGAAGGTAATTGGCGGCTCCTGTTTTGTTTTGCCCAGGACAGGTGATCTCAACTTCACCAATCTCCCACTTCCAATTCACTTCAGGGGTGAATCACTTTACACAAGACGGGTTAGACATCACTTGCCCAAATTTATTTAAAAACTAAACAAAGATACTTTCAAATATTGTATAAATACTAAAGTAGGAAGCAGGGCAAAAACGTGTCCAATAGACTAAGGAAGGAAAAACGCAATCTCTCGGCAGAAAGTGAAAGAAATCTAATTACCCTATTAAAACAGTTGTCCAGTGCAATTAGCAGTAGGTAAGAGGGGGGAAAAACAACACAGAAAACAAAGGGCGAATGGGAAGGATAAGGGAGAGCGAGGGAAGAGGAAAGCAAACGAAGTGGCACTCAAATACCGATCGGGAAGAAAGGACTGCAGGTGCCGACGTGAAGGTAGTGAGAAGCGGAGGGGCGCCAGAGCCCGGGATTAGAGAGAGGTGGGACTTGGGGCGGAGCTCGGCGAGGGGAACATTGTTGTGGAGGTGGGAGGGCGGGGAAGGAAGGCGATACCGAGGCCGCCCCGCCTCGCTTCTTCCCTTACTCGGGCGGAGGCGATGGCCATGATTGGCTGCTCCGTTGCTGCTGCCTCGCTCCCTAGGCCGAGGCTGGCGTCCGGTTGCCAGGAGGCGCCTCAGTCCGCCGGCTCCTGAGCGTGCGCAGGGCACCCGCCAGGTTCGTCTCCCGATGAGGGGGAAGGGAGGCGGGCACACGTTTGGAGGGCCCGCAGCAAGCCTCACGCAGAGGAAATGGGTCGAGACCGTCAGGCGCATGCGTGGTATGGAAACCTAAAGAGCGCGGGAGTCTCCAGAGAGCCCTCGGCAAGTATCTGTGCCAAGGGAGACCTGCAAAGGCTAAAGCGCCCCAGGATCTCCATCAGCCCTTTCCCAAATCACCTCATGCTTGATACGTATACTTAGATTTAAGGCAAAAATCAACCTCAGCACCCACTTTATTTTTTGAATTTTATTTTTTTATGCAGCACGTTCTTATTAGTTACCTATTTTATACATTTTAGTGTATACATGTCAATCCCAATCTCCCCGTTCATTCCACCACCACCTCCCCCCCTTGGATAGCACCCACTTCCTAAGATTATTTCTAAACTCCTCCAGATGGAAATTCTGGGGGTGTCAATTTTTTTTTTTTTTTTTTTTTTTTTGCGGTACGCGGGCCTCACTCTTGTGGCCTCTCCCATTGCGGAGCACAGGCTCCGGACGCGCAGGCTCCGCGGCATGTGGGATCCTCCCGGACTAGGGCACAAACCCGCGTCCCCTGCATCGGCAGGCGTACTCTCAACCACTGCGCCATCAGGGAAGCCCGGGGCGGGGGGGCTGTCACTTATGAGAAGTGGAGTACTAGACACAACAGGCTGTAAAACCACGGATTACCCTTTACCATCCATATAGACCCTCTTCATTTTCAACCTCTCTCGGCTGTAGCTTCTCAACCTATAAACATTACCATCTTTAAAAACAAACGTCCCTTTAAGCTTAACAGTTCCATTTCATGGAGTATCTGCTGTGTTCCAGATATTTCACATATATTTAATCCTCAAAACGACCCTGTGAAGTAGGTATTAATCCCATTTATGAACAAGGAAACAAGCTTCCTTGGACAGTTTAGCACAGCTTACTCTGCATCACATAGAAGTGGCAGAGCCAGAGTTCAAATCCAGGTCTGACTCCAGTGCCCCACTGTCCACTACACCATGGAGTTTCTGCTTCCGTTCACAAACTTTCAAGAGTAATGTGGATTCAATTCTTTCCTCACCCCCACCCCCATACTTTCCTAAAACCATCTTAATCTGACATGTGCAGGCACCTTTCAGTTAAAATTGCATTTAGTAACTAAGCTAGCCAGTTATCTAGTTGCCAAATCCAATGGGGATTTTTCAGGCTCTTAGCAAACTTGACCTCTATTTGTCATCATTGCACTGATTATTCCTCTCCCTGGCTGCATTTGCTGATTTATTGTGCTTCTTTGTCTATAAGGAGGTGATAATATATCGGTACCTACATGGGGTGATTAACTTGAGTGAAATGTCTGGAACCACATCTGGCGCAATGCATTCAAAACATATAATCACTGCCTTTAGGATAAAACCAAAATCTACAAATTTACAATCCAGTCTCACCTCATTAGAACCTCATGATCTGATGTATACTTGCAAATCGCAAACATGCCATCTTCACACTTCTATTGTCTCCCCATATGCTAGCCCTTCTGCCTGATATGCTATTCTCTTCTTCGATGGCCTGGCAAACCTCAAGGGTCAGCTCCTCAGAGAAGTCCTCCTAGGACTAATCCCTCATACCCCAAAGGACTGTTCCTCTATTGCAGGACTCATTGTGACAAATCATGTCTCCCCTAAATTTAAACATATGCAGAACACAGGTTTTTGTCTTAATTCTCAACCCTTTGAACACAGGAAGAATTAAATATTTGTTAAGTTTTCCTTATATAAATAAAACCAGAGGATGGACTTACAGTAGTGGTTTTCAAAAACTAATATACATACAGATACCAGGAAATAATGTTAAAAATTCTGATTGAGATTCTAGGGCAGGGCCTAACCTTCCACATCTCTAACAAGCTCACAGGTGATTCTGCGGGTGACTTTTTGAGTAGCAAGAGACAGGAGGACGCCATTAAGTTTCTCTTGAAATACTGGGATTCTGAATTCATTTAACACAGCCTTAAAAATAGGAAAAATGGGGAGGGGAGGAGCCAGGCACCAGGTTTGAAATCAAAAACTGAAATACTAAGACCAAGAGACAAGTAAAAAACAGAACTTTCACAAAACTGATTAAGCCAGTCCGTCACTGTGCCTCATTTCATTTTCTTATTTTGGCTCAGCCTGTAAAACTGGCTCAGCAGACTAGGGACTGGTACCCTAGAGACTGAATATGATAAAAGGTACAGAGAAGTCCAGAAACCCATGCAAGACGTGAAAGATAAGGAAACACCTAGATGAGAAAGTAGTTTTGGGTATCGCAAAAATAGAAACAGCATGGGTAAATGATTTCAAGGACTTTACCAATAAAACAGACTAAGTATGTAGAATAAACAAAATGTCCCCTTAAGAAAACACCGTCTTGCATAATACCACTGAGAAAAGTTTAAGATTTATTTTCAGGTTATCATTACAGCAGTTTTAAAGGGAGGAACCATTTCTCTTTGCAAATACGAGACTACACTTCATAGAGGTCAACAGTGCCTCTGCTACGCATCAGATTTTTAATAAAAACTCTAGGTAAAATACTTCATATTCTACATATTCCAGGATCACTTTTAACTGCAACAGCGATAGTTTAGGTTAGAATCACCTGAAAGCAAACATGCTACAGACAGTATTTGGAAAAAGAATCATCAATTACCATGACACTGCTAATATAAAACAGGTAATATGGGTAAGATTTGAAGATAAGGTTTTAAAATTATAGTCCTGATTTGAGTAAGATTATGTAATGCTTACTCATGAAGATTACAAGAATATAAAACCAGTAACATGACACACCAAAGTACCCCAAAAACGTGTTTTCCCCTTCCACCTTGTTATCAACAACTTTACTTCAAACCATTGGAACTGGAAAAGCACCAATATTAACTTTGCCCAATTCCCTCATTTTACAAGGATCATAACTGATTTAACAGCATAGATTGAACACTTAATGCAAATACCAGGAACTACGCTAAGTGCTTTACCTAACATTATTATAAAAACAAAGTTAGAAACCAGCTGGGTAAATTACACCCATTTTACAGGTAAGATAACCAAGGCTCAGGTAATACTGACCTCTTCAAAGTTATACAATGATCTGAATACTGTTGCAATAAAACTCCAAAGCCCATGTTTAATATTCTGGAGATTAATGTGCCTCAACAGCTAGACACATGAATCTTCTCCCACCTTTGACTAAACTCTTACATCTAATGAAGCTCTTCCTAATTAGTACTGCCTACCTAACATGTAATAATATTGTTAGGATGATCAATTCCTGTTAACTTCCCTCATCCTACCTAAAACATACTCAACTCTTTTCCTTCACTGACCATCCAGTTTTCCATTTTCCTGTAGAACTAATAACAGTGATATTAGTCAAAGATGCACAGTAAACAAATTGCGCCCCTGGGAAATTAAAAACCTTGTGGCTGTAATAATCAAGTAACAATTATACTTAAATGTTTTAATCTTGGCTCTGCTTTGCTATGCAATCTTTCCTTAAGTATTTAAAAGGTAGTTAGAAAAACAGAAACCCTGATAACCACCTTTTGAGTAGTTTATAGAGAAAGCAATAGTTTAGAAGCAAGCAAATACTAAAACAAGGTTTAGTTACTGTCAATCCACTATTAAAGATATCTTATTTGTAAAGTATGTTGCAGATAGGCAGGCACAACTGAAAATTCTCCTTTGTTTTCTGGTAGTAGAATTAAAAAGCACTGAGTAAAACATTAAAAAATAGAGGCAAAAACATAATTACTCACCCCCCATTTGGATTTTTTGTGTTTTTAAACACAAACATTTAAAAAAATCACTGCATGGCTGAAGTCTATATGCATAAACAAATGCCAAAGTTGAAAAATATATTAAAAAGGTAGGCAGCAACACTGAACACCTACCTTATGCCAGTCCCCATGCTAGGTACACTTACAAAAGGTTTCTTAATCTTTCACTTAAACCTTTTGAAGGAAGTATCATAATTTAAAAACCAAAGTCTTAAGTAGTCAAAAAAATTACTTATCTAAACTTAAATTATACCAAGTAGAAACCACCTCCCCACTTGATTCTCAAAATTATTTAACCTCAAGTTAATTAAATGACTCAGATTCAGAGCAACAGTTGGGTAAATTGTAATTTTTTTATTGGAAAACAAATATACAACTTGGAATGGATTTGAGGCAAATTGTGCCATAAGCAGATTTTCTTTAAGTGGCTAAAACAAAGTTTAAAAAGCAAGTAACAATAAAAGAAAATGTTTCTGGTACAGGACCAGCAGTACAAAAAAATAGTGTACGAGTACCTGGATAAAACACCCGTTTTGCAATAGTGCAACTTTTAAGTACATATTGTTGACTGTCCATAGTCCACGCAGAGTTACAACTCCACACTTCAACAACAACATGCTGACAGTTCCTAAAGAAAACTACTTAAAAAAAAAAAGGCATAACCCAGATGTTCCCTCATTTGACCAACTCCATCTAAGTTTAGATGTGCAGAAGGGCTTATTAGATATATCCAGAGTAAGCCACATGCAACATGTTACTTGATCAATTTTTCTAAAATAAGGTTTCAGGACAATGACAGTAAGATAAGGGAAGAAAACATGGAGGAATGAAGTCCTAATTACTATACATGCATATTTTTTTTGACAATAGGGGGAAACCTTTTACAGATAAGTTACAAACAAAGAAAAGGCAAATAAACAATTTTGTACAAGAAATTTAACACATTCTGTACAATGTCTTCACTTTGCTGTCATCATTTGTACAAACTCTGAAAAAGAAGTACACAAAAATGTTAAGTCAATGGCAAAAGTCTGAAAAAACCAATCACATTTACTCAATCATTCAGCAGTCTCCATTCCCCTTTCTTTCCTCAAAATTATCATAAGTACAGAGGAAAGCTAGTTCACTGCCAAGGCTGGACCTTCATAAACCGAATTTATTTATGATTATTAATGAATAAACCAAATTAATGCTTTAGATAAGCTATTACAAATAAAAAGCATTCTTGCTCTTAGCTCAATATCATATATGATACTTCTGAACTGAAGCATGTATAATTTTAGACTTAAAGTTAATTAGAGGGAAGGAGAATCCAAGGAAAGAAAGTCACCTTAATTTTGAGGATCTTGAAATAAGTTTGAAGAAGCTTTCCACACTGTTCCACAATTGTTAACAAAAATTGTTTTATCATAGTTTGGAGTGCAGTGCTTCTCAAACTTTTTTTTTTTTTTGCGGTACGCGGGCCTCTCACTGTTGTGGCCTCTCCCGTTGCGGAGCACAAGCTCCGGACGCGCAGGCTCCGCGGCTCCACGGCATGTGGGATCTTCCCGGACTGGGGCACGAACCCGTGTCCCCTGCATCAGCAGGCGGATTCTCAACCACTGCGCCACCAGGGAAGCCCAGCTTCTCAAACTTTAATGTGCATTATGAAATCACCCAGGAATCTTATTAAAATGTAGATTCCAAGTAAAGGGGTAGGATCTAATAATAAATAGTTCCAAAAAGTTCTCAGGTGACAATGATGTTGCCTAATCTGTACACAACAGTCTGAATAGCAAAAGGTTAGTAAATATCAGTAACTGTTTTAGCATCTCCATTTCTGGGGGGGGCGGGGGGAGTCACTAATTTTGACCTATCAGATACCTAACAAGAACCTCTACCTTGAAGTCAAAGCACAGAATAAGGCAGTGACAGTGAAAGACTTACCTTCATAGTTTACTTGACCATCACCATCAATATCTGCTTCCCTGATCATTTCATCAACCTCTTCATCTGTTAACTTCTCTCCAAGGTTTGTCATCACATGGCGAAGCTCTGCTGCACTAATATAGCCATTACCATCCTACAAAAAAATTTAGTAAAATGTCTAAGCAAAATTATAGACATAACGAGTTGGAGCAGTAGTTTATTAAACTTCACATTAGGGAGCAAAATATACTTTAGTAATCTATACAAACTAAAGAGAGTTTACAAATAGCTGACCTATATATTAAATGTCACTGAGAGTCAAGCAGGATATCCTATGTTGAAATCACAATTTCTTTGTTCCAAAGTCAAGTGATGCCTCTTTTGCCACAAAACTAATGCAATATTTATGTAATTAGGAAACCTCCGTCTACACTGAATTCTTAAAAAGCTTTTGCTTGATATTAAAATATGTTGATAAATCATCAAAAAACCAAGTCTTCACAGATTAAGAGGTCCTGATATCTTTTTATCCTCAAATTAAATTATTATTATCCTCAAATTAAAACTGAACAAATTCAGTCTTTGGATACTTACCTTATCAAACACACGGAATGCTTCTCTAATTTCTTCTTCACTGTCTGTGTCTTTCATTTTTCTTGCCATCATTGTCAGAAATTCCGGGAAGTCAATTGTGCCATTACCTGAAATGGTTTGTTTAGTTGAAACATTACAACAGAACTTAAATGCCACTTCTTCAACTCCCCCTTCCCAAACCCTGAAACTAAAGACTTACCATCAGCATCCACCTCATTAATCATGTCCTGTAACTCTGCTTCTGTGGGATTCTGCCCAAGAGACCTCATTACAGTTCCCAACTCCTTTGTTGTTATAGTTCCATCACCATCCTTGTCAAATAGTGAAAAAGCTTCTTTGAATTCTGTTTGAAAGAGAGACCACAATCCAAATGTACAGGTTAACAATAAAAAAGTAACCTCCTAAATGAAATGTATTAATCAACCGTCAAAGCAAACATATATATAAAAAGATAGGACCTGAAATGGGATTTTGATTCTTGAAGGATTAGGTGGGGAAACCTTGTGGTATTTCAAACATTTTTAGCTAATCATATGCTCATATATTGATCTACCTGAGAGTTTTTTCATCTAAAATCTTACAGGGAACTCCAGAATCCAGTCCAGATAAAAGTCAAATTATTGTTGAAAGAGGAAAACACTCAAAGCCCCAGATGACTGGCTTCTCTATTTTCTGTTGAAGCTGCTCTGTGGAACACAATTCAAAATTACAGATCTAACCTACACTCAGAATAGAAAAGGAAAACCAGTTACCAAATACATACTTCTATATAGCAACTGTAGTACTTACAGTAATCCCCAAAGTTAAAATTAAGTCTATTTAATCACCTACTAAATTAAAAACATAAACTTTGAACTTCAGAACAACCTGCAATAGGCTAGCTTCCTTTTCTGGAAGATAGAAGGGACTATCACCAAATTATGATGATGTTAACAATGGGATGATCAAGATAGGAATGGCCAGTTTTAACTAAGTGCTGTATCACTGAAAACAAAATTTAGACCTTTCTTCAGAATATGAAGTCGAAGCTTATAATAGAGTGAGATATATTATTGCCTAAAATCTTTTAGATCTTCTTGTGAAATTATGTTGCTTTCAATTCACCACTAGATTACATGGAAAGCTATTGGAGCAACAGTCCAGAATACCCGAATACAGAGAAACTATAGCAGAGATTTAATTTGGTAGTGCAAGGGCATATAAATGAGTTAGTTAACAAAGCTAGCAAAGGTATTAGCAAGCAAACACAAAAGCATACAGCACAAAACTAAAAGCGGACTTTGGACCTCAACTGCCTGGGCTAGAAAATTCCAGCTCTGCCATTTACTAGTAATATAAATAACCCTGGGCAAATTTTCTGCCTCAGCTTTCTCATGTGTGTTAAATGGGGATAACTGTACCTACCCTACTTCCTAAATTTAAGAATTAGTATAGGTAAAGCACTTAGAACTATGGCTGGCAAATAAGTACTTAATAAATGTCAAGAAAAAGATGGTCTCATTTTCCTGCAGCATCCACAACTACACTGGAAAACTCCCAAACTTCTCTTGGCTTTCACAACAGTAATTTACCTTCTACCTCCTACTGCCAAAGGGTCTTGCTCCTATTTGTCTCTTACATATAGATGTGACCAATTTTCTTATCCTTTTTTCTCTCCTTGGCTATTTCATCTATGCCCACTAATAATGAAGACTTCACATCTTTAGTCCACTCATCACTCTCAACGTAATATTTTTACTTCTCACTCCTACAGGACATCTTCCCTGGCTGACCTCAAGGAAGACTTAATGAAAATCAATTCTATACTCCTCAGCAACCCTAGGAATGCAAACAAAAGCCACCTTAATTCTTTTTCCCTGAAACCTGTCAAGGCCTGATGGAATTCTGCTATTTAAATATTGCCTGATTCTTTGCTCATCTCTACATCTAACATTTTGGCTAATGACCCTATCGTCTTTTACCTGGACTATCACAATAGCCTCCAAATGGATTCTTTATTTAAAATTACCCACACAACTACCTGAGTCCTATTACCTTTTTGGATTATCACATTATTTTCTTCTGCTTTGATTCTTTTAATTGCTTAGCTTTAGATCAGGTATCACTGACTAGTTATAGTTTGCTACACTCAGTAAGTAGTAAGTGCCACTTACTACTGCTGAGTGCTAAACATTCCACTCCATTTAAATATTACTTGTCTTCAGAGGAACTCACCTGATATCAGAAGCTTAGTACCAAACTACTGACTGATCTTACAAAAATATGCAGTACTAACCTAGACCAACCCAATGACAAAAATAAATCAGAGTCCTACAAATAGCAGAATTTGATGAAAACGTTTCCATTTTACACTCAGGTTTTTTAAAAAAACAGGATGTACAAATACTGTCTAGAAATATATAAACTATTAGGTTTGGAACACAGTAGCATCTACCACCTAATAACTTAGGCTCCAAGAAAATTAAAGTACTTAGAGATTTGTATTTATTTACATTACATTCTCTGCTATCATACAGTTATCGTGTAACACCACCATTATGTACAAAAATTCCCAGTATAACTAGCCATAATCATTTTACTAAATGATTTAACTTAAAGGACAAATTCTGAAAAATGCATGCTATAAGTTTATGTATGTGTGTTCTAAATTTCAAGAAGTTTAAACATCTAATAACTCTTAAAATATTTGCTGGAATAAGTGAAAAACAGAAAATAAAATCATTTCTATGCTGTAACTAGTGTTTACTTCATGCATACAAATAGGAATAAATAAAAATACTTTGAAGGTCAAGGCTTATTCCAAATCTCTATTTGTATTTTTACACTAAAGAGGCAGAAACACCTGCAAAAACTTAAAATAATAAACTGAAAAGTACAATTTTATTTCACCTGCTTTTATAGCTCTCCACTTGTGCTTCAGAGCAGTTTAATCTTAACATATAGAAGCATATCATTCTAAACAGTATTTCCCAGGAATGAACTGAATATAAACCTAGGAGTCAAAACCTCAATACACGTTAAGATAAACAACAGGTCCTGAATGTCACAGAACAGCTATCTTCAACATAATTAATGGAACCTCCCCAAATCCATTCTACTTATGCCCAAGTTGAAACTTTCAGAAATCATACACTATTACTTGTTTTATTTGTTCATTAGCAACCCCAAGATACTTTTCTAAATATTTTTTACATAAACTTATAATTCTATTAAAACAGGTCATCATGAAACAATCACAAGAAAAATCAAATAAATGCCTGTTTATCAATTTCTATTTATTTATAAAATTCTGAACTTATTAATCCTTTAAAGGCCATGTACCAAACCTTTATTGTTGAGATTAGTACTTTTTTATCAAATAAGTTTTATCCCTACACTGAACTTTAAAAGTTTAATGGTTTAGGCATAAATTTCTTTAAAGAAAAAAAAATTCTTTTACATTTTTCCTTTAAATATTAAATACCAACAACTAATGACATCATGGCAGAGTCATCAACAAAACTAAATTGTTAGTGATATCACACTAGACTGTTCTGGATTGCTCTTTAAGACCAGGGTAACGTAAACAACTCTAGAAACTTCACCTAAACAATAAGCATACTTTTTTCTAGATTAAGTTATTTGTTAGAGGAATTTCAAATCTGAAGTAGTAATGATTATCAGATGAAGATAAAGCCAACTGAAAAAGTACCTCAGTATATTCAACCTTGCATTATATGTATGAAGCTTGTTAACACAAGTAGAGCTAAGACTCTAAGATATTAACTGGTTACCAGCAATTACAATTTACCAGATTAAAAAAAATTTTTGCCTTCACCTCAAAGGTAGACATTGAGAGGGGACTTTGGGAGGAGGCAGAATAATTCTTAGGAATAGGGTAGGTACTGTTCTAGAACATATATGAGTGGCATACCTCTTTGAAAATTTATCTATTCAAGAAATATTTATTCAAAGTTTAAGGGAATTTAATAAAACTAAATGGCCAAAAAAAAAAAATTATTCAGTCCTTACTGTGGGGAGGTACTTGGGATACAAGAGGAAATAAAAAGGTCCCCGATTTCACAGGATTTTTATTTTAACAGCATAAAAGCTTTGGCTCCTCTACCTTAAAGGTTCACTAAAACCTAGGGTCCAAGAACAGCTTTATTAAAAGCCTAGGAAAAGGCAGGGTATGGAAGGAACCTAAAATAGATTTTCCTACCACTCTCACTAGAAATTTAATTGTATGATAGGAACCAATGAAAAGACAGAATTTATCTTAAAGACAATGTTTCATGAACAACAAGTATTCTTTACAAAAATGCAATCAGCCAGAGGATTGAGCCTCTTATATTAACAGACACAAACTACTTTTTAAAAGAGTTGCATGTGTGTTTGGGAGAGGAGTAATGAGCATCAACTATGTGACTTGAGTAATACATTTTCTATCCTGAAGTGAACATGCTGTGCCACGCAGAACTACCTGACTGGGACTACCGAGAAATGAAAGGCAAAGACAGGTGTGTTAGAGAAGATAAGAACTTAAAGAGTGGAAATAATACCCCAAGTCATTTCCTCAAGACATTATATAGAAAACTATTCCAGAATAACTTACATTTCATCAATACGCTTATAAAAGAAAGAAATTATTTCCAAAGCTGTGCTTGACTACTTCAACACACCCTATACATGACCCTATACATGCAAGTTTACCAACCCTAAAAAGCAAATTCCCAGTTTAAGTCAAATGCACACAGTAAGAAATAAAAATAAAACCTGCTTAAATTGGTCCTTAATGCCAATAGCTTTCTACTTTACACACTCCTAGCAAATATTATTTTGTGATGAGTATTTGAGGAGACTAATGATTTCTGGCTCCACCAAATTTGTGTATGAGGGGTGGAGCTTACTTTAAATGGGCTACATAGCTCAGTTCCAACTGGATTTTCTCAGTTTACTCTAGCATTAAAAAAAAAAAAAAAAAAAAAAAAAAAGCTTTAGAGATTCTGAGCTCTTGAAATTCCTCGCCTACCAGGAAAACTATGGCAGTCAAAACTGCTTGATGCTTTTGTTAATAAGTCTATAAATTAAAGTCAAGGAATAGAGTTTGAAAAGCATTTCAACACTGCAATCAAAAAAACAAAACACCATTTATTAAGTTCCCCCCAAATTTTGATGTTAACTAGCCATCTCAAAGTAGTAGAATAAAATCAAAAGTACTAATGGTTCGGCATACTGACAACAACTCATGAAGTTTTATGTAGCAATTTCACATAATTCCATAGCAAATCAAAGGATACAAAACTTAAAACTGATTTCAACAGCTGTCACTGCTTTTTAAGATAAAATTCAAATTACTACATCTGTAAAGTAGAATGCTAACTTTTGGACCTAAGTTTTTCACTAGAGAAATGGTTATTCCCTGAATGACCATATATGCAATGCTAAGGTTAAAATATTAGCTACTTTAAACCAGGGTTAATTTAACATTCATTTTCTGATTTTACATTTCAAGTTACCTATTAACTACTGTTTGGCCTCTTTTCCTATGGAGACTGATATGAAGCTGAAGTATTAAAAACTGCCCAGAATTCATGTTTTACAGCAAGATAATCTTTAAGAAAAACAAAGACCACCCCTACCAGGCTCAAAAATATATCCACATAACCTAAAAACATGTCTTTAATTACAGTTAGCCCCACACATCTTTCATAGTCAAGTTTACTTTCTCACTTGCCAGAGTAGATTCAATTACTGTATTACACTCATTTGTTACCATCTACTACACAAATCAAAGTTAATTCTGTCGTACAAGTACCTTATTTTGAGAAGAGCAAATCAATTTATAATAAAATCCAACGGGTATAATCTAGTAAAGTTATTTCTCACCTGCAATCTGCTCTTCAGTCAGCTGGTCAGCCTACAAAGAGATCAAAGAAATAGTTAAGTGGCTTGAGAGTATGTAGTTTAACACTTACAGAAACAAGTTTAAAAACATTCAAGGTGGGACTTCCCTGGTGGTGCAGTGGTTAAGAATCCACCTGCCAATGCAGGGGACAAGGGTTTGACCCCTGGTCCAGGAAGATCCCACATGCTGCGGAGCAACTAAGTCTGTGTGCCACAACTATTGAGCCCATGTGCTGCAACTACTGAAGCCCACGTGTCTACAGCCCGTGCTCCACAACAAGCTGCCACAATGAGAAGCACGCGCACCGCAACAAAGAATAGCCTGTATTTCGCTACAACTAGAGAATGCCTGCATGCAGCAACGAAGACCCAACCCAGCCATAAATAATTAAATAAACAAAAATTAAAAACAAAAAAAACATTCAAGGTTCACCCTGTTCCATAAACTTTACTTAGTTCAACATTCCTTAGTACCAAACACAGGTGGGCAGAAAATGCACACATCTTATCTTCAAAGCTAAGCTAACTCACCCCCGAGTTTAAGATACGAAAATATTTCAGAATACGTTTGAAAGTCTAATTTTACACAAATTTTTAAAAAACAAATCTAGCATACTAGAAAGTTTAATTGGAATTGGTATTCTTCTAAAGCAAGGATAGATGTTTCCTTTTACAAAATTAAGATATTTAAACTTAAGTTTACCTCCTCAGGTAAATACAAACCATTAATACCAGAAATCTCCATTGAATCAAAAATAATGAACAAGGACTACATTTAAAATTCCCCTGTAAGTGGCTAAATACTTCACTTGGACATATATGTGATTTTCCAAACCTCAACAACAACAACAAAATTACTAAGCAAAACTATCAAAAAGACAAAAATCCAAGCTGTCCTGGTTGGAGCAACATGAAAGGTACCAGTTTTTACTCCTCCTCACCTGCCATGCAACTGCAGAGAATCCAGGATTCTGAATATTTGACGTACATTACTTACAAAATGTTAAGTCCAGCTACTTATTTTCTCTTGATGTTTCAAATTCCAAAGTGAGCATAAGATTTGTGATGTTTTTAGCAAATGGAGAAAAGTTACTTGTTTTTACTTAAAAAACACATTCAGGCACTTGCTAAAACCCATTATATATGTTGTTTTTATTCAATCTTCACAACAACCCTTAATGGCATTAATAATATCATTAATACCCTATCTTACAGATGGGGAGAGAGGCTCAGGTTAAATTTCAGAGAGCAGGAGTACAAAACTACTAACTAGTAGAGTCAGAATTAAACACTAAGGTGTCAGACATATCCAATACCTTCAATTTTAAAATCAGAGCACACCATAATATAATAAAAATATCTGCAAAATAACAAGCCTCCTTGTTCTTCATGTGGCCTTCATCCTTGGTCATTTCATTGCTTATTGGTACATATATCCAGAGGCACTGACAAGAAATAGCCTCCTATCTAATATTCCTACCTACAGAAGTCAAGTGTACTATGATTAATCCATTCACTTATTGGTATGAGAAGAAGAATAAACACTGCCTGGTTTCCTTCATTTTAAATGAACACACTCCTGGAAAGGATAAAACCTTAATACAGCATAGCATCACATTTTTTTCCCTAGGAGAGAGCACGAGAACATTTGAGAAGAAACCCAGAAAAGGAGAAGTTTCTTTCCCTGATAAACAACTTTGATTTGACCTTGATGCAAACTCAACTCATTGCTTTAGAAAAAAGAGAAGAAAAAAAGCCAATAGTCTAGTAACTTAAAACTGAAGAGCCGATAATTAAGCTCAAATGCAGAAGTTTATAAAAATTTTCTACTTTTATCCTTACAAATCCCAATCCTCCAAGTATTTGGTATAAAATCAGTCGATTGTTTTCTCTAGAAATAAGATTTAAAATCCAGTAAATCCACTGAGTTAATTTTTACTTTGTTAGAGGCTATAGATGATTTACTTCTAGTCTCATTCCATTCTGCTGGACGTCTATAATTTTTGAAAGAAGGGCAACATGGCATGATGGAAGAAAAAAGCATGGTGCTTTGAGTCATCGCTGGGCCAGTATCCCAGCTCTAACACTCAATAGCTGTGACCTTGGACATGTTACTCAACCTCTCATTGTCAACTTCACCTGTGACACAGAATATTAATACCTACCTTGCAGGGTTATTGTGCACAGTAAGTGAGGAGCTATGTAAAGGGCTAGCCCCAAGAGTTCAAAATATAACTATTTTATATAAATTAATTAACCAAAGAACCTACAATGTAATGTTAAACACCAACCTGACTAGTTCAACTTCCACACAGAAGGTAGACAGGTGGGGCATTATCAAGCCCTTTACAGCAAACTCACCACATTCCATGTTAACTTTAAGATGAGAAAATCTACCTCCACAAACTGAAACCACAAGGTGCAAGCCCAGGGACAGATGTGGCAGGACACATCAGTTTAGGACCAGTTAAGCCAAATGTGTGGAAGACACTACACCATGTGTGAAAGCTGAAGGAATGACTGCTATGTGCAGAAACAACAGGGATTTTTCTCTCAACAAGTTGTGCGGGAAGAGATTTTGAGAAGACTCATTTGTATGAAAGCTGAGAAGGCCTCAGGAAGAAAACTTTAAAATTATCCAATTTTGCTTGAAAAGTCAAAATTTTAATGGCCCCACACCATCCTGTCTGCCATCTCAGTAAAGATCACAAATGAGCTTCAAGGAATAAACAGGAGACTAAGTTACATTGCCTGAAAGTGCTGGATATTACTTGTAATGTTTCAGGAAACTTAGACAATTTTTTTGTATTTACTACTAACCCAGAGTTCAAGGTTTTAAAATAAACTTTATCAGCAACATTCAGATTAAAGCCTACTAAAAGCAAGAACACAAAGCTCCCTAGCACTGTAATCTGTAAGCCTTTTCCAATGAAATACAAATAAATTTGGTTCTTATTTCTGTCTATGGAGAGAGTCATTTTCTTGGTAGAAGAACTAGAAGAATTATACTTTTGGGAAAACTCAAGCTCATCAAAATGTGTGTTTGTCTCAGTAATAACTCACTAGAGAGATGACTAGCTCTTACTCCTTTGTTTCTACAAATATTGATGTAATTCGTCCTACTGCTCTTGTCAACTCTAGAGAAAGCTCCCAGGCATCAGTACACTCTCAGGTTCCACCTCAGACCTACTAGACTAGAATCTGCATTTTGGAGAAATGCGGGTGATCTGTCAACACTGAGAAAAACACTACTAATCTAGACCTTAAGGTCACATGTGTGACCTTAAGGAAATCACATACCTATTAAACATTTCCCAAATGGCATTCAAAAGTAGGTATGGATACCCTTGGAGCATATCTAGTGAAAGGTGGTATAAAAATAATCCAAAATTCATATCTGAGTAAATTTATCAGTCCACAGGCTTGAAATGAAACAAACTTCCACCCTTCATTGATTCCTGTTTACTCCAAGTGCTACTTAGATACAACAAAGGCTTCATAAATAAAAATTTTTCTACAATTTCAGAAATCAGGGTATTTGTTTTATCTATATCAAAAGCAATCTCTAAATTATTTCAGTAGTTTAAGATACCTTTCATTCTGATAGAACAGCACTTACACGGCATCTTGGCCCCAAAGAGAAAATGCTAGAAGATATTACTTCTTAAAAATTACCTTTACTAAAGGCCTAATTTGATCATTCTAGCTGAATCTAGAACTTTCTATATTTTAATAGAGCCTTGGTGAATTTCTTCAGTCTAGTAGAAACAGATCTTCATGCTGCTCGATGGGATATTTAATTAGACTGAAGTCACCAAATTTTCTACCTCTTCACATCTTTTACTTATCACCCCAGCCTCAAGTCTTCTTAATGCAATCAATCTCCCTTCAATGAGCATGCATCAACTATATGTAAACCCAAGAGCCATGTGAGCAAACTTATTCCACTTCCACATCAAATACATGTTCATTCTTTGACTTTACAGAGTCCTAATTTTAAATCGTCAGGTCTTATAATTATAAAATTATCTGAGGACAATTCCCAAATTAGTTAACAATGACTGTCAATTTAGCTAACCGAAGCCCCCCCCCCAAAACATCAATGATGTGAACAGTAACTACCCTTGGCAAAGGACCCCGAAGAGTAGATATAGATACAAACTCTATGCCTCACCAAGAAACTCCATTTGAGCTCTTGATTCAATTATCAGACTGATCAGGAAGAAACCTTACCTTTCATATGAAAAATTAAAAAAAAAAATTTATCCCACAATTTTGAATCTTAATTACATGCCTATAGTGTACACCCTGTTTCACCTAAAAGTAAACTCAACCAGCACATTCAAATTTAGAATAATTTAGAATATCAAGATGGAAGAGTACATCAAACAAATGAGAACTCCTCCCCACACCCATACATGGTGGAGGTTTCAGCTGGCAAGGATTCCCAACTCCTGTTTAAGATGTCACCTTGCCTCCTGGACACACCCATCTCCCGTAACCACTTGGCAGAAGAAACGACAAAGTAAGTATTGCAAATTACCGCCCTCATTAGTTTTTTGTTTTTTTTTAAACAGGAAAGAACTGGAGTTCCGGTCTCTAGCGACAGGAAAATGCTTCTAAAAATTCCCTGTCCCCCTTCTTTCACGACGGTCTTTGACAGCCGTTACTGTACAAATGAAGTGAACTGCACGTTAAGATATCTGGCACTTTCTCTACGGAAATACCAGTTATTTTCAAGGGGGTTGGACCGGGGCAACACTGTGTGTGGTAGCGTTTCTTTAACGTTTCGGCGTGCACATGAGCACTCAAGAAGAGGACTATGGCCCTTCTTAAAGGCCTCCTTCCAATTGTTACAGGAGAGTAAGACCGACTTTCACAACAGAACGACAGTCACCCCGGAGCTGGCTTTCGGTAGGTGAACAGGAAATGCCTTTCAGACCCTAGCTGAAGCCTCTGGCTTTCTCTAACGAGATGAATAGTGGGAGGCTGCGCCTTACTTCAGATATACAGCCATTTCCTTCAACGACAAAACCACTTAAAATTTTTTTTTTTATTTCAAATGTCCAGCCTGGGAGGTGGAATTAGGTCTCAAGGAGCAGAGGGAGCAAAAGGATCAGGATTCGCCGAGCTTCCTTTGCGCCACCAGAGGGGGATGGGAATCGGCCGAGGCTGCCCTCCCCAACCTATGCCGGAACGACCGGCCTCGCAGCGCCGCGGGCCGCCCAGACCTCCGCAGTCCTGCAGGTGCCAGCGCAGCAGCTGGGGCGCGAGCCTAGCCGGCCGGGCGGCGGCCCCAGCCCCGCGCCCGCCCCGTCCCGCCCCCGGCCGCTCCCCGAGCCGCGCGGGCTCGGCCCACACAGCGCGCCCGCCCCTCGCCCCCTCCCGGCCTGACCCGCAGGGCGGCGGGCTGACGGCCTCGCGCGCTCCCGCCCGCTCCCTCGGCGCAAAGCGGCCGCGCGCGGACAAAAGCGCTTCCTAGCGTCCGCACCAACCGTCCGTTGGGCTTTTGAATCCGGCCCCGAGCTGACCTTTCGAGATGCCCGACCCAAAGCTTCTGCGCTCCTGCTCCCCCCCACCCTTCCACTCTCGCCTCCCCTGGGGGCCGACCTGCCCCCCACCCGCGCTCCATCCTCATCCAGCCCCTGAGGAGCTCCGCAGAGCCAGGGGCGATGCGCCCGGCCACCAGTACACTAGGGGACACCTCCCTGAGGAGAATGGGGGGTGGGGAAGCACCTGCGACACAACGGCCGCGGGCGCCCCCAGCCTCATGTGCGCCATCCCCCTGGCGAAAACCACTCCTGGAGGGTGTGAGGATGGCAAGTTCCCTTTCTTTCGTCAATTCGCTTCAGCCTCTTCCCCCCACAGGCCGAGCGCCGGCAGCTTAGCGACGCACTCACCATGCTGCAAGCGCTACCGGTCTCCGGGACTCGACTACACAACCACTCAGCTCGCTCGCTCCACTCGGACTAATTCTCCTCCTCCGCCCCCAGCGCCTCATAAACACCTCCCTCCGCCAGATCCCTCCGCCGCACGCCAGATAACGGAACATCACAAACGAGTCCCGGCCAACCCCTCCACTCCAACTCCTCTCGAGACCCCTTTGTCCACAGTTGTGTGGTCGACGATACAAGAGATAAAGTGAGGGGGGCGAACGGATGGCGTAAGTGGGTTTCGCTTCCCAGCGAGCCGTTGAAGGGCCGGTGGAGTCGCGCCTGAGAGGCGCTACTTTGCGGCGCGGAAGAGCATCGTGGTAGCGACGCGTGACGCGACGATCGTTGAACCGCTCTCTGATTGGCTGGTTCATACCTGCAATGCGTCACTGGGGCTCGCAGGCACCGCCGGCGGGACGCGGTGTGGTTTCTGCCGTTTGTGCCGTTGCTGCCCTGGCCGCACTGTCTTGGCAACTGCGCCAGGCGGCGGAGTCGCTTGCTTTGCGCTTGGCTGGAGAGTCTTCCTCCTCCACCCATCCTTTCTCTCCACAGTCGTACGCACACTTTCCCGCCCCTGGTATAGGGGTCTACGAAAACGCCGATTAAGAATGAAGCTGAAAGACCCAGTGAAACCCCTGCCCCGCGCTCTTTTTCTCAGCTTCAGTTATTGGCCTCGTGGCGGCCACACGCTTACCATTTTACTCCCTCACAAAACCCGAATATCTGAGTAAGGGCGAACGCACCTGCTCAGCTGACTAATCTGAAAGGGTCTTCCGTTTATACTTCCCCTTCGCCGCGTTTGTCTGGGGTAATTTACCGGGGTGGGGGGGAATCACTGAAAAAGCGCAGTATCCCGGATTCTGTGGGATTAGTCACTCCCAATAGCCGCTTGATGTTGTGGAATAATAGGGGTCTTGGCTTGGAGTGAGACCTGGGTATGAGTATCACTTGGGCCACTTTCTTAGATGTATGACCGTGGATGAGCCATTTAATCTTTAGCCTCATTTGTGAAATGGAGGTTATAATACCTATATTGAAAGATTATTGTAAGAATTAGAATCATATAGAGACTGGCGTTCGGGTAAAATGTTAAAGTACCTGGCACATGGTAGGCACCCAACAAGTGGTTACTATAATAAAACCATAATACATATGGTCACAATGAATTTCATAATGAATTTACCCCTTTGGGTCGCTAATCTCTCAGGTTTAATAGAACATTTCTAAAGCCACATAAAAGTTAGCTCTTTGGAACTGGCACCCTTGTGCACTGTTGGTGAGAAATGTAAAATGGTACAGCCACTGTGGAAAATAGTATGGTAGTTCCTTAAAAAATTAAAAATAGAATTACCATATGATCCAGCAAGTCTGCTTCTTGGTATATACCCGAAGGAACTGAAAGCAGGATCTTGAAGAGATATTGGTACACCCATGTTCATGGCACTCTTCATGACCGCTAAATTGTGGAAGCAACCCAAATGTCCATCAGTGGATGAATGGATAAGCAAAATGTGGTATACGTTTGTTGTTACATACAATGGAATATTATTCAGCCTGAAAAATTCTGTAATATGCCACAACATGTATGAAGCTTGAGGACATTATGCTAAGTGAAATAAGTCAAAGAGTTTCAGTTTGACAAGATGAAAAGAGTTGGGATGAGTGATGGTTGTGTAACATTATGTATTCAGTACCACTGAACCCTACGCTTTAAAATGGTTAAGATGGTAAATTTTATGTGCATTTTATCACACATGAAAATTTTTAAAAAATTTTTGAACTTTATTTGGAAAACTTTAGACATAAGCTATATACAAATGGAGAGAAAAGTATAACCATCACTTAACCAAGTAGCCATCACTCAGCTTTACCAGTTAACAGCATTCTGTCATTCTTGTTTTATATATTTCCCCCCATTAAAAAAGAAATTAACTCCTTGGTCCCACCCAAAATAAGCAAGGGTGTGCATAACCTGGAATATTTAACAAATGAATAGCAATAGTTTACCTACTGTGTAACTTCATTCAAATATAATGTAATTGTTACCTTAGAGGGGGCTTAGAAGGCACAGAGGAGAGGAGCTTTGCTCACCACAGAGGTTCCAAAGAGGATTCCCAAAGAACATGACTCCTAAATTGAGTCTGACATGTTAATGGGCTAGGAAAAAGGGAAAAGCCAGGGAGGAAGAGAGAAGCAAGTTTAGATGAAAGAAAGAACAGAGCAAAAGGCCCAGAGGCATGCAATTGCATGGCACAATGGAGGAGTGTCAGTGGTTAGGCATTACCAGGGCCAGCTGATCTCGGGAGAGGGTGCTGGGAAGTTAGAAAGGAACTAAGGGTCATGCTCAAACTGTGGTTCCTCAAGAAGGTTGGTAGAACCACTGTCCAGAAAGAATCCTCTTAGGCCACATCAAGGCTTTAGAATTTTCCAGTAAAAAGCACAGCCATGTGGACCCTTGAAACCTAGTGAACAGCATTTTCAGCAAGCCAAGGTAAAATCTGCCTACTGAGAAGGATCCTTCCAGAACACCTTCCTGCCCAGCAAGACCAAGATATTCTCTAACAGCTTATCTGCACCCACTTGGAAAGACTCAGTGGAATTTAACCTGCCTTAAACAATTTAGGCATTTTCTCAAGCCATCTAAAGTATTTCCTTTACTAGGCCGGAGATGGATTCTCTTTCTTTCAGTCATACAAATCAGACACAAAGTAAGTGCTCTTTCAGTTAGTATTGGCAACCCTGTGACCTTCCTTTCAGATGAATGACTGTTCAGTAAAAACTCAGGACCCCATGCTTCTATTGTCCTTGCTAATGTGATATAATGATTCCACAGGGGGAGTGGGTGGGCTTAATTAAGTTACCCCACAAATGAAATACACTGTACCATTGAGAATGTTACTTAAAAGTGGGTACCTCTGCTTCAGAATTGAGCTGAAAACAGATCCCTAAGGCCACCATTCCATTACTCTCCATTGTGGTAGCGCCCAAGTCTTTCCAAGATTTTCCTCAGAAATTTGTCCCTGATTCTTCCTCAGATGGAAGGGCTATCAACAGATTTTTACCCCATCAGTATGCACTGCTTTTACATATGAAATTTTTAATGATGGAAAATTGAATGACAAAACGAATAATCACTTCTTCTAGAAAATGAATTTTTAAAAGGATTGATGCATAACGTATAACAAGCTTAAGTATAATATACAGGTGCATGCTTAGAGACGTACGTATTGAATCAAGGAGCTTTTAAACAAATATTTGGTAATGAAATATGTCTGTTAAAGAGAACACAGAAAAGTTCTTCCTGGTTTCTTAGGTTGAATTTCAGTAAGGCCTCTCTTGCAGAAACTTCCTTGCTGACCTCTCCAATAAGAGAAAGAAAATGAGAAAAAAGTCAAGACGTACATTTAAAGCCATTGTGGTTTTTGTGTATTTGAGACTGTTCCAAATCAATTTATTTATAGAGAATTTGTCTTCCACAAGATGACATACAGTACAGCCTGACTTTGGCAACTTCCAGCTGAGAAGCAAAGTTGGTTACCACCATTACATCAAGGTCTAAGAGGTGGTTAGTTGTTTATTTTCCTCTCCTGTCTGGTGAGATATTACAGCTTTCTACCTTTGTCCATCCAGGGAAAATGAGAATGCACTTCCTCTCCAGGCCTCAGTTCCTCAATTTGCAGAATAGAGATAACACAAGCCCCATCCTTTGACGCTTCCTTCCCATAGTTTCTCTCCTCCAGCCAGCTGTGCTATGAACAAGGGCAGAGGACAGTCACAGTGGCATTCTTGATTGCAGGCCCTATGTGATTCTCGACAGGTGAAAGAATTAAGCCCTAAATGCCCTAAGGCACCAACGGTATGCATCAACTTCTCTCCTATGCATGCAGAATGGAACTTGTTACATGCCAACCTGGAGAGAATTCAGAAAATAGTACTCAAATGATCTTCTTGTTCTGTGGTTCAGATAAGGAGCCCTGGTTGAGAAAGTTAAGCTATCCCCTTCCAGGACTATGGGGAAAAACAGAGCTGGGACAGGAATCCAACCAGGTCATGAGAATGTCTCGCCCACAGCATCCTCAGTACGATGAGGAGTGAAGAGTATAGGGAACGCACTGAATCCTCCAGACTTACTGAATGGGCTTATGCTCATATACGTGTGGGAAAAGTTGAGGGTCATTAACTTTGACATTGATACTCTGCCATTCATTCATTTATTCATTCAAAAAAATTGAGATGTCAATTTAGGGTGACTAACAATATAGGTTTGCGTATGGATTCAGGGGTGTCCTGGGACACAGGACATACAGTGCTAAAACCACACAGTCCCAGGCAAACCAGGATGGTTGGTCACTCTAGAAACCATGACCACTCATTCAATAAATACCAGCAGTCTATTATGTGCTGTAAATGTGCAATGATAAGAATGAGGTCTGATAAGAATGACTCTGGGAGCACATAGGAGGACAACCTAATGGACAAGAGGAAGACTTCTTAGAGAATGCGATCCATAGGAATTTGGGTTAAGGGGGAGAAAGAGGAAAAGGTGTTTGAAGCAGAGAGAATAAGCACAAACGAACAGAGACATCGTCATTACCATCATCACCTCTATCATCACCATGACATTCACAGCCACTGGTGATTTGATGCTCCCCATGGGCCAGACCCTGTGCTGATCACTTTATGTACACTGTCCACATTATTGACCATTCCATTCCTCTTGAAACACTCTTCTTGCTTGGCTTCTGGAATATTACCCTAGTATTTCTCCTACCTCTGTGGTAGTTTCTCTGCAGGCTCCTTGGCTGGCTCCTTCACCTATTGCTTAAAAGATGGCATGCCTCCAGGTTTAGGCCATGGCTCTCTTCTCTTGTGAATTTTGACACCCGCTTTGGCACCCTCCCCACTCCCACAGCAGTGGCTCTGTGCTGATCACCCCCAAATATGGATGGCCCGAGGTAAAATCTCTTCTCAAATCCTGATCAGTATTTTCAGCTGCTCAGGCCCACCCTAACATTTGTGGACTCAGCCAAGAGTACAAACGGAGGCTTATACAGCATATGTTAAATGTGTTAAAGTTATAAATCAAGCTAACAAATAAAACATGCTCTATCCTCCTACCCTGACAAATAAACTTTCATAATAACCCAAAGGCTGTGGTTAATTGTAGAACTTCAGATTTCCACACCAGATCATGAAGTGTGAGGAAGCCATCTTCTAACCCACAGCCCACCGTTTCTCCTCTCACCATCAGCCCCAACATACACTGCAAGGGGGCTGGCATCCATAGGCACACTCACTCTGGTCCCTGTAACCATGTCCATCAACAGCCCCCAAAATAGCTGCTTCCCGACCATCCCTCAGGGTCTAGGGGCGTGCACCCTATAGAGACAGTCTGCTCCCTGGAGAGTAGACCTAAGAAAGAAGCCAGAACAGGCCCCGGAAGCAGGCCTGTGCTATCTGAGCAAGGAATTCTGTGATCCTGGGGACCTAGAGGAGTCTTGAGTAGGAGGGAGTATGGGCTCTGGGTAGGGAGGTCCCCTTGGCCCTGTATGGAGGTGTGCATCTGGAAGAAGGCCAGAGCAGGGCCCTGTAAAATGAGGCTAGGACACGGTCCTCTCTTGCAGTCCTGAAAATGTCTACTGGCAACTCCTCCTGGAGGCCCTCAGGCCCTAAAACATCACATCAAACACTGAACCCATCATCTTTTCACCCAGATCTGCTTTCCTTTATTCTGGCCTCATTGAAAAGTGCCTCCCGCCACCCTGTCACCTAAGCCACACTACTTGCAGATACCCGTGTCTTTGCTCCTGCGGCCCCCTCTGCCTGGAACATCCTTCTTCCTTTCCCACTGCTTGCTGCACATTCACTTATACTTGGCCCAAGCATCATATCCCCTGTAATGTCTTCCTAACCCCACTAGCCCTCTCTTCTTGGTCCAAAGAAAAAGAATCATTCTCTCTCAAAAATATCCTTATAACACTTTATGGTACTATTTCCTTACAGGTTAGTTGCCCCAACTGGACTGAGTTCCTTCAGGGACTTTAACTATCTTCGTACCCTCACCACCTTGTGTGGTACTGGGACATAGTTGATGCTCAGTAAATTTGTTGAATGAATAGGTGGATGACAGACAAAGATATTATTGTTTTGTACATGCTTCTTTCACGTGGCTTTAATAACACTCAGAAGATTTTTACAAAGTATGAGTTGTCTTATGAATACCGAAATCTTTTTTATCAGAGAAAGTAGCCAGAGGATAATTCTGATCTTCTTATGTAAGTTAAATCAAATTGAAAATGCTAAATATGTTCTTAGTCAAATGTAATTTTCATCTTCCTTGGAATTTTTTGGATTTCATTATACAATAGTTGTTTATACAATTTTTGGATTGTATTTTTTTCTCATCTTATTTAGAGAATTTATGGTTTAGACTATATTAGCTTGATGAAATTAAGAATTAAAGCAATCACCACGTAATGAAGCTAAAAAAAATTGCTTTCAACTTCGAATGGTTTCACAGAAAAGAAGTAATTGATGTTGTGGTTCACATTGTATTGGCAGTGTGGGAGCCTCCATGGATGTTTGAATTCTCTACAATGGTACCTGAAATTTTAATTTCATTTTCTTCATGCTAGCTTGGTTTTTTATTATCCTTTGTCTGGCTTACCAGGTAAAAATCAGGATTCCCATTCTCAAGACTGGGAAGTTGGCATTGTTGGGGGTCCTCTCTTCCTTTTTCATTGTTTTCCATTCCCCATCTGACTAGCCAATATTTCTAGGTTCTGCTCACAGAACTTGGAGTAAACCTTTGTCTGCTTTGAAAAAAGATTTTTCAATATTCTAAACTAAAGTTGGTGAGATGTTTTCCCTAAGTGACTCCCTTCTGCCTGAGAAAAAGGGAGTCACTCAGGGAAAATATTTCCTTTATCTTACGGCCACATTCTCACATTCACTGGGTCCAAAGTGAAGTAAGTCACAGCCCCTGCCATTCATGAGGAGGCTGGGGAAGACATAGATGTACCCCTATTACAATAACAGGATTGATCAGGAATAAAAGAGCTTCTGTTTTTCCAGATATAAGCTTTTTTTCTAACTGCCAAGTATTTCCTCAGAAATTTGCTTCTCAATTTATTTTTTAAACTTTGGACAGAAAAGTTGAAAGAATAATACAATAAACCATTCATATACTATCCACTTAGATTCAACAATGGCTAACATTTGCCATATTTGCTTTCTCCTTCTCATTCTCTGCCTCTACACATGCACGCGTGCACACACACACACACACACAAATGTGCAAATTTTTTGGATGAACCATTTGAAAGTAAGTTATGGACGTTATACTTCAGCCCTAAATTTCAGCATATTTCTCCTAAGGATATTCTCCTACAAAACCACAACACCATTACCGCATTTTTTAAAAATTCCTTAATTTTATCTTTGATCCAGTCTATGCTTGAATTTCCCTAATTGTCCCTAAAATGTTTTTTATAGCTGTTTTATTTTTCCTGACTAGATCTGACAAGTATTGCACTTTGCAAGCTCATGTCTCTTTAGACTCTTTTAATTCTTTTACTCTAGATCAGTTTCCCCACCTTTGTTTGTTTGTTCATGACATTGATATTTTGAAGAATCCCTTACAGTTTTCTTTCACAATGTCCACACTCTAGAGTAGTCTGATTGTTTCCTTCTAGTGTCATTTAACTTGTTCCTCTAAAGGCTTCAGTTTCAGGATGAAGACTTCTGGCAAAAATACTTCACAGGTAATGTTGTGTATTTCATACTGCATCATCTCAAGAGCACATAATAGCCATTGTTCCACTCTTAGTGATTATAAATTTGATCACTTAGTTAAGATGTCATCTAAAGAAGATGTGGGGCTTCCCTTGTGGCGCAGTGGTTGAGAGTCCGCTTGCCAATGCAAGGGACATGGGTTCGTGCCCCGGTCCGGGAGGATCCCACATGCCGCGGAGCGGCTGGGCCCGTGAGCCATGGCCGTTGAGCCTGCACGTCCGGAGTCTGTGCTCCACAACGGGAGAGGCCACAACAGTGAGAGGCCCACGTACTGAAAAAAAAAAAAAAAAAAGAAGATGTGGTACATATATAGAATGGAATATTACTCAGCCATAAAAAGGAACGAAATTGGTTCATTTGTTGAGACGTGGATGGATCTAGAGACTGTCATATAGAGTGAAGTAAGTCAGAAAGAGAAAAATAAATATCATATATTAACGCATATATGTGGAACCTAGAAAAATGGTACAGATGTACCGGTTTGCAGGGCAAAAATTGAGACACAGATGTAGAGAACAAACATATGGACAGCAAGGGGGGAAGTGGCGGGGGGGGGTGGGGATGGTGGTGTGATGAATTGGGCGACTGGGATTGACATGTATACACTGATGTGTATAAAATTGATGACTAATAAGAACCTGCTGTATAAAAAAATAAAATAAAATTCAAAAAGGAAAAAGATGTCATCTACCAGACCTCATCGTTGTAAGGGGACATTTTCCATTTTTAATCAATAAGTAATCTGTGGGACAATACTCTGCCACCATGTAAATATCCTGTTTCCCAACAGCTCTTCACCTAGTGATTTTATCATCCATTGATGGTCCTTGCTTAATGCTTGACAACATTGCAGGTTGTAAAATTGTTTTTCTAATTCTTTGACCCCTTTGATATGTATTAGCCGGCATTCTTTTTGTAAAGAAGTACCTTCCTCTCCCCTTCTTTCCTTTTCTGAGTATTCCTATTAACTGGTGTAGTTTTTAAAAATTGAGTGTAAATGTTATCAATTACATGCATTTTACTTTTTTGTCCTCAGATTGTCCCAAATTTGGCCAGCATGCACTGTTCATGCCAGCTCCTGTGTCCTTTTGACACATCTCCATCAGTTTTTGAGTAGTTTCTTGCTTTTCTGGCACAAAATGTTCCAGGTTTACCTTGTACTTTCTCTGCTCAGAACTGGAATCAGCCATTTTATTCAAGGATACTCAGAGATTCTAAATGCATCCTTTTTTGGATGTCATTATACAATAGTTGTTTATACAATTTTTGGATTGTATTTTTTTCTCATCTTATTTAGAGAATTTATGGTTTAGACTATATTAGCTTGATGAAATTAAGAATTAAAGCAATCAACACGTAATGAAGCTAAAAAAAATTGCTTTCAACTTCGAATGGTTTCACAGAAAAGAAGTAATTGATGTTGTGGTTCACATTGTATTGGCAGTGTGGGAGCCTCCATGGATGTTTGAATTCTCTACAATGGTACCTGAAATTTTAATTTCATTTTCTTCATGCTAGCTTGGTTTTTTATTATCCTTTGTCTGGCTTACCAGGTAAAAATCAGGATTCCCATTCTCAAGACTGGGAAGTTGGCATTGTTGGGGGTCCTCTCTTCCTTTTTCATTGTTTTCCATTCCCCATCTGACTAGCCAATATTTCTAGGTTCTGCTCACAGAACTTGGAGTAAACCTTTGTCTGCTTTGAGAAAAGATTTTTCAATATTCTAAACTAAAGTTGGTGAGATGTTTTCCCTAAGTGACTCCCTTCTGCCTGAGAAAAAGGGAGTCACTCAGGGAAAACATCTCCTTTATCTTACGGCCACATTCTCACATTCACTGGGTCCAAAGTGAAGTAAGTCACAGCCCCTGCCATTCATGAGGAGGCTGGGGAAGACATAGATGTACCCCTATTACAATAACAGGATTGATCAGGAATAAAAGAGCTTCTGTTTTTCCAGATGTAAGCTTTTTTTCTAACTGCCAAGTATTTCCTCAGAAATTTGCTTCTCAATTTATTTTTTAAACTTTGGACAGAAAAGTTGAAAGAATAATACAATAAACCATTCATATACTATCCACTTAGATTCAACAATGGCTAACATTTGCCATATTTGCTTTCTCCTTCTCATTCTCTGCCTCTACACATGCACACGTGCACACATACACAAATGTGCAAATTTTTTGGATGAACCATTTGAAAGTAAGTTATGGACGTTATACTTCAGCCCTAAATTTCAGCATATTTCTCCTAAGGATATTCTCCTACAAAACCACAACACCATTACCATATTTTTTAAAAATTCCTTAATTTTATCTTTGATCCAGTCTATGCTTGAATTTCCCTAATTGTCCCTAAAATGTTTTTTATAGCTGTTTTATTTTTCCTGACTAGATCTGACAAGTATTGCACTTTGCAAGCTCATGACTCTTTTGACTCTTTTAATTCTTTTACTCTAGATCAGTTTCCCTACCTTTGTTTGTTTGTTCATGACATTGATATTTTGAAGAATCCCTTACAGTTTTCTTTCACAATGTCCACACTCTAGAGTAGTCTGATTGTTTCCTTCTAGTGTCATTTAACTTGTTCCTCTAAAGGCTTCACAGTTTCAGGATGAAAACTTCTGGCAAAAATACTTCACAGGTAATGTTGTGTATTTCATACTGCATCATCTCAAGAGCACATAATAGCCATTGTTCTGCTCTTAGTGATTATAAATTTGATCACTTAGTTAAGATGTCATCTAAAGAAGATGTGGGGCTTCCCTGGTGGCGCAGTGGTTGAGAGTCCGCTTGCCAATGCAAGGGACATGGGTTCGTGCCCCGGTCCGGGAGGATCCCACATGCCGCGGAGCGGCTGGGCCCGTGAGCCATGGCCGTTGAGCCTGCACGTCCGGAGTCTGTGCTCCACAACGGGAGAGGCCACAACAGTGAGAGGCCCACGTACTGAAAAAAAAAAAAAAAAGAAGATGTGGTACATATATAGAATGGAATATTACTCAGCCATAAAAAGGAACGAAATTGGTTCATTTGTTGAGACGTGGATGGATCTAGAGACTGTCATATAGAGTGAAGTAAGTCAGAAAGAGAAAAATAAATATCATATATTAACGCATATATGTGGAACCTAGAAAAATGGTACAGATGTACCGGTTTGCAGGGCAAAAATTGAGACACAGATGTAGAGAACAAACATATGGACAGCAAGGGGGGAAGTGGCGGGGGGGTGGGGATGGTGGTGTGATGAATTGGGCGACTGGGATTGACATGTATACACTGATGTGTATAAAATTGATGACTAATAAGAACCTGCTGTATAAAAAAATAAAATAAAATTCAAAAAGGAAAAAGATGTCATCTACCAGACCTCATCGTTGTAAGGGGACATTTTCCATTTTTAATCAATAAGTAATCTGTGGGACAATACTCTGCCACCATGTAAATATCCTGTTTCCCAACAGCTCTTCACCTAGTGATTTTATCATCCATTGATGGTCCTTGCTTAATGCTTGACAACATTGCAGGTTGTAAAATTGTTTTTCTAATTCTTTGACCCCTTTGATATGTATTAGCCGGCATTCTTTTTGTAAAGAAGTACCTTCCTCTCCCCTTCTTTCCTTTTCTGAGTATTCCTATTAACTGGTGTAGTTTTTAAAAATTGAGTGTAAATGTTATCAATTACATGCATTTTACTTTTTTGTCCTCAGATTGTCCCAAATTTGGCCAGCATGCACTGTTCATGCCAGCTCCTGTGTCCTTTTGACACATCTCCATCAGTTTTTGAGTAGTTTCTTGCTTTTCTGGCACAAAATGTTCCAGGTTTACCTTGTACTTTCTCTGCTCAGAACTGGAATCAGCCATTTTATTCAAGGATCCTCAGAGATTCTAAATGCATCCTTTTTTGGTTTTCATTCCAAACTTTTCAAAAGTCATCATTCTGTATTTGTTGCACTCAGCTTATCAATAAACACTTCAATGGCTCTCCCTAGGTCCTCAGAAGTTTTCCTTCTCAATTCAGCCCTTATCCTGGACCCTTGCTCTCAGCACCGTCTCTGTACAGCTTTTAGCGTCTCCTTCAATCCTCTCCCGTGGTGTCTTATCGGTGGGTGTAAAAAGTGAGCATTGAGTCAAACTGGAAAATGGATAATCTCACAAATGCCATCGGGAAGCTGCAGGTGAAAGCTTAAACAAGCAGGGCCTGGGCAAGAGAAAAGCACAGACCCTCAACCAGCAGGAGGCAACAGCAACTGCCCTTGACAGAGAGGCCACATCTTCCAGCAGCCCCTGCTCTCATCCTCACACCTGTTTGCTTCCAAGAAGACAGGACTATGGGAGAGCAGAAGCTCTGCTTTAATCTCAAGAGTTCAATGCTTGGGGTAGGGTGACCTCAAGATCAGGAGAGAAAAAGGAAGGCAGCTACTGCCCTAGGTCCCCAAAGGTCACTCCAATATTCATATGAACCCGTAAGACTATCATTTTGGCTATTTGTATAGAAAACTCCTTTGTTTATTTTTCTCTTGTGTTCATGTTTAAGTTTCTGTATTTGAAAATATTCTATCTGGACTTCCTATATTTTCAGTATCAATAGTAAATAAAACTAGAGTACTAGTATGTACCAGTGATTCCTAGTTATCTTCATCTTATTAAAACTCTTAGCTGTGGATCAAAGGGCTCCTTCAGCTGTGCCTTTCTGTGGCATTATCTTCCAGCAAGCCCTGCATTATGCTTTCCTTGCCCCAGCAAGTGCCTCCTGGCTATTGTCTCTTCTGCCTCTGAGTCATTTGACATCATATAGAGGGCCCATCACTGCACAGGGACTCTGGAGGTAGGAATTTGTATCGAAGTCACCACAAACCAGCTCTGTGATCTCGGGGTAAGTTCATAACCTCTCTGGACCTCAGATTGCAAACAGTCATGAAATCTTTTAATTCTAAGGTTCCTTTTAGTAAGGGCAGGGGGGGCAAAGGAGAGGGAGAGAGATATCCTAGAAATCTTTTTTCTCAAATTCTACATTGTTTGAGTGAGAAGTGATTTCAGAGGTCTGGCTTTTTTTGTTTTTTTGTGGGGTTTTTTTTGCGTTACGCGGGCCTCTCACTGTTGTGGCCTCTCCCGTTGCGGAGCACAGGCTCCGGATGCGCAGGCTCAGGGGCCATGGCTCACGGGCCCAGCCGCTCTGCGGAACGTGAGATCTTCCTGGACCGGGGCACAAACCCGTGTCCCCTGAATCTGCAGGTGGACTCTCAACCACTGCGCCACCAGGGTAGCCCCTCAGAGGTCATTTAATGTAACTTTCTAACGAGGAAATTAAGGCCCTAAAAATGAGGTGATTTGCCCAAAGTCCTGCTTCTAGTTGAAGGAAGAGCCAGGTCTAAAACCCAGTTTCCCTGATTCCCAGTCTAGTCCCTTATATACTATGCACGGCTGGCTCCCATCTCCACCCTCTTTAAAATTCTGCTAACCCTCTAATCCAGCCATAGTAACTCCTATCTCCCACCCTCCTCACCTTTCTGTCTGTGTTTTTGTCCCTTCTGATTATAATAGTAGCTAATATTTTTCAAACACTATATTCTAGGTTCTGTGCTAAGCATTTTACAGTGTATCACTTTTCATGGCAAACTTGCAGGGTCAGTTCTACAACCATCCAAGTTTATAGATGGAATAGCTGAAGCTTAAAGGATTTACATAATTTTCCCAGTCACACAAGCTGGTAGATCTCAGAATTAGATTTCTAACTCATCTCTATCTGGCCTGCAGATCTATTCACAGCACTTTTCTGTCTATGAATACAGTGTTCAGTCATTCATCCATTCATTATCCGGCTTCTTACTAAGTACCTACTTGTGCCCAGCACTGTTCTGGGCACTACGGGAAATAAGAAATGGAAGACCCAGTTCTAAATGGAGATACCAAATCTATAAACATAAACAACTAGAATACAATTCAAGGCAACGCACATTTTATAGGAATTCCAAGAAGTTCTTTTTTATGTCCAATATCCTAAAATCTTTCTGAAGGCAGGGTTTCAGTCTATGGTTTCTAGAATATAGTGGGCTCCAAATGGATAAAGGGAATAATCTCTTGTCGGACAGAAAATAGAGGCTGGGGCTGAAAAAGCAGGTTTACTGCTAAGAGTTAAACCTAAGTCCTGCGTTCGTATAGAATTTGCAGATCCTCTAAAATTGTGTCAACAAACTATCAGCAACAAGAAAAGCTGAGTATCTACTGTATGCTAGGTACAATCATGGGCACCTGTAAGATAAAAAGACAAGGAAGGGGCTTCCCTGGTGGCGCAGTGGTTGAGAGTCCGCCTGCCGATGCAGGGGACACGGGTTCGTGCCCTGGTTCAGGAGGATCCCACATGCCGCGGAGCGGTTGGTCCCGTGAGCCATGGCTGCTGAGCCTGCGCGTCCGGAGCCTGTGCTCCGCAACGGGAGAGGCCACAACAGTGAGAGGCCCGCGTACCGCAACAACAACAACAACAACAACAAAAAAAGACAAGGAAGACAACGGGAACATTCAGACCAATCAGAGGTAAAGCCAGACTGGGGTGCGTGGAGTGCCTTATTGCTGATGTGATCAGAAGGGGCTTTAGGATTATCTAAAGCATCTTGGGGAAAGAGAATTATCTTCCAGGGAGAAGTGGAAAATTACAAACTTAGTATTTGAGGGGTTTAAGAAGGGGAGAGGAAGTTTGGGGTTTGAAGTGAGGACTTAGTAAGCCAGGCAGTCCTCCAGCCTTCTCACCACCCTCTACATCCAGGGGCAGGCTCCCTTAAGATGGGAATTTGATTTGCTTTCATGGCACTAATCTGTACTGACTCACTCCTAGGTCGCCACACATTTATGAATGAATAGTTTAACTATTTGTATTCCTTTGCTAGACTTCGGAATTTTTGAGTCAACTTAAAATCTTAAAGTCAATACATTTAAAATCAGTTTGGCCTGTGGCCCGATTTAGTATGATCTGAGACACCCAAGTCCCTTCACTGGAGACTGCGTTAAAGTTGTTGAATTATGGAATGAACATGCTACTGTTACTAACAATGGAATCATTTCTTCCAAAACTGAAGTTGGGTGATGACTTCCTCTCCACTGGAACTTTGTATCCTTCAATCTGGAGTTTTAAGATGTAGTAAAATAGCAACAACAGCAACAAACGGAGTTTCCTGGAGAGAGGTAGAATCTTCCCTCTTTAGGCAATTAGCTTTTCTAGCCCTTTAGACAATAGCTTTAATACATTAAAATATGCCAACTGGCCTCCAGAAATGAAAATGAATGGCCTCCCAAGATCCTCCCCAGTCTCAGCATTCTGAGATACTGTACTTCATGTAGATACTAATTCCCCTTTCAGTGTTTTCATTAGTCTAGTAGGGCTGCGAAAGTTACAATCCCTTTGTGAAAAGATTGAAATTGAACAGGTTTTTACAATATGGCACGCTTCTGGAGGGCCATCTTCCCAGAGGCTCCAGCTCTTCTGACAGGCTGCCTCTCTCTACAAGGGTCCACTCTATGTAACTTTCTGAACTGCACATGCAAACATTTCCCCTGACTTTGAGGGCAGTGTGTTGGTAATTCTGTGGTATGCAATGATCTAATACCCAGGGAGTCTGTTACCATGTGACCAAAGCTGAGGTCAATTATGATTCCCCATCAGTGACCCAGAGCAGCTCTCATGCCTTTCACTGAAGTCTATTTCGAAGAGCAGACACTTTAACATTTTTAAAGGGAACCAGAATTATCATTCAGATGATTAACTGCCACACAGACAGACATTCTCTTATGATTCATTGAAGTGCAGGTCTTAAGAGGTTATGCATTCCGTCCCAGTGTATTAAAGAGAGTGAAGACAAATAGATCAGAGCAAATCAAACGTTGCACATCAGAGATGCCAAGCTCGACAGAATAATCTTCTAATGTTAATATATGGGCTATATAACCCCACTGGGCAAAAACATGTTTTATTCAGGAAAACAACAAATCAAGTAATCTCTCTATAGAAAGCCATTTACAGGTCATTTGGAAATTGAATCCATAATCTTTCATAAAGCCTGTTTATACCAACGATGATGGAGTCTCAGATAAATAAAACTGAAAGCAATGATAAATTAGCTTCCTAGCATTTATATGTTTATTACATTGTAATCATTCAAACCCACTGAAGTCAAATTTGTTTTGCCCATTTCCTAAATTCAATCCAGTGAGCTCCTTGTCCTTACACAAAACCAATTCATATTGTTAAATGACAGCAAAAAAAATTAATATTATGCTGGTGTTTACCATCCAAAGGGATTTTACTAAGTGTAAGTAATAATACAAGCTTTTACCATCCAGAAATCTATTGTTTAGATGTAAATTCTAGCCACATGCTCTGATACCCTTAAAATGGCAATGAAATGAAAGCTGACCTGGGGGAATATGTCATACCCAACATGTGAAAAAGATCCCTAGGGCTTTAGTCAGGAAATAAAGAGCTGTTCTAGAATTTTATTGAAAAATCGTGATGACAAAGCCCTTTCCATTTCAAAATCACAGTTCATCAACCTCATTGAATCAATGGCTGGAAATGAATGGAGAGGGTCTCATTTTGCTCTCTGCTTGGTGCCCAGCTTTGGGTAATGCATTCATATCACCAGCTACAAATCAGGTCAGGAGACTGATCAGAAAATTCCCTAGGATGTCAGGGTTCCTGCTCGGCAGAGGCGCAAGCCGGGCTGAAGCTTCCCTGCTGCTGCTGGCCGTAGACCTACTTCTCACTGATCCACTCTCAGTCTCTGGAATGCCGACTTCCCCCAGAAAATCCAAAATGCCTTCCTTCCTAGGAGCTCAAACACAGGCAGTTCTTCCTTGGCATTGGGGCTGCGAAGCCCTCAAAACATTTATTCCTCCTAAGTCGGCCTTATTAAGGTATTTCTCTTAACTAGGAGTTTCGGATAGAGGTTGCTATCTGAAACGAGACAAAGGAGACCTGGGGCTGCATAAGGCAGGTCTGAGACAGGCTCTCTAGAAGCCAGGCAACTTACTCAGTCCACTCCGCCTGGTTTGCAGTTGAGGGAAGGGAGGGGTGATGATTCCTTGCCGGGGTGGTGGGGGGGGCGGAATGTGGGAGGAAAGGTAATCAGTGCACGTGAACTGCCGAGAGCTGCCTAGAGCCAAGAAAGGAGCATTCTCCCCTTCCCAATCACAGGGCAAATATTTACCGAGCCGGACTCCGTGCGCGTAGCGCTGCAGGCAGCTGGGGAAGGGCCTCGCAGGCCTCAGGTTAGGGCTTCGGAGGTCTCCCGTTTCACCTAGCTAGCCCGGCTGGGGAACGGAAGAAAGGATCTCAGAGGCAGGAAGACCTGGTTTGAATGCTCTGGCACCACATAACTGTGGTTGCCTTTGCTTGAGTCACTGACTCTCTGAGCTTCCGTTTCCTCATTGCACAGTGAAGGCTAAGAGCGTCTATGCTGCAGGGTGACTGTGAGACTGAGTCAGTGCCTGTCAGTTGCCTGGCACCGCAGAAACCTGTTTTCCATCATCCTGCCCTCACTGTCCCCACCCTTCCCGGACTCTTTATTGGACAGGACGTTCTGCATCCAGCAATGTAGCCCTTTGTCACTTTCCTTCCTGGGGCTTATCTTATTTCCATGGCAAAGTTGCAAGGTCCTTGAGAGCAGGAGTTGCATCGTGCCCAGCTCTGCATGTCCCCCAGGACCAGCCTCAGCTTCACTGTGAGTTTCTGAATCACACGCAGACTGTCTGCTCAGAAACAGAGGAGAAGGAAGCCATCCATCTCCCCCCCTCCTCTCTCTCTCTCTCTCTCTCTCTCTCTCTCTCTCTCTCTCCTCTGCTGCAGTCAGGCCTGCAGCCAGAAAAAGCCCAGTATCTCCCTTCATCGTTTCCCGCAGCCTCCACAAGCTTGAACAGTGGCAGAGGGGTTGAGACAAGGAGCCGTTTCAGACCATGGCTGCTACTCGAGATCCCCCTCCAGCCTCCTGAGCTGCACCCCTCCTAGGTTCCCTTGTGGAGTCCTATGGGAGATGAGGGAAGGGAGAGGCGCCACATATGGAGAGGTTCAGAGAGAGAGAGAGTTTCCTGCCCCTCCTCAGTCTGTGCCCTCCCCCACCATCAAATCAAGATGGTGTCCCCAAATTCACAGCACCCTTCCTCCTTATGGGTAAAATCAGGGGCACAAACTCCCTTTTCTGAGCACTAGTGGTCCAGGCCCTATGCATGATGATTTACAGAGGTTGGTTTAGTTCATCCTCAGAACATGAGGAAACAGGGTAGATCTGACTGGCCCCATTTTACAAATGAGGAAACTGAGGCTAAGGGAGGCTAAGTGCCTCCCCCAAGTCACAGCCAGAAAGTGACTGAGCTGGGATTTGAGGGCCCCAGGCTGTCTGACCCCCTCAGCTTCAGCAGACTGCCTGCTAGCAGGTGGCAGGAGGGAGCTGACTCATGGCTTTGGATTCATCCAGTTCTCTTTTCTGCATTAGCGTTGTTACTTCAGCCTGATGAACAGATATTGCAGTATGCACCTCTCACTTTGCAAAACAGCCACATGAGGCTGCTTGCCTGCAAGCCCAAAGAGTCACAGCACTTCCAGCTACCAGCCTGACAGAGTGCTTGTTGGTAAGTTAAAAGAGAATGTTTGAGTGCTTAGAGATCATCTAGATCAGGGATCATAAGCTGGAGTTCAAGGGTGGACCTCAGGTGAACCTGTAAAGCCCTGAATTTGTATATACAAACATTCTTCTAGGGCAAGCGTGCAGAACTTTCATCAGATTCTCAAAGAGGTTTTAAGCCCCAAAGGGTTAAGAACTGTGCACCGTCTGGCCAACCAGACCTCACATTCCCAGGCTCCTGTCATTGATCCATGAGGCAGCACAACTTGTGATGGAGAAAAACCCAGAGCTAAACACCAGAAGCAGAATCTGAGCTCTGAATCTTCTGGCAAACATTTTAAAGACTCATGAATTATTAAAATGGCTAATTAAGTCAACCTTCACCAGAGAATATTTGCTTTTCCCTCTCATCATTGAGCTCCCTGTGAAGTTCGAGTTTGCTGCATCTTAAGCACAAGGTCAGTTCCCTTTGTTCTTTCCTCGCTGGTCTAGGAAGAACTTGGAGTAGCCTGCTGTGCTGAAGAGCAGTGCTGTAAGCACCTCAGTGCACACAGCTGGGAGGCTCTGAACCCATTTCCTCTCCTTTGCCTGACACGATTCAGGGTTGGTGCGCAGCCAACCTCCCACCTTAACCCCACACCTTCCGTTCTGTCAGGCCTCTCGCTCAGTGATCCACATCAGCCGTGCCTGTTCCCATAGCTTCCCCTCTTACCAGGATAATCCTGCCCTTAGAATGCCGTGAGTGAGTGGCCTTGAACCAAAATATGCAACAGTCATTGAGTCAGCATAAGTTCTGAGGTTGCGCTGGCTTCCCTACATTTTGTTTTGTTTTGTTTTTTATAAATTTATTTATTTATTTATTTTTGGCTGCGTTGGAGCTTCACTGCTGTGCGCGGGCTTTTCTCTAGTTGTGGCGCGAGCGGGGGCTACTCTTCGTTGTGGTGCACAGGCTTCTCGTTGCAGTGCCTTCTCTTGTTGTGGAGCACGGGCTCTAGGCGTGTGGGCTTCAGTAGTTGTGGCTCGTGGGCTCTAGAGCACAGGCTCAGTAGTTGTGGCGCACGGGCTTAGCTGCTCCGTGGCATGTGAGATCTTCCTGGTGGCTTCCCTATATTTTGGAACACATTGACCAGGTATCTTCCTTCTTCTCCTCCATACCTAAATCCTACTTTCAGGACCACTCTCTAATTCCACATCCCTGAAACCTTCTTGCAATTTCATCTATGTCAATTTCATCTATTTCCAACTAGATTAAATATCCCTTGAGAGCAGGAACATATTTTCTTCCACTAATGTTTTTACTAACAGGTTTTATACCAAGCTAGATGCCATATAAAAACTCTATTCATCAAGAAGTTGGCTTCTTCCCATCTCCACAGTCTTTGAAGTTGACCACTTGCCAGCCAGGTCCATTGCAAAATGAAAGTACAGGGCCCTGGCCAGGGGTGAGGAAATCAATCTCCCCCTTCCCATAGGCCCACTGCCCCAACCCCCAGTCAACAGGTGACTCCCTGAAAGATTGCAGGCTCCATGCTGGCTGCACTCAGTACATAGATCAGAGGCTGCCCACTGCGGCATTGCCAGCCCAGGGCAGAGATTGCTGCCACCTCTCCCTGCCATGAGATGCCATGAGCACACACCCTACCTGGACCCTCCCCACACCTGGACCCAGACCCCTGCCAGGAACAGAAGGCAATAGTGACACGCAGGCCTCCCCCCACCGATGCTACCTGGTCATCACTCCAGGTGGAGGGTGGCAGTGATCACAAGGCAGGGACGGGGAAGGGGAGGCCAGGTGAGGCTCAGGTTGCCAGGGGATAGGGAGCAGATAGTCAAAAATCCATCCCAGGGAGGCAGGAAGCCTAGGAAGACAGGACTGCAGGAGGGTAAAGGCTATCAATTCCTGGGCACATGCTCCATCGTCCCATTCACTTACAGAAACAAAATCAAAGATAAAATTACTAACAATTTCAAGACGGTGAATCGTGAGCATTAACCACCAAGTGTGGGTCCCTTTTGAGTGTGTAGCCCTGTGTAACTGCACTGGAGGCACACCTATGAAGCCAGCCTGCGGTTTCCTGAAATCTCTGCCATAACTCTACCTGTAAAAATACAGAGGAACAATGGATAATTCACTTAGGGATACAAAAAGTTACCCTAACAGCTATGGATACCCCCAGTTACTACCTCTCCTGTCCTGTATGGACAGGAGGATCCGTAACTTGGAAATATATCTGTAGGGGGATGAGTAAAATTGGCCAATAAGGCACTCATTTAATATTTAGCAAACAGATACACAGCTTTGGTGGAAAATTCTGGGGTTTGTTTAATTTAAAAAAAAAAGAGGAAAATTCTGGGGTTTGTTTAATTAAAAAAAAAAAGAAGTTGATTTAGCCATGACTTGCCTCCCCTTTCCCCACTGAAGTCATTCCCCTTCTTACCTTCCACAAAATTCAATAATTTTTAATGCTTATCAATCAGAACAGAAATGGTTAAAACAAATTTTACTCAATTCCTATTAACAAGTTTAATCAGTGTCACTGGTTTTACACCCAGTGTTAACCACTGTAAGCTGTGCACTATTTTTCTCTCCCTCACATCTTTAATTCATGACTGTAGCTGAATCTTTACCCTAAGAAGATTTTTAAAAGGTTGATTGATCCAACTGGCACTGGCCTAGATTGGATCCCATGATGGATAATGCATTTTTTTAACACAAGCAAATAGTCCCTTTTCTCAATAACTGAAGTCTTTTTAAAAAATATTTCTTTCTTTATTATTTATTTATTTGGCTACATTGGGTCTTTGTTGCGTGGGCTTTCTCTAGTTGTGGCGAGCAGGGGCTACTCTTTGTGGCAGCACGCAGGCTTCTCATCGCGATGGCTTCTCTTCTTGTGAAGCACGGGTTCTAGGGTGCCCGGGCTTCAGTAGTTGTGGCACTCAGGCTCAGTAGTTGTGGCTCGCGGGCTTAGTTGCTCTGCGGCATGTGGGATCTTCCTGCACCAGGGTTCGAACTCCTGTCCTCTGCATTGGCAGGCGGATTCTTAACCACTGCACCACCAGGGAAGTCCCAATAACTGAAGTCTTGATAGAGTGAGGCTGCCATCAAGAACTGAATTTCTGAGCTGGGCTGGGACAGGGCCTGCTGCCTGTTTGCACCAATGACATCTGAATTTCTCTTTTTCCTTTCAAGCATCCTGAGATTTTGGCTGGCTGTGTGTGCCTCATCCAGCACCCAGCTGCTGGGTTAACGTCTGTGAGCTGCTAATTATCTGGGGAGTTTTGTAGCCCACGGAGTGAACTGTGCTGCCCAATAATTGTAACAGAAAAAGGTCTCAGAATGGAAATGAGCTGCTGGGATGCCGGACAGTTTTGCATAGTGGTGTCTGAATCCTGGGAAAAATTTCCTCTGTAGTTGCTAGTTCCTACTCATCTGCAAGTGCTTCCAGGGACAGAGAGGTTTTATTTATCTCCTGGTGTCTGCTACATAGTTAGCATCCAGTAAGTGCTTATTGAATTGACACAGCCCAGCCCTCTTTCTTTTTTCCATTTCGCCTCCAAATTCTTCCCCTGGGAACTAATGTTAGTACCATTGGCCACATCCTTGCTAGAGATTTTCTCACTAAGAAAATCTTATCAATTGCTTCAACGGTCAGGTGAAGAAGCACTGGCACTTTTAACACACTTTCCAGGCCAGTAAGAGTCCACTGGATTTCTTCCTTTCTAGGTTTCCATACCACAGAGGTGATTTCTGATCCTAGGGGTCCCTGGAGAAATGGCAGGTGATCCCTTTCGTCACTGGCTCAGGAGATCACTACTAGGATCCATTGACCTTTTGTCTGTGGGTTGTTTCTCTAAGCTGAGGCAAAGAATCAAATTATAGACCCAAATCCCCATTAAGCCAATATTCATTTTCCCTGTGCTTTTACAGAAAGTAGTAATAAATCTTGCTTTGCAAGGCCTTTGCCTCCTTATTCAGTCCCTCAGCTAATAAGATCAAGACTATTCCTGGAATTAGATTAAATAATTTGACTCTCCTCTTTCTAGAAGTTTCGGAGCTCTCACTGACCTTTCTTGCAGAAGCACAAGCTGTCTTGTTTTTTTTCTTCACAATGACCTATGAATACCCTGTCATTTAAAGAGCAAAAATAAAAAGGAGTAAAATAAAGGCAGGAAAACTGGGAGTCAGCTTCCACTAACTAGTTATATGGTCCCAAACTCTCTCAGAGCCTCAGTTTCCTTTCTGTAAAATTCAGGACTCAGATGAAAAAGCTGTCTTTAAAGGTTCCTTTTGACACTCAAAATCTACATATCTCAGAGGATTGAAGCCTTCATAAATAGACTATAATTCTCTAGGCCTAAGGAAATTGTTTTCTTTGTGATGAGAACAATTTTTTTCTCTTCTTTTCTTTCTTTATTTAAGTTCAGTTGATTTCTTTCTAAACCACAGGATTCATTTTCTGAAATTGCTGTTTCTTCCTTCAAAAGCGTCAGTTGTCCTCAGACTTGTCAGCCAGCTCCTTCGCTTTTATGTGAGGTCTGTGAAATAAGGGAGTGTTTTAGAGCAGAATGTGAATGAGCAGTGACAGGGCACAGGCGTGGCTGAAGAACCCCCAAGGAGGCCAAGTCAGCCCGCCTTCTATCACCTCCTAACATCCAGAACCCTGTCCAGAATCTGAGTGAATAAAATGCTGTTTGTCAATGAACCCATCAATAATGATTCCTCCAGTGACTAATATGTGCATTAAAATATTGATCCCTCACATTTAGAACCCCAACAATCATGCTGGCCTTAGTTTTTATTTTTATTATTTTTTTAACATCTTTATTGGAGTATAATTGCTTTACAATGATATGTTAGTTTCTGCTGTATAACAAAGTGAATCAGCTACACGTATACATACATCCCCATATCTCCTCCCTCCTGCATCTCCCTCCCACCCTCCCTATCCCACCCCTCTAGGTGGTCACAAAGCACCGAGCTGATCTCCCTGTGCTATGCTGGCCTTAGTTTTTACAATCAGAGCAAGCTGTGTTACTGGGATTTAAGGACAACATTTCCATGGAAGAAGATCATGTCAGAAGACTCCAGAGATTAAGAACATGGACTCTGCAGCGGTCAGGATAAGTTCAAGTTCTGATCCCACCATTTACTAGCTGTGTAAGCTTTAAATTCTCTAAGTTTCTACATCCTCATATGTAAAATGGAGATAATAAATAATACCGACTTCATAGGGTAGGACAAGAAGTAATTGAAATAAATTGTGGAAAGAGCCTAGGAAAGTATCTGGCACATAGTAAATGCTCAATAGATTCGGTTATTATTAATAGTGATACTGCAATAATAATAATACATAAGTACAATGTCCCTTGTTTGCCCTAATCTAGAAAAGCAACTGTGGCCTTGGGCATCACATACCTTTCTGGACTTCTCTTGGGTCCCTGAAGCAAAGATAAAGTGGGAGAAAATGCCTTTATATTTCAATCATTGAAAGTAATGGTAAATTTCTTTAAAATACCTAAGATTATGGTTTAATGTAAAAATAGCTTTCTTCAAAGAGACAGAGAATAAAGAATTTAAGCAACTAAAAAAATTAAGAAGTTCTTAAAAGAGAAAGAATGATTTGGGCCCTCCATTGATGACATGGGTGAGTTTCAACTCTCACCCTTGGTTGGAGTTGATGCTCTTGTTCTAGCCAATTAGAGAGGTAGTGAACCAGAGAAGAAGGGAGAGAATAAGGACTTTCATGGGCTGTGGCACCATATGGCTTAAAATAGTCCAGAACTCAGTAATGCTTGTTTGACTGAAAGCATCTATTCTTCTGTCATCCACACTCCCTGGAAATCAGATGGTGTTATAAACCCGGAGGGCCAAGGCCAATGAAACACAGTGACTCCTGCTAAACGGGGATGATGCCCTGATGAAACAGCAGTCTTAGTTTTTACTTTAGAATACAGATTCATGGGGCTTCCCTGGTGGCACAGTGGTTGAGAGTTCGCCTGCTGATGCAGGGGTCACGGGTTCGTGACCCGGTCCGGGAGGATCCCACGTGCCGCGGAGCGGCTGGGCCCGTGAGCCATGGCCGCTGAGGCTGCGCGTCCGGAGCCTGTGCTCCGCAACGGGAGAGGCCACGACAGTGAGAGGCCCGCGTACCACAAAAAAAAAAAAAAAAAAAAGAATATAGATTCATGTTTGAGATGATGTTCACATATTCCCTTGGGTCAGGGGGTGGCCCAAAAAGTCCCAAAGAATTTGTGTTCAGGTTTGTATCTGCCCTAGCTCTTAATGAAAGCCAATATAGTATTGGCTATAACCACCAGAGGGTCCCTAATGGGATTTGCTTATATTACAGAATCAACAGTACATTCAGTCTGCCTCCAGTCAGGGAGGAATAGACAAACACAGAAGTGTGGAATTGCTTCACCAAGTCTGGCTCCAAATTGTGAAATGTCTCAGTCTGAGGTGTAGCTCAAGCAACACTTGGAACAAGCTTGCCGAGCTGGCTGGCTAGATCCAGAAGATGGAGATAACATAAAGGGAGAGGGAAATTGTGTCCACTCAGAAGTGAAGACAGTAGGTAGACAGACCCAGCCAGCCACTCAGATATAGTGAGAGGCCATCTGAATTGGAAAAAAAAAAAAAAAGGTATCATGCAAATCATAACTAAATTATTGAAGGGAAGACATAGCAGAACAGGAAATGTGTGTGCAGATAAGTGAAGCCTCCATTAATGCTTTCCCTGCACTTATCAGAAGGGGTTTCAATTAACCTTATGAAGACCAAGGCAATCACAGTAGGGAGAAAGGGATGGATTTAGGATTAATCTCCTGTTGTTTCCTACACTAATTTATAAGGGAAATGCTTCTAATGAGAGCCTAGTTGGGAATTAACCCCAAGATGATTAGATTTTTTTTAAAAAAGAAGAAGAACCTTAAAGACAATGATTCCCAAACCTGGCTACACACTGGAATCATTTAGAGATCTTTATAAATTTCCAAAGCCCAGAACACACTGCAGCTCAGTGACATCATAATCTCTAGGGATGGGACACAGGCATTAGTATTATTTATTTATTTATTGGCATTAGGGTTTTTTTTTTTTTTTTTTTTTTTTTTTTTTGCTGTACACGGGCCTCTCACCGCTGTGGGCTCTCCCGTTGCAGAGCACAGGCTCCGGACGCGCAGGCTCAGCGGCCATGGCTCACGGGCCCAGCCGCTCCACGGCATGTGGGATCTTCCCGGACCGGGGCACGAACCTGTGTCCCCTGCATCATCAGGCGGACTCTCAACCACTGCGCCACCAGGGAAGCCCGGCATGAGTATTTTTTGAAGCTCCCCTTGAATCTAAGGTGCAGACAAGTTTGGGAATCACTGTCTAATGGACCGTATATGTACACTGTGGAGATTTGTTAGGAAATGGCGTGTTAGGTTAAAGGAAAATTAAACACAGTCGTTAAGAAATAGCAAGAAGTTAGCCTGCCTTAAAACAGAACAGGATGCATGTCTCTCATTTCCTTTATTTGTAATTTTAAAAGTGTGTGTCAGTGTCCAAGAGAAATGGATGAAGGGACAGAGCCACATTCAAAACAGAAAACAAGGGGTCCAAGATGGCAGTGTAAGAGAATCCTGAACTCACCTCCTCCCACAAACACACCGAATGTACAGTTACATGTGGAACAACTTCCTCTGAATAAAAAAGCCTCAGAACTGGCTGAGTGACTCCTACGCAGCTGGCAGAGGAGAGGAGACCCACATTGAAGCTGGTGTCACTGCAGCAGGAAAATGCCTGGAGTGTTTCACCTCTAAAGATGAGCGGGAATTTCCCTGGTTACGACAACACTGTGGACCAGGAAAGGGAGCTGTGTGGATCCAACACAGTCACTATCTTGTCTAGATGTAATCTCTCCCAGTTCGACATCATCCAGCTCTTAGAAAGGGGAAACGAACCTGTTTGCTCCATTTTAATCTTGGCAGTGGCATCACGTGGTTAAGAGCACAAACTCTGGAGCTAGACTGATGGATGTGATCTTGGGTAAGGAACGTTCCATGTATTACAGACATTCTCTCCATCCCCAAACCACAAATGATGATAAGATGTCACAGAATCAACCTAAGTATAATGATCCCTGCAGAAGAAGCAGGGCAAGATTTTCGAACTGATAAATTCTCTTTCTGAGGTTCAAGCTGTGAAAACCATATAATCTTGGCACTTCTAAAAAACATGTTTTCTACTATGTGGAGAGGGCATGGCAGCAAATCAAGTCAAAGAAAGGCATGGAGATTACATCCTTAATTTCACTGTCTTCCCCATAACACATGATCTATGAGGCACTGAATTTCAGCAAAAAATTATACCTGGAGGCAGAAACTGTTACCTGGTCAAACAAATTAAGATAAAGATGTCTTTTTTAGTGTGGATCCATCCTATCTTTGCTCCTTTTTACATATACTATCATTTCTCAATGTATCACTCTTCTTCAAGATAAAGTAAAAAAATCTATGCCTAGGGGCTTCCCTGGTGGCGCAGTGGTTGAGAGTCCGCCTGCCAATGCAGGGAACACAGGTTCGTGCCCTGGTCCGGGAAGATCCCACATGCGGCTGGGCCCGTGAGCCGTGGCCGCTGAGCCTGCGTGTCCAGAGCCTGTGCTCCGCAATGGGAGAGGCCACAACAGAGGCCCACGTACCGCAAAAAAAAAAAAAAAAAAAACTATGCCTAACAGAAGAAGTGGCTAACAATCTTAAGCCAAGTTGGGAAGCGGAGAGTGCAGTTTCTTTTTTGTTGTTTTTGGGTTTTTTTTGTATGTTTGGTTTTTTTGTGTTGTTTTTTTTTTTTAATTTAGTTGGTTGCGCTGGGTCTTAGTTGTGGAAGACAGGTTACTTAGTTGTGGCTCGCGGGCTCCTCAGTTGTGGCAGGCGGCTCCTTAGTTGCAGCTCCCAGCTCTTTAGTTGTAGCATGTGAACTCTTAGTTGCGGCATGCATGTGGAATCTAGTTCTCTGACCAGGGATTGAACCCCGGCCCCCTGCATTGGGAGTGTGGAGTCTTATCCACTGCACCACCAGGGAAGTCCTGACAGTGCTGTTTTTCAGAGTGCTAGTCTCACCTCCTGCACTCGGCCAGTCATGAGGACCACAACATTTCTCTTCTTGTCAAAGCTGGATATACTGAGAGTAGGTGATGAATCGGTGGATGTTAAATGTGGAAATCTGGGAAGCGTTCACCCCTTGCGACAGTCTGTAAGGTGGGAGGTTCATGTCATCTTGAAGGCTTTTTTTACCTAGTATTCCACCATTGCTCACAGGGAAGATGGCAATGGATTCTGAGGAAGCTTCCCTCATGGAGCTGGTGTGGGGAAAGGCAATGCAGCTGCTGTGGTTGGGACACAGAGCACTCCTGGGCCTTTCTCCCCATCTCCTAGATGGAAACAAAGTCTTAATCTGAGAGGGTAGGGTAATAGAGACTATCACCCTTCAGGTCCTGAGGAAGGGGAGGTGAAACAAACACACACACACACAAACATACACACGCTTCTATTCCCAGAAAGAGGCAGAAACATGTACAGAAGGAACTACGACAGGCAAGGCTGGAGCACTGAACAGGCCACAGCATGATACCAGCAACACAGGGCCTTCCCAGGACTGAAGATTAACCAGGTCCTCAGGAAACACTCTCCCCTGCTCCCCACCACTAGGCCATGGAGCATCAATAACAAGCAGCAGTGAGATGCTGCTAGCAGAGCTGGAAGAAAGACTCTTAAACTGAAGCACAGCATGAGGCCAAGAGCTAACATTGAAATTCAAAAACACACGAATTAAAACCCTCTGGAAAACCAGCCTCTACCCTAAACATAAGACATCTCTCCATGATTTGAGGTCTGTGGTACGCTGAGGGTAACAATAGCAATAACAATCCTCCAAGGCAGCCTAACTCCTGATGAAGAATTAATGAACAACCAACATAAAGGCCTAGCAGAAGAAAAGGCATAACACTTTCCAATCATAAAAATGACTTTCCTCAGTCTCCACTTACTGACACCACCTGTCTAACCTACGACCAAAAAACTACAAGGCAGAGAGCCCCAGGCTTGCCATCCCTGTCATGCACCCATGGGGGACCTGCTACTCACCATGCCCAGGAGAGCCCAGCCCGACCCCTTTTCCTGCATTTTCATCCAGGATTTCACATTACATTTAGTTGTCATTTCTCCCTACAGAGTTGGAACTATGGTGAATTTTCAAAGGCATCAGTCCCATCCCAGCACGCCTTCGGAGACACCCCAGGCCAAAGGGGAGTCTGCAGAGTGCCCCTACCTCTCAGGGGCTCTCTAGGTTTTTAATATAGTCATTATGTATCCTAAAAGAAAAGAAAAGGGGCTTTCCTGGTGGCGCAGTGGTTAAGAATCCACCTGCCAATGCAGGAGACACGGGTTCGAGCCCTGGTCCAGGAAGATCCCACATGCCACGGAGCAACTAAGCCCATGTGCTACAACTACTGAAGCCCGCGCACCTAGAGCCCATGCTCCACAAGAGAAGCCACCGCAATGAGAAACCTGCGCACCGCAACGAAGAGTAGCCCCCACTCTCCGCAGCTAGAGAAAAGCCCATGGGCAGCAACGAAGACCCAATGCAGCCAAAAATAAATAACCAAACAAAATAAAATAAATTTATTAAAAAGAGAAGAAAAAATAACTAGAGTTAAATCTAAGTGATTATTAAACGAGGACCTCAAACTTGGTGTCTGAGAGTGGGATAGAAATCAAAGGAGTTCATTGCCATTTTAGATACAGCAGTTTATATATCTTTGCCTCATAGCATGTTCACATCCATGACCTAATTTTAGCTTGCATCTCTGTGAAGTAGGCAGAGAAAGTATTATTTTTCTCTCCCACTTCCACAGATGGGAAAACAGATCAAGAGCATTTCATGATTTACTCAGCATTACAGAGCAAAGCAAGTGCAGGATAGGACTGGAATTTGGTTTTGCAAAACTCCCTGCTGAGTGTCCTTTCCTCCATGCTGTGTTACCTTGTTGCCCTTGAGAAGCTCTATAAGAGTGGGAAAAGTTACAGTGACCACCAAATCAAGAAAACATGACATTTGGAGAGCTGAACGAAAGAGTTCTACTATTAGGGGAATAAAAATCTAGAACAGATGCCAAAAGACACATCAAGGTGGTAGCAAAGTGCTGGACACCCTGCCCTTGAGGATGCTTCATGAATATTAGGTGAGGTTAGTACACTGGATTGCCTCCAAATTTACATTGGGTTGGTGGGCAAAGGTAATGTCAGTGAGAGCACAAGAAATGACAAAAAAGATGGAAGTAACCTTACAGATATTTTCTTTTGGCCTACAGTTTGAAGGACCCTCTTCAGTCAAGTAGGTTGTGAGAGTACCAATGAGTTGTTGCTGCCCTGGATTCTATTACTTGCAAGAAATAGAAATTCACTGGAGTTGGCTTAAACACAATAGGATGGAAAGGTGATTTATTGGCCCTAAGGGCAAAAATGTGTCAGGCCGAAGGAAAATCCAGAACTGGGAACTTGTAGGCTGTCAGAAACTCAGGGGATATGTGCTCTCCCCAGCTTTCATTTCTGCTTCTCTCTGAGTATTTGTGTCCTTTATTTTTTTCTGGGGAGTTTCCGCTGTTGTTCTGTCCACATGTGGGATCAAAGACAGACTGCCACAGCTCCTAAAGTTCATATTTCAGCCATATGAACTCAGGCTCTCTCCTCTCATCCCTCTCTCTCAAACAAAGCCCCCATGGAAGGAACTCTTTTGGCCCAATTGGCTCAGGAATCCCTGATCCAATCAACTATGACCAGGAGTCAGGGTCCCATTAGGCATAAACAGCTGTTAGGAGCCACTCTCTACAGATGACAATAAAGCATTTATAGATAGGAATCATTTAAGCTGAGCATGTACTTTGAAATGTATCTACCATACATAACCACTAGCATGGCTACGCTAAAAAAAAAAAAAAGGAAAATATAAAATGTTAGCAAGAATGTGGAGAAATTGGAACCCTCATGTAATGTAAATGGTATATGAATATACATGTAAAATGGTGCAGTTGCTATGGAAAACAGTTTGGTGGTTCCTAAACATAGAATTACCAAATGACTCAACAATTCAGCTCCTGGGTATACATCCCAGAGAACTGAAAACAGGTGTTGAAACAAAAACTCATTCACAGATCTTTGTAGCAGCACAATTCACAGCAGCCAAAAGGTAGAAACAACCCAAATGTCCATTAGCTGATGAGTGGCTAAACAATGTGATATAGCTGTTTGGCCATACAATGGGATACTATTTGCCCATAAAAAAAGAAATGAAGTAATACATGTTACACCAGGGATGAACCTGAAAGACATTACGCTAAGTGAAAAAAAAAAAAACAGATATAAAAGACCACATATCATATGATTCCATTTATATGAAATATCCAGACCAGGCAAATCCACAGAGACAAAGCAGACCCCTGATTGCCAGGAGCTGGGGGAGATAGGACTGAAGAATAACTGCTTAACGGGTATAGGGTCTCCTTTTTGGGGTGATAAAAATGTTCTGAAACTAGAAAGTGGGTATGGTTTCACAACATTGTGAAGGTACTAAATGTCACTGAGTTGTACACTTTAAACTTTCATGTTATATGTATTTTACTGCAATTAAAGTACATTAGATATATAGGGACTTCCTTGGTGGTCCAGTGATAAAGAATCTGCCTTACAATGCAGGGGACTCGGGTTCGATCCCTAGTCAGGGAACTAAAATCCCACATGCCACAGGGCAACTAAGCCCGAGTGCCACAATTACTGAGCTCGTGCGCCTCAACTAGAGAGCCCGCGTGCCGCAAACGACAGACAGCCCACACACGTGGAACCTGCGTGCCACAACTAGAGAAGAGAAAACCCACCCGCCACAACTAGAGAGAAGCCCACGTGCCGCAACGAAAGACCCCGCATGCCTCAATGAAGATCTCGAGTGCCACAACTAAGACCTGACACAGCCAAAAATAAATAAATAAACAAATCTTTAAAACAAAAGTAAATTAGATATATAAAATCACCTAAAAATACTCTGAGAAGACTGATCACATCTACTACCCTGGAGTAGCCTAGTTGAGAATAATAACTAATACATTAACTCATTCACTCATTCAGCAAACTTGAATGAATTGAGCATGTATTATATGTATCAAGCTGTGCCAGGCATATGGGAGCTAAGAGGCTCAGTCCCCAGCATCAAGGGGCTGACAGATTAGTGGAGCAGACACAGATAGATAATTTCAATATAATGTGATAAGTGCTAAGACTAAGACATGCTCTCGGTGTTTTGGGAATTCAGATGAGGCATGATCATGAAAGACTGACTTAGGGATGAGGCAACACCTGAGCTGATCCATAAGAGATGAATAGGACCTGTCCTGGTGAGGTGGCAAGGAGGGAGAAGGGCATTCCGGACAGAGGAAAGAAATGCACTAAGGCCCACGAAGAGACAGAAGGTGGCCAGCGGAAGAGGCGGTGAGCCAGGAGCAAGAGAGCACCACGGGGAGAAGCAGAGTGTAAGAAGGTTGGAATGGGAGGGGGTAGGAAGCAGGAGAACCAAGTGTTCACAGAGGGTGAGAGTGGAGAGAAGGGAGAGAAGCCAGAAGAGAAAGGGGTCAATGGTGTCATGACTTCAGCAAAGTCAAATAGACAGGCTGAAAGTGACCATGGACCTGACCATGTGTCCTTTGCACACTTTCGGTCATGGCAGGCTATGGTCTCACCAGGTATACCTTGAAGTTTGGCTGGGAAGGAAGTCTCAGTGTGATGGAGAGGGAACGTATTTGTGGGCTCAGGAGAAAGACAAGATGAGCCAGAGAAAAAGAAGGTAGAGAAGAGAGAGAACCAATGACGCCAAGGAGGGGCCACAGCTGTGGAGCTCTCAGGAGGGGTTAACTTTGGCCAAGTAAGGGAGTCCCACAGCCTCTCAGATGAGGAGAGGCAGGAAGGATGAAAGAGGGCAGAGGGGGGATACATCCGGGTGAGGGAATTCCTACCTGATGGCTTCTATTTTCTCAGCAAAACTCAAGGAGTGGGAAATGCTTAGAAGAATCACTGTGGGGAAGGACGAGTTTGCTGATAGGGACTCTGAAAGGGTTTCCAAGCTGCTCAGCGCCACAGAGGCTGGCAGATGACGGCTCTGTAGTAGCCAATCTGTGTGGGCTGTGATTTCTCCAGCAGAGCTCAGGAGCCCAGATGTCAGAGAGAAGGAAGAGCTGACCTGGGGTACAGCCAGACAGGGGCAGGACCTGCAGAGGGCAGGGAGGGGTTTAGGCCAAGGAGGGTGATGACGTGGCTTCTGAAGCTTAGGCTAAATAGGGACGGAAATGAAGAAGCGGAGGGTAGGGTTCCGATGCAAGGACAGAACATGGCAAGAGAAAGAGACTGTAGGTTTGGAGGAAGTTGAAAACCCAGCATACTGGGAGGTAGGAGTGGGTGGGCTGGAAGGTGGGAGGCTCTGATGGGAGTGGGCTGGAGAACAATTCGAGGCAATATATAATCAAGTGCTAAATAGAATGATATGAAATGTAAGTGGGCATAAGTGCTGGGGAGGAGGGGGTGTGTTCCAAACCCAGCGCTCAGTGAGGATGGGGGAGAAATCCAGTGCAATTTGCTGCGTTAACATTTACAGCTGGCATGGCACCCCCAGTGAGGAATTCAAGGTGACAATGTAGCAAATGGAATCTTGAAGCCTAGAAAAGCACTGGGTGGATCAAACCTTTCTGAGGACACAGTTTCTTTAGTCTCAATAGAGGTGGAAAATGAACAGTAGGAGAGACTATTAAAATACTCTTAATCCTGCCTATGAAATGCTGCTGTAAAATTTCAGTAAATCCTGAAATTTACTTTGCCTGTTTCATTCACTCCCTCCTTCAAGCCCCTGTTAATACAATGTCCACACTGCCCCTCCTCAGCTAGTCTGGAAATTTCAAGAAGCCTAATGCATGCTGTACGTTTCTGTAAGATAAGGCCATGAATTAATGTGCAGGGGGGCCGGTTTGGGAGGGGGGATGAGAAAAATCTTCAGGGTGGTCTTTGATGAAGACAAGGTTTACAGCATTTGCTCTAGTCCATAGGAGCCTGGAGCCAGAGAGGTTAAGCCGTGGCCTGAAGTAGTACAGCCAGTGAGCAGCAGAGCCCAGACCAGGCCAGCACTCTTTCCTCAGATCAACTCAGAGGGAGCCAGCTGATTTCCTTCCCTACCCACTTCCTGATCAGTCAAAACCAGAGCCTCTATTTCATTCACCTCTTAAACTCTATGCTGGAATTGAGTATAAGTAACGGTGGTTTTTTTGCCCAGTACCTATTTTCCCCTTCTTTCTTTTGATCTCAGCCCCTAATTTGACTCGTGTGAAGTACCTTTCCCTACTCACTCCCCACCCATCCATACATCTGGTGGCTCCATCCAGTGATAACCAGGTGGCCCAGGATAGCCTTAGTAGCTCTCCCGCTGAAATCTGAATCCTGAATTGAGACTGCTAGAGCTATTCGTCCCATGAATGGGGCCTTACCTGAAGGATAACTCCCGGTACTAAGATCCCAGACTCATCCTTTCAGAACCCATTTCTAAAGCTTTTCCTTCTGGTCTGCATATTCGTCCAGAAAAATCCTCATTTGTAACTTCATGTAAGTGGGATTTGATGTTTGCTGAAGACCCCGCAGATCCAATATTTGTCTTTAAATGAAAACACAGGTTAGACCAAGTTAGGACCAGGTAATGCCACACAGTCCATCTGTCAGCAAACCCTACCAGCACTACCTTCAAAGCATATCTGGGGCCTTCCCTGGTGGTCCAGTGGTCAAGACTCTGTGCTCCCAATGCAGGGGGCCTGGGTTCAATCCCTGGTCAGGGAACTAGATCCTGCATGCCACAACGAAGATCCCTCACGTGGCAACAAAGATCCTGCGTGCCGCAACTAAGACCTGGCACAGCCAAATGAATAAATAAATATTAAAAAAAAATTTTTAAGCACAGCCGTAACTGGAACAATGCTTTTCACCAACCCAATGACACCACTCTGGTCCAGCCATCAAGGTCTTTGGCCCAGACTATTGCAGCAGTCTCCTCGCTGGAGGCACTGCTTCCACTTGTGCCCCTGAAGTCTATTCTCCACACAGCAGCCAGGGGGATGTGTAGGTTGGACCATGTCACTCCTCTGCTCATGTCCTCCCAGTGGCTCCCGTACCACCACTCAGAGTAAATCCAAAGCCCTAACTATGACCTTCACAGCACACATGGTCTGGCTCCATCCCTCTCCCACCTCCCTTCTCCTCCCCCTGTCTGACGCCTCTGCCCCAGCCACACAGACATCTTCACTGTTGCTCCAACACCCAAGGCACGCTCCCACTTCAGGGCCTCTGCCCGTGCCATTTCCCCCACTAGAGCGTAAGCACCGGGACTTTCCTGGTGGCACAGTGGTTAAGACTCCACCTGCCAATGCAGGAGACATGGGTTCGATCACTGGTCCAGGAGGATCCCATATGCTGCAGAGCAACAAAGCCCATGCGCCACGACTACTGAAGCCCGCGCGCCTAGAGGCCAAGGACCGCAACAAGAGAAGCCACCTCAATGAGAAGCCTGTGCACCTAGAGCCCATGCTCTGCAACAAGAGAAGCCACTGCAATGAGAAGCCCGCACACCACAACGAAGAGTAGCCCCCGCTCGCTGCAGCTAGAGAAGGCCCGCGCGCACCAACAAAGACCCAACGCAGCCAAAAAAATAAATAAAAGAAAGAAGGAAGGGAGGAAGGAAGGAAGGAAGAAAGAAAAAGAAAGAAAGAGAGGAAGGAAGGAAGGAAGAAAGAAAAAGAAAGAAAGAAAGAGAGGAAGGAAGGAAGGAAGAAAGAGAAAGAAAGAAAGCTCCAATGAGGGCAGGGATTTTTGTCAGTTTTATTCATTGCTGTATCCTCAGCACCTGGCAGAGCGTATGACACAAAATAGGTGCTCTGTTAGGATTTGATGAGTGAATGAATGAATGAGTGATCAAATATGGACTGAGCAGCCCGGTGCTTCATCCTTCTTTCTCTTCACGGCTACCCCCAACCTGCAGATCTTCTGACAAACAGTGGAACTTTGGGTGGGTGATTTTAACACTGGAGGAGTCTGCCTTGTGTTACTTTTTGACTGCAGCTATAAGAACCAGACTCACTTTTTTTTAAAGACTATTTTTTAGAGCAGTTTTAGTTTCACAGCAAAATTGAGAGGCTATGTCTCGACTAGGAGGATATATCTCATATACTCCCTACCCCAACACATGCATAGCCCCCCCCATCATCAGCACCCTCCACCACAGTGGTGCATTTGTCACAGTTGAGGGATGTACACTGATACATCATTATCACCCAAAGTCCATAGCTTTAGAGTTCATTCTTGGTGTTGTACATTCTACGCGTTTGGACAAATGTACAATGACATGTATCTACCATGTATCATACAGAGTTAGTTTCATTGCCCTAAAACTTCACTGTGTTCCACCTGTTCATCCCCCCTCCCTAATCCCTGGCAACTATTGATCTTTTTACTGTCTCCATAGTTTTGCCTTTTCCAGAATGCCATATTGTTGGAATCATACAGTATGTGGCCTTTTCAGATGGGCTTCTTTCACTTAGTAATATGCATTTAAGGTTCCTCTATATCTCTTCATGGCCTGGTAGCCCATTTCTCTTTAGCATCGTACATTGTATGAGGTACTAGTTTATCCGTTCACCTACTGAAGGACATCTTGATTGCTTCCAAGTTTTGGCAATTATGAATAAAGTTGATGTAAACATCATGTACAGGTTTTTGTATAAACATAAGCTTTCAACTCCTTTGAGTAAATACCAAGGAGTGCAATTGCTGGATCATATGGTAACAGTATGTTTAGTTTTGTAAGAAATTGTCAAACTGTCTTCCAAAGTGGCTGTACCATTTTGCATTCCCATCAGCAATGAATGAGAGTTCCTATTGCCTCATATCCTCACCAGCATTTGGTGTTAGCAGTGTTTTGGATTTTGGCCATTTAATAGATACGTAAACCATCACTTTTTATATTTGTTTCTAGAGGTGAAACTCAAAGGCTACTGAAATATATACAAAAAATAATTTTAAAATCAAAGAGAAGAAAACAAACCTAAATAAAAGCGCATAAACATATAAATATGTCTTTCTAAACCGAAAAAGCCCCAAGGTATGGACTTTGTGGGACCTGGGTTCTTAGCAGAGCAGAGCTGGTAGGGAGAAGTTTATATATATGTGTAAAATATACAAATATGATCTTTGGAGATTACGTTACATACATTCCCCAGAACCCTTTCTCGGAAATGTTTCAATTTGCTTCAATACTGCCTTGCACTGGAGAAATCTACAAGCTTTCTAATTGCCCTTGAAGATGTCTGCTTCCTGGAAGCACATTATAAGTTATAAAAACAGACAACTAGGATATTTTTATCCTATCCCATGGCAAGCACCTGAGAGACAGCTGCCCCAGCTGCAAACCCACTGGAAGACCTTCAGGTCTCTACTATTGGATAATTCTGACAGTTTTCAGGGTCCCTTAGCTTTAAAAAGTGACAATGTACATCCTTAGCTTGTCCAACTTGTGGTCCACTCTGACCCCAGGTTAGTAGCCGTGCTTGGCCAGTAATTGCCAGACTTGCCCACACAGTTTAACACAATCTCCAAGCATGGTGTCAGCATTCATCTCAAATCAAACCCACAAGGCTTCAATGTACCATTTTCTTACGTGGCCAACACTAGTTTGATTTCTGTTACTTACCACAAAACAGGTTTTTGCATGTAGAGTCAAAGCAGTAATTATGAACGAAAAGAAGTATTATCAATTATATTAAACATGACCATATATAATATGATAACATACAGTTTTAATATATTTATACACTGGAGTCCCCAAGGTGGATGGATGTGAGTCTGGACTGAAATGGCCAGAGACCTCTCTGAGATAGGTTTTGCTCTGGCCCAAGCAACCCCCCCAGATTTTCCCCTAGACTCAGGGACTGTCTTCTCCCTCATCCCAGGTGGTTCTCAAAAACAAAGATGCAAAAACAGAATTCTCCGGAGCTCTTTATGACATTCCCTTTCATTTCCACTCAACCAGGCTTTTTAAAAAAAAGTACAGGAAGTTCCCTATTGGCCCATGAAAACTCGCTTTGAAACTCCTTAACTCTATTGCAGGTGGGTGATTCAGGCAGGGCCCGCAACACTTTATCTTCAGTGTGGATCGTATTTACCCATGCCCTCCTCTTCATCCTTCCCCCATCAAAACCTACTCTCAGGAAAGGTTCTGCGATGTATCAGTCATTTACACTTTGGGATTCATTTCAATACCAGTGTTTTCTCTTTTCCAGAGATGATTATGTTTTCAGCCACATTTCTCAGATTAAGCATCAACAGTCTGGGGAGGAGGGAAGTGAGAGGAGCAAGAGGCCTTCCTTGTACCTCTGAAATAATACAATAGCAGTAAATACTGTAGAGTTTATACATACCAGGCACTTTGCAAATATTATACCATTTAAGTAATGGGTTCTGATCACATAATTTAATATATTTAGTGTTTAGCACAGTACCTGGTACACATAATAAATAATCAATTAAAAGTGGCTATTATTAAAAATAAATAATCCTCATAACAACTCAATGAGTTGTGTATTACTCCACTTAACAGATGAAGAAACAAAGGTAAATGACTTTCTAAACACACTCAGATGATAGATGTGGGGCTAGGATTTAAATCCAGATTTATCTGACTCCAAAGATGTGTTCTTCTTATAACATCATTTGGATTTCAAATCACAAAAGCCTCAGCTGAATCTGCCTACCGGTGAGTCTGGTCGGAAATTTGGGCACACAGGGAAGTGTCGTAAAATGCTTTTTCTTCAACTTCCCTGGTGGCATTGGTTAAGAATCCGCCTGCCAATGCAGGGGACATGGGTTCGAGCCCTGGTCCGGGAAGATCCCACATACTGCGGAGCAACTAAGCCCGTGTGCCACAACTACTGAGCCTGCACTCTAGAGCCAACAAGCCACAATCACTGAGCCCACGTGCCATAACTACTGAAGCCAATGTACCCTAGAGCCCGTGCTCAGCAAGAAAAGCCACTGCAGTAAGAAGCCAGCACACTGCAACAAAGAGTAGCCCCTGCTCGCCACAACTAGAGAAAGCCCACGCAGCAACAAAGACCCAAAAGCAGCCAAAAATAAATAAATTTTTTAAAATGTTTAATGCTTTTTTCATATTTTTATTTTATTTGTTTATTTTTTTTGCAGTATAGTTGATTTACAATATCATATAAGTTTCAGGTGTATAACATAGTATTCACAATTTTTTAATTTTTTTGTGGTACATGGGCCCCTCACTGTTGTGGCCTCTCCCGTTGCGGAGCACAGGCTCCGGACGTGCAGGCTCAGTGGCCATGGCTCACGGGCCCAGCCGCTCCGTGGCATGTGGGATCTTCCCGGACTGGGGCACAAACTCGCGTCCCCTGCATCGGCAGGCGGACTCTCAACCACTGCGCCACCAGGGAAGCCCAGTATTCACAATTTTTAAAGATTATAATCCATTTATAGTTATTATAAAATATTGGCTATATTCCCTGTGTTGTGCAATATATTCTTATAGCTTATTTATTTTATACATAGTAGTTTGTACCTCTTAATCCCCTACCCCTATCTTTCCCCTCTCTTTTTCCCTCTCCCCACTGATAACCACTAGTTTGTTCTCTATATCTGTGAGTATGCTTCTTTTTTGTTGTCACTAGTTTTATTTTTTAGATTCCACATGTAAGTGATATTATATAATATTTGTCTTTCTCTGTCTGACTAAGCATAATACCCTTCAAGTCTATCCATGTTGTTGTAAATGGCAAATTTTCATTCTTTTTAATGGCTGTGTAGTTGTGTATATACACAACATCTTCCTTATCCATTCATCTGTTGATGGACACTTAGGTTGCTTCCATATCCTGGCACTTGTAAATAATGCTGCTATGAGCATTGGGATGCATATATCTTTTGAATTAATGTTTGCATTTTCTTTGGATCTATACCTAGGATTGGAATTTCTGGATCATACAGTAGTTATATTTTTAGTTTTTTGAGGAACCACCATACAGTTTTCCACTGTGGCTGTACCACTTTACATTCCCACCAGCTGTGTACAAGAGTTCCCTTTAATCCGTATCTTCCCCAGCATTTGTTATTTGTGGTCTTTTTTTAAAAAAAAATATTTATTTATTTATTATTTTTGGCTGCTTTGGGTCTTTGTTGCTGTGCACGGGCTTTCTCTAGCAAAGACCGGGGGCTACTCTTCCTTGTGGTGCGTGGGCTTCTCATTGCGCTGGCTTCTCTTGTTGCAGAGCATGGGTTCCAGGCGCACGGGCTTCAGTAGTTGTGGTGCACAGGCTTAGTTGCTCCGCGACATGTGGGATCTTCCCCAACCAGGGCTCGAACCCGTGTCCCCTGCTTTGGCAGGTGATTCTTAACTGCTGCACCACCAGGGAAGTCCTATTTGTGGTTTTTTGATGATAGTCATTCTGATGGGTGTGAAGTGATATCTCATTGTGGTTTTGATTTGCATTTTTCTGGTGATTACTGATGTTGAGCATCTTTTCATGTGCCTGTTGGCCATCTGTATGTCTTCTTTGGGGAAATGCCTATTCGGGTCTTCTACCCATTTTTTAATCACACTGTTTTTTTCTGATGGTGAGTTGTATGAGCTGTTTATATATTTTGGATATTAACCCTTTAGTGGTCATATCATTTGTAAAATGCTTCATTTTTTTTGTTTTTGTTTTTTTTTGCGGTACACGGGCCTCTCACTGCTGTGGCCTCTCCTGTTGCGGACCACAGGCCCCGGACGCGCAGGCTCAGCGGCCATGGCACACGGGCCCAGCCGCTCCGCGGCATGTGGGATCTTCCTGGACTGGGGCACGAACCCGTGTTCCCTGCATCAGCAGGCGGGCTCTCAACCACTGCGCCACCAGGGAAGCCCAAAATGCTTCATTTTTTATAAGACTTTACTTACCATGAAAACCTTTTTTATCAGTTTTCTCACCCTCACCACTTCCCAGTATAGGGGAGGTTATTTCTCCCCCCTGGTACTCATAGCACTTATTGTTGGGGAAGTGGCAGCCTGAGAAAAGATGACAGTCCCTAACATCCTGGCATGTCAGAGTCAAGCGCCAGCATAAGCCTCTTTGATTTACTTCTGTTCCCAAACAAGCCTTGTTCCCAAACAAGGGAAAGAGACGAGCGTTGTTCTAATTTCTCTGAGACGAGACCCAGGGCCAAGTGGCAAATGAGTATATGATGATGTTAACCCATGCCTCCTTCCTTCCTTCTGTGTCCCTAGTCACATCCACATACTCTGTCCATTTGACAAGGACCACAAGCGAAGCAGGCTGTGTGCATCTCCACTTCCTGCCAGTGGTGGTGGGGACTTGAGTTAGGACTTGGTGTTAATGGGATCATCCCTGAATGAACCACGTAGGACAACACTAACATAAAACTCTGTTTCACGTCTGACCACCTCCCAGACTAGCGCTATTGGCTCACAAAGGCAAGACCCTAAGGGCGGCTAGTGGCTGAAGAAACAACTCAGAGACCAGGGCCCATGCAAGACATGTTCATTCATGGTGTCTGCCCTTCCAGCCTCTTGGATATGGAGGGATATTTGTACTAGGATATGGCCTCCCTCAAATGTTCCCCTGAACATATGCTAACTACAGGGATTCTTTATTCCTTGTGGAAAATGTTTTTGCCCCATGATAAAGCCTTACCGTTGATTTGGATGTTCTGTGCAGTGTCCTCTTTTAACTGAATTCAAAACAGAACCCTTCCAGAAGTCCTTCTGCAGACTGCTTTGAGGGTCTAACATGAACAGTCTGGGAGGTAAGCTGCACAGCCCCTGCTGAGATCAACATCCCCTGGGTCCACCCCGATGGATACAGAGTGATGTCTCTCAACAAACTTGAGCCACTCTCCCAGTCTTCCAGATTGTCAGAGAAGTCTAAACAATGTAAAGAAGTCACCCCAAGGCTTCTCCCAGGTTTTGTTAATCAGACATGATGGCTGATTAGGCAGAAATCACCACTGTGGTTCTTCTGCCTCTAAATCATATAAGGATACATGGGCTCCATAGTGCTGTCCTTGAAAAGGTATGCTTAATAAGGTTTTCTTTCCTTATGGGAGAACACTGATCTGCAAGGCTCTGCATTTCCCTTGTTCAGGTTATCCATCAATATTTTGTCTGCAATATCTTATTTCTGGATTTAATGGGGCCTCAATGACCAGGGAGGTCTTGAGAAGGTCATTTGCTATGAGGGCTGGTTCTCTGGGCTCCCATACCAGGGTTTCCTGAGTAACTGGCTGGGAAAGTCCGCTGCGCTAGAGTTCCCTGGGCCCTGAGCTGAGCCCATCTGCAGCCCTTGGCCTCCGGGACTCTGACGGCACCAATACTGTGGGCAGCAGCAGGACCCAGGTGCTGGGCACCAAGCCCAGGCCAGGGAGGCTGCAGCAAGGCTGGCTGCAGTTTAGGGGACAGGCAAGAATTAGGTCATATCTGGAAAATACCACTAAAAATCCACTAAAAATCTATCAACCTGTGAGGAGGGAAGGTCAGAGCCAGATCAGTGCAGAGTGACAAGTGGGGGAGTCTATACAGGAAGACAGTATGTGAAGTCAGAAGGTAACCTGTCAAGAGTTAGAGTGAAAAACAAACCAGAAAAATAGTGAAAAAAATTTTTGATTTTTGACAAAAGTGTCAGTGCAACTCAATGAAAAAAGGATAATTTTTTCAACAAATGGTGCAGGAACAAGTGTTTAACCCTATACAAAAATGAACCTTGACCATTTCATATGCAAAATTTAACTTCAAATGGACCTATAAGGGCTAAAGTTGTGAAACCTTTAACAGAAAACACAGGAGAAAGTCTGAGTGACCGTTAGCTTGCCAAAAATTCTTTAAAAGGATTGTAAAAATACAAACTATAACAGTGTGATGTACTTAATGCCACTGAACTGTACACTTAAAAATAGTTAAAATGAAAAAAAAAAAAAAAGTTAAAATGGTAATAATTCAGCAGAAACTGCACCAAATGAACAGTTAGTTAAAACTCTTTAAGGTCTCAAGTATAGTAAACCATTAATGGGAACTATCTTGCTTTTATGTTATATATATTTTACCACAATAATCGTAATAATAAAAGAGAGAATACTTTCTCTTCAGACAATTGCCAGGGGAAAAAAACTCACAAACTGTCGAAGAAAATTCAAAACTTTTGTTCTTTAAAAGGGAACCTTCCTACACTGTTGGTGGGAAAGTAAATTGCTACAGCCACTATGAAGAACAGTATGGAGTTCCTTAAAAAACTAAAAATAGGGGCTTCCCTGGTGGCGCAGTGGTTGGGAGTCCGCCTGCAGATGCAGGGGACACGGGTTCGTGCCCCGGTCCGGGAAGATCCCACATGCCGCGGAGCGGCTGGGCCCGTGAGCCTGCACGGCCGGAGCCTGTGCTCCGCAACTGGAGAGGCCACTACAGTGAGAGCCCCGTGTACCGCAAAAAAAAAAAAAAAAAAAAAAAGAAAGAAAAAAAAACTAAAAATAGAGCTACCATATGATCCAGTAATCCCACTCCTAGGCAGACACCTGGAGAAAACCATAATTCAAAGAGCTACATGCACCCCAATGTTCATTGCAGCACTATTTACAATAGCCAGGACATGGAAGCAACCTAAATGTACATCCACAGATGAATGGATAAAGAAGATGTGGTACATATATACAATGGAATATTACTCAGCCATAAAAAAGAATGAAATAATGCCATTTGCAGCAACAGAGATAGACCTAGAGATTATCATACTAAATGAAGTAAGCCAGACAGAGAAAGACAAATATCATATGATATCATTTATATGTAGAATCTAATATATGATACAAATGAACTTATTTACAAAGCAGAAACAGACTCACAGACATAGAAAACAAATTTATGGTTACCAAGGGGAAAGGGGGTGGGAGAGGGATAAATTAGGAGTTTGGGATTAGCAGATACAAACTACTATATATAAAATAGATAAACAACAAGGTCCTACTGTATAGCACAGGGAACTGTACTCAATATCTTGTAATAAACTATAATGGAAAAGAATATATATAAAACGGAATCACTTTGCTGTACACCAGAAACTAACACAACATAGTAAATCAACTATAATTCAATTAAAAAATAAAATAAAATAAAACTTCTGGTCTTTAACAGAGGCTGTTATAAAAATGAAAAGGTTGCATATGAAAAGTTGCAAAACCTTATCTGACAAAGGACATGTTCCAAAATATATAAAGAACACTTACAACTCAATAAGACAAACAATCCAATTATTTTTAAAATGAGCAATAAATTTGAACAGACATTTCACCAAAGTAGATAGATAGATGACAAATAAGATCTGAAAAGATGTCTAATATAATTAGTCATCAGGGAAATGCAAATTAAAATCACAATGAGAAACTGCTATATATCTACTAGAATGGCTAAAATTAAAACGACTAACTATACCATACCAAATGTTGGCAAGGAAATAGAGCAACCAGAACTCCTCATAAACTGCTGAGAGGGAAGTAAAATGGTACAACCACTTTGGAAAATAGTTTGGCCACTTCTTAGTGTATTAAATATATACCTACTATATGATCCAGCTTCAACACCGAGGTATTTACCCTGGGGAAATGAAAGCATATGTCCACAAAAGGCTTGTACTTGAGTTTTCTTAGTAGTTTTATTTGTAATCGTCAAAAACTGGAAACAATTCAAATATCCATCAAGAGGAGAATGGATAAACAAATTTAGTATATATGTACAAGGGAACACTACTCAGCAATAAAAAGGAATGAGCTATTGACACATGCAATAATATGGATGAACCTCAAAATAATGATGCTGAAAGAAGCCAGACCAAAAAAAAGGACATGCTGTCTGCTTCCATATATAAAATTCTAGAAAATGCAAATTAATCTATAGAGATGGAAAGCAGACAAATGGTTGCCTAGGAACGGAGGAGGGGAGAGTGAGGGGTGGATTACCAAGGAGCACAAGGAAGCTTTGGGGAGTGATAGACATATTCATTATCTTGATTATAGCAATGGTTTCATGGCTGTATACATATGTCAGAATTCATCAATTTGTATTGTTAAATATGTGCAGTTAATTGTATACCAATTATCATTCAATAAAGCCTTCAAAAAAAAAAAGAGAGAAGGAAAAACCCATCCCCTGCCATCAATAGGCAATACAGAGTCACGGCTAGAATGTGGGCTCTGGAGGCTTCTCTAGGTTTGGATTCAGGATCTGTGTATGACTTACTAGCTGTGTGACCTGGGCCAAATCATGTGATCTCTTTAAACCTTGCTATCTTCACCTGTGAAATGGGATAATAATAGTGTTGTGAAGACAAAATTATCTAGAGTTTATAAAGTACTTGGAATAGCAGCTAAAGTATGGAAACTGTTGGCTATCGTCGTCGCTGTCATCGTCATCATCATCATTTGTAAAGCTGATGACTGAAATGCAAGGCAGACAGATACTGGAGATCAGTGTCCAGGTGGGCGGGTACAAGGGAGTAGGTAAGAAGTCAAGAATTCAGGTTTGACAGGGATACCCAGAAGTCCCACCGCCCCAAGGAATGGTATTGTGGTGTAACCTTCCAAGCAGCCACGTTTAGCAGGTCTAGAAGCTGCAGGGGAAAGAGAGACACGTGAACGCACCTGGATGAAAGCATGCGGATGGAAAATACAGTTTCACAGACTTCATGGGGGCCCTTTCAAATGTTCCTGAGTTTCTAGCCAACACTTTGTTGGTGCCACATTAGACATGGTGGAAGAGAAACTCTCCTCCATCCCTCTTGTCCTGAAAGTGGTTTTCTGACATATCAGAGGGACCACCTTTCAGTGTCCCAATGCTTTCCAGTCAACCACCCCTTGTGGCTCACACCAGATCTGGGGTGCCACCCAAGAGAGTCAGCACTGCCTCAGCTTCTGTCTGGCCTGGATGATCAGAACACTCACCTAGTCCCTGCCCAGAAGAACAGCAACAGGGCAGCGGTAATGCCACCAGCAGCTGACCGCTCATGGTAAGGGCAGCAAAATCGGTAGAGAAATGCAAGGCTTAGGGGGAAATACCGAGCTGGTACTGGTGGAAGGTAAGTTGGGGAAATGGCTGGTTAGAAACTGGAGGTGATTTCTCCAGGATCCATCAGCAAGCTAAGTAAGCACAAATCCCAAAAACAAACAAACAAAAAACCCATGCAATCAGCAGTCAGGGCCATGGTGGGATCCAGCTGGCCAGAAGCCTGGGTCTAGGCAACTTCATTCTCTGGGAGAGGTTCCTACAGTAGGAAGGAGGAAGGGAAAAGTGGGAGAAGGATCATCCTAATCAATAAACAGGTGAGCCAGGCCAGTGCGTCCATCTGATGCTGCATGGTAAAAGGGCGTCTCAGCTTGAAAGAACTACAGCAAACAACAAGGACTCTTAAGAGCTCACGGCTCAAAACACAGCTGCACTGCTATGCTGGTTGCACTCCATTCACGTGTACACACACACACACACACACACACACACACACACACACACACACTCAGGTCCCCGCCTCCACCCTCCTGCTCTGTGCTCTGATGACTGATACCTTTAGGCTGCATCACCTGGATTCTGGATGGGTTTGGCCAATGGGAGCCATGGGAGGGATGGGAGAGCAGGAGAAATGAGAGTCGGGGTATTTCTTGCCTGTTCCCTCCTTGTTTTGGATCCTGGTACTGAAAGTGGCTGGGTCTCTCTGTGACTCTAGGCCGACCCCCATGGGTCCAGGTCTCACCCACCTCTGGCCCCACTCTTTCCACTCCTTGATCCTTTAGACCTGTGGGTGTTCAGAACATCTTGCGGTTGCTTGTCTCTGGGTAACTCAACAGTCTTGTTTGTCCCTTAACCCTGCCCTCACCTCTCGAATTGAAATCTCCTTGAACCATCTTTAGTGGATCCAGTTGTCAGCTGCGTAATAACCAGGACAGTCGATCTCTGGGCTCCACTTTCTCATCTGTGGGTGGGGATACTAGAGGCTGTGAGGACTTGGAGGTTAATGTACACGGTTAGCCACTGCTGTTATCCCAGGAGATGCGCCACTGGAGGACCCACGGGATGTGACTCTTGGATTCTGTAGGTCTCCTAGTCCCTTCTCCTGCTCTCCTCCCCACCACCAAGCCTTTTATCCCTTGGATAGACACTGCTCACTCAGATCGAAGGAGAGAGAACAACGTCCCTCTGGCTCCTCGTCACACAGACCCAGAAAGGCAGGAGGGGCAGTCTGCCTGCCCAGCACATCAACCTCCCCCTGACAAAGGTCAGCCTGCCTGGCATAAGGAAGTACCCACAGCCAGGAAAGGTAAATCCAAACCCGAAAATACAAGAACTGAGCATTTAGGGCTTCCCTGGTGGCACAGTGGTTGAGAATCCGCCTGCCGATGCAGGGGACATGGGTTCGTGCCCTGGTCCGGGAAGATCCCACATGCCGCCGAGCAACTAAGCCCGTGAGCCATGGCCGCTAGGCCTGCGCGTCCGGAGCCTGTGCTCCGCAACGGGAGAGGCCACAACAGTGAGAGGCCCGCATACCGCAAAAAAAAAAAAAAAAAGAACTGAGCATTTCAATCAACATGGGCCTGCAGCGCCCCTGCGGAGTGCCATTTATGAGGCGATAAACCATTTAAATACTCTATTTTGGAACCCACAAGGTCTTCTTGAATGGCTTTTGAGAAGGTACTGCTAATAAGAGCTCCAGCAGGACTGGAGGGTGAGATGGGGGCACCTTTGCCTTGAAGCTGCAGGTTTCCTCTGGGGGTGGAGGGAGGCTCTGTGGGAAGCACCAGAGCCTGGAGAGGATTCCACGAGGGGGGTAACCCTGGGGAAGATTCCGGGGTTCAGGCGCGCAGCTGGAATCACAGGTACTAAAGGCTAATTTTGTGTCTTCTGCAGAGTTGTGAGGAAGAGAGACATTACTTTTTGCAGCGGGCAGGGAGACAGAGGGCCATACTGTGGTGTCAAATCATATACATGTCCTGAGCTTAAATCCTGGCCCTGTCATTTGTTTGCTGTCTGACCTCCACAAATGTACTTACGCTCTCTTTTTTATTTTTATTTATTTATTTTTTTTTGCGGTATGCAGGCCTCTCACTGTTGTGGCCTCTCCCGTTGTGGAGCACAGGCTCCGGACGCACAGGCTCAGTGGCCATGGCTCACGGGCCCAACTGCTGCGCGGCATGTGGGATCTTCCCGGACCGGGGCACAAACACGTGTCCCCTGCCTCGGCAAGAGGATTCTCAACCACTGCGCCACCAGGGAAGCCCCTTACGCTCTCTATGACTCAATTTGGTCACCTGTAAGATGGGGATGATAATATTAATAATATGCCTGTCCTACTGAGTTTTTGATGATTAAATGAGATAACATATATTATGTTCTTAGCATGGGGCGGGCCAGCACGGGGTAAGTGCTCAAAAAATTAAAATGATCAAGAATGTTACCACCACTCCCATCTCTTCCCATCTACCCTTTTCCCAGCTCCAGAGACAGCAGGGGTCCCTAGGGGATTAACACATAATAACTTGACACCTATTTTGGGGAAAGTGATGCAACAAAACAAATTCCAGGTCCCGATCAACTCTCACAGTCCAGCAGAGTCCAGAGGCTGCTGGAGGGAAAGGGCAGAAACTGGGGAGAGTAAAGCAGCCAGTGCCAAGTGAACTACGTGCAAACGGCCCACAACAGTGCCAATGGCTAGTGGTCCCTTTGGGGCAGTGCCTTAGGGACTCTTTGACACAGGATTGGCAAAACTGGACATGACTACACACTCCTTTGTAGAAGGCAAAATAGTAGGGAGAGGGTCCCCGTTTGGAAGACCCATAATCACCCATAAGAAATACAATCTGCTGATGTTAGAAAGAAAATGTGTAACAGGAGAGAGGGTGGTGCCAGGGGAAGAGGCCAGCTGGCTCCCAAGAGGGTTCCCAAGGCCATAGCATCCCTTGATGACTTTTCCAGAGTCTTAGGCTATCCCTCATCAGGCTCCAAAACTTGATGTTGTCAACAGGCTGAGGGTGGATTGTCTTTTAGGGATAGACTAACATCAACCAGAGTAATAAAACACTGATATATAGACCAGAATGCTAATTCTTTCCTCCTTTCTTTCTTTTCTTCCTTTCTTCCTTTTTCCTTTCTTTCTTTCTCTCCTTCTCTCTTTCTCTCTTTCTTCCCTTCTTTCTAATATTTAAAGAATACCTACTATGTGCTAGGCAGCTATAAATAAAAGTCTCCAATCTCATAGAACATACATTTTAGTTGGGGAGAAAAAAATAAACATCTATTAAGAGAATCAGAAAATAAGCCACAGACTGGGAGAAAATATTTACAAAAGATATATCTGAAAAGGAATGTTAACCAAAATGTTAACAAAGAACTCTTAAAATTCAACAATAAGAAAACAAACAACTCGATTAAAAACTGGGGGAAAGATCTGAACAAACAGACACCTCACCACAGAACATAAAGTTGGCACATAAGCATGTGAAAAGATGCCCAATATCGTGTGTCATTGTGAGTTAAAACAGCAATGAGATACCTCTACACACCTATTAAGAATGGCCAAAATCTAAAACAATGACAACACTTCACACTGGTGAGGCTGCAGAGCAACAGAAACTCACATTCATTGCTGGTGGGATTATATAATGGTACAGACACTCTGGAAACAGTTTGACAGTTTCTTACAAATCTAAACATGCTCTTACTGCACGATCCAGCAGTCAAGCTTCTTGATATTTACCCAAAGGAGCTGAAAACTTACGTCCACACAAAAACCTGCACATATATGTTTATAAAAGCTTTATTCATAATTACTCAAACTTGGAAGCAACCAAGATGTTCTTCAGAAGGTGAATGAATAAATAAACTGTGGTACATCCAGACAATGGAATATTATTCAGCCATAAAAAAGAAGTGAGCTAATAAACATGCAAAGACATGGAGGAAACTTAAATGCATATTACTAAGTGAAAGAAGCCCATCTGAAAAGGCCACACACCGTAAGATTCTAACCACATGACATTCTGGAAAAGGTAAAACTACAGCTATGGTAAAAAGATGAAAGGTTGCCAGGAGTTTGGGGGAAGCAGGGATAAATAGGCAGAGCACAGAGGATTTTTAGGGCGATAAAACTACTCTGTATCATACTATAATGTCGGATATATGCCATTACAAATTTGTCAAAACCCATAAGATGTACAACAAAAAGAGTGAAGCCTCATGTAAACTATGGCCTTTGGTCAATAATGAGGAAACAAAGGTGTCACGCTGGTGCATGGGGGAGGTGTGGAGGGGAGGGCTTATGTGGGAACGCTCCATACCTTCAGCTCCATTTTGTTATGAACCCAAAACTGCTGTAAAAAATAGCCTGGTAATATTTTTAATCTATAAATAATTAATAGAGCATGTTAAGCACCAGGGTTAGGTGTGGGGAATATGAGGAAGGGGGGCCACGTAGCTAAGGTAAGGCCACCTCCTCAGAGCCACGATCAGAGGCATTCCAGGCAAAGCGAACAGCAAGGGCGGGAGTCCTGAGTAAACTGCCCAGCAGACTGGGACCCCTGCCTCTACGGGCCTGCCTCCCTTCTCTGCAGGCACCCAGTGCAGGGAGGTGAGTTACAGGCAGAAGGCCATGTGGTGAGCAAGGAGCCACAGCAAGGGAGGAAGGGACTCCAGGTAGTGACTGACAGAAGACTGCGATGGCCTCTCCCTGCCCGGGGCCAGGATGTCTGCGGATTGAGGCGGCTCCCCAAAGGCAGTGCTGGGGAGTCTGCCCCCTTTTGCCCCTGCTATCCACACACGTCCCCAGGTTGGTTAATGCAACTTAGTTGGTTACTGTTAAATCTTGCTTGGGCAAATTATCCAAATGATTTCACCTCTCTGTGTCTGTTTCCTCATCTACAAAATAAGGAGAATAAGAGCTAGCTTGCAGGGCTCTGGGGTGGAAGTGAGGATTCAGTGAGGTAACCAAGCTATGTAAAGCCCCTTGTGCTTGATATTAGCCATTCAAGAGATGGTTAGTTTAATTGCTGTTATTCATATTATTTTGACTATTCTGGCACAGCCTGTGAGCCTTGTTAGCTCTTTAAGGAACAGCAGTAGAGCACAGGAATGGCCCATAGAGCATGGGCTCTGGGCATACGATCTGTATCAGGCAAGTTATTGAAACTCTCGGCCTCAGTTTACCCATCTGCATAATCGGGTTACTGATGGACCCTACTTAATGGAGTTGTTGTGAAGATGGAAGGAGTTAATTCACATAAAGCTGTTAAAACAGCACCTGGCACATGGTGGGGGTCCAGGTGTCCACTGTTGTTATATGCTGTGTAGATCATTTCCAAAGATGGCTGCAACAATCCCATCCCTCCCACATGGAGCCTGTTTCCCTTCCCCTTCAATCTGGGCTGGTCCTAGGGTAGAAATGACATTCTGGGACTTCTGGGCCTTAACAGTCCTTGCAGCTTCCATTTTTGACTTCTAGGAAACTAGCTTCCATGGAAAGAAATCTGGGCTAACCTGTTGGAGAGGCCACATGGAGAGAGTGTGGAAGATAAGAAGCCACATAGGAAAGAACCAAGACGCCCCAGTAGACAGCCAGAACCCAGATATGTGAGTAAGGCCATCTTGATTCTTAAGACGCCACGGCTGACCCCAGGGGAAGCAAAGATGAGTGTTCCAGCCGAGCCGTGCCTAAATTCCTGCCTCAGAATCCTGAACAATCAAATGACCATTCTTCTATGCCCTTGGGTTTGGGGTGGTTTGCTACACAGCAATATGTATATATTATATGTATATAAAATAACTAAATACATAAAACAGACACACACACATGACTGCATCCATTATGTGTTGATTTTCTAGTTTCATTCTCACAGGCCAACCCTATTCCCCAGTTCTTAACATCTCCTTTATATCTCACCTATACAATCAATAAAGGAGCTGATATTTTCTGGTAATGAATCAAAAGAGTGAAATAATCCAGAAAAGGTGAGAAGGTGTGTCTCTGCTCTTGAGAAACTTAAAGTTAAAATGGCTTAAAAAAAAAAAAAGGTACCATGGAATACAGAATAAAAAACCCAATCCCTCACATTTGCATAATGTTTTGGCCTTTCTAGGAATCATCAGAAATCACATGATTTTCCTTCAAAGCATCTAAGAGCAAACAGTTAACACTGGCTGACCATTTCCTATTTGCCTGGCACTCATCCAAGCATTTACATGCTATCGTAATGAAACAAGTTGTACTTTCCAGAAATGGCTGCCATGGGACTTCCCTGGTAGTCCAGTGGTTAAGATTCCACACTTTCACTGCAGGGGGCATGGGTTCAATCCCTGATCAGGGAACTAAGATCCCACAGGCCACGCAGCGCAGCCAAAAATAAATAAATTTTAAAAATACCAACAAAAATGGTTGCCACAATACATCCCATCCTACATGCTCTTCTTATGACATGATATTGCCATTCCTCTCATTCAGGTGGGATCTGTGTCCCTTCCCTTGAATCTAGACGAGCCCTTGTGACTGCCTTGACCAGGAGACCATGTCACAAGTGAAACCGAATGACTTTCAAGTTTGTCATTAAAATGCCATGCCCTTCTGCCTTGCTTTCTTGTTTTGGGAACCAGTTACCATGCTGTGAGGAAGCCCAGGCCACATGAAAAGACGACATGTAGGTGTTTCAGCAGACCGGTCCATCTGGGATCCCAGCCAACAGGGCAGGTAGGCCACACATGTGAGCGAGGAAACCTTTGAGATGCTTCTAGCTCTAGCTCCAGCCAATGTCTGGTTGACACTGCATGAGAAACCATGAGCAAGAACCACCTAGCTGAAGCAGGGAATAATAAATGATTGTTGTTTTAAGCCACAGAATTTTGAGGTGATTTGTTATACAGCAATAGATAACAAAGACACTTGGTTGTTTCGATGATGATTTGATTCCCTATGTCCCCTACTGAAGCGTAAGCTAAAAGAAAGTGGGAACTGAGCTCCTCTTATCCACGGCTGTATCCCTAGGATCTAGCAGAGAACACTCGCTCATTAAGAATTTGTTAAATGAAGGAACATGTCATTGCTCTTGATTCTTACAAACCACTGGAAGAGGTCAGTAAGGTAGGCACTCTTATATTTGTAGATAAGGAAAACAGCCCAGAGACATCAAGTGACTTGCCTAAAGCTACACATCCAGCAACTGTAAGAGTAAGACTAGATCCCTAGGACTTCCCTGGTGGCACAGTGGTTAAGAATCTGCCTTCCAATGCAGGGGACACGGGTTTGAGCCCTGGTCCAGGAAGATCCCACATGCTGCAGAGCAACTAAGCCCATGCACCACAACTACTGAGCCTGCACTCTAGAGCCCGCAAGCCACAGCTACTGAGCCTGTGTGCCACAACTACTGAAGCCTGCACCCCCAGAGTCTGTGCTCCGCAATAAGAGAAGCCACAGCAATGAGAAGCCTGTGCACTGCAACGAGGAGTAGCCCCCGCTCTCCGCAACTAGAGAAAGCCCGTGCTCAGCAATGAAGACCCGATGCAGCCAAAAATTAATTAATTAATTAATTAATTTTTAAAAAGACTTGATCCCTAGTCTCCTGACTCCTCTAACTGGTGTGCTTTCCCCTGTGCCATGCTGATGTCAAGCAGATCCCATGTACATAGCTCTGTGTAACTGTCCTAAAGTGGGGTGGTACCCTGGAATGATGGCATCCAGATGAATCCAAGCCTGGCCTCCTTCCTGGAACAGGTAGTCTTTAGATTAGATGTTGAAGCAAGCATAGAATATGGCATGACTCTGAGAACTGAAGAGTGAATTCCAGGAGGAGAAGAAGCATTTTGAATGACTTAGAGTCTAAGTGAACTGGGCACATGTGGAGTTGGCAGTGGCTTTGCTAGTTAAAGAGAATGGGCATGAGAAGTCTGGGATGAGCAAAGATAGGGAATCAAGGGCTCTAGATTGGGGGGAGGGGGCTCCTCTACTGAGCTTGACATCTGCAGAAACCCCGAGCTGTCCACCTTCTGGCCCAAAGTAACTGGCTATCCAAAGGGGGATGCTGGCCCCAGAAAGGGATCTCAGTTCCTAGAGCACCACAACACAGATGAGGAAGATGACGTGACTCCATCCATCCTGAATGCAGAGGTGAAAGACCAGGGGAGGGGAGAAATGCTCTGCGTTTTCTCCGCTATTCCTTTTCTTCTAGGCTTCCAGAATTTGACAGTCTCCATTTTATTACCAATGGAGGGAAAAATGACAACTAGGATTTCTTTTGAATCTTGGCAACAGAGCTCAGGCTTTTATTAGCATGCAATAAAAATGGCATTGACCTCAGGAACAAATAAATTAAATCCTGGTTGGCTTGGAGTGTAACATCTTAGCCTTTCGAAGTTCACTTACCGAGTGATTTACTTCCTTAGCTCCTTTAACCCAATATACTTAGCAGCTGAACTTCTAGTGGATGCCATTTATCTTACCTCAGTGATACAGATCACAGACAGACCTGAATATGTGTCTCAGAAATAATTCATAAAGATTAAACATGTTTTAGACATGCACACCATGGAGCAGTGAGAGGCAGCTTGGGGGATAAGAGTGCTGGGGTGGTCTCAGGAGCCCGGGAGGCCAGTCCTGATTGTGACCGTGCCCTAAACTTCTTGAAGCCTCAGTTTTTCCATCTGTCAAAATGAGAATTGTGTCACATTAGCATGGAGGACTACTCCCTAAAAATAAAATTCCATACTAAAGTATTTAACTTGTCTCCATAAGAACATACTGAGGATTTTCCATGAAGAGATTGAGATCCCCAGTGGATTATACAACGGAGTCCCTGTTCTCAAGACTCCCTGTCTACTAGGGGAGGTAAGACACATATAGAACAGCAGCCAATAAAGGCTGGCAAGAGTAGCAGAATGAATTGTAGAGGCAATAAATGCTGTGATCAGTAAAGAAGGCTGCATGGAGGAGGTGATACTTGATGTGGGCATTGAAGGTTATGCAAAATGTAGGTAGCCAGACAAGAGTCATATGGATTTAATGTACAGCAAAATCTGCAATACTTCGTTTATTATTACATAAACATTAGTATATTTACAGCCATAGCATATTCAAAATATGAAACTGCTATGTGGGTAGATTACTGTTTGTTTAAAAATATTTGCTACCCCCCCTACACTGCCCCTTCCTGGTGCTCTTCCCTATAGGAAGAGTATACCTCCTGCCCCATTGATGTCAGCGTGGAATGTGACTTCATTTCCCAATGGAAGTGATGTACATCGTAAAGCTTTGAGAGCCATTGAGTGGTTCCTCATTGTTTTTTTCCTCTCCCAGAAGGTAAACATGCCCCAGAGAGGTTCTGCCTCTATAGCCCGAGTCTAAGAATGAAGACATGGAACAGAGTTGAATAATGAACAAGTAATATGAGCGAGAAATAACCCTTTGTGATCGAGATTGCCTGTTACACAGAATAATTCAGTCTAAGCTGACCAATGCAAGCTTCATGCAGAAAAAGCTGTAAAATAAAATATGCACTCCTCCTGTATGTCTCTTATACTCTCAGTACTCCACTACAACACTGTTACTTCTGACACCAGGTGTGTGGGTTTTCCGCACATCAAACTATCCGGGTCTGCAGGGGAGGGATAAATTAGGAGTTTGGGATTAACATATACACACTACTATATATTAAATAGATAACCAACAATGACCTACTGCATAGTACAGGGAACTATACTCCTATAAGGGAAAAGAATCTGAAAAAGAATATTTTATATATATATTATATATATATATATATTATATATATATATATATATATATATACACACACACAGACATATATATAAAACTGAATTGCTGTGCTGTATACCTGAAACTAACACAACACTGTAAATCAACTATGCTTCAAAAAATGTATACATATATATACATATACATATTTATATAAAAGATTTTTAAAAACCAATTCTGTGACACCAGCAGGGTGTCCTTCAATTTAATTGAATTCTGACACTATTTACCTGGAGATAGTATCAGATCCCACAGGCTAAAGGCTCAGTCCCACAAGATTGTCCCCCATCCCTTTTTCAGATACCAGTTGCAAGCCCAGGTTGTCAGTGTGCTTCTGAATGACCAGTTATATAGATCAGAGATTCCCACAACCCCCTCCTCAGGCTTGATTCGTTTCCTAGAGAGGTTCACAGAACTCAGGAAAACATTTTACTTACTAGATCACTAGTTCATTATAAGAGGATATAACTCAGGAAGAGACAGACGGAAGAGATACACAGGGCAAGATACATGGGAAAGTGTACAGAGCCTCCTTGCTTTCTGGGCGGGGGGCCACTCTCGAATCTCCACGTGTTCACCAACCTGAATGGTCTCTGGACCCTGTCCTTTTGGGTCTTAAGGAGTTTTCATTACAGAGGCACGATTGATTAAATTATTGATCATTGGTGACTGCATTCAGTCTCCCCCAGAGGTGGAGGGAGAGTTAAAGTTGCAACCCTCTAATCACATTGGTTCCCCTGGCAACCAGCCCCCATCATTAGGTTACCTATGGGCTTTCTAAAAGTCACCACATTAACATAAACTCAAAAGTGGTTGAAAGAGGCTTGTTATGAATAACAAAATGCACCTTTATCATTCTAATCACTTAGGAAATTTCAAGGTTTGTAAGGAGTTTTTAGCCCAGAAAAGGAAGAAAAAATATATATTTCTTATAAATTACAGTATCACGATTAGTTACTTACTGACCACCTACACTGTATGAAGCCTCTCAAGAAGAGCTGGAAATGATAATGATGATTATTTTTTTAAATCAGTAAATGTATTTATAACTACCCTCAGTATTGAACTTCACGGTTCACAGAACACTAGTGTATATTATCTCAGCCAGACCCAGGAGGTAGGTATTTTCCCCATTGTACAAATGAGGACAGCTGAAGTTCAAAGAGGTTTAAGGCTCACCCCAGTTCACACAGCTCAAATGTACACCAGCCCCAGGCCAAGCTGGATCTTTGGACTCCCAATCCTGTGCTTTAAAAGCACCTATGATGGGACTTCCCTGGTGGCACCGTGGTTAAGGCTCTGTGCTCCCAATGCAGGGGCCCCAGGGTCCATCCCTGGTCAGGGAACTAGATCCCACATGCATACCACAACTAAGAGGTCTCATGCCACAACTAACGAGCCCACATGCCACAACTAAGATCCAGTGAAACCAAATAAATATAAATAAATAAATAAATAAATATATATATATATATATATATATATATATATATATATAAAGTAACAAACCTAGTTTAAAATGAAGAAAATATTTGATTCTAAAAACAAAACATAAAAAAAGCACTTATGATGTACACATTGCTACACTTAAAACAGATAACCAACAAGGATCTACAGTATAGCACAGGGAAATCTGCTCAATATTCTGTAATAACTTAAATGGGAAAAGAATTTGAAAAAGACTAGATACATGTATATGTATAACCAAATCACTCTGCTGTACACCTGAAACTAACACAACATTGTTAATCAACTATACTCCAATATAAAATTAAAATTTAAATGAAAGAAAAGAAGGTGCTCCAGCACCACCAGGCAGCTTGGGCTAAAAGCCAGCCTAGCTCTCGAGACAGAGTTGGATCTGTCTCCAGGGGCCCTAGAGCTCAGCCAACAGCTCTGGGGCTACAGGCTTCCCTGGAAGATCTCCTTCCTCTCCAGTCCACTTTACAAGCTAATTCTGAAGGATTAACTTAACTTTGTGAGGGGGTCAAACCACTTCCTTGAAATGGTCTCCGCAACTGCCCCCTCCCTTCAGTCTGATTTATTTTCTGTGATAAGCTCTGAGGTTGGGATGCACGGAGTGAGGGACTTAACATTAGAGGAAGGCAGAAAATGAAGGAAAGGAGAGAAGGGGGAATAAAGGAAAAAATAAACAAAATGAGCTAGCTCCCTACGTGTAGCCTGGGAGGTTCCTACTCCTCTGAGGAAACGGAGGTCCTCTACCCTCTTCCACTCCCATACTACACCTTTACCTTTCTGGGGTCCTACACCCTGAGTGAGGCTCCCCAGTTATGAAATGCAGGACAGAAGTTGCAGAACTAAACCTGGTAAGTGAGGCCAGCACCCAAGCAGGCTTGATATGAAAGTGTAAGTGTATCACCCACTGTTCTCGCTCTCCCCTCCTGCACCCCACAGCCTCAGGGCTGGGCTTCACACTGTGGTTTGGTTTGACCAGACCAGGTGACTGGGAACTATTAGGGTACTGCTGTTCCTTTCCTAGCTTCTGGAACCGCTGACTGACAGATGAATGCTGGGGATCAAAGTGCCTTCCCCACTCAAATTTGACTCTCATTGGATTGCAGCCTCCTTTGGGCACAGCCTTTCATACATAATGAAAATGAGTTGAGTTCACATACACCCTATTTTGAGCACTTATTATGTGCCACACACTGTTCTGAGTTCTTTACATGGAATAACTCAATAATCACCTCTCCTACTATTATTTCCGTATTACAGATGAGAAAACTGAAAAATTCTGGTACTATTTGTAGTGAAATGATCAAAGGAGGTGTCCTTAAGACTCCTGAAGGAGTGTAGGAGACTGGAAGGACCAGACTTGAGCAAGTGTTTGGCGATCTGGTAAATAAAGGGCAAGCTGGCTGGATGTCCTGAACCAGCCCCTTTTTCTCCAGCGAAAAAGAAATTGACCTGAGGGGGACTTCCCTGATGGTCCAGCAGTTAAGACTCCATCTTTTCAATGCAGGGGGTGCAGGTTTGATCCCTGGTTGGGGAGATAAGATCTCACATGCCTTGCAGCCAAAAAACCAAAACAGAAAACAGAAGCAATATTGTAACAAATTCAATAAAGACTTAAAAAAAAAAATGGTCCACATCAAAAAAATCTTAAAAAATAAAATAAAAAAGAAATCCACCTGAGTGATGGGCTATCCAGAAAGAGTGTTGAATTCGGAGTTGGGGGACCTAGGACCCAAGTCATGAACTTGTCCCTGATCAATAGAGTGACCTTGAACAAGTCATGTTACCTCTCTGAGCCCAGGTACCCTACCAGTGAAGTGGGAGTTGGAGTTGGGGGGCCAGCTCACCTCCTTTGATCATTTCACTGCAGATAGTAATGGCCCCAGAATTGGTCAGTGTCCTCATCTGCAGTAGGGGTGGGAGTTATGACCTAAGGTTCAATGACGCCTCTAATTGCTGGCTCTGAGCTCCGCAGAGCAGCTGGCGGTGGCGTTCCTGGGAAATGAGCTGGAGGCTGCTACAGTTTGGCAATTTCCCTGAACAGCTGGTGTAGAGAGCAGGGAGGGCAGGACAACCTCTGAGACTCTGGCCAACTGCAGTGTATATTAAGGGCAACCCAGATGGCCGCTAGCCAATAACCCGTGCTGTGTAATTTGCAAGCCGTACTTTCTCCTTCTGAAGGTCTCTCTCTCCAGGATATGAGGAAGGAAGTCTGTCCCTTTCCACTTCTGCACCTGCCCACCTGAGCAAGGCCTCAGCCCGAGCCTCTATCGTCCCCTGGATCCCATGAGTCTCCTCCTTCCCCAAGGCCAATCTGTGGCCCCTCACGTGGGCTCCAGGACCACCATGCCTCCTTGAACAGGCTTTAGAGTAGGGGGTCGAAAGGAAAATCACATTCTCCTGCCCCACCTTTGTTTCAAATGTGGATAAGGGCTCTTCTCTTATTATTATTTTTTTTAAGGCCGTAAGGTTAAGAAAACCGCTGAAGGCTTGGGGTTGACAAAAGAGAGTTAAAATTACACAAGGAAAACAATTAAGTTGGAGATTGCCTACAGGCTCTCCTAGAGTCCACTGCCCCATGGCCTGGGGTGCTCTGCATGCCTCCTCCCAGCCCCACACTGCCTTCAGGCCACCATCAGATTGCAGAGCTAACTCAACTCTCACAGGCAGGAGGGCCATTGGCCAGATCTCCCCTGCCTGGAGTTCAGGCCCCAACTCTTGTTTTCCCCAAGAGAGAAGAGGAAAGCCTCTCCTCCACCATGTGAAATTCTGCCATGAGTTGTGGTTCTGTCTGCCCACTAGAAAGAGAGCCTTCTGTACTGGTATGCATAACCATTGCTTTCCTCTTGTCTCAACCTGTCCATGCCAGAATAACGCCAACCTTCCCTCTGCATAATCAAAAAGCTCAGTGTTTTTCCCAAAATAAAAAGCAGTCCATTCCCTTAGGTGGATTTCCTTTTGTCCTCTTGCTAAACAGAAAACAGCTGAGGCTTTAAAATTACTGTGTCCCCTGCTTCAAGCCTTCTAGATTGCAGAGTCTGATATGAGAGCATCCCATCACACAAGTCATAATCAGACATGAACAACCACATTTGGATCAGTCATGGTTGAAGGCAGAAGATGCCCCGCAGCCTTCAGAAGTAGGTCCTTCTAAGAGTTAAGGTTTTAAACTAAGCATAGAATTAGAATGGCCTGCAAGTCTGTAGCACATGGCTTCATCAGCCAGCAGGACCAAATTACCCCTGTTTTTATTTATTTTTTTTTAAAGGCATTGACCTATGAATAAACAGCACTTGACATTGAAAATTGCCACTTAAATACCCAGCTCCTCTGCCCGATTACAGCAGCCTTAGGAGCTCTTCCAAATTGCCACCTAGCACGAATATGACAGCAAACAATGCTTTAAAAGTAAGTAATCTGCTCTATAATTATTTTAGCTGCTGCAACTTCCAGCCAGCAGGATCACTTATGAGAAAGGATGCAGTCGTCCCTTATTAAAAATGCATGAATATACAGTCTCTTGATTGTGGAAATAATCAGCAGACTATCTAATGCAACAAGACTTAGCCACAGAAGAATTAATTAGGGTGAAATTGATTACGGAGAAGAGGGTAAAAATCTATCTGTGATGATTCAGGCTCCGATTAAACTCAAGCATTAATTCTCACATTCTTTTCAAATTAAGAGCCTCATCTAAATACTCTGCATTAATATTCCAACATACTCCACTCTCCCTTAACCAAAGAGAAACACAGACGTTTCTAATGAAAGCTAAAGATCCTGCTCTTGTTACCCATCAAGCCACTGTCATCAAGATTTCAGGAGATTGGAGCGTTTATTATTTAATAAAAGACAGCTGGGAACGGGTAGTGAATTCCCCAAATTCATTGTGGTCTTGAGCGTTTAGGACTTTCGTTGGGAGATTTTCTTAAAAGCTAAAGAAAGCATACAACACAACTAATTATATGATAGCTGCCAGAATTCTCTTTGTCTTGCGGTAACCTGCTTTGGTACAGATAAGGGGGCCTTGAAGGGGTCATATATTCCATCCCTCTCCCTGAGGCGGAGCTGTGTCAAACCCAGAGATGCATCCGTAATTATCTGCCATCTCCTGAGAGGCCGCCGGGCACCGGGGTTCCACCACAACTCCCTTGGTAACGCGATCAGGCAGCTAATACATTCCCAGATCCTGCTCGCCCTCCCCCTCTTCCCCCAGCAGCCGTTTGAAGGATGTGAGGAGAAGCTTCCCGCATCATTGATTTTTCTCTTTTCACCTTTCTTCCATTAGGATCCCGCTCCGTGCTTCCTCTCTCCCTGTCCAAACCTCCAAACAAGGCTTCGGTTTCACAGGGTCACTGACCTTTCCGTGCTCCTCCAACGACTGCTATCTTTGCAGCTCTGCTTCCACTTGCCGCCTTGCCTTTGGTCCCATGGGCGTTATGGTTGAGTACATCCTTTGTCCGAGCCTGATCTCGAGGCTGAGAAGCATCCCAGACGGCTCGGAGCAGTCCCTCTGCCTGGGATGTATGCCCTCAGCACCATCTGAGGGACCCGCTGGTCCAGGTGTTACGAGATGGAGGGCTCCGGGTTGCCGGCCTTGCCGGCCTTATCGGAGACATGTGGGGAGACAGAAGTAAGGCAATTTCAAGCCCTTTGTTTGGCCTGAATAAGATCTGGTTTTCCTCTTTCGCGGCCCTGGGAGATAGTCATGGTTCCCATTTCACTCAGGAGACGGAGCTGCTTACAGAGGCCTTCAAGCAGAGTCTTCCTCCACCGTGGGGAATCCAGCCAGGTCCCCCTGGGGAGGTCAGCAAGCATCACCCAGGGGAGAGGGCAGTCCAGACGGGGAACAGCCTAAGGGGATCTGGAAGCAGCGTGAATGTGGCAGGTTTCCCCTTCCTGGGCCTACAAGGGAGATCCCATTTACATTTACGATAAAATATCCACGGTGACCCTCTCCCCACACAGCCCTACTTGCTGGTCTCAACTGCTTCTAGCATAGCTGGGCAGATGTCGGTGGAGGAATTCCGGGTAGGTCACCAAGGAGCTACAGGACTACTATTACTGAGAGCCTCAGGGAGAAGTCCAGTTACTCAGGGGTGCAGCCATACTATTCTGCAACCTGGCTCCACTGCCCACACCTCCAGGTCCAGGTTCACCACAGGAGACTTTGAACAACAAAGGAGGAAAATGGCAAGGTGGCCAGGCCCTGCCTCCTCTCAGAAAGCTCCTTCACATCTAGGTAAATTCCTGGATGCAAATTGTTACCGGGCGGAGGGGCAGAGACCCCCCCGCCCCAAAGCAGCCCAGCCCCCAATGCAAATAGTTATGGGGGAGGGGAGGAATGGTCACCCTAACAACATCCATCCACAGAGCCTGGAATCCCAGACTCAACGGAAGTGGCCATGCCCTGCATGAAAACTGCTACAGCCGGAGCCCATTTTCTCCCTCCTCTTTCTCCCCTACAGCCTCTCTTTCACACCGTTCTTCTCCCAAATTTCCTTCAATTCGATTATTAGCAACCTGGTTCTGAGGACCTACCTGGGACTTTAACCTTGTCCTAGGAACTGAGGAGGATGCAAGAGAGAAAGATGGGATCCCTGCCCTCGAGAATATCACAGGTTGGCAGGAGGATAACGTTAACTCAACCAAAGCAAGTGAAAACCATAGTAGATAGTGTATCATAAAGTATTAAATCAGGTGCCACCAATTTCACATTGCATGAAATCAGAGACAGGGAGCAACCCTTGGGACATGGGCCGGGGTGATCAGGAAGGCTCCTGGGAATAGGCGGGAGTTGAAGCTGAATTGGCATCACATGGATTGAGGGGAGACAGGAAGGATTCCAGGGAAGCGTGGGTCTGTGCAAAGGCCCCGGCTGGAGGGCAGGTTAGGGAACCCTTCGGCCTGGCTGGAGGGGAAGGTAATGCTGGGGAATAAGAGCAGCCAAGCTTTGCAGGCCTTGAATGCCAGCTTTAGAGGTTTGGGTTTTAGCCTAGACTGTTAGATCTCAAACTTTGGTGCGCTGCAGTGTTGCCTGCGGTGCTGGTTAAAATAAGGTTCCCAGGCCCTGGCCCTTTATGTATGGGGCATTTTAAACAAGCATCCTAGGTGACTCGGTTAGTGGCCCACAGGCGAGGTGGCTGCAGGTCCTCTTCTCGGCATTTTGTCCCTCCTGTGGGTAAAGATGGGCTTTGTTAGCACCATGGAAACCATGGGGCTACAGAGGATTCCCAGCTTCTGTGAGGATGGTGATCCTTGTCTCCTAGGAACCTGGAGGCTGGGGCAGTGGATTATTTTGACTACACAGTAGCCAAAGGGGAAGCAGTCCCGATGAGCAACAAAATAGAAGAGTTACACCTGTAGAACAGTGGAGAAGCTACCTTAGATCGTGGGACCCTGTGGGCCCCCTCTTAAGCTATCCCACTGAGTAAAAAGTGGAGCCAACAAAGAAATAAGTTTGGTGGAGAAATTTTTTACATGATAAAGGTGTTCAGCTCTAGGTTTCTTTCAATGGCTATCGCCCCTTATCATTGTAACATGCATTGGGTCCCAGATCTGCCCTTTAATTCATGGATTTTATGGCAAGTTACTGGCCCTCCCTATTAAACCTATTTGCTCAACTTCTCAATTTTTACTGGGAAATTTTCAAACCTAGAGAAAACTTGAAAAGATAACGCAGGAAAACCTATAAATCTTTCATCTAGACTTACCAAGTGTTAACATTATCATTTGTTTTTTTTTTCCTGTCTTTATACAAGTATATAAATATTTATATAAATATGCACATATTTATATACTATATATATGTACATATTTATATACATACACTTTCTTTTTACAAAAGCATTTAAAATTCACAGATATCCTGACACTTCATCCCAAACACTTAAGAACCATTCCTCCAATAATTCCTCCTATAAGCACAATAGCCTTATCACACCTAAGAAATTTAACATTGATACAGTAATATTAGCTTATAGAACATATCTAAATTTCTTTGATTCTCCCAAATTATCCTTTATGGCTTTTTAAAAAAAAAATCCAGGATACAATCAAGATTCACACAGTATATTTCATTGTCATGTCTCGTTAGTTTCCTTTAATCTAGAACAGTCTCCCTGCCTTTGTTGTTATTGTTTATGACATTGGCATCTTTAAAGAGTCTTATAAAATGTCCCACAAACTGGATTTGTCTGATTTGATCCAGGCTAAATATTCCGAGGCAAGAATATACTACGAAGGTGAGGCGGTATCCTTTCCATGGCATGCCATGGTGTCAGGAGTCACGCCATGTCTGTTTGTCCCATTGGTGATGATAAGTTGAATCACTTAGCGAAGGTGTGCACTGAACATTTGACACCTGGTTTCATCTAACTAAGCACCGCGCAGATCTTATTGATCAGTCCAGCCAGATTATGAAGTGCTTGAGGGCAAGAACTGTGTCTTCTCCTTTGGAAAATAATGCTTTACAGTTTACCAAACTCTTTCATATAGATTATCCTACTTCCTCTTCAGACACACTGATGGAGAGATTTTTACTCTCATTTACAGGAGCGCAAAATTTCAGAGTGCTTGGGAACCCTGACGTGGAATCCCAGACCTACCCTTTAGTTAATGGGTTTTATGGCAAGTTACTTAACCTCTCTTTTAATTCTCTATTTGCTCAACTCTAAGATGGGGATAATAATATCTTCCTCCCAGAGTTGTTGTGGGGACTAAATGAGGGTACCAAAAAGAAAGTGTTTGACATAGGTCTTAGCACATAAAGAATGCTGAAAAAAATGAAAGTGTTGTGTGGATAGAGCTAAACACATCACAAACACTCAACATGCGTATCTACACCAATACTCGGGGAGGTAAAGGTCTGCCTTGTGGTCACTCGGCTGAGCAAAGAGCAGAGCCCAGATTCAAGCCCCATCCCCCTGACTCCAAATCCAAATTGTATCCCCATTCTCCACATGCCATCCTGCAGCAAGGCGCTAGCCGGCACCGCCACCTAGGAACCGTAGGATCAAAATCATACGAGTAGTGTGTGAAAACTAGACTTGATTTCAAACATCTTATTCACACCTAATTGCAAGATGCATGCAGCCAGGCACTATTGCTCTGATCATACAGGGTTGGCCAAGGGCCCCCTCACTGATGCCCCTTCTTCCACCACGTATGGCCTTCAGCTCATCGCTGTGTCACTTGGCAATCTCACAACATCCCCAAACTCACCACATTGAACAGCAGTCACCATGCTCCCGGATGCAGCGCATTGTGGCTGGAGATCACTGTGTGTTTAACCAAAAAGTTTCCCCTGCCCTGCCCCTGCAGAGTAATTGGTCTAGAGAAGGGGCAAGACTGGAGAATTGTCCTTGGTTAAAGTGGGGAGGTTGTAGGGTTCCAAGCCAGGCAGGGGTCCCTGAAAGTCCCCTATTGTTTTCACTGGAAATTCCCATTCCTTCTTTCTACCCCAGCCCCAATCCCAGTCTACAGAGGGGAAAGCCACAGCAGCAGCAAACCATCGCTCTGAGCCAAAGGTCTTTATCCCATATGAACTAGGATGCGTCCAGTTAAGAACTAATCTCACCTGGCTGGGATGGTGAAGTTTATGTTTGCTGTTCAGATGTGTGTTTGGGGTCCAGGGGAGGGAAAGATCACTTCTAATGAAGATTTCATGGAGATGGTGGGCCTTGGGGAAGAGTGGGTTGGAGCTGGATAGGAAGGAGGAGGAGGAGGAGGAAGGGTAGTCCTTATTTGGGGGGGTCACACTTGGGGCACAGAGCATCAGTAAAGGCACAGAGGTAGGATAACAAAGGGCCTGGTCTGCGGATCGAGGACAGGTGTGTGCGGGGGAAGAGTGGGAGACAGGCACTGAGCAGGCGCGAGCCCCTCCCTTTCAGGCTCAGAGCAGACCGTGGCTGTGGAGCAGCTGAATATTTCATTGATGGAAAATTGGATGTGGCTGTAGTACCTGGGATGCAGATTCTGATTTCATGGCCAGTGTACCCAGATGGCTGATTAGGCCATCTCCTAATGGAGGGGGAGACACCACCCCCCTCCTCCCACAAATTTCCCAGCCCAGGAGGGCACAGATACTGACCTTCCTTCCCAACACGTCCAGACCCACCTTGCTTCCACTTACTCAACAGACATTATTTAGCATCTACTGTGTGCCAAGCATGATGTTAAGCACAGAGGAAACACAGATGCCTCTGCCCTGGGTGGCAGCTTGGGGACACAGACGCCCTAACAGGTCTCTAACTGTGTGAACGACAAAGCACTGTGGAGTCCTGGGGGTGATTCAATTCCCTGGGCCTGAGACTTCACAGAGGACTGGTCCCCTGTGCTCATGGGTTCCCTAGACAGAGAGGAAGGGAAAGGATGCTAACCAGCGTCTAGCGAGGACTTCATTTTGGCAAAGCACTGTGCTAGGAGTTTGTCCTATACTACAGCCTTCAGTCCTCACAGTCATTGTAAAAATAGATATGCTAATTCCCAACTGTGTACACAAAAGGCATTTCTGGTGGGAACATGCACAGGAACACATGCGAAAGAACTTGGGAATATGGGGACCATTTAGCGATTTGGAGAGACTGAAGCATTGGAGGCTTAAGGGGAGGCTGGCAAGAAATGAGCCTAGGAAGGCAGACTGGGGCTTTTCACGTCAGGATAACAAACCTGGACTTTATCCACTTGGCCGTGGAAAGCCTCTGAAGAGTAATGAAGAGGACAGCGCCAAATGTCCCCCACTAACTCTTTCTGCACTGATGGCCTCCCTGGTCCTGGTCTCCTCTCCAAATCCTAACCCCTGCTCTTCATATCAGCAGATACTGACTGTACACCTCGACTGTGGGCCAGGCACTGTGCTGGGTGCTGGGCATGTGGCAGTGAACAAGACAAGGCCTAATGGAAGAGGGGGTAGTAAAGGTAGACAGACAATAAGACAATACTTAGTAAACAAATACACAAATAAATAAAAGATCATGATGGGTGCTGTGACAAAAATAAAACACATAAAGGGGACAGAGAGAGTTGGGGGTGGGGAGGGGAGGCTGCTTTTAGTTGTTTTCTCTCCTGTCCATGGAGTTCTGGTTGTTATGGGGAACAGGGGTCTTAGAACAGGGAACTGGGTGGGGGGAGTCAATTTCCCCCATTGCAAATTCTCTTCTGAAAGGAAGTTAAGTTCTTAGAGAACCATGGTCCATGCTTCCAACATTTCTGGGCCACTGATGCTGCCTCTCCACAAGACCCAGGCAAAGAGCACCTAACTTTATAAACCAGCGAGAGGCATGGGCTGGGGCAGCCAAAGGGAGCAGTCCCTGAATCCCAGAGCTGGAAAGGAGGACCGCAGAGACCACACAGAACAGATGGTAGATGTTTGGAACCCATTTCCAGAGATGGGTTTCTTTCCCTTCACCCATGAGCCGCTACAGAATTTCATCTTCTTGGCAGCCAACAGGGTGCAGGGTTCTTCTTCCTCTGAACCGACCCCTCTGCTTCAGGGCCCAGCCGTGGCCATTCCTCACAGGCAGGGAGAAGACAGATTTAAACCCAGGCCAGCGGTCCTCAGAGAAACCAAGTCAGCCTGAGTCTTCTCTTCACAAGCTCACAAAATCCTGAGCCCTTTCAACATCTCTGATTACCCGCCCTTGGTGGCCAGATCGATGTTTGTCCTGAGAGTGAGGGAGGAGTACGTGGGATACTGGCAGGAGGGTGGGAGGGGGAGCTTGTCATGCCCCAGTTTCTGGAACATGGAGCTGGAAAAGCCAGGAGGGCTACAGTGTGGACCTAGAAAGCCCAAGGAGGAGCCCTCAAAAATGAGCCGAGGGCTTCCCTGGTGGCGCAGTGGTTGAGAATCTGCCTGCTAATGAGGGGGACATGGGTTCGAGCCCTGGTCTGGGAGGATCCCACATGCCGCGGAGCAACTAAGCCCGTGAGCCACAACTACTGAGCCTGCGCGTCTGGAGCCTGTGCTCCGCAACAAGAGAGGTGGCCATAGTGAGGGGCCCTCGCACCGTGATGAAGAGTGGCCCCTGCTTTCCACAACTAGAGAAAGCCCTCGCACAAAAACGCAGACGCAACACAGCAAAAAATAAATAAATTAATTAATAAACTCCTAACCGTTCCCCCCCCCCAAAAAAAAAATGAGCCAAGTGTCAGAACTGGAACAGACCTGATGGGACGGGGACTACATGCCTGAAAGGGATGGCGAGCAGGTCAGACTGGTGGGGCTGGATCCCAAGCAGGGCCATCCCGGAAGGAGACTGGGAAACCAGAAGATGCTAGGCTAGGCTTGGAACAAGAGCCTAGCTCATGACTGCATCAACCTGGAGGGACGAGGGAACAAGAGGGAAGGGTGAGGATGGGCCCCGGACAGCCCGCGGGCCCGAGGCTGTGTCGGGGTCTGGGCTAAAGTGAAGACATGCTCCTAAATACAGAGAAGGAGGCAATCCATGTTGGCCATCAGTGTCTTCCATCCCTCAAAATAATCCCGCTGGGTCTGGTTTTATCACAGCACTTTGGCCCTCCTGCGTCCCTCAGGAAGTCATGGAAACAATCTGGGGCCCTGGAAAATAATTTGGTGGCCCCCTCACTTGCTTAGAGGACCTCTTTCCACCTTTCCACTCTCCCTGGGGGATTTCCTAAAGCCCAGCCTTCTGAGAGCCGACAAGAAAGGAGAGCGTTTTCTTGATTTCACAGAGCAGAGCATTACGCCTACCTACCAAAGCTCAAGATGATGCAGAATTTGGAGGCCGTGTGTGTGAAAGAGTGCAAATCCATTCTCACAATTTTTCTGAGATTCCATCTGAAGCATCCTTAGGCTGAATAATGAGGAATTCAGCACTCTTCCCTACCCCCTTCTCTCTCTCTCCACACACACACACACACACGCACACGCACACGCACACGCACACACACAGACACGCCCTCCCCCGCACCCATCTCAGAATCTTCTCTTTTTTCTGCCGCAGTCTCTGCTTCCTTCTCCTCCTTCCACCTCCCATCTCAGCAGGAACTCACCAGGACCAGCAGCCTCCCAACCACAGGAACAGGTTTCTCAGAAGGAGTAGTTAATGCAGACCTGACCACAAAGTCAGTGCTGCCCTAAGCCCATGTCTCAGTCTCACCACGTCTAATGTAACCCAAGGAGTGATGCAATTGCATCTTGCAGCTTTTACCCAAACAGGGCCTGGGGTTGCCCCGGGAGCTGGCTCTGCTGCTGTTTTAGGAGCCGACCTCACTTCTTGTGGCAGGAGCTGCTTGGTCCCTTCCCAGGGATCAGCTGCTCCCATGGGCTTGGGAAGGGCACTTATAAAATTGTGATTCATAAACAGGCTGCAGAGGGTCCCCCAACTGAATGCACACGTGTGCGTATGTGCATTTTTCCTGGGGACGAAGAAGATCTGTTAGTTCTGTCTGATTCTCAAAGGAATCAGAGACCCTCCGAATGGTTTTACTAGTCTGGGGCAATAGGTAAAACAAGGAATTGAAATTCACCTCCTCTCATTTCACTCCCCAATGCGTGTGAGTTTTATGCAATTCCTCATCTAAAAGGGAAGCCTGAGCCCATGGAAGTCGGGGGTTGAACATCCTGAATATACAGTTCTTTGGATAGTCACCAAAAGAAGATCTGAGCAGGAGACATGAGATCACCTTCAGAGAGGAGACTCTTGAGCTGTCTGGAGTGAGGGGATGAGGAATGAGGAGGATCGGTGGCCTTGAACCCCACAAGGAAAGGCCAGAGAAACTTTCTGGGATGCAGTCCAGGTTCTGCCTCGAAAATGCAGCTCCAAAAGAGATGCTGTGCAGATTCCAAGCTGCCAAATCCCGGAGGCCCTGTTGGACAACCCAACCTCCATCAACCCAGATGGTACTGGGCATCCTGGGCCCTACCCCCCAAGATCAGGAGCCCAAAGTGCAGAGCCACTGCAGAGTCAGACCTGAGAAGTTCAACACCAAGCCCCAGCTTCCCTGACCTCCCACGGGAGGGATAAGAGAGAATGGGGGCCTCCACCCATCCACTCACCAGCCTCTGAATCTCTTTAGTCCTTGGCATTGGTAATTAACAGCCGGGAAGTTATGCATTAACCTCAGCAAGCTAATGTGGTGGGAGCTCCCTCCTGACAGCAGAGCTAATAAGAAATTTGCTAATGCAATTGATCACTTTAAAAAGCCATATGTCAGCAGGGATGAGTGCTTCTTTGCAGCAGCTAGTCTAATTGTCAGAGCAGAGCAGCGAGCTGCTCTCCGAAGCGGGTGAGGATGATGTCTTCACTGAATCAATGGTGCAATGCAGCAGGCAGGGACTGGGAGGAGGGGGTGTGGTGCTGAGCATGAGGCACCCAGCTCTTGCGGCTCCCAGGAAGCCAGTCTCTGCAGGCCTGTTCTAAGGACCTATGAAGAGCCCTGAGCTGCAGCCCCTGCTGGAAGCTGCACTTGCAGTCTCTCAATTTATGCCGCAGTATTAAAATAAGAAACGGCTCTGTCTGCAGTGACAGCTGATCTCAGCCTCAGCCAGTGAGTGTCAACACTCCAGACCCCACTCAGGCTTCTGCTGGGGGCAGGGCTCATACCTCCGGCGAATTTGCTTTTTCTCTCCCAGACCCTGCAATGACTCCATCCACCAGTCCTGAGTCAGATGCAGGCAAAGAAGATTGAAAATCCACCTCAGGGGACTTCCCTGGTGGCGCAGTGGTTGAGAATCCGCCTGCCAATGCCGGGAACACGGGTTCGAGCCCTGGTCCGGGAAGATACCACATGCCAGAGAACAACTGAGCTTGTGCACCACAACTACTGAGCCCGCGTGCCGCAGCTACCAAAGCCCGTGCACCTAGAGCCCGTGCTCCGCAACAAGAGACACCACCGCAATGAGAAGCCCGCGCACCTCAACAAAGAGTAGCCCCCGCTCGCCGCAGCTAGAGAAAGCCCGCATGCAACAGCAAAGACCCAACTCAGGCAAAAGTTAAAATTAATTAATTAATTAATTAATTTAAAAAAAAAGAAATCCACCTCAGGCCCACCAAAGTCTGCTCCCAGTTGAGACAAAAGGCAACTTGCTCTGAATTCCTGGTGTTTGACAAAAACAAAGAATGTTTTCCAGAAGGGGGAGAGACCTCTGCCGTGGGATTTTGCTTCCAATACTCACTCCAAACCATTTGCCCTCCAAGCAAATCCATAGAGAAGCAAGAGAAACAAGTGACCTCTGTGGGAATGGAGCTCAGGGCTACCAGGAACGCTGTTGGAGGGATTAAGGATGTCCAAGTGTCTGGATCCCCACTGCTTTCTGGAATAGTCCTCACTCTCCGTTATCTGTGGGAATGAGGGAGGACAGGCCACCAACATGCAGAGAAACATCACACCCAGTCTCCATCAGTTCAGCTTTCCTCTGAACCACATGTTGATCCTGATTGTTCCCCATCCTTTACATTAATGCTTTGAATTTGGGGTGGAGACAAAGAAGACAAAACACAAGGACCTAGGTCATAACCAGTGTGTGTACCACACCCAATAACCCCGAGGAGCCTAGTTCCATGTGTTGGCAGTGCCTGATGCAGTAGGCTGCCTTCCTACTCAAGACCTTCCTTGGCCTGATGACTCCCCTAGCCTCTGGGGTGAGGGCGAGACCAGGTACCAGGAAGTGGTGCACATTTCTTTATCAGCCTCCTCTGTAGGAGAGGAGATTTTGCAACAAGGCCCCCCAGTGAGTTGAAGCCACCTGTGTCTGTGAGCAACCTGAAGGCAGTGAGCAACTCCTCGGGCTTCCCGGCATGCCCTGTCCAGCACCGGGGCAGAGCAGCCAGAGCGGCTTGGGGTCTGAGGAGCACCACCTCCAAGCCCTAGTCCAGGGGCTTAGCGGCCAAGGATACAGGAGCAAAGAGGACCATCCTCTGGACCTGCTCGAGCTAAGGGTCCCAGGGGCCCCTTTATGTGCCCTTGAAAATGTACTTTAATATCTAAAGTCCTATCCTCTTATTAAAAAAAAATTTTTTTTAATTTCTCCTGGCTCTCCTCCCAACTTTATTTTTCACAAGTCAATTTTAGCACGATTTTGGCCAAATTTAAAACATTGATTAGAAAGCCACTGAATTAGATTTATTTAGGGAAACATTTTCACTTTTACAAAATTGAGTCTTTCTATTCAAGAGTATGAGCATGTTTTGCCATTTAAATAAAGCCTTGCTATCCAAGGACTTAAAAAAACTCCACATTGGCTCTATATTACCTCCCTTGAAGGCTCATTGCCAAAGGTCCTATAGACTGTTTCTCACCAAGGCGGTAATGTGTTACTTCATCCTTGGCACTGAGGTGAATTACACTCTAAAGAGGGCTTCCTGGGTGCCTTAACTTAAACCAAAGGCAATGGGACTAACGGCCACCTCAAGGTGTCTTAGCTCTGTGACCTCTAACAGAGACCCCCTCATTTTGGTTCCACTCGACACACAATCTCTGCTCCAAGGCCAACAAAACTAAAACACCCCTCACTTTCACCTGGTCAATGGTGAGTACCTCTGGGTCCCAGGAAGGAGACCTAAGGGAAAAAAGCCCTTTCCTTTAAACCCAGGGTTGGTGGTTAACTTGTGAACAGGTGTTAGCACAGACTCTCCCCCCACTCACACAGTAAGCCCTCTGTAGGGCCAGCTTCACAAGAACGACCTTGTTGCTGCCCAGGGGCTGGTGCTTAGATGGACCCTGCGCTTGGCTTAAGGCTATCCTGTCACAATCTTGGAATTCTTAATCATTTTGAATAAGGGACCCCACATTTCCATATTGCACTGGCCCCAGAAGTTACATAACTTGTCCTGCTCCTCTGCAACACTTGCAGGCTCAGAGATGGTCAGGACCAGCCCAGGTCACACTTGGAGGTGGCTGGTATTCGAGCACAGGCACAGGTGCTAAGCTGGGCCCCCCGGGGCAGGCTCTGTGTCCAGCCGCAGGCAAGTCCTCACTCCCTCCTGCAAATAGGCCTGGCTGATGGATTTTTAAGGGACACATCACAGGGGACTCGATGCTTCCTTCCTGGGCTCCTCTTCCCTGCCCGCCTCCCAGGGTCCGGGCTCTAAAAGCCCCCTTAGGTAATCCTCAGTGAAACTTGCTGGCTGTCATCTGGACTGCTTCAGTCACGGGCCTGCTCAGTATTTTCAGAGTTTAGACCCCAGGAGTGAGTGAGCAGTCTGCGTTCTCTCTCCAGACTTCTGCCTCTCTCAAGACCTCCTGGGAGTCTGGATCAGCAGAAGAGAGCACTTCCAGACCATTACCAGGAGCACATCTGGTCTCCTGGGCCAGAGGAAGCCACCGCAGTGGGAAAGAGAAGGGCCAGAGCTCCTGGGACATAATCCACGAGGGTTACTCAGCCACCAATCAGTGCATTTGGGGAGGAGGATGAGGTGGGGCTCTAGCCTGGAAAGCTCGGGGTCACATGTGCCTGGGAACCCTAGGATCTCCCCTCCTTCAGATCCCTCAGCCAGGAGGATGAAGCCAGCTTGGGCAATAAAGGAGTCAGGGTACCACTGGGAGGGAAGAGGCTCAGGGAACTCCCCATGAACATTGACTTTTGAAGGAAGCCTTTCTTCCTGAGGCCCAACCACGAGGATTCTGGCAGCAAGAGAAGGATTCGTTTGTAACCTCCCAACTGGAGAGGTGGAAGGAAAATGTTTAACTACTTATTTAACTCCATCTATCCATTTACACATTCATCCCTTCATTAATTTAGTACTTATGTGAATGCTTATTTAGGGATCAGTTGTGTCAAGTGCTATGAGGACTACTGACTCTCATGGTGGGAAGAAGGCAAGAGTACTCTCTGGGGTCCCTTTTATAAGAGCATGAATTCCATTCATGAGGGCTCTACAATCATGACCTGCTTAATACCTCCCAAAGACCCCACCTCCTAATGCCATCACATTGGGGGGTCAGCATTTCAACATATGAATTTGGGGGAGACACAAACATTTCACAACACATTATAAGCTCTGTGGGGTGGGGACCATGTCTGTCTTGCTCACTGCTGTATCCTCAGCCCTTGCCCAGAGTGTGCCACATAACTGGGGCTCAATAAATACTTCTGGAATGAATGGATGAGAGATTTGACTGCTATTTGGAAGCTCTATAAGAATTCAGAGAACATCTACGTGGGCTGGAAGAGCTGGTGTAGACTTCATAGACGAGACATAAACACTGAAAAAGTTAAATAACGACACAAGACAACAATACAATAAAGATGACAAGGCAGTATGTGATACGTGTCAGGCAAACAGTGCAAATACTGTGTGTTAAAGCAGGGAGAGTATATCAGCTATGATGTTTTTGTCAGCAAGTAACAAAAAACCTCAACTCAGACTGTCCTCAACTGCAAGGGAATTTATCATCTTTCATAGCGCAGGTTCAGAGGAAGGGCGGGCTCAGAGTGTTTGATACCGCAGCTCAAGGAGTCCTTTCCCTCTTGCTCTGCTATCCTCGAGTGGGCTTCATCCTCATGTTGGGTGGCAGGATGTCCACAGCAATTCCAGACATGGAAACATCCTACTGAAGAAGCACAAACTGTCTCTTCCCATGTCTCTTTCCCAGGAGCTTTCCAGCAATTTCTCCCTTCATTTCACTGGCCAGAGCTGGGCCACATGCCCAATCCCAGGCTGACTACTGGTGAGGGGAGTAGGATTCTGTGACTAGCATAGACAAGCCACAATCCACTCTTGGAGCTGGGATGGGATCACTATCCACTGAGTTTAAATGGAGGAGTAACTATCCCAGAGAAATCAGAATCTGTTGGACATGAATAAATGGGAGGATGAATGTTGGCTAAAAATCAACAGTGTCCACTGCAACCCACCCCTTTGTATATTTAACGTCTACTCACACCATACAAAGAGGTCCCCCTGTGCCGAAATTGTCTTAAAAAAAGGCTTGATGGAGTTAGGTCTTAAAAATAAAAGGTAGGACGTGTACGGGTGGAGAACAGGTAATGAGAAATGAGAACCTGGAGGTGGGAATTAGCCAAGATTGCACCCAGAAAATGCCCCCCCTCAAGAGACCAAGAGCTCAAGAGCTACTTAAACCCAGGCAATTCTGTGTAATGGAAAGAGCTGGACTTTGGTGGCAGAAAGGCTTAAGTTCACATTTTGGCTGGGCTACTTGAGTTTCTTAACGTCTTGGAATCTCCGTTTCCTCCCCAGTGAAGTAGGACTGGAGGGTCTGCCAACCTGGAATGTGATCAGGATCACACCAGACTTTTCAGGACAGAACCTTGCACAAAGAAAGTGCCCACCACATGTTTTTCCTCCTACCTTCTCCTTCCTTGGAAAGGAAGGCTGTTCTAGAGAACGCTTTGAGTTGCCAACACAAACTTCAGTCCTACTGTGAAACGGAGGCACCAGCCTGTGCTCTGATGCCAAGAACTGAAGCACGAGTTTTCACTTCTCACTTTAGTCTTAGATGAATGTTGGGCCTCTTCTCGCCTTCTTTATTTCTAACCCTTGACCCCTTGTGGTATAAACTTTAACTGCAAAAATCCAGATGAGAGGGCTTCCCTGGTGGCGCAGTGGTTGAGAATCCGCCTGCCAATGCAGAAGACACGGGTTCGTGCCCCGGTCTGGGAAGATCCCACATACCGCGGAGCAGCTGGGCCCGTGAGCCATGGCCGCTGAGCCTGCAGGTCCAGAGCCTGTGCTCCGCAACGGGAGAGGCCACAACAGTGAGAGGCCCGCGTACCACAAAAAAAAAAAAAAAAAAAAAAATCCAGATGAGAAGCAGAGGACAGAGCCACGGAGGCAGAGATGGAAAGAAGGGTCCATCTAAGTGCCTCGGTTAATGAAGGATCTAGCTAAGGGCCTGACTGCCCAAGGAGGTTAGAGCTGTGCTTCAGGACCGTTGGGGCCATCACACACCCAAGAGAGAATCAGAGAATGTTGTAGATGCTCTTATCAGAGAAATGTACATATGTAAAAAGATTATTGTACATATATTATTACATATTATTGCATATAATTTCCACAGGTTCTGGGACACTCTAAAGCATCTCTTTAAACCCCAGAATGAGAAGTCCTGCATTAGTGAGTTTGTTTGGGATGGTCCAGGCCTGGTTTCTGCAAGCAAATGGGAGAAGAACTGGCTTTGCACCAGTATAACCCCGAATAGTGACCTGCAGCTTTAGGATGGGGACGCCGCTGCCGGCTCCTTTGTTCCTGGCTCCACACTCACACTGGCCTGAGCACAGTCTGGTGGATGGACTGTGTACCCACCGACCCTTAGGGAGGGTTTGGGTGATGCTGAGGCTCTTGCTGACCAGCTCAATGTGTTTTGGATGACGGGTTCTTTGTCCTGAGAGTGCCGATTACCTCCCTAAGAGCTCTTAAGAATACAGGGACAAAGAGGCAAAGCCGAAAAGACAAAGACGCAGATAGAAAGATCAAAAATGGCACGGAGACTTCAGAACAAAAGCAAAACACCATCGGGAGAGCTGCCTCGGAACTTCAGTCATTGTGGCGGCGGGGGAGGGGTAGCTAATCAGAGCCGGGGTCCGGGAAGGGCAGGTGCGGCGTTTAGGGCTGCGGATCTGGACACCGTGAGCAGCACTTACGTAAGACTGAGAAAACATCGGTTTTCTGGATCAGAGAATGGGGGAGGGGTGCCTTCCGGAGTTTAAGAGGAGGCTGAAGCCGTCCCTGGCCTCCCACCATTGTGGCGCCGCCTCTGCGGCTCCAGCTCTGCAGCCCCGCGGTCTACAGAGGCCCAAGGACGCCGGCCGCCCTGGCCGAGGGTTAGCTGCTGCGAAGATGGCAGCCGGGCTCCTTAATGGAGCTCCCCAGGAGCCCAACTCGATCGGCTGCCTGCATTATTAATGCATTATGTCATCCTTCCTTGCACTCGCTCTCAGCTGCGGAAATTTTATAGAGCAGTATTATTAATTGAAGCAATTAGCGCAGGGTATATCAGCACAGCTACGTCAGAGGGCTGGGGATGTGCAAGGCCAGGATCTCTCCCTCCCTCTCTTTGTGCCGCACTCTGCACTCTCCCTCTATCCCACCTCCTCCCTGTGCCTCCCCAGCCCCTCCTCCCTTGTTTCTACCCGTCCCCACTTTCTTCTCTCCTGCTCTTCCAGTTCTCTCTCAGTATCCCTCTGGGGAGACTCAGGGTACCCACCACCCTTCCCAGGCTGCAATCATTCCATCTCCAACCAGCACAGGCAGGCAGACAGAATGACAGCATCACCGTGGCTGACTCCTGGCCTAGTTGAATTAGGATGGAAGACCATCCCTCATGGTTCTTATCTTGGCTCAGAGCCCCTAGTGGGGGTGGCGGGTGGCAGGTAGAAAAAGGAGGGGCTCACTGCCTGTCAGACCCATTCATTCATTCATTCATTCACTCATTCATTTTTCCTCTGTGGGTACCCAGTCTTATTGTAGGTGCTGTGGGAAATAAAGAGGAGTTAACAGAGCTTAAGGCCCGGAACTGAGGTTGTAACCAGAGAGACTAGACTGGCCACTGAAACAGAGCAAAATAGGGTGCAGCACAGGGTCTCAAGGGAGTGATCCCCGATGGGTTGATTGCCCAGCCCTGTGAAACACCCCCTGTGGCCCAGGAAGTGAGAAGTAAGGCCTAGGGAAGCAAAGGAGCCCTGAGAGGTGAGGAAAGCGAGCTACCGGCAGGCTGCAGGAGGGTTGGAGCAGGAGCAACCGCAGCAGAAGGAAGGGAGGAAGGGAGGAAGGGAAGGAGGAAGGGAGGAAGGGAAGGAGGAAGGAAGGAAGGAAGGAAGGAAGGAAGGAAGGAAGGAAGGTGCAGGCTGAGCAGGTTCAGGACAGAGCTTGGGAGGGACTCCAAGCCGCGCTCCCCGCCCCACCCCCACCCCTCCCCATGAGACTGAAGCTCTCACCGGCAGAGGCTGAGACCTAGAAGCAACTGGAAAACCTGGCCAGGGGCCAGGACACCAGGATACCAGGGCCCACACCCCAGATCCTTTCATCAGGAATCAGAGACACCTGAGAGGCCACAGGCTCAGGTTCCCTGTAAAATAAACAGATACCAGGATGGAAACATCCAGGATGAACATTCACCCTCTGCCCCTCCCCACTCTCCCTGCTCCCCTCCAGGCTCATGGGAACAGGTGTACCTTGTGTTACAGAGAGACCTCCTTGGAAATCTGGGGGCAAGTGGTCTGCTTGGATATATTAAGTTTTAGTGGGAGAATGCTCTTAGCTTTTAAACTTGTTTTCTTATGAAAATTTTCAAGCATACACAGTGAGAGAATAGACTAATGAACCTTCATATTAATATAGCTCAGCTTCAAAAATGATCACCTCATGGTTGGTCTTCTATCCACCTTCCCCCAACTTTTGGCGGGCAGGAGCATGCGCTTTAAGGTAACATGCTCTTGTAAAAAATGGTCTGCTCATTTTTCTTCTTTTTTTTTCCTTTATTAAAAACAAATGCACAGGGCTTCCCTGGTGGCACAGTGGTTGAGAGTCCACCCGCCGATGCAGAGGATACGGGTTCATGCCCCGGTCTGGGAGGATCCCACATGCCGTGGAGCAGCTGGGCCCGTGAGCCATGGCCGCTGAGCCTGTGCGTCCGGAGCCTGTGCTCCGCAACAGGAGAGGCCACAACAGTGAGAAACCTGCATACCGCAAAAAAAATAAAAATAAAAAAAATAATAATAATGTGCGCACGCCCCCTCTGACAGACAGATTTTCATATATACAGTGCTTATTTAAATGTGAGAGGGCTTCCCTAGTGGCGCAGTGGTTGAGAGTCTGCCTGCCGAAGCAGGGGACACGGGTTCGTGCCCCGGTCTGGGAAGATCCCACATGCCGTGGAGTGGCTGGGCCCGTGAGCCATGGCCGCTGAGCCTGCGTGCCCGGAGCCTGTGCTCCACAACGGGAGAGGCCACAACAGTGAGAGGCCCACGTACCGCAAAAAAAAATAAATAAATAATAAATGTGAGAAAAGGATCTATCATGGGTTAAACTCTCCCAATGTGCCTGGGCAGGGCTAGAGTGTTAATTGTTTACTCCTCCCAACAGCTGGAGAAGTAGAGATAATTAAACAGTGAGAGGAAGTTCACACACAGTAAATTACAGAAGCCCACAAGGTCCAAGACCCCTGCTGCTACCCTCTACTGCCCCCTATCTCCTTACTCTCCAAGGGCACCCCTGGAGAGGCTAAGGCCAAAATGGGGGGGTGGGGGAAGAAAGATGTTGGGGAATGAGGATATTGATGGCTACCCCTGTGATCTGACCTCGGTTCCCCGAGCTCTGTTTACTCCTTTTCCTGGCCTGGTGGTGCCCACTCCCCACCTTCCAGGACCCTCCTGCTGAACATTTTTACCCCATACCTCTATTGAAACCTATTCCAAGGAAAGGGGCTCAGGTTAGTGAGTGAACTATAGTATCACCTACAGCAGGGCTGCCCAACAGACTTTCTACAACGATGGAAATGTTCTATTCTGTGCTGTCCGATATGGCAGCCACAAGCTACATGTGGTTGTTAAGCCCTTGAAATGTGGCCCTACATGGAAGGTCTTGAGTGCCAGGTGAAGAAGGCAGGATTTTGTCCTAGGGGTGGTAGGGAATTATAGGAAGTATCTGAGCAAAGGAATGTTTTATGGGAGCAGGAAGGCTTTATGGTTTTATTTGCTTATTGGTTTGATTGCTACCATTGACTGATCACGGCCTCCCAGGTGATGGACCCTGGTCTAAGCTCATGCACAATCTCATTTAATTCTCAAATACAGCCCTCTGAGGTTGATGTTCTACAGATGGAGAAACTGAAGCTCAGTTAAGGTAAGTGTCATGCAATTACTGAGAGGCAGAAGAATTGAACCCAAGTCTGTCTTATTCTGAAGCCTCAGAGCACTATGCAGCGCTGACTTTAAGAAAATTCAACTGCTATCAGGATGTGAAAATGGACTGGAATAGGAGGAGAGAGATGAAGTGCTCAGAAGCAGCACTGGCACTCAGAGAGGCTAAGTAACTCCTTGCTCATTTAAATTGAATTGAGTGAACGTTCTGGAAAGTCTTTAATCCCAACCAGGCTGCCAGGAACTAAATCTGGCCCAGGCCTCTAAGAAACCAGTTTTCACCTGGCAAGCTGGGGATCCACAGCCCTTATAGGCTCTCACACAATTACTGTCCATTAGAGAGGCTAACAAGAGAAGCCACTTGGCAGGCCTGTTCCTGGGGGCTGTGGCCAAGCCTAGGACCGCCTGAAGGGGACAGGTGTGAAGACTTGCCGTGTGAAGGTGGCATTTCCGCTGGCCCTATCCTAGGGCCCTGCCAGTCCCCAGGTCCTCTCCAGGGATATAAGCTAACCTCCCCAGCTGGGAAGAGGGGCCTGGACCAGGGGCCTGTAGGGCCCCAAGACAAGGTCAAACGCAGAGATTCAGAGTTCAGGGAAGCAGGATCAAGAGGCTCTGATCTCCAGAAAATCACTTTAAGTGAAATTTGTCTTCACACCCTGGTTCAGCCCTGAGTCCTCTCCCAACCTACCCCCATCCAGAACTTCAGTTTCTCATACCTCCGAGGTCCTCTTGTCAGAAAACTTTCTGAAAAGCACATTTATCCTAAGATGTTAGGACATTATAATCATCTATTCCCCTTACAGGAAAGTTGTTCCATGGTGGAATTCCAGGTCCTCAGTTTGGGAGGACTGGGACTTGAGTTAAGGTCTAAGCTGTTGGTACACAAGACCAGTCTGGCTGATATGGAAGCAAGTGGAAAAGAGTTTCTGAGAAAACAAGTAGGCATAACTAGGCATATCAAATTAGATGAGGTAACTCCTTCAGTCTGCAAGTATTCCTGAATGCCCCATCATATACCAGGAGCTGAGAGGCAAACAGAACAGTGAAAGAGACAGCAGGTGAAAGAGCTTTGGACTTGGTGACAGAAGACATACCTGAGTTTTGAATTCGAGCTCTACCACTGATGAGCTGTGTGATCTTAAACAAATTATTGGCTTCTCTGAGTCTCATTTCCAGTTTTCTTTGATTTGGTACACACAGCCGAGAGGTTAAGAGCTTAAGCTTTGGCAACAGACAGACCTAGGTTTGAATCCTAGTGTTGTCACTCACTGGTGGTGGGCCTTGGGAAAATTCCTTGATCTCTCTATGCCTCAGTTTCCTCATCTGGAAAATGGGGACAGCAGTTATACAATTCCTGGTTGTTATAAGAATTAAATATAATAATAAATGTACAGTGCTTCATATACTGTCTCAGATAGAACCTCAATATGTTAATTATTATTATATTCATTGCTTGTTGCCCCAGGATTAGGTGTCAGACGAGGAGGAAAAGGAAATGCTGGGAAACTGGGGGATGGATATCAGAAATGAAGCCGAGTCAGTGGTAGGATGAAGCCAAACAGAGATGGCCCAGGCTCAGGACCCAGGCGAACTTACTCAGAGTTGTGTGATCATGCACAAAGGTGATGGCTGAAGCGGCGGTGGGGGCTGAAATCCCACCTAAACCCCACTCTCTAAACAAGCTTTGCCTGTGCTGGCAGCATCCTGCACAGGGCCAGGCAGGCAATAGGACAAGGCCTGCTCTAAGGGGTGGGAGCAGGCCAGCCTCTGGGATAGGCAAAGGCAGAAGGAAGGAAGTCTCGCAGCTGAAGGAGTCTGGTGGCAGCAGCTGGTGTTCCAGGGACAGGACTCAGCTGCAAAGACCTCGCATGAGAGGGCAGGGCACAACTCAGTTCCCAGAGCCTTTCGGGGCTGGCATGAAACCAAGGCAGGTATTCACGCAAGGGCTACCCGAACACGATGGTCAGCAGGCACAAAGCAAAGGGCCCTGATGATGGAACAGACTACAACAAGGTCAGGCCGGGCCCGGGCACAAGGTTGACTCTCTCCTGGGGCCTGAGTTTGCTGCTACTGATGATGCAATGGGCAGCTGTTGATGCTGGAGGGAGCAGGCTGTGGGGACAGGGAGCTGGGCAGATCTATACAAATTTTTTTCCAAACCCTTTGGCAATCGAATGCTCTTCACGATCTGTGAGGCTGTGTGGTAGGATTTACCTCTTTCAGGAAGGGTGGCCTCCCTAATGCAATGGTGTTAGGAGCAGGGGGATATTCCTCTGCCCATGAATATTGCCCTTATGGTTCTCTGTGCCGGTGTAATCTCTTCAGATAAAGTCAAAGGTCACAAGCTCAGATGCCACAGGAGGCAGGCAGTGGCATAAATGGGAGAAGGAGACCAGACATAACGATAGGGAGCAGTAGGGAGTGGTAGGGACTGTGGCAAACCAGCAAGCGGATGTTTTAGTGAAGGTTTAAGGAAAGTAGCAGATGCTCAGTGCAACCAACTCTTACCCAGTGGGAATATATGACCAGCACTTTCAGTTCTTCCAATTTTCCAAAAGAAGCCAGAAACCTAAATTTTTATGTAAAAAAATTCTTTAAAATACCTGTTTTTAATACCAGCAATGAATTATTTTTTTTACAAAACTCTTGATGTTATCATGATCTGACCAAACCCACAAGCATTTGTGGATCACACGTGGCCTCTGGTTTGGGAATTCCTCTCTCCAGGATCCCCTGGATGGAGATGCAGCCCCCTCTGAGAGAGGTCTCACATTGGGTCCCTAATCTCTCCAGGAGGGAGTGCTACTCCAACGCACTCTCTCTTTCTTGCCCCTAGGGTGTTCCTTCTTCCTTTTCCCCCTGTCAGAGATCAGGGGGTAGTAAAGGAGGCGGGACTGGCCCCCTGAGATTTGGCATTTGTTTTATTATACATTATGGTCAGGATTACAGGCTCTGTCTCCAGAGGTCCTTCCCCCAACTTCTACCCCCTCCCCCAACTTCCAATTAGGAAGAGGGTTTGAGACCAGACTGCACGCCTGTGCTGGGAGCTCTCTGGAGAATGCAAGAGAAATGCAAGATGAAGTCTTTCAGTCTGGCTGCTAACAGGAGACACACGTGGAACACCACAGAAAGTCTCCATTGTTCCTTCCTTCCTTCTTTCCACAGGCATTGACTGGGCTCCAATTGTGTGGCTTGTAACCCACTGGGGAGAAAAGACTTTGACTCCACCATGCTAAAGCTGTAAGCATCTTTTTGGATCATCTATTTATGGTTAATCTGGAGTTTTCGATCTCTCTCCCTCTCTCTTTCTCTTTCAGCAGCATTATAGAAGCCTGGTCCATTAATCAGATAAAGGTGGGTTCTCTGATCAAAGCAGGTAGGGGAAATCCTGGAGTTCCTGTCCACTTGGTTTTCCTCCCCACCACCCAACCTCCCATCCCCAACCCCCAACTTCCAGCCGTCTGTGAAGTCTCTGAGGAACCCTCCTGGGAAAAACAGTTTGAAAAATCATTAATCCAGTCCAACCCCCGAAAATCCCAGTTTTGGAAACCGAGACTCTGAGAGGTTAAATTACTTGCCCAAGGTCATACAACTGCACCTCCTGATTGCAGGCAGGTCTCTTTCTTTGGCCACCGTCCCATAGTAGTGTAAACTTAAAGTCTCCAGAAAGGGAAGGTAAATGGTGGGGAAGCTGGAAGGCAGACAGCTCAGCATGGGCCCGCTCCCCTGTCAGGGAGGCACGAAACTTGAGAGGAGGCCCTGCTGGGTGGTTGAGGGGGCAGAGGGTCAAGCAGGTGTTAAATTCCAGAAGCCTAGAGATAAGCAGTGTGAGGCCAGTGGAAAACTGGGATGGGGCTAGGATCAGGTTTGATGTGGAGAAAAGGCCTAGGGGGCAGGCTTTGGGTGGAGGTGGAGTTGGAAGGTTGGGTTTTTTTCCCTCTCAGTTCACCCAGTTGAATCTGCTGATGGACCCCAAGAATTTTCAACTTTGAAAGCACAACAGAAGGCTGGAAAGCCCAGGCAGACAGGCAGGCACACAGTCGAGTGAAAGTGGTGTATTAAGTAAGCCTTAGGACGGCAGCTGGGTTGCATTAAAAATGAATCAAGATGATGTTTGAATGAAAACAAGAATGGAGTGCTGGGGAAAAGGTGCTCTGAGGGCTCCCTATGGCCAGGGCGGGGCAAGGTTCCACAGCAGGGCCAGGTCAGCCCCAGAAGCCAGCTGGTGGCTCCCAGTGTCTATGCAAAAGAGACAGGAAAGGTGGAGGTAGGCTTGGAGAATGCCCCTTCCTGGGAGCTTCTAGGGACTTTCATTCTCTTACCCACAAAATGGACACAACCATCTCAACTCTGCCTCCATCCTGGAGGCTGTTGTGAGAAGCAAATGACATCAAGTTGAGACCGACTGAAGGCTTTTACCAAGCCTAGGGTCGCAACTATACATGCCATCAGAGGTGGCGAAATGTGTGCAGTGTCCCTGGAGTAAAATTAAGGGGAGTAGAGACTGGAGAGTGCTTGCCCTGCCCAAAGGCTTTCAGATTAAAGATTCTAAAGCCACATTCTGGCCAAATGAAATGCATCTGCCCTGCACCCTGTTCCTGGCATGCACTCCCTGAACTAAGGTTTTAACAGATGATTGCTTAAGGTCTGAGCCTCCCAGTGGGACATATATTCTAGAGAGTCTTCAAGAATTGCCCTGTCCATGATAATAGCCACTAGCCCCATGTGGCAATTTACATTTAGATTCCAATTAATTAAAATATAAAATTTAGTCAGTCACACTAGCCAAATTTCAAGTGCTCCATAGCTACATGGGGCTAGTGGCTACCGAACTGGACAGTGCAGATATAGAACATTTTCATCAGCACAGCAAGTTCTGTGGATCAGGGCTGCTCTAGGACTATAATTTGGTGGAATGATAGGTATTAGAGAGGGAGGTTTCTTCCCTGAGGCTTCTCGATATAATACATCACATATTGGCTTCTTACTCAGCCTAAATTCAAGGTTAATCCTGGAGCCCTTCACTGCTTTCCCACTTCCTTTAAACCCCAGGTTTTGTTAACTCACTAACTCCTAAGAGTGAAAACTTCATGCTCCTTTTGCATCTGCTTAGGACTCAAGGTCTAGTGGGAGAGGGCAAGGGTGACAACTGCTGTTTTCCTCTTCTAGCCAGAGATCTTCTGAGGTTACCATGTCTTCCGCTACATTAATGATTGAGAGCAGGAATTTCTGAACCCTAAGGGAGATTGGCAAGCATGATAGAACTGAGGGAGGAATTCTGGGGCAGTTAGGACTGAATGGTACCCAAACAGCCTGGTGGAGGTGGCCACCTGCTCTCCTACCAAGGAGGTAGGATAGCAAAGTCGTGAAGAGCACATCCCAGCTCCTCCACTTACTAGCTGTGTGACTTGGCCTTTATATACGCTCTGAGTTTGTTTTTTCATGGATAAAATAGAAATGGTACTTACCTCAGAGGGCATTTTAAGGATTAAATGAGTTAATGGAAGGAAGGCACTTAGAACAGTATCTGGCCTGGAGTAAGCATTAGTAGTAGTAGTAGTATTTGATTATTTGTATCATGGCCTTGATTGACGTTGTGAATAAGGCAAGTTCACATACTCAGTGCACTGGTATCCTCCCAACCCTCCCCACACACCTGCTAGATTTTTCCATCATGGCGCCTGTTAAATCCTTAATTATTTGTTTCTTCAATTTTAAGAGCCACTGCTGGGCCCCATCACCAAGATCTTACCCTGACTTTGCCCCACTGTAGAGCTCCCTTGGTTTTTCCAACACTGCCTCTCCAGCACTCTGACTACTGCCCAGGCCAAGCAGTAGGCTGCCTCCCAGTCCCCAGGGCTCCTTGGGGAAAGCAGCACAGGCTTGTCCTTATGCATGGCAGTCGAGGGTTGGTCCTGAAGGTCCACATGATCCAAAACCAGTGCATCCAGACCCTGGTACCTCAAAAGGAGAGCAACTGAAGCCAAAGACAGGTTGAGTCAATCAGATTCCTTCTGTCCAGAATTTGAATAAAGGAAGACCCAAAGACTGTGCAGCTTGTTAGCAAGAAAGGCTGATGTTGGGGACTTCCCTGGTGGCACAGTGGTTAGAATCCGCCTGCCAATGCAGGGGACACGGGTTCGAGTCCTGGTCCGGGAAGATTCCACATGCCGCAGAGCAACTAAGCCCGTGTGCCTCAACTACTGAGCCTGCGCTCTAGAGCCCATGAGCCACAACTACTGAGCCAGTGTGCCACAACTACTGAAACCTGTGCGCTTAGAGCCTGTGCTCCGCAACAAGAGAAGCCATCGCGATGAGAAGCATGTGCCGCAATGAGAAGCCTGCGCACCGCAACGAAGAGTAGCCCCCCACTCAAAGCAACTAGAGGAAGCCTGCGCACAGCAAAGAGGACCCAACGTAACCAAAATTAATTAATTAATTTTTTTAAAAAAAGGCTGAAGTTGAAAAGTGAGAGGACCACAGAAGTCCACGATGGTCAAGTGAGAGCTGAGGGGAAGGGGCAACAAAAATTATGTATGCAGGAAGAGAACCACACGAGACTCTGGGCTGGGAAATGAAAATCTCTGGCTAGAAGAGGAAAACAGCAGTTGCCACCCTGTGTTCCACACGTGCTTCCTTGGCACTTGTCCAGAAATGTTGCTTCTTTTGACTTCTTCTTCACTAGAAGCCTGGAAGGGACGTGGAATAACTATTAGCACAAAGGCTCCGTAAGCACCTTTAGGATGTGCTAGAACCACTAACAGAAAAAGCAGCCACCATCAAAATAAACAATTTCTGGGTCAAAAATTTCAGTGCAAACACAGCACAGAGCACCCTCAACTGCCCAGCAGCTCCTTTCTGGTGGGCAGATGAGTGTCTGGACCCAGGGCCCATCAGAGTGATGACTGCTTTCTCCTCCTGGCTCCAGGGTGTCCCTCTGTCCAAGAGAATTGGCTTCCTAGGTAAAGAGGTCACGCTTCAGTCAAGGGTCTGCCAATGTGATTTTTTTTGTAATATCCTCTGTATCTTTATTTTTTTTATTTTTTATTGGTTTTTTTTGCCAGTGTGATTTGATGAACTCATAGTAGAGCAGTTCTCACCAAAAGAGACTCTTTGGCTGAAAAGAGATGAGTCAACCCAGGTGGCAATGTTAACTCCTTGAGCAAGTCCATTTACCTTTCCGGGACGTAGGGAACTTGTCTGCAGAAGAGGAGGAGAGAATATGGAGTAGATGCATCTCTGGGGCTCCTTGCATTTTATTCATTGATCCCAGGGACCCTCAAAAGACACATCTCCTTCTTTAGCCTATCAGCCCTTGGCCTTCCTAGCAAGCTAATCTCCTATTAAACAAACCACAGAAGTCCTGCTCTTTCTTGTTTGTCTCCTCCCTTCCTTCCTCTGACATAACAAAGGTCTGTGTTGGGGATCCTCAGCTGGGCTGTAGCGTGAGAACAGTTAATGGGTAGAGCGGTGACAGGGTCCCACTGAGCACTGAGGGCTGGAGTCAGCCTTAGTTGTTATGTTGTCACCCCACTTACATGGAAAACTGGGTGAGGCAGCCTGGCATGTTGTAGGTACCTCTGAGAAAACTGCGAAAGGAAAATTTTAAACACACACACATAACAACCACCACTTCCTAGGCAGTCAGCGCCTCCTCTGCTTGTGAAAAGGAGCCTGGCCCTGTTTTGCGGGTGGAGGGGTGTGGGGAGAGTGTTAGGCCCTACCTACCTGGGCCCTGAGGCTCTGGGAACGCAGAGGCCATTTTCATCCAGCCTTCAGAAGTTTCCTTTTGTGGCATCGCGGGGATAAAAATATTCCTCCCTGAAGGTGCAACCGCGGCACAGCAGATGTCCCTGACTGAGCACTTGGGAAGGAGCTATTAAAAGGAACGTAATTAGGTTGTCATCCTGGGGCCTCCGAGCCAGGCTTCCGAACGCCATCTTTGTTGAAAGTTTTCCAGACGTCAAATATTTGCGGAATCCGATTTACCAAGAAGGCTGTCCTACCCAATAGGACTGAGTGCAGCAAAAGCAAAATGACACGTCCGGTCGACATTGGCCTCAGATCCTAAGACTCCTTTTTGTCTGTGTCTTTTGCCCATTTTGGGTCCTGGCCTCTCTCCCTAATTTCCTCTCCCTTCCTCCACACACATAGCCTGCCATCACAATTTGCTCTTAGGAGAGGCTCTCTCAGTCATTTACCCCTTAGCATGAATGAGGGTAACCCTCTGAGCACTTCTTCCCTCTCCAGGAACATGGGATTCATGCCTGAGCTCTGTACACTTCAGGGAACAGAAGGCTTTGTCTCCTTTTGTAAAAGGGATGTGAGGCACTGGAGCCACGGTGGGGACTGCCTTCCTAGTGACCCTGCGATTGTGTTACAGGCAGCTACCTACTAGTCTGTGTCTGGAGCCAGTCCTGATTCCAAGCTCCTTTCTTCCTTGGAGTCTGTTGTAATCACTCCCCTCCCTCCTGCTTATTTATCCTGCAGGTTCATCTCCCCATCCATCTTCTCGGCCATTCATCTATCTACGCATCTGACAGTTATTGAGAGGAGCTGTGCTGGGTAGGAAAGAGAGGGGTGAGAGCCAGAACCCATAAGCCTTGTCATCACGGAGGGAGACAGCATAGATGGAGAAAGACATTCATCAGATAATTCCAGAAAGAAGTGGAAACAAAGGAGAAGCTAGTCCATGGTGCTGTGAGGATGTGTTAGAGAGGAAACCGACCTGTCAGGGACAGCATGTGTGTGTGCGTGTGCGTGTGTGTGGTGTGTGTGTGTGTGCGTGTACGTTTTGAGGGGGATATGTGTTATGTGCTCGGTGATTGGTTCCTTCAATTGGAACAGCTTGTGCAAAGGCCCTGGCTGAGCCTGAGAGGAAATAACACGATTTTCACGAGATCTTTCTCCTACTGGACTTCAGGAAACATCAAGGATTGTGGTTATAAAATTTTAAAAGTAGGGAAAAGGAAGTAGAATCTGAAACCGGTTACTGAAATCCTCTGCCGTAAACAAATTTCTTATAGGCAGTTGAGAGATGGCTCTACAAATAAACAGATTTTCTTTGGTGGCAAAGAGAGCTGGCCCTGGCCTCCTCCTCCTCCTCCTCCCAGAGGCCTTCCCTGATATTTCAGCCAGCTTTTTACCCTTTAGCAATATATCATGGTATTTCCCCAGGTTAAGAAATATTATTTTACAATAAAATTGTTAATGGCCACCTAATACTCCAGAGTAGAGAAAGCCACAGTTTGACTCAATGAAGCCCCTGTTGCTGGACATTTAGCTTGTTTCTAATGTTTTGCAACCCTAAGTAACTCTTCCATGAATGAACGTGCTTGTATATCAACTTCGCCCATTCCTTGGACTTTTGCTCAGGATAAATTTTGCCACATAGTAACAAATAAGGGCCAGTTTTACTAAATACAAGTTTTCTTAACTGCTGAGCCTGTATACCTGATATACAGGTATACATATACGCAGTGCTCTTTCCACTCTGCAGGGATCCTGCTGGGTCCTCATCCATCCACTGAATTTGCAAGAAGGGATGGGAGGAGTCTCAGCAGAAAAGAACCTAAGTGGACAGTGGCTAAGGGCTGTGTGTGGGTGGGGATGATCAAGGGCTCAATCACCATTTACCTCTTTCTCCACCTGTTCTTCCCCATCGTAATGGACCCAGTCTGTCTATGATGGTGGAGGGTTCCGCCCTGATGCTCAGCACTCCACCTGCATAGACAGAGCCTGAGAGTGGGAGGGGCTAGGACCTCTAGCAGGGAGCTCTCTGCAGGAACTTTCTCCAGAAAGCTCACAGCCCCGAGAAGAATTGTGGGGCTACATGGAACATAGGCTAAAAGGGAGAGTCCCTGGCGGAGACAAGGCTGAGAAACAGGATACCAATCTGTGGTTTAGAGCTCGTTACAGATGTGTTGTGTAAATCACCTAATCTCTCTAGGCCTCTGTTTCTCCATCCATCACATGGAAGTAATTCTCCTTTATCCCTACTTGACCGGGATGATGCAAAGATGAAGTAAATGAATATAAATCTACTTAAAATGAGCTACTGAAGTATATGGGAATACACAAGCAGAAAAGAAACCAAGATTGAATAAAGCCATAGAGTATAAGTGGGCTTTGTGTTTTATCCCCAGGGCCTAGAACTGTGCCTGGCATATAACAGGCACTCAGTATATATTTGTGAAATGAACAAAGAAACACATAAACATCTACTCCATCCTAGACACATGGTAAGTGCTTCATAGGCATTATCCCACTTAGCCCTCACAAACAGCTCTTTACCATGGAGGTATAAAATACTCCCATTTTGCAGATATGAAAGCTGAGGCTCAGACTGGTTAAGTAACTGCCAAGCATCATACAGCTAGTGTCTGACGGGATTTAAATTTAAATGTAAGTTCTTCTGATGACATTCTCCCAGCTCTTCCCACCTCTGTTATATGTTGCAGAAGAAAAGTTGCTGTGATGTGTGCTCATGTTACTGTGCATTAAATGAGACAGTACTTGTTGAAAGCTGCAGCACCTGGCATGCAGTTAGTGCTCTACGAATCTATTATAATACTCTACTCATTAATTTCTATATTTTATCACAGCATTGTAAGCACCTCAAAGGCAGGGGTTATTCTTCTCCACAAGCAGGACAGAGTAGTTGCCTAACATACCAATTAACTGTCTTCTCCACAAGCAGGACAGAGTAGTTGCCTAACATACCAATTAACTAAAGCATTATTTTTGAATATCATAACATGGAAGAAGGATTGCTTCCTTTAAGGCAGGGCTTTGTGCTTTGTGGACAAAGCTAATCTGACCGTGACTTTAATGGGAAGCCAGAGCAGGCCATGACTGTCCAGTGGCTTGGAACCCTGGTGGTCAATAAGGAAATGGGTAGAATCGGACACCAAGGAAAAGAACAGTAACAGTCAAATGGAACTCCGGCTCTACCCCTCCATTGACACCAGGAGACCATTCTAACAGCCTCTGGCCCCGCCCCCAGGGCTGCAATCTGATAGGCTCAGCAAAGCAGAGGTGGGTGGGGCCTTGGAGAGACTCTGGACCAATCATCTGGCTCCACACTTGCTGCCTGGGACTAGGTGGTACAGGAGGTGACTTGACCTTGAAAGAGAAGTCAGGGTTCCTGGAAAACTTCCCTCCCTCGCCCCACCCTAGACAATGCAGGAAAAGAGACTTAGTCTTTCAGTCTTTGGTTTTGCACTTTACTAGCACTGAGCCTCAATGTCTTCATCTACAAAATGGAATAGTAATTCCTTTTCCACAGGGTTGTAACAATTAAATAAAATATAACATGGAAAATTGCTTAACATAGGTACCTAATTCATTTCAAGTGCTCAAAAAAATCAGTTGCCTCTGGATACCAACGTGCCTGAGGGCAGGAACTATATCTGAATCACGGCTTGCCTGGGTGCCCTAGTACTTTTAATTGTTCATACAATGTTGAAGAATGAATGCCTGAATGGCTGGAATCCTCCATTCATGGTTCATCCCTTCTGGTTAGCTTTGCCTGTTTTTAGTCTCTCAAAAAATCTCTAGAAGATTTAACACCCTAATCTTTTCCCCCACTCCCAGGAGGGCCTGGGGACAACATGAAGGCCTGGGTACCTGGGGAGGAAAAAGGGCACTTTCATAACAAAGACAACTTCATGGTGTGACCAGCCCCTCCCTGGCTGCTTGCACCCTCATTTTGGACCTTCTTGCTCCAGGATGCTAGGACAGTGGCTTTGACCCACTGCGGGCTATATGAAGGATATTAAAGATACATCAGGCTGCCAGTGAAGATTTGAGAGGGGCTGAGTTGCCCTTAGGGGTAGAGTGCTGTGTTCCAGTTAGAATTAAGGAATGAACAATTTAGATGAGTGGTTAGAATTTGGGCATTAAGATTAGAGTTTGGAAGTCAACTGGAGTTAGGGTTTGGTTATTAGTTACCATTGAATTTCTGAATGAGAAATGGAGAGTTGCTAGTAGCCAGATATGGTGGGGGCCATCTCTTTGATCAAAAATTTAAAATGTTCTATTCCAAGGACCTGCCTTCTTCATTATGGGGAGCTAGAAATTTCTCTCTTCTGACTGGCTCCTCAACAGGCCTGAGTGTACTTGCAAACCGAGCAGGTTAAGCATCTACTACATCTCAGGTGTGACGTCTAGCATATATGGTCCCCAAAGTGTCCAGGACACAGCCCCCTACAATGAAGCTGAGGAGACCAGGATGTGAATGATCTGGTCCAGACCCACCCCTGCCATAGCCCAGTGACTTTGGAGGAAACGTAAATCTCCTAGCCTCAGTTTTTCCATCTGGCAAATGGATGTAAACTCAGAGGGCTGTTTGGAAAACCTCAAGTGATCATGGAGGAAAAACTTTGAAGTAAACATGCTCTCTGGCAGAGTAAGCTGTTCCAAAATGAACTATAAAGCAAAGTCTGGGTAACTTACCCTCAGGAAAGGCTGAAGATCCTCCTTCCCTCCATGAAATCCCAGGTTTGCCAGCTCTTGCCACACTCAACCAGTCTTTCCCAAGACCATTTCCGGCAGGGACTTATGCCTCTGAACAGGAACTGACAAAGAAGCAATTCACACCAAAAATTTTCAAGGCTCCAGTCCTCCCCAACACACACACAGGCATGCACACACGCACGCACACCAGCCAGTTCTGGGGCTGCAGTATGTATGACTAATCCTATGAGACACATGGATAAAGTGAAGACTCAACAAATATTTATCAAATGAATGAATGAATGAATGAACGAGGGTGTGGGTGAGTAAGTGGTTGCATGAATGAGCAGACACAACCTTAGAGAATGAGACGGCTTCCTAATCCAGGATGCTGAGTGCTCCCAAAGAACGTCATTTGGGACTTTCCTAGTGAGTGCTCCATGACGGAGCCATACCCTCTTCTTTTCCTCGAGCCCCATATGTCTTCTTTTCTCCCCAACTTCATTGTGGGGGACTATGTCCTAGACTCCTTTGGGACCAAATATGCTAGACTCAATATGTGGTATATAGTAGATGCCCAATAAATGTGTGATTAACTGAAGTGGAAGATAAATAAGACTTGGACCCTGTCTTCCAAAAGTTTACAATTTAGTGAGAGAGAAAACATAGGCATATAAGTACTATATGACAAAGCATCACAGGTAACTGGTACCAAAAAAGAGCCAAGGAGTATATGCTATAGTTCAGAGCTGAGAAAACTTACTATGGGTTGAAAAAGCGAGGGAAGGCTTCATGAAGGAAGGGAATGAGCTTTAAAGGCTAGACCCTGAAGGAAGAGAAAGATTCGGAGGCAAGGGAGAAGGTGCTGCTGATAGGGGCAAAGGGCTGTGCCCAGGAGGAAGGCCAGTTCAAGCTATGTTCAGAAAACCTGAGTAGATTTAGTGTAGCTGGACAGCAGATTCAAGCAGAAGAGTGCGGCATGTGCCACAGGTAGGTGGTGGCGACTGTAGGAGCTTTGAATTCGAGGAGAAGGGATTTGGATACGGAAGCTAGTGAGGGCGTTTGAGCAGTGGAAGGAAGTGCAAGGAATGCTGTGAGGCGTGGAAAGATGATCTGCTGGAGACAGACAGGTAAGGAGCAAGGTGAGCAGCAAACACTGCTGGGAGGTAATGTGCCGGCACAGGGCTGGCCAGAGCCAAGTCTTGGGCAGAGAGACCCTTTCCATTTCTTTCTCTCTCTCTCTTTCTTTCATTCATTCAGGTATTAATTGCCCCCTAGCAGGCCCCGCACAGGTAAACAGAGCAGATGCCTTCCTGCCTTTCCCCGGCTTGGGGCCATACGGGACAAAGGCGAGGGCTGGGTGTGGAGGTGCAATTGGCTCTGACCTCTCACCTGCAGCTTCTTTCCACGAAACCTCTAATCCCCACGGTCCGGGGTCCCAGGCCCACGTCCTCCTGATCATGCCCCACCCTGACCACCGCCCTCCCCCACCGGCCACACCTAGAAGGGAAGGAATTGCGGGAACGGGGTTTGGCCTGTGGACGCGGCGGCGCCTACGGGCTGAGGCCGCGGGCCAGGGCAGGGGCATGAGGGATGGCCTAGGAAACGAAAACGGCCACACAGCGCAGAGGCTGGGTGGGGCTGTGGGGCGGTGGGGCGCGCAGCCTGCCGGGCGGGAGGAGGGGCGGGGGACGAAGAGCGGGGCTCCCGACGCGCCGAGCGGCTCCTCTGCGCCCCCTGCCGAGCGGCGGCCTCCACTGCACGCGCCGCCGCCGCCGCCGCCCCTGCGCGCCAGGAGCTGGACCCGGCGGCGGGCACGCCCCGGGAACCCCGCCGCCGACTCCTGACCCCTCCCTACCGGTCCGCGGCCTCCGCGTTCCTCCCTGGAAGAAGGGAGGTGGGAGTTGGAGGCTTTTTTGTAGTGGAAATAGAGGTGCTCGCGGAAGTCCCCTGGCCGAAAGCCCTTTAGGAGCCGGCCTTACCAGCTGCTTGAAATTCCACCATTATAGATACCATTCTTTGGAGGGGTGTGGTGACGTCTTCAACTTTTATTGGATATTTTAACAGTGAGGACTTACCAGATATGCCTGGGAAGAGGCTTGGAAGGAGTAGGTAGGCAAAGTCGTTCATTCCTTCTCTCAGCCAAGCTTTTATTAGAGGTCATTTGCCAGGGCCATCATGAAGGTGACCCAGAGCCAACAGTCATACTGTTGGCAGTGCTGGGTTGTGAAAGGCTAGTTTCTCCTGTCATGTTTTGCCTTTTATTAATCACTGGATAATTGAGCCCCCCTACTCCAGGAAGTCTGCCTTGACTTTTTGGGTGTATGGTTACAGGCAAAGTCAGTATCTGTCAGTTTAGCAGGCCAAATTCTCTGTTTATTTCCCATGAGTTCTGTCTGGTCTCTCCAGGCTCATTCGGTGACCAGGGACAGAAAATCCTCGTCAGCTAGGGCACTTCTCTAAGGGACAAGAATCAGAATATAGAGTAAAAGGAGCCAAAGCTCCCATCTCCTGTCCAATCAAGGATAAGCCCATGCTCTCCTCAAGAGCCATTTGCATCTGGTCCCACATTCCATATGACCTTTGTGAGCACCCAGCCTGGACAGTCTGTTCTCCAAAGAGAGCCAGGAAGTCACATAAGATCATGAATGCTCTTAAATTTAAGTTAGATCGTCTCTCTTCTCAAATCCCTGCCATGGCTACCCGGCTCAGTTGGAGTAAAAACTGAAGCTTCTACCTTGGCATGACGGGTCAAAGTGCTCTGGCCCCTGCTGCTTACTAATTTATTGAAGCCCCTCTCCTACTGCTCTACCATCACTCACTCCTGTGACCATATCAGTCCCCTAACTGCTGTCCCTTGAATTCAACAGATACACTTCCACCTCAGACTCTGGCACTTGCTGTTCCCTCTACCTGGAATGCTGTTTCCCCAGGTGCCCATGTGACCCACTCCCTCCCCTCCTTCAGGTCTCTATTTAAATGCCACCTAATGGAGAGGGGCTTTCCCTGGCCTTCCTGTCTAAAATAACACCCTCCATCATCCTCTGAGCCCTTAGCCCCCTCGATTTTTCTTCTAGCACTTATCACAACCTGACATGTTACTTATTTCTGCTTATTTGTATGTTGTCTGCCTTCCCAACAAGAATGTAAGCTCCACGAGAACAGAGAACTTTATCCGTTTGTTCCTCGTCCAGCACCTAGAAAACAGCCTGGCACACAGTCAGTGCTCAATAAATTTGTGAAATGACTGAATGAATGTGCCAGGCACTAAGCCAAGTACGGGTACAGGCCATGAATAAGCCTGGGCTCTTGCCCTTGAAGAACAGATGGGCAGACAGGCAAATAATTACAAACCAGAGGGATGAGTGTTCTATCCAAGTACAGATGTATGTAAAGTACACTCGAAGGCTCAAGGAAGGAAATAATTCACTCTGCCTGGAAATCAGAGGAAAGCACAGGGATGACATCATCGGGTGGAGGAGAAAGGGAAAAGGCATTCCAAGCTGAGAGAAGAGCTAGAGCAAAGGCAGAGGTGTGAAAATATTTGACTAGTTGGGGGGGGTAGCAAGTAGGCTGGCCTGGCTGGAATGCAGGATACAAGGCAAGTGTGGCAGGGGATAAGTTTGGAAAGATAGATGGAGGATGTATTATTAAGGGCTTGTTAGAATGATGATGATTGACTCTAGATTTCAGATCCGTGCCAGGCCTGTGGGGACATTTCAGGGCAAAGAGCTTACTTCTAACCTCAGACAGGGCACCACAGGAACAGCCATGTCCTGCTGCTGGGAAAGACCTGGGAACACAGTGGGGGTCTCCCCAGGGCCTCAGGCTAGGGTCTGAGGACCCATGGGAGCAACCTGGCAGTACTGCTTGCCTTCCTGTTTCTGATCTAAACAGGACCCTCAGTAAGGACTGTGCCCAGCTCCATGGAGCCCAAGAGTCCTGGGCCACATCACCAAGAGTCCAAGTTTCAAAATGTCCTTATTTTCCAATCTGACTCAAAAGGGTGGGGAGTGGAAAAATTATAGACAGCAGCCATCAAGGGACCTTGGCTTAATATAACTGGTGACCTGGGAAACAAGAGAGGCAGAAAATAATTTCCATCTCAGACTGAGGAACAGAGAGGGCCTCTTAGATCTGACTCAAAATAAAGACTTTTCCATCAAGCAGAGGGAGAGCACTTGTGTGTTTGCAGGACAAGAAGATTCTTTTCTTTGGCTTCTTCCTTGGTTATGTTGTTCCTCCCCACCACCCATCCCCTTCTCCTGCCATCGCCACCCTCAATCCTTCTCTCCTGACTTTTCCTTTCTTTTTCTCTTTTCCCATGTCCTTCCACCCTGCCCACTTCCCTGCTCTCCTCTCCTCCCCTCCCTCTCTATTCCTTTAACTTAAGCACGAGACAGATATTTAAAACTGTTAAGGGATAATTATTTTAAATGGAAAACCATGACTCTTATGCAAATATAAAATGAACACGTGACTTCTACTTCATTTAACTAATTAATTAATGAGGGAACCAGTAAGGTGTTACAGTCAGTTCACAGAAAAATCCAAAACACAGACCCATTTATATAAGCAATCAGGATGGGGGAGGGAATTTGCTAATTGATGCGGAGCTGGCATCTTCGTTTGCATTCCTATGAACAGGATCTTGTGCCTCTGCTGCAGCCCTCCATAACATAACGTCTGTCTCTACAGGGACGCAACATCATCAATGACAATAAAAGGCACAGATCCCCATAGAATCAAACAACTCAGGAAGGGTCCTCTAGTTTAGACAACAGTCTAGACAACCCCTGACATTCTATTGAAAGGATGCCCAAGGACCTTTGCCCATTTCAAAGTCTTTCACAATTTTTATTGACAAGACCTCAGAAGAGTACAGGAAAGAGAGGTGGGAGCTTGTTAATTTCCACAAGACTCCAAACTGGTCTCTGTTTAAGGGTGGAAATTGATTCTGGCCCCAAGGCTCAGTCCCAGGGCAGAGGGGGGATGAGAAGAATGGTTGCCTGGCCCTGAGAAAAGCTGTGGGTGATGGGGCAGGTGACTGTTGGCCAACACTCCATAAACCTTCATTCCCTTCCTCCTGCCGTCAGCCTCAAGCCTTGGAGACACAGGGAAGGTCAGGGCAAGGGTGGGGCAAATCCACCCCACATGAGGCCAGACCAGTGGAAGTAGTACTGGGCATGAAGGTGGCCATGGGCCTCCTCTGAGTCAGTCCCACTAATGTCCCTGCCATTTGGCTCTTCCCCTAGATGACAGCTTTCAGGACCACCTCACCAGGCTTTTGGGTGCATCTCCTGGGGTCTGTAGCAGTCTCTACACTGCTCAGACCTTGCACAGATCCTGTTGCCTACTCCCAGGCCTCACCCAAGTTCCCCCTGACTGTCTCTTCCCAGATGCGGCCTTCCTGGACCTCTCTGTCATTAAGCAGAGGACAACCAGGGACATGTCCAAGATGCACCTTCTAATGAGATCATGTGAGCTTGGGAGCATGAAGCCGCCAGCGAAAGTTCCCTGGAGGCCACTGGGTGAGATGCTTGGCAGATGTTGGGGTGACGGCTGAGGAGGGAATGAGGGAGGGTGGCATTTGCAAAGAAGATGTGATCCCTGCTCTCAGAGAATTTCTAATCTAGCTTGGGAGGCCAAGTACCAAAGAAGCCCCAGCAGCTGGTGGCCGGGGGCAGTGTGTGTGGAGAGAGGGATGTTGGAGGCAGGGAGGGAGGCTAGGGAAGCTCTGACCACAGAACCAGCCCTAGAGCAGGACAAGGAGACCATCCATGACCAGCAAAGTTCCTACAGAATCCCTCATCCCCATGAAAGAAAGGCAGCTACATTGCTTACCTGTACCCGGAACCGGTGTCTTCACAGCCCTATACCTAGGGCCTCATCCCCATCCCCCATTTCTTCTTTCCCACCCTTCCAGAAGAGAGAACTGTTTGGCTTCAAGGTAGAAACACCAGGTGGGTAATCAAGTGATTAAAAGCGTTTCTAGGATGCAGAGGTAGGGCAGGTGATGAAACCTGTTCCACCAAACTCAGGGCCTTGAGGCAGGGCTTTGAACCAGGTAGAAGATACCCAGGTTTAGCTCTTCTGGCTACTCAGGTAGCTGTGTGATTCAGAGCCAATAATTTCTCAGCTCATCTGTCACCAAGGGAGTTGGACCCCCTAATTGATTGATAATTAAATATTTTTATTGTGGCAAAATATTCATACTTTTAAAATTTCCATTTTAACCATTATGAAGTGTACAGTTCAGTAGCATTAAGTATTTCTACATTGCTGTGCAACCATCACCACAATCCATCTCCAGAATTTTTTCATCGTCCCAAACTGAAATTCCATAACCATTTAAACAATAACTCCCTGTTACTCCCTTCCCCCGACTCCCTGATAACCACTTCTCTACTCTGTCACTACAAATTTGACTACTCTGGGTACTACATCTAAGTGAAATCATACAATATTTGTCCTTTTGTGTTTGGCTTATTTCACACAGCATAATGTTTTCAAGGTTCATCCATGTTGTAGCATGTGTCACCATTTCATTCCTTTATAAGGCTGAATACAATTCCATTGTATGTATATACCACATCTTCTTTATCCATTCATCCATAAGTGGACACTTGGGTTGCTTCCAACTTCTGGCTATTGTGAATAATGCTACTATGATCATGGGTGTACACATATCTCTTCCAGTTCCTGCTTTCGATTTATACACCCCAAAGTGGAATTGCTGGTTGATAATTCTATGTTTGATTTTTTTGAGGACCCACTGTAGTGTTTTCCATAGTGGCTGCTCCATTGCTACATTCCCAAGGTTCCAATTTTTCCATGTCTGCACCAAAACTTGTTTTCTGTTTTTTCGGATAATAGCCATCCTAAAGGGTGTGAAGTAGTATCTCACTGTAGTTTTGATTTGCATTTCCCTAATGATTAGTGATGTTAAACATCTTTTCATGTGCTTGTTGGCCATTTGTATATCTTCTTTGGAGAAATATCTATTCTGGTCCTTCGCCCATTTTTGCATTGGGTTGTTTTGGTTTTGGTTATTACGTTTTAGGAGTTCTTTCTATATTCTGGATATTAATACCTTATTAAATATATGATGTGCAAATATTTTCTCCCATTCTGTGGGTTGCTTTTTAGTACTCTGTTGATGGTTTCCTTTGGTCCATAAAAGTTTTTAATTTTGATGAAGTCCAAATTGTCTATTTTTTATTTTGTTGCCTATGTCTTTGCTGTCCTATTCAAGAAATCATTGCCAAATCCACTGCCTTAAAGCTTTTCACTTATGTTTTCTTCTAAGAGTTTTATAGTTCTAGCTCTTATGTTTACATTTAATCCATTTTGAGTTAATTTCATTTATGGTCTTAGATAAAGGCCCAACTTCATTCTTTTGCACGTGGAATCCAGTTTCCCCAGCACCATTTGCTCAATCCCTGATGTCTAAGATCCTGTATCAGTTAGGAATTTTGTTTAGCTTCAAGAAATAGAAACTGCAGTAGCTTAAACACAGACATTTTTATTATTTCACATAGAAGAGGTCCGTGGGTAGGCTGTGCTCAGCTACTAAGAAGGTTCCATGGGGATCTAGGCTTCTTCTATCTTTCTATTCCACCATGCATGACTCCCATTCTAGGTCTGCTATGGCTGCTGGAACTCCAGCCAATATCTGTGAATTCCAGGCAGCAGGAAGGAGGAAGAGGGAGGTATAAAAGAGTACCACTTCCTTTAAGGAGCCTAAGTCCTGAACAATTCCTTAAAATCTCATCAGCCAGGTCTTTTTTTTTTCCCAAAAAAGAGCAAAGTTTATTTCTCTGGTCACATTCCTTATAATGATGTACATTGCTACAAACTTCATTTCTTTGTTCTTTCTGTCTGTGTTCATTATAACAATGTGCCTATATTGCTTATTATGTGTCAGGCATTCATCTTGACATTTATAAATATTCTCACTTAATCGTCATAATAATTCTATAAGGGTAGGTACTATTATTTTTCTCACTGTGTCATTGGCCAGATCTTAATCACACAGCTGCAGAGGAGTCTGGGAAATACAGACTTTTCTCTGGGTACAGTGCCATCTCAAATAAAATCAGGACACTCTTACCAAGGAAAAAAGGGAGAAGGAATGCTGGCTTAAATATTTAGAAGCCTCTGCCTTGGGCACCTCATCCATCTGTAATTCTGTGGCAATTTGTCTCTCAGAGAAGAAAATGAGAAAATGGTTGCAAAGTGCTCAACAAAATGCTTTGCTTGGGCTATGTACTCAAAAAATGCTAGCTGGGGTTTCCCTAGTGGCGCAGTGGTTAAGAATCCACCTGCCAATGCAGGGGACACAGGTTCGATCTCTGGTCAGGGGAGATCCCATATGCTGCAGAGCAACTAAGTCCGTGCTCCACAACTACTGAACCTGTGCTCTAGAGCCCGCAAGCCACAACTACTGAGCCCGCGAGCCACAACTACTGAAGCCCGCACACCTAGAGCCCGTGCTCTGCAACAAGAGAAGCCACCTCAATGAGAAGCCCGCGCACCGCAACTAGAGAAAGCCCGCGCGCAGCAACAAAGACCCAATGCAGACAAAAAAAATAAATAAGTAAATTTTTTTTTAATGTTAACTATTATTTTCTTTTATTATTCTCTGATCTCAGGCCTTTCCAATATCTGTGCAGAACAGACAGTTCTCTGCTTTGGAGGTGAAAACTGCCCCCCAGGTATCTTCCACACCAATGCCTTGAATATACCATTAGTGCTCTAAGTCTGTTTCTCTATTTAAGCCTTATTTTCAATCGAAAGGGGGTGAAGTAGGAGGGGCACAGGTAGCCTAAGGAATGACACACTCAGCCACTCTCAGCCTCAGTCTGTCTGATGCTTTTTTGCCAGGCTGCTGGCTGGGATCTGGGCTCCAGGGGAATTTGAGTCAGGAGGGGAGGGTCATACACAGCCCAGAGGATACCGGATGAGTGTGACACTGTGGAGAGGATGAAAAGTGTAGGAAAGGGGCTGGATGGCTGCCTTTATGTATGTGCAGAGGTTAGGGCATTTAAAGGTGGTGGAGGACGTGCTTTGCCCCTCTCTGCTCCTCCTGGGCTTATGTGGACACACTGTCAGGCACAGCCCAGTTAATCCCAGTGAAACAGGGCAGGATGGGAAGGCCTGGAATCTGAACCAAAACCACCCTTCAGGTGTGTGGAGGAGCTGCAGCACCCAGACAGAGTGCCAGAAGATGTAGCCAAGCCCAGACAGGGGTCGGCAGTATGGTTACAGAGACCTGAGTTCATTCAGGCCGTCTCCAGAGTGATTGGTCAGAGAGAGGAGGCCGCAGACAGCACCATGCTGGACTGCAAAAGTCCTTCCTGGGAAGGCTGTTCGGACCCCTATCCTGGGGGCAAGGTGTCAGCAGATACACACTGCCAGGGAGAGGAGTGGAGCCGGACCTGGCCACGTCAGAAACTGGGCCACACGGGGCCCATTTAGTAGCAGAAGAGGGGACCAAAGTCAACCCCAGGAGCTGTGATATTCAGAACATTGAATCACAGTATGGCCAGACTCCCACCAGTCAGGGCAGACACAGGCCTCGGAACTGGGGCAGGGTCCTGGAAGCCTCCTACTGGGCCAAGGGCCAACCCTTTATCTTGTGGATCATGGTAAGGTCCTGGGGGCTGTGGCACAGGGGCTGCGGGGCTGGGTTGGCAGAGGGCACTCAGGGGATTGTGGCTGCAGTTCATTACTCATTGATATTAACATATCTCAGTAGTTTAATAACCACTGGTACAACTGAAACCATTTATTAATCAGCCTTGACCCCAAGGAGACACTAAGTCTTGACTTTCCTACAGTCTAGGGTCAGCGGGATGGACTTGTTCAGAGCTGAAAGGACAGTGGGCTCCTTACACACACTCAGGCACGCACTCACCCCATTTAATGGGACCCCTCAGTGTAGGGGTCCTGGGTGGACCTTTGGATTTCTGTCTTGGCTGAATCAGCGTTCTGACTGGGGCCCAGGGACGGGTGTGAATGTACCTGGGGCTGGTATTTGCTGGAGATACGTGAGCCAGAGGCAAGCAAAGGTCAGATTCTGAGGTAAGGTCAGCCTGCAGGGTCAGCTTCCAGGGAGAAGAAAGAGAGCACGAACAGGAACTGGGACAGAGCCAACAGCAGGGGACAGGCACCAAGGCCCAGGGACCTCCTGGTGGTGTGCAGGGGGCAACGCCTATGGCCATGTCTGGGGTGACGGAGCTGTTTAGGCTTGACCTCTTGTTGGTGCTGCCAGACCCCAGGGGAGAGCTAGGAAGAGGCCACAAGAGTCCATGCTAGCCAAGTCAAAGGCAACCCGTTCTGCTCAATGGTGAGCAAACACGGCACTCCCCAGTTAGAAACATAAATAACTGCTAAACAGGGTCAATGGCAGCAGATTCTTGATGGATGAATGGGTGACAATCAGGATAACTTCAGGAAGACTTAGATTCAAGGGGACATGGTGGAAAGAGAATCTACATGGGACACAGGGGCTCCAGTTTCCTCTCTAAGCTCTGCCATTAACAGGCTGTGTGACTTCAGGTGAGTCACTGCCCAGCTCTGGGCCACATTTCCTCTACCCACAAAATGAGGGCTTTGGCTTTGACCTCGCAAGGATCTCAGGGGGAGAGATCATGATAAGAGGAAGAGCCAACCCTGAGTGAGTTGAGGACCAGCCAGCGACTGACTAGAGTATATCACAGTGGGTTTAGCTTCGACGTCTGGGAAGACTCCTGAAATTCCCAATACAGAAAATGCAGGGCTTCCCTGGTGGCGCAGTGGTTGAGAGCCTGCCTGCCGATGCAGGGGATACGGGTTCGTGCCCTGGTCCGGGATGATCCCACGTGCCGCGGAGCAGCTGGGCCCGTGAGCCGTAGCCGCTGAGCCTGCGCGTCCGGAGCCTGTGCTCCGCAACGGGAGAGGCCACAACAGTGAGAGGCCCGCGTACCGCAAAAAAAAAAAAAAAAAGAAAATGCAGTGGGGCAAATGTTGTTCAAAACTTGGCCTGCTTCCAGTGATGCTCAGATCTCAGACACACATCAAGTCCAGAAGCAAGAGGCAGAATTATCTTGAAACTAAAGAAGCTTCAGGCTCCTCCACTTGCAAGGGCCCCTTTCAAAATCTTGGAGAGGCCCAGGCCACATGTTCACATTTTTTTCCTTACGGAGCATATCCCCAGATTGTATAAGGTTTAAGCCCCACAAAACCTGGCCCTAGCCCTGTCAGTTGCCCTGGGATTTGGAGCCATTATTATGGAAGGTGGAGCACGCTGACAAGCACCCATCCTAATCAGATGGGCAAGGCTCAGCGGCAGACAGCAGACAGCCACACCTGTGGTGGCTTGACATGACTTATTCACCTGTGTCTGACAAAAAAAAGAAAAATACCATACACACCTATCCCACTTTCACCTTCATTATCCCATTCAATCTTCCCTACAAGCCTGACCAGTCTTATCACCTCTGATTTAGATGATGAAACTGAGGCTCAGAGAAGCTAAGTTTGCAAGGCTGGCTGGAGACAGAATCAGGATGCAAACCCAGGACTCTTTTAGGATCAGTCCAGGGCTCTTCAGTTTTCCAATTCAGGACCAGACACAGTCATCCTAAAGCATAGCATAAAGACATTCACCCCAAATCTGCCTGGAGAAGTTGCCAGTGGCACAAACATCTCCACCTTGGTTCTGGGGACAAAGGAGGCACACGTGGGGGGATAAAGCACATAACATGACTTAGAATCATAGGACCATAACAGTTCAAGAACTTTGAGAAGGAGAGGGTTTTTTGATTTTCCCCTTATTTTCTTCCTGAACTTTGCATTCCTACTCAAAACACAAGTCATTTGGATCAGCTATATTTATACTAAATATAAACACAAATGTTCAACCATGATATAGTTCAGTTGGCAGTAATTTCTCTACAATATCAAGCATGTAAACAACAACTAGAGTTTTAGGGGCCCAACATAAACACACACACACACAAGCACACACATGCCTCCCTGTGACAACTCCAATCTCCCAAAGCCACACACCACATCAATAAAAGACAAAAACCACATGATCATCTCAATAGATGTAGAAAAAGCATTTGATAAAATTCAACATCCATCATGATAAAAACCCTTACAAAAGTGGATATAGAGGGAACATATCTCAACATAACAAAAGCTATTTATGACAAACCCACAGCCAATATAATACTCAATAGTGAAAATCTGAAAGCCTTCCCACTAAAGTCTGGAACAAGATAAGGATGCCCACTCTCACCACTTATATTCAACATATTGGAAGACATAGCCACAGCAATCAGACAAGAAAAAGAAATAAAAGATATTCAAATTGGTACAGAAGAGGTAAAATTGTCATTATATGCAGATGACATGATACTATATATAGAAAACCCTAAAGACTCCACACCAAAACTACTAGAACTGATAGATGAATTCAGCAAGGGAGCAGGACAAGATTAACACACAGAACTCAGTTGCATTTCTTTACACTAACAATGAAATATCAGAAAGGGAATGTAAACAAACAATTCCTTTTAAAATCACATTTTAAAAAAGGAAAATACTTATGAATAAACCTCACCAAGAAGGTGAAAGACTTTTATCCTGAGAACTACAAAACGTTAGTAAAGGAAACTGAAGATGATTCAAAGAAATGGAAAGATATCTCCTCCTCAAACCACAACTTTGTGGGAGAGGGAGGTCCAGCCTCCACCCCACATGTGAGCCAGATCTTTAGACTTGGTTTGGTCTAGTGCAACATCCCCACCCAGGAAACCTCACGACCAAACCCACCAACCAAAACAGCTGGCAAGGAAAACAGCTGCAGAGTGAGCTGCCCAGATCCCTCCAGTTGCTTTATTCTAATGAGGCCACCTGGGACCCCAGCCTAAATAGGGCCCAATCTCAGGGGCACTTGAGAAACTATGTATGTGACACCTCTAGGGCAGGATTCCAAACCTAGGGAGCTTGCTGAGGAGCAGTTTGGAGGAACCGTGCTGACCTTTTTGACCTCACCTCAGAAGGTGGTGTCTACATTCTCAACCCAGAGCACCCCAGCAGACTGGGACTCATTGGAAGGCAGCTTTGAATGTTCCTACAACTTTCTAGCTTTAAAAAGGGAACCCCTCTCCATTCTCCTGTAATTTGGCAAAATGGGATCTCTTCCAGCCCCTTTATATATTCCAGTCTAGTTCTTTCCTTTTTTCTGATGGGTGAGTCTAAACCCTTCCTATGCTATCCTCAGTGGATTTTCCTCCCTCTGTCTAATCCCTGCTCATTCCTCTGGCTCTTCTGCCAACAGGTGCAATCTGCTCTTTTGAAGTGTCACAGCCAGGATTTAGGGTTTGTGTTGAGAGACATAGAGGGAAATTCCCAGCTAATTCCATTGAAATGGCCTTTATCTTATGGCTTATGTAGCAGTCAGCCTCCAAGGTGGCCATACAATGGTTCCGCCCCTGATATTCACACCCTTGTATAGTCCCTTCCCACTATGGGCTGACCTGTGTGATCAACATGTGGACATGATGGAATGTAACTTCAGAAGCTAGGTCATAAAAGACGTTGCAGCCTTCACCTAGAATAACTGCTAGAATAATTTGGCAGAGTTCCAAAGAGTTCTCTGTCCTCTGTCCTCTGGGATGGCTTGTTCTGGCAGAAGCCAGCTGCTGTGTTGTGAGGACACTCAAGCTGCCCTATGGAGAAGTCCATGCGGTAATGAATTGAGGCTTTCTGCTAACAGCCAGCATGAACTTGCCACCCATGCGAGAGAGCCAACGTGGAAATGGATCCTCCAGCCCCCATCATGGCTTCAGATGACTGCAGCCCTGACTGACATCTTGATCCTGCAGCCTTATGAGAGACCCAGAGCCAGAACTACCCAGCTACGCTACTCCCAAATTCCTGGCCAACAGAAAATGTGAGATAATAAGTGTTTGCTGTTTTATTATTATTAGTGTTTACTGTGTTAAATCAGTAAGTTTGGGGGTAATCTGTTACACAACATTAGATAACTAATACAGTTAATAATATTATACACCAAAGCAAAAGGGGACAGAGTACAGAGGACTGTTTGGAACTCTGTCAAATTATGCTCATTCTGATGGGATGCCCAGGCCTCCGTGGTCCCAGTGATGGGCACGTGACCCCTGCTTGGCACATCGTACTCTGTCTCCTTGGCTCCTTTCTAACTGAAGCTTCTGGAAGTCTGAGTTGAACTTCTTCTTTCTCTTGCAAATGAAAGAGTCCTGAGATAAGAGGATCTCACATAGAGAAAAGTGGCACAAAGTAGAAAGATGAGGAGAATGTTCAAGGGCTCTGTACTTCAGCTCAATCAAAGAGTATACAAGGAAGAAGTTCCTAGTAAGTGGAATGTGCATTTCCTTAACTATTTTTGGTATGAATTCCTATGCCCTACTCTTTTGAAGGGAGAGGGTGACACTATTTGCTTCCACCTATGTAATTAAATGGATCAAACTCAGTATTGGATTTTATAGAGCTGCATTTTTTTCTCCTACAATTAAGGAGAAGAGGAAAACGTTTGTCTCCATGTTCTGCGTATGGAAGTAGATAGCTAAGGGGGGCGGGGGCGCAAGAGTTGGAGTAAGTATGGTCCCTCTCTTTCAATAACTTACATCTAAATAGACAATCACCTCTACTGGGAAGAAATGCTACAATTGCTAGGGCACAAGGCACATGCTGTCACAGCTTCTGAAGTCATCTGGCCAGACCTTCCAATCTGAGTCTGAAATAAACTCTGGCTGTAAACTTCTAGGGGAGGAACGCTGTAAAGCCCACATTTGCTAGCAACTTCTTAAATCAGTTGCCATTGCCATGTTATTGAATGTTGAAAACCATGGTAGCATTTGAACATTTAGAAAACTGCAGCAGGAAACTCATGGTGCTATTGAATGGTTTTGATTTTTTTTTTTTACAGTATTTCTTTTTCCTTTTTGAAAAAATTGAGATAATTTACATACTATAAAACTCATCATTTAAAGTATACAATTCAGTGGGTTTTAGTACAAGGTTGTGTAACCATCACCACTATCTAATTCCAGAACATTTTCATCACCCCCCAAAAAGCCCAGTAGCTCAAACTATTAGGTATAAAATAAGCTAGGATATATTGTACAACACAGGGAATATAGCCAATATTTTATAATAACTATAAATGAAATATAACCTTTAAAAATTGTGTATCACTATATTGTACACCTGTAACTTATATAATATTGTAATCAACTATACTTCAATTAAAAAAGAAGACAAATGTAGTTATCTTACCTTTAACATCCCGTTTGTCCTAAATATTGGACTAAACCCAAAGAAGAGGTAGAAAACATCAAACGGCATTACTGATGCGATATCCAACTGTTGGAAGAACGCATTCACAATTATGTTGTGTTTCCATGCTTTTTTGGATGTGAATTAATTTATACCAATGTATGTAAAAGCTGACCAGTCACCATAAATTATTTGTTGTTTAATACAAAATTACGTTCAGTTAAATATGCACAGCGTCACTGAAAGTTGTAGTAGCACCATGAAAACAAGTACACTATTTCGTAGCCTACTTCCAATGAATTTCATTTCCAACCTCATGCATCTGAGCTCTCCTTAGGCACTGCATTTTCTGGGATTTTTGTTGAGCTGTCACATATATTTCAGAGATGGCATGGTTGCTAATGTTAAAATACATTTTAATAGTGTTTTAAACTTGGGGCTCTTGGACTGAAAATCATATCCATTTTTTATTTTATTTGAAACCATTGGACATTCATGGAAGTGATATATTTTTATGTTTCAGCCAATTCTCCAGTGTTCAGGGCTGATTATATTGGGGGGGGGGGTTTGCGGTACGCGGGCCTCTCACTGTCGTGGCCTCTTTCGTTGCGGAGCACAGGCTCCGGACCCACAGGCTCAGCAGCCGTGGCTCACGGGCCCAGCCACTCCGCGGCATGTGGGATTTTCCCGGACCGGGACATGAACCCGCGTCCCCTGCATTGGCAGGCAGACTCTCAACCACTGCGCCACCAGGGAAGCCCTGGGCTGATTATATTGTTGGAGGTTCATCCAAGACTCCTCAGTTCTTTCTACTGCTGTCTACTTTGGACCATATTGCTAACGATAAACTGCTGTGAACGTGTCTGTCAGAGACTGTGCGGGCTAAGAGAGAGAAGAGGAAAGAAATCAGTCCCATTTACAATTAATCAGCAGCTCCAATGGGCGAAGGTGTTAAAAGTACTATTATAGCTAAAGATACATATTTTTAATTTGTCATGTATTTAAATTATTCTGGCCTTCTATTACCCTGGTAATTGTGGAATGACAACGACATACTTGCATACTTTCCCAGCTGCAATGATAACAATTAAAAATTCTTTTATGTAAAGAAAACAAAACCCCAAACCCGTACCTGCTAGAAGTCACTTCCATCCCTCCCTCCCTTCCTCCCCTCAGCCCCTGGCAACTGTTAATCTACCTTCTGTCTCTAAAGATTTTTCTATTCTGGACATTTCACATAAAAGGAATCATAGTATATGTGGTTTTTTCTGACTGGCTCCTTTCATATAACATGTTTTCAAGGTCCATCCATGTTGTAGGAGGGATTAGTACTTTGTTTCTTTTTGTTGCTGAGCAAGACTTCCATTACATGGATATACTACATTGTGTTATCTATTCATCAGCTGATGGACACTTGGGTTGTTTGCAGTGAACAGTTTTGAGGGAAGCCTGATTCACTACGTTGAGATGAAAATGATTATAAATGCTATTTCCTGTCCCCTCTCTCCTTGCCATAGAACTCCCCCAGGAAGTGGTATACTCTGTGGCTGCAGTGCAGTGTTCAACACATATATTGTGTTCTGTAAGCATGAAATCAGCTACATAGCTCTGCATTGATCACAGGAAGTCCCACGTCATGAAATTCCCCCGCTGGGCATTTTTCTTGATGTTCAGCCAGTGTAGCTATTATTGCAAGCCTACCCCAGTGAGCTTGTGAGAATTCCCTCCCAGCCCTGGGTCCTGCAGAGAAAGCCCTTGGCAACCTCCCGTTTCCAAGCTTATTGATAGCAGATGTTTCGAACCCAGTATTGAAAGCAAATATTTTGAAAGCAAATGATGCCCTGCCCCAGCCTAGAGATGAAGTAGATGACCATCCTTGATTGGCTACATGTGGAGAGGAAGCAGAGTTGTGCGTGAGAAGGAGAGCAAAGATGATGACCAGGAAGGAGTTCTTTTAAGAAGCCACGTTATTCATTCAGTCTGTAAGTATTCAGCCCTTCTGTGGTCCTGTCCCTGCACGAGGCACTGTTGGGGAGAACACTTCCTTTGAAAGACTTTATGGCCTGGATAGGGAGGCTATGAAATATTGCACTAAAAGATGACCAAAAAGCCCCGGCTTCTATCATATAGACAGGAAAACTACTTTGCACACACACAGAAAAGAAGTGAATGTTATGCCAGCAAACCAAAAGTCTGAACCCTTGAAAGGGAAGATAACTGCTAATAAGAGAAGTATAAAGAAACTACACCTCTGCTTCATTTACTAGGTGATTATTAAGAAGCTAGACAAAGCTGACTATGTCATTTATTAAGCTATTACCTCTCAGCTCCCAACCCAGCCTTTATACTCCATCTGTGATGCTGGCTGGGCTGTATACAAGCACTTTCCTTCTTCGCTAGCTGCTCCTGATGGCCTCTACTAGTAGCAGGTAATTGCAGGCACCTGCAAGGCTGGAGCAGGGACATGGGATTTGCTCCTTCCTGTTTGCTACCTGTTCCTGACAGCGTCACCCCAGCAATGCAGCTTCACCTGGCAGTGGCGGTTTCTTCCAGGGAGCAGCAAAGTCACCTTCATTGCACTCCCCTCAGAGGCACTGGCAGGGTTCGGACTGCAGCCCCTCCTCAGAGGCTAAGTTCCATCTCCATAGAACCCCTCATCCATGCTCTACGTTTTAGTAATCCCAAGCTCTTTGCTCTGTCCCCTCAGTCCAGGGGTGGCAGGAGCACCCCACAGTTCTTACATCTGTGATTAGTTGGTATTTTCTTTTTGCCTTGTCAGTTACCTTTTTATAACTAGTCAACCATGATTTATTCTGAACTCTGTTGAAATAAATGGGATGGTTTCCGCCTCCCGATGACCTCTGAACCCTGACTGACAGAGTGGAACCAGAGAAGCTGAGACAGATGCTTTTGACCAGGGATGATAATTTGTCTAATCCATATAACCAGTATCAAAAAATTAGAGGGTTTCCCTGGTGGCGCAGCGGCCTTCCCTGGTGGCGCAGTGGTTGAGAGTCCGCCTGCCGATGCAGGGGACACGGGTTCGTGCCCCGGTCTCGGAAGATCCCACATGCCGCTGAGCGGCTGGGCCCATGAGCCGTGGCCGCTGAGCCTGCGCGTCCGGAGCCTGTGCTTCGCAACGGGAGAGGCCACAACAGTAAGAGGCCCGCGTACCGCAAAAAAAAAAAAAAAAAAAAAAAAAAAATAGAAAGTCCAAATTAATTCGGCTTTCCAAAGAAAACAAAAAAATAACCCCAAATCTTACCTAAAATGAGATGTACATTTACATTACACTCCACATTGTGATAAAATCAGGATGAAGCATACAGCTGTTTTTAAACCAGAATTATCATATCAGTCTTATCTGTTCAAGGATTCACCTCTATTAAGAGTATTGGTGAATGTGGATCCAGATATAATTCTGCATTCATGTATCAAATATTTAAAATACTTCATAGAAGTTTTCCTTAGTACTTTTTAAATGACTGTGTATTGACTATATTTTCTAATTTTCTGTATTAATATTCAAAATGCTTTGGCACTTGAGGCCTTGATCCTAGACAGACTGCCCCTCCCAGGACTCGCTAATTCCTAGAGAGTAAACACCCCCTCCTGCATTCGCACCTTTGATATACAAATCAACCAGTACAGAGCCCGCACCCCCAACCATCTCTTTTATTCAATTGTCACACACCTAGTCAATATTCCCCTGGCTCTAAGTCACCTCAGGGTTAGATACCAGACAACTAGGGACCACCTCTACAGCCCAGAGCCCACCAAAGTTGTTTATCTAATACTAAGTTTACTCAACATACCTACCCTGTTTCGCCCATTCCTTCCCATGAAAACCCCAGTGAAGGCTCTGGGTCATGCTTCCTTCCTTCTGTCTCCTAATGGAGCCTGGGGCTTCCCCACATGGCCCTGCATGTCATGCCCTGCCTCTAGCTTCTGTGAGTATAAACTTCTACCCATGACAATCATTGCCATGTTTGCCCGTCTTACCATATTTGATTGAAACAAATCCTCAGTGCATTTTTAGAACAGACTGCTAATTGTTAGCTTGATACCTATTTGCATTTCTTTTCCTTCTCTTAAGATCCCTATAATGAGTACAAATGACAGATTCCTATCATCTGCTATTCCAGCTACCCCTAATGAAGCCAACTACAGATATACAGGGCTACAATTACAAACAGATGGTCATAAATGGTCAATTCCTTTTCCTCTGTGGGGAGGGGCAAAGGTTTTTCTCATTTACAGATGCACAAACAAGAACCACAAGTGTCAGTACTACAACTTCAGCCATGGGTCAAACACAAATACCGACACTGACATATGCATTCAGGAAAAAACAAACAAAAATAAACTGCAGGTAAATAATCCTGAAAGTGCAGAGCTGGACAAAAAGAAAGCCGTAGGGTACTACCTTCTCCCCATCTACTCTGGGGATCTATCATGGTTCCATCCCACAAAATTCCTTAAACAAAGAAATGTTGACAGAAGCCTGCAAGCCCAGGTCTCTACTTCACCTTTGGAAGCTTCCACAGACTTTCCAGCACAAGCCATGGTACCACAGACCCTTACCCAGGCTTCTGTTAGGGAACCATTGACTGAAACCGCCTGCCTTGGCCAGGCACCATGATAAGCACTTGCCTGCTATGTCTCACACAGGAGGTCCTGATAAAGACCACGATGCTGCCACAGAAAACTAACCAGGAGAATTCCGGAGGGGCCGAAAGGAGGGAGGACACGCCAGCCCATAGTATGTCTTATAAAACTAACCTGGAAGCATTTGGGAGAGGCCAAAAGGAGGAGGGAGAAGACCATATGTCCTGCCAACCTCCCAGAAACCCTCAGGAATCCATCTTGGCTGAGAGATGCACGTGCCACCAGGAAGAACCCTGAGTCAGATGGCCAGAGACAACACAGAAACTTACCCCATTACCATAAAATCTGAGACTGTGAGCCACGTGGCAGAGCAGTTCTCCTGGGTTCCCTTACCCTGCTGCTCTCTGCCCGGTACCCCTTCCCAGTAAAGTCTTTTGCTTTGTCAGTACGTGTGTCTCCTTGGACAATTCATTTCTGAGTGTTAGACAAGAGCCCATTTTTGGGCCCTGGAAGGGGTCCCCCTTCCTGCAACACTTCCAGCCTCTAAGCTGGAAGATAGGCATTCAACCTCCAACCTCTTCTACCAGGCCTTTTCTCTGGTCAGCACTTTTGGGGCCCAGACCTTTCAAATTCTCCTCTGAAAGCCAATAACTAGGTCCTACAAGTTTCCAATGGGCAGATACACATGACTTTGAAAACCACATTTTCTGTTTCTAATTTTTGAAAGACAGACATCTTAACCACAACAGACAGATAGGTATGATCATCAGACTTGGATGCATAAGAGCTATGAAAATGAGTCAAATATGCCATATCCTGGCAAAAATTCGCGGTTGGTTAAAGCAACTCTGACACAGGAATGCTGGGGAGGAACAAAGGATCTCAAAATTATATTTTCTGTGGGTTCTTCATCTAGGGGCTGCTCTCTACTTTAGGGAGTTCTTGGGAAGCAATAGGACCTCCCCAAACTGTGAAATTGTTAAAATAACAATAACAATCCATTGTTCATCAAATGCAGTTATATTTCTTCAGAGAATCTGCTGACCCTCAGCTGGGCCTATTAGGGCATATTCTCATATGATATTAAAGGTCACACAAATATCTCTCTACTTTATTTCCAAGTTTTTGTATTATTTTTTCCTGAACAAAACTTCCTTTCTGGAGAGTAGAAGCAGCAACCACAAGGAAAAGCAAGTTCAAGTGCTGAATTTTCTGGTTCCTCAGAAATGAGAAAATAGTAGCAGAAACATTAATAACATAGATGCTAAAAGTGTTCACAGGCTTTGAGTTCAAAATTCCACCTCTAAGAGCTTATTCTGTGGAAGTATTCGGAGCTACTTGTGCCTGAAGCTTCATTCCCAAAGATGTTTATCTCAGTGCCTTTGACCATAAAGAAAAACTGGGGACAGCCTAAAGGGTTCACTGATGATGTAGAGTAGAAGGCTTTGACTCCTTCAACAGGTTCAATTTCATCCTGATCCCACTCCTTACCGACTGACTACGTGCCCTCAACCCCTAGCATTTACTTCCTGGTCTATAAAATCAGGACTAACAATGGCCAGGCTTGGATTACCCAATATACAGGTATGTTCAGGCACTCGTAAAGCAGGGGCACCAGAGACAATGCTTTTGAAAAAATTTCATGTTTGATAGAAAGGGAAAAAAGGCACTCAAATACTCAGAATAGTTTCATGTACACTTTCTTACACTGATTTTGTGTTTCGTTTTTTAGTTTATGAATGGCCATGGCTCACGGGCCCAGCCGTTCCGCGGCATGTGGGATCTTCCCTGACTAGGGCGCGAACCCGTGTCCCCTGCATCGGCAGGGGGATTCTCAACCACTGCGCCACCAGGGAAGCCCCCTATGAATAATCTTTATTTAGGTTATCTTAGGCTCAAATTTTGGGGGTCTGCAAATTAAACTGACAAAAGACAGATTAGCAAGAGAAAAGATGCATTTTAATCACTTTTCTATGGGAGTTCACAAAGAAGTGTGGTTCAAAGAAGCAATTAGAATTTGGGGCTTATATACCATCTGTCAATGAAAAAGTTAATCAGTCGATCTAAGAAAGAAATGGAAAATTTTATTTGAGCCAAACTGAGAATTATAACCCAGGTACAGCTTCTCAGAAAGCTCTGAGAACTGCTCCACCCATTAGAGGTCGAAACACAGTTATACACTTTTTTGAGACAGAGGACCCTGCACTAAATGACATATTATTGACAGTTTACACAATCCAGATCTACACATCCAAGAGTAGTAGGTCATGGGTCATGTGACCCCTTACAAGATTAAGAAGGTTATCTCCTAAAAAATTGTGACTCTTGATGAGATTAAGAAGGAATGTTATATATACACTACCAAATGTAAAATAGATAGCTATCGGGAAGCAGCCGCATAGCACAGGGAGATCAGCTTGGTGCTTTGTGACCACCTAGAGGGGTGGGATAGGGAGGATGGGAGGGAGGGAGATGCAAGAGGGAAGAGATATGGGAACATATGTATATGAATAACTGATTCACTTTGTTATAAAGCAGAAACTAACATACCATTGTAAAGCAATTATACTCCAATAAAGATGTTTAAAAAAACACTTTTATACAGTAAAAAAATAAAAAATTTAAAAAATAAGAAGGAATGTTATTTCCTAAGGAGGTCTGGTTAATGCAGATGCACAGTATATGAGGAGGAGGCCCAAACGGGCAAAGAAAAATTGTATGTTTAAATTTTTCTCATCTTTATGAATTTTATTTCATCACATCTTAAGAGATGAAGGGGAGAGGAAGAAGGGCACCATATAAGAAAGATAAGTGGGCCCTTAAGGGTGGACAGGAGATACGATAGTTTTGTGACCATGTCTGTTTGGGCGTGGTGCTTACTTCTCTCAGATTAGAGTTTCTCCTAGAAAGGGGATTTATGACAATTGAGTTCTTTACAGTTCTTTTGGGAGGCTCTGCTTTTAGGCAGATAAGGGATTTCAAGAACTCAAAATATTCCCCTTCTAACTCCAAAAAGTTTTTTATAACTTAGTTACAGAGATTTAAAAGAGGATCCCATCCATCTTCTCATAGGCAGGCCTCCAGAGTCAGTGATTGGGTGTTACAGGGAAAAGCTACTTCAGAATTTGGGAATGAGGAAACAAAGATTGTTCCAGAGGTCGAACTGAAAACGCTGTGACTAATGGATCAGAGAACAGGTGTCACCAAATAGAGGCTCAGCTGGCAGGCAAGACTTGACTGCAACCTGATTAAGTATATTAACATATGGAAAGAAAGAGTCACTTGGAAGGAGGGCTGAGCTGCTCCCCTACTGCTTGCCTTTAAAGCAAGACTGCCCACAAATGTTTATGAATTTGAATTGGAACGGAAATAAAATTTACCTCCATGTACTGACCACCAGATGCCAGACATCATGCTAAAAGTCTTTAGTACATTATCTTATTTGAGTCTCATGATAGCTGAAGCCAAGATTATTAACCCATTTAACAACTGTAAAGAGATGAGAGTGTTGCCCAAGTGATACCTCCAAGCTGTCAGGTGGCAGAGCTAAGACCAGACCTCAGAATCCAAGCTCCTGTCTTCCTCGCTGCCCTCGTCCAGCCTCCATCCCAGGTAACCTTCTCCTGGACCTCGAGTGGTTTGCTTGGATCCCCCCACCCAAACTTCTGCTCATTTTGACAGTGAACCAAAGAAGTGGGAAGTAAATTCAGCTTTCCTGCCTCCCATTTGGGTGACCCACAAGAACATAAATCTTGTAGGGTCTTTAACATCCAAGCTGCCTAAAACCTCAGACATGTCAAACCCAAGCATGGCTGTGGAAGAGAACCAGAAGGTCCCTGTCTGAGCCCTGATTCTGCAAGCAATTACCTGGGTGATATGAGACAAGTCGCTAAGCCTCTCTGCTCCTAATTTTCTTACTTTAAAATGAGAGCAGTAGACGAGCTCACGTCTGACCAGGTCAGTATTATCATCCTGGGATTCTGTAGTTTGATAAAAAGGGTAAAAGTCTCCATAGAGGTAGAGGTTGCAAGGTGAGAGGCAGAATCCTCACTAAAGTGTTTCCAGTTCCAGTGATGGAGCTATTTTTAGATTTGATCTGGTTCTCTCATGCATGATACATGTTGTAGGATGGTTTTCTGGGTCAACCTTTCTCAAATAAACTGTCATGTAATCCATGACCAGGACAGTTGCCACGATACAGTAACAGCTTCTCCCCACATTACCACTGGCTGTTTTAAAATTGCTTTACCCCACTTACAGACCAGACTTCAAAGAACTGTGATGTAGGGGATCCAGTGTCTTGGTTTTGAAAGGGGTATCCTGGAGGGAGTGGTTCTAGTCTGTCATATGTGGAGTTTCTCCTCCAACCTTTATTCATGCATTCATTCAATAGTTTGTTTTTCTTGTGTGCCTACTTTGTGCTAGGAACTTAGAAAACGATAGTGAGCAAAAATAGACAGAACCCCTACCACCAAGAAGCTTACACTGGGGGAGAAGACATTAATCAGATAATCATACAAATTTTAATTGTGACTGTAACATGTGCTACAAAGGAAAAGCACAGGATGCCCCGAGGGCCTAAAACTGGGAGGTCAGAGAAGGCTTCCTTTGGCAAGTGCTGTTTGAACTGAGTTCTAAGGATGAGCAGTAGTTAATAGGTGCCAAGAGAAGGGAAAAGCATTCCTGGAAAAGGAAAGAGGTCATTAGAAGGAAGAATTATGAGACAAAAAGGAAGCCTGTATAGTGGAGTACAGAGAGCAAGAGAGTGTCAGGGAGGAAAGACTGTCTACCCTCTTAGGATCTGTCTGGGGGGCTTGTGAATTAAACTAACAAACAGACAAAAAACAAGTTAGCAGGAGAAAAGAAACCACTCATATGCATGATGGAGATTACAAAAGAAATAGGTCAATAAATGGTTAAAGTTCCTAACTTAGTAGGGAAAAGGGAAGGGGGAAAAGACCTCTATGGGAAGAACAAATGGGTTTCTTTAGAAAAGACAAATGGGTTTCTAGAAGAACAAATGGGATATAAAAAAGGTTGTGATAATGGTTGTTCATTCAGGTACAAGTGGTCTAACTTCTTCATGGTCATAAAACTCCCCCAGAGAGGGGATTATGGTAGGTTTACTCTTGGTCACCTTCTTGGGAGTAAAGCCACCCTGAAGAAGGAATAAGGGGCAGACTTATTTCCCAGAAGTTTCTGCTTTTAGTCAGATAAGGGAAGCTCCAAGAAAGCTTCTTTCTACATTTGTTGACTCCCTAATGTCTTCACCTTAAAATAATCTTCATACCAACTCTGGGGTCCAAAGTGGGTCCCCACAGGAGACTGCTGCAAGGTTATGCCAGAGAGGTAGCAGGGGCTAGATAACACACAACACGGTAGGCTATGTAAATTTCATCCTTTTCCTTAGAACAGTGGGAAGAATTGAAGGATTATAAGCAGAGAAAACTACAGGATTAGATTTGCATTTGTTGAACTTGGGGTGCATTTAAGAACTCCAAGAATTGATGATGAATAGGCAGCTAGCTGTATGTACCACTCTGGAACTCAGAGGAGAGCTCTAAAGACCTTTGTATGAGTCATCTACGTATAGATGGTAATTACAGACCAGTGTGTGGAGGAGATCACCTAAGGAGAGAATATATAGGAACATAATGTTCCTTCCCACCCACCTGTAAATGAAAGAAAGAAAAAACGTTGAGGGCGGGGGAAGGAGAGTGAGGGGAAGGAAGGAAGGAAGGAAAGTAAAGAAAGGGAAAGGAAAGGGAAGAAAAGAAAAAGGAAAAGTTGTAGGGAAAGAAGGCTAGGATGCAGGAAAGCAACCCATTTCTAGGTTTGCAGTTAAGACCTCTGTGAAATTGTAACTAAATTATTTCTATTACTTCATTGCAACTTGGACCTTGGAGTTGTCTCTTTATGTGACAAATGGAATTAAAAATCTTTACTTCAGCTACTTTTCAAGGGACTGCTGGAACTCAAATGAATATGAAAATTCTTCAAAGATACAAAGTATTATAATATTGCTATTGTTGTTATTTTTCCTAATATTATTATCATATCATTGTTGGCTGAGAAGGGAAAGAAAGTGAAGCAGAGAAAAACAATTTATTGTAAGCTTACTTATGTACTACACTGGGCTAGCCAATTTGCATTTTTTTAAAAAAATGTATTTATTTAATTTATTTATTATTTTTGGCTGCGCGCGGGCTTTCTCTAGTTGCAGTGAGCGGGAGTTACTCTTCATGGCAGTGTGTGGAACTCTCATTGCAGTGGCTTCTCTTGTTGTGGAGCACCTGCTCTAGGCACACGGGCTTCAGTAGTTGTGGCTTGCGGGCTCTAGAGCACAGGCTCAGCAGTTGTGGCACACGGGCTTAGTTGCTCCGCGGCATGTGGGATCTTCCTGGACCATGGCTCGAACCTGTGTCCCCTGCATTGGCAGACGGATTCTTAACCACTGGGCCACCAGGGAAGCCCTCAATCTGCATTATTAATCCTCGCTACAACCATAGCAAGGTAAGTACAATACCCCATTTGATGGATGAGAAAGTAAACTGAGGCTCAGCAAGGTAAAGAGATTGCCTAAAATTTCATAGCTTGGACATAATAGAACTAAGATTCACACTCATATTTGACACCATTACCCATGCTTTTCCTTTTTAAAAATGTTTTCTCCCCTACTTTGCAAACCATCTCCTCACTCCCAAACGCCCCCCACGCCACGACACACACACACACACAGATTTTTCAGCTCAAACAGTGTAATACAATCAAAGTAAATATCGAATGTCATAGGGTCATAAGGTCCGGCCTGGGCCACTTCCCCAGCCTCCTCCAGAGGGGTAAAGCTGTTATTCTGACACTGAGGAAATGAAGAACAAGGTCAACCGGGGTCCCAGCTGCCTGCCATACAGCTTGACAAACAGTGTTACATTGTTTATCAACATATATATATCATCACAGACTTTTTTTTTTTTTTTTCGCGGTATGTGGGCCTCTCACTGTTGTGGCCTCTCCCGTTGCGGAGCACAGGCTCCGGACACGCAGGCTCAGCGGCCATGGCTCACGGGCCCAGCCGCTCCGCAGCATGTGGGATCCTCCCGGACCGGGGGCTCGAACCCGCGTCCCCTGCATCGGCAGGCGGACTCTCAACCACTGCGCCACCAGGGAAGCCCATCATCACAGACTTTTTATGTGAAGGATTGGCAGTCGTTTATCTAATCTAAAAGAGCTAGAAATTTATAAAATTTCCATCTCAGTGCCATGCTGATCAAATCCTATTACATCAAAGGTATTCCCAAGCCTCAGCCAACCGTTTTTCCTTTAGTATAACAACAACTCTCAATGGAACAGCAAGGAAAAATGTTGGACTGTATAGGTGGATAGTTACTCAACAAATATGTCCTGAAAACCTTAAACACTAGGGAGGATATATATATATATATATATATATATATATATATATATATATATATATATATGTATGTATATCCTGCCCTCAAAGAGCTTATACTCTATATATCATATAGCAGCTATCCTACTGGTCACTGCAAGTGAGAAATAGCTGCTCTCGCTTTAGTGACTAGGGAGGCTGAGGACAAATTCCCAAGAGCAGAGGTGCTTGAGTTTTGAAGAGAAGGCAGGGTCCAGATGGGTGCATAGGGGAGCATTCCAGGCGGGGGGGACCACACCAACAAGGCACAAGGTTGGAACTAAGAAAGGGAGGGTTAGGGGGACTTCCCTCATGGTCCAGTAGTTAAGAATCTACCTTCCGATGCAGGGGATGCAGGTCTGATCCCTGGTCGGGGAACTAAGATCCCACATTCCGCAGGGCAACGAAGCCCGCACGCAGCAACTACTGAGCCCTCACACTCTGAGCCCGCGGCCCACAACTAGAGAGAAGCCAGCGTGCTGCAATGAAGATTCCACGTGCCGCAACTAAGACCTGATACAGCCACAAAAATAAATAAATAAATAAATATTGTTTAAAAAAGAAAGAAAGAAAAGAAAGGCGGCTAGGAATGGGGACAGGACCACGTGAGGGGAGCAGGAGTGCACGGTGGGAGCCATGTCTGGACATGGGGGTGAGGGGCACATCACCACGGATGCATTGACTACTGAGTCAACTTAACCCGGGGTTCCTCAGCCTTGGCACTGTTGATATTTTGGACCAGATTTTTCTTTCTGTGTAGGAGGTGAAGTTGGGAAGGATGGGAGTCTCCTGTGCATTGTAGGATGGTTGGCAGCACCCCTGGTTTCTACCCATTAGATGCCAGTAGTACCCTCACTCCCAGCTGTCCCTGCTGCTCATTTGTGACACACAGAAAATGTCTTCAGACATTGCCATATGTCCCTGGGGAACAAATCATTCACTAGGTTGAGAACTACTGAGTTAAGACATTGTGATGGTGCCCGTGAGCTGTGTGTGGTATTTCTCAGGGTCAACACATTCTTCCATTCACCATCAGGGTTCCTATCCTCAAGGCCATGTGACGGCAACCTGCAGCCCATAGAGAAGCTAACCTCCTGCTGGACTCCGGGATCCAGTTGTGGGTGGTATCCTTATTCACCAGCCCCTACTTCAACATGCCCAGAGAATGCCTCTAGGGGAGAAAGGACGGGTCAAAGGCAGAAAGCCAAGGTTAATGAGGGTGGCCTGGTAGCCCAATGGAAATGAAACACCTAAAACAAAGATACTAGACAGAAACACATGAAAAGTGTGAAGCAATTTAATATTAACGTCAAACTTCACACTCATCAGGGTGACTACTATCAAAAAAAAAAAAAAGAAAAAAGAGAAAACAAGTGTTGGCAAGGATGCGGAGAAACTGGAACCTTTGTGCTGTTGGTAGGAATGCATAATGGTACAGCCACTGTGGAAAACAGTATGGAGGCTCCTCAGAAAATTTAAACTAGAGCTACCATATAATCCAGCAATTCCACTAATGGGTATACACCCAAAAGAATTGAAAGCAGAGTCCTGAAGAGATATTTGCACACACATGTTTATAACAGCATTATTCACATTAGCTAAAACATGGAAGCAACCCAAGTGTTGATTGACCAATGAATGGATAAGCAAAATGTGGAATATATCTACAATGGAATATCATTCAGCCTTAAAAAGAAGGAAATTCTGCAGTATGCTACAATCTGGATGAACCTTGAGGACATTATGCTAAGTGAAATAAGACAGCCACAAAAAGATAGACACTGTATGATTCCACTTACATGAGATATTTAGCGTAGTCAAAATCATAGAGACAGAAAGTAGAATGATGGCTGCCAGGGGCTGGGGGGTGAGGGAAATAGGAAGTTATTTTTCAATGAGTATAGAGTTTCAGTTCTGTAAGATGGAAGAGTTATGGTGATGGATGGTGGTGATGGTTGCAAAACAATGTGAATAAATTTAATATCACTTAACTGTACACTTAAACATGGTAAAGATGGTACATAAAATAGATAAGCAACAGGGATTTACTGTATAGTGCAAGGAACTATATTCAATATCAATTTCCTATAATAGAAAATAATCTGAAATATATATATACAGTACACCTGAAATTAACCCAATATTGTAAATCTATACTTCAATTTCTAAAAGATGGTGGAGATGATCAATTTTATGCTATGTGTATTTTACCACAATAAAAAAAAGTGGAAAAAATTAACATCAAGAATGATGGGAGGGCTTCCCTGGTGGCGCAGTGGTTGAGAGTCCGCCTGCCGAGGCAGGGGACACGGGTTCGTGCCCCGGTCTGGGAAGATCCCACATGCCATGGAGCAGCTGGGCCCATGAGCTGTGGCCGCTGAGCCTGCGCGTCCGGAGCCTGTGCTCCGCAACGGGAGAGGCCACAGCAATGAGAGGCCCGCGTACCTCAAAAAAAAAAAAGAATGATGGGAAAATGTTCAATTTCCTTCTGAACACTGAGCTCTTTAGCAATAAAAGGACACATTGTGATTGTCCCGGAGTTGGGCAGTGAAATGCTATCCAATTAGACCTGGCATCAAGCCAACTAGAGCCCCTGATTAATGCCAGCTGGATGCTTAGAAGTGGGTGTATTGTTTTCTTGCCCTCTGTGACAGGCAGGTTGTTAATAGGAGAACTCTGTGAAAATGTTTACCATTATTCTGGTTTTTCCAAATCAGAGTTTCTAGAACTCAGACTTTCCTCAGGGACTCTGACATGGGCCTGTTCCCTTCTGACGGTTTTGTAGGGAAAGAAAAGCTTGTAAAACAACTGTGGTGGAGCCCAGGAAAAATTGAACAGTTTCATTCTAGTACTGTTAGAATGAATATTTGAGAAACTAACTCTCCATTATGATGATAGCTAGTATTTACTGAGTACAGGCACACCTCACTTTTTGGAGCTTCGCAGATAGTGCATTTTTTACAAATTGAAGGTTTGTGGCAACCCTGAGTCGAGCAAGTCTATCAGTGCCATTTTTCCAACAGCATTTGCTCACTTCGTGTCTAGGTGTCACATTTTGGTAGTTCTCACGATATTTCAAACTTGCTCGTTATTCTTATATTTGTCATGGTGATCTGTGATCAGTGATCTTTGATGTTACCAGTGCAAAATGATTATGACTCACTGAAGTCTCAAGTGATGGTTAGTATTTTTTTCCCCTTGGGCATGAAATTTTTTAAAAATTTATTTTTTTGAAGTATAGTTGATTTACAATGTTGTGTTAATTTCTGCCGTATGGCAAAATGACTCACTTATACATATATACATTCTTTTTCAAATCCTTTTCTATTATGGTTTATCACAGGATATTGAATATAGTTCCTTGTGCTATACAGTAGTACCTTGTTGTTTATCCATTCTATATACAATAGTTTGCATCTACTAATCCCAAACTCCCAATCCATCCATCCCCACCCCACCCTCATTGGCAAGATGGTTAGCATTTTTTACCAATTAGGTATCTTTTTAATTGACATACAGTTGATATACAATATTATATTAGTTTCAGGTGTACAGCATAGGGATTCGATATTTTTATCGATTATACTACACTTAAAGTTATCACAAAATAATGGCTATATTTTCCTGTGCTGTACAATATATCCTTATTGCTTATCAATTTTATATATGGTAGTTTGTACCTCTTAATCCCATACCCCTAAGTATTTTTAAATTAAGGTATGTATGATGCCTTTTTAGACATAATACTATTGCACACTTAATGTACTACAGTATAGTGTACACATAATTTTTATATGCACTGAGAAACCAAAAAAAAAAAAAAAATTCAGGTGATGCACTTTACTGTAATATTCGCCTTATTGTGGTGGTCTGGAACCAAACCCAGAGTATCTCCGAGGTACGCCTGTATTTACCATCCGTAAAGGTGGTACCAGCCCAGCATGAGGAAGTTGAGGCTTGGAGATGATAAATGACCTACAAGGACACACAGATGGTAACTTGTACAGTGAGAATCTGAACCCAGTTCAAGTTCTGTGTCTCCTGGAACCCCTGAAATTTCAAAAGACATTGATATTCAGCAGTCAGGCCTGTCTACGCAGGAAGCTGACGTGTGTCTCCGACTGTCACAGAAAAACCTGTCTCCATTGATATGTGCTTTACATTAAGCCTGGGAAATAGCAACGTCTTGTCTGAGTCCCCTACCTGACCGCTTTCACCTCGTAGCAGCTGAGAACCCACCACTGTTCCCTTCCTGCTCTTAAAAAAAAAAAAAAAAAAAAAAAAAAAAGTTTCTTTTGGTTGTTTATTCACTGTAGAAAATTAGAAAAATCCTGAAAAGCACAGGAGGCAATCTTTTAAAAAAGTCATCCATAATGACAAAACCTGGAGAAAATCCTCTTAAACAGCTTGACGTATTTCCTACATACAATGCGTCTTTCAGAGGCCTGTTGATCCAGCCTCTGCATGGGCTCTTGACTCCTGAGCACAGTGTTCACAGGCAGGCTCACCCAAGGAGCTGCCGACAGAAGGTCCAAGAAACAATAACCTAGCACCCCCTACCTCATAGAAGTTTCTCCCTTTACTCTCAGGGGTGAGGAGTTTTCCAAAGTGGCCCCCACAAAACTGAGTCCTGCTGACCTCAACTGACAGTCAGAATTCTGGAGCCAACTTTTGGAGAAACTTGGAGAACTGATACTCAAAAATGGATACACCCTTTTTTCCCTGAACTTCTTATTCTGAGTGTAACGCTAATTTGGTTCAAATCTGAGCCTGGCACCTTTAGAAGGCAGGCACCCCACCCAGGCTAATATGGGGTATATAGTCACAGCCCTAGTAATTATCCAGCTCATAAATCACCCGGTCCTTATGCCTCTATACTGTCCAATAGAAATATAATACTAGCTGCATGCACAATTGAAAATTTTATAATGGTCACATAAAAAAGCAAAAAGGGGGACTTCCTTGGTCGTCCAATGGTTTAGACTCCGCACTCCCAATGCAGGGGTCCTGGGTTCGATCCCTGGTTGAGGCACTAGATCCTGCACGCATGCTGCAACTAAGAGCCCGCATACCACAACAAAGATCCCACGTGCCACCTCTAAGACCTGGTGCAGCCAAATAAATAAATAAATATTTTTTTAAAAAAAGAAAAAGGAACAAATGAAATGAATTTGAATAACATTTTATTTAACCCAGTATATCCAAAATATTATTGCATCAGCATGGAACAATATTAAAAATATTATTAATAAGCTATTTTATATTCTTTTTTTGTGCTCAGCCTTCGACATCTGGTGTGTATTTTACCCTTAAATCACTTCTCAGTTTGCAGCAGTCACATTTCAAGTGCTCAGGAGCCTCAAGGGGCCAGTGGCTGCCATATTGGACAGCGTAGTTCCAGACCAACTTTAGCTCCATTCAGTGACCTGCAGCGGCCTCCCAGACCATATCCTCATTCTTGGGTCATTTCCCAGCTAGTCCTGAATGCTCCAAGGGTGGGAGAAATGAAGAAAGGGACTTTTTGCACCCTGGAGAGGCCCTGCCCTCTATAGTAGGGGGAAGGAGACGAACTGATGAGAGTTTCTGCAGATCCAGTGACAGTGGGTTCAGCATCCTCTTAATATGTGAGCCCATATTACCCTCAGGGAAGAAAGGAGAAGCAGAACCCTCTCCCTTCTCAAGGCCCTCCCCAGGGCTTCCTACTGCAAACACAATAAAGTTTAAACTCTGTAGTCTCCCACCTGGCACTGATTTACCTACTCTCCAACTTTATTTCTCATGACTGCCCTATGGGACCTTAGCTCAAGCCAAGTCAAAGCAACCTGACACCCCACCAACATGCCCGGCATTTTCCTACCTCCACACCCTTGCGTATGTCATATTTTCCCAGCTAGAATGTCCTCATCTGCTGAATTCTCACCCATTTCTGAAGGCCCTATTCTCCATCTCTTCCCTGAAGCCTTCTTTAATGATTCCTGCTTGAAAGGTCTTTGTCCTCCTCTGATATCTACACACACTTATCGGCAATAACCAGGTCAGTGGTTCTATTTTAGGACATGCCTTACTTACTTTTCACTTAAGGCTGTAAATACCTGAAGAGTTAGGGAGTGTTGGGTAATAATAATAATAAATGATGGTTAATGTCTACCGAGCATTTACTTTGTTTCAGTCACTGTACTAAGCATTTTACATTGAATCCTCACAACAATCCTGGAAAATTAGTCCCATTTTATAGGTGAGAAAACGGAGGCAAAGAGAAGAGACCTTACGCAGTCACAGAGCCAAGTGTGGCTTCAAAGCCAGGCAGTTTGAATGCAGAGCCTAGTCACTTCCCAGCCAACCAATGCACACACCCCCCTCTCCTGCTGTGGTTGTTCCTTCCCTAACACGATGCTGTGAACTTGGTAGATAGTAAACACTCATTTAATTATACATCAACTACTTGGGGTTTTTCCAGAGCATCTAACAAAGTATTAGGCACATAATAGCGATTTAACAGAGACTTAAAAATTAATGCTCTGAACCTGCTCGGCCACCAGGGGACTGGACATTCCTCGCACAGCCAGAGGGGCCCATTCTTCCGTCTCCTACCCCCTCCTCAGCACCTACGGCCTCAGGCTGTGCCCTCAGAGGCTGCCCTATAACTAGATGTCAGCTTTCTTCTCAATCTGGGCGGCCTTGTGCAGAAGATGCGGATCCGGAGAGTGGGGAGCAAAGACCATCCCCGTGGGACACAAAGAAATCCTCCCCATTTTTATCAACCTTATCTGCTTACTTGGGGCTCTCATCTCTAAGAGATTTAATCCCCCCTCCTGGAATCCAAAAGTCACATACCCATTCCCCAGGGAGCTGAGGTAATAAGAAAGCCCAACGTTTAAGATTACTCTTCGATAAGAGTCTTGTTTAAACAAGATCGCATATAAAAGCTGGGCTGATCCGCACACCCCTCTCTCCTTTCTTGCTCTCTTGCCTGGAAGATTGCAAGATTGTGCAATCCTCTCCCCAGACCCACCCGGGCTCTGACAGACCTACTGCAAATTGCTTTCAAACACAACCTGTTTCTCAGCCCTGGGTGTTGTCCTCCGCTCTCCTCCCCCCACCCCCTACCTGATAGTATCCGCTTGGGGCTCCCCTGGGGGCTGATTGCTTAGACCTTCTTTCTGGGCCCTTACTACTGGCACTTGCTGATTTACATTTTGAAACTAGAGCAAAGTTCATGGGTGCTTGTCTTCCGCACCCTAGGAGTTGCCTAATCCCGTTTAGAAAAACACAGACAATAGCAACCTTGGGAAACTGCCCTCTGAAAATAGCACAGCCCCACAGTATTTTGGCAACATGTTTCTCTGTAGTGAGTCTCTGGCTTTGCCACGGTGGAAATACCCAGGGATTTAAATAGCAATGAGAAAAGGCCACTTGCGCCACTATTCGGTTTTGTGGTGGCAGGTTCTTTTTATCCCCCCGCCAAAGGGTCGGTGGTATTTTTACTTTGTTTTGTTTAAACTGGAGGTGAAAGTGTCCACATCTCGTGTTGAGGCCCTGGGGCCCTGCCCTTGAGCTGTGAGAGTCCCTTCCTCCCCGCACCCCTTTCAGTGCCCTAGCTCCTCTGTCTCAGCACTGTCTTCCCCCAGGTCCCCTTCTGAAGACCAGTCACACCAGCTGCAAAGTGGGGCTAATGCCACTGCAGCCTCAGGAGCTGGGAGCATTGAATGAGGCGGCAAAGCTCCCGGCCTGGCGCCAAGCCTGCCTTGAGAGGTCCACAGCATCTCGGCCACGCTGAGGCTGGGGTTGTGGCAGGAGGGCGTGGTGGCACGGTGGCAGGTCTGGGGGACCCTCTTGGCCCTCCCCTCCATGCAGGTACACGACAGGCTGGCCCAGCAGCTGGGCAGGGCCCTGGGGACCTCAGGTGGAAGCAGCCCCCCTCTGATCCCCTTTTTCAGGATTCCAGGCCAGGCCTGGCAGCCCTTCAGCACAGAACTTTTTGTACATTCCATGGCAACTGAAAGGGCTTTTGTTCCCACCCGGGGAAGAACAAACGACAAAGGCAATTGTGTGTCTCCTCGAAGGCCCGCACAGCTTGGAAAGAGAAACTTCCTTCTCCAAGAAGCCCGCTCTACCTAAATGGCTGCAGGCGGCAGATGTGGTCACACAGCCTCGCAACTGGGGAGCTGGGTGGTCTGAGTTGCCACGTGTGTGGCAGGGGGTACATCACACGCACAGCACACGCACAAACCCGGAAACCGCTCCTGGACAGACTAGCAGGGCCGTGAGTCGCAGATGCCCTGGCTGCAAGGGGCCTCGGGAAGGCATGCATAAAAACCAGGGGATCCTATGACTTGTCACAGGTCACACTGTTCTTTCAGGCCTCACAGCCCCTTCTTGGGAAGAATATTAGGCAGCATCAGAGAAAGATCTATAAAGTCTATCCTGGGGTCCCTTCAAACACATAGTTATTTATGGCCTATTGAGAGGGTTGAAACTCCAGATAGCCCATGTGAGATCCATTACATGGAAGAACTAATTCTGACTGAGGGGGGGGCGGTGAATCTCTCCTTTTGCCATTTTCTCCCTTTTTATTTTCCCCTTTCTCCTGTAACAGCCATAACAGGGGAGTGAAGGTTTGGGGGGTTTTCAATTTTGTTTGTTAAAGGAAAAAGCTTTTCTTATCCAATAAAATTATTATGCATCATTTTATTGCCCCCTTGAATGGAATCACCCAACTTGTTTTCCCTGCAGAAGTGGCTGCCGGAATGTTCAGTGCTGAGTTTGGGGATCAGTTATGACAATTAATTCATCCCAGGTGCATGTGGTATTCCTAACAGGTGTCTGCCCTGGTGTTTGCTTTTATGTTTTGTGTCTTGTTGTATACCGAGTTTAAACATCATAAGCAATCTTTGGACTGTGCAAAAAACTTACATCAACCTAGAGGGGTTGGGAAATTTCAGTATCGTTTCTGGCTCTACCCGAGGGACCCACCAGTTCCAACTTGAGCAGGATGTCCCCTCTCTCTAGGCCTGATTTCCTCATTTCTGAAACACGAGGATTGACCTGTCTGTGCCTCTCAATCTTGCCCGTTACAGAATCACCTGGGACTCTCATGCAGTTTCCCAGGCCCCTTCCCTGGATTAGACATGGGGAGAGGCTGGAATCTGTATCTTTAAATCAAGAACCCTAGTGGAGGGACTTCCCTGGAGGTCCAGTGGTTAAGACTCTCAGGGGGCATGGGTTCCATCCCTGGCTGGGGAGATCCTGCATGCCAAAAATTAAAAAAAAAAAAAAAAGGCACCCCAGTAGATTCTCATCTTCTGGCAAGTTTGGAAAACACTGACACCAGATGATTGCTAAGGTTCAGCTCTATGCTATGATCTATAAATTTAGATAAATAATTCTTCAGAAAGGTGAGGTATGATAATGATTTTGAAATATATCATATTTACTGAATGTCATGTATTATGATGCTCAATTTTCACGTATATACACATGAGGGGCACACCTTGTATTTCCCTTTGCAAATAAAAACCCCACCAAGAGGCTGTTCCTCGTGCAGCTTTCCTTTCCCTTGGATTTTTACAGGGGTCAGACCTCCCCATTCTTGACCGAGGGGGCTGCTCTTCTTTTTTAAATAATGAGCAGACTAATGTAAATGTGGTAGCTATATTATTTTTCTAGCTGCTGTAGCAAATTATGTAGCAAAGACTCTTGCAGTCTTTGCAAGTACATTTTTTCTCTTCTTTTCTAAAGCTTGTATCTGTTTCCCTTTGATAAACTACGATGTAGGTTTGCCCCATTTTTACCTGTGTTCTAGAGATGAGAAGACCGAGGCACAGAGATGTTGAATGACATGTGACTGACATGAATTCACACAGGCAGTCTGCTCCAAACCCACCCTCCCCCATAACTTAGCCACTCAAGAGATAACCATAATGTTGGTTACCTTTCAACGCTTAAACTTCCGGTCTTTTTCCCTTACATGTGTATTTATTTTTACAGAATACAAATCAGCCTGCTTCCATTTCACCACATCTTCTTCAGCCCCATGTTTAGTGGCTGTGATCATCCATCACCTGGAGGTCCATCACGCAGTGTTAGCAGTTTTACATCTTTCAATTCTTCACACCTGTGTGTAGCCTTTCTCTGCAAAGCGCTGCTGTGTGAAGGAGAGAGATGAAGAAGCCAGGGTGTCTCTCCTCCAGGAGCTCACTGGCTAGTGTGTGATGCTCAACCCAGGCTGCATACTAGAATCACCCGAAGAGCTTTGAAAATGCACCCAGCCACTCCGCCCCCTCTGACCAGCTACCTGACTCCCTGGAACAGAGGCCTGGGCATCAGCATTTTTAAAGCTCCCAGGTGATTACAGCGTCCAGTGAGGGTTGAGATCTCAGGGCCTGGGGACAGGGCCGCACCCACCAGATATGCTAACAGCTGCTCTCTCTGAAGCCCCCTTCCTGCCTCCTGGGCCTAGACTCCAGCTGCTTCCCTGGGTCTGCAGAATTAACCCTTTAGTTTCTGCACTTAGGCCTGGCTGACTTCAGCAGCAATAGCCACAGCCTTGGGGGCCTCCTGCCCACCGGGATCACCCTCTTCTTCCAGCTCTTCTCTCTGTGCCTTTAGGCGGAGAAAAGGGGCAGGATATTAGTAAGTGGCTCAGGAGAGACATCATAGGTCTGGGAATCAGAAGGCCTGGGCTTTAGTCCTCTCTTGGAGCCCATATGACTCTGGCCCAGTCACTTGACCTCTCTAGAAGATGGTAAAACAGTGAACTTGCTTCATTCAATACCTATAATCAGATGGGTCAGTTCCACATTTCAGGGAAATCCATAAACTTGTGACGTGACCACAGATGCTGCTGGTCCATACTGTGCCTTTGTACAAATCCAGGTGAATTCTGGATATCAGCAGTCCCTCAGCTGCACACTCTTAAGCAAAGAACAACTTGAACAATTAAACCTGACCTGAAAGGAACTTACTTTCAATGAAATTTCTCTGACAAAGAAAACACTGGACCTGGACCTTCGCTTGAGCTGAAATGAAGGGACTGCACATGGGAAAGTGTGGGGGAGACAGAGGAGGTTCCAGGAGCCTCTGCAGAAGCTCATGCAGCTTCAGATGACTTGTGAGCAAGGATGGGCCGGTCATGGGTCACGGGGCAGACCACCAAGCGTGCCCACTCCCAGCAATCCAGCGTGGCTGAGAGCTGCTTTGTAAACCAAGCATCACAGGCTTCCTTGCCCACATTCACAGCTTTGCAAAGAGAGGGTGTGAAATAAAAAAAGAAAATTAAACGGAATCATCACAACTACAGATATTAACCTTCCTGAAATGGGGCAGAGCCCATCTGAACATTTGTGAAATTGGGCAACGTTGCTCTGAGATGCTTCCATCACTGCTCTGCTTTTTCCCCCGTCTTTTGTGCTCACTGAACTTTTTCCATGTCTAGTGCCCCTGGCTCCCTGCTTACTATGCTCCCTCACTCAATTACTCCACCCTCATCCCATTCCCAGTCTACCCTTCCCATTAACTTGAAAAGTTATTGGAGGGACTTCCCTGGTGGCTCAGTGGTTGAGAATCTGCCTTCCAGTGCAGGGGACGCACGTTCCATCCCTGGTCGGGGAACTAAGATCCCACATGCCACAGGGCAACTGAGCCCGCTCACCTCAGCTAGAGAGCCTGAATGCCGCAAACTACAGAGCCCACGCACTCTGGAGCCTGCGTGCCACAACTAGAGAGAAGCCCACAGGCTGCAACCAAGACCCAACGCAGCCAAAAATAAATAAATAAAATATATTTTTAAAGAAGTATTGGAAAGACGACAGACTTTACAATCATACAGATCTGGATTCAGTTCCGAGTGAACTGTGTGCACTTGGGTCAGATACAAAATCCACGCAAGCCTCAGCTTTCTCATCCATAAGATGGGGATAATGACACTTAGCTGATACAATAACACTTGGCTGATTAGGGTTGCTGTGATCATTATTTAAATTAAAAATATACACAGAGTATCAGGCATGTAGTAGGTGCTCAATAAATGCAGATTCTACCATTTTTCTCTCTGGAAAGGCTCTGCCCTCATTTATTTAAGTCCTAGTATAAATTTGAATCATATCTTCCTTTTCCTATGTGTCTGGATATTTACACTTTTTATTATTAAAAAACATCTTTTTTATTACAACAGCAGTGCATGTTAATTTGCTAAAAACCCAGAGAAGCAAAAAGAAAACATAAAAAACACCACACCACCACCACCTGCACATTTACAATAACAGCCACTTGAGCAATATAAGCAAGGCAGCTGCTAAGCCCATTTGAAAATTTAATCCTCACGACCCTATAAAATAGGTGTTATCTAAATCTCCGTTTAACAGATGATTAAACAAAGTCTCAGAGAGACCAGGTGTGCTGTCCAAGTTCACACAGCCAATAAAGAGCAGAGCTGGGATTTGCAAGGCTTTATTCCTTATTAAGAAACTTTCAGGTGGCAGAGAAGATATTTGGGATCTGGGGAGCTTTTCAGGGGCTCAGAAATCTCAGTCCTTCAGCAGCCTCCCACTCTGCTCCTGGTTCGGCTGTCCCTGGCCACACCCACCTGCCCACATGTGCGAGTTCCCATGGTTGCTTCATCCTTGCCAGCTGCAGCAGCCATGTATTTGCATGTAACCCTTTGGGGGGTGCTACAGAGCGTGGACAGAACTCTCGCTGGGCGGGCTGCTGACACAGAGCCAGAGGTCCTGCCCATCACTACCTTTCAGGGTAACCTTGGACAAGTCTCTTGAGAGTTCCCATCTCTTACAGGAATAATAGCAGTCAGTTTTTCCTGTGGCTCTAACGGAGGTAAAGTAGATAAGACCACCCAGATAGTTTAAATGCCATATAAAAGACAGTTTCTGAGATAACTGAAAGCAAAAATAATCTACATATAACGTCTTTACAATGTTCAAAGGGCATTTGATGAATTGAGATTGGGAGAAGCAGACCAACCAATGTCAAAGTTGGCTTAGTCATGTTATAGGAGTAGGCAAATGCATATTGATCAGAATATTTTCCTGACATGCAAACCCAGAACAGATAGGTTCAATGTGGCAGTGGATGGGGGGAGGCTGGAACCCTGAGGATGAGACTGGGATTGGGTGGAATCAGGCGAGTCTGGGCTGAGGAATCCTCACTTCTCATCTGATCCGGTGGAACCCTTCCTGGAAGAGGCTGAGTTCCATAATCCTTGTCAGCCTGGTTTAGAGAGTTTCTGGAACCTAGGCTTTGTCTAAGGGTCATTTACATCTCTTTGAACTTCAGAATAAGAAGATTAAACTGAGAAATAGGAGGAGAGGGTGGGCTGAGGCTACCCTCGGATGCTCAGAACCCCAGGAGTGGGTCCTGCCAGTGTCAACGTCTAAGCATGGGCAGCCCAGCCAGTCCAATGTGCTCAAATCCAGTGACTCATTAGTCAGACTCATGGCTTTCTTGGTCTAAAGCCCTGTGGCTTTAGATGGCCAAAAAGCACATGAAAAGATGCTCAACATCACGAATTATTAGAGAAATGCAAATCAAAACTACAATGAGATATCACCTTACACTGGTCAGAATGGCCATCATCAAAAAATGTACAAACGATAAAATGCTGGAGAGGGTGTGGAGAAAAGGGAACCCTCCTACACCGGTGGGAATGTAAGTTGGTGCGGCTACTATGGAGGTTCATTTAAAAACTAAAAATAGAGCTACCATATAATCCAGCAATCCAACTCCTGGGCATTTATATGGAGAAAACCATAATCTGAAAAGATACATGCACGTCAGGGTTCATTGCATCACTATTTACAATAGCCAGGACATGGAAGCAATCCAAATGTCCATTGATTGATGAATGGATAAAGAAGATGTGGTACATATACACAATGGAATATTACTCAGCCACAAAAAAAGAATGAAATAATGCCATTTGCAGCAATATGGATGGACCTAGAGATTGTCATACTGAGTGAAGTAAGTCAGAGAAAGACAAATATAATATGTTATCGCTTATATAGGAAATCTAAAAAAATGGTACAGGGAATTCCCTTGCGGTCCAGTGGTTAGGACTCCTTGCTCTCACTGCTGAGGGCCAGGGTTCAATCCCTGGTCAAGGAACTCAGATCCCTCAAGCCATATGGCATGACGAAAAAAAAAGAAAAAAGGTACAAAAGAACATATTTACAAAACAGAAATAGAGTCACAGATGTAGAAGACAAACTTATGGTTACCAAGGGGGAAAGGCGGGGGTAGGGATAAATTGGGAGATTGGGACTGACATATACACACTACTGTACATAAAATAGATAACTAATAAGCATGTATTGTATCGCACAGGGAACACTACTCAGTACTCTGTATTGACCTATATGGGGAAAGAATCTAAAAAAGAGTGGATATATGTATATACATAACTGATTCACTTTGCTGTACAGTAGAAACAACACAACATTGTCAATCGACTATACTCCAATAAAAATTAGTTAAAAAGAAATAAAGCCCTGTGGTTTTAAACCGTCAGCTTCTGCAACAGGAAGAAGAGAGTACTGTATTCCTTCTGGGCTTCAACAGGCTCTTAAAACAATGGTTTCTGTTTCAGACAATGATGCCCTGAAATAACCTGCCTGACCCTCCAGCTTTGCATACACCCAGTCAAAAATTAATCGGCCGACGAGCATTCTTGGAGACGCCAATGAAGACCTGGTGCTATGTTGGGCCTGAGAAAATACTCAGAGCTTCACAGTCCTACTCCTGCCCTCAAGGAGTTTAGCATCCAGATGGTGTTTGAATCACCTAGGAGCTCACCTTGGGCACTGGAGAAAAAACTGTACAGGAAATGCCTTCCTTAGCATCGGCTTGAGCAAAATACCACTCTTGATGACATTTGCCTGGGTCTGGAAATGTTTACCCAGGGATGGTCCTGTATGGAGCATTCATTATACATCTAAATTTGTCTTTGCAGGCTGCACTGTCCTTGCACATTTCCCAGGACTGAGAAAGAGAAGGCAAGGAATATTAATGAGTTGCTAGGTGAGTCAGCACTGTGGCAGCAGGTTTACAGGTGTCATTTCATCCCCACAACCACCTGGTGCGAAGGTTCATTGTTCCTGCTTGCATTGGGGAGACTGCAGCTCCGAGGGGCACCGAGGCGCTTGGGCTCAGGGGCTGGAGCTGAGGGCTCATGCTTGTGAGTGAGTCGGGTGAGGGGGCTTAAGGAAGGTTCCAGCTCATGAAGGAAAAACCTTGGGTGCTGGCTAAGGAATGGGACTTTCTCCTGGAAGCTACAGGGGCCACTGAAGGACAGTAGCGAGAGGCATCTGATCAAATCTGCAGGAAAGTTCTCTGGCAGCTGTGTGAGTGCTGGTGGGGCTAGAGGAAGGGGGATTGCAGAATGAGACCAGAAGAGAGGGCTCTGGAAGGGGAAATCTGCTTTCTCCCCCTCCCCAAAACACATACAGAGTAGTCTCTGGATTCAAATAAATCATTTGAATAACTCAATTTAAAATTTTACACCCCAGTCAGTGGTCCCTATGTTAATCTGGATAATCAAAATTGGCTAAATGGAGTCAGCTGAGTGAAGGAAGTTTATGCCGTGGGCAGCAGCCCTGGTAGGTGGCTGCTATGAGGACAAGCTTGACTGAGATTTGACATCATGACCGAGGGAGTTCAGGTGGGTGTGAGGGGAGGGACGCGAAGGCCCTGGATTTTGGATTTAGGCAGACTTGAGTTTGAATGCTGGCTCGGCCGTTGAAAAAGTCATTCAATCTCTCTGATCCTGTTCACCTCTTTGCCTTGTCTGTAAAATAGATTTCATCATCCCTCTCTTTCATGACTATGGAGTTAGAGCGTTCATAGTGCCTAGCACATCGGGGGTGCTCAGGAAATTCCAGCTAATGTCATCACTTGCACCTGGTTACTCCACTGGGGTCAGCTCCGCCAACTTGGCTTTTCCCTGTGGAGCAACAGTGCCCCTTAGTGGCCAAATGGGGGAATGACAGGCCTGCCCGGTGCCAGGGCCCTGATCCTACCCCACCCCATGTCCCACAGGTTACAAGTCTCCTTAGTCCTACACTATCAGAGCTGACAACTCATGTCCACCCAGCACATACCTCTCACGAGAGCCACCTTCTCATCCTGGCCAGCAAGTGACAGGCTCAGTTGTCCCCAGTACTGGAGGACCTCAAACCCAATGGGAACCATGGGCTAGGAAGAAAACACAACATTGAGTATCCTGGGAACAGTTTTCTAGAAACGACCATGACCTCCAAGCCCTCCCACCCCACCCCCAAGAATTATGTGAGTTTTAAAGCAAAATGCCAGCTGCACAGACAGGCAGCCCTCAGCAAAACAAGGAAGGAAGGAATTCATTCAACACATAGCGTAGAGGGAACCATCCAGGCCCCTGGCTCCAGACTGGGCTGTACATACAATGGCCAGCAAAAAGCAAAAAAAAAAAAAAGCCCTGCCATCAAGTAGCTGACTATTAAGTGAAGAAAGGACATTGACCAGACAATCACCTGGATACGTAATTACAGACTGTAACAAAGATATGAAGGGAAGGTTCAGGGTGCTGACTCCACCCAGGACAAGATATGTGTGTTCCTTGGTGCTGCTATGGGCCTCACAAGCAGCCCGCTGGCTGAGGTGCTGCCTCTAGGCTCTGTGCACATAGCACACATTTAAATGTTCACTGCTTTTGAGGGTGGGCCCATGTGGCACTGGGCTGTCTACCCCTCCACCTGGTAGACAAGAGTCAGGGAAGCCACCAAAAAATGAATAGGCATTAATAAGTACTGTTGTTTGTTTGTTTGATTTTTTTTTTTTTTTTTTCTGGTACGCGGGCCTCTCACTGTTGTGGCCTCTCCCGTTGCGGAGCACAGGCTCCGGACGCGCAGGCTCAGCGGCCATGGCTCACGGGCCCAGCCGCTCCGCGGCATGTGGGATCTTCCCGGACCGGGGCACGAACCCGTGTCCCCTGCATCGGCAGGCGGATTCTCAACCACTGCACCACCAGGGAAACCCTATTTGTTTGATTTTTAAAAAGGGCATTCCCAGAAGCAGGAACAGCATGTTCAAAGTCCTGAGCTGATATCTCATGGAGCATCTTCGGTGCACAGAAATCAAGAGTGATGGTGGTAACACTAGAGCAGTAGGCAGGAGCCAAGCCATTAGGCACTGGGAAGCCATACTCAGTGGTGTGGCCTTGATCAGAAGAACAGTGGAAAACCACGTTCATTACTCCTGCCTCCCTGCCACCCACCCACATACCCTGCCTGCCCCCGGGGACAAGCACCCTCTTGCTGCCTGCCTCCCCGCATCACTGCCCAAGGTACCTCCATCAAGTCTTTTCTGGACCCCATCCTTTTTCACCTTCTCCCAGTAGCATCCTATCAAGCTGTGTCTGAGATTTGTTTCCCTTTCCTCCCCTCCTCCCCTACTTTCCACAGTAAAATCCTATTAAATAAAAACTGACATTCAAAACCATACTCCCACTTCTAACTCAGCTGCAAGGATTTCTTGCCAGCCGGTGTGCCCAGCCCTATGGTAGCCTGGGCCTGGGGATGAATGAGAAAATATCCTCCTTCTTTACCCCAAAGGACTTCTCATCTTGTCCTGAAGCCAGAGACTGCCTCGCAGTTAGAGGCACTCATATTCTGAGCCCTGTCAATGGAATCAACACTGATCAATCCGCTCTCTCTTTCTGAGTGTTCAGGTCCTCACACAGGAGTCACTCTGCTGGTCAGTCAGTTCATCTGGTTAATGGTTTGAGGTATACAAGCAAAGACCACTGGACCTGGAGTATAAAAACCTGGGTTTGGGTCTTCCCTGGTGGCGCAGTGCTTGAGAGTCTGCCTGCCGATGCAGGGGACATGGGTTCGTGCCCCGGTCCGGGAGGATCCCACGTGCCGCGGGGCGGCTGGGCCCATGAGCCATGGCCGCTGAGCCTGCGTGTCCAGAGCCTGTGCTCCACAACGGGAGAGGCCACGACAGTGAGAGGTCTGCGTACCACAAAACAACAACAACAACAACAAAACCCCCCAGGTTTCAGGACTTCCCTGGTGGCGCAGTGGTTAAGAATCCGCCTGCCAATGCAGGCGACACGGGTTCGAGCCCTGATCTGGGAAGATCCCACGTGCCACAGAGCAACTAAGCTCGTGCACACAACGACTGGGCCCAGGCGCCTAGAGCCTGTGCTCCACAACAAGAGAAGCCACTGCCATGAGAAGCCTGTGCACTGTAACAAAGACCCAATACAGCCAAAAGTAAATAAATTTATTTTTTAAAAAAATAAATAAAACCTGGGTTTGTAACCTGGACCTGCCATTTTTAAACTGTGTGTCCTTAGACAAATTTCTTAACTTCTCTGGGTTTTGGTTTCTTCATTAATCAAGTAAGGGTTAATAAGACTTTCTCTGCCTACTTTGCCTACTTTATAAGGATCAAACAAGGCCCCACAGTGGTCCCAGATGAGGGTCCTGAGACACGTATCACCCATGGGGATGTTTTCACCAGACCACAGTGAGATGAGAAAAATAAGGAAAATGGAGGGAGGCTTTTACAAAAGGAGATTTATTCAACTTACAGGATGGCCTGTATTCTGAGACTGTCCTTTACACTGAAATTACACTTATTTTATTTTACTATTTTATGAAATGACTTTAGAAGATTTTTTTTTAACGTTTTTACATGACAAAATAAAAAGATAACTAACTACTCAATGCGAGGGGAGCTTACTGGTCTGTGAAACCCCAGATCCTCCTGAGTAAGGGAGCCAGAAGGCCCGCTGCAACCCCAGGGGCTGTCTTCCTTCACAGCCCCACCACATGGACTCCTGGCCACAGTCTGGATCCTTGGCTTTGCATCTTGGCATTAAAAGCACAGATTCTGAAATCAGACTCTTAAGGTTTAACCACTGGCTATACTGTCATTAAGCTGTGTAGATCTTGGACATGTTGCTCTTGGTCTCTGTGCTATAATGTGTGTCTTAACAGTGAAGATTAAACCTGACTCATGTAGAACGGCATGTGGCACCAAGGGTACTCAGTGAATGCCAGCTGTGGTTATGATATCATTTTCCTCCCAGCCCAGCTCACCAGCTGTCTGTGTCGTCTTAAGCCCTTATGCCTCCTGCTTCTCTTTCTCCATCTTCAAGGCCTTTTCAGATCTGCCTTTTGGGGCTAAGAAGCCATTGGCTTCTCTTGGAAAGTTCTTGGAAGGGAAACATACAGAAATGATCCTAATAAGCAGAAAGAAGAAGAGGGGCTTTAACTGCGCTTTTCTTTTTCACTTAAAAAATCTGCCCACTGACTTGCAAATGAGGAATTGCTTTCAGGTTCTCAGCAATTATTGGCCACAGCTAAGCCAGGGAGCCAACTTGAAAGCCAAGAACCCGGGAGAATCACCTGTTGGTGGAGGCCAGGTTTTTTGTTTTGCTTGTTGTTTCTTTCTTTCTTTTTTATTTTTGGCTGCGTTGGGTCTTCGTTGCTGCACGCAGGACTTCTCTGGTTGCAGCGAGTGGTGGCTACTCTTCCTTGTGGTGTGCAGACTTCTCATTGCAGTGGCTTCTCTTGTTGCAAAGCATGGGCTGTAGGCGCATAGGCTTCAATAGTTGTGGCTCGCGGGTTCTAGAGCGCAGGCTCAGTAGTTGTGGCGCACAGGCTTAGTTGCTCCGTGGCATGCAGGATCTTCCCGGACCAGGGATCGAACCAGTGTCCCCTGCATTGGCAGGTGGATTCTTAACCACTGCGCCACCAGGGAAGCCCTGCTTGCTTTCTTTTTTAAAGGGGAACTTTTTCTACTTTAATATTCCTTCTTCGGGACCCAGACTCACAATCCCTTCCACCTGTGTCAGATACGTGCGCTCTCTGCCGTTTGCTAAGAAGGCAGTGCTGCGCTGGTTTCTCTCATGATTACAGAGCACAGGGAGCTGGACCGTGCACGTGTCCCGAAGGCTCTCCTTCCAGCTCACACTCGCCCCTGGGTTAGCACAAGAAGACAAGATGCTTAGCCCTGGGCTTCTAGAACAAGCTGAGAATGCCAGCTAGCTCCACCTCCACTCTCCTGGGAGTCAGTGACTGTCACCATCTGTAGAGACAGGCAGAGGTAATGTGCTTTTGCTCTTTCTTTTTTATTTTTAAAAATTGAGGTACAGTTGATTTGCAGTATTGTGTTTGTTTCAGGTGTACAGCATAGTGATTCAGTATTTTTGCAGATTATATTCCATTATAGGTTACTATAGGATAATGGGTATACTTCCCTGTGCTATACAATAAGATCCTTGTTGCTTCTCTATTTTACATATAGTAGTTTGTATCTGTTAATACCATACTGCTAATTTGTCTTGCCCCACCTCCCACACCCCTTTGTTAACCACAAGTCTGTTTTCTATGTCTTTGAGTCTATTTCTGTTTTGTATATACATTCATTTGTATTATATTTTTAGATCCAACACATAAGTGATATCATATAGTATTTGTCTTTCTCTGACTTATTTTACTAAGCGTAATATTCTCTAGGTCATCCATGTTGCTGCATATGGCAGTATTTTATTCTTTTTTATGGCTGAGTAATATTCCATTGCGTGTGTGTGTGTGTGTGTGTGTGTGTGTGTGTGTGTGTGTATGTGTATGTATATATGACATCTTTTTAATCCAATTGTCTGTCGATGGGCACTTGGGTTACTTCCATGTCTTGGCTACTGCAGTAAATAGTGCTGCTATGAACATTGGGGCACATGTATCTTTTTGAATTAGTGTTTTCATTTTTTTCCAGATATATGCCCAGGAGTAGGATTGCAGGATCATATGGTAGCTCTATTTTTAGTTTTTTAAGGAACTTCCATACTGTTTTCCATAGTGGCTATACTAATTTACATTCTCACCAGTAGTGTAGGAGGGTTGCCTTTTCTCATGTGCTTTTGCTCTTGCTTATAGCTTGTGGTATCTGCATGATTGGAAGGTGGAAGTTTCTAAGCAATGGAGTTTCCATATTTCTTTTATACTTTGAATGATACAAATAATGGACTGCTAAATGTTTTTGTCAGACCCCACTATTTTCTCCCCTTAGCATCCTAAAAAGCATACAGAAGGTTTTGCCTTTCAGGGTTGCTTTAATCTAGGTCTGGCTCCCTTCATCTGTGGTTCCCTAGGTTCTACCCTCTTCCCTGTGCAGCTTACACCCACAGCCTGGTGGTCAGGTGCCTCAGTCAGGCTGTCAGTGTCCCCAGGAAAAGAGGAATCAGGTCTCGCCCAGCATTACAAGCAAGAGTCCCAAAAGTCACCCTGATTGGACAGCTCTTCCTACCTGGAATGTTCTTCCTACCATCTCCTCATAATCAAACACCACCCTTAAAGCTGAGCCCACCTGAAGGTTCCACCTCCTCTGCAGCACGTACTCCTCCACTCAGGGCTCCTGTGGGATGCTGTGCTCTGGTGTGGAGGAAACAAATGAGCAAAAGTCCACATCTGCACAACTCTATCCTCTCCCAGTGTGTCCACATTTTCTCAGTCTTTTTCCCCTGTGCCCTGACTGGACTGCGGAATGGAGACAAGTGTCATGACCCATACCAGGAGGGGACGTGTGACTCTGGCCTCCCCAGAACAGGCCCTAAATAGCAGAGCTGACAAGGCCTGGAGCACGAAGGTGCACTGATTATACTAACTTCGAGTATTTACTACTAACCAGGAATTCAGGTAAGTAAGTAGCAAATTGCATTAATTATTAGACAGAAATGAGTTACTCCCTTATTCTCTCAGACCCTGACAGAAACAGCCTTCAAGAGCCACAGACTGTGTGGGGGGACCTCAACTGAAATAAATAAGGACTTGTTGAACGTGTTCTTTGTTTAATTTAACACATATTGTTTGAGCATCTACTACGTGCGGGAAATGTTTTAGATAGTCAGGATATTTCAGTGAACAGATGAAATCACCATTCTTGTGGAATGCCCTTTCTAGAGGAGAAGGGCAAATACTAAACAAGTAAATATATTATTTAGAATGCCTGATGGTAATAGTACATTGGAGGAAAATAAATTTGGGAAATGGGCTAGGGGATGAAGGGAGGAAGAGAAGGTTTGGAATGTTCAATAGGGCCATTGGGGAAGGGTTCATCAATGAAGTGACATTCGAGCAAAGGCCTGAAAGAGAGGAGGAATCAAGACCTGCAGATTGCTAGGGAAGGGCTTTCTAGGCAGGAGGAGAGCAAGTGCAAAGGGCCTGTGGTGGGGGTGGGTCCAGGGAGATGGAGGAACCAGCAGGGAGGGAAGAGTAGCTGGAGCAGAGTCAGAGTATTTGGTGCCCAGGCCTGGGCTTGGCCTTCAGAGCAATTTGAGAGAAGGGAACAAACAGCACAGTCCTTGGTCTCAAAGAGGCCACGAGCCACTAAACCCCACACAGCAAATGGTAAAATAATAGCATACCTAGGAAAGATGGAGTCCCAGTCCATTCTGTGCACGTTCAGAAAACTCAATGCCTGGGACTTCCGTGGTGGTGCAGTGGTTAAGAATCTTCCTGCCAATGCAGGGGACACGGGTTCGAGCCCTGGTCCGGGAAGATCCCACATGCCATGGAGCAACTAGGCCTGTGTGCCACAACTACTGAGCCTGCACTCTAGAGCCCGTGAGCCACAACTACTGAGACCGCGAGCTACAATTACTGAGCCTGTGAGCCACAACTACTGAAGCCTGTGTGCCTAGAGCCCGTGCTGCACAACAAGAGAAGCCACCACAATGAGAAGCCTGCGCACCGCAATGAAGAGTAGCCACTGCTTGCCACAGCTAAAGAAAGCCTGCACATAGCAACAAAGACCCAGCACAACCCAAATAAATATATAAACTTAAAAAAAAAAAAAGAAAACTCAAGGCCCTGGAGCAGGCAGAGAAGGCTTCAAGGAGCAGGTGGAGACCAACTTAGAGGTACTGACAAGCAGGGAGGAAGGGGGTGTGGACTCCGTGTATGCCGTGGGGCATTCTGACTAAATGTCAGCCACATTCTCTGTGCCCTGAGCAACTTGGAATTACAGAGACTCATAATGTGCAGGTATTTCCTCCCAGGAAGAGAAATTCCACATCAAGGCTCCCCTCATCACAGGGTCTTAATTGCTGTATGGTACAAATGTCTTCTAGACATCAGCATGAAAGCAGTGTGTAGGGAATTGTAGCAGACTGACCAGTCAAGGATCTGGACTGCCCAGAGCAGCCTCTGCAGTGAGATTCAGGAACCACCCTCCCTCCAGAGCCCTCAAGAGCTCTCTATGCCACAGATTTTTTTCTGCTTAGCCTTTGCTTTCTGTTCTAAGGTCAACAACCCTAAGGGGATCATAATTTGAGCCCATCACACATTTATGCCTTGTGGTATTCCTCTGCTCGTTGTTTTATTCGTTCCTTTGTTTATCCAGCAAATATTTCTTCTCATTCATTATTCTCGGGTTGTCAGTGGCTACCTGTGTGACCCCTACCCCTAGAAAAGTTGATAAATCAGCTTTAATAAGGACACAGGAACTTCAAATGCCATATAGACAGAACCAGAAGGATGTTCCCTACCCTCTGCCACAGCCAGGGCCAGCTCCCTAACTGATGAGTCCCACTGCAAAGTGAAAAGACAGGGTCCCTTGTTCAAAAAGCAGAGGAAAAGTGCCATTAAAGTCACTAAATATGAAACTTTTTTCTTTCTTCCATGGTCTCTCTCACCTTCTCATGGTGTTTCTTAGTTGCTCTATAACGTTCTGCTTCTTCCTCGGACACAGGGATATATGTAAAATGAGTGTAGACCCTCACAGGCACTGGGGTGGGGTGGGAGTGGCTGCCCCCTGATTGCTCCAGCTCGGGGATTCCTCCCCCAGCCACCAGACTGAGATGCCATGCTGTGGGTGGGAAAGCCCCAGAGGATTAAATCTCTGTGCCAGAACATGCTTGGTACCTGGATCGGGGGTGCGTGAGAGGCTCACCTCTGCTGCTACCTGTCAAATGCACTGTGGCACTGACAGCCCAGGGGGGCTGCCACTAAGCCTCTCCTCGAGGTACTGCAGGGCACACGTGCTCACCCGCAGTTCTCCCTGTGCTTGTACCCAGGTGGAGGCAGCAGAGAGGAGGAAGCCAGGCAGAGCCTAGGGAGCCAGAGAGCAGGGAACAGACAGCCAAGGACCCATCGCAGGGAGGCAGAGAGGCAGCAAGAAGCAGGCCTTGCATGCATGAGGCTCCAAGCCCGAGTATACACTTCATTGGCTCATCAGACTTCACATACAAAACATAAAATTCAAAGATAATGTCATTAAGAATGGTGAATGGGGCTTCCCTGGTGGCGCAGTGGTTGAGCGTCCGCCTGCCGATGCAGGGGACGCGGGTTCGTGCCCCGGTCCGGGAGGATCCCACGTGCCGCGGAGCGGCTGGGCCCGTGAGCCATGGCCGCTGAGCCTGCGCGTCCGGAGCCTGTGCTCCGCAGCGGGAGGGGCCACAACAGTGAGAGGCCCGTATACCGCAGGAAAAAAAAAAAAAAAAAAAAAAAAAGAATGGTGAAAGTATTCTTAACATTATCTTCTTTAATAATTGTCAAAGTGATTAAAGGTGAAAGCTTCAAGACAGTGGCCACAGAGCATTAACCCCAAGTGTGGGACCCCTTTGAGCCTGGAGCCCTTCTGAGCATGTGTTACTGTGACTGCAATGGTTACACACCCATGGCTACGACTTTCAAGGCACACATCTTTCAGTCTGGGTTCTCAGCAAAGTCTCTTGCCCCACTTGCTCCTATCAGAGCTGAGATGGGTTGTGAGACTGGCGTTAGGAGAGGCATGCAGCTCCCCCACTCTAATAATAAAACATCAGCGACGGCCTGAGGAGCTGTGGTTGAGCGGCTTCACACTCAGATCACTGCCACTTCCTCAGCTTCTTCCAGACGCTAAACAGCACCTCAGGGTCTTGGGAGTTTGGGTTGTTTGTGTCACAAGTAATAACTTGCATTTTATTTGCTTTTAGAAATTGGATTTGCTTCCATTTGCCAGCCTCTGAAATCAGACCCCTGTTTCATGTTTCCCAGGGTGCTTTGAGAAAGCTCTATAAACCACACGCACTTTCTTTTTTTCTCCCCGAGGTGAAATTTAAGCCTAAGTACTTAACGTCACTGATTACTGGAGAGTCGTGCTGGGAACATCTTTTCTTTTAGGCTCCATTTCTCAACCTAAGGGATTTGATGAATAGCATCCACTCTTCATTATGGAAAGTTCTGAAGGCCTCTGAAGAAAAGAAAAGCAGATTTTCAGTTAAACATTACAAAGAAATAGAGAGAAAATACTAGGGACGTTTTCACTGTGATTTCGGAATTGATTTGTGGGAAATTCCCAGGAATGAAAGAAAGCCCCTAAGCATGGAAGCTTAATACCCAAACATAACACCAGGCAAATGAGAGCATTTAAGTTGAGTTATTTAGTCATACAAGTACATCTGAATAAATCCCAAATCTCTGCTGGGCCCCTTCTTCCTATGTCTGCACAGAAACTGGCACCAGCCGCAATGGCAGCTGTGGCACAGCGGAGAATCAGCAGTGCCTGGGCCCCAGTCAGCGGTGTAGCAGGAAAGTCCCTTCAAAGGGCTTAACTGGCCAAGAGCCTATGTAGAGCCCGGAGCCAGCGAGAACGGCACGGCGGACTCTCCCTGGTGCCCACAGCCCCAGACCACGTGTCTCTAGCCCCTGAGAGCACTGCCGAGGCTCTGAGGGAGGCTTTGGGAGGTGGCCAGGACCCTGCAATCAGGTGGGTAGGGTTTGGAGCCACTGTTGTGGCTCATTTGCTCACAGTGTGGCTCACACTGGTCACATTGATACCAATGTGACCTATTTTGCTAAGCACAGGCTGGAGAAGCTAGATATACCTGCTTAAATGCAAAGCCAAAAAACACTAAGGGGTGACTTCTGAGGGGGCGTGGTGATGGGAAAAACCATTCCACATTTGCTTTCTCTCCCACATCATGTGGAGGGTCAATGCGTCCGTCTTCCGCAGATTGTGGGAAAAGGACTTGGGAGTCATCTTTGGTTTTGATGAGCTATGCCCACTGTAGCCAGCAGAGGGGAGTACTACGTTTCAAAGGGACAGTCTGAGAACTATTAAAGAATTTAGACAAAGAATTTGAGCCCCCTCCTCACTTCCCACCCCCCTCACATTCATAGTTACCTGTCTAAAAGAAAAGGCCTTATCTTCTTCTGTTTCCCAGTTCTCGGAAACCTGAAAGAAATTCTGGAATGATTCTGTGGCTGTTATGAGGGAAAAAAATTTTCTTCGCTGGATGGCCTTAAGCAAAATTATACCATCCTAGACATGGCCATCACCAACCCCGTGCCCTGCCAGGCCAAGGCGAACTGGACTTTCTTTGTCTCCTTCAATGTCATGTATACCCTCTCTTCTCTCTTTCTCCTCTCACAGTCTTTTTTTTTTTTTTTTTTTTCTGTCTGCGGGCCTCTCACTGCTGTGGCCTCTCCGGTTGCAGAGCACAGGCTCCGGAGGCGCAGGCTCAGCCGCTCTGCGGCATGTGGGATCTTCCCGGACCAGGGCACGAGCCCGTGTCCCCTGCATCGGCAGGCCCCCTCTCACAGTCATTTTAAGCTTGCTCTTTAGTTCTGTAATGCAAGTCTTAGCTCCCTGTTAAAGGGAACGTCAAGAGTCAGTGAGCACGTGGGGAAAACATTTCAGGGGACAGAGAGCTCTCCCAGCACATCTGATATCAATCATACCTTGAAGGCAGGTCAAACTAAGTAGAGTCTGAATCTGAATGTCTGGTCCCTGAACCACCTGCTGCTCTAACCTGAGGTCCTGCCTCTTAGCTCCAGACCCAGCTTTCCACGGTGGTGACAGTCATGGCTTCCAAACTCTTTCTTAATCATGCCTGTAACTAAACGTAATGTGTTCACATTGTAACAAGGGGAAACTACACAAAGGAATTAAAGTCTAAAAGTGGGACTCCTAGCTTTGGGCAGAGACATATTTAAGTGGAGGAGACCACCACATAGGTAGCTGCCTCTTCAACCCTCACTGAAGCCAACCTTGAATCTAACCAGATAATACAGGGCCAGACACATCCGGCCAGGTTTGGGAAGCCACCACCTCTGCCAAATACTGTCTCTTTTCACAGAACCCCAGGTGATCTCATCACGGAGGCTGCATTCCCTGTTGTCTGTTCCGAGAACAGAATCACCTCTGATAACCTTTGCAGGTGATCCTGAGCCCATTCTATCCGGGGCAGCTCCTGTATATTTCACACTGGGCTAAACTCTGAAGAGGGGACAGTCAAAGAACCCAGGATCCCTCATGAAGCTTTCCACCCCCCTCCTCCCAGGAGCTACCTTCCCTCTCCATGTTTTTCTCATGAACTTTTAATGGGCCACTTCAATAGTCCCAGTCCATTGAGCAACACTGCATGCTTGAAAGGGTGATGCCAGACTTTATGACACACTCCCATTCAAACTTCAGCATGTAATATTTACATCTGCACTGGCTCTCACCAAGGAGGTCAAAGCCATTTATGGACCCTGTCTCATTAGCTCTCACAGCAGCCCTGAAGGCAGAAGAGCAGATTCACTCTATCTGGGAACAGACAGGCTGGAAGAAACTTCCAGGCCTTCTCTGGTATAAGAAAAGAGTTAATCAAGGCCTTCAATCTGTGCTTTGTAGGAACATTTTGAGTTGATAATTCTAGGGCCATTTTGTAAAACTTGCATGTGCAGGATGATAATCCTCACTCAGGAGCCAGTGTTTTCCTATCAAGTTAATGAGGCAAATTAGAACGTTGTGAATTCTGTGGCAGGGGTCAGCATAAGGACCAAGGCTTAATAACTTGCCTGGATGGCCAACCAGACGTAAGCATTGCAAGCCTTAGGGGATTAGTCTCAGGTTAAAAACAGAAATTAGAACAACCTAGACATTTTTATTAGAATGGCAATTCGTTATACAGGCACACGAGGAAAGGTAAGAACCCAGATGCGTGGTGGTCTATTTAGGGAAATGACAACAGGACAGTGTGTGGACAGGAGACGGAGGGCAAGTGCAGTGTGAGAAGTGGCTGGAGAATCGCATGGAGGCCAAACCATACATATCCTGTGACTTTCAGACTTTTAGACTTCTAATGGTTCTCTAAAGAGTTTAAATAGGAAAGTGACTTAATTAGGTTTGCGTTTTGAAAGAATCTCTTGGCCTACGAGGAGAAGAATAAGTTAGAGAGACCACAGTAGGTGCAGGGAATCCAGGCAGAGGACAGTCCCCTGTACCAGAAGGGTGGCACGGGAGGCAAAGAAAGTCGATGGATTTGGGAGCTATTTAAGAGAGAATAGGGCTTCCCTGGTGGCGCAGTGGTTGAGAGTCTGCCTGCCGAGGCAGGGGACACGGGTTTGTGCCCCGGTCTGGGAGGATCCCACATGCCGCGGAGCGGCTGGGCCCGTGAGCCATGGCCACTGAGCCTGTGCTCAGCAACGGGAGAGGCCACAACAGTGAGAGGCCCGCGTACCGCAAAAAGAAAAAAAAAAAAAGAGAATATTCTGAGGGAGATGCGGAGAGAAAGGACTCGATACTAGAAATTGGATTTCCCAGTATAAACTTTGGCATCTGTTACAGTTCTACAGCCCTTGAGCAGCCAGGTATCAGGGAGGATAATAAAGGGGGAATCTAACGCCTGAATTCTCAGATTCCTACTATGTGCCAGGCACTGCCTCAAGCTCTTATAACCCATAGGTTAATATGGACTTTGAAATAAGAAGGGTTCTAGTTCTGCCTTTATCACGTATTTGACTGTGGAAAATTTACTTAAACTTCCTCATCTATATAATGGGGTTAATAATGTCTTTCATTCAGAGTTGTTGTGAAGTTCAAATATATGTGAGATACTTAATATGAGTTACTTAGGGTGAGGCCTGGCGCATATAAACACTCAGCAAATGGCAGCTACTACTATAAGCATGTATTATTGCATTTACTCTTCACATTATCTCTGGGATATACAAATCATTGGCTCTGTTCTATAGAAGAAGAAACTTGGGCTCAGAGGGGTTAAGTAATTTACCCAGAATTTTCACTTCTGGCCCACGGTGGAGTTACAGGAATCAGAATTACCCTCTCACTGTAAACAACCAGAAAAGTAGACAAAAATGTATGAGACAAATGTTGTTAGACATTGGACGACAGGCAGCACAAGTCTGTGATCCCTAAGAGAAGGAAACAAAGGAAGTGAGACCAGCCATTGTCCCGGTTCTGCCTGGAGGCACATTCTAGACCATGGCACAGGGAGAGCCCAGTGGTCTTGCTGAGTTGAGGAGAGAATCATTGTTCAGGGGCCAGGGATTGAGAGTAGCTGGAATTAGTGGGGCTGAATTCCAGGGAGGGTGAGGTTACAAAGGAGAAAGGGCTTGGGGATCCCCTTGAATCTTTGCTGAACAGTAGGGTATACATGAGGAGTGAAACTCCATGAAAACATGAACACACAGAAGAGAAATGGAAGATACTTTTTAAAAACCCAAATGGGGCACTTCCCTGGTGGTCCAGTGGTTAAGACTTTGCCTTCCAATTGCAGGGGGTATGGGTTTTATCCCTGGTCAGGGAGCTAAGATCCCACACGCCTCGGGACCAAACAAATCAAAACATAAAGCAGAACAATATTGTAACAAATTCAAGACTTTGAAAATGGTCCACATCAAAAAAATCTAAAAAAAAAATCCAAATGGAATTTCTAGAGATGGAACTAACAGTAGACTATACACAAAACAAAAAAACAAGAGTACTGAACTTGAGACACAGAAAGAGAAACCAGCGAAAGTGGAGCAGAGGGGAAAAAAAGACTTTAAAAACTGAACAGAGCCTCAGTGATCTGTGGGACAATATCAAGTGATCTAACATAATTGGAGCCTCCCCAAAACAAGGGAAGGCACAAAAATTTGAAGAAGGGAACCGCCATTGTAAATCAACTATACTTTAATATAAAATAAAATTTTAAAAACACTACTATATATAAAACAGATAATCAACAAGGACCAACTGTATAGCACAGGAACTCTACTCAATATTCTGTAATAACCTATGTGGGAAAAGAATCTGAAACAGAATGAACATATGTATGTGTATAACTGATTCACTTTGCTGTACACCTGAAACTAACACAACATTGTAAATCAACTATACTCTAACATAAAATTAAATTTAGAAAAAAAGAATTGCTCAAATTTTCCCAAGTTTGATACTATTTGAAGTAAAAAATAATAACAATGTCTTATGGGGTTTATAACATACGTCCAAGTAAAATGTGTGATCACACTAGCTTAAAGGATGGGAGAGAAGCAATGGAAATACTTTGTTGAGAGATACTTAAATTTTACATGGAGATACATAGTAACATTTGAAAGTATTCTAGGATACGTGGTTTAGCCAAGGTTGCACATACGGAGCGGAGCTGGGATTCAAATCATGGGTTCTAGCTGGCAAAGCCTCACATGGAGAGAGAAGATGGGAGAACAAACTCACATAGACTTAGAGCCATACATGCTCCAAGACAGAGTTTTACCAAAGGCTGTGGGAATTAAGCTCTTTTATCTCTGTAATGGGTAGAATTATGTCCCCTAAAAAGATATGTTCAAGTCCTAACACCCCTGTACCTGTGAATGTGACCTTATTTGGAAATAGGGTCTTTGCAGGTGCAAACAAGTTAAGATGAGGTCAGACTAGATTAGGGCGGGCCCTAAATCCAGCGACTGGTGTCCTTATAAAAAGAGGGAAATTTGGACACGCAGGGAAAATGCCATGTGACAGTGGAGGCAGCGAATGGAGTGTTTACATCTATAAGCCAAGGAACACCAAGTGTTGCCAGCTCTACAGAAGCTGGAGGAGGTTGGGAGGGGAGGGACCCTCCCCTATGATCCTCAGGGGGAGCATGGCCCTGCCCACACCTTGATTTTGGACTTCTAGCCTCCAGAACCATGAGAGAATACATTTCTATTTTTTTTTCTTGTATTTAAGTTGAAGTATAGTTGATTCACAGTGTTTCAAGTGTATTATATGATAGTGAATATAGTTCTCTGTGCTATACTGTAGGTCTTTGTTGATTATCTATTTTGTATATAGTAGTGTATATCTGCTAATCCCCGATTCCCAGTTTTTCCTTACCCCTCCCCTTCCCCTTGGTAACCACAAGTTTATTTTCTGTGAGTTTATTTCTGTTTTGTAAATACGTATCATTTTTTTTAGATTCCACATATGTGATGTCATATGATATTTGTCTTTCTCTGCGTTTCTATTATTTTAAGTCTCCAAGTTTGTGATACTTCATACAGCAGCCCTAGGAAACTAACATAATCTCTAAAACTTTCTTTTCCCTGACATCCCCAGTCTTTTTTTTTTAACATTAAAAACTTTTTAAAATACATTTACTTTTTTAAAAAAATTATTTATTTATTTTTGGCTGTGTTGGGTCTTTGTTGCTGCGCATGGTCTTTGTTGCGGCAAACGGGGGCTATTCTTTGTTGTGGTGTGTGGGCTTCTCATTGTAGTGGCTTCTCTTGTGGAGCACGGACTCTAGGCATGCAGGCTTCAGTAGTTGTGGCACGTGGGCTCAGTAGTTGTGTCTCATGGGCTCTAGAGCGCAGGCTCAGTAGTTGTGCATGCAGGCTCAGTAGTTGTGGCTCGTGGCCTCTAGAGCGCAGGCTTCAGTAGTTGTGGCATGCGGGCTCGGTAGTTGTGGCACATGGGCTCTGGAGTGCAGGCTAAGTAGTTGTGACACATAGGCTTAGCTGCTCTGCAGCATGTGGGATCTTCCCGGATCAGGGCTTGAACCCGTGTCCCCTGCATTAGCAGGGGGATTCTTAACCACTGCGCCAGCGGGGAAATCCAGTCTCTAGTCTTTATAAGCTTAAAAAGCTCTGGGGGCCCAGGTGTGAAGAGAATGCTGAAAACAGGGCGCTAAGCTGACAAAATAAACCAGCCTCAGGATCTAAGAGCCATGAAGGAGGGAACTGGTTGGACTGGTTTTCCCATAAAACTCAGTGACTTTAATCCCAACCAGGTCGAATTTTAAAGTTAACTGATTCAGTGAGTGGGCCTGAGCACCTGTGTGTGAGGCCCTGTGCTAGGCCCACTGGGGAAAAGCCGGAGAAGTCACATGCCCTCTGTCTGTGAGGAGCTCTTTCTAACAGGACTCTCTGAGTGCAAGGTGTAATGGAATCCATGAGTGATTAATCCAGGTGTGACTAACAGGCTGTAGAGGCTCCAAATCAAGAGAGTGATTCATTCCACTTGGAAAAGGATCAGCCAGCTCCTCCTCCTCAGAGGAGGAGGGGGTAGAGGAGGAGATGTCACCAAATAATGCCTGACTGTGGAGTCCACAGCCCAGAGGAGATACCAGTCTTATCAGCTGATCAGAGACCAACAGAGGAAAGCAAATCTGCCAAGAATGCTGATGTTCTTCTGGGAAGTGTTTCACCAGCAGTTAGGTAGTGCTGTCTGCTCTGTGGAGAGGTATAAAGCTGTCCAGCCCCTGCTTGATCGGGGGCAATTCTTTGGGCTCTTGGAATCTTCTCTTCTTTTTCTACCTGGTAGAAAAGTCAGTGTTCCTCACCACCTTCTGAAGAGGATGAGGAAGGTGGCAAAGTGGAGAAGGTATGGGGGGGGATGTGCAACTGCTAATGAATGATCCCTTGACAACTACTTTTTGTTCAAGACCTGGTGGTGTAAGAAGAAGGGGACAGGCCCTTGTCTGACATTTGCAGTTTCCAGGGTAAGAATACAGCCTGCTTGTCCAAGCTCCATCCACACTGCCAATAAGTGACACTCCTTGGCCCCAGGTGGGCCTCTTCAGTGGCATGGCCCACAGGTCTGGAAAAGGGACCCAGAGAAGAGACCATGTCAGCCCTGAAAGCAGACTTGACCCTTTTGAGAAAGGAATTTTTTTTTTTTTTTTTTTTTTTTTTTTCCTGTATGTGGGCCTCTCACTGTTGTGGCCTCTCCCGTTGTGGAGCACAGGCTCCGGACGCACAGGCCTAGCGGCCATGGCTCACGGGCTTAGTTGCTCCGCGGCATGTGGGATCTTCCCGGACCAGGGCACGAACCCGTGTCTCCTGCATCAGCAGGCGGATTCTCAACCACTGCGCCACCAGGGAAGCCCGAGAAAGGAATTTTGACGTGCCAGAATGTGGTCCGGAAGCAAGGCGAAGGCTCCAGTGGGCATATTCTCTTGGCCCTGTTGGTCTCTTGTCCCATGGGAAGGGACATGGCTGGGATAGGCCTAGAGCAGGACCCTCTAAAGCCTGGAACCCCAAGCTGACTGACCCTTAGATTTATCTAAGGTAGAACTGGGCAGGAGCATTCTTAAACTCAGCATGTACTGACATTAAGTTTCTTGGTTTTGTTCTGGTAGCTGGATGAACTAATACCTATCATCACAATAGACTATATGAAGAATTTCACTGAAGGTAACTTGTCTGAGGCAGTGGCTCTCAACTGGGGGCAATTTTGCCATCGAGGGGCATTTGGCAATGTTAAGAGACATTTGTATTGTCACATTTGGGGGATGCTACTGGCATCTAGTGGGTAGAGGCCAGGATGTTGCAAAATCTCCTACTACCCTACAATCCTACAGAACAGCCCCCCTGAACAAACAATGATCCAGATCCAAATATCAATAATGCTGAGTGTTTGATAAGTGAATTTTAATATCTTGAGCCTGTGCATTCGGACCTGCCTGCTGCAGGATGCTGCGCCTGGATGTGTAAGATCACAGGCAGTCAGGGCTCCTAAAGAAGGACCCAGAGTGACTGCTTCCAGAAAAAAAATGGGTCAGTATCAGCAGAAAAACAACTCGATGGCGAACATGGAACTGTACTTATCAGCCTCAACAAGTGCACTTGAGGCCCAGCAATTGGCCATGCCAAGCTCCCATGAGACCAACCAGTCCTGAACCATGGATCCCTCTTCCTTGTGCAACTTTGCCACCATTGCCCCCCACCCCCAATCCCCTTGTCTTTGGTCTTCAAAGGAGCAGCTCTCATCCAACTAAATCTCCAAGGTTGAAACGAATTGGCTGAGTTTTCTTTACAGCTTAACACCATGCCCCACAGTGTCTACTTGTCTTTTATCAGACTCTACACCTCTGGACACAGACAGAATTTGGACTCAGGTCTGTGTGGTCAACAGAGCAACCGGTACTATCTCCCCAGAGCAGCCAGGAGTCTGGGAGAGATGCTTTGGGCAACATTTTACCAAATGTTTCTGTCTTCCCTCTTGCCCAGAGCAGAAAGTAGTGGTCAGGACTGGTTGGGTTCTAAACATCAAGCCCCCTTTACCCCTTCCCCAGGTTGATGACAACTCTTTAAGGTGAGAATACTGCAGCCACTTAATTCTTTTATACATAAAATAAGTAGCTGTGTCCACTCTGAGCCTGTGAGCAGGAAGGACCAAGTTCAACACCACTGCCTTGTTTGCACTGTAAGGCGTGGGATCCCAGCAGTTCTGGGGTCTAAAGGCTTTTCAGGTTCCTAAAACTTCCTCTATGTCCAATAATATTTTTCTCTGAAAACTTCCCCAGAAATTAGCTAAGTGTAAAGGAAAAGGTGTACCTTTATTGACACTCAATTCTTGATTAGTCTAGGAGGAATCCTCCCATTTTAGATATCACCAGCTTCCTCTTTGTTCCACTATTTTTCATTCATTCATAAATATTTATCTGACATCTCCCAGGTCCCTTAGCTCAGGGGTGTACAGTGGTGAAGGGCCATTTTCCTGTATAATATTACCCAGGCTGACTCCAAGATTTGACATCTCAGTCATGAAAAGGAGAAAAAGTTTTAATGAAATACGTGACATGCAATTTCACCAGTGTAAAAACAATATCCCAGGGAGATAATTCTTTATACCTCAGTTATTTGGGTGATATATGAAGGAGACTTAAAAATAGTGATATCATCCTAGAAAGGGAAGGGAAGGATCCTGAGTGACTGGTTGTTTTTTTAAAAAAGCGCCTTGATCTCAGGCATTTCCTACAAGTAAATAGGCGCCCATCTTTCAAGATCTGAGAACTACTAGTGAGTGTCAGTTTTATGGAGAAATAGAACAAAGCTTTCTTTCTGCAATAAGGATATATTAGCTTGATGTTGCTTTTTAAAAAAAGTTTCCACTGACCTTAAAAATACTGAAATCTACGAAATTGGATACTGGCTGATGAGGGAATCCCAGGGTTGTGGACACAGAGCCACATCGACGAAAAAACAAAAGGAAAAATGACAAAAGGGGGCTGCCGCCGGAAAGACTAGGAATCCTGGTCTCTGCAGGGATCCCAGGGGACTGAGAGGCACACGGCCCCATTCGTGCCACGTGACCCTTCTCTCAGCCTCCCCGGGGCCTGGAGACAAAGGAGACGGGAGGAGACTTGAGGACAAAGACCTGTAGAAACCAGCCCTCGGGTGAGAGTTTCTGCCTTTGTTTTTGATCTCACCACGAGGAAGTTAAATATTAACCCAAGCTGGTAAGAGGACTCGAGTCTGTAAAGGCTGTGAGGATCCTTAAGAGTCCCTGCTCCTCCAGTCTGTTCGCCGTTCTGAGACCAGAGAGCCAGAGAGCGGACGAGGAAGACTTTCAGGACAAGCTCGAGCCCCGCCCCTCCCTTCAGGTCTCTCCTACCCTCAGAGTCTCCCCTCCCACCCGCCGGGAGCTATGGACAAACCACCTCTCCCTGCCACCGTCTGAGCGTTTGTGCGTTAAGTTCCCTGTGCCCCGGCCGACTGGTTACAGAAGAGAAACTGTGCAAATGAGTGTCACCGAACAGCCAAGTGGTGGGAAAGGAGATCTTTTGTCATTTGATGTTGTTCAGAAAAATGCAAACATCATGTTAATGAGGCCAGACAAGAACAGGTGGGGAAAGCAGGACAGAGATTCAGGTCCCTGCATGGCCGTGGAATACATTTCCTCTGGGTCTGGTGAAACTATTTCCTCTAGCTTCAAATTTATGATGATATTCGTTATTTGGAGTGTTTGTGAGTTTCTCCTTCTCACTCTCTTCTCCCCCTGCCCCCTCCTGGCCGCCCCCCCTCCGAGAGCCAGATGCAGTTTAGAGATCATATCTCTGTTGAACAGACTATGAAATTAAAGAAGCTTCAATAGAATAACTTTCAGGAAAGCAATTTGTAAATAAGTGTCAAGGGGCTAAAAATGCTCTCATCCTCTTACTCAATTCCATTTTAAGAATCCATCCTATGAAGAAAGGAGAAATATATGTAAAGGTTTATATGCAAATATATTTGTCTTGCCATCTCATACTGAAAAAAAAAATAGAAGCAACCTAAATGTCCAAGAATAAGGAAGTTATTGCTTAATTATAGCATATTCATACAATGGAATATTATGCAATAATTTTTAAGGTAATGTTTTAAAGAATAATTAATGGTGTAGAAAATATTTATGATACAATGTTAAATATTCAGTGTATAAAACTATATACCAGGGCTTCCCTGGTGTCGCAGTGGTTAAGAATCTGCCTGCCAATGCAGGGGACACAGGTTTGAGCCCTTGTCCGGGAAGATACCACATGCCGAGGAGCAACTAAATCTGTGCACCACAACTACTGAGCCTGCGCTCTAGGGCCCGCGAGCCACAACTACTGAGCGTGCGTGCCACAACTAGTGAAGCCCACACACCTAGAGCCCACGCTCCACCAACAAGAGAAACCACCGCAATGAGAAGCCTGCACACCGCAACAAAGACTAAATAAAATAAAACAACTGTATACTATGTGTTCTAATTTTTTAAATTAAATGTTCTGTAGCATTCTAAATATGAATACAAGCAAATATTCTAGAAAAAAAGTAAGTATATGTGGATTTATGAGTGATTAAGGTTTTCTTCTTTTTTTATGATTTTCTTCTTTATGCTTTTATATATTCCTCCAAGCATGGGTTATTTTCATAATTATAAATCGGCTTGGAGTTTTTTTTAACATATGATTATCAATTTATTAAAAAGTTTGGTTTAAGCATCTGCAATGGTGACTTCAGCCTCGACTCCTGGCTCAATACTGATGGAAGTAATCTGCTTGTCAATTTTAGAAGGACTGTGCAAGTCAATGAGTCGCTTGTGGATCCTCAACTGAAAACGATCCCAAGTCTTAGAACCTTCACCACAAGGAGTTTTCCTTGCAGTTATTCTCAGAGGCTTGGTAGGCATCCGAACGGGTCCTTTCACTTTGAGATTGTTTTTCTTTGCACCTCTGATCAGGTTAGCATAGACCTTCTCCAAAGAGTTCATGTTGCAGCTGGTTAGAATAATTTTATTTCGGTGAGTCCCCACCTCTGGCTCCACCGGAGTCTTTCTGGTATCTTTAAAAGCCCAAGGCTGTGGTGAAGCTTCCTGACCGAGTTGTTCGGTGAGAGTGAACAGCGGCGAGTCAGGGAAGCGGGCAGTCCGGGGCTCCATTGCAGCAGCGACGGGAGATCGTGTCTTCCTCAAAGAGCCAGTTTTGTTTTTGGTTTTTTGGGTTTTTTGACCCACATAGGTTTGAGGGGAAGCTGAAGTCCACGTGGAGGTGAGATCCATCAAGTAAAGCTGACTGCCCAGCAGGCGGCTGATTCCACCTTCACCTCTATCTAGTCTTCCCACCTACTGGAGATGCATAAGGAAGCTGTGCTTCTACCAGCCAGTCATCTATCTTGGGCAGAGCTAGCTAGCTCATGGGGAAGTGGTGTAGTTCCCTGGGTTCCAGCCTGGCTCTGCTATGCGCTACCACTCTCTCTACTCTTGGGAAGCTACCTGACTGCCCTGCATGCATTTATAAAATGGAGGCAGTAATGGTAACACTTAACACCCATTTCAAAGCAGGAAGGTCCCCTGTAAAGATGACCCATTTCAAAGAAGGAAGGTCCCCTGTAAAGATGAGCATTCAATTACAAGCTTCTTTTGGAATCAGGCGGAAGTTAGTAAGTGCCAAAGTTTATCTGATACACAAATAAACATTTCTTTTTTTAATATTTATTTTAGTTATTTGATTGTGTTGGGTCTTAGTTGCAGCAGGCGTGCTCCTTAGTTGCAGCACGTGTGCTCCTTGGTCGCGGTTGGCAGGCTTCTTATTTGTAGCATGCAAAATCTGAGCTGTGGCATGCAAACTCTTAGTGGCAGCATGCATGTGGGATCTAGTTCCCTGACCAGGGATTGAACCTGAGCCCTCTGCACTGAGAGCAGGGGTCTTAACCACTGCACCCCAAGGGAATTCCCACAAATAAACATTTCTGTTAGTCTTCATGACTTAGACATAAACTTTAGGGTTGACATCAGCATTCAGTGGGTTAATGCATATATCCAGTTAATGATTTCACAAATTATTGAAATATTGTAGCTTAAGGTCTAATTTGTTAAAATTTCTTAAAACTGGACTTGCATGAGAAATTAAAATATAATAATATGGTACTTAATTATTAACCAAAATGCTCTCTCAGCTGAAATGCTTACCCATTGGTCTGCCATGAATGTGTTCAAATAAGAATCATTCTCGGGGCTTCCCTGGTGGCGCAGTGGTTGAGAATCCGCCTGCCCATGCAGGGAACAAGGGTTTGTGCCCTGGTCCGGGAGGATCCCACATGCCGCGGAGCGGCTGGGCCCAGTGAGCCATGGCAGCTGAGCCTGTGCGTCCGGAGCCTGTGCTCCGTAACAGGAGAGGCCACAACAGTGAGAGGCCCGCGTACCTCAGAAAAAAAAAAGAATCATTCTCTTTGCTGTTAAGGAGATCAGTATCCAGACTGAACTTTGGAGCCCTGAAAGAAAAACAATTAACTTCTCCTGAAAAGTTCTTCTGGGAATTAGTTCATGAACTCCCCAGACCTCAGTCTCATGATGGATTTGGGTACCACAATGTATCTTTCTTCTGGAAAGCTTAATGTTGTCCGCAAGTATTATTGTCTGGTGTTAATATGCAGCTCTTTATTTTTTAACTTCACGTGTGTCTGATCTCTCCCAGCTGGGCTGGAGGTTCTTGAGAACAGGCTCTTTTTCTTTTTCTTCCTACTCCCTGGATGCCATTAAAGCTTAGTACAGTGTTGTATAACTTAAATAATTTAAGTACTTAGTATGTATGTATTAAGTAAACAAGTTACAATTTAATGCCAAGCCAGCCCTGTGCTTCAGGGCGGTGATTTGACAGGTACCGAAAAACCATGTTACCTCAAACACCTCCCTCAAAGACTTGCTTCTACGCCTAAGATTCCTATCATCACTTGGCTCTTTTGGATAACAATTGTCCTCAGAAGGCCTGAATTAAAATGTAAATATCTAACCTTGGAGATGTCACTCACTAGCACACTGTCTTTAATTGTTTCCTAGCAGGGAGCTTGGGCCTAGGATTGTGTCCAGAGAAAGATCCAGAGAACCTTGCATCCAACTTTGGGGTGCAGATTACATGGAGTACCCCAACCACGTCTGTGACAGAGGAGGGGTGGAGCATAGAGCAGGAGTCCACTGGGCTGGACACCTGTGGGGTGGGGCCAGGAATGCCTAACTGGGCCAGAGTGCATCTCCCGAATGAAGCTATAGTATAGAGCCTTCAAACTAACACAGCGCTGCTGGGTATAAACCAAGTATTAGAGTGAATTCGCATCTGACCAAGAGGCACAAATGACTGGTCCAAGGGTACACTCAGAGCGTTGTCTGAGTGGTGACTAGGAGCTGGGTCAGTGCTCTTTGCAGGCTGTTCTACTTTCAGAAATAAGTGCTAATTTCATTGCAATTGCAAAGAGAACCAAAGCAGGAGAGCAGAGGAGAAACAATTTGGGAGAGAACCAGGAGGTTTATTTTATTTTATTTTAAATTAATTAATTTATTTATTTTTGGTTGAGTTGGGTCTTTGTTGCTGCATGCGGGCTTTCTCAAGCTGTGGCGAGGCGAGCCTGGGCTACTCTTCGCTGTAGTGAGCGGGCTTCTCGTTGCAGTGGCTTCTCTTGTTGCAGAGCACAGGCTCTAGGCGCGCAGGCTTCAGTAGTTGTGGCTTGTGGGCTCTAGAGCGCAGGCTCAGTACTTGAGGCGCACGGGCTTAGTTGCTCCGCGGCATGTGGGATCTTCCCAGACCAGGGCTCGAACCCATGTCCTCTGCACTGGCAGGCGGATTCTTAACCACTGCACCACCAGGGAAGCCCCAGGGGGCTTTATTAACTCAAGCCCTCAAGAGTCATGGGGAGATGGGTCGATGTGGTGTGGCCCTTGGCCTACAACCAATATAGCTTCTGAATTCTCAGCCATGTGTACATAAACATAACATGCCCATGTGCAACATACCTATGCTCAAGTGCCTCCACATATATAATTCCAATTTTTTTTTCTATAAGTTTCCTGCTAGGGTGGGGTAGGAGTCAGAAGTCAGCAGCATCCCAAAGTGAGTGGAAAAGTCATGGCTACCAGCCAGGGTCCTCTCTCCTCTACCAACCCCCAGCAGGAAGCAGACAGAGAGGGTTCCAATGGTTGTAAGGGCTTGGCTGCTTTATTATGTTCATTCTTATGGGCGTTTCTACAAGAAATAAGCAAAGTACAAAATATTGTATAGCCTCTCAGTTAGAAAGTATGACATCCTATCTTAAAGAATGAAGGCCCCCTGTAAAGATGAACACCTAACTACAAGCTCCTTTGGGAATTAATCCAAAGTTATTAAGTGCCTGAGCTTATCTGATACACAAATGTTTATTTCTCTAAGTTTTGACAACCAAGACATAAGTTTTGGGGTTGATAGCACTGAAGCTACATGACATGAGGAAAGAGTATAGGTTTTTGTGTCACAAACCTAGGGTCAAGCCTTAGCACCACCATTCACTAACAAGATTTTGGGCGTTACTTAACTTTGTTTAACCAGTTCTCTCACTTGTAAAATGGAAAAAAGTGATACAGTCTCTGTGAAGATTAAATAAGATAATGTGAAGAACGCACCTTGTGAGTGCCTACTGAATGTTCATTTTCTCTTCTCTTCCTTTCTAAATGGTCAGCTGAATTAACAAACCACTAAGGAAGATTTCTGAGCAGGAGCCAAATAAGGCTCTGAAAACTTTTGAGGGTAAGAAGAATCCAAAAAATTAAGCTGAAAAAGAGAAAACAGCCTGTTTCATTAACATTTACAATGATCTAGAACTGGGTAGTAGCCAGACCAATGCAGATCCTATTAATTCTACACACTGGAGTTATCGGTGTGGGTATATGTCTCGCCACTGAAGCTGGAAACTCATCGACTGAGAACCCTAAGAATTCTGTCTTACTGAAACAGAATCTCCACAGAAGTAGAACGGAGACCCACAGTTTGATTGTTGATTAAAATGAATCATTTTAATCTCCCCTCCCCTCCCCTCCAATTGGTTCTGAAATATCATTAGGTAATTTTGGATCCCCTTAAGGCTTACTCATTGGCCAACTTTCGCATTTTTGCCCCCACTTTATGCCCCCAAATGAATTTACCTATGCTTTCAGATGGACCTATTTCTACGGGGTGAACTAGCTTGGATGGCATATAAGCTGAGCTACGGCTGTGTCCTTATCTATACTTGTGAAATTCCACTGGCTAGCGATCTCCATTCAACACACCTGCAGCTTTCTCCTACAAAGCCTTTTGGACCTAAAGATAGAAGCAGAGTGTGATGTCCTCCATGTTCACATGGCTTACTAACCCTTCATCAGTCTGAGATATTCTTTGAACTATTCTCAGCATTTAGACCTGCATGCTATTTTTTCTGGGCTGTCTTTTGACCAAAGAGGAGATAGAAATTTGTCCCTAACAGTACTCCAACTGTGTAAGTAACTCAACTCACCACGCATTAGCTCCTAGCTGTATTCCAGCAAGTTTTGTCAGCAGCTGACCACAGGGGAAAATGCTAACTGTAGATTTGTTCTCTACAGGACTTTGTATCATCACCATCATCACCCCACCCCTTTTCTAACCTGCTGCTTGTTCACCTAATAAATCTTTTGTGGAAATGATCATGTGGTCATTACTTTATCACAAGACTTCCCTACAAACTCCTGGAAGTTCCCCTTCTTTTTTTTTTTTTTACAAACAGGGAACCAACAAAGAGATGACATGCCCTCTCTCCCCCCTCCTCTATGCACATTATTTATTTCCTCCTCTCACTTCCATCTACCAGTTCAAGGCAATCATTCTCCCTCTTACTCGGTCCTCAGTGACTGCTGATCCTCAGCACTAGGACAGGGGACAGCCCAGACTCCCTGGAACATTATCAAACTGAGTACATTCTGAGTCAGTACTATATACAGTGATGTGTGTTGTATGTGGTTCGGCTGGACTGTGACACTTGGTAATTCACTCATCCTGGGTAGAAGTACCAATGAAATTAAATTTGTGACATTTAGTTCATTCTTATCACACATCTGGATTTTCTAGGGACATCTCAGGAGTCCCTATTGGGACATACAGATAATTCCAGAAAGGAAAGCAATCTAAGTGTGCATTTTTATCCTTTGCTGTTTCCTTATCATGCTTTGTAAACTGCCAATGCATTCATTCTCAACCAGCAACATGAGAACCCAGGGCCACCATCCTGTTGGGCCCTGTCCAGTTACCAGGAGATGGAACTTCCTCACAATTGTGTATGTATACTTGGTTGCCTCAGAGATGTCATTAAACATGAACACTGAAAAAAGCTCTCAGGTTTTATCAAGGCTGTTGCCAACACCATAAATGACCCATCATAAAGACCCCACCCCTCTCTGATACTGATAAGGCAAAGGCTAAGGTCCATCTCTGTTACACTCTTATTTCCTTCTGTCTAGGCCAGAATACAGTTTCTGGAACCAACTGATTCCTCTCTCAGCTGTCTGTAAGAACACTGTATTCTTTTTACACTGTTTAATTCTCATACACAAAGTAAATGCCCAATATTTGTTAATGATCATGACTCAATCATTCAGGTGGTTATGAGCTAAGACTGGTCACTCCATAGCCCCTATGTTACCGTACTCTCCCAAGAGACCACAGCCACCCCTCTCCATAAGATTGTCACCACCACTACACTCTGCGGGGGTGGGCAGTCATCCTGAAGCTCCTGGACCTTCCTACTAACTATCCAAAATCCACACATCTCGGGCTGGTTTCCCATCTCCCTCCAAGAGCCTGTCAGGTTAATCCTGTCATGCTTTATATCTCATTTGCCTCAGTCACTGCCAGGAAAACAAGCCCTCTAAGAGACCCAGCATCAACACCGGACACTCATTCCAGAATCCCTGAGTTCATCGCCTAATCTGATCCAACCCTTCCCTGCCCTCCCTGAACTCTTCCACTGTGCCCTTTGCAACTCCAGATCCGTCACCATCAAACATCTTGGTAACCTCCTCTTCTTTGAACATTCCCTCCATCTCCTGGCAGTAAGTGAAACTGGTGGTCCCTGATTATCCCATCTCCGGAGCAGCTCTCTCGGGTAGAAGGTACTCATATCCCAGGCACCTAAGGGCCAGGGGGTATAGTAGGTGTGCTGCTTGCCATTTCTAAATTATTTCTTTCCTCTCCTCCTTCTAAACATCCAGCTCCTTTGAAGTCCCTCCTATCACCTCCTGTCCTTCCAGATCACTTACTCAAGAACTCCTATTGTCACAGCTCCTCAGCCTTGTCTGGCAGCTGCTTTTCTCTCCTCTCGTCTTCACTTCCAAACCCTGCTGAGGTCCCATGGCCCAGCGTTTTCATCCCACTTCTGCAAACATCTTCCCTAACAATCTTGTCTTTCTCTCTTCGGTCATACTGGCCTGAAATATCCCTGGAGGAAATCACACAAAGTAGTTGATAGATTTCACTTTGAGCTGGTGATCATGAATCTCAAATGAACACTGCATACTGCCTGGCAAATACTATCAACTTTCCTGGGAAAGTTCACTTTCCCACTCTAACATGACTTTCTCCATTTTTCCTCAAAATCTCCCACATTGCAAAGTTTTAAGGATAAATAGAATGTTTACTAACCTCAAAGTATCTCCCCCAGAATATCTATTAAAATTCTGATGGTTTTAGGGAACTCCCTGGTGGTCCTGTGGTTAGGACTAGGCACTTTCAATGCTGGTTTGGGCCCTGCTTTGATCCCTTGTCAGGGAACTAAGATCCCAAAAGCCACATGGCATGGCCACCCCCAACCAAAAAAAAAAAAAAAAAAAAAAAAACCACACCCAACTCTGACAGTTTTTAAAAATTAATTAATTTATTAATTAATTTATTTTTTGGCTGCATTGGGTCTTCATTGTTGCACGGGCTTTCTCTAGTTGCTGCGAGTGGGGCTACTCTTTGTTGCAGTGCACAGGCTTCTCATTGCGGTGGCTTCTCTTGTTGTGGAGCACAGGCTCTAGGCACGCAGGCTTCAGTAGTTGTGGCACATGGGCCAGTAGCTGTGGCTCACGGGCTCTAGAGCACAGGCCCAGTAGTTGTGGTGCATGGGCTTAGTTGCTCCGTGGCATGTGGGATCTTCCTGGACCAGGTCTCGAACCCTTGTCCCCTGCATTGGCAGGGAAATTCTTAACCACTGTGCCACCAGGGAAGCCCTGATGGCTTTAATATCTGTCCACAGTTTCTTTTATACTTCATCATTCAGGAGGTGATACTTAACTACCCTCCCCTTGAGTGTGGGCTGGATAGAGTGACTCAAATGAATAGAGTATGAAAATGGAAATGTAGCAACTTCACAGTGGGAAAACCTGGCAGACACCACCTTATACAAATGATCCAAGTAATAAATCATGTTGATATCTTATACCCCCGATATGATTCAATGAGAAGTGTGTAACACCTCTATGGCATTCTTCCCCCAAACACATAACCTCTGACTACTCATGAGAAAACCTCAGACAACCCCCAACTGAGGGACATTCCACAAAACTGTACTATACAAAATACTCTTCACAGTGTCAAGGTCATGAAAGAAAAGGAAAGACTGAAAAGTTGTCACAGATTGGTAGACACTAAGGAGATATGATGCCTTAATGCAATATGGGACCTTAGATTGGATCCTGGAACAGTAAAAGATCATTAGTGGAAAAACTGGGAAATTCCCAATAAAGTCAACAGTTTAGTCAAAAATATTGTACCAATGTTAACTTCTTATGGTTATGTGAGATGCTAACACTAGGGGATACTGGGTAAAGGACATATGGGAACTATACCATATTTTCATCTCTTTCATAAAATCTAAAATTATTTCAAAATAAAATTTAAAATAACTCATATCTCCTCATCCTCATACACTTCTTGAAGCTGGTGACCTCACCTCATACATCCTTGATAAAATAAAATGGTCAGAACAGTTTCATTCTCCACCACCACATTAGCTAGTATATCTGCACCTGCCTCCATCCTTCTTTTACAGTAGGAAACCTGTCCCTGCTCTTCTCAAGGGCTTACCCCTCCACTCTGGGTCCCATCCTCTCTCCTCTCTTCCTTTCTCATGTTGTCCCTCCTCTAGTTATTCCTCATCTCCCCTATTTCGTCAATCTCCCCTCTCTCCTGGACCATTTCCATCACCATAGAAACACGTTATATTATCCCTCAGATTAATAAGACCCTTTCTTGAGCCCTCATGTCTCTCAGGTTCCTATCTTATTTCTCTCATTGCCTTGGCTACATAATTTCCAGGGCCCAGTACAAAATGAAAATATGGGTTCCTTATTAAAATATTAAGAATTTCAATATTGTTACAGTAGAGCATTATACCAAGTATGGGGCCCTTCTAAGCATGGGGTCCTATGACTGTGCAGGTTGCATACCCATGAAGCTGGCCTTAAGTGCTAGACTAGGCAAACTAATTTATGGTGGAAAAAATCAGAATTGGGATTGCATCTGGAAGGAGCAGAGATTGATTTGAAAGAGAAAAACAGAACTTTCTGAAAATGATGGTTATATTTATCTTGATAAGAGTCCATATCACAGGTGCATGAATTTTGTCAAACTCATTTAATGTTACACTTACATTTTTTTTTCTCCTTATTCTTTCACCACACCAAAAAACCCTCTAAGCAAACACTGATCTCTACATAATGTCATACTTACTGAAGTAGTTAGAGAAAAATATGTAATGAAGCCTGCAGTTGACTTGGAAATGCATCAAAATAATAAGACAGATGAGTAGGTAAATGGATAGTTATGTGATAAAGCAAGTACAGTAAAACATTAATGGTATAGTCTAAGGCTGGATCTCTTCTCTCAACAACTGATAGAAGTAGACACAAAATCAAAAGGAATTTACAAGACCTGAAAAATACCATCAACCAACCTGAACACTCCACCTCACAAAATAGTTATTCTTTTCAAGCGCACATGGAACATTCACCAAGACAGGCCACATGCTGGGGATGAAAGACCCCTTAAGAAAGTGGTTGCCTCTGGAGGAACAAGAATCAGGACAGGAAGGAAGCTCTTATTTTTTATTTTAAACTTTATAGTACTACTTGACTTTTATACTATGTACACGCATTTCTTTGATAAAAGTAAAACTTTACTGTATTATTTTAATTACAATAGATATCACTTAATAAGCATGTACATATTGATATTAATGTACTAAATAGTATACTAAGTGCTTATTATGTGGTGCTTTGTATTTTATAAAATAATTTCAGGGGTAGAAAGATATGAAAAGGGTTTTTTCATGGTAGGGGTTAGGCATTTTGCTTTGGAGACAAAGTTTACTTTAATGACAAACATAATGACACTTGACAAAAAAATTATACACACATATGTATATGTATTAAGGTGGACTCTGAATATACAGACTATTTTTATAAACCTAAACCAAACTAAATAATATCTCCCACTCTGCAGAGAGTACATCCTATGAAACCAGGTTCTTTAGGATATGTGAGAAGTAATGAACAAGCAGTATGAATACCAAACTGTTAACAAGGATTATCTAGGAGAGGAGTTTGCTGAATAGTGGTCAAAAAGAGCTTTCATTCTTCATTCTATATAATGTACTTTTGTTTTCTACTAATGTATTATTCATGAAATAACTAAAATTTTAAGAACTAGTAGTCATTTATAGCAAATGTTTACACATTACACTCTCCTCTAGCCATGTGCAAGAATAACATTCATCCCATTTAAGGTTTCATTACACACATATACACACACACATACTCTAAAATCTATGTGAAGAAACTATACTAGAGAATATTAAATAAGTAATTTTCTTAAATAGTATCCCTAATTGTTTCTTTTTAAGGAACATGATACTTTTCTCCAATACTATTTATATTTAACATGTTATCTTTTTGATTTAGAAGTATCTCTTAACATTCAAGAGAAAGTCACAACCAAAATACCTAACCTAGCAATACTTTGCACTACCCATTGTATCTTTTCTTAACTAGTTTCTCTCCTTTTCTATCCACTCTTTAGCTTTGATGTTGGTTTTTTTTTTTTTTTTTTTTTTTTTTTTTTTTTTTTTTTTTTTTTTTTTGCGGTATGCGGGCCTCTCACTGTTGTGGCCTCTCCCGTTGTGGAGCACAGGCTCCGGACGCGCAGGCCCAGCGGCCATGGCTCACGGGCTCAGCCGCTCCGCGGCATGTGGGATCCTCCCGGACCAGGGCACGAACCCGTGTCTCCTGCATCGGCAGGCGGACTCTCAACCACTGCGCCACCAGGGAAGCCCTGATGTTGGTTTTTTAATTGGGTTCTTAACTGACGGACTGCAAGAGTTTGGTCAGAAAAGTTTAAATACAATTTTTAGTATTGTCATATTTTTTCTTAGCCAAATATATACAAAACTGACTACTGTGAAAATTAAAAAGCAACACCTGTAAATTTTAAGAACAATTTAAAGAATATACTTAGCTAGGAAATCTTACCAAGATTTTACGAAATGTTCTTAAATATGGCACTGGAACTAAAAAAGATTCACAAAGCATAAAATGGGAGCAATTTTGAGCAGTGACAAATTGAGAAGGTGTTAAAGAGCTATAAAAATAAATAATATCTTGGATGTATACTCAGATACTATGAGTCGGATTAGTCTGGTGTTTTGTCATTTATTTAATAATCATGTTTATTCAATTCACATGATTGAAATGAACCATTTAATAAACAGCTGTCAAGTTATTAAAAGATGAGGTTTTTCTTGATTAGGTAGGTAACAGATTTAGACCTGGCAATGGAACATTTTGCAAATAAAGCCACAATAACCAGTTTTATTCTTGGGAAAACAGTGTGTAGTTTGGGGGCTGGCAGTGTGTAACTTCCTGAAAACATCCAAAATGCAGAAGATAACAAAAATCTGGTTGATAGTTGTTCCTGACTTGATGGTACTATTCTTTTCATTTAAAGAAATTTTTAAACAGATCACAAAGTTCCAGAACTAGGTCTAGCTCAGATTTACAGATTTAAAATATTGACAGGATTTCCTTAATATGTCAATAATCAAATAGTTAAATAACTTATTTAACGTCCAACTAAAATTCACATTATACTGGTATTTACTGCAACAAAGTTATTATTTACATTAATCAACTGGCAATAGGCGGGTACAACACACTTAAATTATTGCTCAATAAAAGCATAATCCATGACTTGATATATATTTGTAAAAATTAATCAAATTTAGTTGAATCTTTAAATTGCCTGTTCATTTTTCCTCTTTTGAACTCTTTCTCCGATGATTAAACTGAAAAAAAAAAAAGACTTTTTAAAAACAGGTCAGAATGATATTACAGCTAACAAAAATACCATTAAAAACATTTAATACTTTTAATAACTATTAAAAGCTTCAAGTCACTATACTTATTTTAAGAGTGTAACAACAGCGTGTTGTAATTTGAATTCATTTGCACTGAAATAAATTATTGTCCTTCGTTTCTACTTCCTTCTATTTTCGATGTACTCAACATTGTTCTCTAATATTAATCGACCCTGGTAATCTCAGTTTCCAGCATTTCGCTCTATGGGAACACCTTCAAGTGCTAAAAAGGCTTATAAGAAAAAGAAAAGAATTATTGAGAATAATTATAAAGATCACATGAGTTTGTCATCCCGAGAGCTAGGGAGATTCTCCTTTTTTTCTAGTTTCAAAGGAGTACAATTAAACGGACAGGTAAAGCTCGAAGGTCTATATTTTATTGTGCTTGGGACGGTCTTCCGCTTCTCTTTGTATTGCATTTTACCTTCCGCCTTCATCCTCCCGGCCCCCTCACTCTTTCCTCCAGGTCCCATTCTTCAGAGTCGTGCTCCCTCCGGTAAAAAGGAAGTCTCAGTATTTTCAAACTTTCTCCGTGGCCACCCAGGGTCCCACCCTTCCCGCCCCTACCGGCCGCAAGAGCAAGAACCTAGCGAACCCGGCGCACACCTGGGGAGGGGTGGTATCCCAACGGCCGCGTTCCGAGTGGGGGAGGGGAGGGGAGGGGAGTCTGTTCCCTCCCCCCGCCTCCCGGCGGTGACTCATAGTCGAGAACTGGCCGGCAGAGGTGAGCAGCCGCTGGCAGGGGCCGGGGGCGGGGCCGCCAGGTCTGGAAGGTCTGCTCCGCCCCGCTGAGCGTCCAAAGCGCGCAGTCCGTCGGCCAGCTCGCACCGTGCTCCCGGCTCTGGGGCACCTCGCTGTCGTCTTCCCGACGCGGACCCGCGCGTCCTAGGCCTCGCGCCGTCCCGCCGGCCAGCGGGCTTCCCAGCGGCCTACTTTGTCCGCACGTCCTCCCGCGAGCCCCCGGACCGCCTCGAGCCCCTCGCGCCCTTGTCCTCGGCGCGCGCAGCATGGCGCCCCCCCACATCCTTGCGTTCGGGCTGCTGCTCGCCGCGGCGACGGCGGCGGTGGCCGCAGCCCAGGAAGGTGAGGAGCGGAGTTTGGGGGTTAGGAGGACCAAGGGGTGGCGGACCTTGGCGCCCTAGACGTAACCTGCGGGGACGGGGCGGGCGGCCGCGCTTCTCCGCCCGGAGACGGACGGCGCGGGGCTGCCCAGGCTCTGTGCAGGTGGAAGGCAGCGGGAAGGCGCCCACTCGCGTGGGCCGGAGGGAGCAGCCTCACTTGGCGCTCTGCGCGCCTCTCTCGGGAAATGGACCGGGGCAGGGGCGGAAGGGCAGGCGGGGAGCAGAGTGGCTGCGGCGGCGGCCGCCTCGACGCGCCCACCTCCTTCGGTCCCTGCGCACTTGGGGTTTTGGCGAAGCGGAAACCTGCCAGGGCCGGGAGGTGACTCTGCGATTGCGACCTGCGGCCCCGCCCCTCCCCGGGCACCTGCGGTGGGCCCCGGATGTGGGTCTCGGGCGGGGACTGGCGGCTGTGGTGAGGCCTCTGGGGCCGCTACGCACCTGTGCGCGGGGAGGAGGGCCTTGACTACGAGGTGTGTGGATGTTTTCTCAAGGATCATATAAATAATGCCAAGTTTATTGTAGGGAACCCAGTTATATCGATAATCGTAAAGAGTAAAAAAGTCATATTGGAACCACTTCAAGAGAATCCCGTAATTAATAATTGGATATATTTTTCTTTTAGACATCGCTCTAAACATTACCCTAAACCTAAACACATTGTTTTATGTCTTGATTTTTTTCCCCCTACATAATATCCAGAGTTTTCCGTCTCCTTTAGTCGTGAAAAGCATGATTTAAATGGTGCAAAACAATCTATAGCTTGGAAGGTCGCACCGTTATCCTAATGTTGGACATGTAGTTTGATTCCAGTTTTTCTTACTCTGGAATAAACATCTTGGCTGCCATCTCTTGATTTATTTGTAAGGTCGTGGCTAGCAGTGAAATGTCAGTTAGCCAAAGTTTTGTGGAAAGGCTTTTGTAGGCCAGCAGGGCTCAGCCTAATTCACTACACTTTCAAAATAATGCAGTTTAATCAACTCATGTTTTTTCAACTTCAATCTGAGGCCAAATACTTAATTTTAAATTGCTTTAAAGTGATGATAGCTGCTGTAGGAGTATGTTCAGAAAGTCTGATTGGTCTCTTTTAAATTTCACGTTGTTTAGGCATAAATATGTGCACTGAGCAGGTATAGCGTAGTGCTGCATAAGATTTTAACTCCTTGAGGACCGGCACTATACTTTCTCCTTTTATGACCCCGATACTGAGTGCTGGACAGATTATATAGGTGGTTTGTATTGATTATAATTTAAACAGGGAAAAACTAAAGCCAACTTGAGATATGAAGGAGCAATGTATAAATTCTTTGGTCTGTCGTAAATAGTTTTTGTTTTTAAAGATTGCACTCTCTTAGCTAGACGAAGAAATTAAATGTGCTTGCCATTTGAAGTTAAAATGAACTTTTGAGTTAGTCGAAAATATAACTATTAAATTGACATCAATATCCAGGATGGGCTGCTTAATAGCACTTTCAAAATCAGGTTCTAGAATTTAATTTAGTTAGGAAACGCACATCCGGAGGTACCTCCAAATTCAATTGAAAGTTTAATTTTTCTAAGATACAAAATTGTCCAGGGGTTGAATATGTTCCCATTAAGTCTCAAGTAGCATCTCTTATTAACAAAATGGGGTGGGAAGAGGGAGGTAATGTGAGTTATTCACTGCTCATAGAATTGGTACTTTTTTAAATTTAATTTTTATTATATATTGGGATCTAGTTGATTTTACAATGTGTTTCAGATGTACAGCAAAATGGTTCAGTTAAACATGTATCCATTCTTTTTCAGATTCTTTTCCCATATAGGTTACTAGAGAATATTGAGTGGAGTGTTCTGTGCAATACAGCAGGTCCATGTTATCTATTTTATTTTACTTTTTAAATTAAAAAAATTTTTGGCCACGCTGCGTGGCATGTGGAATCTTAGTTCCCTGACCAGGGATCGAACCCACGGCCCCTGTACTGGAAGAGTGGAGTCTTAACCACTGGACCGCCAGGGAAGTCCCTTGGTTATCTATTTTATATATACTAGTGTGTTGTTGATTTTGGGGAAAAGACTCCATGACCAACAGGCAAATGTTTATCTAGCAGGACAGGAGGAGGGAAGAAGCTGAGTCTGGGAGTTATCATGAAGGCAAAGCTGAATCTGGTGTTTGGAGGGTTTATTCTTGGTTTAAAACACAAATATTGGAAGGCATGCAAATTAGACTGTCTATATAATATGTACAAACTATTTAGCATAGTGTCAGCCACTCCAGTTATAGCTGAAAAATGACACATTCAGGACCACTTTTTTTTTTTGTATTTTTGTTTGTTTGTTTTCTGTATGTGGGCCTCTCACTGTTGTGGCCTCTCCCGTTGTGGAGCACAGGCTCCGGACGCGCAGGCTCAGCGGCCATGGCTCACGGGCCCAGCCGCTCTGCGGCATGTGGGATCTTCCCAGACCGGGGCACGAACCCGTATCCCTTGCGTCGGCAGGCGGACTCTCAACCACTGCGCCACCAGGGAACCCCTCAGGACCACATTTTAAGGCTGTATGTTCCTGTAACTTGGGCATTAAAGTGGATTTTTTCCCCTGCAGGATGTGTGTGTGAAAACTACAAACTGACCACAAACTGCTCTTTGAATGCACATGGTCAGTGCCAGTGTACTTCGATCGGTACACAGCATTCCGTCATTTGCACAAAATGTGAGTAGAATATCCTCATTACCTTTACGTTTTATTTTGACTTATACTTCTTTAATTGATTTGTCTTGAGTCGGGAAGTGTTTAATTGGCTTAAATCTGAATCATGTTATTTTGTCAACATTATCTCACCTCTGAAGTTTCTTATGATTTAGAAAGTGAACCTGGGAACTTATAAGTCTCCGGTAATCTTTGGCCGTGAAAGTTTGGAGTAAATTAAATTTTTTCCTTAAGCATACAACTGCAGTTATTTTTCACTTTGCCTTGATGCTTTCTTTTCAGTGGCTTCCAAATGTTTGGTGATGAAGGCAGAAATGACTGGCTCAAAGGATGGGAGAAGAGTGAAACCAGAGGGCGCTATCCAGAATAATGACGGGCTCTATGATCCCGAGTGTGACGACAAGGGGCTCTTTAAAGCCAAGCAGTGCAATGGCACCTCCACGTGCTGGTGTGTGAACACTGCTGGAGTCAGAAGAACCGATAAGGACAGTGAAATATCCTGCTCCGAGCCAGTGAGGACCTTGTGAGTTGGGCTGCCTATAAATTACTTGTTTTCATGCTTTTTGGATTTGTTTAATTAAATTTAGTTTTGAACATGTAATATGATTTTGTGATTTAGAATTCAAAAGATAGAAGAGAGTGCACAGTGACAATCCCATCACATCTCAATCCCATCTCAATCCCCCATTTACTAAGTTTACTTCTGTAGAACTGATGTCATCAGTTTATGCCATAACCTTCCAGAGATCTTCTGTGAATTTACTAGCAATGTAGTTTTTCTTATTTTTAAATTTTTTTCTTATGGTAGCATACTAAACATTTTCCTTAATATATTTTTACTTGACACTCTTCAGTATTTTAAAGTACGATTAGTGTTAAATGTAAATGAATTATTTAGGCTATGTATATATTTGCTCATTTATTGTGTCTTAGAGCAAGGTATGATTGTTTTAGGGATTATGTAATGGAAAGGAATGGAAACACACTGCAGCTAGCTTAAGCCAAAAAGATTTTATTGGAAAGGAGTAGAAAGATCAAGGCAGGCACTCTGTCCACTTCTGTCTTCTGGAGCCTTGTGGCCACTTTTCTGTTTCTCTCAGTGCCTTTTTGTCTCTTCCCATGAACGTGACCCAACATGACCAACTAAGCCTTAGCTGCCTATATATTACTTGTTTTCATGCTTTTTGGATTCATTTAATTAAATTTAGTTTTGAATATGTAATATGTGATCTTGAGTGTGGTGACCAGAGGCCAGAGGGTCCATGTTAGAAAGCCTGAGTTCTTTATGAATGATGTGTGTGAGGGCCAAGGAAGAAATGAAGGGCATGTCTTTTATATAGATCCTTTTTCTCTTAATTCTCCTGTAATTCCACTTGGGAATTTGGGTATTAGCATATTAAGAAAATAATATAAAAGGCTGAGTTGTTATGGTCAATCAATACTGTCTTTCTACTTTATAGCTGGATCATCATTGAACTAAAACACAAGACAAGAGAAAAACCTTATGATGTTCAAAGTTTGCAGGCGTAAGTGCTATTAAATGCATTATGTTTGAACAGTTGGTACTCAGAACGTCCATCCTACACCATTAGATAAACTAAAACAAGTCTCAATGCGTTTTCGTATTTCTGAAAAATAAAATACTGTAAATAATATTTTTAACTTTTTTTAAAAAACAGAGATGCAAGAATTGTACAGATTCCTGTAGTACCCTTCGCTCAGATTTACCAGTAAACATTTTGCCACATTTTCTTTTTATATGTGTATGCATATGTGTGTGTACTTTCTGTATCTATCTGAGCATGTATAAATATTATTTCCCCAGCACCATTTGAGAGCAAGTTCTAGATGTCATGCACCTTGACCCCTAAATACTATGGTGTATCTTTTCCTAGGAACAAAAGGCATTCTCTTACATAACCACTACACAGTTAATCAAATTCAGGAAATTTAATGTTAAACCATATTGTGCCAGTTTTCCCAATGTCCTTTGTGGCAGTTTTTCCCCCTCTAACCCAGGACCCAGTCTAAGATCATTCATTTAGTTGTTGTGACTGTTCAGTCTCTTTAAATATGGAACACTGCTTTGGCCTTTCTTTGTCTTTGTTTTTCCAATAAAATTTAAAATTTTAATTAATATTTGAATTATAAACCATGACATTAATTTTTTTTGTGTGTGTGTGGTATGTGGGCCTCTCACTGTTGTGGCCTCTCCTGTTGTGGAGCACAGGCTCCAGTCACACAGGCTCAGCGGCCACAGCTCATGGGCCCAGCCGCTGCATGGCATGTGGGATCTTCCCAGACCGGGGCACGAACCTGTGTCCCCTGCATCGGCAGGCGGATTCTCAACCACTGCGTCACCAGGGAAGCCCCATTGATATTTTTGAAGAGTATGGGCAAATTGTTTTATAGAATGTCCCTCAATTTTGGATTTGTCTCATGTTTCCTCATAATTAAATACAGGTAATTCATTTTTGACAGGAAAGCTACTTAAAGTGATCTTGTGTCCATCTCAGTACTTCACATTGGGAGGCACATACATCAGCTTGTCCCTTTACTAGTAATGTTAACTGTTGTCAGGGTGTTGTCCACCAGGTTTCTGTACTGTGGAGTTACCACTTTCCTTTTTGTAATTAATAAGTATAATCTGTGGGTAGATACTTGGATACTGTGTAAATATCCTGTTTCTAGTCAAACTAGAACTCAACAGTTTTTGCATCTATTATGATGATAGTTGCAAAATGGCAGAAAATTTTTTATTTACAGTGCACTCAAGGAGGTAATCACAAGTCGTTATCAACTGGATCCAAAATATATCACAAATATTCTGGTAAGATTTGTTTTTTTTAGCAAGTGAGCTTTAACAGAAAATTGGTCGGATAGTTTGGTTTGGGTATGATTTTTGATAGTGGTTAAACTGCATTTGAATAACAGTTTAAGCCCTGGGCACTTAATCCTGCAAATCCCCTGTTGTTGTTTTCCTTCCATAGTCTTTGAAAACCTCAGTTTACCCTTAAAGAAAATGTAGTGTCTCTTACTATTCCTGACACATGCCAGTCTTCACACCTTGGAAAACCTCTCTCTGTGGTTGTTTTTGGCAATACTTAGGATGCTACATAGTCCTGTTTTCTCTGGTTTCAGGAGCTAGTCTTTAACCAGTTAGCCCTTCCTTAACTCTTTCAACTGGTTGAAAAGTGCTTGAATAGTGTGATGGAACTCTTTCAAGGCAGAAAATTGCTGTCATTTTTTAAAAGACTTTTTAGTAGAGGCAGACTTTTTTCCTTCCTAAAAACAGAACATGGTAAATGCCACTGCATTTTGGATTGCATTTCTTTAGCATTTTAGCATTAAAGTAGTTCTAACCAAATAAGGTACTTTAATATCTTATTTAAAATCTTTTGAAAATTCTCTTTTGAAAAGAAAATTATAATTATCTTTGGTTACATTTCTATTTTAATTCCTTTGGATAGGTTTTTAAAACCTCCCAAAGATTTTGAAATTGTTAGTGATAAACCCAATTATCCACTAATGGCAAGAAACACTGACACATGCAGATTACAGAAAATCAAACACTGAATATTCTGATTATTGAACAATGATATTTTCATACAGTTTTCATTACAGTAATATTAATTTGTATTTTTCAATTTTTCCCCCAGTATGAGAATGATGTTATCGTTATTGACCTGGTACAAAATTCTTCTCAGAAAACTCAGAATGATGTGGACATAGCTGATGTGGCTTATTATTTTGAAAAAGATGTGAGTATAATCTTCCTCATTTCATTCCTGTGTTTAGAAATGTAATGTTGTCTATCATGCCTCGGTGGATTCAAGATCTTTCATCTGTTTCTCTACTTTTAGATCAACTGTATGAATAACTATTCTCCAACTGGTTCTCATGCTGCAATTAATTTTGTCCTCCTTGTCGTTGACACTCACCTTTCTTATACACCTTTCTTACTTGTTTGTATATTTATGCCTTTTTATCACATTGTTCTGCCTAGAATATCTTCTCTCCTGTGATTCTTATTACCTCCTTGGCAGTTATTTAGTTTGTGAGTGTAGCCTTCGCCTACTATAATTTCCGTTAACAAGAGACTATGTAAAAAATGCTGTGTAACTGGTGTGATTAAAATGTTTGTTTAAACTTTAATATACTGAAGTGAGCTGTTTTCATTTTTATTTTTTTTCTGAGCCCATCTCCTGGAATTTCAGTTACATGTATGTTAGACCACTTGGTAGTAACCACAGGGGCACTGAGCCTTTGTTCTTTTTTTTGTAAATTTTTTTGGCCGTGCTGTACAGCATGGGAGATATTAGTTCCCTGACCAGGGATCAAACCCGTGCCCCCTGAAATGGAAGCATGGACTGTTAACCACTGGACCACCAGGGAAGTCCCTAAAGTGAGCTATTTTCTGATGAAATCTGGGATTCACTTCAAAATAACAAGGCCAGGGAATTCCCTGGCGGTCCAGTGGTTAGGACTCCACGATTTCACTGCCAAGGGCTTGAGTTCGATCCCTGGTCAGGGAACTAAGATCCCACAAGCCAAGCAATGCAGCAAAACAAAACAAAACCGAACCCCACAAAACAAACAAAACAAAAAACCAGGATGCGAGAGGCTGGGGGGGTGGGGATAGAAGGAAGAGTAGATAAAATAAGGTTGGCCATGTGTTTATGTTATTGAATCTCCATAACAGGTACATGGGATCTCATTATTCTATTGTTTCTACTTTTGTATATGTTTGAAATTTTCCTGTCATTAAAGTGGTGGGTATTTTTTGTTTTTTTCTTTCTTATGTTTCAATGGATGAGATTGTTATCACCAAAACCATAAAGATTCTTGGCAGCACTTCTTTTGGTACATAATTGGCATGTAAATCTATGTGGCCATGGTAGGTTTTCTTAACTATTTTAAATTGCCTTTCTCGTTCTCAATGTAGGTTAAAGATGAATCCTTGTTCCAGTCCAAAAGGATGGACCTGAGAGTAAATGGGGAACTACTAGATCTGGATCCCAGTCGAACTTCAATTTACTATGTTGATGAAAAACCACCTGAATTTTCAATGCAGGGTCTACAAGCTGGTATTATTGCTGTCATTGTGGTTGTGGCAGTAGCAATTACTGCTGGAATTGCTGTGCTGGTGAGCATAGTACAAGTAAAATTTCATTTCAGGGTCTCTTCTTTGAAGAAAAGGTGATAATATGAAAAAGCCACAACAGTGTTCCAAAACAAGTTAATGAGACCAGGTCTTCACTTTTTGTAATCCTTTATGCTGAATGAATCTATTGCATTTCCAGTCCCTTTTTATAAAATAGTCAACCTTATGAAGCAAGAAAGGATACTGATCTGAGAAAAGCTTGTAGCTGAGCACCTCACAGGTTGGTTACATTGCTGTCAAATAGCAAACGTCCTTCAGTTGTCCTCACTGCACACAGGAGTGCAATTCAACACTGTTGCCCCAGGGTTAGTGCAAAATAACCTGAATTCCCAAACCATTCAGTGAGATGAAACTACAGAACAGAAATTAATGTTAGCATAAAAAAAAAGGATAAATATGAAGCAACAGTTCAAGATAAAAGATTTAATGTAAACTGAACTTAGAAGTGCTTCAGAAGAAGACTGTATCACCTGAACAAATAGCGTTTGTTCTAGATATATAAGGGTCTTTAGCATCAGGAAATTTTACCAACACAGCAAATTCAGAAATAGATTTCATGGTATATGAGAAGTTATATTTTCAGTTCAGCAGCATTATCACACTTGGCTCTCCATCTGGAAGAAAACAAAAGTTGGTTTCCTGTTTCACCCCACCAGGGCTGGCCGTATTGCTCGACTGTGTGTGAATAGCACATTTTGGAGCACAGTAGCGTGAAAGGAGTTGGGCAGTGCACCCATGTTCAAACACAAATGCTAGACAGGTTACAGTTCAAAATGTTAAAGAATAAAATAAGTCTCAAAATTAATTTAGGAGATGTTGTACAATTGTGGTAAAAGAAACCAAGTAAGCTGGGAAATCTGGAATCCATGAAGGAAGAAGTATATATTTGACTTCACTGAAATTAAATATTTTGTATGGCAGAGATACTGTAAAGTGAAAAAAATGTCAGTGATAGGCTGGAGGAAATTACTCAGTATGCATAAAACAAAAGATGATTATGCATACTATATAAAGGGTTCTTAGAAAATGATGAGGAAACTAAAGAAAGAGTGGTAACAAGTATGAATAGACAATTTACAGAAAAGGAATTCCAGATGGCAGATAAACACATGAAAGGTTCATCATAGAAATCTAATTGTCCTACAGAAATGAAAGCACAAGTACATAAGGAAGCATGGTCAAGGTCATATATTCCAGCGTTGCTAGTAAGGGTGAATCTGGAAACAACCTGAGTGTACATCCAGAGGAGGATGGATGAGTTAACTGTGGGGTATCCATGCCATGGAATAAAGTGGCTATTAAAAAGAAGTTCAGGGCTTCCCTGGTGGTGCAGTGGTTGAGAATCCACCTGCCGATTCAGGGGACATGGGTTCGTGCCCAGGTCCGAGAAGATCCCATACGCCATGGAGCGGCTAGGCCCGTGAGCCATGGCTGCTGAGCCTGCGCGTCTGGAGCCTGTGCTCCGCAATGGGAGAGGCCACAACAGTGAGAGGCCCGCGTACCGCAAAAAAAAAAAAAAAAAAAAAAAAAAGTTCAATCCATAGCTTTTGATCTGGAAGGATTCCTGTGATGTGGATACAGGCTGTGCAACGAGGGAAATGATACTCTGCATGATCCCGTTTTTTTTTGAGACCCCCTAAAACTTACATGCATATGTTCATATATTTGTATTAGGATGGAAAAAGATGTGGAAGAATGCACACGAAGCTGTTAAATTTCACTAAAGATTATTCATTGTTTTCTCAGTGCATTTGAGAAACAATGTCTACGGATAGATTTTAAAATTAGATTTGTTCATATCAGAATTGTGTTCATGAAAAGCATATGTGTCAGTTTAGACTAACTTTTTGTTTGGGTAGCAGTCCTCAAATAGTAATCATTTTTCTTCCATATAGGTTGTTTCCAGAAAGAAAAGAATGGCAAAATATGAGAAAGCTGAGGTAAGTGGATTATTTAATTAAAAGGCCCTTGTTTAATCTCTTACTCCTAATAATCCGTCTACCTTCCAGACACTGACAGGTCTCAATTACACTTGAGTCCCTTTATAGTATAGTCCTTAGGGTCTTAGGGAGAGTCTCACAATGCTAAATTTTCTTGCATGAATTCCATAGCAGACCAGATTATGTTGAATTCTGACCACTTATTGGCTGGGCAAGTTATTTAACTTCCCTTAAGCCTCCATGTTTCCTTTATCTGTAAGACGGGGATAATAGTACAGACCCATTGTAAGGATTTAATAAAGTAATTTGTGCAAAGTGTCAATCCCATGCTTGCCGCACAGCAAGATGTTTGCCATCCATAGCAGTTGTCATCATCTTGTCTCGGTTCTGCCTATAATTAATTGTACGATCTCAGACAAATCATTTAATTCTAAACTTCAATTTCCTCACCCATAAAGTAAAAGATTTTAAAATGTTTATTTTATTTTAAAATGTTATACATTTAACAATTAAATAAATAAAATGTTATTTTATTTAAAAATGTTACACATTTAACAAAAATATTACCCATTCTTAAAGATTTAGCTTACCTGCTACTTCCCCCTGTCACTTTGGCCATCTTATCTCTAAAAAGCAATTTGGATCATGTACTTAATGTGTGCTTCCTTGTAATATACCTTTTTTAAAAAAAATTTAAGTCATAAATGTGGAAGAGAATTTTTGTGCTTTTTTGTTTTTTAAGCTATTTTCAGAATGAACAAAAGACTGGGTCCAAAATTATTTTAATTTTTTCTTTTTCCCTCTATTTCAGATAAAGGAGATGGGTGAAATGCATAGGGAACTCAATGCATAACACTAATTTGAAGAGTAACTATAGAAGGGAAATTAGCAAACAGACTCAGATTACAAACGTATGAACATGGGGCAAAGAGAAGATCTTTGAAGACCACTATTGTGTTAGTTAACATCATATATTTGTAACAGTTAAACCTGTACTCAAAATATAAGCAGTTTGAAGTTGACTTTACTAATCTTAAAATTTGACCACAAGTGTCGTATATATGCAGATCTGATACAAAACCCAGAATTTGAACTGCATAGTTTGAATTATTTATGCGTAACATTGAAGGGTATGCATTAAATATGCTTCCACAGTAGAGTCTGAGTGACCACTGTCTCGTCTGTTTGTGATTAAATAGCTGCCTTTCTGTCTACTTTGAGTCTTGTACATATAAATGTTTTTTATGAACTATGAAATAAAACATTTGAAAAATGAGTTTCCTAACTTCATTTGAATCATATTGAATCAAATTTCATAGTATACAAATAATAGGTTAAGAAATGCTCTGAATGCTAGCTACAAATTAGAATTTGCATGAGTCCTTATAGTCATGTATATTCAATATAAAATGTATAACCTGTAGTGTGTAACTTCTTTTTTTTTTTTTTTTTTTTTTTTTTTTTGTGGTATGCGGGCCTCACTGTTGTGGCCTCTCCCTTGCGGAGCACAGGCTCCGGACGCGCAGGCTCAGCGGCCATGGCTCACGGGCCCAGCCGCTCCGCGGCATGTGGGATCTTCCCAGACCGGGGCACGAACCCGTGTCCCCTGCATCGGCAGGCGGATTCTCAACCACTGCGCCACCAGGGAAGCCCAACTTCTTTTTTTTAATAACATCTTTTTTTAAAAAAATATTTATCTGTTTTGGCTGCACCAGGTCTTCGTTGCAGCACGCAGGCTCTTTAGTTGTGGCGTGGACTTCTTAGTAGCGGCATGCAGGATCTAGTTGCCCCACCAGGGATTGAACCTGGGCCCCCTGCATTGGGAGCACGGAGTCTTACCTACTGGAGCACCAGGGAAGTCCCTGTAGTGTGTAACATCTACACACAGAAAAACCAAACAATTTTATTCTGCATGCATCTAAGATTCTATTTTAGTCAAAGTGGCATTTTGACACACTTAATACCTTGAGGCAGAATTGATGGAGAATGTTGTGAACCATGAATTCCATGGTTGATTGAATTAGAAGCACCAGTTTTTCAACTCAATAATTATGGTACAAACACATTTTATATGAAGTTAAAGTATCCTGAAATATTTTGCTTTTCTTAGGAAATTTTTTAAAACACTATGAAAAGAACATTAAAGAAAATATAAAAACTAGATTTAAACATTTACCTATGATTTTTATCCCTTCAGTAGTAGGCAAATTCTAGGATGGCCCCTAAGATTTCTTACCCATGATATATATGCTTTATGTAATTTCTTCCCTTAGAGTGTGGTCAAGATCTGTGAATATGATAGGCTATCACCCCTGAGATTAAGTTATATGGCAAAGGTGAATGGATTTTGTAGATGCAGTTAAGATCCCCCATCATTTGACTCAATTAAAGGGAGATTACAAAAGTGCCTAAAAGTAAGAGACAAAAAGCAGAAATAGACGTGCTCTCCTGTTAGCCTTAAAGCAAACTGCTGTGTTTTGGAGAGAGTCACCTATCAGGAAATGGCAGGCTGACCCTAGTGGCTGAGGGCCTCAGTCCCTCAACCATGGAAGTGAATTCTGTCAACGACCAGTGAGCTCGGAAGAGGACCTCAGCTCCTGATGAGAGCAACCCTGATGACATTTTCACTGCAGTCTCAAGACCCTGAGGAAAAGACCCTGTCACCCTTTGCTTGGACTCCAGACCTATAGAAAGTGAGGTGATAAATGTTTATTGTCTTAAGATGCTAAATTTGTGGTAATTTGTTACACAGCAACAAAAATTAGTAGTAGAAAGTAATGAGAACTTTAAAGACAGAATAGCAGATACGAGGAACAGCCACCACCCCAGGGCTGAGATAGCACCCAGAGAAGAGACCCTCTACTTCCACCAAGCCCCACACCCTGGGCTGGAATCCAGACCCTGTGGGAGAGGGCATTATGGCTTGATAAAGAGCAGAGAAGTTGCTGTGGTGCTGCACTGGCAGAACTTTTTGAAAATCTCTCTTGTGGAACTTACTGGAAAAATTTTCTCTCAAGGGCAGGAGTCATCAAACTACAGCCTGCAGCCTGGTCTGCCACTTGTTTTTAAACAGTCTGGGAGTTACGGATGGTTTTTGCATTTTAAATGGTTGAAAAAATTTAAAGAACATTTCATGATATGTGAAAATTACATGGAATAAAAATCTGTGTCCATGAAGTTTTATTGGAGCACAGCTACACTCATTTGTTTATGTGTTGTGTGTGGCTGATTTGCACTACAAGGGCAGTTGAGTAATTGTAACAGACCAGGCCAGTGGAACGCAAAGCCTAACTATTACTCTGGTCCTTTACAGAGAAAGTTTGCTGACCCCTGCTCTAGGGTGCTGAGGGATAGCTCCTCATAGGGAGGTGTCCTGCCTGACACCTACGGCACTGTATAAAGCTGCCTTTTATAGCTGTGGTGTAGCAGTTGGTGCTCCGGGAAGCTGCCATCTGCTGTCCAGGGCTGCAGAAGCCCTGGGTGCTTCAGGAGCTGGGCACTGGGGAAGCAGCAGGTGCCACAGGGGAAACAATACCCTTTCTTCTTGCAGTGTCTCTCCAGCGCCCTCTACCGACAAAGCTTCAGAGCATGCACAAAGGGTGAATTTGGAGCTAAGTGGTAATAAATCAGTACCTCTTCAATCCAGTGCCCTCTAGTTTCTGTTCTACCTCTTCTGAAGCTACTCCTGCCAAAAGTCAACACTGACCAGCTAATTGCCCATTTCCCCAGTATTGAATCGTTTGATCTCCACAGCTTATCACCACAATGACTGCCCCATATCCTACCCCAGTATGTTGCCTACAGATTTTCTTCTTTGGCTTTACTGGCATTACTCTCCTCTGTTTTGTTTTGTTTTGTTTTCTCTTCTGCTGACTCTGAAATACTGATGTTCCCAGGATTTATCCTTTCTTCTTTTTTTTTTTTTTTTTTTTTTTGCGGTATGCGAGCCTCTCACTGTTGTGGCCTCTCCCGCTGCGGAGCACAGGCTCCGGACGCGCAGGCTCAGCCGCCATGGCTCACGGGCCCAGCCGCTCCGCGGCATGTGGGATCTTCCCAGACCGGGGCAAGAACCCGAGTCCCCTGCATCGGCAGGCGGACTCTCAACCACTGCGCCACCAGGGAAGCCCCTTTCTTCTATTTTTTCCTTTCTTTTTCTTCCGGGAGGATTTCATCATTCTCTTGCTTTAGTTACCATCCAAGTCCTGATGATAATAGAAATACCATCTCCATTCTTGTAGTTCACCATGAGTTCTACACTAAGCTATGTTTCACTTAACTAACCTTTAATGACCTCATCATCTTCCTCCAAATACCTAGTGAACTCTTATTCTCAGAATCAGTTAATGGCATTGTCACCAGGTACCAAGTCCCAAGTTCTTTTTTCTCTCTTCTCCATTCTTTTAGTCATCAGGCCCCGAGATTCTCCCTCAGGCATAAATCTGCCTCTAATTTGCCTCTCACACATTTTCACTGATCTCTTCGCCACCAATCTATTCCCTTTCTAAACCAAATCCCACATTGCTCTCAAAATTATTTGCCTAAAGTTGATCATAGCACTTTTCTGCCCCTTTCCCCTGCCAGTCTGGCCCTGCACTGGGTGCTGTTTCCCCTTTTGGCTGCCCAGCATCCCGTCTCCTCTTCCATTTGGGGAGAATCCTCCTGTGTGTGGTATTGGGAGCCAGTTCTCCAACTCCCTCTGCAGAAATTTAAGGGTGGATATCCTCCCTCTGTTCTGAGCATCAGGGCACAGGCACCTCTACCTAGGACTTGGAATCTTGTGAAACCTCTCAAGGGCAGCGATGGGGTGAGACCAATGGCAGCCACAGGAGTGTTCCACGGTGGGATCCCAGCCCTCTAGCTATGGTCACTCTGCCTGGCCTCTCTTGGTTCCTCCTTTGTCTCCAGTGCCAATACCCTGCTCCAAAACTTTACCACTTGCCTAGATGTAATTTCTGGCTTCCTTCCTCTTCGCTCTCAATCCTTCCTGTGTATTATTCCCAGAACAACGAAAATGGTCACAATCTACCTTATTTCCCATTATACTTCAATATATCCAACTTTGCTGCATTCAAGATTTTCCTTCCCATCCCTCAAATGTTCCTGTTCCCCAGTCCTTTTATACTTTGCTTGGGCTTGACCATGCCTTTGCTTATGTTCTTTCTTTTATTTTTTTAAAAATTGGGGTATAGTTGATGTACAATGTTATATAAGTTTCAGGTGTACAACATAGTGATTCACAATTTTTAAAGTTTATATTCTTTTTTTAAACATCTTTATTGGAGTATAATTGCATTACAATGGTGTGTTAAAGGTTATATTCTTATGTTCTTTTCTTACATCTGGAATATCCTCTACTTAGTCAAGGCCCAGTGTAAGATTCCCTTTCATGAAGCCTTTCTTAACACTTTAGTTTCAGCTTTCTAATTCTTTCAACATGAAGGGGATCAGGATATGCTACCCCAAATATGCCACTTTGGCATAAGGATTTTTTTGAGCTAAAGGCAATTGAGAATCAACAGATGCAGAAAGAGTTCTCTGCCCTCTCCTTATCTGCCTAAAATCAGGGCATAAATTTCCCTTTGTGAAGGTGTCCCCCCCCCATCACCAGAGAGAGAGAGAGTTGACACTGAGATGAGTTTGCATAACTAGACCTTACTACAACACCCCTTATCTTCCATTAGTTCTCCCATATATTTCCTGGTTACTTCCCCACAATTGTCATCTCTGGAAGCCCAAACCCTCTTTCCTTTGTTAAGAGGATATATGAGGGCTTCCCTGGTGGCGCAGTGGTTGAGAATCCGCCTGCCGATGCAGGAGACACGGGTTCGTGCCCTGGTCCGGGAAGATCCCATATGCTGCGGAGCAACTAAGCCCGTGAGCCATGGCCGGTAGGCCTGCGCGTCCGGAGCCTGTGCTCCGCAATGGGAGAGGCCACAACAGTGAGAGGCCCGCATACCACAAAAAAAAAAAAAAAAAAAAAAAAAAAAGAGTATATATGAGACCCTGTGTCTAACCGATTCTTTGATATTTACTTTTCTGTGCACTCCTGTGCATGTATATATTAATAAAAAGTGTGCCTTTTCCCCCATTAATCTGTCTTTTATTAGTTTAATTCACATATTACCAGTAACTGAACTTAAGAGAGTAGAGAAAAAGTTTTCCCTCCTCAATAAACACAACCCTTTCTGTAGATACAACATAATTTCAGTTATTTCCCATCATCCTAAAACATGGCCCCCCAACCCCTCTAAAAATTCCCACTGACCTTGCTTCCCTGACAAGCTGCCATTTCTATCTCTTTTCCTTTCTTAACAAACTTCTTAAATAGAACGAGCACATTTTTTCAGAATGAAATTTTCAATCCATAGAGTTTCTGTTGCCCACATCAACCAACCAAAGAGCTTTCTCAAAAACCAATGACTTTTTCAGATCATTTGCCCACTTTTAAATTGGGTTATTTATCTTTCTATTATTGAGATGTAAGATGTCTTTATATATTCTGAATACGAATCCTTTGTCAGATATATAATTTGCAAATATTTTCTCAGAAGAACATACAGAGCACATGAAAAGATACTCAATATCATTAGTCATTAGGGAAGTGAAAATCAAAACCACAATCAGATACCATTCATATCCACTAAGATGGCTAGAATCAAAAAGACAGACAGCAACAAGTGTGGGTGAGGATGTGGAAAAGCTGGAACACTTATACATTGCTAAAGAGAGTGTAAAATGTTGCAGGCATTTTGGAAAAAGTTTTACAATTCCTCAAAATGTTAAACATAGCATGTTAAACATATGGGTTATAGTTTAACATGAGGACTACAGCTAAACATATATTAGAAGTATGATATAGTAGTCCCACTTCTAGGTATATATCGAAGAGAAAAACATTTGTCCACATAAGAACTTGTAAATGAACGTTCATAGCAGCATTATTCATGATGGCCAAAAGTGGAAACAATCCAAATGTCCACCAACTGATGAATGAATACATAAAATGTGGTATAGCCATTCAATAATACATTATTTAGTAATAAAAAGGAGTGAAGTATTGACACGTTATGAAGTGAATTAACTTTAAAAACATTATGCTTAGTTAAAGAATCCAGTCATTAAACACCCTATATTGTATGATTCCATTTATATGAAATGCCCAGAAAAGGCAAATTTATAGAGACAGAAAGTTGATCTGTGGTTGCCAGGAACTAGGGGGAGTAGGAAATAGGGAGTGACTGCTAATTTGTATGGAGTTTCTTTTTGGAATGACAAAATGTTCTAAAATTAGATTGTTGTGATGGTTATACAACCCTGTTAATATACCAAAAATCATTGAGTTATATACTTTAAATGGATGAATTATGCAGTATGTAAATTATATCTCCATAAAGCTGTTTAAAAAAGAAAAAGGTGTCTTAATACTCAGCTCCAGGGGTCATTCTTAATCGTCCTTTCTCTGAAACTGCAGCTTCTGACATGGTTGACAATACTTTACTTATTGTCATTTTTTAATAATGGAATAATACAACAAAATTACAAATATTTTAGAAACTAGAGTGGTGGCAAAATTAGTGTTGAATATGAATTTCTCATGGGCATATTATCATAGAAAACTGAGCTAACAATAATTTATTTATTTTTATAAATTTATTTATTTATTTTATTTTTGGCTGCATTGGGACTTCGTTGCTGCGCCCGGGCTTACTCTAGTTGCGGCGAGCGGGGGCTGCTCTTTGTTGTGGTGCCTGGGCTTCTCATTGCAGTGACTTCCCTTGTTGCCAAGCATAGGATCTAGGTGCATGGGCTTCAGTAGTTGTGGCACGTGGGGTCGGTAGTTGTGGCTCGCGGGCTCTAGAGCGCAGGCTCAGTAGTTGTGGCACTCGGACTCAGTAGTTGTGGTGCACGGACTCAGTTGCTCCGCAGCATGTGGGATCTTCCCAGACCAGGGCTTGAACCCATGTCCCCTGCATTGGCAGGTGGATTCTTTTTTTTTTTTTTTTTTTTTGTGGTACGCGGGCCTCTCACTGTCGTGGCCTCTCCCGCTGTGGAGCACAGGCTCCGGACGCGCAGGCTCAGCGGCCATGGCTCACGGGCTCAGCCGCTCCGCGGCATGTGGGATCTTCCCGGACCGGGGCAGGAACCCGTGACCCCTGCATCGGCAGGCGGATTCTCAACCACTGCGCCACCAGGGAAGCCCCAGGCAGGTGGATTCTTAACCACTGCACCACCAAGGAAGTCCCCGAGCTAGCAATAATTTATTTTTAAGATTAAGTTAAGACACAAGAGGGAGGAGATATGGGGACATATGTATATGTATAGCTGATTCACTTTGTTATAAAGCAGAAACTAGCACACCATTGTAAAGCAATCATACTCCAATAAAGATGTTAAAGAAAAAACGATTAAGTTAAACACTTTAAAATTTACTAAGCACTTTTCTATTTTTGGTTGTTTAAAAATCTTAATTATTATTTCTTTGAAGAGCCTCTTTGTTAGGTACATGTGCCTTTTTGCCCAATACTTACTTACTCTGATTATAAATAGGTAACAGTCATGAATTTGGAAAATATGAGAAAATTAAAACCCATTTGGTGGTAATGATTTTATTGCACCCTATCAGTCATATTATACCATGTCTTCCAGTTATATTTTTGCAAAATCCCTCTTTTCTGTTATTTTTAGAAATTCATAGTTTCCTATGTAGGACTAGAAAATATAAAAAATTTCTATAAGACAACTATTTGACATAACTTTCAAAATTATCATAAACATTTAATATGTGCACATGGCTTTAAAGAAAAGATATTGTTAAAACAACCTCTTAGGGAGTTCCCTGGTAGCTCAGTGGTTAGAATTCCAGGCTTTCAATGCCATGACCTGGGTTCAATCCCTGGTCCGGGAACTGAGATTCTGCAAGCCACACGGTGTGGCCAAAAAAACCCCAAACAACAAAAACAAACAAACAACAAAACAAAACAAAAACCTCTTAGGCAAATTGATTACAAGCACATTTCAAAGTTTTATTTCAAGCTTTCTCTAAGCAGGCTAATTTAAAGGTCCCTCTTCTCGAAGACATTTTGGCATTTTGGAGGAAAAAAAGCCTGTTAGGATCATTGTTATTATTTGCCTGGATACAAAGTAAAGAGTGTCTGAAATCATTAGCTATCTTTTAAGTCTGGTGAAAGGTCATTGTCCTCTGCCAAGGCTGATAGTCCTCTAGATGAATTTCTAGACTTTATGCCCATTAGTCTACCAGAAATGGTAGTAACTCCCCAAAAGGAGCAGTTAATGACATCAGACTATAAGGCTTAGGTCTGAGACACATTTTCTTTCTCAGAACAAAAGGACACAGAAAAAGCTCCCATTCAGGCTGTTGGCCCTTAGTCCCCCTGCCCAGAAGCAGCCATGGTTATGTTCCTTGTACTAGGTTCACACTCTGGAGATCCATCTGTATCAGCAGAGCTATGCATCTAAACTGTACAAATATTATAGCTCATAATCTAAAGTGGATTTATTAAAAATCTTGTTCATCTTTAAAGACTAGAGAAAAATCCACTGCCCTCACCTAGATGAAACCAAACCCCCTCCCGTCAGGCTCTCTACCTCCACCCTGTAAACTCTGTCTTTCTTAAATTGCCATGAGAAGCTTATGTTTTGATATTCCATTATCTTGAACTGCCCTCTAGTACACATCCAGGTCCTAACTCTCTAGATAAATCAGGCAAGTCCAGGTATTCTCTTTATTTTTAGAATTAATAGACTCAATTGATAAATAAATAATTCAATGAATAAGTGAAAGACATAGTCTGGGGGGGGAATGTGATGATAATAGTATAAAGGCTTTTTTTACAAAAGATAACAAAATATTTTCAAAGCTACTACCTTATTTGATCCTGACATCAACCCTGGAGGTAGTTATTACTATTTTGCCTTCCTCTGAACTATTTAGAATGTGAATTAGGAAAGGGGAGAAATGGATGACACTCAAGGCTAGGTTATCATATAGAAGTGGTTACTGTGATACACAGTTCCTTCATTTAAAAACATTTCCTGTGTACCTAGTATGTGCCAGGCCCCCTCTGGCACACAGATGGTTAAACTTACAGAATCTGGAGACTGAACTCTAGCTCTATCACTTACTATTATCTCTGGATCTTGGGCAAGCTACTTCACATTTCCAAGTTCCAGTTTCCTCAATGTAAAATAAGAATAACAATAGCTCCTAATAGAGTTGCAAAAATTAAAACAGTAAGCACATGTAAAAAATTTAAAAGTCAAAAAATGCTGATGAACATTAGCCGTGATTATTAACTATAAAAAAATGTAAATACTCATCTGTGTTCTTTCCAGGTGTTTAGTAAGAGAGACAGGTGAACATATATTTCTTTTTCTGAAATTAATTAATTAATTATTTTATTTATTTATTTTATTTTTGGCTGCGTTGGGTCTTCGTTGCTGCTCGCGGGCTTTCTCTGGTTGCAGCGAGCAGGGGCTACTATTCGTTGCGGTGCGTGGGGCTTCTCACTGCGGTGGCTTCTCTTGCGGAGCACGGGCTCTAGGCTCGGGGGCTTCAGCAGTTGCAGCACGCAGGCTCAGTAGTTGTGGCTTGTGGGCTCTAGAGCGCAGGCTCAGTAGTTGTGGCGCACGGGCGTAGTTGCTCCGCGGCATGTGGGATCTTCCCAGACCAGGGCTCGAACCCGTGTCCCCTGCATTGGCAGGCGGCTTCTTAACCACTGCCCCACCAGGGAAGTCCCTGAACATAAATTTCTAAAACAATGCAGCAAATATAATAGAGATATGAACAAAATGATACTTCAGAAGATAATTCAACTAATTACACCTGGGGGGACTGGGCATACTTGAGGCCTGAGGACTGAAAAATGACCAGTAGTTTGCTACACAAAGGGCAGGGCAAGGCCATTCCAGAGCACAGGGACAAGTCTGTGTTAGAGCCACAGGTATTGAAAGGTAAGGGGAAGTTTATTGCTCCAGATCACAGAGTTGGGGTGAGGGGAGGGAGCATTACAGGAAGTGGGAGACAGCAGTCAGATGATTCAAACTTTCTCTGCTTCTGAAACTATTTGAATTAAGTGGTTTCTAAACTGAGATGATTGTCAGGAATCTCCAGGGAGCTTTCTTACAGATCCCAAGATCCCACCTTCAGAAATTCCAACCCATTATGTGTGGGTGGGGCCCAGGAACACCTTCGAAAAGCCCTGGGGTAATTCTGCTGCTGAATCAGGGTTTGGGGCTGCTTTTATGGGGGAAGGGTGAGCAAAACGGAGAGTGCAATACCTTTTGTAAGGCAGGTAACTGTGCAGGACGTATCCTGACGTCCTTCAAGTCTTTGCTCAACATTAAATTAAAAAAAAAAAAAGTCAACCCCTCCCCATCTTTTTTACCTAAACACTTATCTTCTAACAGTTTACTTACTATAAGTTTACTTAGTATATTATCTGAATCCATTCATTAGAATGTAAGTTCAACAAAGGCAGTGGTTTTTCTCTTCTTTACTAGTGATCCTCAGATCCCAGAAGTCTGGCGCATAGCAGGCCTTTTGTTTTTGAATGAATGAATCAATCAAGGAGTGGACGATACGAGAATTTGGCCAGGATGGAGGCTGTGGAGAAGAAACGTGTAACCTTGATGCAGGCAGTTTGCTTAAAAACGAAAAGTGAGGCAGTTGGAGAGAGAGGGGCACAGGTTAAAAAAATACTGTGATAGGGAGAAAGACTAGTTTTTCCTTGTTTTCAAGTTTCTTTCTGATTCCACTCTCTTGCTTCCGGGTAGATAATAAACTCAAAACCTGCCAGAACTTTCCACCTGGTCTCCTAACTAGCTAACCATACACCGGGGACCCACACAAGTGTAGCCGAGAAAAGCCGAAGAACTGAATTCTTTCAAGGACGGCTGTCTGCCGGGGCGGCGCGCGACCTAGGCTCAAGCATGCGCAACAGACGGAGTCACCAGCGTGCGCGGGAAGCTGGGCCGCGTCCGATTATGATTGGCTGTCGCGGCGCACTCCCACCCACCGAAACGCAGCGCTGAATGCTGATTGGGTGTCTCCGCAGAGGCCGGACGCCGCACGGGGGGCAAGGGAGGGGAGGCGGGAAACAGCTTAGTGGGTGCGGGGTCGCGCAGTTCCATCAGGCAGGCGGCGGAGAGGTTCCGAAATGGCGGTGCAGCCGAAGGAGACGCTGCAGCTGGAGAGCGGGGCCGAGGTCGGCTTCGTGCGCTTCTTCCAGGGCATGCCGGAGAAGCCGACCACCACGGTGCGCCTCTTCGACCGGGGCGACTTCTACACGGCGCACCGGGAGGACGCGCTGCTGGCCGCCCGGGAGGTGTTCAAGACCCAGGGGGTGGTCAAGTACATGGGGCCGACAGGTGAGGGCGGGGACGGCGCGGGCTCAGGGGAGGACCCCGCGGAGTTGGCTTCTCTCAGGAAGTGGGAGGGTGTCGGGCAGGGAGACACGGGGGCGGGGACGCTGGTGCCTCGTGGGGGCACTGCGCGTGCTCCGGCCCCTGCCTGGCCGAGTGGGGCGCCACCCGCCCCCTGCCCTGCCTCTGCCCTGAGTCTGTCTCTCCGGAGCTGCCCCGGATCAGACCTAATAGCGTGCCAGGCTTCGTGCGAGGCGTTTTAACACATTGTTCTATTTAATTTTGCTGCAGTCCTCGTGGGTGTCTGCTTCTCGCTCCAGCCTTGTCGCTGTGGATATCATCACAAACGCCGCCAAGCCTCTCTATCACAAACACCAGTCCAGGATTGAGATTTAGAATAGAAGGGGGTTAGGGAGACCGTTTTATGTCACCAGCGTGATTTTGCCTGTTGGGCGAACGTGATTTATATCGCTGTTCAGCGCAGGGACCTATAGTGTCTGCTGTTAATAGGCAGTATTGCCAAGTGGTCAGGACCTCGAACTGGAGCCGGATTGCCTGGCTTCAAGTCGCAGCCCTCCACTTAGCAGCTGTGTGGCCTTGAGCTAGTCATGTATGTCTGTGCCTCTCAGCTCGGCATTCAGTGCCCTCGGTAACCCATCCCCATCGCTCTAGCATCATCTCTCCCTGGAAAGGTACAAACTTCTTACCCTCTTGTAGTTAGCTGTTTTGAACATCTAGTTTTATGTTAATCTCTTTTATCCCTGGCTCCTAGGAATGAACATAATAGGAGGAGTAAGGAGTTGTGGGTTTTAGTCCTGCCTCTGCCATATGCAGATGGAAGGTTACTGACAAAAGATGTTTCATTCATTAGGTAGACATTTATTTGTTTAAACATTAAAAAAAAATAAATTTATTTGTTTTTGGCTGCGTTGGTCTTCGTTGCTGCGCGCGGGCTTTCTCTAGTTGCGGCGAGCGGGGGCTACTCTTTTTGTTCCAGTGCGCGGGCTTCTCATTGCGGTGGCTTCTCTTATTGCGGAGCACGGGCTGTAGGTGCGCGGGCTTCAGTAGTTGTGACACGTGGGCTCAGTAGTTGTGGCTCGCAGGCTCTAGAGTGCAGGCTCAGTAGTTGCGGCAGACGGGTTTCAGTAGTTGTGGCACGCGGGCTCAGTATTTGTGGCTCATGGGCTCTAGAGCACAGGCTCAGTAGTTGTGGTGCACGGGCTTAGTTGCTCCGTGGCATGTGGGATCTTCCCGGACCAGGGTTCGAACCCGTGTCCCCTGCATTGGCAGGTGGATTCTTAACCACTGCAACACCAGGGAAGCCCAATAGACATTTATTGAGTGCTGCCTTGTCGGGCAGGGTTATGGGCACTGGGAGTACATAGATCAAAAGGCAGTATCCCCACCTTCACAGAGTTCCCCCTAGTGGAGAGAAAGGCAGAAGTAATTCCAATTACAGGTGAAGACCTATGGAGGATGCTCCATAACAAGTTGCCAAAGAGGCAGAGGCAGGATTGCCAAAGACTGAAGCCATCAGAAGAGGCATTACAAGAGAGGTTAAATTTCACCTGAGTCTTGAGAAACCCTGTACCCATTAGCAGGAACTTTCCGTTTCCCCTGAGTCCTCCCAAACCCAGGCAACTGCTAGTCTGCTTTCTCTCTCTAGATTTGCTTATAACGTTGGTCTTTTGTGACTGATTTCTTTCACTTAACATTTTCAAGGCTCATCTGTGTTATCAGTACTTTTTTTTTTTTTTTGTGTGTGTGTGTGTGTGTGTGGTACGTGGGCCTCTCACTGTTGTGGCCTCTCCCGTTGCGGGGCACAGGCTCCGGACGCGCAGTCTCAGTGGCCGTGGCTCACGGGCCCAGCCGCTCCCGGACCGGGGCACGAACCCGTGTCCCCTGCATCGGCAGGTGGATTCTCAACCACTGCGCCACCAGGGAAGCCCACTTCATTTCTTTTTATTGCCAAATATTCCATTGTATGGATATACAGTATTTTGTTTAATCCATTCGTTAGTTGATGGACATTTGGGCTGTTTCTTGAACTAATACTTTTAATGTCGTCTGTGCCCATTCTCTCCTTCCCTGTTGTGCCAGTGAAGAGATGAGCCTTTTTCTGTGGTCTGGATCCCCTCTCCTCTTCTCACAGATGGCTTTTCTGTTGATCATTTCTTCTCTCTTTGATTCATTCTTTTGGCATTTAGGCGTATTCATATCCTTTTAGCTACTTTTCTCTTACTTTTCAACAACTATCAAAACATTATTATAATAAATCCCTGTGAGGTGGGTTAGTAGCTTCAGTTTATTGATAAGGAATCTGAGTCCCTAAAAGAGGAAGTTCCTTATCTTTTTCCTCTTTTGCTGTCAGAACTCAGCTTAGAAGCATCTCCTCTTGGAAGCCTGTCTTAACTTCCATCTTAAGGCTGCCTGATTAGCTGCCCCTCTCATGTGTTCACTGCCCTAGGACCTTCTCCTTATCCTAGACACAGCACTTATTTTACTCTATGCCAATATACTGAAAGTTCCCAGAGGGCAGGAATTCTATCTTAACCAGTCTCTGCCTTTGAATCCCAGCACCTGGCACAGTGCCCACATGTAAGCAGACACATTATCAGCTGAATGAAGATGGGGGCTCCAAATTATTCTTGAAGCCCCCATACTTCAGACTTAAAGCATACAGCCAAGCTCTTCACCAGGAACATCCAGTGTGTCACAAACACTCCTTTGAGAGAAATAGTATCTTCGGAGGGTAACCTTTTTTTTTTTTTTTAAATAAATTTATTTATTTTATTTAATTTTTGGCTGCGTTGGGTCTTTGTTGCTTTGCGCGGACTTTCTCTGGTTGCAGCGAGTGGTGGCTACTCTTCATGGTGGTGCGTGGGCTTCTCATTGCGGTGGCTTCTCTTGTTGTGGAGCACGGGCTCTAGGCGCGCCGGCTTCAGTAGTTGTGGCACATGGGCTTAGTTGCTCCGTGGTATGTGGGATCTTCCTGGACCAGGGCTCGAACCCGTGTCCACTGCATTGGCAGGCGGATTCTTAACCACTGTGCCACCACGGAAGCCCGGAGGATAACCTTGATGGTTGGGCAGCCTATCTGGAGATTAGTAATGGAGGAAGTAGGGGAGGCCATGGTGGGGAGGGGAATCACCTCATTTGCCTCTTCACCCACCCACTCTTAAGAAATCAGCACTGGAGACTTCCCTGGCAGTCCAGTGGTTAGGACTCCATGCTTCCACTGCAGGGGGCACAGGATTGATTCCTGGTTGGGGAAAGATCCCACATGCTTCATGGTGTGATTAAAAAAAGAAAGAAGGAAAGAAAGAAATCTGTAGTGTTGTGAATGTGTTCCTGTTGAGTGTGTCTAGAAAAAGACTGAGGATTGACCTTGATCCCCCTGCCCTTGGCCTGGCAGATAACATTGATGTGCAAATAGTCAGGTATAAGTAATAGGGAGTGGTGGGGCTTGTGGATCTGAGAGTGCTTGTTCTTGTGTGCTAAGCATTCAAATTCAAATGCTTTAAAAACCCAGTGCTGGCCAGACAGCAACGCTGGTACATTCTATTGGGCTGATGATTTTTAAGACCTGTTTCTGAATTAGGTGCCAGACCAGTGTTATTTTGTCTTCTAAATTAAAGGATGATATAACACTGTTTTGAAATTCATTGCTGTTTTTACTGGAAGTTGCTGACCGATACTTACAGTGGCATTTATAAGTGTCTCTGGGAGAAATTCATCTCTAATTTTGTATTAACTCTGGTTCAGTGCTTTCCGTGAGCAAATTTTTTTAAATGATAATATTTTGTCATATGAGTAATGTTACTTATGTAGAGTTCAGCTGGATAAACTGATAGTGTGTTCAGTCATTCTGGTTTGCTTGAGACTGACCGGGGTTGGGGGGGGACCTCCTGGCATGCTGGACTTTCAGTACTAAAACTTGGGGAGTCTTGGGCAAAATGGGATGAGTTTCTCACCCTATGTGCTAGGCAAAAACAGGAAATAATTTAAATAGGGCCTACCATTCCACTGAGGTTCTGGTCCTGAGGGAGTCTTAATTGGGAGATGTGAGTCTGTTGCAGCCTGGATAGGCCTTAGATCCTGCTTATGCCTCTGAGAATGTTAGTACAGGCTTTGCTGAATGAGTAATGTTCACAGTAAACATAATTTTCATGCAGCTTTCCAAATGCAAGGTAAAGAAACAGCAGTATATTCAAGTCTGTAAAAATGTGGCCGTGTTGAACTTGCTGAGTTGAAAACTGGTGGCCTAAATAGTGTTTTCTTAAAAGTTTGAATTAATTGCCTGTATTTTAAAGATTGGGTAGTTTTATGAAAAAATTCAGATTTTGAGCTTCTTTTGAAAATTCTGCACAGTTGGAAACCCTGGGCAAATTAGCAGTAGGTTGGAGTTGAGTGGCTGCTCCCTCTGACCTACTGAGTCTAGATTTTTTTCCTTTACCCTGATGTGCTTTCCTTGTTTTGCCACAGTTCCCACCATTTGAAGTCATTTTTCATCTGTCAGTTGTGTTGTTCTTCCTTTGGCTTTCTCTGCTCATTAGATACCTGCCTGGTCCCTGTAGATATGTTTGCCAGTCCTGGGTTAGATCTTAAGGAATGTTCTAGGGAATAACTTTATAGAGGCAAGATTTGAGCCAGTTTTCAGGGTGTCTTTGACAGCAGGGGGGATTCTTTTTTTTTTTTTTTTGTCTGCATTGGGTCTTCATTGCTGTGCTCCGGCTTTCTCTAGTTGTGGCGAGCGGGGGGCTACTCATTGTTGCAGTGCGTGGGCTTCTCATTGTGGTGGCTTATCTTGTTGTGGAGCACAGGCTCTAGGCCTGTAGGCTTCAGTAGTTGCGGTGCGTGGGCTCTAGAGTGCAGGCTCAGTAGTTGTGGCACACAGGCAGCGGGGATTCTTGTCCATTACTTGCAACTAGTGAACTGATACTGAAAGTATCAGCTCCGTTTTGCTGTACAAAACAATTGTATTATGTCATTTAATTAATCTTTATGCTTATTTGTATTTGTACTTGATATGATCTATTGTTAAATTTAGGTTAAATCTTTCATAAGATCCAGAATTGTCAGAATAATCTACAAGTATAATCTGAATTACCTTTAAGTGAATAATTTGTATTACCTATATTATATGAAAATTGAATTTTAATTCCATTTGATGATGTGGGTGATTTTATCTATTTTGTAAAGAAATTGTTATTTACAAATCAAAACTAAGGTGAGACACTGTATTCCATCTAAGACAATTTTTTAGCCTTGGCACTATTGATATTTTGGACCGAAGAATTAATTTGTTACTGTGAGGGGCTATCCTGTGCACATTTAACAACATCCGTGCCTCTTCCTACTAGATTCTGTTTTTATTCCCTTTCCCCAGTTGTAACAACCAAAATGCCCCCCAGGCATTGACAGTTGTTCCCTAAGGGAGCATGATCCTCCGCTGAGAACCAGTGATGTAAGATGAAGGCCAGGAAGTTCGAAAACTCGTTGACTGGATAAGGGAAATAGATGCACTCACACTTTATAGGTGGTAGTGTTAATTGGTACAGCCAACCAAGGGGGATAGTCTGCAATATTTATAAAAATCACACATATCATCCTTTGATAAAATCCAGTTTTAGGACTTTATCTCACAGATACACTCAAATGTTTGTAGAGTGAAGCACATACAAGGTTATTCATGCAACATTGTTGTAATAACAAAGATTGGAAACAACCCATAGGTCCATCAGGAAGAGGCTAAATTATAGAAATTCCTGAGGTTCATTGGAACATTTGCAGCTGTAAACAGAAAGAAGCTGATTATGTACTGATGGAACAATCTCCAAAATACTATATCAAAGTTAAAAAAAAAAGATACAGTACAATGTGTAATTACTTATGTAAAAGAGGAAAAAAGCAGGGCCTTATATTTGCTTGTGTGTGCCTAGACTATGTTTGGAAATATATTCTATAAACTGATAACACTTGGGTGGTGAACTGGATGTGTAGGGGACAGTGGTGAAATGCAAGTCTCCTTTTTGATGTACCTTTTTGAGCCTTCAAGTATTTTTTCTTTTTTTCTTGTGTTTTGATGTGGACGATTTTTAAAGTCTTTATTGAATTTGTTACAGTATTGTTTCTGTTCCGTGTTTTGCTTTTTGGCTGCAAGCCATGTGGGATCCCACCTCCCTGACCAGGGATCGAACCCACACCCCCTGCATTGGAAGGCCAAGTCCCAACCACTGGGCCACCAGGGAAGTCTCTGAACCTTCAAGTTTTTTTTTTTTTTTTTTTTTTTTTTTTGGTATGCGGGCCTCTCACCGCCGCGGCCTCTCCCGTTGTGGAGCACAGGCTCCGGACGCGCAGGCCCAGCGGCCATGGCCCACGGGCCCAGCCGCTCCGCGGCACGTGGGATCCTCCCGGACCAGGGCACGAACCCGCGCCCCCTGCATCGGCAGGCGGACCCCCAACCACCGCGCCACCAGGGAAGCCCCAACCTTCAAGTTTTGAACTGTGTTACCTAGAACATTTTAGAACATTTTATAATGAATAATAACAAATTTATTTTTATGGACCTTTTGAAAAAAGTCCTATACAAATACTATTGTAGTTGTTACATAAGAGTTTTATTCAAACTTGTGAAAGACAAATGATAAAAAAGGACAAGTAGGATTAGCTGTATATATATTGGCTCATTCTTTTGTCTTTGTGTTTTCTCAATTCTTTATTTTGATGTGTAGGCTCCACAGGTGCAGGGGGTTATGTCTATCCACCATTTTATACCCTTCATCTACTAAAGTCTCCAGGACATGTAATAGGTGCTTGATAGTTTATTGAGTGAATGAATTATGGGAAAACAACATAGCTTGTGGGGAGGCATTGTGTTAGGTCTTCAACACTTATGACTTCAAATCCTCAAATCCCTAACATGTATTTTTAATATTTTTCTTTAGGAGCAAAGTCTCTGGAGAGTGTTGTGCTTAGTAAAATGAATTTTGAGTCTTTTGTAAAAGATCTTCTTCTAGTTCGTCAGTACAGAGTTGAAGTTTATAAGAATAGAGCTGGAAATAAGGCCTCCAAGGAGAATGATTGGTATTTGGCATTTAAGGTAATTATCTTCCTTTTAAATTTAGTTGTGTTTTTAACAGTAGACAAAATAAAAACATGAGAGAATTCTGTGTTGGTTTAATATTTTAGCCAGGTTGTGATAGTAAAATGCTGTGAGAAACTTTAATAATCTTTAGCATGTGGTTTTTAAAATCACAGTTTAATAGCAATTCAGAAATTCAGTAAATCCTTATTATGAGTATGAATACTCTGAGCTTTGTCACTGTCCCTAAAACCTAAATAATAAATAGCCTTTACATAAAGTTGAATACCAGCATTAAAGAAGATTTGATTTTTACTGTTTTTGAAGTAATATCACTGAAATTTACATATCCCAAATATCTATTCATACACGTTTGTAATGTGTTTGGATATTTGTATTTTCCTTTCACTTTCATTAGACTGTAATTTTTTTAGGAGTATGGCACTTTGTTTAATGCTGATCATATTCCTAGGTGTGCCTAGAAGGGCTTATTGATGTGCTTCTAATGCCTTCGTGGAGATGGGGGTACTATTTTGTTTTATTTAAGGACTATCTTTATTTTTAGTCTGTAAAATCATGTTTCTGTTTGTTCACACACAATACCTTCACATAAATATTGGATAATGGTTAAAATGTTGGGGAGGTGAGATTTATCCTTGAAAGGGAATAAATGTGTGGTAAGGCAGGACAGTGTTCTGGGCTTGTATTTGGCTGATCTCATTTCTCTGCATGACCTTGGCAAATTTCCCAGCCTTCTCCTGTATCTGTTTCTTTATAAACAGTAAAATTAGAAGGTTTTTAAGATGTTTTTCTGACCTGAAAGGCCTGTGAAAGTTTTTTTGTGAGGTTTAATACAATATTTCAACATTTGATGTTGGTGCTGCCCCAAATAGAATATTCTTTAATATTCCTTCCATATTGCCTGCTGTCACTACCCCCTGCCTTTGTAAATGTCGACGTTTACTGAAGATTATATCTGCGAGCATTTCTCATTCCTTATTATGGAATTTCCTCGGAATTTTCATTGCTACTTTACTGAGAAAAGTGGGACTTATAGTTTTATCCTACATTTTGAAAGATTTTAATAGAAAATTGAGGGTACCACAAAGTGATGTTTTTCTATCTCATTCTTCACAGAGCTCAGTTAGTAACAATGTGGGATCATGAGTTCAACTGATTAACTGGATTATCAGCCCATCACACCTCACTCCTTTGTGTCATCAGAATTCTTTGAGATGCATTGTTTTTAACCCTTATGTTTTAGATCAGATGGAAAAAACTCTTCAAATATGTATCTTTATCAGGTTAAAAGATAGTATCTTCATCCTGATATTTATTTTAAGAAGTTCAGATCTAATACTGCTAAAACTGATTTATCTTTTAATTTTTAGCTTATTGATTCTATTGTAAAGTATTAGTGATATTTAGGATAGTTGACCTCTATAATTGACATTTAAAAAAAATTATTTAATTTTTGGCCTTGCTGTGTGGCTTGCGGGATCTTACTTGATAAGCTAGCTACTAGTTCACTTTTGAGAGTTTTTTTAAGGTGTGTATAACCTGTGCGTGTAAATCCAAAGCATGTATGTGAAAATATGATGTTCACGTTTGTGATTGAATCAGTGCTTTTTAAATTTGAGTATCAGGTAATACTAGCTTTCCATTTCTTTTTTTTTGGGGGGGGGGGTCACAGGGATCGAACCTAAGACCCCTGCAGTGGAAGTGCGAAGTCTTGACTGCTAGACCGCCGGGGAACTTCCTCCATTTCATTTCTGATCCAGATTTTAATCAATAATCCATACATAGTACAGGATATTCAGAACCATATTGAGAAAAAATAAATGATTATCATGATTATGATGCTAAAGACATTTGAGAACTATTGATGGCTACTGGTTGCTTAAATTTGGCTTGTCACTGTGCTCATTTGGACTATTCCTGACTATCTCATGTTTCATACCGTGGTCCATCAGTTGCCCCAGAAATGCCTCACGTTAACAGCAACCTGTCAGTTTCTGATCATGTTGAAGTAGTTACCTACCAACTTGACACAGGTGGAGCCAAAAGCAAAGAAACTTGACCCTTTACTCACCTTGTACAGTCTTAAAGAGATTTCTAATCTTTTTGAAATTTAAAAAATAGGTCAGGGACTTCTCTTGTGGTCCAGTGGTTAAGATGCCGCACTCTCAATGCAGGGGGCCTGGGTTCGATCCCTGGTCAGGTAACTAGATCCCACCTGCCACAACTAAAGGTCCCGCATGCCGCAACTAAAAGATCTGCATGCCTCAACTAAAGATCCTATATGCTGCAACAAAGATCCCGTGTGCTGCAACTAAGACCCGGCACAGCCAAAAAAAAAAAAAAAAAAATGGTCAAAGACCCTTTATTTGGAAATCATTGATCTAGAAGAATCTCTGCATTTTACTAATAAATACATTGATATAGAGAGATGTCTATCCAAGGTTAATATTTAAGCTAATAATACTGTTTTTCTATGTGGTATAACTACTCAGTGAAAATTCTGATATGTGCAACCAATAGGTAGTTTGGCAGAGTGTAGAAATTTAGGCATACCATTGAGAAGGTTATCACTTTGGGTACCTCAATGATTGTGTGAGTGAGTGTAAACTTAGATGCCAAATTTCAAACTGAAAATCGCTTTTGATACTATTATTTTTAGATGTGCCCAAGTGTTCTGAAATTAATTGGAAAAGTAGGGAGGATACTTTATAGAAAATGTGGTAATATTAATTGGACTATATGGTTATAAGTAATTTTTTTTTGGTAAGAAAATGTTTCATTAATAAAATTCATCTAGGTTGGGTAATTTCTGTTGGTTAGTAAAGTTTTAAAGTACATTCAACAGTTTCTTAAAATTTTTCTTTATTTTTGCTTAGGCTTCTCCAGGTAATCTTTCTCAGTTTGAAGACATTCTCTTTGGTAACAACGATATGTCAGCTTCCATTGGTGTTGTGGGTGTTAAAATGTCTACAGTTGATGGCCAAAGACAGATTGGAGTTGGGTATGTTGACTCCATACAGAGGAAGCTAGGACTGTGTGAGTTTCCCGATAATGATCAATTCTCCAATCTGGAGGCTCTCCTGATTCAGATTGGACCAAAGGAATGTGTTTTACCAGGAGGAGAGACTGCTGGAGACATGGGAAAACTGAGGCAGGTAAGGAAATGGAGCATAGAGATAGAGGAGAATCCAAGGCTAGGAATGGCTCTAAATTAACATAATACTGTTTTACTTAAGGAAAAAAAATTAAAAGTCAAACCCTTTTAAATCTAATCACAACAGGGTTTTGAGGAATGTCTTGATGTTTATCTTTGATAGAAACTTTGTATCTTTAATAGGACTTAAGAAGGAGCTGTTTCTTGTTTAAGACTTTGTTCTACCTCAGATCATACCCCCTGCCCCTCCCCCTCCCAAAAGAGAAACTCAGTGCCATTTTAAAGGGATCACAATTGATAAAAGGAGTGCTTTCACAGTTGGGGGGTGCAGGGTGGGGAAGAGGTGATTTAGGGCCATTAAAGAAAAAAAAACTGTAACTGTATTTAGCATGGATATATCAAATAACTTGCAGTTCTTCAGGATTAATTTTTTTTTTTTTTTTTTTTTTTTTTTTGCGGTACGTGGGCCTCTTACTGTTGTGGCCTCCGGACGTGCAGGCCCAGCGGCCATGGCTCACGGGCCCAGCCGCTCCGCGGCATGTGGGATCCTCCCGGACCGGTGCACGAACCCACGTCCCCTGCATCGGCAGGTGGACTCTCAACCACTGCGCCACCAGGGAAGCCCCCAGGATTAATTTTTAATAGTTCAAGTGGAACTTCAGCTTATTGTTATTATTTTAATTAATTTTTGACTGCGTTGGGTCTTCGTTGCAGTGCGCTGGCTTCTCATCACGGTGGCTTCTCTTGCTGTGAAGCATGGTCTCTAGGCACACAGGTTTCGGTAGTTGTGGTATGCAGCCTCAGTAGTTGTGGCTTGTAGGCTCCAGAGCGCAAGCTCAGCAGTTGTGGCGCACGGGCTTAGTTGCTCCGCGGCAGGTGGGATCCTCCCGGACCAGGGCTCAAAACCGTGTCCCCTGTATTGGCAGGTGGATTCTTAACCATTGTGCCACCAGGGAAACCCTAGCCTCTTATTATTTTACTGATTCTTTTATTTTAACAGAATTCGATTTTGCTATTTGTATAGATACATGTTTTATTATTATTATTATTATTTGCGGTACGCGGGCCTCTCACTGTTGTGGCCTCTCCCGTTGCGGAGCACAGGCTCCGGACGCGCAGGCTCAGCGGCCATGGCTCACGGGCTTAGTTGCTCCGCGGCATGTGGGATCTTCCCAGACCGGGGCACGAACCCGCGTCCTCTGCATCGGCAGGCGGACTTTCAACCACTGTGCCACCGGGGAAGCCCATGGTTTATTATTTAGATATTTAAGAGATGTTGTATTCCCCCCAAGGATTCTTTTCTTCTCATGAGCCTCAAATACAATAAGAACTACTTGAGAGTTAGCATATCTGTGATGGGCATTTTTAGCATAAATAGTATTTAGGCAACTTTCCACAAGTATTATTCTGTTAAGAGATTTTACTATTGAAACTATTTTTTGAAAGCTTTATGTGAGCCTAATTTTAAATTTCCATGAAAATTTCATTTACAGATTTTAAAAATACATGTTAATACATATATTACCAATGTCTTCTTGCATGTTGTATAAAAATTTAATGTGGGTTAATAATTTGTTAAGCTGTTGTCACTTTATATTTGTCAGTGATACAGCTTTCCTTATTGCTTTTCTTGTTCCTTTTCTCCTAGTAATTAAAAATATTTCTTGTAAAATAGGTTATTCAGAGAGGAGGAATTCTGATCACAGAAAGAAAAAGAGCTGACTTTTCCACAAAAGATATTTATCAGGACCTCAACCGGTTGTTGAAAGGCAAGAAGGGAGAACAGATGAATAGTGCTGTGTTGCCAGAAATGGAGAATCAGGTATGTGGATTACAAATGTGAATTTACCATTAAATAGTGACCTTTTAGAAGGCTGCTTCTGTCATCTATATCTCAAAGCCTAAACTGGATTACTGATATTTAAATTTATTTTAATCTATGAAGAAGCTTGTGAAAAACTCAAGGACTGACTAGAAAAATTTAAACATAACCTTAAATATAATTTCATTATATTTACACAATATATATCCTTGGGGTAAGGAAGAGTTTATTGTTTTATTGGTTTCACCTGAAAGAGCCTGATTACTGTCACCTAAGTAGGTGAGGTAGCTTAGTTGTTTAGGGGGAAAAAGACCTATCAAAGTTTTATAATGTACGAGCTGTGGGGTTTTTAAAAATTACTTCAGTTTCATTATCTGTGGAGGATCGTTGTGGAGATTAGGAAGTAATAAGGGTGAAAGTATATACAGTGCATAAACAGTTCAAAAATTGGCACTGATTATGTATGTTCAGTGTAGAAATGAATATGCAAACAATGTAACTTTTTATGGGATTTTTCAGTGGTTGAAGTTTATCTTCAGTTTTTCAAATCTTTGAGGCAAGTATGGTTTGAGGGATGTATTTTTAGGGTAAAATATTAGAAACTCTTGACCAGGTTATTTGTGGATCACTGATAAGTAAAATGAAGAATTGTATATTTAAATAAGAGCAAACTCTAGCTTCTTATAATTTTGAAAATTGATTTCAAACTACAGTAGAGGCTATTATTACTATCATGATTTTGCAGTGATGGCTTATCACATAATAGTTTGATCCTTATAAACTAAGTTTACCTGTTTTACTTTTCTTGTGTGACAGAATCAAAAGCAGTTGTGTATGAGCAATAATCCCAATATAGACGTTCCCTGACTTATGATGGTTCAACTTACAATTTTTTTTTTTACTTTACAATGGTGCGAAAGTGATATGCATTCAGAAGAAACTATACTTCGCATTTTGACCTTTTCCTGGGCTAACAATACTCAGTGCAATTCTCTCGTGATGCTGGGCAGGGCAGCGTGCAGCAGCTCCCAACCAGCCATGCAGTCATAAGGGTTAAATGGCCAATACACTTAAAACCATGCTGTACCCATAAAACCATTCTGTTTTTCACTTTCAGCACAGTATTCAATAAATTTTGAGTTATTCAACTTTATTATAAAATAGGCTTTGTGTTAGATGATTTTGCCCAACTATAGGCTAATGTAATGCTCTGAGCATATTTAAGGTAGGTGAGGCTAAGCTACAGTGTTCAGTAGGTTAGGTGTATTAAATGCATTTTACATTTACGATGCGTTTGTTGGGATGTAACCCCATCATAAGTCAAGGCAGATCTGTATTAGAGAAACTTCAGCGTTGAAAATGGAAGAAGCTTTTAGGGCTACTAAAAGGTGTTATCATCTGTGCCTTCTGGTGACATAGCAGGAGATTCTTGTGACAACCTTATATATTTGTTAGAGTTTGGTAGAGGCAGATAGATGACTGTGTTATCAATTAGGAAATATATGCACATTCACAATGAATCTGGTATTGAATATAAGTAGAACTTGTCATTGGGCTATCAGTTTGATGTCCTTAGCTTCTTTATTTTATGTTATAGTAGTAATATAGGCATTTTATTTAAACTTTTTAATTAAATATACATATAGGAAAGTGCATATATCATAAGTGTATAACTAAATTTTCATAAATTATAAGTACCCACATGACCAACACCCATGAAACAGAATAGTACCAGCAACGTAAAGACCCTTTTTGTTTTCTTCCAGTTGTTATCTCCACCAAGAGTAACCCTGCTTCTTACCTCTGACAGTATGGATTAGTTTGGTCTGTTTTTGTAGTTTACATAAATGGACTCATACAGTTCATGCTCTTGTGTTTGATTTCTTTTGTTCAGTATCATGTTTGTGAGATTTATCTATATTGTTGCATGTTGTTGTGGATTGTTTGTGCTTATATCTGTTGTTGTGTGTAGTATTCCACAATGTGAACATGCCAGGCTGTATCCCTTTTACTCTTGGTGGACATTTGCATAATTTCTGCTTTTGGCTATTGTAAATAATGTTGCTGTTACAGTAAATTTTTACTTTCTGAAAATCATTTTTTATTTATTTAATTTATTATTTATTTTTGGCGGCGTTGGGTGTTCATTGCTGCGCGCGAGCTTTCTGTAGTTGTGGTGAGTGGGGGCTACTCTTCGTTGCGGTGCTTGGGCTTCAGTAGTTGTGGCTTGCAGGCTCCAGAGCGCAGGCTCAGTAGTTGTGGCACACGGGCTTAGTTGCTCCGCGGCATGTGGGATCTTCCCGGACCAGGGCTCGAACCTTGTCCCCTGCATTGACAGGCGGATTCTTAACCACTGCACCACCAGGGAAGTCCCTGAAAATCATTTTTTAGTCTTAGGTTTATTTAAACTTTGTCTGATTTTCTTGGTTTGGATTGGGAAAGAACAGGGAAAACGATAGTGTTTGAAATTTATTTTCATCTTGCCATTTGTTTTTTTAAAAAATCTCTGGAATTCTAGTGATAGTCATCTTTTATTTTAAATTCTTAATCTTAGGTTGCAGTTTCTTCATTGTGTGCAGTAATCAAGTTTCTAGAACTCTTATCAGATGATTCAAACTTTGGACAGTTTGAACTGACTACTTTTGACTTCAGCCAGTACATGAAATTGGATATTGCTGCAGTCAGAGGCCTTAACCTTTTCCAGGTAAAAAAAAATACATGGGTTAAAAATATTGAGTGGTTAAAAATGTTTCTCTCTCCCTCCCTCCCTCCCTCTCTCTCTCTCTCTCTCTCTCTCTCTCTCTCTCTCTCTCTCTATATATATATATATATATATATATATATATATATGTAAAAGACTCTTACTAAGGAGCTTAAATATTTTGAAATATTATACTTAAAACATATAGTTTTATGAATAATTTTGTGTATTAATAGCAGTTTTTAAAAATTACATTCTAAGAAGTTTTATGTCTAGAACTGCAGTAATTTGGTGGTTTTGGTTTGGGGGAAAATATACAGCAGAAAATCAGATTAACAGGTTGAAAGTTTGATTTTTGGATGAGGAACCTTTGTATACATTTCTATTTAATATTTGAAGAATGTTAAGTGTTTTTTCTTTGTTTGTTTTTACAAGTTTGGGGAGTGCAGGGGTTGTTGTTGTTGGTTTTTTTTTTTTTGGTATGCGGGCCTCTCACTGTTGTGGCCTCTCCCGTTGCGGAGTGCAGGCTCAGCAGCCATGGCTCACGGGCCTAGCCGCTCCGCGGCATGTCGGATCTTCCCGGACCGGGGCACGAACCCGCGTCGCCTGCATCGGCACGTGGACTCTCAACCACTGCGCCACCAGGGAAGCCTGGGGTTGGTTATTTTTAAATTTTTTTTTGGCTGCGTGGCTTGTGGGATTTTAGTTCTCCGACCAAGGATCGAACCCAGGCCCTCGGCAGTGTGAGTACAGAGTCCTAACCACTGGACTGCCAGGGAATTCCCAGTGTTAAGTGTTCTTGTTCCCCAAATTACTTAATCATTATTCAGGGCATAGTAAAGTTTTCACTAATGAGCGTGCCATTGTTCTATTTTATTTTTTGTTTACTAGGGTTCCGTTGAAGATACTACTGGCTCTCAGTCTCTGGCTGCATTGCTGAATAAATGCAAAACCCCTCAAGGACAAAGACTGGTTAACCAGTGGATTAAGCAGCCTCTCATGGACAAGAACAGAATAGAAGAGAGGTATATTACTAGTATACACTTTTTTAAGCTCTGAGTAACTTCCAGTCACTCCGTATGATTATACCACTTATTGTAACATGGAATTTTGCACCTATATTTTAGCATCTAACTGCACAGAAAGCTAATAAAGTAATAGAGTAGTTACGATTTAGATTGATTAAATAGCTTATTTTCTTAATTATTATTTTTCCTCCATTATGAAAAAGTAAAATTTTATTAGAGAGGTGGTATGGATAATGTCTCAGCATGAGCTTGGGAGCCGGGTGACCTTGGTTCATGTTAAGGCTCTACCACTTAGGAGCTCTGTTATATTGGCTGTTATTCAACCTCTGTGTGGCAGTTTCTTCCCTTTTAAAATGACAGTAATAACACACCTACTTCTTAGGGTTGTTATGAGGCTTTGATGATTTTCTGAGGATTAGATGATCTAATGTGTATAAAGTACTTTGAACAAGGTCTGGCACATAGGAAGCACTTATGCTTTATTATTCTAGAAAGGATTTAAGGCAGCCTAAATGTATTTCAGAAAATCTTTAAAATTGAGGAAATAAAAGTTATATAATGCTGCTGTCGTAATATAATTAGCATTGGAGTAGGTTTTATTTTTATTTTTTGTTTTAGATACAAGTTTTAAAACTTAAATGAAGTATACTTTGCATAAGAGCACAAATCCTAAATGTGCAGTTTGATGGATTTTCACAAAGTGAACGCATTGGTAGTAACACACAAGTCAAGAAACAACATAACTAGCATCCCAGAAACTCCCCTCAATTATCCTGATAGTTACTACCTCTCCTCACTTCAAGAGTAATTACTATCCTTCTAACATCATAGATTAATTAGTTTTGCCTGTTTTTGAACTGCATATAAATAAAAGAATTTTCTGTAGTGCACTCTTATGTTTGATAGTCTTTTTAAAAACATAATTGTAATCCTAATATAGTTTTGTGCCCTTGTTTTTTTCCCACTTGTGCTTACATTATCATAAGCATTTTTTAGCGTTGTTTTATGTTCATATTCAGCATTTTTAATAAGTACATAATATTTTATTGACTGGATATACTTTACCTTTTTCAATAATTAGGTTATTTCATGTGACCTTATTGTATACCTAATGTTTTCGATTTGGTAAATTAAGATATATTGCTAGGAGAGGTAAAAGAGAGTCAGTATTTTTATGGATTTGATGTTGTCAGATTGTTCAAGAATTTGTTGAATATCTACTGAATTCTGATGGTATAAAGCGTGGTGATCTCTTGACTATTTGGGACTCTGTGTATGCCAGGCAAACGTAAAATAGTTGATCAGTATCATAAGACACCCTGCAGATAATTACCAAGCTAAGTGTTGATCCTGTGGATTCTCAAGGGTCTTACAATAAAAATAACTCATGAAGTCAGTGATTCGTGGGTATGTTGATATATCATTGAAAATGCAAAAATTGAAATGCTAAGGCAACTTTCTGAAGCCAGGTTTGTTGGGGAAGAAAAGTGGAATTTAGTAACTTAAAATAAGAAATAGGAAGGATTGGATATTTGCAAGTAACTAAGGCAGTTTACAATTTTTAATTTTAATTATTTGTGAGTAAGTAACTACGTTACCGTGTGTCGAAAGTCCAACAGAACAGAAGGATATACAGTGATGAGTCTCTTACTCTTGTCTCCCAGTTTCCCAGTACTCTTTTCTCAGGGCCTCTACACAGCTCCAGGGACACATTTAGTATTGTACTCTATGTGAATTGCCAACACCTGCCCTGGGAGCAACTGGTCTTAATCAGTTTCTTGAGTATCCTACCATGGAAAGCCTGTACCTAAACAAGTAAAAGTTTATGTCCATTCTCCCTCATCTTTTAGTTGTTTCTTAAAAGAAATATTAGGTAATTTAAATAATTCCCAAGACCTAGGTCATTGGTTTTATTTTTAACTTTGGGCTTGTGGGAACAGGGCACGTGTCAGTGGTCCTCTTCCGGCCTAACAACTAGAGCCTGCATGTATTTAAACGCTTCAAAAACCTTACATACTATTACCAGAATAACAAATTATTTAGAAGACAAGATATCAAAATTATTATTTTTTGACTGTAAGTAAAGGTTATTTTCATAGGACATAGCAATAATTTCCAAAATCTGGTGGCCTTATAAGACTTATTAATTAGAAATAACATTTGCGAGAAAGTCTTTATAAGTCAAAATATGATCTACTAAGATAAGAGGAAATATTTTCACCTTTTTATCTTGGGCAGAATTTTTTTTTTTTTAACCAGCAATTACTAAGGCCTGTGGTTTTCAAAGCCAAATGCTGAAATTCCACAGACAAGGAAGAACAAGTTATACTCCTTAAGGCAGACTTTCATTGGGACAGTCTCCTTTTTTTTAATCACCGTTCCTCAATTCCACCTGCTGTGATACCTCATGCTTTCTAGTTAATGCCTTCCTGGGGTTCTCAGGGCAAGTCTATTAACTCCCTCTCTAAGCATTTAAGATTGATCTTCAGGATTACACACTGAATCAAGTTTTTTCTTTTTTAATATTTATTTATTTTTTTGGCTGCGTTGGGTCTTAGTTGCGGCGCGCAGGCTTAGTTGCCCTGCGGCATGTGGGATCTTAGTTCCCCGACCAGGGATCGAACCGGCGTTCCCTGCATTGCAGGACGGACTCTTAACCACTGGACCACCAGGGAAGTCCCCATTTTTTTCTGTTTTTTTTACTGTCATTGTTTTGGGATGATTTTCTAGCAGAGAAAGTGGTGGAAATCTCTACTCCACCCTCTTAAACAGTAAGTGAGGAGTTAATTTTAAAGTGTATGGCTGTGTGGTGAATTCTGTTAAGGAAAGCAAAGGTTTCTCTTTTTCTTCTATTTTTATTAGAGCAGACATAGGGACAGTTATGACTAGATCTTTGAGTTTGATGCATGTATCTTGTCCAGGACTGTAGCCCAGTGATAGGTTCAGGAACAATGATGAAAATAGGATTACTTTTAAGTTACTATCAGGCTCTTAGGAGGAAGAGAAGACAGGTTGCCTGGCACTGTGCTAAGCATCTCATGTTCATTAGCTGTGTGGTGATGGAGGCTGGCTTTAAAGCCAGGCTGGCCTGACTCCAGAGCCCATGCCCTTAAACGCTGTACTGTATTTCTGTTTTTTTATATAAATTTATTTTATTTATTTACTTTTGGCTGCGTTGGGTCTTCGTTGCTGCAGGCAGGCTTTCTCTAGTTGTGGCGAGCAGGGGCTGCTGTTTGTTGTGGTGCCCAGGCTTCTCATTGTGGTGGCTTCTTGTTGCGGAGCACGGGCTCTAGGTGTGCAGGCTTCAGTAGTCGCAATGCGTGGGCTCAGTAGTTGTGGCTCGTGGGCTTTAGAGCTCAGGCTCAGTAGTTGTGGTGCATGGGCTTAGTTGCTCCATGGCGTGTGGGATCTTCCCGGACCATTAGCAGGTGGATTCTTAACCACTGCGCCACCAGGGAAGTCCCTGTACTGTATTTCTTGTTTCTGTCAATTGTATTTAATTTGATCCAAGTTGGATTAACATCATAAGTGAAATGTACTATTTTGGCTTTTATTTAAGTTATATCCATGGAATTGCTTTATGTATTGTAATGCTCATTTTTCCATTCATTAAAACCTATTTGTACTGAGACTACAAATACTTTTTAGCTAATGGCTTAAATACTTTAATCTCCAATGAGAATTGATAAGTTATTACCTTTTAGGAGTGAGTTTCTGGATATTTCTTCCTTTTGTGCTTTATCTAACAATCAAATTAGGAATTATAAGAACACTGTCCATATTACTATTTTTGCACTTATTTTCTGAAAGGTCCAAAGAGTCCTCATGTTTGCACATACACTAGGACTATTACTGTTACTTTTAATCTTCTGGGATTTTTTTTGTTTTTGTTTTTTTGTCTTTCCATAGATTCATCTGAAGCCTTTGTAATTGCCCCATGTTTTTTCAAAGTTAGAATTCTTTAAAGAACATTGACTGTATGTTAGCATATGAAATAGTTCACTCGTGAAATTGCTGATGATATCATTTGCATATGTTGAATTTGTTATTCTTATTGCCTTCTAGTTTAAAACTGAGTATTTCTTTTTCTATGACATTTAATATGATTAATGTAGCAATCTTTCCACTTTTTTTTTTTTTTTTTTTTTTTTGCGGTACGCGGGCCTCTCACTGTTGTGGCCTCTCCCGTTGCAGAGCACAGGCTCCGGACGCGCAGGCTCAGCGGCCATGGCTCAAGGGCCTAGCTGCTCCGTGGCATGTGAGATCTTCCCGGACCGGGGCTCGAACCCGTGTCCCCTGCATCGGCAGGCGGATTCTCAACCACTGCGCCACCAGGAAAGCCCGATCCTATCTCTTTAAATCCCAACTATTTAGAATATAGGCAAATGAAATACCCCAAAATGAGGTTCCCCAGCTCCCATAGGAATTCTCTGCTTTCTTACTTGTATCACATTTCATTGCATTTTGTATCTTGGTTGTTACTCAGCACTAACTGTAAGATGCAACATGTCCTTCTCCTCCATTAGATTGAAAATTCCTTGAAAGCATGTTCTTTTCTTTTATATTTTGCCATACTTTTTTTTCTTTTTTAATTTTCTCAAGCCTAGGTAGCAGATTATTTGCTATTTAATGTATCAAATGAGTGGTTCTGTCTGCCTTAAACCATGTGAAGAACAGATAAAGAAGAGGCTCAAAAACTTGTATTTAGGTACCAGATTTGTTCTCAGCCATATGAATAAGCTGTCATGAAATTCCAGTCAACTGTTCTTACAGTGAGAGATCAGAAGTGCTGGTTTTAAAGAACAGAATGGTGATTTTAAAATATCAAAAATTTCATGACTTATTTTATAATTTATTCTTTTGGAATTTTAGAGATTAACTGACCCTAAAAATTATCTTGTATTCCAGTCAACTTGTGAGTTAATGTATCAAATTGTGACAGCTGAGTAATTTTGAGTAGGTTGACAGGTATACTCTGTTTTGCCAACACTAACTTTGGTACTTCTGAAATTGTGATTTGAAAGTGGTATTGTCATGGAAACAGTAGAGCAGTCTTTTTTTAAAAAAACCTCTGTTAGGCAGAACACAAACTAATACTATAATTATTTCTGAAATGGCATATTGAATAGACTTGTGAAACTAGCAATTTATTAGACTTAAAAAAAATAAATTTATTTATTTATTTTTGGCTGCACTGGGTCTTCGTTGCTGTGCATGAGCTTTCTCTAGTTGCGGTGAGCAGGGACTATTCTTCACTGCGGTGCATGGGTTTCTTATTGTGGTGGCTTCTCATTGCAGAGGACAGGCTCTACCTGCGCGGGCTTCATTAGTTGTGGCGCACGGGGGCTTAGTTGCTCCGTGGCATGTGGAATCTACCCGGACTAGGGCTCGAACCCGTGTTGCCTGCATTGTCAGGCGGATTCCTAACCACTGTGCCACCAGGGAAGTCCATTATTAGACTTTTAATGATATCCAGACCAAAGACTGAGGGGGCTGTGTATCTTGCCTTGTGCTATGTGTTTTAGAAGCTTTTTCATTCCCTTGCTGTTTTACTTCTTAATACTCTTTCTGGAACTTTATGCTGTTTTTTTAAATTAAAGTATAGTTGATTTACAATGTGTTAATTTCTGCTGTACAGCAAGGTGATTCAGTTATGTATATACATTCTTTTTTTATATTCTTTTTCATGATGGTTTCTTATAGGATATCGAATATAGTTCCATTTGCTGTACAGTAGGACCTTGTTGTTTATCCGTTCTATATATAATAGCTTACATCTGCTAACTCCAACCTCCCACTCAATCCCTCTTGCCCTTGGCAACCACAAGTCTGTTCTGTATGTCCATGAGTCTGTTGCTGTTTTGTAGATAGATTCATTTGTGTCATATTTTAGAATCCACATATAAGTGATATACGGTATTTGTCTTTCTCTTTCTGACTGACTTAGTATGGTAATATCTAGTTGCATCCATGTTGCTGCAAATGGCTTTATTTCGTTCTTTTTCATTCCTGAGTATTATTCCATTATATATATATATACTACATCTTCTTTATCCATTCATTCATCGATGGACATTAGGTTGCTTCCATGTCTTGGCTATTGTGAATAGTCCTGCTGTGAACATAGGGGGTGCATGTATCTTTTTGAATTATAGTTTTGTCTGGGTATATGCCCAGGAATGGGATTGCTGGATCATATGGTAATTCTATTTTTAGTATTCTGGGGAACCTCCATACTGTTTTCCAAGTGGCTGCACCAACTTACATTCCCACCTTTTCTCCACACCCTCTCCGACATTTGTTACTTGTAGACTTTTTAGTGGTGGCCATTCTGACTGGTGTGAGGTGATACCTCATTGTAGTTTTTTTTTTTTTTTTAAACTTACTTATTTATTTATTTTTGGCTGTGTTGGGTCTTCGTTTCTTTGCGAGGGCTTTCTCTAGTCGTGGCAAGCGGGGGCCACTCACTGTAGCGGCCTCTCTTGTTGTGGAGCACAGGCTCCAGATGCGCAGGCTCAGTAGCTGTGGCTCACGGGCCTAGTTGCTCAGTGGCATGTGGGATCTTCCCAGCAGGGCTCAAACCCATGTCCCCTTCATTGGCAGGCGGACTCTCAACCACTGCACCACCCGGGAAGCCCCTCATTTTAGTTTTGATTTGCATTTCTCTATGTTGAAAAGATGTTGAGCATCTTTTCATGTGCTTATTGGGCATCTGTATGTCTTCTTTGGAGAAATGTCTATTTAGATCTTCTGCCCGTTTTTTGATTGGGTTGTTTGGTTTTTTGTTGTTGAGTTGTATGAGCTGTTTGTATATTTTGGAAATTAAGCTCTTGTCAGTGGCATTGTTGGCAAATATTTTCTCCCAGTCTGTAGGATGTCTTCTTTTTGTTTGTGGTTTCCTTTGCTGTGCAAAAGCTTCTAAGTTTGATTAGGTCCCATTGTTTATTTTTGTTTTTATTTCTATTGCCTTGGGAGACTGAGCTAAGAAAACATTGGTAGGATTTATGTCAGAGAATGTTTTACAAAATTATGATCTCTTCTAGGAGTTTTATGGCATCATGTCTTATGTTTAAGTCTTTAAGTTATTTTGAGTTTATTTTTGTGTGTGGTATGAGGCTGTTTTCAGCTTCATTGATGTATGTGTGTCTGTCCCAACTTTCCCAACACCACTTGCTGAAGAGACCATCTTTTTGCCATTGTATATTCTTGCCTCCTTGGTTGAAGATTAATTGACCGTAGGTGTGTGGGTTTAATTCTGGGCTCTCTATTCTGTGGAACTTTATGCTCTTGAACAATGTTGGTTACTTATGATTCTGTGGTCAGCTTGAGAGGAAACAGTGATAAGATACTTGGTGGAACAGCAAAGAAGCATAGGGAGATTCTAGATCAGAAATGTCTTCTCTATGGTTACTTACCATTTATGGAGAGTGGCCTAAGGAGTTTTAGGAAAAGAAGAGGAAAAGAAAGATGAGGTAGGTGAAGCCAACATCAGGATTCTTTCATCCTTTTCCTGACCCCCTTAAACTTCTCTTCCTCCTTTATCATGAGAACTCAGAAATTGCTTGTGATTGTTAGAACTCACTTTTTTAAACTGTTTCGGGCCAGAGAATCGCTTGAGAAGCTCATTGCAGTTTCACAGGTGGGCCCCAACCTTGGGGATTCTGTATTCCACCTCCAAGTGATTTAATATGGGTAATCTTGGATCAAACTTGGAGAAGCCCAGTTAGAGCCAGAGGATTAGCTAGGAAGGCCCAAATTTGCTGTGATTTGGCTGCATCCCTTACTCAGTTTTGTTTGCTTTGTTTTTAAAATCTAGAGTACAAGCCATAGAAATCTTTTCTGGAGCAGTAAGTGCCTGAATACTTCTGTTTGTTTATATAGCCTGTGACTGGTTTGCAATACAAGCTTGGTAGCAGATTATTTCCCCACTAATTTGGCATTTGCTATAACAAATATATCTACTACCAACTCCCTAAATATTATCATGACATTCTATAGAGTTTGTTATTTTTCTCTTTATTTTCATCTTTTAAAGTGATTCAAGGTCCTTTAAACCAGTGGCCTAGCCTGGGGCTGTACTCCCCTCCCCTGCCGCCTCTGGGACATTTGGCAGTGTCTGGAGACATTTTGTGTTGTTACTCTGGAAAGAGTATAGTGGGTGGAATTCAGGGATGCTGTTAAACAGCACAGAACAACCCCTCACAGCAAAGAATTATCTAGCCTAAATGTCAATATTGCTGAGGTTGCAAAATCTTTTTTTTTTTTTTTTTAACTTTTTACTTTATATTGGAGTATAGCTGATTAACAATGTTGTGATAGTTTCAGGTGCACAGCAAAGCGACTCAGCCGTACATAAACATGTATCCATTCTCCCTCAGGCTCCCCTCCCATCCAGGCTGCCACATACCAAGGTTGCAAAATCTTGCTTTAATATTTGTAGTCATTATATGATTACTACAGGGGCAGCATATTTTTCCCTTCATATGACATGCTAGATGAACATTATGATGATGCAGGAATTGTAAATGCTGATGGAGAGATCAGTAAATAGTTAAGAAATTTAGAAAGCTGATTTGGTTCCTTTTCCTGTTCCTGTGCAATTTGAGGATGAATTTACTACTCATATAGTTTTTACAAATGTAAGGAAAATGGTAGTTCATCTGATAGCGTTCTAAACCTAGGATTGTCTTCTGTGCCCACGCCATTTCCCCTACCTTTGAATGTTAAAGTTTACCTTTCAGCTATTACTTCAATACCATCTACTACATAGTTTTTCATACTGCATGTTGTGACCCAGTGGTGGGTTGTGAAGTTAGTGTAGCAGGTATAACTAGCATTTTTGAAAAGTTAAATACAATAGAAAAATAAAAGAGTGCACCACATAGAGTAAGAGTTAAGTTTTGTCTTATAAAACCTATTTTAATTATATGTTGTCAGGGAGGAAATTTTCTTTTTCCTACTACTCTCCTAGTTCTTTGGCTGTGGCCCTATGAATTGGACTGACAAAAGGCAGATTAACAAGAGAAAAAACAAACAAGTTTATGCTTACATGTGGGAGCACTCAGAGATGAGTAACTCTAGGGTTAGTTGGAACTCGGGCTTATATAGCATCTTAGCAAAGGAACAATAAATTTTCAGAGAAGTGACAAGACAAAGGAAAAGGACTTTGAGTTCCTAGGGCTACAAATTGTGGGAAGGGAAAAGTATGGAAACTAAAGGTAGATAAAGGCTAGCTGGTAGGGTTATGTAGGTTCCTCTGTTGCCATCTCCAGGCTGTTAAGGGTCTAAAGTTGAGATTAATTGTTGTCCTTCCTGGTAAAGAAGGAAGGGGGAGCCCCTTGGTAAATTGATGTCCTGGTTTTGGGCAAATAGGGAGAAGGCAAAGAGCTTTCCTTCTTTCTGCTCCTTCTCAATTGTCCTCAACTAAAAATAGCCCTTAAGGACCAAAGTAGTCCTTATGGACACTAGAGTGGCATGTTTTGAGGTGGCTTATTTTGCCCGCTACAATATCTGTGCATGTGTGTGCTGGGTCATGATGTAAAACTATTTTTCTTGCTGTGGATTACGGGGAAAAAAATGGAAAGACACTGATTCCAATAAATTACAAAAACAATATTAGCTGCGTGTTTGATAGTTCTTGAAACAAGCTAAGATCTTACTTATTGATTTTTGTGAAGCAATAAACTTATTTCAGTTTTTTAATTAGAAAATTTTGGCTTTGTACTATCATGAGGTAATTTTAGAATGCATTTTGAATTTATAAGACTTTCTGATAGAGTAAGTATTGAATTTGGCAACATTCTTGAATTGTAGTTCTGTTTCATTAAAGATGTTTCATTAAAGATCATTTTGGCTTTGTACTATCATGAGGTAATTTTAGAATACATTTTGAATTTATAAGACTTTCTGATAGAGTAAGTATTGAATTTGGCAACATTCTTGAATTGTAATTCTGTTTCATTAAAGATTATTTTTTCCATGTGCAATAATGTATCAATATCAACAGTCCCAATAATGAGATTCCTCTATTTAAGAAATGTCAATTTGATGAAAGGCAAACAAAATTGGGTATATTTCAGTATCATATGATACTACTTAACTAAACATTAATTTGGTTATTAACTAATCACAAACTGCTTGCATCACAGTGTTATGGAGCTTTCCATCCTCTACAAAAAACTAATATTTCAGAATAGGTTCAAGCTTCTTACATGGAGTTTTTGAGTTGAGACATGCACCTAGTTGACAAATTTTAGTTTCATACTAAATATTTAAGATTAATTCTAGTATAATTTATTTCAGATTAAATTTAGTAGAAGCTTTTGTAGAAGATGCAGAATTGAGGCAGAGTTTACAAGAAGATTTACTTCGTCGATTTCCAGATCTTAACCGACTTGCCAAGAAATTTCAAAGACAAGCAGCAAACTTACAAGATTGTTACCGACTCTATCAGGGTATAAATCAACTCCCTAATGTTATTCAGGCTCTGGAAAAATATGAAGGTAATAAAATGATTTTGTTTTTGTCTTCCTTCACTTTCAATATACTGAGCAAATGTTCTGCCCTTTTAAAGTTGGTTCTGGTTACTCATCTTTTAAGTTTTCCTAATAGGCTTGTATTGCCCTCTGGCTGTATCACAGAAGCCAAAAGTCATGAGACAGTTTAGAATTTTTGTTTTTTAGAAATGAATATTAGGATTACGAGGTTTATTAATAGGTGTCTTGCACTAACAGTGGCAGTTGAACAGGGTTTGATTGCTAAAGACTCACAGGACCCGAAATGACAGTGCTTAAACAAATATATGGTTTATTACGGGAAAAGGATACAGTCTAGCAGCTGCACTAAAGTAAGGATAATGCATGACAGCCAAAGGCTGTCACAGCAAGGGGGCCAGGGAGGTCAGGTGCAGGTACCTATAAAAAGGTCCTTGGTGAGGTGCACCTCATGAGGTAAAAAAGCCATCCTTGTCCCTGCATCTTCCTCTTGTACCTGTACTTAGTGAAGTTTCTGAAAGCCTACATTTCCATATTCCATTCACTCCACTGGCTTCAGCCCTGACCACTGTACTGAAATGGCATTTGCTACGTGACTTAACTTGTTGCTAAATTCAATGAACACGGTCCAGTCCTTATCTTACTAGGTTTCACTGGAGAGTGTGACAGGCTTTTTTGCCTCCCGGTTTTATTGAGATATAATTGACATATAACATTGTATAAATTTAGGTGTACAATGCGATTTGATATGTACATATATACTATGTAAATGATCACCACAATAAGTTTAGTTAACATCGTCACCTCGTAGTTTTTTTTCTTATGATGAGACTTTTTAAGGTCTGATCTCTTAGCAGCTTTTCGAATATACAATACAGTTTTTGTTTTTGTTTTTGAATTACAGTCACCATGTTGTACATTACCTTGCCAGGACTTAAATCTTATAACTTGAAATTTGTACCTTTTGACCACCTTCATCCCTGCCTCTCGCAACCACCAGTCTGTTCTGTATTTATGAGTTTGGTTTTATTAGATTCCACACATAAGTGAGATCACAAAGTATTTGACTTTCCCTATGTCACTCTTTTCACTTGACATAATGCCCTCAAGGTCCATCCATGTTGTTGCAGATGGCAGGATTTCTTTCTTTATGGTTGAAGGATACTCCGTTGTACATATGTATCACAGTTTCTTTATCCATTCCTTCGCTGGTGGACATTTAGGTGGTTTCCATGTCTTGGCTGTTGTAAATGATGCTGCAGTGAACGTGGGGGGTGCAGATATTTCTTCGAGATAACGATTTTGTTTCCTTTAGATATATACCCAGAACTGGAATTGCTGGATCCTTCTATTTTTTGCCATCCTCTTCAGTGTAGTCACCCCATGCTCACCCCACAACCCCGAGTTCTATTTTTGGCCCCCGTTTCACTCAATACCTGAAACTTTAAACCTGGGATTTTTGAATGAGTTCTTGAAAGTATCATGAAATTTTATGCAAAATTTTGTGTATATGTATTTTTGGAGGGGTAAAGGATCTGCAAGTTTCATCAGATATTCAAAAGTATATGTAAACCACCACCACACACCCGCAAAAAAGTAAGAAATATTGCTCTGCATATTCTCTGGGGAATCTTTCTTATTCCCTGAGATAAGCATGGAAGTTAGGAATTGGATTTGAAAGGCTTGGCTCTCTTCATGAGCCTCTCTGCATATGTGTGGATTAATGTACTTGAGAGTTTTCAACAAGTCAGTAATTCCCTACTTTTTCAGTGTTACACTTAATACAAGACCTGTGAGATATCATCACATATAGCCCTGTGAGATATCATAAATTATGTAAATCAAATGCTTTACATTGTCAGTTTGATAACTGATGTCCAGTTAAGGTATTTGAAATCACCAAGCGTAGGAAATATTAAAGGAGGAAGACTGTTCCAAGTTTCGTGGTGCTAAGAGCTATGTATTTTCTTTCAATAACATGGAACATTGGAGAATCTAGATGTATCCTAGTCACTGGGAACCTAACTAATCTCTCTTGGGTTGATTTACACTATTAGTTTCAGGTGTACAACATAGTGATTCAGTATTTTTATAGGTTATACTCCATTTAAAGTTATTATAAAATATTGGCTATATTCCCTATGCTGTACAATATATCCTTGTAACTTTTTTTACCCATAGTAGTTTGTACCGCTTAATCCCCTACTCCTATGTTGCCCCTCCCCTCTTCTCTCTCCCCACTGGTAACCACTAGCTTGTTCTTTATATCTGTGCGTCTGTTTGTTTTATTTTTTAGATTCCACATATAAATGATAGCATACAGTATTTGGCTTTCTCTGTCTGACTTCATTAAGCACCATACCCTCCAGGTCCATCCATGTTGTTGGAAATGGCAAAAATTTCATCCTTTTTTATGGCTGAGTAATATTCCGTGTGTGTGTGTGTGTGTGTGTGTGTGTGTGTGTGTGTGTGCGCGCGCACACACACACACACACACACACACACATCTTCTTTGCCCATTAATCTGTTGATGGACACAGGTTCCTTCTGTATCTTGGCAATTGTAAATAATGCTGATAGGAATATTGGGATTTGTGTATCTTTTTGTATTAGTGTTTTCATTTTCTTCGGATATATACCCAGGAGTGGAATTGCTGGATCATATGGTAGTTCTATGTTTAGTTATTTTTTTTCCATACTGTTTTTCACAGCACAGTGGCTGCACCAGTTTACACTCCCACCAACAGTTTATGAGGGTTCCCCCCCTTTTTTTTTTTTTTTTGTGGCATGCAGGCCTCTCACTGTTGTGGCCTCTCTCATTGTGGAGCACAGGCTCCGGACGCGCAGGCTCAGCGGCCATGGCTCACGGGCCCAGCCGCTCCGCGGCATGTGGGATCCTCCCGGACCAGGGCACAAACTCATGTCCCCTGCATCGGCAGGCATACTCTCAACCACTGCGCCACCAGGGAAGCCTGAGGCTTCCCTTTTTTCTACATCCTCGCCAACAATTTCTTATTTGTGGTCTTTTTAATGATAACCATTCTGACAGGTGTGAGGTGATGTCTCATTGTGGTTTTGATTTGCATTTTTCTGATGATTAGGAATGTTCAGCATCTTTTCATGTGCCTCTCTTGAGTTTAAAATGGCATTTTGCAGAGTTCAGCATAGCTCCTTAGCCTACTGACTTCATGGAGAAAGTCAAAACAGGCTAATTTATGAGGAAAAACCAAATGCACTGTCCTTAAAAGTAAAATCATTAAAAGTTTTAAAAAATATATTTGTATATTACTACAAATTGAATGTATTCTGCCGTCTTGTGATGTTTTGGTTTTAATTAACTCTAGGTTTAATGTTATTCCTGGAGAAAAAATGAAAATAAAGTAAATTCAGAGACAGCAGAGGGCAGCAACAGTTTAGAAAGTAGATTTGCATTGAGTGATAAAAGCTCTACTCTAAATTATCTTTCTCCTGTTTAAAAAAAAAGGCTATTTGAGAAATGTACTTGGCCTCCCTTATTCCTCATATCTTTTAAAATTGAAAAGTTGAGACACACATTTGCAGCAACATGGATGGATCCAGAGTTTATCAAACTAAGCGAAGTAAGTCAGAAAGAGAAAGACAAATACCATATAATATCATTTATATATGGAATCTAAAATGCGACATAAATGAACCTATCTACAAAAACGAAACAGACTCATAGATATAGAGAACAGACTTGTGGTTGCCAAGGGGGAAGGGGGTCGGGGAGGGAAAGATTGGGAGTCTGGGGTTAGCAGATGCAATCTACTATATATAGAATGGATAAAAAATGAGGTCCTACTGTACAGCAAAGGGAACTATATTCAATATCCTGTGATAAACCATAATGCAAAAGAATATGAAAAAGAATATATACGTGTAGCTGAATCATTTTGCTGTACAACAGAAATTAACACAACATTGTAAATTAACTATAGTTCAATAAAATTTTTTTAAAAAATTGAGGCACAACCTAAAACAATGGTATTCTGCATTTGGAGCAGATTTCTGATAGTGCTTAACACAACTCTAAGTATCTAGATTTTGTTGATGAATTTTATTGCAACAGCTAATATCATACTGAGGTATGTAACCCTTTCCTTTGCCCACATCCAAGTAATCATCCGTTTCTGTTTCAGTATATTTAAAAACCTTACATGTGCTATTTTCCCTCCCCTGGTCATTGCATCCTCCTCAATGACCCCATAGTAATCTTTCTTAGCACATCTTAAAATATCCTTTCTTCCCTTTCGGTTATGAACACATTAATTTGCTTCCCATGACCTACCAGAAGAAGCCCCATTCCTGTGCCTGGCTGGCTGCTACTTCTGTCAGCCTCCCTTATACTCCCTCACCTACTGTTCTTCTCACTGTACTGGTTTTCCAGACTGCTCTGATTTTTTATGCTTTTCTCCATGTTTTTCCTTTGTCTTAAATGCCCTTCACTACCTTGTCCACGTGATGGAACCCTACTAATATTTAAGATTGAGCTCAAATATCACCCTTTCTGTGAAGCTTTCTCTGCCCTCCTCATGCAGTGTTCTGGTTTCCATAGCACCTTCTGCTTATATCTCCATTGCTTTTCAACCCTAAATAACATAGTAGGTTAGCGTAATAATAATCCCCCCTTTTAACCTGATTGCTCAGTTTCCTTCTAAATAGAAGATAAGAATATGAAAGCAATTTGGCATTTCTGAAAAGGAATCTGCTTTACTAATGTAGCACTTTTTAAACTTTAGCCTATAAAGCTGCAATTTAAGATCTGGTTGGATTTTTGTATTTTGGACATATTTTCTTTAAATTTCATCTTTATCAGTTTATAAAAGTAAGGTAAACTCTTGGTAGTAATTATTCTACCATCCAGAGGTACTCATTATTAATATTTTGCCTTATGTTGTTTCATTCTTTAAGCAAAATTATAGAAGGTCAGTTATGCTTAACACTTTCTTTGACAAGGAAGACTTGTTCTAATGTAGTTCATATATTAGGAAACAATTTGAGCATAATGTGAATTTTGTGTTGCTTATGCACATTTTGCCCATGGGAAACACTGGGTGAATGCAGAAAATTGCACCCAGCTGAACTGAGCAGGGTAGGCATACACAAAATGTACACAGACACACACCTCAGATATCCACCGTGTGTTCTTGAGCCATGCTCATTTGCATGTGGTGTTACAGCTTTGCACTGCACTTCAGAGGACTCACCATTTCACAGTAACTTACAAGCTGCAGCCTTCTGGAAGTCCACCTCCACAAGCAAACTTCATGTCTTTTGTGAGGTAAAATGCATTACTTATTGTAGTATTCTTGTATTTCCCATACATTTAATTTAAATTAACATGTGTAAAACTGCCCTTTAAATTTTTTTGTTTTTTATTTCTTTTCTTAATTTTATTTATTTTTTCATGGAAGTATAATTAACTTACCCAGTTAGTGTCAAGTCATAGAGGTTAAATTATGGCAACTAACAATTAGTACTATTTTTACTATTGTAAAATTAGTACTATTTATTTATTAAATGTACAATTAGAACATTTTTATCCCACCAATATATTCTATTACACTTTTCCATACAGCCTGTTCTGTTATAATGCAACATATGCATCCCTATGCAAAACTGTGCAATAAAAACTAGTTTATGAGATAAAAGAGGTCAAGGCACAACACTCAGAAACTTCATCAGTTACACTTCTGGTCACCAAATGTGTGGAGGTTTTGCCCCACACCAAGTGATTTCCTGTGACACTAACTGGGTGTTCTGCAGTTTAACTCAGTTGTGACACTGTCTCCCTGGAGATAGCATCAGATCCCATAGGTTAAGGGCTCAATCCCACAAGCCTGGTGCCCTGCAACCTCTCTACCCAGTCTCAAGCCCAGGTATTACCTGTACTTCTGACCAACCAGTTACAGATGAGGTCCCAATGACCCCCTTCTTGGGTTTAATCAATTTGCTAAAACAGCTCACTGAACTCAGGGAAACACTTACTTAACACTTAACAGTTTATTGATAAAGGATGCAGATGAACAGCCAGATGAAAATATAGGGCAAGTCTTGGGGGGTCCTGAACACAGGAGCTTCTGTCCTATAGAGGTGAGTTGCGTCACCCTTCTGGTGGATGTGTTTGCCCTCCTGAAAGCTCTCTGAACTGAACATGCCCCCCTTACCACCACTACTGGGGTTTTAGGAAGCTTCCTCATGTAGGCATGATCAATTATTAACTCAATTTCCAGCCCCTTTCCCCTCTCTGGATGATGGTGGCGGGGGTAGAGCTAAAAATTCCAAGCTCCTAATCATGGCTTGGTCTTTCTGGTGACCAGCCCACATTCAGGAGCTCATCTCGGATCACCTTATTAGAACAAGAGATGCTCCTAGTGCTCTTATCACTTAGGAAATTACAAGGGTTTTAGGAGCTCTGTGTCAGGAACCAGGAGCAGAGACCAGTACATTTTTCTGTTATCTCACAGAGACTGGCATGGTGTAAAATGAAACTCCTAACTAATCAGTGGAATCAGAAGAGAAAGTCAGCATTGGAAAGAAAATTACTGTTTTGTCAAAATGACAATAGTAAGAAAGGAAAATGAGGTATATTGTCAGAGAAAGTATTACCTGCAAATGAAGGAACGGAAACAGGTGGCTGTGCTCAACAAAAGGGGTGACGTGACCCAAGAATCTGAAAAGGAAGAGAGGGCAGGGGCCATGAGGGAGGATAAGAGGCCAAAACTATAGGGCGGCTGTTGGTGGTGGAGGAATAACAGAGATGCCCTTGTGCTAAAGGTGGTTATTCAGAGCGATTGAATTATTTTGATCTTTTACCATGATTGACTGCACTTCAATGTTGGCTTCTTTGCTGATTTGGTAATGTTTTGGCTCCAGCCTCATATTTGTGTGAATACTGTAAACTTTCATTAGCAGCATCTTGCTAGCCTTTTTTCTACTTACATGAATTTTTAAATCCATTTCATAAATATATTTAAAGGGTCAGATAAAATTTAATTGTACTTCATAAAACTTCTAGGTTGGAGTTAATAATACAAGGAAATTCCGTTAAATTAGTTAAGGGAACATGGGCATAGCATAAATTTTTAAATCTTTGTTAATTGAAACTCATGTCTTTTTATTACCATTTACCAAAATATTTACTAGAATAAGGATGTTAATACTAACTTGATAATTAATGTAGACTTTAGGTTGGTTTTTCCGATCGTATTCTATTTGGAAAGTCTGATTCAGCAGATTTGTGACTAGCGGTAGGCCTTGGACCTGAGTTACTGTCGGGAGGACACATGTAGGGAGGCACCTCATATCTGTTACCCAGAACTCTCCTATAGTTGATTTTGATTTTAGTGTTACTTGTTCATTTGACTTGATTAGAAAATCTTAGTGTCTTTTTCTTAATTATTTTGCCAACGTTTCCAGTTACTTCTCAGTTACATTAAATAAAATGTAAATGATTTGAGAGAGAAGACGTTTACCAGTGAGTATCAATAATTTAGGTGCAATTACAGCCAATTTACCCAGCAACCTCAACTTTGCCAGACACAGATCTGGGAAAGTCTTCTCGTGGTGGGAAGTTGGGGGCCTGTGGTGTGGTTGGTGTCTGCCTGTGGTGAATAAGACTAGGCATTGCAAGCTCGTGCCTGAAGGGGCCCGTCAGGTTATAGATAATGAGGCAGAATGGTGGGCTGATATTCTGATGAGCTAGGGAAGTCATGGTCTGACTAAAGTGGACTGCTGCTGGTCGGACTACCTGAGTATCACAGAATGGGAATTCTGACTGAGGATTTCTCATATGGGCCCATGTTTCAAAGTCTACTCTGAATTCCTCCCTCTAAACTCTGCTTTTGGTGTTCACTCTCTCAGTAAATGGCCCCATTATCTACCCAGTGGTCCAAGCCTTGGGAATCAGCCTTAACTGTTGCCTCTCCCTCTTTGTATTCACTCAGTCACCAAGTCCTCTTGGTATCGCATCATATATATTCTTTACCTCGGACACCTTTCCATCCCACTGCCGGCACCCTAGTCCAGGCTGTAGCATTTCTTACCTGAACTACTGTCAGCCTCCTAATGCTTTTACTATCTCTTGTCTTGGCTCTTTCTAATCCTTTCTCTTTGCTTCAGCCAACTGTCTTTCTCAATATGTAAATATATTTATAAATAAAAATATAAATGTGTTGTTAACCCTTCAGGGGTTTTTCACTGCCTTTATATATTTACTGCCCTTATATTTCACTTCCTTATATTTTTGTGCGATTACTTGTCTAATGTCTGTTTCCCTCACATGCTGTAAGGGTAGAGACAAGACTGTTTCGGGGTTTGACAGGCCCCTCATAAATTGTTGCCTCTGCCTATCTCTCTGTCTATCCTTTCCCTCCTAGGACTCATTGCCAATGTTTCTCAGACTTTTTTGACCATGTCTCAGAGTAAGATATACATTTCATTTGACTTAGTGCATACCCATGGGTGTGTCTATGCAGTGTTAAAAAACAAAATTCAACTGAGTGAATTTTTTTTTTTTTTTCAACTGAGTGAATTTTAAAGATCTTATTGGCTTTATTGAACAGTTCATGAATTGGGCAGCATCCCATCCAGGAGACAGAAAGGAGCTCTCTAGAACTGTACAAAATGAAAGACTTTCATAGGCAGATGGGAGCTGAAACAAGGGAGTCATAAAAAGTGGGTTGGTTATTGTAAGGTTACTTTCCTTTAGGGGATTGTAGGGGTCCGTCAGGTGTATTACCTAACTGGTGCTGATCAGGTGATTCCTGATTGGCTGGTGCAAGATTCCATTTCTGGGAGAGCCGAAACTGTAATTAAGGTAAGCCTCGATTTGGTGACATGGGGCTTAGCATAAGTGACTCCATTTGGGGCCTATTGTTCTGTTTTTAACAACATGTATACACGGTATATATAAAAACTGAAATAATTATATAATAAATTGTATAAACTGAAATAATTTGTAAAACTGAAACAATACAGTGTACTTTGGCATTTTTCAATTTTTTCACTTGAAAATGCTAAGATTTATGAAATTTATGACGGAGAAAAGTTTGCAATTTGAAAAAACAAACTGCATTTGTTTTTGGCATCTGTTCAAGTGAGCTTGAACATCCTCCGGATCTCACATATACTGCACACTCTTTGGCCTTTGTTTGTGCTGTTCCTTTAGAGTCAGACATTTATCCCTTCCTGTCTCACCTGGCTTTGTTGTCTTCATCTTTAGATTTTCACCTTCAAAGTCATTTCTTTGGGTAGACCTACCTTGTTCCTACATTTGAGTACACTCCTGTCCTGGTTATGTGTTTCCAAAGCACCCTGTATTTCCCTGTCATCATACTTGCCATCCTTCTTTGTAATTAGTTTAATGACTGTGTCATCTCTCCCCGACACCTGAGTGTACGGTATGTCCCCAGGGAACAAGTATTTCAGCCCAGCTTCTGACATGTAATAGGCCTTCAGAAACTTCTTTTGGGAGAATGAGAAAATACCACTTAGTGTGGGAGAGAGAATGTGTCAGAAAGGAAACTGAAAAGCAGTAAAAGAATGGGAAAGTACTTAGTGATGAATGGTTGTGCTAGGGGTTCAAGATGCTTTGTCTTACCATTGTTATTTAAGAGGTCCTGAAAGCTTACGTTGTTCTTTATTTTACTTTAGTGTCTATACTAATAAAGGTATGTTAGCAAAAATTGATTAATTCATTGCTTACATCATAACAAAGGACTGGTATCCAGAGTTTGTTAGGGAAGATAAGGGAGAAGCAGAAACAGCGAGAAGGTTTAGCAAACACTTGGAGTACTCACTGTGTTCCTGACACTGCTAGCTGCTGAAGCTGTGATAGGACCCCAAAACAGTCTCTGCCCTTATAGCATGTGAGGGAAACAGACATTAGACAAATGATCACACAAAAATATAATTTTGATAGATGTCATAAAAGGAGAATTCTAAAGTGGTATATCAAGAAAGTGCAACATTTTATTTTGGGGCAGTGCACATGCCAAAGTGGTTTTCATTGGTGTTTTTGCCACTTGATAAGTAGCCGTGTGGCTTGCGGGCTCCTAGTTCCCTGACCAGGGATTGAACCTTGCCCCAGCAGTGAAAGCGCTGAGTCCTAACCACTGGACCGCCAGGGAATTCCCCTGGAAATTAGCCTTTCTAAAAAGGATAGTCTCCATAGTATTTCTCTCCATAGTCTCCATAGTATTTCTCTCAATCTGTGCTTAAGTGGTATGAACATAGGCAAGATGGAGAAAACAAGTCCCCAAACTGGTGTTAATACACCAGTTAAGGCTTAGATTTAAAGCTGGCCTGGGCATCATTCCAGGAGTATATTTAATGAACCACTTACTGTTTTTTTTTTGTTTTGTTTTGTTTGTTTTTTTTTAGTATTTAAATATTTATTTATTTTTGGCTGCATCGGGTCTTAGTTACTGCATGCAGAGTCTTTGTTGCGGCATGCAGGATATTTCCTTGTGGTGCATGGGCTTCTCTCTAGTTGTGGCATGCAGGCTCAGTAGTTGTGGCGCATGAGCTCGGTAGTTGTGGCTCATGTGCTCAGTTACCCCACAGCATGTGGGATCCTAGTTCCCTGACCAGGGATCGCACCTGCGTCCCCTGCATTGGAAGGCGGATTCTTAACCACTGGACCACCAGGGAAGTCCCTGAACCACTTACCCTTGATAGACTTATGGGCTTTCAGTTTATCCTGAAATTTGTTATAATTTTTATCATAGTAATTGATGATGAAATGTTTGATAGTGATTAAATTATGCTTTGGGTTGTTACAGAAGTGTAAGTACTTATGCTTATTGACCTAAACATTGCAGCAGTTTCTGAGGCACATAGCAGCATTCTTTTAAAATTTTTCCTTGTGATGAGAATTCTAAGGATTTACTTACTCTCTTAACAGTTTTCATACGTATCATACAGCCGTGTTAACTGTAGTCATCATGCTGTACATTATATCCTCACTGCTTATTTATCTTGTAACTAGAAGTTTGTAGCTTTTGACCACCTTCCTCCAATCCCCCTCCCCTCCCAGCCACAAATCTGATCCCTTTAACTATGAGTTGTTTTTGTTGTTGTTGTTTTAAGATTTCATGTATAAGTGAGATAATGAAGTATTTGTCTTTCTGGACTTCCCTGGTGGTGCAGTGGTTAAGAATCCGCCTGCCAGTGCAGGGGACACGGGTTCAAGCCCTGGTCTGGGAAGATCCCACATGCCGTGGAGCAACTAAGCCCAAGCACCACAACTACTGAGCCTGTGCTCTAGAGCCCGCAAGCCACAACTGCTGAGCCCAGGGCCACAACCACTGAAGCCCACATGCCTAGAGCCTGTGCTCTGCAACAAGAGAAGCCACTGCAATGAGAAGCCCGCACACCACAACAAAGAGTAGCCCCTGCTCACTGCAACTAGAGAAAGCCCGCGTGCAGCAGTGAAGATCCAATGCAGCCCAAATAAATAAATAAATAAATTAATTAATTTTTTTTAAAAAAGTGTTTGTCTTTCTCTGATTTATTTCACTTAGCATAATGCCCTCTAGGTCCATTCATGTTGTTGTAAATGGTGGTATTTCCTTTTTTTTAAATGACTGAATAGTATTCCATTTTGTGGGTATGTCTGTGTGTCCGTGTGTATGCGTGTCTGTTTGTCCGTGTGTATGCGCGCGTGTGTGCGCGCGTGCCACGTTTTCTTTATCCCTTTATCCATAGATGGATACTTAGGTTGTTTCCATATCTTGGCTATTATAAATAATGCTGCTATGAACATGGGAGGTGCAGATACCTTTTCCAGTTAGTGTTTTGGGTTTCTTTGGTTATATTCCCAGGAGTGGAATTTCTGGATCATATGGCAGTTCTATTTTAAATTTTTTAAGGATCCTCCATCCACTGTTTTCCATAGTGGCTGTACCAGTTTACAATCCCATGTCAAGGAACTTCTCCCCCATGTTTTCCTTTTTCTTAAAAAAAAAAAATTATTTATTTGGCTGTGTTGGGTCTTAGTTGTGTCATGCAGCATCTTCATTGTGGCATGTGGGATCTTTCATTGTGGTGCGTGGGTTCTTTGTTGCGGCACGTGGGCTCTAGAGCGCGCAGGCTTAGTTGCCCTGCGGCATGTGGGATCTTAGTTCCCCCACCAGGGATCAAACCCACGTCGCCTGCATTGGAAGGTGGATTCTTAACTACTGGACCACCAGGGAAGTCCCTCCCCCATGTTTTTTTCTAGGAGTTCCATGTTTTCAGGTCTTAACAAATTTACGTATTTAATCCATTTCAAGTTAATTTTTTGTAAGTGGTACAAGATAAGGGTCTAGTTTCATTCTTTGACATGTGAATATCCAGTCTTCCCAGCACTGTTTATTGAAGAAGATTGTCTTTTCTCCATTGAGTATTCAGCATTCTCAAAAATGAAATCTTCAGTGAGTTATAAATGAATCTTTAGGGGCTGACAATGAATCTGGAGTTCTTAGAGAAATTATTGAATTTGATTGCTTAGATATTCCACATTTTGATGCATTTAAGGAGTTAACAGGGACTTCCCTGGCAGTCCAGTGGTTAAGACTCTGTGCTTCCACTGCAGGGGACGCAGGTTCGATCAGTGGTCAGGGAGCCAAGATCCTGCATGTCAGGGCCAAAAAATAAAAATTATTAAAAAAAAAAAAAAAGAAGCAGCAGCTAACAGTTATTTCCCAGTGTGATCTTTTGTATTTTTCCTAGGTGACTGTTGCGTGTTTCAGAACTAATGACCAGTGATTGGTTGCTTCATTAGTCCTTTGCTCCTTTCATAAAGTCATTCATTCAGCATAGAGTTATCCATTGCCTACTTTGTGCCAGGCATTGTTCTGGGAACTACAATGGTAGATATGACAGGTAGGGTCCCTCTTCTTATGGAGGTTCAGTAACAGTGGAAGGGTAGAGAGAGATAAATAAATGAGCAAGAATTTCAAAGAGTAGTAAGTACAACAAAGAAAGCATAATATTTTGATGTGACAGAGTGACTTGGCTAGGCCAGAAAGATGCTGGATATGGTGGTCAAGGATGGCCTCTCTATGGAATTGCTATCTCAGGTGAATCTCAAATGATGACAAAGAGCTCACTGTTAAGATCTAGGGGAGGCTAGTGGGGCCAGCTAGTATAAGTACCTATAGCTTGACTTGTTGAAGGAGTGAAAGGAAGCTAGGGTTGTCAAGCATAGAGATAGAGAATAAGGGCGCTTGTTAGGAGGTGAGGCCAGAGAGGTGAGGCCTGTCCAAGGTTCTTAACATTTTTCATGCTGTGGACCCTTTTGGCTTCTAATAAAGTCTATGAACCACTTGTCAGAATAGTGTTTTTAAATGCGTAAAATAAAACACATAGAGTTAAACAGGAAGCCAATTATATTGAAATACACTTATCAAAATATAAAAGAAATTGTTGAGAAATAAGTCCTTTTTATTAGTGCATTAAATAACATGATCTGAGTGAAGTTCGTACTTCTTTAATTTTGAACTAATGAGTTTAAATATTAAAGTTATCTCCAAAAAACTATAATATGATATGAAAATATATCTGGAATTTTACTTGATGACAAAGACAGAAGTACTGATGATACTACTGTGATTTATTACTTACGTTAACAATGGAAGAAAATGCTTGATTCCAGTTAGAGGTTAGAGAAAATGAAGATGGGATTTACTTCTCTTCTTTGTTTATGTACTACCTTGAATTCAAGGATCTATGGACCTTTGTTTAAGACCCTGGGATGGTAGATCATGTAAGGCTTTTTAGGTTGTGATAACTAGTGGAAGATGGAGTTTATCAAAACCCAATGGTGGTGCTCGCTTTGGCAGCACATACACTAAAATTGGAACGATACAGAGAAGATTAGCAGGGCCCCTGCGCCAGGATGACACGCAAATTCGTGAAGCGTTCCATATTTTTAGGTAACAGTGTTGTTAAGATTTTATTTTAGTTTCTGTACTTCTGTAATTAAAAACAATCGTACTGAAACGTATGTTACTAGAAATAAACCAAAAATGATAAAAAAAAAACCCCCAATGGTGCCCATCAATTGATGAATGAATAAATAAATGTGGCATACCCATACAATGGAATATTGTTCCTCAGTCAAAAGTAAAGAAGTACTGATGCATGATACAAGATGGATGAACCTTGAAAACATTATGCTAAGTGAAAAAAAGCTGTCACAATACAATGTGATCCATTTATATGAAAAGACCAGAATAGGCAAATTTATAGATTCAGAAGGTGGATTAGTGATTGCCTAGGCTTGGAGGAATAGCAGGAGGTTGGAAGGAAATTGTAAGTTACTGCTAATGGGTACTGCTAATGCGTTCCTTGTTTCTTTTGAGGGCAGTGACAGTTTGAAAATTGATTGTGGTGACGGTTGCACAAATCTGTGAATATACTAAAAACCATTGAATCGTACACTTTAAAATCGAGAATTGTTTGGTATATGATTTATATCTCAATAGAGCTGTTATTTTTAGTTAAAACCATAACCAACTGGGGGGAAAAACAACCCAGTGGGAAATTGCCAACTGGGGCTTAGTACAAATTACAAGTAGGGGAAGGAATTCAGGATGCTAGTGAAGGCTTTGCAGGATATGGAACAAGTGAGCAGAGGAAGGGACTTTAACTCTGAGAAGAGCGGCAGCAAGGTGGGCCTTTGTGTGTGAGGGGCTAGAGGACATGTTCTGAAGTTTAAACAGGTACTTCTGTAATAATACTACTTGTGTTTTCTTGGAAAACCTTACCTTCTTCAAAGTCATGTGCTAGAAAACAGAACTTACAGAAAAAAATAGAGATAAGGTAGACCTCAAAATATATGAAAAATTTTAAGTGATTAATAACAAAAGCATTAACAACCTTTAATAAAAACAGTAGCCTGCGTAAATCTCCGTTGCATTTGTAGCCAGCATCAAGTGACACTTTGCAGCTTTAAAGTCCTCCTTTGAGATGCCCTTTGAGGACATTTGCTTCAAATGTCAGTTTCAACAAAGTTAAAAATCTGAACCAGGGTATATAGAATTCAGTTAAATAAAAATTTTCTTTTTAAACAGTGGCAAATGTTTTTGTACTCTTCATCTATACTCAGCCTTTCTACATATCAACATAGTGGAAAGTATAATGGTCATTAAGCCAGCTACTCTGAGGTCTTTGTATGTTGCTAAGCTTACTCTTAATTGTGTGAAAGCTTTCCCTTGATCTCTTCAAAGCATTTATGGGCTGGGGGAAAAATAATTCGTGAACCAGTGCCACCACCATGTTTTGCTGCCATCATTCCCCTCTTTACCAATAGCATATGAGCTAATTCAGAATAAAGAACCAGGCATTGTAGCACAACAGACATGTGGGCAAAGTGTTGTTTATAGACTGTCTAAATAATGTTTCACACATACGTACTATTTTCTAAATATGTCTAGATGCTGTTGTGATTAATAATAAAATATGAATTCTCACAATAGTTTTACTGACTGCCATCATAACATTTTATCATTTTCTCAATCAAGAGCTACCAATATGTCTGGAAAATGTTGGGAATTATTGCTTTGGAGTGAAATGCAGTATGCTAGAGATCACTTGCAGTGTTCTCCTAAGGGAATTTATTGGAGATCAGAAGAAAATCCTTGTGTTATAACCAATAATAATGCGTGGTAACTATTGCTGAGCTTCTATTGTGTCAACTACTGTATATATACTAAGCATAGTTGTCTTATTTATTCATCTTCTAGGTAGCTGTTATTATTACTCCCATTGTAATAGACAAGGAAAAGGAGGCTCCAGATCACAGAGCCAGTAGATACCAGAGCAGGGATTGGCTTCCAGGTCTCTCTACTCATACCTTTCACACTGTAGACTCTGTTGCTTCACTTACTTCACCTCACATAATTCCCCAGCATGTGCTCTTAAACAGCATCAAGCGAAGTTGCATTTACTTGTGGCTTGATTTAACATCTGTCAATTGGAACACTGTATTATTAATGGAAATTAGGGATTTATAAGGTAAGTTAGATATTTTAATGACTTCAACTTTGGGTTATTAAATCTAAAACGCAACGCTATTCATTTGGTTGTAATTAATGTCACGTTTCTGCATCTATAGTACCTCTTCTGAAGGAGGTTAACAGACATGCAGGGCAGGCAGTGTTTTATTAGTAGGAAACTTTGAGTGCCAGATCATCTCCCTTACTATATAAGTACTAAACACATTTGAATTAAGATACCTGAGTGAGTAGTAACTTCAGAGATCTGCTACACAGTTTGTGCTTTTGGGATCAAAGGCTGCTCATTATCGCAAATTTTCATGATTTGTAGTTCTGTATTTTTAATATAGGACCTACTTATTTATTTACTTTTTGCTTTCTTTTAGGAAAACATCAGGCATTGTTATTGGCAGTTTTTGTGACTCCTCTTATTGATCTTCGTTCTGATTTCTCCAAGTTTCAGGAAATGATAGAAACAACTTTAGATATGGATCAGGTATGTAATATACTCTTTAAAACAAGTGGCAGAATAGTTTTGAAAAGCAAAGGCACATCAGAACACTTTCCAGATTTCTCTTTTTAATATTTAATTTTGGCACTTTTGTAAGGCACCTTTGAGACAGTGGATGTAAGATTAAGTGATGGGAAAAGGTTTTTAAACTTTTTTTTAATAACAATCATTTCAGTGGACAAAAATTAAGAAAGGTTAACAGAGGAAGTGAATATTGGGCATAAGTGGCCTGGTTAAAGGAAATTTCATAAATAAAAGATTTCACATATGCCAACTGAGTTTTGTTTTAATTCCAAGAAAGAAGGAAAGTTATAGTCACTGGAAAAGGGAAGGGTATAGAGGTAAACATAGAACGTAAGAGAAGTCAGCTTCTCTTGTTTAATTTTCCACGTAGGGAAGGTCTTGGGGGGAGGAGGTTAGAGTGTGGGTGTATCTCCTGAGTTAGTTGTATACTAAAAAATTAACCATGACTCTAAATACTAATACTTTGAAATTTTCTATACTAACTTTCCTGTTAAACATAATCATGCAGGAAATATGTGCTTACATTATTCTTATTAAAGAATAGTTAGATTCTTTGCATTCTTCTTAATAACTGGATTAAGTGGAGTTAACATTTGCCATATATGATGTTGATTTATTTTGTTTTTACTGGATCATTAACTGAGATTTAAAGCAATTAAACCTCGTTTACTCTGTGCTCTTTGGATTTTAGAAGCGTGTGCGCGTGTGTGTGTGTGTGTGTGTGTGTGTGTAGGTAGGTAGGTATAAATACTCTTTTCTGGTAATTTGTCAGTGATAGGGCAATCTTTTCCATTTACTTGCAGGTTAAGCAGTCAGAAAACTTGCATCATTCATCCTTTGTTTAGGAAAACTTGTGTTTTAGCTCTCGTTTCCTCTGTAATGTTGCTGTTAGTGGAATGATTTTAGGTACCCAACTTTTAGATCATTGGGAGCCCAGCAGTCTGTTTTAACAAGCCCACCAGGTGATTCTGATACATGATTAAGTTTGAGACCCACAATATTAAGGCATGGAGATAGCAACTTAGAAGTTTCTAATAAAGCTGGCCACAAAGAGCAAAATCAGCTGCAGCATTTCATCAGAGCTTTGCCTGGCCTCTGGGTTCCTTCAAGTGTGTAAATAGGTGTAATGACATGGAAAAGTTCAATTCTTGCTTTCCCACCTCTATTTTAGAGTTTTTGTTCACCATCAAGAGCTACACATTTACTTGCTTTCATTTAAAGGAATGTTTACAAATATCCAACTCTGCCCAGTCACAGGTAAGGCCACATCCTCACCTGTTGGGAAGAAGGGGGCAGCAGTATCCAGATGTTTAAAATCTTTGGATTTTAGAAGCACATGAATGTGTGTGAGTGTGTGTTTGTGTGTGTGTGTCGTCCATGTGTGTGTAAGTATAATTGCTTCTCTTCTGGTAGTATTTTGTCAGTGATAGGGCAGTCTTTTTCATTTACTTGTAGGTTAGTGTGCTTGTGGGTAGTTTTCCAGGAAGATATTTAAAATACCAGGATATAAATTTTTAAAGTGTTTTTCTTTATTTGGTGCATTTCTGCTTACAACTGGAACACATGGTATTAGAACAAGTGAAACAAAATGATTGAAAGAAATACAGAGTCAAAAATGACCATCCTTGATATTTCTCCTTCCCTCTTTTCAGATGAACAATGTTAACAGCCTGGTGTGCTTTCTTCAGCTCCATTGTATTATCCTTATTGTGGGTTAAGGATTTTTACTTTGATCTGAAATACTTGACACATATCTGTTAAACTAGAATTTGCTGTGACTGTGAAATAGTAGTCAGTGTTAATTCTTGCATGATGCTATGGGATTAGAGCATTATAAGATTTTATAAATGTCTGGGAAGAGTGGATTGCGAAGGTAAGCAGTGCAATAATTGGTTGGATATAGACTGCAAAAGAAGAGGTCGTTTGTCCTAATTTCATTGCTGTCACTTTAGATACGACAAGCCCCAGTTTTTAAATCTGAAAGTAGAATATTAAGTAGTTAACTTTGTAGGGGAAGAAAACTTTTCTTCTCCTTTCTTAGGTTCATTGTTTGGGGGACTGGTAGTTAAACTGACCCCCCCCCCAAAAAAAAAAAAAACTTTAGCAAGAGAACAGACTTTGAGTTCACAGAAAAATGTGACTCAAGGAAGCTGTTAGAATTTGGGAATATTAGGGGAAGGGGAGTGGGAGAAAAGGCACTTATTGGAAAACAAATGGCTTTTAGGGAAGATAAATGAGCTCTTTGGAGAACAGATAGAAGATATGATAGTTTTGACTTCCCTGGTTGTGAAACCGCCTGGGAAAGGACTTAACGACAATTGAGTTCTTTGGGGAGGCTCTGCTTTTAGGGAGATAAGAGAGTTCAGAAACAAAGTCTACTCTCATGCTCTCATCTCAATATAATTTTTATGCCACAGTGACATGTTGTGGACCCCTTCAATATTAAGTACTGTGCCAGTAAGATGTGTTATGGGTTTGCTTTTTAAAAATTTCCTGAGTAGATTATTTGTGGTTAAACTTAATATCAATTAGGACTCTCTGTTTTTGCAGGTAATCTAAACTCTCAGTACACCTTGGCTCATGAAATTTTAAGTCTAGAGATACGGTAGGCTTTATTTAGAGTTGCTTTATTCAGCAGCTCTGTGAGGCCATCCAAAGGACCTAATTTCTTGATCTCTTCTATTTTTTTGTGATTTAAATTTTGACCTAAGGCTGGTTCCTCTTTTGGCTCTAGGATGGCTACCTACCAGTAGCAGTTCATGCCATATTCCAAGAAAGAGTCCTGAAGTTTGCCCTGATGGTACTATTTAAGCAATGATTGTGGCCAGAGAAATAGAATGTGACGTTTGGCCTAAGTTACAAGGGGTAGGTTATTTCTCTAGTTGGAGATACACAAAGTAAGAGCACTACTGGGAAGGGAGAAGGAGGGAAATAACTGTTGTAAGACCACCAGGAGTGTCTCCTAAGACTCTGTCTTTATTCTCAGTTACAAACTTGTAAACTTAGCTCAGGTTATGAGGTGAATTCAACCCTTCACTATCATTGTAGATATTTGTAGTGAGTTTAGGCATTTCATTTACGTGACTCAGAACCACTTTGAGAAAACCTCAAGAGGATATCAATCGTTTCATGTATGATTTCATATTTTCTACCTGTGTACTTAGGAATTCATGTGATAAGAAGAGCAGTCGTTTATATGAGTGGTTGGGTTAATTTTTGTTTTTTCCTAGGCTTATTATATAAATGCGTTGGGTGTTTTTTGTGGCTGCTTTCCATAAATCTTATAGAAAGGTTTTACTTTTTTTTTTTTTTTGCAGTACACGGGCCTCTCACTGTTGTGGCCTCTCCCACTGCAGAGCACAGGCACGCGCAGGCTCAGTGGCCATGGCTCACGGGCCCAGCCACTCCGTGGCATGTGGGATCTTCCCGGACCAGGGCACGAACCCGTGTCTCCTGCATCGGCAGGCGGACTCTCAACCACTGCGCCACCAGGGAAGCCCTGGGTTTTCCATTTTTGAAGTAAATGTAGAGCAAAACTACCCCAAGACAGGGTTCAAAAAAAAACCAATGATTTTTCACAAAAATGTAAACAATATTTGTTTATTGGGTGATTTAGTGAGATGTATTAAATTTTTCAACCTTTCTATATGTGTTTGGACCATTTTATCTTTGAATCTTAGTTTTCACATACACTTATTACTGATATTTCATCTATTATTGGAAAAGTAATGACTTTAGATAAATTCTTATTGAAAATACTGGGACAGAAGAAATTGAAATCGTTTTTTTTAAACATCTTTATTGGATTATAATTGCTTTACAATGGTGTGTTAGTTTCTGGTTTACAACAAAGTGAATCAGTTATACATATACATATGTTCCCATATCTCTTCCCTCTTGCTTCTCCCTCCCTCCCACCCTCCCTATCCCACCCCTCTAGGTGGTCACAAACCACCTAGCTGATCTCCCTGTGCCATGTGGCTGCTTCCCACGAGCTATCCACCCTACATTTGGTAGTGTATATATGTCCATGCCACTCTCTCACTTCATCACAGCTTACCCTTCCCCCTCCCCATATCCTCAAGTCCATGCTCTAGTAGGTCTGTGTTTTATTCCCGTCCTACCCCTAGGCTCTTCATGACATTTTTTTTTTCTTAGATTCCGTATATATGTGTTAGCGTACAGTATTTGTTTTTCTCCTCTTGACTTACTTCACTCTGTATGACACACTGCAGGTCCATCCACCTCACTACAAATAACTCAATTTCGTTTCTTTTTATGGCTGAGTAATATTCCATTGTATATATGTGCCACATCTTGTTTATCCATTCATCTGTTGATGGACACTTAGGTTGCTTCCATGTCCTGGCTATAGTAAATAGAGCTGCAACGGGTTTTCTCTAGTTGTGGCAAGTGGGGGCTACTCTTCGTTGTGGTGCATGGGCTTCTTATTGCTGTGGCTTCTCTTGTTGTGGAGCATGGGCTCTAGGCACGTGAGCTTCAGTAGTTGCAGCACGCGGGCTCAGTAGTTGTGGCTCGCAGGCTCTACAGCGCAGGCTCAGTAGTTGTGGCGCACGCACGGGCTTAGTTGCTCCGCGGCATGTAGGATCTTCCCGGACCAGGGCTCAAACCCATGTCCCCTGCGTTGGCAGGCAGATTCTTAACCACTGCGCCACCAGGGAAGTCCCTGTTGATCATTTTATATCTTTGGAGAAATGTCTCTTCAGATCCTTTGCTCATTTTTAAATTGTGTTGTCTGTCTGTTGTTGAGTTGTAAGTGTTCTATTTATATTCTGAATATATTTCTAGTAGATACATATTTCTGAGTTTTCCAATTGCTAAAAGTTGTTCATAGTGATTGCTTATTATTTTTAAAAGGACTGCTGTATTTGCAGATAGATTTCCTGTTTATTTTTATTTTTTTAATTAATTTATTTTTTTTTGTGGTACGCTGGCCTCTCACTGTTGTGGCCTCTCCCGTTGCGGAGCACAGGCTCTGGACGCGCAGGCTCAGCAACCATGGCTCACAGGCCCAGCTGCTTCGCGGCATGTGGGATCTTCCCGGACCGGGGCACGAACCCGTGTCCCCTGCATCGGCAGGCGGATTCTCAACCACTGCGCCACCAGGGAAGCCCAGTCCTGTTTATTTTTAATATAATTTGTTTGTGCCTCCCTTGACACTTCTTCCTTTCCATAGTTTGTCTGTTTTTTAGAGAATCAACTTGTCTAAATTGACCTTTAAAATCCCCTTTTGTATCTTTGGGTGTTTTTTTTTTTCCATTAATTTCCATTCCTACATATATATTTCATCTATTTTTGGTCTCTTTTCAGCCTCTTTAGTTGAGCATTCACTATTTTTCCAGCCTTTTATTTTTTTAGTAAGCACTTAAGATTATACTTTTCTTTCAATGTGTTGTTTCAGCCGACTGAATCCTATACGTTTTGAGAGGTACAATTTCTTACTTAGTTTTAAGTCCTTTATTCCATTATCATTTATTCGTTCTTTGGTTTGTCATTTGTTTAGAGGTAAGTTTTTGTTTAGAAGTAAGTTTTTAAATTTCCAAGCTTTGGTATGTGTCAGTTTCGTAAAAGTTCTCCATGTGTTTTTGATTATGAGTGCTCCCTAATTTTGGTTGCAGAGTTCTCTATATGTCCATTAGATAAAGCTTTAGTTGTTTTGTTCACATTCTCTGGATACTTGGTAATTTTAATCTGCTGAGTTACTGAGAGAAATGTGGATGTCTTCATAAATTCAGTACATTTTTGCTTCGTATGTTTTCAAGGCACAGAGCTGTCATTTTGTGTGTGTGTGTGGGAAATTGAACCTTTATCATTCTTAGGGATATTTAAATAATAGTAATGCTATTATTATGTAATGCTTTTTGCCTCAGATTTATTTTGTCTGATAATAAGAAAGCAGTGCCAGAGTCCTTCCTTTTTGTTTTTTACATGGTATATCTTTTCCCATCCTTTGTGAGTCTTTTTGGTTTAGGTAAAACTTATAACTGGATTTTACTTATTTTAAAATTTAATTTGAGGGCTTCCCTGGTGGCACAGTGGTTGAGAATCCACCTGCCAATGCCGGGGACATGGGTTAGAGTCCTGGTCCGGGAGGATCCCACGTGCCACGGAGCAACTCAGCCCGTGTGCCATGCCTGCTGAGCCTGCACTGTAGAGCCCACGAGCCACAACTACTGAGCCCGCGTGCCACAACTACTGAAGCCTGCATGCTGCAACAAGAGGGACCACCGTGGTGAGATGCCTGTGCAGTGCACCTCAGCAAGGAGTAGCCCCCACTCGCTGCAACTGGAGGGGGCCCGCAACAGCAACGAAAACCCAACACAGCCAAAAATAAATAAATAAATAAATAAAATACATTTTTTTAAAAATTAAAAAATTTTTTAATTTGATAGAGACTTCTCTGGTGGTGCCGTGGTTAAGAATCTGCCTGGCAGTGGGTTCAGTCCCTGGTGTGGGAAGATCCCACATGCCATGGAGCAACTAGGCCCATGAGCCACAACTGCTGAAGCCCGCGTGACTGGAGCCTGTGCTCTGCAATAAGAGAAGCCAGCACAGTGAGAAGCCTGCACACTGTGTTGAAGAGTGGATCGGCTCGCTGCAACTAGAGAAAGCCTGTGTGCAGCAACGAAGACCCAAAGCAGCCAAAAAAAAAAAAAAAAAAAAAGTTTAATTTGATAATCTCTTTTTTTAAAGTGGCAATTTGGATTTATTTCTACCAAATTATTTTGTGATTCTTATTGTTCCTGGTTCCCCTTACCTGTTCTTTCTTAATTTTATGTTGATTGGGTTTTTAAAATTCCCATTTTCCCTCTTCTTATGCTCCTCCTCTATCCTATCACACATGCACTGGTTTGAAGTTCTTCACAAAATTTTTTTAAAAATGTGTATACATAACTCATCAAAGTCAAAAACGTCATCAGCATCTTCTTACTTCTCCCCCAGAATACTAGGACCTTAGAATTCCTTAGATCAGATTATATTTCTTCATTACTGGCTGATATTTTAGTTCTATCTTTTATTATTATTTTTTTTTTAGTTCTATCTTTTATACCCCTTAGTTTTCTCTATAGTCAGTGTTAAGATTTGCCCGTATGCTTACCATTTTCTTTGCTGTTCTTTTCTTCTTCCTGGATATTTTTTAGGAGTTCCTTTATTGGTGGCGGGGGGAGTCTGTTAGTCAGATTTTGTTTGTTGGAAAATTTCTGTATTTCATCCTTGTTCTTTTTTTTATTGGGGTATAGTTGTTTTTGCAATGTTGTGTTAGTTTCTACTGTACAGTGGAGTGAAGTAGAATTCCCTGTGCTATACAGCAGTTTCTTATTAGCTATATATTTTATACATATTAGTGTATATATGTCAATCCCAATCTCCCAATTCATCCCACCCCTGAACCCCTGCTTTCCCCCTCTTGGTGTCACCCTTGTTCCTGAAGGATATTTTATCTGAGTGTACAATTCCACATTGACAGCTACTTTTCCTTAGTACCTGTAAGATTGTGTTGCATTGTCTGTTGGCTTGCACTATTATTGTTTACAAGTTTTGATCCCAGATATCGGTTCCTTTTACTACACTGGGTCCAAAAGTGGATTTCTTTTTTATTTTTTCTATTTGGATTTGCTCTGTTTTCTTAATCAGAATTCATGTCTTTTATCAGTTCTGGAAAATTATTAGTCATTATCTCTTTGACTATTGTGTTTCTTTACTCTTTTTCTAAAGCTATGATTAGACGTGTTAGACTTTTGCATTCTTTTTCTGCCATGTGTCTGTGCTTCTCTCTTTGTGATTATTTCAGATGATCTAATTCTTCAGCTCTAATATGTTGTTTAACAATCCCACTGGGTTTTTTAAAAATAAATTTATTTATTTTATTTATATTTATTTTTGGCTGTGTTGGGTCTTCGTTGCTGCGTGCGGACTTTCTGTAGTTGTGGCGAGCAGGGGCTACTCTTCGTTGCGGTGCACAGGCTCCTCATTGTGGTGGCTTCTCGTTGCAGAGCATGGGCTGTAGGCGGTTGGGCTTCGGTAGTTGTGGCACGTGGGCTCAGTAGTTGTGGTGCAGGCTCTAGAGCACAGGCTCAGTAGTTGTGGCACACGGGCTTAGTTGCTCCATGGCATGTGGGATGTTCCTCGGCCAGGGCTCAAACCCATGTCCCCTGCATTGGCAGGCTGATTCTTAACCACTGCCCCACCAAGGAAGCCCGGGGTTTTTTTTTTTTTTTTTTTTAATGATTATATTTTTCATTTATAGAAGTTGTTTGGTTCATTTCTAAGTCTGCCTAGTCTTTTTCTTTTTTAAGTAGTATCTTATTCTTTGCTCATGTGTTCCATTCCCATTCTTAATATTCCATCTCTAAAATTTCTTGGATTTAAATCTGCTCCTTGTCTTCTTTCTGCTGAGTCTTACCGTTTTTTTTTTTTTTTTTGACTCTCTTACTTGTCGTGGCTTGTTTCCTTGTCTGTTACGTATGTTTAGATTATGAATTCTCATTTATCTGGGTTCCTTCTGTGCAAATCATACAGGCAAATCATATATCCTCTCAGATAAAATTTGCTTTTGCTTTTGCCTTATACCCTACAAATGTAATTAACCCAGTAACACATTTAAGTTAATTTCTCAGCCTGTAGCTTTCTACATTTGTTAGGGCGAACATTTAGCTGTTGAAAAAGAAACCTCAAATAAGTAACAGTGGCTTAAACAGGAATAGGGGTTTCATTTTCTATCATGACAGTGTGGGCATAGCAGCACAGGGCTGGCAGGGCAGCCCCACTGTCTCTGCACCCTGTCTCCTCCTTTACTTCTCTAGCATCCTTAGGGTGTTGCCTTCATCTTCAAGGTCCAGGGTGGCTTACTACCTTATCTTTATTCCAGCCAATGGGAGAGGCTAAAGGGGAAGAGGAGGACACATTCTGGAAATGGTACACATCATTCCTGCTCACATTCTATTGGTCAGAATTTAGTTACATGCCCACACCAGCTGCAAGCGAAGCTGGAAAATGTAGTCTTTGTTCTTAGTATTTACGTGTCTCATGAAAAATTATCAGTTCTGTCACTGTAGAAGGAGGGGATAATAGAAATGGCCACACCCAGCAGCCTTTTTCACCGCTAAGACATACAGCAGACATTTGAAGTCCCAACCCCAGTGAAGGCAGGCTTTTATTTATTGATTTATTTATTTAAAATTAATTTTTATTGGAGTATAGTTGATTTCCAGTGTTGTGTTAGTTTCTGCTGTACAGCAAAGTGAATCAGTTATACATATGCATATATCCACTCTTTGTTAGATTCTTTTCCCATATAGGTCATTACAGAGTACTGAGTAGAGTTTCCTGTGCTAGATAGTAGGTTCTTATTAGTTATCTATTTTATGTATAGTAAAGGCTGGCTTTTAGTCACACATTGTGAGAGAGGAGATTCTGCCCCCGCCTTCCCTTTTCCAGGGGCCCAGGCTGATAGAGGCAGGTTTCCCTAATTGTTACCATATCTCATGAGGTAGGTTTTTAACATGGTCCCCTGGCCTTGCTCTATGCTGGGGACTCTCCACTTTGCAGGAGCTCAGACATAGTTTTCCCTAACTTAACTATACATTTATTTGAAAAAGTGCTTATAATATTTTATCTAGTATTTCTAGGATAGTGGAGTTCTTGCTTTTGTTTTTGAAGATTTCTAGTATCTTCCATACTTATTTTCTCCTCTCTAATTACTTTAATCTCTTTCATGTGAATTCTGATTATATCAAGTCTTTTCTACTATGTCAGTACAGATAATTTGATTCAACAGTATGTCTCCTCTTCTTTGTTATGTTGTATTTATTTGTATTTTAATGATATTGCTAGGATCTAACTTCCCTTCCTTATTCTTTTTATCTTGTTTCTTGATTTCATTATCCCGTTTTGGAGTTCTAAGCCTGGGTTTATTTTGTTCCATTTCCTTTGTGTAGTCTGGTGTAATGGGTGTGTGTGTTTCTGGAGCTAGGTGGGTGATAGTCTGAAAGACAAGTCGTAGAGGTCATTATGTCGTGTTTGTTAGAATACCTCAGTTCTAGGTTAGAACACTCAGTTGGGTGGTATATTTTCTTATCTATTGTTTGGGAGGAGTAAGGCATTACTGAAGGATACTCCATTTGGTGTGTGGCCTAAGAGTGTTTACTAAGTTAGAGCTCAGTCATCACTTTCCCTTGCTTCACTGGGGTCTCTCAGCATTTTCAGAATAGTGTTCCCCCATCTGCAGAAGGAAGATGTAAGGGCGCCCCTCAACTTTCTACTCTCCAGGTTGGGATTATTAGTGAGATTTCTCAGGGTTTTGTTGACTCACCAGAGGATTTCTTAGTATTTGGTGATAGGTTTTTTTCTTTTTCCTTAAAAAAAATAGCTATAGAATAATATCTTAAGGTTGCTTAAATATTCATGTGTTTTATTATTCTGGAGCTTTAGCAGTTTTCTGTGGCTTTAGTTTACTACTTATTTTCTCATCTGTGAGTTGTGTGTTTTTATGCCTGCCCATTTAATGACTTGATGTTTTTCTCATACATGCAAACAAGTGCCGTTTTATAAAAGAAAATGTCAACCTTTACATTTTTATATTTTGCAGAGCTATTTTTACAAATCTTTTGCTTTTTAAAAAATTAGGTTTATTTGAAATTTTAAATTTTAGTATATTATATAATTAAATCTTTTGTTGGTTTAAATTGAGAAAGTTATTTGATAAATGTTTTATTCTCTTTTTTGCTAGCTTCCTGTATTGTGATTTTATTTCCTTATTGTGGTGTTAATTTTGGTATGTGAAGAAGGTGTGCTCTGATTAAGTGGATAGTAATTGGGAGGAATTTATATCAATCTCACTTACTGAATTTTAAAAAATCTTGTTTTAGAAAACTGACTCATATTTTTACATAAAATTAGGTCTTTTCAATAGTTCTTAATGTCTATAAGGATAGGATTCATTCTTTTTAAAAAAATATTCTCTCATAATTTTGTCTGTTCAAGGTTTAGTCGTTTTGTTTCAAAAAGGGATTTCAAGAGCTAACTTTTCGAGCTTCCTAAGATGGATCCTTGATTTGGGCAAAAACTACACATTCTGTTACAGTCTTTAAACATTGCTTAGGGAAAAATATTAAAAAAAATAATGAATACTGTTAGGGACAAAATTATCATTAGCACTATGTTTCATATGAATAATTTTTCTGTATCTAGAGATCTAAGCTCCTAATAAACAGAACTCTTTATATCTGTTAACATATAGAAACTCCTTATAGTTGTGACTGAGTAACTTATGGATAGTGAATCATTTAACTCAAAACATTAGTGAATTTTAAATTAAATAAGCAAAATACTTTAATGACTTCCATCTTTACCCATCATTGATAAAATTTAGCTACTCTTTGTTCTGTCTCTAGGTGGAAAACCATGAATTCCTTGTAAAACCTTCATTTGATCCTAACTTGAGTGAATTAAGAGAAATAATGGATGACTTAGAAAAGAAGATTCAGTCAACATTAATAAGTGCAGCTAGAGATCTAGGTAAGAATGGGTTCTTGGAGGTTTGAATAATTCTTTTGTCTACATAGTATCCACACTGGAGCCAGAATTGCTTTCCTAGAAGACACAATTGATCATGCCACTTCCTTGTTTAATGTGCCAGCCCCCTTTTCTACTGAATAAAATTACAGTCACATAAAGTCTACATACAGGGTTCTTTACATCTGGAGCCTGGCCACCCCTTCAGATTCTTCTCTTACTAATTTCCCTAATCCCAGGATGACCCCCACGTTCCTGCCAGACAAACCACCCTACATGCCCTTGCATCGCGTCTTTTAAATAAGACCTGTTTTAAATGTCACCTCCTCTATAAGCCTAATTCTACTAGGAATAGTTCATTGATTTGGCTTTGGGGTTCACAAGCACTTCATTAATATCAACTTAAAAAAATTATTAGATTTAAATTCCCTAGATTATCAGTTCCCTAATTAGTCTCACACTGTTTGTTCTCTTTTGCTCTGAATTTATAAACCTCTGTTCTGAGCATCTCTCACATGTATGTTGAACAAATAAATCTTAGCATATTAGAAGACCCCTCAGAGCAGTAATACTCTTGTATATGCCCATACCAACATATATAAACATTTTTACAAATAGTTTCCTTGGAGAGTCCTTATATGAACTAGATCCTAGATTTAAGAATCTTTGCCTTGAAGGATGTTAAAATTTACCCTCCTCATTTCATAGATCTCTCCATGTTCTCTCTATGTCTCTTTCCTCCCTGGTCAAATGAGGTCTGTCTTTAGTTGTTTGCTGCTTCTAACATTCCATAGTCATGCTTTAGCAAATAAGTTTGTAGATACTATCTCTCTCTTCTGGTTTGGGGTCTAAAGATTACAATGATGAATGAGATTATGAGGACAGGACAAACATAAAAACTCAAAAATCTTAGGTGCATAAAGTCTAGCTGATTGATCACTGCCTGTTTTGTGAAGCTTCCTACACTTAACATGAAGTGTATGTCCTAGTTTTTCTAGGGCTTCACTGTCAGAGTCTCAAGTTTTTGTTTGGAAAGTATATTTGTTTTCTTTAATTATACTCTATATTAGTTCCAGAGAAATGCTTTGGTTAACTAAAGAACCCTCAGCAGAACTCAAGGACAATGACCATTTCTTATCTACCCTCGTGCCCACAGCATCTTAGAACAGTGTGTGCTACCCACTGCTGGTGCTCTGCAGCCTTGGTTGGGTTTACCTAGAAAGGCCTCCACATCAGAAACTAACATTAATAAGGGGATTTAAGTATTTTCATGTAGTTTTTTGAGTGAAGTGAGTGAAGTAGGATGTGCATCTTTCCCAGTTGGATAATATTAATTATTTCCAGTATGCTGTCATGTAATAAAAGTGTATTTTTCACTATTTAGATTTAAGTATTTTAAACACTTACATTGAAAATGGCTGTAGATATCTATGACATACTTTTTCTTTTTTTCCTGATCATGAAGGCTTGGATCCTGGCAAACAGATTAAACTGGATTCCAGCACACAATTTGGATATTATTTTCGCGTAACATGCAAGGAAGAAAAAGTCCTTCGTAATAATAAAAATTTCAGTACAGTAGATATCCAGAAGAATGGTGTTAAATTTACCAACAGGTTTGTAAGCCTATGTTAAATTAAGTCTTTACTAGTCCCATGAAACTATTCTCTGATGAAATGTGCATGTTCTGTGATAAGGAAGTTTTACCATATTTATTGTTAATTGATATAAGGCATAAGATAAGATTGAAGCTCTTTTTCCCTTACAAGAGGTTGGTCAGATATCCCAACACCACTTGTTAAATAGTTCATTTTTTCCTCATTGACTGAAATGTCACTTTGGGTCTATTTTTAAGATTATTCTTTCATGTATGTCTTTTACCATCCTTTTATCAGTGTGAAATACATTGTACTACATTTATTTTATGTTTCCATATTTATTAGAGTTAGTTCCCCTTCATATCTCTGTTAGTTATTTTCACATTTATTTTTTCTAAGAAAACTTTGTTATCCTTGATCAGTTAAATTCTTCTGGTATATCAGTTGGATGTATCATTTAGTTTAGGGAGATGTCTACCAGCCTTAATAAGGCCATTCATTAGACTACAGCTTTTTTTTTTTTTTAAATGTGTTCCACGTTGTAAAAAAATCTTACCAGTTTTTTTCTGCGTTTTCTCTTGCTGATGTTAGGAAGTTCCTGAGGCAGATTATTCATGGGTGAAAAAAGAATTATTTAAAAATAAGTCTTCTGTGACTGGTAGAGTGAGGGCATTTATCCTTTCTCTTCTGTATTGTTCTAGAACTTATGGCCAGCCTTACTCCCACCCTCCTGAATATTCTTAGTATTTACAGCTAACTTTTGTATATATGATCCTCTTTTATCCATTTATTTAGTAAGTGTTTTGAGTGTCTGTTATATGCAGACATTATTCTAGGTGTTCAGACAACCTAGTAATGAAAATTGTAGGTCTGTTTGTTTCTCATAACAACTCTCTGAGATAAATAGGACAGGTAACAGTTCTCTCACTTTTTACATGGAGAAACTGAAACTCCAATCCCCCAGGATTGGACAGCTAGTAACAATAGATACCCAAACCTGGATCTTCTGTTGCCAAATTTATTAGTTGCTGTTTCTCAATCACACTATATCCCTGATTCAAGAAATTTATATATGTTATAACTAACCAATGGGTGACTGGAAGATGATTATAACACCTCAAAAGTTCTGTCTTATCTAAGCCAAAATGTATATAGAGGTTGAACTGACCACAGTGGTTCCAAAAGTTGTGAAAAATTCATTCGTTCATTCATTCATTATTGCTTGTTGTCAACAGATTGCTTGCTGTGGATCTGACTCTGAGATCATATAATTGTCCTTCTTAAAAACCTCCAGTGTCTGTCATCCAGAAACATTTTAAATCTTTACTATAACCTGTACAATCTGATTCCTGCCCACCTCTTCTTTTCTCTCTGTCAGCTCTTCCCGTCACACAGCAGTCTCACTTTTATAATGTCTTTGCTTCTTTCTTTTCTTCCTTTAATTCTTTCCAGTTGCCTGTTTCATAGTCTTTTTGTGCCAATGTACTGTTCTTGAGCTGTATATGCATGTTATGGCATTGGCTGGTTCCATCATGTTCACAATTATTGCCTTGATTGACTAATACCCTCCTCCTTCTGATAAGTACTTCCCCCTCTTTCTCGTATCCTCTGTGACTCCCTCATCTTGTCTTTTTGTTTTTAATTTCATTCCCTTTCTTTGATACCAGTGAATATTTTTTCTCTATTCTCATCTTCAGCAATTTTTATTTCAACCTTTAATTTTCATTTACTCTTCACATTGCTCAGTAAGATTGTTTTCAAAACATTTACCTTACTTCGACAACTTTCAGTATCGAAGACCGTTTCCTACAGTAGTGGGAGAAACTGTGTTGTGGGGGTGTGTGTGTTATTTAGTTTTTAATCGAAGTATAGCTATAGCTGATTTACAATATTATATTAGTTTCAGGAATACAGCATAGTGATTCAGTATTTTTATAGTTTATACTCCATTAAAAGTTATTATGAGATATTGGCTATAATTCCCTGTGCTGTACAATATATCCTTGTTGCCTTATCTATTTTATACATAGTAGTTTCTATCTCTTAATCCTATACCCCTAATTTCCCCCTCTCCCCACTGGTAACCACTCGTTTGTTTTCTATATCTGTGTCTGTTTCTGTTTTGCTGTATACATTCGTTTTATTTTTTAGGTTCCATTTAAATATTTTAGAAAAGGTCACAGACCAGAATTTTACTCAAGGGAATAATTGTTATAGCAAGAATACTATTGGTGCCAGTGGGCCATTCCAAACAGCATAAATGTTAATACACTGAATTCCAGCCACATCCGCCCCTAATGAGTTGCCCATTTTCTACTGATATTTCGATTTTAATTGTTTTGATGCTTTATAGGATAATACTCTGGATATATTTTATATAGTGCACATTACCTCCAGTAGATGTTTTGATATTTTTAATAATACCATTATCTTGATTTGCAGTAAATTGTCTTCTCTCAATGAAGAGTATACCAAAAATAAAACCGAATATGAGGAAGCCCAGGATGCCATTGTTAAGGAAATTGTCAATATTTCTTCAGGTAAATTTAATAGAACCAATACATTAAATGTTGAAGGTTTGTGGCAACCCTACCTTGTCATATGATGGTTAGCATTTTTTAGCAATAAAGTATTTTTAAATTTAAGGTATATACGTTTTTTGTTATTGCACACTTACAGGCTACAGTGTAGTATAAACGTAACTTTTATGTGCACTGTGAAACCAGAACATTTGTGTGTTGCTTTATTGTGATATTCCCTTTATTGTGGTGGTCTGGAACTGAACCTGCAATATCTCCAAGGTATACCTGTAGTAGTCTTGAAAAAAATGTTTAACCTGAATAGTAACAAGAAGAAAAAAAACTGGATAAATTTAGATTGTGGAACATACTTTTTAAGGCCTGCACTCTTTAAAAATGTCAGTGTCTTGGAAGCAAAGAAGGAATGGGCAGGTTCTGTTCCAGATTAAAGGATACTTAAAGTGACAGAACAGTCAAAGGCAGAGGATGATCCTTGATTGGATCCAGTACTAGGGGTTGGAATTGGGGACTAGCTATAAAGGACACTATTGGGACAAATTGGCGAAGTTTAATATGAGATAATATGATATTGGTGTCACATTTCTTGGGTGTGTATAGTGATTAAGTAGGAAGATGTCCTTGTTCTCAGGTTATGTGTGCTGGATTGTTTAGGGGTAGTAAGTCATTTAAAAAGTACAAGCATGTATAATTCTGTAAATTGTTTTACTATTATGAATTTTTATAGTAAATCAGAAAGAAACATAAAACTTTTAAAGGGTTTTAGTGTACTGTATATATTTGTGTTGAGATGAATGAGATTTGTAAAGATTACATTTTTGCTTGGTGGTATCAGATTGCTGTAGCATGGTAATCTTCTAGTTGAATTATGTTCCTAGCCTAGATTGCATTTGTAAGGACCCTAAAAAGCACTACATATATTCAAACTGGGAGTCTTTCCCCAAAATAATATTAACTAATATTCATTAAATACCTAGTAGGTTAAAGCTGGTAGATTTTAACATTTAAATCGAAGGTTTTGTATTTGGAGTCACCTTGAATTTAAATGAAACGTCTTCTTGGTCTAATATACACATTATAAACTGTCTTTATTAAAAATGTAATAGATCATTTTTGTAATTTATCTTGCTCTTAAACCAGAAAAGGTGATGCTGTGAAGAGCCAGATGTTGTGAGATACCAAATATAGACTCTTGATTAAGAGGCTTTTATTTTTCTTTTATTATAAACCTATTCTTGTTGGTATGTTAGAAATTTTATGAGTTAAAGTAATTATGTAAGTACTCCACTAATATTTAAGTAATTCTCACAGGTTCCTATTGCTATATGGTAGGGTAGTATGATGAACTCTCCCCCCCGCCCTTTTTTTAATATGTTAGGTAAACAGGAATAAATTTAAAAGTGGTGAACCTAAGAATTATTTGTTTTGGGCCATTCATAAGTTAATTTTTATTTTCAAAAAATATTTTATCACTTTTATGGGGAACAAGGGAATCAGAGATGAGTCAGATTTTCTGCCATTTGATTAAACTCATAATATTGTATTTTTCTAAAATTAAAGTGTTCTCTTGATTGTCTTTTGAAGCTTTTGACACATTGATGTCCATGTGATAGTTCGTGTGACCCATGTGTCTGTTACACCAGCCCCTCCAACCTATTAAAATTTTAGAATCTATTCTGAAAATTTTGACCATTTTTATTTTCTTTTTTTTTTTCTGCGGTACGCGGGCCTCTCACCGTTGTGGCCTCTCCCGTTGCGGAGCACAGGCGCCGGATGCGCAGGCTCAGCGGCCATGGCTCACAGGCTCAGCCGCTCCGCGGCACGTGGGATCCTCCAGGACCGGGGCATGAACCCGTGTCCCCTGCATCGGCAGGCAGAGTCTCAACCACTGCGCCACCAGGGAAGCCCCCATTTTTATTTTCTAATCATGCTTTGCCTAGCATGTGTCAGGGACTGTTTAATGTATGTAATAGCTTTTAGTTTTACTGCTCTAGCGGAGTGCAATCTTGTTGAAAGTGTTTTAAGAGACAATTATGGAACTAAATTTATGCTAAAATTTAACTGCATGGGAAAAAAACCTCAAGTAACAATCTTGACAGTCACATTATATCTTATTACCTTGTGTTTGCAGGTTTCTTAGGATAATTGTGAAATGCCATCCTGGTTTCAGACTCTTAAAATTTAGAAATGTGCCTCACATATCACAGCACCCTGCTTTTCTTACCTTATCAATATATCATGAAAGCTTTTTCTTGTTAGTTTTTTTTTTTAACCTCATTTCCTTATATAAGCAGCTATGCACTCTTTTTTTTTCTTTTTTGAGAACAGGCCATTTATTTTGTAGAACATTTCTCAGTTTGAGTTTGGTTTCCTCATGATTGTTTTCAGGTGATACAGTTTTGTCTGGAATATGCAGACGTTACCACTGTCTGTGGATTCATATTAAGGGGCACATGATGTCTTTTGCCATATCATTGGTGATGTTAACTTTTGCTGCGTGCGGGTTTCTCTAGTTGCCATGAGCTGGGGGCTACTCTTCGTTGCAGTGTGCAGCCTTCTCGTTGCCGTGGCTTCTCTTGTTGCGGAGCACGGGCTCTAGGCACGCCGCCTTCAGTAGCTGTGGAGCATGGGCTTAGTTACTCTGCGGCATGTGGGATCTTCCTGGACCAGGGATTAAACGGCGTCCCCAGTGTTGGCAGGTGGCTTCTTAACCACCGTACCACCAGGGAAGTCCAAGCAGCTATGCACTTTTATATTTTAATGGATCTTGGTAAGGGAGGGCATCATACTCTATTTTTGAAATCTGTTCATAGTAAGGGAAAATGTGACAACACATTTTAACCTCATGCTAAGTTTTAGGTGTGCTTTCATGTTTAGTTATGGCAAACCTCTGTTCGTTTTTAAAAATTATATAACTTAGGAAATGGTTTTTGAATTCCCAAATGGAGGAGGGTTGAATTTATTCTTACAGCTGCGTATATGTATTTTTTCTTATCCAATATTCCTGTGTACCTTTTCTGTTTTTATATAGGCTATGTAGAACCGATGCAGACACTAAATGACGTGTTAGCTCAGCTAGATGCTGTTGTCAGCTTTGCTCATGTGTCCAATGGAGCACCTGTTCCATATGTACGGCCGGTCATTTTGGAAAAAGGACAAGGGAGAATTATACTGAAAGCATCCAGACATGCATGTGTTGAAGTTCAAGATGAAGTTGCATTTATTCCTAATGATGTTCACTTTGAAAAAGATAAACAGATGTTCCACATCATTACTGGTAAAAAACCTAGTTTATGGGCTTTTTGCGGGTAATGTTTCCCATTTATTATGTTGGAGTGGAAATATATTTTAAGTTGATGAAGAAAATCCTAGTCCTTGATGTTAGAAAAAGAACGTTGTTCATTCTAGTTAGTAGTATATTAATAATATATGAATGAATGAATGAATATATGTGAACAGAATGAAACTTCTGTTCCAGGGGTTCAGTGCATTTAAAAATGAATATCTCTTCATCCTCCAAGCTTACCTTTGGGCCATACCTTTCAACTGTGAGGTCATTGAAAGTCAAGCAGAATTAGGTGCTGGAATGACCTCAGCTTAGGGTAGCGATTCTTTAAAAGACATGATACTATATTCATGTGAAACTTGAAAAAAGTAGACTTGTGTATAGACTAAGGTAGCTTGTCTCAAACTAAAGGGTTTTGAGAGATCTTAACGAGATTCTAGAAAATAAAAGTGTTAGGGTGCAGGGGTGATAGGAGTCTTTGGGCAAATGTGTTTGGGAAACAGTCAATGATTGTATTTTATTTTCCCAAATGGATTTTCAAGTTGTTCATATAATCTAACACCATTAATTGGTAAATTGCACATTTTCCAAAAGTAGGGTCATGTCTTTGGGTTTTAGTGTGGAATTTACTTGATTTGAAGGATTTGATCATACTGATTCATTCTCTGATAGATGCATTTATTAATGAATTATAGTGTTAGTTAATTAATCAGTTAGGCCTGTACTGCTTTTCTGAATGTCATAAAATTATCCTGCAGGCAGCTTTGTGAACTGTGGGGAAGTGGTCTGTATGTTCTTTCTAGACCATAGTCAAATTATAGGTAAGATACATTTTTCATGGGTCCTCTTGAAGAAGGGCACAGCATAGGTTTGTCTGAAGAGAAAATAGCATTGTTTCAGGGACTAGAATAAGGCAGGAACTTTGTTCATGCCTTTGGGCAGCCTGTGGTCTGCTTCTTGTATGTCATATCACATGACCTAGGTAATTAGTCACCGATGTGCAATTTAGGAGTAATATTCAATTTATTAGTAGCAAAAATAAGTTAATAATCTTGCTTGTTGATATAATATTTTGTAGGTCCCAACATGGGAGGTAAATCAACATATATTCGCCAGACTGGGGTGGTAGTTCTCATGGCCCAGATTGGGTGTTTTGTGCCATGTGAGTCAGCAGAAGTGTCCATCGTGGACTGCATCTTGGCCCGGGTAGGGGCTGGTGACAGTCAGTTGAAAGGAGTCTCCACATTCATGGCCGAAATGTTAGAAACTGCTTCTATTCTCAGGTGAGTTCATTTCCCAGTCCCCTGAAAATGGAAATGGATGTCTCTGTCCTTTGAAAAGTAAATATGCAGGTTCATCGATAAAACATCTGTGATCTTGTATCTAGTTTCATAGTTTTCCTGTGAGCTTTATGCACTTTATATTACCTTAAAAGGGTGACTAGCGATAGTTGTGGAAAGCGTCTTTGATTTTTAATGTTGTCTTCTTAAGGTTTCTGGTAGTTGTTCACCTTATGAATCTCCCCACTGCCGTGCTTTTGCTTACACTGTTCACACTACCTGGAATGATCCTTCCCTGCTGTTTACCCAAGTCCTTTCTAATCTTTATAGGCCCGTAATGACAGAAATTCTACTTCTCTGATGACTTTCCTTGTCACATGTGCCTAAGGTCATGGGTGTTTCTTAGAACTCTTTGACATGCCTGTAATTTATTAGCTTTTAATTTTAGAGTTTATGAAATCTCTTGTCTTTATTTCATTTTTAGGAGCTTCTTTGAAGACAGGGAGTCTATGCCTTCTGTTTCTTGGAGTCTTCTAAAGTACTTTGCATATAGTAGATCCTTAATAAATTAGGCTTTGATTATTGTTTGTGGGGAATTATAAAAGCAATACAAATGTTCAGTAATTAGTCAATAAGTCAATATGCATAACTTAAGAAATTAAAGAAATAAGCAAAAGGTGTCAGTGGCATTTCATGGAGAAAGAAACAAATGGCCAATAAGCACATGAAGAACTGTCAAATTCTCTAATTAAAAAAAAAAAAGTTCCCCTCCTTTCATTTGGTTAAAGAGAAAATAAAATGCTAATATCTGGTGTTGGTAGGGCTGCGACAGGCACACAGATTCACGTGACCACCAGCCGTGTATGCGAGTGTTCATGTCACCACATCCTTGTCCCATCTTCTTGTGGTATTATTTTTTTAATCTTGACTGATTTGATTGTTAAGAAATGAATGATAGCTGCTTTATTTGGAACTTCTTAGATTACAGCTAATGAGATTGGTAATTAAAAAAATATTTATTCACCATTTGTTTCCTCTTATGTCAGTTGTTTGTTCATGTCCATGCCCATTTTCTTACTGAAGTTTTAGTGCTTTTCATTGACCTTATTGAATTTTTGTATATATTAAGATAATTAATCTGTTACATTTGTGGCACATCTTTCCCATTGTGTTGCCTTAATTTTGTTGTTTGCATTACCACATGCTATATCATGGGAAATTTTCATGTAATTATGTGTTTCAGGTCTGCAACCAAAGATTCTTTAATAATCATAGATGAATTGGGAAGAGGAACCTCTACCTATGACGGATTTGGGTTAGCATGGGCTATATCAGAGTACATTGCAACAAGGGTCCGTGCTTTTTGCATGTTTGCAACCCATTTTCATGAACTTACTGCCTTGGCCAATCAGATACCAACTGTTAATAATCTACATGTCACAGCACTAACTACTGAAGAGACCTTAACTATGCTTTATCAGGTGAAGAAAGGTGAGTGCATACCACTGGTGTACTGTAAATTTGGTGTCCCTATCCTTGGAAACATTAGTAATTGCTTATTCTGCATTAGGATGAATTATTGATGTTTTTACAGAACACATTTACCTCTTAATTTACAGTCTGGGGACAGGGACATGGTACATTATCTATATTTCTATGTGTCATAGTAGAACCACTCATTTTTAAAAGGTCACAGAAAGAATGATCAGCACTTTTGAACATTGTCACAGGGCTTTTGTTCCACCTCCCATGGCAGCATGTTTTCTTGTCAGATTAGCTACTTGATAGTAACAATAAGCTTTGAAGTTCTGAGGCTCTAGCTGTTACTGTTTAATAAACTGTCATAACTGTCTGATTATATTTTTAAGAATGTGTTATATAACAGGTTCATTTAAAGCTGGGGTTTCCAGAAATCTTGAAATTGTTAGTAGTTACCAGGCAAGGAATGACTTATTTGTTGGCATTTCATCCTTTGAGAAAAGTTTGTCATTAGTGGACCTGGCAGCTAATCAGATGACTGCGTTGATGAGATTAACATACTGTAAAGTTTTTATTGCTTTAACATTTCACCAGTCATCAGAATAGCTTTTTCACATGGCTTTCTGATTTTCCATGAGTGCATTTTTCTGCATCAGTTGGTTGCACGTAAATTGAGATTATTTTTGATTCTTGGTTGCTTATGCTTCTCAGGAATCCTTCTGAGTTACTGTTTGCATTGTTGTTGTTGATAGAGAATATAGATACTCTATGGCATACTCATGGCATTTAGCATGAAGTTGAGGTTTTGCTTTTAAAAGGTGTTTTGTGTGATAAAGAAATGGGTTCAAAGTATTAAAAAAGACCAGGTGAAGTTTGGAGAAGATAGGAACAGATTCCTGCTTCACTGTGGATTTTTATCAAACACTTGCTTCTATTTTATTTTTGTTTCTCTAAGCGGTGCAAAATATCCAGCTCCAGAATGCATGGGATACATAACTAGGCTAAAGGAAAATTTACAGTTGAGGCAAAAATGGGAGCTCCATGATAACACTGTGCGCACCACTGGTATTTAACATTTGGAAGGAATGTCTTAAGTCACTTTATTTTCTGCAAATGTGGGTGAAGTTAACATACCTAGTCTAAAAATTTACTAGACTAGATTTGGGTCAAAAATTTCATTGTCATTTGAAATACATTTTGAATTAAATACTCCTCCTAATTAGTGACACTTTACATTTATCTTTTTTTTTCACAGTACTTTAGTTCCTCCCTTATGGAATGAGAAAACCTCAGAGATATTGTGTTGATTAATTTTTCTTCAGATTCAGATATTTGTGTAGGCTTTTGAGGACTAGCTGTCAAGGCTTTTCTCTGCTATTTTCATTTTTCCTACTACATTTGTCGAGGATAAAATATAGCACTGTGTGCCAAGTCATAATCACTTTTCACTTGAGGCTTAATTAAAATACTCTGAAACATTTGGCTAATGTATTTGAAATAATACAAAATTAAGTTTCCTAATGACAAAGTGAGAAAGTAAGTTCCATTTGCATAAATTGCTGTCTCTTCCTAGCCTGCCCCTCATGCTCCTCAAATTTCTTACAGGTGTCTGTGATCAGAGTTTTGGGATTCACGTTGCCGAGCTTGCTAATTTCCCCAGGCATGTAATAGAGTGTGCTAAACAAAAAGCCCTGGAACTAGAGGAGTTTCAGAATATTGGGAAACCACAGGAATATGATGAAATGGAACCAGCAGCAAAGAGGTGCTATCTGGAAAGAGAGGTTTGTCAAATGATTTTTGTAGTTATTTTTTTCCTATATGATTCTAATGTTTACTTACTAATCATTCATTATTGATTTCCACTTACATTTCTTTGCACGGTAAAGAATCCATCTGTATCATTTTGGTTTCACCACTGCACACATCTGCACAATTGAAAGATAGCACTTCAGGTACCAGATTTCAAAAATAGGAGGATAGGAATATTAGTGTAGGTTAAAATACATCATTCAAAGGAGTTATAGAGGTCCATGCACATCTTTGATTACTTGTAAACAAATAGATCGAGTTCAGTTAAATTGTATATTTACTCAGTGCTTAGCTAAGATGATGAAGAAATGAACACAGTTCCTGCCCTCTAGTTGTTTAGAAACTAGTTGGGGAGGTAGTAATAGTGAGCATGTCATAGAGAATTATGACAAATGTTTACTCAGGAAAGCTCTCTGTGGGCAGTTTCAGTTCTTGTGGGAGCAGTGGATCTTAAGTTAGGCCTTCTGAGTGGTGGGTGAAATTTAGATGTTCACACAGAAAGGTATAAGCATATGCCCAGTGGATTTTTTTAAAATTAAATGATTATTAATTAAAAGGATTTTAATTATTATTTATTTCTATAATAACAAAAATAAAAGAATGTTAATTTACATTTAGGTCCTGGCAGCATTTACTGTGATTATGCATGTGACAACTTCTTGTCACATTGTTAGCTTTTACCTGGTGAATTTTTTGTTGTTCTTACTTGAAGGATAGATGATGTTACAGTAATAGATGATGTGTATGGTTTTGGGGCTTAAAAGATAAGGTTTTATCTGTTGTACTTATACAAGCAGGAGATATGTATTATAACTTGTTAGTAGTTTTAAGTAGGGAAGGTTGCCATCCTGGATATGAAACGGTCTTGGTGTCAGCCCCACAGCTATCCATGATCCAGGATTAGGTAGGTTCCTTTATGTAAATGATTCCCAATTAGAATAGAAGTCATATACTTTTGATAATACTAATTACAATGAATTTTTTTAAAATTTTAAGCTAAGGGAGACATATAACACAATTATCGATGTTACTCAATCTAGATTTTATTTTTTGGGAAAAAGAGGCACTTGTTATTTAATAGAGATGTGTTTCTTCTCTATCTTATCATTTGGATTATCTACCTTTCACCTCTAAGGTACATATTACTAACTGGCTCCCTGGTAAAAAGCAGACTTCTCAGTTCAGCTTCACATGGAGTAATAAACATTATATCCTTTGCCAGGCAGTGTTCTTAGCACTTTATACTCTTTAATTCTCACAACAGCCCTGTGTGGTTGGTAATATGATTGTCCCCATTTTATGGATGAGGAATGTGTGTTAAGGAATTAGCCCACGGGTCACATAGTAAGTAATAACCACGTTCTTTAGAATGGCAATAACTAGGTAGTAAAATAAAGAAGACACATCCTATGTGTGTATGAGTATTAAATTTTCAGTGACTGTTTATACCTTATAGTATTTGTAAACCTTGAGTTCTTTTTCCCCCAGAAGGTTAAGTTTATATGTCAGTTATAAAAGCTGAGGGATTTGGGAACTACTAAAATATTCAGTTTCTTTGGCATTAGCAGCTGAAAATATATTTATAAATATCCTTTTAATGACTTGCTATGAAGAAATACAGTCAACTAAGGCCTTTGCTATAAATTCTAGATGGTGCACACTTAAAGTTTAAAGAATGTTGTTTAAATATTGGGTGGAGTGTTTAGATTGAAATTATAATGGGACAATTCATTACTATTTAATGTGACTTTTAGAAAAGTCATTTTAAAGACTAATGGAACGTTCACATGTTTTTCAGCAAGGTGAAAAAATTATTCAAGAGTTTTTATCCAAGGTAAAGCAAGTACCCTTTACTGAAATGTCAGAAGAAAACATCGTAATGAAGTTAAAACAGCTGAAAGCTGAGGTGATAGCAAAGAATAATCGTTTTGTAAATGAAATAATTTCAAGAATAAAGGTAACTACATGAGTAAATTCCACTAATGGAATGAAGATAGTATTGATAAGCTATTGTCTGTAATGCTTTTGTACTGTTTTATATTAACCCTTTTTCCATAGTGTTAGCATTTGATGTCCATGGGATATCAAGTTAATAAAATATTTAGTATACTTTGCTCTACCTGAGTATATTTTCAGAGATCTTTATTTTGAAAAATGAGAGCTGTAACTGAGGAATACTTAAATGGACTTGGGCAATAGTAGGCAATATGTTGAATTTTATAAATAAAATCATGTAGTTTTTAGAATTTGATATGTGTTGTATTTCTTTGTGATAAGACTTTTACACATATTCCCGAATGGTATGGAAGAAACAAGTAGCCCAGAGACTTTGTAAAAAAGTAAGGGATCTTAAAGCTAGAAGGAAGCATGGAACCCATTTCCAGTGATTTCCCCAGTGTCCATCTATTGGCACGAGCCAGGTTGGCTGCATATGCATTAGCCAAGGAACTTATTATAAATCCAGGGTCCTAGTGTGATCCTCCAGCCCATCGGCCATTCTCCCACCCCCAGTTTGTGATGAGATTTAGAAATCTGGGTTTTAACAAAATCCTTCAGATTGAGAACGCTGATTTAGTCTACTTTTATTTTACAGGGAGATGGAGAGGTTAAGAGTGTAGTGGCTGGTCCTGCTGAACATGGGAGGAAAAGGATAGCCTTTATAATAAATGGTGATGGGATGATTGGGTATTCATATAGGAACAAAATGAGATTGGATCCCTATTCCATATCATATAGAAAAATCAACTCCAGTGAATTTTTTACCTAAATGTACAAAGCAACACTACCAAGGTTTTAGTGTTTGTAGTTCTGTAGAAAATAAAATAGGGAAATATTTTTATGACTATAAAAATATAGGAAATATGAAGTTGACTTTGGGAAAGATAGTTCTTAAGTCACAAACACCATCCATAAAGTTTGACACACTTAGCAATATTGAAATTAGGAACTTATTTTCATAAAAAGGCATCACAAAGTTCTGAGAGTACAGTTGACCCTTGAACAGCAAGCAGTCTGGGGCACTGACCCCCTGTGCAGTCGAAAATCCACATATAACTTTACAGTCCCTTCATATCCACAGTTCCACATCTATAGATTCAAACAACTGTGGATCATGTAGTATTGCAGTATGTATTGAAAAAAATCCAAGTATAAATGGACCCACAGAGTTCAGACCGGTGTTGGTCAAGAGTCAACTGTAGATCCATAATGGGAGAACATATTGGTACCACATAAAATATCAAAGAATTTATATCCATGATATAGAAAGAACTATAAAAATCACTAAACAGACACGATTCTATTTTTTTTTTTTTTTTTTGGCAGTACGCGGGCCTCTCACTGTTGTGGCCTCTCCCGTTGCGGAGCACAGGCTCCGGACGCGCAGGCTCAGCGGGCATGGCTCACGGGCCTAGCCGCTTCGTGGCATGTGGGATCTTTCCGGACCAGGGCATGAACCCGTGTCCCCTGCATTGGCAGGCAGACGCTCAACCACTGCGCCACCAGGGAAGCCCCAGACATGATTCTTAATGCAACTCATTAACAAAAAGACAACCAGTTAAAAGGCAAAGGATCTGAGTAGATAATTTTCCAAGGAAGATACGCAAATAGCCAATAGGCAAATGAAAAGATGCTAGATGTTATCAGGGAAATGCTCATAAAAACCACAGTGAGCTACTACTTCACACCCATTAGGATACTAAAATCAAATCAGATAAACCAGTATTGAGGATGTGGAGAAATTGGAACTCCGACACTGCTATGAAAACGTAAAATGGTGCAGTCACTTTTGGAAAACAGTCTGGCATTTCCTCAGTTAAACATGAGTTACCAGATGACCCAGTATTTCCATTCCTAGGTATATATCCAAGAGAAATGTGTTTACACAAAAACTTATGCACAAATGTTTATAGCAGAATTATTATTATTTTTAATTAATTAACTTATATTTTTGGCTGTGTTGGGTCTTCGTTGCTGTGCGCGGTCTTTCTCTAGTTGCGACGAGCGGGGGCTACTCTTTGTTGTGGTGGGCAGGCTTCTCATTGCTGTGGCTTCTCTTGTTGTGGAGCATGGGCTCTAGTCATGCAGGCTTCAGTAGTTGTAGCACATGGGCTCTAGAGCACAGGCTCAGTAGTTGTGGTGCACGGGTTTAGTTGCTCCATGTCATGAGGGATCTTCCTGGAGCAGGGCTCGACCCATGTCGCCTGCATTGGCAGGTGGATTCTTAACCACTGCACCACCAGGGAAGTCCCAACGGAGTTATTTATAATAGCTAAGAAGTAGAAACAATCCAGATATCCATCAGTGGATTAATGAATGGATGTACAAAATATAGAATATCCATACAATGGACTATTGTTTTTTAAAATTTTATTTATTTATGTATGTATGTATGGCTGTGTTGGGTCTTTGTTGCTGCACGCGGGCTTTCTCTAGTTGCGGTGAGCAGGGGCTACTCTTCGTTGCAGCGTGCGGGCTTCTCATTGTGGTGGCTTCTCTTGTTTTGAGCTTGGGCTCTTAGACACGAGGACTCCGCAGTTCTGGCACCCGGGCTTAGTTGCTCTGCAGCATGTTGGATCTTCCCAGACCAGGGCTCAAACCTGTGTCTCCTGCATTGGCAGGCGGATTCTTAACCACTGTGCCACCAGGGAAGCCATATACAATGGACTATTAATTGGCCATAAAAGGACTGAAGGACTGATACATGCTAAAGGTAGGATGAGCCTTGGAAACATTAGTGAAGAAGCCAGGCACAAGAGCCTATGTAATATGTAATTCTGTTCTTGTGAAAGTCCAGAATAGGAAAAGGTATAGAAACAAAGTATAGATTAGCATAGGGCTGGCAGGCAGGGCATGGATGGCTAGGGAGGTGATAGCTAAAGGATATGGGGTTTCTTTTTCAGATGAAAATGTTCTAAAATTGGTGATGGTTGCATATATCTGTGAATATACCTAAAAACCATTGAAGCATACACTTTAAATGGGTACACTGTACAATGTAAATTATATTTCAAACTTTTTAATTTTAAAATTTTTATTGAAGTATAGTTGATTTATAATGTGTTAGTTTCTAGTATACAGCAAAGTTATTGAGTTTTATATATATATATTCTGTTTCATATTCTTTTCCATTATGGTTTTTTATAGGATATTGAGTTTACTTCCCTGTGCTATATAGTAGGGGCCTTGTTGTTTGTGTATTTTATATACAGTAGTTTGTATCGGCTAATCCCAAACTCCTAATTTATCCCCCCCCATCCCCTTTCCCCTTTGGTAACTGTAAGTTTGTTTTCTGTGTCTGTTGCTGTTTTGTAAATAATTTCATTTGTATCATATTTTAGATTTTACATGTAAGTGATATATGATATTTGTCTTTCTCTGTCTGACTTCACTTAGTATGATAATATCTAGGTCCATCCATATTGCTGCAAATGACATTATTTCATTCTTTTTTATGGTTAGGTAGTATTCCATTGTATATACAACACCTTTATCCATTCATCTGTCATTTGACATTTAGGTTGTTTCCGTGCCTTGGCACTTGTAAGTAGTGCTGCTATGAACATTGGAGTGCATGTATCTTTTTGAATTATAGTTTTCTCTGGGTATATGCCCAGGAGTGGGATTGCTGGATCATATGGCAACTCTATTTTTAGCTTTTTAAGGAATCTCCATACTGTTTTCCGTAATGGCTGCACCAATTTACATTCCCACCAACAGTGTAGGGAAGAGTTCCCTTTTCTCCGACAAAACTTGTTTTAAAAGAAGTTCAGGCACTTTACCCAAGAGGAAATGTAAATGATCCATACACATGAAAAGGTCTTCAATCACCAGTCAGAAAAATGAAAATGAAAACTATTCAGGGTTACACCCTCCTGACTCTCTGCCCTCCCCATCAGATTGACAATCCTTTAAAATAGGACAATACCAACTATTGGTGGTATTTGTTGATGTGGCACAACGCTGCTGGTGAGAATAATTACCTCGTAAAGTTGAACACAGACATATGACCCAGCAATTTTGCTCCTAGGTGCATACTGTGGAGGTACGTATACACACTGTACAGTGATGGTATACAAGAATATTTGTGATACACCCAAACTGGAAACAACCCAGCTATGAAAACAAACTATACCTTCACAAAATAACATAGATGGAATCTTAAAAACAGTAAGCAAAAGAAATGACAGATAACAAATAATACCGTTTTTCTCCCAATCATATGAAGTTGAAGAATAGGTAAAATACTGTTTAATGGTGCATTCATGGGGGTGAGACGATAAAGAAAAGCAAGAACTTGACTATGTAAGTCGGGAGAGTGGTTGGCGGTGCTGACGGGGAGGGGCTTCTAGAGGGCTTCTGGGGTGCTACAGCATTCTGGTTATTGACCTGAGTGGTGGTTATGCAGGTGCTTGCTTTATGATTATTGCTGAACTCTGCAATTATGTGTTAAGCGCTTAGTTTGGTATGAGAACAAATGAAAATTTAATGCCAATAAGCCCTTTAAAATGCTCATCTTGGTTTACCACGCTCTTTTTCATCATTGATAATTTAGAGTAAGCTTTTCTTTTCTGGCTATCAAATGCTTGGGTAGAAGGCAAACTTAACAGAGAAAAAATTTAAATGTGGACATTTTTATTGGTTTAACAAAATCATGTAGCTGCTTATAAGCAGAAGACTTTTTTATATAATTCAAAAGGCAATTTTAAAATTCCAGTGAAATATTTTATCCCCTGGTTAGCTATGAGCGCGTGTTTTTATATTGCTGTACAAAAGCATGTATAAAATGGAGATCAGCGCATGGTTTTAGTTGTTAGGGCTACGAGAAATGGAGGGGGGGAGGTGTTGATTCTAAGAAAACATGTAGTCTCTCAAGCTCTGATAAATCAGGCTGCTTTCATTTCTCTAAAAGAGACTTAATGTTTAGTTCTAAGATGTTATTGAAAGTGAAAAAAAACATAATAGACCCGTTGTTTAAGATGTTTCAGACTTAAGCTGTGCTTATTATATGAATATGGTAATGAAGCAGCCAGTCTCCTTCCTTTTGGAATGGTAGATGTAAAGCAAAAGATAAACTAATTTCTGACCTGTCAAAAGACAGTTGCATTTTAAAATTCTAATTGGAATGTGGCTTGGTTTTCCTTCTCCACTCAAACACGAACTTGGATAATATCAGAATAAAGCCGAATCTATAAATATTATCGAAGATTTAGAACTCAGCCATACTGTTACCATGAAATCTGTTGGCCACATAACCACGTTTCTGAGAAAATACATGGCTTTTTTGCATTTTAAAAAAGTTAGCACTAAGAATCCATCCAAGATGCAATTGTTTTTGTAGTTAGATTTTTTTCCTTAAAATACTCTTTTGAGGGTAAAAATTAGAACAGAAGGAAGATGTTTTAGGATATATTTAAAGACTAACTTTTTCCCTGTAAAATCTCAGTGTTCTACATACTAAGCACATCCTGTTAGACTTCATGAGTATTAAATGCATCTTCTATCCTTAGTCTTTCTGCATTTAGCTTTTTTGGGAAGTATGTTTTTACCCACAGCATATGGTATGAGCTGCTGATTCAGTGCTGAGCGGTTCTTTAAGCTTGTTAGTTATATTCTGTTGATTAAGATGGTGTGCAGAATAGTCAGAAGGAAAACCAGTGCCTGGTCTGAAATAAATTAAACCATGTTAATCAGCTTATGGGGAAGAACAAATGAGTAAAGAGAATTTTCATACACAAAGGAAATCTCTTATTATTGCCTTCCTAGGGTCGGTCAGGGTGTTTGGGATAAGGAGATAGGGTGTGGCCGGGAGAGATGACGAAAGTGCTCAGAATGCTGCACATATTTTCTGACTAAAACTGGAAGTGGAGCCCAACTTAAAATAATAGTTTCCTGCCTGATGTTCTCCCCACTCCACGTCCTTTGATAGACAGAGCCACTGCTTTCTCTTATTATTCTGCTCCAGCATTTACCTATTTGGCCAGCTTTCAGGTGTCTGTGAACATTGTGGTACAGAGCCAGGGTATCCAGAAGAAGTAGTCAGTCCCTTGCAGACAGTGTCTTATTGCAGGTAGCAATGACTCCTGTTCTTTGAGGAGGAAAATGGGGAGCCTTCGCCTTGCCTTTGACACAGCAGCTTTCCCACGGTCCTGGAAGCAACAGTGTTTCCTGTGTCAGACCACATTCAGAACATGATCCAAATTCAATGTATGTTAGCATATTTTTGCTTTGGTGTGTGATTTGTCCAAACAAGTGCCCACACACATCTTTCATCCAGCTATGTGGGGAACTCAGCAGTGGCATGAATGATACTGGATGCTGGGTGGCCTTCATTGGACTATTCCCATCCTATTTCTAGACTTGGTAAATAGAAGACCAGACTGCTGCTGCCTTTGCTTCACCTCAAAGAGATAAAATTGTAAACTCCCTAAAATTGTTAAATTTAGAAGAAAGGCTAATTCTGTCAGTGGACAATTTCTTATTCTAGCAAAAGAACAATGGCAGTGAATTCCTCAGTGTTCAGAATCAACCAGTAAATGAAACCATAGGGATTAACCTGTATTATCACACTATTACTATTGCATTTATTTCCTAGAATTTTGTTGACACTTATCTGTTATAATTAGCAGTCAGTTTAATTTTATGAATAATCTTGATGTTTTAAAACCAGATTAAGTATAGTTAAATCTAATTAAGGCAATGCAACTACTTTCAGTTCAGCCACTAATCTGAAACTTTATGGTGCATTGCCCATCTAGCAAGATGTGTTTTATCAATTTTTTCTTCACATAATGATCAGGACTTCATGTTTATTATCAATTCTAATGTGATGTGTTATTGCTAAACATTGTTTGGCTCAGCCAAATCCATCATGAAAATGACTTTCGGCATTGAATCCTTAATATTACAAAGTAGATGCACGATTTGGCAACATAAAATACTTTGTGAATATCTGAAAATGGCAAGCAAGGTTCTGTGCTGGGCTCCTCAAAAGACTCATCCTCTTCAGCAATACTGAAAGGTGGGTACTTCTATTACCTGTGCTTCACAGGTGAGAACGTCGAGGCTCAGAGGTTGAGTAACTTGCCCCGGGCACCCAGCCAGTAAGTGGCAGAGCTGGGGTCTGAACCCCAAGCAGTGTGTCTCCAAAATCTGTACTTTTTTTCTTTCCATTTAAAGGCTTAAAATATTGTTAGGAATCTGAGATGCACATGTGACAAATTTAATCTTTCTAAATATTATTTAGTGTCAAAATGAGTGATGTCGGCAGTGCAACAGGAGTTAAGGAAGACGGGAGGTGTGGTGCAGACATTAAGAAGTACTATTTCTGTTCTCTTGTGGAAGCTGGTTCTCCTGTGGAAGGCTTCTCTCTCGGGGCTGTGGACACAGCAAGAGGCATCCACCTGGGGCCCTGCCACCCATCTGGTTCATGGCAACTACATGGCTGCTCTCTGGGGCTTGATACCCCAAAGGAAACAGGAGCTAAGCAGTTGTATTCTTTCAGAAGTTCACCAGTCACCAAATGCCAACATCTGGCCAAGAGATTACATTGAACCGTTTGGACAAAGGATTATGTTTAAATGAGAAGAGAGACAGTCAGCCAGAAGCTTGCAAAATGAGGAGATGGAATTAAATGTCAACAGTGTTTGGAGCAGGACACCGAATCTGGCACACTCAGATATTCGGATCACTTAACTGGAGGTTATGTATGTTCTCTCTTGAGCCAGGAAAGTTTTATCCAGCCTGTGGGGAATAACCCCAGAGGTTTTCTCCACCGCTCTGCTCTGAATTCGTGCCTAGTGAGTAAAGTGCTGAGTAAGCCCGCACAGGTCAGGATATGGGTGAGTTAAAGTGAGCAGCAACGTGGCGCATCAGGAAGGCTGCTTGAGTTGGATTAGCCCTTGCTTTTGGCCGCTTAGCTGTGTCACCAGAAACTGTCCCTCCTTGGATTTTCCCTCTTCTGTAATTTAAGGGGGTTGGGTTGTTAAGAGTTCTCAAATGCCACACCTTCCGGGCCAGGCAGGTGCAGAGTACAGACAATAGTAGGGTTAAGGTGAATGCCCCAACCTAAGAACAAATGATTTTTTTCATAGGTACTATAAAAGGGCTTAAGCCTTGGTTGCAGTTAGTCTAAGCCAGCATCCAAAGAGCCATCCTGAGGTGATACCCGCTCTCCTCAAAGTGCCATGTCAGTAATCTAGCTCGTAATTCTCTAATCAGCAACAGAGCACTTTGCTGCTTTATTATTATTTTTAGCTGTGATCTTAGCATCCAAGTACGTTGAGGCCCAGAAATATTCATTGATAATGCTTTTCCCTGAAACCCTTTTGGTGGCCCTTTCACTAGAATCAGACATGGAGAAAAAAGGTCCAGTGAATTCCAAGCAAATAGAATGGGGGAGTCTGGTTACCTGAGAAGGGAAAGAAAGGCAAGGTGGTCAGACCAAAGTGGCACTTCCAAGTCTCTTTCAGCTCCATGAGCCTAAGCCTAGGTTTTGGGGGCAATGGGGATGAGATAAAGCAGGCTGTTGCCTTCAGAATTGACTATGACTGAAGTAACTTTCAAGATTGAAAAATAGTAGCTTGAAGTAAGTACGTAAAGCAACCAGGTCAAGGATGGGAATCGCCAGAAGGATGGACTCGAGGAAGAAATGTGACGAGTGGACCTGCCGTGTTTGAGTTCAATGAGGGGAGCGTGGGGGTGAGTTAATAATAGCTGCAAAGAGAGAGCAATTGAGAAGAAAGGGGGTGGGATTATTAAATAATATTATTGTTTTGATATTATTAATATCAAAACCATATCACGATAGTACACTGCCTCTCCTAACTACAAATTTTACTCATTTAGTGATAAGTTAAACACCGACAAGTTATTTAAGAAAAATAGTAAAACAAACAAACTATATTTGGGATGAAGGGTGTAAGAGAATAAATCTGCCACTCTTTCTGTAAGATAATGTCTAAAATTGGAAAATAAAGAAATAGCAGTATAAGCGTGTTAAAAATATGGAGATAGGGCTTCCCTGGTGGCGCAGTGGTTGAAAGTCCGCCTGGCGATGCAGGGGACACGGGTTCGTGCCCCGGTCTGGGAAGATCCCACATGCCGTGGAGCGGCTGGGCCCGTGAGCCATGGCCACTGAGCCTGTGTGTCCAGAGCCTATGCTTCGCAACAGGAGAGGCCACAGCAGTGAGAGGCCTGCGGACCGCAAAAAAAAAAAAAAAAAAAAAGGAGATAAATGCTAGAGGATTCTAAGAGAGCAGAAAGTGAGCAGGGCAGCATTGAGAGGGGGGACTGGTATTTTTTATTATAAACCTCATGATGCTTTAATTTGATCTTCTAAAACTATATTGCTTTGATAAAATCAATATTAAATCGAAAATGACTGTCTTATCTTAAATCAAGGACTATCTAATATTACAAAATATCTTCAAGCACCCTTAAAATTGTGACTAAAGGGAATTTACTATTAAAAACAAAACATACCTAGGGCTGGGGAGGCAGAGGCAGAAATGGGGAGTGACTGATAATGGTACAAGCTTTCTTTAGGGGATGATAAAAATGTTCTAAAATGAGATCATGGTGATAATTGAAGAACTCTATTATAAGTATGCTGAGTTGTACACTTTACACAGGCAAACTGGTATGTAAGTTTATATCTCAATAAAGCTGTTAAAAATAGTAGCTGCAATAAGATGTAATAATAGCTATGTGTCTGGCACCCAGTTTATTCTCAGCCTATTAGGTAAATACTATTCATTTTAGAAATGAGGAAGCTGGGGTGTAGAGAAGATAAGTGACTCGCCAAAGATAATCAGACATAATAAGTAGATTAGGGTGGAAGTTATTTTTGTTTCATGTGAAAGAAATCTGGAGGGAGGAAGACTAGGTAAGGTGGCTCTATGAGCATCAGGGACCCTGATTCTTCAAGCTTGTGTCTCTACTGTGCTTGGCTTCTGTTCCCAAGGTCCCCTCATGGCCCAAGGTGACTGCTGGGGCTCCATCCAGTGCACCCACATTTCAGGCGGCAGGAAGGAGGAATGATGTGTAAGGATGCTCTTCCTAGCTTTAGGGAATCGTGGACGTTGTACACATTGCTTCCACTTACATCTTCTTGGCCAGATTAAGTCATGTGTCCACACAGAGAAAGCCAGGAAATGGAGTCTTTTGGCTGTCCTCCCTACCTCATAGGGGGCAGTTGGACCAAACTCATTTTGAACAGTGTGTTTTGGGAACGGCAAGGATTTGGTGCTTTGGGATGACGATGTTTCCTCTTCAGCCTACCATCTTCAAAGCCCCACCCTGTCTAAATGTTAATTTATTACTATTATTATTTAATTTGTTTTTTCTCAAAGCATGTCTTGGCTTCTGTTCTCTCCTTCTCTTTCCCGAATAATAGCTTCTTTGGACTCCACTCTGTTCTGTAATCCTGTTTCCACTGAACCCAACTAAGCTAAAAACTCAGGACCTCAGCACAGCAGGCATGGAGTAGTTTCTTAGAGCATGAGCTCCCTGGGGACTTGGGTCACTGACACCATGGAGCAGGAACTCTAACGTGGCTCCATGCAGATACTTCTCCCTCTGTGCTGTCGTGACGGGTAGCGGAGCACTTGAACATTGGCACAGATGGAACAAGATGACACTCCACAGGATGCAGAGGGCGGGTGATGTGCCGATGACCACATGGCTGGCTGGTGGCAGAGCTGTCCCGGAGGGTGAGCCTCCTGACCCTCCAGCACCTCTGACCACAGAGCTTCTCAGTCAGACACTGAGTTCCAGGTGGAGCCACTACAGGGTCATTAAGTAAAAGAGAAATGGATGATAAATTTTCATGTATTCAGAAATTGTTTCCTCCCCTCCTCTTGGGATTGATTAACTTAGTTGGAAATAATGAACCTGAACTGATTTTTGAGCACCAGGTCTACGTGGTAATTACTATACTTGTACCTTGTTTGCAGACTTTCCAGAGACGGTAATACTTGCTAAGATCCTTTTCTCTCCCCTACTCTCCCAGTTTTCCCCTTGGTGTGAGAACTGACAAGCCAGAAAATAAATGAGCTGGAAGAAAGAGTAGTTTCATTTTTCTAGGAGTTGTGTCCTTTTTCTAAAGGGCAGCACTGGGAGTGCCATCTTCCCTTTGGGGAAGCCATCATGCTTCAAGGACACTCACTGGCGGGCAGGCTCCAGGGCAGAGTGGCCAGTTCAGGACCTACAGTCATTGGCCAGACCCCTTCCTTTCCACAGTCTTGCTGACAGAGGCCCCAGGGTCACCTCCAAGGGTGTTTTGAGGCCATTTCTGCTTTCTTCTGACTTTTCTCTGTAGGTTTTTGTGGCTCTCTTAATGATATTGTCTCTCAGACCACTTGGGATCAACCCACATTTATCTCTTGGTTCCTCCTGATGTGAAGTCGACTCCTATTCTCAACTGGCTTCACAGGTTTTAAAGGCAGCCCTTTCTCCGAGTCTCAGGGGTTGGTGGGCAATTCTGTCTACCTAGTGAGGGACATGGAAGCATCAAAATCTCCCCTGGAGCTAGTCCGATGGTGACTCCTGCCCATATTCTGTGGTCACCAGAGGTCCCAGGTGACAGCTCAGAGAGGGCACCATCCCCTGGGAGCCCTGGGGACTCGGCCTCTTATTAGCTTGAAGATGTTCTCTGTACTTCCCACCTGGGCCCTGGCAGCACAACAGCCAAGTAAGAAGAGGCCCAACCTCCTTGGCCTGAAGCTGAGTTGCTTCCTCTATACATGTAGTTTTACCCTCTGGTTCCTTCCTGGAGCTTCCAGATCCCTGCCATCCTGGCCCCACATTCTCCCCAATAGTCCAGGCAGACTGAGGGACGAGTCCCTGCAGCATCTTGACCACTTCCAACAGTCTGATGCCAGTTCTTCCTCACCCACAAGCAATTTGATCTTCCAGTCATGCCAAGCCCAGCTGCTTCCTGATCTTTGCTCTGCGAGGGCTGGCCTCTGGTCCTGGCTTTGGCCAGCCCCCCGCTTTAGCTACTTTAGCACCAGCTCCTGCACAGTTTGGGGCTCAGGCTGTGGCAGGGATCCCTTTCCCAGGAGGGCTTCATGTCTTGTTGCTGTGACAGTCCTTGGATGATCAGCGCTGGGAGGGTCTTCAGACAACTCTGCCAAGTTCAAACGCTGGATTTAGATATGAGGAAACCAAGGAACCGAGGCCACACAGGTGGTATGAAGTGTGGAATGAAGTGCCAGGAATGGAGATGGTAAGCAGCTGTGTGCCCCCATCCCAGGGTGTTGTTGGGGGGAGGCTGGACTGGACGTCCTCCACTGAGCCTTCCACAAACTCTAATCCACTTTGACAGTGAGGTGATGTCTGATGTTTTGTCTGTTCACCATCCCCTCCCTCCCCACCTTTCTTGGTGAAGCCCCTCTATGTAGTTCAAAAGGGGCTGCCAGTCACAGGGCCCATTTTCCTGGCCACAGAGGTGGGCCAATGAGCCAAGCTTCCTACTAGAGTTTATACACAGATTTGGGGAAAGAGAAGCTCTCCTTCCTCCAAGATGGTTTGGGATGTTGCTTACTCAGAACTGTCTATGGGCATGCCCCTCCCCTCCCTTCATTTTCCCTCACCCACCCAGCCATCATCACATGGAGTCCAGCAGCAGCAGGAAAAATAGAGTCAACATCCAGAGAGAGGAGAGCTCGTAGGTGTTGGTGGGGGAAAGGTGCAAAATCAGGCCGACCATGTTGTGGTCCCTGGGGTTTCTGAGGGCAGCTCCACCCCTGGGCTCTGAGTCGCCAAGCCAACCAATTCCCTTTTGGCTAAGTTACTTTGAGTGTGGTTTCTGTTGCTGGTGACCAAAGGGTCCCTGGATGATTCATGCACAGATTTCATTCTGAGCCAGAGTGAAAACCCATGACAGCCAACTCCTAATGGGCCTCAAAAGAGACATAAGAGACTCGTGCTTCTGTGAATTATTCAGGCATCCACTGTTTAGGGCAACTCTGCTGTGAGTTGTTTTGCAGCATTTTGCAGACCGTAAATATGGCTTTGCATATGTGGATTTGAATAAAGTGGGGTTATATCAGTAACATGTGACTGCACCTCTTCCCTAGGCTGTTACTTCTAAGAGAAGAACAACCCTTTCTCCACTGTTGTATTTGCACAGCGTCCAGCATATGGCCACACTGGGCATTCATTTAGAATGAAATCTATTCATGCAAAAATCTTTGCTCTGCCTCTGGACCTCAGAACCTTAACCTCATCTTCCGCATGTGTAAAATGAGGATAATAATAGAATTTATCTAATATTCCTATCTATGAATAATCAGAACTTTTTTGCTTTCAGGTGAGAGAAAGCCAACCTATACCAATTTATACAAAAAGAGACATCTGGGGTGGGAGTTGCTGGAAACTGGAGCAGTGCCGGCTGGCCGCCCTCCCTCCCTCATCCCTGCCTGTCTGGGTGTTGGCCTCGTCCTCAGGTTCCTTCATGTGACAGGGAGGACATGGCCACCAGCAAACAGCAACAGGGTCATACCCTTACAGCTCTCAATCCAGAGAAAAGAGGGCCTCTCTCTTTAGGGTCCACATGTAAAGTCCCAGGAAGGATTTCAGTTACCTTGATGTGAGGCAAAGTCTACCAGGGCAGCCCCCCAGAACCATGCAGCATGGGGGAGGGGCTTCTTAGAGCAAATGGGGGGCAGTACCATGATGCAAGGAAGTGAAGAAGGGGTGCTGGGCTGAAGAAAAGGGCACATGTCCACACACTTCTTTTTGGAGGCTTGCGAGGATCAGAAGAGACATGACTCGGGAAAAGCGGAGCACAGCGTCTGGCTCCTGGCGAGCCCTCAATAAGTGTCAGCTGCCGCTAACATGGCCGCGGGAGGGAGGGGAGGGGGAAGGGGAGAAAGCGGAAGGAACAGGAACAGTGATGTGGCAGCTCTGCGCCTTGCACGGGGGTGGCCAGCTTGTGGCTGAGGGGGCGACACTGCAGCCTTCACCCCACCAGTCGCCCTGGTCTGGCCTTTATCTGCTCAGAGGGGCGTCTGGTTCTCATTACCACAAAGGCCTCTGAGGAGCAGGGGATCTCTTTGTGCTGAGGCACAAAGAATGAAAGTGATTCTCAAGTCTGGTAAAGGATGCTGAACTGGGGCGTGAATTGGTGGCTGGTGGTGCAGTGAAAGGAGGAAGGATTTCAGAAAATCATTTTCTAGGAGCCGTAAGCTACTGAGCCTGGCTTGGTTTCCACGTGGAAGTCATCCTAAGGCCTCAGAGGTGTTAGTCAAGGAGGGGGGGCACCAGAGAGTGTTTGGTTGGCCTCAGCATTCGGGATCCAGGGGAACCCTGTGCCTCCTGTTCTAGGCTGAGGGGACTCCGCTGAGTGTGGACAGCAAAGACGGGGCGGGGCGGGGCGGGGGAAGGGAACAGAAAACAATGAGCACCTGGTGTGCGCCACGCGTCTCATTTAATCCGCACGCAAACCTGTAATCTACACAAACACGGAAGCGGAGGCTCAGGAAAGGGATGCTACTTGCCCAAGGTCACTGAGCTCACGAGAGATGGGAGGACCGTCCCCACCATGACTCCCGCCCCGGTGAGCTGGCGCCCGGAGGAGAGAGCACCACCGTCGCAAGCAAGCCGGCCGGCTGACGTAGGCGAGGTGGGTGCTTTCCCTACTTATCCGCTAGTAAATGGAGATTCAGAGAGGTGAAGGGCCTTGCCCAAACTCACACGGCTGGTAAGTGGCAGAGCTGGGTCTTCTGTCTCTGAATCTGCAACCCTGAACAACCCCACCAGCCGCATCGGCAGCATTTTCTCAGCAATGTCTTTGCAGGAATCTTGCGATCCAATTCCTGGTGGGTAGTGGCCTGCAGAGATGATGGGGTGTTTCATTCATCATGTTGATGGGTTCTTGTTTCTCACTGTGGCAAACAAAATTTGTAAGATTTTCCTCTTATCAGCTGAGAAATGCTGCCCCACGCTGTTTATCAGGCACTTCTGTAGGGAGATACTTTTCCCCTAATTCTTCCAGGGGGTGACAAGTTTGGGCAGAACTCAGGTGGCGGGGAGACGTTTTTTGTTTTTGTTTTTTTTTTAACATCTTTATTGGAGTGTAATTGCTTTACAGTGGTGTGTTAGTTTCTGCTTTACAACAAAGTGAGTCAGTTATACATATACATATACATATATCCCCATATCTCTTCCCTCTTTTGTCTCCCTCCCTCCCACCCTCCCCATCCCACCCCTCTAGTGGCCACAAACCACCGAGCTGATCTCCCTGTGCTATGGGGCTGCTTCCCACTAGCTATTTTACGTTGGGTAGTGTATATATGTCCATACCACTCTCACTTTGTCACAGCTTACCCTTCCCCCTCCCCATATCCTCAAGTCCATTCTCTAGCAGGTCTGCATCCTTATTCCTCTCTTACCCCTAGGTTCTTCATGACCTTTTCTTTTTTCTTTTTTTCTTAGATTCCATATATATATATGTGTTAGCTTACGGTATTTGTTTTTCTCTTTCTGACTTCACTCTGTATGACAGACTCTAGGTCCACCCACCTCACTACAAATAACTCAATTTCGTTTCTTTTTATGGCTGAGTAATATTCCATTGTATATATGTGCCACATCTTGTTTATCCATTCATCTGTTGATGGACACTTAGGTTGTTGCCATGTCCTGGCTATTGTAAATAGAGCTGCAGTGAACATGTTGGTACATGACTCTTTTTGAATTATGGTTTTCTCAGGGTATATGCCCAGTAGTGGGATTGCGGGGTCGTATGGTAGTTCTATTTGTAGTTTTTTAAGGAACCTCCATACTGTTCTCCATAGTGGCTGTATCAATTTACATTCCCACCAACAGTGCAAGAGTGTTCCCTTTTCTCCACACCCTCTCCAGCATTTATTGTTTCTAGATTTTTTGATGATGGCCATTCTGACCGGTGTGAGATGATATCTCATTGTAGTTTTGATCTGCATTTCTCTAATGATTAGTGATGTTGAGCATCCTTTCATGTGTTTGTTGGCAATCTGTATATCTTCTTTGGAGAAATGTCTAGCGGGGAGAAGTTTTTAAGGAGGTGGAAGCTGGCTGCTGGTGCTGCAAAGCCCTCACTTAATGGACTCTCTGGCAGACTGTTGTGTAGGGAATGCCTGGCCTGAGGCAGCTGTCTTTAATGTATCCATCATCTCCTCATTTAGCTCGTGGTGGTTTCAAATTCCCTCATGGACGGTCCAATTAAAATCTTGGAAGGAATCTGGACTCTGTACATTGTCCTCAGTGGATCAACTGAGAGCTGAACACAGTAAACTGAAAGCCGAGACAAAGCCAGGGCCCAGGTTAGGAAAATGAGACTCTGAGGCTTCTTCCTTGTGCAGGAGGAGAAAAATGTCCTAGTGGTGTCCATTAGAGAAGGAAATGTTTTATGAAATCAGAGGTAATCCTGGCAATTGCCTTCTATTGGAGCTTGAAGAGAGGTCTGGGAATGTTTAATCTCCCAACACTTTCTCTGTACCTCCCTTAAGACACTTTTCACTTTCTGCCAAGTCGTTTGTATCTTGGTCTTAATATTTAATTTTCGCTTCTAGATTGTATATTACTATATCTACTTCTGTGGACAACTTGCGGTGGCTTGTACATAGAAGGTGCTCAAAAAATGATGTAATATAGATACATGGATGGATGGGTAGATGGATAGGTAGATGGATGGGTAGATGTGTGGAACAGTGAATGGCTGGATCACTGGTTGAATGGTTGGTTGGGTAGCCCCTTATAGTCAGGTTGGCACAGGAAAAGTAGAATTTGTGGATTCATAAAGGGAGATAAGAAGGGAACTGAATGTCTGTGCTAAACCCTGTGTCTGGCACTTTATAATATCATTTCACACCAATGCAGTAAGGTAGGTTTGTTTTTCCATTTCAAGATCTTGAAACTGATGATGCTTCAGAGGGGTTAAGGAATTTGCTTAATGGGACCCTCATCCAGGTCAGTCTGAATAGAAAATCACACCACACTCTAGAAGTCAACCCAGCACCAAGTAGACACCAAAAGTTGATTTTTATGATGTTGTTTACTCAAGAGCATCAACTCAGAAAGCATGTGGGTGCTGGATTAAAGTGGAGTAGGCGCGGGCTTGACTGAGGGTCTGCAGTAGGGGCTGAGGGAAGAGCTGCCCTCCCCCAGGCCTGGGTGACTCAAGTGTCAGCCTCAGAAGACTGTTCTCCTCCTTGGTTTGAGAGGAGTCTGAGGACAGGTGTGGCCTCAACAGACCTGTCCTGGAATGCTGTGTGCTGGAACAGGTGGGGCCCAGGCCAAGGCCAGCTGACCCTGCCTATCTTGGTCCTTCTCCCCTCCCATGTCCCCCAGCCCTGCCTTCCCCCGGGCAGCAGATCACCCCCTTCTCAGTGCTTATTCCAGAGTGTAAAAGCTGAGAACAGGTGTCACCTGAATGGACAGGCCTCAGAGGAGGAGTGAGATGAGGTCTCATTGTGGGAGCTGGGGGCTGCCCGGGAACAATGTTTGCCTGGCCTGGTGTCACTCTCAGAGGAGATGGGGCCGGCTGGGAGCCAGTGGGCAGAGCAGTTTGGGAGCCCAGCCTGTGGATTCGGTTCTGGAGACCGAATCCTTGGTGTGACGGCCCAGCATGATTGTGGTTTGACCCCAAAGCCTACGCCACCCTGGCTGTGGGCCCGTCCCTCCCAGAAGCCCTGTCTAGGTGACTTGTGGGGTGAGGCTCCATCAGCAGGCCCACCCTTGATGGAACCGTCTGCCATGACTGCTCTGTCTCTTTGAGGCTGGGCTTCTGAGCTTCTGACAAACCACAAAGCTGCTGGACTTTTGTGCCCTCTCACCCCCTCCCCACCCCCAGCCCCTCGTGGTACCAGTGAGACCTGCTATTTCTGCCTTTAGCTTTGCCATAAACAGCCCCGTGCAAGGGTTCTATTGTCAGTCATCTATTTGTGTGGTAGTATAAGTGGAAATCACTGTATCTCCTTTCTCCCTGGTTATTTACACTTCAAGTCATATTGTGGAGAAAAAGTTTCTGTCAGCAAAAGAATAATAATCCTCATTTCTATTCATAAGGCCTCCAACAGTAGACATAATTTTTCTCACATGTCATCTTTTGGGCATGGAGTATTATAACCCTGTTTTACTTGCATCCCTGTGGAGGGCTCATTTGCTTATGTGGCAGCTCTGGCAGGCCCAGGCAGTATTGGCATATCTTTGTACAGGGATCAGGGGACCCTGTGGCCTTTGGAGTTGGCAGCGGGGAAACAGCCCCAAGATGGAGGAAAGAGAACGCCCCCTCCATCCACCAGGATGTTGACAAGGTAGAGAAGAAACTCCTCGTGAGGTTGCAAAGACTTAAGGCTCTTGCACTGGACCTTGGAATTCTGTGGGGAGAGGTACTTTTGGGTATGACACTGTGTAGTGCCATGTGAGTACCCTTTGATATGGATTGTCCATGGTTCCTTGAGCGAGAGAGCTATAGGAAAAAGAGACAGCCGGGCCTGCTCTTGGGGACATTACTAAGGGGCTATAACACTGGTAGAGAGAGAACTTCTACCTTCCAAAAGAGCTGAAAACGGGACGTGTGTGAAAGTGATACAGCGGAGTGATGTCACCAGTGGGCGTGCAAGAGGAGGACGTCAGGGTCCTTCCCACTCACGTGGAGAGTCAGGAGGCAGAAGGGATAAGGGTCACCTCTGATGGCCGCAGCAGGACAATTTTTATGGCCACCAAAGAGAACACATCAGCCCCTCAGGTCCCTGTTCGGGGAAGAGAGGGTCTTTGGGGCTGGGATCTGGTGCTGATTCTGCTCGGAGGGGCCGTGGAGCCGAGCCCAGCTGTGCTTCCAGGGATCTTGCCCATTTTGGCCACTGGCCTCTGCTGGCATGACCCAGGGAGGCAGAGTCCACCTTCCAGTGAAGAACTGGGCCCAGGTGCAGGTGTGTGCAAGAAAGGGTCTACTCAGCAGGTTGGGGGTGTTCACATCTGCACGTTCTCAAGGCCTGGCCCTTAGCTGCTCTGGGGAGATAACCTCTGAGCCCTTGGAAGATCCTGCCTGATAGCAGTGTCTTTGCACACCTGGAAACTCGAGCCACGCTACATAGTTTACACTAACAGTGTGATTCATAGTGGTCACCTGGGCCCTGGGCAGTGCTGTGTTGGTTTGCTCTCTGGAGGGGCTGAAGGCTGAGTAGCTAAGGTCGGTCCGTGGGTGCTCCCCGCCTGCGTGACTGACCCTGCGTGAAAACCCTGGACGCCAAGTTTCAGGTGAGCGGCCCTTGTTGGCAAATACTTCATACATGTCGTTACACGTCGTTACTGGGAGAATTAAGTGCTGTTCATGTGGTTCTGCTGGGAGAGGATGCCTGGGTGCTTGCACCTGGTTTCTCCTGGATTCTTGCTGATTTTAATCTGTATCCTTTCACTGTAATAACCCACAGCTGTGAGTAGAGTAGCTTGTCTGAGTTGTGTGAGTCCTTCTAGTGAATCACTGGACCTGAGGGTGGTCTTGGGGACCCCTGACAAAAGGAGCCGGGGTCTGAGCCTCATGTTTGTTTCCGAAGTCCTACAGCAGGTGGTCTTGCCAATTTTCAGTACCAAGATGCTGGTGGGGGAGCATTGTTTTTTCTTCAAATGGTACCGTTGGTGGAACTGGGGAAGAGATGCCTGAAATCTCAACCCAGAGGCAGCTGCTGACTTGCCTGGGGGTTGCACCTTTTCTTGAATATCTCAGGTGGTGTGCTGGTCACTTCATTTTCAGTGAGCAGCAAGTAAGCACTGGTGGGGACTGGGCTCCGACATGGGCACTGGGGCAGATGGGGTCGGGGGTTGATGATGGAGAATTGGGGAGTAAAGAGATTTTATACTTAACAATTGTGCTGTTTCCAAGCTATGTCTCTTTTTATTTTCACAAAATCCCTAAGAGATATGGGCTAACATTTTAAACTCCACTTTATGGTTGAGAAAAGCTATCCCCAACAAGGCTGTGACTTGTCCAAGTAAACAGTAAAAGGGGGGACAGTTTGGCCTTGTTCTTGGGGGAGATCATGAGCTCCTGGAACAGGTGGGGACATACACTCAACCATGATGAGAACAACTATAGATGGACAAGTGTGTACCGGTCAGGATAAGCAATGTGAAGCTGCAGTAACAAACAATCCCCACATTTCAGTGGCTTGACATTTCAGGAGTGTATTTCTTGTTCATACCAAGTCTTCTGTGGATCTGGATGACTTTCCAAGCAACTGTCTGGGGGACTCTCCAGGTGGGCTTGGGTCACCTGGGGTTAGACTTTGAAGCCCTTGAAGTGAGAAATGTTAGAAGAGAGGGAACCTGTAAGTAGTGGAGGAGAGCATCCCCTTGGGGGCATGGGTCAGGGCCATGTTCTCCCTGGCTATGGCTTGACATCACGGAAAAAGCAAAGGCTCTCTGCCAGAGGTGCCAACAGAGGTTCCAACAGAGGTGCTTCTGGTCCAGGCTTTTCCTACATACAACCAAGAGACTCTAGCCAAGTCACTTCTCTCCACCTAGGCTCCTCATCTGTAACACAGGAGGGTCAGACTAAACCATGGTGCACTATGCAGACATCCATAGTTTGGGAGGATTTCTTAGATCTCCCTTCCAGAAGAGAGGTGGCCAACCCAGACTGGAATCTGGCCTCGTCCACAAGCTGCTTGCCTGTGTGGCTCTAAGCAGTTTCCCCAGTGTGCAGTGGGTGAGCTGGAGCAGGCAATAAGATGGCAGTGATGCTCATCTTGCTCGTTCTGTGGTCAGATGGCTTATTTCACCACTGCCTCTAAGGGGGCACTGAAATTGGTGGCAAATCTCTCTGGAGTTTCTGCAGCAGGAATGAAGCTCCTCCATTGCATCAGTGATGGAGCAGCAGGTGTGAGACCCGCCTGGAGTCCACGTGCGGTCCCCACAGTCACGGTACAGAGAGGATGGGGTGCTCACTGTGTGAGGCTGTGGGAGGAGGGAGGGGGTCTTGCTGCCTTCAGGAAAAGGGGTTGAGGGGGACTGTAACATCCAGGAGAAGGCTGCACCCTAAGACATCTCCGGGCCAGAAAGCTTGACTCTGCCTCCAGCATTTTGCATCATTTTCATGAACTTGTTTAGGATGAATAAAATTGCAATGGTAATAATTTTTCCCCTTTCTATTATTTCGATTTTTAACCAATGAAAAAGAAAATTCCTTGTTAGGGAGAGTGGGGTGAGAATTGGAGGGCTGGGGAGGGGCAGACCTTCCACGTTTCTGGAACAGAGATGCTCCTGGCTTTCTAGCCAGGAGGAATCTCCCTCCTGCTGCCCTCTTGCCCCAAGCTCTGGATGCTCAGAAGAGAATCTGGGGAAGTTGGAACATGGAAGAGAGAGACAGATTGAGAGATTCCTGCGAATGTTGGGGTGTTTGGTTAATAGAGTTAGAAGCCGGGCTGGCAGAGACCCTGTCACATAAACATTAAGTCAACACAGGAGACTGAGCATTTGTTAGAAATGTAACGGGATGGCTGGAAATTTGTTTTTTAAGGGAAGGAGTGTTAGGGCTTCTATTCAGTTCAGTTCTCTGAAGCCTGAGTCAGCAAGGTTGATCCGTGATGCCCTCAAATGGCCTTTTCTGTGGCCTTTGTCGGGTCAGTAGAGCTCCCATCTCCATATGCCAGGAGCCAGGGCTTTACCCTCCCTCAGCGCCATCAGAACCTGGTCTCGGGAGAGGCTCCATTGTCAGTCATTTATACTTTAGTGTGAAATGTTATTGTTCTTACTCTCCCGGAGCGAGTCTGCATTCCGAGACTGAACTTTCCTATGAAAGTGGCTATCTCTGTAAAAGGCATTTCAGCCCTCAGAACACAGGGAAGGAGTTAATTTGGGGTAAAGAAAGAGACAGTGTTAGCCCAAATTTTTTCGGTTGCAGGGTAACCTAACTCAGCCTACAGGCAAAGGGGGAAGTTACAGGTTTACACTGGTAAAGAAAGGCTGAGGAGGCTCCTAGATTTGGAGGAAGAACTGCAGACACTAGGCCTCAGGGAGCACAGCTGGGCTCAGGCAGGCGGCTAGGCCAGCCTCTGCTTCCTCTGCACTGTGGCTTCCCTCTTCCCTCCTGTAGGCAGACCCTCCGTGTGGCAGAGGAGGGGGTTGATCGCTAGCTGACAGCCCCTGCAAGCAGGATGTGGCAGCCAGGCATTCAGCATCTATTCCACCCTCCTCAGTAGCAGGCTCTCCTGTACTGCAGAGGCTAGAAGGCTGAAAACTACACTTCCCAGACTCTCTTGCAGCTACTATTCTGGATGAGATTCCAAATGTTAGATGCACTTGCACAAGATTGGAGGTAGAGCCCATTCTTCTGCTGTTTTCTGTTGGCAAGTGGGTGTATCTGATTTTTGGGGACTGGCTTCTTGATCATGGTGGGCTTCATGAAAAGGGCTGCTTACTGGTCATAAGAGAGATAGCACCACCCTGTGGGTGTGTCTCTCCTGAGAGTTGGTCCTGAGAGCCCAACCTAGAGTCTTTTCAGCTTTCCCAGTGATGGGCCATTTAACAGCCCAGGTTAAATTAAAAAATGAAGCCCATCAGAGACCAAAAATAGAGTGCTGAGTGAAAAAGTTTTCTGCCAAGCAGGAAACCTGATCCAGGACAAGGTCTAGGAAGGCCGTTAAGGCCGTTTTGATGAGGATAGAACCTGGGCCCACAGCAGTGAAAGCACCAAGTCTTAACCACTGGACCACCGGGGAATTCCCTGGATGAGGTTCTTGAGGAGGAGAATTGGTGTAGGTCTTTTAAAACCAGAAGACTGCTGTAATGCACAGCATGGTGACTACAGTTAATAATACTATATTTCATAGCAGAAAGTTGCTAAGAGAGTAGATCTTAAAAGTTCTCATCACAAGAAAAAAAATCTTGTAACTTTGTATGGTGACATCTGGTAATGAGAATTATCGTGGTGTTCATTTTGCAGTGTATACAAATATCAAATTATTATGTTATACACCTGAAATTAATGTTATATGTCAATTATATCTCAGTTTTTTAAAAAAAGCTGCAAATTCCCTCTCTGTCCCATAGTAGGAAAGCAAAATCTCTGAGTGATATTGGCTGGATTTGTTGGCTGTGTAAGCATTTGGAGAGTGGTGGTGGCCTGTTGTGTTCGAGTGGTGCCTGTCTTAGGATTATGGTGTCCAGATGTCTCTCCTAAGCACATAAGACCCTGCCCGGGGACCATGGCATCAGTGCCCTGTGACACGCCTGGAGTCGTAGTACGTAACTGTCAGGTTGTCAGTGTCAGTGGGCTGAGTGACCAGGTCAGAGTTTATCACCTACAATAAATTTTTTCTGCTTAAACCAGCTGAACTGAATTCTGTTGTATTAACTTTACCGTGACTGGTGTACTAGGCCTAACTTGTTTTCCAAGAGAAGAAAGGGCCACTCTATCACCTCCAGTCCTTGTAAGGCCAGGGAGCTGCTTGCCTGGCCGGGGGCGTGTGCCCTTCCTTAGACCAATGATTGTGTCTTTAAGGATGTGGGACCATGATTGATACAGCCTAGAGGGGAGGGTGGCAGGGACCGTAGGTGGTCTTACTCCACACCATCCCAGTCCCCTTGCCCTTGCTGTCCTCCTGTATAGAGGATTGAAAGCAAAATGCACCATCTCCTGGCCTCCCCTGTAGGTAGTGGTGACCATGAGACATTCTTCTGATTAATAAGATGCCAGCAGAAAGCCCCTAGGGAAGCCTGGGAAAAGGCTCACTGGGAATTCTCCCTTCCTACTTCTTGCTGCTGGTAACATGGATGTGAGACTTGGAGGTGTAGCCACTGAAGTCACAAGCATGAGGACCAAAGCCAGCATGCTAAGGACCCCAGGGCAGAAGAGAGGAGGAGCTAGCTGTACGGCGGGCATCACCGAGACACGCACCATCCCACAACACCTGTCTCCAGACTTCTGGTTATCGTCATCAAATAAACCCCTGTTGGGCTTCCCTGGTGGCACAGTGGTTAAGAATCCGCCTGCCAATGCATGGGACATGGGTTCGAGCCCTGGTCCGGGATGATCCCACATGCTGTGGAGCAACTAAGCCCGTGTGCCACAACTACTGAGCCTGTGCTCTAGAGCCCATGAGCCACAACTACTGAGCCCGTGTGCCACAACTACTGAAGCCCGTGTGCCGCAACTACTGAGCCTGCACTCTAGAGCCCTCGTGCCACAACTACTGCAGCCCATGTGCCTAGAGCCCGTGGTCCGCAACAAGAGAAGCCACTGCAACGAGAAGCCCACGCACCGCAACAAAGAGAAAGCCCGCTCGCCGCAACTAGAGAAAGTCCGCACGCGGCAATGAAGACCCAACACAGCCAAAAATAAAAAACCCGCCTGTTTCTGCTTCTTTAATCTACTCTCTGTTGGATTCTCTGTTAATTGCAGCTGAATGCATTGGTAACGAACACAGGAGGCACCCTGTGATCCACAGGCCCGCTAGACCACAGGGAGATGGGCTGGAGTTTTTCACAAAGGATAGTGCAACAGGGTTACTGTTCCCATAACAAGGAAACAGGAGAGCATCGTGGGCAGACAAAGACAAAGGCTCTAAGATCTACTTTGACAGGCCTTCTCAACATACCTAAAGTCTTACCTGCAGACAGCTATGATTCCAACTACGAACATGCCCTACAATCATGGTTTGTGCCTACTGAGTGCAACTCAGCAGTACTGCGACCTGGGTGTGAGAGGGTCTTTAAGAACCTGATCTGGAGCAATTTTAGGTGGAGGAGCAGAAAGGATGGGGTGTGGGTAGAAGAGGTCTCTAAACTCTGGTGTTAACTGGCTGCTGAAATTTTGATAAATGAAGAATGTATCTTATTCTTTCCAGGTGGAAAGTAGATGAGGAATGGGGACCCACAGGACTAGAGCTGGGGTGAAGTACAGAGCCACCCAGTGCTGGGCATGGGACTCAACCCCAAGCCCTGGCTGTACCTCCTTCTGTGGGCGGGATTCATGTCTTATTGACTGTAACTGCTATAGGGCTTAGCACAAAGCATACACGCTATAGGTGCTCATATGTGTTTGTTGAATGAATGAACACAAGACCAGACAAATGGGCTGGACAGAGCTGTGGGCCAAGCAGGAAAGCCATCTGGCTTCTGCTGGGGATTGGCTAGTGAATTGCTGTGTGACCTTCTCCTTGCTGGGTCTCATTTTCCTCCATTTGCAGAATCGAGCAAATGCTCCTTTTTTGTTCCCTCTCTGCCAGAACGTTCCTCAATGAATGTTCAGATCAAAGGGAACAGCTCTGTGAAGTTGTGCTTCATGTCTTACTTGCAGCAATTCCTGGAACTAGGCTTTTAATAGAAATGTTTGTGTGCCCGTGCATGCACATATGTATTTGGACCAAGGGCTCTCGTGTGTGAGGACATGCATCCCGAAGAAATCTACCCACAGCCCCAACATCTACGGGGGCTGTGGTGGGAGAGGCTCCCATTTTTCCAATGTGGATGTCACCCACAGTGGTATAAAGTCCTAAAGGAGGCCTCAAGGGGTAACCAAGGGATGGGGGAGGGGTGGGCACCCCATGGTGAACAACAGCAGGAGGGCTTTCCATAGGGACAATGGAGAAGAGGCCACTGGGAGGTGGAGGAGACCACAGTGGGGCCTGGTGGTTGGGGAAGAACTTCCACTTCCGCCAGCCCCGGCCGCAGAGCCCCCATGGGGTTCAAGCTTTCTGATTGCAGGGCTCCTCTAGAGCAGCACTGCAGCACAGACCTCGCTGCGGTGAAAGAAATATTCTGCGTCTGTGCTGGCCAATATGGTAGCCATTAGCCACATGTGGCTCCTGAGTACTTGAAGTGTGGTTAATGCAGCTGCAGAGCTGAATTTTTAATTCCATTTAATTTAAATCCATTAAAAATTAAAGAACTGTGGCTGGCAGCTACTGCATCGGACAGCACAGCTGTAGACAATGGTACAAATGAAAACCAGGACCTGGTGCTGGCGGAGGTTCTTACAGGCTTGTGGGTGTGCTGGAGCCGCAGCTTTCAGCAGGAAGCTGGCCAGTCCTCAGGGGGCACAGTTCCTTCCCTCCTGCATCCAGATGGCTGGACCCGCTCAGCCCAGTCCATGGACGAAGAAGAACAGGGACAAATTGTTGAAGCTGGGTTGGGCATATGGCTGAGGTTAGCTAACGGTGGTTCTTGATGAGAATCCCTGTGGCACTCACATTTCTCCTCCCAAACCTCAGAGTTACAGAGCTGAGAGGCCAGCCCCTCATTTTGCTGACATGGAAAAGGAACCCTAGGGAGGGGAGGAGATCTGCTCACAATTGGCGAGATAGGCAGAAGCCAGAGAGGCAGAAGTGAGCTCTCATCACCGCGTGTTCGTTGCCTTATGGTTAAACCTTTCTTTAGCGATTCCACCAACATCCCTTCTGTGAACATTTCCCTCAGAATGGAGTAGGAAGGGGCCTTGAAAGTAATTTTCTTTGCCGGGACTCCACTTCTAGTCAAGCAAGCACTGTGCAGGCTCCAGGCCCACAGGACTGCACACAGTTCCCCTCTCCGTTCTCACAAAGGGCTCCTTGTGTCTGGGACACCTGTGCCCCGCTGCAGTGGCCTCACCGTGGCCCCTCTCGGGCCCAGCTTGGACAGCCTGCCTCCGAGAGCCTCCCCTGACTGCCTGGCGGGCTGCCTGCCTCTCTGTGGGTGCTCCTGGCAGCCCAGACTGCCCGCGGATGTGGAGCACTCATCCTGCAGAACTGCGGGGCCCTGTCCGCTGTCAGCTTCCCACAAGCCTGGAGTAAGGGCTGTACTGTCTTTCTCACTTTGTCTCTCCGGCCCCTAACATGGCAGGGGGGTCCTGGCCCCAAACTAAACAAATTACTTATCCCCTCTGACCCAGGACAAAATGAAGGGAAAGTACCAAATTCCCAAGGTTGGTAGGAGATGAAGTGAGAAAAATATGCAAATCTCTTGTCCAAGTAAATATAAGTTGTTGTTTTTTTTTTCTTCTCATCAGGAGAACAGAAAAGTAACTGACCAACTGACCATTAAAGGGAGAGGGTTGGCAGTCCATCCAGGATGGCTGGCTGGGGATCTAAAATGTCATAGGAATCATAGGCCTCAGAGCTTGAAAGGACGGTAAGGACCACTTCATGCAGCTAAAACACCCACCTGAATTGATTACACAGCTGGGGCATGAGACCCAAAGAGAGAGGAAGACTGATGGTTGAGCAGAGCCCAGACCTGTCCGCTATCACAGCTAGCTTGTGGTTCTCAGCTGGAAGCAGGGTAAGAGAAAGGCCTCTTTCCAGAAACCACAGGCTAGAGTTTTTCAAACTGCTGGGTATAATTCCTAGGCAGATCAGGAAATCAATCTGATAGCTTTGACCAGCAGCGAAACAAAACAAAACCAAAAAACCAGAATGGAAAATAGTACACTGTGTATCACTGCAGCTGTATGAAATCTTTGGGGCTGGGGGGGGAGCCAGAGAGTGATATTGCAGATTGAGGCAGGCAGGGCCTGCACTTGAGTGACCTGTCAATTACTTCTCATCTCTAGGGCAAACTGAAGGAGAAAGATGACCCGGGGAGGGGGCTGTGGAGGAGAGAGGAAGTCTCAGTGGAGTTTGGCGATGGTGATTAAAGAGGTGCCAAAAAGGAGAGGGTTGCAAAGGCATCGTGGACAGAAGCAATCATCTGGCTGCAGCCTTCTCCCCCAGCTGGCACCACAGAAAGGACCCCCTGCAGAAGCAATAGGGGCTGCCTGGTCTCTTATGAAATGCCTCTATAACAGTGATACTGTATTAGTGGAGCATTTACACTTTTTGGAGTTCCCAGCCTCCTGCGAGGCGATGGTGAAGTGAGGGTGGGGGCAACGGGGGGGAGATGAGATCATTCTCCCATTTTAGAGATGGGGAAACTGAGGATCTGATGAAGCCGACTGCCAGATATGGAGCTAGAATCCAGACCTCCTAGCTTCTGAAGGCGTGCCCTTTCCACACCACAGTGTGAGTGCTCTGTTTTAGAGTGTAAGTTTCAGACCCCGGTTGCCCTTTAGTTAATTAATAATTATTATTTTTTTGGCTGCACCGCAAGGCATGCGGGATCTTAGTTCCCCGACCAGGGATCAAACCCATGTCCCCTGCAGTGGAAATGCGGAGTCTTAACCACTGGACCGCCAGGGAAGTCCCCCTGGTTGCCCTTTAGAATCACCTGGGCAGCTGCCAAAAAATTCCATTGCCTGCCCGCTCCCCTCCTCATTGAAATTGAAATCAGAATCGGGGAGTGGGAGCGGGGCCAGGGCATCAATATCTTTCAAAGCTCCCTTCAGAGAATCTAGTTCACAGCCAGGCTTGGAAACCACGGCCACAGTTGGGATCATTTCCCCCAGTGCTGGGTTCCTCATGCCTCTACCTTCTTCCCAGGCCTGGCCATCAGAATCTGCCTTGTCCCAGTCTGGCCAGACTGCCTGCAAGGTCCATTGGTGCCCTTCGCTCAGGTGGATTTCACTGTTGTTTTGTAAAGTAACTCCCCTGGGACGCTGTCACCCTGGCCCGATCCTCCATCCTCGGAGCTGACGTCTCTTGGCCCCCCGCCCCCCACCAGAAGAGGTGTGATTAGGGAGATGGGGAGGCAGGCGGCTTTGACAGAGGAAAAGCAAACAGCTCAAAGGGGTGGCAGGCTGCATTTTATTCATTGTTAATTTAAACACCCTCAAGCCCTCTCTTGGAGTGTTGCTCGGAAAAATAAATGTATTGTCTAAGAAACCCTGCAGGCTTGCCCCGCATGCTCTAACCCCCTCCTGAGAGAATGGGTAGCATAGAAAATGATTTATAAAGCAAGTGGGGAAGCTTCCCTAGGGAGGAGGTGGGGGGAGGCTGACAGAAAGGGGAAGGGGGTCTTGGGTCAGGTTGGTGCAGAAACCTCGTCGCTTCAGTGATGAGACTGGCTGGGCTCGGTACCTGCAGGTGTCAGAGGTGCTCCAGGGGCGAGAGTCCGGGCCCTGAGTCCATGACGATGAGCCCGTCCTGGGGGTCAGGAGTGGTGTCAGCAGCCCTCCCCCGCCCCGGAGTGGAGCCTTTGGTGGCACCAACCAGCACATTTTATAACAACCGTTCCAACAAAAAAACTGGCCCCAGCCAGCGCCTCTTCTGGACTCAGAAGTGCCTCAAGCAGTCTGTCTGAATGTGCTTTCCAGACAGTGTGCGTGTGGAATTGTGCTTTTTGTTTGTGAAGAATGTAAAAAGTTACAGTAAGGTGGAGCCGCCTGGCCCACGGCTGCTGTGGCCTCCGCCTCTGTGGGCTGCCGTGGCCAGGAGGGCTCGGGCGCCCCTCACCCAGGGTGCAGGGAGAGGGATCTGCTAGGAGGCCTGTCTGAGAGGTGGAGGAGCCTGTGTACATTCAGCAGCTGTTTTCCAGGGTTTGGCTTGGGTCTGGTCTCTGGCATCTGTGTAAAACACAGATACATGCAAAGTGTCCATGAAACTCCCCCAAGACAGGGAGGAATTTTCCAGGCCCCTGCAGATCTCCAGGGAGTTAAAAATGCAAAATCCTTCTCCTTAAAGTGGCCCAGACCAGGATTTTTTTTTCCGTGGGGAAAGGGGCCAGTAGCTCTTTATAAGGCTGACGTGTGTGTGTGTTGTGTGTGTGTACACGCATGTGTATGCATGATGCTGTGATGTGTGACACTCCTGGCAAAGCCCAGGACTTTGTGGCATTTCCCACAAGCTGAGGCCTGAGGCTGCCTGAGCCTTCCAACTCCTTCGCCAGGCCCAGAGGTGCTGGCTTCAGTCAGAGGACACAGGGCCCTGACCACCTGGCCTTCTTAGAGAGCAAGGGCACCAAGGGCGGCTCCTTCCCTGCCTGCTTAGCTCTGAGAAAGCCCGGCTGCATTCTAAGATCCTGGCCTCTGTGTGGCCACAGCCGAGTGACAAGAGCCCATGCTGTCTGAGAGCCCATGCTGCCCTTACGGGAGCCCCAGAGCCCCAGCACAAGAGGGGTGAGTGTGGGCCTCAGGTTAGGAAGCAACTCGTAGAGCCTGGGGACGTTGTGATTACAGTCAGCTACCAGCTGTGGGTCAGACTGGAGACCCCTGCATGGTGGGAGAGGCCACAGCATCTAAGAGGAAGGAGCCCTTTCTTAGCCTGAGGTTCAGAAGAATCTGCACCAAAGAAAGGGGTCCCTATCAATGTCTATAATCCTGAAATGATGGGAGGACCCCATCCCAGCTTGTCAAGCAGGTCTGGTTCTCTATGCTCGCCCTCAAGCAGGATGTCAAACAAGCCCTTTAGGCATGGGTGTAGGCTCCAACAAACCCCCTGACCTTGGGAGCCCGGCTTTTCCCAGCAGCCCCTGGCATCTGGGGGACCGAGCCCTTTGGCCTGAGGTAAAGGACAATGATGATTGAAAAGGGCGGTGGTAGGGGGGAACCAGGGGCACATGGACAAAAATACGTGCATACCACTGAGTCCTGAGCTACCATTGTACACTAGAGGACTGGTGTTTCTCTGGGAGGTTGCTGAGCAGGAAGGGTCCCTTTCCTAGCTCCCTTGAACCATGCTTTCGATTCCTTCAGCAGCGTACTCAAGCTGCCTGCAATTGCCTCCTTCCAAAGCCAAAGCATAGGAAAAGAAGTGAAAACAGCTAAGGCTGCAGCATGAGCAACTCAGAATAGACTTTAGGAAGCAGTGGTGACAGAGAAGACTGCCAAAGAAGTTTATGAGCTTTCCTTCTCCGGAGGCAGGTCCTGTTCCTGCCTGTGCGGATGGGATTCTTTGCAGTCCTGTGTGCTGGTCAGCAGATTGCCCGGATGCCTTTTTGGCCTGTCTAGCTCAAGGAGCTATGATAACTGTGTCTTAAGCCTCCTGTTCTCTTCCTGGGGCTCACTCTCCCTGGGTTGGCTGCTATTTTGCCTGCTATTAAGCCCTCATGGTCTAGATGTCTCTGTCATGGGGATGTCTACTTTCCCCTCTGGATAGCTCAGATCCCCAAATTATTTCCTGTTGCCTAGGTGACACCTCTAACTGGATGCCTTTTAATCTTTCCTTCTGTTAAAGGGATAAACCTGATACTTTATTTCTAGGTCCTGTTAGAGGACTCTGCCCTAAATAATGCGTGCCTCTCTGAGCACAGTGTGACCGCAGCCGTTGCTCAGATGGGGGAAGGGTGGCAGTGTTGGGGAGGCTCATGGAGCTGGCCTGGCTGACGTCACAGTGCATCCTGGAAGCGTGGCTCTCTGGAAGCCTACCCTTCGGGAACTGGCAAGACTGACTTCTGTCCTGGCCAGCTCCTCCTCACTGGCTTCACCCCCAGCTTACAGTCTGTGTTTAAAAACCAATCCCAATCCCAATTAGAAATTATCCCTCAACCCCCAAAAAAGAAATTACCCAAAGTAGCTGGAGAATTACTCAGATCTTAACTTGTTTTTTCCTTCCTGCCATGAACTGGAAGGGGCGAGGGGAAGCTGACATTCAAGTATGACCCTTAATGCTGTGTGTGTGTGTGTGTGTGTGTGTTGTGTGTGTGTGTGTGTGTGTGTGTGTGTGTGTTTGAGTGTTCTAGGCACATATGCTTCCTTCACTGCCAGGGAGGGAGATTTTACGGCTTTTGATGCCTCTCAGGCAGACGGTGTGAGGTGTCCTGGTGCTTTCCTAAGACTTCCTGTCAGAAGCTGTATGTATACTGGTGGGTCACACTGTGTTTGACTAGACTCTGGTATTTGTCCTTGGGATCGTCATCTTTTTGGATGAGAAAAAATGGGCCAAAAGAGTATTGTTCCTTTACAGTCCAAGACCCCCATCTCTTCAACGAAGGCTGGGTATCTGGCCTTCCTCCAGGTCAGTGACCTCCTATGAGGTAGAGGGTGAGTCTGGGAGAAACTGTCCTTCACCTTGAGGATCATCCAGAGCAAAACTTTAATCCTAAACCTGCTTCCATCCACCAGCTCTCTCCTTCCTGCCTTCCTCCACCTCCAATACAGACTGTGTGTGTGGAAAAAACACATTCACTTGAATATTAGTGGGGGCCAAAGAGGGTGTAGAATAGGATGTGTCCCAAACACATCATGGGCTCTGGAGTCAAATTCTCTGACACTTGCCAGATGACTGCTTTGGTTCCTGGTGCTGCAGGCCCTGGTGCCCACCAGTGTAGCTGGCAGAGCCCTGATGCAGAGGAGGGGCAGCTGGAGGGGGTACTGCGCTCTGCACCCTCGGGCTCTCTAAAAGGGGAAAAAAGATAAGAAACAATCCACACCAACAAAGAAAAATCTTGTCTGAGAAGACTCAGACATTCCTGGCTAATAACGAAAAGCATTCCTGTGGATGATGCTGGTGAAAGGAAGGAGCGTTGAGGAGATTCAGAGATGTGCCCTGAGCCTCAGAGATGAGCCAGCTGAAGCGGAGCTGGGCTCCTGCAGCCTGAGTGCTCCTGGCCCTGCAGGCCACTCCAGGCTTTCCCTCTTTAAAAAGAGTTGCCCTGTGTGCTGTGCTAAGTGGACTAACTCCAGGCTGAGAAAGGCCTGCTGAGCCCCTTTCCACTGCAATTCCCAAATCTCTGGGAAATGCCACAGTCCGCAAGTTGGTGCTATGTTTCATCCCATTGCATAATACTACGCCATTCTCTGTGTGTAGCGGCTGTACTATATATATACATCAGGAGGCAACATATGGCTCTCCCCATCCCCACCTGTCATAACTGTGACTATATCACTTCTGACGACCAGAAGGAAGCTGCTGGGCTGGGCCAGGATTCTAAATGCTGCGGAGGTAATTCAGAGCCATGAAAAGTTGCACCATATGCTGTGGGGTTGCCAGCTGCTTACGTGCATCGAGATGGGGTTTAGTGCCAGTCTGCAAAACCCAGGGGTGGCACTCTTCTCACTGCCGTGTGCACCGGGCGAGGGTCTGGGGTGCCACTTTTTCTCTCCCTGGAGGAGAATCTGCTGGGGACCACAGTTCTCCAAGAGGGAGCCCATAAGGAAAACAGGCTCTCCCAAAACCTGCCCTTGATAACATCAGGCCAAATAGTATTTCTTTAAAAAAAATTTTTTTTTTTGGTTTCATTTTATTGGATAAAGGTTAAGAAAGCGCCAGCGTCTGAGAGAAGGAAAGCAAACGCCGCCCGGCTGCACCCCAGCCTGGTGAGTGTCCGTGGCGCGGCGAGGCACGCGTCTACCTGGAGGCGCTGGTCTCGGCCAGGCGGTTGTTCATGATGCCCAGCGCGCCCACGCCGCCCGAGAAGCCGTTCTGGCGCGTGTTGATGCACACGCTGCGCGGGTAGCCGTTGGCCGTCTCGGACAGCTGCTTCTGCAGCAGCGCCAGCGACACCTTGTTGGAGGCCGTGAGGTCGCGCATGGAGATGAGCTCGCCCGACAGGCGGCGGCCCTCGGCGTCGCTGTCGCGGGCCGCGGGGTCGGCGCCGAGCGCGGCCAGGCGGCGGCGCAGCCGGGAGCCCGGGGTGATGGCGTTGCGCCGGGCCAGGGGCGCGCCGGGCGCCGGGCAGCAGCGCGCGCAGCAGCGGCAGCTCAGCTTGCGCAGCATCCAGTTGAGCACCTGCTTGATGAGGATGGAGATGACGTTGAAGAGCGAGTAGATGCAGCACACGCCGAGCAGGATGAAGAGGAAGTTGCCCAGGCGGTAGAGCCCCTGGTTCCGGTAGGCGGCGTGCTGGCTGCTCACCAGGTCCCCGAAGCCGATGGTGCTGAAGGTGACGAAGCAGAAGTAGAGCGAGTCCACGTAGTCCCAGCCCTCCACGCTGGTGTACATGGCCGAGGCGCAGCAAGACAGCAGCACGGCGAACAGACCCAGGATCAGCAGCACGTGGTACACCGAGGGCTTCCAGCCGGCCAGGCAGTCGGCTTCCGAGAGCGCCGAGCCGCGGCGGAAGGTGGCGGGCAGCAGGCCGCTGCGGCGCAGCTGGCGCTCCCGGCAGGCGCGCATGATGAAGGCCAGCAGCGAGATGATGCGCTCCAGGAAGAGGTTGAAGAACAGGATGGTGCCGGCACAGCCGAACAGCCCGTAGGCGATGAGGAAGGCCTTCCCGCCCACCGTTGCGGGGGTGGTCATGCCGAAACCTGTGGAGACCAGAGCAGGGGTCAGCGAGGTCCTGGCTGAGCAGGTGGTCCCCACCCTGCGCGGGGCAGGCATCTGCAGGTGCTGACATGGCTCTTATGCTGAGTGGCATCGCTCAAGTGGTATTTAGACATTTCTCTCCCTTGATATGGTTCCTAATCTGGGCAACCCCTAAAGTGATGGAGGAGACATGGCCTCTCGTCTGGCGGGGGGATCTATAAATCAACATGGGTGAGGCAAGATGGTCACTAGGAGGGACCCTTCAGGACACACAAAACAGAAACCACTGCACAGATGCAAACTGCTGTGATGCCCTCAAACCGAACAAGTGTCACCTGGTCTCCCATCCCTCAAATCGTTTTTTTAACGTATCAGTGGCACACCTGGGCCTTGTTAGGACAGACTTCCATAAAGGCTTCATTTTATGGCATTGCTGGGGACCAGGTAGGGTGTGTTCAGTCCAGGTAGCTATATTTGATGGTCTCTGAAAAGGGGTTTATGAAACTGACAAATGGATTGTTTGAGAATGAGTCCCCAACCTTCAGAGAGTAAGCGTGGCTCTGCCATTGGACATCAGCTCCTTCTCACCCAAGGACCACCATCACCCTTGCTCACACTTGTAGCCAAGGGAAAGGTTTTGGCCCCGCTGGGTCCTGGGCTGCCGTGTGTCTGGAGTGGCTTTTATCCTGACAGGTCTGCTCTGTTCCAGGGCAGCTGCTCAGTGCTTTGACTCTTTTTTTTTTTTTTTTTTTTTTTTTTTTTTTTTTTTTTGCGGTACACGGGCCTCTCTCTGTTGTGGCCTCTCCCGTTGCGGAGCACAGGCTCCGGACGCGCAGGCTCAGCAGCCATGGCTCACGGGCCCAGCCGCTCCGCGGCATGTGGGATCTTCCCGGACCGGGGCACAAACCTGTGTCCCCTGCATTGGCAGGCGGACTCTCAACCACTAAGCCACCAGGGAAGCCCCTGACTCTTGTAATTAAGTCTTAATTTACCCATTCGTTCAGAGCACAGTCTTTAAGGGAGCTTCTTTATCAACTAATTTCTGCAGAAGCCTTGGCTTCCCGCCAGGATGCTCGGCCCCCTGTCATCCAGGGCAGTGCAGAGTGGCAGCTCTGCACCTCCAGCCTGAGCTCTCAGCCAGCTGCCGGTTTTGATGTCCTTGTGGGACCCATGCTGCCTGCCTCTGGTTATGGGGGGGGGGATGTAATCCCTTAGCATGAAGATCCACTGCTTCCTGGAGTCTGAGCAGAAAATGCATCATCTGTCTGAGTGGCACAATAGCACCTGTCAACACCTCTGTAGCAGAAGTTCAGGGGCATCCCTCTTTAATGCATGCCCGATGTCAGGAGGTCTACCTGTGCACTCTTTTTTTTTTTTTTTTTTTTTTTTTTTGCGGTACGCGGGCCTCTCACTGTTGTGGCCTCTCCCGTTGCAGAGCACAGGCTCCGGACGCACAGGCTCAGCGGCCATGGCTCACGGGCCCAGCCGCTCTGCGGCATGTGGGATCTTCCCGGACCGGGGCATGAACCCGTGTCCCCTGCATCGGCAGGCGGACTCTCAACCACTGCGCCACCAGGGAAGCCCTACCTGTGCACTCTTATGGAGTGGCACCAGCTCTGGGAAAGGGGTGGCTTACCATTTCCCTAAAAAGGCCAGAGAAAGATTTTTTCAGAACGATCCCTTAAACTTGTATGCTAATCATTTTCTAGATTCCTTGGAGGAAATGCCCAGTTGCCCGACATTGTCTTCATCTTATGCTTACTGACTCAAGTTAAGAGAAAATCTTATCATGATACCTCTGTTGAGGAGGATGGATTATGTCCCTAGATTCAGAATTTGGTTGTAAGAGTGTGAAAAAAGCCAAACTAGCAGTGTAACCAGGAACTCAATACAGGGATTTTGCTACACTTTAAAGCCAAACTTAAGTTCTTGAATTCATGAAGAAATCAGCTCTGAATCGATATGACTGTACGTGGAGTGGGAGTGTTTGTATTTGTGTATATTTATAAAAAGTCCTAGGCTGATAACCCAAGTGTCCAACAGCCTAACTCATGGTCTGTTCATACAAGGAAATACTATACAGCAAAGAAAAAGCACAAACCACTGCTACTTGCAACAACATGAATGAATCTCACAAAAAGAATGTTAAACAAAAGAAACTGGACACAAAAGAAGTATTCCATTTGTATAAAATTCAAAACCAGGCAAAACCAAGCTACAGTATCTTTTTAGGGATGCATACTTGGCTGGCAAAATTATAAGGGAAATCGAGGAAGTAATTTTGATAAAAGTCAGAATTGGGGTTTCCTCTGGGGATGGCAGGGTGTGGTGACTAGAAGGGGACCCAGGGGGACTCTGGGGTGCTGGAAATCTGTTGATCTGGGTGGTGGTTACATGGGTGTTCGTTGTATAATAACTTTCAAATTGTGTGTTTTATGATTTTTTTGTACTGTCATGATAAGAAAAACTTCAAAATGCCTAGACTATTAGAACTGTGAGGGACCTTAATTCTGGCCTGCCCCTCGCTGTGTAGGTGAGGTAGCAGGGGCAGAGGGGACATGACCTAGAGCTTGTGGGGGACAGATGCCATACATGTGTCCTGGCTTCTAGCTTCGTGCTTAGACCATCATACACAGCACTGCTGCTACTCATGAAGGGAAAACAACACCTCTCATAGGGGAATCACTTGGCTAAATTCCTAAAGAAATGAAAAATCCTGAGCCTGGAATATTAATACTATGCCTAAGAGGACATTGAATGGGATTTTCCTATTTTTGAGAATTTTCAGCTAAAGTCTTTTTTTTTTTTTTTTTTTTTGCGGTATGCGGGCCTCTCACTGCTGTGGCCTCTCCCGTTGCGGAGCACAGGCTCCGGACGCGCAGGCCCAGCGGCCATGGCTCACGGGCTTAGCCGCTCCGCGGCATGTGGGATCCTCCCGGACCGGGGCACGAACCCATGTCCCCTGCATCGGCAGGCGGATTCTCAACCACTGCGCCACCAGGGAAGCCCTCAGCTAAAGTCTTAAAGCTAAGAGTGACATGTAATATGTTAGCCCTCATTCTAAAGAGAAGTTTTAGATACATCTATGTCATATCGATTAAAACAGCAAAATGGGTCTGGTGACTAGTAACCCCTACTACCCACTTCCAGGCTGTACAGAAAGGTTAGAAATTATCCAGGGATAATGGGAGACGGTCCTGAAGTAGGAGGGGTGCTGTGGCACCCACAGGTCTAGAGATGGTGGTGGTGGTGATGGTGAAGAGAACGTCAGGCTGCAGCAAGGGCAGCCTGGCAGCTCATTTCCCAGTGGATGCTGGCTGAGCTGCAGAGACTTGAAAGCTTACCCAGGAGCACTGGAGTGGAGCATGGTGAGGGTTTCGGGAGAGCCAGAGGTGTCTCCTGGAGTCTGACGCTGTGCTGGATAGTTCTCTGGGTCAGAGGCTGACCGGATCAGCCCACAGAGGCAGGGACAGGAAGAGGGCACCAGTGGGAGCAGTCTATACTCCCAGGGCACCTTGCACCAAGGATGGGGGAGAGTGACATGGGTCAAGAAGGCTCTGCAGATGTCAGCCACATCTGAAGAGACTCTGCCCGGGAGGGCTGCCTGCTGGATCAAGGGTGCCTGAGGGGTGGAGGGAAGGGGACAGACAGCATGCAACGTAGTCACAGGAAGCACCACCCGCTCAGGGAAAGGTGCAGGGCAGTGGTCCCTTTATTGGGGAGGAATCTCCAAAGACCCATGTGAGCTCCACGAAAGGGCATGTCTGTCCTAGCAGTGGGCATTGTGATGCCACCAGCAAAAGCTAAGAAAGGATGATAGTGGCACCAGTGATGTAAGACCAAGAGGAAACAAACCGATGACTCCTCCCACACTGCAGGTCCCTGAGCCGGGGGCCAGGCCCGACCTGGAGGGAGAGGCTGAGCTTTGATTAGAAGTGAATTTGAAGATGGGATTTAGATTGGGTTGCACATCTGAGAATGGGTCTCAATTTTAAAACTGGTGGTACTTAAAAAAAATTATTTGGAAAACTCTAGCATCTATCCAAGATGTTGTTAAGGAATCCAAAGGAGAATTCTTCATAATAGATGAAGACAAAGCCATTTCCCGTGCCAGCGCATTTAATAAACCGTTTCCAAAGGCCCACCACGCACAGTGCCAGCTCCGCAGGTCTCGTTTCGCTCCATCTCTACAACCTGTGAGGGAGGCACACCCCTGTTTAACAGATGAGGAGACCTCGGGTCAAGGGGCTAAGTAGTTGCCATGGCCACACAGCCCAGAGATGTTGGGGCTGAGCCTGAAACCCAGGTTGGCTGGTGTCTAACATCCACCTTCTCTCTGCCACCCTGGACTGTCATCCGAGGGCACCGCAGGGCCTCCATGCCTCTTAGAAAACCAAGAGGGCTGGCAGCGGGGAGAGCACTTTCACGTGGGCAGGGTGGCTGACCCTCAGTTGTAACTCCTGTCCCCAAGAGTCCACTCTCCTCTTGTGGCTCTCTCTCCGCTGACGGTTGCTGGGGAGAGGGGGCCACCGCTCGTCCCTTAACGTCTTCACCAAGGTGGACTCATCCCCCTTCCCGTGGCACAGCTAAGACAGCGGGGCAATTCAAACCAGACTCAACCCAGGGCTTGGGGACAGCAGAAGGAGTGAGGCACCGGAGGGACCACTGCTTCTGGCCCAAAATCCAGCCGGTTGCCCCCAGGCAGGGGACTCATCTGCCCCCCGGGCTCCTGACAGGACTGCCCCTGCCTGACCTACCCGAGTCAAAAGCCATCTCCACTCTCGGGGACCATCTTCAGATTCCTCCAAACTCCTCCATGATTGAGCTCCTGCCCCAGCACCCCCTTTAGAGTCTGGGTTTCTTGCTGAGGATCTGCCTCTTCCCCGGATGACAGAACCCAGAATGAGACTTGTTTTTCCACCCACGCTTCCGCTTCCCCACAGGGCTGTGGCCTTTGCCAGGGCCTCTACACAACAGCACCACCACATATGCACCTGGAGCCCCATCATCTACCTGCTCATTGCTTTTTCCAGCAAACGCTTACTGAACACCTGGTTTGGCAGGCCTCGGGCTGCACTCAGCGCTCTGGTGGAAAACCAGACAGACACCCGCACAGAGGATCCGGGCTGCCTTCTTAGAGGTTTTGCACAGCTCCCCACCCCTCTGCAGCCAGTGGCTCAGCCCTGGGCCAGGGTACAGCTTTACCCTGCTGCCCCCATGCAGAGGCTGGGCCAGACCTGTCCTGAGGTGTCCTCATGGCTGTAACTTCCAGGCCCCAAATGATGCCAAGCGCTTGACTGGCTGTGGCGCTCTCTGCCCAGAATGAAGGGGACAGGCAGGTCAGGAGGTTCTCTGTCTGGCACAGAGGGCACCCAACACAAGTGTCCCTCTCACTGCCCCGATTCCTGAGGTCTGGCTCCTGTGCCCACTTCACCTCCCTTTGCTTTCCTACAGACCCACGTCGGCTCAGCTCCAGAGGCAGGGCGGAGGGGGCACAGTCTACCTTCCTGCCCCATCAACGCCAAGAGGCTCAGAGCTCTGGGCTGCTGAGACCCCTGGGCCGGGCTTCTTGCCGAGGGCAGTAGGGTCCGTGCCCGCTGCTGCTGCCTAGCCAGATGCTTCCCAGGGTGGAAGAACAGTCCCCCAAGCTCTGGGGAGCCAGGCTGGCTCTGGAGAGGGGCCTTGAAGCTTCAGCCAGAGAAAAGACAAACCCAGCCACCCCGAAAATCCCCCTTTCCCCCACTCACACCCTGCGGAGGCAGGCGTAATCTGTCCCCGGGTTCGCACCAAGCCTCTATTTTGTTTATGCCACAATTGATCTGCCATCCCAGTTTGCAAAGAGCAGACACTTGGGGGCTTTATTATGCCACTTTTTTTTTTTTTTTTTTTTTTTTTTTTTTTGTGGTACGCGGGCCTCTCACTGTTGTGGCCTCTCCCGTTGCGGAGCACAGGCTCCGGACGCGCAGGCTCAGCGGCCATGGCTCACGGGCCCAGCCGCTTCGCGGCATGTGGGATCTTCCCGGACCGGGGCACGAACCCGTGTCCCCTGCATCTGCAGGCGGACTCTCAACAACTGCGCCACCAGGGAAGCCCTATTATGCCACTTTGACAAAAGTTGTGAAGCTCATTCCCACAGCCTGTCTGGTGCCGCCTTCGCAAATGGGGCCCTGGTGACAGGGCCTCTGGAGTTCAGCTCCGAGAGCCTGGAAGTGAGATGGAGAGACCAGCACTGGTCTGAATTGGGCCCTGGGTGGCAGCCTCTGTGCTGGACACTGGACGCATGTCCCCTCATCCAGTCCCTCCAACCACCCTGAGAGGGACGCATCATCAACCCCAACAATGCAGGCAAGGACGTGGGCCAAGGGAACTGAAGATACTCGGCCGAGTTACCGTTTCTAAGTGTCTGAGCTGACCCTGAAGCCCTTTCCACTGCGCCAGATGGGAAGCCTGAGCTCATCACCTTGGGGGCTTTTTCCCACTGGCTCTGCAGTATCAACATGGTGGAGGGGAAATATAATTTATAATCCAATCTGAGATACTTTTGAGAACAAATAATTACCCCAGGACAGCAGGTGTAAACCAGAGCTGATCCAAGCAACTGGGATGCATGATTAAAATGCAGATTCCAAGGCAGGTCCCACTCCAGAGGCTTATTTAGAGGGACCCAGGAATCTACATTTTAACAAGTGTCCTCTGATGATTCTAATGTGAATGTGCTAAAGCCCTTCCTTTAAGAAACAATATTATGCTGTATCCCTGATGACCCTACTGGTTGGAATCTGTCCAATTTCAAATATTTTGATTTAAATTTCTTAAAAAAAAAAAAAAATTTCAGGACTTCCCTGGTGGCGCAGTGGTTGAGAGTCCGCCTGCCGATTCAGGGAACACGGGTTCGTGCCCCGGTCCGGGAAGATCCCGCATGAGGCGGAGCGGCTGGGTCAGTGAGTCATGGCCGCTGGGCCTGCGCGTCCGGAGCCTGTGCTCCGCAACGGGAGAGGCCACAACAGTGAGAGGCCCGTGTACCGCAAAAAAAAAAAAATTTCAGCTTTATTGAGTTATAGTTGACATATAAAACTGTAAGATATTTAAAATATACATCATGATTTGTTGGCTTAAATTTCAAGTGACCTAAAACCCTTTTTGTGGACATTGCAGCTGTCTCCTTAACAACCATCAACCCACCCCTCAATCTAAGGTGTAGCAGCCAGGCCCCTTGGAGAACTGACCCAACTGCCAGGGGTGGGCGCCATTAGTCTAGGCCAATCAGGAAAATCCAGTCCCTTACCATGACTGGCTCAAGGATGGATAGGCCTAAGCCAATCAGTGCAGGCCATTTTCACGGCTACAGAGACTTTCTCAGGAATGGGCATGTGACCCCATTCAGGACAATCAGACGAGAGGAGAGTTTCTCTGATAGTTTCTGGGTTAAATACGTCTCACTTTAAAAAAAATATTTATTTTATTTATTCATTTTATTTTATTTATCTTTGGCTGCACTGGGTCTTAGTTGCGGCATGTGGGATGTTCATTGAGGCATGAGGGATCTTTCGTTGCGGCGCGTGGGCTTCTCCCTCTCTAGTTGTGGCATGCAGGGTTTTCTTTCTTTCTCTCTCTCTAGTTGAGGCCCGTGGGCTTAGTTGCCCTGTGGTGTGTGGGATCTTAGTTCCCCGACCAGGGATCGAACCCACGTCCCCTGCATTGGAAGGCAGATTCTTTACCACTGGACCACCAGGGAAGTCCTTAAATGCTTCTCACTTTTAAGAGCTTCCCTGGGTGTGGAGGGAGCAGGAGGTGGCCCCAGGAGTGGTTGGCGGCCACCTGTGGCCACGAGGAGCCAGCCTTAGATGAAGCTGACACTGCAGAAGGCTGCCGAAGTATCCTGAAAACCCTAATGAGCTGTCCAATCAAACTGGCCAGGCTGCCTGACCTACCCTTGGACTTCCAGTTACATGAGCCCATAAATCTCTTTTCCTGCCTAAGCCTCCTGTGACAGGCAACCAACCACACTCCAGCTGGTGCCGATGGTTAAGGGCCTGGTTAAACATCCCAGGGTCAAGGAAATGGTATCAGACTTGAACTCAAGGCTTTGACTGCTGTTGTAGCCTCTATCAGCCAAGTGATCGAAGCAAGTCACTGTAACTCCTCTGAGCCTCTATTTCTTCATCTGTAGAACGTCGACCTCCTGATGGGAGCCCTCTCTGTCTACTGTAATACAACCTGCCAATGGGTGTTCCTCAAGATGAGACAGTAGACTTAATGCAAGGTGGAGAGAATGCCCATGATTAAGAAAAAGAAATTTTAAGTAAAGTGAAACATGTTTATTTACTGCTGGACTTTTTAGAGCGCTCACCGTGTTAATGTGATTTATGAAACCACCAGGGCTATGCTAACACTATCCAGTGTTCCCCAAGCTAATTTGACCCCCAAATGTATTTAGTCACCTCAGGTGACTCTAGTATTTCAAAGAGTAATATTTGGGAAATGCCATACTCTATCCTCATGAAGAACTAAGGATGAGGCATTTAAAAACATTCTTGAGGATTTCCCACGTTTTAGAAAGTCACTGCAACACTGCAATGCCTTTTCAGTGCCTGGCATGTAGAAGGTGTTGGGCTACGTCTGCTGAGTGAATGAACAGACTGTCACTCTACTTGTTTGGAGCAGTGACTCTCAAACTCGATTATCTAGGACCCACTTGGGGATCTTGGTAGCTTCTGGGGTGGGGCTCGTAATTCAAAATTTCTAACCCAAGGGCTTCCCTGGTGGCGCAGTGGTTGAGAATCTGCCTGCCGATGCAGGAGACACGGGTTCGTGCCCTGGTCCGGGAGGATCCCACATGCCGCGGAGCAACTAAGCCCGTGAGCCATGGCCGCTAGGCCTGTGCGTCCGGAGCCTGTGCTCCGCAATGGGAGAGGCCACAACAGTGAGAGGCCCGCGTACCTCAAAAAAAAAAAAAAAAAAAAAAAAATTTCTAACCTGGTCCCAGGTGAGGCCACTGCAGCTGGTCAGTGAACCTTATTTTGAGCACAGATGACTTATAGTATTAATTACCTTCAGGGCCCTGTCTCCACAGTGAGATTGGGAAGCCCTTGGGAGTAGGGACCAAATTATATTGACTATTTGGAACTATAGGTTATATGGGCCGTTCAGGTTTGAATCCTAGCTCCACTACTCCCTAGCTGCGTGTCTTTGAGCAAATTAATTGACCTTTCTGTGCCTTATTTTTCTTATCTGTAAAGTGGAAATGATAATATTTGTATTTTTGTATTCAACTGAGTCAATATGTGCAAAACACTTAGAATAGTGTCTAGCACATTAGTAAGCCCTTAATAAAGTCTTCTTCTTTCTATTCTCCACAGTGAGCAAGGGAATCATGTATAAATTAGGCACTGATAGCTATTTGTTGACTGAATAACTGAAAATAAAAGTTTCAAGAACATCTCAAGGGTGAGAGTTAAATATCAGGGAGAGTGAGAAAGCTGAGGTGTGGGGTTGGTGGGCAAAGGAGGGGAAAGGCCCCATTAGGACTCATCAGATAAAATACAGGACTCCCAAATAAATATGAATTTCAGATAAACAAATCACTTTTTAATGTAAGTACATCCCAAACATTGCACGGGCCATATTTACACTAAAAAATGCTTTGTTGTTTTTCTGAAATTCATATTTGACTGGGAGTCCTGTATTTTCATCTGCTAAATCTGGCAGCCCTAGCCATGGCCCTACTTGTCTGCTGGGCACGCTACTTTGGGGAGTGTCTCCTAACATCCCCCTCTCCCGGGATCCTTCCTGACTGGCTGGAGGAGGGATAACGGGCTCACTTTAACAATCAAGGAGCCTAAAGGTCACACAGAACTGGGCCTTGCCCACCCAAGGCCAGGCCAGCAGCCTAGTCTTCCAGCGCCTCTCCCTCTCCAAACAGGGAACAGTGGGACATGTGGAGTGGGCTGTGGGCAGAGGGTGGGGCTGCCATCGGGCTACTCTGTGGTTGGAGCTGAGACACGGACTCTTGGGGAGAAGCAGGGAAGCTTCTGGCCACGTTCCATGGAGGAGGGCTGAACGCTTGAGAGGAGACACTTCCCTGGGACTGGAGCGCCAGGCCTGGAACCTCAAGGCTGCCCATGTCATCCTTCTCCAAGTCCTTCCCCTGAGGAGGACAACTGACCAGCCTGGCCAAACCTTTTGGGAGGGTTGGGAATGAAAGGAAGGCTGGTAGAACTTTAGTGACAAATGGAAATGCGGAGGGGATAATAATAGCTGAAATGTGTTGAGCCCTCACTATTTCCGGGCACTGTGCCAAAGTTTCGTGTGTATCGATGCATATTCCATCCTCACAGCTCTGTGAGGCACTGGGTAGCATTCATTCTAAGTCACAGCCTTTTTCCCCAAATTTTAACAGTCCTGAAATCAGGATGCATCTTACGATCAATGACTTGACATAGTTTATTTGGCAGCATTCTAAATTCTTAATGGTTCATGTTATTGGTACATGTATAATTGATGGTGTCTTAGATTTGATGAACTACAATGGGAACTATTATCATTCCCATTTGTGAGATTAGTAAACTGAGTCACACTTAATAAAGACACTTTAGCTTAAATAACTTGCCCAGATCCCAGAGCAAGCAAGTGGCAGAGCCCAGGTGTGAAACTAGAGGAGGGAGCTTGCGATGTGATAAGGGAGAAAGTTAAATGCACAAGAGTTTGGAAGAAAGAGACATAGTTTGCTTTTGGTTGGAGCAGCAGTTCTTAACTCTGGCTCCATAATGGAATTGCCTGGGAAATTTAAATTAGTCCCCAGACCAGCTTAGGTCAGAAGCAGGGCTGATGTTCTCCTGGTGCAGTGACTGGGAGAGTCTTATGGAGGAAGAGGTATCTGTGTTCAGTCTTTCAGGGTGGATGGGATGTCGAGAGGGAGGAAGTAGAGGCCTGGGCTTGAGAAAGGTGTGCCCTGCTGGGAGACCGCTGTGCACAGGGCCAGGGTAAGGGGCTGGGTTCAGCCTGGCTGGTTCCCACGTGCAGCCTGGCGTGTAGCCCACAGACAACGTTTAGTAACTCTTGCCGATGAAGTGGAGGAACCTGTGGCAGAAGGAGAAGGACAAGGCTGGGAGACCCTCCTATCCACGTTGTACTCAGGCTGAACTTGCAGGAGCACTGGGGCTGTGAGGGTGTCACCTGACACCGCAAGAAGCTTCTCCATCATCTGGGTCCGGCATCCAGCAACATGTCTGGCCTTGTAGAGACTTACAAACCCTGGAAACATCAAGCTGCAGAAGATAAACTCAAGGAGTCTCCCTTCCTGCAGGCTTGGGAAGGGCCAGCATCAGCTTTCTTGGAGAGTTGAGAGCAGAGGCTGTGGCGTCAGGCTCTGACGCCTCCACTTGCTGATGGGCCAATGGGGACACGTTATTTCTCCCCCTAAAAGTGGCCTGATGACCGCCTACTTAGTAAGGTTGCTGTGAGGAGTAAACGAGGAGGTGGCTCCCTGGTGCGCTCAAGAAGCAGCAAGCGTAGCTGGGAAACTCCCGGGCGAGGCCCCAGCCCTCACAGTGCAGCTGAAGAGCCGAAGGTGGAGCAAGGAACTGGCGAACCACGGACTAGGAGTTTCAGCGGAAAGGACAAGCACCCCCCCCACCCCGTACACACACCTAAGATGACTCTACTGCTAACTTGCTGTCCCTGCGTCTCACCGGGCCCCTGTGACCTCAGCGGTCCCCGGTGAGTTGCAGCGTCCCCTTTGGGCTGGCTTCAGGCTCTGGTCCCTGCGCCAGGGGTGGGGAGTGGGGGGATTGGGGGGGGTGGGGAGGCACCACCTTTTCCAATCCTGAAATCAAGGGTGGCAATGGGGGAGGGGGACGCCGGAGAGTGGCTCCGTGGTGGGAAAGCTGAGACCGTGGGCTGTGACGTTTGCTGCCGCTGGAGGGTTTGTCTAAATTGTAACCGAGATGGGCAGCTCCCTGAGGGCGCAGCGCTGGATTCCTTCCCACCACAGCCGGGCGCGGGGCTCGGCTCGTGCTGGATGCTCCCTGACTCAGGACAAAGAGGCAACACAGAAAAACACAAGTCACATGGAGAAAGCGGACCCTTCCATTCTCCTGTTCAGTTTTGCTTGTTCTCTGGGGGCCTTTGGGATGATCTTTGTTTGCTGAGAGCAGGGGGCGTGTGGGGATGGCTGAGAGGGCAGAGGGGCTAGGAAAAGAAGGCTGAACCCCGCAGGCTGCAGGTCGGGGATTTTTAACATCAGGAAAGTTTCGGTAATTTAGGAGTGATGGGCAAGTGACCCCAAGAATCAGCTTCGAACCTCGGCGCTGTTTTCCTCGCCAGTGGGGCTGATTGAACCTGCTCCCCCCCTGCACGCTTCATCTGTGGGATTAAGGTTTTCTCTCCTCACCAGAAATCATTCAGCAAAATGAGTTATTAAAAGCCAGTTAACTACTCCTGCCTCCAGGAAGCTCCCGCTTACCAATCTCTCCCGGGGCCCAAGCTGGAGCAGCTGTCAAGCTCGGGCCCTCGGAGCTGGAGGGAAGATGACTCATTTACATAGAGCCCGTCCTCCGTCCTGCCCCCCCCAGATCGGTCCCTGTCTCTCTGATGACTAATCCTTTCCAGGAATGAGCTCACCACCCCTCCTGCCCGCCACGAAAGGAGCAGAGCCTTAGCCTCAGCCCAGAATTTGGGGAGAAGACTGGCTCCAAGGCCAGGGAAGGCAGGGACGGTACCTAATGGGACAAAAGTCTGGCCATCAAGAGCCCGCACTGGGGCAGTGAGATGAGGAAAACCCTGAAGCCCACCCAGCCCTGGCCTTGCTCCCTTCACCTTAGGGTCCCCCCGCCGCCACAGGGCTGTGGTGAGGCACAGGCCACCTCTCAGAAGGGCAGACACACCTGCTGTGGGGAAAAAGCAGGTCCACCAACCTGGAAGTGTCAATATGATGTCAACTGAATCACATTTCATCTCAAATCCTAGATCAGAGAGGAGCAGATTTTTCAAAGGGAATCTGCGGTTGTTCCTGTCAAGCAAAGGCCCCTGCTCTCACGTGCACAGTTCCAACTCCTCTCAGTTCATTCAGTTTTTTTTTTTTTTTTTTTTGGTACGCGGGCCTCTCACTGTTGTGGCCTCTCCCATTGCGGAGCACAGGCTCCGGATGCGCAGGCTCAGCGGCCATGGCTCACGGGCCCAGCTGCTCCGCGGCACGTGGGATCTTCCCGGACCGGGGCACGAACCCGTGTCCCCTGCATCTGCAGGCGGATTCCCAACCGCTGCGCCACCAGGGAAGCCCAGTTCATTCAGTTTTTATCCACCTGGCGAAGCACGGGCTCATCGCTGCCCACGCAGCTGTGAACCACATTTGAAGGAGGGCCTCTGCGCCCAGGCTGAAGGGAGACGCGAAGAAAGGGGCCAGTGCCCTAGAGGCTCGTGCCTCGGGACCGCTCCTCAGGGCTCCGAGTCCATCCCACCGACTTGGCCTTGGTGCCTGGCCGCCTCGCCATAGAGGAGCAAGCAAGCCAAGAAGGCACGGTGAAAACAAACCGCACTTTAAGCTGCAGCCAGGGCAGCGCTGTGGAGGGTCCCGGGGAACCCTGGACGTGGCCTGCTGACGTGGCCCCTAGCCCCAGCGGCTGATAAGCCAGCATGAAGGGCTCCGTTAGGGCCTGGCTGGGTCAGGTCGGCCTAGATTTGTGCCCCTGGACTGAGGCTAAGGGCTGAGGGCACCTCCTTCTGCAAAGGGGGCGGCGGCTGTTCCTACGCACACGGTCTGCTCCCAGCCCCCCTGCAGGGAAGGGAGGTTGTTCACTGGCTTACAGGGAGGGAGGGGCGGAGGGGCTGGACGGCTAGAGCCTTAGGCTATGCTCCGCACTCTGCTACAGCGTTCACACAGGGATCCCCAGAGCTGCTCCCGGAGGCTGCGGCACTGTGTGGCTTCTGGTCACTATTGAGGAATGGAAACCGAGGCTCAGAGAAGTAAAATGACCAGTGAGAGAGAGAACACCACCAGCATTCAGGTCCCAAGCCCCACATTCACGGCTCTTTCCATTCCACGTCTTAAGGCCTGACTCAGCCTTTGGTTCAGAGATCGTGGCTGTGATTTTGTGATTTTTGTTGTTTTTTAAAATTAATTAATTAATTTATTTATGGCGGCGTTTGGTCTTCGTTGCTGCGCGTGGGCTTTCTCTAGTTGTGGAGAGCGGGGGCTACTCTTTTTTTGCGGTGCACGGGCTTCTCATTGCTGTGGCTTCTCGTGTTGCGGAGCACAGACTCTAGGTGCGTGGGCTTCAGTAGTTGTGGCACACAGGCTCAGTAGTTGTGGCGCACGGGCTTAGTTGCTCCACGGCATGTGGGATCTTCCCAGACCAGGGCTTGAAGCCGTGTCCCCTGCATTGGCAGGTGGATTCTCAACCACTGCGCCACCAGGGAAGACCCTGTGATTTTGTTTTGAAACATGCAAACAACTGTACCATGCAGGAGGACTTGCTGTGGCCAAAATGCCTGCCCTGGGCCTATGGCATGAGTCCGTACCAGATCCCAAGCAACAGGAGATGGAGGCTAGGGCTCAGAGGTGTTAAGGACCTTGTCCAAGGTCCCAGAAATTCCAACTCAGGTCTGCCGACTCCAAATCCCACATTCCTTCCACCTCATGGTGATGACCTTGCCTTTAATCCCCGCCCCCCATTTGCACAGAGAGGCCCAGATGACTTGGGACCCAGATTCCTGGTTTTCTGAAAACATTCTTTCTCCTTCTGGCCCATTCTGCACATTGTCCCAGATCGATTGCACTGAAGCACGGCTCTGCCCAGATCTCTCTCCTGCTCACTCCACAATGAGCTCCCAAGTGACAGGAAGATCTGGAATTTCTTAGACTGGGATTCAAGGCCCCAACTTTTCTAGCATCATCTCCTCTCTTTGAGCCTTCTTCTTCAGGGCCACGAGTCCCCTCACTGATCCACACGCACACATATTCATCCACCCGGTAGTTACTGAAAGCCTGCTCTGTGTCCGACACTGTAGGGATATGAGGTGAGCGGGACGGCCAGAATCCCAGCCTGAAAGAAGCTCGTGTCCAGCAAGCCTACCACGAACACTCCCTCCTCCGTGCCTTTGCACCCGCCATTCCCCATCTCTCAAAGTCTGCGACAACTTCTTTCCTTTTCTGTTCACCTACCTGAATTGCATTTGTCACCTGACAGCACTTCGAGTTCATCAGGCATTTAATTATGTGCTGCTCATAAGCGCCCCCGTACTACTGACTGTGACCCCACAGGATTATTTAACCTTGTGTGTTTCTGTGTGCCTTGCCGATGAGGACGTGACCCGTGTCTTAGGTTTCCTCTCACACTTTATAATGCAGGAGTTCAAGGAACAGCTGCTAACTTCCTGGCAGAACCAGCGGTTTGTCTAGTGACCACCAGCAGGTTCTGTACCAGCAATGTGGTTTCCGTCTTAGTTTTTTTTTTTTTTTCTGTGCTAGGCAGGCCTCTCACTGTTGTGGCCTCTCCCGTTGCGGAGCACAGGCTCCGGACGCTCAGGCTCAGTGGCCATGGCTCATGGGCCCAGCCGCTCCGCGGCATGTGGGATCCTCCCGGACCGGGGCACGAACCCGTGTCCCCTGCATTGGGAGGCGGATTCTCAACCACTGCGCCACCAGGGAAGCCCCCGTCTTAGTTTTAGTTAATTTATCTAACATGTTTTTGAGACCTACTGTGTGCCACGCATGGGAGAGGGGAGGAATACTCAGATGTACGATATTGTCCATACCCTGCTGCCAAAGGCCACCAGGTACACACCTGCAGTTGAACAAAATTGAGTCTACTGACTCACTTTAACAAGGGAGACTGTCCCCCATGGGGGCATCGCCATCAGCAGGTATCAGAAAGGACTCATTCAGGATTTGGGCTTGAGTAAGGTGAGTTGGGGAGGGCTCAAGAAAGCAGGGCTTTGCTCTGGATTGGATGCTACCAAAGCAGGGAGCAGGGGTAATTCTAGGATTGGGTATTTTAATAATTCTTACCTAGAAGGGGGAATGACGGGGAAAGGCCAAAGCTGGGATTGGTAAAGAAGCAGCAGTCACTCATGTTAACCAGATGGGGGTGTTTGGTCATTTTTGTGGTTTGGATGATTTCTTATTTGGTCTCCATTCAGACATGATTACCGGTGAGTGGTTTGGGTTTTATTCTCACTCCATCCTGGTCCCAAGGTGGCCTCACATGATGTAGATGTCCTGGGAAATTGCTTATGTTCAAGGTCAGAACCCCACCCCCACACTCCCTGTTGCCTAGCTGTGAGTGCTGGGCCAGCTCCTGGCTCTCAGAGGTTGCTTTTGTCTTTCTCAAGACAGTTCTGCACTTAGCGTTCTATAAGATGCTATTCACGATTTCTTCTTAAAGAAATTCCTTCCAAGTCTTCCAGTTTATTTGGCTATATATATGGGAGACATCACGGAATGCCAGGAAACAAGAGAAGAGGTCTGGGTGAGCTTCCTAGAGGAGGTGCCGCTGGCTGAATGGTAAAGATGCCTTGGGCTTCCCTGGTGGTGCAGTGGTTGAGAATCCGCCTGCCGATGCAGGGGACACGGGTTCGTGCCCTGGTCCGGGAAGATCCCGCGTGCCGCGGAGCGGCTGGGCCCGTGAGCCATGGCCACTGAGCCTGCGCGTCCGGAGCCTGTACTCCGCAACGGGAGAGGCCACAACAGTGAGAGGCCCGCGTACCGCAAAAATAAAAAATAAAAAAAAAAAAATAAATAAGATAAAGATGCCTTACCCAAGCAGCTGGAGGCAGTGGGAGAGAGTCTTGGGGGGTCTGGGCTGGAACTTGGGTTCAAGGGTCATGTGGATAAGACATCCCAGGAAGCATGTACAGTATGACAATGGGGGCCCCTGGGGAACCCCAGCATTTAAAGAGCAGAAGAGGAGCCTGTGAAGGAGGCTTTCATTCATTCAACAAATAGTTACTGAGGGCCCACTATCTACCAGGTCCTTGGGAGTCATGAGTGATCAAGACAAAGTTCTCTCACGAGGCTTACATTTCAGCACGGGAGATGGATAATAAACGACAAACATAATGTGCAAGTAAACTACGTGGCATATTGGAAAGTGGCAAGTGTTATGGATGAAGAAGGAGGAAAAGAAGGGGAAGAAGGAGAGGAAGAGGAAGGAGAAGGAGAACAAGAAGAGGAAGAGGAGGAAGAGGAAGAAGGAGAAGGAAGAGGAAGGAGGGTGAGGGGGGAGGAGGAGGAGGAGGCTTCTCTGGCGGCACAGTGGTTAAGAATCCGCCTGCCGGGCTTCCCTGGTGGCGTAGTGGTTGAGAGTCCACCTGCCAATGCAGGGGACACGGGTTTGAGCCCTGGTCCAGGAAGATCCCACATGCGGAGGAGCAGCTAAGCCCTTGGGCTACAACTACTGAGCTTGCACTCTAGAGCCCATGAGCCACAACTACTGAGCCTGTGAGCCACAACCTCTGAAGCCCAGGCTCCTAGAACCCATGCTCCGCAACAAAAGAAGCCACTGCAATGAGAAGCCTGTGCACAGCAACGAAGAGCAGCCCCTGCTCGCCACAACTAGAGAAAGCCCGCGCACAGCAACAAAGACACAGTGCAGTCAAAAATAAATAAATAAGTAAAAATTTTAAAAGAAGAAGAAGAAATAAAAAGAGTTGGCTGAGGGGGTGGGGAGAGCCTGGGGAAGGGAGGAGGCAGGTTGCAGTATTAAGTGAGTGCGTCAGGGCAGGCCTCGTTGAGGAAGTAACATCTGATGAAGGACTGGAAGGAGGTGACATCTAGGGGAAGGGTGTTCCAGGCCAATCAACAGCCAGAGCAAAAGCCCTGAGGCAGGGAGATGGAGGTGGGGGAGAAGAGAAGAGGGAAAAATAAAGGAAACACTGGACAAAGAGTTGGTCAACAGATCTCTAGTGGACACTCTCAGGGCAAAGTTTAAGTTATACAAATGCCCCAGAATATGAAAAAAAAAACTGAGGAAACTTCCACAAGCCTCTTAGATAGGCTCATCACGAGAGGGCAGACAGCAGAAGCAAGAAGAACTACAGTCCTGCAGCCCATGGAACAAAAACCACGTTCACAGAAAGATAGACAAGATGAAAAGGCAGAGGGCTATGTACCAGATGAAGGAACAAGATAAAACCCCAGAAAAACAACTAAATGAAATGGAGATGGGCAATTTTCCAGAAAAAGAATTCAGAATAATGATAGTGAAGATGATCCAGGACCTCGGAAAAAGAATGGAGGCAAAGATCAAGAAGATGCAAGAAATGTTTAACAAAGATCTAGAAGAATTAAAGAACAAACAAACAGAGATGAACAATACAATAACTGAAATGACAAATACACTAGAAGGAATAAATAGCAGAATAACTGAGGCAGAAGAACAGATAAGTGACCTGGAAGACAGAATGGTGGAATTCACTGCTGCAGAACAGAATAAAGAAAGAAGAATGAAAAGAAATGAAGACAGCCTAAGAGACCTCTGGGGCAACATTAAATGCAACAACATTCGCATTATAGGGGTCCCAGAAGGAGAAGAGAGAGAGAAAGGACCCGAGAAAATATTTGAAGAGATTACAGTTGAAAACTTCCCTGACGTGGGAAAGGAAATAGCCACCCAAGTCCAGGAGGCACAGAGAGTTCCATACAGGATAAACCCAAGGAGAAACACGCCAAGACACATAGTAATCAAGTTGGCAAAAATTAAAGACAAAAAAATTATTGAAAGCAGCAAGAAAAATGACAAATAACATACAAGGGAACTCCCATAAGGTTAACAGCTGATTTCTCAGCAGAAACTCTACAAGCCAGACGGGAGTGGCATGATATACTTAAAGTGGTGAAAGGGAAGAAGCTACAACCAAGATTACTCTACCTGGCAAGAATCTCCTTTAGATTCAATGGAGAAATCAAAAGCTTTACAGACAAGCAAAAGCTAAGAGAGTTCAGCACCACCAAACCAGCTCTACAACAAAGGCTAAAGGAACTTCTCTAAGTGGGAAACATGAGAGAAGAAAAGGACCTACAAAAACAAACCCATAACAATTAAGAAAATGGTAATAGGAACATACATATCGATAATTATCTTAAACGTGAATGGATTAAATGCTCCAACCAAAAGACACAAGCTTGCTGAATGGATACAAAAACAAGACCCATATATATGCTGTCTATAAGAGACTTCAGACCTAGGGACACATACAGACTGAAAGTGAGGGGATGGAAAAAAATATTCCATGCAAATGGAAATCAGAAGAAAGCTGTAGTAGCAATACTCATATCAGATAAAATCGACTTTAAAATAAGGAATGGTACAAGAGACAAGGAAGGACACTACATAATGATCAAGGGATCAATCCAAGAAGATATAACAATTATAAATATATATGCACCCAACATAGGACCACCTCAATACATAAGGCAACTGCTAACAGCTCTAAAAGAGGAAATCGACAGTAACACAATCATAGTGGGGGACTTTAACACCTCACTTACACCAACGGACAGATCATCCAAACAGAAAATTAATAAGGAAACACAAGCCTTAAATGACACAATAGAAAAGATAGATTTAATTGACATTTATAGGACATTCCATCCAAAACTAGCAGATTACAGTTTCTTCTCAAGTGCGCATGGGACATTCTCCAGGATAGATCACATCTTGGGTCACAAATCAAGCCTCAGTAAATTTAAGAAAATTGAAATCATATCAGGCATCTTTTCTGACCACATTGCTATGAGATTAGAAATCAATTACAGGAAAGAAAACATAAAAAACACAAACACATGGAGGCTAAACAATACATTACTAAATAACCAAGAGATCACTGAAGAAATCAAAGAGGAAATCAAAAAATACATAGAGACAAATGACAATGAAAACATGACAATCCAAAACCTATGGGATGCAGCAAAAGCAGATCTCAGAGGGAAGTTTATAGCCATACAAGCCTACCTCAAGAAACAAGAGAAATCTCAAATAAACAATCTAACATTACACCTAAAGGAACTAGAGAAAGAAGAACAAACAAAACCCAAAATTAGCAGAAGGAAAGAAATCATGAAGATTAGAGCAGAAATAAATGAACTAGAAACAAAGAAAACAATAGCAAAGATCAATAAAACTAAAAGCTGGTTCTTTCAGAAGATAAATAAAATTGATAAACCATTAGCCAGACTCAACAAGAAAAAGAGGGAGAGGACTCAAATCAATAAAATTAGAAATGAAAAAGAGAAGTTACAGCAGACACCGCAGAAATACAAAGCATCCTAAGAGACTACTACAAGCAACTCTATGCCAATAAAATGGACAACCTGGAAGAAATGGACAAATTCTTAGAAAGGTATAACCTTCCAAGACTGAACCAGGAAGAAATAGAAAGTATGAACTGATCAATCACAAGTAATGAAATTGAAACTGTGATTTAAAATCTTCCAACAAACAAAAGTCCAGGACCAGATGGCTTCACAGGTGAATTCTATCAAACATTTAGAGACGGGCTAACACCCATCCTTCTCAAATTCTTCCAAAAAGATTGCAGAGGAAAGAACACTCCCAAACTCATTCTATGAGGCCACCATCACCCTAATGCCAAAACCAGACAAAGATACTACAAAAAAAGAAAATTACAGACCAATATGACTGATGAATATAGATGCAAAAACACTCAACAAAATACTGGCAAACAGAATCCAACAACACATTAAAAGGATCATACCCCATGATCAAGTGAGATTTATCCCAGATGCAAGGATTCTTCAATATATGCAAATCAATCAATGTGATACACCATATTAACAAATTGAAGAATAAAAACCATATGATCATCTCAATAGATGCAGAAAAAGCTTTTGACAAAATTCAACACTGGTTTATGATAAACACTCTCCAGAAAGTGGGCATAGAGGGAACCTACTTCAACATAATAAAATCCATATATGACAAACCCACATCAAACATTATTCTCAATGGTGAAAAACTGAAAGCATTTCCTCTAAGATCAGGAACAAGACAAGGGTGTCCACTCTCGCCACTGTTATTCAACATAGTTTTGGAAGTCCTAGCCACGGCGATCAGAGAAGAAAAAGAAATAAAAGGAATACAAATTGGAAAAGAAGAAGTAAAACTGTCACTGTTTGCAGATGACGTGATACTACACATAGAGAATCCTAAAGATGCCACTAGAAAACTACTAGACCTAAGCAATGAATTTGGTAAAGTTGCAGGATACAAAATTAATGCACAGAAATCTCTTGCATTCCTATACACTAGTGATGAAAAATCTGAAAGAGAAATTAAGGAAACACTCCATTTACCACTGCAACAAAAAGAATAAAATACCTAGGAATAAACCTACCTAGGGAGACAAAAGACCTGTATGCAGAAAACTATAAGACACTGATGAAAGAAATTAAAGATGATACCAACAGATGGAGAGATATAGTATGTTCTTGGATTGGAAGAATCACTATTGTGAAAATGACTCTACTACCCAAAGCAATCTACAGATTCAATGCAATTCCTATCAAACTACCACTGGCATTTTTTACAGAACTAGAACAAAAAATCTTAAAATTTGTATGGAGACACAAAAGACCCCGAATAGCCAAAGCAGTCTTGAGGGAAGAAAACAGAGCTGGAGGAATCAGACTCCCTGACTTCAGACTATACTACAAAGGTACAGTAATCAAGACAATATGGTACTGGCACAAAAACAGAAATATAGATCAATGGAACAGGATAGAAAGCCCAGAGATAAACCCACGCACCTATGTTCAACTAATCTATGACAAAGGAGGCAAGGATATACGATGGAGAAAAGACAGTCTCTTCAATAAGTGGTGCTGGGAAAACTGGACAGCTACATGTAAAAGAATGAAATTAGAACACTCCCTAACACCATACACAAAAAGAAACTCAAAATGTATTAGAGACCTAAATATAAGACTGGGCACTATAAAACTCTTAGAGGAAATCATAGGAAGAACACTCTTTGACATAAATCACAGCAAGATCTTTTTTGATCCACCTCCTAGAGTAATGGAAATAAAAACAAAAATAAACAAATGGGACCTAAAGAAACTTAAAAGCTTTTGCACAGCAAAGGAAACTATTAACAAGACGAAAAGACAACCCTCAGAATGGGAGAAAACATTTGCAAATGAATCATCGGACAAAGGATTCATCTCCAAAATATATAAACAGCTCATGCAGCTCAATATTAAAAAAACAAACAACCCAATCCAAAAATGGGCAGAAGACCTAAATAGACATTTTTCCACAGAAGTCATACAGATGACCACGAAGCACATGAAATGCTGCTCAACATCACTAAGTATTAGAGAAATGCAAATCAAAACCACAGTGAGGTATCACCACACACCAGTTAGAATGGGCATCATCAGAAAATCTGCAAACAATAAATGCTGGAGAGGGTGTGGAGAAAAGGGAACCCTCTTGCACTGTTGGCGGGAATGTAAATTGCTATGGCCACTATGGAGAGCAGTATGGAGGTTCCTTAAAGAGCTAAAAGTAGAATTACCATGTGACCCAGCAATCCCACTACTGGGCATATACCCAGAGAAAACCGTAATTCAAAAAGACACATGCACCCCAATGTTCACTGCAGCACTGTTTACAATAGCCAGGTCATGGATGCAACCTAAATGCCCATTGACAGATGAATGGGTAAAGAAGATGTGGTACATATATACAATGGAATATTACTCAGCCATAAAAAGGAACGAAATTGAGTCATTTGTAGAGACATGGATGCATCTAGGACTGTCATACAGAGTGAAGTAAGTCAGAAAGAGAAAAACAGATATTGTATATTAACGCATATATGTGGAACCTAGAAAATGGTGCCGATGAACCGGTTTGAAGAGCAGAAATTGAGACACAGATGTAGAGAAAAAAACGTATGGACACCAAGGGGGGAAAGTGGCCGGGGGTGGGGGTTGTGATGGGATGAACTGGGAGATTGGGATTGATATATATACACTGATGTGTATAAAATGGATGACTATTAAGAATAAAATAAAAAATAATTTAAAAAAAAAAGAAAAGAAGAAAACCCAACACTCTCGTTTGATTTTAACATGAGGGACAAAAAGATAAACAAGTGGTTTTATAAAAAGAGGAAGAAATATAGTAAATATTAAAGTAGATTCGAAGGACAGCTGAGATGCTAAATGTAACTGTTTTTTTTCCTCTATGAGCAGAATCTCCTGCCAGTTTAGAAGGTATTAAGATGATAAGAATAACCATCAACAGTTTTTAATATCTCTGGACAATGAATAGAGCAAACTTTTGTGTCTTATCTCATTTGATCATCACCATAACCCAGGAAAAAGAATGTCATCATTGTCCCATTTTATAGATGAAAATATTGAATCCATGGGAGATAATGTGACATAAGTGGCATCTGACTTCCTCAAGTCTGAGCCCCTCTCCTCTCTCTCGACCTCATCTCTCAAGCCTATAATCTTTCAGTGATAACAAGGGAAATATTTGAGGGCATATCAGTCTGTATTTTGTATACAGTGTTAATATACACTCAATGTGTATCTACTAAAAATTTTACATGACGGTAATAAAAAAAAAAAAAAGGCCAGTCTCTCTGGTTGCTGTGCTGAGGACACCTGAAGGGGTGGGTCAGGGAGTCCAATTCAGAGGCTGTGGCATCAAAGAGGTGGGGTTGCCCAGGGCAGGGCATTAGCTGGAAGGGGACTGAGGAAGGGACACCAAAGGGAGGGCACAGACACAGGAAAGAATGAAGTCACTGATGCTAGAGGAGGAAGCAGGAATGGGGGGGGATCAGAAACTTCTAGAAGGGTCTAGTAAGATGGGACCCTAACTGTTCCCCTGGGATTTGGGGAGGAAGCTGGCTGTAGACGTAAGGGGAGGGAGCACAGCCTCGTGGATGCCAGACTGCAGGGGGCTGCAGAGGTGCCGAAAGGGGAAGAAATGAATGGGTGTGGGGGACTGCCTTTGAAGCAGCTTATGGGGAAAGCTGGGACATCCACACCTGGGAAGGCCAGAGCCAAGACAGGCACTTCACTTACTTTACCTCAGGGAGTATTATGGACTGAATGTGTCCCTCCAAAATTCAGAGGTCAAAATTCTAACCTCCAATGTGATGGTACTAGGAGGTACAAGTGAGAGGTGATTAGATGAGGGTGGAGCCCTCATGCATGGGATTAGTGCCCTCGTAAAAGGGGCCCAGAGAGCTCCCTTTCTACTATGAGGACACAGCGAGAAGGCGGCCATCTGGAAACCAGGAAGCGGGCCCTCACCAGACACCAGATCTGCTAGCACCTTGATCTTGGACTTTCCAGCTTCCAGAACTGTGAGAAAGAAATAATGTTTAAACCACTTAATCTGTGGCATATTTGTCATAGCAGCCTGAACAGACTAACACAGGAAGGTTGAGTCAATTGCTGGAGTATCAGAGTACAGTGGTTAAAATCCCTGGCCCTGGAGTCAGAGATTTGGGTTGCATTCAGCCCCCAGCACTCACTCAGAGCTACTGGCCAAGCTTCATGTCCTCATCTATCAAATGGAGACAGTATTACCTCCCAGGATGGCTCCCAAGGTTACATGGGGTGGCTCCTGTGCTCGGCACAGCGTGGACACTCAGTAAACATGCTCCTCACTCAGGTTACACATCTTACAGAGGTCAGAGAAGGGAGAATGCCTAGCTGGGCAGACCTCTGTCTTGGAGAAAATACCTAACATTTCATAACTGCATATCAAGTGTCAGATCTTGCTTGGAAGGCATTCACTTCCTGTCTTAGTCCATTTGGGCTGCTGTAACACAATTCCACAGACTAGATAGCTTATAAACACAGAAATTTATATCTGACAGTTCTGGAGGCTGGAAGTCCAAGATCCAATCACCGGCAGATTCAACGTCTGTGAGAGCCCTCTTCCTAGTTCACTGACAGCACATTTTCAGAGTCCTCACTGAGTCCTGGAGGAAAGGGCAAGGTAGCTCTCTCAGGTTTCTAATTTTAAAAATATTTTTATTTGAATTTTTGAATTGTATTTTATTTATTTTTTATACAGCAGGTTATTAGTTATCTATTTTATACATATTGGTGTATATGTGTCAATCCCAATCTCCCAATTCATCATACCACCACCTCCACCCCCCACCACTTTCCCCCCTTGGTGTCCATACGTTTGTTCTCTCCATCTGTGTCTCTATTTCTGCCCTGCAAACCGGTTCATCTGTACCATTTTTCTAGGTTCCACATATATGTGTTAATATACAATATTTGTTTTTCTCCTTCTGACTTGCTTCACTCTGTATGACAGTCTCTAGGTCCATCCACGTCTCTACAAAGGACCCAATTTCGTTCCTTTTTATGGCTGAGTAATATTCCATTGTATACATGTACCAACTTGGGTTTCTTTTATAAAGGCACTAATCCGAGTCATAATGGCCCTGCCCTCATGACCTGATCACTTACCAAAGTCCCCACCTCCTAATAACAACATTGTGGGGGTTAGGTTTCAACATATGAATTTTGGGGGGACACAAATATTTAGACCATAGCATTCCCTCACATGTGCACTCACCTGTTCACTCACTTTTGTAGCATCATGAAGTGCCTACCGTGTGCCAGCCATGAGGTGTGTCTGCTGTACCAAGGGGCTTAGCGTCTGGCCTGGGAAGTGGGAGGGCACAGGCTCAGCCCATTAGGGGCTTGAACGAGCCCAGAGACCCTAAGCAGTAAGTCCCCTCTTGTGGGAACTCCAAATGCCATCTCTGCATTACGTCAGGTCATCAGAAAATAGCAACCATGGACCATATTACCTGCTCCCCAGAGAAATGCCTTCACTGTGATTTAATGTTTTACCTCATGCCTTTAGGAAGGGGTGGTAGAAACATCCATTTGAAGGCCACGTCTGTATCTTTTGCAAAACCAAAGAAAAAATATCATTGCCCATGCCCCTTATTTAAGACTTGTGAGATTTGTTTCTCCTTGAATTCAGGATCCAAAGTGCTGGTTTCCTAGGGGCACTTGTTCACTAGCTCCCTTTTAGTGAATGCCGAGCGCTCATCTGCCGGCTCAGTAGAAGCTCAGAGCCAGTGCAGTGATCAGTTGCTGTAGGACGGTGTCTAGCACGTGGCACATCTCTCATCAATTCTTAATTATTTTCAGCTCCCTTCCTCCCTCCCCTGTCCTCTTCCTCATGTCCACAAGATCTGTTGAGCACCTGCTAGGGGCAAGCACCGTGCTAGGATACAGTCCTGCCCTCTTAGAACATACAGTTCAGCTTATTTTAGTTTTATCACCTAAATTTGTTCAAATCCTTTGTGGAAGTAAGCTTGCTTTTAGTCATGTATAATAAGCAACAGCAATTTCCAGAATTCTCCAAATCATAGTAGTCCCACCAAATACATGGACCCTCTTTCTCTAAGGTGTTCTTTAAAATGCAGACTGACTCTCTGTCACCTAGGGGGGTCCTGACATGTTTCAGTTTGAAGGCAGGGGAATGGCCTCAATGACCTCTTGTCTCCCCAAAATTCATATATTGAAGCCTCTAGTATCTCTGGATGTGACTGTATTTGTAGATAGGGTCTTCAGAGAGGTAATTAAGGTAAAATGAGGTCATATAAGTAGGCCCTAATCCAATATGACTGATGTCCTTATAAGAGATTAGGACCCAGACACAAACCAAGGGAAGACCATGTGAGGGCACAGTGAAAAGGCAGCCATCTACATGCCAAGGAGAGAGGTTTCAAAAGAAACTAACCCTTCTGATGACCTTGATCTTGGACCTCTGGCCTCCAGAATTGTAAGAAAAGTAATTTCTGCTGGTTAAGACACCCATCCTGTGATACTTTGTTTCCACAGCCCAAGCCCCTGTTTCCTGGGCTGCAGAAGCCCTGCATTGCTGCACCCTTGCTCGTTCTGCTTCTGTAGCAGCCGAGGCTGCAGGGAGCTCAGATGCAAAGCTCAGTTTCTAAGCCCTGATCAGGAAGGAGGCTGTGTTTATATTTATCCTGCTAACTGCAGGGGACTGTTTCTACCCAGAGCAATAACCTGCTGTGGGAGATGGGGGCATCCAAGGAAACAGCTGCCTCTGTCGGCCGGCTGGGCTCCTCTAGCAGGGCCCACACTCTCAGGCCCCACGCTTCCCAGCTTCCTCCTCCCTTCCAGCTCTCTTTGATGCCTGGCTCTCCTAAACCCTACATGGGGCTCGGGCTCCCAGGCCAGAGTCTAGTCTACCTGGCACACACGGATTGTGAGGAGGATGACTGCTCTCACAACCTCTCCGGAACGTGCCCAGACCAAGGACTGGTGCTCATCTCACTTAACCCGTTTGACTACAGATCAGAAGGTTCTATCTGTTGCATCACTGGCCCCTCCGAAGATGCTAATCTCACTTAGATTCAGCACAATACCAGGTACTTAGTAGGTGCTCAAAAACCAGAATAAAAAGTGGGGTTTTGGGCTTCCCTGGTAGCGCAGTGGTTGAGAGTCCGCCTGCCGATGCAGGGGACACGGGTTCGTGCCCCGGTCCGGGAAGATCCCACATGCCGCGGAGCGGCTGGGCCCCTGAGCCATGGCCGCTGAGCCTGCGCGTCCGGAGCCTGTGCTCCGCAACGGGAGAGGCCACAACAGTGAGAGGCCCGCGTACGGCAAAAAAAAAAAAAAAAAGTGGGGTTTTGTTTTGTTTTAAAAATTTAGTCTAGATTCATACCTTTATAAACTGTAAAGAGCTTCTGCCACCTGTCCTCCTGGGAGCTCTGAGGGGATGGTTTCCTGGGAGTGGGTCCCAGCAACCCTGGGCTGTTTTGGGCTCCTGCAGCCAGCCAGGAGCCTACGGGAGGTTTCAGCTGGACCCTGGCCACATTGCATAGGTTCTTGTTTTATCAGAGAAATCGCTGCTGCACTGGGACCCTTGAGGTCCTCAGGGATAGCGTGAGGTGAGAGTACCAAAGCCAGGGGGAGGTGCCCAGGCTGCTGCTGCTGCTGCGAGCCCGAGCCTTCAGGAAGCCAGGACGCCGCAGGGTCAGGCCAGAAAAGGCAGGGAGAAGCTTATGGGTTTTCAGTGCTGGCTATGGAAACACTTTCTGCTCCTGGTGGATAAATACATGGGTCAGTCTATGTGCCGACATGTGAATGCGTGCTCTTTAAAGGATTAATTTGAGGTGGGAACTTTAATTTACTTGAGCAGGGGTGTCCATGGAACTATGAAAGAAAGATCCGCCAGGGCCTTACGTAGCAGACCCCATCACCACCACAAATAGCTACAACCCCACTATAACAGCATGCATGACAACCGTTTTTTTTTTTTTAGCTCTGATCACTGCACTGCATCACTTTCCTTATGAGGCTTCTATGGGGTTTATGGTTTTAGAGGTCATTTTCCCACAGTTTATGTACCTTTCCCTCAAGCATCTATGATGTGGCATATACATCATCTATACATGGCATATACAGGCATCTATAACACTCTCCTGTTTTCAGATGCACAATCTGAGGCTCAGAAAGCCATGGTCTAAGGCAAGTAAGTGGTGGAGGTGGTGTCAGAAATCTGGTCAGTGACCCCACGGTGGCTGGCCCTCCCCTTGTGGGTCTGTGACAACACTGGCTGGGGCTTTCAGAGCAGAAACCCGTGGGAAGCTCAGCTGTTCCGCTGGGTACTCCTCCCCACTGGCTGGACAGATATCCCAGAAGGCAATAGGGTGCATTCCCCCAGGCGTGTGCCCCATGGGCTCTTTGGGAGAAAGGATGGTCAGGAGGTCCTGGACGCTGCTCCTGGACTGGTCTTCCGGGATCTGGGCCAGCAAACTGGGCTGGGGAATGGCTCGTCCCTCCTCTCCCCCAGCCGCTGTGATTCTGTTAATCTGGAGAAGGATGTTCCACATTTTTAAAGTCTCTATTTCCCATCCCTCTGCCAAGGAGTGAGGCATGGTACACCGGCTTCAGTTCTCATAGCTATTCTGCCACTAATGGGAGGAGGGCAGAGATTCTTTCCACCAAGGAGCCAGGAGGATGCTCCATCACTGCTCCTGGGAGCAGGCTCCCCCAGATGTGGTGCTGAGTCCCCAGGGCCTGCCCTCCCTCGGTTCTTGGTGGCAGCAAAAGGCCAAGTAACATTCTTGAAACCTCCAATTTCACCTCTTTTTTTCAAACTGACTCCACTGTCTCAGAGGAAACCGACCTTGACCCTGACTCTGGAGGCACAGACATGCCCGAACCCCTCGCTTTGCTGCCCCATCCCCTACCTCCCCCTTGACATATACACATGGTGTCTCAGGGATAAAACAGACCAAAGGAGTTCTCATCGTATCAGTTCTTAGCGCAGTCTCAGCCTGTCTCTCAAGGCCTCATAGCTCAGGGGAGCCCCGCATCTCTCTGTGTGGAGTGCTCGCCATGTCAGCTCCAAAGGACAGGGCTTGCTTCCTGACAGCAGCACCTAGGAAAGCCTCTCTCTTTCAAACCCTACCTTCCTAGGCCTTCAGGATGGCTAGCACCATTGTTCTCCATGTTCTTACTGAAATACATCACCCCTGTGTGCTTTCCTGTCTGAGTAACTCATAGGTTGCAAAAACTGTAATTTCCTGGGATCTGGTTTAAATGCCCTTTGCTGGCAGATGTGGGCTCAGCAGGAGTTCTCTGTAATTTTCCAGCCTCCTAAATGGCCCCCCTGTAGCTAACATGTACCACCACGCACCGAACATAACTCACCCGCTTTCTATCCCGCCCCAGACGACCCAATTACTCACTCACAGAGTCTTCAGCAGGGCCCTCCTGGGGGTCCCTGGCTAGGTCCTGGGCGGGGGTGGGTGGATGCAGTCATGCTTCTGACAAACTACAGCACATCCTCTCCAAGAAACACTACGTATCCAACAACAGGGATGCTTGAAAAGTTTATTTCTACATCATATATCAGTATATAAAAAGCAGGACTCCAAATTTTTGCCTAGAAAAAGGCTTGTAGTGATTCTATTTTAGTGGTGAAAATGTGGGGATTTTTTTTTCCCCTTTCACTTCTTTTTCAAGAATTCTAATGAGCATGTATTATTTTAATGAATTACAGACAGCTCATTTTGTCATTATTTTTTAAAGTCAGGGTCTGACAGCACGGTGGGGCGGGAAGTCACACACCTGTGAGAGGATAAGGCAGTGAGGGGCCGGGTGGGTGCTCAGATGATCATAAGCAGAAGTGAAGTGAAGAAAGAGGGTTGGTGAAGGCTGCATTATCAGGGTGGGCTCTGCAGAGGAAGTGGCCCTTGGATAGCACGTGGACTTGGGGAAAGTGCAGGGGGATGGGTGGGAGAGGGTATTCTGGGCAGAGGTAACTTTGTAATGAAGACCCGGAGGTATGCGGTACCTGGTCTAGCTCGGCTACAGCTAGTGCAGCAAGGGGAACATTAACTCCCTTGGGCTTGGAGGGGTTGGGCCAGTTTGGAGAACCTTGAACTGTAAAGGAGGTTTCCCTGGAGGAAACCAGGGAGGCTGCTGCCAGAGGATAGACCCTTTGGGAGGTCTGGATACAGGCCAATGTCTTTCCCCAATTCAGTCCTTTTTTTTTTTTTTTTTGCCACGCCGCACAGCTTGCAGGATCTTAGTTCCCCCACCAGGGATTGAACCCGGGTTCCGGTAGTGAAAGCACCAAGTCCTAACGACTGGACCATCAGGGAAGTCCCTCAGTCATTTATTAAGTACCTTTCATGTCTCTTAATTCCTCATCATTCAAGCAGCACCAACTTTGCCGCGCAGGGCAGGGTGGGATGGCAGAGGTGGTAGGGCCACCTGGGTTAGGATCTCCGTTTGGTCACTTGCCAGCTCTTTGATCTGAGAAAGCCATTTGACTTCTCTTTGCCTCGGTTTCCTCATCTGTAAAGTGTGGGTATGAATGGTACCTGCTTCCACAGGAGGTGATGAGGATTGCAGGAGATAAAGTGTGAAAAGCACTTAGCATGGGCCTTAGAAATGTTGACCATTTGTGCTGTTAGAGAACAAGGAACAGAGCTTCTAAAGATAGGGTGTAAGGAAGAATAGAGAAGAGGAAGGTGGGGAAATGAGTACAACCCCAGACTGAATTTAACTAAGCTCCTTTTGTTCTCTTTGGGGAATTAATTTGTTCAGGAGGCCAGCTGGCATTACCTGTGTGCTCTTTTGGGGAAGAATCCACCCCCACCTTAATCTCCCAGAGAAAGAGACAACTAGAGACCAGACCAGATGGGGAAAAGCTGTAAAGGAAGTAGCACTTAAGGGCCCCCGGAACAGCCCCTCCCCCATTCAAAAACTTCCAGTGGCTTCCCAGGGCCTAGAGCCATGGGTCCCAGCCATCTGACTTGGATGCCTATGACTCTGCAATTATGGCAAAGGCGTCTGGATCGATTTGTTCAAGTGAGTCTTGTTCTCAGCTGTCATAACTTTCTCCTACATCCTTGTGCTATTGGTGTCCAAACATATGTAAATGGTTTTACGATGACGAAAAGATGCATTTAAAACTGGTATTGAATTAGTTCAGAGGAATTTGTGTGTCAATATATATTTTCCCTATTAATGAATGGATACTGGAAGTATATGTGACTCCTGTCAGACAGGTTCTGTAAAAATATCTCTAGCTTTTAAAGGGATCCTCACACTTAAAAAGGCTGGGAGACTTCTGATTTTAAATGATCATCTAATCACCTGATCGTCTCCCTCCCAAGAATCTAAGAAAATGATGGTAAAGGGATGTAAAGGCTCAAACACTGAGAAGCGGGAGGGAGATTTCCAGTGGATGAGGAATTTAAACAGACTTTGTTCGGGAAGGTGCACAGCAGGTGAGAGTGGTGACTGGTGAAGGTGACTGCAGCTCAGAGAGGACAATAGCCAAGGAGGGGAGGGAGATGAACTGTCCCAAAGAGCCCTGGGCAGACTTGGGTCTGGGCAACACCACACAGATAATGGCTGGCTGCTCACCCACTGACCTATAGAGAGGCTGGAGTCTACAAGCCCCACCTGTGTGCAATGAGTTTCCAGTCAGAGTTTCGATTCTAATTCTTAAATGTGGGTGGGCAGCCACAGTTCCGACATCTGAGGAAAGCCTGGGACCTCTCCCTCTAGCTCAGTCCTTCCTTCATCTTCAAGACCAGTAAGCCTCCATCTTCTCTTCTGGGTCCCACGAGCATGCCCTAAGACTCCATGGTTCCAACCCTGGCTGTATATTGGAGTTACCTGAGGAGTTTAACAAAATATGAATTCCTAAGCCCCACCCCTGGAGAGTATGATGCAGTTGAATTGGCGGGGTGTGTGTGTGGGGGTGATCAAGCCTTTTAAAAGCTCCCCAGGTAATTTTAATATGCAGCCAGGGTTGAGAACACTGTCCTAGCTGATATTTGGTAGGGCTTTAAATAACACTTAGAAGAGTGGTTCTCATCCCTGCCTGTACATTAGAATCACCTGAAGAACTTTTAAAAATATCAATTCCCAGGCCTGACCCCAGAGATTCTGATTGAATTGGCCTAAGGTCAGGTCTGAACATTGATTTCTTTTTTTTTTTTTAGTTTCTTAAGTGACTTTAATATTGCTGCAGCCAGCGTTAAGAACCAGTGGTCCATAGACTCACAAATCCTAAATCTGCATCTCAGTCCCAACTGCCTAACTGACATCCAATTTAAAGTCTGAGAGACATCTCAAAAGAAATATTTTAAAAACTGAGCTCTTCTCATCTCCCTCCCAGCCACCCCCTCCTTAGTTCTATTAAAGCTTCCCTTATCTCAGCAAATGACAAGTCCATCCTTCCAGTTGTTAAGGTCAAAAATCTTAGAGTCCTTTTTGCTTCTTTTCTTTATCTCATACTCTACCTCTGATCCATTAGCAAATCCTGCTGCTCTACCTTCAAAATATGTCCAGAATCTAACCACTGGTTTTTGCCTCAGGCCATGAGGGAATAACTGGATCCAGATTTCTTTCTCAACATAAACAACTAGGAAACTGGACAAAATTTACGACATAATTATTTTCAGACACTGGAAAAGAGGTAGTACAAGGTTATGGTTCCTGAGAGAGGGAAACAAACAAGGTGAGACCTTTGATTGCCCTGGTTTTCTGCCTGGAGGCGATTTTCAGACAACAGTAGAGAGAGGGGAGATCCAGAACCCAGCAGTCTCATGCAATTGAGGAAACAGAGATTTGAGTTCAAGGAGGACAAAGCAGCTTCAAAAAATGCAGACTTGCAGGGTAGCCTACAGGAGCGGGAGTGGAAGGAACTACCAAGAGAAAGAGCTCCAGAAATCTGTTCAGGCGTTCCCCTGAGTATTTGGCTGAATAACAGTATGTGCACGTATAGTGTGAAACCAAGGGAGAAAAAAAGAAACAACTTCCAGGAAAGAACAATTGCTAAAGAGCTGTAAGCCAGATAATTCCCAGAATTCTCATAGAGCCAGGAATCACCTGAGTTCCCATCAGCCAGGGTGGAGAGGTTTCAGTGAATACACAAAGCATTCCAGAGAGCCCCGGAAAGGTTATGCCTAATACTGTGGCTAAATTAGTCCCAGAGAAAAGGCTCTTTTAGACCTGACTTTAAAAATCTTAAAAACAAGTCTGGAAAAGATCACACTTATCTATAAGAAGCTTAACTGTCTACCATAACAGAGTCCAGCCCTGTTTAAAGGAAGACAACATAATCAAGCATCAGAAACGTAAAACTCGGGCTTCCCTGGTGACGCAATGGTTGCGAGTCCGCCTGCTGATGCAGGGGACACGGGTTTGTGCCCCGGTCCAGGAAGATCCCACATGCCGCGAAGTGGCTAGGCCCATGAGCCATGGCCGCTGAGCCTGCGCGTCCGGAGCCTGTGCTCCGCAACGGGAGAGGCCACAACAGCGAGAGGCCCGCGTACCGCAAAAAAAAAAAAAAAAAAAAAAGTAAAACTCACAATGTTCTGGTCTCTAATAAAAAAGTATCAGACATGCAAAAAAGACGGAACATGTAATCCACAAACAAGAGAAAAATCTGTCAACAGAAACAGAACCAGGAATGGCAGAGATTAGGGAATGAGCAAGACATTTAAATAGCTGTTATAAATATATTAACTATGCTCAAGGATTTGAAGAAAAAGATGAACATAACGAGGAGAGAAATGGAAAAAAGGTTTAAAAGAACTAAGTGGAACTTCTAGAGATAAAGAATATAATATGTGAAATAAAAATTTCACTGGATAGGATTTACAGTAGATTAGACACTGCAGAAAAAAAAGATTGAACTTGAAGACTTAGCAATAAAAACTATTCAAAATGAAGCACAGTGAGGGGAAAAAAGACTGAAAAACAAAAAAGAAATCAAATTAGAGCCTCAGTTACCTGTGAAACAATATCGGTGGTCTAACATATGTGTAATTGGAGTCCGAACAAGAGATGGTGAGGGGTAAAAAAAAGACTATTTGAAGAAATAATGGTCAAAATTTTTTCAAAGTAAATAAAATTTATAAACACACAGCTCCAAGAAGTTCAATAAGCCCCAAGTAGGATAAACAACGCACAAAAACTATACTGAGGCACATCAAAATCAAACTGCGGAGGGAACTACCTGGAGGTCCAGTGATTAGGACTCCACTCTTCCACTGCAGGGGGATGCAGGTTTGATCACTGGTTGGGGAACTAAGATCCCACAAGCCATGCTGCATGGCTAAATAAATATTTTAAAAAGCAAAAAATAAACAAACAAAAAAACCTAACCAAATTGCTGAAAATCAGGGAATGAAGAGAAAATCTTAAAAGCAGCCAGAAGAAAAAAGCATGTTACTTACACATAAACAAAGATAAAAATCACAGACTTCTTGTCAGAAACTGTGCAAGCCAGGAAACAACCTCCTAAATGCTGAAATTAAAACAAAAAAACAAGGGACATCCCTGGCAGTCCAGTGGTTAAGACTCCACGCTTTCACTGCAGGGGGCATGGTTTGATCCCTGCTCGGGGAACTAAGATCCCGCATGCCATGCAGCACAGCCAAAAAAACCCCAAAACAAAACAAAACAAAAAACAAAACAGCTCTTCAACCTAGATTTCTATACCCAGTGAATATATGTTTTCTGAAAGATATTCTGAAAGATCGAATCACTTTTCTCTGACACTGATCATCACACTCTTGTCCAAGTCACCATGATGTCTCACCTGAAATATTTCAAAAGCCTCCTAACTTGTTTGCATGCTTGTATACTTGCTCCCCTACACATATAAGGTCATCTCACTCCTCTTCTCACAACCTTCTAATGGCTCCCGTTTTACTCAGAGTAAAATCTGAAGGCCTGGCTATGGACCACAGATCCTACATGATGTAGTCCTTGGCTATTGTTCTGACTTCACATTCTAACACTTTCCCACTTGACCTTCCTTCAAACACTACTCCAGCCACACTGGCCTCCTTGCTGCTCCTCCAGTAAACCATGCAAGCTCCTACTTAAGGACCTTGCACTTTCTGGAATACTCTTCCTCCAAGTAGCCACATGGCTTGCTCCCTTGCTTCACTCCATGTCTTTGCTCAAGAGTCATGTCATCAGAGACCCTTTTAGATTACCCTATCAAAAAAAGCACCCCCTTTTCCATCACTCTTCATTCTGTTACCTTTTTCTTTCAGTAGCGTTTATCACTGTCTGACACTTACTTATTTGTTGACTGACTGCCATCCCCAACTAGAATGTTAGCCTCATATAGCAGGGATCATATAGCAGGGAGTTTGTCTACTTATTCACTTTTGTACACAAAATGTGAAATCAGTGACACACACATCTACACACAGGCACTGCATCCATACCTCAAGTTTGTTCTAGACTCCTTGATGCATAAAAACATTTTGGTGCCAGTTCAGGGGAAGGCAAGCCATTGGTTGAAAGTTCAACTCTAACCACAGGCTGCCCTGCACATAGCTCAAAGGGGCTGGGAGGAGCTCTAAATGACATGTGTGTCACTTCAGTAGCACCATTCTGTGGCTGGAAACCCTGGAAAAATTACAAGGGAGAACAGCCAGGGCCTTGCAGATGCTGGCTCATTCATTCACACAGAGAATTGGGCCTCTCTCTGCTGGGTCTGCATCAGCTCTTTCCTCTCTGCTCAGCCCTGGGGAGAGGGGAGGGTCAGGAGCTGGGATAGAATTAATCAGAGTACTCAGCACCAAGTTGAAGCTGGAGTGCCCTTCAGCCATAAACAGCTTTAAAAGAAGAAAAAATTTTATGGAAAAACATTTTTAAAAATGTGAACCAGGGATTTAGAAGAAGGTGAAGGTGATTTCTAGGGACAAAGACGACGACATGAATTAAGGTCATTGCTACACCCCAACCTCCATTGCATTCAGGCCATCCTCCCCCAGTGTCTTTCTCACCTGCAGGGCATAGGAGGCTGCCCTCAGCAACCTCTGAGCAGGGATGGGAGGGCTGCCCTGCTGAACCCTGCATTGGAGGAGGGGCTTTCTCCCCCAGCCTCACCCTGACTTCACTTCCCACCTCCTGTGCACCTGCAGCATCCTCATCCCCCTCCTCCCATTATTAGATGTGCACATAAATCTCTGGATGCATCATAGAGATCCCCAGGCCCATGGTCAGCCCCTTTCCCTGGATCTTCATGTGTGATCTTGATGTCAAGAAATGGGGGAGGGTCCGCCTGCCGATGCAGGGAACACAGGTTCGTGCCCTGGTCCAGGAAGATCCCACATGCCATGGAGTGACTGGGCCCGTGAGCCATGGCCGCTGAGCCTGCGCATCTGGAGCCTGTGCTCCGCAAGGGAGAGGCCACAACAATGAGAGGCCCGCGTACCGCAAAAAAAAAAAAAAGAAATGGGGGAGGAACATAGAGTGAGAACCAAGATTAGTGGGAGTCATATTGAGTCATGTTGAGTGCTGGTCATTAGATCCTGCCATTTGGCTCCTGGGAACATCTCTCACACCTTCTCTTCTCCTTTCCAAAGGCCACAGGATCCCCGGCCCCTATCCCTAGCCCCCTCCACCCAAATCACTCTGCACACAAATATTCAGCATAAACACACATAAACAAAACAACAAACATTTACTGACCCTTGGCCTATTATGTGGGGTCTTCCCCACAACCCCATGAGGCAGACATCACTGTGAGAAAGATTTGTACACAGCTGCTAAGTCAAATGTGCCAAATTCTGCTCTTTGTTCAAAGTGTGTACACCACTGGCTATAAAATTAGAACTATCAAATATCATGAGCCACTTAGAGCTCATGAAGAAACAATATGCATTGGCAATCTTTTGAATGAGTTTGGAATCACACAGCAGTTCAGAGATGATATTACAAACTCAAGGATTTGCCACCAATAGAGATACATAAGCTCCCCATAAAATGAAGGGGACAGCTCGTAGTGGGCTGATTTAAATGTTCAAACTGAACAGCCAAAACAAGGGACTTCAAATTATCTGGCTGTTTCCAGGCAGTCTAGAGACCGCCAATTTACACTAACTAGACTGCCTGATTTAATGGCATAACTATACAGAGACTAATCAGCCAGAATCCTCTTCTCAAACACTTATCATCACTTTACACTCTTGCTCAAGAACATGTAATCGCTCCTTATTGCTCCCCATGCCAAGTCTAAGATGTTTCTGCCCAGCTTTCAAGACCCTCTGATATGACCTAAACCTATTAAAGTAGTTTTACCTGTTGTTGGTCCTCAACATGCCTAAGGTAGGCTGGTCCTGAACTCACTCACACTGCACCCCCAGGCCTACCCTGCAACCTGAGAGGTGGCATCAGACACGCTGGCATGAGCAAAGGATTTGTGGTCCAGCTTTACCACTCACTGTGTGATCTCAGCCAAATTACTAATAAAAACACTAGCTCATATTAGAGTGCTTATTAAATGCCATGGCCAGATGAAGCACCTACATTCATGGTCTCATACAACTCTCCCAACAACCGTGTGAGATAGGCACTCTTTTATTCCCATTCTGTTAAAATAGAAGCTTTGGAAGTTTGTTCATTTGTTCAACAAACACCAAGTGCTGTGCTGTGTGCTGGGAATATAACAGTGGCTGAGGAGACGAGACCCCTGTTCTGATGGGGCAGGGAGTGGCTAGAGGTCAGGCAACAAACAAGTAAATACAGGAACTGGATGATATAGGAAAGTGGTACATGCTCTAATAAGACCGTACTGTGATGGACAGCGGCTGGGGGTGAGTGGGGGAACACTATTATAGTCAAGTAGTTAAAGAAGGCTCCTCAAGGGGTGACATTTTAGTTTTAGATAGTGAGGCTTGAATGTGTTGAGAAGTCTGCCATGCCAACACCCAGGGAGCTGGACTCCCAGGAGCGGGAACAGCAAATGCAAATGCCCTGAGGTCTAATAAGTCCAGTCTGGACACCATAATGAGTTGAGCAAAGGGGAGAGCAGTACCAGTGAGGCTGAGAGGAGGCAGGGCCAGGTCACACAGGGCCTTGCATGTCATGGTGAGGAGTCATTTCCTGCAATGGGGAATCACTGGCGGGTTTCAAATAAGGGAAGAGCTTGACTGATGTATACTTTTAAAGACCTCTTTGGCTGCTGTGTGGAGAAGAGGTTGTTCAAGAAGCAGAAAGAAAGCTGGAGGACTGGTTAGGAGACTGATTTAGTTGCCCCAGCAACATACAGTGGTTGTGATCAGAGTAGACCAGTAGTGATGGGCACAGAGACAGGGGGTGAAATTGGAATGTATTTTACAGATTGAGCTGACAGGATTTGATGATGAATATGGAAAATTAGAGAGAAAGAGGAATCAGGACAGCTCTTCATGATGGTGCCATTTATTGAGATGAGGAAGACTGGAACAAAGCAGAAATCAACAGTTCTATTTTGGTCTTTTTAAGTTTTAATACATATTAGACATCCGTGTGGAAATGTCAAGTTGGCCCTTGGACCTATGGTCTTGAAGCATAGTGTGGAAGATTGGGGTTATTCTTCTGGAAGTCATCAGCAGATAGGTGGGCTTTAAAGCCATGGGGTGTGAAGGGGATCAGAGGATGTGACCCCAAAATATGCAACTTTGGCATAAGGATTATTTTGAGCTGGAGGCAATAGAGAAACAGCAGACTCAGGAAAAGCTCTCTACCCTTCCCCTATCTGCCCAAAGGTAGGGTATAAATTTTCCTTTGAGAAGGTGTTCCCCCCCTCTCCTCAACTATACCAGGAAAGAAGAACAACTCTTAATAACCAGAGACACTTCTCACCCCAAGACTGTACAAATTGGAGTCTGCGCAACAAACCTTACTAAAATAACCCTTACCTTCCTTTCCCTCATATGTTTACCTTCTCACAATTTACCACTCCTAGAAGCCCAAACCCTTTTGCCTTTGCCTTATCACTTCTCCACAATTTACTGCTCTTTGTTAAAATGGTATATAAGCCTCAGGCTTAACTGCTTCTTTGGATCGTCAGTTCTTTTCTGTGAAGCCCTCATATGCATACATAACAAGACTTTTCTCATGTTAATCTGTCTTTTGTCAGTTTAATTTGCAGTACTCCAGGTATAAAACCTAAGGGCACAGAGGAATAAAGTTTTCTTCCCCTACAGGTTAAGTGACATTGTCTGGAGAGAGAATCCAGGGAGAAAGGTCTAAGGACTGAATGTGGGGTCCTCTAACAATGAGAGATCACACAAAAGAGGGGATTCAGTGAAGGAGACAGGATAGCAACCAGTGAGGGTCAAGGAGAGCATAATGTCTCAGAAGCTGAGAGAAAAGAGGATTTGAAGGAGGAATGGCGAGTGGTGTCAAATATTGCTGAGTTGCTGAGTAAGATGAAGACAGGGAAGTCATCGCTGGATTAGCAGAAATGAGGCCATGGGGGATCTTCTAAGAGCAGACTCAGTGGAAATATGGGGTAGATTCTGGATTGATGTGGATCCAGGGGAGGAAGAGAGATGTTGACTACTCTTTGGAGAAGTTTTCCCATAAAAAGGAGCAGAGAAATGGGGAGGTAGCTGGAAGGTGGTGCAGGGGTCAAGGGAGGGGTCTATTACGAAGGAAGAAAAGACAGCATTTTTGCATGCCAATGGAGGACAGACTGACAATGTATGGGGCGGGTCATGGCAGAAGCAAGTCTTTGAGAAAGTTGGAGGGGATGAGACCCAGTGAAGCAGGCATTTGAAAGTGGACAATCTGTCTGCTATCGTAAGGAAGAAGCAGCTCCACACGATGAATGGATTTGCGGTTGTAAAGATGAGAGTCCCCGTCTGATGACTTTTATTTTCTCAGTGAAATATGAGCAGAGAGTGAGGGCTATGGGAGGCTGGAGGTGGGAAGAAGAAGGATAAGTTGTGAACTGACACAATAGGAAGTTAGTAGGAGGGTCTGCCAGCATATGGAGTGTCCGGCTGGTCCCCAGGGTCACGAATTTAAAGTTGGGGCTTCCCTGGTGGCGCAGTGGTTGAGAGTCCGCCTGCCGAGGCAGGGGACACGGGTTCGTGCCCCGGTCCGGGAAGATCCCACATGCCGCGGAGCGGCTGGGCCCGTGAGCCATGGCCACTGAGCCTGCGCGTCCGGAGCCTGTGCTCCGCAACGGGAGAGGCCACAACAGTGAGAGGCCCGCGTACCACAAATAATAATAATAATAATAAAGTTGAACCAGTCAGCATGTTTGCATGGTTTTCTCCAGCCATGTGTAGCAGCTTGGGTACAGGTAAGGAATAGGTGGAAAGCTGGCATTTTGATGGTACCAAGTTGGGGACAGGGACACAATGCAGGGAGAGGGGAGAGGCAAGGAAGTTAAGGGTCCTTGCAGAGGGAGTGAATCTAAGCTGGATTAGAAAAGAAATGAGGGCCCAGAAAAGACGATGGAAACATAGTAGGGGACTGCCCGTTTGGGGTCCAAGGAATACTATATCGGGACAACAGAGGATGAGAGCTGGAAGGATGGGAGGTGGTGATCAGAAGGTGAGCTTTGAAGGTAGTGCAGTTCACTGGTCATAGCAAGGACATGGGTAGAACGGAGTACCTGCCAGAGTGGGACAGAGAAAAACATTGCTGTAGGTGAGATAGTCAAGGAATGTGAGGCCTGGGTCTTGGATGGATCACGCCCGGGAGACTGGAGAGGGGTGAAGAGGAAGGCAGTGAGCCAGACTTCTTCGGTGAATGAGCAGGAGATGTTCCCCGGCAACCCCACCAGTGAATGACAGAGCTGAAATTCTAACCCAGGCCAGGGCCCTCAGCACCTGCTCCTAACTACTACACTGCACTGCAAACTGTCTCTTGGTGTTGCAGATTTCTCCATTCTTAGAATGGAGACACATACAATACCCACCAGCCTGGCTGAACAATGCATAACGAGGAGCTTTATAAGGCACTTTCCGTACATTGGGCATATGCTCCTTTGGCTGGACTGCTCCAGTGGACCTGGGCAGCTCGTCAGTACAAGACACACGACCCACATTAGCTCTTGAAATACTTCTGAATTGCCCACTGGGTCATGTGGATTGCTCACTAATTTGACCAGAAGCCCTTGACTTTAGGCACTGGGCTGCCTCAGGGATTTGGGGTTTGGCAATGGCAGTAAAGGGGACTTGATGTGGCTGCTGGGTTCCTGACGTACTGGCTGCACGCCACATCTCACTGTAAATGCGCTGGTGTGCCTGGCTACGTACAGAAGCCCCGGAGTGAATACCTTTGCAAATTGAAGCTTTCTTTTACAAAGTGAATCATCATCTGATTTGTAAGTGGAGATTTTCGTATTTTACTTTTTCTTAAACTGGTGCCTAGGTAGAGTTGAAAATCTTGGAAACGGCCAATTATTCAAATTTATGTTCTTTCCACAAATATTCATGGAGCCCCTCCCATGTGCCAAGCCTGGTTCCAGGCACTGGGAGATGGAGCAGAGAACAGGAGAGACAGGCTCCTGGGAGGATCAGGGCCCGCAGTCTCACTCAACGTGGGCAGAGTTTTGTGTTTTCCTTTCCCTCTCTGGCCTGGGCTGTCCCTGAAGCTTTTCTGGCAGGTCCTGGTGTGAGCAGCTCACCACGAGGTGCTCAGAATTCAGAACACTTGGCAGCAAGGGAATGAGGTTGTGGCCATTTGGAAAGAATTAGGGGAAAGTCACGCGGAGTGTGATTTGGGGCTTGTGTTTATCTCAACTGTAACTTTCCAGAAGGCTGGGACGCCCCATTCCAATAAAAGCTTCCCCAAGTATTTTTAGAGGCATTGTGATGGTGCTGGGCTGTGTGGATAGGGGTGGTTTTCTGGATTTGTGGAATTGCATTTAGTTACTGATAAAACTTCTGTCCAATTTGGGAGCCAACATCTGGTTTCTAAGGGGTGTGCCATGGGCTGGTGATGGAAAAAGTAGAACTATTGAGCCGAGAGGCAGAATTCAGCAGGGCTTCCTTGTGGCTGGAAGCTGCGGCCAAGGCCAGGGCTAGATGGGGCATCTGGGTTGGTGGGAGAGCTGGGGCCAGAAGCCTGGCCTCATTGTTCAGAACTGAACTTTTCCCACCACTCCTGGGGCTCTGGGGGCTGAGGCTCAGAATTGTCTGGTTTGGTGTCAATCCAATGATTCTGCCGGGTCCCAGGCAGGGTAGAACAAGGACCCAGCTGACTCAGAGAGCCACAGAGACGGCACTGTCCACCAGGGGGGCCCCAGCCAGAATGAGCTAGCTGTCTCCTGCACACCTGCCAGGTGGGGAGGGAGACGGGGGTGCTGGGAGGTCCCTAGAGCTCAGCCTGGGCCCAGGTTTTTCCACTCTCTTTTTATTATTTCTAGCAGTCCAAGGTTTTCAGTTACTCACACTCATTTATTCATTCCATCCATTCAACATTGATTAATCGCCTACTTTGTGCCAAGCATTTTTCTGCGCCATGATTTGCAGAAACTACCTCTTTGCTTTTCAATTATCCCCATCTCCAGACACGGTGCCCACTTTATAGTAGTCATTCAGTGCATGGCTGCTGCCATACGGCTACTATTGTCATTAACTGTAGCAGTGACAAGCACTACTAAGACAGAGCTCCTGACCTGGAGGAAGGAGAAAGGATACCTACAATGTTCTGGGTCTGGTGCCAGCCTTTACCATACCTTACCCCACCGAACAGAGGCTGGTATTATTTCCAGGGAAACTGCCATAGAAACAGGTAACGACCATGTGTCTGGGGGCAGTAAGAGGGGCTCCAAGAAGGTCTCGCTCTAGTGGCCTCGTTTGACCTGTGCCTTGAAGTCCAAGTTCACTTGGTGGAAAATGGAGAGAAAGGGAAGAACACTGCAGGTGGAGAAAACAGCCTGAGCAATGGCCTGGAGGCAGAATGTGCCTGGGGTTCAGGGGTGGGGTGCAGGAGGGATGGCCAGAAGTTAAGAGTGGCTAGAGCTGGGGGTGCACCAGCAGGTGCTTGGTTTCATGCCTTCCCTCAATGTCTGGGTGGGTTTGCCTCCAGGACATGACCTTGGACAGTCCTGAGCTGGCCGTGTGCCCAGACTTTCCTGGCTGATTTGCTCAAGTGCGGACCTTCTGGTTATTTGCTTTTCTGGTCCGGGTGCTCCGTGGCCATTGCTGCTATCCCAAGTGCAAGGCTGAGGGCCCTCAGCTCATGAGGTCCTTTCTCTGGGCAAGAGCTTGGTGCAATTGGCCCCCAAAGTTCCCATCAACGGCTCCCAGAGTTGTAGTGAGCTCTGCGTGAAGCACCATGCTTTGCCTGCCTGCAGCCTCCCTTTTTCAAAAAGGGCGCAGGGTTGTGTAGGATGGAAAGCTCAGTGTAGCCACTGGGGCTACAAGGAGCACAGCACAGCCAAATCCAAATCCCTAAACTGTGCTTGAGCCCTTGCTGACACCACCTCATATTCACCTCTTCTACCCCCACCCCCCAGCAGACCCCAGACTGGGCTGTGACTCTTCTCCCTCTGTGGTCGTGCATGGCTCAGGGTCAACAGAAAGAATGCTATACAGTCAGGAGCCCTGAGTCATCTATCCTGCCATTGACTCCCTGCTGTGTGAACCCAGGCAAATCACTTAACCTCTCTGAGCCTGTCTCTTCGTCTGTGAAATGGGATAATAGCATCCTCTTTGCTGTCCTAGGGTTTGGGGGAGGTTCCTGAATAAACATGGGTAAAAACACAGTAAACGGGCAAGCACGACGTGTGTGTGTGTGTGGGGGGGTGTCAATCAGTGAGACCAGAGATGTTTCGGTTACCCTCTTGCTTCCCGGAACAAAGGCCCTGGCTGCTGGCATGGTGGAGTCTGGAGAGGGAACATGCTGGCAGGCCCTGCAGCCTCCCCTGTCCTGCCCTAGGACAGGGAATGCTTTTTCTACCCAGCAGGGGAGCTGAGTAGCCCCAGGGTGAAGGGTACAGAGTAAGGTTTGGGCCTGGGGACCTGGAGCAGCACCCTGGCTCCCATCCAAAATGCAGCTATTCACCTCAGTGCCGTCCTGCAGCCTCCTCCACCCGCAGTCCCAACACCAGAGTCGCCTCAGAGAAGCGTAGGGAGGCCTGGCCTCAGCCCCACCTGGCCTCTCTGCTGGTCTCAGCTCCATGACCTCCCCCTAAGCCCAAGTACTGCCAAGAGGCCTCAGCCCACTAAACCAGGATGGTGAGCAGGGGTGTGGCTCCCCTGGGCTCTGCTCTGGGGGTGAGAAGCAGAGACGTACCGGGGACAATGGTCTAAACCACCGCTCAGTCACTTGTTCAGTTATTCACCAAACAGCTTCTTTAGAAAGATCAAAGAGCACGCACATGAGGAATTGTTAAGACATTCTAGTAGAGGAACCAAAGAAAATGCATTTTAAAAAGCGCCCTCCCAGGCCAGTTATGTAACAGCGTAGGACAGCATCATGCCCCAGAGACAGCGGCCGATGAGAGGGTGGCAGATGCCACAGTGCAGGGGTGGCTGAGACCCAGAGGGCTGTACGTAGAGTGGTGGGTCGGCGATGAACTGGGCCTCGGTTTCCCCCCGTGCAGGGTGGCAGCCCAGGGCTCACCCAGGAGGCTTGCCCAGTTCTGAGGAGCTGATGCTTTCCAGGGGTTTGCCAGGCACTGCACACGCGGCTTAGCTCCTTCAACCCTTGTTGGTGCCCGTGGGGTAGGAAGCATTGTTATCCTCACTTTACAGAGGAGGGAACTGAGGTAAGAAGAGGCACATCCTCTCACTGGGAGCACGTGGCTTCCCAGTGGCGGAATTGGGACTGGGAGCCAGTCTGCAGAGTTGGTGCATTTAGCCTGCACTAAACTGCACCAGAGGATGCGAGCGAATAGCCTTCCCAGATATGAGAACATCAGAGCTGGAGGGGACCCAAGTGACCCCGGCACTCCCTGCTTTTAGGAATGAAGACACTGAGGCCCTGCGTGGTGACGTGTCCTGCCCACAGCCGTGCAGCCAGTGTGGGGCAGAGCGGGTCCAAGCTGCCAGTTCCTGACTCACTGCTGCTCCTCTCTTCCCGTGCTGTGTCCAGGGCAGTCTGCGGACCAAGAATATGGGCGTCGCTGGGAGCTAATGAGGAATGCAGTCTCAGGTCCCACCCAGACCTACTGAACAGAAAGTGCTCTTGCACTTTGACAAGAGCCTGGTGATTTGCATGCACTTTACTGATTGAGAAGCACTGCTCTGTGCCTCCCTGCCTTCCTGGTTGGCAATATCTGTTACTGTGAGAATAATGACATTGTATCCAGACACTGTAAAACTTCAAATTACAAGATACTGGAAGCTCCATCCTGGAGTCACCTGGAATCTGGGGGAAGTGACAAGAGTGGGTCCCCCGGAGCTTAATCCTTCCCAGGGCCCTGCACACCCATCCTGCTAGCGAGCTTGGGAGCTTAGTCCTGAGCTGGGCTTGCCCAAGCCCAGGGAGGAGGTGACACTCACAGATGGTCCAGAACATCCTCACCAGAGCCACTGGCTGCTACGGTCCCTCAAGAATTAGAGCTGGCGGTTGGCTAGAGAATGGCCTGGTTTAGGACAGAACTTCCTGGGGCCAGAGCCTGACAGCCGTGGTGGCAGCTGCCAAGAGCCGGCTTGGGGTGAGCCAAGGGGCTTCGGTTCTCTCTCACTCTCTACCAGCACCTCTCCTGTACTGTCTCAGTCCCATGGAAAGTCCTTTGTCCTCAGAGCCTCAAGACCCTATGCCTCCCCAAACTTAACCTCATAGAAACCCCGCCACTGACCCCAGATGAGATCAGAGCCTGAGACCGCCCGGCATGCCCACCTCAGCCCCACATTCTGGTTGGCTGGCTGGCAGCCCCTGGCCAAGCCCTGGACCCTGGGAAGGTCAGTGGAGCTGGGCAGAAGCAAGGGAAGGGCTAGGAGACTCGGGAAGACCCTGGGCTGGGGCTGTGCAAGGAACACAATAGCTTTTTGCTCCATCTCACCTCCTCTGAATCTGAGGTCACCACGCAAGGGCACGGAGAGTCCCACTGTAGCTGACGGGGGTGGGAGCACTGAGCTCCGCCTTCGAACACAGACCTGAGGCTCCACCACAACCTTCCGATGGAGCAGGAGCTTCTCCCTGGACGACCCCTCCAAGGCACTCGACTTACTTTGCTTCTCCTCAATGCCCTACCCACCTCCCTCCAAGCTCTTCCCCTCTGTCTTTGATGTACTGTTTAACTTTCACCCCTTCTGGGAAGGCTGGTATCTGCTCAGAAGAGCCATGGCGGGATCTGGTTCTGTACTTGTCCCATCATTTGCAGGGTGTGTGTGTGTGTGAGGGAGAGAGAGAGAGAGAGAGACAGACAGACAGACAGACAGACAGACAGACAAAGAGATCTTCAGCAGTATTCAGGAAACTTTTCCAAGGCGGCAAGAGAGCTCAAGGACCTCAGTGTCCACATAGGCAGGTCCTGGGTCAGCACCAGCTCTCAGCAAATGCCCCTCTGACTTGCTGTGCAACCTTGAACAACCTCTCTCCTTCTCTGAACCTATGTAAAATGAGGAACAAGGCTAACTTAACCCTCTTCAGGTTGGTCTTGGAGGAGTACTAGGGCTCCTCAGAGAAGCTTTCAGGGAGTACATGGCATCTAAGGGGAGGCCTGATGCGTGCGGCTCCAGCTCCCATGTTTTCTGTAATAGGCTGCTTGTTGGCTTCTGTTGACAAAATGGTATAAATGCCCGGGGAAAGTTCTGGAGGATTTTTATGGTGCTTTCCAGCCGGGATACTCTAGAGGTAGGTGTGTGCTCCATGTGGCACAGTTCTGGGCCAGTCCAGGCTGGGGTCCTTGCGCACAGTCAGGACCAAAGGGAAGAACCCTCTCCCTCAACTGGCTTGGCCCAGGAGTGGTGGCAGACATCCCTGGGGATGCAGCGGACAGGAAGGAAGAAGGTCCAGGTACCCTGTCTCTGTCTTTGATGGCCGGGCAGCTGCTCCTGTTTTCCTTCCTGCCCTTCTCCACCCATCCAAAATTTCCCAGAGGAAGTGGCTCTCATTAAAGCAAGGGAGGCTGAAGATGCTTTAGTCACTGACTTGTTCAGGGGTCAGCTCAGCCCCTGGGAGTGAGTGCAATCCTGGAGAAAACCAAGTGAATCTGTGGCCTGTTTCCATGGAGCAATTTGCTGGGTAACTGTCCAGTCTGTTCTAGGCTTTGTAGAGGTTGTAGGCTCAGCTCAGGAGAGATGAGACAGTCCTTCACTCCAAAGGGACTGGCCCCAAGAGCCATGAAGATGGTAGTGTGCCCTGACTATCAATTTCACTGCTGGGAATTCAACTGAAGGAGATATTGCATAAAGAAAAGGCCATCTTCATAAAGATGATCACTGTGGCATTACTCACAACAGCCCCCAAATTGGGAACCACACCCAGCTACACAGCAATAGCGGTAGTAAATTACAGAACATCAGTTAGATAGAATATTATGCACCCATTAAAATTAGTCTGTGGAAACATGGAAACAACACTGATAAAAAAATGTTACCAAAAGCAGCTCAGCACTTGTCAAGTAGTTCCCTTTCTTTTTCCTACAAAAGGTGACAAAGAACTGCAGGGGAACTTGCAAAAATGAAAACAGTTATGTTAGGGCAGAGTATTATGAGTTATTATAATTATTGACTATTTACCATGTGCTGGGTTCAGTGCTGGGTGCTGAGGATGGAGCAGTGAATTAGAATGTATTTCGTTGCTCTCCGTCTACAGCTTCAAATCTAATGATGGATTTTTTTCCCCTAAATGTCCTTCAAAGTTGTCATAGCATCATCTTCCAATAAAAAATAGCTGATGAGAGGAATAAGCGAGGAAAGGTACTCCTCTCCTTCTGGGTAATGTATTTCATTCCCGGCATCAGAGCCGCCTCCAGCTGGATTACACACATGTCAGAAGAAAACCGAATGTAAATGTGGTAGTGACATTTCGGACTCATAATGTCTTAGTTTCCTTTGAAGCAAAAACATTTTAAAAACTCCATGTTAAAAAAGAAGTAAAAAGTTAGGACTTGTTACTAATCTTGCAGTTGAATAATTAAGTATGCCTAATTCTGAAAGTAGCAAGCTAAATTATGCAGTGCCAAAAGTGACATCTCTTATACCTACACCATCCCGGCTACAGCGGCATGGTTTTAGCTTTATAGTTAAAATATGCTGCCAGAAAACCTAATAAAAGGAAGCAAAAATATTTCTGTTTATATCAAGCTGCCATTTGAGAGAGACTTTTAAATATGTTCTTCCCTATGTGTAAATCTGACAGCAGTTGCATAATTAAAACCCCAGTGGAGAGTTTCCTTTTAATCTTTTCAAAGTAAACCAATAAAACATCCTTTAGGATGTGAAATGATGGATTAATACTCTTTGGATTGTCTGAATATCTTTGAGCTAGGCCTGACTCCAAGAATACTATTTAGTACTAAAAGAACACCAGCCAGTGTCTTTCTCTTTAGGAGTTCATGTAATCACGGGACATGCAGATAACATGCCAAAGGTGACACATGCATGGTTATGAGTTCTGCTTGTCTTGGATTTTGTTAAATGGAGGGATGAATAAATGGATGTATTTACATTAAAACAAACTTGATTTCAACACCCTGGGAATATGTCATATAGCATAAATGGCAGAAATAATAATTGCCCAGGATTTCAGTTCAGTGTAAGCAATCAATATGAATAATTTAGACCACAAAGTGGAGTTTCATTTTGCTTAAGCTATTCAGACTGACTTTCTATTTAGCCTCAACTACCACTGAACAATCACTGGCAAACCTTCCCACTGGGTCTATGTTGTGTGAACAGTTGCAAATTACCTAGCTCCGGATATGGGCCTTGTTCAAGCCAAATGTCAGGACAAATATTCTGCCTCGTCATGGTGTTTCATCTAACGTTAGTACACACAACCACACCTGAATTTTTCTTGTGTCTCCCTCTAGCTGAAGACCCATTCCTGCCCCTTCTTCCCCTCCCCTACACAAACACACCACACACACACACACACACACACACACATATACACACATGTGCAAAAGAAGGTAGAGAGAAAGTGGCTGCTGTCCTTGGACCAGAATTTACCCAAAAGTCTCCTACTTGCTAGCATTTCTGTCTCTAACCTTCTTGGTACTGGCTCTTGCCTTCCCAGCTGTCTAAGACTTACCAGATGCTTCTAGTCTATCTGACCTCTAAGATGTGTCTGATCCTTCAAGTTTTCTCTGGATTTAATCAACTGTTGGCCTGACCCACAGACCAGTCCTTTTGCTCAGCCCTGCTGTAGTGTCTGTCAGACACACACACAGATACACACACACACACACACACACACACACCCGTTATTAAATACTTTAGCCTCAAACAGGAATGTGCCCACCAATTATATAAATGAAACTGGTACAATAAACACTGCATAACTTGGATTCTGTACCCAGCTGAATACATAATTAACTGTGACCCGAGACACGTCCCTTAACACTTTGAGCCACATGGGATTGCACCAAAGGACCCCTCCTGTTCCAATCATCATTAGTGAGGCTAGCCAAGATGTGGCGCCCATGAACACTGCAATCAACTGCCCATGTTGGAATATGCTTCGACCTTTGTCTTGTAGAATAAGCTTTAACCTTTCAACATATTAGCGCTTGGGGCCTGATATACACAATATATCATATTTATGGGATGAATGAAGAAGGGTTTTCTACACCAAAGTCTAGATGAATCATTTAGTTGGGTCTATACAATACAAGAAAATGTCCACACTGCTGCATGGACCATACACACTGTGATATTCAAATAAAACTGAGTGCATGCTAATTTTCCTCTTCGCTGGATGAGGTGGCAGATAGAGAATACTGACTGCCCATTTTGGATTCAGCTTTGGCTCCCTGAGCTGCTGAATCCATAAAAGCACCAGTAATAATAATTGTCTCTGAAGACTCAGGGCATTTAAGGGAAAGGAACTACATAAACAGAAGTGAAACTGACGTATGTAGGTCTTTACTTAAATCTCATCCAAGTACATTTTGCAAGAGAAGCCTGAAATAAAAATCTTGCTACTTCAGGATTCAGCAGAACTTATCTGACAGAAGTGACCAATTTGAACCACTGCCCCAGACCACGTCAGCAGGTGGATAACTGACAGAGACCCTGCTACTTGTGTGGCTCTCTTGGCACCTCTGCAAAGGGGCTAGTTCAATGCTGAGCTGTCCACTGGATGGTTCTGGTCCTGAGTGCAGCTCTTCTCAGAGATAAATATCTCCCTGCAGCAGATTTTGGAAACAATGTGCCGGGTCATTTGTAACATAGCCACCAGCTTCAGCATAGCCTCCTACATGCTTGCCTACATCCCAAAACACAAATCAAGAAAGAGAACATAGTTTCTTTCTGCTTGACTAAAGAACAGCCAATCCTGCTCCTAGATTAAAGGCTGGGGCTTGGAACAATTTACCAACATGCTGACTTGATTTTGTGCAAAGAACTGAGAGAAGCTGCAGAAGCCATGGCTGGGCAGTGAATGAAGGCATTGATGGGAACTCATCAGAAAGGCACAGAGACCACAGGTCACTGGAATGAGGCCCCATTTGGATAGACTCATGGCCTGTAGGGGAAGGGGACACCGCTACCACCTTTCCCTTAACCTGTGGGTTCCATTAGGAAGCCAAGGTCAGAGCACACCGCTGGGAAAGAAAGGCTGTGGCTGCCCAATATGTGCACAGGTTGCCTCTAGGTGAAAGCAAAAGGGTGTGTTTACGAGAGGAAGAGCATAAATCAATAATGAGCTATGAACACATGATGTCATCCTCCAGAACTAAGCATCTTTAGTACTTTTAAAGCACTTTAAAAAAAAAAAGAAAAAAAAAACTCTCGTTGCTATAGCAACTTGATGCAGCTCTTAAAAGGGGATTTTTTTTAAGGGGGTCATTTTATATCTTCAATCACCATAACAACATGATATAGCTTTTAAATGGTATTTTTAGACAATTTGTGTGTACTTTGGACTTGGGCCACATTTGCCTTTTCTATTTAAAGTCATCAGATCAAACATGACACATGAAAATTCATTGAAAGGAAGCCCTTTCGTAGACTATACATATACACTCGGAGAGCCATCTCTAGCTGCTCATATTCTGCACATGGATGCAGTCTTTCTCTCTGCCTCCCAGCAGCCACCTACAATGGCTTACACTGGTCAGCTGGCATACCAATCCAGCCCAGAACCCACCCACAGAAGGCGTGCCGGTGCCATCCCTCACCTCTCAGCCCAGTGAATCCAGTCCCCTCCTCCAAAACTACCACCAGGGGATAGTGCTTTGGGGTGACTAGAGGCATGACCAGCCAAGTGCCTTCTTCCACCCTGGGACTCTGGAAGCAGGAGTAGATGAGACACAAAGTCTTGCCAAAGTGAAAATCTTGTATTTATTCTGCACTCTATACAGTAACGGGAAGAGGTCTGTTTCACGTGACACCCAGGGAAAGGGGGGAGGATGGGGATAGTGGGTGAGAGGAGAATAAAGAGAGGGACAGGGTGGAGTGGGAAGCAGTGATGGCTCCACAATCTCTACAAGAGAGGCTCAGAGGAGGGGCGAAAGAAATAGGGGGGGCTTCGAGGAATGGTTACACAGCATTTTCTGTACAGTTGCAAAATCATGAACTATTTTACCAAAAATAAGAGGAAGGGATGATGGAAAGTATAGAGAAACTACCCCCTGCACCCAAGCTACCCCCTTGGTGCCACTACTGGTTGGAAAAGATAGCAAGGTAACAAAGAAGAGAGGTCAAGAAATTGGAGGGGAAGTTGGAAGTGGGGAGGGGGGGAGTAAGAGGAGAAAACCAGAACCAGAGCGGCTGAAGTCCTATTCTCCAAGTCTAATGGGGTGGTGTAGACTGTAAAAAAAAAAAAAAAAAAAAAAAAAAAAAGGTTGCGAAGGAGATGTAGGGATTCGTCTGGGGAAATGGTCGCCTTCCCCAGGGTAAAAGGGCTGGAGGACTCCGAGGGAAAACGCGTGTAAAAGAAGAAAGGAGAAGAGAAAGGAGATAACAACGCTGTGAGTGGAGAGAGGAAGGGCTTTCCAAATCACCTGGATGAGGAAACCGAGGACTAGGGGGCGTGAGAAATAAGAAGGAAGCAGCAGGCCCCTGATACATGTTCTCCCAAGTCCTTTTTTAGAAGCCAAAACTGAGGCACAAGCGGTTAGGTCACGCAGTTGGCAAGTGCTGGAGCGCGGGCGGCCCCCGGTCTGCCCAGCGCCCGGGTGAGGGTTCTCCCCGTTTGGCCTCTTTGCCAGGCAGTCACCGCTGGGTGCGCGCCAGAGGTGGGCCTCTCAGGCCACCTCCCGCGCCGAAAGCCAGTAAAGAGGGAGACGGATTAGGAGGAGGGGGACGGATGGGGAGGAGAGGGCGAAATGAAAGTAGGCAACGGGGCTCAGGAGGGAAGACGGAGCCGAGGGACGCGGCTCGAGCCCCGGGCAGTGGAAAGGGCGGCAGGTGAAAGACGCGGAGAGGAAAGTCGCCCGCTGGGCGCGCCGCTCACCTATGGTCGACACCACGGTGCCCACGAAGTAGAAGGCGCCAGGAAAGTCCCAGCGCGGGCGCAGCGCGTCGGCTCGGACGCCGGCTGCCAGCGCGGCCTCGTAGTGCCGGAGGAAGGCGCGCAGCTCCGGCTCGGCCACTCCGTGCGCCGCGCTGAAGTTGCGCAGCGTGGCGCCCCAGCGCGCCCGCGCCTCCGCCTCGCCCGGGCTCTCGAGCGCCGAGAAGACTGTGGCGCCCGCCACCAGGTAGAGGCCGATGAGCGCCGCCAGCAGCACGAAGCGGCCCGTGTCCTCGTTGAGGTGCGAGCGGCGGCAGCAGCAGCAGCAGCAGGAGGGGCGCGGCAGGCGGCGGCGGCAGCGGCGGGGCGGGGGCCGGGGGCTGCGGGAGGACATGGTCCGGAGCTCAGCCCCGGGGCCGGGGCGGCGCTCGGGGCCCGGGCCGCGACATCCCCCCCGCGGGAGCAGAAACGTGAGGATGGTGACCAGGGGTCGGGGGCCGCCGCGGAGCCCCTCGCCGCCTCCTCCAGAGACCGGACGGCGGGGCGCCTCCGCCTCCTCCTCGGCGCTCAGGCCGCAAACGGGTCCCGCGGCCCTTCGGGCGCCGGAGCTGGGGCGCTCCTCTCTGCGCCCCGACGCCTGGCCGGCTGCCGCGGCTCCTCACCCACCGCCCTCGGGCGCGGGGGTCTCAAGGTAGGCCCCTGCCGCCTTGTGGCCGGCGTCCACGGGGCCCCGGGCCTCATACTCCTCTCCAGACAGGCCGCGGGCTGCGGGCGGGGCGGGCTGTAGAGCCCGGGCGCCTAGGACAGGGACGGGAGAGCAGGGCACGAAGAGAGACCCCGGGCGCGTCCCATGAGACGTTCCCGGCTCAGCGGCTCCCCGGCGCAGGCTCCGTGGGCAGTCCAGCTCCCGCCCCCGGGCTTGAGCTGGCGGCGTCGGCTTCGGAGCCTCGGAACCGAGCTGAGTCCGGGTAAGCGCTCCCTTTCCAGCTCCAGCCGGAGAGCCGCCCGGCACTGAGAGGCGGAGTCACCGGCGCCCGGGGCGGGGTGTTGGGGGGGTGGGGAGTAAGGAAGGGAGAGAAGGGGTGGGGAGTTGGGCTGCTGCGACGCCTCCCTGTCGTTCTGGCTGCACTAATGCGGGGCCCCGAAGCAGGTGTCCGGACTGCGGTGCTGGCTACCACGCCGCCAGGGAACACCGTCCAGTCCCTCCCTGCGCTTCGGCTCCGAATCCCTCCCTTCTGTCCAAGCTGCCGCCAAACTTTGCTCAACTTGATGTTGTCCTGCGGTCTCAGGTGCTGGAGGCCGAAAGACGCTAATGCCCTGACACCGGGCTCTCCAGCTCCAGTCCGAAGTTTAAGTTCCCTGTCGCTCGCGTCTTCTTCCTGCATCCATCCACAGCGCCAGGTCTCGGAGGGTTCCTTTGGGGCAAAGATCCCGCTTAGGAGCGGGGAAAGGGCCACTCGACTCGGGGCGACCGGAGAATGAGGGCGTCTCCTCCCCCTCCCGACCGAGCGGGCGGCGGCGTCAGCACCGCGGACAGCGCATCGGTGCCGCAGCCGCCGGGCGGGCGGCGCTGGGGCTGCGGGGACCCTGCTGCGCTGTGCTTCCCCCAAACCCCGGTTTCCCTTTCTACCTCCCTTGTGTCCCCTAAACCCCTAAGGCAGGTGCGGTCGCGGAAGCGGAGTGCTGACAGGGAGGGGACGCTGCGGAATAGAGACGGGGGGAGGAGTCAAGAGCGAGTAGAGGACCAAGGTGCCACGGGAGGAGGAACCGTTCGGGCCCACCGGCTGCTGGATCTCCGTTCGTCCCCCCAACCCTCTGACCCTCCGGTCCAGGGAGGGGAACGCTGGATAAGAACCTGGCTGCGGCAGGGTGGGTAGAGGAGGTGCAGGGAGAGCCCACTAGCCGGCTCCCCCGAGGCCGGCGGCGGGAAGGCTGGGTTCTTGAGCGCTGAGGAGGGTGTGTGTGTGTGTGGCGGGGGGTACATCGTCGCCCCCTCCGCCGCGTGGCAACAGGGAAACACGGCAGGGGGCTCGGTCCCAGCGCGGGAGCTTCTCCGCCCTCCGCGGGCCGCCTTTGCCGGGATCTCTAAGTTCTGTGTCGAGGAACGTCCTTGGTAGAGACAGAAAACCGTCCTCTTCTGGCAGCCAGCCCCTTCTCTGTCCGTCCCGCTTCCACAGGAGAGGGGGACCATGATGATGATGAGACGATACAGATAACAGAAAATGAAGATAATTATGGAGGCTGTGCTTAGCTACCCTAGCTGGGTGAACCGTGACTAAATACAGAACTAGCCCCCCACCCCAAGTCTCGGGCGGTCTGGTCTCCACAGCAGAAAACACTCAAGCTAAGGCCGACCCAAAGTAGTGGCATTGTCAGTCCCCTAAGCGTCAGGGGACTCAAAGTCATTCCTGAGCAAGCCTCCACCGTTCACTGAGCATTTGAAAGCCTGGAAACCAGGTCCTTCTGACCGCATATGCCCCGACATGGAGACTGGAGGGCAGGGGGTAGGGGTGGGGTTTGGGCAAGAGAGCTGTCCAGAAGCTGAAAGGCATCTGACTTCAGATGTTGCTTTACCCAAACCAGGGCACATCGGAGGCTTGGATCTTCCTAGAAGTTCTCCTCCAGTTTATGGACGGAGCCAACTATACTCCCCTTTGTGTTAGGGGAGGGACAAATGGGAGAGGATCCACCACTAGCATGGTCAGAACCAGCCTTACTGGTACTGGATGGCATGTGGTTAACTTCGCATTGGTCTTCTGAGAAAGGGGCAAGGGGAACCTTTGTGTGAGGGCGAGAACATCTCATCCACTGAGAATATAGAGCCCTCTCCTCCTTTTTCTGGAGCACAGTGGGAGCCTTATGTAAACACAAATGTTTGCCATTGCAGACTACTGTTACTATTGGCAAAATGCACTTCAACTACTCTCTTCAAGCCTTTGCCTCCCCTGGGCTCACCACTGGTGTCACCGGAGCCTGTTCCCCCATCTCTACCATGCCCCCATCTCTACAAGCTTCTGCAGGCAGGGAGGACAGCCTAGCCTTGGGCCTCCAGGGCTGGATTCCACTTGACTGGTCAGCTCTGACAGAAGTCCTAGAAGTGTCATTCCAGGAGTTGGCCCTGGAGTCTCCAGATACAGCTGAAGGGCATTGCCAGATCTGAGAGATTTTCTTTGCCCAGACTCCCAGGTCTGGGACAGAGTGCTTTGCTGCAGTGTTCTGTGCCTCTGGACCTGCTCCTTACCCAGCTGGCAAAGGGCCTGCCTTGTCCTCCAGCTTGTTATTCTAGCTTGTTTAGTAGCAAATCCCTGGCATCAATCTCAACTGTGAATGACCTAATCAATTTATATAATAGGGAAATGATGAGTTCCCTGAACATAGGCTCGGGTCCTTTGGGGAACCAGTGCCATGATGAATGCTGTTTTTTTGCCCACTGAATCCATATAAGTCACTGGCTTCCAGCTGGCTACCCTCAAAGCTTTTACCTCAGCCCTGAATTGCTGCAACAGCCTCCAAAGAATGGGGGCTTGCTATCACAGATGTGTCCGTGCTTCAGTCTATCCTGCCTGCACCTACCCATCATTGCCCTGATCATGCCCATTTGATCTGATCATGTGACTGATGTCCCTAGACGACAGTCTCCAATGGTTCCCTCAAAACTATAAAAATTTAGTCTCAAACACTTGTGGCTGCTATTCAAAGCCCTTGATGATGTGATTCCCAACAAATCATTCTAACCTCACCTTCTACTACTTGCTACTTATCCCCCAAGTACTCCATACTCAGCCCAGTCACGAGTACTTTGCTTATGCTATGGTCCTGCTGGAGTGTCTTCTTCCTTCTCTTCTTCTCCAGCTCTTCATACATGCAGCTCAACTCAGGTTAGACCTTTTTTCTTCCAGAAAACTTTTTCTTTGTAAGATATTTTGACCCAGTCACTTTGACTGCCATCATTTCAGCTGTAGATCATTTGATTCTGAATGTCCTCAAGAACTTCAGACAAGACACCAGAGCAGGTACAGCCTCTCTCTGTCTCTGCCTGTCTCTGTCTCTCTCTCTTTCTGTATTTTGTAAAAGAAAACGCAATGGCAGGAGTGTTAATCAGGAAAATTAGGTAAGGTCAAGTGCAATCAATTGACGATTCCACTCCTAGGTGTATGTCCAAGATAAATGAAAAGATACATTCATGCAAAAGCTTGTGTGTGTACGTTCATAGCAGCATTAATCATAAAAGCCAAAAAGTGGAAATAACCGCTATGTCCTTCAACTGATGAACAGTTCAGTACAATGTGTATAACCATACAATGAAATATTCAGCAATAAAAAGGAATGAAGTACTGATTCATGCTACAACATGAATGAATCTTGAAAGCATTATCCGAAGTGAAAGAGGCCAGTCACAAAAGATGACATAGTGTATGACTTCATTTGTATGAAATGTCCAGCATAGGAAAATCCATAAAGACATAGTAACTTAGTGGTTGCTTAGGGCTGGGGGATTAAAGAGGAATGGGAGTGACTGCTAATGAGTATGAGATTTCTTTTGAGAGTGATAAAAAATATTCTAAAATTGATTGTGATGATTGCACAGCTCTGTGAATATAGTAAAAAGCTTTAAATTGTACATTTTAAATGTGTGAATTGTAAAAAAGCAAATACAAATGCAACTAATCAAGCAAATCTTTATTGAAAAATATGGAAACAGAACTTATCCCAAGAAAAATAATTTCTTTAAAATAAAAAAATAGGAAAAATGAGAAACAGTTTAACAATATGTAATGTCTTTTTTTTTTTTGTCTCTTGTACCAACTTTTTATTTTAGTCTATTTTGTCTGATATTAGAATAGCCACTCCATCTTTCGTTTGGTTACTGTTTGCGTGGAATATCTTTTCCCATCCCTTCACTTTCAATGTATTTGTGTCTTTGGATGTTAAGTGAGTCTTTGGTAGACAAAACATAGTTGGATCATGAGACTCTCTGTCTTGCAACTGAACTTGTTAAGAATGCCTATGATTGTACATCTGCCTCCTGATATATTTTCAAATAATCAATGAATAGATATATTTATTGAGGACCTACCAGCTACAAAACAGTGTGCTATGAACTGTGTGTGTGTGCGCGTGCGTGTGTGTGTGTTTGTGTGTGTGTGTGAGATGAACTCTGCTGTTCCTGCAAGAGCTTAAAGCCTGGCTGGGGAGACAAGATATGCATATGGGAAGCAGTAAGGACTACACTACAGCAGATAGAGTTAGGAGCTGACTGTGTGGTACTGATCATGGGAGGTCAGAGAAAGGGGTCTGTGATGAGGGCTGCAAGAGTCCAAAGTTTTGGGTAGCAGGCAGTATGTGGGCTGGTTCTGAGGATGGGTAAGGTTCACATGTACTGGGAGAAAGGGAACATGCCAGCCAGGAGAACTGAGCTGGGTGCAAGAAAGTGAAGCAGGAAAGAGCATATTTTGTTCAAGGAACTGTGGCAAGCAGAGAGTAGATGTGGGTGAGAAGAAAGGGAAGAGTCTCTGTCTTTTATATTCCATGACCTCATTCTCTGGCCTCTCAGCCTCTCAATATGACATAAATGCATGTAATAACTGACACTGTGAAACTCAAAGATGAATGCTTTCCTTCCAGAGTGAGAATCAGGTATCTAATATAAATGGACTTGGGCTTAATGAAGACAATTTTACAGCAAACTTTTAGTTTCCCCACATATACCACTACATGGGGTTAGCTGTGGCTGCAGAGGAAAAGAGGGACTGATGTGGAACATATTGGGTATACAGTCAAGGGCTCTAGTTAAAACCTCCCTGGGCTCCAGTTTCCACAACTGTCTTTGCAAAGAATGCACTGTGTCATCTTTATATCAACATGATTCTTGAGGATTAATGAAGTCGCTAACGCCTGTCTGTTTATAAGGAGCTTGGAAATGAAGCCCAGAATCCTAGGGTGAGGAGTTGTTATGAGGCCACTGGAGACCACTCCTTGATTCCTAATTTTCTTGTCCAGAAAGCTGTGGGTTTCTTGTCTAAATGTCTCCGTGAGTCCTCTCTCACAATGCCAAATCACTTTTTATTAAGACGTGATTTTTAAATGTCTATTTCAATTCTTTCTTATTTTATTTTATTATTATTATTATTTTTTGTGGTATGCGGGCCTCTCACTGTTGTGGCCTCTTCCGTTGCGGAGCAGAGGCCCCGGACGTGCAGGCCCAGCGGCCACGGCCCATGGGCCCAGCCACTCCGCGACATGTGGGATCTTCCCAGACCGGGGCACGAACCCGTGTCCCCTGCATCGGCAGGCGAACTCTCAACCACTGCGCCACCAGGGAAGCCCCTTTCTTATTTTAAAATCTGATTTTTTGTTCTGTAGGTAAGGCCATACATGTACTGATTTTGTCCCAAATAGATTTTGATATAGCTTTTTAAAGACTATGTAAGTAATGTATAAATAACTTAGAATAATTGGAAGATTCAAAGAAACAAAAAAGGAAAAAAAATTACTCCAAATTCCATTCCATTATCCAGAGAGAATTACTATTATCAATCATTTTAATGACTCTCCTGTCTGCCTGGCTGGCTCTATCTATCTATCTACACATACATATTTAATCTTATTAAAATTATGGGATATATTACATACCACTTTAAACTTACTCTTTAACATTATAGGTCATTCAAAAAATATTTCAAATATTTCAATTCAAACATATCTGTGCAGCACCTACTATTACAGGTACCTGGATTGATTAATGATCATGGAGCTTACTTTACTTTCATGTTTTAAAAAAATGTATATATATATATATATATATATATGTGTGTGTGTATATATATGTGTGTGTGTGTGTGTGTGTGTGTGTGTGTGTGTGTGTGTATATATATATATATATATATATATATATAGAGAGAGAGAGAGAGAGAGAGAGAGAGAGAGAGAGAGAGAGGAAGGGAGTCATTTGTTGGCATATTGCCCTTCCAAATGAAGATGTAGCTAAATTTCACATTGGCAGGTATTCCTGGATTTTTAAGGTTCCCCCCTCATCCCTTTCTCTTATCTTTTTGCATCATTCTTTAGTTTCCTATTAAAATATCAATAGATGTTTGGGTTTGGCTTCTCAGTGAGACTGCTAGTTCCCACTCAAATCCATTCTCCACCTCTTTTTCTGCAACAGAACATCCATTTTATTTGTGGTGTCAATGTGCCCACTTAAAAGACTATATTTTCAAACCTCCTCTGTAGTTAGGGGAGACTGTGTTTCTAGCAAAATATTCTAGCAAATATTCTAGCTCTAGCAAAATATTATATGGGACTTTCAGGAAGGCTGAATAAATGAAGATAATTCCATAGGAAAGGGTGCCCTTTTATCCTCCCACTATTTCTCCTTCCTCAATCATGCATCCTACATTGTGGATGTGATAGCTGGGACTCCAGCTGCAATCTTGTATCATGAGGTGACCTTGAAGAAGGAAGCCACATTGTTGTAGAGCAAGATGATGAAATGAGCTTGCATAACAGAGAAATGCCTATCTCTAGTCTTACATGGGAGAGAATTAGCCTTTTTGTATTTAACCCACTTCACTAATCAAATATTCTGAATATTCAAAAGTTCCTGACTGAAATCAGTCTGAGATGAGACTTTAGACCTTCAAATACTGTGAGACAATCAACAGGCCTGACTCCTTTTTCTGCTTCAAATTTTCCCTCTCATCCCCCAATTTCCCCTCTCTCGGGTATCTTATACCTTATGGTCTCATGATGGTTGACTTACCTCTATGTGTGTGTGCGTGTGTGTGTGTTTCCACTTTATTCCTACATATTCTTGCAATTGGGGGAGCTGAAATATCAGCAACTTTTCTAATTCAAAAACACTAGGTTACCAGACCCCAAAGCAAAGACAAAGCAGAGGAAGAGGGCACAAGGAGAAAGATGCTTTGGAGTTACCATAGCTAATATCTCATTGTTTGAATGAGTCATAGGTCTAAGAATATTGAACTGATCTTTAGAGATTCGAGCATTGGTTTTAGCTGGACAATTCTTTAAAAAGAGCGTCGAGCCCAAGAAGAGAGAGGAATGGAAGGCAGCATTGGAGAGCGGGCAGTTTGGGGGAGCAGTTGTTCTTATAACGAAACCATTGTTCAGATTGTTAACTGGGCTGTGGTTGTGAAACATGTGCAAAGACGAGATTTGTTCATTAGACATCAGTTAAAACTCTTGTGCTGAAGATGGATCAAAGCACAGAGGATCATGTTCACCTTAAACAATTGAGAGGGAAATATGCCGTTTGCCTTGCTAATAGCCCAGTAATGAGCCTTGGTGGGTAGAGATATTGGAGGATGGTGTGGGAGTGGGGGTGATGTCTGGAGGATTGGTGGAGGTAGGTGTGGGGATGGGGTGGGAAGAAGAATCTTGGGGACCCCTTTCCAGTATTAGGGCTTCTAGGGGCAGCAGTGCTCCTTGTGGATAGAAGATCTTCTCTACAGATAGACATGTGAATGTGATCAGCCTGCCTTCATTCCTCCCTACCCCCTCTTTCCCTCCTTCCTTCCACCTATACAACAAATATTTCTGAAACTCTTCTCTGTGCCAGGCACTGTGCTACTAAGGATTCTGACTCATTATTTTAGGATGGAGTAGGAAGGAGGGTGGAGTGCCATAGGGGGTAGTTGGAATCATAGATAAGAAAGCTAAGGCCCAGAGGGACAGTCAGAGGTACTCACATCCCACAGTGCATTTGCAATCTCTGTCCACCCAAAAGCCCACTGGACTGGCTGGGTATGAAGTGGAGTGTATTCTATCTCTGTGTGGTCCTGGAGCCTCCAAGCATCCAAGTTCCCTGGAGCTCTTACTGTATATGCAGTGCCCAGGGTCCAACCGAGACCTGCAGAATCCCAATATCTAGGGATTGGGCCTGGGAACTTGTGTGGGCCACAGACTTCCCAGGTGAGCCTCCTGGACCCTTGAGTTTGTGGAAGTTGGGCTTGGGCCATTGGATCAACTGAAATGGGCCTTACAGGGTCAGAGTCTGGAAATATACTTGGCCATAATTCCTGTATCATGAGGAAAGGTAAAAGAAATGCAAAGCCTGCAGAGAAGCTTTGCCACTCACTGGCTAGGTGACCTTGGCTAGTTGCCCTCAGCCTACGGGTAATTATTTGAGCCAGACCCAGCAACAAACATGCCATTCCTTGATGCAGAATCATGACTGTGTCCAGGTATCCTGGATGCTCAGCTGAGGCACAAAGAGGTGATGTCATAAAACCTTTCAAATGAGTAATTCTTAAGAGATACCTCTTCAGAGTTGGAAGACATTCCATTTCTATCCCAGACTCTCCTGCCTTGTTGTCAGGGAGGTTCCTGGAAGCCTAGGAACCCAGAGTCAGTCTTTCCCAGGAGCAAAGTCATGAAAATGTGTCTGTATCATCTCCAGGGCCCCCGAGGATGTCGGCCTGAAGCCCCAGGTTTGCAGACCCTTCTGTTCAGCCTATTCAGCAGCTCACGCCCTTGTAGTAGAACAGTTGAGAATTGTCAGGAAGAGAGATGAGGGAGAAGGAAAAGGGAGGCAAAAGGGACCAGCTCTGGAAAAGTTTACCAGAAAAGTTCTAGTCTCCCCAGTTTGCTGAGCCGGGAGGAGAGCGCTGAGTAAAAACACTGTTGTAGATGGATTACAATCTGGGAGGTGCTTTCTCATTATATGAGCCCTCATTATGTGACATGTAAAAAGCATAATATACTGTAACCTGGGGTAAAAAGCCAGCGAAGCACTGGCTGGATTCACTCTTGGAGATATGGCTGCCCTCAGCATTCCTCATAAGCAGATTTTAAGAGGAGGAAAGCCCAGGTGGGGGTGCGGAAAAGCCTACGTGAAAATGCTGGGATTCCAGTGACTCTCTCCTCTCTTCCCACTTTCCCAAAGCAAAACTACATGTCAAAGGGCCTCAGGTTCATGGGAAAGATCCCAGGCTCATTTGCTCGTTTCTTTTCCACTTTCCAATAAGTATTATGGGGCATCAACTACATGTCAGATGTGCTGCTAAGTGCCAGCTACAAGAGCCAAAACTGATGTTGTTCCGGGCTTCACACAGCTTCAGGCCACTGGGGAATCACAAATCACAGAAGTAAATGAGAAATTAACAACATAACAATACTGTGAGTGAAAGCTGCCTAGTTCTGCGAAAATGCGCACAGGGAGATTTGACCAAACAGGGCAGAGACGTGCAGGCCTTGACCAAGAGGAGGGTGTGCGAGTGCCAGGGAGCAGCCACCCAGAGGGAACAGCATGTGCAGAGGCCTCTGGGCAGCTGGGAGGAACTGAGGAAGGGTGCTGCGGGGGGTGGGGGTGGGGCCGGCAGAGGCCTTGCCCCTGCAGGGCTCTGGCAGCCCTAGGAAAATGCCTCAGAGGAAGGGGAAGCCGATGTCACGTTCTAAGCAGAGGGTGCTGGATTCTCAGGTGGCCTCTGATTCTCCCAGGGTCTCATTGTGGGTCAGGGGAGCCTGGTCTGGAGCCCTGACTTCCTACCTCTCACCTGCCACATCTAGGCAAACACGCAACTCCTGTCCATTCCACCTTAGAAATTGCTCCCAAGTGGACCATCCTTCCTGAGTCCACTGCCACTGCTGTGGTGGGAGTTCTAGCGTTCCTTCGCATGAACTGTCACCGTCCTCCCAAGTCCTCCACTTGAGAGTCGTCCCTCTGCAATCCACCCTCCCCAGCAGCTTCCTTCCTAAAACACACACTCGGCCTCTCCCTGGCTTGTGCACCTCTGGTGCTTCCCAGAGCCTAGAGGAGCCATCCCAGTCTCTTCAGAGCAGCCCTCAAGTCTCTGCTCTTTCTGACCTTAACCACCTGCTACCTTGTCTCTTTACTCTCCGGCGTCCCCCTCCCCTCCCTGTACCCCTGATGCTAGAGCTGCAGTTAAAGGAACTTCTCAGCCTTCCTCAAGCACACACGTACCATCTCTACACTGTTGCCTCTTCCTGGAATGCCCTTCCTTCTTCTTTACTGGAAACTCCATTTCCTTTGTCAACACAGCAGTAGACATGTTACCTCCTCTGCCAGGGCACCATCAACCACCACTCCCAACCCCAGCAGGAAAATTCTACTGCTACAGGTCTTCCTCCCTGGGTAGGGAGGACAAACACTCATACAGTACTGGCTCACAATGGATGCTCAATAAATGATGAAAGGAAAGACCATATATTATATGATTCCATTTATATGAAATTTCCAGAACAGACAAACCATAGGAGATAGAGAATAGATTACTGATTGCCAGGGGCTGGGAGGAGAAGGGAATTGGGAGATATGAGGTTTCTTTTTGGGGTAATGGAAATGTTCTGGAATTAGATAATGGTGATGGTTGCACAATATTATGAATACACTAAGAAAAAACACTTTAAAATGGTTTAAATGGTGAATTTTATGGTCTCTGAATTTTCTCTCAACAAAAAAGTTTGGAAAAGAAATGAAAAGATAAGTGAGTAATGAAACACTTTTTCTTATTTTCTAATTTCCTTTTATCTCGTATCCTTTCCCTATTCCCTCTTCACTTCCCCAGTGGCCAATATTTTAATTGAAATGAAGAATTTATCCAATCACCAATCATATCTGAATTATAATAAAATACCAATTGGCAGCGTTGGATCAACGGGGTTTGACTCTTTTGAAATGTGTCTTTTTCTTGCTCATGTAGAAACTCTGAAGAGGGAGAAGCTACCTGGTCTGTGTCACCTTCAATACATCCATTGCCCACTTTGCTAAAGACCAAACTTGGACTGGTATCAGTGAAACAAGTTATCATTAGGACTGTTTGTAGTTAGACTGTAACCAAAATAACTTTTCAAAGCCCTTCATGCCCATGAGCTCATTGGTTCATCATGAAAATCTTCTGGGGAGGAGTGTCCTTTAGACGGAGAGAGAAATCATGTGTCCTTCCTAGCTCGGGAGTGTCCAGAGGTGCTGAGCTGACCTCTTCTGACTTATTGGTCATTTCTGCTGCTGAGAGAGCGAGAATGTGCTGAACATTTTTCTATGTGTGGGTTGTACTTGTTACTCTCGTACTTGTTATTTAAATTGTACTTTTTACTGCTGAGTGATAGCAGCCCCCCTGGGAACATCAGAAAACACTAGAAGGTATAAGATCAAAGACATCACGACAGTCACTACAGCAGGGAAAGACAGCAACAAACCCCAGTTAATGAAGTTGCTTATGTTGACCCCACTGCAAACAATTGACTCAAATTCCCGTCTCCAGCCCCAAGAGACCTGAGATACACCATTAAGTGGAAATTACAGCAAACCTCCTTCACCCCAAGATGTCCCAAACACTCTTGTGAATACAGAATTCTCAGCTGAGAAACTTAAGACCTGATTTACAAAAATGGATTGGGGACCAAGTTAATCTATGAAAACCTTTGTAAATATTTTCCCATGGATTAACAAGGAAATCCTCACTTATATTACAAAAGAGAATTTCAACCATATTGCAGACAAAATATGAGAGTAATTTGTTACAAGCTAACATTTTCTTGGCACATACTATTGCCAAGCACTATTCTAAATGCTTTAGTTGTATTAATGCATTTAGTCCTCACAATGACCCTATAAGATAGGTGTTCCTGTTGCCCCTGTATTATAGATGGGGAAATTGAGGCACAGAGAAGTCAGGTAATTTGCCCACGGTTACACAACTAGCAGATGGCAGAGCTGGAATTTGAACCCAGGCAGCCTGGCTCCGAAGTCTATCCAACAAGTGGAGTCCACAGGGCTGTGTGGTTAGTGGGACAGGCAATAAAAAAACATTTTGGCTGAAACATTCTCAGTGGAGGACACAACACACAGGAGTAAATCTGCATTTAATAGGATCTCACTGGAGATTAATTTGTGATCGTAAATGCTTTCTGTTGTGCAGTTTTCTTTTTTCCACAGAGAGGGAACAATCCGCCTAGACTATTTTCATGTTTATGAACTGGCAGGTGGGCCAGGTTACGGGCTTAGGAGCTGATGGGGAACAGAGTGAAGCTAAGTGGGCTGGCCAGTGAGCGTGGTGAGGTCAGCCTCCTGATCCAGCTCCCAGCCCCTCCCTCCTACTGGGCACTCTCCTGACTATATTCTTCATGTGCCTCCTGTCCTTGCCTCCAGGACACTGGATTCCCTCCAATTTCAGAAAGACTGAAAATCACCTCCCTGTCCTCTAGCGAGAAGTGCCCTGTTTCTTAGGCAGAGATAGTTAATTAAATTTTCAAGTAAGTAGACAGTGGCTTCCTTAGTTCCCTGACGTGGGGTCAGCACTAATTCTTTAAAAAGAACACTGTACAAACTCAGCGAATTCTGAATATAAGTTGGATGCTTGCCTGACATGGGCCCAGACAAAGGGCCTGGTACCCCACCTTCTCCTTGCCCCCTCCTTACTTCCTGAGAAGCTCAGCAACTACAGCGTTCCTTCATCCAAGCACAGGACCTGAGGGCGGACGGGAAGTGGGGTCCCTGAGGTGGGTTATTCCCTGCTCCAGAGGATGGAAGCTTTCTGGAGTGAATGCCTGCGGCTGGGTATATTCCTTGGTCAATCATCACCAAGTCTACAATGGGAGGTTCTAACAGTGTGTGCTAAACGAGTGCTGGAAAGGAAGATCCTGGCACGGGCCACGGTGGTTGCAGAAGGAGGTCTGTGAAAGGAGGACTTGGATCCTGTGTGAGAGAAATGGCAGCCCCCAGGGAGGCAAGGGGCAGGAAAAAGATAGAGAACTTCTATTAGCTTGTTCTGGTATAGCTAAGATTGTTAGGTGGTTGAAGAGATGATTCTGGAAAGGTCCACAGGGTCAGTGTGGCTGTGAGAGATACCGACCATGTTTTCTAATCTGGAATCAGGACACATGGTCTGATCCAAATGTGGCATTGGAACAGATGACAGAAAATCAGGGCTGTGCCAGGGGACCTGAGGCCCATAGTTAGGTCCACTTACACAGGAATTATTCCTCTTGTGCTGTGTCCTCCAAAAATGTCTCAGCAAGAGGGGAGAGGGATCAGGAATGAGAGAGACAGAAACCATGCTCTCTGTGGTCCTAGTGTCGACATCGGTGGTTTCTGCCCACCCAGACTCCACCCAGGCTGCCTTTGGAGAACACCTCCTCCCCCTTCACAGTTCTCTGGTCTGGGGGGTGGTGCGTAGGCAGGTCCTGTGAAGCTCACCCCGTCCCCTGCCACAGGGACGGGCTGAGACCCAGCCTGGCCAAGCAGTGCGCTCCACCCACCCGCTACAACAAATGAGCAGGCAGATGAGACTTAGACCTGGGACTTTTGGTGGATCCTTTGGGGAAAGCAAAGCTCTCATTCAGTGGGGAACCTTAGCTCTATGGATCACGTCTGAGTGGGGGGTCCAGAAGCCAACACGTGGCCAAGCCTGCCAAGGGGGAAGCAGACTGAGAGATGGAGAGAAAGAGAGACTAAGTCCCGATGAGGTTCTATGAGTGCCTGCCTGGATTGTCTGATTACTCAAGCCCACAAATTGCTTTTGTAAACTTTCTCATGTAACCACTTTAAAATGAACAAATCGGTGGTGTTGGGGATGCTCAGTGTTGTGCGACCGCCACCTCTGTCTAGTTTCACTTCCAATACCCCAAAATAAAACCCCATCATACTCATTAAGCAGTTACTCCTCATTCCTCCTTCCCTCCACCCTAGCAAACACCAATCGACTTTCTGTTTCTGTGGATTTACCTACTCATTTAAATGGAATCATACTGGGAGTTCCCTGGCAGTCCAGTGGTTAGGACACGGCGCTTTCACTGCCGTGGCGGCCCCAGGTTCAGTCCCTGGTCAGGGAACTAAGATCCCACAAGCTGCAATCTGTGCAGCGTGGAAAAAAAAAAAAAAAAAAAAAAAAAAAGGAATCACACTCTGTGTGGCCTTCTGTGACTGGCTTCTTTCATTTGGAATAGTGTGTTTGAGGTTCATCCTCATTATAGCTTGATTCAGTGCTTCATTCCTTTGTAAGGCTGAATAGTGTTCTGTTGTTTGGATGGACCACATTTTGTTTATCCATTCACCTGTTGAGGGACAGTTGGATTGTTTCCACCTTTTGGCTGCTGTGAGTAGCTCCACTACAAACATTCAGGTACAAGTATTTGTTTGAACACCTGATTTTAATTCTTTTGGGTATATGTCTAGGAGTGGAATTGCTGGGTCATATGGTATTCTATGTCTAACTTTTTGAGGGACGGCCAGACTCTGTCTCCACAGCAGCTGAACACAAATTCCTTTTTTATTGTCCTGCATGACTCAAGGAGACCAGCTGGATGCCAAGGCTGTGACCTCACTGTCCCCAGGGCCTCCAGCAGGATGGTCCTCGCTGGTTTGGAATTGTTCCTGGGCTGGTGACTGCAATGGTGCAATCCAACACCCAGGAATGATCACAGCTAAGGAGCCCCATCCCATTTTGCCCCTAAGGTCCCTAAGGAGCCGTGTCTCAGAACAGACTTCCTCTTCCGCTGCTGGGAGAAGCACATCTGGGCAATGTCCCTCAGTCCATCTGTCCATGCTTTCTGCCTGGGCAGCCTCCCCCAGAGCAGTGCTGAGAGGTGGCAAGCTGGTTTGGGCTGAATTTCAGGTTGGGTCAAGGCTATAAGATGGTCTGTCTCTTCACAGACCCAGACCTTTGGGGCTGAGTTGGGCGAGGTAGCAGCTGCCCACCCATCATCATGGTGGGAATGCTGGCCTGGGTGACCGTGGAGAGAGCTGAACCCAGGGTGTCAGAGGAGGTCATTGAGACGACATGACTGCTAGCTGGACACGGGCAGTCAGAGTCACCTCACCCCCTCCTCTGTCCTTGGAATGTACATTCTGCGCACCGTTCCCACAGTGGGAACTTTTCCAAGGGTGCAGCCTTGAGAGAACAATGTGCTATTGAGACTAACTGAACACAGTTAAAGCCTCTACATAAACTTTTTAAGATTTTGGTGGGCAAGTGCAGAGATCTACTCATCTTGTGTCGATTGTAAGACAAGCCTCGTGTGTAAGTTCCCTGGCTTATTAAACCTGCCACCCACCAATCTGGAGTGGTATGCCTTTTTCTTTGGTTTCTCCTTGCCCCCAGTTTCGATTCCACCCAGGAAGCTCCCAAGTTCGTGAACCAACACAGAGCCAGGACACTGAGCTTTATCTGCCACCCGCCCACTATGTGACCTTAAGCAAGTCCTTTTCTCTTTCTGGGTCTCAGCCTCTCAAGTATCAAATGAGCGGGGTCAATTAAATGATCACACTGACTGTCTTGGGTCTGGGTGACTCCCACTCCGCCTTGCGCGGGGGAGAGAAAGTTTTCTCTTTCTCTCTGAATCTTCATAAAAGTCTAGGATTATTGCTAGGCAGCTGGCCGAAGTCACAGCAATAATCCAGACCTCCTGTTCTGGTGCCTTGTCCCTGCCCTCCATGTGTGCGTATTGGTTTCCTGGAGGACATTTGTTCTTAGCGCTGGTGTTTTCCTGAGGCTGTTACTCTGCAAGCAGCAGTCCCCCTGCAGATGGTTGGTGAGCTGTGCTTCCCATAACTAGCCCCTAGTGAGGTCAGAACTCTCTGGGGCTGCGTGAGAAGGCAGCTCCCTTCTTAAATGCTGAGCCCAGAGTGGCCAAGTCCAACCTCATCAACAGTGGCTTCTTAAGTGCCCCTTCCCATTCTCTGAGCAGTGTCTAGGGTGTCTCTCTGTTTGTCTGTCTCTCTTTCACACATAGACAAACAGCTGTCACGGACTCTGCCCTGCACATACCAAGTCTCCACTTGAGAATGCCTCTCTCTAATATTCTTCTAGTTAAATATTCACTCTGTTTTACAACATGGATAAGTGTACTTGGCACAACAACAACAAAAAGCTATAATAGACTTAACTGTTTGTTTCTATTGCTATCATAATAGTAATATTATTATTATTGCCTAAATCTCATAAATCCAATAGATACGAATGACAGCTTCCTAATGGTAGTTGCAAGACTATTTTCAACACCTAAATATTTTTGAGTTTCCGTATAGGAAACGTGATGCTCTTAAACTGGTCTTTTAAATACGACAAGATAGAGGCCAATGCTTGGGCACCCTCTCTCTCTATGGGAGGGGGGCCAGAGTGTGGTCTGAGGAATGTTCTGTCCATATGATGAACCCCTGATTTTTCAAGAGCCAATAAGTTGTTTTCTTGAAGGCTGGGTTTCGTGTGATTCGCGAGGCTTCATTGCCCCATCCCTTGATGTCCTCTCAAGGAGTAGAGGTTACAGAGGCTATAGATGGGGTAAGGGCCCTTGACCACAGGCAGCAGCAAGGGGCCTTGGTAATGAAGGGAGGGGGAAGGTGGGCAAGGCCTTGGTAGAGATGGCCAGCACTGGGGCTTCTGCTCAGTGCTGCTGATGTTGGCGATGGGATGCAGGTGATGGGTGAGGGCTGGGCTTGGCCGGGGGGTGGGGGTGGGGTGACTAAGTGACCCTCAGGCTGTTCCCCACCCTGAGATCCCAGGCTCTGTGAGAAGAGCTCTCCAGAACTGCAGCCCTTGAGGATTTTGTGCCACGTGGCTTCCTCCTGCTCTGGGGGGTGCTCTCAGGCTCCTGTCTCTCAAGCCATCTGCATCTCCCCAGGCAGGGCAGGCGATGTACTCTTCCCCACAGCAGGCAGCCCACGACAGGCACACACTGTTTAAAAATGGACTTGCTCTTGATTGATTCATTGACTGTGGGTAGCAGTGCCAGGAGTGGACATGTGAGCTGGAGACCCCTTATCCTTATCCCTCTGATCCGTGGCCCTCGGCCACCCATCAGAGCAGGATAGAGGCACAGAGAGGGTGAGGCTGTGTGTGTGTGGTGATGGTGGTGGATCGTTTGGGGACATCTGTCCATCCATCAATCCAATCAGATCAGTGCAGGCTCCTCCCTGGGCCCCTCCCTGCTCTCTGTCCCTCAGGCCATGGATAATATGGACTGGCAGGGCCAGTTGGATCTGTACTAAGGGGGAAGGGCTGGCAGAGCCCATCAGCCCCTTTCTTCTCATTTCTCCAGCAAGCCAGGGGTCTCTGCCCAGTGGAGAGCCCTCCGATCATGCCAACCAGGAGTCTGTGTCGCCATTTTGCCTGGGTGAAATAGACAGCTTCCTATGTGGTATGAATTAAGACGTGGAAAAGCCTCCAGTGCCACCTGAAATACATTTCTCTTTTGTGCCTGATCTCCTATCATTAGCAGTTCTCACCTTTGAGTGTTAATGGTTTAACTATTTAGGCAAAGGGAAGACTGTTACACTTGAAGACCCCTCTCTTCTGCATTGTATTTCTCCTGTGAGAGAAGGGCCCTGGGGTGACACAAATCCCACTCGCCCATCAGGTCTGGAGCAGGCTGGGGATGGAGGACCCTCAAGTCGAGTGAGTGTGTAGAAGACCAATGGTCTTAACTTCCCTATTTTACTGTGAGTGTCACAGCAGTGTCCGAAGGAGTGGACAGGCATGGGCAAGGGGGAGGCTTGATGTGAGTGGCTGCTGTGAATTTCAATTCAACTCAGTCTGGCTGGCCTACTGAATCAATGTTGGGAAAACACAGCACTCTCTTGGGAGGGGAGGTGTTTGGTATAAATAGAAGGTATCATCATTGTGAGGCAACTGGGGGATGTCATGTCGCTCAGTGCAGCTCAAGGCAGCTGTGAGAACCCCAGCTGTGGGCTGCAGGGCTGCCAGCCATCTGCTCTCATTTGCTTGTCCATAGAGAAAGGGCCCTTCCTCCATTCGGAGCTCACCCTCAGGTGACCCCAACAAATCCAGAGCCCTCTCTGAGCCCTTTGCCCCTTCTCTGCTGGACACATTGAGCCACCTCCATTCTCAGGGGGCATTTGATGGGGTCCTAACCATGTCCATGAACGGACTATAACAAGGGATTACCACTCTCCACTCAAACTCTGAGCAAGTGTCGTGCCTTTCCCCACACACCACCGTGCTCTTTATTTTTCTTATTTTTTTTAATCCTCAGGATTCTCTTTATTTTATTTAATTTTTATATTTTTGGCCGCACTGCGTGGCACGTGGGATCTTATTTCCCCAACCAGCGCCCACTGCAGCGGAAGCGCGGCGTCCTAACCATTGGACAGCCAGGGAATTCCCGTGCCCTTTTTTTTTTTTTTAATTAATTTTATTTTTGGCTGCGTTGGGTCTTCACTGCTGCGCGTGGGCTTTCTCTAGCTGCGGCGAGCGGGGGATACTCTTCTTTGCGGAGCACAGGTTCTAGGTGCACAGGCTTCAGTAGTTGTGGCTCACGGGTTCTAGAGCACAGGCTCAGTAGTTGTGGCGCACGGGCTTAGTTGCTCCGTGGCATGTGGGATCTTCCTGGGCCAGGGCTCGAACCCGTGTCCCCTGAATTGGCAGGTGGATTCTTAACCACTGCTCCACCACAGAAGCCCCCCTGCTCTTTATTTTTAAGCAGTTTTATTGAGATATAATCTACACACCATACAACTCACCCATTTAAGTGTATAATTCAGTGATTTTAGTTTATTCACAGATATATACAGCCATCACCACAATTTTAGAACATTTTCATCACCCCAAAAAGGAACCATATACCCCTTAACTATCAGCCCCTCATCATCCTGTCAATACCCCAAGCAGCAACTCTCCTTCCTATCTCTATAGATTTGCCTAATCTGGACATTTCATATAAATGGAGTCATATAATATGTGGTCTTTTGTGACTGGCTTCTTTTACCTAGCATAATGTTTTCAAGGTTCATCCATGTTGTGGTTCCTTTATTACAGCCAAATAATATTTCATTGTATGGTATATTATCTTTTGTTTATTAATTCATCAGTTGTTGGACATTTGGGTTGTTTCTACCTTTTGGCTACTAAGTACGTTTTTTGTGTGTGGACATATGTTTTCATTTCTCTTGAGAATATACCTAGAAGTGGAATTGTTAGATCATGTGGTACCTCTGTGTTTAATCGTTTGAGGAAACCCACCTTGTTCTTAACAACAATTGTAAAGCAATTAATTGATTAGTTGGGGCCCTAGGCAATCATTCAACAAATACTTATTTAGCTCTTTCCGTATTCCAAGCACTCTTCTGAAAGTTGGGGAAACAGCGGTATGAATAGAGGTCAGCCAGCTATGTAGCTTTACTGCTGTAAGGACTTTGGCTTTTATTTTAAATAGAATGCAAAGAACTTAAAGGTTTATTTTTTCCCCCAAAAGATTTATTGAAGTATAATTTACAAACACTAAACCGCACACATATGAAGTGTACAGTTTCATTTCTAACATGTGTATATGTCCATGAAACTATCAACACAAGACTGAACATTATCCCCCAAAGTTTCCTTGTGCCCCTTTATAATTTCTCCCTCCTGCCCCCCTCTCCCCACCTACTTCCAGGCTACCACTGATCACACTCAAATTAGCTGCATTTTCTAGAGTGAAACAGCTTGTGCTCTTTTAGTGTGGCTTCTTTCACTTGGCATAATTATTTTGAGGTTTATCTATATCGTTGCTTGTATTAGTAGTTCATTCCTTTTTATTGCTGAGTAGTAGTCCATTATATGAGTATAAAACAATTTGTTTCTCCATCCCCCAGTTAATGGACATTTGGGGTGTTTCCAGTTTGGAGCTATTACAAGTAAGCTGCTATGAACATTTGTGCACATATCTTTGAATGGGCATATGCTTTGGTTTCTCCAGAGTAAATATCTACGAGTGAAATATTTAACTTATAAGAAACTAACAAACCATTTTCTAAGTTGATTATAGCATTTTACATTCCCACCAGCAGTGTATGAGAGTTCCAGTTGCTCCACATCTTTTCAAACATTTGGTAGGGTCAGTCTTTTTAATTTTAGCCATTGCAATATGTGTGTACTGGTATCTCATTGTGATTTTGACTTGCATTTCAAAATGACTAGTGTTGTTGAGCATCTTTTCATGTATTTGCCATCTGTATCCTCTTTGGAGAAGTGTCTGTTCAAATTTTTTGCCAAAGTTAAAAAAATGGGTTGCTTCTACTCTTATTATTGAATTTTGAGAGTTCATTATATGTACTGGATACAAGTCCTTTATCAGATATACCATTCGCAAATATTTTCTCCCAACCTGTAGTATCTTTTCATTCTCTTAACAGTATCATTCAAATAGCAGAAATTCTTCATTTATTTTTAAAATAAATTTAGTTATTTATTTATTTTCGGCTGATTTGGGTCTTCATTGCTGCGTGTAGGCTTTCTCTAGTGTGGCGAGCAGGGGCTACTCTTTGTTGTGGTGTGCAGGCTTCTCATCATGGTAGCTTCTCTTGTGGCTGAGCATGGGCTCTAGGCCCATGGGCTTCAGTAGTTGTGGCACGTGGGCTCAGTAGTTGTGGCTCGCGGGCTCTAGAGCACAGGCTCAGTAGTTGTGGGTCATGGGCTTAGTTGCTCCGCGGCACGTGGGATCTTCCCGGACCAGTGCTCAGACCCGTGTCCCTTACATTGGCAGGCAGATTTTTAACCACTACGCCATCAGGGAAGCCCAGAAATTCTTAATTTTGATGAAGTCCTATGCATCAGTTTCTTTCTTTTTTGGTTCATACTTTTAGTGTTACATCAAGAAAACTTTGCCTAACCCAAGGCCACAAAGATTTTCTCGTATTTTCTTTTACAAGTTTTGTAAGTGGAGGCTTTACCTTTAAGTCTATGATTCACTTAGAATTAGTTTTTGTATATGGTGAGAGGTATGAAGTTCATTCCTTTGCATTTGGCTCTCCAGTTGTTCCAGCACCATTTGTTGAAATGACTTTTCTTTCTCCTCTGTATTACCTTTACACCTTTGCTGAAAAAGCATTTGTCCTTTATACCTGGGTCTATTTCTGGACTTTCTATTCTGTGCCATGGATCTATTTGTCTATCTTTATGTTCCTCCAGCTTTATTCTTCTTTTTCAAAGTGGTTTTGGATATTCCATGTAAATTTTAGAATCAGGTTGTTGATTCTACAAAAGAGCCTTTTAGGATTTTGATTGGGATTTCATTGACTTTAGGGAACAATTTGGGGAGAATTGACATCTTAACAATACTAAGTCTTATGAGCTGTGACCACATTTGTTCATATCTTTGATTGCTGTCAACAATGTTTTGTAGTATTCAGTGTCCAGGTTTCTGCAGGGTAACTGTTTAACTGTGTTCCCACATATCTTAACGTGGATTGGTCACCTACTAGGTGAGCTCCAGGTCTGTAGCAATAGGCCTGGGGCCACTTGCTGGGAATATGGAGGTGGTTATGAACATATGATATTGGCAACTGCCCACTTTCCCTGCCAGGGAGTGCCATATGGCTGCTACTTGGGGACTGACAAGCCTTTCTGGCTACCATCCTGCAGACCTGCAAGACAACCCAAGTGCCTTGGAGCTTCATGCCCAACCCAAGCCTGGCACCCAAACCCACAGAAGCAGGATTGAACCTTTCTTGAAGAAAGTCAGCTCCTTCCTCACCCTCAGCTTTGTGCATATCCTTCCTGACCTGGGCTCATCACCTCGGATCTGCATATGTCCCTTGAATCATTTTCTTGGACACTACTATTCTCTAAGTTTTTCAAGGAAAACACCCACAGATGAGAAATAGGCAGATTGGTGCTATTGATGCCAGAAGCCAAGAAGTAGTGGTGTCAGGTGAGTCTGGAGCCCAGAAGAATTTCTGTGGATTCTTCCACTGGGCGTTTCTAAGATTGGTCAGTTTCCTCACTCATGCCCCATCCATTTAACCTCGTACTGAGTTAAATCCAGGCTGGTCTCCTTGCTCATCTCCAAATTATTTCTGCATGGGGTGGGATAGAAGTATCCTCTTATGTCACTGTAGTCATCATACTGCTTGAGTATCATACTGCTCAGATGTTCAAGAACAATCCATGACTCCTCAGTGCCTTCAGAATAAGGTCCAAACTTCCTGGCCTAGTATTCAAGGAAACCCAACATTTGGTCTTTCTCCACATGCCCCAAATACTCTGTTCCAGTCACACGAGTCTTCTCACTGGCCTCAGATGCTCCCATCTATAAGCCTTTGCTTATTTCTGCCCTGTCCTTCCCCTCCCCACTTACCTGTCCAAATCTCACCTCTCAAATCTCAAGTGGATTGATTCAAATCCCATTTTTCTATGAAATGCTACTAACAATTCCAGGTTTAATTAGGGGTTTTATTTTACAACTTGCTTTCACTTTGAGTGGTTTTATTTAAAATACTTAATTAGTAACTAATAATAATTAATAAGAGCTTCCATTTAATGAGAGCCCTGGTATCTATGCCAGACACCACACACACGTCACACACCCTTTTTTACATTTTTTGCTTGGTTTATAAATGTTTGTTTTCATATAAACATTTTTTCTGGCTTCCCTGGTGGCACAGTGGTTAAGAATCCACCTGCTAACGCAGGGGACACGGGTTCGAGCCCTGGTCTGGGAAGATCCCACATGCCGCGGAGCGGCTAAGCTCGTGCGCCACAACTACTGAGTCTGTGCTCTAGAGCCCGTGTGCCACAACTACTGAAGCCTGCATGGCTAGAGCCTGTGCTCCACAACAAGAGAAGCCATCGCATTGAGAAGCCTGCGCACCGCAACAAAGAGTAGCCCCCACTCGCCGCAGCTAGAGAAAGCCCATGCTCAGCAACGAAGACCCAAAGCAGCCAAAAATAAATAAATAGATTTAAAAAAATTTTTTTTTTCAGACTCACACATCAGAAGTCTGGACTCCCAATAACCCTAGTTACAGATGGCGACATGGAGATTGAGAGAGCCTAAGTAACTTGCCCAAGTTCCACAGCAAGTGAGGGTTGTGGGTGAGATTAGAGCCCTGGCCTGTGTCCTTTCCACTCTTGTGCACAGACTCCTATAGCCCTGGAGGACAGTCAGGCCTGAGAGCCTCATGTTACAGAGGAAGGGGATTGAAGGCCAAGAGTTTTTTCCCTTCAAGCCATGCAGGAAATCAGTGGGGCCTTCCATATTTTTAAAAATTGTGATAAAGTACACATAACATAAAATTTACTATTTTAACCACTTGACAGTGGGCAATTCAGTGGCATTGAGTACACTTCCAAAGTTGTGCAGCCCACATCACCTTTTAGTTCCAACACATTTCATCACCCCGAAGGAAATCCCGTACCTGTTGAGCAGTCACTCTCTCTTACCTCCTGCCCCCAGCCCCTCGTAACTGCTAATCTGCTTTCTGTCTATTTGCCTGTTCTGAACATTATATAAAAGTGGAATCATATGGTTTGCTGCCTTTCACATCTAGCTTCCTGTTGCTGGGCCCTTTCCTTTAAATGCTGCCATTTGAGACATATTATCTGTGTTGTCGTTTAAAATCATGTGTCGAAAGGTTGTATCAAGATGGTATGAGCCCTGACTGGTGGTACACAGCCTGGAGCCCGGGTTTTCTGATCCCGAGTGCCCAGGAAGATGCACACCCCTGCCTGCCCTAGTGCTTTGAGTCTGGCCCACAGCCTCTCACTTCCTCTAATTCAGGAAGCCCCGCCTTCTTGCTTTTCTCCCAGACCCCACTCCCACCCCAAACACACAGCACCTGCCACAGAACTGGGTTGCCTGAGCACACCCAGTGCTAGCTGAGCCGCCTGCAGCTGGCAGAGCGTCTGACCTCCTCTGGCACAAAGGGCCCAGCAGGTGTGGCCAGGGACTGCCTCCATGACCCCAGTCGTGGTCTCTGCTCAGTCTTCTGAGGTCAAGCCATCAGCATTAAGCGTGAGTACCTTCCCCCATGCCCTGTCCTTGTACCCTCTCCGAGGTTGTCAGCCCTGGACTGGGGTGTGCCCTGTGTGTGCAGCTGAAAGCAGCACTCTCCAGCAGCTTGGATTTTCCTCCTCCTCGTTTGTGATTCCTCCACATGCACACAAGCACCAACGACAGAGGCAAAGACTGATTAATTCCAAGTCTGGGGCTGGCGCTGGTACAGACATGGCTAGATACACAAGTAAATGACTGCCGAGGTCTTCTGCTGACTCAGCACTTGGAGGAGCAGGTGGTAAACCCTGGGGCCTTCTGGAGAGCTCTGCCTGCCCAGGTGTGATCTTCTCTTTCAGCTTTCCTACCTGGAAAGCAATTCCCAGACCCTCTTACCAATCTATTTGCTCACTAAGCCAGATGACATTTTGCTACAAGGGATTTTCTGCTCTCAAGGGACCTCCCTCATCAAGTCCAATTTCCTGTCCCTACCTCTGGCACCTGAATCCCACAGTAGAGGGTCTTTGGGATGGAGTAAAGTCTCTAACAGAGACTCTTTTTACCGCTCCTGGTCTTTACTGCTGCTGGTCTCTGATAGAGGTGGTGCCTGCCAAGGGCTGGCTGCGAGAGTGGTGAGATGAAATCTCCGTTTACAAATAAAAACATCGTACTTGATAGGCTGACACAGCTTCCACCCAAGTCTGCCAGCTTCCTCTTCAACCAGATTGCCCTCCCTAAGCCCTTCCTACATAGACATTCCAGAGCCACCTCCAACCCTCGGTGTGAATGAGTTTATCTGGCCTTTCCCTGGGAGGGAGACAGAGATTGCAGGCCTGTTCTAGTTGCTGGGTTCCTGCATCTCAGGCTCTGGGTGCGGGTATGAGGTAAGTTCTTCGCCTACGTCCCACGTGCCTCTGTGTACCTGGAAGCAGGTATGCAGTGAACAGACACACTGCTTTTCCCCTCTCTTAGGGAGCTGTAAGACTTTGCTTCATGCAGTCAGTACTGGTTTTGGTTTAAGGTGGTGTGTGGGTTATGGATCCCAAGTGCTGTATGTGGCTGAGGTCTCCCGTGCCCCAGTCTGTACTAAAGGTTTTCCTAGCCCTGGATGGGCTGCTAGTGTATTTCCCCTCTTGCTGTCTTACCCCGAGTGTGACCTAACTGAGATTCAACAGTTTCTTTACCGGGCATTGCATTTGTTTCCAATCGTTAGGCTGTTATAAATGATGCTCCAAGGATCATCTTTGTGTCTGTCGTTGAAATGGCCTCAAAGGGAGCCCGACAAAGACAGGAGGGCTGCTCAGAATCCAACTGGATTTAAATACATTCAAGAGGCGTGGCCCTGCCAGATTGGAAGAGCATGAAAAGAATTCAGAATAGCATTAAGCAGTCAAGAGACAAGTTCCAGTGGAGTGCAGAAGGAATGGGGGTGGGAGGGGGCGAGGTGACGTTTGCAAACTCAGACCAACCTTGATAATTAGGGAAGGTGTCATCCAGGGCGCAGGCTGTGAGACCACCCCATTTGGAGGGAGTGGATTGGGAATCGCAAAGTTGAAGCAGAGCTACAATATAATTGGGCTCAAGTTATCCCTGTTGTCATGAGACAAATGTCCTTAGGTGTCCATTGCTCCAGATCTCATGCCCCAACCAAAAGTGTGGTGTATGGGTAACTCTGGCCTAGCAAGAAAGTCACCCCAATTTGCTTAGAATGGTAACCCTGATTCCCTTGAAATGATAAAATTATTGTTCCCTTAGTAAGTTAGAGTTTTTCACCCAGAGAAGGCTTAGAATTAAGTATGAACATGAAAAAGTAAGTAAAAATCCTGGTATTGTTAGTTTTTGTATTATTAAATTTAGGAATAATCTATGTATATTTGGTTGTTTTTTTTTTTTTTTTTTGTGGTATGCGGGCCTCTCACTGTTGTGGCCTCTCCCGCTGCGGAGCGCAGGCTCCGGATGCACAGGCTCCGGATGCACAGGCTCCGCGGCCACGGCTCACGGGCCACGGCTCACGGGCCCAGCTGCTCTGCGGCATGTGGGATCTTCCCGGACCGGGGCACGAACCCGCGTCCCCTGCATCGGCAGGCGGATTCTCAACCACTGCGCCACCAGGGAAGCCCTGTATATTTGGTTTTTAAAGTGTTTGTCTAGAGTAACTGATAGATTAGCCCCTTGAGTCCATCTTTCCCTGCCCCTCCACAGTCTTTAATCCCACAGTGGATTAAAACAATGACAGTCATAATTTTGCTCTCTTCAGTCAGGCAGAATTGGGGCCTGCCCAATTTCAAAAGGAAGAGAGACAAAGCGCCACTTCTTCGTGGGGAGTGGCATGATTCTAGAAGGGCCTGTGGGACCGGAAATATTGCTGTGGACCTCCACAGCTACCCAGCTTGTCCAGACGGTCCCTTTGAAGCCCTTTAGGTTTTCAGTGGTCATTTCTCAGGGTCCCTTTAGCCTCCACCTGGCACCCAGTCCCAGTGGCCCATTTGGGGGTTTATTATGGTAGCATCCTACTTCCAGGTCCCTCAATCTGTATCAGGTATCTAGTGCTGCTCAGGAAACCATCCCCAAATGTGGTGCCTTAAAATAACGACGACACTCATTTTTCTCATGAATCTTCAATTTGGGGCAGGACTTGGTGGGAATAGCTCATCTCTTTTTCATTCCGTTCAGCTGAAGCAGCTGGAAGGCTGGGGCCTGGCATCTTCTGGACGCTTACTCACCCAAATGTCTGGCGATTCATCCTAGCTGCAGTTAGGCTGAGACCAATAAATCCATCCATACCTTCCCCACGTGGCCTGGGCTCCTCACAACATGGTGGCTGAGTTCCAAGGCCACGTGTCTAGAGAGGGAGAGGCAGATGGAAGCAATATTGCCTTTCATAGCCTAGCCTCATGAATCATACAGCGTCACTTTCACCACATTCTGTGTTGAGGTAGTCACAAAGGCCCACCCGATTTCAAAGGGAGGGGGAGTAGACTCCAGCTCTTGGTGGGGCAGCAATAAGGTTCTGGAAGCACACGTAGGACCAGAGATGTTGCTGTGGCCGTTTTGGGAAACTACAATCTGCCCTATTTCTGCAGGAGTCTGTCCTTGGCTACGGGCTATCCCAGGGCATACAAGCTCCCAGGTGCTTTCAGCTGGGAATAGTAGTGATCAAAGGGCTGTCTTCTAAGGTAGTCACTGGTGTAGGCCCATGGAAGTTGGGGAGGAGGTGCACAGAAGCAATCAAGGGGAGGTCTAGGAGCTCTGAGAAGCATATCAGCAGTGTCTGTTCCAGGAAAATAAAATACTGATAACTCAGAAGTCAAGGTGAATTATATTCCTATTCCTTGTCTCATGCGTTCACAGGCATCTCAGTTTTTCAGGAAACATTAAGTGACAAAAAAAAAAAAAATGTGAAGCCAAGATCAGCTAGATGCCCACTTATAACCAAGAGTTGGCCTGACCTGGCATGTCCATGTCTCAAATCCTTTTGGTCTCTGACCCCTCAAGGGATGGACCAGTGGCCCTTCCTTAAATCACACTGTTATTCATCCATGACTTGTTTCCATCCAACAGAGACTGGAAATTAACCATTTTGCTTTTACACATGGTCCTATATGTGTGCAAAATGAAGAAGCCCTTATCCACTGAACATGTTCTTAAATAAGGTTTTGATGATAGCTACCAAAATATATTTATGTTTGTTTGTTTGTTTTTTGTGGTACGCGGGCCTCTCACGGTTGTGGCCTCTCCCGTTGCGGAGCACAGGCTCCGGACGCGCAGGCTCAGCGGCCACGGCTCACGGGCCCAGCCGCTCCGCGGCACGTGGGATCCTCCCAGACCCGGGCACGAACCCGCGTCTCCTGCATTGGCAGGCGGACTCTCAACCACTGCGCCACCAGGGAAGCCCTGTATGTTTTTTATTTCATTGAAGTATAGTTGTTTTACAATGTTGTGTTAGTGTCTCGTGTACAGCAAAGTGATTCAGTTATATATATATGTACATATTCTTTTTCATATTCTTTTCCATTATGGTTTATTACAGGATATTGAATCTAGTTCCCTATGCTATACAGCAGGACCTTGTTTTATCTATTTTATACACAGTAATTTGTATTTGCTAATCTCAATCTCCTAATTTATCCCAGCCCCACCCCCTTTCCCATTTGGTAACTGTAAGTTTGTTTTCAATGTCTGTCTGTTTCTTTTCATAAATAAGTTCATTTGTGTCATATTTTAGATTCCACATACAAGTGATATCATATGGTATTTGTCTTTCTCTTTCTGACTTACTTCATTTGGTATGATAATCTCTAGGTCCATCCATGTTGCTGCAAATGGCATTATTTCATTCTTTTTTATGGCTGAGTAATATTCCATTGTGTATATGTGCCACATCTTCTTTATCCATTCATCTGTCAATGGACGTTTAGGTTGTTTCCATGTCTTGACTATTGTGAATAGTGCTGCTCTGAACATAGGGGTGCATGTGTCTTTTCGAATTATAGCTTTGTCCGGATATATGCCCAGGAGTGGGATTGCTGGATCATATGGTAACTCTATTTTAAGTTTTTTAGGGAACCTCCATACTGTTCTCCATAGTGGCTGCACCAATTTACATTCCCACCAACAGTGTAGGAGGGACCCCTTTTCTCCACACCCTCTCTAGTATTTGTTATTTGTGGAATTTTTGGTGATGGCCATTCTGACCAGAGTGAGGTGGTACCTCACTGTAGTTTTGATTTGCATTTCTCTAATGGTTAGTGATGTTAAGCATCTTTTCATTACCAAAATATATTTAAAGATCTTTATCAGGCTGCTAAGACTGTAGTGTTTTGGGTATGGTGAAGTAGCTTCTCTGAGAAAACAACAAGAAAGATCTTTGCTCTAAGGATGAGCAAACACATTCATGGTAAGTGGGCATGAAATAGCTACAGAACATATTTGTCATCTGCCAATGCCAGGAAAACCATTTGATGTATTATTAGGACGGATTCATGGAGTAGCCTTTTCCTCTCTAAGATAAGGAGGGTTTTTTTGTGTGTGTTACATCAAACCTAGAAGTTTTTCTCTTACTGTCAAAACATCACAGGTGCTTAGACCCCTCTCACCACCACAGTGTAGCTCAGAGTAAAGGAGGAAGGTTCACTGAGGGTCCCAGGGGTCCCAGGGACGCATGGGGCATGTGAGATGCCATTTCCAGACAGAGCAGACATCCTTTGCTCTGTAAAGCAGTCTCTCAAGGAGTCAGCCTGGCTCCAGTTCTGACACTGGGGGGAGAAGAGCCTGCCAAGTTGCCTCAAGACAACTGACTAGACTGGTCTGAAGAGACACCAATTTTGGCAGGAACATTTAAAGATCAGCTGCACCACTTGTGCTGGGCAGTCCACCAGGCAAGCCATGCCCGCACTCCCTTGCAGAAAGACTGTAGCAGGACAGTGACACTCACATGACCTCATGTAAACATTCAGTCGTATCTCTGGAGACCATGAGTTCCCAGCTCTCTAAGGCCCCAGGCCTGTGGCTGTGACCTACAAGGCTAGATTCTGTCTACTTTGCTCTTCTAAATCAAGACTTTCTCATCCTGATCCATCTTGGAGTCTTTAATGGAGAAAAGTTTTAATACACAAAGTGTCTTCACTCATCTCATCCCAGGCCTCCGTCTCCTTGGAAAAGTAAGGTGCTGTCCCCAACCACAAGAGAAAGCCATTGTAAGATCTCAGAACACATGTCTGGGCAGCACTGAAGGAGAAGGATGATTATCAGCTCTGGGGAAATAAATACAGCAGGCTCTGCCCGTGGATTCCAGGGTGGTGTTCTGCCCAGACCTCCCTCTTTCCTCTTCCTCTTTGCTGGATGGCATGGGAATGAGTAGACCTGCTCTAGGCTTTGCTGCTGGGACTTTTCCTTCAGCAATGGGAAACGCCTCAGATTTGGAGATGGAAGACTTGGAAACTAGCCCCATCTCACCCTTCACTAGCTGTGTACCTGGGGCAAATCCCTTAGCCTCTCTGAGCCTGCTTCCTGCCTAAGCCTGCCTTCCCTTCCTCACAGGGGTGAGGTGGAGGACAGGTGCGATGTGTGGGAAAGAGCTTGGGGAGTTCCAGAATTCTCTGTCCGAATATCAACGATCATAACTGGTACTGACTCAGAACAAGGTTCCCTGTTTCGGGACGTGGCACAAGATCTCTGCAGGACCTGGAAGACACAACAGAGTTGAGTGATCCCTCCTGACCACTGGGTTGCCCTGGAGACAGACATTGCAAGGCCTGACTCCCCCGATGCATCCTTTGAACCTCTCAAACATGCAGCCTCTCAGAGCAGGGCTGTGGAAGGGGACGGACGGTGGATACAGTGACAGGAATGGATTCCTCCTGTAACTGGCCACTGACACAGAACGCAGAGTTAGCTTGCAGCATTAATGAAGACCTCAGGGAAAAGCAAGAGTTGGGATGAAATGCCAGCCTCGTGCTGAGTTGAGTGTGATCAGTGAACTGGAATCTGTGGTTGGTTTGAACTGACCACACTCCCTCTTCAGCTGCCCAGAGCTTCCACCTACCATGACGAGCTCTCAGGAGAGGCTTGCTGTCGGTCACTTCATTTTTGATGCAAATGGCAGCTGCTTGGCCCTTCTTCAAGTGTCTGCTCTCCTAACTGCAGAGTGGGCGGTTTTGGCCCCGGGGTTAAGGGCTATCAGCTCCTGACTAGCAGGTTGGAGAGGGTTTTTAGGGGCAGGAGAGCTTCCTAGTGTCCCTGAAATTCCTTACTTTCTCCATCTTGGGGTCAGGCTGATCTTGGAGAACCCTGAGATCTGGGCCATGAGATGTCTTGGGGATGATTTTCAACTTTCAAATGAAAGAAGCAGGTCTGGAAAGGATCTACGCTCTGATCCAAATGGGACGCTTGGGGCTCCTTTGACAACTCCAAGCATCACCACTTGAAGCCCAGCTGGTTTGCTCAGCTGTCTGTAAAAGCAGGCACTTTAATGAGAATGGAGCTTCCTCAAGGTCAAAGGCCTTTGGGGCAGGGATACCAGGAGTCCAGACATACCAGGGATGAGTCCAGGGATACCAGGAGAGCCCCGAGGGAGTGTGATTTCAGGAGCTGGGAAGGAAGCCTCCCCTCCTCACCACCCATTATTTAAAAAAAAAAAAAAAAAAGTTGTAATTTGATCCTTGGACTGCAGCTAAAATGAAAATTCCCCTGGGAGGGTCACAGTACTTTAGTTACTGGTAATTTACCTTCCCCTGTGAATGAGCTCTAGACCTACTCTTGGAAATCTTTATTGGAACAAAGCAGGTGGGCCCTGGAGGATACGGAAGGCCTGGAGCTAATGGTATGGAGTGAGTGCCAGAAGCCAGGCACTGTTAGACATTAAGGTTGTTCTCTCTTGTTGGTCTCACAATAATTAGGCGGGATGGGTCTTATCCCCATTGTATAGATGAGGAAATTGAGGCCCAGCTAGCCATTTGTCTAAGGTCAGTCAGCCAGTAGCCGACACAGCTGGGACTGGAAACCAGATCAGTCTGGCCCCGAAGCTGTGAGGATCTCTCTGCCCCCCACTCCTTCCCCAGCTCAGAGGGGAAGGGTGGGGACCCAGACACCTTAATGCACAGCCCCAGGACTTCAAGAAATGACTATTCCAGGCCACCATGTGCTCCAAATGGTGGTTAGTGCTCTGAGTCTAAAGGAAGAAATCCTAGAGCAGTGGTTCTCAAATCTGCACTGTGCATTAGAGAGCTTGTGGAAACACAGATGGCTGGGCCCCATCCCCAGAGTTCCTGACTCAGTAGGTCTGGAGTGAAACATGAGATCTGCAGCTAAAACAATTTCTGGGTGGTGCTGATGATGCTGGTCTGGGAACCACACTTTGCAAACCACTGACCTAGTGTGTGTCTCAGGGAGTTCCTCTCTGGCTGAGGGCAGGATGTGCACTTGTAAACAAGCAGAGAGCTTTATTAGATGGGGGTGAGGAGCTACTGCTGTAATAGAGACCCAACAATAAAGCCATGGCTTAAAGAACATAGAAGTTTCTCCCTGAGTGACAATCTGCAGTGGATATTGTAAGTCAGCACCCAGATCCCGCCTTCAAGACTGAGGTACCACCTCCCCAGTGCTTGGGGGCTGGGGTGCAGAGTTGTTGAGGGCTCATAGCTGAGTCCATCTCTGAGAAGTGCCCTTGGTGAAAGGAGCTGCCTCACCCAAGTTACGGCCCTTGCGCAGGCAGCCTGCATCCCCAAAAGACTGGTGGATATGGAGAACGGAGGTTCCACCCCTTTGTCTCCATCTGGGACAGCTCTGAAGGGCCATCCAAATCCAGAGCTCCCCGCTGGATCAGCTGAGGACCCTCGTCCGACTTCACTGCAATACAACTTCTGCTCTTGCACCTGGCTGGTGCTGTTCCTGAGTGGTGTAGCCTAGTACACCTCCGGGACTGTCTCTTCCAAGTGAGCTGACCTAAGCCACAGTCTAAAGAGAGCTTTCCTGGTTGGTGGGTAGCTTGGCCGTGCTCAGAGGCCCAGGTTCTCTTCATCTCATTTCTTTGCCATCCCTTTGGCTTTGCCCTTGGCTGAAGCCTGGCTGCAGCTTCCTCTGTGCTCCAGTTTGTGGAAATTGGAAAGAGAATGTAGAGGAGGCCCAGTTTGCCAATGACACTGGCATGGATGTGGCACGTATCACGCACACGAGTTTCTCAAACTCAGTCACGTGGCTGTGGACTCCCGCAGGGAGGCTGGCAAGCAGTGTGAGCTGGCCAGCCACTCCAGGCTATAGCTCCTACTCTGGAAGAAGAGGAAAAGAGATGATGGTGGATGGCAACCTCTGAATATGAATTTGTGTGGCCCCAACTCCACGTGCCACAAAGGTCTGCAGCTGGAATAGCAAACGTGAGCCATTTACTGGGCACAGAGATCCATAAAGCATTGCCATTCACAAGGAGGAAAGCCCCTGTGGCTACTTGAAAGGCTGCTCACCACGGGTCAGCATAAAAAGCTACACTGTTGATTTTGCCCACTATCTACAGTGCTGGTGTAACTCTACGCATTTCTCTGAAAAAGTTTAGCCAGGTGTAAGTGAGATAAAGTGACCTGATAGAGATAACCTTCAATAGGCTCAATAAGAAGAACATCATTCCCAAGCTTCACTTTGTCATTATTAGCCACAGATAACTTGTAAAATACTTTCCTTTTGATCATGACACACGTGATTGCCTGCTTTCACCTGTCCCCTCCTCATCCCAGGGTGGGGGACGTGGAGGACGGGCTTGACTGCGCTCAGATGAGGAGCTGGTTTATTGCACCTGGATGGGGCACGCTGTCCTCAATGGTCCCAAGAAGTCTCGTCAATAGACCTGGAGCCCAGGGTGGCATCATGCTGACCCTGCCATTCCCCCCACCCTCCCTTACCCAGCTTAGAGTCCCCTGGTCCATCTCATCAAGACTTTGTTGCAATTACCCTTAACTTCCTTGCCTCCCTCCCCCTCTGTTAAACCCCAGCTCCTCCCCGCTGTGCTGGAGAAGCTGAGAGCTGCCGTAGAAGAGCTTGTATCTGGGCCGCGTGGCCTCTTTCTCTTTATGACCCCAAACCTCACGTGTGCACTGGACACCAGCAGGCCATCGTCACGCGGCTTCCCAGGGGAGCCCTGTCCCGCCTGCCCTCACGCCCATGTTTCCTCTCCACCTCATCCTTCATGGAGAAAACAAACCATTAGGGGGAAACTCCTTCACCGACCTCTCCCCAGTCCCCCAATTGCCCACCCACCCCTCCCTCCTGTCACAACGGAAGACCCGTCCCTGTTCCTCTCTGAGGCCAAACCTTAGATAGGAACTTCTTGGTCTGTAAATCCTACCCCCCAAACTCTGGCGTTTCTATCTTCAGCCCTGCCTTCTCCCCGAGCTGCAGGGTCCATATCAAGCGTCTCCACTTGGTGTCCAGGGGGCAGACCAGGGGCTGAAGCGGGAGACACAAAGCCAGACCAGTCTGACCGCTGCTGGGGTCAGTCCCAGAGGACGGTGCCCTCAGAGAAAGAAGACTCACCCTCACCCCAAGCCTGTTAGAGAAGACATTGCTGAGTTGGGAAGATCGGTGAGAGGAAGAAGCCTTGAGAGGTTGTTACCACCAGGAGGGAGATTCCGACCTGACCCCTCCAGTGTCAGTCGCCGCAGGGTGGACTGTAGCTCCATCTCAGGGGCTGTCGGGGGGGGGGGATTTGCCGATAGCCTTTGTCCCGGTGCTGCTTCTGGAGAAGGGGACCAGAGCGGTGAGGACGGAGGCCCCCCGCTGCCTGCCTGGGGGATCTGGGAGCGGTGGGTTCCCAGACTGTCCACAGAGATACGTCATTAGGAAACTGCCTGGCGATGGGTGTGGGGACAGGCTGTTCACCCTGTTCCCTGACCCATCCCCTCTCCAACTCCCCATTCTTTCCAAGCAGCCTGTTCCTTGGCCAGCATCTGGGAGCCAATTTATTCAGGCCCTGAGGTTTGTTTTGTTAAGGATTTTTAAATGTATTAAGAAATGTGCAAACAGCTTTGTCATCACTTTCCCCTTTCAAATTTATCTGAGCGACTGGATCAGCACGTCCCTGTCTTCCTCTTGCCCTGGCAGGCCCCCAGGGGTAGCTGGGTGTCCCAGGGGCAGGAAATGGGGTCTTAGACCCCTTCAAGCCATTCCTCTGGCCACGTATCCTGCCTGGGCTGTAATGAGCTGAGCCAGCAGGAGGGGACGGGGTGGGGGACACTTCTCTCTGTTCTGTTTCTTCACTCCCTGTTTTACAGGGGCTAGTAAGTGTCCAGAAAGCAGAGCCCGGGACTTTGGGGCCCCCTGGCACCCTGGGTGCACTACAGGACACAAGGAGGACTTGAGTCATGACGATCGCTGAGAAGGGAAGGCGACGCGTCTGTCTACACCATCTCAGTGGGTCTGTTTTCCGACCCCCGCCTCCAATGTGCCTCTGACACAGGTGCAGGTCACGGGCCAGAGTTCACTAGGGCCCGTCCTGAGCGCTCTTCTCCTGCCTGTGGACAGGATGTTTGACGTTGCTCTGAGCTGGGCTCAGGCACTGAAGAGAGATGCTCATCTCAAGATGGGTTTACAGGTTATTATGGGTTCACTTGTATGTCCCCAAAATGATATGTTGAAGGCCTAACTCCCAGTACCTCAGAACGTGACCTTATTTGGAAACAGGGTTGCTGCTGATGTGATGAGTTCAGATGAGGTCAGACTGGAATAGGGTGGACCCCTGATCCAATATGACCTGTGTCCTTATAAGAAGAGGACAGAGCCACTCGGGCAGAAGACCCTCACGTGACAATGGGGGCAGAGACTGGAGTGATGTATCTGCAAGCCAAGGAATGCCGAGGGCTACCCGCAAACCCCAGGAGCTAGAAGAGGAAGGAAGGATTCTCCCCGACAGGTTTCCGAGAGAGCAGGACCCAGGCAATACCTTGGTTTCAGACTTCTGGCCTCCATAGCTGTGAGACAGTGCATCTTGGTTGTTTTCTGCCACCCAGTTTGTGGTGCTTTGTTACAGCAGCCCTAGGAAACAAAGACAGAGGTGAAAGCCACCTCAGTCCAGAGCACCCATTTAAAGAGCAGTGACATTGTCTGTGCCCTGCCAGTCAATCGTGCCAGTATGACCCATCCATCAGTCATCCTCCCCAAGTCTGTCCCTCTCGTTGCTCCACTCCCAGAGGCCCTAGATGTGGTGCAATCACAATCAGGGTGAGTGGGCCCTGCGTGACAAGCCCCACTGGGATCTCGGGCAGAGGTCAGGCCTGGGGTCAGGGGCTGGGGTCTTGTCTGCTGCAAAGCCTCATTAGGGGCCACTCCTGGGAAATCTACAAGACACGTTTGCTCCCTGAGTCCATGTGGTCCAAATGAATGCCTCAGCCAAACAGAAATTATCACAGGTCATGAATCTTCAGAATCAACTGGAGGATACTCGATGTCCTGAATGTTAAGCTTGTGAGTGCTGTAGGTGTGGCAGAGGGTGAGGGGTCCCCGTGCCATTCCAGCATGCGTGCAGCCTGCTTGAAGGGTGCCCAGTGGCCCTGGGTGTGCAGCCCTGTCTCCTGGGCCGTGTATCATGTCTGGGGACTCTGCTGCACTTCTCTCACGCTTACCACCAACTCTAAGAAAACTCAGCTCTCCTAAAATGGCACCTGGCCAATCTGAGAAAAAAATGCAAGTCTTCAGTAATAACAATAAGCCGTATTTGTTTGCCTCCTAAACTCTGTTCCAGGTACCATCCCATTCTACCTTCACAACAGGCAGATGTGGCCTTTTATCCCCTTGTTGTAGATGAGAACACAGAGACTCAGAGAGGTTGAGGACTTGACCCAAGGTCACACAGCTGGTGATGGGCAAAACTGGAACTTGAGCCCCACTCTGATTGGCTCTAAAGCCCTGTCTTTCTCCACTGGGTCCTGATGGTGACTCACTCCACCCTCCTCACAGAACAGCTGCCTACTTTCCAACAGGAGCCTTTTAGAAAACCATAACCCTTAGGAATTTCAGGCTCCATGACACGCAGCAGTTGGAAAATGTTGGTGCAGCAAGTCCTTCTGGGGCAGCCTTTATGCCTATGAATTCAGAAAAGTCTCGACGCTTAGTTCTGGGTCTATTTTTAGCTCCTTTCACCCTTGCCAGGCGTGGCCTGAAGTTCTATTGGCCGCCCTGAGCAGAGCTGCCAGGAAGATTGAAGTCTACTTATTAAAATGTTTGTGGCATTTGAGACGAGGAGCTTTTCCCAGTTAATTCTAGTCTGTCAGTATTCATTTTTTCCTTTGAAGCCCAAATAGCAACGTATCACCTCCCTAAACAAAGGGCCAGCATTGACTTTGACCCCCTCTTTGGGTTAGAGTCATGGGAGGTGTCAGAATCAGGAAGCTGGGGCTCATGCTCATGTGTGTAGGGGAGAGATCATGGGGTTACATAAATTATATGGCACCTATTCCGTGGAATGCAGTGCAGCTGTTAAAATGCCAATGCGTTTATCAGTATGAAAAGTCATTTGTAATATATTGCAGAGTAAAAAGAAGGAGTTACAAAACTGTGTGTAGCATAACCCATTTTGTATCTAAAAATATATCTACACCCAAAAATTACCAGGAAGGCATATTCTGAAATAGTTATAATTGTTATTTCTGGGTGCTGAGATTATGGATAATTTTCTTTTCTGTTGTCCAATTATCTTTTTTTTCTTCTAATCTCCCCCCACCCCAGTTAAACATGTATATGTTTAAATGTAAACACAACAAATTTACTGATATATGTGGAACTTTAACCGCAAACCTTGTGCCTGAATTTCAGTGGATACTGGTCCCTCTCAAATCAGGTCACAGTAAACTTAGGTTTGAATGAATTTCTATTCAGGCTCATATTCTATTCATTTTTTTACCTAGTTTTCTATTTTGAAAAACTTAAAGCCCACAGAAAAGTTGCAAGAATGGTACAATCAGCACCCCAAGTTCTTCACCTAGATGGATTGATTGATTGCATTTTCGCCACATTTGCTTTATCTCTGTATGTTGTTATATGCATTTCTAACGCCCCAGCATCTGACATGGTTTTCTGTGAATGAATGAATGGCTGCAGTAGCAGGAAGGTCAGTCCTAAATGAGCAAGGTGGCTTGTGCAGCAGGTGCTACCTGAAGTCCAGCTGGTGGCAGAGGAGAACCAGAGCCAGAATGGCCCCCGAGGCAGAGAGCAGCATGAACAAAGGCTTGGAGGGCGGCAGCCTGGAGCTTCTACAGAGTTGACCGACAGGGAGTGGGATGGCAAGTGGAGGTGAAGCTGAACACGTGAGCACTGGCGGGGGAGGACCAAAAGGTCTCAGCTACCACCCAAAAGTATCAAAGTGCAAGGGGAGCCACTGAAGTTTTGTGTGTGTGGTTTTTTTTGTTTTTTTTTTAGGTTTTGTGTATTGTAAAGATCTCTCTGGGAACTTCTCTGGTGGTCCAGTGGTTAAGACTCTGTGCTTCCACTGCAGGTGCACAGGTTCGATATCCCTGGTCAGGAAATTAAGATCCCGCATGCTGCACAGTGTGTGTGGCCAAAAAAAAAAAAAAAGAAAAAAAGAAAGAAAAGATGTCTCTGCTGCCATGATGAACATGGACTTGAGAGGTACAGGCAGAGGCAGAACCAATAGCTCTTGAGGTGACTGCCTGTGTTTGGTGAGGCAGAGAGCAATCCAGGACAACCCCAGGGTCTGGTTTGGAACAGGTGAGTAGAGACCAGTGCTGTTTCTCTAGGTGGGGAGTGCAGAAGGGGGAAAAGCCAGTGGTAAGGGGGTAGGGGAGGAGAGGAACTGCTGACTTCAGTTTGGGTACATTGTGGTTGAGTAGCCTGTGGGATATCCAGATGGAATTGCCCGGCAGGCAACTGACTATAGGTCTTGAGCTCAGGACCAAGGACAGGTCTGGAGATGGAAATTTTGGAATCCTAAGAATCAAATGGGTAGGATGGCCACCATCATGGTAGGCCTGGGATGGTCCCTGCTCATGCCTATGTTGTAGCATATTTATTAATTGCTCCCCCTTTTACTTGCCTGGTCTGGACAGTAATTTATATGGTCTCCCTGAAAAGTTGAGACTGGTTGCTTCCTGTCGTCACCTGATACTCACCACTCCCTGGCTTGGCCTGGCTCTGTGGGTGCTTTCTCCTGCATGTGGTTAATTACTAGAGGTCTGTGTCCTCTATCCTCGGTTATTTCCCACCATGTTTCACGTGCTACATTTCGAGTAGACGGTGCCTAAGAAATATCTTAGCTCCAGGCTGCCGCCCTCCAAGCCTTTGTTCATGCTGCTCTCTGCCTGGGGCGCCATGCTGCCTCTGGTTCTCCTCTGCTACCAGCTGTGTCTTATGGTTGAGAGATCCACAGGTCCCCATCTACTGAGGAGAGAGAGGGTGGGAGACGTTCTGTGGGTTACCTTGCTGGAGGCTGGTGGATTGAGATGCTCCTTTGGTCCAAGCTCCTACTAGGTATGGAATTTAGGAGACATTGGAGAGGTGAGGAAACTCTAAAACATTCCCACCTTGCTCCTTTCCCTCGCCCCCTGCTTGGGCTGCGACAGCTGGAGTGCTAATAATACCTGTCCCCCAGAGTGCCTCCTCAGAAGCCCCAAGGGCAGCCAGCCCTGAATGAGTCCTTCTGGAGCCCACGTGATGGGCTGATGAGAGCCATGCCCTAGACAAGCTCTGTTCCCTCCATGTGGCCTTTGCTTCAGCCAGACAGCCCCCAAATGTATCCTGAATACTTTTGCTTGTGGGACCAGGAATGCCCTTTTCCCAGGCCCTCATGCCCCCCAGCCCATGTCTAACTGTTAAACTCTACCTACCTGGGACTTCCCTCGTTGTCCAGTGGGTAAGACTCCGTGCTCCCAATGCAGGGGGCCTGGGTTTGATCCCTGGTCAGGAAACTAGATCCTGCATGCATGCTGCAACTAAGAGTCTGCATGCTGCAACTAAGACCTGGTGTGACAAAAATAAATAAATATTTAAAAAATAAAATCAAATCTACCTACCCTTTGGGGCTGACTCACATGTGTCCTGATGTCCCAGGAGACCGTCTTGGATCCATCCTTGCTGGATGCAATGCTCACTTCATCTGGAATGTCCCAGTGGCATCCACTGCCTTCCTCATTGTTTCATCTGGGCTCTTGTCTTACTCCTTGGAAGTCAGGGTGGAGACACTTTTGCATTTTTGTATTTCTCTACAATGCCAGACATGGGAGTAATTACTTCATGATGTGTATGGAAAGTGTGTGAGTTCAATCGCTAGGAATTTAGTCTCCAGATAAGAGAGCACCGTTGAAGGTCATGAAGCAGGGAATAGAAGGATGAAAGCAGAATTTACATTTATTCATTCATTCAACAAGTATTTCTTGACAACCTGTATGTACTAGACACTGTGGTACATAGTGGATTTAAAGAAACAACCCGTAGCTTCAAGGACCTCACTATTTAGATGTGAGAGGGAACAAGACAGATGTAAACAGTTACCAAACAATGCAATAAGTACCATAATAGTGACAAGACAGTGCATAGTGGAGTCGGGAAGTGCTTCACCAAAGAAGTAACATTTAAGCTGGGTCTTGAGGCATGCATAGGAGTTTGCCAGACATCAGGGAAAGGGTACTGCTGATAGAGGGAATAATAAGGGCAAAGTCACTGAGCCGCAGAAATGATTGTATAGGGGACTGAAAGAAAGAAATTCAGTGCAAGGGGTGAGGGGGAAACAAGCATGTCAGGGGAGGCAGGGAGATGGAGCAGGGGAGAAGGAAAGGGGCGTGCACTGAGGCAAAGGGCAGGATTGTAAAGGGAGGTAAGTTGTGCTGACTGTAACAGTGAGGCGAATGGAAGACAGGGAGTTGTGAACACGCAGCTGCTCCCCATCGTTCACCTGGGGCTGCCCTGAACTCCTGGTCATGGCTGCTTTACTTTGGATTGTAGGTCCCTCCCGGGAGCTGCCTGTCCCGTACCCCCGAGCTGCCAGCAGCTGCTACAGATCCCTGCCACCTCCTCATCTACTCTCCTGGTGAGAGAGACCTCGGCAGGCCTGGTCTCTGGGCTGAACCCTCCACCAGCAAGGAGGTACGTGTGCCCCTAGGGAGTGGGCAGATGGCAAGGACTGCCCTCCCAGCTGGGCAGCCTCGCTGGGCTGGCAGTGCCCTTTCTAGTGTGCAGGAGATGGCAGGGGCCGGCAGGCCAATGTCCACCCTCCTGGTGTCCACACTTGGCAACCCCACCTGTCTCCAGCCAACCGTGTCCTTGCAGACGAAACTGGCAGAAGGAAGAAGTTGGGCTCCGCATTAGCTCCCTGAGTTTTTTTTAAATCACGACTTTGATGTTTCCTGTTCTGTTGGCTGACACCAGTAGTCCTTTTTTCCTACCTCTTATATGCCTCCTACATACTCTTGGTCAGCCTGGGTGCAGGACGGTCCCCTCCCCTGACCCCCAGCACTTACCCAGTCCCTGTTCCTCTCTGGTCTGTTTGGAGAGCAAGCTGGCCTTTCTGTCCTGTTGTGAATGTTTACACAAATGGAAAATGTCAGTTTAATCTGTAAAGGAGCTCAGGTGGGAAAGTTCCCAAAGCAAACAACTGAAGGTGCAGTGTGTTTCCCCTGAGGGCGGTCCACGGGGAGAAGCTGGTGCAGTGTCAACTCACAGCCTCACATTTATTCAGCACCCTCTGTGGGCAAGAGCCCCTGCCCTCCTGGAGATTCCAAAATAAACAGACAAATCCACAGCCTGTTAAATCCCAAAGTCAATGTCACAGTGCTGTGCGAGCTCTTGGGCGGGCGCGACTGGCCCTGGGAGCAGGCAGAGAAGGTTTGGTGGAGGAAGGGCTCACTGTAAACTAGGCTGGGAACCGGGGTGGGAAATGGAGATGCTTCCAAGAGGAGGAGACATGAGGAGTGGTGAGGGCATGTCAGGCTGGAGTAATGGTCTGACCAAAAAGCTGAAAGGAGAGCTCAGGGACATAGGTGACAGGTCTGGAGGGTGTTGGACAGATTCAGAGAGCCTTAAATATCTGTCCAGGGAGTTAGGCCCTTCTGTGTGCAGGAGAGGAAGTGAGGCATGTGAGTGGGCACTTAGATCTAGTACTGGTCTTCCTGGTGGATATGTCTGCGGCCTGGACCCGTCTGAGTTTTAAAAGATGTTGTTGCTTCTTATGTGTATCACTGGATGAACTCATTTCTAAAATCCCATTAGCTGTAAAATAACCATGTTTCTGAGGTAGGAGAGGATGGTGATGTAGTGAAGGAAAAACTTTTCCTCTACCCTTATAGGTTCAGTTTCCAGAGCCTGTTAATTAAAATGACAACAGACATTAACAGGAAGAAAATGTTTTGTTTACGTGCATCATGTATACATGTGGAAGTGCTCAGTGTTGAGTAACTCAAAAGGGTGGTTAGAATTGGGGGTTTATATACCTAATGTAGTAGAAAAATGGAAGGGAGAGAAAAGGCTCTTATGGGGAGAACAAATGGGTTTCTTTAGGAAAGACAAATGGGCTTTTTAGGAGAATAAATGGGAGATAAGAGAATCTGTGATGTTTGTCTCTACAGGTACCAGTGGACTTTACCTCTTCTTCAGGGCCAGAACTCCCCCAGAGAGAGTTAATAGATTGGCAAATTACGGTATATTTGCTCTTGGTCTCTCTCTTAGAAGCAGACCAATCCCAAAGAGGGAATTTATGGCAGTCCTGATTTCTCAAAATTTCTGCTTTTAGTCAGATAGGGGAAGCTCTGAGAAGGCTTCTTTCTGCATCTGTTGAATCTCAACTGTCTACAGCTGAAAATAATCGTTATACCAATTCGGGGGTTCTGAGTTACTCCCCATGGTGAAATGGGTAACATGCAGGAATTCCTGGCCAGTCGGAGCTAACCTTCACAACCAGAGGAAACCAGTGACTGAAGATTCATTCTCACTGTGTAGACAACACATCTGAATCGCTGGGGTTCAAAACAATCACAGTTTCAAGACAAAACTGATGCTGGGGAGTGGGGAGACCTTTTGGGGATTGAATGATCCAGATAATTGCAGTGGTGGTGATTCCATCCCAGCCTGCCCTGGCGGTGGGAGCACATTAGTCACGGGTTGGGGTGAGGAGAGGTGGTTGAGGAACAGGGAATAAATAAAAGCGGTGAGCAGTCTTGTCTCCAACAGGCCTGCAAGGGCGGGCTGTTGGTTGAGGGTGGCTGCCAGCATCCCAGGCAGGGAGACATGAGTCACACCCTGAGACACTGACCTGCCAGCACCCGGCATCTCTAAGAGAAGGAGCGGGGAGGCAGGTGCTGGTGATTCCAAATGCCAGGCTTGGCCTCTTACCGTAGCCCTTGGGCTTGAGATCTTTGTCATCCCTCATCAGCAACCTTTGCAAAGCTGCGTGACTGACTGGCCTCTGTTCGCAGGTCTTCCGCCGCTCTTTATCCTTAAACCATCAGAAGCTCTACTTCTGACCATAAGAGCTAGAGCCAGCCAGTCATTGTTCTGGTCATAACCAGAGCATTCGTACCTTTGGAGCTGCCCCTTGGGACTATTCTCTCTTTGCGACGGTGGGAGCTGGTTTGTGAAGACGGGAGGGAGGAATGACTTGTGTTACTGTCTTCACAGCAGCCTGCTCTTCCCCAGGGTTTCAGGCTGCTCTCATTCCCTTCCCTTGTGTGACCCTTAGCCCATACAGGAGGTCTTCTGGCCAGAGAGGTGGTCTTTTCTAATGTTCTGAGATGAACATCCAGGCCCTCACCCTGGAAAGGTAGCACCTGAAAAGCTACTCGTTGCTGGGTGGCATTGCCAGACACCATGTCCTGCAAGAAGGGCCAGGACCGCTCCAGCTGAGGACAGACACTTCCCTCTGGGACCCACTTTCAAGGAGCCGGAGGCCAGAATCAGAGTCTCCCCCTGCCCTTTCCCATCCTCCTGGTACCGAGTACTAGAATTAGTGTCCCTTTTAAATCTCCACTCTGTGTTCTGCGGCCTCCTAGGTCACAACCTCACCCCCGCCCAGCCCAGCCCCCTCTCCCTCACTTACTTAGGTCTGTGCCTACCCCCTGCTCTACGCCTGGCCTCAGGTGGGTCTGGAGCTTAGGGCCAGTGTCATAGGCTTTAGCCTTGCTGGGGGCAGCCTGGGTGGGAGCTGAATTCGGGAGTCTTTTGGCAACCTCGGCAGAGAAAGGCTGAATCTGAAGTAGCTGAAGGCCAATATTCTGCCCGTGTGAGGGATTTTTATTCCCAGGGATCCTGCTGGACCACTAGGGTGGCCTTGTTAGGCGAGCTGAAAGTTCATCTTTTTTTTCACACCTGGATGTTTACAGTGTCTATGTACTTGCCTTTTAAAAATGTCATCATCTAGATGAGTTTTATTTTATTTTATGTCTGGTCTTCCTTTTTATCTTTTAAGTGGGAAATGGAGAGCATGTGAGGGAGGAATTGAGAGGCTTGCTCCAAACAAGGGACACGAGATCCCTTCCCCCAGTTTGCCCCTGCACATTCCTTCCACAGCTCCAGAGCAGAGCTCGTGTTCCAGCCACAGATGGACCCCTTGACCTTGAACCAGGCAAGGCTGACAGCCCTGGAACAGGTGAGGCTACTGTGAAATAACACAGAGACATCTCAGAGCAGAGACCGCCCTCCTTCTCAGAGCAGAGAAGAGCTGGAAGGAGACAGGATGCTTCACATCCACAGCTTCTGGCGTACTAAACACCCAGACCTCCCCTGGGATAGGAAAAAGCCGCCGTTTCATTGAGCGTGGGCCCCTTGGTGAGCTGCCTCCATCCCAGCCTTGAGATGATAATTGATAACTTGAGATTTTTGCTAGGGTTGGTTGGAGATTCTCGCTATGCAATATGGCAGTCAGAGCCATGTGAAGGTATTTTAACCTACATTTACATAAATTAAAGTTTAAAAATCAGTTCCTGTTGCGCTAGCCACATTTCAAGTTCTCCATAGCCACACGTAGCTAGTGGCTACCTCAGTGCACAGCACAGATACAGCATGTTTCCGTCATCACAGAAGGCTCTCTTGGAGAGCACTGCAGGTGTCTGGGAGAGATGCTTGACAAAACTGATCAAATCCCCTTTACATGGACCTGTCCATTCCATCGATGTTGCATACATGCTTCTTTGACCTTTTGGTGGACATTCAGAGGCTTCATTACCACTGTTGACTCCCCCAAGCTTCTTTCTCAGCCCAGAGACCTGGCTGCCCTGGCCTTGTGAGGCCTCCGTTCTAAAAAGAACAGGTAGCCTGCCTCTGATACAGGCTGGCTAGGCAAGCCCCAAGCATTCCCAGGATCAACTAACGACCTGACATGTACTGCCCACATGAATACCACTAGGTGTCTGGCAGTGACAGTTCTCACTAGGCTATCCTCCTGTCTCACTACTAGTTAGTAACTGAATGGATGATGAAACCCGTCAGACACTCCCACGTCGGAAGATATTACCTTCCTGGCTCCTCAACGCCACCCCTCCCTTCCCCCAAGCATTACCATCTCCCCCAATAAAAATGTCTGTTAACATCCTAGGTACAGCCTGCCAAACTCCTGTATTAGGATTACTTGGTGGGAGGGGCTTGTTTAAAATGCAGGTTTCTTGGCCCTGCACCAAGCCAAGGGAATCAGGATCTCTGCAGGGAGGGGGCGTGGGTACTGAATCTGGGAACCACTGCCAGTGAGGAAGTAGCTCAGGAACCATCCTTGGAGTCCCTGGAAACTAGAAATCAACCACCTTTGTATTCTGGGGTCTCTGGTACGTTGCAGAGCACACCACCCCGGGGGCTGAAAGCTGGACGGTGGGAGCTGCTGGTGGTAGTGAGATGACCGATGTTTCCCATGCCCTCTCGTTTCTCCCCCTACCCGTCCCCCGTGCACACACGCAGGTGAGTATATGCACACTCACATGCCCCCTACTCGCCCATAAAGTCTGCTGGGTAACTAACAGACCTTAAGAAAATCCTGTTCCGGGCCCTGCCTGTGAGGCAGGAAGGAGTTCTGGGCCTTCTCTCACAGGCCCTACTGCGTGGACCTCCAGGAACTGAGCCTTCAGGGCCTGCCTTGGAGAGACCTTCTTTCTTTTCTCTAAATCAGGGTTTCATGACCTTAGCCCTGCCCCACTTTGGTGAACATAAAACTCTACCTCTGGGATTCTAATGTGCCATTGTGTCCCCTCTTCTTGTCCCTCCAAAATATCCTGTAGTTTGTGTTATAAAAATAAGGTTTCCCCCTTGCTTCCCAAACATAAAATTATATGCACATAACACCTAACAGAGCATGAAGATATAGTTCGTTACTGGTAAGAAAGTCACACCACTAGAGCAGTTTCTCTAGCATGACCATGCTCCAGAATCCCTGTAGGGCTTGTTAAACTAATCACCAGCCCCCACCCCTAGAGGCTCTGATATAGGAGGTCTGGGGTGGTGCCCAATAATTTGCACTGCTAACAAGTTTCCAGGTGATACTGCTGCTGGGTGTTGGAACCACACTTTGAGAAGCATGGCTCTAGAAAGACTATCCTCATACTCCCTCCCTTGAGCCCAAGGAAAGGCCAAGCTTTTCTTTAAAACACTGAGATCATCATATGGTCTGGTCTTTCTCTGGTCTCGCCCCGTCTTCAGATTGGAGTGTCTGAAAGACAAACCAACCCTGGTCTCAATAACGCTGATGGCCTTTCCCGGGGAATCTTTGCAGTGTTATTAGCCCAAGTCTCTGTCCCCACAAAGACTCCATCCGCCTGGGGTAGCTGTGAAGAAAGGAAAGGAAGTGAGGAATGAAGAACACTTTGTTGCCGAAGTTATACTGAGCACAGGTTTCCAAACACCACATCCAGGGGTCTGGGGGGAGTGTGGTATGGTGTGGTGTGTGTGTGTGTGTGTGTGTGTGTGCGCGCGCGCACGCGTGCATGTGTGTACACACGTGTGCACACACGTTTATCGTTCCTTATCTGTAAGTTGTCGTAACCACAGCAGAAAACTCACATGGTGAATGTGAATGGTATTGGTGGAGAATACAGGCCTCCTGTTCCAGCCAGGACTTGGAACAATTGCTCTGCTTGTGTATTTATTTGGGCCTTGGCGTCTCAGCAATGAAAAAGTTTGTGGAGTAAATGAGGAAAAGATGGAGAACTTTTCTGCTCTGTGTTTATAGGTTTTGGCTTTTCCCAAACAATCCATCTTGAGGTCTTGCTATCAAGCAGGCAAGCAGCCCGCTGATGGTCTTGTTAGAAGTTTTCCACTATTTATTTTTTGCCCAGGGAAACAATCTAGTTGTCTGCCACTGAGGCTGTCAGGCGGTAACAGTGCCTGGGCTCACTCCGTTGTTTATGGGGCTTTCTCTGACTCTCCAGCCCTTTCCCACAGATGGGAATATCAATGGAAAATCCCTCAGCAACAACCCCGAGTGGCCCATCTGTCCTCAGCTGTCCCCTAGTCGCTCTTTGTTTAGTGTCTCTCACATTGATCAGCTAGTCTCTTTCCCCTCTGGGCTGCTCAGTCTCACCTGGACATTTACACTCAGTTAAAGGAACTTTGAGAGGAGGATGGCACAGTTGGTGATGGACTTACATGCATGCCTTCCCAGGAAAGACACAGGGAACTTGGAGGATGTCACCTAGAGGAGGGTCCTCGGGGGACACCACCCCCTCTTCAAATATCCAAGCAGCTACAAGGCAGAAACATCTTGATCTTGCTTCCTGCACTCCAAAGGGAAGTCCCAAGTTGTCAGTCAGGCTCTTTGCTGGGGTTTCCTGTCCCTTGGAGCTTTTCTCTCTCTCCCCCTCCCTCTCTAGGAAATCTCACTTCTTCTTAGAGCTTTAAATGTCATCTGTAGGCTGATGACTCCCAAAAGTATATCCCTGGCCCAGATCACTTTTCGAAAATGTAAACTTATATATTCAACTGCTGACACACATCTCCACTTGATATCTCCCTGACATTTCCAACGTAAAGTGTGCAAAAGCGAACTCTTGATCGGCACCCCTAACCCAAATCTCGTCCTCCCACAGTTTTCCCCATCTCGGTAAATGGCACCAGCCTCCGCCTAGTTGTCAAGTCAGGGATCTGGGAGTCATTTTTGGCACTTCCATCTCATTCATACGCCACATCCAATCCATCACCGAGTTCTGTTTATTCTCCCTCCAAAATGTGCACTGAGCTCCTCTACTTCTCCCACCTTCATTTCTACCACCCTCAGTCAGGCCTCCACTGCCTCTCATAGGGACTGCTATAGGCATTCCAACTGGTCTTTCCTGCTTTCCCATCGCCTGCCTCTAATCAGTCCCCCCTCCCACACAACACCCAGGGAGACATCTGAAAACTCCACATCAGATCATGTCGTCCCCCACCTTAAAACACTTCAGCGGCGTCCGAGGCAGTTAGAATAAAGCCCAGGCTCCTTCCAAGACCTTCAGGGCCCTGCGTGATCAGGTCCCACCTCTCCGTCTCACCTCATCTGGTACCACGCTCTCCATCACCAGGCACTTGAGCCACGCTGACCTCTTATAGCTCCTCAAATGCACCAGGCTCTTTCCTGATCCCTCTGCTTTGGCTGGCCTTCCCCCAGGGTCCCCCTCTCCATTGCCCTCAATCTTTTAGTTCTCATCTTACACACCACCTTTCCAGAGAAGCCGTCTATTTTAGTTATCCATCGCTGCGTAACAAATCATCCTCAACCCTAGTAGCTTGAAACAACCATCTTCTTATTTCTCGCTGTGTGGTGAGGTGTCTCAGGCTTAGTGGGGTGACCCCTGTGCTGGTCTTGCTTGGGGCTCTCTCTCTCTCTCTCTCTCTTTTTTTTTGCATGATGCAATCTCGTTGTTGTTTTTTTTTTTTGGTAAAGTCATAACACATTTATGTGCCAATGTGTACACATATATACATATATATGCATTTATACATGCTTGTATATGATTACGTGTAAGTGGAGAAAAATACAGATGACACACTCTAGGTTGTTCACATATGTTAATTCAGAATAAGGTTAAGTGGGAAAAGACTGGTTTTTTGTTTATTTTTTTTAAAGTGGCCACGGTCACACGGCAGCTGGGGCTGAAACATTCAACATGGTTTCATTCACATGTCTGGCGCCTTGGCAGGAACATCTCAGCAGGCACACTGGGGTGGCTGGGCCTCTCTATATCATCCCAGGGGTTTGTCCTCTCCACATGGTCTTTCCAGGGGAATGGCCAGAGTAATTTGGGCCTGGAATGATCCCACTAAAAGCCTTTGTAGAACAGAGAGCTGTGGACAGGTATATTTGTTAGTATGACTAAATGGTTTCCAGGGGTCATGGTGTCATATAGTAGAAAAGAGCAGGACTTTGGAGCCTAAAATTCAAATTCCACCTCTGATTCTTGCTTATTAAGTAAGGCTCTTTTGGTTGCAGCAATAGAAACGGCTTGTGGCCAGCTTAAGGCAAAAGGGGAATTTGTTGGAAGGATCACATTGCAGGGCTGACAACCACAGCTCAACTGTAGAAGTCAGTGGCCTTTCTCCAGAGTGTAGCTCCTAACCTGTCTCGACCTCAGTGATTCCTTATCTTTGTGTCTCTCATTCTTTCATTTCAAGTCTCATGTCTCTCAATATTCTGTTTGACCCAGTTTGTTTTCAGTATCACATTCCTGGTCAATCAATCAGCTAAGGCCAGAGGACAGTCACATGGTACAGACAAGGCTGCTGGGGCCCCTGAGAATGGGGTGCATGGCCAGAAAAGGAAATCAGTGGGAGGCAGTTGGGGACCCTAAGAGGGGTCAATGATGCTTGGTCAAGTTTCTGGTAAGCCTCAGTTTTCCTTACAAACAAGGTAGGATAATCTACTGCTCAAAACAATGTCCAGGAACTTCCTTGGCAGTCCAGTTTATTAAGACTCTGTGCTCCCAATGCAGGGGTTGCGGGTTCTATCTCTGGTCGGGGAACTATGATCCCACATGCTGCATGGTGCAGCCAAAACAAAAAAGAAAAAAAGAAAAGAAAAAAGAAAAAAATTAAAACAAAACAAAACAGGGACTTCCCTGGTGGTCCAGTGGTTAAGAATCCGCCTTCCAATGCAGGGGACGCAGGTTTGATCCCTGGTTGGGGAACTAAGATCCCACATACCACGGGACGACTAAGCCCGCACCACGACTACTGAGCCCGTGCACTCGAGAGCCAGTGTGCCACAACTAGAGAGAAATCTCCATGCCATAATGAAGAGTACCACCGTAAAAGATCCCGCATGCCACAACGAAGATCCCACGTGACACAATTAAGACCCTACGCAGCCAAAAAAAAAAAGAAAGAAAATAAATAATAAAATAAAGTAAATTTTTTTTTAAAAGAGCCTATGCATTCCTAATTGTAATGAATATCGCCCATATCCCGCTCCACGTTGGCTTTACCGATTATAGACACTCCCACCTCAGGGAATGGTGTCCCTAAGTCAGTGTTTTATCAAACTTTCTTTTTTTTTTTTTTAATAATTCATTTGATGAAAACTGTTCTCTTATGTGGTTTTTTTAAAATATATTTATTTATTTATTTTTGGCTACGTTGGGTCCTCATTGCTGCGAAGGCTTTCTCTAATTGCAGTGAACAGGGGCTACTCTTCATTGTGGTGTGTGGGCTCCTCATTGGGGTGGCTTCTCTTGTTGAGGAGCATGGGCTCTAGGCACGCAGGCTTCAGTAGTTGTGGCACGTGAGCTCAGTAGTTGTGGCTCGTGAGCTCTAGAGCGCAGGCTCAGTAGTTGTGTTGCACAGGCTTAGTTGCTCCACGGCATGTGGGATCTTCCCAGACCAGGGCTCTAACCCATGTCCCCTGCATCGGCAGGCAGATTCTTAACCATTGCGCCACCAGGGAAGTCCCTCTTATGTAGTTTTAATTTGCATTTCTCTTATCCTTAGTGAGTCTGAACGTCTTTCAGAGAGACTCAGAAGCCAGCTGTATTGTCCTTTTCTTGGGTGGTTGGTGCACAATCTTTACGCATGTTTTTATTGGTTATCGTTCTTTTATTATTGTTATTAATTTTTATTTAAGACCTCTACAACGATGGAAATTAGCCCTAAATGAATAGTAAATATTTTTTCCAACTTGTCACTTGACTTTTTAAAGATGGTTTTCGTATAGTTTTTATTATTATGTAGGCACATTTATGAGCCTTTTTTTTAGAGCTTTTTTGGTTTTGTCTTACACCAACAAAGGATTATTCAAAAATCTTTTCCCTGTGATTTCTTCTACTATATTTTTAACTTTTATTTATTTGTACATTTCAATATTAGACACATTTGAAACTTATCCTGATCCAACTTCATTTTTTTCTCCAACTTCCTTTATTGAATAATTCCTTTTCCCCCACTGGTTTGAAATGCTGCCTTTACTGTACACTGAATTTCTCCAAGTACTGGTGTCGATGTGTGGGGTTTCTGTTCTGGCCCATGGGTCTGCTGCAAGCACCCTCTGGAGACACAGCTGGAGACACAGCCCCTCTCTTGTTTCTCACCTGTGTCTCTGGCCCCTCCTTCTCTGCCTGCTTTTCTGGCTCTTCCTTCTCTCCCCTCCTCTGTTTCATGGCACCCATCCTGTGCTATCCTAGTACATTTTCCCTTCTCTCTGCCAAACAGATCTCATCTGGCTTCACAGCTTTAAGTATCAGCTGTGCATTGATGGTATATGGTGTTATTTCTCTGGCCCAGATCTCTCCTCTGAACTCCAGACCCATGTAGCCAGCTGTCCCCTCAGTCTCCACTTGGAGGCTTCATCTGAATTTCAAACTTAACATTTCTGAATTCAAGCTCCTTATCTTTTCCAGAAGCTGCTTCTCCCACAACGTTTCCCACTCAAGAAACAGCAGCTCCACTTTTTCTATAACTCAAGTCAAAATCTTCAAGTCTTGGGCTTCCCCGGTGGCGCAGTGGTTGAGAGTCCGCCTGCCTATTTAGGGGACGTGGGTTCGTGCCCCAGTCCGGGAAGATCCCATGTGCTGTGAAGTGGCTGGGCCCGTGAGCCATGGGCTCTGAGCCTGCACTTCCGGAGCCTGTGCTCTGCAACGGGAGAGGCCAGAGCAGTGAGAGACCCACGTACAGCAAAAAAAAAAAAAAAAAAAAAAAACTTCAAGTCTTGACTTCTCTCTTCTCTACATTCACTCTGTCAAGACCTGTCAGCTCCAGAATCCAATCAGCTCCCACCACCTCCAACATGCCCATCATCCCTCACCTGAGTTATGGCAATGGCTTCCTCACCAATCTTTCTGTGACAGCCCTGATTCCACCCTGCTCTCCAAGACCATTCTCCCTTCAGCAGCCAGAGTGATCCTTTTAAAATGTAGTCATCCTGTTCTCCTCTGCTCAGAACTTTCCAGTGGCTCCCAAGTCCCACAGAAGTCTCCAAGGTCCACCTAATCTGGCCCCCAGCTACCTCTCAGAACTTTATTCTCTTCCATGCACCCACCCGCTTGCTGAACTCCAACCACACTGGTCCCCCTTCTGTTCCTTGACTAAACCAAGAGGACTCCTGCCTCAGGGCCTTACCACATGCTGTCTCCTCTACTTACAATGCTCTTTCTCCAGCTACACCTGAGGCTCTCTCCTTCACCTCCTCCATGTCTGTACTCAAATGCCACCTTCTTGGAAGGTCTTCCCTGACATCTTTATATAAAATAGAAATCCTACCCTGTACCCTGACTTTCTATTCTCTTACCCTGTACTTACCAACCTTGAAATATTATATACTTGTTTGTGCGTCCATTTATTGTCTATCTACTCTTGCACGAAAGCTCCCACGAGGGCAGAAACTTATTATTTTCTTTTCTGACACTCTTGCATCTAGAAGGGGCATATACTAAGTACTCCATAGATACTTGTTGACTAAAAGAATGAATGAATGAATCTGTTATGCTCTAGTAGCACATTTTATTTATTGTTGCTTTATAATACCTATTTTTCATTTAATCCAAGATGCCATTGATTGTAAAGTCCACCGCTATTTTACGTACTGCTGTCAAACCATAACACAATGCTTTCTTACCACTTAAAACTTTAATTTATACTTATGGAAAGAGCACTTTTAGACTTACGTGGACACAGAAGTTTATCATATATCACACTTGGACATATATAAGAAAGAAAATTTGTATGAGCAAAATAAATTGACTAAAGTAGTTCTAAAAGGTCTTCACATTCATATTTTGATTCTGACCATTGATGTCCTTGTTTTTCCAACCAATATTGTCCTCTGTGCCTTCAAGAGTCCCACTTTGATGATGCAGCATTTCTTAAAAGAATACCCCCCTACTGTCTCCAGGACTTTCTTCCAAGTTGCTGACAATCTTGGCCAGTGTTTTTGTGTATGGACAGGTGATGACAATTACCGCCTGACCGCACCTCAATGACACACCTCAATTTCAGAGATGTTAAATTGTAAAAACAACAACAAACAGAGAGCAGAATCAATGAATTATGGTACTTATCTAGTAGGACTAATTCCCCCACTTCCTCTTCTTGTCCAACTTTTTTTCTAATTTTTCTCATTTTTTCCTTATGAGTAAAGTTAGGAAATCTTATTTATACAAATAAATGACAAATAAATGATAACAGCACAAGCAGAACCAGATCTAATCACTTGGTTAATTATTTTATGCATTGGTTGTAAGGGCTGTTTGTGTTAGAGTGGAATCAACACATACTGGGTAGTCACTCGCACCCCATGTTCTTGGCAGACACTGTCAATTCATCAAGGTTCTATTTCTCATGGATCCCAGAGGAGGCCTTAAAGTCCTTTTCAACAAAGCATTCCAGGCAGCCGTTAGCAGTTGATTAGAGTCTGTACATAGATTAAACCCCTGCCAAGCCAACAGTCACCCAGGTGAAAGGGCAAAAAAGTCTCAATCTGTTATCATTTCTTCAACAAGACAAGATATGCCATTCTAAATACCACTTACCTCTCCTTTGGGAAAAATTGTGTCCCTGGATCAGTTGAAGGCTATTTAAAGACTTCCCCGTTGCACCTCCAGGCTAGCTGAGTTCAGAGCCCCAGATCAGACCACCCATGAATGGAGTTGTATAAGACTGCCTTGGGCAAATCTGACAGGCCAGCAGCTATGTTTAGTTTTGAAGTGTTCTCTTTTCCCACCCTAAGGTATTTGGCAGTTTCCAGTTAGGATCCCTCATTCATACTCAGGAGTAAATCACTGCTAGCCCGAGGGACCAACACCTTGTTCTAAGCTGTGTTTTTGAATCACCTGGGCATCCTGCTACAATACAGGCTCTGGCTGGGTGGGCCTGGGGTTGGGCTGGGAGCTGCTGGTTAGCTCAGGCTGCCGTAACAGAACACCACAGACTGAGCAGCTCAAACAGCAGAAATTTATTTCTCACGGTTCTGGGGGCTGAGGAGTCCAAGTTCAAGGTGCCAGCAAGGTAGGTTTCATTCTGAGGCCCCTTCTCTGCGCTTGTAGGCTGCCACCATCTCACCGTGGTTTGCTCACGTGACCCCTTCCTGTGAGCGCAGAGAGGGAGCCTCTGGTGTCCCTTCTGATAAGGACAATAATCCTACGGAATCAGGCCCCACCCTTATGTCCTCATTTAACC